>NC_135233.1:714225007-716821674 GCF_051348905.1 Ranitomeya variabilis | reverse complement strand
CAAGTGTGAAAGTAGCCTTAGGGTTAGGGTTGGGGCTAAAGTTAGGGCTAGGGTTAGGGTTAAATTTAGGGTTAGGATTGGGGCTAAAGTAAGGGTTAGGGCTAGGGTTGGGGCTAAAATTATGGTTAGGGTTAGGGTTGGGGCTAAAGTTATGATTAGGGTTGGGGCTAAAGTTAGGGTTAGAGTTGGGATTAGGGTTAGGGTTTGGATTAGGGTTGGTATTAGGGTTACGGTTGGGATTAGGGTTACGTTTGGGATTAGGGTTGGGATTAGGGTTAGGGTTGGGATTAGGGTTAAGGTTAGGGTTGGGATTAGGGTTAGGGGTGTATTGGGATTAGGGTTAGGTTTGAGGTTAGGGTTGAGATTGGGTTAGGGGTGTGTTGGATTTAGGGTTTTGATTAGGGTTATGGTTAGGGTTGAGATTAGGGCTGTTTTGGGGTTAGGGTTGTGATTATCGTTAGGGTTGTGATTAGGATTATGGATCGGGTTGAGATTAGGGTTAGGGGTGTGTTGGAGTTAGGGTTGGAGTTAGAATTGGGTGGTTTCCACTGTTTAGGTACATCAGGGGGTCTCCAAACACGACAGCCAATTTTGCGCTAAAAAAGTCAAATGGTGCTCCCTCCCTTCTGAGCTCTGCCGTGCGCCCAAACAGTGGTTTACCCCCACATATGGGGCATCAGCGTACTCGGGATAAATTGGACAACAACTTTTGGAGTCCAATTTCTCCTGTTACCCTTGTGAAAATAAAAACTTGGGGGCTAAAAAATCTTTTTGTGGAAAAAAAAATATTTTCTATTTTCACTACTCTGCATTATAAACTTCTGTGAAGCACTTGGGCATTCAAAGTTCTCACCACATATCTAGATAAGTTCCTTGGGGGGTATAGTTTCCAAAATGGGGTCACTTGTTGGGGGTTTCTACTGTTTAGGTACATTAGGGGTCTGCAAACGCAACATAACGCCAGCAGACAATTCTATCAAAGTCTGCATTCCAAAACGGCACTCCTTCCCTTCCGAGCTCAGCCATGTGCCCAAACAGTGGTTTACCCCCACATGTGGGGTACCAGCATACTCAGGACAAATTGGACAACAACTTTTGCAGTCCAATTTCTCTTGTTACCCTTGTGAAAATAAAAACTTGGGGGCTAAAAAATCTTTTTTGTTAAAAAAAAAAATATTTTTTATTTTCACGACTCTGCATTATAAACTTCTGTGATGCACTTGGGCATTCAAAGTTCTCACTACACATCTAGATAAGTTCCATGGGGGGTCTAGTTTCCAAAATGGGGTCACTTTTGGGGGGTTTCTACTGTTTAGACACATCAGGGGCTCTCCAAACGCGACATGGCGTCCGATCTCAATTCCAGTCAATTTTGCATTGAAAACTCAAATGGTGCTCCTTTGATTCCGAGCTCAGCCATGCACCCAAACAGTGGTTTACCCCCACATATGGAGTGTCGGCGTACTCAGGACAAATTGTACAACAACTTCTGGGGTCCATTTTCTCCTGTTACCCTTGGTAAAATAAACATTTGGAGGCAAAAAGATCATTTTTGTAGAAAAAATGCGATTTTTTTATTTTCACGGCTCTACGTTATAAACTTCTGTGAAGTACCTGGGGGTTTAAAGTGCTCACCACACATCTAGTTAAGTTCCTTAAGGGGTCTAGTTTCCAAAATGGTGTCATTTGTGGGGGGTTTCTACTGTTTAGGCACATCAGGGGCTCTCCAAACGTGACATGGCGTCCGATCTCAATTCCAGCCAATTCTACATTGAAAAAGTAAAACGACACTCCTTCTCTTCCAAGCTCTGCGGTGCGCCCAAACAGTGGTTTACCTCCACATACGGGGTATCCGCGTACTCAGGAGAAATTGCACAACAAAATTTGTGGTTAAATTTCTGTTTTTACACTTGTGAAAATTAAAAAAAATGGTTCTGAAGTAAAATGTTTGCAAAAAAAAGTTAAATGTTCATTTTTTTCTTCTACATTGTTTCAGTCCTGTGAAGTACGTAAAGGGTTAATAAACTTCTTGAATGTGGTTTTGAGCAGCTTGAGGGGTGCAGTTTTTAGAATGGTGTCACACTTGGTTATTTTCTATCATATAGACCCCTCAAAATGACTTCAAAGGTGATGTGGTCCCTAAAAAAAACATGGTGTTGTAAAAATGAGAAATTGCTGGTCAACTTTTAACCCTTATAACTCCCTAACATAAAAAAATGTTGTTTCCAAAATTGTGCTGATGTAAAGTGGACATGTGGGAAATGTTATTTATTAACTATTTTTCGTGACATATCTCTCTGATTTAAGGGCATAAAAATACAAAGTTTGAAAATTGCAAAATTTTAAAAATTTTCGCCATATTTCCATTTTTTTCATAAATAATCGCAAGTAATATCGAAGAAATGTTACCACTAGCTTGAAGTGCAATATGTCACGAAAAAACGATCTCAGAATCAGCGGGATCCGATAAAGCGTTCCAGAGTTATAACCTCATAAAGTGACAGTGGTCAGAATTGTAAAAATTGGCTCGGTCATTAAGTACCAAATTGGCTCTGTCACTAAGGGGTTAAAAGGAGGCTGGTGCTTGGTATCATTGTTTCTCTTCAGTTAACCATGGTTATCTCTAAAGAAACACGTGCAGCCATCATTGCACTGCACAAAAATGGCCTAACAGGGAAGAGTATCGCAGCTACAAAGATTGCACCTCAGTCAACAATCTATCGCATCATCAAGAACTTCAAGGAGAGAGCTTCCATTGTTGTCAAAAAGGCTCCAGGGTGCCCAAGAAAGACCAGCAAGCGCCAGGACCATATCTTAAAACTCTTTCAGCTGCGGGATCGGACTACCAGCAGTGCCGAGCTTGCTCAGGAATGACAGCAGGCTGGTGTGAGTGCTTCTGCACGCACTGTGAGGCGGAGACACTTTGAGCAAGGCCTGGTTTCAAGGAGGGCAGCAAAGAAGCCACTTCTCTTCAGAAAAAAACATCAGGGACTGACTGATATTCTGCAAAAGGTACAGGGAGTGGACTGCTGAGGACTGGGGCAAAGTCATTTTCTCTGATGAATCCCCTTTTCGATTGTTTGGGACATCTGGAAATCAGCTTATTCGGAGAAGAAGAGGTGAGCGCTACCACCAGTCTTGTCTCATGCCAACTGTAAAGCATCCTAAAACCATTCATGTGTGGGGTTGCTTCTCAGCCAAGGGAATCGGCTCACTCATAGTCTTGCCTAAAAACACAGCCATGAAAAAAGAATGGTACCAGAACGTCCTCCAAGGGCAACTTCTCCCAACCGTCCAAGAGCAGTTTGGCGCCCAACAATGCCTTTTCCAGCATGATGGAGCACCTTGCCATAAAGCAAGGGTGATAACTGAATGGCTCATGGAACAAAACATAGAGATTTGGGGTCCATGGCCTGGAAACTCCCCAGATCTTAATCCCATTGAGAACTTGTGGTCAATCATCAAGAGACGGGTGGACAAACAAAAACCAACAAATTCTGGCAAAATGCAAGCATTGATTATGCAAGAATGGACTGCTATCAGTCAGGATTTGGTCCAGAAGATGATTGAGAGCATGCCAGGGAGAATTGCAGAGGTCTTGAAGAAGAAGGGTCAACACTGCAAATATTGACTTGCTGCATTAACTCATTCTAACTGTCAATATAACCTATTGGTACTCATGATTGCAATTATATTTCTGTATGTGATATAAACATCAGACAAACACTAATAAAAACCAGAGGGCAGCAGATCATGTGAAAATATAATTTCGGTGTCATTCTCAAAACTTTTGGCCATGACTGTATATATATATATATATATATATATATATATATATATATATATATATATATATATATATATATATATATATATATATATATATACAGTATAAAGATGGCAGATCGCATTATACTGGAATTTTTGATGACAGGTAAAAAAAAAAAAAAATTGGTAATAGACAGATCTCATCTGACATGGAGAATTGCAATGCAGTTCCCTATACCTTAGAAGTCAGTTACGCATTGCTGAACATGTGGTGCCCACTGCAAGCACACAGGCATTACTTCATGTGGCAAGAAATCACGTATCCAGTTATATGGAAGCAAATGTAGTATACAAATGAACCACAGTTTCTTAAATGAATAGATGTTGTGGAATTGTAATGCCCAAAAATATTCTATATTGACTACATTTAAACTGTACATTATTTTTCTGGCAGAAGAGACGCTGAAATGGATTCCAGTATGCATGTGAGGGTCTTTGACTCTCCGCTCCTGGTCTCTTCTCTGTTAATCTGAGTCCAGGCATAGCAGAGTCTGGCTTTGAATCAGGTCAGGCAAACCCACTAAACAATGGCAGGCGCAATGCATGCAGGTAAAGGAAGTTCTAGCACCTCTAATGCTGGTAGAATTGCGATAAAGAGAAACTGCCCACTAAACAGAAAATGACAGAGGATGAGGATAGGGTTTCTGGAAATATTAGACTGGTGTGCACCAAAATCAGCTTTGTCTTGTTGTGGGGGATGAGAGTAGCCACACCAAGCTTTTTTCGGTTTATGCTGACCTGACTCCGAGAGCCACTGTGCTCCTTCTGTATCTTCCCTCTCTCACCTCTGGTAGAATTCGGTGTGTTGTACAAGGGATGAAAGAATAACATAATACTCTGCAATCAGCTGATGTAAAAAAAACACTACATGGGAGCATTAAAGACCTTTTGGAAAACTCCTCCTCTGTTGCAGTTTGTTTACAACCTGCGATTAAATCACTAACCCCAGGTCCAGCACAGTCACCCCCGCTTCTCCTGGTGTCGTTTATTGTCTGCAGCGGTGACATCACATTGACAATGCTGTATACAATAATTGAGCTCGGTGCTTTTACCAGAGTGAAAGGCACGAGATGCTCCGAGCTAAGGAGCTCACTGATTGGCTGCAGTGCTTTCGGATTGATGACAGTGCTGCATCCAAGACAAACTGACTGAAGCAGCATTGGAGAGCCAGCGCTGCAGCAGATGCGGGCGAGAACCAGCTGGCTCCATTTTACATTCCTGCCTGCAGAACCCCTTTAAATACAGATAAGACTTGGTCTATAATGGACAGTTCTTTCAAAGCTCCAACATCACTAATGGCTGGAAATCAAAGAACAAGTCCACAGCTACATTGGGAACAATGGCTTCTACTGTTGTAGCAGAAAGAAATAAAGCAGATAAGGATTTATGCACAGGTATTGGCGTGTAGATCTGTGAAAATGTATGTTACTTTAACTATATTTACCTCTCATGGATCCAAAGCACGATGTAGCATACAGATCTGTACTACTCACCTTTACTGTACTCTGCACGCCTCTATACTGAGCTTTTAGATGACAGACCATAGCTCAACATTAATAAAAAGAAAAGAAATAACTAAACTATATCCCAACCTACACAAGAGAGTGCACAAAAACAAAGTACACAAGCACAACACTGCCTTCCATGAACGTACTTTCTTCTTCTTCTCCTGCTTCTGATGACACAGTGATAGAGAAACTTTCTGGAGATGTAGAGAAGACTGCAAGAAAAGAAAAGGATATTGTAATGTATAAGAATTAGATCTGTCTCTTTAAGAAAGTAAGGGCGGGAGTTGAGCTTAGTTTCAGTTTCAGTTCTAGCCTGAGGAGGAAATGTTATGCTGCTGTTATACTGTGTGCTGGAGGAAAAGAGGAGAAGAATAAAATACAGTTAAAGCTTACTCTCTCTTAAATTCCTTACACCGTGTGGACGCTACAACTGGCGACGAGGATGGGATGCAATCAACTGCTGCTGTGAGTACTGACCCCTGCTTTACCGCTTCACACGCCAGCGCCACTGAGAGACTCCATCATGACTGAACACTTGCACACGTTCCCACAGTTTGATATGACTGATGTCACTAATCTCTCTCACAATTGGAGAAAATGGTTAAATCGATTTGAGAATTTTCTGGAAGCAATAGATATAAAAGAGGAGAACAGAAAGAGAGCCGTGTTCCTGCATTGTGCGGGCACAGGAGTCTATGACATATACAGCACATTACCGGCAGCGGAGACAGACACGTACAGCAAATGCTCCAAAGCTCTCACTGACTACTTCAACCCTAAACAAAACATCAGATAAGAAAGATACAAGTTCAGGATTGCTGAGCAGCTTCCAGAAGAATCCATAGACACCTATGTCACCCGGCTAAAAGAACTTGCACATGGGTGTGCATTTACTGACGTAGATGATGAAATCCTAACTCAAGTAATTGTCACCTGCTCGTCTAATAGCATAAGGTGTAAAGCTCTGCAGCAGGATCTCTCTCTGCATGATTTACTCAAGATGGCCCGTGCTATAGAGATAGCAGATCATCAGGCAACTGCAATGGAGAATGGGGATAATTTACATGTGCATAATCTCAAATATAACAGTGTACAAGGCAAGCAAGCCCCGAAACAGAAGAAATGTTATAGATGTGGACAAGATTTCCCTCACCACATGAACAAATGTCCAGCTATAGGACAAACTTGCAGTAAAGGTGGAAAAGGGAACCATTTTGCAGTTGTCTGCAAATCAGTGCCCAACAAGTCTCCTCTGCCAATGACAAAGCCTGCAAATATAAAAATGGTAAATCAGGATATAGAAGAAATGTCTGTGGCTGAGAACTATGTGTTCACAACTTCTGTCACTGGCTGAGTGCAGTCTCCATGTATTACACTCACCATCTGCAACACGGATATCACCTTTACAATAGATACAGGAGCTTCGGTGGATATCATAGACAGCAATACTTATGAACAGTTGAAAACAAAGCCAGTCTTACAGCAAGTGCATACTAAAATCTATCCATATGGATCTAAAGCACCTCTAGTTACAATGGGACAATTTGATGCTGAACTTAGCTATAAAGAAAATAGGCAGAAAACCACTTTTCACACATTACATGGATCAGGAGGCTGTCTTCTCAGCTATCACACTGCCTTGAAGCTAGGACTCATCCAGAGTGTTCATACCATAACCGACCCTGCGGACCTGGATGTACAAGCCATGGTGAACAGTTTTCCCTCCCTATTTAGTGGATTAGGAAAATTAAAGGACTCTCAAGTGCATCTTCATGTGGATGACAGTGTTCGTCCAGTAGCCCAGGCTCACAGGCGTATTCCATTTCACCTAAGAAAAAAGGTAGAAAAGGAACTCCAATTACTCATGGTGGATGATGATGTAATTGAAACTGTTTCTGGTCCCACTCCGTGGGTCTCTCCACTTGTGGTAGTTCCAAAACCAAAGAATCCAGAGCAGGTGAGACTGTGTGTTGACATGCGCCTGCCCAACACTGCTATTCAAAGGGAAAGACGCATTTCACCCACAATTGATGACATTATTCATTTATTAAATGGAGCAACCGTTTTTTCAAAGCTCGACCTCAATAAGGGCTATCATCAATTAGAATTGAGTCCAGAATCCAGATACTTAACAACATTTTCCACCCATGTGGGTCTCAGAAGATACAAAAGATTGACGTTTGGGGTCTGCTCAGCAGCGGAAATGTTTCAAGATACGATAAGGAGCGTCATTCAACATATTCCAAATGCCTTTAATTACAGTGATGACATACTGGTTTTTGGGAAAACTCAAGCTGAACATAATCGTGCTCTATATGCTATCTTTGAATGTCTGCTCTCTGCTGGACTTACTTTAAACAAAGAAAAATGCAAATTTGATAAAAATTCATTGGAGTTCTATGGTCACATTTTCTCAGCGGAAGGAGTTCGACCTGATCCCAAGAAAGTGGAATCCATCAGAGCAGCTTCAATTCCACAGAATGCCAGTGAAGTGCGCTCTTTTCTTGGAATGGCAAGTTACTGTGCTAGATATATTCCAAATATTTCAACAATCAGCACTCCATTAAGGGAACTCACGAAACAAAATTGCATTTTTCAATGGTCCCAAGACTGTCAGGCCTCTTTTGAAACAATCAAAAACGAACTCTGCTCAACAACCACCATGGCCTATTTTGATCCAGCTCTTCGAACCGAACTGATTGTGGACGCCAGTCACGTGGGACTGGGTGCAATTTTAGCACAATACAAGGATGACAATCAAAGTCCCCACATCATTTCTTATGCAAGTAAAAGCTTAACAAGCACTGAAAGAAAGTATTCGCAACCTGAAAAAGAAAGCTTGGCAGTCGTCTGGGGATGTGAACACTTTCACTTATTTCTCTATGGCGCTCCCTTCACTATTGTCACAGATCATCAAGCTCTCCTTACAATTTTTGGAAATCCCAGAGCTAAAATGCCGGCACGGATTGAACGATGGGATCAAATAATTACAAAATTGTTCACAAACCTGGAAAATACAGCAATTCTGCTGATTATCTCTCAAGACATCCTACGAATGATGATTTACCTGTGCATTCTTCCATTGAAGAATACATCCACTTTGTTGCAGCTCACGCCGTGCCAAAAGCACTTTCTGTTGATCAGTTTGTGAATACAACAACAAGTGACAAGACACTCTGTGCCTTAATACAAATTATCCAAAATAGAAGGTGGCATGAAATTCAAAAGAAAAAATTTCCTGAAGATGGGATTGATCTGAAGGAGTTAAAACTATTTTCAAATGTACGTGAGGAATTATCTGTCACTGAAGACCAACTCATCCTTCGTGGTACCAAACTGGTTGTACCTAAGGCCTTGCGCAACCTAGTCATACATATAGCACACGAAGGTCATCTAGGAATTGTTGGCACAAAAAAGTTACTCAGAGAAAAAGTGTGGTTCCCAAATATGGATAAATTGGTGGAAGAGAAGATTAGACATTGCTCCACTTGTCAATTAATTACTCCATCATCAACTCTAGAGCCATTACAAATGTCTCCATTACCCACTGCTGTATGGGAGGAAGTGGCTGTCGACATATATGGACCATTACCAAATGGCCAATACATTCTAGTAACAATTGATGAATATTCTAGATACCCTGTCATTTCATTCATCTCTTCAACGTCTGCTAATAGTGTCATACCAGAACTGGACGACATATTCTCTGCATATGGCATTCCGAGAGTGGTCAAAACAGATAATGGACCTCCATTCAATGGACCTCCATTCAATGGACATGTGTTTGCACAGTTTTCTGAATACTTGGGGTTCAGCCACAGAAAAATCACACCTTGCTGGCCCCAAGCTAATGGAATCGTAGAACGTTTCATGCGCACCATGGGGAAACGAATCAAGGCAGCTAGTCTGGAGCACACCCCACTGAAACAGTCACTATACAAATTCCTGCGCAATTACCGCAACACGCCACATTCCACCACTAATGCTGCTCCATCTCATCTCATGTTCAGCAGAACTCTTCGTACATGGATCCCTGATGTGACTAGTCATCCCAAAAAAAAAAAAAAAGAGGTGATATGGTTGTTGTGCGTCAAAAATCAACCAACAAAACCTCAGCTGTATATAGTCCTGCAAAATATAATGTTACTGAGAGAAAAGGCAGTATGGTCATGGCTGAGCAAGACGGACACCATCACTCTAAATTCCTCACATTTTAAAATCATACCGCAGAACAATGGTAATAAATTCCCACCAGTGGAAGATTTGATACCCGACGGTGGAGAGGACCAACAAGAGGTGACTGATCCGTCAACACTGGACACCCCCAGTGAACCCAGACATTACCCAACACGAGAAAGAAGGGCTCCATCGAGACGTATTGAAGAGATATAGTTAAAAAAAGGGGGAATAAGACATATGGTTTTTCTTGGACGTTTTCGTGTTGTTACATTGTCAATATGTGTTTTAGGTTGTTAATATATATATAATGTATACATCAAAAAAAAAAAAAAGGGGGGGATGATGTAATGTATAAGAATTAGATCTGTCTCTTTAAGAAAGTAAGGGCGGGAGTTGAGTTTAGTTTCAGTTTCAGTTCTAGCCTGAGGAGGAAATGTTATGCTGCTGTTATACTGTGTGCTGGAGGAAAAGAGGAGAAGAATAAAATACAGTTAAAGCTTACTCTCTCTTAAATTCCTTACACCGTGTGGACGCTACAGACATGTTTAAGAAAAATTCACAGGATCATTGCATGGGAGCTAACTAAATGTGTATAGGGCTTAATAATAATATCACTAACATTGGTGACAAAACACACCATTTTGCTGGCATAAACTGAAAAATGCTTTTATGGAATCTGTCAGCAGGTTTTGCAGTGTATCGTAAAAACAGCATGAGCTAGGGACAGAGACTCTGATTCCAGCAATGTGTCACTTAATCTACCCTATCACAGTGTTCAAATGCCAATAATTAGTATGTCACATTATTTTTTTTACATTTTATAATATTTCATTCTTTCATTCTTTGCTGTTGGGAGTAGGGTTTAAAAATGATGCCGATATGACAACCAGTGTTGAGCGCAAGTGCTCGCTACTCAAGTTTGCATCAAACGTGACATGGTGTCCGATCTCAATTCCAGCTATTTTTGAATTCACAAAGTCAAACTGTGCTCCTTCCGAGCCCTGACCCTGCTGAGTACAGTAGTACTCAGGAGAAATTGCATAACAAATTTTGGGGTTCACTTTATCCTGTTACCTAGTGAAAGTAAAAAATTTGGGGCTAAAGTAACATTTTTGTGAGAAAAAAAAAATTGTAAAAAATGTTCATTTTTTCCTTGAACATTGTATTAATTCCTGTGAAGCACCTGAAGGGTTAATAAACCTCCTGAACGTGGTTTTCAGGACTTTGAGGAGTGCAGTTTATAATGATGTTAATTTGGGTATTTTCTGTCACATAGGCCCCCAAAGTCACTTCAAATGTGATGTGGTCCCTAAAAAATGGTTTTGTATCTTTTGTTGGAAAAATGAAAAATTGCTGATCAACTTTGAATCTTAATGAGGTAACCACAGTTCATTATCCTGGCTCACAGAGAAGTGCCGGTAGGAACACAGCCTCTGTAACCTGTGGTAACCTCAATAACGTCACCGCCTGGCACTGAGGCTGCGCTCGCAGCAGCTCACTCTCCCGTGGTTTTCAGCCTGGACAATCCAGGTTGTAAACCGCATATCGCAGACATGGATTATGGCATGGAACATCTTCACTTCGGACAGGTGAGAGATATGGGTAGTTTTTTTTTTGTTTTTACAGGAGACAAGGGCTTCAATGGAATGGGCGTAAGGCAAGTATAATTGTTTATTTTTAAATACATTTGTAAAACGGTGTGTATTTTTATTTCAAATAAAGGACTTTATTCTGGGTGTTTTTTATTTACAATATGACTATGGGGTTAGTAATGGATAAGAGAACAAACCCCCTAAAACTTCAATACTTTATTAAATGACCAAACAACACAAAACAACAATAAACGCCCTATAAAATAGATCAGCTGCAGTGTGCAGGGAGGGCTAAAAACCCCTAGATAACCCCTGCACCGGATATATCAAGGTTTGAAAGTGTTAATAGCACATGTGATACATACTAACACTATAAGGGTGTATAGATATATAAAAGGTATCCCTATCAGTTAGCAATCAATCCTAGAGATACACCTGCCTAGATGCGGAGGTTGGCACCCTTAAAGAAAACGAGAATGGCGCCCCCGCTCGTCCGATGGCTCTCCCTGGTCTCCTGGCTACTCCCTATAAGGGATAGAAAAATGAAACAGAATGCCAGGTGGCTGTGAATAACTTGTACATATATATATAAATATG
Source organism: Ranitomeya variabilis (assembly GCF_051348905.1). Lineage (NCBI taxonomy): Eukaryota > Metazoa > Chordata > Amphibia > Anura > Dendrobatidae > Ranitomeya > Ranitomeya variabilis. The sequence goes on along the minus strand of NC_135233.1, from coordinate 716,809,970 downwards.
TGTAATGCCCCTCATACAGCGTCACAGGCCCTCCCCTCCAATGTGCTGTGAGGCCCAAGGATAGAGATACTTATATACACATACATCCACCACTTACAATGGAGGGCAAAAATAAGACAAGCCAGAAACAATTGTTATAAATACATAAAGGACACCAGGGGGAAGGATTACAATGCTGAGGACACCAACTGGATCAGACCTAACTGAAACTGACCAATAATAAAAACCTGCAAAGGTACATATGCCACATAGTTGCTCAGATGGTACCACACATAACTGGAACAGATATTTTGCAGACCCTCATAGTGCACTATTAAAGTACATGTATACGTCCAAAAATGAAATCATACTCATCTGCTACAGACTGCAACTCGTCCAGATGTGATAGCTCACATTGATGATTTAATGGTGAGGAATATCTCACCACTCCTCTCGACGCGTTTCCCCCATGTGTTTGGGTTCATCAGGAGAGATTGAATGCACATATGGCAGTGTTGATAGTAAAGGAGAAAAATAGGGCTGCGGTAGTTACCTGAAGTTACCTCCCATATATACACGCTCCTGAACCCGCACTTCCTGTTTGATGAAGTGCTATAATGATACCTAAATGGACCAGGCACAGATACCAAAGAGCGCAATGCTCACCTACACTGGCCGCCATGTTTCTGGAGTGCACACATGCCCCCATACAGGGACCGGAGTGCTAGCATGCTCCAGCGGCAACAACGCGCCAGACGGTCGCTCTGGACAGCGCATGCGCTAATACTAAAAGACTGATGATGTCAGGAGTAGCCGGAGCGCTGGTGTAGATGGACAATCTAAAGAAGGGGAGAAGCACAGCAGCATGATCCGCTATAACTGACCTGTCCACATAAAAAATCCTAGCACCGTGAACAGCCATATCAAGCTGATGCGCACATATAGAGGCTGGTACATGTGGCATACCGCACAGCAGTAACCGAAACTGTGCCCTAATATACATTGCCACCAGTATTAGAACAATAGATAGCATAATGTGATAAATCTGTCAATACATTAAATATCATCATGTCGGAACGTTTAGAATAAGAGTATAAGCTAATAATAGTACCAGCCCCTTAGAAACAGGTATGGATGAAATGTAACCCGCAAAAAATGTGTATAGATTCATATAAAGTGATAAAGACTAGATAATAAATAGATTATAAGACATGCCAGGCAACAGCCCGGACTAAAAGGTCTGGCTAGTGATAATGAAGTACTGACTTACAAAAAACAGCAATAATTTTGCTGTTCATTAAGACCATCCGGTACAAGAGTCCGCAGCCTGAAAATCCATTGACATTCAATGTCAATGGATTTTCAGGCTGCGGACTCTTGTACCGGATGGTCTTAATGAACAGCAAAATTATTGCTGTTTTTTGTAAGTCAGTACTTCATTATCACTAGCCAGACCTTTTAGTCCGGGCTGTTGCCTGGCATGTCTTATAATCTATTTATTATCTAGTCTTTATCACTTTATATGAATCTATACACATTTTTTGCGGGTTACATTTCATCCATACCTGTTTCTAAGGGGCTGGTACTATTATTAGCTTATACTCTTATTCTAAACGTTCCGACATGATGATATTTAATGTATTGACAGATTTATCACATTATGCTATCTATTGTTCTAATACTGGTGGCAATGTATATTAGGGCACAGTTTCGGTTACTGCTGTGCGGTATGCCACATGTACCAGCCTCTATATGTGCGCATCAGCTTGATATGGCTGTTCACGGTGCTAGGATTTTTTATGTGGACAGGTCAGTTATAGCGGATCATGCTGCTGTGCTTCTCCCCTTCTTTAGATTGTCCATCTACACCAGCGCTCCGGCTACTCCTGACATCATCAGTCTTTTAGTATTAGCGCATGCGCTGTCCAGAGCGACCGTCTGGCGCGTTGTTGCCGCTGGAGCATGCTAGCACTCCGGTCCCTGTATGGGGGCATGTGTGCACTCCAGAAACATGGCGGCCAGTGTAGGTGAGCATTGCGCTCTTTGGTATCTGTGCCTGGTCCATTTAGGTATCATTATAGCACTTCATCAAACAGGAAGTGCGGGTTCAGGAGCGTGTATATATGGGAGGTAACTTCAGGTAACTACCGCAGCCCTATTTTTCTCCTTTACTATCAACACTGCCATATGTGCATTCAATCTCTCCTGATGAACCCAAACACATGGGGGAAACGCGTCGAGAGGAGTGGTGAGATATTCCTCACCATTAAATCATCAATGTGAGCTATCACATCTGGACGAGTTGCAGTCTGTAGCAGATGAGTATGATTTCATTTTTGGACGTATACATGTACTTTAATAGTGCACTATGAGGGTCTGCAAAATATCTGTTCCAGTTATGTGTGGTACCATCTGAGCAACTATGTGGCATATGTACCTTTGCAGGTTTTTATTATTGGTCAGTTTCAGTTAGGTCTGATCCAGTTGGTGTCCTCAGCATTGTAATCCTTCCCCCTGGTGTCCTTTATGTATTTATAACAATTGTTTCTGGCTTGTCTTATTTTTGCCCTCCATTGTAAGTGGTGGATGTATGTGTATATAAGTATCTCTATCCTTGGGCCTCACAGCACATTGGAGGGGAGGGCCTGTGACGCTGTATGAGGGGCATTACACATATTTATATATATATGTACAAGTTATTCACAGCCACCTGGCATTCTGTTTCATTTTTCTATCCCTTATAGGGAGTAGCCAGGAGACCAGGGAGAGCCATCGGACGAGCGGGGGCGCCATTCTCGTTTTCTTTAAGGGTGCCAACCTCCGCATCTAGGCAGGTGTATCTCTAGGATTGATTGCTAACTGATAGGGATACCTTTTATATATCTATACACCCTTATAGTGTTAGTATGTATCACATGTGCTATTAACACTTTCAAACCTTGATATATCCGGTGCAGGGGTTATCTAGGGGTTTTTAGCCCTCCCTGCACACTGCAGCTGATCTATTTTATAGGGCGTTTATTGTTGTTTTGTGTTGTTTGGTCATTTAATAAAGTATTGAAGTTTTAGGGGGTTTGTTCTCTTGTTATACTGCTTATTTTTCCCTCTATTTATAAATTCCTTTCGGTGTGAGTTAGTAATGGATAAGCATCTTATAGACACCTCTCCATTACTAACTGCTGGGCTTAATGTCACGTGGCAATACAAAGCCATCAAGCCCACAAATTTTACCCCACTTGCCATCGCCACAGTGCAAGTGGGAAGAGCTGGGCAAAGTGACAAAATTGGCACATTTAATAGATGCGCCTTTTCAGGGGTCGCTGTGGGCTGCTATTTTTAGGCAGGGGCCAATATCCATGGCCCCTTAATAAACTCAGAAAACCAGAAGCTAGCTGTCTGCTTTAGCTTGGCTGGTTGTCAAAAATGGGGGGGACCCCACTGTGGTTTGTTTGTAATTATTTATTTTAATAATTAAAGAAAAGTGTTCTTGATAACTGGCCATGATAAAGCTGAAGGTTGCAGCCTGCAGCTGTCAGTTTTGCCTGCACAGATAATCAAAAATAGAACCCCTAGTCATTTTTTTCTTATTAATTTATTTATTTATAGCGCAGGCACTGTCTGATGAATACTCCCATCAGCGGTGCCTACTCTCGCTGTTATCAGAGACAACAAACATAGGCTGATGGGAGTACTGCCAATCAGAGGAAGTATTTGCCACGCTGTCTTCCAGAGGACAGCATGGCAAACAATGGATCTTTGGGGCCCCCATTCACCTGAATGGGGTCTGGGTTCAGGTAATGTTCTGATACCCGAACTGAACTTTTTTAAAATGTTCTGCTGAACCCGAACATCCAGGGGTTTGCCCTTCATTAGTCACAATCTCTCAATGCAAGTCTATGAGAACCAGAACGAGGCTCTAATACACTTGTATTGAAAAGTGACCTCTGGCGCGCTCCATTAAAATCACTGGAGCTGCAGGCAGGTCTCTTGTCACCGCAGACGAAACACAAGAAAATGGGCAGATGAGTATGAGACAGGGGGCAAGGGACTTACATTTAAAGCAGCACTCCACCAATGCAAAAAAAGACAACTAAGCGCTGGAGTGGTGCTTTAACACCAGTGATTGGAACAGCTGTTTAACCTATATAAAGATGGACTAAACCTATATCCTTTAACCCAAAAAATCAAAGTTAAGAATTTTAAGAATCACCAAAATATAAAAAAAAGGAAGTGCGACTTATTTTTCATACCAACATTTCATCACACGTTAACTTTTCTCCACATTTTTCAGTCCATTATAAAGTAAAATAAATGGTGGCATCCAAAATTACTACTCCTGCCCTGCAATGCCAGCCTGTACCCCTGACCCTCAATGCCAGGCTATGCCTTTGTCCCTGATCCCCAATGCCAGCCTGTGCCCCTGATGCCCAATGCCAGACTGTGCCCCTGACTCTCAATGCCAGGCTATGCCTGTACCCGACCCTCAATGCCAACCTGTGCCCCTGACCCTCAATGCCAAGCTATGCCTGTGCCCCTGACCCCCAATGCCAGTCTGTGCCCCTGACCCTCAATGCCAGGCTATGCCTGTGCCCCTGACCCCCAATGCCAGCCTGTGCCCCTGACCCTCAATGCCACATTACGTCTGTGCCCCTGATCCCCAATGCCAGCCTGTGCCCCTGGCCCTCAATGTCAGCCTGTGCCCCTGACCCTCAATGCCAGGCTATGCCTGTGCCCCTGATCCCCAATGCCAGGCTGTGCCCCTGACCCTCAATGCCACGCTATGCCTGTGCCCCTGATCCCCAATGCTAGCCTGTGCCCCTGGACTTCAATGTCAGCCTGTGCCCCTGACCCTCAATGCCAGGCTGTGCCCCTGCTCCCCAATGCCAGCCTGTGCCCCTGACCCTCAATGCCACGCTATGCCTGTGCCCCTGATCCCCATTGCCAGCCTGTGCCTCTGACCCTCAATGCCACATTATGCCTGTGCCCCTGATCCCCATTGCCAGCCTATGCCCCTTAGCCTTAATACCAGCATATACCTCTGCCCAGCATTGCCAGCCTGTGCCCCGAAGCCTTAATGCCAGGATATACCTCTGCCCAGCATTGCCAGTCTGTGCCCCTTAGCCTTAATGCCATCATATACCTCTGCCCAGCATTGCCAGCCTGCGCCCCTTAGCCTTAATGCCAGCATATACCTCTGCCCATCATTGCCAGCCTGTGCCCCAAAGCCTTAATAATGCCAGGATATACCTCTGCCCAGAATTGCCAGCCTGTGCCCCTTAGCCTTTATGCCAGCATATACCTCTGCCCAGCATTGCCAGCCTGTGCCCCGGAGCCTTAATAATGCCAGGATATACCTCTGCCCAGAATTGCCAGCCTGTGCCCCTTAGCCTTAATGCCAGCACATACCTCTGCCCAGCATTGCCAGCCTGTGCCCCGAAGCCTTAATAATGCCAGGATATACCTCTGCCCAGAATTGCCAGCCTGTGCCCCGAAGCCATAATAATGCCAGGATATACCTCTGCCCAGAATTTCAAGACTGCGCCAATTAGCCTTAATGCCAGCATATACCTCTGCCCAGCATTGCCAGCCTGTGCCCCGAAGCCTTAATGCCAGCATATACCTCTGCCCAGCATTGCCAGCCTGTGCCCCGAAGCCTTAATGCCAGCATATACCTCTGCCCAGCATTGCCAGCCTGTGCAATTTACTTTCAATGTAAAACTATGCTTCTGTTCTACAATGCCAGCCTGTGTTCCTGCCCCAACATGCTGTGTCACCTACCCAACAACGACCTGTACCCCTGCTCTGAAAAAGACAAGAACAGCGAATTGTATTGTAGAGGGTGAGAAACTAAGTCATAGCGAAAGGAGAGGAAACCAGAAGGAGTTCTGTCCTGCAAAAGGCTGCCTCCTGTCTGAGGCGCAGGATCCGGTAGCCGGAACACCGAGGGAGTAATCATCTCCAAGCCTTGCTCCAGAGACCGGCAGGACAGGTAATTCCACGTTACCTGCCCGACCCACACCCAGGAGGCACGGTGGCAATTTGTGGGGGCTGGGGCATGCTAGAGTCCCTGTAAAAAGCCTCAGGCCACCAGTCGTACGGGTTTGTCCTATCCTTACCATCAGGGGGACAGAGAAAGAGACATAACATCTAGAACACCAACATGAGGACCTTACCGAGACGCTCAGCAGGAAGGTACTACAACATCCAGGCGCTAGAGGAAGGCTACTTATTTCCACCTGGATAAGGGGACTCTGGATTTGCCTTCAGACCGGCCGGACTCTGCCTACCCTGTGGTCCGTACCCTGGACTGTGGATGCTGAAGCCATCAGTAAAAAGGTAAAGAGACTGCAACCTTGTGTCCTTGTTCTTCACTGCGCCTCACACCATACACCATCTATACCTCTGGGAAGCCCTGGGGATACACTTCACCTGTGGGAAGGTATACCATCTAGCTGCCATTACATCACCCCAGCGGACCCCTAAGCAGCGTTGGTCACCCAGGTGGCATCACAAACATTATCCCTTTAAAGACCTTTCCCCCATTTATCAACGGACGTCCCTAGGGCCACAGACCGGGTCAGCCACCGTGACATCCCCCTTGAGAACCGAAGGACCTGGTACCGAGTACCCCACTGTCCTACGGGGGCGCTCCACATGCACAGCTCCGTTGACCCTCTGTCCTCCTCAGACCACTGTCTGGAACTGACTGAGCAAAGCTCAGCCAGCAACTAACTCCTTTTCCCTACAGACTATCAGTTATATATATATATATATATATATATATATATATATATATACTGTATATATATGGGGGGGTGACCTAATAAATAGGAGCAGAAGCTCCCCCTGGTGGTCTGGAGTATGAAATGTGTTGCATGTTTGTGATACCTGGATGCAGTTATCCTTTCTTGCCTCAAAACCTAGCATGACTCTCCTAGGGAGGAAAGCGACACTACTGCGATGACCAGGACCCTGGAGCGCCGCACATGCGCAGATTGAGATCTCGCCTCAATGAAGGTCTTTAGATATTTAATTGTGCCGAGATCTCAGTCTGCGCATGTATCACCATTTTACTGAAGACCACTGTCACAATAATCTAGACAAGCGCCACGCGCAGCGAGAATGGCGCCAGCGCAAGCTTTCAAACAGGAGGCAGGTCACTCACACAGCAGTAACCTGTCCCACAAACACCAGAGGCCGGTGGAGGGCCTGGTTTAGGAGCCTCTACCCTCAGTCCTGCCCCCATGACTTAAAGCTAATTACATCAAAACTTCAACTGCTGATTAAGGAACAACCATCATACAAATTTCTTCACTATAAGTATCTATTTACCCTGTGTAATAACGCCATTATAGTGATGCCTTTACTTTAACATGCAAAATCACGCTGATGGGTTCTTGGTAAACAGTAAAAAAGGCAGCCAAGGTCATATTCTGTTCCTGAATGCATTTCTAAATGATAGAGCATCTTTCATCATTGATTTGTGAAAGGAAATTAATTGCACAATCTTATTGTTATTTTCTGATAATGAAAGAATGCGCCAAGCTCAAACAATACGAGAATTTTTTTCTGTAGATCTTAGACTGTGTTCATACGTGGCATTTTTGCTGCACTCTTTGTACAGAAGGCAAAACCTGCTCTCTTGGCTGTAAAGAAGCTGTTTACAAAAAGTAGGTTTTGCTGCGTTTTTATTGCTGCATTTTTGTTGTCTCTTGTGCATGTTGATAAAGTTTAGTGGCCCCCAAAAAAGCATGATTTAAATTCATTAGGCTTTTGCACCAAAAACCCTGAAAAAACTGATATCTGTGTTTTTGCTGTGTTTTTGCACTTACCCATTGTTTTATATGGGTGAAAATACGCTGAAAGAAGTGACATGCTGCAGTTTTCAAAAGCGCAGCAGTTTTCCATATTCAGGAAAAATAAAATCGATGTGTGTGTTTTGAAATCTCATAGACTGTGCTGGTAGTGTAAAAGGCAGCTTAAAATGTACATTAAAAAAATGCAGCAAAGAACGCAATGCGTGAACATAGCCTTAGTCATTACAAGAAACATAAAAGACACATTGCATAATGCTGCTCCATAGGAATCATTCACTTGTTATTGAATTTTGACTACATTGTTGCTGATTTTCCTAATGGGGTCTAACAGCCTCTTTCTAGGGTGAGTGCATTCGGTCAATGATGATGAAGATAATCTTGGAAATGTTCAATCTGCTATACACAAGAAATCTTCCTAATATCTCTCTTCCTGCCATTTACAGAAGCAATATAAGCTGCTGAAGTTCCACAATGAAAGTGATGTTTGCTGAATTAATTACTGCTTGGAATGCATTGGAGCGCCCGATAGGGCCGTGGGGTGCTTGGCCTGGGTCCAACGGTTCTTAAGGGGGTTGTCTTGGCAGCAGTGACCAGTCCGTGGCCCTGGGCGTCCAATAAAAGTGAATTAAAGGGGAAAAATAAAGTTTACAGGGGGTGTGTTCGTGACTCCACCATGGTGCGCGGCAATAAGGAGATGGCCATCTGTGGTTCAGGTCCACCGGGGCAGTTGGTGACGCAACAGAGATGTTACAGCTCTCCACGGGTAGAGCTAGGCCCCGGGGCAGTTAAGGAATTAAAGTCAATGATGGTAAATGTTGTTGTGCAGGACAGGTGATGCAGTAAATAATTCTGAGGACACCGCAGGGTGCAGTTTCCACACTTTACTCACAGTTATTAGATGCAGTCCCTAGCCGGGCGCTGTGTCCTTCAGGCCTGTGGTCCAGCCAACTCTCAGGTAATTTGGGGTTTACTTTCCCGAGACTCCCTTTCTTATGTTCCTTCCCTGGTCGTCTCTCTGTGGCATAAATTCCCTGCCTAACAGTCCCTATATTATATTAAACACAGGAGCAGATCTTAAGTGAATACTTTTGGTTTGGCCTCCCATTGAATTTTATGGGGATCGGGTACATTCGGCGAACTGCTTGGCAAACATGTCGGTGAACAACTAAACGTTCAGGAAATGAACCTGAATCGAACCTTAAAGGGTTCGCTCATCTCTATCCACCAGGCCAGTCCGACACTGTCTAGGAAAAGGTCTTGTATTGTTTGTGTCCTGCTGAAGAAGTCTGTTTTCACAAAGGGTTCAAAGTCTTTCCTAGATAATTTTGTCCATTGACATTTGAATGAAAAGAAACACTCACACTGTGACACATCCATATTGTCTCTTGCACTATCCCTCTTTCTGTAAGCGCCCCTAAAAATTGAAAAAGATCACACTCCACAATGGTCCAGCTCCAAGTTTGAGGCATGAATAGTTAAAATGTATTATTTATTGGTTGTAACTTGTGATTAAAACCTGATCATACACTGAATACATTGTGCACCGTATCATCATGTTTTAATTGCAACCAATAAATAATGGATTCTAACTATTGATGTCAAACTTGAAGCTGGACCAGGTGAGCTGGTCTCCTTTTTCAATAGAAGTTCCACAACCCCTCAGTCTACAGAAAAATTCCCCCCAAACTGCAGTCTACAGTAAAGGCAACAGACCTCCGATGACTATGGCCTGAATAGGTGATAACTCCTATAGGTTTCCTTTTATTTTTCTCACTTACAAGGCAGTGCCAGAGATAGTGGCAGGCAGGTTCTGCATCTCGGCAATCTGAAGTTCCTGAGGATGGCCAGCAGATATAGGAGTAGATAATGAGGAGATGAGGAATACATACTGTATATTCTTTGTTTTTATTTGGGGTCGGGGTGAGGAAGAAGAATGTATTTTTTATATAATTTTTGCTAATTTTATTTTTTTCCTCTTACAACCTTTTCTCAGCACACTCTTCCTCCTCTTCTGCAGTAGGCCAATGGTTGGTATCATTAGCTGCTCTTCCAGGCTTTATGATGACTCTTGCAGACAACTCTCCATTAGGATGTACATTCACAGGAGTCGTAGGCATAGTCTCCGATAGGAGAAGTCATGTTGTCCACCAAGTACGTAGCCTTCAAAATAGCATGTAGGCCGTGAGCAGGATGTTTAATTTTGGAAGAAGAGGTGCATCCTTGGTCGTATTCTGTGAATGTGGATAATAAGAATGACTTTTTAAAACAAAAATACACTTATTTTATAGCGTAAGGATATAACTTTATGAATATGATCATGTTTGCAGTCCCATGTCAACTGAGTGATTACAGAAAATGTCTTTTGCTCAATTGATATTTCTCTTAATACTGGCTTTAATCTTAATCTGTCATTCAGCCTGATGCTGAGTCCATAAGACAATGTTTCCATAGGATCTGTGTTTCCTGACGTGTACTGGACTATATGCTGACGCTGGTAGGATGGCTTTCACGCTTTTTTTTAATCAAAAGCGGAGTTTACTAAGTACTTTATTATTTATATGCTGTATTGCCTTTACTTATTTACTAACAGCAGGGTATATCTTCATTTTGTTTCTATCTTAAGAATAGACAATAGACTGAAAAGAGCAGGAATATAAGTTATTAGTGGAAGGGCATGGATTATTAGTGAGATATTAGATCCTTGTCTTCAGTGAACTCTTGGTGTCAGAATATAAATGTCATTAATGTATACTTTATAATTATATGAAAATAAAATATCTTCTTACCTGTTTTCACAACTTGCATACACGTAATTGTGCATTCAGTTGTCATCAATTGTATGATACATGCTCACTGGTGGAAGCCCAGGGTGAACATGGGTGACCTTCTGAGTGTAGGACATCCACAGTGGACCATGTCCATCATTTTGCACTCTGAAAATGCCAGCAGGCGGCATGGCACATTTCTGTGCTAATGTGTCTGTAAGGCACTCTAAAGATAGAAAATACACAATATTAGTTGTAAAGATACTTTACATCCTAAGTGCCAACCTGCTAGGCCATATTATAGGGAAGGCTGAAGAGACATTTTCCGTGGAGCTTTGGAGTTTTCGTCAAGTAAATGATGTAAAGTAACTCCATCACCCAGGATGACTCCTCTGATATATTGACCCAGCAATTTCTAGTTACACCCCTGGCAGTCAGTTATTATATGTAGTGTATCCACTGCTCACCTCTGGAACACGGAAAAAAGGCTTTTCAATGGTTTGGTTAACAACATATAACCGAGCATGTGTGTTTCTCCAGCTTGGAAGCTACAAAAGTTGCAGTAACTTTAGTCCTGCCTTAACAATCTGTTACTTCTATGAAAATGTTATATTTTTGCAAAATAATTGCCATGTGAAACTTACCTACGGAGTCACTGACTTTTTCTGACCGCTCATCCTGGGAAATCGATCCTTTTCCTGATAGATATGGATGCAATGGGCTCATGTTGCCCTCAGTCTTTTGGTCCACGATATTTGTATGGAAGCAGGAACCTAAACATGAGAAATGAAGAATCAAAATGTATTAAATCTGTTGTTCCATCAACCACAGGAGACAAGCAGTTCCTTCTAGGACACTACAAAATGGAGGAATAACTTGTGGCTACTGGTCCTAAAGACTCTGTTGGGCACCAGGGCCTGGGGTGACTGCTACCCTGCTACCTCTACACCTCTATAACTGCATTTATATAGAGGGATAGTAAAGGGTATTGATGATTTTTTATGTGATAGTTTACATGAAGAGCTACAGATAGCAGAACATAGATGAGGATGTACAACCTGGGGATTGTAATATTTTACCTTGTTCTCAAACACGGTTCGGTTATAGAGCTTGAACAGCCATGTAACCAGCTCATGTTTTGTCTCCTGGAAATCCATCATGGAATGAGATGTGGATGATGTAATATCCTTTAGGAAGCAGCCGCGGATGTTATACAAGGTCTGCAAATAATGGAAGATCATATAGTAAGCCGTGGATAATGTCTCATTCTGACTGCCTGTTTGCGGTGGCCTAGACATCTATTGTCTATCTGTGGTTTCCTTTCCCTCGACTGTCCGTGTCCTATGGGTTCAATCTTTATGCTGCACCGATGTCTGTTGTCCATGTGCCCACCCCGACCTTGGGCTTGGAGGATCCACCTCAACTGGTGAGTCTAACACTAATCTTAATCTGCCATCCTTTCTAATGCTGTGAGTTTATAAAACATTGTTTCTGTAGGATATATGTTTCCTGATGTACTGGACACTGACCATTGCATAAATGTTGTTCATATTGTTACTATACAATAAACATGCATACTTACATGTGATAATGGAAGCAATAAATCGCTTCTGATTGGTAGTCCAGCCCTGATTATGTTTCTGCAGGTTTTGGTGGATTTTTCCAGATTTAGGTCTTATTTCTGGAATGCAGGTCTCCCTGAGATGTAGATGGTCCTCCCAGAGGTAGGTGGTTATCTTCTTAGATGTTTTCCATAAGAAGTTTGCCTCCACATTTTCGGCAATATTCCTTCTCTTTACAGACCTTAGAGAAACGTCCGACTCTAAGGAGACAGAAAGAACATGGAGTAGCAGGCAAGAAAGGGCAGGAATATCAGTTACTAGAGATGATGTCCGGGTATCAGAATATTGCATTAATGTAGTTTCTTTATAATTATATATAAATAAAATATTTCCTTACCTGCGTCCACAACCTGCGCACACATAGTTGTACTTGTACTTGATGTCAAAAGTGTGATAGACGCTCACAGGTGGTAACTCGGGGTGGACACGTGCGGCCTGTTCGGTGTACGACACCCAGAATGGACCATGTCCATCAACTTGTACGCCATTTAAATGCCAGCAAGCGGCATGGCACATTTCGTGCAGTAATGTGTCTCTAAGGCGCTCTAAAGATAGAAATTACACAGTTACTATAAGTTATAAAGATACTTCACATCACAAGTGCCAACCTGCTGGGCCATATAATCGGGAAAGCTTCAGAAACCTTTGCCCTGGAGCTTTGGAGATTTCCCCAACTAAAGGATCTGAAGGATCTCCATCACCCAGGCTGACTTTTCTGATTCATCGACCCAGTCATTTCTAGTTACAAGCCTGCAAGTTACTATTTATGTGTATTTTATACATTGTTCACCTTCGGACCCCCCACACTTAGGGAAAAAGGAGCCATGGAAGTATTTTCAATTATCCTATCCAGTTAAGAGTCTACAGCCATGTGTGTGTGTCTGTGTTTCTCTGGTTTGCAAGCTATGAAAGTTTCAGTAACTTCAGTCTGGCCCTAACAACCTGTTATTTCTATCACAATGTCAATTTTTTGCTATATGATGGTCATATCAGACTTACCTGCAGAGTCGCACACTTTCTCTGACAGTTGAATTATGGAGTATAGATCTCCATCCAGAAAGGTGTTACGGCAGTTTCCAGCTGATACCCTGAGTCTCTTACTCCACTTTATTTCTATGTTTGACTCAGGAAGCTAAAGATGAGGAATGAAGAAATAAAATACTTTATATCTGTAATTCAATGAAAAACAGCGAAAAATACAGTCCCTTCTAAGACACTACAAAAGGGAGGTATAACTTGTGACTACTGGTCCTAAAGCCTCCCGTAGCCACGGGGTCCCGGGGTGAGTGCTACCTCCTCCGCACCAGTATCACTGTGCATTTACATGGAGGAATAGTAAAAGTTATAGATGATTTATTACACAGACGTTTACATGAAGAGTTACAGATAGCAGAATATAGATGAGGATGTACGACCCGGGGATTGTAATACTTTACCTTGCTCTCAAACACGGTGCTGTTGAAGATCTTGAACAGCCATGTAACCAGCTCATATTTGGTGTTTGGGAAGTCCTGCACATACGGAGATGCCGGAGATGTGAGGTCCATTAAGACCCAGCCCTGAGTGGCACAAATAGGCCTAGAAGTATAGAAGATCATACATGAAGCCTTGGGTCATATCTCAGGACATACAGAACATTTACCTATTCATTCCTTTCCCCTACAATTTAGAAGGGATTTCCCAATTAAGAATCGAGTCACCCCAATTGTAGAAGGTCAGGGGCACATATACAGCAGGGGCATCCAGCAACAAGCTACGAGTCCGGGCAGGTGGAAGTATCAGCACGGAGATAAATCTCCCGAAAATGTCAATGCAAGAATATAATATATTGCTATGTGAGCGGAGCTGGAACGTCTCATTGGGAGCCAGGAGTTCTATAGGACAGAGAGGAGCATTAACTACACCCTGACATGGATTGGGGTGTAAAGCTAGGAGATGTGGGAGTGCTGGATTTTGTGAACTGAGCTGATGGCTAAGGATGTCCACCAGTAGGCTGCACCACTTTTTAGTTTATAGTATACCATAACTTTATGTAACTTACTGCTCCTCTGAGGTGGATCTCTCCATGCATCCTGATGATTCTGTATCTGGAAGGAAACATGGAGCAGTGAAAATCTTTTCATCTTTGGTCATTTTTACATTAGGGCATCTACGTAATATTCGTATACAGTTTAGCTAAATTTGCCACCCTTGATTTAAAGGGAGTGAAAAGGCAGCAGATATTCGGGGCCATTACTCCTTTTTACTCTAGAGTGCCAGGACTGTGACCACATCACAGGCTATCCGGCCAAGGTGCCCTATCTATTGTTAGATTATATTTAGGGGAAATATGTGTAATCTTTATAAATTGTGATATAATCCATAGTTTTGGACTCTGACCAGTGACAGGAGATGATGGTGTTATTATATTGTAGTCTCCATCGCTGAGAATATAAATCTGTGGAGATCCACATTGCTCAGGGGCGTCATCAGCCTCGATGTCAGAAGTCCTGAGTCCTGTGAATAACATAGAACAGCGCAGAAAATGGATTAATGGACTGTGTCAGACACCAGAAATCTAGGTTGAGTTTAGAAAACACAGCTAATCAGTCCTTACTTTTGGGAGATGATGTCTCCTCCCCACTAAGATAGTCATCGTCATCAGACACAACAATGACGTTGAAGTCACTGTGAAAAGAAAAAAAAGAAATTGGAATTAATGGGGAAAATTCTAATATTAAAACTACATGAAATTAAGGATGAAATGATTAATATAAATGGATCAGATGAAGTAATTCACAGCCCAGGAACCATCAGGGTCTTAAATGAAGCCACGATGAAGGAGACTGATTGTCCCCAATAGAAATGTCTCCCAATGGAACCTGAGCTCAGAGATGGAGAAGAAGAGATTCATCCTACCTGTAAATGTCATTGCTGACTGACGGAAAAGTTGTTATTACACCTGAGGAAATGAAAAAAAGATGATATGTTAGACGGTTATTGTAGGTAACAGCAATAAGTGATAATTAAAGGGATCTTTCAGGATGTGAAGATTGGTTGCAATACTTAGGGTACCGTTACACAAAATGATTTACCAACGATCACGACCAGCGATACGACCTGGCCGTGATCGTTGGTAAGTCGTTGTGTGGTCGCTGGAGAGCTGTCACACAGACAGCTCTCCAGCGACCAACGATGCCGTAAAGTAAAAGCAGAGCACAGCGGTGACGTCACCGCTGTGCTCTGCTTTTACTTTACGGCCGGCACTCAGTCAGTGCGGGAAGCAGACGGCGAGGGAACTGACGGACACCGGAATGTAAGTATGTACTTTTTTTTTTTTTACATTTACGATGGTAACCAGGGTAAACATTGGGTTACTAAGCGCGGCCCTGCACTTAGTAACCCGATGTTTACCCTGGTTACAAGCGGATACAAGCGAACGCATCGCTGGATCGGTGTCACACACACCGATCCAGCGATGACAGCGGGAGATCTAGCGACGAAATAAAGTTCCAAACGATCTGCTACGACGTACGATTCTCAGCGGGGTCCCTGATCGCTGCTGCGTGTCAGACACAGCGATATCGTATGGATATCGCTGGAACGTCACGGATCGTGCCGTCGTAGCGACCAAAGTGCCACTGTGAGACGGTACCCTTAGGATAGGCTCATAATGATTAGTGTGGGTCTTATCAAAACAATGAAGGAGTCGCAGTGCCCCTGGAAACCTAATCATTGCCCCTTTCATTGTTTGTAACCCAGTCCCATTGGGTGAGCTGCAGTACCAGAATCGGCTGCCCAAGAGATCAAGCCTGAGCTTACAATGAAGGATGTTTTCCAGGATCCGACGCCCGTTGGTCAAACACTGACAGCTTTTACTAAGAATAGGCCATTCACGTTTAAGTTACACACAAGACATTAAAAACAAAAAAAAAAGAAAGTATAGAAGCTGCAAACCCTATAATCCCGGGCAAAGCTGTTCTTATAAACCCATTATTGTGAGGGCCCATATCAGCAGATTAAATTGTATCTAGGGTAAGTACCTGGGTCTGCAGATGTTACCCCAGTATCAAAGCCAGCTTCCTGTTGGTCCGGAAGTCTTGGTCTTTTTGGGTGATGGGACTAGAAAAAGAGAAGAAATATAAGACCCCCAATGTCACATAAATCATCAGAAACATCAGTAAAGGGTATGAAAATAACACAAGGGCACATGAGGTAACGAATGCGGGGTGCGGGGGGCATGTTATTCTTATATTAATACTAATAATGATAGAGAAGGTCTAGTAAGATGGATATAAACTCTTTTGTGATTTTCTAAGGTCAAAGCTCATTTACCCAATACCCAAACAGGACTATTACTCTCCATTATCAGTTAGTAAGGAGCCAACAATCCGCAATGTTATGTATTCTAACACATAAATCATTGGGCCATAAATGAGTTATATATAAGAATAATGCAGAGAAGTGACGGCTCACCTGATGGAAATCCTCATCGCTGCTGTTCTCTGAATCAGAATGAACAAATGTTCGCTTTTTATTCGCCATTTTATAGCTCTCACAAAACCACAATCCACTCTCTCCAACGCCTTCAACAACCCTCAACGGAATTACGCGTTACATGGCATCTAGAACTGTCTGGTACCTGTGACATCACTGTAGTGACTCCATCAGCTCTACACCATCGTCACTGTGACCTCAGCACATATACAATTATAGGCAGCTATGTACTGTATGTATAGACAGGAGGCTGCACGAATATCCCCGATAATTATTCTAATCACATGGGGTAATAATGGTGGGGTTATTTCCAATAAAGTCTGTTTGTAAAAAGAGTTGTTGTCTATTGGTGAAAATAGATTTCCCCCTTTTATTTTCCTCCCTTCTCTCCCCTTGTTCCTCATTTTATCATTGCTTTTATAAGTTTGTATGTCTGCTTCCTAAATCTTTTCTCGCTGTTTAGCTTTTTCTGTAACTTAAAAAATTACAGTTTTATAAAAAAATGGCTCAGATTTATCAAATAAGACCAATATTCTTCTATAAGAAACCGAGGCTTACAGGACTGTGGGACAAGTACATATGTAGTGATGTATGGTGCCAATTACATATGGAGCATCTTATGGGGCCAATAATATATGGAGCAGTATATGGGGCCAATTACATATGGAGCAGTATATGGGGGCAATAATATATGGAGCAGTATATGGGGACAATTACATATGGAGCAGTATATGGGGACAATTACATATGGAGCAGTATATGGGACCTATTAAATATGGAGGAGTATATGAGGTCATTTACATATGGAGCAGTATAAGGGGCCAATTACATATGGAGCAGTATATGGCACCAATTACATATGGAGCAGTATATGGCACCAATTACATATGGAGCAGTATAAGGGGCCAATTACATATGGAGCAGTATATGGGACCAATTACATATGGACCAGTGTATGGGGACAATTACATATGGACCAGTGTATGGTGACAATTACATATGCAGCAGCATATGGGGCCAATAATATATGGAGCAGTATATGCGACTAATTATATAAGGAGCAGTATATGGGCTAATTACATATGGAGCAGTATATGGGGACAATTTTATATGGAGTATCTTATGGGGTCAATTACATATGGAGCAGTATATTGGACCAATTACATACAGTATGGAGCATTATAAGGGGCCAGTTACATATGGAGCAGAATATTGAACCAATTACATATGGAGCATTATAAGGGGCCAATTACATATGGAGCAGTATATTGGACCAATTATATATGGAACAATTTAGGGGGCCAATTATATATGGAGAAGTATATGGTGCCAGTTATGAATGGTGCAGTATATGGGACCAATAGTATATGGGGCGAATTACATATGGAGAATCTTATGGGGCCAATTACAGTATATATGGAGTATAATATGGACCCAATTACATATGGAGCATCTTATGGGGCCAATTATATATGGAGAAGTACAGTACAGACCAAAAGTTTGGACACACCTCATTTAAAGATTTTTCAGTATTTTCAGGACTATGAAAAAATTGTACATTCACAATGAAGGCATCAAAACTATGAATTAACACATTGTAGAATTATATACTTAACAAAAAAGTGTGAAACAACTGAAAATATGTCTTATATTCTAGGTTCCTCAAAGTAGCCACCTTTTGCTTTGATGACTGCTTTGCACACTCTTGGCATTCTCTTGATGAGCTTCAAGAGGTAGTCACCGGGAAAGGTTTTCACTTCACAGGTGTGCCCTGTCAGGGTTAATAAGTGGGATTTCTTGCCTTATAAATGGGGTTGGAACCATCAGTTGTGTTGTGCAGAAGTCTGGTTGATACACAGCTGATAGTCCTACTGAATAGACTGTTAGAATTTGCATTATGGCATGAAAAAAGCAGCTAAGTAAAGAAAAACGAGTGGCCATCTTTACTTTAAGAAATGAAGGTCAGTCAGTCCGAAAAATTGGGCAAACTTTAAAAGTGTCCCCAAGTGGAGTGGAAAAAACCATCAAGCGCTACAAAGAAACTGGCTCACATGAGTACCGCCCCAGGAAAGGAAGACCAAGAGTCACCTCTGCTTCTGAGGATAAGTTTATCCGAGTCACCAGCCTCAGAAATCGCAGGTTAACAGCAGCTCAGATTAGAGACCAGGTCAATGCCACACAAAGTTCTAGCAGCAGACACATCTCTACAACAACTGTTAAGAGGAGACTTTGTGCAGCAGGCCTTCATGGTAAAATAACTGCTAGGAAACCACTGCTAAGGACAGGTGCAGCGCCCCAGAGTCCTGGTCGTTGCAGTACTGTGGCTCCGCCGCTAAGGGGGGCTATGGTACGTCTGATGGCACTGAAGGAGTTCATCTGACCAGGTATCACATACACCAATACATTTCACAGTCTGGCCTCCAGGGGGAGCTAAGGGTACTATTCATTAGGCCACTCCTCACAGTCTGGTAAAACTGGGGGTTAGGCAGGAAGTTAGAGAGAACGCTGACTGGGTTGGAACCAGGCAACACCTTGTGGCAGAGGGTGTTGTAGGGGAAGATTCGGTAGGGTCCCTGTCAGGGGTGGGATCCTGACAGAGGCCTGGCAATCAGAGAGAAAGCTACGGGACCGCACCTGCACTTCATAGCGGCGGTGCCCTAAGAAAGGACAAGAAGCGAGATTTATTGTGCTGAGTGAGAAACGAGATCAACGCAACAGGGAGAAATACCAGTAGGAGTCGTGCTGTTAGACCGAGGCAACATCCTACTGAGGCGTAAATAACCGGTGGCCGGAACGCCGAGGAAGTACAGAGCTCTAAGCATTACTTCAAACCAATGGCAGGACAGAGAGCTATAGGCTGGCTGTCTCACCTACATCACCTACGCAGACATAGGGGGCAACCTATGGAGAGGGGCGACTCTAGGGTCCCGGAAGAGTTCCGAGCCTTCCCGTCATACGGGTGCGTCCTACCATAAGATCTGGGGGACGAGAATAAGAAGAACATCAGAATTGAGTTGTTGTGAGGGAACACGATGAACAGACACAACAGTTGTGGGGACTATCCCGTAAGCACAGCAGGGGAGGACCACAACACACAAGCGCCAGAAGGAAGGCACAGATTTCCACCTGCAACGGGAACTCTGGAGGTGCCTTCGGACCGGCCGGACTTGCGCAGCCCGGTTAACCGTATTCCGGACTGAGGACCCAGAAGCCTTCAGTAAAGAGGTAAAGAGACTGCAACCTTGTGTCCTCGTTATTAACTGCGACCGGCACTACACCGCACCACTACCACCATCCACATCTATTATTGTACGCCCCTCAGCAGGGTCACGGACCGGGTCTAGCCACCGTGACAACCCCAGAGCAGAGACTCAGAGGCCCGGTACCGGGTACCCCTTGGCCCTGCGGCAGTGGGGGCGCTGCAAACTTGGCATCACGAACAGGGTCTACTTAAGCCTGAAGAATCGGGTCATGTGTGCCTTAGAACTGTGATTTACTGTGCTTGGACTGTACTTTATTGCAAAGACTGTGTGCTGCCATTTACCGCCAAAAGTTCCCGCCAAAAGTCGCCGCCATTGCAGCGCCACAGGAAGTGCAGAGGAAGAAGAAGGGCGTGCCATGGGAGGAGACTACCAAAGCGGCGCCAGAAGTAGCGACCGCCCCCTCCGACTCCTGCTGCGAGAGGACGACCTACCCAGCGACAGAGGAGAACCGCCCCCTGATTGGCAACGGCGGGAACGAGGTGAAGAGGGAGCTCGACCTCGGAGAAATGGCGGAGCCAGGTGCATGCGTTGCCGCCGAATGCCAGACAGCGACGAGGAGCAGCAAGTGCCCGAGCAACGGCGAGGTGATCCCGGCTTGCCCTCACCCATCAGAGGCGGACTCGCGTCCACCGCCGGTGAGGGACCTGAACTCCTTGGAGCCGCCAGTGGAGGAGCCGAGCCTACCTATCCCAGCCACGGAGCCATGGAGGGCGGAGCCACATCAAGAGACCATTCCGGAAGAGCCGCGGTCCGGGCTGCAGCCGATTCCAGTGTCCTCGTCAACGGAACGGATCGACATCGGTGGAATCACATCAGGCGCAGGTACGGACGGCACCCCTACTCCCCCGGCCGATTCTGCTCTCCCGACCGATCCAGTTCCCCTGACCGATCCCGCTCCTGTGACCGCTCCTCACCCCAGCAACAATAATTGCGCCTTTACGGTAGAACGGGTGGTCCTCACCCCCGAGGTGATGGGGAAGCTGGTACCTCCCCTACCGACCAAGATGGGGGAACCCATAGATGTGGGCCCAGACGGGGTGATCCTCCGGTGGGACACCCCCTGGAACGAGCCGGATGGAGCTCCGGGGGAGAGCCTCACCCTTGCTGTGCTCACTTGGGAACAGTATAAACAGTGTCTGATCCAACACTGGAAAAACCGTGACGAAACAGAACAATCTGATATGCCAAAAACGCAACGCAGGAAGCCTGCGCACAGCAGGAAAGACGTGGTAAAGCGGGGGACCGTGCTAGCCTTCCACCCGAAGAGGGGTTGGGGCTCCATACAGGAACCGGGACTACCAACTGATGTCTTCGTTACTTGTTACAACATAAAAACTCCCTGCTGCAGTCAAGATGGTGACCCATTGCAAAAGGGGGATCAGGTGACCTACACTCGCCGCCGGAATGCACAAGGATGGTGCGCTCGGAACGTCCACCGGTGTGAGCCTGAGGGAGCATCACTTGCTGCCGCGACCCCGATTGATCCGGATTTGACAGATCTCGTTACTATCACCACCGTCCACCTTGTAGCAGCCACTGAGCATGCAAGCAGGATTAGCCTCCAAATCCAGACACCGGCTGATCTGATGGCATCTGAGAGACCAACCACCAGCACAGACATTGCATCGGCCGGGGACAGAAGACCACCTCCTGCGCAGCCAGAAAACTGAGTAAGCAAAAATGCTTTAATGATTGTAAATAAGTTCATAGTTTTCACTGTTTTGCTGCTAAAACCCATTTAAGGTTACTCTTAAAGGGATCCCTTTGTTGACCCGGGATCCCTATTGTTTTTGTTTGTTTTCTACGTTTGCACAAGTTATCAAAGAACTGCTGAATCATGAACAATGCATGATACAAACTCCTTGTATATAGTTTGCACCTTCTTAAAGGTGCTCTCTACTGGTTTTATATAAAAGACGGACTCTTTGCGAAGATACGGTTCTTGGAACTTGCACTGGAGTCCTTGCTGCATACGGACTTGCAGCTTGAGGAGTTGCACTACCTCATAGAGACTTGGTCCCCTCTTAAAGGGGATGTTCACATCTTGCACTTATGTACAGTGTTGCCTTAAGATGGTTAGATGGCAATAATGTCTTGAAAGAAAAAGTAATGATGCTAATATGAAGAAGTTATATGTATGAAGAAGTTATATGTAGCCAACTAGTTGATTGTAAGAAATGTTTGATAATGTGTTAGAGAATGAGGACAGAAAGTGAACCCGTACGGGGTTAGTTAGTGAGTCCTCCTAGGAGCCATACAGAGATGGCTCAGTGATCTTAAACTGAAAGAAAAATGATATGTTCTATACTGTGTATAGTAGTGGAAGGACAGTAGGCCCGGGCGGAAAGGGGCGGTCCTGTAACAGAAAGGAGAGGCAGTAGGTCTGGAGCAGTTAGGACAGGCGGTCCTGCAGACTTAAAGTAGGAGAATGTAGAAATGTTCAGTAACCTTATAATGTGATTATAAGAAGGTCTTTAGTGGATTCAGCAGGTACGTCCTTAAAGGCAAAGTTGGATTAGTGTTCAAAATTTTGCACTTAGTAGAATACCCGGTTGGGTAAGAAAAGTTATTTATAGTAAAAGTTATTTAAAAGTATTTAACCATGTTTGTAACGTTCAAGTGTCCTCACCTCCCATAAAGGGAAGCTCTGTTAAAAAGTTGACTTGTACTTGCATTTTCAAAATTGTATGTCTTTTTGCTGACATGTATTGTTGTTTTCTTCCCAGTCCAGGATTACTGGATTTAACCGGGGGGGAGTGCAGCGCCCCAGAGTCCTGGTCGTTGCAGTACTGTGGCTCCGCCGCTAAGGGGGGCTATGGTACGTCTGATGGCACTGAAGGAGTTCATCTTACCAGGTATCACATACACCAATACATTTCACAGTCTGGCCTCCAGGGGGAGCTAAGGGTACTATTCATTAGGCCACTCCTCACAGTCTGGTAAAACTGGGGGTTAGGCAGGAAGTTAGAGAGAACGCTGACTGGGTTGGAACCAGGCAACACCTTGTGGCAGAGGGTGTTGTAGGGGAAGATTCGGTAGGGTCCCTGTCAGGGGTGGGATCCTGACAGAGGCCTGGCAATCAGAGAGAAAGTTACGGGACCGCGCCTGCACTTCATAGCGGCGGTGCCCTAAGAAAGGAATAGAAGCGAGATTTATTGTGCTGAGTGAGAAACGAGATCAACGCAACAGAGGGAAATACCAGTAGGAGTCGTGCTGTTAGACCGAGGCAACATCCTACTGAGGCGTAAATAACCGGTGGCCGGAACGCCGAGTGTCGTGATTCTCAATGGCGAGAGAACATAGCCCAGCATATATGAGAACTAGCTCTTGGAAGATGGAAACTATACTGACCATGAACTAAACCTGCCGCACAACTAGAAGTGGCCGGGTAGCATGCCTACGTTTTTTATCCCTAGATGCCCAGCGCCAGCCGGAGAACTACCTAATCCTAGCAGAGGAAAAGACAGTCCTGGCTCACCTCTAGAGAAATTTTCCCAAAAGGCAGACAGAGGCCCCCACATATATTGGCGGTGATTTTAGATGAAATGACAAACGTAGTATGAAAATAGGTTTAGCAAAATCGAGGTCCGCTTACTAGATAGCATGAAGACAGAAAGGGCACTTTCATGGTCAGCAGAAAACCCTATCAAAACACCATCCAGAAATTACTTTAAGACTCTAGCATTAACTCATAACACCAGAGTGGCAATTTCCGCTCACAAGAGCTTTCCAGACACAGTAACGAAACAGCAGCTGTGAACAGGAACAAAATGCAAAAACACACAAGGACAAAAGTCCAACTTAGCTGGGAGTTGTCTAGTAGCAGGAACATGCACAGAAAGGCTACTGATTACATTGTTGACCGGCATGAAACTGACAGAGGAGCAAGGTTATATAGCGACTCCCATATCCTGATAGGAGCAGGTGAACAGAGGGGATGATGCACACAAGTTAAATTCCACAAGTGGCCACCGGGGGAGCCCAGAATCCAATTTCACAACAGTACCCCCCCCTCAAGGAGGGGGCACCGAACCCTCACCAGAACCACCAGGGCGATCAGGATGAGCCCTATGAAAGGCACGGACAAGATCGGAGGCATGAACATCAGAGGCAGTGACCCAAGAATTATCCTCCTGACCGTATCCCTTCCATTTGACCAGATACTGGAGTTTCCGTCTGGAAACACGAGAGTCCAAGATCTTTTCCACAACGTACTCCAACTCACCCTCAACCAACACCGGAGCAGGAGGCTCAACGGAAGGCATAGCTGGTACCTCATACCTGCGCAACAATGACCGATGAAAAACATTATGAATCGAAAAGGATGCAGGGAGGTCCAAACGGAAGGACACAGGGTTAAGAATCTCCAATATCTTGTACGGGCCGATGAACCGAGGCTTAAACTTAGGAGAAGAAACCCTCATAGGGACAAAACGAGAAGACAACCACACCAAGTCCCCAACACAAAGCCGAGGACCAACACGACGACGGCGGTTGGCAAAAAGCTGAGTCTTCTCCTGGGACAACTTCAAATTGTCCACCACCTGCCCCCAAATCTGATGCAACCTCTCCACCACAGCATCCACTCCAGGACAATCCGAAGATTCCACTTGACCGGAGGAAAATCGAGGATGAAACCCCGAATTACAGAAAAACGGGGACACCAAGGTGGCAGAGCTGGCCCGATTATTGAGGGCGAACTCCGCCAAAGGCAAAAAAGCAACCCAATCATCCTGATCCGCAGACACAAAACACCTCAAATATGTCTCCAAGGTCTGATTAGTCCGCTCGGTCTGGCCATTAGTCTGAGGATGGAAAGCAGACGAAAAAGACAAATCTATGCCCATCCTAGCACAGAATGCCCGCCAAAATCTAGACACGAATTGGGTCCCTCTGTCAGAAACGATATTCTCCGGAATACCATGCAAACGAACAACATTTTGAAAAAACAGAGGAACCAACTCGGAAGAAGAAGGCAACTTAGGCAAGGGAACCAGATGGACCATCTTAGAGAAACGGTCACACACCACCCAGATGACAGACATCTTCTGAGAAACAGGCAGATCCGAAATAAAATCCATCGAGATGTGCGTCCAAGGCCTCTTCGGGATAGGCAAGGGTAACAACAATCCACTAGCCCGAGAACAACAAGGCTTGGCCCGAGCACAAACGTCACAAGACTGCACAAAGCCTCGCACATCTCGTGACAGGGAAGGCCACCAGAAGGACCTTGCCACCAAATCTCTGGTACCAAAGATTCCAGGATGACCTGCCAACGCAGAAGAATGAACCTCAGAGATGACTCTACTGGTCCAATCATCAGGAACAAACAGTCTACCAGGTGGGCAACGATCAGGTCTATCCGCCTGAAACTCCTGCAAGGCCCGCCGCAGGTCTGGAGAAACGGCAGACAATATCACTCCATCTTTAAGGATACCTGTGGGCTCAGAATTACCAGGGGAGTCAGGCTCAAAACTCCTAGAAAGGGCATCCGCCTTAACATTCTTAGAACCCGGTAGGTAAGACACCACAAAATTAAACCGAGAGAAAAACAACGACCAGCGCGCTTGTCTAGGATTCAGGCGCCTGGCAGACTCAAGGTAAATTAAATTTTTGTGGTCAGTCAATACCACCACCTGATGTCTGGCCCCCTCAAGCCAGTGACGCCACTCCTCAAAAGCCCACTTCATGGCCAAAAGCTCCCGATTCCCAATATCATAATTTCGCTCGGCGGGCGAAAATTTACGGGAAAAAAAAGCACAAGGTCTCATCACGGAGCAGTCGGAACTTCTCTGCGACAACACCGCCCCAGCTCCGATTTCAGAAGCGTCGACCTCAACCTGAAAAGGAAGAGCAACATCAGGCTGACGCAACACTGGGGCGGAAGAAAAGCGGCGCTTGAGCTCCCGAAAGGCCTCCACAGCATCAGGGGACCAATCAGCAACATCAGCACCCTTCTTAGTCAAATCAGTCAATGGTTTTACAACATCAGAAAAACCAGCAATAAATCGACGATAAAAGTTAGCAAAGCCCAAAAATTTCTGAAGACTCTTAAGAGAAGAGGGTTGCGTCCAATCACCAATTGCCTGAACCTTGACAGGATCCATCTCGATGGAAGAGGGGGAAAAAATGTATCCCAAGAAGGAAATCTTCTGAACCCCAAAAACACACTTAGAACCCTTCACACACAAGGAATTAGACCGCAAAACCTGAAAAACCCTCCTGACCTGCTGGACATGAGAGTCCCAGTCATCCGAAAAAATCAGAATATCATCCAGATACACAATCATAAATTTATCCAAATAATCGCGGAAAATGTCATGCATAAAGGACTGGAAGACTGAAGGGGCATTTGAAAGACCAAAAGGCATCACCAAATACTCAAAATGGCCCTCGGGCGTATTAAATGCGGTTTTCCACTCATCCCCCTGCTTGATTCGCACCAAATTATACGCCCCACGGAGATCAATCTTAGAGAACCACTTGGCCCCCTTTATACGAGCAAACAAATCAGTAAGCAGTGGTAACGGATATTGATATTTAACCGTGATTTTATTCAAAAGTCGATAATCAATACACGGCCTCAAAGAGCCGTCTTTCTTAGACACAAAGAAAAAACCGGCTCCTAAGGGAGATGACGAAGGACGAATATGTCCCTTTTCCAAGGACTCCTTTATATATTCTCGCATAGCAGCGTGTTCAGGCACAGACAGATTAAATAAACGACCCTTAGGGTATTTACTACCCGGAATCAAGTCTATGGCACAATCGCACTCCCGGTGCGGAGGTAGTGAACCAACCTTGGGTTCTTCAAAAACGTCACGAAAGTCAGACAAGAATTCAGGAATCTCAGAGGGAATAGATGATGAAATGGAAACCAAAGGTACGTCCCCATGAGTTCCTTTACATCCCCAGCTTAACACAGACATAGCTCTCCAGTCGAGGACTGGGTTATGAGATTGCAGCCATGGCAATCCCAGCACCAAAACATCATGTAGATTATACAGCACCAGAAAGCGAATAACCTCCTGGTGATCCGGATTAACACGCATAGTCACTTGTGTCCAGTATTGTGGTTTATTACTAGCCAATGGGGTGGAGTCAATCCCTTTCAGAGGTATCGGAGCCTCCAATGGCTCCAAATCATACCCACAGCGTTTGGCAAAGGACCAATCCATAAGACTCAAAGCAGCGCCAGAGTCGACATAGGCGTCCGCGGTAATAGATGACAAAGAACAAATCAGGGTCACAGATAGAATAAACTTAGACTGTAAAGTGCTAATTGAAACAGACTTGTCAGGCTTCTTAGTACGCTTAAAGCATGCTGATATAACATGAGTTGAATCACCATAATAGAAGCACAACCCATTTTTTCGTCTAAAATTCTGCCGCTCGCTTCTGGACAGAATTCTATCACATTGCATATTTTCTGGCGTTTTCTCAGTAGACACCGCCAAATGGTGCACAGGTTTGCGCTCCCGCAGACGCCTATCGATCTGAATAGCCATCGTCATGGACTCATTCAGACTCGCAGGCACAGGGAACCCCACCATAACATCCTTAATGGCATCAGAGAGACCTTCTCTGAAAATCGCCGCCAGGGCGCACTCATTCCACTGAGTAAGCACAGACCATTTGCGGAATTTTTGGCAGTATATTTCAGCTTCATCTTGCCCCTGAGACAAGGACATCAAGGCCTTTTCCGCCTGAAGCTCTAAATGAGGTTCCTCATAAAGCAACCCCAAGGCCAGAAAAAACGCATCCACATTGAGCAACGCAGGATCCCCTGGTGCCAATGCAAAAGCCCAGTCTTGAGGGTCGCCCTGGAGCAAGGAAATTACAATCCTGACCTGCTGTGCAGGGTCTCCGGCAGAGCGAGACTTCAGGGACAAAAACAATTTGCAATTATTTTTAAAATTTTGAAAGTGAGATCTATTCCCCGAGAAGAATTCAGGCAAAGGAATTCTAGGCTCAGACATAGGTGCATGAACAACAAAATCTTGCAAATTTTGTACCTTTGTGGCGAGATTATTCAAACCTGTAGCTACACTCTGAAGATCCATTTGAAACAGGTGAACACAGAGCCATTCAAGGATTAGAAGGAGAGGAAGAGAGGAAGGCTGCAGTATAGGCAGACTAGCAAGTGATTCAATTAAGAGCACACTCAGAACTAGAGGGAAAAAAAAAAAAAAAAATTGTAGCAGACTTCTTTTTTCTCTCCTATCTCAGCCAGTAATTTAACCCTTTTTTGGGCCGGTCAAACTGTCGTGATTCTCAATGGCGAGAGAACATAGCCCAGCATATATGAGAACTAGCTCTTGGAAGATGGAAACTATACTGACCATGAACTAAACCTGCCGCACAACTAGAAGTGGCCGGGTAGCATGCCTACGTTTTTTATCCCTAGATGCCCAGCGCCAGCCGGAGAACTACCTAATCCTAGCAGAGGAAAAGACAGTCCTGGCTCACCTCTAGAGAAATTTTCCCAAAAGGCAGACAGAGGCCCCCACATATATTGGCGGTGATTTAAGATGAAATGACAAACGTAGTATGAAAATAGGTTTAGCAAAATCGAGGTCCGCTTACTAGATAGCATGAAGACAGAAAGGGCACTTTCATGGTCAGCAGAAAACCCTATCAAAACACCATCCAGAAATTACTTTAAGACTCTAGCATTAACTCATAACACCAGAGTGGCAATTTCCGCTCACAAGAGCTTTCCAGACACAGTAACGAAACAGCAGCTGTGAACAGGAACAAAATGCAAAAACACACAAGGACAAAAGTCCAACTTAGCTGGGAGTTGTCTAGTAGCAGGAACATGCACAGAAAGGCTACTGATTACATTGTTGACCGGCATGAAACTGACAGAGGAGCAAGGTTATATAGCGACTCCCACATCCTGATAGGAGCAGGTGAACATAGGGGATGATGCACACAAGTTAAATTCCACAAGTGGCCACCGGGGGAGCCCAGAATCCAATTTCACAACAGCCGAGGAAGTACAGAGCTCTAAGCATTACTTAAACCAACAGCAGGACAGAGAGCTATAGGCTGGCTGTCTCACCTACATCACCTACGCAGACATAGGGGGCAACCTTTGGAGAGGGGCGACTCTAGGGTCCCGGAAGAGCTCCGAGCCTTCCCGTCATACGGGTGCGTCCTACCATAAGATCTGGGGGACGAGAATAAGAAGAACATCAGAATTGAGTTGTTGTGAGGGGACACGATGAACAGACACAACAGTTGTGGGGACTATCCCGTAAGCACAGCAGGGGAGGACCACAACACACAAGCGCTAGAAGGAAGGCACAGATTTCCACCTGCAACGGGAACTCTGGAGATGCCATCGGACCGGCCGGACTTGCGCAGCCCGGTTAACCGTATTCCGGACTGAGGACCCAGAAGCCTTCAGTAAAGAGGTAAAGAGACTGCAACCTTGTGTCCTCGTTATTAACTGTGACCGGCACTACACCGCACCACTACCACCATCCACATCTATTATTGTACGCCCCTCAGCAGGGTCATGGACCTGGTCTAGCCACCGTGACAACCCCAGAGCAGAGACTCAGAGGCCCGGTACCGGGTACCCCTCGGCCCTGCGGCAGTGGGGGCGCTGCACAGGCAACAAGCGGAAGAGACTTGTTTGGGCTAAAGAACACAAGGAATGGACATTAGACCAGTGGAAATCTGTGCTTTGGTCTGATGAGTCCAAATTTGAGATCTTTGGTTCCAACCACCGTGTCTTTGTGCGAATCAGAAAAGGTGAGCGGAGGGACCCTACATGCCTGGTTCCCACCATGAAGCATGGAGGAGGAGGTGTGATGGTGTGGGGGTGCTTTGCTGGTGACACTGTTGGGGATTTATTCAAAATTGAAGGCATACTGAACCACTATGGCTACCAGAGCATCTTGCAGCGGCATGCTATTCCATCCGGTTTGCGTTTAGTTGGACCATCATTTATTTTTCTACAGGACAATGACCCCAAACACACCTCCAGGCTGTGTAAGGGCTATTTGACCAAGAAGGAGAGTGATGGGGTGCTACGCCAGATGACCTGGCCTCCACAGTCACCAGACCTGAACCCAATCGAGATGGTTTGGGGTGAACTGGACCGCAGAGTGAAGGCAAAAGGGCCAACAAGTGCTAAGCATCTCTGGGAACTCCTTGAAGATTGTTGGAAGACCATTCCTGGTGACTACCTCTTGAAGCTCATCAAGAGAATGCCAAGAGTGTGCAAAGCAGTCATCAAAGCAAAAGGTGGCTATTTTGAAGAACCTAGAATATAAGACATAATTTCAGTTGTTTCAGACTTTTTTGTTAAGTATATAATTCCACATATTTTAATTCATAGTTTTGATGCCTTCAGTGTGAATGTATAATTTTCATAGTCATGAAAATACAGACAAATCTTTAAATGAGGTGTGTCCAAACTTTTGGTCTGTACTGTATATGGGGCCAATTACATATGGACCAGTATATGGGGACAATCACATATGGAACAGTATATGGGGCCAATTACATATGGACCAGTGTATGGGGACAATTATAAATGGAGTAGGATATGGGGCCAATAGTATATTGTCAATCAAAGGTAAAGGATTCGGAGGTGGGACACATGACGAATCCTCTCTGGACAGAGAGGAGCCCTGGGATGCCCTGGTCCTCTGGCTGGGACGGCTGCTGCTCCTACCACTTGAATGGCTGCGTTCCTTGTCTCCATGCTGATGGTGAGCAAATCGTTTTGGTCCATCTTCATCTCATGCGATGATCTGGCTTCAGCAGCTACCTGCTCCGCTCCTTGACTTTATGAAGTGGCAGCCAGCGCCATCTTGTGGGGCCTCCCTTCCAGTTCCGTTGATTGCCCTCCCCCTCACGGCAAAATCCAGCCAGACACGCTCCTCATTCCAAAATAGCATCCGGCATTGCATAGGGTGCCGTCTCTTGCTTCCGACACACCTTCTTGACGTCACTCGGGGGCGCCTACCAGCATGCCTTGTGGCACCGCCATCTTGCCCATGTTGTAGGCGGTACCCAGAAGATGCCCCAGCCGCTCAACCATGCTGAGATCAGCTGGGAGCCAGCTCAGGGAGTGCAGCAGGGGGAAGGCGGCATGGCGGACCAAGCCAGGATAGACCAACTATGCCGCCTGTGCCCCCTCATACACTGAGCCCCTGGGGGACTCATGGACAGCATTTTCAGAACCGGAAGGCCAGCACAACAGGTACGAGACCTGTTCTTCAGACGACGGGACGGGCCTGGGACCTTTCCTTTCACCCATTAGAGGTGACCGTCTTTTTCAGTATGGGAATCCGATCAAGGCCAGGAACCCAACTGAAGTGGGGGAGATTTACCACCTTTTTATTTCAGTAGGTTCCAGTCCTGGGTGGGCGGATCCCTCTCTCTCTCTCAGGTGTGCTGTCATGAGTGAGGGGAAAATAAGCAATTTTCCTATCCTGGTGAGCCTGTGGCCACTCCTGGGAGAAAAATCTTCCATTGCAGACAAACGGCGAAAGGGCAAAAAGGAACTAAACTTACCCTTCAGAGGAGGCTGGTGAAGTATG
The DNA here is from genome assembly GCF_051348905.1 of Ranitomeya variabilis. Taxonomy (NCBI): domain Eukaryota; kingdom Metazoa; phylum Chordata; class Amphibia; order Anura; family Dendrobatidae; genus Ranitomeya; species Ranitomeya variabilis. The sequence goes on along the minus strand of NC_135233.1, from coordinate 716,778,484 downwards.
GACTGAGGAAGGAGGGAGCTCGTCCCTCCAGTTGCCTCCTGAATAATTTGGTCCAACTTGGAGCCAATAGATGCGAACCCTGGAAAGGCAAGCTGGTAAGTGACTTTTTTGAAGATAAGTCCACCTGCCACGCCTTAAGCTAAATAGTCCATTGGATGGCCACAATATTGCTGGACGTCTGAGCTGCACATGAAGCGGCGTCCAGGGAGGTGGATACCATGTACTTCCCTGCATGAGGAAACAGGTCCTCGAGGTCAGCCAATTCCTCCGTTCGGACTCCAGAAAGAATTCCCTGATAAAGTTGTTTAGCCCATGCAGCTATGGACTTTGACACCCAGGTGGTGGCAAGGGCAGGGCACAATGTAGAAGCGGCCACTTCAAAGGCAAACTTAGCAAAAGACTCTATGATCCTGTCATTGGAGTCCATGAGGGATGCACCCGTTGTAAGTGGGACGACCGTGTTGGTGGACAGTCTGGAAACTGGAGGGTCCACAGTTTGAGAAGTGGTCCAGTTCGCCGTGAGCTCAGGGGGAAGGGATATAGGATGCTGAGGCACTTCTCTCTTTGGAAGCATCTGGTTGGGTTTTCCCATTCCGTAGAAAAAACCTTCTCAAATTCTCTGTGTGTGGCAAAGACCTTAGGAGCTGGTCTTGACCATCTAAACGAAACCACCTGTTCTGCGGGTTCCGTAGCGGTATCAGTGAAGTTAAAGGTCTAATTTACCACCATAATGAGGCTTTGGACCATGTCTCTCATATTAGAGGCCTGGTCAGAATCCAGGTCAGAGTCATCCTACAATAGTCCTTCCGAAAACGCCTCGCCTGACTCTGGGAGGAGTACCGGGAAGAAACAGTCTGCCGGGAAAGACAATAGAGAGAGACAGAGTGCGAGGAGGACCTAGAACATTGCTCCTGCTTGGATCTCTTACGACTCATGTTGGCAGGCACAGCCGGTAAGTTCTGCAATCCACTAGCAACAGCGGAAGCAGGAAGGTGCAACCTGTCAAGAGCATACACCAGGGTCTGTGAAACCTTGAGGAGGTCTGCCACAGATTGTGGCAGAGGAAGCCCACACTGGGATAGGGCACCACTCTCTCCTGGGGCAGTAGGGGACTCCTGGGTAGCAGGAATGGGGGGGCTGCTGCAGTAATGACAGAAGGGAGAGGACTGACCTGAAGGAAGTTTGCATTTACATGAAGAGCAGACAGTGTCTGACAAGAGCAGACGAAGAAGAGCAAGCAGGAGGACGAGAGCACTCCTTTAGGATTAGGCATGATAACAAGCAGACCCACTAACTAATGCTAGAAGGTTAAGGGAAAGAAAGATATATGCTGAGGAGAGTGTCAGTTTGTAGAGCAGAGCTACTCACAAGAAGATGCAGGAACTGTCTGGTTACAGACTGTAGAGGGAGCTCCAGGACAGTTGCAGGAGTAAATGCAGATCTTCCTGCAGAGAAAAAACACCTTCCAGGTTCCAATGCCGGCAAATGGTGACTGCAGGGAGGAAGAGGAGGACCCACAGTGTGAAAAGCGTGCAGAGATTCTGCTACACTGGAGGAAGCGCGTGCAGAAGAACTTGCATGATAAGCTTGGAAAAAAGGGGCAGAGCTAACCGTGGGAGCTCCAAGAAGGGGGCGGAGATAACCGCAGGAGCTCCGAAAGGGGGTGGGGCTATTAAGATGAGGGGGCCTGTCTACAACAGGCGGGAAAAAGCCCACCAGATGATGGTGGGAAGAAGGGCGGAGCTAGCTGCTGAGACTATGCCGTGCTGAATTTTGGGACTAAAGAGGAAAACACTCACCGATAAAGCAGGGGAGGGTGGCGTGGAAGCCCCAAAGTTAACGGTACCGTAACCCTTCGTCCCCATTCCCTGATCCGCTGCTCGTCACCAGTGCCTGCCCTAAATAAAATAAGGGAAAGCTAGATCTTCCTCTATCTTCATTCTTTCCTTCTTTCTTCATCCTGCCTAAACCTTCTCAACACCTCTGGACAGGGACCTGAGAGGGAGAGAAAAAGAGATGTACCTCTCCATAGAAGATCACCGATAGATGTCCGAGACTCTTAGATTGAGGGACGTGCATGCCTCCTGAAGCCAAAAGGCTCTGGTGGGCGAGTGAGTAGGAGACAGGTGCCAGGACCAAAGTTAGGAGTCACCTATACACTCTTCTGTGTTAAGGGTTGGGGTCTTGCCGACTAGACATATGAGGATATGGGGTGGCAGTACACGCCGTACTCAGTCACTACGTGGGAGTACAGCTGTCACTGTTCACACGGTATCCTGTTATGACCCCAGTGGACAGGGTCTCAGAGGAACGTGTAAGTCTGCAAGATACAAAAATCCAGCTCATAGGGCTGTGGTAACTGGGTTGACCAAATAGCTACTCCTAACGCCAACACTAGAAGTAGCCGGGGATCATGCCTACGGTGATCGCTAGATGACTCGCGCCAGCTGGAGAATCTAACTACCCCTAGGAGAAGAAAACAAAGACCTCTCTTGCCTCCAGAGAAAGGGACCCCAAAGCAAGATACAAGCCCCCCACAAATAATAACGGTGAGGTAAGAGGAAATGACAAACACAGAAATGAACCAGGTTCAGCAAAGAGAGGCCAGCTTACTAATAGCAGAATATAGCAAGATAACTTATCTGGTCAACAAAAACCCTATAAAAATCCACGCTGGAGATTCAAGAACCCCCGAACCGTCTAACGGTCCGGGGGGAGAACACCAGCCCCCTAGAGCTTCCAGCAAAGGTCAGGATACAGATAGGAACAAGCTGGACAAAAATACCAAACAAAACAAAAGCAAAAAGCAAAGAAGCAGACTTAGCTTGAAAAACAGGAACCAGGATCAGAGGACAAGAGCACAACAGATTAGCTCTGATTTCAATGATGCCAGGCATAGAACTGAAGGTCCAGGGAGCTTATATAGCAACGCCCCTGAACTAACGGCCCAGGTGAGGATATAGAAAAAGACAGACGCTCCAGAGTCAAATCACTAATGACCACTAGAGGGAGCAAAAAGCAAAATCACAACAGTACCCCCCCCCTTAGTGAGGGGTCACCGAACCCTCACCACGACCACCAGGGCGATCAGGATGAGCGGCGTGAAAGGCACGAACTAAATCGGCCGCATGAACATCAGAGGCGACCACCCAGGAATTATCTTCCTGACCATAGCCCTTCCACTTGACCAGGTACTGAAGCCTCCGCCTGGAGAGACGAGAATCCAAGATCTTCTCCACCACGTACTCCAACTCGCCCTCAACCAACACCGGAGCAGGAGGCTCAGCAGAAGGAACCACAGGCACAACGTACCGCCGCAACAAGGACCTATGAAACACGTTGTGGATAGCAAACGACACAGGAAGGCGAAAGGATACAGGATTAAGAATTTCCAATATCTTGTAAGGACCAATAAAACGAGGTTTAAATTTGGGAGAGGAAACCTTCATAGGAACAAAGCGGGAAGAAAGCCACACCAAATCCCCAACACGTAGTCGGGGACCCACACCGCGGCGGCGGTTGGCAAAGCGCTGAGCCCTCTCCTGTGACAACTTCAAGTTGTCCACCACAAGATTCCAGATCCGCTGCAACCTATCCACCACAGAATCCACCCCAGGGCAGTCAGAAGGTTCCACATGACCCGAAGAAAAACGAGGGTGGAAACCAGAGTTGCAGAAAAACGGCGAAACCAAGGTGGTGGAACTAGCCCGATTATTAAGGGCAAACTCAGCTAACGGCAAGAAGGTCACCCAATCGTCCTGATCAGCAGAGACAAAACACCTCAAATAAGCCTCCAAAGTCTGATTAGTTCGCTCCGTCTGTCCATTAGTCTGAGGATGGAAAGCAGACGAAAACGACAAGTCAATGCCCATCCTACTACAAAAGGATCGCCAGAATCTGGAAACGAACTGGGATCCTCTGTCTGACACAATATTCTCAGGGATGCCGTGCAAACGAACCACGTTCTGGAAAAACACAGGAACCAGATCGGAAGAGGAAGGCAGCTTAGGCAAAGGAACCAAATGGACCATCTTGGAGAAGCGATCACATATCACCCAGATAACAGACATGCCCTGAGACACCGGAAGATCAGAAATGAAATCGATGGAGATATGTGTCCAAGGTCTCTTAGGGACAGGCAAGGGCAAGAGCAACCCGCTGGCATGAGAACAGCAAGGCTTAGCTCGAGCACAAGTCCCACAGGACTGTACAAATGACCGCACATCCCTAGACAAGGAAGGCCACCAAAAGGATCTGGCCACCAGATCTCTGGTGCCAAAAATTCCTGGGTGACCTGCCAACACCGAGGAATGAACCTCGGAAATGACTCTGCTGGTCCACTTATCAGGCACAAACAGTCTGTCAGGTGGACAAGAATCAGGCCTATCAGCCTGAAATCTCTGCAACACACGTCGCAGATCTGGAGAAATAGCTGACAAGATAATACCATCCTTAAGAATACCAACAGGTTCAGCGACTCCAGGAGCATCAGGCACAAAGCTCCTGGAAAGAGCATCGGCCTTCACATTCTTTGAACCTGGTAAATACGAGACAACAAAGTCAAAACGGGAGAAAAACAATGACCAGCGGGCCTGTCTAGGATTCAGGCGTTTAGCAGACTCGAGATACATCAGATTTTTGTGATCAGTCAAGACCACCACACGATGCTTAGCACCCTCGAGCCAATGACGCCACTCCTCAAATGCCCATTTCATGGCCAACAACTCCCGATTGCCCACATCATAATTTCGCTCCGCAGGCGAAAACTTCCTAGAGAAAAAGGTGCAAGGTCTCATAACAGAGCAACCAGGGCCTCTCTGCGACAAAACGGCCCCTGCTCCAATCTCTGAAGCATCCACCTCAACTTGAAAGGGAAGCGAGACATCAGGCTGGCACAAAACAGGCGCTGAAGTAAACCGACGTTTCAACTCCGGGAAAGCCTCCACGGCAGCAGGAGCCCAATTAACCACATCGGAGCCCTTCTTGGTCATATCCGTCAAAGGTTTCACAATGCTAGAAAAGTTAGCGATAAAACGACGGTAGAAGTTAGCGAAACCCAAGAACTTCTGAAGACTCTTAACTGACGAGGGCTGAGTCCAATCAAGAATAGCTCGGACCTTGACTGGGTCCATCTCCACAGCAGAAGGGGAAAAAATGAACCCCAAAAAGGGAACCTTCTGTACACCAAAAAGACACTTTGAGCCCTTGACAAACAAAGAATTTTCACGCAAAATTTTAAAGACCATCCTGACCTGCTCCACATGTGAGTCCCAATTATCAGAAAAAACCAGAATATCATCCAGATAAACGATCAGAAATTTATCCAGATAGTTCCGGAAAATGTCATGCATAAAGGACTGAAAAACTGAAGGGGCATTAGAGAGCCCAAAAGGCATCACCAAGTACTCAAAATGACCTTCGGGCGTATTGAATGCGGTTTTCCATTCATCCCCTTGCTTAATGCGCACAAGGTTGTACGCACCACGAAGGTCTATCTTGGTAAACCACTCGGCACCTTTAATCCGGGCAAACAAGTCAGACAACAGCGGCAAAGGATACTGAAATTTGACAGTGATCTTATTTAAAAGCCGATAGTCAATACAAGGCCTCAAAGATCCGTCCTTTTTAGCCACAAAAAAGAATCCCGCACCAAGAGGGGAAGAAGACGGACGGATGTGTCCTTTCTCCAGAGACTCCTTGATATATGAACGCATAGCGGTATGTTCAGGTATCGACAGATTAAACAGTCTTCCCTTAGGAAATTTACTGCCTGGAATCAAATCTATAGCACAGTCACATTCCCTATGAGGAGGCAATGCACTGGACCTGGACTCGCTAAAGACATCCTGATAATCAGACAAGTACTCCGGAACTTCCGAAGGCGTAGAAGAAGCAATAGACACAGGCAGGGAATCCTCATGAATACCACGACAGCCCCAACTAAACACTGACATAGCCTTCCAGTCAAGGACTGGATTATGGGTCTGTAACCATGGCAGCCCCAAAACAACCAAATCATGCATTTTATGTAGAACGAGAAAACGTATCACCTCGCGGTGTTCAGGAGTCATGCACATGGTAACCTGTGTCCAATACTGCGGCTTATTTTCTGCCAATGGCGTAGCATCAATACCCCTAAGAGGGATAGGATTTTCTAATGGTTCAAGAATAAAACCACAGCGCTTAGCAAATGAGAGATCCATAAGACTCAGGGCAGCACCTGAATCTACAAACGCCATGACAGGATAAGATGACAGTGAGCAAATCAAAGTTACAGACAGAATAAACTTAGGATGCAAATTACCAACGGTGACAGGACTAACAACCTTAGATATACGTTTAGAGCATGCTGAGATAACATGTGTAGAATCACCACAGTAGTAGCACAAGCCATTCCGGCGTCTATGAATTTTCCTCTCATTTCTAGTCAGGATTCTATCACATTGCATCAAATCAGGTGTCCGTTCAGACAACACCATGAGGGAATTTGCGGTTTTTCTATCACATTGCATCACATCAGGTGTCTGTTCAGACAACAACATGAGGGAATTTGCGGTTTTGCGCTCCCGCAACCGCCGGTCAATTTGAATAGCCAGGGACATGGTATCATTCAGACCTGTGGGAATGGGAAAACCCACCATAACATTCTTAATGGCCTCAGAAAGGCCATTTCTAAAATTAGCGGCCAGTGCACACTCGTTCCAATGTGTCAGCACGGACCATTTCCGAAATTTTTGGCAATACACCTCAGCCTCGTCCTGGCCCTGAGACATAGCCAGCAAGGCTTTCTCTGCCTGAATCTCAAGATTGGGTTCCTCATAAAGTAAACCGAGCGCCAGAAAAAACGCATCAATATCAGCCAATGCCGGATCTCCTGGCGCCAACGAAAAAGCCCAATCCTGAGGGTCACCCCGTAAGAATGAAATAACAATTTTTACTTGTTGAGCAGAGTCTCCAGACGAACAAGGTTTCAGGGACAAAAATAATTTACAATTATTCCTGAAATTCCTAAACTTAAATCGGTCTCCTGAAAACAGTTCAGGAATCGGAATCTTGGGTTCAGACCTAGGATTTCTGGTAACATAATCTTGTATACCCTGCACACGAGCGGCAAGCTGGTCCACACTTGTAATCAAGGTCTGGACATTCATGTCTGCAGCAAGCTTAAGCCACTCTGAGGTAAAGGGGAAAAGAAAAAAAAAAAAATGAGAGAGGGAAAAAAAAACTCAAAATTTTCTTTCTTATAATCCCACTTCTGCAATGCATTAAACATTTAATACGGGCCTGGCATACTGTTATGACCCCAGTGGACAGGGTCTCAGAGGAACGTGTAAGTCTGCAAGATACAAAAATCCAGCTCATAGGGCTGTGGTAACTGGGTTGACCAAATAGCTACTCCTAACGCCAACACTAGAAGTAGCCGGGGATCATGCCTACGGTGATCGCTAGATGACTCGCGCCAGCCGGAGAATCTAACTACCCCTAGGAGAAGAAAACAAAGACCTCTCTTGCCTCCAGAGAAAGGGACCCCAAAGCAAGATACAAGCCCCCCACAAATAATAACGGTGAGGTAAGAGGAAATGACAAACACAGAAATGAACCAGGTTCAGCAAAGAGAGGCCAGCTTACTAATAGCAGAATATAGCAAGATAACTTATCTGGTCAACAAAAACCCTATAAAAATCCACGCTGGAGATTCAAGAACCCCCGAACCGTCTAACGGTCCGGGGGGAGAACACCAGCCCCCTAGAGCTTCCAGCAAAGGTCAGGATACAGATAGGAACAAGCTGGACAAAAATACCAAACAAAACAAAAGCAAAAAGCAAAGAAGCAGACTTAGCTTGAAAAACAGGAACCAGGATCAGAGGACAAGAGCACAACAGATTAGCTCTGATTTCAACGATGCCAGGCATAGAACTGAAGGTCCAGGGAGCTTATATAGCAACGCCCCTGAACTAACGGCCCAGGTGAGGATATAGAAAAAGACAGACGCTCCAGAGTCAAATCACTAATGACCACTAGAGGGAGCAAAAAGCAAAATCACAACAGTATCCCTCCAGAGGTAAGGGAGAAGATCCATCTAAAAAAGAAGAGATATTACTTGAAAATGCCAAAAACGGAGGTAGATATGGGTCTAGTGAAAGACCCGTGTCCACCTCCTACTGACACGAAGCTAAAACTGATTAACCTAGTGCCAGTCAGTGGGGTGTACACTGCGAAGGAGGAGCTACCTTTTCTTGTGCATAGTGTCAGCCTCCTAGTGGCAGCAGCATACACCCATGGTTTCCTATGTCCCCCAATGAAGCAATAGAGAAACGAAAATTACATCTACAGAATGGCAGGAATAGAACTAAGCAACAGCATGGGTATACTAAAAGATCACAGACTGCATATGAGTCAACAGTGTGATGCAGCAGCAAAAAGGCAAACAGTTCACGTGAAGTAATTATCCCCCTCTAATCCTCATTGTTCAGGCCACATCTGGAATACTGTGTCCAGTTCTGGGCACCACATTAAAAAAAAAAAAAAAAAAAGGACATTGAGAAACTGGAGCAAGTTCAAAGAACAGCTACCTGAGTGGTGAAGGTACTGCAAAGTATGTCCAAATTGGAACAGTTAAAGAATCTAGGAATGTTTAGCTTGCAAAAACGAAGGCTAAGAGGAGACCTAATAGCAGTCTACAAATATCTCAAGGGATGTCACAGAGTGCACTCCCTGACAGAAGTTATGTCGCTTATCCATCTTATGTAAATAAAAGCTTATAACCTGACGTTAAATTCATCCATTGGTTGTATAAATAATTCTTGAATGCTGAAACCCTCCAAAATGTGGTGTAGGTTAAGAAAATAAATTGGCATCAATGCAGAAATATTGATCAGTTAATGGACACAGAATGGTCAAATTTTGGCAAGACAAAAGTTTTGTCACCCACAGAAAGTAATGTGATATTCAAACAAATAATTAACTTAAAATACAAATTAAGTTGTGGTGCTATAGAGTCATATTTAATATTTTGTGTGACTTCCATGAGCGTGAAGGACTGCATCCATGCGGTTCAACAATGATTCATACAATTTATTAATGAAGTCATCAGGAATAGCAAAGAATGCAGTCTTACGTCTCCCAGAGTTCATCTAGTTTTTTTGGTTTTGTCTTCCAAGCTTCCTCTTTCATCCTACCCCAAACATGCTCAATGATATTCGTGTCTGGTGACTGGGCTGGCCAGTCTTTGAGCACCTTGATCTTTTTTGCCTGGAGGAAATTTGTTGTAGAAATGGATGTAGGAGATGGAGCACCATCCCGCTGCAGAATTTGACCCCTTTTATGATTTGGAATATAAGAGGTAGCTAATACTTCTTGATATTTTAGGCTATTGATATTGCCTTCCACCTTGCAAATGTTTCGCACACCCCCATACTGAATGTAACCCCTGACCAGGATCTTTCCACCACCAAATTTACCTGTTTTCTGGGTGCATTTTGGATCCATACGGGCTCCAGTAGGTCTCCAGCTGTATTTGCGGCTGCTGTGGTGTAATTCTACTGAAGATTCATCAGAGAAATCCACCTTCTGCCACTTTTCCAGTGTCCATCTGTTTAGCAGGCTGTGGGACTTCGCAAATGCCACACGGTTTTTTATTTGCCTTTTGTTTAGTGCTGGCTTCTGGGCACTGATTCGACGATGAAGGCCATTTCGAGATAGACGTACTACAAACTGTTCTAGTTGACACAGTGACTCGAGGTGACCAGGCCTGTTGGAGCTCTGCTGCAGTGGAAGAGGGGCTTGCTTTGGATTTTCTAACCAACAAACGTTCCTCCTGAGAAGTTGTCTTGCGGGGTCTGCCGGACCTGGGCTTGTCAAACACATCTCCAGTCTCTTCAAATCTTTTTTTTAATTCTTTGTACTTGACCCTGAGACACATTAAAGGTGCCAGCCACCTCTGCAGTAGATCTGGTCTTCAGCCTCTTGATAATCCAGGCTTTGGTCGCAGGGTGGATTTTTGGCATGTTGTCAGAGCTCAAGTTGCAGTTCAAGTGAAGGTCTGGGGTGCTGGGTTTCTTTTTATACACAAACATTAATTAACCAATCATTTATTGAGCACAGGTGAGAATGTAAACTAGGATTGGGTGCATTAGCAAGCTTTTGTCTTGCCAAAATCTGATCATTCTGTGTCCATTAACTGATCAGTATTTCTGCATTGATGCCAATTTATTTTCTTAACCTAAACCACATTTCAGAGGGTTTCAGCTTTCAAAGAATTATTTATACAACCAATGGATGAATTTAAAGTCAGGCTATAAGCTTTTATTTACATAACCTGGATAAGCGACATAACTTCTGTCTGGAAGTGTAGAGGGATCATCATTATTCTCATTTGCACATGGAAACACGAGAAGAAATTGAATGAAACTGAAAGGGAGAAGATGCAGATTAGATACAGTGGGGAAAAAAAAGTATTTTGTCTGCCACCTTATTGTGCAAGGTGGCGGACAAAGATGAGAGAGGCCTGTAATTGACATCATAGGTAGACCATAACTAAGAGTCAAAATTAGAAAACAAATCCAGAAAATCACCTTGTCTGATTTGGCAAGATTTATTTAGCAAATTATGGTGGAAAATAAGTATTTGGTCACCTAAAAGAATGCAAGATTTCTGGCTCTCATAGACCTGTAACTTCTTCTTTAAGAGGCTCCTCTGTCCTCCACTCAGTACCTATAGTAATGGCACCTGTTTGAATTTGTTATCAGTATAAAAGACACATATCCACAACCTCAAACAATCACTCCAAACTCTGCTATGGTGAAGACCAAAGAGCTGTCAAAGGACTCCAGAAACAAAATTGTAGCCTTGCACCAGGCTGGGAAGATTGAATCTGCAACAGGCAAGGAGCTTGGTGTGATGAAATCAACTGTGGGAGCAATAATAAGAAAAGGAAGACATACAAGACCACTGATAATCTCATTCGATCTGGGGCTCCATGCAAGATCTCTCCCCGTGGGGTCAAAATGATCACAAGAATGCTGAACAAATATCCCCGAACCACACGGACGGACCTAGTGAAAGACCTGCATAGAGCTGGGACCATCGTAATAAAAGGCTACCATCAGTAACACTATGCCGCCAGGGACTCAGATCCTGCAATGCCAGACATGTCCCCCTGCTTAATCCAGTACATGTCCAGGCCCGACTGCAGCTTGCTAGAGAGCATTTGGATTATCCAGAAGAGTATTGGGAGAATGTCATATGGTCTGATGAAACTAAAGTAGAACTGTTTGGTAGAAACAAAACTCGTCGTGTTTGGAGGAGACAGAATGCTGTGTTGCATCCAAAGAACACCATACCTACTGTGAAGCATGGCGGTGGCAACATCATGCTTTGGGGTTGTTTCTCTGTAAAGGGACCAGGACGACTGATCCTTGTACATGAAAGAATGAATGGGGCAATGTATCATGAGATTTTGAGTGCAAACCTCCTTCCATGAGCAAGGGCATTGAAAATGAAACGTGGATGGGTCTTTCAGCATCATAATGATCCCAAGCACACCGCCAGGGCAATGAAGGAGTGGCTTTGCAAGAAGCATATGAAGGTCCTGGAGTGGCCTAGCCAGTCTCCAGATCTCAACACCATAGAAAACCTTTGGAGGGAGGTCAAAGTCTGTGTTGCCCAGCGACAGGCCCAAAACATCACTGCTCTAGAGGAGATCTGCATGGAGGAATGGGCCAACATACCACCAACAGTGTGTGCAGACCTTGTGAAGACTTACAGAAAATGTTTGACCTTTGTCACTGCCAACAAAGGATATATAACAAAATAGTGAGATGAACTTTTGCTAGTGACCAAATACTTATTTTCCACCATAATTTGGAAAATAAATCTTGCCAAATCAGACAAGGTGATTTTCTGGATTTGTTTTCTCCTTATAACTCTCCTAGTTGTGGTCTACCTATGATGTCAATTACAGGCCTCTCTCATTTTTTTAAGTGGGAGAACTTGCACAATTGGTGGCTGACTAAATACTTTTTTTCCCCACTGTATAAGAAAAAAATCTTTTTGACAGTGAGGGTGGTCAATGAGCGGAACAGGCTGCCACAAAAGGTGGCGAGTTCTCCTTTAAGGAAGTCTTCAGAGGCTGGACAGACATCTACATAGTAACAAAGTTATTAAGGTTGAAGGAAGACTAAGTCCATCTAGTTCAACCCATAGCCTAACCTAACATGCCCTAACATGTTGATCCAGAGGAATGCAAAAAAAACCCCATGTAGCAAAGTGTAAGCTCCACACTGGGGAAAAAAATTCCTTCCCGACTCCACATACGGCAATCAGATTAGTTCCCTGGATCAACACCCTAACTAGGAATCTAGTATATATACCCTGCAACATTATACTTTTCAAGAAATGCATCCAGTCCCCTCTTAAATTGAAGCAATGAATCACTCATTACAACATCATACGGCAGAGAGTTCCATAGTCTCACTGCTCTTACAGTAAAGTCTCTGTCTGAGACGGTTTAGTGAATCATGCGCAGCATCGAGAAGGGGTTTGGACACGATGACCCTTGAGGTCCCTTCTGTAATCATTCTCAATGGCGAGAGAACATAGCCCAGCATATATGAGAACTAGCTCTTGGAAGATGGAAACTATACTGACCATGAACTAAACCTGCCGCACAACTAGAAGTGGCCGGGTAGCATGCCTACGTTTTTTTATCCCTAGATGCCCAGCGCCAGCCGGAGAACTACCTAATCCTAGCAGAGGAAAAGACAGTCCTGGCTCACCTCTAGAGAAATTTTCCCAAAAGGCAGACAGAGGCCCCCACATATATTGGCGGTGATTTTAGATGAAATGACAAACGTAGTATGAAAATAGGTTTAGCAAAATCGAGGTCCGCTTACTAGATAGCATGAAGACAGAAAGGGCACTTTCATGGTCAGCAGAAAACCCTATCAAAACACCATCCAGAAATTACTTTAAGACTCTAGCATTAACTCATAACACCAGAGTGGCAATTTCCGCTCACAAGAGCTTTCCAGACACAGTAACGAAACATCAGCTGTGAACAGGAACAAAATGCAAAAACACACAAGGACAAAAGTCCAACTTAGCTGGGAGTTGTCTAGTAGCAGGAACATGCACAGAAAGGCTACTGATTACATTGTTGACCGGCATGAAACTGACAGAGGAGCAAGGTTATATAGCGACTCCCACATCCTGATAGGAGCAGGTGAACAGAGGGGATGATGCACACAAGTTAAATTCCACAAGTGGCCACCGGGGGAGCCCAGAATCCAATTTCACAACAGTACCCCCCCCTCAAGGAGGGGGCACCGAACCCTCACCAGAACCACCAGGGCGATCAGGATGAGCCCTATGAAAGGCACGGACAAGATCGGAGGCATGAACATCAGAGGCAGTGACCCAAGAATTATCCTCCTGACCGTATCCCTTCCATTTGACCAGATACTGGAGTTTCCGTCTGGAAACACGAGAGTCCAAGATCTTTTCCACAACGTACTCCAACTCACCCTCAACCAACACCGGAGCAGGAGGCTCAACGGAAGGCACAGCTGGTACCTCATACCTGCGCAACAATGACCGATGAAAAACATTATGAATCGAAAAGGATGCAGGGAGGTCCAAACGGAAGGACACAGGGTTAAGAATCTCCAATATCTTGTACGGGCCGATGAACCGAGGCTTAAACTTAGGAGAAGAAACCCTCATAGGGACAAAACGAGAAGACAACCACACCAAGTCCCCAACACAAAGCCGAGGACCAACACGACGACGGCGGTTGGCAAAAAGCTGAGTCTTCTCCTGGGACAACTTCAAATTGTCCACCACCTGCCCCCAAATCTGATGCAACCTCTCCACCACAGCATCCACTCCAGGACAATCCGAAGATTCCACTTGACCGGAGGAAAATCGAGGATGAAACCCCGAATTACAGAAAAACGGGGACACCAAGGTGGCAGAGCTGGCCCGATTATTGAGGGCGAACTCCGCCAAAGGCAAAAAAGCAACCCAATCATCCTGATCCGCAGACACAAAACACCTCAAATATGTCTCCAAGGTCTGATTAGTCCGCTCGGTCTGGCCATTAGTCTGAGGATGGAAAGCAGACGAAAAAGACAAATCTATGCCCATCCTAGCACAGAATGCCCGCCAAAATCTAGACACGAATTGGGTCCCTCTGTCAGAAACGATATTCTCCGGAATACCATGCAAACGAACAACATTTTGAAAAAACAGAGGAACCAACTCGGAAGAAGAAGGCAACTTAGGCAAGGGAACCAGATGGACCATCTTAGAGAAACGGTCACACACCACCCAGATGACAGACATCTTCTGAGAAACAGGCAGATCCGAAATAAAATCCATCGAGATGTGCGTCCAAGGCCTCTTCGGGATAGGCAAGGGTAACAACAATCCACTAGCCCGAGAACAACAAGGCTTGGCCCGAGCACAAACGTCACAAGACTGCACAAAGCCTCGCACATCTCGTGACAGGGAAGGCCACCAGAAGGACCTTGCCACCAAATCCCTGGTACCAAAGATTCCAGGATGACCTGCCAACGCAGAAGAATGAACCTCAGAGATGACTCTACTGGTCCAATCATCAGGAACAAACAGTCTACCAGGTGGGCAACGATCAGGTCTATCCGCCTGAAACTCCTGCAAGGCCCGCCGCAGGTCTGGAGAAACGGCAGACAATATCACTCCATCTTTAAGGATACCTGTGGGCTCAGAATTACCAGGGGAGTCAGGCTCAAAACTCCTAGAAAGGGCATCCGCCTTAACATTCTTAGAACCCGGTAGGTAAGACACCACAAAATTAAACCGAGAGAAAAACAACGACCAGCGCGCTTGTCTAGGATTCAGGCGCCTGGCAGACTCAAGGTAAATTAAATTTTTGTGGTCAGTCAATACCACCACCTGATGTCTGGCCCCCTCAAGCCAGTGACGCCACTCCTCAAAAGCCCACTTCATGGCCAAAAGCTCCCGATTCCCAATATCATAATTCCGCTCGGCGGGCGAAAATTTACGGGAAAAAAAAGCACAAGGTCTCATCACGGAGCAGTCGGAACTTCTCTGCGACAACACCGCCCCAGCTCCGATTTCAGAAGCGTCGACCTCAACCTGAAAAGGAAGAGCAACATCAGGCTGACGCAACACTGGGGCGGAAGAAAAGCGGCGCTTGAGCTCCCGAAAGGCCTCCACAGCATCAGGGGACCAATCAGCAACATCAGCACCCTTCTTAGTCAAATCAGTCAATGGTTTTACAACATCAGAAAAACCAGCAATAAATCGACGATAAAAGTTAGCAAAGCCCAAAAATTTCTGAAGACTCTTAAGAGAAGAGGGTTGCGTCCAATCACCAATAGCCTGAACCTTGACAGGATCCATCTCGATGGAAGAGGGGGAAAAAATGTATCCCAAGAAGGAAATCTTCTGAACCCCAAAAACACACTTAGAACCCTTCACACACAAGGAATTAGACCGCAAAACCTGAAAAACCCTCCTGACCTGCTGGACATGAGAGTCCCAGTCATCCGAAAAAATCAGAATATCATCCAGATACACAATCATAAATTTATCCAAATAATCGCGGAAAATGTCATGCATAAAGGACTGGAAGACTGAAGGGGCATTTGAAAGACCAAAAGGCATCACCAAATACTCAAAATGGCCCTCGGGCGTATTAAATGCGGTTTTCCACTCATCCCCCTGCTTGATTCGCACCAAATTATACGCCCCACGGAGATCAATCTTAGAGAACCACTTGGCCCCCTTTATACGAGCAAACAAATCAGTAAGCAGTGGTAACGGATATTGATATTTAACCGTGATTTTATTCAAAAGTCGATAATCAATACACGGCCTCAAAGAGCCGTCTTTCTTAGACACAAAGAAAAAACCGGCTCCTAAGGGAGATGACGAAGGACGAATATGTCCCTTTTCCAAGGACTCCTTTATATATTCTCGCATAGCAGCGTGTTCAGGCACAGACAGATTAAATAAACGACCCTTAGGGTATTTACTACCCGGAATCAAGTCTATGGCACAATCGCACTCCCGGTGCGGAGGTAGTGAACCAACCTTGGGTTCTTCAAAAACGTCACGAAAGTCAGACAAGAATTCAGGAATCTCAGAGGGAATAGATGATGAAATGGAAACCAAAGGTACGTCCCCATGAGTTCCTTTACATCCCCAGCTTAACACAGACATAGCTCTCCAGTCGAGGACTGGGTTATGAGATTGCAGCCATGGCAATCCCAGCACCAAAACATCATGTAGATTATACAGCACCAGAAAGCGAATAACCTCCTGGTGATCCGGATTAACACGCATAGTCACTTGTGTCCAGTATTGTGGTTTATTACTAGCCAATGGGGTGGAGTCAATCCCTTTCAGAGGTATCGGAGCCTCCAATGGCTCCAAATCATACCCACAGCGTTTGGCAAAGGACCAATCCATAAGACTCAAAGCAGCGCCAGAGTCGACATAGGCGTCCGCGGTAATAGATGACAAAGAACAAATCAGGGTCACAGATAGAATAAACTTAGACTGTAAAGTGCTAATTGAAACAGACTTGTCAGGCTTCTTAGTACGCTTAAAGCATGCTGATATAACATGAGTTGAATCACCACAATAGAAGCACAACCCATTTTTTCGTCTAAAATTCTGCCGCTCGCTTCTGGACAGAATTCTATCACATTGCATATTTTCTGGCGTTTTCTCAGTAGACACCGCCAAATGGTGCACAGGTTTGCGCTCCCGCAGACGCCTATCGATCTGAATAGCCATCGTCATGGACTCATTCAGACTCGCAGGCACAGGGAACCCCACCATAACATCCTTAATGGCATCAGAGAGACCTTCTCTGAAAATCGCCGCCAGGGCGCACTCATTCCACTGAGTAAGTACAGACCATTTGCGGAATTTTTGGCAGTATATTTCAGCTTCATCTTGCCCCTGAGACAAGGACATCAAGGCCTTTTCCGCCTGAAGCTCTAAATGAGGTTCCTCATAAAGCAACCCCAAGGCCAGAAAAAACGCATCCACATTGAGCAACGCAGGATCCCCTGGTGCCAATGCAAAAGCCCAGTCTTGAGGGTCGCCCCGGAGCAAGGAAATTACAATCCTGACCTGCTGTGCAGGGTCTCCGGCAGAGCGAGACTTCAGGGACAAAAACAATTTGCAATTATTTTTAAAATTTTGAAAGTGAGATCTATTCCCCGAGAAGAATTCAGGCAAAGGAATTCTAGGCTCAGACATAGGTGCATGAACAACAAAATCTTGCAAATTTTGTACCTTTGTGGCGAGATTATTCAAACCTGTAGCTACACTCTGAAGATCCATTTGAAACAGGTGAACACAGAGCCATTCAAGGATTAGAAGGAGAGGAAGAGAGGAAGGCTGCAGTATAGGCAGACTAGCAAGTGATTCAATTAAGAGCACACTCAGAACTAGAGGGAAAAAAAAAAAAAAAAAAAAATTGTAGCAGACTTCTTTTTTCTCTCCTTTCTCAGCCAGTAATTTAACCCTTTTTTGGGCCGGTCAAACTGTCATGATTCTCAATGGCGAGAGAACATAGCCCAGCATATATGAGAACTAGCTCTTGGAAGATGGAAACTATACTGACCATGAACTAAACCTGCCGCACAACTAGAAGTGGCCGGGTAGCATGCCTACGTTTTTTTATCCCTAGATGCCCAGCGCCAGCCGGAGAACTACCTAATCCTAGCAGAGGAAAAGACAGTCCTGGCTCACCTCTAGAGAAATTTTCCCAAAAGGCAGACAGAGGCCCCCACATATATTGGCGGTGATTTTAGATGAAATGACAAACGTAGTATGAAAATAGGTTTAGCAAAATCGAGGTCCGCTTACTAGATAGCATGAAGACAGAAAGGGCACTTTCATGGTCAGCAGAAAACCCTATCAAAACACCATCCAGAAATTACTTTAAGACTCTAGCATTAACTCATAACACCAGAGTGGCAATTTCCGCTCACAAGAGCTTTCCAGACACAGTAACGAAACATCAGCTGTGAACAGGAACAAAATGCAAAAACACACAAGGACAAAAGTCCAACTTAGCTGGGAGTTGTCTAGTAGCAGGAACATGCACAGAAAGGCTACTGATTACATTGTTGACCGGCATGAAACTGACAGAGGAGCAAGGTTATATAGCGACTCCCACATCCTGATAGGAGCAGGTGAACAGAGGGGATGATGCACACAAGTTAAATTCCACAAGTGGCCACCGGGGGAGACCAGAATCCAATTTCACAACACCCTTCCAACATAATATGATTCTATGGTCAGCGCATCTACACATGGCATTGTGTAGGCATCAAACTTTGAGACCTCACTGAGTTTTTGATAGCCATTACAGAATCCCCACTTCGCATTTGGCTTTGGCACTAACACTATGAGACTTGACCACCTTATCTCGGATTTCTCAATTACCCCCAGGTTCAGCATCTGTGTCACCTCCTTCGAGAGTAGCTCCAGACTTCAGGAATCCTGTATGGGTTTTAAATTGACCAGAACATGGAGATCAGTGAGAACCTCATACTCAATGACCTGAGCGAAACCTGGTAATTCCGAGAATATGTCCATATTTTGGAGTAACAATTGCCGAAATTGTTGTTTTTGGGAGGGTGACAAAGTTTCCTGCTACCTTGACATCTAAAATGTTGGCTTCTGACTTGGCCAACAAGCAAAGAGTTTCGAGAGGCACACTATCCTTCCTGGGTTTTATTAGGTTGACATGATAGATCTGAAAGGGCTTCCTTTTTCCTGATTGATGTATTTTGTAATTGACCTCTACTACAACATGTCACGCAAAAAAAAACCCACAATCTCAAAATCTCAAAATCATCAGGATATATAGCAGTATTCCAAAGTTATTACCACATAAAATTACATTGGCCAGGTTTGAAAAATGAGGCTTGGTTAATTAAAAAGGGTTTCCCTATCTCCAAGATCCTATCCCAATATGTGGTAGGTGTAGTAATAATATCTGCAAATATCTCCAATTAAAAATGCAGCATAGTTTTTAAGATTCAATATGTCACTTTCCCCGTTACAGTAGCTTAGGTATCCCTAGTACTTACTTACAGCAGGGTATATGTTCATTTTTGTTCTCTCTTAGGTTTTGTCTGTTTAATGGACAATGTGAACATGCTCCTTACACACCGTTTCTTTGAGCTGGGCATTACCTTGATATAATTTCCAATTGCTGGGTGTCCAAAGTTGGGCCCCAGTTCTGCTTGGCCCTTATCCACATTGAGGTAAATTTTGGCATATGGCAAGATTTTAATAATAGAGGTTAGGACCATCCCAATTAGTTACACCTTGTGGCTGGTGGGATGGCTTTTAAGCTTTTTTTTTTCAGATCCAAAACAATGTTTACCAAGTACCCTATGTTACTTATATGCACTATTGCTTTTTACTGACTTAGAGCAGGGAATATGTTCATTTTTGTTATATCTTTGGTTGTGTCTGTTTAATGGCCAGTGTGAACATGCACCTACAATTTGCATGTGTCCCAATATACACTCACTGGCCACTTTATTAGGTACACCTGTCCAACTTCTTGTTAACACTTAATTTCTAATCAGCCAATCACATGGCGGCAACTCAGTGCATTTAGGCATGTAGACATGGTCAAGACAATCTCCTGCAGTTCAAACCGAGCATCAGTATGGGGAAGAAAGGTGATTTGAGTGCCTTTGAACGTGGCATGGTTGTTGGTGCCAGAAGGGCTGGTCTGAGTATTTCAGAAACTGCTGATCTACTGGGATTTTCACGCACAACCATCTCTAGGGTTTACAGAGAATGGTCCGAAAAAGAAAAAAAATCCAGTGAGCGGCAGTTCTGTGGGCGGAAATGCCTTGTTGATGCCAGAGGTCAGAGGAGAATGGGCAGACTGGTTCGAGCTGATAGAAAGGCAACAGTGACTCAAATCGCCACCCGTTACAACCAAGGTAGGCCTAAGAGCATCTCTGAACGCACAGTGCGTCGAACTTTGAGGCAGATGGGCTACAGCAGCAGAAGACCACACCGGGTACCACTCCTTTCAGCTAAGAACAGGAAACTGAGGCTACAATTTGTACAAGCTCATCGAAATTGGACAGTAGAAGATTGGAAAAACGTTGCTTGTTCTGATGAGTCTCGATTTCTGCTGCGACATTCGGATGGTAGGGTCAGAATTTGGCGTAAACAACATGAAAGCATGGATCCATCCTGCCTTGTATGGAGCATCTTTGGGATGTGCAGCCGACAAATCTGCGGCAACTGTGTGATGCCATCATGTCAATATGGACCAAAATCTCTGAGGAATGCTTCCAGCACCTTGTTGAATCTATGCCACGAAGAATTGAGGCAGTTCTGAAGGCAAAAGGGGTCCAACCCGTTACTAGCATGGTGTACCTAATAAAGTGGCCGGTGAGAGTATATATATATTTTAGCTCTGGCATACTGAGCTGACAGGCAACATGTGAAACCTGTCCATGAAAAAGATAAAACTACATGAGAGACCATGACAATTTATTTCCCTGCAGCTACAGCATGCTCTCCCTCTGACATATAATGGTATTGTTTCATTTACTTTGATAAAACACAGTTATTAAAAACATCTCAATCAGTTGATTTTAAGTCACTTTATTCAGTGTGATCTTTGAAGTGTTCAGAAGAGAAATCTCCTGATAATTAAAATATGACTTAAAAAATGAACAGCAGTGGATGAACACTTATTAGTCACAGATACTGTGACTTTGTGAAGAACGGTAAGTCCAAGGTAATCAGTCACTTTCTACATCAATAGGGTTGTAATCTAAATCCTCTTCGTCATCTAGTTCTAAATCATCCAATTCTTGGAATAGAGATTCATCCACTTCAACGCTGTTACCAGCTGCAAGGCAAAGAGGAAACAGTTATTCATTTACAATGGGTAACAACTTGTTGCTACAACCTTCTTCTAATCTAAGCATGCTCTAAGACACCAATGGACAAGTCTTTACACAAGGGTTTGTCAATCACATTTGGGGCCAAATACAATTAACAAAAAAAGTTATTCAAAATATCTAAATACAGTAAATAGCGCAAAAAGAAAAACAAAATAAAAAAAACAAAAATGATTCCTTAGTCTATTTTACAGCGTTCATTGTGCTTTTAAAAAAAAAAAAAAAACCTGGCAGTAGGATTATCCAGGTCAGAACAATTATGGAAGTTCCAAACTTTATGAAAAATAATTTGTAAAATAAATAAATGAATACAAATTTGCTTGTTGTGCTATTCTGTGAGACCAATTAGGTTTTCATTTTTGGGCGATAGAAGAGGTTTTTTTTGGTAAGAACGCTGATGTTTTTATTTATACTATTCTGCATGCATATGACATTTCTTTGCTTCTTGTTGCATTTTTATGCAGTGATCAAGAAAACAAACTTCAGGAATTTAGATTTTTTTTTTCTTATCTGTACTGCTTTTATTAATCCGGTTATAAGGATTCTGTCAGCTGATTCATGCTGTCCAAATAATAAGCAGTATAAATTAGAGCCTGGCTGCATGATTGTAGCCAGGTATATTCTGCTCTGAAATGCTCAAGACCGTGGCTACAACCGTGCATCCAGACTCTGATTTATACTGCCTATCATTTGGACAGCATGAATCAGCTGACACGTCTCCTTTAGTCATATTATATATTATATATATATATATATATATATATATATATATATATATATATATATATATAATTATTAACCCCTTAATGACCAGAGATATTTTTGTTTTTGCATTTTCAATTTTTGCTTCCCTTCTTCCCAGAGACATCATTATATTTTATTTTTCAGTCAATATGGTCACGTGAGGACTTGTTTTTTGCGGGACGAATTGTACTTTTGAACGACACCATTGGTTTTAAGCATATCACCTACTGTATTCTCACCCATCCCTTGTAGATTGTGACCCCTCGCGGGCAGGGTCCTCACTCCTCCTGTACCAGTTATGACTTGTATTGTTCAAGATTATTGTACTTGTTTTTATTATGTATACCCCTCCTCACTTGTAAAGCGCCATGGAATAAATGGCGCTATAACAATAAATAATAATAATAATAATAATAATAATATCGTATACTGGAAAATGGGAAAAAAATTATTCCAAGTGTGGTGAAATTGCAAAAAAAGTGCAATCCCATAGTTTTTTTTTTACCATGTTCACTAAATTGTAGGTCAGTTTTCGCATTATAATTTTCCAGGTCATTATAAATTCATAGACACCAAACATGTCTAGGTTTTTTTTTTTTATTTAAGTGGCGAAAAAAATTCCAAAGTTAGAAAAAAAAAATTGAGTTATTTTCCAATACCCGTGGTGTCTCCACTTTTTCTTATCTCGGGTCAGGTGAGGGCTTATTTTTTGCGAGCCGAGCTGATGTTTTTAAGGATACCATTTTCGTGCAGATACAATCTTTTGATCGCTCGTTATTGCATTGCAACGTTGCGGTGACCAAAAAAGTAATTCTGACGTTTTAAATTTTTTTTTTTCTCGTTACGCCATTTAACGATAGTGTTAATTCTTCCTTTATATTGATAGATCTGGCAATTCTGAACTGGGCGATACCAAATATGTGTATATTTGATTTTTTTGTTTTATTTTGCATGGGGCGATTGGGGGGGACGATTTGAACTTTTAGGGTATGTGCACACGTTGCGGATTTGTTGTGGATCCGCAGCGTTTTTTTGAGGTGCAGAAACGCTGCAGATCCGCAATTGATTTACAGTACAATGTAAATCAATGAGAAAAAAAAATGCTGTGCCCACTTTGCGTAAAATCCGCTGCGGAAACGCTACGGTTTAAAAGAAGTAGCATGTCACTTCTTTTTTGTGAATCTGCAGCGTTTTTGTACCCATTCCATTATAGAAAACTGCAGGGGTAAAAACCGCAGCAAATCCGCAAGAAAAACGCAGCAAAAACGCACAAAAAAACACTGCGGAACCGCACAAAAAACCGCAGGTGCGTTTTCTGCCAGGAGAGGCGGAATCCGCACCAGAAATTCCTAAGCCTAATCTGCAACGTGTGCACATAGCCTAATATATATTTTTAAAAACATTTGTTTTCTTTTTTAACTTTTGGCATGCTTCAACAGTCTCCATGGGAGACTAGAAGCTGCCATAATCCGAAAGGTTCTGCTACATACAGGCGATGAAGAGATCGCCTGTATGTAGCAGAAATGCTCACTTGCTATTAGCGCCGACCATCGGGCGCTGCTCATAGCAATCTGGCTATGACAACCATAGAGGTCTGCTGGAGACCTCTGGTTGTCATGCCAACCAATCGGTGACCCGCGGTCACCTGATGGGGTCGCCGATGGGCGGTATTCCGGCGCGCTTTCCAGAAGCTCAAGTTAAATGCCACTGTCAGAGAATGACAGCGGCATTTAACTAGTTAACAGCCACGAGTGGGTCGCAATTCCACCCGTGGCTGTTGCGGTCACATGTCAGCTGTACATATCAGCTTTCATGTGCCCGGAAAGTTGCGGCCTCATCACCGGAGCCCGCACCAAACAGGGGGAATCCGACAGCGGCATACTATTACGCCCAATGTCGGAAAGGGTTAAGGACGCAGCGATACCACATATGTTTCTCTTTGTTACTTTATTTTTGATGGGGTTGGGAGAGGGGAAGGCCATTAATTTTTTTTTCTATAGTTTTAAAAACATTTTTCTTCATTTATCTTAATTTATAGCCCCCTCAGGGATCGTGAACCTGCAATCGTCTGATCGTGGATATTATACTGTGATACTATAATATAGGAGTATATGGTATAAATCATGGTCTAGTGTTCACATGAGTGCAGTCATGGCAGGCACGATAACCTTCATTCGTCTCCTGGTTGAAATGGAATCCTATCGACACTTCACACTGCAGACGAGAGTGCGATGGGAGCATTAAATGGCATGGCGCACATCCCCGTGGTTCCCACACTTTAAATGCCGCAGTCAGAGATTGTCAATGAGGCTGAAGGGATCAACAGTGCTTTGAGAAGCAGATAACAGCTGCATCATAGAAAAAGACCTGACATTGGACAAACCCATATATCCAATATTTGGAATGGATTAAAGAGGTTGTCCGATCTCAGAAGAAAAGTCTGTGGTCGCTATGCAATGCTCACACTAACATGATTCCCCTGTATTTCCCAAGTTAGCGGGCGGCCCCTCTCGGCGTATACTCAAGTCATTGTCCCAGGGGGTCAGCGGGGGAGGGGGAGCGGCAGGAGTGGCGACTGTCACATCATACTCACCCTCCTCTGGGCGTACCTGCTTCTCAGATGGTCTTGGCGCCGGCAGCTCTTCCTGTGTTCAGCGATCACATAGTACCGCTCATTAAAGTAATCAATATGGATGCGCCTCCACTCCCATAGGCGTGGAGCGCATATTCATTACTTTAATGAGCGGTACCATGTGACCACTGAACACAGGAAGAGCTGCCGGCACAGAGACCATCTGAGAAGCAGGGACGTGCAGAGAACGCTCTAGGAGTGGGTGAGCAATGCGATATTCACCTGGGCTCTGTCTTCCGCGTCCTCTGGCTGCGACGTTCAGGTCAGAGGGCGTGATGATGTGATTAGTGCGTGCCTTCTGCCTGAACAGTCACTGAAGAGACCCGGAAGACACAGCGGTGCGGCGGTGGAACGTGAATATTGCAAGTGCTGGGGGCCTGAGCCAGCGGCGACACCGGCACCTGGCTGCCATAGTGCGCCAGAGTCCCCGCCTGCTCAGGACATCGGCACCTGGCTCCCAGCGACGAGAGGTGTCTTTTTTTATTGCAGCAACAGCATATGGGGCATATTATTTTATGGAGCATCTTATGGTGCCCATCCCTAGGGAGGAAGAGGAGAGAAGGAAAATGAAGATCATCTTAACATAGAATTATATTTAGGTAGAGACTTATTCCTTAAAGCTAAGGATATTTCAAAGGAGTTATGAGAGAATATAATATCAGTTATGTCAGAAATAGAGGGAGTATCTATTGATTTTTCACTTTGAGGCAATACAAGTTTTTATGCCAGAAAAAATATGTAAAGAAACTTGTCTAATTTTTTTTTGAGGGTGGTGATCAGCTGCCATTTAAGTCAATAGTAAAGACAAGAGAGAGAGAGCGAGAGCGATCCCCGAGTCGGAATATGCCTCCAGACATGCTCAGAAGTAAAAACTGCATCCGTCACTGGATTCCTGCGTTTCACAGTGTGCACAGGATCGAGTGTCCATAGGCTCCCATTCTGTGGAACGACGTATGCCGCAGGAGGCGTCGGGGAACGTTTTTCCACTGCAGACATAAAACGTTTCATTGAACGTTTTTTCCAGACGACGTACAGCAAAATTCCACTGGATCCAGTGCATGACGGACGAAACGTGTAGCCATCCGTCACAATCTGTTGCTAATGGAAGTCTATGGGAAAAAACAGGATCCTGCAAAAAAATATGCAGGATCCTGCATTTTAAAAAAACGACGTATCTCGACGGGTGTTGCAAGACGGAAGTGTGAAAGAGGCCTTAGGTCTCTTTCACACTTCCATCTTTTGTCTCAGGTCGAAATCCGTCATTTTTCCATAGACTTGTATTAGCGACGGATTGTGACAGATGGCCATCCGTTTCATCCGTCGTGCACTGGATCCGTCGGAAAATAGTGGTCCGTCGTGTAGAGAAAACGTTCAGAGGAACGTTTTTTCTGCACGTTGGAAAATCGCTCAGCGACGGGTTCTGCGCTGTCCGTCGTTGACTATAATGGAAGCCTTTGGACGCAGGATCCATCACTGACCGTGAAACACAGGAATCCAGCGACGTATCCCATTTTTTCCCTCTGAGCATGCCCGGAAAGATTTTCAAGGCAGGAGAAAATCTCTCTCTCATCCTCGGAATACCAAGTCCCATATCTACACCTGAAAAGCTCAGCTGATGCATCCTTCATACCACTGGATGCGTTCCCTCCGTTGTATCACTATTTTATTGACATCCGTCGGCACATCTTCCCGACGCATTAGGACGGGACACTGCCGACGAAAGTGTTAAAGGAGAGAGAGACACACACTTTTTCCCGGGCATTAGGATGGGACACTACCGACGGAAGTGTGAAAGGAGAGAGAGGAAGAGAGAGAGGGAGAGGGAGAGATTTTTCTCTGCCTGGAAAATCTCAGAGGGAAAAAACGGGACACGTCGCTGGATTCCTGTGTGTGACGGTCAGCGACGGATCCTGCGTCCATAGGCTTCCATTACAGTTTTTCCAAAACTCGACGGATTTCGACGTGACACAAAAGACAGAAGTGTGAAAGAGGCCTTAGCCATGTCTCTGCTACAAATCTCTAGGAGGATACCTTAGAATCTAAATGACTAACAAATGCCAATCAGTCCAAATTATAACTCCAGGCCCAAAGATTACCGGATATGCTCGTGTATAAGCCAAGATTTTCAGCATTTTTTTTGTGTGCTGAAAACGTCCCCCTCGGCTTATACACGAGTCCAGGGCCGGACTGGCCATAGGGCACTTCTGGCAAATGCCAGAAGGGCCGGTGCCAGTGGTGGGCCGCTCAATCCGCCGCCCCCGCCGTCGCATTCAACTATACCGGCGTATAGACGCCGGTACAGTTGAATGCAATGATGGAGGAGAGAGCGTCTACAGACGCTCCTCTCCCATTATTCCCCGCTCTGCCTCTGACACTGCGGGTGCGCGATGATGTCATATCATCGCGCACCTGCTGTGTCCCGGGCAGACTGCAGCTGCTGAGACAGGAGCAGGAACCAGGAAGCAACGCTGGGCACGAGGAGAGGTGAGGAGAGTTTTTTTTTTTTCTGGACTGTGGGGCCATTCTCGGAGGAGGTGAGGGGAGGAAGAGAAGAGATGTGGGCTGTATATAGTTCTCTGTGGGCTGTGCTCTGTGCTGTATACTGCTGTGGGCTGTATATAGTTCTCTGTGGGCTGTGCTCTGTGCTGTATACTGCTGTGGGCTGTATATAGTTCTCTGTGGGCTGTGCTCTGTGCTGTATATAGTTCTCTGTGGGCTGTGCTCTGTGCTGTATACTACTGTGGGCTGTATATAGTTCTCTGTGGGCTGTGCTCTGTGCTGTATACTGCTGTGGGCTGTATATAGTTCTCTGTGGGCTGTGCTCTGTGCTGTATACTGCTGTGGGCTGTATATAGTTCTCTGTGGGCTGTGCTCTGTGCTGTATACTGCTGTGGGCTGTATATAGTTCTCTGTGGGCTGTGCTCTGTGCTGTATACTGCTGTGGGCTGTATATAGTTCTCTGTGGGCTGTGCTCTGTGCTGTATACTGCTGTGGGATGTATATAGTTCTCTGTGGGCTGTGCTCTGTGCTGTATACTACCGTGGGCTGTGTGCTATATATCGTACTCTGTGGGCTGTGCTCTGTGCTGTATACTACTGTGGGCTGTATATAGTTCTCTGTGGGCTGTGCTCTGTGCTGTATATAGCTCTCTGTGGGCTGTGCTCTGTGCTGTATACTACTGTGTGCTCTGTGCTATATATAGTTCTCTGTGGGCTGTGCTCTGTGCTGTATACTGCTGTGGGCTGTATATAGTTCTCTGTGGGCTGTGCTCTGTGCTGTATACTGCTGTGGGCTGTATATAGTTCTCTGTGGGCTGTGCTCTGTGCTGTATACTGCTGTGGGCTGTATATAGTTCTCTGTGGGCTGTGCTCTGTGCTGTATACTGCTGTGGGCTGTATATAGTTCTCTGTGGGCTGTGCTCTGTGCTGTATACTGCTGTGGGCTGTATATAGTTCTCTGTGGGCTGTGCTCTGTGCTGTATACTACTGTGGGCTGTATATAGTTCTCTGTGGGCTGTGCTCTGTGCTGTATACTACTGTGGGCTGTATATAGTTCTCTGTGGGCTGTGCTCTGTGCTGTATACTGCTGTGGGCTGTATATAGTTCTCTGTGGGCTGTGCTCTGTGCTGTATACTGCTGTGGGCTGTATATAGTTCTCTGTGGGCTGTGCTCTGTGCTGTATACTGCTGTGGGCTGTATATAGTTCTCTGTGGGCTGTGCTCTGTGCTGTATACTACTGTGGGCTGTATATAGTTCTCTGTGGGCTGTGCTCTGTGCTGTATACTGCTGTGGGCTGTATATAGTTCTCTGTGGGCTGTGCTCTGTGCTGTATACTGCTGTGGGCTGTATATAGTTCTCTGTGGGCTGTGCTCTGTGCTGTATACTACTGTGGGCTGTATATAGTTCTCTGTGGGCTGTGCTCTGTGCTGTATACTACTGTGGGCTGTATATAGTTCTCTGTGGGCTGTGCTCTGTGCTGTATACTACTGTGGGCTGTATATAGTTCTCTGTGGGCTGTGCTCTGTGCTGTATACTGCTGTGGGCTGTATATAGTTCTCTGTGGGCTGTGCTCTGTGCTGTATACTGCTGTGGGCTGTATATAGTTCTCTGTGGGCTGTGCTCTGTGCTGTATACTGCTGTGGGCTGTATATAGTTCTCTGTGGGCTGTGCTCTGTGCTGTATACTACTGTGGGCTGTATATAGTTCTCTGTGGGCTGTGCTCTGTGCTGTATACTGCTGTGGGCTGTATATAGTTCTCTGTGGGCTGTGCTCTGTGCTGTATACTGCTGTGGGCTGTATATAGTTCTCTGTGGGCTGTGCTCTGTGCTGTATACTACTGTGGGCTGTATATAGTTCTCTGTGGGCTGTGCTCTGTGCTGTATACTACTGTGGGCTGTATATAGTTCTCTGTGGGCTGTGCTCTGTGCTGTATACTACTGTGGGCTGTATATAGTTCTCTGTGGGCTGTGCTCTGTGCTGTATACTGCTGTGGGCTGTATATAGTTCTCTGTGGGCTGTGCTCTGTGCTGTATACTACTGTGGGCTGTATATAGTTCTCTGTGGGCTGTGCTCTGTGCTGTATACTACTGTGGGCTGTATATAGTTCTCTGTGGGCTGTGCTCTGTGCTGTATACTACTGTGGGCTGTATATAGTTCTCTGTGGGCTGTGCTCTGTGCTGTATACTGCTGTGGGCTGTATATAGTTCTCTGTGGGCTGTGCTCTGTGCTGTATACTGCTGTGGGCTGTATATAGTTCTCTGTGGGCTGTGCTCTGTGCTGTATACTGCTGTGGGCTGTATATAGTTCTCTGTGGGCTGTGCTGTATATAGTACTCTGTGGGCTGTGCTGTATATAGTACTCTGTGGGCTGTGCTGTATATAGTACTCTGTGGGCTGTGCTGTATATAGTACTCTGTGGGCTGTGCTGTGTATAGTACTCTGTGGGCTGTGCTGTATATAGTACTCTGTGGGCTGTGCTGTGTATAGTACTCTGTGGGCTGTGCTGTATATAGTACTCTGTGGGCTGTGCTGTATATAGTACTCTGTGGGCTGTGCTGTATATAGTACTCTCTGGGCTGTGCTGTATATAGTACTCTCTGGGCTGTGCTGTATATAGTACTCTCTGGGCTGTGCTTTATATAGTACTCTGGGCTGTGCTGTATATAGTACTCTGGGCTGTGCTTTATATAGTTCTCTGTGAGCTGTGCTGTATATAGTTCTCTGTGGGCTGTGCTGTATATAGTTCTCTGTGGGCTGTGCTGTATATATTACTTTGTGGGCTGTGCTGTATATATTACTTTGTGGGCTGTGCTGTATATATTACTCTGTGGGCTGTGCTGTATACTACTGTGTGGACTGTGCTGTATACTTCTACATGGGCTGTGCTGTATACTACTGTGTGGTCTGTGCTGTATACTACTGTGTGGTCTGTGCTGAATACTGCTGTGTGGGCTGTGTTATCTACTACGCGAGCTGTGCTATAGTATGCAGGCTGTGCTGTATACTATGCGGTTTGTGCTATATAATATGCGGGCTTTGCTATATACTATGGGGAGTATATTATATTCTATGGGGGAGGCCATGTTATGTACTATGTGGCTGTGTTATATACTATTGTGGGGGTATATTATATTCTATGGGGGAGGCTGCGTTATATACTATGGGGGGCTGCATTATATTCTATGGGGGGCTACATTATATATTATGGGGAGGTGGGCTGTATTATATTCTATGGGGGTTACATACTCTGGGGTGGCTGCATTATACTCTGTGGGGTGGCTGCATTATACTCTGGGGTGGCTGCATTATACTCTGGGGTGGCTGCATTATACTCTGGGGTGGCTGCATTATACTATATGTGGGCTGCATTATACTGTATCGAGGACTATGGGGAATACGTTATACTATATGAAGAACTATGGGGTGCATTATACTATGGGAAGTGAATTGTACTACATGGATGACTGTGGCGGTGCATTATACTATATGGAGCACTATGAGGATTGTATTATGCTATATGGAGGACTATGAGGATTGTATTATGCTATATGGAGGACTATGAGGAGTGTATTATACTATGTGGAGGACTGAGCAGTGTATTTTAATATATGGAGGACTATAGGGAGTGTATTATACTATATGGAGGACTATGGAGCACATTATAATATATGGAGGACTATGGGGTGTATTTTACTAAACAAGTAAAATGCTGCATGTTCGGATTGTTTTTGCTGGAACAAAAAGCCTTGTTGTCAGCAGCACATTGCCAGTGTAAACTGTAGATGTGCTGCTGAAAACATGATACTGTATGGTGATCTATTAGTGATCGTTCTGTCTCATCATTATTCCTCAGCTGGTGGAAAGAGGCCGGGAAACAAGCGTTGAACAACTTCAGTATTGTCGATCAAACTCGTTTAGCGGCCTGAACTCAGCGCACGTAAATACAACAGAAAGGCTTCTGTGTGATGTGCAATATGTTAGCATTTGGGGACCCATTTTAAACTTTGCCTAGGGCCCCACTTTGCCTAAAACCGGCCCTGCCTACAAGTGTACAAAGATATTATACAGTCACCATGTGACAAGTGGGCCTGTGTAACTTCAAATGCCAGGGCTGAATTTTAGTCCCAGTCCGGCCCTGCACGAGTCATTGTCCCAAGAGGTCGGCAGGGGAGGGGGAGCGGAAGGATCCGGCGGCTGTCACTTCATACTCCTACTCCTCGCGCGATCCCTGCAAGTCCTCCTTACGTCACTATGTTGTTTCAGCGAGGCTCCTTCCTGTGTTCAGCGGTCACGTGGTACCGCTCATTAAAGTAATGAATATGGACGTGACTCCACTCCCATAGGGGTGGAGCGCATATTCATTAATGAGCGGTACACATGACCGCTGAACACAGGAAGGAGCTGCCGGTCCCGGGACAACAGAGAGATGCAGGGACGTGCAGCAATAGCGCGAGCAGGGTGAGGAGGACGGGGGGAGCGCAGCAGAGCCATGCATACAACAGGGGGAGGACAGACGAGCCATGCACACAACAGAGGGAGGACGGAGGAGCCATGCACACAACAGGGGGAGGACGGAGGAGCCATGCACAGAACAGGGGGAGGACGGAGGAGCCACGCACAGAACAGGGGGAGGACAGAGGAGCCACGCACAGAACAGGGGGAGGACGGAGGAGCCATGCACACAACAGGGGGAGGACGGAGAAGCCATGCACACAACAGGGGGAGGACAGAAGAGCCATGTACACAACAGGGGGAGCCACACATACCAGGACAGGGATGAGGGGACAATACATACCCAGCTTATACTCGAGTCAATAAGCTTACCCAGTTTTCCGTGGCAAAATTAGGTGCCTCAGTTTATACTCGAGTATATACGGTAACTGGACTTACAAAGATTTCATTTGGCTTATTACAACCATTACCTACGCCAATTAGAAGGATAACTGGGACGTAGATATTTTGCTATGCTAAATGTCGACCAGTCCATTTTGAGACTGACAATGGCTTCTGATTAGAGCAACCATTTACACCCCCTGTCAAGAGGACAAACTATAACATAGATGTCAAATGCGGACCAGTTCAATATGCTATTCAAGTATGAAGGATTGACTGCAAATCTATTGGACTCACCTGCTACCCTCAAAGCTATTTAACCCCTTTACCACCTTGGGCTATTCAGTTTTTGCGTTTTCGTTTTTGGTCCCCTTATTCACAGAGCTATAACTTTTTTATTTTTCCATCAATATGGCCATGTGAGGGCTTGTTTTTTGCAGGACGAGTTTTACTTTTGAACAACACCATTGGTTTTACAATATAGCGTACGGGACAATGGGAAATATGTTTCCAATGCGGTGAAATTGCAAGAAAAGTGCAATTTCTCAAATTGTTGGGGTTTTTTTTGTTTGTTTTTTACAGTGTTACCTAATTGCTAAAACTAGCCTGCCATTATGATTCTCCAGGTCATTGCGAGTTCACGGATAGAAAACATGTTTAGTTTTTTTTTTTTTTTTTTAATTTAATAAGAAAAAAAAAAAAATCAAAAGTTTGTAGAAAAAAAAAAAAAGTGCTGCCATTTTCCGAGACTCAGAGCATCTCCGTTTTTTTAAATCTGGGGGTGTGAGGGCTTATTTTTTGCGCAGACATTTTTATTGATATTATGTTTTGATCGCCCATTATTGCAATGTTGCGGCAACCAAAGAAAAACCTAATTGTGGCTTTTTTTTCTCTCTACTGATCGGGTTAATTCTTTTTATATTTTGATTGATCGGGCATTTCTGAATGTGGCAATCCACAATAAGGGGGTGATTGGAACTTTTTTTTAATATTTTTAAAAACGTATTTTTTACATGCTTCAATACTCTCTTTAGGAGACTTGTAGCTGCGATCATCTGATCGCATGTGCTACATGTAGCAGCCCTCTACTGCAGACCCCAGGTTGTCATGCCAACCCATCAGTGTCACGTGGTCATGTGACAGGGGTGCCGCTTTGCACAAGTTAAATGCCTGCCGCTGTCAGTGAGCGAGGATACATACATCACAGGTAGTAAAGGGGTGAATAGAATCACCACAGACCAGGGCCGGACTGGCCATAGGGCACTTCTGGCAAATGCCAGAAGGGCCGGTGCCAGTGGTGGGCCGCTCAATCCGCCGCCCCCGCCGTCGCATTCAACTATACCGGCGTATAGACGCCGGTACAGTTGAATGCAATGATGGAGGAGAGAGCGTCTACAGACGCTCCTCTCCCATCATTCCCCGCTCTGCCTCTGACACTGCGGGTGCGCGATGATGTCATATCATCGCGCACCTGCTGTGTCCCGGGCAGACTGCAGCTGCTGAGACAGGAGCAGGAACCAGGAAGCAACGCTGGGCACGAGGAGAGGTGAGGAGAGTTTTTTTTTTTTCTGGACTGTGGGGCCATTCTCGGAGGAGGTGAGGGGAGGAAGAGAAGAGATGTGGGCTGTATATAGTTCTCTGTGGGCTGTGCTCTGTGCTGTATACTGCTGTGGGCTGTATATAGTTCTCTGGGCTGTGCTCTGTGCTGTATACCACTGTGGGCTGTATATAGTTCTCTGTGGGCTGTGCTCTGTGCTGTATACTGCTGTGGGCTGTATATAGTTCTCTGTGGGCTGTGCTCTGTGCTGTATACTGCTGTGGGCTGTATATAGTTCTCTGTGGGCTGTGCTCTGTGCTGTATATAGTTCTCTGTGGGCTGTGCTCTGTGCTGTATACTACTGTGGGCTGTATATAGTTCTCTGTGGGCTGTGCTCTGTGCTGTATACTGCTGTGGGCTGTATATAGTTCTCTGTGGGCTGTGCTCTGTGCTGTATACTGCTGTGGGCTGTATATAGTTCTCTGTGGGCTGTGCTCTGTGCTGTATACTGCTGTGGGCTGTATATAGTTCTCTGTGGGCTGTGCTCTGTGCTGTATACTGCTGTGGGCTGTATATAGTTCTCTGTGGGCTGTGCTCTGTGCTGTATACTGCTGTGGGATGTATATAGTTCTCTGTGGGCTGTGCTCTGTGCTGTATACTACCGTGGGCTGTGTGCTATATATAGTACTCTGTGGGCTGTGCTCTGTGCTGTATACTACTGTGGGCTGTATATAGTTCTCTGTGGGCTGTGCTCTGTGCTGTATATAGCTCTCTGTGGGCTGTGCTCTGTGCTGTATACTACTGTGTGCTCTGTGCTATATATAGTTCTCTGTGGGCTGTGCTCTGTGCTGTATACTGCTGTGGGCTGTATATAGTTCTCTGTGGGCTGTGCTCTGTGCTGTATACTGCTGTGGGCTGTATATAGTTCTCTGTGGGCTGTG
Organism: Ranitomeya variabilis; assembly: GCF_051348905.1. NCBI lineage: Eukaryota > Metazoa > Chordata > Amphibia > Anura > Dendrobatidae > Ranitomeya > Ranitomeya variabilis. Next base: position 716,744,328 of record NC_135233.1, on the reverse strand, counting down.
CTCTGTGCTGTATACTACTGTGGGCTGTATATAGTTCTCTGTGGGCTGTGCTCTGTGCTGTATACTGCTGTGGGCTGTATATAGCTCTCTGTGGGCTGTGCTCTGTGCTGTATACTGCTGTGGGCTGTATATAGCTCTCTGTGGGCTGTGCTCTGTGCTGTATACTACTGTGGGCTGTATATAGTACTCTGTGGGCTGTGCTCTGTGCTGTATACTGCTGTGGGCTGTATATAGCTCTCTGTGGGCTGTGCTCTGTGCTGTATACTACTGTGGGCTGTATATAGTACTCTGTGGGCTGTGCTCTGTGCTGTATACTGCTGTGGGCTGTATATAGTTCTCTGTGGGCTGTGCTCTGTGCTGTATACTGCTGTGGGCTGTATATAGTTCTCTGTGGGCTGTGCTCTGTGCTGTATACTACTGTGGGCTGTATATAGTTCTCTGTGGGCTGTGCTCTGTGCTGTATACTGCTGTGGGCTGTATATAGCTCTCTGTGGGCTGTGCTCTGTGCTGTATACTACTGTGTGCTCTGTGCTATATATAGTTCTCTGTGGGCTGTGCTCTGTGCTGTATACTACTGTGGGCTGTATATAGTACTCTGTGGGCTGTGCTCTGTGCTGTATACTACTGTGGGCTGTATATAGTACTCTCTGGGCTGTGCTCTGTGCTGTATACTACTGTGGGCTGTATATAGTACTCTCTGGGCTGTGCTCTGTGCTGTATACTACTGTGGGCTGTATATAGTACTCTCTGGGCTGTGCTCTGTGCTGTATACTACTGTGGGCTGTATATAGTACTCTGTGGGCTGTGCTCTGTGCTGTATACTACTGTGGGCTGTATATAGTACTCTCTGGGCTGTGCTCTGTGCTGTATACTACTGTGGGCTGTATATAGTACTCTGTGGGCTGTGCTCTGTGCTGTATACTACTGTGGGCTGTATATAGTACTCTGTGGGCTGTGCTCTGTGCTGTATACTGCTGTGGGCTGTATATAGCTCTCTGTGGGCTGTATATAGCTCTCTGTGGGCTGTGCTCTGTGCTGTATACTACTGTGGGCTGTATATAGCTCTCTGTGGGCTGTGCTCTGTGCTGTATACTACTGTGTGCTCTGTGCTATATATAGTACTCTGTGGGCTGTGCTCTGTGCTGTATACTACTGTGTGCTATATATAGTTCTCTGGGCTGTGCTCTGTGCTGTATACTACTGTGGGCTGTATATAGTACTCTATGGGCTGTGCTCTGTGCTGTATACCACTGTGGGCTGTATATAGTTCTCTGTGGGCTGTGCTCTGTGCTGTATACTACTGTGGGCTGTATATAGTTCTCTGTGGGCTGTGTTCTGTGCTGTATACTACTGTGTGCTATGTGCTATATATAGTACACTGTGGGCTGTGCTGTATGTAGTACTCTGTGGGCTGTGCTATATATAGTACTCTGTGGGCTGTGCTGTATATAGTACTCTGTGGGCTGTGCTGTATATAGTACTCTGTGGGCTGTGCTGTATATAGTACTATGTGGGCTGTGCTGTATATATTACTCTGTGGGCTGTGCTGTATATATTACTTTGTGGGCTGTGCTGTATATATTACTTTGTGGGCTGTGCTGTATATATTACTCTGTGGGCTGTGCTGTATACTACTGTGTGGTCTGTGCTGAATACTGCTGTGTGGGCTGTGTTATCTACTACACGGGCTGTGCTATAGTATGCAGGCTGTGCTGTATACTATGCGGTTTGTGCTATATAATATGCGGGCTTTGCTATATACTATGGGGAGTATATTATATTCTATACTATGGGGGGCTGCATTATATTGTATGGGGGGCTACATTATATATTATGGGGAGGTGGGCTGTATTATATTCTATGGGGGTTACATATTCTGGGGTGGCTGCATTATACTCTGGGGTGGCTGCATTATACTCTGTGGTTGGTGTATTATACTCTGGGGTGGCTGCATTATACTTTATGTGGGCTGCATGATACTGTATCGAGGACTATGGGGAATACGTTATACTATATGAAGAACTATGGGGTGCATTATACTATGGGAAGTGAATTGTACTACATGGATGACTGTGGCGGTGCATTATACTATATGGAGGACTATGAGGAGTGTATTATACTATGTTGAGGACTGAGCAGTGTATTTTAATATATGGAGGACTATAGGGAGTGTATTATACTATATGGAGGACTATGGAGCACATTATAATATATGGAGGACTATGGGGTGTATTTTACTAAACAAGTAAAATGCTGCATATTCAGATTGTTTTTGCTGGAACAAAAAGCCTTGTTGTCAGCAGCACATTGCCAGTGTAAACTGTAGATGTGCTGCTGAAAACATGATACTGTATGGTGATCTGTTAGTGATCTATTAGTGATCGTTCTGTCCCATCATTATTCCTCAGCTGGTGGAAAGAGGCCGGGAAACAAGCGTTGAACAACTTCTGTATTGTCGATCAAACTCATTTAGCGGCCTGAACTCAGCACACGTAAATACAACAGAAAGGCTTCTGTGTGATGTGGAATATGTTAGCTTTTGGGGCCCCATTTTAAACTTTGCCTAGGGCCCCACTTTGCCTAAAACCGGCCCTGCCTACAAGTGTACAAAGATATTATACAGTCACCATGTGACAAGTGGGCCTGTGTAACTTCAAATGCCAGGGCTGAATTTTAGTCCCAGTCCGGCCCTGCCACAGACCAACGATCATCCAGAAGCCATCCTTACCAATATAAGCAGTATGGCTAGTAAAGGGTAGTGGAGTTGTGAGACAGTAGTGAAAACAGACCTAAAAGCCCCAAGTTGACTGGATCACAAGAAAAAAAGCCACGGCCTACAAAGTTGTACATACCACTGAGAGTCATACGCCACCAAAGGCCCCATCAAGTCACACCATGAGGCAGAGGCAGCTAATAAAATGCCCTTCACCTGAGCTGGCAGGAAAGTAGGCAACACCTACAAAGTGGCAGGAAAGCCTTCAGGCAGGCCAAACAGGAAACAGTGGCAAACACCAAACAAGAGACACGTGGCCAGATCCACAAGACATGAGACCAGACATGAGGTGGCCAGCAAAACACACAAGACACGAGCCCAGACACTACCGAGATTCTAACACGACAGGCTCTTTAACAAACTAAGCTACAGCACCTAAACGAGAAACGCCAGGCTGCAAGAATCACAATTCTTCATGACGTGATAATCACAAGACCGCGGGACTACTGAAACACAAGGCCCCAGATATCAAACATTGGTAGGAACTGAAGCATTAAATGTAGATCCTCCCAGACTGGGCCACTATATTCATTGCCATTTATACTAGAGGTATTCTATGATTCACGGCTCCTCTGTGTGCTCAAGGCTCCAACATCCAAACGACAGGAAACCACATTGAAGGAGGAAGTGCAAGTTTTTAAGTCCTCATTCTCCCCTTCAGTCTTTGGACAGCATTTAACATCAGTATCTGTAAGCCAAAACCAGGAGTGGTTTATAAATACAGGAGTGGTGACATGATTTTATTTTTTTCTCTAATTGTTCCACTCCTGGTTTTGGCAAATACTGATGTAAAATACTGACCTAATACCGAAGGTGGGAACGTGGCCTTATTTTGTGCTCTTGAAAGGCTTGAAAAATCCTTCCAGGCATGCTCAGAAGGGAAAAACTGGACCCTTCGCTGGATTCCTGTGTGTGACGGTCAGCGATGCATCCTGCGCCCATAGGCTTCCATTGTAGCCAACGACAGGCAGCGCAGGATGTATCGCTGACCGATTTTCCGACGTGCACAAAAAAATGTTACTATGAACGTTTTTTCTGCACAACTGACCGCTATTTTACGACGGATCCAGTGCACGACGGATGAAACGGATGGCCATCCATCACAATCCGTCGCTAATACAAGTCTGTGGGAAAATGTAGGATCCTGCATTCACAAAAAACGACGGATTGTGACGGGAGCTGAAAGACGGAAGTGTGAAAGTAGCCTAAGGAGACTTTCATTTAAGTCTACGCATGTGCAAAAAAAATTTGGATTCCATAAGGAGCCGACATGTAGAATCTATTTTTACAAATACAATACAAATCTTTAAATGGAATCTGTCATCCCAAAATTTGCCTATAAGCTAAGGCCGCCGCCATTAGGGGCTTATCTACAGAATTCTGTAATGCTGTAGATAAGTCCCAGATGTAACCTGCAAGATAAAAAAAAAACCCACAGGTTTATATTATAGTCACCCAGGGGCGGTCCCGGTGCGGTCCGGTCCGATGGGAGTCGCGGTCTGGATCCGGCGCCTCCCATCTTCATACGATGACGTCCTCTTCTTTTCTTCCTGCCGCAGCTCCGGTGCAGGCGTACTTTATCTGCCCTGTTGAGGGCAGAGCAAAGTACTGCAGTGCGCAAGTTAGAAATCGACTCCATGAGGATGGTCTGAGTGCCCGACGTCCACAGATGGGGGTTGTGCTCACAGCCCAACACTGTTCAGGACGCCTGGCAATTCCACAGAACACCAGGATTGGCAAAATCGCTACTGGCGCCCTGTACTCTTCACAGATGAAAGCAGGTTCACACTGAGCACATGTGACAGACGTGACAGAGTCTGGAGACGCCATGGAGAACATGACCAGTTTGGCAGCGGGTCAGTAATGGTGTGGGGTGGCATTTCTTCGGAGGGCTGCACAGCCCTCCATGTGCTCGCCAGAGGTAGCCTGACTGCCATTAGGTGCCGAGGTGAGATCCTCAGACCCCTTGTGAGACCATATGCTGGTACGGTTGGCCCTGGGTTCCTCCTATTGCAGGACAATGCCAGATCTCATGTGGCTGGAATGTGTCAGCAGTTCCTGGAAGATTAAGGCATTGAAGCTATGGACTAGCCCGCCGGTTCCCCAGACCTGAATCCGATTGAACACATGTGGGACATCATGTCTCGCACCATCCACCAACGTCACGTTGCACCACAGACTGTCCAGGAGTTGGCGGATGCTTTAGTCCAGGTCTGGAAGAAGATCCCTCAGGAGACCATCCGCCGCGTCATCAGGAGCATATGCCTAGGCGTTGTGGGAAGGTAATACAGGCATGTGGAGGCCACAAACACTACTGAGCATCATTTCCTTATCTTGAGGCATTTCCACTGATGTTTTATCAGCCTATAACTTCATTTTCCACTTTGATTTTGAGCATCATTCCAACACCAGACCTCCGTGGGATATTAGCTGTTATGATCCTTAGTGGTTGAGGATCACGAATTACTCCAGCTAAGTAACAAAAATAGGACAAGCTCTAGGGAGGTGGCAAACTGGACTGACCGTAAATCTGAACCTATCCAAACACACTAGAAGTAGCCGGTGAACGTGCCTAAAAATCCTAGACGTCACGAGCCAGCCTGAGGAACTAACTACCCCTAGAGAGAAAGAAAGACCTCTCTTGCCACCAGAGAAATAATTCCCAAAGATATAGAAGCCCCGAACAAATAATAACGGTGAGGTAAGAAGAAGGCACATACACAGGGGTGAAAATAGATTCAGCAAATGAGGCCCACTAATACTAGACAGCAGAAAATAGTAAAGGGGTCTGTGCGGTCAGTAAAAAACCCTTACAAAATATCCACACTGAGATTTCAAGAACCCCCGCACCAACTAACGGTGTGGGGGGAGAAACTCAGTCCCCTAGAGCAACCAGCAAGCGAGGAGATCACATCTTAGCAAGCTGGACAAGAAACATGATGAATGCTGATAATCAAAAAATGAACGGACAAAAACTTAGCTTGTCTTGGAGAGGCTGGGAGCAAGGTAATCACATGGAATCTGAAGAGCACTGAATACATTGATAGCAGGCAAGGAACTGAGTATCCAGGTGAGTTAAATAGGAAACCAACCAAGGATAACGAACCAGCTGATGCAGCCAACCTGCAGAAAGACAACACTACACAGTACCGCTTGTGACCACTAGAGGGAGCCTAAAAATAGAGTTCACAACAGTACCCCCCCCTTGACGAGGGGTCACCGAACCCTCATCAAGACCCCCAGGGCGATCAGGATGAGCCGCGTGGAAGGCACGAACCAAATCGGCCGCATGAACATCAGAGGCGACAACCCAGGAATTATCCTCCTGACCATAGCCCTTCCACTTCACCAATTACTGAAGCCTCCGTCTAGAGATACGAGAATCCAAAATCTTCTCCACCACGTACTCCAATTCTCCCTCGACCAGCACCGGAGCAGGAGGCTCAACAGAAGGAACCACAGGTACCACATACCTCTGCAACAAAGACCTATGGAACACATTATGAATGGCAAACGATGCTGGGAGATCCAAACGAAAAGACACCGGGTTAAGGATTTCCAAGATCTTATAAGGACCGATGAAGCGAGGCTTGAATTTAGGAGAGGAGACCTTCATAGGAACATACCGAGAAGACAGCCACACCAAATCCCCAACACGAAGTCGGGGACCCACACCGCGGCGGCGGTTGGCAAAGCGCTGAGCCTTCTCCTGTGACAACCTCAAATTGTCCACCACATGGTTCCAAATCTGCTGCAACCTATCCACCACAGAATCCACCCCAGGACAGTCAGAAGACTCAACCTGACCCGAGGAAAAACGAGGATGGAAACCAGAATTGCAGAAAAAAGGCGAAACCAAAGTAGCAGAACTAGCCCGATTATTAAGGGCAAACTCGGCCAATGGCAAAAAAGTCACCCAATCATCCTGATCAGCAGAAACAAAACATCTCAAATAAGTTTCCAACGTCTGATTAGTTCGCTCGGTTTGGCCATTAGTCTGAGGATGGAAGGCCGACGAAAAAGATAAATCAATGCCCATCTTAGCACAAAAAGTCCGCCAAAACCTGGACACAAACTGGGATCCTCTATCAGACACAATATTTTCAGGAATGCCGTGCAAGCGAACCATATTCTGAAAAAATAGAGGAACCAAATCGGAGGAGGAAGGCAACTTAGGCAAGGGCACCAAATGGACCATCTTGGAAAAACGATCACACACTACCCAGATGACAGACATTTTCTGAGATACTGGAAGATCCGAAATAAAATCCATGGAAATGTGCGTCCAAGGCCTTTTCGGGACAGGCAAAGGCAAAAGCAAACTGCTGGCACGAGAACAGCAAGGCTTAGCCCGAGCACAAATCCCACAAGACTGCACAAAGGAACGCACATCCCGCGACAAGGAAGGCCACCAGAAGGACCTAGCCACCAAATCTCTGGTACCAAAAATCCCAGGATGACCCGCCAACACCGAAGAATGAACCTCGGAAATAACTCTGCTGGTCCATCTATCCGGGACAAACAGTCTCTCTGGTGGACAACGGTCAGGTCTATCCGCCTGAAATTTCTGCAGCACTCGTCGCAAATCTGGGGAAATGGCAGACAAAATCACTCCGTCTCTGAGAATACCAGCCGGCTCAGAAACTCCCGGAGAGTCAGGCACAAAACTCCTAGAAAGTGCATCAGCCTTCACGTTCTTCGAACCAGGCAGGTATGAGACCACAAAGTTGAAACGGGAGAAAAACAGCGACCAACGAGCCTGTCTAGGATTCAGGCGCTTGGCAGATTCGAGGTAAATCAGGTTTTTGTGATCAGTCAACACCACCACACGATGTTTAGCTCCTTCGAGCCAATGTCGCCACTCCTCAAATGCCCACTTCATAGCCAACAACTCCCGATTACCAACATCATAATTCCGCTCGGCAGGCGAAAACTTTCTTGAAAAGAAAGCACATGGCTTCATCACAGAGCCATCAGAGCTTCTCTGCGACAAAACAGCCCCTGCTCCAATCTCAGAAGCATCAACCTCGACCTGGAAGGGGAGAGAGACATCTGGTTGACATAAGACTGGAGCTGAAGAAAACCGGTGCTTCAGTTCCCGAAAGGCCTCCACGGCCGCAGGAGACCAATTAGTCACATCAGAACCCTTCTTGGTCAAATCCGTCAAAGGTTTAACCACGCTAGAAAAATTAGCCATGAAACGACGGTAAAAATTAACAAAACCCAAGAACTTCTGAAGACTCTTAACAGACGTAGGCTGAGTCCAGTCATGAATAGCCTGGACCTTGACTGGGTCCATCTCCACAGTAGAAGGAGAAAAAATAAAACCCAAAAAGGAGACCTTCTGTACTCCGAAGAGGCATTTTGAGCCCTTCACAAATAAAGCATTAGCACGCAGGACCTGAAACACCATCCTGACCTGCTTCACATGGGACTCCCAATCATCAGAAAAAAACAAAATGTCATCCAGATAAACAATCATAAATTTATCCAGATATTCTCGGAAGATGTCATGCATGAAGGACTGAAACACAGAAGGAGCATTAGAGAGTCCAAAAGGCATCACTAAGTACTCAAAATGGCCTTCGGGCGTATTAAATGCTGTTTTCCATTCATCTCCCTGCTTAATGCGCACAAGGTTATACGCACCACGGAGATCTATCTTAGTGAACCAACTGGCCCCCTTAATCCGAGCAAACAAATCAGACAATAGTGGCAAAGGATACTGAAATTTGACTGTGATTTTATTCAGAAGACGATAATCTATACAAGGTCTCAAAGAACCGTCCTTCTTGGCCACAAAAAAAAAATCCTGCACCAAGAGGGGAAGAGGATGGGCGAATATGTCCCTTCTCCAAAGACTCCTTTATATAACTCCGCATCGCGGCATGCTCTGGTATAGACAAATTAAAAAGTCGTCCCTTAGGGAATTTACTACCAGGAATTAAATTTATAGCACAGTCACAATCCCTATGAGGGGGCAGGGCACTGGACCTGGGCTCATCAAATACATCCTGGTAGTCAGACAAAAACTCAGGGACCTCAGAAGGAGTGGAAGAAGCAATAGACACCAATGGAGTATAGCCATGAATTCCCTGACAACCCCAACTTGACACAGACATAGCTTTCCAATCTAAAACTGGATTATGAGCCTGCAGCCATGGCAGACCCAAAACGACAACATCATGCAAATTATGCAGAACGAGAAAGCGAATCACCTCCTGATGTACGGGAGTCATGCACATGGTCATTTGCGTTAAAGGACTCTCAAGTGCATCTTCATGTGGATGACAGTGTTCGTCCAGTAGCCCAGGCTCACAGGCGTATTCCATTTCACCTAAGAAAGAAGGTAGAAAAGGAACTCCAATTACTCATGGTGGATGATGATGTAATTGAAACTGTTTCTGGTCCCACTCCGTGGGTCTCTCCACTTGTGGTAGTTCCAAAACCAAAGAATCCAGAGCAGGTGAGACTGTGTGTTGACATGCGCCTGCCCAACACTGCTATTCAAAGGGAAAGACACATTTCACCCACAATTGATGACATTATTCATTTATTAAATGGAGCAACCGTTTTTTCAAAGCTCGACCTCAATAAGGGCTATCATCAATTAGAATTGAGTCCAGAATCCAGATACTTAACAACATTTTCTACCCATGTGGGTCTCAGAAGATACAAAAGATTGACGTTTGGGGTCTGCTCAGCAGCGGAAATTTTTCAAGATACGATAAGGAGCGTCATTCATCATATTCCAAATGCCTTTAATTACAGTGATGACATACTGGTTTTTGGGAAAACTCAAGCTGAACATAATCGTGCTCTATATGCTATCTTTGAATGTCTGCTCTCTGCTGGACTTACTTTAAACAAAGAAAAATGCAAATTTGATAAAAATTCATTGGAGTTCTATGGTCACATTTTCTCAGCGGAAGGAGTTCGACCTGATCCCAAGAAAGTGGAATCCATCAGAGCAGCTTCAATTCCACAGAATGCCAGTGAAGTGCGCTCTTTTCTTGGAATGGCAAGTTACTGTGCTAGATATATTCCAAATATTTCAACAATCAGCACTCCATTAAGGGAACTCACGAAACAAAATTGCGTTTTTCAATGGTCCCAAGACTGTCAGGCCTCTTTTGAAACAATCAAAAACGAACTCTGCTCAACAACCACCATGGCCTATTTTGATCCAGCTCTTCGAACCGAACTGATTGTGGACGCCAGTCACGTGGGACTGGGTGCAATTTTAGCACAATACAAGGATGACAATCAAAGTCCCCACATCATTTCTTATGCAAGTAAAAGCTTAACAAGCACTGAAAGAAAGTATTCGCAACCTGAAAAAGAAAGCTTGGCAGTCGTCTGGGGATGTGAACACTTTCACTTATTTCTCTATGGCGCTCCCTTCACTATTGTCACAGATCATCAAGCTCTCCTTACAATTTTTGGAAATCCCAGAGCTAAAATGCCGGCACGGATTGAACGATGGGGTCTACGTCTACAGGACTATAATTACAAAATTGTTCACAAACCTGGAAAATACAGCAATTCTGCTGATTATCTCTCAAGACATCCTACGAATGATGATTTACCTGTGCATTCTTCCATTGAAGAATACATCCACTTTGTTGCAGCTCACGCCGTGCCAAAAGCACTTTCTGTTGATCAGTTTGTGAATACAACAACAAGTGACAAGACACTCTGTGCCTTAATACAAATTATCCAAAATAGAAGGTGGCATGAAATTCAAAAGAAAAAATTTCCTGAAGATGGGATTGATCTGAAGGAGTTAAAACTATTTTCAAATGTATGTGAGGAATTATCTGTCACTGAAGACCAACTCATCCTTCGTGGTACCAAACTGGTTGTACCTAAGGCCTTGCGCAACCTAGTCATACAGATAGCACACGAAGGTCATCTAGGAATTGTTGGCACAAAAAAGTTACTCAGAGAAAAAGTGTGGTTCCCAAATATGGATAAATTGGTGGAAGAGAAGATTAGACATTGCTCCACTTGTCAATTAATTACTCCATCATCAACTCTAGAGCCATTACAAATGTCTCCGTTACCCACTGCTGTATGGGAGGAAGTGGCAGTCGACATATATGGACCATTACCAAATGGCCAATACATTCTAGTAACAATTGATGAATATTCTAGATACCCTGTCATTTCATTCATCTCTTCAACGTCTGCTAATAGTGTCATACCAGAACTGGACGACATATTTTCTGCATATGGCATTCCGAGAGTGGTCAAAACAGATAATGGACCTCCATTCAATGGACCTCCATTCAATGGACATGTGTTTGCACAGTTTTCTGAATACTTGGGGTTCAGCCACAGAAAAATCACACCTTGCTGGCTGCAAGCTAATGGAATCGTAGAACGTTTCATGCGCACCATGGGGAAAGGAATCAAGGCAGCTAGTCTGGAGCACACCCCACTGAAACAGTCACTATACAAATTCCTGCGCAATTACCGCAACACGCCACATTCCACCACTAATGCTGCTCCATCTCATCTCATGTTCAGCAGAACTCTTCGTACACGGATCCCTGATGTGACTAGTCATCCCTTACCAAATGACTCTTCAGTGCGATCAACGGATTTCTTTAACAAGCAAGCCATGAAACATTATGCAGGCAGAAGGCGACGGGCACAGCCATGTGCCATCAAAAGAGGTGATATGGTTGTTGTGCGTCAAAAATCAACCAACAAAACCTCAGCTGTATATAGTCCTGCAAAATATAATGTTACTGAGAGAAAAGGCAGTATGGTCACGGCTGAGCAAGACGGACACCATCACTCTAAATTCCTCACATTTTAAAATCATACCGCAGAACAATGGTAATAAATTCCCACCAGTGGAAGATTTGATACCTGATGGTGGAGAGGACCAACAAGAGGTGACTGATCCGTCAACACTGGACACCCCCAGTGAACCCAGACATTACCCTACACGAGAAAGAAGGGCTCCATCGAGACGTATTGAAGAGATATAGTTAAAAAAAGGGGGAATAAGACAATACAGACATATGGTTTTTCTTGGACGTTTTCGTGTTGTTACATTGTCAATATGTGTTTTAGGTTGTTAATATATATATAATGTATACATCAAAAAAAAAAAAAAAAAGGGGGGGGATGATGTAATGTATAAGAATTAGATCTGTCTCTTTAAGAAAGTAAGAGCGGGAGTTGAGTTTAGTTTCAGTTTCAGTTCTAGCCTGAGGAGGAAATGTTATGCTGCTGTTATACTGTGTGCTGGAGGAAAAGAGGAGAAGAATAAAATACAGTTAAAGCTTACTCTCTCTTAAATTCCTTACACCGTGTGGACGCTACAGACATGTTTAAGAAAAATTCACAGGATCATTGCATGGGAGCTAACTAAATGTGTATAGGGCTTAATAATAATATCACTAACATTGGTGACAAAACACACCATTTTGCTGGCATAAACTGAAAAATGCTTTTATGGAATCTGTCAGCAGGTTTTGCAGTGTATCGTAAAAACAGCATGAGGTAGGGACAGAGACCCTGATTCCAGCAATGTGTCACTTAATCTACCCTATCACAGTGTTCAAATGCCAATAATTAGTATGTCACATTATTTTTTTTTACATTTTATAATATTTCATTCTTTCATTCTTTGCTGTTGGGAGTAGGGTTTAAAAATGATGCCGATATGACAACCAGTGTTGAGCGCAAGTGCTCGCTACTCAAGTTTGCATCAAACGTGACATGGTGTCCGATCTCAATTCCAGCTATTTTTGAATTCACAAAGTCAAACTGTGCTCCTTCCGAGCCCTGACCCTGCTGAGTACAGTAGTACTCAGGAGAAATTGCATAACAAATTTTGGGGTTCACTTTATCCTGTTACCTAGTGAAAGTAAAAAATTTGGGGCTAAAGTAACATTTTTGTGAGAAAAAAAAAAATTGTAAAAAATGTTCATTTTTTCCTTGAACATTGTATTAATTCCTGTGAAGCACCTGAAGGGTTAATAAACCTCCTGAACGTGGTTTTCAGGACTTTGAGGAGTGCAGTTTATAATGATGTTAATTTGGGTATTTTCTGTCACATAGGCCCCCAAAGTCACTTCAAATGTGATGTGGTCCCTAAAAAATGGTTTTGTATCTTTTGTTGGAAAAATGAAAAATTGCTGATCAACTTTGAATCTTAATGAGGTAACCACAGTTCATTATCCTGGCTCACAGAGAAGTGCCGGTACGAACACAGCCTCTGTAACCTGTGGTAACCTCAATAACGTCACCGCCTAGCACTGAGGCTGCGCTCACAGCAGCTCACTCTCCCGTGGTTTTCAGCCTGGACAATCCAGGTTGTAAACCGCATATCGCAGACATGGATTATGGCATGGAACATCTTCACTTCGGACAGGTGAGAGATATGGGTAGTTTTTTTTTTTTTTTTACAGGAGACAAGGGCTTCAATGGAATGGGCGTAAGGCAAGTATAATTGTTTATTTTTAAATACATTTGTAAAACGGTGTGTATTTTTATTTCAAATAAAGGACTTTATTCTGGGTGTTTTTTATTTACAATATGACTATGGGGTTAGTAATGGATAAGCATCTTATAGACACCTCTCCATTACTAACTGCTGGGCTTAATGTCACGTGGCAATACAAAGCCATCAAGCCCACAAATTTTACCCCACTTGCCATCGCCACAGTGCAAGTGGGAAGAGCTGGGCAAAGTGACAAAATTGGCACATTTAATAGATGCGCCTTTTCAGGGGTCGCTGTGGGCTGCTATTTTTAGGCAGGGGCCAATATCCATGGCCCCTTAATAAACTCAGAAAACCAGAAGCTAGCTGTCTGCTTTAGCTTGGCTGGTTGTCAAAAATGGGGGGGACCCCACTGTGGTTTGTTTGTAATTATTTATTTTAATAATTAAAGAAAAGTGTTCTTGATAACTGGCCATGATAAAGCTGAAGGTTGCAGCCTGCAGCTGTCAGTTTTGCCTGCACAGATAATCAAAAATAGAACCCCTAGTCATTTTTTTCTTATTAATTTATTTATTTATAGCGCAGGCACTGTCTGATGAATACTCCCATCAGCGGTGCCTACTCTCGCTGTTATCAGAGACAACAAACATAGGCTGATGGGAGTACTGCCAATCAGAGGAAGTATTTGCCACGCTGTCTTCCAGAGGACAGCATGGCAAACAATGGATCTTTGGGGCCCCCATTCACCTGAATGGGGTCTGGGTTCAGGTAATGTTCTGATACCCGAACTGAACTTTTTTAAAATGTTCTGCTGAACCCGAACATCCAGGGGTTTGCCCTTCATTAGTCACAATCTCTCAATGCAAGTCTATGAGAACCAGAACGAGGCTCTAATACACTTGTATTGAAAAGTGACCTCTGGCGCGCTCCATTAAAATCACTGGAGCTGCAGGCAGGTCTCTTGTCACCGCAGACGAAACACAAGAAAATGGGCAGATGAGTATGAGACAGGGGGCAAGGGACTTACATTTAAAGCAGCACTCCACCGATGCAAAAAAAGACAACTAAACGCTGGAGTGGTGCTTTAACACCAGTGATTGGAACAGCTGTTTAACCTATATAAAGATGGACTAAACCTATATCCTTTAACCCAAAAAATCAAAGTTAAGAATTTTAAGAATCATCAAAATATAAAAAAAAGGAAGTGCGACTTATTTTTCATACCAACATTTCAACACACGTTAACTTTTCTCCACATTTTTCAGTCCATTATAAAGTAAAATAAATGGTGGCATCCAAAATTACTACTCCTGCCCTGCAATGCCAGCCTGTACCCCTGACCCTCAATGCCAGGCTATGCCTTTGTCCCTGATCCCCAATGCCAGCCTGTGCCCCTGATGCCCAATGCCAGACTGTGCCCCTGACTCTCAATGCCAGGCTATGCCTGTACCCGACCCTCAATGCCAACCTGTGCCCCTGACCCTCAATGCCAAGCTATGCCTGTGCCCCTGACCCCCAATGCCAGTCTGTGCCCCTGACCCTTAATGCCAGGCTATGCCTGTGCCCCTGACCCCCAATGCCAGCCTGTGCCCCTGACCCTCAATGCCACATTACGTCTGTGCCCCTGATCCCCAATGCCAGCCTGTGCCCCTGGCCCTCAATGTCAGCCTGTGCCCCTGACCCTCAATGCCAGGCTATGCCTGTGCCCCTGATCCCCAATGCCAGGCTGTGCCCCTGACCCTCAATGCCACGCTATGCCTGTGCCCCTGATCCCCAATGCTAGCCTGTGCCCCTGGACTTCAATGTCAGCCTGTACCCCTGACCCTCAATGCCAGGCTGTGCCCCTGCTCCCCAATGCCAGCCTGTGCCCCTGACCCTCAATGCCACGCTATGCCTGTGCCCCTGATCCCCATTGCCAGCCTGTGCCTCTGACCCTCAATGCCACGTTATGCCTGTGCCCCTGATCCCCATTGCCAGCCTATGCCCCTTAGCCTTAATACCAGCATATACCTCTGCCCAGCATTGCCAGCCTGTGCCCCGAAGCCTTAATGCCAGCATATACCTCTGCCCAGCATTGCCAGCCTGTGCAATTTACTTTCAATGTAAAACTATGCTTCTGTTCTACAATGCCAGCCTGTGTTCCTGCCCCAACATGCTGTGTCACCTACCCAACAACGACCTGTACCCCTGCTCTGAAAAAGACAAGAACAGCGAATTGTATTGTAGAGGGTGAGAAACTAAGTCATAGCGAAAGGAGAGGAAACCAGAAGGAGTTCTGTCCTGCAAAAGGCTGCCTCCTGTCTGAGGCGCAGGATCCGGTAGCCGGAACACCGAGGGAGTAATCATCTCCAAGCCTTGCTCCAGAGACCGGCAGGACAGGTAATTCCACGTTACCTGCCCGACCCACACCCAGGAGGCACTGTGGCAATTTGTGGGGGCTGGGGCATGCTAGAGTCCCTGTAAAAAGCCTCAGGCCACCAGTCGTACGGGTTTGTCCTATCCTTACCATCAGGGGGACAGAGAAAGAGACATAACATCTAGAACACCAACATGAGGACCTTACCGAGACGCTCAGCAGGAAGGTACTACAACATCCAGGCGCTAGAGGAAGGCTACTTATTTCCACCTGGATAAGGGGACTCTGGATTTGCCTTCAGACCGGCCGGACTCTGCCTACCCTGTGGTCCGTACCCTGGACTGTGGATGCTGAAGCCATCAGTAAAAAGGTAAAGAGACTGCAACCTTGTGTCCTTGTTCTTCACTGCGCCTCACACCATACACCATCTATACCTCTGGGAAGCCCTGGGGATACACTTCACCTGTGGGAAGGTATACCATCTAGCTGCCATTACATCACCCCAGCGGACCCCTAAGCAGCGTTGGTCACCCAGGTGGCATCACGAACATTATCCCTTTAAAGACCTTTCCCCCATTTATCAACGGACGTCCCTAGGGCCACAGACCGGGTCAGCCACCGTGACATCCCCCTTGAGAACCGAAGGACCTGGTACCGAGTACCCCACTGTCCTACGGGGGCGCTCCACATGCACAGCTCCGTTGACCCTCTGTCCTCCTCAGACCACTGTCTGGAACTGACTGAGCAAAGCTCAGCCAGCAACTATCTCCTTTTCCCTACAGACTATCAGTTATATATATATATATATATATATATATATATATATATATATATATATATATATATATATATATATATGGGGGGGTGACCTAATAAATAGGAGCAGAAGCTCCCCCTGGTGGTCCGGAGTATGAAATGTGTGGCATGCTTGTGATACCTGGATGCAGTTATCCTTTCTTGCCTCAAAACCTAGCATCACTCTCCTAGGGAGGAAAGCGACACTACTGCGATGACCAGGACCCTGGAGCGCCGCACATGCGCAGATTGAGATCTCGCCTCAATGAAGGTCTTTAGATATTTAATTGTGCCGAGATCTCAGTCTGCGCATGTATCACCATTTTACTGAAGACCACTGTCACATTAATCTAGACAAGCGCCACGCGCAGCGAGAATGGCGCCAGTGCAAGCTTTCAAACAGGAGGCAGGTCACTCACACAGCAGTAACCTGTCCCACAAACACCAGAGGCCGGTGGAGGGCCTGGTTTAGGAGCCTCTACCCTCAGTCCTGCCCCCATGACTTAAAGCTAATTACATCAAAACTTCAACTGCTGATTAAGGAACAACCATCATACAAATTTCTTCACTATAAGTATCTATTTACCCTGTGTAATAACGCCATTATAGTGATGCCTTTACTTTAACATGCAAAATCACGCTGATGGGTTATTGGTAAACAGTAAAAAAGGCAGCCAAGGTCATATTCTGTTCCTGAATGCATTTCTAAATGATAGAGCATCTTTCATCATTGATTTGTGAAAGGAAATTAATTGCACAATCTTATTGTTATTTTCTGATAATGAAAGAATGCGCCAAGCTCAAACAATACGAGAATTTTTTTCTGTAGATCTTAGACTGTGTTCATACGTGGCATTTTTGCTGCATTCTTTGTACAGCAGGCAAAACCTGCTCTCTTGGCTGTAAAGAAGCTGTTTACAAAAAGTAGGTTTTGCTGCGTTTTTATTGCTGCGTTTTTGTTGTCTCTTGTGCATGTTGATAAAGTTTAGTGGCCCCCAAAAAAGCATGATTTAAATTCCTTAGGCTTTTGCACCAAAAACCCTGAAAAAACTGATATCTGTGTTTTTGCTGTGTTTTTGCACTTACCCATTGTTTTATATGGGTGAAAATACGCTGAAAGAAGTGACATGCTGCAGTTTTCAAAAGCGCAGCAGTTTTCCATATTCAGGAAAAAAAAAATCGATGTGTGTGTTTTGAAATCTCATAGACTGTGCTGGTAGTGTAAAAGGCAGCTTAAAATGTACATTAAAAAAATGCAGCAAAGAACGCAACGCGTGAACATAGCCTTAGTCATTACAAGAAATATAAAAGACACATTGCATAATGCTGCTCCATAGGAATCATTCACTTGTTATTGAATTTTGACTACATTGTTGCTGATTTTCCTAATGTGGTCCAACAGCGTGTTTCTAGGGTGAGTGCATTCAGTCAATGATGATGAAGATAATCTTGGAAATGTTCAATCTGCTATACACAAGAAATCTTCCTAATATCTCTCTTCCTGCCATTTACAGAAGCAATATAAGCTGCTGAAGTTCCACAATGAAAGTGATGTTTGCTGAATTAATTACTGCTTGGAATGCATTGGAGCGCCCGATAGGGCCGTGGGGTGCTTGGCCTGGGTCCAACGGTTCTTAAGGCGGTTGTCTTGGCAGCAGTGACCAGTCCGTGGCCCTGGGCGTCCAATAAAAGTGAATTAAAGGGGAAAAATAAAGTTTACAGGGGGTGTGTTCGTGACTCCACCCATGGTGCGCGGCAATAAGGAGATGGCCATCTGTGGTTCAGGTCCACCGGGGCAGTTGGTGACGCAACAGAGATGTTACAGCTCTCCACGGGTAGAGCTAGGCCCCGGGGCAGTTAAGGAATTAAAGTCAATGATGGTAAATGTTGTTGTGCAGGACACGTGATGCAGTAAATAATTCTGAGGACACCGCAGGGTGCAGTTTCCACACTTTACTCACAGTTATTAGATGCAGTCCCCAGCCGGGCGCTGTGTCCTTCAGGCCTGTGGTCCAGCCAACTCTCAGGTAATTTGGGGTTTACTTTCCCGAGACTCCCTTTCTTATGTTCCTTCCCTGGTCGTCTCTCTATGGCATAAATTCCCTGCCTAACAGTCCCTATATTATATTAAACACAGGAGCAGATCTTAAGTGAATACTTTTGGTTTGGCCTCCCATTGAATTTTATGGGGATCGGGTACATTCGGCGAACTGCTTGGCAAACATGTCGGTGAACAACTAAACGTTCAGGAAATGAACCTGAATCGAACCTTAAAGGGTTCGCTCATCTCTATCCGCCAGGCCAGTCCGACCCTGTCTAGGAAAAGGTCTTGTATTGTTTGTGTCCTGCGGAAGAAGTCTGTTTTCACAAAGGGTTCAAAGTCTTTCCTAGATAATTTTGTCCATTGACATTTGAATGAAAAGAAACACTCACACTGTGACCCATCCATATTGTCTCTTGCACTATCCCTCTTTCTGTAAGCGCCCCTAAAAATTGAAAAAGATCACACTCCACAATGGTCCAGCTCCAAGTTTGAGGCATGAATAGTTAAAATCTATTATTTATTGGTTGTAACTTGTGATTAAAACCTGATCATACACTGAATACATTGTGCACCGTATCATCATGTTTTAATTGAAACCAATAAATAATGGATTCTAACTATTGATGTCAAACTTGAAGCTGGACCAGGTGAGCTGGTCTCCTTTTTCAATAGAAGTTCCACAACCCCTCAGTCTACAGAAAAATTCCCCCCAAACTGCAGTCTACAGTAAAGGCAACAGACCTCCGATGACTATGGCCTGAATAGGTGATAACTCCTTTTTACCAAAATACCTTATTAGTTAAAAAGAAAAAGGAAACAAGCTCCCTTTGTGATTATTCATGACTTAGTTGTCAGATTATCCAATAGGTTTCCTTTTATTTTTCTCACTTACGAGGCAGTGCCAGAGATAGTGGCAGGCAGGTTCTGCATCTCGGCAATCTGAAGTTCCTGAGGATGGCCAGCAGATATAGGAGTAGATAATGAGGAGATGAGGAATACATACTGTATATTCTTTGTTTTTATTTGGGGTCGGGGTGAGGAAGAAGAATGTATTTTTTATATAATTTTTGCTAATTTTATTTTTTTCCTCTTACAACCTTTTCTCAGCACACTCTTCCTCCTCTTGTTCAGTAGGCCAATGGTTGGTATAAATAGATGCTCTTCCAGGCTTTATGATGACTCTTGCAGACAACTCTCCATTAGGATGTACATTCACAGGAGTCGTAGGCATAGTCTCCGATAGGAGAAGTCATGTTGTCCACCAAGTACGTAGCCTTCAGAATAGCATGTAGGCCGTGAGCAGGATGTTTAATTTTGGAAGAAGAGGTGCATCCTTGGTCGTATTCTGTGAATGTGGATAATAAGAATGACTTTTTAAAACAAAAATACACTTATTTTATAGCGTAAGGATATAACTTTATGAATATGATCATGTTTGCAGTCCCATGTCAACTGAGTGATTACAGAAAATGTCTTTTGCTCAATTGATATTTCTCTTAATACTGGCTTTAATCTTAATCTGTCATTCAGCCTGATGCTGTGAGTCCATAAGACAATGTTTCCATAGGATCTGTGTTTCCTGACGTGTACTGGACTATATGCTGACGCTGGTAGGATGGCTTTTACGCTTTTTTTTAATTAAAAGCGGTGTTTACTAAGTACTTTATTATTTATATGCTGTATTGCCTTTACTTATTTACTAACAGCAGGGTATATCTTCACTTTGTTTCTATCTTAAGAATAGACAATAGACAGAAAAGAGCAGGAATATCAGTTATTAGTGGAAGGGCATGGATTATTAGTGAGATATTAGATCCTTGTCTTTAGTGAACTCTTGGTGTCAGAATATAAATGTCATTAATATATACTTTATAATTATATGAAAATAAAATATCTTCTTACCTGTTTTCACAACTTGCATACACGTTATTGTGCATTCAGTTGTCATCAATTGTATGATACATGCTCACTGGTGGAAGCCCAGGGTGAACATGGGTGACCTTCTGAGTGTAGGACATCCACAGTGGACCATGTCCATCATTTTGCACTCTGAAAATGCCAGCAGGCGGCATGGCACATTTCTGTGCTAATGTGTCTGTAAGGCACTCTAAAGATAGAAAATACACAATATTAGTTGTAAAGATACTTTACATCCTAAGTGCCAACCTGCTAGGCCATATTATAGGGAAGGCTGAAGAGACATTTTCCCTGGAGCTTTGGAGTTTTCGTCAAGTATATGATGTAAAGTAACTCCATCACCCAGGATGACTCCTCTGATCTATTGACCCAGCAGTTTCTAGTTACACCCCTGGCAGTCACTTATTATATGTAGTGTATCCACTGCTCACCTCTGGAACACGGAAAAAAGGCTTTTCAATGGTTTGGTTAACAACATATAACCGAGCATGTGTGTTTCTCCAGCTTGGAAGCTACAAAAGTTGCAGTAACTTTAGTCCTGCCTTAACAATCTGTTACTTCTATGAAAATGTTATATTTTTGCAAAATAATTGCCATGTGAAACTTACCTACGGAGTCACTGACTTTTTCTGACCGCTCATCCTGGGAAATCGATCCTTTTCCTGATAGATATGGATGCAATGGGCTCATGTTGCCCTCAGTCTTTTGGTCCACGATATTTGTATGGAAGCAGGAACCTAAACATGAGAAATGAAGAATCAAAATGTATTAAATCTGTTGTTCCATCAACAACAGTAGACAAGCAGTTCCTTCTAGGACACTACAAAATTGAGGAATAACTTGTGGCTACTGGTCCTAAAGACTCTGTTGGGCACCAGGGCCTGGGGTGACTGCTGCTACCCTGCTACCTCTACACCTCTATAACTGCATTTATATAGAGGGATAGTAAAGGGTATTGATGATTTTTTATGTGATAGTTTACATGAAGAGCTACAGATAGCAGAACATAGATGAGGATGTACAACCCGGGGATTGTAATATTTTACCTTGTTCTCAAACACGGTTCGGTTGTAGAGCTTGAACAGCCATGTAACCAGCTCATGTTCTATCTCCAGGAAATCCATCATGGAAGGAGATGTGGATGATGTAATATCTTTTAGGAAACAGCCATGGATGTTATACAAGGTCTGCAAATAATGGAAGCTCGTATAGTAAGCCGTGGATAATGTCTCATTCTGACTGCCTGTTTGCGGTTGTCTAGACATCTATTGTCTATCTGTGGTTTCCTTTCCCTCAACTGTCCATGTCCTATGGGTTCAATCTATATGCTGCACCGATGTCTGTTGTCCGTGTGCCCACCCCGACCTTGGGCTTGGAGGATCCACCTCAACTGGTGAGTCTAACACTAATCTTAATCTGCCATCCTTTCTAATGCTGTGAGTTTATAAAACAGTGTTTCTGTAGGATATATGTTTCCTGATGTACTGGACACTGACCATTGCATAAATGTTGTTCATATTGTTACTATACAATAAACATGTATACTTACATGGGATAATGGAAGCAATAAATTGCTTCTGATTGGTAGTCCAGCCCTGATTATGTTTCTGCAGGTTTTGGTGGATTTTTCCAGATTTAGGTCTTATTTCTGGAATGCAGGTCTCCCTGAGATGTAGATGGTCCTCCCAGAGGTAGGTGGTATTCATCTTAGATGTTTTCCATAAGAAGTTTGCCTCCACATTTTCGGCAATATTCCTTCTCTTTACAGACCTTAGAGAAACGTCCGACTCTAAGGAGACAGAAAGAACATGGATTAGCAGACAAGAAAGGGCAGGAATATCAGTTACTAGAGATGATGTCCGGGTATCAGAATATTGCATTAATGTAGTTTCTTTATAATTATATAAAAATAAAATATTTCCTTACCTGCGTCCACAACCTGCGCACACATAGTTGTACTTGTACTTGATGTCAAAAGTGTGATAGACGCTCACAGGTGGTAACTCTGGGTGGACACGTGCGGCCTGTTCGGTGTACGACACCCAGAATGGACCATGTCCATCAACTTGTACGCCATTTAAATGCCAGCAAGCGGCATGGCACATTTCGTGCAGTAATGTGTCTCTAAGGCGCTCTAAAGTTAGAAATTACACAGTTACTATAAGTTATAAAGATACTTCACATCACAAGTGCCAACCTGCTGGGCCATATTATCGGGAAAGCTTCAGAAACCTTTGCCCTGGAGCTTTGGAGATTTCCCCAACTAAAGGATCTGAAGGATCTCCATCACCCAGGCTGACTTTTCTGATTCATCGACCCAGTCATTTCTAGTTACAAGCCTGGAAGTTACTATTTATGTGTATTTTATACATTGTTCACCTTCGGACCCCCCACACTTAGGGAAAAAGGAGCCATGGAAGGTTTTTCAATTATCCTATCCAGTTAAGAGTCTACAGCCATGTGTGTGTGTCTGTGTTTCTCTGGTTTGCAAGCTATGAAAGTTTCAGTAACTTCAGTCTGGCCCTAACAACCTGTTATTTCTATCACAATGTCAATTTTTTGCTATATGATGGTCATATCAGACTTACCTGCAGAGTCGCACACTTTCTCTGACAGTTGAATTATGGAGTATAGATCTCCATCCAGAAAGGTGTTACGGCAGTTTCCAGCTGATACCCTGAGTCTCTTACTCCACTTTATTTCTATGTTTGACTCAGGAAGCTAAAGATGAGGAATGAAGAAATAAAATACTTTATATCTGTAATTCAATGAAAAACAGCGAAAAATACAGTCCCTTCTAAGACACTACAAAAGGGAGGTATAACTTGTGACTACTGGTCCTAAAGCCTCCCGTAGCCACGGGGTCCCGGGGTGAGTGCTACCTCCTCCACACCAGTATCACTGTGCATTTACATGGAGGAATAGTAAAAGTTATAGATGATTTATTACACAGACGTTTACATGAAGAGTTACAGATAGCAGAATATAGATGAGGATGTACGACCCGAGGATTGTAATACTTTACCTTGCTCTCAAACACGGTGCTGTTGAAGATCTTGAACAGCCATGTAACCAGCTCATATTTGGTGTTCTGGAAGTCCTGCACATACGGAGATGCCGGAGATGTGAGGTCCATTAAGACCCAGCCCTGAGTGGCACAAATAGGCCTAGAAGTATAGAAGATCATACATGAAGCCTTGGGTCATAACTCAGGACATACAGAACATTTACCTATTCATTCCTTTCCCCTACAATTTAGAAGGGATTTCCCAATTAAGAATCGAGTCACCCCAATGGTAGAAGGTCAGGGGCACATATACAGCAGGGGCATCCAGCAACAAGCTACGAGTCCGGGCAGGTGGAAGTATCAGCACGGAGATAAATCTCCCGAAAATGTCAATGCAAGAATATAATATATTGCTATGTGAGCGGAGCTGGAACGTCTCATTGGGAGCCAGGAGTTCTATAGGGCAGAGAGGAGGATTAACTACACCCTGACATGGATTGGGGTGTAAAGCAAGGAGATGTGGGAGTGTTGGATTTTGTGAACTGAGCTGATGGCTGAGGATGTCCACCAGTAGGCTGCACCACTTTTTAGTTTATAGGATACCATAACTTTATGTAACTTACTGCTCCTCTGAGGTGGATCTCTCCAGGCATCCTGATGATTCTGTATCTGGAAGGAAACATGGAGCAGTGAAAATCTTTTCAACTTTGGTCATTTTTACATTAGGGCATCTACGTAATATTCGTATACAGTTTAGCTAAATTTGCCACCCTTGATTTAAAGGGAGTGAAAAGGCAGCAGATATTCGGGGCCATTACTCCTTTTTACTCTAGAGTGCCAGGACTGTGACCACTTTTTGGCTATCCGGCCAAGGTGCCCTGTCTATTGTTAGATTATATTTATGGGAAATATGTGCAATCTTTATAAATTGTGATATAATCCATAGTTTTGGACTCTGACCAGTGACAGGAGATGATGGTGTTATTATATTGTAGTCTCCATCGCTGAGAATATAAATCTGTGGAGATCCACATTGCTCAGGGGCGTCATCAGCCTCGATGTCAGAAGTCCTGAGTCCTGTGAATAACATAGAACAGCGCAGAAAATGGATTAATGGACTGTGTCAGACACCAGAAATCTAGGTTGTGTCTAGAAAACACAGCTAATTAGTCCTTACTTTTGGGAGATGATGTCTCCTCCCCACTAAGATAGTCATCGTCATCAGACACAACAATGACGTTGAAGTCACTGTGAAAAGAAATAAAGAAATTGAAATTAATGGGGAAAATTCTAATATTAAAACTACATGAAATTAAGGATGAAATTATTAATATAAATGGATCAGATGAAGTAATTCACAGCCCAGGAACCATCAGGGTCTTAAATGAAGCCACGATGAAGGACACTGATTGTCCCCAATAGAAATATCTCCCAATGGAACCTGAGCTCAGAGATGGAGAAGATGAGATTCATCCTACCTGTAAATGCCATTGCTGACTGACGGAAAAGTTGTTATTACACCTGAGGAAGTGAAAAAAAGATGATATGTTAGACGGTTATTGTAGGTAACAGCAATAAGTGATAATTAAAGGGATCTTTCAGGATGTGAAGATTGGTTGCAATACTTAGGGTACCGTTACACAAAACGATTTACCAACGATCACGACCAGCGATACGACCTGGCCGTGATCGTTGGTAAGTCGTTGTGTGGTCGCTGGAGAGCTATCACACAGACAGCTCTCCAGCGACCAACGATGCCATAAAGTAAAAGCAGAGCACAGCGGTGACGTCACCGCTGTGCTCTGCGTTTACTTTACGGCCGGCAGTCAGTCAGTGCGGGAAGCAGACGGCGAGGGAACTGACGGACACCGGAATGTAAGTATGTTCTGTTTTTTTTTTTTTACATTTACGATGGTAACCAGGGTAAACATTGGGTTACTAAGTGCGGCCCTGCACTTAGTAACCCGATGTTTACCCTGGTTACAAGCGGTTACAAGCGAACGCATCGCTGGATCGGTGTAACACACACCGATCCAGCGATGACAGCGGGAGATCCAGCGACGAAATAAAGTTCCAAACGATCTGCTACGACGTACAATTCTCAGCGGGGTCCCTGATCGCTGCTGCGTGTCAGACACAGCGATATCGTATGGATATCGCTGGAACGTCACGGATCGTGCCGTCGTAGCGACCAAAGTGCCACTGTGAGACGGTACCCTTAGGATAGGCTCATAATGATTAGTGTGGGTCTTATCAAAACAATGAAGGAGTCGCAGTGCCCCTGGAAACCTAATCATTGCCCCCTTCATTGTTTGTAACCCAGTCCCATTGGGTGAGCTGCAGTACCAGAATCGGCTGCCCAAGAGATCAAGCCTGAGCTTACAATGAAGGATGTTTTCCAGGATCCGATGCCCGTTGGTCAAACACTGACAGCTTTTACTAAGAATAGGCCATTCACGTTTAAGTTACACACAAGACATTAAAAACAAAACAAAACAAAAAAAAAGTATAGAAGCTGCAAACCCTATAATCCCGGGCAAAGCTGTTCTTATAAACCCATTATTGTGAGGGCACATTTCAGCAGATTACATTGTATCGGGGTCAGTACCTGGGTCTGCAGATGTTACCCCAGTATCAAAGCCAGCTTCCTGTTGGTCCGGAAGTCTTGGTCTTTTTGGGTGATGGGACTAGAAAAAGAGAAGAAATATAAGACCCCCAATGTCACATAAATCATCAGAAACATCAGTAAGGGTGTAAAAATAACACAAGGGCACATGAGGTAACGAATGCGGGGTGCGGGGGGCATGTTATTCTTCTATTAATACTAATAATGATAGAGACGGTCTAGTAAGATGGATATAAACTCTTTTGTGATTTTCTAAGGTCAAAGCTCATTTACCCAATACCCAAACAGGACTATTACTCTCCATTATCAGTTAGTAAGGAGCCAACAATCAGCAATGTTATGTATTCTAACACATAAATCATTGGCCATAAATGAGTTATATATAAGAATAATGCAGAGAAGTGACGGCTCACCTGATGGAAATCCTCATCGCTGCTGTTCTCTGAATCAGACAGAACACATGTTCGCTTTTTATTCGCCATTTTATAACTCTCACAAAACCACAATCCACTCTCTCCAACGCCTTCAACAACCCTCAACGGAATTACGCGTTACACGGCATCTAGAACTGTCCGGTAACTGTGACATCACTGTAGTGACTCCATCAGCTCTGCACCATCGTCACTGTGACCTCAGCACATATACAATTATAGGCAGCTATGTACTGTATGTATAGACAGGAGGCTGCACGAATATCCCCGATAATTATCCTAATCACATGGGGTAATAATGGTGGGGTTATTCTCAATAAAGTCTGTTTGTAAAAAGAGTTGTTGTCTATTGGTGAAAATAGATTTCCCCCTTTTATTTTCCTCCCTTCTCTCCCCTTGTTCCTCATTTTATCATTGCTTTTATAAGTTTGTATGTCTGCTTCCTAAATCTTTTCTCGCTGTTTAGCTTTTTCTGTAACTTAAAAAATTACAGTTTTATAAAAAAATGGCCCAGATTTATCAAATAAGACCAATATTCTTCTATAAGAAACCGAGGCTTACAGGACTGTGGGACAAGTACATATGTAGTGATGTATGGTGCCAATTACATATGGAGCATCTTATGGGGCCAATTATATATTGAGCAGTATATGGGGCCAATTACATATGGAGCAGTATATGGGGGCAATAATATATGGAGCAGTATATGGGGACAATTACATATGGAGCAGTATATAGTGCCAATTACATATGGAGCAGTATATGGGACCTATTAAATATGGAGGAGTATATGAGGTCATTTACATATGGAGCAGTATATAGTGCCAATTACATATGGAGCAGTATAAGGGGCCAATTACATATGGAGCAGTATAAGGGGCCAATTACATATGGAGCAGTATATGGGGCCAATTACATATGGAGCAGTATATGGGGACAATAATATATGGAGCAGTATATGGGGACAATTACATATGGAGCAGTATATAGTGCCAATTACATATGGAGCAGTATATGGGACCTATTAAATATGGAGGAGTATATGAGGTCATTTACATATGGAGCAGTATATAGTGCCAATTACATATGGAGCAGTATAAGGGGCCAATTACATATGGAGCAGTATATGGCACCAATTACATATGGAGCAGTATAAGGGGCCAATTACATATGGAGCAGTATATGGGACCAATTACATATGGACCAGTGTATGGGGACAATTACATATGGACCAGTGTATGGTGACAATTACATATGCAGCAGCATATGGGGCCAATAATATATGGAGCAGTATATGCGGCTAATTATATAAGGAGCAGTATATGGGCTAATTACATATGGAGCAGTATATGGGGACAATTTTATATGGATTATCTTATGGGGTCAATTATGTATGGAGTATCTTATGGGGTCAATTACATATGGAGCAGTATATTGGACCAATTACATACAGTATGGAGCATTATAAGGGGCCAGTTACATATGGAGCAGAATATTGAACCAATTACATATGGAGCATTATAAGGGGCCAATTACATATGGAGCAGTATATTGGACCAATTATATATGGAACAATTTAGGGGGCCAATTATATATGGAGAAGTATATGGTGCCAGTTATGAATGGTGCAGTATATGGGACCAATAGTATATGGGGCCAATTACATATGGAGAATCTTATGGGGCCAATTACAGTATATATGGAGTATAATATGGAGCCAATTACATATGGAGCATCTTATGGGGCCAATTATATATGGAGAAGTACAGTACAGACCAAAAGTTTGGACACACCTCATATAAAGATTTTTCTGTATTTTCAGGACTATGAAAAAATTGTACATTCACACTGAAGGCATCAAAACTATGAATTAACACATGTAGAATTATATACTTAACAAAAAAGTGTGAAACAACTGAAAATATGTCTTATATTCTAGGTTCCTCAAAGTAGCCACCTTTTGCTTTGATGACTGCTTTGCACACTCTTGGCATTCTCTTGATGAGCTTCAAGAGGTAGTCACCGGGAAAGGTTTTCACTTCACAGGTGTGCCCTGTCAGGGTTAATAAGTGGGATTTCTTGCCTTATAAATGGGGTTGGAACCATCAGTTGTGTTGTGCAGAAGTCTGGTTGATACACAGCTGATAGTCCTACTGAATAGACTATTAGAATTTGCATTATGGCATGAAAAAAGCAGCTAAGTAAAGAAAAACGAGTGGCCATCTTTACTTTAAGAAATGAAGGTCAGTCAGTCCGAAAAATTGGGCAAACTTTAAAAGTGTCCCCAAGTGGAGTGGAAAAAACCATCAAGCGCTACAAAGAAACTGGCTCACATGAGTACCGCCCCAGGAAAGGAAGACCAAGAGTCACCTCTGCTTCTGAGGATAAGTTTATCCGAGTCACCAGCCCCAGAAATCGCAGGTTAACAGCAGCTCAGATTAGAGACCAGGTCAATGCCACACAAAGTTCTAGCAGCAGACACATCTCTACAACAACTGTTAAGAGGAGACTTTGTGCAGCAGGCCTTCATGGTAAAATAACTGCTAGGAAACCACTGCTAAGGACAGGTGCAGCGCCCCAGAGTCCTGGTCGTTGCAGTACTGTGGCTCCGCCGCTAAGGGGGGCTATGGTACGTCTGATGGCACTGAAGGAGTTCATCTGACCAGGTATCACATACACCAATACATTTCACAGTCTGGCCTCCAGGGGGAGCTAAGGGTACTATTCATTAGGCCACTCCTCACAGTCTGGTAAAACTGGGGGTTAGGCAGGAAGTTAGAGAGAACGCTGACTGGGTTGGAACCAGGCAACACCTTGTGGCAGAGGGTGTTGTAAGGGAAGATTCGGTAGGGTCCCTGTCAGGGGTGGGATCCTGACAGAGGCCTGGCATTCAGAGAGAAAGCTACGGGACCGCACCTGCACTTCATAGCGGCGGTGCCCTAAGAAAGGACAAGAAGCAAGATTTATTGTGCTGAGTGAGAAACGAGATCAACGCAACAGGGAGAAATACCAGTAGGAGTCGTGCTGTTAGACCGAGGCAACATCCTACTGAGGCGTAAATAACCGGTGGCCGGAACGCCGAGGAAGTACAGAGCTCTAAGCATTACTTCAAACCAACGGCAGGACAGAGAGCTATAGGCTGGCTGTCTCACCTACATCACCTACGCAGACATAGGGGGCAACCTTTGGAGAGGGGCGACTCTAGGGTCCCGGAAGAGCTCCGAGCCTTCCCGTCATACGGGTGCGTCCTACCATAAAATCTGGGGGACGAGAATAAGAAGAACATCAGAATTGAGTTGTTGTGAGGGAACACGAGGAACAGACACAACAGTTGTGGGGACTATCCCGTAAGCACAGCAGGGGAGGACCACAACACACAAGCGCTAGAAGGAAGGCACAGATTTCCACCTGCAACGGGAACTCTGGAGGTGCCATCGGACCGGCCGGACTTGCGCAGCCCGGTTAACCGTATTCCGGACTGAGGACCCAGAAGCCTTCAGTAAAGAGGTAAAGAGACTGCAACCTTGTGTCCTCGTTATTAACTGTGACCGGCACTACACCGCACCACTACCACCATCCACATCTATTATTGTACGCCCCTCAGCAGGGTCACGGACCGGGTCTAGCCACCGTGACAACCCCAGAGCAGAGACTCAGAGGCCCGGTACCAGGTACCCCTCGGCCCTGCGGCCGTGGGGGCGCTGCACAGGCAACAAGCGGAAGAGACTTGTTTGGGCTAAAGAACACAAGGAATGGACATTAGACCAGTGGAAATCTGTGCTTTGGTCTGATGAGTCCAAATTTGAGATCTTTGGTTCCAACCACCGTGTCTTTGTGCGAATCAGAAAAGGTGAGCGGATGGACCCTACATGCCTGGTTCCCACCATGAAGCATGGAGGAGGAGGTGTGATGGTGTGGGAGTGCTTTGCTGGTGACACTGTTGGGGATTTATTCAAAATTGAAGGCATACTGAACCACTATGGCTACCAGAGCATCTTGCAGCGGCATGCTATTCCATCCGGTTTGCGTTTAGTTGGACCATCATTTATTTTTCTACAGGACAATGACCCCAAACACACCTCCAGGCTGTGTAAGGGCTATTTGACCAAGAAGGAGAGTGATGGGGTGCTACGCCAGATGACCTGGCCTCCACAGTCACCAGACCTGAACCCAATCGAGATGGTTTGGGGTGAACTGGACCGCAGAGTGAAGGCAAAAGGGCCAACAAGTGCTAAGCATCTCTGGGAACTCCTTGAAGATTGTTGGAAGACCATTCCTGGTGACTACCTCTTGAAGCTCATCAAGAGAATGCCAAGAGTGTGCAAAGCAGTCATCAAAGCAAAAGGTGACTATTTTGAAGAACCTAGAATATAAGACATAATTTCAGTTGTTTCAGACTTTTTTGTTAAGTATATAATTCCACATATTTTAATTCATAGTTTTGATGCCTTCAGTGTGAATGTATAATTTTCATAGTCATGAAAATACAGACAAATCTTTAAATGAGGTGTGTCCAAACTTTTGGTCTGTACTGTATATGGGGCCAATTACATATGGACCAGTATATGGGGACAATCACATATGGAGCAGTATATGGGGCCAATTACATATGGACCAGTGTATGGGGACAATTATAAATGGAGTAGGATATGGGGCCAATAGTATATTGTCAATCAAAGGTAAAGGATTCGGAGGTGGGACACATGACGAATCCTCTCTGGACAGAGAGGAGCCCTGGGATGCCCTGGTCCTCTGGCTGGGACGGCTGCTGCTCCTACCACTTGAATGGCTGCGTTCCTTGTCTCCATGCTGATGCTGAGCAAATCGTTTTGGTCCATCTTCATCTCATGCGATGATCTGGCTTCAGCAGCTACCTGCTCCGCTCCTTGACTTTATGAAGTGGCAGCCAGCGCCATCTTGTGGGGCCTCCCTTCCAGTTCCAATGATTGCCCTCCCCCTCCCGGCAAAATCCAGCCAGACACGCTCCTCATTCCAAAATAGCATCCGGCATTGCATAGGGTGCCGTCTCTTGCTTCCGACACACCTTCTTGACGTCACTCGGGGGCGCCTACCAGCATGCCTTGTGGCACCGCCATCTTGCCCATGTTGTAGGCGGTACCCAGAAGATGCCCCAGCCGCTCAACCATGCTGATATCAGCTGGGAGCCAGCTCAGGGAGTGCAGCAGGGGGAAGGCGGCATGGCGGACCAAGCCAGGATAGACCAACTATGCCGCCTGTGCCCCCTCATACACTGAGCCCCTGGGGGACTCATGGACAGCATTTTCAGAACCGGAAGGCCAGCACAACAGGTACGAGACCTGTTCTTCAGACGACGGGACGGGCCTGGGACCTTTCCTTTCACCCATTAGAGGTGACCGTCTTTTTCAGTATGGGAATCCCATCAAGGCCAGGAACCCAACTGAAGTGGGGGAGATTTACCACCTTTTTATTTCAGTAGGTTCCAGTCCTGGGTGGGCGGATCCCTCTCTCTCTCTCAGGTGTGCTGTCATGAGTGAGGGGAAAATAAGCAATTTTCCTATCCTGGTGAGCCTGTGGCCACTCCTGGGAGAAAAATCTTCCATTGCAGACAAACGGCGAAAGGGCAAAAAGGAACAAAACTTACCCTTCAGAGGAGGCTGGTGAAGTATGGACTGAGGAAGGAGGTAGCTCATCCCTCCAGTTGCCTCCTGAATAATTTGGTCCAACTTGGAGCCAAATAGACGCGAACCCTGGAAAGGCAAGCTGGTAAGTGACTTTTTTGAAGATAAGTCCACCTGCCACGCCTTAAGCTAAATAGTCCATTGGATGGCCACAATATTGCTGGACGTCTGAGCTGCACATGAAGCGGCGTCCAGGGAGGTGGATACCATGTACTTCCCTGCATGAGGAAACAGGTCCTCGAGGTCAGCCAATTCCTCCGTTCGGACTCCAGAAAGAATTCCCTGATGGAGTTGTTTAGCCCATGCAGCTATGGACTTTGACACCCAGGTGGTGGCAAGGGCAGGGCACAATGTAGAAGCGGCCACTTCAAAGGCAAACTTAGCAAAAGACTCTATGATCCTGTCATTGGAGTCCATGAAGGATGCACCCGTTGTAAGTGGGACGACCGTGTTGGTGGACAGTCTGGAAACTGGAGGGTCCACAGTTTGAGAAGTGGTCCAGTTCGCCGTGAGCTCAGGGGGAAGGGATATAGGACGCTGAGGCACTTCTCTCTTTGGAAGCATCTGGTCGGGTTTTCCCATTCCGTAGAAAAAACCTTCTCAAATTCTCTGTGTGTGGCAAAGACCTTAGGAGCTGGTCTCGACCATCTAAACGAAACCACCTGTTCTGCGGGTTCCGTAGCGGTATCAGTGAAGTTAAAGGTCTAATTTACCACCATAATGAGGCTTTGGACCATGTCTCTCATATTAGAGGCCTGGTCAGAATCCAGGTCCGAGTCATCCTGCAATAGTCCTTCCGAAAACGCCTCGCCTGACTCTGGGAGGAGCACCGGGAAGAAGCAGTCTGCCGGGAAAGACAATAGAGAGAGACAGAGTGCGAGGAGGACCTAGAACATTGCTCCTGCTTGGATCTCTTACGACTCATGTTGGCAGGCACAGCCGGTAAGTTCTGCAATCCACTAGCAACAGCGGAAGCAGGAAGGTGCAACCTGTCAAGAGCATACACCAGGGTCTGTGAAACCTTGATGAGGTCTGCCACAGATTGTGGCAGAGGAAGCCCACACTGGGATAGGGCTCCACTCTCTCCTGGGGCAGTAGGGGACGCCTGAGTAGCAGGAATGGGGGGGCTGCTGCAGTAATGACAGAAGGGAGAGGACTGACCTGAAGGAAGTTTGCATTTACATGAAGAGCAGACAGTGTCTGACAAGAGCAGACGAAGAAGAGCAAGCAGGAGGACGAGAGCACTCTCCTTTAGGATTAGGCATGATAACAAGCAGACCCACTAACTAATGCTAGAAGGTTAAGGGAAAGAAAGATATATGCTGAGGAGAGTGTCAGTTTGTAGAGCAGAGCTACTCACAAGAAGATGCAGGAACTGTCTGGTTACAGACTGTAGAGGGAGCTCCAGGACAGTTGCAGGAGTAAATGCAGATCTTCCTGCAGAGAAAAACCACCTTCCAGGTTCCAATACCGGCAAATGGTGACTGCAGGGAGGAAGAGGAGGACCCACAGTGTGAAAAGCGTGCAGAGATTCTGCTACACTGGAGGAAGCGCGTGCAGAAGAACTTGCATGATAAGCTTGGAAAAAAGGGGCAGAGCTAACCGTGGGAGCTCCAAGAAGGGGGCGGAGATAACCGCAGGAGCTCCGAAAGGGGGTGGGGCTATTAAGATGAGGGGGCCTGTCTACAACAGGCGGAAAAAGCACACCAGATGATGGTGGGAAGAAGGGCGGAGCTAGCTGCTGAGACTATGCCGTGCTGAATTTTGGGACTAAAGAGGAAGACACTCACCGATAAAGCAGGGGAGGGTGGCGTGGAAGCCCCAAAGTTAACGGTACCGTAACCCTTCGTCCCCATTCCCTGATCCGCTGCTCGTCACCAGTGCCTGCCCTAAATAAAATAAGGGAAAGCTAGATCTTCCTCTATCTTCATTCTTTCCTTCTTTCTTCATCCTGCCTAAACCTTCTCAACACCTCTGGACAGGGACCTGAGAGGGAGAGAAAAAGAGATGTACCTCTCCATAGAAGATCATCGATAGATGTCCGAGACTCTTAGATTGAGGGACGTGCATGCCTCCTGAAGCCAAAAGGCTCTGGTGGGCGAGTGAGTAGGAGACAGGTGCCAGGACCAAAGTTAGGAGTCACCTATACACTCTTCTGTGTTAAGGGTTGGGGTCTTGCTGACTAGACATATGAGGATATGGGGTGGCAGTACACGCCGTACTCAGTCACTACGTGGGAGTACAGCTGTGACTGTTCACACGGTATCCCTCCAGAGGTAAGGGAGAAGATCCATCTAAAAAAGAAGAGATATTACTTGAAAATGCCAAAAACGGAGGTAGATATGGGTCTAGTGAAAGACCCGTGTCCACCTCCTACTGACACGAAGCTAAAACTGATTAACCTAGTGCCAGTCAGTGGGGTGTACACTGCGAAGGAGGAGCTACCTTTTCTTGTGTATAGTGTCAGCCTCCTAGTGGCAGCAGCATACACCCATGGTTTCCTATGTCCCCCAATGAAGCAATAGAGAAACGAAAATTACATCTTCAGAATGGCAGGAATAGAACTAAGCAACAGCATGGGTATACTAAAAGATCACAGACTGCATATGAGTCAACAGTGTGATGCAGCAGCAAAAAGGCAAACAGTTCACGTGAAGTAATTATCCCCCTCTAATCCTCATTGTTGAGGCCACATCTGGAATACTGTGTCCAGTTCTGGGCACCACATTAAAAAAAAAAAAAAAAAGGACATTGAGAAACTGGAGCAAGTTCAAAGAACAGCTACCTGAGTGGTGAAGGTACTGCAAAGTATGTCCAAATTGGAACGGTTAAAGAATCTAGGAATGTTTAGCTTGCAAAAACGAAGGCTAAGAGGAGACCTAATAGCAGTCTACAAATATCTCAAGGGATGTCACAGAGTGCACTCCCTGACAGAAGTTATGTCGCTTATCCATCTTATGTAAATAAAAGCTTATAACCTGACGTTAAATTCATCCATTGGTTGTATAAATAATTCTTGAATGCTGAAACCCTCCAAAATGTGGTGTAGGTTAAGAAAATAAATTGGCATCAATGCAGAAATATTGATCAGTTAATGGACACAGAATGGTCAAATTTTGGCAAGACAAAAGTTTTGTCACCCACAGAAAGTAATGTGATATTCAAACAAATAATTAACTTAAAATACAAATTAAGTTGTGGTGCTATAGAGTCATATTTAATATTTTGTGTGACTTCCATGAGCGTGAAGGACTGCATCCATGCGGTTCAACAATGATTCATACAATTTATTAATGAAGTCATCAGGAATAGCAAAGAATGCAGTCTTACGTCTCCCAGAGTTCATCTAGATTTTTTGGTTTTGTCTTCCAAGCTCCCTCTTTCATCCTACCCCAAACATGCTCAATGATATTCGTGTCTGGTGACTGGGCTGGCCAGTCTTTGAGCACCTTGATCTTTTTTGCCTGGAGGAAATTTGTTGTAGAAATGGATGTAGGAGATGGAGCACCATCCCGCTGCAGAATTTGACCCCTTTTATGATTTGGAATATAAGAGGTAGCTAATACTTCTTGATATTTTAGGCTATTGATATTGCCTTCCACCTTGCAAATGTTTCGCACACCCCCATACTGAATGTAACCCCTGACCAGGATCTTTCCACCACCAAATTTACCTGTTTTCTGGGTGCATTTTGGATCCATACGGGCTCCAGTAGGTCTCCTGCTGTATTTGCGGCTGCTGTGGTGTAATTCTACTGAAGATTCATCAGAGAAATCCACCTTCTGCCACTTTTCCAGTGTCCATCTGTTTAGCAGGCTGTGGGACTTCGCAAATGCCACACGGTTTTTTATTTGCCTTTTGTTTAGTGCTGGCTTCTGGGCACTGATTCGACGATGAAGGCCATTTCGAGATAGACGTACTACAAACTGTTCTAGTTGACACAGTGACTCGAGGTGACCAGGCCTGTTGGAGCTCTGCTGCAGTGGAAGAGGGGCTTGCTTTGGATTTTCTAACCAACAAACGTTCCTCCTGAGAAGTTGTCTTGCGGGGTCTGCCGGACCTGGGCTTGTCAAACACATCTCCAGTCTCTTCAAATCTTTTTTTTAATTCTTTGTACTTGACCCTGAGACACATTAAAGGTGCCAGCCACCTCTGCAGTAGATCTGGTCTTCAGCCTCTTGATAATCCAGGCTTTGGTCGCAGGGTGGATTTTTGGCATGTTGTCAGATCTCAAGTTGCAGTTCAAGTGAAGGTCTGGGGTGCTGGGTTTCTTTTTATACACACACATTAATTAACCAATCATTTATTGAGCACAGGTGAGAATGTAAACTAGGATTGGGTGCATTAGCAAACTTTTGTCTTCCAAAAATCTGATCATTCTGTGTCCATTAACTGATCAGTATTTCTGCATTGATGCCAATTTATTTTCTTAATCTAAACCACATTT
This sequence comes from Ranitomeya variabilis, assembly GCF_051348905.1. Taxonomy (NCBI): domain Eukaryota; kingdom Metazoa; phylum Chordata; class Amphibia; order Anura; family Dendrobatidae; genus Ranitomeya; species Ranitomeya variabilis. The sequence goes on along the minus strand of NC_135233.1, from coordinate 716,707,810 downwards.
CAGAGGGTTTCAGCTTTCAAAGAATTATTTATACAACCAATGGATGAATTTAAAGTCAGGCTATAAGCTTTTATTTACATAACCTGGATAAGCGACATAACTTCTGTCTGGAAGTGTAGAGGGATCATCATTATTCTCATTTGCACATGGTAACACGAGAAGAAATTGAATGAAACTGAAAGGGAGAAGATGCAGATTAGATACAGTGGGGGAAAAAAAGTATTTTGTCCGCCACCTTATTGTGCTAGGTGGCGGACAAAGATGAGAGAGGCCTGTAATTGACATCATAGGTAGACCATAACTATGAGAGTCAAAATTAGAAAACAAATCTAGAAAATCACCTTGTCTGATTTGGCAAGATTTATTTAGCAAATTATGGTGGAAAATAAGTATTTGGTCACCTAAAAGAATGCAAGATTTCTGGCTCTCATAGACCTGTAACTTCTTCTTTAAGAGGCTCCTCTGTCATCCACTCAGTACCTATAGTAATGGCACCTGTTTGAATTTGTTATCAATATAAAAGACACATATCCACAACCTCAAACAATCACTCCAAACTCTGCTATGGTGAAGACCAAAGAGCTGTCAAAGGACTCCAGAAACAAAATTGTGTCCTTGCACCAGGCTGGGAAGATTGAATCTGCAACAGGCAAGGAGCTTGGTGTGATGAAATCAACTGTGGGAGCAATAATAAGAAAAGGAAGACATACAAGACCACTGATAATCTCATTCGATCTGGGGCTCCATGCAAGATCTCTCCCCGTGGGGTCAAAATGATCACAAGAATGCTGAACAAAAATCCCAGAACCACACGGACGGACCTAGTGAAAGACCTGCATAGAGCTGGGACCATCGTAATAAAAGGCTACCATCAGTAACACTATGCCGCCAGGGACTCAGATCCTGCAATGCCAGACATGTCCCCCTGCTTAATCCAGTACATGTCCAGGCCCGACTGCAGCTTGCTAGAGAGCATTTGGATTATCCAGAAGAGTATTGGGAGAATGTCATATGGTCTGATGAAACTAAAGTAGAACTGTTTGGTAGAAACAAAACTCGTCGTGTTTGGAGGAGACAGAATGCTGTGTTGCATCCAAAGAACACCATACCTACTGTGAAGCATGGCGGTGGCAACATCATGCTTTGGGGTTGTTTCTCTGTAAAGGGACCAGGACGACTGATCCTTGTACATGAAAGAATGAATGGGGCCATGTATCATGAGATTTTGAGTGCAAACCTCCTTCCATGAGCAAGGGCATTGAAAATGAAACGTGGATGGGTCTTTCAGCATCATAATGATCCCAAGCACACCGCCAGGGCAATGAAGGAGTGGCTTTGCAAGAAGCATATGAAGGTCCTGGAGTGGCCTAGCCAGTCTCCAGATCTCAACACCATAGAAAACCTTTGGAGGGAGGTCAAAGTCTGTGTTGCCCAGCGACAGGCCCAAAACATCACTGCTCTAGAGGAGATCTGCATGGAGGAATGGGCCAACATACCACCAACAGTGTGTGCAGACCTTGTGAAGACTTACAGAAAATGTTTGACCTTTGTCACTGCCAACAAAGGATATATAACAAAATATTGAGATGAACTTTTGTTAATGACCAAATACTTATTTTCCACCATAATTTGGAAAATTATTCTTGCCAAATCAGACAAGGTGATTTTCTGGATTTGTTTTCTCCTTATAACTCTCCTAGTTGTGGTCTACCTATGATGTCAATTACAGGCCTCTCTCATTTTTTTAAGTGGGAGAACTTGCACAATTGGTGGCTGACTAAATACTTTTTTTCCCCACTGTATAAGAAAAAAATCTTTTTGACAGTGAGGGTGGTCAATGAGCGGAACAGGCTGCTACAAAAGGTGGCGAGTTCTCCTTTAAGGAAGTCTTCAGAGGCTGGACAGACATCTACATAGTAACAAAGTTATTAAGGTTGAAGGAAGACTAAGTCCATCTAGTTCAACCCATAGCCTAACCTAACATGCCCTAACATGTTGATCCAGAGGAATGCAAAAAAAAACCCATGTAGCAAAGTGTAAGCTCCACACTGGGGAAAAAAATTCCTTCCCGACTCCACATACGGCGATCAGATTAGTTCCCTGGATCAACACCCTAACGAGGAATCTAGTATATATACCCTGTAACATTATACTTTTCAAGAAATGCATCCAGTCCCCTCTTAAATTTAAGTAATGAATCACTCATTACAACATCATACGGCAGAGAGTTCCATAGTCTCACTGCTCTTACAGTAAAGTCTCTGTCTGAGACGGTTTAGTGAATCATGCGCAGCATCGAGAAGGGGTTTGGACACGATGACCCTTGAGGTCCCTTCCAACATAATATGATTCTATGGTCAGCGCATCTACACAGGGCATTGGGTAGGCATCAAACTTTGAGACCTCACTGAGTTTTTGATAGCCATTACAGAATCCCCACTTCGCATTTGGCTTTGGCACTAACACTATGGGACTTGACCACCTTATCTCGGATTTCTCAATTACCCCCAGGTTCAGCATCTGTGGCACCTCCTTCGAGAGTAGCTCCAGACTTCTGGAATCCTGTATGGGTTTTAAATTGACCAGAACATGAAGATCAGTGAGAACCTCATACTCAATGACCTGAGCGAAACCTGGTAATTATGTCCATATTTTGGAGTAACAATTGCCGAAATTGTTGTTTTTGGGAGGGTGACAAAGCTTCCTGCTACCTTGACATCTAAAATGTTGGCTTCTGACTTGGCCAACAAGCAAAGAGTTTCGAGAGGCACACTATCCTTCCTGGGTTTTATTAGGTTGACATGATAGATCTGAAAGGGCTTCCTTTTTCCTGATTGATGTATTTTGTAATTGACCTCTACTACAACATGTCACGCAAAAAAAACCCCACAATCTCAAAATCATCAGGATATATAGCAGTATTCCAAAGTTATTACCACATAAAATTACATTGGCCAGGTTTGAAAAATGAGGCTTGGTTAATTAAAAAGGGTTTCCCTATCTCCAAGATCCTATCCCAATATGTGGTAGGTGTAGTAATAATATCTGCAAATATCTCCAATTAAAAATGCAGCATAGTTTTTAAGATTCAATATGTCACTTTCCCCATTACAGTAGCTTAGGTATCCCTAGTACTTACTTACAGCAGGGTATATGTTCATTTTTGTTCTCTCTTAGGTTTTGTCTGTTTAATGGACAATGTGAACATGCTCCTTACACACCGTTTCTTTGAGCTGGGCATTACCTTGATATAATTTCCAATTGCTGGGTGTCCAAAGTTGGGCCCCAGTTCTGCTTGGCCCTTATCCACATTGAGGTAAATTTTGGCATATGGCAAGATTTTAATAATAGAGGTTAGGACCATCCCAATTAGTTACACCTTGTGGCTGGTGGGATGGCTTTTAAGCTTTTTTTTTTCAGATCCAAAACAATGTTTACCAAGTACCCTATGTTACTTATATGCACTATTGCTTTTTACTGACTTAGAGCAGGGAATATGTTCATTTTTGTTACATCTTTGGTTGTGTCTGTTTAATGGCCAGTGTGAACATGCACCTACAATTTGCATGTGTCCCAATATATATTTATATTTTATCTCTGGCATACTGAGCTGACAGGCAACATGTGAAACCTGTCCATGAAAAAGATAAAACTACATGAGAGACCATGACAATTTATTTCCCTGCAGCTACAGCATGCTCTCCCTCTGACATATAATGGTATTGTTTCATTTACTTTGATAAAACACAGTTATTAAAAACATCTCAATCAGTTGATTTTAAGTCACTTTATTCAGTGTGATCTTTGAAGTGTTCAGAAGAGAAATCTCCTGATAATTAAAATATGACTTAAAAAATGAACAGCAGTGGATGAACACTTATTAGTCACAGATACTGTGACTTTGTGAAGAGCGGTAAGTCCAAGGTAATCAGTCACTTTCTACATCAATAGGGTTGTAATCTAAATCCTCTTCGTCATCTAGTTCTAAATCATCCAATTCTTGGAATAGAGATTCATCCACTTCAACGCTGTTACCAGCTGCAAGGCAAAGAGGAAACAGTTATTCATTTACAATGGGTAACAACTTGTTGCTACAACCTTCTTCTAATCTAAGCATGCTCTAAGACACCAATGGACAAGTCTTTACACAAGGGTTTGTCAATCACATTTGGGGCCAAATACAATTAACAAAAAAAGTTATTCAAAATATCTAAATACAGTAAATAGCGCAAAAAGAAAAACAAAATAAAAAAAACAAAAACGATTCCTTAGTCTATTTTACAGCGTTCATTGTGCTTTTAAAAAAAACAAAAAAAACCTGGCAGTAGGATTATCCAGGTCAGAACAATTATGGAAGTTCCAAACTTTATGAAAAATAATTTGTAAAATAAATAAATAAATACAAATTTGCTTGTTGTGCTATTCTGTGAGACCAATTAGGTTTTCATTTTTGGGCGATAGAAGAGGTTTTTTTTGGTAAGAACGCTGATGTTTTTATTTATACTATTCTGCATGCATATGACATTTCTTTGCTTCTTGTTGCATTTTTATGCAGTGATCAAGAAAACAAACTTCAGGAATTTAGATTTTTTTTTTCTTATCTGTACTGCTTTTATTAATCCGGTTATAAGGATTCTGTCAGCTGATTCATGCTGTCCAAATAATAAGCAGTATAAATTAGAGTCTGGCTGCATGATTGTAGCCAGGTATATTCTGCTCTGAAATGCTCAAGACCGTGGCTACAACCGTGCATCCAGACTCTGATTTATACCGCCTATTATTTGGACAGCATGAATCAGCTGACACGTCTCCTTTAGTCATATTATATAATATATATATATATATATATATATATATATATATATATATATATATATATATATATATATATATATATATATATATATATATATAATTATTAACCCCTTAATGACCAGAGATATTTTTGTTTTTGCATTTTCAATTTTTGCTTCCCTTCTTCCCAGAGACATCATTATATTTTATTTTTTGGTCAATATGGTCACGTGAGGACTTGTTTTTTGCGGGACGAATTGTACTTTTGAACGACACCATTGGTTTTAAGCATATCGTATACTGGAAAATGGGAAAAAAATTATTCCAAGTGTGGTGAAATTGCAAAAAAAGTGCAATCCCATAGTTTTTTTTTTACCATGTTCACTAAATTGTAGGTCAGTTTTCGCATTATAATTTTCCAGGTCATTATAAATTCATAGAAACCAAACATGTCTAGGTTTTTTTTTTTTATTTAAGTGGCGAAAAAAATTCCAAAGTTAGAAAAAAAAAATTGAGTTATTTTCCAATACCCGTGGTGTCTCCACTTTTTCTTATCTCGGGTCAGGTGAGGGCTTATTTTTTGCGAGCCGAGCTGATGTTTTTAAGGATACCATTTTCGTGCAGATACAATCTTTTGATCGCTCGTTATTGCATTGCAACGTTGCGGTGACCAAAAAAGTAATTCTGACGTTTTAAATTTTTTTTTTTCTCGTTACGCCATTTAACGATAGTGTTAATTCTTCTTTTATATTGATAGATCTGGCAATTCTGAACTGGGCGATACCAAATATGTGTATATTTGATTTTTTTGTTTTATTTTGCATGGGGCGAATGGGGGGGACGATTTGAACTTTTAGGGTATGTGCACACGTTGCGGATTTGTTGTGGATCCGCAGCGTTTTTTGAGGTGCAGAAACGCTGCAGATCCGCAATTGATTTACAATACAATGTAAATCAATGAGAAAAAAAAAATGCTGTGCCCACTTTGCGGAAAATCCGCTGCGGAAACGCTACGGTTTAAAAGAAGTAGCATGTCACTTCTTTTTTGTGAATCTGCAGCGTTTTTGTACCCATTCCATTATAGAAAACCGCAGGGGTAAAAACCACAGCAAATCCGCAAGAAAACCGCAGCAAAAACGCACAAAAAAAGCTGCGGAACCGCACAAAAAAACGCAGGTGCGTTTTCTGCCAGGAGAGGCAGAATCCGCACCAGAAATTCCTAAGCCTAATCTGCAACGTGTACACATAGCCTAATATATATTTTTAAAAACATTTCTTTTCTTTTTTAACTTTTGGCATGCTTCAACAGTCTCCATGGGAGACTAGAAGCTGCCATAATCCGAAAGGTTCTGCTACATACAGGCGATGAAGAGATCGCCTGTATGTAGCAGAAATGCTCACTTGCTATTAGCGCCGACCATCGGGCGCTGCTCATAGCAATCTGGCTATGACAACCATAGAGGTCTGCTGGAGACCTCTGGTTGTCATGCCAACCAATCGGTGACCCGCGATCACCTGATGGGGTCGCCGATGGGCGGGATTCCGGCGCGATTTCTAGAAGCTCAAGTTAAATGCCGCTGTCAGAGAATGAAAGCGGCATTTAACTAGTTAACAGCCACGAGTGGATCGCGATTCCACCCGTGGCTGTTGCGGGCACATGTCAGCTGTACATATCAGCTTTCATGTGCCCGGAAAGTTGCGGCCTCATCACCGGAGCCCGCACCAAACAGGTGGAGTCCGACAGCGGCATACTATTACGCCCAATGTCGGAAAGGGTTAAGGACGCAGCGATACCACATATGTTTCTCTTTGTTACTTTATTTTTGATGGGGCTAGGAGAGGGGAAGGCCATTAATATTTTTTTTCTATATTTTTAAAAACATTTTTCTTCATTTATCTTAATTTATAGCCCCCTCAGGGATCGTGAACCTGCAATCGTCTGATCGTGGATATTATACTGTGATACTATAATATAGGAGTATATGGTATAAATCATGGTTGAAATGGAATCCTATCGACACTTCACACTGCAGACGAGAGTGCGATGGGCGCATTAAATGGCATGGCGCACATCCCCGTGGTTCCCACACTTTAAATGCCGCAGTCAGAGATTGTCAATGAGGCTGAAGGGATCAACAGTGCTTTGAGAAGCAGATAACAGCTGCATCATAGAAAAAGACCTGACATTGGACAAACCCATATATCCAATATTTGGAATGGATTAAAGAGGTTGTCCGATCTCAGAAGAAAAGTCTGTGGTCGCTATGCAATGCTCACACTATCATGATTCCCCTGTATTTCCCAAGTTAGCGGGCGGTCACATGAAACATGTATACAACTTGCAAACTTGTGGACATGTGATGACTAGACTCCAGCAAGTAACCGCAATTATGGAAATTGTATCCATGCACACACGACCACCCATCTGCACGGGAAATAGTGGTAAGGACTCACATTTCAGCAATCTGCAATCAGAGTGACTGCAGACATTTCTTTTTAAAGTGATCAACCCCTTTAAGTTCATATATTTTACTATGCCATTAAACACAGATTTACATATCACCAAGCTCTCTCCAGTACTAGTACTACATTCATGTAAAGGTTTGATATAAAAGAAGTATTATACATATATACATCAAGCTAATTGGTAACATTCATAACTTGCCTTCTTCCAGAAATTTGATGTCGGAGGTGTCCAGGTTATGATCTCTCTCAAATAGTTGCTTTCCTGCACAACACAAAACACATTAAAAAAACTTTGGTTAGAAATAAATAGTTCATGAGAAGAACATAGGAGCGGTAACCTACAAATCATTGAAAATGCAGTTACATACAAAAAGTCAATTCCCCCACATATGGACATGTGACTGTACTTTCCAATATTAGTAAAAATATTGCCAGACATCCCAACGTCTAGCACTGCAGTGATAATCCCATAAGACTTGCCTTATTTTAAACCATGATGGAATAAAAGTTATAAAATAATATATCAGGAGCATCTGTCCATCTCTGCAGCCTTTTAGGCCACGTTCAAACAACCGTATTTTTGATCCGAGTGCTGTTCATGAAAAAACATATCAAGACTAATATTGCCGTATATACTCGAGTATAGGAAGAGATTTTCAGCTCATTTTTTTAGGATGAAAGTGCCCCTCTCTGGGGAGGGGGAGCGGCAGGAGTGGAGACTATCATATCATACTCACCCTCCCTGGCGTGGTCTCTGCACGTCCCTGCTTCTCAGATGGTCTCGGCGCCGGCAGCTCTTCCTGTGTTCAGCGATCACATAGTACCGCTCATTAAAGTAATCAATATGGATGCGCCTCCACTCCCATAGGCGTGGAGCGCATATTCATTACTTTAATGAGCAGTACCATGTGACCACTGAACACAGGAAGAACTGCCGGCACCGAGACCATCTGAGAAGCAGGGACGTGCAGAGAATGCTCTAGGAGTGGGTGAGCAATGCGATATTCACCTGGGCTCTGTCTTCCGCGTCCTCTGGCTGCGACGTTCAGGTCAGAGGGCGTGATGATGTGATTAGTGCGTGCCTTCTGCCTGAACAGTCACTGAAGAGACCCGGAAGACACAGCGGTGCGGCGGTGGAACGTGAATATTGCAAGTGCTGGGGGCCTGCAATTATATTTAGGTAGAGCGTTATTCCTTAAAGCTAAGGACATTTCAAAGGAGTTATGAGAGAATTTAATATCAGTTATGTCAGGAATAGAGGGAGTATCTATTGATTTTTCACTTTGAGGCAATACAAGTTTTTATGCCAGAATAAATATGTAAAGAAACTTGTCTAACTTTTTTTTGAGGGTGGTGATCAGATGCCATTTAAGTCATTAGTAAAGACAAGAGAGAGAGAGCGAGAGCGCGAGAGAGAGAGAGCGAGAGAGAGAGCGAGCGAGATCCCCGAGTCGGAATATGCCTCCAGGCATGCTCAGAAGTAAAAACTGCATCCGTCACTGGATTCCTGTGTTTCACAGTGTGCACAGGATCGAGTGTCCATAGGCTCCCATTCTGTGGAACGACGTATGCCGCAGGAGGCGTCGGGGAACGTTTTTCCACTGCAGACATAAAACGTTTCATTGAACGTTTTTTTCCAGACGACGTACAGCAAAATTCCACTGGATCCAGTGCACGACGGACGAAACGTGTAGCCATCCGTCACAATCCGTTGCTAACGGAGGTCTATGGGAAAAAACAGGATCCTGCAAAAAAAATATGCAGGATCCTGCATTTTCAAAAAACGACGTATCTCGACTAGTGTCGCTTTCACACTTCCGTCTTTTGTCTCAGGTCGAAATCCGTCATTTTTCCATAGACTTGTATTAGCGACGGATTGTGACAGATGGCCATCCGTTTCATCCGTCATGCACTGGATCCGTCGGAAAATAGTGGTCCGTCGTGTAGAGAAAACGTTCAGAGGAATGTTTTTTCTGCACATTGGAAAATCGCTCAGCGACGGGTCCTGCGCTGTCCGTCGTTGGCTATAATGGAAGCCTTTGGATGCAGGATCTATCGCTGACCGTGAAACACAGGAATCCAGCGACGTATCCCATTTTTTCCCTCTGAGCATGCCCGGAAAGATTTTCAAGGCAGGAGAAAATCTCTCTCTCATCCCCGGAATACCAAGTCCCATATCTACACCTGAAAAGCTCAGCTGACGCATCCGTCATAACACTGGATGCGTTCCCTCCGTTGTATCACTATTTTATCGACATCCGTCGGCACGTCTTCCCGACGCATTAGGACGGGATACTGCCGACGAAAGTGTGAAAGGAGAGAGAGACACACACCTTTCCCGGGCATTAGGATGGGACACTACCGACGGAAGTGTGAAAGGAGAGCGAGGAAGAGGGAGAGATTTTTCCCTGCCTGGAAAATCTCAGAGGGAAAAAACGGGACACGTCGCTGGATTCCTGTGTGTGACGGTCAGCGATGGATCTTGCGTCCATAGGCTTACATTACAGTTTTTCCAAAACTCGACGGATTTCGACGTGAGACAAAAGACAGAAGTGTGAAAGAGGCCTTAGCCTTGTCTCTGCTACAAATCTCTAGGAGGATACCTTAGAATCTAAATGACGGGGGCAGCATGGTGGCGCAGTGGTTAGCACAGCAGCCTTGCAGCGCTGGAGTCCTGGGTTCCAATCCCACCTTGGACAACATCTGCAAAGAGTTTGTATGTTCTCTCCGTGTTTGCGTGGGTTTCCTCCGGGCACTCAGGCTTCCTCCCACATTCCAAAGACATACTGATAGGGAATTTAGATTGTGAGCCCCATCGGGGACAGCGATGATAATGTGTACAAACTGTAAAGCGCTGCGTAATATGTTAGCGCTATATAAAAATAAAGATTATTATTATTATTATAAATGACTAATAAATGCCAACCAGTCCAAATTATAACTCCAGACCCAAAGATTACCGTATATGCTCGTGTATAAGCCAAGATTTTCAGCACTTTTTTTCTGTGCTGAAAACGTCCCCCTCGGCTTATACACGAGTCATTGTCCCAGGAGGTCGGCAGGGGAGGGGGGAGCGGAAGGAGCCGGCGGCTGTCACTTCATACTTCTACTCCTCGCGCGATCGCTGCAAGTCCTCCCCTACATCACTATGTTGGTTCAGCGAGGCTCCTTCCTGTGTTCAGCGGTCACATGGTAACGCTCATTAAAGTAATGAATATGGATGTGACTCCACTCCCATAGGGGTGGAGCACATATTCATTAATGAGCGGTACCACATGACCGCTGAACACAGGAAGGAGCTGCCGGTCCCGGGACAACAGAGAGATGCAGGGACGTGCAGCAATAGTGCGAGCAGGGTGAGGAGGACGGGGGAGCACAGCAGAGCCATGCATACAACAGGAGGAGGACAGACGAGCCATGCACACAACAGGGGGAGGACGGAGGAGCCATGCACGCAACAGGGGGAGGACGGAGGAGCCATACACGCAACAGGGGGAGGACGGAGGAGCCATGCACGCAACAGGGGGAGGACGGAGGAGCCATGCACGCAACAGGGGGAGGATGGAGGAGCCATGCACAGAACAGGGGGAGGACGGAGGAGCCATGCACACAACAGGGGGAGGACGGAGGAGCCATGCACACAACAGGGGGAGGACAGAGAAGCCATGCACAGAACAGGGGGAGGACGGAGGAGCCATGCACACAACAGGGGGAGGACGGAGGAGCCATGCACAGAACAGGGGGAGGACGGAGGAGCCATGCACACAACAGGGGGAGGACAGAGGAGCCATGCACACAACAGGGGGAGGACGGAGGAGCCATGCACACAACAGGGGGTGGACGGAGGAGCCATGCACACAACAGGGGGAGGACGGAGGAGCCATGCACACAACAGGGGGAGGACGGAGGAGCCATGCACACAACAGGGGGAGGACGGAGGAGCCATGCACACAACAGGGGGAGGACGGAGGAGCCATGCACACAACAGGGGGAGGACGGAGGAGCCATGCACACAACAGGGGGAGGACGGAGGAGCCATGCACAGAACAGGGGGAGGATGGAGGAGCCATGCACACAACAGGGGGAGGACGGAGGAGCCATGCACACAACAGGGGGAGGACGGAGGAGCCATGCACACAACAGGTGGAGGACGGAGGAGCCATGCACACAACAGGGGGAGGACGGAGGAGCCATGCACACAACAGGGGGAGGACAGAGGAGCCATGCACAGAACAGGGGGAGGACGGAGGAGCCATGCACACAACAGGGGGAGGACGGAGGAGCCATGCACATAACAGGGGGAGCCAAACATACCAGGACAGGGATGAGGGGACAATACATACCCGGCTTATACTCAAGTCAACAAGCTTACCCAGTTTTCCGTGGCAAAATTAGGTGCTTCAGTTTATACTCGAGTATATACGGTAACTGGACTTACAAAGATTTCATTTGGCTTATTACAACCATTACCTACGCCAATTAGAAGGATAACTGGGACGTAGATATTTTGCTATGCTAAAAGTCGACCATTCCATTTTGAGACTGACAATGGCTTCTGATTAGAGCAACCATTTACACCCCTTGTCAAGAGGACAAACTATAACATAGATGTCAAATGCGGACCAGTTCAATATGCTATTCAACTATGAAGGATTGACTGGAAATCTATTGGACTCACCTGTTACCCTCAAAGCTGTCTTTTATGAAGTCCCCTCCTTGCTATTTAACCCCTTTACCACCTTGGGCTATTCAGTTTTTGCGTTTTCGTTTTTGGTCCCCTTATTCACAGAGCTATAACTTTTATTCTTCCATCAATATGGCCATGTGAGGGCTTGTTTTTTGCAGGACGAGTTTTACTTTTGAACAACACCATTGGTTTTACAATATAGCGTACGGGACAATGGGAAATATGTTTCCAATGCGGTGAAATTGCAAGAAAAGTGCAATTTCACAAATTGTTGGGGGTTTTTTTGTTTTTTTTTTACAGTGTTAACTAATTGCTAAAACTAGCCTGCCATTATGATTCTCCAGGTCATTGCGAGTTCGCGGATAGAAAACATGTTTAGTTTTTTTTTTTTTTTTTTAATTTAATAAGAAAAAAAAAAAATCAAAAGTTTGTAAAAAAAAAAAAAAGTGCTGCCATTTTCCGAGACTCAGAGCATCTCCGTTTTTTTAAATCTGGGGGTGTGAGGGCTTATTTTTTGCGCAGACATTTTTATTGATATTATGTTTTGAATGTGGCAATCCACAATAAGGGGGTGATTGGAACTTTTTTTAAATATTTTTAAAAACGTATTTTTTTACATGCTTTTTTACATGCTTCAATACTCTCTTTAGGAGACTTGTAGCTGCGATCATCTGATCGCATGTGCTACACGTAGCAGCCCTCTACTGCAGACCCCAGGTTGTCATGCCAACCCATCAGTGTCACGTGGTCATGTGACAGGGGTGCCGCTTTGCACAAGTTAAATGCCTGCCGCTGTCAGTGAGCGAGTATACATACATCACAGGTAGTAAAGGGGTGAATAGAATCACCACAGACCAATGATCATCCACTAGCCATCCTTACCAATATAAGCAGTATGGCTAGTAAAGGGTAGTGGAGTTGTGAGACAGTAGTGAAAACAGACCTAAAAGCCCCAAGTTGACTGGATCACAAGAAAAAAAGCCACGGCCTACAAAGTTGTACATACCACTGAGAGTCATACGCCACCAAAGGCCCCATCAAGTCACACCATGAGGCAGAGGCAGCTAATGAAATGCCCTTCACCTGAGCTGGCAGGAAAGTAGGCAACACCTACAAAGTGGCAGGAAAGCCTTCAGGCAGGCCAAACAGGAAACAGTGGCAAACACCAAACAAGAGACACGTGGCCAGATCCACAAGACATGAGACCAGACATGAGGTGGCCAGCAAAACACACAAGATACGAGGCCAGACACTACCGAGATTCTAACACGACCGGCTCTTTAACAAACTAAGCTACAGCACCTAAACGAGAAACGCCAGGCTGCAAGAATCACAATTCTTCATGACGTGATAATCACAAGACCACGGGACTACTGAAACACAAGGCCCCAGATATCAAACATTGGTAGGAACGGAAGCATTAAATGTAGATCCTCCCAGACTGGGCCACTATATTCATTGCCATTTATACTAGAGGTATTCTATGATTCACGGCTCCTCCGTGTGCTCAATGCTCCAACATCCAAAAGACAGGAAACCACATTGAAGGAGGAAGTGCAAGTTTTTAAGTCCTCATTCTCCCCTTCAGTCTTTGGACAGCATTTTACATCAGTATCTGTAAGCCAAAACCAGGAGTGGTTTATAAATACAGGAGTGGTGACATGATTTTATTTTTTCCTCTGATTGTTCCACTCCTGGTTTTGGCTTACAAATACTGATGTAAAATACTGACCTAATACCGAAGGTGGGAACGTGGCCTTATTTTGTGCTCTTGAAAGGCTTGAAAAATCCTTCCAGGCATGCTCAGAAGGGAAAAACTGGACCAGTCGCTGGATTCCTGTGTGTGACGGTCAGCAATGCATCCTGCGCCCATAGGCTTCCATTGTAGCCAACGACAGGCAGCGCAGGATGTATCGCTGACCGATTTTCCGACGTGCACAAAAAAAATGTTACTATGAACGTTTTCTCCGCACAACTGACCGCTATTTTACGACGGATCCAGTGCACGACGGATGAAACGGATGGCCATCCATCACAATCCGTCGCTAATACAAGTCTGTGGGAAAATGTAGGATCCTGCATTCACAAAAAACGACGGATTGTGACGGGAGCTGAAAGACGGAAGTGTGAAAGTAGCCTAAGGAGACTTTCATTTAAGTCTACGCATGTGCAAAAAAAAATTTGGATTCCATAAGGAGCCGACATGTAGAATCTATTTTTACAAATACAATACAAATCTTTAAATGGAATCTGTCATCCCAAAATTTGCCTATAAGCTAAGGCCGCCGCCATTAGGGGCTTATCTACAGAATTCTGTAATGCTGTAGATAAGTCCCAGATGTAACCTGCAAGATAAAAAAAAAAAACACAGGTTTATATTATAGTCACCCAGGGGCGGTCCCGCTGCGGTCCGGTCCGATGGGAGTCGCGGTCTGGATCCGGCGCCTCCCATCTTCATACGATGACGTCCTCTTCTTTTCTTCCTGCCGCAGCTCCGGTGCAGGCGTACTTTATCTGCTCTGTTGAGGGCAGAGCAAAGTACTGCAGTGCGCAAGTTAGAAATCGACTCCATGAGGATGGTCTGAGTGCCCGACGTCCACAGATGGGGGTTGTGCTCACAGCCCAACACTGTTCAGGACGCCTGGCATTTCCACAGAACACCAGGATTGGCAAAATCGCTACTGGCGCCCTGTACTCTTCACAGATAAAAGCAGGTTCACACTGAGCACATGTGACAGACGTGACAGAGTCTGGAGACACCATGGAGAGCATGACGAGTTTGGCAGCGGGTCAGTAATGGTGTGGGGTGGCATTTCTTCGGAGGGCTGCACAGCCCTCCATGTGCTCGCCAGAGGTAGCCTGACTGCCATTAGGTGCCGAGATGAGATCCTCAGACCCCTTGTGAGACCATATGCTGGTACGGTTGGCCCTGGGTTCCTCCTAATGCAGGACAATGCCAGACCTCATGTGGCTGGAGTGTGTTAGCAGTTCCTGCAAGATGAAGGCATTGAAGCTACAGACTGGCCCGCCGGTTCCCCAGACCTGAATCCGATTGAACACATGTGGGACATCATGTCTCGCACCATCCACCAACGTCACGTTGCACCACAGACTGTCCAGGAGTTGGCGGATGCTTTAGTCCAGGTCTGGGAGGATATCCCTCAGGTGACCATCCGCCGCCTCATCAGGAGCATTCCAAGGCATTGTAGGGAGGTCATACAGGCACGTGGAGGCCACACACACTACTGAGCATCATTTCCTTGTCTTGAGGCATTTCCACTGATGTTTCATCAGCCTATAACTTCATTTTCCACTTTGATTTTGAGCATCATTCCAACTCCAGACCTCCGTGGGATATTAGTTGTGATTTACATTGATCATTTTTAGGTTTTATTGTTCTCAACATATTCAACTATGTAACGAATAAAGATTTACAACTGGAATCTTTCATTCAGTGATATCTAGGATGTGGGATTTCAGTGTTCCCTTTATTTTTTTGAGCAGTGTATTTAAGCGATGAAAAAAATTCAGAATATTTTCCCAAGTTCCGTAACATTTTTATCTTTCTCTTGATGGCGGTCGAGATAGGGCTTGTTTTTTTACGCAGTGAGCCGACACCAATATTGTGTACATAAGATGCTATAATTTCTTATTTCTACAATTTTATAGGGAGGTGTGGTGAACAAAACAAAAAAAGTTCTGGTGGATTGCTTTTTTTTCTGTATACAGCATTTATGAATCAAATTAATTCCATATTTTAATAAATCAGACGAACGTGGCAATACCAAATATGCTTTGTTTTTCTTACATTTTAATGAAGGAAGAGAGGCAAATTGTTTTTGAATTATTTCTGAGTTTTCTTGTACTTCCCCTATTTACCCATGAGGGCTTGAAATTCCCTCAACCACCATATAATTTCTTCACTATTAAAGATAAAGTAGAATGTAAGCCCACAAGGGCAGGGTCCTCGCCCCCTGTATCAGTCTGTAATTGTTAGTTTGCTTACTATAAGTGATATCTGTGATTTGTATGTAACCCCTTCTCATGTACAGCACCATGGAATCAATGGTGCAATATCAATAATAACAACAGGGAAAAGAAGAGGATAGAACTCTACTGCCATCTACTGACCGCTCTTTGTACTACAAGTGCAACTATTCTTGATTTATATTTACTTCCTTACACGCTCTTAAATAAAGGATTCCTACATTCTTTCCATAATATCAACAATATAATCTGACAAACTCATTGAACAGATAATTTCAAGTCATGTGACAGGGGTACATTAAAGATAAAAATGTTTATTCAATATATTAAAGAATAAATTATTAAAATAGCCGCGGGCTCCAACTAAGTGTCTTGATTTTACCAATCTCCCCTAATTAAGTATTATTCAGGCCAGATTTACAGTGGGGGAAATAAGTATTTGATCCCTTGCTGATTTTGTAAGTTTGCCCACTGACAAAGACATGAACAGTCTATAATTTTAAGGGTAGGTTCATTTTAAGATTGAGAGATATACCTCCAATAGACACTCATCTATACCACAGAAGACAATCAGATATATTAAAAAGTCGTTATCAGACCTTCTTTTGATAGATGCTTAGAGAATTATACATCCCTCAAAAAAAGATTATTCTTTCTTCTGTACAGTACACAAGAAATATTCAAGAATAGATTATTTATACCACATCATCTCATTAGTCAGGTCAAGAAAATTACCTATGACACTAGAATATACTCAGACCATGCCCCACTTCTTCTCAACCTTACCTTTAACAATACAAGAAAATGTGCATTCAATTGGAAACTTAACAACAACGTAATCTATCATACTGAGTTGCAGACACATAAGAGAAAATATTAAACATTTTTTCTTAGAAAACTGCTTAGACAATATTTGTGACTCCAATATTTGGGAGGCACACAAAGCAGTGCTTAGAGGCATCCTTATAGAATTTGGTTCTGGGGAAAAAGAAAAAAAAGAAGAGAAGCTACCAGCTACCTTATTAAATCAAATGAAAGACTTAGAAGAGAAACAAAAGTATCTCAAACACCTACAGTAGAAAAAGACCTTTTCAGACTGAGATCAGAACTCAGTTGCTGAGACAAGAATCTGAAAAATACCTGCATTATTCTTCATCTGGGCAAATAAATTCAGCATATATACAAAAGATCAAAGATAAATGAGATCAGATACTATATATTATTAAAAGGATGATATAGCTAACATGTTCAGTTCATTTTATTCAGATCTTTATAATCTTAAAATAAAGGAAGATCACAAATCTTTCAAAAAGAAATCCGAACTAATTAACAACTATCTACAAAAACAGATTTACCAAATCTAACAGTCCAACAAAAAAGACTTTTGGATAGTTCAATTACGATTGATGAATTAGAATTTGATATCAAATCAAGTCCTAAAGGGAAAAGCCCAGGCCCAGATGGCTACTCCATGGAGTACTGTAAAATCTTTAGAGAACTCTCCCCGTATCTGTTGAAATACTTTAATAATATACCCATAGCAAACCCTTTCAAAACAGAAGCACTATCCACTCACATCACACTTATCCCAAAAGAGGGCAAAGATCCAACCCTATGCGGAAGCTACAGGCCTATTTATTTGCTCAATAATGATATAAAACTCTATGGAAAAATCTTAGTCTACAGAATTCAGATCAACCTCAAGAAGGTGGGCTTTGTGAGGGGTAGGGAGGCCAAAGACAACGTCATCAAAACCCTGAACATTATTAACTTTACAAAACTTAACATACAAACTGCCTTTTTGTTGAATGATGCCGAAAAGTCCTTTGATCGAATTGATTGGGAATTCATGGATAAAGTGCTGGCGAAATTTAGCTTCCCTGCTTCTTTCATCAAAAAAATAACGGCTCTTTATTCTAAACCCTCGGCTCAAGATTAATAATGAACTTTCTCCAAGCTTTGAGAATAAAAAAAAAAAAAGGGACAAGGCAGGGATGGCCCTCTTTCCCCACTCGTTTGTTCTGGTCATGGAAACTTTTGTACAAAAAAAATAAGACAAAATCCCTTAATCAAGGGTGTAAAATGTGGCACAAAATAGCTGCATTTGCAGATGATGTTCTCTTCTACCTCACAGACCCATGGCAATCTATCTCTCCACTACTTGAAGAAATGCACGGATTTGGCCTTGCCTCAAATTTTAAAATAAACTAAGTCTGAATTGTTAAATATTAATGTAAAACAGGAGAACTGGACTCTCCTATCCAAATTATCTCCATTCAAAAATAATTGTTCCCATATTACGCACTTAGGGACCAAGATTAGTAATTCCATCTCCTCTTTATACAACCAAAATGTTATACCTTTAATCCACAATCTAGAGCGCGATATCTCCTTGTGGAAGGAAGCGCCTATTTCCTGGTGTGGTACAATCAACCTAATAAAGTTATTTTACCCAAAATACTATATTTTCTTCAAGTCCTACCTATCGACATCCCACAATCCTTCTTTCAAAAAAGCAAAACTCTGATCTCCAAATTTATCTGGCAAAATAAAAGGCCATAGAATTAAATATTCCACACTAATAAAAAGGAAAAATAAGGGGGAACTGGGACTTCTGGACTTTGAAAAATATAGACTTGCTACGCCCCTGGCTAGTACCAGGGAATGGCGAATGTCCCCACCTAGGAGGCTCTGGGTTGACATAGAATTCAGTTCTCTTAACAGAAACATCAGTCACTCTCTCTGGCCAACACGGCATAATAAATTCAAATATTGCAAAGTTATAAACCCGCTCACCAGATTATCCATAAGCCTGAGAAACAAAACTAACAAAAAACACAATCTGGTCCCTAATATTTGCACATATACTAAACTAGTATACCCGATATCAAATGGATATAAATCTGTTAAAAAATTAAATCTTCAGAAAATCTTTCTTACATACAAATCGGCCAACTAATTCAGAAAAATAATACTCTTTCCACTCGCAAACTTAAAACTTTATTTAATGGCATCGAATTGACAGATTCTGAACTTGAAATCATAAAAGAAACAGCCAGATTTCACCTGCCAGATATCTCTACCAAAACAGTTGATAATTTAATACTAAACATCTTTTTCGGAATGAATGTAAATAAAAAAATATTTCTAAAATATATAAAATCCTTTGCGACTCAGGAGAAATCCCCCAATTTATTGGCAAACAGGAGAAATAATTCAAATATAACCTTCTCTCTCATCCCTTATTTCCCTTCCCCCTCCCTTACTCGGTTTCCTAATCAGAGTTCCATTAATCTTTGTACCCCTTAAAGAAAATGAATGTTGATTTTTCTGTGTATCTTTGCTGTTATATTGCTTATGTCAATATTCTTAAATAAGGAACTTATAAAAAATAAAAAAAATAGAAACTGAGTGACGTGATTCACACGAAACCCGAGGGATCCATTTACTATACTGAGGCAGCAGGAGTTACTCTGGACTCCGTCTGGCCTCTGGTCAGCGGTGTCCTTTTCAGAAGTGCACAAAACTGTGTCCGACGGCACTTTTATGCAATGCTAAAAAGATGGACACCGCCGGATCACAGTTCGAATGGCGTCCACAGTGCCTAATTATAAGATATCTTCCACCAGAGGTTCCGTCTGTATCACGTATTTCAGAGATTTACACGGAAACCCCGATGAAAAGGAGTCCAACGCAGGATAAATGAGTGCCCAGCATTACTGCAATCTTTAGGAGGCAGAATGAACAAAACAGCAGCAGGTGAAGAATTAGTTTTATTTATTTTTTTGACGCCGTTCCTCGTGCAATATAATTGATTAGGTGACTTTATTCTTCGGGTCGGTGCGAATACAGCGATTATTCTGATTTTTGGGAGGCAGAATGACCGGCTTGTTTTTTTTGGGACAAGATGACGTTTTGAGCGGTACCATGTTTATTTATATCCGTCTTTTTTATCGCGTTTTATTCCACTTTTTGCTCGGCAGTATGATGATAAAGCATTGTTTTTTTACCTTTTTATGGTATTCACTAAAGGGGTTAACTAGAGGGACAGTTTTATAAGACGGGTCACTGCAAATATTTATAGATATAATAATATTTATATAATAAATATTTTACTTTGTCCATCTATGGGACTATAATTTTTTGCAGGACTATAATTTTTTGCAGGCTGATCGCTTGTACAGCATGGGGATGCAGGAGCATACCCATACTATGCAAACTGACAGCTCTGCACTGACAAAGTTGCTGATCATACACTGCGTATGATCAGCAAGTTTTCTAGCTCTAGTGACCCGGATGTCATCATGGCAATGATCGGGACCCCGCATCATGCCGTGGGGTCTCAGATCCAAAAGGCAGAGGGGCTGTCAGCCCTCTGCCAGCTCCCTTGAATGCTGCAATCATGTTCGATCGCTGCATTTCAGGGGTTAAAGTGCAGTGAACAGTGCGTGTCAGAATCAGCAGACACCCATTGGCGACCAGCCGCGCACAACCGGCGTGCGTGGGCGATTGAAATGATGTAATAATCTGTCTCAAATAGGGCCAGGGAACATAGACAGATTATTATGTCAGATGTCAGAAAGGGGTTAATCCGTCAAGTGCTTTTAACAGCGAGATTTCACAGCAAGTCCACGTTAAAGGGGGAGGTGGGGGGGACACAACCTGTGATGTCTAAATATACGTCAAAGGATGTAAAGGTGTTAAATAATTAAATTGCCGCGGCTGGAGCTTGACTATATAATCTAGCTCCTAAGCCCCATCCACACCTGTGGACACGCTTCCAGGAAAATAATACAAATCCTAATACAAAAATAGTTTAAGGGCGTTATCACGCCAACCCCTTTAAATTGTGATTAATGACTGCACACTACAATACATAACATCACATATGTCTATGGCGTGCTCTCCCAAATGAATATTGAGGGACCATGTTGCAAGGAAAAGATACAACCTCAGTAACAGGAGACTTACCAGATAATTTACTTTTTCCCGCTTGCTCCTCTTCCTTTTGTCTTTTCCGTCTCATCTCTACCATCTCTACATCAAATTTGGCTTTCCAATTAAGGAAGTTTTCAATTGTAACTGGAGTCCCATGGAAACGTTTCTAGGAGAATTATCAGGTTCACATAAACATTGTTGTCTATGCATCAGCTAAAGTCACGATACAACATCTTGAAACATGCCAGCCAACCACCTCAACCCAGGACCTAAGGAACACCCAAACACCCAGCTGGTGACAATAGCATATGTGCAGAGAGGGAGCAACGATTCTAAATACTTTCCATTATAACTTGACTTTTACCAAGAAATATCTGACTAAAAGATCTAAACATCGACACAACAAACTGTCTGAAAAACAAAATTCCTGACAGTCTCAAAACTTTTGGCCACGACTGTACTGACATAACCACTGACATTCACTGAGCAGTAGGGTTGAGCGACCTTGACTTTTTTAGGGTCGAGTCATGTTTCACGAAACCCGACTGTTGGAAAAGTCGAGTCGGGCGAAATCGGCCGATTACTGCGCAAAGTCGAGGATCGGCCGGAACACAAAACCCTATGCACGTCAATGGGGATTGATCTTCTCCCTCTCCCTCTCCCCCTCCGTCCCAGCACAGAAAATTTCGTTTTACACATTCCAAATCGCTACTGCGCACAAGCGATAAAATGATGATAGGCGTGCACGCCCTAACCCCTATGTCATCACTCTGCCCACGCTCCTTCATTGGCTGTAAAAATGGCGCTAAACGCGTCATACGAAACGCGACTTTGGCGCCAAGATCGCGTACCGCATGGCCGACCCCACACAGGGATCGGGTCGGGTTTCATGAGACGCCGACTTTACCAAAAGTCGGCGACTTATGAAAATGAACGATCCGTTTCGCTCAACCCTACTGAGCAGTACTTTTCTACGGGAAGTTACCTTTTCTGCTTCTTCCACCTCCTTTTCCTTCTGTATTTTTTCCTCTTCTCTCCGGTTTTTTATTTGGTCTATAATTTCATTTAGTTTATCTTGGGCAGCAGACACTAAAGTGAAAATCATCACCATTCCCAGGTTCTCCTGAGCCTACAAAAGATCAGAGGGTTACTTATGTGGTTTGGTTCGGATTGTCTTCAACTCACAAAAACAAAAAGTTATCAATCCTTCGTCAGATGAGACTTAGGCAGGGTCCAATACTAAAACTCGAGCCAGTCTCATCTGCCAACTGTGGCTAGCTTTGTTTGGCTATCCACAAAGTAGACAAGTGCAGGAGATGCCTGCTATGTAACTGCAATAGTCTGGTCTATAAATTGGACTACAATAGTGCACGTTGCATTTTTTCCCCAGAGACCATTAGTCCATGTGAACCGAATGAGTGTGCTGTTCATGTGCGATACATGGACATATAAACCACAAAGAGCGATGTAATCACTCAGCACATTGATTGACAGACTTGCTATGTACACATACATTGATGAGCAGGCTGTGAATGTGTAAGGGAGTGATAACAATATGCTCAATGGCAGAGAGCAGTGACTGTTACAGCCCCCTTGCACCGCCCCAATGACTGGAAGCCAGTGGCTGCAGGGAGAATAAAACTTCACTTTCTCCCTTTGAGCTGCCAGTAAGCCCGACAGACTAAACAGATGATTTAAAAGCCATTTACCTGCAGATTAACACAACATCTGCAAGTGAAGTGTTGTTCTGGAGGTGACAGGTTACATTTAAGTTAAAGCGTAGAACTGACCTGCTCCGCTAATAAGGCCAAGACAGCAGAAGCATCACCATCTTCAAGGTTCTCTTGGGAAACAATTTCATAGAGAGGAGCTTCATCTGGATAGGACTCCACATACGTAAACTTCAGCGTTACTTGTACATCTGTAAAACAAATCATAAGGTGAGATTGTGATGACCTAAAAGCTGATTTAGCGGAGGGAGGCTATGTGGAATCCCAAGTATTCGGATACAGGAAAGATATATATCTTGGCACCGTGTTAGTCAGTAGATAGAAAAATATTTAGAATTGAGAGTCCTCAGTGGTTGATACCTTTTAATGGCTAACTGAAAAGATGGTAACAAATTGCAAGCTTTCGAGACTACACAGGTCTCTACATCAGGCAAAGACTAAAACAAATTCT
Organism: Ranitomeya variabilis; assembly: GCF_051348905.1. Lineage (NCBI taxonomy): Eukaryota > Metazoa > Chordata > Amphibia > Anura > Dendrobatidae > Ranitomeya > Ranitomeya variabilis. Next base: position 716,684,757 of record NC_135233.1, on the reverse strand, counting down.
GAAGAATCACATATTTATACACAACACAGCACAGAACTGTCATTATGGGAGAGTGATAAACAGTTGTGTCTATAAATATTGGAACAATTCCTAGATAAGGAGTGAACATTTTATTGTCCTCTGATTGGGGTCAGGTTCTGTGTCATGATGCCCCATAAGGTCTGAAGTGCAAATTTCTTAATTGATGTAAAAGGACTTAAATCCATGCGACACATTCATTCCTGGACTAAGTGTGTCAAAGCTCGTCATAAGTTTATATTCCCAGATTCTCCTGTCTCTCTGAGATTTGAAGTTACCTTTCAATACAAGTAATTTCAGGTCCATGGTGCTATGATCAGGGAGACAAAAATGTTTGGCCACAGGTAGATCTATTCTTTTATAGTGTTGCAGAGAGAATTTATCCTTGTTCTCAGTTTTTGCCCTGTCTCCCCTACATACAGAACCCCAGTTGGACATTTAGTACAAATAATTGAGTACACCACATTAGATGTGATGCAGCTGAAAGTACCTGGGATCTTGTAGTCCTGATGTTCTGTACGGTTATTTATTACTCAAAGGCCAGTAGGGGTTTTTTTTAGCATAGTTGTGAAATTCAGATATGTTATTACTGGATTGACAGCAAAATGTCAGGTATTTTATGGATAAAGATGACAAATCACATTATACTAGAATTGTTTATGACAGGTAAAAAAAAAAAAGTGGTAATAGACAGATCTCATCTGACATGGAGAATTGCAATATAAATGCAGTTCCCTATACCTTAGGTAGGAGAGTAGCCAGACCAAGCTTTTTTTGGTTTAGGCTGACCTGACTCCCAGAAGCACTGTGCTCCTTCTGTATTTTCCCTCTCTCACCTCTGGTAGAATTTGGTGTGTTGTACAAGGGATGAAAGAGTAACATAATACTCTGCAATAAATCAGCTGATGTTAAAAAAAAACAAAAACTACATGGGAGCATTAAAGACCTTTTGGAAAACTCCTCCTGTGGTGCAGTTTGCTTACAACCTGCGATTAAATCACCCTCCCCAGGTCCAGCACAGTCACCCCCACTTCTCCTGGTGTCGTTTATTGTCTGCAGCAGTGACATCACATTGACAATGCTCTTAACAATAAATGAGCTCGGTGCTTTTACCAGAGTGAAAGACACGAGTTGCTCCAAGCTAAGGAGCTCACTGATTGGCTGCAGTGCTTTCGGATTGATGACAGTGCTGCATTCAAGACATAAAGAGCATTGGAGAGCCAGCGCTGGAGCAGATGAGGACGAGAACCAGCTGGCTCTATTTTACATTCCTGCCTGCAGAACCCCTTTAAATACAGATAAGACTTGGTCTATAATGGACAGTTCTTTCAAAGCTCCAGCATCACTAACGGCCGGACATCAAAGAACAAGTCCACAGCTACATTGGGAGCAATGGCTTCTACTGTTGTAGCAGAAAGAAATAAAGCAGAGAAGGATTTATGCACAGGTATTGGCGTGTAGATCTGTGAAAATGTATGTTACTTTAACTATATTTATGCTACTTGGAGTTTTCAGCAGTGTTATTTCTCATGGATCCAACGCAAGATGCAGCATACTACTCACCTTTACTGTACTCTGCACGCCTCTATACAGAGCTTTAAGATGACAGACCATAGCTCAACATTAATAAAAAGAAAAGAAATAACTAAACTATATCCCAACCTCCACAACTTCACAAGAGAGTGCACAAAAACAAAGCACACAAGCACAACACTGCTTTCCATGAACGTACTTTCTTCTTCTTCTCCTGCCTCTGATGACACAGTGATAGAGAAACTTTCTGGAGATGTAGAGAAGACTGCAAGAAAGGAAAAGGACATGTTTAAGGAAAATTCACAGGATCATTGCATGGGAGCTAACTAAATGTGTATAGGGCTTAATAATAATATCACTAACACTGGTGACAAAACACACCATTTTGCTGGCATAAACTGAAAAATGCTTTTATGGAATCTGTCAGCAGGTTTTGCAGTGTATCATAAAAACAGCATGAGGTTGGGACAGAGACCCTGATTCCAGCAATGTGTCACTTAATCTACCCTATCACAGTGTTCAAATGCTAATAATTAGTATGTCACATTATTTTTTTATATATATTTTATAATTTTTTTATTCTTTCATTCTTTGCGGTTGGACGTAGGGTTTTTCCAAGTAAAAATGATGCCGATATGACAACCAGTGTTGAGCGCAAGTGCTCGCTACTCAAGTTTGCATCAAACATCACATGGTGTCCGATCTCAATTCCAGCTATTTTTGAATTCACAAAGTCAAACTGTGCTCCTCCCGAGCCCTGACCCTGCCGAGTACAGTAGGACTCAGCAGAAATTGCATAACAAATGTTGGGGTTCACTTTATCCTGTTACCTAGTGAAAGTGAAAAATTGGGGCTAAAGTAACATTTTTGTGAGAAAAAAAAAAATAGTAAAAATGTTCATTTTTTCCTTGAACATTGTATTAATTCCTGTGAAGCACCTGAAGGGTCAATAAACCTCTTGAACGTGGTTTTCAGGACTTTGAGGAGTGCAGTTTATAATGATGTTAATTTGGGTATTTTCTGTCACATAGGCCCCCAAAGTCACTTCAAATGTGATGTGGTCCCTAAAAAATGGTTTTGTATCTTTTGTTGGAAAAATGAAAAATTCCTGATCAACTTTGAATCTTAGGCTACTTTCACACTAGCGTCGGGCCGAGGTTCCCGACGCTAGCGTTGTCTCCGCCGCACAACGGGGGCAGCGGATGCATTTTTCCAGCGCATCCGCTGCCCCATTGTGAGGTGCGGGAAAGTGCGGGGAGGTGGGGGCCGAGTTCCGGCCGCGCATGCGCGGTCGGAAAAAGCGGACCGTCGGGAGCAAAAAATGTTACATGTAACATTTTTTGCTCCCGACGGTCCGCCACAGCACGGCGCAACCGTCGCACGACGGTTGCGACGTGTGTCATTGCGTCGCAAATGCGTCGCTAATGTTAGTCAATGCAGAAAAAAACGCATCCTGCAAGCACTTTTGCAGGATGCGTTTTTTTCGGCAAAAAGACGCATTGCGACGTAATGCAGTTAACGCTAGTGTGAAAGTAGCCTTAATGAGGTCACCACAGTTTATTATCCTGGCTCACAGAGAAGTGCTGGTAGGAACACAGCCTCTGTAACCTGTGGTAACCTCAATAACGTCACCGCCTGTCACTGAGGCTGCGCTCGCAGCAGCTCACTCTCCCATGGTTTTCAGCCTGGACGATCACATCATGGTACAATCCAGGTTGTAAACCGCATATCGCAGACATGGATTATGGCGTGGAACATCTTCACTTTGGACAGGTGAGAGATATGGGTTGTTGCATTTTTTTGTTTTTACAGGAGACAAGGGCTTCAATGGAATGGGCGTAAGGCAAGTATAATTGTTTATTTTTAAATACATTTGTAAAACGGTGTGTATTTTTATTTCAAATAAAGGACTTTATTCTGGGTGTTTTTTATTTACAATATGACTATGGGGTTAGTAATGGATAAGCATCTTATAGACGCCTCTCCATTACTAACCGCTGGGCTTAATGTCACCTGGCAATACAAAGCCATCAAGCCCACAAATTTTACCCCACTTGCCATCGCCACAGTGCAAGTGGGAAGAGCTGGGCAAAGTGACAAAATTGGCACATTTAATAGATGCGCCTTTTCAGGGGTCGCTGTGGGCTGCTATTTTTAGGCAGGGGCCAATATCCATGGCCCCTTAATAAACTCAGAAAACCAGCAGCTATCTGTCTGCTTTAGCTTGGCTGGTTGTCAAAAATGGGGGGGACCCCACTGTGGTTTGTTTGTAATTATTTATTTCAATAATTAAAAAAAAAAAAAGTGTTCTTGATAACTGGCCATGATAAAGCTGAAGGTTGCAGCCTGCAGCTGTCAGTTTTGCCTGCACAGATAATCAAAAATAGAACCCTTAGTCATTTTTTTCTTATTAATTTATTTATTTATAGCGCAGGCGCTGTCTGATGAATACTCCCATCACCTGAATGGGGTCTGGGTTCAGGTAATGTTCTGGTACCCGAACTGAACTTTTTTAAATGTTCGGCTGAACCCGAACATCCAGGGGTTCGCCCATCATTAGTCACACTCTCTCACTGCAAGTCTATGAGAACCAGAACGAGGCTCTAATACACTTGTATTGAAAAGTGACCTCTGGCGCGCTCCATTAAAAAGACTGGAGCTACAGGCAGGTCTCTTGTCACCGCAGACGGAAACACAAGAAAACGGACAGATGAGTATGAGACAGGGGGTAAGGGACTTATATTTAAAGCACCACTCCACCGATGCAAAAAAAGACAACTAAACGCTGGAGTGGTGCTTTAACACCAGTGATTGGAACAGCTGTTTAACCTATATAAAGATGGACTAAACCTATATCCTTTAACCAAAAAAATTCAAGTTAAGAATTTTTTATATCACCAAAATATTTAAAAAAAACGGAAGTGCAACTTTTTTTTTTTCATACCAACATTTCAACACACCTTAATTTTTGTCCACGTTTTTCAGTCCATTATAAAGTAAAATAAATGGTGGCATTCAAAATTACTACTCCTGCCCTGCAATGCCAGGCTATGCCTGGGTCCCTGATCCCCAATGCCAGCCTGTGCCCCTGACCCTCAATGCCACGCTATGCCTGTGCCCCTGTTTCCCATTGACAGCCTGTGCCCCTGGCCCTCAGTGCCAGGCTGTGCCTGTGTCCCTGATCCCCAATGCCAGGCTATGCCCCTGACCCTCAATGCCACACTATGCCTGTGCCCCTGATCCCCATTGCCAGCCTGTGCCCCTGACCCTTAATGCCACGTTATGCCTGTGCCCCTTAGCCTTAATGCCAGCATATACCTCTGCCCAGCATTGCCAGCCTGTGCCCCTTAGCCTTAATGCCAGCATATACCCCTGCCCAGCATTGCCAGCCTGTGCCCCGAAGCCTTAATGCCAGCATACACCTCTGCCCAGCATTGCCAGCCTGTGCCCCTTAGCCTTAATGCCAGCATATACCTCTGCCCAGCATTGCCAGCCTGTGCCCCTTAGCATTAATGCCAGCATATACCTCTGCCCAGCATTGCCAGCCTGTGCCCCTTAGCCTTAATGCCAGCATATACCTCTGCCCAGCATTGCCAGCCTGTGACCCGAAGCCTTAATGCCAGGATATACCTCTGCCCAGCATTGCCAGCCTGTGCCCCTTAGCCTTAATGCCAGCATATACCTCTGCCCAGCATTGCCAGCCTGTGCCCCTTAGCATTAATGCCAGCATATACCTCTGCCCAGCATTGCCAGCCTGTGCCCCTTAGCCTTAATGCCAGCATATACCTCTGCCCAGCATTGCCAGCCTGTGACCCGAAGCCTTAATGCCAGGATATACCTCTGCCCAGCATTGCCAGCCTGTGCCCCTTAGCCTTAATGCCAGCATATACCTCTGCCCAGCATTGCCAGCCTGTGCCCCTTAGCCTTAATGCCAGCATATACCTGCCCAGCATTGCCAGCCTGTGTCCCTTAGCGTTAATGCCAGCATATACCTCTGCCCAGCATTGCCAGCCTGTGCCCCTTAGCATTAATGCCAGCATATACCTCTGCCCAGCATTGCCAGCCTGTGCCCCGAAGCCTTAATGCCAGGATATACCTCTGCCCAGCATTGCCAGCCTGTGCCCCTTAGCATTAATGCCAGCATATACCTCTGCCCAGCATTGCCAGCCTGTGCCCCGAAGCCTTAATGCCAGCATATACCTCTGCCCAGCATTGCCAGCCTGTGCCCCTTAGCATTAATGCCAGCATATACCTCTGCCCAGCATTGCCAGCCTGTGCCCCTTAGCCTTAATGCCAGGATATACCTCTGCCCAGCATTGCCAGCCTGTGCCCCTTACTTTCAATGTAAAGCTGTGCTTCTGTTCTACAATGCCAGCCTGTGTTCCTGCCCCAACATGCTGTGTCACCTACCCAACAACGACCTGTACCCCTGCTCCTGTCCTGAATTGCCAGGTAGGGCCCCTGCCCTTCTATGCCAGGCAGTGCCCCTGCCCCGCACCACCTCGCCGCTCACCGGTGAAAGAGTCCGCATAAATGGACTCTAAAGCCTCCAGCTCATTGCGCTGCTCCTCGGCGTAGTCCGTCATGGTTAGTGGTCCATGGAAGCGAGCAGCAGCGGCGGGACGGACGGTTCTGGAAGTGTGTGACGGTTCTGGAAGTGTGTGACGGTTCTGGAAGTGTGTGACGGTTCTGGAAGTGTGTGGCGCTCCGGACTCTCCGCCGGTGTCTGGCTGCCGCTGAGGATTAGCCGGCCACGCTCAGGAAAGGATCGAGGACTCTGCCATCGATTGCTCCTCCCTTCAGCACCTCCCTATTCACCCTTCCGCTGCTGGTTCCGTGCGCGGGGTGAACTCACGACCTAGACGGCTACATGTTCTGTTGTACGGACTCACGTATTCGGCTCATATCCAGACCGGACCATTATGCTATGGTTATGCTGGGGTTACAGGTTAGCCGTAGGCACCATGGATCGATCTCTCAGGTGATTGATTGGTTGAGCCTTAAATGTCGCGGTACGTGACGTAAAACCGTGCGCCTCTTCCGAAGTGACTTCTGCAGTGGAGTGCAGTGTACTGCTGGCATCCAGTCCTCACAGAGTGTAGAGGATAACTTGTGCCGTGCGATAGAGAACGGCCTGTCCGGGGTCTCTAACCCATAGCGATACAATACAGCGACCGCCCAACCTTCTAAAGAGCCTGTCAGCGCCCCCTAGTGGTCAGGCCATAATCAGTCATGTCCTGTGTTAACGCTAGTAGTGTAGTCATGTTACTGGGTAAGATTTCTCACGTGCACATAGCAATATTTCGGTTATCCCCTGTGCATACATGCTTATAACTGGGGGCCACAGTCCCAAGAGCAGGGGTCTGCAGCCCGGTCCTGAATGCTCGACCTCCACTCCAATCATTGTCTATGGGACTGCCGAGTACAGCGCTCGGTTATTTCTGGCAGTCCCACAGACAATGAATGGAGTGGAGGTCGAGCATTCAGGACAGGCCGCTGCAGACCCCTGCTCTTGGGATCGCTGGAGGTGTTAGTCCTAACCTATTGGTAGAGGATACCATGTTTTCTTTGAATAACCCTTTACTCTATCCAAACCGTATATATAATTGTGAGAAATAATAAATGGTTTAACATAGACTCACACATGCCGTTTCCCTGGTGGCTGTAACAATTGCTTTTGATTGACAACTTCTAGCATCCATTTTGTGGGTAGAACCTCAATGGGTTGTCTCATAAGAAGCTCGCCTGATGAGCAGATAATTGCCGGCGTCCATCACCTAGAACTTGTGGCAAGTAGCTGATGTCATACAGATGTCCGCTGCAAGTTCTTCAAAGCAGAAGCCACGTTTTGTAGCAGTCACTTAGCCTGACATCAGACATTGATGGCGTATCCCAGCAAATTCTTTATAATGTGAAAAGTAACAATCCAGAGTCCTGGACACACAGAAAGCTCAATGACATGGGGTTCTCATTGACTAGCTACTATAGTAATTTATAGCGGTTAGCCATCCTTTTAAATATCCTGCAGTTTTTCTTTGGTGATCCAGCACAGAACCTCCAGCAATGCCCCTTGTTTCCTAGTGACTGGCCCATCACTGCTGTAGCCAAGCACTGGCCATGTGCCATATTACTGATGTCCTATTTTTGCTAAACTTGAGAAAAGCCGTAGACCGCCGGGATGCTTCAACAACAAAAAGTGTGATTCCTCCAGAAACCTCAGATTCCTGTTTATTATGAATGGTCACTCTTTAGCGGCCAATGACCTGTATAGCACGTCATGAGCAGGTGTCAATTCCCACATCATGGCGTGCTATGTACGTCATGTAATTGTATTGTCACTGGAAACACACAGTCCTCAACAGCGATAAGTGAGAGCTGAGCGGCCCAGCTGGAGATGCGGGGACCCATTTCAGAGGACCCCGCTCTCTGCTGTAATCGAAATCTGACTGGCCGAAGACCAATCACAACATGTGATCAGCAGGAAGTGCTGAAATATCCCCTACACTTGGTTGCCAAGAACCTCGTTACCAATGTCATAGATTTCCTCAGTGAGCGATAGTTTCTTAGAGAAATATACACATAGACGCCATTTACTAGGAGATGTACCCTGCTATAATGCAGCCCCCACTTCAGACGCATCACCTCTGCAGTAACTAGCTGAGTGACGCCAGGCTGTATGAGAATCGGCGCAGCTGCAAAACATCTTTTCAATCATTTTTCTTGACAAAGAAAAACGCTGCAGCAACCGGAGATAAAGAATAGTGAGTGATGAGCGAGTATACTTATTGCTCGGGTTTTCCCCAGCTCGCGAGGGTGACCTCCGAGTATTTGTTATTACTCGGAGATACAGTTTTCATCGCCTCAGTTGCATGATTTACGGCTGCCAGATACACTGAATACATGTGAGGAATGCCTGTTTGTTAGGGAATTCCCACATGTATTCAGGGTATCTGGCAGCCGTAAATCATGCAACTGAGGCGATGAAAACTATATCTCCGAGCAAATACTCGGAGACCACCCGAGCGTGCTCAGGAAAACCCGAGCAACAAGTATACTCGCTCATCACTAATAAAGAAGGTCTGATATGACTCTTTGCCAGATTTTCAGTCCTTCATGGCCTGCCTCTCTGGACCAGAGATACTATATACCCTGCTCTTTGGCAGCTTGGTCCCAGGAAACAGGCGCAATCAAAAGGACGATGTGGAGGAAGCTCTTGACACCCCTTTTAAAAAAACACCCCCCCAAAGTCAGACGTATTCAGGCAGAGATTGGGTACCTACGCTGGCAAGCCGGGTGCCCAAGCAGTGTTCTTGGCCATACTCGCTCCATTTTACCACCACTCAGGTCTGCCAGTCTACCAGATGGTTGTTCTTCCATAGGAGGCTAGAAGCATGCACAACTTGATCGGCTCTGCTACATAGAGGTGAAGTACAGATCACCTCTATGTAGCAGAAATGCAGGTGTACTTTGAACGCCGACCACAGAGTGGCGCTCAAAGCAATCGGCCATCAACAACCATAGAGGTCTCAAGGAGACCTCTTGTTGTTATGGCAATGTACCGATGACCCCCGATCATGTGACGGGGTCAGCGGTGCGAGCAGCTCCGGCCACGCGGCCGGGAGCGCTAGTTAAATGCCGCTGTCAGCGTTTGACTGCGGCATTTAACTAGTTAATAGGCGCGAGTGGATCGCGATTCCGCTCGATCTCATTGCGCGCACATGTCAGCTGCACAAAACAGCTGACATGTCGCGGCTTTGAGGTGGGCTCACCGCCGGAGCCAACCTCAAAGCAGGGGATCTGCCAGCTGACGTACTATTCCGTCAGCTGGCAGAAGGGTTAACAAGTGAAATGCATGCTCAATTGGGTTGAGATCAGGTGACCGACTTGGCCATTCAAGAATATTCCACTTCTTTGCTTTAATAAACTCCTGGGTTGCTTTGGCTTTATGTTTTGGGTCATTGTCCATCTGTAGGATGAAACGACGACCAATCAGTTTGGCTGCATTTGGCTGGATCTGAGCACACAGTATGGCTCTGAATACCTCAGAATTCATTCGGCTGCTTCTGTCCTGTGTCACATCATCAATAAACACTAGTGACCCAGTGCCACTGGCACCATGCATGCCCAAGCCATCACACTGCCTCCGCCGTGTTTTACAGATGATGTGGTATGCTTTGGATCATGAGCTGTACCACGCCTTCGCCATACTTTTCTCTTTCCATCATTCTGGTAGAGGTTGATCATGGTTTCATCTGTCCAAAGAATGTTCTTCCAGAACTGTGCTGGCTTTTTTAGATGTTTTTTAGCAAAGTCCAGTCTAGCCTTTTTATTCTTGATGCTTATGAGTGGCTTGCACCGTGCAGTGATCCCTCTGTATTTACTTTCATGCAGACTTCTCTTTATGGTAGATTTGGATATTGATACGCCGACCTCCTGGAGAGTGTTGTTCACTTGGTTGGCTGTTGTGAAGGTGTCGGGGTCGTAACGACAATAAACCCTCATTCACCAGTCATTCCAAATTAAACTATAAGCATGTGGTACCGGGTAAGAATGAGTCAGACAGGTAGCTGGTTCAATCTCAGTGCATGCTCGTGGATCCACACACATGTGTGTAACGGTCACAGCAACTGAGTTTATTTTACAATACACAGCACTATATTGTTCTAGGAAAAGGAATGCAATAGGCGGAGTTTAAGCAGTATACATCTAGTGCTCAGTCTCTCTCTCTCTCTGATTCGTCAGAACGTCTCCCGGTGGTTACTTCTTTCTTCACATTCCAGAGTTATCTTTTCAGGAGAAATAATTCTTAACTCTTTAGACACTGAACTAAAGTGAAAGTGAACACTGGCAGCCATCTTTAGATACAATTACATTTGCATTAGCTAGCAGATAGGAAAAACTTATTGTTTCACAGTATAAGATATAAAAGTACAAAAGGTATATAAGAAAGTATATTTTCACCTTGACAATCCCCCCTAAACACTAAGTTTTTCCCTTAAAGAAAGATCCTTCGAGACTGTCCATGTGATGGGAAAAGGGGAGGTGGATTTCTTCATCCAGACACCTCAGAAACTCTCCCCTAGCGAGAGGCCTCCAGGCAGCTGAACCCTTCACTAACCTCACATGGAGTTCTCCCACTGTCCCTAAACTAAATCTCTTAGCATCATCTGAGAATGGGGGGTTTTGTCTGCTCTCTTGAGAGGAATATACTTCGGGATCTCCCCTGGATCAGTACCATTATACTCTGGTGGGTCTACTTCTTGATTGAGGAAGGTGCCAGTCGGAGTTGCTTTGGCAATAACCTTTTTATACAAGGGAATAACACAACAGAGAATTATCGATCCAATTACAAGGAGGGCAATCAGTACTAAACAAGCTTGTTGAAGGAATCCCTTGAGCCCACCCAACCAACTGGAAAAGAAAGATATGTCTACTCCAGCATACATGACACGTCGTCCTATTGTCCTAATTTGTTCAACTTCTTTAGAAACCTTCAGGTCTTTCGGATCTACATTTCGCCATTCAGGTCTGGCTGTCTATATTTCGTCTCGTAAGTCTTTGGTCATACCGTCAATGAATGTATTTACCAATACTCTAACATCAAGTGGGTTTATGGGACTGTACTCCATGTCTTCCCATTTCAGCTGTAACCGTCCAAAGTATAGCTCTACACTCTCCTTTGTCACATTTGTAGAAAATCTTAATTTGCGTCCTAGCACGTCACCTGTTTTTGTGCTCACTAACTACCTAGGCCTGCCTAGGTGCACTTATACGTCCATCATATGATCATTATTTGTCTGTAGAATGAGAAAGGTTGGTTCTCAGGGTCAGCCAATTGCTTTTGCGTAGCTAGCTAGTCAGAGGGCCTCCAGGGATAATACTCCTGTATCTGTCTTACCCTACCTGATGTGGTTGGTTCTCTGGTGGTGGGGAGCGTGACATGACATGCTGGTCTACAGCTCCTTCCCAAAAGGATTACTGTCAGCCTACTCCTAAAAGTTAATGTCCCCACTATCCACCAACCACAATCCTGTGTCAGCTTCTTATGTCACTACATGTGATCTTGTCTGGACAGGATTCAGTGTAAATCTCTTAGGTCGGGTTGCAGCACTGGTCATACAAGTGTTAGGGCCCAAGTCCTCAACTATATCCTGAAAGGCATCACAGCTATAATTGACAAATCTTTGTTCTCTGTAATATATATATTATTCATCCATTCAACATTTTTATTAATCTGCACCTATGGGATTATAGAAACAATGCCGGCATAAATCTGGTTCTGGGCTTTAAACTGGTCAGGCACCCCCCTTGGCACTCCAATGGCATCAATATATATCAGTGGATCTTCTTCATAACTCATGTGGAGCTGATCAAGGCTTCTCCTCTTTCTGGTAGGTTTATCAGGTACCTCTGGATTCCAAGGTAAAATCTTGAACTGCATAGCTAGTTTAACAAGGGTGCATTGACCTGTCCAGGCATTAGGCAACCTGGGACGGAGCTTACCATCTCCACATAACCAATAAACATCGTACATATAATGTGTATGTTTGATTAGCAAGTCAGTATCTAGAGAACTGTTCTCCTTGCAGAAACCTGTCTCGAAGATCCCTACTGGTGTACCTGTGGTGTCGTGGGAATTATAGCAGGTGTAATTGTCAGCTAATACGGTTACTTCTCCTGGGACCTTTAGTCTGGGTTCCTTATGAATTAGTGGGACGTAGTCTGGGCAATCAGTGGGCTTCAAACCTTTCAACAGATTCATGACACAGGCAGTGGTGTTGTCATCAGGGAAAAGCAATGCATGTGTGTAGAGATGTGTATTCGCAGCAGCACAAGCAATACATCCTACAGAGATATTCTGGACTCTTACATTGTATCTCACCCATTCTAACCATGGTTTTTTTTTTTTTTCCTTGGGGCTGTTTGTGTTTCTATGGAGAAAACTTCTCGCCAACTGAGACCTGGAATGGGTATCACTTCATTAACTACATTTTGCAAACGCTCACTTGGGCCTACTTTAGCTGTACTGGTAACAGGGGTCATGGTTGGTCTGAAGCTAATATCCTGGAGCTGTATGTGGCCTAAATTCCCATGATATCCACTACTAAATACATAATTATAATGTCTTCCCAGTACAAATGTCTGCAAGTCAGCAGATTGGGAGCTTTCAAGATTTAGGAGGAGGGAGTGACAGCTTCTACCCCATTTACAGCCCCTAAGTGGTTGCAGAAAAGCTGTTAGATGCATTCTCTCACAAAGACTCCTACCGTCCCATCCTTAGGGAACGTGGCTTCACTAGGTTTATATCCCCAATCATCTCCCGTATAAAACTGGATGATTCCCTCTACCACCCGTTCAGTCTCAAGGCACTTGACTACATCACAGAAATCAAATCGCCAGATATTCACCAGGGCTGTCAGGTTTACCCAGAGAATAGTGGGGCCAGAATTCTTATTTACAATAGAGGCCGAAGAGGTAGGGGCGAGGATGGCCCCCAGTTCCAAGGTCAAAAACAACAGCAACATTTCCCTTTAGTCACTACTGTGACTAAATACTGGTTCGGTCTCTTTTACAGTGTGAAGCGTGGATCCAGGTGCTCTTTCCTTCAAGTTTTACTGCAGTGGGGGTAACCAGGATCACTGTGTGGGGTCCTTCAAATCTTGGCTGGAGACAATCTCTGCGCACAAACTTTTTCACATACACCAGGTCTCCTGGCACAAAGGGATGGTGTCCAGGAACCTTGTCTGGGTCTGGAAGAGAACTGAAGACAGTTAAATGCACTTTGACAAAGTGTCCATGTAAGGCCTGCACATAGCTAGTCAAGTCCTGGTACTTGAGCTGCAACTGTTGTGGAAAGAAACATTCAAGATTGGGGCTCCTGCCAAACAGAATCTCATACAGTGACAGTCCTGTCTTCCTGTTTGGGGTATATCTTACTGAAAACAAAGCTAGAGGAAGGCATTCTGTCCATGGTTTACCAGTCTCTGTCATTGCCTTCTGGATTTTAAGCTTAAGAGTTCCATTTAGTCTCTCCACTTTTCCACTGCTCTGCGGATGGAGTATGCAATGCTTAACTTAGCCCCAGTGCTGCCATTACCTCTGACATGATCTCTCCAGTAAAATGGGAACCCTGATCGCTTTCAATGACTTCAGGAACTCCATACCTGCATATGATCTCAGCCATCAGTTTCTTCGCCGTTGTCTTAGCCGTAGCTTTGGCAACTGGGTAGGCTTCTGGCCAACCTGAAAATAAATCAATGCAGACCAACACATACTCATACGTCCCTACCCTGGGTAACTGAATATAATCATTCTGCAGTCTCTGGAATTGGTTAAAGGGGCCGGGGAGTGTGCTTGGATGGGGTTTTCACTGTCCTACTCTGATTATGTGTGGCACATATCATGCAGCTCTGTACCTGCCTTTCTGCGCAGGTGGAAAACCCGGGGGGCAATCCATTGTTTCTGTAGGGTGTCACACATGGCCATCTTCGAGTGGTGCACATTCCTGTGCAGAACCTGTGCCATCATTGGGTACAGTACCTGTGGTAGGCAGACCTTTTCACCCCTCCCCCATAGTCCAGTGACGGTATCAGAGCAAGCCCCTATCTCTTACCACCTATTTTTCTCCTTACTTGCCTGTTCTTGTAACCGGGCTAAGATGTCTTTCAACACAAGTGGAGATGGTGGGGTGTCTAGGTGATGTACTCTAGAGGCTACAGGAGTGCTTGCTGCTTTCTTGGCAGCCTGGTCTGCCAGTGCGTTACCCTTTGTCCGTCCATCAGTGCCTTTGGTATGTGCCTTTACCTTTATGATGCCTGCTTGGGTGGGAAACTGTAGTGCATTCATAAGTTGCTGGACTGCCTCAGCATATTTAAAGGGGTGGCCATTTGCTGTCAGGAAAGCCCTGGCTCTCCAGATAGGCCCATAACCGTGTGCAATGCCAAAAACATACCTAGAATCAGTGTAGATATTTACAGTCTTACCTTCTGCTAGTTTGCACGCTTCTGTAAGCGCCTTGAGCTCTGCTTCTTGTGCAGACATATGAGCTGGCATTGACTCTGCCTTGATTACCTCATGTTCTGAGACCACAGCATATCTGGTACAGTAGCATCCTCGGTCATCTTGGTGACGGGATCCATCTACAAAAAGCTCAAAATCAGCATTAGAATGGGCACACTAGAGACCAGCCGTTTCCTGAGACATTAATTCTAGACAATCATATGATGATCTTGTTCCTCTGGATCCATTCTAGAAAGAAAAAGAGTGTCCTTTTCCATGTCACCTACTCCTCCCCCCTTTGGATCCAGGGGAACTAGGAGAAAAGTAGCGGGGTTCAGGACAGCACACCTTTTCAAAGTCACATTAGTAGGCATGAGAATAGCACACCAAAGTCGCAGCTGTCCAGCCATGGACATGTGGCTAGGTTGTACCTGGTTAAGGATACTATATACATCGTGTGGGGTGTGGACCATCAGTGGGTAATCCAAAACAATCTCTGAAGATTTGTGTAGCAACAGCTGGACAGACAACACAGTCCAAACACAGGAGGGATTTCCTCTTGCCACCGTATCCAGGCGGCCGCTGTAATAAGCAACAGATCTCTGTTTGTTTCCATGAAGCTGAGTCAGCACACCTGTAGCATGTCCTGCATAGGTGAGCTCTGTCTGCAAGGCAGTCTGCAATACTGTACGGCAGTGCTCGGGTGTCTGCAGTGTGTAACACTATATCACAGGGCAAATTCCCTCTTTGGGTGGACATAGCGTCTCCTGGATGCAAGGGGCCATAAGCGGCAAGGTAGGCCTGACACTCTTGGGCTATGGCTGGGCCCCCCTTTTTAGCTATCTGTTGGGCCAAACAACCTCTATGTGACAAGGTAGAATTAGCTGGGTTCACTATGGCTCCTACCTGGTGGGTAATTATGTCCCCATACCCTACTGAGAAAAGAACCTGGGATTCCTGAGGTGTGATGTAGTAGCGTGAATGACAGGGAAACCAAACTTCAGATTCCTAGAAAGTCTGGCCTTGTAGGTGTGTAGGTTTCACGGGAAGAGGAGATGTAGGGGCCTTTCCGGGCTGGGGGGTCTGGCATTTACACCGATTAAAGCAAGCTCTTGGTCTGAAAATTGACATGGGGCTGGGGAGGGAGATTCCCAGACAGGGTTAAAAGGGATATTTTAGTATGAGACTAGATTTGTGTAAGGTGGGGAGGGCAGGGGCTGAACTCTGTTACATAGACTCTGATAAGGAATGAAGCTTCGTCCTTGTACTGCGGACTGCGGTGGGGTGGGGGCTGTATTTGGAGCGGGGAATTGCTGTCAGCGTTTAGCAAGCGAAAGGTGGGGGCTACGACCCTGAATCTACTCGCTCCACAATTGTAACAGACCTCTCTACACTGAGAATTAGTAACTCCGCATTCATCACAAATCCACCCGACAGGATCATGGAATAGAGGCGCACTAAGTTTTGGCAACCCAGTATATATTGGTGCTTTGGGATTGAGGGGCACAGAGCTTACAGTCGGGAGAAGAGGCTTAATTTACCAATCTTTCAATTATTTACAAGTTTTCCTCCAAGACCAGGCACAGGTCTATTTCACTTTCAATTTCATACAGTACTTATTGCTTTAAACACAAATCTCTCAGCGTGTACTAAACCAAGGACAGAGAAAACTTTGGAATGCAATACATGGCCCCCCTTCCCTCTAGCCCACAGCACCGAGGGGAGAAATTGCAAGCAGGTTGCGCAGGGATTCACTCACCCCCTCCCATCTAGTACTGCATTCCTCAGCGAGTCAGCACAGAAGGGAGAACACAAAAGCCCAGCTCTTTTCCCCCCCTTTCTCCAAGCTCGTAGCACAGATGAGGAAAGAGGAGCGGTCCGCTCCCTCCTCCCCCCTTCTACACAGCACTGATACAAGGCTCCGTATCTTCTACAAAGTAACAAATTGCAGCAGTTTTCAGACTTAATTTCTACAAAACTTTCCTATGATCCTCCGTGGTCTGGGCGGAGCCCCAAGGACGGTCCGTACGCACACACACGGCAGGTCTCCACCCAGGTTGGATTCTGCACAACACAAACAGGACACACCTACGCTTCTGGAAAGCTCGTCCCGCCATTACAGGGCGGTGGCTGGGACTGCATTTTCATCATCAGTGGCACGGCGGCCATTTTACAATCTGTAAAATCACAGTTCAAAGGCATTTTATAACCAAACACGGGTTCTACATTGTCTGATCCTCCCTCTCCATCAACCTATTTTCATCCTTTGTTCTTTAAGCTTCGCGCAACTCGCAGATGAGCTTGCGCTTGTTCTAACAATCCTTTATCTTTCAACATGCCCCTTTTGTTCTCTATGAGATTGGGCCACATAGCCGGCTGCAATCTCCCTGACGAGGGCAATCCTACATGCTTATACAATCTCTCAACATTCTTGACTGCCTTCTTGCCCTCCCGTGACTCAACTATTGCCTTGACTTCCACAGAATCCTCATCTAACTTGTGGGGCACGGACTTCTTCTGCTTTAAGATACGCAGCATGACTCACAGAATACTGCGCCCTGCTGCAGCTCAGGATCGCTGGCAGTGATATCAACACTGGTGTTCTACAATACGGAATCTCGCTCAACGTATTAGGAAAAGAGCCTCGCGCTCAATATTTCCTGTCCCTAACCTGAACACCAGTGATTAACAGTCTATGCTGCCACGATATTCTAAACAGTCGGGAGGCGGTCTCCTAGTGAGAGCCCTCCACAGAAATACAGGTGGTCCCCCTCCAGGACGTCTTAATTACCTAGCTGGTACAATATCACAGAGGCTGCGTCTCCTATCCGTTCCTCTAAGCTGCCCCACAATCTACAACTAGCTCAATCTATCACTCCACTTCACTACTAGACAATAGTCACGGGTAGGGTGGTTGAACGGAGTACAATGACCGGTGGAGGAGGTGTGGTGTACATGAGGACGCGCCGGATACGACGTCTCTCAGTTGCTGGTTCAGAGCGTGGCACAGGATCGCGCTCGGTCTCACCACTCGACCGGTCACTCCCCAGACCCAAGGAGACCACAGACAAACCAATAACGGCTGAGACACTAGCAAGTGTGACACATACAGCGTATATGATCGCCACTTACCGTGTGCGGAGGGTGGTCAGTCCTCGAGGTCAGCCACTACGGGTATCATCCACAGACATCCAGGCATGGGTCCAGGGGGTCTCGGATCGCTGGCCACACCCCACGTTGGTCACGCCAAATTGTCGGGGTCGTAACGACAATAAACCCTCATTCACCAGTCATTCCAAATTAAACTATAAGCATGTGGTACCGGGTAAGAATGAGTCAGACAGGTAGCTGGTTCAATCTCAGTGCATGCTCGTGGATCCACACACATGTGTGTAATGGTCACAGCAACTGAGTTTATTTTACAATACACAGCACTATATTGTTCTAGGAAAAGGAATGCAATAGGTGGAGTTTAAGCAGCATACATCTAGTGCTCAGTCTCTCTCTCTCTCTGATTCGTCAGAACTAGTGTTGAGCATTCCGATACCGCAAGTATCGGGTATCGGCCGATATTTGCTGTATCGGAATTCCGATACCGAGATCCGATACTTTTGTGGTATCGGGTATCGGTATCGAAACAACATTAATGTGTAAAATAAAGAATTAAAATAAAAAATATTGCTATACTCACCTCTCCGACGCAGCCTGCACCTTACCGAGGGAACCGGCAGCGTTGTTTGCTTAAAATTCGCGCTTTTCCTTCCTTACGTGAAGTCCCGGCTTGTGATTGGTCGCGTGCCGCCCATGTGGCCGCGACGCGACCAATCACAAGCCGTGACGTCACGGGAGGCTGGGCACGCGCGCATTTTAAAATGCGCGCGTCTCCTGCCTCCCGTGACGTCACGGCTTGTGATTGGTCGCGTCGCCCATGTGACCGCGACGCAACCAATCACAACACCGGAACGTAATTTTAAAATCCTGAAGGACCTGAAATTACATCACGGCTTGCTGTGATTGGTTGCGTCGCGGTCACATGGGCGACGCGACCAATCACAAGCCGTGACGTCACGGGAGGCTGGACACGCGCGCATTTTAAAATGCGCGCGTGTCCAGCCTCCCGTGACGTCACGGCTTGTGATTGGTCGCGTCGCCCATGTGACTGCGACGCAACCAATCACAACGCCAGAACGTAATTTTAAAATCCTGAAGGACCTGAAATTACGTCACGGCTTGCTGTGATTGGTTGCGTCCCGGCCACATGGGCGGCGCGCGACCAATCACAAGCCGGGACTTCGCGTAAGGAAGTTAAAGCGCGAATTTTAAGCAAACAACGCTGCCGGTTCCCTCGGTAAGGTGCAGGCTGCGTCGGAGAGGTGAGTATAGCAATATTTTTTATTTTAATTCTTTATTTTACACATTAATATGGTTCCCAGGGCCTGAAGGAGAGTTTCCTCTCCTTCAGACCCTGAGAACCATCAGGAATACCGTCCGATACATGAGTCCCATTGACTTGTATTGGTATCGGGTATCGGTATCGGATTAGATCCGATACTTTGCCGGTATCGGCCGATACTTTCCGATACCGATACTTTCAAGTATCGGACGGTATCGCTCAACACTAGTCAGAACGTCTCCCGGTGGTTACTTCTTTCTTCACATTCCAGAGTTATCTTTTCAGGAGAAATAATTCTTAACTCTTTAGACACTGAACTAAAGTGAAAGTGAACACTGGCAGCCATCTTTAGATACAATTACATTTGCATTAGCTAGCAGATAGGAAAAACTTATTGTTTCACAGTATAAGATATAAAAGTACAAAAGGTATATAAGAAAGTATATTTTCACCTTGACAAAGGGGTTTCTCTTCACCATGGAGATTATTCTGCGATCATCCACCACTGTTGTCTTCCGTGGGCGCCCAGGTCTTTTTGCATTGATGAGTTCACCAGTGCTTGCTTTCTTTCTCAGGATGTACCAAATTGTAGATTTTGCCACTCCTAACATTGTAACAATTTCTCGGATGGGTTTTTTCTGTTTTCACAGCTTGAGGATGGCTTGTTTCACCTGCATGGAGAGCTACTTTGACCGCATGTTTACTTCACAGCAAAACCTTCCAAATGCAAGCACCACACCTCAAATCAACACCAAGCCTTTTATCTGCTTAATTGAGAAAGACATAACGAAGGGATTGCCCACACCTGTCCATGAAATAGCCTTGGAGTCAATTGTCCAGTTACTTTTGGTCCCTTTAAAAACAGGGTGGCACATGTTAAGGAGCTGAAACTCCTAAACCCTTCATCCAATTTTAATGTGGATACCCTCAAATGAAAGCTGAAAGTCTGAACCTCAACTGCATCTGAATTGTTTTGTTTAAAATTCATTGTAGTAATGTCTATAACCAAAATTAGAAAAATGTTGTCTCTGTCCAAATATATATGGACCTAACTGTATTGTAGACTCGACCAGGGAGACGTGGTTGGGGTCAATTGTACATGTGACCCAGCTCCCCTAAAAATTCCTCAACCATCTGAAGCAACTGAGAGTCGGCTGGAAGAGAAAATACCCAGGCTTGAGGGTCACCCTGAAGAAGTGAAATTGTGATCCACACCTGTTGATCCTCAGTTCCAGAGGAATGAGGACATAACTTAAAGCTTACAGGCTGAACACAAGAAACTTGTCTCACACCCCCCCTTGCATAGAGCCTGTCTGGAAAAGGGATCTTGGGCTCCACCTTTGCTGCCTGGGAGTAGCGGTCCAGAGACCAGCCATGTTTCGGTGTAGTGTAACAACAGAGCTAGGATCTAGCACCTCCAGAATGAGCTGCTGCAGTTACCCAGCCAGAGCAGTAATATGATCCATGATGAATCAAAAATAGTGTGAATCAGCCTTATATATGTCCCCATCTGCCACGCATGGAAGTGGGGAGTTATAGTGTTTGTATATACTTAAACCAGACTAACAAGGGAGGATGTACAGTAATAAAATGCACACACAAAAATGCACTCACAAGCAAATAGGCAAGAATGAAAATTTACACACACCCAAACACCAAGCAATGGTCACAAACACAACTACCAACAACTGGCACCTCCACTCCACACCAGGCAGTATAAGTCTAAGGGCTCATACCCATCAACATCAATAAAATCGATCCGATGTTCCTGAAAAGCCGGACAAGTGTCTTGTGAGTACAATACAGGAAAGATATATAGCTTGGTACCGTGTTAGCCAGTAGATAGAAAAATATTTAGAATTGAGAGTCCTTAGTGGTTGATACCTTTTAATGGCTAACTGAAAAGATGGTAACAAATTGCAAGCTTTCGAGACTACTCAGGTCTCTTCATCAGGCATAGACTAAAAGAAATTCTGAAGAATCACATATTTATGCACAACATAGCACAGAAAAAAAAAGGAAAAACATGGATAAGA
Source organism: Ranitomeya variabilis (assembly GCF_051348905.1). Taxonomy (NCBI): domain Eukaryota; kingdom Metazoa; phylum Chordata; class Amphibia; order Anura; family Dendrobatidae; genus Ranitomeya; species Ranitomeya variabilis. The sequence continues at coordinate 716,663,778 of NC_135233.1, read as the reverse complement.
CAGGTGACATGAAGCAGAATTAGGCCATGTTCACACAGTGCGTTTTTTACTGCGGAACCGCAGCGGTTTTGCCGCTGCGGTTCCGCAGCTTTTTTCCATGCAGGGTACAGTACAATGTACCCTATGGAAAACAGGAACCACTGTGCACATGATCCTGAATTTAAAAAAAAAAGTACCTGGGATCTTGTAGTCCTGATGTGAGTTGGGGATCTTTATCTTGTCCGTGGTCATTATAAATGGACAGGTTTTACATTTTTTCTGATTGCAAGGAAGGGTTCCTGTAGCTGTTGGAGAGGACAGGGAGCTCTTGACAATTATGCTTTTTAAATTTGGGGGCTGCATAAAACACAGTAGTGGGGGGTTTGAAAAAATGGATTGTAATCGGGCATCTTTTTGTAATAAAGGTTGTAATTTCCGTGCAGCTCCCGTTAGCACCTCCAGATTTGGATTGTAGGTAACCACTAGAGGCACCCGGTTGTTTTCTTCTTTAGCTTTGTAATGTAGCAGGTGATTCCTTGATATTCTGGTGGCTCTTGTAATCTGGTTTTCAATTGTTCTTGGATGGTAGCCCTGATTCAAAAAGGTCTTTCTGAGGCGACCAAGGTGTTCATCCCTGTCCATTGGGTTGGAACATATGCGATTGTATCCGATGGCTTGGCTGTAGACAATAGAGTTTTTTATGTGTTTTGGATGGAAACTGTCCCATTTAAGGTATGTTGGATGGTCGATTGGCTTCTGATACAGGGATGTCTCTATTTTATTGTTCTGCAGCTTAATGATGGTGTCCAAAAAGTTAATTTCAGTACAGGAGTAGTTGAGTGTCAAGTTGATGGTTGGATGAAATTGATTAAAATGTCCATGAACAGCTGCTATTAACCTGCTCTTTCTGAGGCTGGTGACTCGGATAAACTTATCCTCAGAAGCAGAGGTGACTCTTGGTCTTCCTTTCCTGCGGCGGTCCTCATGTGAGCCAGTTTCTTTGTAGCGCTTTATGGTTTTTGCATCTGCACTTGGGGACACTTTCAAAGTTTTCCCAATTTTTTGGACTGACTGACCTTCATTTCTTAAAGAAATGATGGCCACTCGTTTTTTGTTTACTTAGCTGCTTTTTACTTGCCATAATACAAATTCTAACAGTCTATTCAGTAGGACTATCAGCTGTGTATCCACCAGACTTCTGCACACCACAACTGATGGTCCCAACCCCATTTTTAAGGCAAGAAATCCCACTTATTAAACCTGTCAGGGCACACCTGTGAAGTGAAAACCATTTCTGGTGACTACCTTTTGAAGCTCATCAAGAGAATGCCAAGAATGTGCAAAGCAGTCATCAAAGCAAAAGGTGGCTACTTTGAAGAACCTAGAATATAAGACATATTTTCAGTTGTTTCAAAATTTTTATGTTAAGTATATAATTGTGAATTTACAATTTTCATAGTCATGAAAATACAGAAAAATCTTTGAATGAGGTGTATCCAAACTTTTGGTCTGTACTGTATGTCACTCGCATTTGTAGCTATCTATTCTATGTGTACAGTATATATCTATTCTATCTATTGTATTGTGATGAGTCACGCTGTGATTTTACTGTACTCGTCTGATAAAATGTCAGGTTTTCTAGGAGATGGATGCTTAAAAATAGGATAGCACATGCATGACCCATGTACCATGTGATTTTTTTTCTCAGTCTCGTCTGAGCTGAGAACAAAATTGCCAATGAGAAGGGAATCATAGAATAACATTAGGGAGAGTGTAATTCGATTTTTTTTAATCAGATTGCACTCGTCTGTTTTTCTCTCAAAAGAGTATGAGCCCTAACACTGGCAATCCAGAGTGAAAGACGTGCCCGAGGGGGGATTCAGAGCCCTCCCGAAATCTCCTTAGGACTGGAGCTGCCATCACTCTTCTCAGCCCCCTCGCCATCTCCCTCATCACTAGCACTGTGGCCACTCTCCTCTGCACGCACACCGTCCCATCAGGTCACAGGAAGCAGGAGCTGCCCTCTGCAGCTAAAGCCTATGCCTGCTGCTAAAGAGAAATGAATATTCACTGCACTGGCAGTGAATATTCATCTCTCTTATAGCGTGCACACTCAGTTACAGCCGCATCCATCGGATTCCAGCAGCTGCCGGTGCCCGCTCATTAAGGCAATGAATATTCACCTCTCAACTCACACAGGCATGGAGAGAGGTAAATATTCATCATCTTAATGGGTGGGGACATGTGATCACTCGGCAGCAGGTGCTGCTGGTACAAGAACAAGATACTGCGAGGGCGCGCAGGGAAAGTAAGTGTGATGTTTGTTTTTTTTTTGCTTTTCCCATGGGGGCCATATATACAAGGATATGGGTGAGGAACCATGCATACAAGGACAGGGATGAGGAGCCATGCAGACAAGGATGGGGATAAGGAGCCATGCATACAAGGATGGGGATAAGGAGCCATGCATACAAGGATGGGGATAAGGAGCCATGCATACAAGGATGAGGATAAGGAGCCATGCATACAAGGATGGGGATAAGGAGCCATGAAGACAAGGATGGGAATAAGGAGCCATGCAGACAAGGATGGGGATGAGGAGCCATGCATACAAGGATGGGGATAATGAGCCATGCATAAAAGCATGGGGATAAGGAGCCATGCATACAAGGATGGGGATAAGGAGCCATGAAGACAAGGATGGGAATAAGGAGCCATGTAGACAAGGATGGGAAAAAGGAGTCACGCATACAAGGATGGGGATAAGGAGCCATTCATACAAGGATAGGGATAAGGAGCCATGCATACAAGGATAGGGATGAGGAGCCATGCAGACAAGAATGGGGGATAAGGAGCCATGCATACCAGAATAGGAATTAGGGGACAATGCATACCCGGCCTATACTCGATCAATAAGTTTTCCCAGTTTTTTGTCGGCTTATATGCGTTATTTTTTTCTTATGTCAGGCCATTATACTGTATGGAGCACTATGTGGGCACATTATACAGTATGAAATACTATTTGTGGCCATTATACAGTATGGAGCATCATCTGGGGTCATTATACAGTATGGAGCATCACGTGGGGCCGTTATACTGTATGGAGCATCATGTGGGGCCGCTATACTGTATGGAGCATTCTGTAGTGCCATTATACAGTATGGAGCACTGTGTGGGGCCATTATACAGTATGGAGCACCATGTGAGGCCATTTAATAGTATGGAGCATCGTATGAGGCCATTATACTGCATGGAGCACTATGTGGAGCCATGTCAGGACTCTGAACATTTTTTATTACCTTTTGTGCATTACTGCCCTTTTCCAAGATGGCGTCTTTGGTCTCATGTGCACTGTGTCTTCCTGTTATAAAACTCCACCCCAGCCTTCAGTCTGTGCTAGAGTATTCTGCCTTGCATCCAGCTCCTGACTCTGATGACTCCCTGGCTATATACCTGCTCCTGTGAACCTGTGTGGTGATCCTGCTACTCTGCTCTGAGTTCCTGCTGCATACACCAGTTTCCAGTCATCCTCCTTCATCTGCTGCTCATGTTTACTTCCATCTGCATTTGCTGGACATGTAAGCTGTTGCTGCTCTGCAAAAACCTGAGACTATTACCCAGGCCTCCCTGGTTGAGCTAAGATATTATTTGAACTGCCTTATAAGCATATCTATCTGTGTTTGGACTAAAACAAGGACTTATTCATGTCAAGTACCCTCAAGAATAATTGTGCTTCATAGACTTTCTGCGTGATTGCATTTTCCTCTGAAGTTTCCTATAGACTGCTAAGCTGCGTTTAATATTTACTCCAAGTGTTGTGGACTTGAGTTTCTCTCTGCACCTGTTTCAATCACTGTGTGATAATATAGACTTTACCACTTATAGTGTCCTGTAGTTGTCTTGTTCCACGCAAAGTGTCTCCTGAGTTATCCCCTATAATTATTACAAGCCATTATACTTTATGGAGATCTATGTGGAGCCATTGTACTGTATGGAGGACTTTATGTGCCCATTATACTGAATGGAGGGCTGTGTGGGGATTACAGTTGGAGAATCATACTGTTATGGGGTCACCATTCTTTGTTGGGGGAACTGAGGGAGGGGGTTAAAGTAGGGTCATCATACTGTGCGTGTGGAGGAGTTCACTGTAGGGGTATCATACTGTGTTTGGGAGCACTTTTGTTTGCATCATAATTTATTATCTGCTTTATGCAAGGTTTTCATATCATTTGTTATTACATATTTAAATTTGGCCATTGGGCCATATGCTTTTTACTGCTGTTATATAACATATTATATTATTCCACTATAATCATTTTATTTGAAAAGGATAAACGTCCTCAATTGTAGATTTGCAAACATCAACTTTCTGCACGCTTTTAACTTTGACCCTCTGCGTATTTGAGTTTGATATCCCTGCCTTAAAGGGTTTGTTCTCATCATGATAAAGGGTTACAATTGCAAAGAAGTTGTAAAAATAAACATATTTGCAATTTTACTTTTGATTAAAAATCCTCTCCATTCTCAAGAAAAGACCTTCACTACAATTGGTGGCTAGTATCTTAGGCTTGGAGTGCAGCGCTTACAAGGTCTTTGATATTGACTCTATAGTGCGCTAATGTACAAGTTGTCTTTCTAATCTAAAACCTCAGTATTCAGGGCACTTTGCGAAAAATAAGTGGGTTTTGGATTGCAGTTTGGGCACTCGGTCTCTAAAAGGTTAGCCATCACTGCTCTAAGCGGAACAATTTAACCCCTGCACTGCTAACAGAAACATGCACCATTTAATATGAAGGAGAAGTGCTTCTAATCAGTGCAGGACTACGTGAAATCAGACGCTGCATTCTTCTGGCCCCTCTGAGTCGCGGTAAACCTGTGACAGTGGTGAGGTAACCCAAAAATCATAATTCTGACATTTTGATTTTATTTTGTCTTCACAGCTTTTGTGTATGGCTTAATTCTTTTTATACTGTATTTTGATAGATCAGACTTTTACAGACACATTTTCTAGTACGTTCTTCCAGACAGAACACTAGAAGGTAGTCCTTCCTAAACCCATGACGGGACAGGATCACAGATGTTAAAAGACCCCTCCCACCTCCAAACTCCAGTGTTTTCCGATCCTACAGGGGATAGTCGTATGAGAGTTGCTCCTAGGGTGAAGATATCTTATCTTGCGCAATTTCATTGTACGGACTCAAGTGGGATAGAGGTGTCATGGCCTTCCCTTCTCCCTGTCAAGCAGTCCAGTGCCGACATCTTTCTGAGTCCCTCAGCCATCAGTCACTGTATCAGTATACGGAGTCAGCAGGGATCGGGAGATCTCAGCCTTTCCTTCCGGTCCGGAGCTGATGCCTCTCTGGGCAGAGGTCTCTCAGCCATCAGCCACCCTGGGCACCATCTGCAATACTGCAGTATTCCAGGTTGTGACGCCACTTTCCAGGTGCACTTTTGGCAATACCAGCTTCTACTGTGTCTAAGGAGAAAGTTATGAGATGGAAGTAAGAGGTAAAGCTATGGGACAGTGTGGGGACAGCACAGGTAAATGCACTGTGTGTATGTTATCTTGGTGGGCTAGGCCTCTGGGCTGATACTAGCTTTATGCCGAAGCTAGGCCCTGGGTCTCATGTGCTGAAGTTTAGCTTCAGGTACAGAGGTTATGCCTCAGGCCTCTGAGCTAAAGTTAGGCCCCAAACCTCAAACCTGGGTTATGTCTCATGGTTTGACTTCAGTTTACTGCCTCATTTTTATTTGCATTTTGTGGTTGAATGACGCTTAGATGTTTCTACTATTGTCTTGTTAGACCAGGTCCAATCTGACTACTCCATCTACTGGAGGGCATATGATGTTAATGCAGTACATTATGTTGTATATGGAGACTGTTGTGTAGCTGCGCCTCATGGTAAATTAATTGGCTCCTTATGATGGGGCTAGCCTGACAGTTAAGATGTATCACTCAAAGAGAAGGTTTATCCTGAATTTACAGATGGATTACTCTCTTAAATATAACTACAAGCGCCGCTCGTGCCTCACACCTCCAAGCTTGGCTCCGGCCTCATTCCTCACACCTCTGTGCGTGGCTCTGGTCTCATGCTTCACACTTCCGAGCTTGTCTCTGGCCTCGTGCCTCATGTCTCCAAGCACAGCTCTGGCCTCATGTCTCTTGCTTCCGGGTGCGACTCGGGCTTCTGGCCTCTGGGTCACTAGTCTTGTGCCTCCAGGCCTCATACACCTCATACCTCCAGGCCCTCATGTCGTCGTTACTCTGGCCTTTGTACCTTGGACTTCTGGGCCTTGTACATCTTAGGCCTTCCAGGCTTGTGCCTTTGTTCCTCCAGGCTTGTGCTTCTGGCCTCCGGGCTTGTGCCTCTGGCCTCCAGGCTCGTGCCTTGCAGAGAATGGCCCCTTGTTGCTTTTGCAGACTAGGTGTAAAAGATCATTGGGAAGATGTCTTGCTGTTCCCTAATATATTTGCATATTGTAGTAGGTAGTAGGATCACCTTTAGGTCTTTGTTCTTCCAAGCAGTGTGTTCTGGGGTTTTATGGATCTAAACCTTGGCATATTGTCCCTGGTAGGGATCTGCAAATGCACTTCATAGGTTTTCAAGTGGTTGGAAAGTTGACTGTATAGTCTATATTTTCTTCTGATCTTACAGATCAGTTACTATTAGTGATGAGCAAATGTGCTCAGATATCGTGTTATCCAAGTATCTTGGGCATGCTCAAATAATATGATTGAATTCTCGCGGCTGCATGATTTGCGGCTGTTAGACAGCCGCAACACGTGTGGGGATTGCCTCTTTGTTAGGCAATCACCTGCATGTGTGGCAGATGTCTAACGGCTGCAAACATGCAACCCCAGGGCCTCAAACATATACCATATTTTTCGGACTATAAGATGCATCGGACCATAAGGTGCACCTAGGTTTTAGAGGAGCAAATTAGAAAAAAAAATGGAAGCAAAAAATGTGGTCAATTCTGTACTTAATATCCCCTACCCTGGTATATATGGTCCCCTCATCCCCATCCTGATACACATGGCCCCCTCATTCCTATACTGGTATGCAAGGCTCCCTCATCCCTATCCTGGTGCGCATGGCCCTCATCCCAATCCTGGTATGCATGGCTCTTCATACACATCCTGGTATGCATGGCCTCCTCATCCCTATCCTGGTATGCATGGCTCCTCATCCCTATCCTGGTATGCATGGCCCCCCTCATCCCTATCCTGGTATGCATGGCCCCCCTAATCCCTATCCTGGTATGCATGGCTCCTCATCCCTATCCTGGTGTATATGGCTCCCTTATCCCAATTCTGGTATGCATGGCCATCATCCCCATCCTGGTATGCATGGTCCCCCTCATCCCTAGACTGGTAGGAATGCCCCCCCTTATCTCTAGCCTGGCAGGAATGGCCCCCTCATCCCTATCCTGGTAGGAATGGACCCCTTATTCCTATCCTGGTATGCAGGGCTCCCATCTTGTCCTAGTATGCATGGCCCCATCCCCATCCTAGTATGCAGGGCCTCATCCTTAACCTGGTATGATTAGCCCCCATCCTGATCCTGGAATGCATGGCCCCATCCTTAACCTGGTATGATTGGCTCACATCCCCATCCTAGTATGCATGGCCCCATCGGAAAACGTTAAAAAACCAAACCATTACACTTACCTTCCCTTCGCTCCCTTGCAGTGTCCTGCTTCATTGCCAGCAGCTGCTTTATGCTTGTAAGCAGCGCATGGCAGGGGTGTCATGTGCTGCTTGCAAGCCCAAGGGCATCTGCCGGAATACTCACTGCTCCGCACGCCGGGACTGTGTGCATGGAAAGCAGTGAGTATTCATTACTCTTCAGTAGAGCACGCAGTGTCAGCCAGAGCCTTCCTGCAGCTGCTGGCGGGCGGTCACGTCTGCCACTACTTAAGAGAAATGAATATTCACCTCGCTCCATGTCCATGGATAGTCCTCAATACAGTATAATGCAGGTCCCATATAGTACATATAGTATAATGCACTCCCCATGGTCCTTGATAGAGTATACTGTAGCCCCCCTTAGAGTATACTGCAGCCCCCCTCAGGGTATACTGCAGTCCCCAACAGAGTATACTGCAACCCCCTCATTATATACTGCAGCCCCCCTCAGAGTATAATGTAGCCCCTCAGAGTATAATGCAGCCCCCCCACACACACAGTATAATACAGCCCCCTCAGAGTATAATGCAGCCCCCACACACACATATACAGTATAATACAGCCCCCTAGAGTATAATGCAGCCCCCTCAAATTATAATGCAGAGTATAATGCAGCTGTCCACACACACAGTATAATGCAGCCCCTTCGGAGTATAAGAGTATAATGCAGACCACCACACACAGTATAATGAAGTACCCACACACAGTGTAATGCAGCCCCCACATACACACAGTATAATGCAGCCCCCTACACACACACATACACAGTATAATGCATACACATACTGTATATACACATGCACGCATACACACACACACAGTATAATGCATGCGCTGAGTCACCATGCTTTCAACTGTATCGGCAATTATGCCAGAAAGTTGAATGCACGATGCTGGGGTCAGGTGGCGCCGAGCCCCTCTTACTCACGGGACCCATAGTGGGCACGTTGTGTGCCGCTGTTAGCAGCACGCCACTTCTGGGGGCCACTGAAGCAGCGGGGGCCCTAGGCAGCTGCCTGGTCTGCCTGCCCCTAAAGCCAGCCATGGCTGCCAGTGAGCATTTCAGCTAACACTATTAAGAAATTGATATTAATATTCCTAAAAGACTGTAGCTCAGAGGTGAGACCACGCTTCAAAAAAACCCAGAAAAAGCTTGTCATATTTCTTTCTCCCCCATAATTCGGTTCATTTGTGCACCATTACAGCACTGAAAATGAAGGTAAGTTACAATTCTTATTTATATTCATAAGACTTGGTTGGTAAGATGGAAATATCATACAAATGACACGTGATAAGAGTAGAACATTTTTTATTGCTTGAAGCCAATAATTTCTGTTGAGTCTCTTTACGTGGGAAATGATTTACATAGATCCATACCCCCATCCATGCAAACATCCAGGAACCTATACCCTTAGATTCACTGAGGCATTCACCTACAAATATAGTAAACTATAAAATTTTAGGAAGTTCCAGCTGGAGAAGTCGTATCCATCGGGACTTGTCCTACATCAATAGGAATAACTTTCCCATCAGTTGGTTCCTCATCCGCCCATGCATGAAGAAGACTGTAATGACAATAGTCCTGATTGACTACCTTTAACAGGTCAAGGCCAGAGATTGTTCTCCAATCCATATGTGAAGGGATGCGAATTTCAGATATGTTTTTACTACCAGGTGAGAACCCAAAAAACTTCTTGATGTTCTGCATGGCATACACTTTTGAGTGCTTATTTGCTGCCTGCTCAAACAGAGTCTGCTCATTGTTGACGTAGCTGGTCCAGTACCTCAAATGCAGGTAAGTAAGAGGAGAACAGCACCTGGCAACACACAGGACCATGAAGAACAGGATCGCCACAAATGCTATCAAGAGCCATCCAGACACCTGTAAGAAATCACAAGAAGGAACGATTAAAAGTATAATTCTTCATTAAATAACCTGGAAATATCTGAGTTGCTCTGGAAAGAACATTACTTGAAATAACATAAAGTTTCCTATTAAAATATAAATTTACATGACTGCTACAAGAATTTTACTTGCATGCTGCCATCATGGTATGATCTAAAGGGATATGGAATTCTTTGAAATTGATTTCCATCAACACAAGACAGGTTGGGGCCTGGCTCCCTGCACCCCATTGATAAATTGTTTGAAGCCATGATGGCTCCTGGAAGCTCCAAATGCTCTTTGTTCTTTAGATTTGTTGGTCTGCACGCACAAGACTTTTAGTCTGCTGGTATTGCAGTTTTGTCCCATTCAAGTGGGTGCCCCAAACCCTTCAATTGGTTGATTGGTGATGGTTCCAAGAGTCGATCTTCCACCAATCTAAAGTGGGGGTGGCATCATACTCTATGGGAGCCATGAAAGGGGTATCATAATGGTTAAGTAAACTAAGGGCTTCAATAGGGGCTACATTATTGTGTAAGGGTCACAATACATGTCCCTCTCCCTGTCTTTAAATGGAATCTGTCAGCAGGGATTTACTAACCAATCTGAGAGCAACATGATGGAAGAGCAGAGTGCTGTTTCAATACAATCAGGGCCCAATTCATCAATACCAGTGTTGTTCACGCCGGTCTTGATGAGAAGGCGTTCTTGGATCGGAAGCTCCTGATTTATGAAGAAGTGCATATGATGAGTGGTGTACGCCTCTTATGTGCTGCGCCAGAAATCATACTCGAGTGAGATTTCTGGTGTAGGGAACGCCACATGCCATCGTGAATTAATGTTCCATCCTGCTGTGTCTCAGCATCTCTGTCCATACCTCATGCTGCTGTCAAATTACACAGCAAAAATCTGTGACAGCTTCCCTTTAAAAGTTGGGAGATATGCCCTCCTCTGTGACTGGGCCTATGTGCTGTGAACTCAGCAAATATTAATTTTTTTTAGGGAGTGAGGGAAGGACCCCGATAGGGACTTTATGCTATGGAACCCAATGATTTCTGTTAATGCCCCTGGCCTGTGTTAAGCCATACATTTTAAAGAAGTGAATCACCCCTTTATTGAATACCACTTTCCTTCTTGTCTTTTTTTAATTTAAAACAACAAAAGGCAGCCCCACACTAATAGATTTCTAAATATCTCTTTAAAAAAGTCCCTAAATTGCCTGTAAAAGTAAACTACAAAAAAATGTCCTAAATGACCTCTAATGAAAACGACTTTCAATCAAAAGTTGGGTCTGAGCTTCTGGGTTGTGGGATCACATAACCCTCCATGGCAGACCTTCTTGTCAAAACATGAGATCTTGCACGGTAATGAGACATCTCGCACTTTGGCATCGTTAACACCTTCCCTCAACAGCCAATTCTCTTTTAAGTTTTCATATTCTTTTTGCGTCACTTTATCCAGAAGGCATAACTTTTTTAGAACTCCACTGACATACCCATAGGAGGGCTTGTTTTTTACGCGTTGTGATTTTAACCCCTTCACCCCGAAGCCTGTTTTCACCTTCCTGACCATTCCAATTTTTACAATTCTGACCACTGTCACTTTATGAGGTCAAAACTCTAGAATGCTTCAACAGATCCCGGTGATTCTGAGATTTTTTTCATGACATATTGTACTTTATGATAGTGGTAAAATTTATTTGATATGACTTGCGTTTATTTGTGAAAAAAACGGAAATTTGGTGAAAATTTTGCAATTTTCAAACTTTTAATTTATATGCCCTTAAGTCAGAGAGTCATATCGCACAAAATAGTTATTAAATAACATTTCCCACATGTCTACTTTACATCAGTGCAATTTTGGAAACATGGTTTTTTTTTTGGTAGGAAGTTATAAGGGTTACAATTTGACCAGTGATTTCTCATTTTTACAACAACATTTGCAAAACCATTTTTTTAGGGACCACCTCACGTTTGAAGTGTCTTTGAGGGGCCTATATGACAGAAAATACCCCAAAATAACCATTCTAAAAACTGCACCCCTCAAGTTGCTCAAAACTATATTCAAGACGTTTATTAACCCTTCACGTGCTTCACAGGAATTTCTGGAATGTGAAAGATTAAAATAAACATTTACTTTTCTTTTACAAAAATTTTCCTTTACACCTATTTTTTTTTACCTTTGCAAGGGTAACAGGAGAAAATGGGCCATACCTTTTTTGTGCAATTTCCCCTGAACATGTTGATACCCCATATGTGGGGAAAATCTCCTGTTTGGGCGCACGGCAGGGCTCGGAAGTGAAGGAGCGCCGTTTCACTTTTTGAATGTAAAATTTGCTGGCATAATGAGCAGTCGCCATGTCACATTTCGAGAGCCCCTGATGTGCCTAAACAGAGGAAACCCCCAACAAGTGACACCATTTTGGAAACTAGACTCCTTTATTAACTTATCTAGATGTGTATTGAGCACCTTGGACCCACAGGTGGTTCACAGACATTTATAACGTAGAGCCATGGAAATAAAAAAATCACGTTTTTCCCAAATAAATCTTTTTTAGATCTATATTTAGCATTTTCATAAGAGTAAGGCTAGGTTCCCATTGCGTTAATGGGATAGCGCTAACGGACAGCGTTGCACGGCGAAATTAACGCCGTGCACCGCGTCCGTTAGCGCTCCCATTGCCGGCAATGTTAGAGCGCATTGCTAGCGCGTGTCATTTTCGGCACGCGCTAGCGATGTGCCGGTCTTTTGTAGCGCGCCTCGGACGCTGCTTGCAGCGTCCGCGGCGCGCCAGAGGTCCGTTCCCCGCTCTCGCAGATCGGGGATCTGCGAGAGCGGGGACGTTAACGCGACCCCTGAACGCGGCCCCGAAAAAGACATTGCGTTAGCGCAATCCGCTAGCGCTCGCGCTAAACGGATTGCACTAACGCAATCTGAACCTAGCCTAACAGGAGAAATTGCTCCTTACAATTTAATTTGTTGGGCAATTTCTCTTGACTACACCGATACCCCATATGTGGGGGAATACTACTTTTTGACCTCACTGCAGGGCTTGGAAGGAAAGTACCCATTTGACTTGTTGAATGCAAAATGTGATGGAATAATTAGAGGACGCCATGTTGCGTTTAGAGAGCCCCTGATGTGCCTAAACAGTGGAAAACCCCCACAAGTGACACCATTTTGGAAACTAGACCCTTTTGGGATCTTATCTAGATGTGTCTGAGCACCTTGAAACCCCAGGTGCTTCACAGTTTATAACGTTAAGCTGTGAACAGAAAAAAAAAACATTTTTCCCCACAAAAATCTTTTTTGGCTACAAATTTTGTATTTTCACAAGGGCAAAAAGAGAAAATGGACCCCAAAGTTTGTTGTGCAATTTCTCCTGAGTACACCGATAACCCATATGTGGCCGAAAACTACTTTTGAGGCACAGTGCAAAGCTCAGAAGGGAAGTAGCACCATATTATAGTGCAGATTTTGCTGCACTTGTTTGAGAGTGCCATGTTACTTTGGCAGCGCCGCTAAGGCGCCAGAACCGCAGAACCCCCATAAGTGACCCCATTTTAGAAATTATAACCCTGTGGGAATTTATCTACAGATGTAGTGATGATTTGGGCTCCATTGTTTTTTTCCAGAAACAAGCAGCATTGGAGGTTGCTGAGTGAAAATTGCAAACTGCCGTTGTAGTGACCAGTACACTCTAGTGACCACTACGTTGTAGTGACCAGTACATTATGCCCAGCTCATGCTTCTGGAGACACGAACCTGTAACTTAGGTGGGCTCTCATCGCTGCCGAAATGCCAAACAAGTGGGCACTAAATGTGATTTTGGCACCATGGGGCTCAGAAGGGAGGGGGGCATTTGGATTTGGGAGAGGAGAATTTGCTGAATTTCTTTTGGCGGGTGAGGAGCCATTTCTCTCTTCCAGAGTCTTTGTACTATCAGTAACGTGGAAGCCCCCTATATTTCCGATAACAGATGACAAATCTGAGGAGGGACTTGCTTTTTTTGTGGATTGAGTTGAAGCTTTTATTGGGAACATTGTGATCATATTTATCATTTATCTGGCGCTCTAGGCTGAGCACTTATTTTGGGGTTTCCATCTAAATCTCAGTGACATGATTTAGATGAAACCCCCGAGGGATCCATTCACTATAAAGAGGCAGAAAGATTTTCTCTGGACTCCATCTGGCCTCTGCTCAGTGGTGTCCTTTTCAGAAGTGCACAAAACTGGCCAACAGCACTTTTATGCAATCCTAAAAGATGGACACCGCCGGATCACAGGTCCTATGGTGTTCACTGTGCCTCCATCAGCCTCTGACTCACCAGGGGTTATGTCTGAATCACATATTTGCAGAGAGCAGGATAAATGCCAAGCCTTTCTGCGGTCTTTGGGAAGCAGAATGAAAAAAATCAACAGCATGTGAAGAATTGGTTTTATTTATTTTTTACGCCATTCATCGGGTCGGTGTGATTACAGTGATACCAGATTTATAGCGGGTTTTTATGTTTGGCTGCTGTCACACACTAAAAGGTGCTTTTTATTGCGAAAACTAGTTGTTGCATCACATATTTTGAGAGCTATAATATTTTCATATTTTGGGCAACAGAGTCATGTTATGGCTTGTTTTTTGCGGGACGAGATGACATTTTTAATATTATCATTTTTGGGCACGTGACATTTTTTGATCGCTTTCTATTCTGATTTTCTCTAAAATTGATCAGACCACTTTATTCTTTAGGTCAGTATGATTACAGTGATACATCATTTATATTTTTTTTAAATTTTGGTGCTTTTACTCCATAAAAACTACTTTATAGAAAAAATAATGATTTTTGCATCGCTTTATTCTAAGAGCTATAACTTTTTTATTTTTCTGCTGATAGAGCTGTATGGTGGCTTGTTTTTTGTGGAACAAGATGACATTTTCAGGGGTACCATGTTTATTTACATCCGCCCTTTCGATCGCGTTTTATAACACTTTTTTTTATAGAGTGGGTCGTTACAGACATGGCAATACATATATACTTTTATTCTTTTTTTTATTTACATAAATACATGTACTTATTGGAAAAATATCTATTTTTCTTTATTTAGGGATTTTTTAAAAAAATATATTTTTATAGTTTGTAAATTTATTTATTTTTTAAACTTTTTTTATGTTGTCCCAAGATGGGACATTACTATATTGCATCAGATCGCTGATCTGACACTCTGCACTGCAGATTATCAGATCAGCAATCTGACAGGCAGGGAAGGAGGTATGTCTCACAGGCGCTCAAAAGTCACACACCTGCAGGACCTGGAAGGACGCCGCGGCCATTTTGGTGGCGGGAGTCTCCATGGAGACCATCAGGACAACGCGATGCGATGTCCTGATTGTCCCTTCCCTGGGCGATGCCCCTCTATGTCACTGTCAATACTGACAGCGGCATCAGAGGGGTTAAATGCCTGCGATCGGTGCTAGCACTGATCTTGGGCATTGCTGTGGGGTGTCAGCTGTTACATACAACTGACACCCGCACGAGATCGGTGCAGCGCTCAGCATGAGGTTATGCAATCCTGCTGCCATACCAGTACTACTGTTTGAGGGAACGAACCTCCCGCAGAGCAGTACTGGTACGGCGCATGTCGGGAATGGGTTAAAATAAATGATGCCATTTCATTCAGTGTACTGGAAAAAAGCAGGAAAAAAGGCCACGTGTGCTGACATTGTGAATAAAACTGTACTTCCGCCATGGTTTGTGGGGGGTTGCTTTTGTAGCCTACATTCTGTTATTAAAAATGACTCTGAATCATGATTCTTCATGTCAGTACGATTACGGCGATACCAAACTTGTATTGATTGTTTTGCATTCTGGGCTCATTCAGAAATTCTTAGGATATGCTAAAAAAAAGTTCAGAAATGTATAAATCAAAATGTTTTTGTTTGTGCTACTATTTTGCAAGACATTTTTATTTTTCTGTCGATTGAGCTGGGTGAGGGCTTGTTTTCCGTGTCATGTCAGTTTTATTGACACTAATTTGGGGTACATATAACATTTTGATCGATTTTCGTATTTTTTTTTTCTCTCGTTGCAGTGCAACAACAGCCATGAGACATCTGGAAAATTAGTGCAGGATGTGCCATTAATGATGAGAGACTGCCATCTGTTGGCCAGCCGATATCAATCGGAACCTAAGTGTGCTGGAAGATTTGCAGGGGAAAGACCTTGTGTGCTGGACCGGATCAAGTGACCCTCAGTATGGACTTCCCTGATGTAAAAGCTCTGCGCCAAACCATGAGGAGATTTGGTGCCAGGGAGGAGAGCGGGGCAGACGTGCTCCAGAGACACTTAAGAGACCAACTTAATGCTATTATATCAATCCATGGCTGCTTCCACCTCATGATCTCTTCTCGTTGCATCCAGACACCTGCATTACAACAGTGTTTATTCATTTGGCCTAATTCATTTTATATTTTTATAGATTGAACATTTATGATCACAATATTGCCAATTTTTTTTTCAATTTTTTTTGGGAGGGGTAAGGGGTTCAAGGGGTTATTCAAACTTTATATTTTTGTTTTTATATATTTTAAAACTTTTGTCCATTACCTTATTTTTTAATTCCCACATGGGACGTGAACCTGTGCTCATCTGATTACTTAAACTGTGACACCGCAGTACAGTTGTGCTCAAAAGTTTACATACCCCGACATAATTTTTGCTTTCTTGGCCTTTTTTCAGAGAATATGAATAATAAAACCAAAACTTTTTCTCCATTCATGCTTAGTGGTTGGGTGAAGCCATTTATTGTCAAACTACTGTGTTTTCTCTTTTTAAATCATAATGACAACCCAAAACATCCAAATGACCCTGATCAAAAGTTTACATACCCTGGTTATTTTGGCCTGATAACATGCACAGAAGTTGACGCAAATGGGTTTGAATGGCTACTAAAGGTAACATTCTCATCTGTGACCCGTTTGTTTGTAATCAGTGAGTGTGCATAAAAGCTGAGTGAGTTTCTTGGATCCAGACAGACTCTTGCATCTTTCATCCAGCCACTGATGTTTCTGGATTGTGAGTCATGGGGAAAGAAAAAGAATTGTTAATGTATCTATGGGAAAAGGTAGTTGAACTGTATAAAAAAGGAAAGGGATGCAAAAAGATATCCAAGGAATTGATAATGCCAGTCAGCAGTGTTCAAACACAACACAAAGCCACAGTCAGGTAGACCAACAAAAATTTTCTCAACAACTGCCAGGAAAATTGGTTGGGATGCAAAGAGAAACCTACAAATAACATCAGCTGAAATACTGGACTCTCTGAAAACTAGCTATGTCGCTGTTTCAAGATGCACAATAAGGAGGCACTTGAAGAAAAATGAGCTGCATGGTCGAGTCCCAGAAGAAAGCCATTACTGTGCAAATGCCACAAAGTATCTCACCTACAATACGCAAAACAGCACAGAGACCAGCCTCAAAACTTCTGGAACAAGGTAATTTGGAGTGATGAGACCAAAATTGAACTTTTTGGCCACAGCCACAAACATTACATTTGGAGAGAGGTCAACAAGGCCTATGACGAAAGGAACACTATTCCAGCTGTAAAGCATGGAGGTAGATCGCTGATGTTTTGGGGATGTGCGAGCTACAAAGGCACAGGAAACTTGGTCAAGGTTGAAGGAAAGATGAATGCAGCATGTTATCAGCAAATACTGGAGCCAAATTTGCATTCATCAGCCCAGAAGCTGCCCATGGGACGTACTTGGACGTTTCAACATGACAACGATCCAAAACACAAGGCCAAGTCGACCTGTCATTGGCTACAGCAGAACAAAGTGAAGGATCTGGAGTGACCATTTCAGTTTCCTGACCTCAATATCAATGAGCCACTCTGGGGAGATCTCAAGCACGCAGTTCTTGCTCGACAGCCCAGGAATTTACAGTAACTGGAGGCTTTTTGCCATAAAGAGTGGACAGCTTTACCATCTGAGAGAATATAGAACCTCATCCACAACTACCACAGAAGACTTCAAGGTGTCATTGATGTTAGAGGGGGCAATACACGGTATTAAGAAATGGGGTATGTGAACTTTTGATCAGGGACAATTCGATGTTTTGGGTTGTCATTATGATTTCAAAAGAGAAAACACAGTAGTTTGACAATAAATGGCTTCACCCAACCACTAACCTTGAGTAGAGAAAAAGTTTTGATGTTATCATTCATATTCTCTGAAAAAAGTCCAAGAAAGCAAAAATTCTGCCGGGGTATGTAAACTTTTGAGCACAACTGTATATAGTGAAAATTATGCTCATTTGAAACTCAGCCACGGAATGATTCCGCTGATCATTGGCAGCCATAGTAACCCATTGGTGCCCCCAATCTTGCCATGGGGCCCCAATTGAAGCCAGTCCACTACCCACAGACAGGGAGTATTTAACATCTGTTTAAACACATAACATTTAGGTGTAAGACAGGAATAATTAAAAACTGTATTAATAGTTTGATAAAGTGCTTTTAATAACTCTTAGAGGTAAATCCTGTTGTCAGATTCACCCACATTCATGGGTTCAGTGTTTGGTTAGTACTTTACCTCAGTATTTGTAAGCCAAAACCCGAAGGAAAAGTATAATAGAAAAACGTCACCACTTCTGTATTTATCATCCACTCCTGGTTTCGGCTTACTTGTGAATGTGGCCGAACACAACAGATGGTCACTGCCAGAATGGCGCTAAACCAGAGTCCAAAGTGACTGTCTGACCCATTATACTGAATGGTTTCATTGGGGGTTTCAGTTGAATGCCGTTTTTTGTTAGTTTAAGGCCACATTCACACATATATTATTTGGTCAGTATGCTACATCAGTATTTGTAAGCCAAAATCAGGAGTGGAACAATCAGAGGAAAAGTATAATAGAAACATGTCATCACTTCGGCATTTTTCACTTATTCCTGGTTTTGACTTAACAAATACTGAAGTAAAATACTGACTACATACTGAGCGTGTGAATATGGCCTTGGAAAGATATCCTAGCTTAGTGCTCAGTGTAGAGCAGAGGCTAAATGTGAACCTATTCCAAGAAAGGCAAAAAGAAGGCTTGCTCTAAATCATATATATTGTACCGTTCGGACAGATTGGAATATCAGTCAGCAGCTTAATCATCATCTTCTGTGAGGCTCATCCTCAGGAATGTATAGTCCATGAACAGTAGAACTGTCTCCCAAAGTGCATACAAAACCAAGATTAACCCATTTTAAAGTCACATACTCTAAAGATCGAGTGTGAATGATTTGCGGCGGATTTGTGGGGATTCCCTATCAAACAGGCAATCCCTGCATGTGTTCAGGCTGTCTAGCAGCCGCAAATCATGCAGCTGCGTCGACACAAACATAATCTACGAGCACGCCCAAAATACTCGGAGATCACCCGAACATGGAAAACCCGAGTAACGAGCACACTCACTCATCACTATATGTAATATATTATTCTTTATTTTCTCTGATTTGTGCCCCTAATTTGAAGGCAATGTCTACACACCCTACCTTTTCATGTAATATTCATAGCATCTTAACAAGTCTGAGAGCGACAAGATCATAACATGAAACCATGAAAGTAATCACACCTAAACACTTTACTTTGAACTAAAACATCTTATTCTTTTCAGAAATTGATTTAAGTATCCATGTATGTCAGTACTTCCGCATTCAAAGGTTCACGTAAAAGTGGTTAACCAACCTTTTAAAAGAAAAATTGACTCCCAAATAAAAACTATATTCACCTTTTCTCTATCCTGGCAACCCAGCATAGCAGCTGTGGTGGTCCTCCTGATCTGACCAGCACTGGGGTGGACACAAACAGAAGAGGGCCCCAAGTTCAAGAACAATATATGGGCCCTTTGCAGTCCAACAGCTCATCTTAGTGCACAACTCCACCTGCTTTGGAGATGGTAATGGGACTCCATACCTATTGGGCCCCTGTGCGGTTGACAGGTTTCACCAATGGTGTGTCCACCCCTTGTCCAGCGTACCTTTGGCATCACTGCTCAGGAATGAAAGCCATAATGCTACAAGTACAGCATATGATCACTAAGGACACCCATTGACTGCAACAATCACATGCCAGCTGCCTGTAAACAAAGACCAGAAGGACCACAGGAACATTATTGTGGAAACACTAGGGAAAGAAGATATGAAGATAGTTTATTTTGATAATTCCTCACATTTGCTGTGTTTTTAATGCTTTTTCATAGGTTAATGGCCTCCCTCTTTAACCCCTTCACGACATGCCCCGTACTAGTACGGCACATGTCGTGTCTCCCCCTTTAATGTGGGCTCCGGCACTGAGCCCACATCAAAGTCACAACATGTCAGCTGTTATGTACAGCTGACATGTGCGCGCAATAGCGGCGGGTGAAATCGCGATTCACCTGCCACTATTAACCAGTTAAATGCCACTGTCAAATGCTGAGAGCGGCATTTAACTACCGCTTCCGGCCAGCGGCCGCAAATGGTGCGCCTCGCTGACCCCGTCACATGCGCTCATAGCAAGCCTGAAATTCAGCTACATAGCAGCGATCTAATGATCGCTGCTATGTAGCCGATCCGATCCAGTTGTGCCAGCTTCTAGCCTCCCATGGAGGCTATTGAAGCATAGCAAAAGTTTAAAAAAAATGCTTTCAAAAATATGAAAAAAATAAAAAAAATAAAAGTTTAAATCACCCCCCTTTCGCCCCATCCAAAATAAAACAATAAAAAAATCAAACATACACATATTTGGTATCGCCGCGTTCAGAATTGCCCGATCTATCAATAAAAAAAAGCATTAACCTGATCGCTAAACAGCGTAGCGATACAAAAAAATTTGAAATGCCAGAATTATGTTTTTTTGGTCTCTGCGACATTGCATTAAAATGCAATAATGGGCGATCAAAAGAACGTATCTGCACAAAAGTGGTATCATTAAAAATGTCAGCTTGGAATGCAAAAAATAAGCCCTCACCCGACTCCAGATCACGGAAAATGGCGGAATTTTTATTTTTTTTTTAGCTAAGTTTTGAATTTTTTTTCACCACTTACATAAAAAATAACCTAGACATATTTGGTGTCTATGAACTAGTAATGACCTAGAGAATCACAATGGCATGTCAGTTTTAGCATTTAGTGAACCTAGCAAAAAAAACAAGCAAAAAACAAGTGTGGGATTGCACTTTTTTTGCAATTTCACCACACTTGGAATTTTTTTCCCGTTTTCTAGTACAAGACATGGTAAAACCAATGGTGTCGTTCAAAAGTACAACTCCTCCTGCAAAAAATAAGCTTTCACATGACCATATTGATGGAAAAATAAAAAAGTTATGGCTCTGGGAAGGAGGGGAGGGAAAAACAAAAACGCAAAAACGAAAAAGGGCTGCGTCTTGAAGGGGTTACGTTCCATACAATGCAAGCTGCATACTACTTGCAGGGGTTGGTTGTGAAGAGCTGTTAAGAAAGTGCAGCACCTGCTCTGGCATACTACTTTAAGCCATATATTGTCTGTTCATCCATTTATCATAATAGACACCATGTAATATTACATTACCACTGTAGCAAAGTCAGACCCAAATAAATCATTTGATCTTAACACAGTGGCTTCAATTCTGGTTTTCACTGACTCTTTCTACTTTCTGCATTATAAAAGGATAGAAGCAAATCACATATGGTATTGCATGTAGGAATTTCAATGGCTTCTTCTGACATTTTCTCATCATATACTTTTCTGGGGTCTGATAAGCTAAGCTACCCAACAAATCAGGATACAGTAGATAGGAGGACACGGAGTACATAGGTGCATAAAAATTCATAAATTCACAAATCAGGTTTTCACCTTTTCCTTAGTATTGCGCAAGTGATAGAATTATTAGCAAGGCATCAGAAATTGCCGCAATTTCAGGACATTCTAAAAACATTAAGTGTTGGACTGCTGTGAAGGTTGGATTTGGAAAACACTGGGCTAAGGGATGGGGCACTAACAATTTGAGGTCTGGAGTGATGTGTGACGCGGTGAGGAAGGAAACCGTGTTTCCAAAACGCATTATGCTTTGTGGTCCTCTTTGTTATGCCTACCGAGCACTGGTCACGCGGTGTGATGTGATCCGCCGCATCACTCAGGTCCTGCTCCCATTGCATACCACCAGGAAACAGATACTGACCAGAGTGACCAGATCCCCCGCCAACCGCTGGAGGCACTGTAATTAGAATTGCAGGAGCTTGTGTTCCACAGCACGCAGCACTCTTCATCCAGAGTAGCTGGCTGGGGCAGCTCTCCGTACGTAACTAGACATTCACCCATAATCCGTACCATGGCTAGATGTGTCTTTTAGACACCGGAATCAGGACATTGAGGACTACCTCTTGTTCTGGGACCCACTACTTACCTTCATATGGTAAAACTATTTTAATATATGCTTCATAGCTATTAACCCTTTACTCCTTGCAGCCTACTTTTTGCAGCCTTTATTACAGTATCATCGGCTCATCACTGGATCATTTGCTTCTACTAACCAACCATTTATTTATCTAACCTTTATACATTTTTTCAGTTTTATTATCGGGCCGGTTGTAATATCACTTAGCACTAAAGGTACCTTCACACTAAGCGACTTTGCAACGATAACGATAGCGATCCGTGACGTTGCAGCGTCCTGGATAGCGATATCGTTGTGTTTGACACGCAGCAGCGATCTGGATCCTGCTGTGACATCGCTGGTCGTTGCTGAAAGTTCAGAACTTTATTTGGTCGTCAGATCGGCGTGTATCGTCGTGTTTGACACCAAAAGCAACAATGCCAGCAATGTTTTACAATGGTAACCAGGGTAAATATCGGGTTACTAAGCGCAGGGCCGCGCTTAGTAACGCGATGTTTACCCTGGTTACCATGTAAAAGTAAATAAAACAAACAGTACATACTCACCTTCTGCTGTCTGTCACACGTCCCCCGCCGTCCGCTTCCCGCACTGACTGTGAGCGCTGGCCGTAAAGTAAAAGCAGAGCACAGCGGTGATGTCACCACTGTGCTGTGCCTTACGGCCGGCCGGCAGTCAATCAGTGCAGGAAGCAGACGCCGGGGGACGTTACGGACACCGGAATGTAAGTATGTACTGTTTGGTTTTTTTTACATTTACGCTGGTAACCAGGGTAAACATCGGGTTACTAAGCGCGGCCCTGCGCTTAGTAACCCGATGTTTACCCTGGTTACCCGGGGACTTCGGCATAGTTGGTCGCTGGAGAGCTGTCTGTGTGACAGCTCTCCAGCGACCACACAGCGACAAAACAACGACGCTGCAGCGATCGGCATCGTTGTCGATATCGCTGCAGCGTCGCTTAGTGTGAAGGTACCTTAAGCGACGCTGCAGCGATATCGACAAAGATGCCGATCGCTGCAGCGTCGCTGTGTGGTCGCTGGAGAGCTGTCACACAGACAGCTCTCCAGCGACTAACTATGCCGAGGTCCCCTGGTAACCAGGGTAAACATCGGGTTACTAAGCGCAGGGCCGCGCTTAGTAACCCGATGTTTACCCTGGTTACCAGTGTAATGTAAAAAAACAAACAGTACATACTCACCTTCTGCTGTCTGTCACACGTCCCTTGCCGTCTGCTTCCCGCACTGACTGTGATTGCCGGCCGTAAAGTACAGCACAGCGGTGATGTCACCGCTGTGCTCTGCTTTCACTTTACGGCCGGCCGGAGCTCACAGTCAGTGCGGGAAGCAGACGGCAAGGGACGTGTGACAGACAGCAGAAGGTGAGTACTGTTTGTTTTTTTTACTTTTACAATGGTAACCGGGGTAAATATAGGGTTACTAAGCGCGGCCCTGCGCTTAGTAACCCGATATTTACCCTGGTTACCACTGTAAAACATCGCTGGCATCGTTGCTTTGGCTGTCAAACACGACGATACACGCCGATCTGACGACCAAATAAAGTTCTGAACTTTCAGCAACGACCAGCGATATCACAGCAGGATCCAGATCGCTGCTGCGTGTCAAACACAACGATATCACTATCCAGGACGCTGCAACGTCACAGATCGCTATCGTTATCGCTGCAAAGTCGTTTAGTGTGAAGGTACCTTTACACTAATTAACCATTTGACCTTTTTTGTTGAGTACTATCAGTAAATCCCCTCTTTTCATTGTGTTTACCTTTATCAACTGTTTTTTTTCAGCGCAAATCTACTTCCATTACAAATCTCATATTGGGCAGCATATTTTGGTGACAGATCTGCTTTAAAATGGTCCTTTAACACACTGGAACTGATTCATCATTGCATTTCCAACCGTTTTTTTGGCATGATTACCCCTCAGTTAGTGACTTTTTGATCTGTGACACATTCATCAAACAATTTGAGCCTTTTTTTTTAAGTTGTCTTTCATGGTTTTAGTTAATTTTCAAATTTTTACGTCAATTTGGATTTGAGCAACATTCATGAAACGCGTGGGAAAATCAATGAATATGGCACAAAAAGACAAATGCTAAAACCACAAGTCAAAAAAACTGCAAATGATGAATTGGCCCATGGTGAAAAATTGCATTACGTATGTTGACAAGCTTGCATAGACAAACACCCTTATTAAAATTGAGAGGGGCAGGAAAAGGAAAAAAGGTATTATCAGTCTGAAGGAATTTGAGGAAAGTATATTTACGCTAACAATACCACGTGAAAAACTATGATATACATATTAAATCACCTCCTATAGTGGCATATAGACTAACCACCCTGCATCTGGAGATTAATGTACCATATATGTGCAAAAACTTGCTAAGAGCCTGGGTTGGGTTCATAATTACCTGTTTTTCCTGGTTTTTGATGCATGAAACACAGTGAGTCATCAATAAGGAACATCACCTCAGGTACTATAATGGCAGACTGTCACACAGTATTGTCTGCAAATCAATAAATATGCTAAAAATGTACAGCAGATGTGGATTTCACCAAAGTGATGTACATATGTGAATATGGACACCTGTTCTCATTTATATATTTATGGCATATTCTGGGAAAACCTCTTTAACATATAGTTTAGAAATGTATACATGGGCCTGTCGAAAAAAGAACACTAGGGCAGAATTACTATTGTGAATTCTCAACTTTGGTAGAAAATATGAAATATGTTGTCGCTTTCTGTTGCATTTAGTTTTAGACTAGTCATGATGTGATTTTTTGGGGAATTTGTGGGGAGCAGAAAGAAACCAACTTGCGCCAAAATTGTGACACAAAAAATTAGTCTAAAAATAAACCTACCAAGATGTGATATTAAATCAGCCAAAAGTTTCTGAAATGATGAGCAAATCTTTTGCCATTTGAATTCACCAAATTCTCTCCAGATATTATTTTGTGGCAAATTTCAATACTGAAAAGCTTGAAATTGCTCATAAAGTAAATGGAAGGGAGAGTAGAGAGAGAACCTTGCTGACCAGAAGAGCTTACACTTTACAGTAGAGAGAGACAGAGGACCCCACTGACCATAAGAGATTACCATCTGCAGGAGAGAGAGGACTCCCAAAGGCCATAAGAGTTTACACTATGCAGAAGAGAAGTATCCTCATAACCATAAGAGATTACACTCTACAGGACAGAGAAAGAAGGCCCTGCTGACTATAAAAGCTTATACTTTACAGGTGAGTGAGAGAGAAAGGACCTCACTGATTTTAAGAGCTTACACTATACAGGACAGAGAGGAACCTTGCTGGCCATTAAAGCTTACACTCTACAGGAGAAAGAGGAACCCACTGATCATAAGAGGTTACATGATACACACAAGAGAGAGGTCCCATCTAGTCATATGAGCTTACACTCTACAGGAGAGAGTATATCCTGCTGACAATAAGAGCTTACACTCTACAGGAGAGAGGACCCTATTGACCATAAGAGCTTAGACTCTACAGGAGAGAGAGGACCCTGGTGACCATAAGAGCTTAGACTCTACAGGAGAGAGAGGACCCTACTGACCATAAGAGCTTACACTCTACAGGAGAGAGAGAGGACCCCGGTGACCATAAGAGCTTACACTCTACATGAGAGACCGAAAATACCCCGCTGAGCATAACAGCTTACACAATACAGGAGAGAGTAAGGACCCAGTTGACCATAACAGCTTACAATCTACAGGAGAGAGAGGACCCTGCTGACCATAAGAGCTTACACTCTACAGGAGAGAGAGGATCCCGCTGACCATAAGAGCTTACACTCTACATGAGAGAGAGGTCCCCGCTGACCATAAGACCTTACACTCTACAGGAGAGAGAGGACCCTGCTGACCATAAGAGCTTAGACTCTATAGGAGAGAGAGGACCCTGGTGACCATTAGAGCTTAGACTCTACAGGAGAGAGAGGACCCTGGTGACCATAAGAGCTTAGACTCTATAGGAGAGAGAGGACCCTGGTGACCATTAGAGCTTAGACTCTACAGGAGAGAGAGGACCCTGGTGACCATAAGAGCTTAGACTCTATAGGAGAGAGAGGACCCTGGTGACCATTAGAGCTTAGACTCTATAGGAGAGAGAGGACCCTGGTGACCATTAGAGCTTAGACTCTACAGGAGAGAGAGGACCCTGGTGACCATTAGAGCTTAGACTCTATAGGAGAGAGAGGACCCTGGTGACCATTAGAGCTTAGACTCTACAGGAGAGCGAGAGAGGACCCTGCTGACCATAAGAGCTTAGACTCTATAGGAGAGAGAGGACCCTGGTGACCATTAGAGCTTAGACTCTATAGGAGAGAGAGGATCCTGGTGACCATTAGAGCTTAGACTCTACAGGAGAGAGAGGACTACACTGATCATAAGAGCTTACACTTTATAGGCAAGAGAGAGCGACAATAGCGCTGACCATAAGAGCTGACACTGTGCAGGAGATATAGGCTTACCCGCTGAGGTGGAAAACAACTATTTCATACAAACTGTGATCCGCTGGGAACCGCTGATCTGTGATGGACGAGGTACTGATCACTAATGTACAAACTATATTAATCCATAAAATGTCATAGCTGCAGGGCATCATGGGGAAGCCTCGCAGCAAGGCAGAAATGATGTTTGCATGCTCTCTGATTTTATCATTCATTGCTGATATTTATGTGTATTTTCACTAGGCAGTCACCATAATAGCATAATGTATATCAGTCAATCAATTAGGTGACAAACTTAGCTCAGCTATGAATGTAGTTGCACATAAACCATCTTCCTATTTATGAAAATGTCCCAATTTGTAACTTCAGCAATGTTATGTAATCCGGAGATCAATTATTCCCTGCTTGTATGACAATTACTATTCACATATTAAGTCGGGATCCACCAAATCTGCCTGTGTAACATCGTAGTAAATCTGTAGCAGAATAGGCATGCAGATGTTGTTAGAAATTGACCTCACATTTCACCTCTTCTATTTTGAAAAGAGTGAAATCTGTGATGAAAATCCACAACAGAATAAGTCTGTTTATGAAATGTATCTTCCAGATTACATGTCTATTCCGGTATCTGCTCCAGATTTTACCTAGGCAGATCCACATGTACAATCTGTAGCTGTTCTGTCTGGTATGAACATACCCTGATAGAAAGTCAAAGTGGCACCAAAACCTGACATCCACTTATACCTGTGATTGGTACTTGAGCTCCAGTAACACTTCTTCTCTGACCCTGGAAAAATTGCTTGGAACCAGCTGGGCACAGGGGAATTGTGCCAGGGTGAACTTCCTGACGTCAGCGCTCATATTCCTAAAGATATCATAGTGATCCACACTGGCAAATTCGCTGACAGCACAGGCATAGTAGGAGCCATTTAACAGAGTGACTGCCAGCCAAGTGACTGGGGCTACCACAGCTCTGCCAATGATATTGCCCATCACGAAGCAGATGAGTTTATACTTCATGAGGAGGCTTTGCCTGCTTCTCTCCTGGATGCTGAAGTCATAGGTTGAGCCTGTGAATAATCTCCATGTATTGTCATTGAATACGAAGCCCACAATCAGCAGGATCAATGCTGGTACTCCCAGGAATGCCAGTCCATACCTCAGATTTTCTGTGGGGCTACACGGGCAGCTAAAAGCGAAGAACGAGAAGAGTTGCTGCCCTCCCACTGTCAGTAAGGCCACTATAGCATTGAAGATGATGGATTCCTTGCTTTTGAGGAAACCTATAAGAGAAGCTAAAGACATGTTTGCAGCGTCCTGTGAACTTCTCTATCCTGTGTCCCAGTGTTATGTGATCTGTCTGCCTTCTCTGGGTGTGCCCTACACATGTCCTGCCCTGCAAACCAATTCCTGTACCTATTGTGTGTGGGAACTGTGTATACATTTATGGATATCACCACTCCTACCCCATCTCCGAAATACACCCCCAGCTATTTACTGACTACACCCATACAAGTCATACTCCTCCATCCAGTGAAGATGTCCATGAAACTCCTCCTATTCTCTAAAATCTTCAAGGAAAGACATGTGAACTGAGATAGTCCCATATATCAAAGGGTAAAAAGTTAACGTTGCTATGGCCTATGCTAATCTGCAACCAATGGCTCTCCCGCTGTTACTAAACTACATACGACATACATACTGCCATGTCCTGACATGCTTCTGCTGTGCACATTGATGTAAGCCTCCCATGAAGTTTTTTATTCTTTAAATGTGTGTATATGTGCATGTCGTTTCGTGAGTGTGTTAAAGTACACACCTACTGCCGCCTTCTCTGGGATCCTGCGTTGTTCTTCTCTTTTTCTCGGTGACGTCACAATTCTTCAGACTATTCGGCTCACTCTATACTTCATTCTTACACTCAATAAGGCTTACATTTTAAGTGACACTTCCAGAGCACAGTGTGACCCGGAGAGTCTAAAGAGTGGTGACTAGGGTTGAGCGACTTTCATTTGTTAAAGATCAAGTCGGGTTTTGTGAAACCCGACTTTGTCCAGAGTCGAGTCGAGTGCAGTCGGCCGATTATCGCTTAAAGTCGGGGATCGACCGAAACACGAAACCCAATGCAAGTCAATGGGGAAGCATAGTCGGCAGTGAGTGGAGGCCAGGAAAACACCTACAGTGCCCATTTTAATGCCAAAAACATCCATTCTTGTTTCTGAAGCTTGTCAATCTTAATTAACTTTATAATAATAGTTGGGCATAGGAAATTGGGGGTCATTTGGCAAAAGTTGTGGGGGGTAGGGCTGGTTCAAGGCTTTAGTGGGCCCAGGAAATGTGGACTACGTCACGGCGGTGGAGCAGGGAGAGGTAAGTATTTAAATGTTGCAAGTGCTGTGATCCTGAGCAAGCAGGGGGGCACACTTGTTCGCATTGGCACTGGCACAGGGCCCCTCAAAGTACAGCGGTGTGTTTGCACGGCGGGGGCGCCTCCCACCAGCAGCGACACTTTTGCGTACTCTGAGGGGCCCTGTGCCAGTGACGTCGCCAATGAGTATGCCCCCCCCCACCTGATGAAGGAACCTGCACTTTCATCTGCACCTTCCTCTTTGTCCCTGTGTAAGGTGGTATAACATGCGGGAAGGGGAACCTTACTTTCAGCAGGGTCAGATTCTGGCTGTGTAGAGTGCAAGGGGAATGCAGTGGTCTAGGTCAATGTACCAGCAGACTCATCTAGCAGTGGCTGGGCAATGGGCAGGATGAGGAGGAAACAGATATAGGGCCAAAGAATAAAGTAGGCTAAATGCAGTTCAAAATTGGTAACAGGACTAAACAGGCGGCATTGCTTTGTTCAGTGGAGTAGCAAACCCAGGAGCAGCAGACACTGTTTTAAGGGCCCAAACACACTAATAGGCCAAATGCAGTTTAATATCTGATACTTTAGGCCAAAAGCCTAAGACTGAAGCTAAGCTTTATTCAGTTGAGGGCAAACACCAGGGAGGGGCAGACACCGTTAGTAGGCCCTAACCACCAATTTTTAAAAACACAGCACTTAATGAGAGCCAGAAGGTTGAAGCTCAGCTTTATTCAGTTGAGGACAAACACCAGGCAGGGGCAGACACCGTTAGTAGGCCGTAACCAAAGTTGAAGGCCAAATGCAGTTTAATATCTGATACTATAGGCCGAAAGCCAGAAGGTGGAAGCTCAGCTTTATTCAGTTGAGGGCAAACACCAGGGAGGGGCAGACACCGTTAGTAGGCCCTAACCACCAATTTTTAAAAACACAGCACTTAATGAGAGCCAGAAGGTTGAAGCTCAGCTTTATTCAGTTGAGGACAAACACCAGGCAGGGGCAGACACCGTTAGTAGGCCGTAACCAAAGTTGAAGGCCAAATGCAGTTTAATATCTGATACTATAGGCCGAAAGCCAGAAGGTGGAAGCTCAGCTTTATTCAGTTGAGGGCAAACACCAGGGAGGGGCAGACACCGTTAGTAGGCCCTAACCACCAATTTTTAAAAACACAGCACTTAATGAGAGCCAGAAGGTTGAAGCTCAGCTTTATTCAGTTGAGGACAAACACCAGGCAGGGGCAGACACCGTTAGTAGGCCGTAACCAAAGTTGAAGGCCAAATGCAGTTTAATATCTGATACTATAGGCCGAAAGCCAGAAGGTGGAAGCTCAGCTTTATTCAGTTGAGGGCAAACACCAGGGAGGGGCAGACACCGTTAGTAGGCCCTAACCACCAATTTTTAAAAACACAGCACTTAATGAGAGCCAGAAGGTTGAAGCTCAGCTTTATTCAGTTGAGGACAAACACCAGGCAGGGGCAGACACCGTTAGTAGGCCGTAACCAAAGTTGAAGGCCAAATGCAGTTTAATATCTGATACTATAGGCCGAAAGCCAGAAGGTGGAAGCTCAGCTTTATTCAGTTGAGGGCAAACACCAGGGAGGGGCAGACACCGTTAGTAGGCCCTAACCACCATTTTTTAAAAACACAGCACTTAATGAGAGCCAGAAGGTTGAAGCTCAGCTTTATTCAGTTGAGGACAAACACCAGGCAGGGGCAGACACCGTTAGTAGGCCGTAACCAAAGTTGAAGGCCAAATGCAGTTTAATTTCTGATACTATAGGCCGAAAGCCAGAAGGTGGAAGCTCCGATTTAGACAGTGGAGGACAATTTGAATTAGGGACTGCAGACAGACTTAGTAGGCTGTCCCCTGTGGACCATGCATCCACCACATTAACCCATTGCGCCTTAATGGACACGTAATCTTCCGTGGCCATGCCTACAGGTCCATGCGTCTGTTGTCAGGTGCACCTTTGTACTCACAGATTGCCAGAGTGCATGGACAATGCGGTCTTTTACATGCTGGCGGAGGGTTGGGATGGCTTTTCTCGCAAAAGAAGTGTCGACTGGTTAGCTTGTAGCGTGGTACAGCGTAGTCCATCATGGCCTTATTAATAGTAAATAAAATATATAACTAGGCTCTATGAACTTTTAAATAGGTTCCAGGGGTACACGGGCAGCATTGGTGTGGTCAGTGGAGGAGTATTGCAAGTAGGGGCCGCAGACAGGCTAACAAAGGCCTAAAATAACAAACAATAGGCAGACATGGCAGTTTGAAATCGGTTACATGGATACACAGGCAGGCAGCATTGTGGTCAGTGGAGGAGTATTGCAAGTAGGGGCCGCAGACAGGCTATCAAAGGCCTAAACTAACAAACATTAGGCAGGCATGGCAGTTTTAAATCGGTTACATGGATACACAGGCAGGCAGCATTGTGGTCAGTGGAGGAGTATTGCAGGTAGGGGCCGCAGACAGGCTATCAAAGGCCTAAAATAACAAACAATAGGCAGGCATGGCAGTTTTAAATCGGTTACATGGATACACAGGCAGGCACTCCAGGCAGCATTGTGGTCAGTGGAGGAGTATTGCAAGTAGGGGCCGCAGACAGGCTATCAAAGGCCTAAACTAACAAACAATAGGCAGGCATGGCAGTTTTAAATCGGTTACATGGATACACAGGCAGGCAGCATTGTGGTCAGTGGAGGAGTATTGCAAGTAGGGGCCGCAGACAGGCTATCAAAGGCCTAAACTAACAAACAATAGGCAGGCATGGCAGTTTTAAATCGGTTACATGGATACACAGGCAGGCACTCCAGGCAGCATTGTGGTCAGTGGAGGAGTATTGCAAGTAGGGGCCGCAGACAGGCTATCAAAGGCCTAAACTAACAAACAATAGGCAGGCATGGCAGTTTTAAATCGGTTACATGGATACACAGGCAGGCAGCATTGTGGTCAGTGGAGGAGTATTGCAAGTAGGGGCCGCAGACAGGCTATCAAAGGCCTAAACTAACAAACAATAGGCAGGCATGGCAGTTTTAAATCGGTTACATGGATACACAGGCAGGCACTCCAGGCAGCATTGTGGTCAGTGGAGGAGTATTGCAAGTAGGGGCCGCAGACAGGCTATCAAAGGCCTAAAATAACAAACAATAGGCAGGCATGGCAGTTTTAAATCGGTTACATGGATACACAGGCAGGCAGCATTGTGGTCAGTGGAGGAGTATTGCAAGTAGGGGCCGCAGACAGGCTATCAAAGGCCTAAAATAACAAACAATAGGCAGGCATGGCAGTTTTAAATCGGTTACATGGATACACAGGCAGGCAACATTGTGGTCAGTGGAGGAGTATTGCAGGTAGGGGCCGCAGACAGGCTATCAAAGGCCTAAAATAACAAACAATAGGCAGGCATGGCAGTTTTAAATCGGTTACATGGATACACAGGCAGGCAGCATTGTGGTCAGTGGAGGAGTATTGCAAGAAGTGTCTGACACAGTTAGTACTCCCAAAAAATATAGATGTTAATGTCTCGCAAAACAACTATAAATAAAAAAAAGGGTGGCATGCTTAGGTACAGGGGTGGGCTCATCTGCAGAGTTTATGACAAAGTAATTTGGCAGTAAATTAGTATTTACTGGTGTCAATATAGGACACTGACCCAGTCTACTGTAACTATCATCATAGATGTCAACAAATTGGTATTGATTGTCAGTGCCAGGCATTGAATGATGTCAGCGCATAGACTAAACATTGGTGGAGCTGTGCGAGATAATTTGGCACGTGGTAGAGCACAGTTTGAGCTGGGGGGGGGGGAACTCTCTTGTGGCCGGCGGTACCGCCCCAGGGCCCCTCATGTTACAACGGTGTGTCTGACGTTGGGTGCGCACCACCACCGCCAGAGACACTACATTGTACTATGAGGGACCCAGTGGCAGTGCCGTCGACCAAAAGCGAGTACACCCACCTCTTCTGACAAACAGCACTGTAACTAACGGGTGCTTGCGCCAAGTGTCGAGAGTGAGACAACGGCCCCGTGGGGGGAGTTTTCCCATTGGGGGAGGTGTAAACATGTCGTATGCTGGTCAAACAGCTACTGTAAATTTAGAGATTTTAACACTCAGTAAGACCAGTCCACAAGCAAGACCTTTTTATAGGAAAGCTAGGTGTCAGCCGGGAAAGGTGGGGCAAAATAATTTGAAATCCAGGAGTGGTTAATTTTAATGAAGGTGAGATCATCCACATTTTGGGTAGCCAGACGAGTCCTTTTTTCGGTTAATATTGAACCAGCAGCACTGAATACTCTTTCTGATAGCACACTAGCTGCTGGGCAAGCAAGCTCCTGCAATGCATATTCTGCCAATTCAGGCCAGGTGTCTAATTTGGATGCCCAGTAATCAAATGGGAATGACGGTTGAGGGAGAACATCAATAAGGGCTGAAAAATAGTTAGTAACCATACTGGACAAATGTTGTCTCCTGTCACTTTGAATAGATGCTACAGTACCTGTCCTGTCTGTGGTCATTGCGAAATCACTCCACAACCTGGTCAGAAAACCCCTCTGTCCAACGCCACTTCTGATCTGTGCACCTCTAACACCTCTGCCCTGTAGCCCCCTGCAGCTCGTGTGAGAACCATCACCGGCGCTGTGTGCTGGGAATGCCTGAATCAAACGGTCTACAAGAGTAGCTTGTTTGGTTGCTAATATTTGTTCGAGGTTCTCATGTGGCATAATATTTTGCAATTTGCCTTTATAGCGAGGGTCAAGGATGCAGGCCAACCAGTAATCGTCATCGCTCATCATTTTAATAATGTGTGGGTCCTTTTTGAGGATACGTAAGGCATAATCCGCCATGTGGGCCAAAGTTCCAGTTGTCAAATCTGCGGTTGTGCTGGTTTGAGGGGCAGTTACAGGCAAATCTACGTCACTTGTCTCCCTTACAAAAACAGAACCCGGCCTTGCAACGCCACTAATTTCTGTTGGCCCAGGAGAAGCTTCCTCAGTAAAAAAGTACTCATCCCCATCATCCTCCTCGTCCTCCTCCTCCTCTTCGCTCGCTACCGCGTCCTCTACACGGCCCTGACCAGACAATGGCTGACTGTCATCAAGGCTTTCCTCTTCCTCGGCTGCAGACGCCTGCTCCTTTATGTGCGTCAAACTTTGCATCAGCAGACGCATTAGGGGGATGCTCATGCTTATTATTGCGTTGTCTGCACTAACCAGCCGTGTGCATTCCTCAAAACACTGAAGGACTTGACACAGGTCTTGTAGCTTCGACCACTGCACACCTGACAACTCCATGTCTGCCATCCAACTGCCTGCCCGTGTTGTTGTGAATTTGCTTTTTGCTCCCTCTAGTGGTTACTAGTTTTTTGACTCTGGTTTTTCTGTCATTCCTTTTATCCGCACCTGGGTCGTTAGTTAGGGGTGTTGCTATATAAGCTCCCTGGACCTTCAGTTCAATGCCTGGCAACGTAGTTATCAGAGCTAGTCTGCTGTGCTCTTGTCTACTGATCCTGGTTCCAGTTATATCAGCTAAGTCTGCCTTTTGCTTTTTGCTATTTGTTTTGGTTTTGTATTTTTGTCCAGCTTGTTCCAAATCTATATCCTGACCTTTGCTGGAAGCTCTAGGGGGCTGGTGTTCTCCCCCCGGACCGTTAGACGGTTCGGGGGTTCTTGAATTTCCAGTGTGGATTTTGATAGGGTTTTTGTTGACCATATAAGTTACCTTTCTTTATTCTGCTATCAGTAAGCGGGCCTCTCTGTGCTAAACCTGATTCATTTCTGTGTTTGTCATTTCCTCTTACCTCACCGTCATTATTTGTGGGGGGCTTCTATCCAGCTTTGGGGTCCCCTTCTCTGGAGGCAAGAAAGGTCTTTGTTTTCCTCTACTAGGGGTAGCTAGATTCTCCGGCTGGCGCGTGTCATCTAGAATCAACGTAGGAATGATCCCCGGCTACTTCTAGTGTTGGCGTTAGGAGTAGATATATGGTCAACCCAGTTACCACTGCCCTATGAGCTGGATTTTTGTATTCTGCAGACTTCCACGTTCCTCTGAGACCCTCGCCATTGGGGTCATAACAGTTTGCCAGGCCAGTATTAAATGTTTAATGCATTGCAGAAGAGGGATTATAAGAAAGAAGATTCTGAGTTTTTTTTTTTTTTTTCTTCTTCCCCTTTACCTCAGAGTGGCTATGCTTGCTGCAGACATGAATGTCCAGACCTTGATTACAAGTGTGGACCAGCTGGCTACTCGTGTGCAGGGCATACAAGACTATGTTATCAGAAATCCTAGGTCAGAACCTAAAATACCGATTCCTGAACTGTTTTCCGGAGACAGGTTTAAGTTTAGGAATTTCGTGAATAATTGTAAATTGTTTTTGTCCCTGAGACCCTGTTCATCTGGAGATTCTGCTCAGCAAGTAAAAATTGTTATTTCGTTCTTACGGGGCGACCCTCAGGATTGGGCTTTTTCGCTGGCGCCAGGAGATCCGGCATTGGCTGATCTTGATGCGTTTTTTCTGGCGCTCGGTTTACTTTATGAGGAACCCAATCTTGAGATTCAGGCAGAAAAGGCCTTGCTGGCTATGTCTCAGGGGCAGGACGAGGCTGAAGTGTATTGCCAAAAATTTCGGAAATGGTCCGTGCTGACACATTGGAACGAGTGTGCACTGGCCGCTAATTTTAGAAATGGCCTTTCTGAAGCCATTAAGAATGTTATGGTGGGTTTTCCCATTCCCACAGGTCTGAATGATACTATGGCACTGGCTATTCAAATTGACCGGCGGTTGCGGGAGCGCAAAACCGCAAATTCCCTCATGGTGTTGTCTGAACAGACACCTAATTCGGTGCAATGTGATAGAAAAACCGCAAATTCCCTCATGGTGTTGTCTGAACAGACACCTGATTTAATGCAATGTGATAGAATCCTGACTAGAAATGAGCGGAAAATTCATAGACGCCGGAATGGCTTGTGCTACTACTGTGGTGATTCTACACATGTTATCTCAGCATGCTCTAAACGTATAGCTAAGGTTGTTAGTCCTGTCACCGTTGGTAATTTGCAACCTAAATTTATTCTGTCTGTAACTTTGATTTGCTCACTGTCATCTTATCCTGTCATGGCGTTTGTAGATTCAGGTGCTGCCCTGAGTCTCATGGATCTCTCATTTGCTAAGCGCTGTGGTTTTACTCTTGAACCATTAGAAAATCCTATTCCTCTTAGGGGTATTGATGCTACACCATTGGCAGCAAATAAACCGCAGTATTGGACACAGGTTACCATGTGCATGACTCCTGAACACCGCGAGGTGATACGTTTCCTGGTTTTACATAAAATGCATGATTTGGTTGTTTTAGGGCTGCCATGGTTACAGACCCATAATCCAGTCTTGGACTGGAAGGCTATGTCAGTCTCAAGTTGGGGCTGTCGTGGTATTCATGGGGATTCCCTGCCTGTGTCTATTGCTTCTTCTACGCCTTCGGAAGATCCGGAGTATTTGTCTGATTATCAGGATGTCTTCAGTGAGTCTGAGTCCAGTGCACGGCCTCCTCATAGGGACTGTGACTGTGCTATAGATTTGATCCCAGGCAGTAAGTTTCCTAAGGGAAGACTGTTTAATCTGTCGGTACCTGAACATACCGCTATGCGTTCATATATCAAGGAGTCTCTGGAGAAAGGACATATTCGTTCGTCTTCTTCCCCTCTTGGTGCGGGATTCTTTTTTGTGGCAAAAAAGGACGGATCTTTGAGACCTTGTATTGATTATCGGCTTTTAAATAAGATCACTGTCAAATTTCAGTATCCTTTACCGCTGTTGTCTGACTTGTTTGCCCGGATTAAGGGTGCCAAGTGGTTCACCAAGATAGACCTTCGTGGTGCGTACAACCTTGTGCGCATTAAGCAAGGTGATGAATGGAAAACCGCATTCAATACGCCCGAAGGTCATTTTGAGTACTTGGTGATGCCTTTTGGGCTCTCCAATGCGCCTTCAGTTTTTCAGTCCTTTATGCATGACATTTTCCGGAAGTATCTGGATAAATTTTTGATTGTTTATCTGGATGATATTTTGGTTTTTTCTGATAATTGGGATTCGCATGTGGAGCAAGTCAGGTTGGTCTTTAAAATTTTGCGTGAAAATTCTTTGTTTGTCAAGGGCTCAAAGTGTCTCTTTGGTGTACAGAAGGTTCCCTTTTTGGGGTTCATTTTTTCCCCTTCTGCTGTGGAGATGGACCCAGTCAAGGTCCGAGCTATTCTTGATTGGACTCAGCCCTCGTCAGTTAAGAGTCTTCAGAAGTTCTTGGGCTTCGCTAACTTCTACCGTCGTTTTATTGCTAATTTTTCTAGCATTGTGAAACCTTTGACGGATATGACCAAGAAGGGCTCCGATGTAGCTAACTGGGCTCCTGCTGCCGTGGAGGCTTTCCAGGAGTTGAAACGCCGGTTTACTTCGGCGCCTGTTTTGTGCCAGCCTGACGTCTCACTTCCCTTTCAGGTTGAGGTGGATGCTTCGGAGATTGGGGCAGGGGCCGTTTTGTCGCAGAGAGGCCCTGGTTGCTCTGTTATGAAACCTTGTGCCTTTTTCTCTAGGAAGTTTTCGCCTGCCGAGCGAAATTATGATGTGGGCAATCGGGAGTTGTTGGCCATGAAATGGGCATTTGAGGAGTGGCGTCATTGGCTCGAGGGTGCTAAGCATCGTGTGGTGGTCTTGACTGATCACAAAAATCTGATGTATCTCGAGTCTGCTAAACGCCTTAATCCGAGACAGGCCCGCTGGTCATTGTTTTTCTCCCGCTTTGATTTTGTTGTCTCGTATTTACCAGGTTCAAAGAATGTGAAGGCCGATGCTCTTTCTAGGAGCTTTGTGCCTGATGCTCCTGGAGTCGCTGATCCTGTTGGTATTCTTAAAGATGGAGTTATCTTGTCAGCTATTTCTCCGGATCTGCGACGTGTGTTGCAGAGATTTCAGGCTGATAGGCCTGAGTCTTGTCCACCTGACAGACTGTTTGTCCCGGAAAAGTGGACCAGCAGAGTCATTTCCGAGGTTCATTCCTCGGTGTTGGCAGGTCACCCGGGAATTTTTGGCACCAGAGATCTGGTGGCCAGGTCCTTTTGGTGGCCTTCCTTGTCAAGGGATGTGCGGTCATTTGTGCAGTCCTGTGGGACTTGTGCTCGAGCTAAGCCTTGCTGTTCTCGTGCCAGCGGTTTGCTCTTGCCCTTGCCTGTCCCGAAGAGACCTTGGACACATATCTCCATGGATTTCATTTCTGATCTTCCGCTATCTCAGGGCATGTCCGTTATCTGGGTGATATGTGATCGCTTCTCCAAGATGGTCCATTTGGTTCCTTTGCCTAAGCTGCCTTCCTCTTCCGATCTGGTTCCTGTGTTTTTCCAGAACGTGGTTCGTTTGCACGGCATCCCTGAGAATATTGTGTCAGACAGAGGATCCCAGTTCGTTTCTAGGTTCTGGCGATCCTTTTGTAGTAGGATGGGCATTGATTTGTCGTTTTCGTCTGCTTTCCATCCTCAGACTAATGGACAGACGGAGCGAACCAATCAGACTTTGGAGGCTTATTTGAGGTGTTTTGTCTCTGCTGATCAGGACGATTGGGTGACATTCTTGCCGTTGGCTGAGTTTGCCCTTAATAATCGGGCTAGTTCCGCCACCTTGGTTTCGCCTTTTTTCTGCAACTCTGGTTTCCATCCTCGCTTTTCTTCGGGTCATGTGGAGCCTTCTGACTGTCCTAGGGTGGATTCTGTGGTGGATAGGTTGCAGCAGATCTGGAATCATGTGGTGGACAACTTGAAGTTGTCACAGGAGAAGGCTCAGCGCTTTGCCAACCGCCGCCGCGGTGTGGGTCCCCGACTACGCGTTGGGGATTTGGTATGGCTTTCTTCCCGCTTTGTTCCTATGAAGGTCTCGTCTCCCAAATTTAAACCTCGTTTTATTGGGCCTTACAAGATATTGGAAATCCTTAATCCTGTATCTTTTCGTCTGGATCTTCCTGTGTCGTTTGCTATTCACAATGTATTTCATAGGTCCTTGTTGCGGCGGTACATTGTGCCTGTAGTTCCTTCTGCTGAGCCTCCTGCTCCGGTGTTGGTTGAGGGCGAGTTGGAGTACGTGGTGGAGAAGATCTTGGATTCTCGCCTCTCCAGGCGGAGGCTTCAGTACCTGGTCAAGTGGAAGGGCTATGGTCAGGAGGATAATTCCTGGGTGGTCGCCTCTGATGTTCATGCGGCCGATTTAGTTCGTGCCTTTCATGCCGCTCATCCTGATCGCCCTGGTGGTCGTGGTGAGGGTTCGGTGACCCCTCACTAAGGGGGGGGTACTGTTGTGAATTTGCTTTTTGCTCCCTCTAGTGGTTACTAGTTTTTTGACTCTGGTTTTTCTGTCATTCCTTTTATCCGCACCTGGGTCGTTAGTTAGGGGTGTTGCTATATAAGCTCCCTGGACCTTCAGTTCAATGCCTGGCAACGTAGTTATCAGAGCTAGTCTGCTGTGCTCTTGTCTACTGATCCTGGTTCCAGTTATATCAGCTAAGTCTGCCTTTTGCTTTTTGCTATTTGTTTTGGTTTTGTATTTTTGTCCAGCTTGTTCCAAATCTATATCCTGACCTTTGCTGGAAGCTCTAGGGGGCTGGTGTTCTCCCCCCGGACCGTTAGACGGTTCGGGGGTTCTTGAATTTCCAGTGTGGATTTTGATAGGGTTTTTGTTGACCATATAAGTTACCTTTCTTTATTCTGCTATCAGTAAGCGGGCCTCTCTGTGCTAAACCTGATTCATTTCTGTGTTTGTCATTTCCTCTTACCTCACCGTCATTATTTGTGGGGGGCTTCTATCCAGCTTTGGGGTCCCCTTCTCTGGAGGCAAGAAAGGTCTTTGTTTTCCTCTACTAGGGGTAGCTAGATTCTCCGGCTGGCGCGTGTCATCTAGAATCAACGTAGGAATGATCCCCGGCTACTTCTAGTGTTGGCGTTAGGAGTAGATATATGGTCAACCCAGTTACCACTGCCCTATGAGCTGGATTTTTGTATTCTGCAGACTTCCACGTTCCTCTGAGACCCTCGCCATTGGGGTCATAACACCGTGTATCCTCCCACAAATACATAACAGCACGCCTCTGTTCGCACACTCTCTGAAGCATGTGCAGTGTGGAGTTCCACCTTGTTGCAACGTCGATGATTAGGCGATGCTGAGGAAGGTTCAAAGAACGCTGATAGTTCTGCATACGGCTGGAGTGTACAGGCGAACGGCAGATATGCGAGCAAAGTCTGCGCACTTTGAGGAGCACGTCGGGTAACCCCGGATAACTTTTCAGGAAGTACTGCACCACCAGGTTTAAGGTGTGAGCCAGGCAAGGAATGTGTTTCAGTTGGGAAAGGGCTATGGCAGCCATGAAATTCCTTCCGTTATCACTCACTACCTTGCCTGCCTCAAGATGTACAGTGCCCAGCCATGAGTTTCTTTCTGCAAGAACTCGGACAGAACTTCCGCGGTGTGTCTGTTGTCGCCCAAACACTTCATTGCCAATACAGCCTGCTGACGCTTGCCACTAGCTGTCCCATAATGGCACACCTGGTGTGCAACAGTGGCAGCTGCGGATGGAGTGGATGTGCGACTGCGGTCTGTGGACGAGCTCTCGCTTCTGCTGGAGGAGGAGGAAGAGGAGGAGGGGGGGCGAACGCCTACAGCCAACTCTTTCCTTGACCGTGGGCTAGGCAGAACTGTCCCAATATTGCTGTCCCCTGTGGAGCCTGCATCCACCACATTCACCCAGTGTGCCGTGATGG
This sequence comes from Ranitomeya variabilis, assembly GCF_051348905.1. NCBI lineage: Eukaryota > Metazoa > Chordata > Amphibia > Anura > Dendrobatidae > Ranitomeya > Ranitomeya variabilis. The sequence goes on along the minus strand of NC_135233.1, from coordinate 716,623,215 downwards.
ACACGTAGCGTCCCTGGCCATGCCTACTGGTCCATGCATCTGTTGTCAGGTGCACCTTTGTAGTCACAGACTGCCTGAGTGCATGGATGATGCGGTCTTTCACATGCTGTTGGAGGGCTGGGATGGCTTTTCTAGAAAAGAAGTGCTGACTGGGTAGCTCTTAGCGTGGTACAGCATAGTCCATCAGCGCTTTCAAAGCTTCGCTTTCAACTAACCGGTAGGGCATCATCTCTAATGAGATTAGTCTAGCAATGTGGGCGTTCAAACCCTGTGTACGCGGATGCGAGGATGAGAACTTCCTTTTCCTAACAAGAGTCTCATGTAGGGTGAGCTGGACTGGAGAGCTGGAGATCGTGGAACTAGCGGTGGTGCCGGTGGACATGGGTGAGTGAGAGAGGGTTGGAGATGGTATTCTTGCCGGTGCCCTACATGCAGTGTTTCCTACTACTAACCTGGTGATTCCCTGACTGCTTTGGCTTGGCGACGAAAGCTGCACAGATACTGCAGGTGGTGTGGGAAATGGTCGGCTTACAGGGAGGGAAGGGATGTAGCGTTGCTGACTAGCTTCATTGGCCGAGGGTGCTGCAACCTTTAGGGACGTTTGGTAGTTAGTCCAGGCTTGCAAATGCATGGTGGATAAATGTCTATGCATGCAACTTGTATTTAGACTTTTAAGATTCTGCCCTCTGCTTAAGGTAGTTGAACATTTTTGACAGATGACTTTGCGCTGATCATTTGGATGTTGTTTAAAAAAATGCCAGACTGCACTCTTTCTACTATCGGATACCTTTTCAGGCATTGCAGACTGAGCTTCTTTAACCGGATGGCCACGCTGTCCTCCAACTGGTTTAGGTTTTGCCACGTGTTTTTGGCCAGATACGGGTCCGGTAGATGGAACCTGTTGTGATGTTGATGCCTGCTGCGGCTCCTCCTCCTCCGCTTCAGAACTACTGCCGCCTGCACCCTGTTCCCCCAATGGCTGCCAATTGGGGTCCACAACTGGGTCATCTATGACCTCCTCTTCTATGTTGTGTGCAACTTCGTCTGTGTCACCGTGTAAGCCGGTGGTATTGCGTTCGTGACGGAGCACCATAGTCTCCGCTGGTTTTGATTCTGCCTCAGTACACTGCGAGGGCAATGTTCTGGTCTGAGTCAAAGGAACAGCATAGTAATCTGGCTGTGGCTGTGCATCTGTGCACTCCATGTCCGATTCAACTTCTAATGGGCATAGCCTGTTAACTGTTTCACTGTGTAACCCAGGAATGGTATGTGTAAAGAGCTCCATGGAGTAACCTGTTGTGTCGACTGATGCATCCTTTACTGTTGTTTTTAGTGAAGGACACAAGGAAGCGACTTGTTCCTGACCGGGAGCACCCACTGACGATGCACTGCTCTGACATTTGGCACTTTCCGAGGAGGAGGCGAAAGAGTTAGAGGCAGAGTCAGCAATGAAAGCCAATACTTGTTCCTCCTGCTCCGGCTTCAAAAGTGGTTTTCCTACTCCCAGAAAAGAGAGCGTTCGAGGCCTTGTGTAGCCAGACAACGAACCTGGCTCAACAACTCGAGACTTAGGTGCTGTACTGCTTTTACCACGACCACCTGATGCTCCACCACCACTACCATCATTACCAGCTGACAATGACCGCCCACGGCCACGACCTCTTCCACTAGACTTCCTCATTGTTTGCAAAACGTAACCAAAGTAACGCTATTTGTTACTGTAAAACAACTTATCAGGTGAACTCAAACTTCTGTAGGATTTATATATACCTTTATAGGTGCCTGACACTGAAAGGAAAATCAGGCACAATGTTGCACACTAGGTTTTCTGTGCCCCCAAAATTTGAGACAGATGGCACACACAGGACCAGCACTCAAGCAGAAATGCCAATCTTAATCTCCCACTATTTTTTTTTTTTTCTGGGAGAATTTACCCTAAAAAAAAAAATGGCCAAGTATTACACAGTGTTTTCGGTGGCACACAATGAGAGACAAATACCACACACAGCAATGGCACGGAGGCAGACTTGCCAATATTTATCTCCCACTAATTTTTTTTTTGGAAAAGGGAGAATGTACCCAAAAAAAGAAAAAAAATGGCCAAGTATTACACAGTGTTTTCGGTGCCACACAATGACAGACAGATGCCACACACAGCAATGGCACGGAGGCAGACTTGCCAATATTTATCTCCCACTAATTTTTTTTTGGGAAAAGGGAGAATTTAGCAAAAAAAAAAAAAATGGCCAAGTATTACACAGTGTTTTCGGTGGCACACAATGAGAGACAGATACCACACACAGCAATGGCACGGAGGCAGACTTGCCAATATTTATCTCCCACTAATTTTTTTTTTGGAAAAGGGAGAATGTACCTAAAAAAAGAAAAAAAATGGCCAAGTATTACACAGTGTTTTCGGTGCCACACAATGACAGACAGATGCCACACACAGCAATGGCACGGAGGCAGACTTGCCAATATTTATCTCCCACTCATTTTTTTTTTGGAAAAGGGAGAATGTACCCAAAAAAAGAAAAAAAATGGCCAAGTATTACACAGTGTTTTCGGTGCCACACAATGAAAGACAGATACCACACACAGCAATGGCACGGAGGCAGACTTGCCAATATTTATCTCCCACTCATTTTTTTTTTGGAAAAGGGAGAATGTACCCAAAAAAAGAAAAAAAATGGCCAAGTATTACACAGTGTTTTCGGTGCCACACAATGAAAGATAGATACCACACACAGCAATGGCACGGAGGCAGACTTGCCAATATTTATCTCCCACTAATTTTTTTTTTTGAAAAGGGAGAATGTACCCAAAAAAAGAAAAAAAATGGCCAAGTATTACACAGTGTTTTCGGTGGCACACAATGAGAGACAGATACCACACACAGCAATGGCACGGAGGCAGACTTGCCAATATTTATCTCCCACTAATTTTTTTTTTGGAAAAGGGAGAATGTACCCAAAAAAAGAAAAAAAATGGCCAAGTATTACACAGTGTTTTCGGTGCCACACAATGACAGACAGATGCCACACACAGCAATGGCACGGAGGCAGACTTGCCAATATTTATCTCCCACTAATTTTTTTTTTGGAAAAGGGAGAATGTACCCCAAAAAAAGAGAAAAAATGGCCAAGTATCACACAGTGTTTTCGGTGCCACACAATGACAGACAGATGCCACACACAGCAATGGCACGGAGGCAGACTTGCCAATACTTATCTCCCACTAATTTTTTTTTTTAGAAAAGGGAGAATTTAGCAAAAAAAAAAAAAATGGCCAAGTATTACACAGTGTTTTCGGTGGCACACAATGAGAGACAGATACCACACACAGCAATGGCACGGAGGCAGACTTGCCAATATTTATCTCCCACTAATTTTTTTTTTGGAAAAGGGAGAATGTACCCAAAAAAAGAAAAAAAATGGCCAAGTATTACACAGTGTTTTCGGTGCCACACAATGACAGACAGATGCCACACACAGCAATGGCACGGAGGCAGACTTGCCAATATTTATCTCCCACTAATTTTTTTTTTTGGAAAAGGGAGAATGTACCCAAAAAAAGAAAAAAAATGGCCAAGTATTACACAGTGTTTTCAGTGCCACACAATGACAGACAGATGCCACACACAGCAATGGCACGGAGGCAGACTTGCCAATATTTATCTCCCACTAATTTTTTTTTTGGAAAAGGGAGAATGTACCCCAAAAAAAGAAAAAAAATGGCCAAGTATCACACAGTGTTTTCGGTGCCACACAATGACAGACAGATGCCACACACAGCAATGGCACGGAGGCAGACTTGCCAATATTTATCTCCCACTAATTTTTTTTGGGGAAAAGGGAGAATTTAGCAAAAAAAAAAAAATGGCCAAGTATTACACAGTGTTTTCGGTGGCACACAATGAGAGACAGATACCACACACAGCAATGGCACGGAGGCAGACTTGCCAATATTTATCTCCCACTAATTTTTTTTTTGGAAAAGGGAGAATGTACCCCCAAGAAAAAAAAAAATGGCCAAGTATTACACAGTGTTTTTGGTGGCACACAATGAGAGACAGATACCACACACAGCAATGGCACAGAGGCAGACTTGCCAATATTTATCTCCCACTAATTTTTTTTTTGGAAAAGGGAGAATGTACCCAAAAAAAGAAAAAAAATGGCCAAGTATTACACAGTGTTTTCGGTGCCACACAATGACAGACAGATGCCACACACAGCAATGGCACGGAGGCAGACTTGCCAATATTTATCTCCCACTAATTTTTTTTTTTGGAAAAGGGAGAATTTAGCAAAAAAAAAAAAATGGCCAAGTATTACACAGTGTTTTCGGTGGCACACAATGAGAGACAGATACCACACACAGCAATGGCACGGAGGCAGACTTGCCAATACTTATCTCCCACTAATTTTTTTTTGGAAAAGGGAGAATTTAGCAAAAAAAAAAAAAAAAAATGGCCAAGTATTACCCAGTGTTTTCGGTGGCACACAATGAGAGACAGATACCACACACAGCAATGGCACGGAGGCAGACTTGCCAATATTTATCTCCCACTAATTTTTTTTTGGGGAAAAGGGAGAATTTAGCAAAAAAAAAAAAAATGGCCGAGTATTACACAGTGTTTTCGGTGCCACACAATGACAGACAGATGCCACACACAGCAATGGCACGGAGGCAGACTTGCCAATATTTATCTCCCACTAATTTTTTTTTTTGGAAAAGGGAGAATGTACCCAAAAAAAGAAAAAAAATGGCCAAGTATTACACAGTGTTTTCGGTGCCACACAATGACAGACAGATGCCACACACAGCAATGGCACGGAGGCAGACTTGCCAATACTTATCTCCCACTAATTTTTTTTTTTGGAAAAGGGAGAATTTAGCAAAAAAAAAATAAAAAATGGCCAAGTATTTCACAGTGTTTTCGGTGCCACACAATGACAGACAGATGCCACACACAGCAATGGCACGGAGGCAGACTTGCCAATATTTATCTCCCACTAATTTTTTTTTTTGGAAAAGGGAGAATGTACCCAAAAAAAGAAAAAAAATGGCCAAGTATTACACAGTGTTTTCGGTGCCTCACAATGACAGACAGATGCCACACACAGCAATGGCACGGAGGCAGACTTGCCAATATTTATCTCCCACTAATTTTTTTTTTTGGAAAAGGGAGAATGTACCCAAAAAAAGAAAAAAAATGGCCAAGTACAGTGGGGCAAAAAAGTATTTAGTCAGTCAGCAATAGTGCAAGTTCCACCACTTAAAAAGATGAGAGGCGTCTGTAATTTACATCATAGGTAGACCTCAACTATGGGAGACAAACTGAGAAAAAAAAATCCAGAAAATCACATTGTCTGTTTTTTTATCATTTTATTTGCATATTATGGTGGAAAATAAGTATTTGGTCAGAAACAAACAATCAAGATTTCTGGCTCTCACAGACCTGTAACTTCTTCTTTAAGAGACTCCTCTTTCCTCCACTCATTACCTGTAGTAATGGCACCTGTTTAAACTTGTTATCAGTATAAAAAGACACCTGCGCACACCCTCAAACAGTCTGACTCCAAACTCCACTATGGTGAAGACCAAAGAGCTGTCAAAGGACACCAGAAACAAAATTGTAGCCCTGCACCAGGCTGGGAAGACTGAATCTGCAATAGCCTACCAGCTTGGAGTGAAGAAATCAACAGTGGGAGCAATAATTAGAAAATGGAAGACATTCAAGACCACTGATAATCTCCCTCGATCTGGGGCTCCATGCAAAATCCCACCCCGTGGGGTCAGAATGATCACAAGAACGGTGAGCAAAAATCCCAGAACCACGTGGGGGGACCTAGTGAATGAACTGCAGAGAGCTGGGACCAATGTAACAAGGCCTACCATAAGTAACACACTACGCCACCATGGACTCAGATCCTGCAGTGCCAGACGTGTCCCACTGCTTAAGCCAGTACATGTCCGGGCCCGTCTGAAGTTTGCTAGAGAGCATTTGGATGATCCAGAGGAGTTTTGGGAGAATGTCCTATGGTCTGATGAAACCAAACTGGAACTGTTTGGTAGAAACACAACTTGTCGTGTTTGGAGGAAAAAGAATACTGAGTTGCATCCATCAAACACCATACCTACTGTAAAGCATGGTGGTGGAAACATCATGCTTTGGGGCTGTTTCTCTGCAAAGGGGCCAGGACGACTGATCCGGGTACATGAAAGAAAGAATGGGGCCATGTATCGTGAGATTTTGAGTGCAAACCTCCTTCCATCAGCAAGGGCATTGAAGATGAAACGTGGCTGGGTCTTTCAACATGACAATGATCCAAAGCACACCGCCAGGGCAACGAAGGAGTGGCTTCGTAAGAAGCATTTCAAGGTCCTGGAGTGGCCTAGCCAGTCTCCAGATCTCAACCCTATAGAAAACCTTTGGAGGGAGTTGAAAGTCCGTGTTGCCAAGCGAAAAGCCAAAAACATCACTGCTCTAGAGGAGATCTGCATGGAGGAATGGGCCAACATACCAACAACAGTGTGTGGCAACCTTGTGAAGACTTACAGAAAATGTTTGACCTCTGTCATTGCCAACAAAGGATATATTACAAAGTATTGAGATGAAATTTTGTTTCTGACCAAATACTTATTTTCCACCATAATATGCAAATAAAATGATAAAAAACAGACAATGTGAATTTCTGGATTTTTTTTTCTCAGTTTGTCTCCCATAGTTGAGGTCTACCTATGATGTAAATTACAGACGCCTCTCATCTTTTTAAGTGGTGGAACTTGCACTATTGCTGACTGACTAAATACTTTTTTGCCCCACTGTATTACACAGTGTTTTCGGTGCCACACAATGACAGACAGATGCCACACACAGCAATGGCACGGAGGCAGACTTGCCAATATTTATCTCCCACTAATTTTTTTTTTGGAAAAGGGAGAATTTAGCAAAAAAAAAAAAATGGCCAAGTATTACACAGTGTTTTCGGTGCCACACAATGAGAGACAGATACCACACACAGCAATGGCACGGAGGCAGACTTGCCAATATTTATCTCCCACTAATTTTTTTTTTGGAAAAGGGAGAATGTACCCAAAAAAAGAAAAAAAATGGCCAAGTATTACACAGTGTTTTCGGTGCCTCACAATGACAGACAGATGCCACACACAGCAATGGCACGGAGGCAGACTTGCCAATATTTATCTCCCACTAATTGTTTTTTTTGGAAAAGGGAGAATTTAGCAAAAAAAAAAAAAATGGCCAAGTATTACACAGTGTTTTCGGTGGCACACAATGAGAGACAGATACCACACACAGCAATGGCACGGAGGCAGACTTGCCAATACTTATCTCCCACTAATTTTTTTTTTTTGGAAAAGGGAGAATTTAGCAAAAAAAAAAAAAAAAGGCCAAGTATTACACAGTGTTTTCGGTGGCACACAATGAGAGACAGATACCACACACAGCAATGGCACGGAGGCAGACTTGCCAATACTTATCTCCCACTAATTTTTTTTTTTTGGAAAAGGGAGAATTTAGCAAAAAAAAAAAAAAAAGGCCAAGTATTACACAGTGTTTTCGGTGGCACACAATGAGAGACAGATACCACACACAGCAATGGCACGGAGGCAGACTTGCCAATATTTATCTCCCACTAATTTTTTTTTTGGAAAAGGGAGAATGTACCCAAAAAAAGAAAAAAAATGGCCAAGTACAGTGGGGCAAAAAAGTATTTAGTCAGTCAGCAATAGTGCAAGTTCCACCACTTAAAAAGATGAGAGGCGTCTGTAATTTACATCATAGGTAGACCTCAACTATGGGAGACAAACTGAGAAAAAAAAATCCAGAAAATCACATTGTCTGTTTTTTTATCATTTTATTTGCATATTATGGTGGAAAATAAGTATTTGGTCAGAAACAAACAATCAAGATTTCTGGCTCTCACAGACCTGTAACTTCTTCTTTAAGAGACTCCTCTTTCCTCCACTCATTACCTGTAGTAATGGCACCTGTTTAAACTTGTTATCAGTATAAAAAGACACCTGCGCACACCCTCAAACAGTCTGACTCCAAACTCCACTATGGTGAAGACCAAAGAGCTGTCAAAGGACACCAGAAACAAAATTGTAGCCCTGCACCAGGCTGGGAAGACTGAATCTGCAATAGCCTACCAGCTTGGAGTGAAGAAATCAACAGTGGGAGCAATAATTAGAAAATGGAAGACATTCAAGACCACTGATAATCTCCCTCGATCTGGGGCTCCATGCAAAATCCCACCCCGTGGGGTCAGAATGATCACAAGAACGGTGAGCAAAAATCCCAGAACCACGTGGGGGGACCTAGTGAATGAACTGCAGAGAGCTGGGACCAATGTAACAAGGCCTACCATAAGTAACACACTACGCCACCATGGACTCAGATCCTGCAGTGCCAGACGTGTCCCACTGCTTAAGCCAGTACATGTCCGGGCCCGTCTGAAGTTTGCTAGAGAGCATTTGGATGATCCAGAGGAGTTTTGGGAGAATGTCCTATGGTCTGATGAAACCAAACTGGAACTGTTTGGTAGAAACACAACTTGTCGTGTTTGGAGGAAAAAGAATACTGAGTTGCATCCATCAAACACCATACCTACTGTAAAGCATGGTGGTGGAAACATCATGCTTTGGGGCTGTTTCTCTGCAAAGGGGCCAGGACGACTGATCCGGGTACATGAAAGAAAGAATGGGGCCATGTATCGTGAGATTTTGAGTGCAAACCTCCTTCCATCAGCAAGGGCATTGAAGATGAAACGTGGCTGGGTCTTTCAACATGACAATGATCCAAAGCACACCGCCAGGGCAACGAAGGAGTGGCTTCGTAAGAAGCATTTCAAGGTCCTGGAGTGGCCTAGCCAGTCTCCAGATCTCAACCCTATAGAAAACCTTTGGAGGGAGTTGAAAGTCCGTGTTGCCAAGCGAAAAGCCAAAAACATCACTGCTCTAGAGGAGATCTGCATGGAGGAATGGGCCAACATACCAACAACAGTGTGTGGCAACCTTGTGAAGACTTACAGAAAATGTTTGACCTCTGTCATTGCCAACAAAGGATATATTACAAAGTATTGAGATGAAATTTTGTTTCTGACCAAATACTTATTTTCCACCATAATATGCAAATAAAATGATAAAAAACAGACAATGTGAATTTCTGGATTTTTTTTTCTCAGTTTGTCTCCCATAGTTGAGGTCTACCTATGATGTAAATTACAGACGCCTCTCATCTTTTTAAGTGGTGGAACTTGCACTATTGCTGACTGACTAAATACTTTTTTGCCCCACTGTATTACACAGTGTTTTCGGTGCCACACAATGACAGACAGATGCCACACACAGCAATGGCACGGAGGCAGACTTGCCAATATTTATCTCCCACTAATTTTTTTTTTGGAAAAGGGAGAATTTAGCAAAAAAAAAAAAATGGCCAAGTATTACACAGTGTTTTCGGTGCCACACAATGAGAGACAGATACCACACACAGCAATGGCACGGAGGCAGACTTGCCAATACTTATCTCCCACTAATTTTTTTTTTTGGAAAAGGGAGAATTTAGCAAAAAAAAAAAAAAAATGGCCAAGTATTACACAGTGTTTTCGGTGGCACACAATGAGAGACAGATACCACACACAGCAATGGCACGGAGGCAGACTTGCCAATATTTATCTCCCACTAATTTTTTTTTTGGAAAAGGGAGAATGTACCCAAAAAAAGAAAAAAAATGGCCAAGTATTACACAGTGTTTTCAGTGCCACACAATGACAGACAGATACCACACACAGCAATGGCACAGAGGCAGACTTGCCAATATTTATCTCCCACTAATTTTTTTTTGGGAAAAGGGAGAATGTACCCAAAAAAAGAAAAAAAATGGCCAAGTATTACACAGTGTTTTCGGTGCCACACAATGACAGACAGATACCACACACAGCAATGGCACGGAGGCAGACTTGCCAATATTTATCTCCCACTAATTTTTTTTTTGGAAAAGGGAGAATGTACCCAAAAAAAGAAAAAAAATGGCCAAGTATTACACAGTGTTTTCGGTGGCACACAATGAGAGACAGATACCACACACAGCAATGGCACGGAGGCAGACTTGCCAATATTTATCTCCCACTAATTTTTTTTTTGGAAAAGGGAGAATGTACCCAAAAAAAGAAAAAAAATGGCCAAGTATTACACAGTGTTTTCGGTGGCACACAATGAGAGACAGATACCACACACAGCAATGGCACGGAGGCAGACTTGCCAATATTTATCTCCCACTAATTTTTTTTTTGGAAAAGGGAGAATGTACCCAAAAAAAGAAAAAAAATGGCCAAGTATTACACAGTGTTTTCGGTGCCACACAATGACAGACAGATGCCACACACAGCAATGGCACGGAGGCAGACTTGCCAATACTTATCTCCCACTAATTTTTTTTTTTGGAAAAGGGAGAATTTAGCAAAAAAAAAAAAAATGGCCAAGTATTACACAGTGTTTTCGGTGGCACACAATGAGAGACAGATACCACACACAGCAATGGCACGGAGGCAGACTTGCCAATATTTATCTCCCACTAATTTTTTTTTTTGGAAAAGGGAGAATGTACCCAAAAAAAGAAAAAAAATGGCCAAGTATTACACAGTGTTTTTGGTGCCACACAATGACAGACAGATGCCACACACACAGCAATGGCACGGAGGCAGACTTGCCAATATTTATCTCCCACTAATTTTTTGGGGGGAAAAGTGAGAATTTAGCAAAAAAAAAAAAAAAGGCCAAGTATTACACAGTGTTTTCGGTGGCACACAATGAGAGACAGATACCACACACAGCAATGGCACGGAGGCAGACTTGCCAATATTTATCTCCCACTAATTTTTTTTTTGGAAAAGGGAGAATGTACCCAAAAAAAGAAAAAAAATGGCCAAGTATTACACAGTGTTTTCGGTGCCACACAATGACAGACAGATGCCACACACAGCAATGGCACGGAGGCAGACTTGCCAATATTTATCTCCCACTAATTTTTTTTTGGGAAAAGGGAGAATGTACCCAAAAGAAGAAAAAAAATGGCCAAGTATTACACAGTGTTTTCGGTGCCACACAATGACAGACAGATGCCACACACAGCAATGGCACGGAGGCAGACTTGCCAATATTTATCTCCCACTAATTTTTTTTTTGGAAAAGGGAGAATGTACCCAAAAAAAGAAAAAAAATGGCCAAGTATTACACAGTGTTTTCGGTGCCACACAATGACAGACAGATGCCACACACAGCAATGGCACGGAGGCAGACTTGCCAATATTTATCTCCCACTAATTTTTTTTTTGGAAAAGAGAGAATGTACCCAAAAAAAGAAAAAAAATGGCCAAGTATTACACAGTGTTTTCGGTGCCACACAATGACAGACAGATGCCACACACAGCAATGGCACGGAGGCAGACTTGCCAATATTTATCTCCCACTAATTTTTTTTTTGGAAAAGGAAGAATGTACCCCAAAAAAGAAAAAAAATGGCCAAGTATTACACAGTGTTTTCGGTGGCACACAATGAGAGACAGATACCACACACAGCAATGGCACGGAGGCAGACTTGCCAATACTTATCTCCCACTAATTTTTTTTTTGGAAAAGGAAGAATGTACCCCAAAAAAGAAAAAAAATGGCCAAGTATTACCCAGTGTTTTCGGTGGCACACAATGAGAGACAGATACCACACACAGCAATGGCACGGAGGCAGACTTGCCAATATTTATCTCCCACTAATTTTTTTTTGGGGAAAAGGGAGAATTTAGCAAAAAAAAAAAAAAATGGCCGAGTATTACACAGTGTTTTCGGTGCCACACAATGACAGACAGATGCCACACACAGCAATGGCACGGAGGCAGACTTGCCAATATTTATCTCCCACTAATTTTTTTTTTTGGAAAAGGGAGAATGTACCCAAAAAAAGAAAAAAAATGGCCAAGTATTACACAGTGTTTTCGGTGCCACACAATGACAGACAGATGCCACACACAGCAATGGCACGGAGGCAGACTTGCCAATACTTATCTCCCACTAATTTTTTTTTTTGGAAAAGGGAGAATTTAGCAAAAAAAAAATAAAAAATGGCCAAGTATTTCACAGTGTTTTCGGTGCCACACAATGACAGACAGATGCCACACACAGCAATGGCACGGAGGCAGACTTGCCAATATTTATCTCCCACTAATTTTTTTTTTTGGAAAAGGGAGAATGTACCCAAAAAAAGAAAATAAATGGCCAAGTATTACACAGTGTTTTCGGTGCCTCACAATGACAGACAGATGCCACACACAGCAATGGCACGGAGGCAGACTTGCCAATATTTATCTCCCACTAATTTTTTTTTTGGAAAAGGGAGAATGTACCCAAAAAAAGAAAAAAAATGGCCAAGTATTACACAGTGTTTTCGGTGCCACACAATGACAGACAGATGCCACACACAGCAATGGCACGGAGGCAGACTTGCCAATATTTATCTCCCACTAATTGTTTTTTTTGGAAAAGGGAGAATTTAGCAAAAAAAAAAAAAATGGCCAAGTATTACACAGTGTTTTCGGTGGCACACAATGAGAGACAGATACCACACACAGCAATGGCACGGAGGCAGACTTGCCAATACTTATCTCCCACTAATTTTTTTTTTTTGGAAAAGGGAGAATTTAGCAAAAAAAAAAAAAAAAAGGCCAAGTATTACACAGTGTTTTCGGTGGCACACAATGAGAGACAGATACCACACACAGCAATGGCACGGAGGCAGACTTGCCAATACTTATCTCCCACTAATTTTTTTTTTTTGGAAAAGGGAGAATTTAGCAAAAAAAAAAAAAAAAGGCCAAGTATTACACAGTGTTTTCGGTGGCACACAATGAGAGACAGATACCACACACAGCAATGGCACGGAGGCAGACTTGCCAATATTTATCTCCCACTAATTTTTTTTTTGGAAAAGGGAGAATGTACCCAAAAAAAGAAAAAAAATGGCCAAGTATTACACAGTGTTTTCGGTGCCACACAATGACAGACAGATACCACACACAGCAATGGCACGGAGGCAGACTTGCCAATATTTATCTCCCACTAATTTTTTTTTTGGAAAAGGGAGAATGTACCCAAAAAAAGAAAAAAAATGGCCAAGTATTACACAGTGTTTTCGGTGCCACACAATGAGAGACAGATACCACACACAGCAATGGCACGGAGGCAGACTTGCCAATACTTATCTCCCACTAATTTTTTTTTTTGGAAAAGGGAGAATTTAGCAAAAAAAAAAAAAAAATGGCCAAGTATTACACAGTGTTTTCGGTGGCACACAATGAGAGACAGATACCACACACAGCAATGGCACGGAGGCAGACTTGCCAATATTTATCTCCCACTAATTTTTTTTTTGGAAAAGGGAGAATGTACCCAAAAAAAGAAAAAAAATGGCCAAGTATTACACAGTGTTTTCGGTGCCACACAATGACAGACAGATACCACACACAGCAATGGCACAGAGGCAGACTTGCCAATATTTATCTCCCACTAATTTTTTTTTGGGAAAAGGGAGAATGTACCCAAAAAAAGAAAAAAAATGGCCAAGTATTACACAGTGTTTTCGGTGCCACACAATGACAGACAGATACCACACACAGCAATGGCACGGAGGCAGACTTGCCAATATTTATCTCCCACTAATTTTTTTTTTGGAAAAGGGAGAATGTACCCAAAAAAAGAAAAAAAATGGCCAAGTATTACACAGTGTTTTCGGTGGCACACAATGAGAGACAGATACCACACACAGCAATGGCACGGAGGCAGACTTGCCAATATTTATCTCCCACTAGTTTTTTTTTTGGAAAAGGGAGAATGTACCCAAAAAAAGAAAAAAAATGGCCAAGTATTACACAGTGTTTTCGGTGGCACACAATGAGAGACAGATACCACACACAGCAATGGCACGGAGGCAGACTTGCCAATATTTATCTCCCACTAATTTTTTTTTGGAAAAGGGAGAATGTACCCAAAAAAAGAAAAAAAATGGCCAAGTATTACACAGTGTTTTCGGTGCCACACAATGACAGACAGATGCCACACACAGCAATGGCACGGAGGCAGACTTGCCAATACTTATCTCCCACTAATTTTTTTTTTTGGAAAAGGGAGAATTTAGCAAAAAAAAAAAAAAAGGCCAAGTATTACACAGTGTTTTCGGTGGCACACAATGAGAGACAGATACCACACACAGCAATGGCACGGAGGCAGACTTGCCAATATTTATCTCCCACTAATTTTTTTTTTGGAAAAGGGAGAATGTACCCAAAAAAAGAAAAAAAATGGCCAAGTATTACACAGTGTTTTTGGTGCCACACAATGACAGACAGATGCCACACACACAGCAATGGCACGGAGGCAGACTTGCCAATATTTATCTCCCACTAATTTTTTGGGGGGAAAAGTGAGAATTTAGCAAAAAAAAAAAAAAAGGCCAAGTATTACACAGTGTTTTCGGTGGCACACAATGAGAGACAGATACCACACACAGCAATGGCACGGAGGCAGACTTGCCAATATTTATCTCCCACTAATTTTTTTTTTGGAAAAGGGAGAATGTACCCAAAAAAAGAAAAAAAATGGCCAAGTATTACACAGTGTTTTCGGTGCCACACAATGACAGACAGATGCCACACACAGCAATGGCACGGAGGCAGACTTGCCAATATTTATCTCCCACTAATTTTTTTTTGGGAAAAGGGAGAATGTACCCAAAAAAAGAAAAAAAATGGCCAAGTATTACACAGTGTTTTCGGTGCCACACAATGACAGACAGATGCCACACACAGCAATGGCACGGAGGCAGACTTGCCAATATTTATCTCCCACTAATTTTTTTTTTGGAAAAGGGAGAATGTACCCAAAAAAAGAAAAAAAATGGCCAAGTATTACACAGTGTTTTCGGTGCCACACAATGACAGACAGATGCCACACACAGCAATGGCACGGAGGCAGACTTGCCAATATTTATCTCCCACTAATTTTTTTTTTGGAAAAGGGAGAATGTACCCAAAAAAAGAAAAAAAATGGCCAAGTATTACACAGTGTTTTCGGTGCCACACAATGACAGACAGATGCCACACACAGCAATGGCACGGAGGCAGACTTGCCAATATTTATCTCCCACTAATTTTTTTTTTGGAAAAGGGAGAATGTACCCAAAAAAAGAAAAAAAATGGCCAAGTATTACACAGTGTTTTCGGTGCCACACAATGACAGACAGATGCCACACACAGCAATGGCACGGAGGCAGACTTGCCAATATTTATCTCCCACTAATTTTTTTTTTGGAAAAGAGAGAATGTACCCAAAAAAAGAAAAAAAATGGCCAAGTATTACACAGTGTTTTCGGTGCCACACAATGAGAGACAGATACCACACACAGCAATGGCACGGAGGCAGACTTGCCAATACTTATCTCCCACTAATTTTTTTTTTTTGGAAAAGGGAGAATTTAGCAAAAAAAAAAAAAAAAGGCCAAGTATTACACAGTGTTTTCGGTGGCACACAATGAGAGACAGATACCACACACAGCAATGGCACGGAGGCAGACTTGCCAATATTTATCTCCCACTAATTTTTTTTTTGGAAAAGGGAGAATGTACCCAAAAAAAGAAAAAAAATGGCCAAGTATTACACAGTGTTTTCGTATTACACAGTGTTTTCGGTGCCACACAATGAGAGACAGATACCACACACAGCAATGGCACGGAGGCAGACTTGCCAATATTTATCTCCCACTAATTTTTTTTTGGGAAAAGGGAGAATGTACCCAAAAAAAGAAAAAAAATGGCCAAGTATTACACAGTGTTTTCGGTGCCACACAATGACAGACAGATGCCACACACAGCAATGGCACGGAGGCAGACTTGCCAATATTTATCTCCCACTAATTTTTTTTTTGGAAAAGGGAGAATGTACCCAAAAAAAGAAAAAAAATGGCCAAGTATTACACAGTGTTTTCGGTGCCACACAATGACAGACAGATGCCACACACAGCAATGGCACGGAGGCAGACTTGCCAATATTTATCTCCCACTAATTTTTTTTTTGGAAAAGGGAGAATGTACCCAAAAAAAGAAAAAAAATGGCCAAGTATTACACAGTGTTTTCGGTGCCACACAATGACAGACAGATGCCACACACAGCAATGGCACGGAGGCAGACTTGCCAATATTTATCTCCCACTAATTTTTTTTTTGGAAAAGGGAGAATGTACCCAAAAAAAGAAAAAAAATGGCCAAGTATTACACAGTGTTTTCGGTGCCACACAATGACAGACAGATGCCACACACAGCAATGGCACGGAGGCAGACTTGCCAATATTTATCTCCCACTAATTTTTTTTTTGGAAAAGAGAGAATGTACCCAAAAAAAGAAAAAAAATGGCCAAGTATTACACAGTGTTTTCGGTGCCACACAATGACAGACAGATGCCACACACAGCAATGGCACGGAGGCAGACTTGCCAATATTTATCTCCCACTAATTTTTTTTTTGGAAATGGGAGAATGTACCCAAAAAAAGAAAAAAAATGGCCAAGTATTACACAGTGTTTTCGGTGCCTCACAATGACAGACAGATGCCACACACAGCAATGGCACGGAGGCAGACTTGCCAATATTTATCTCCCACTAATTTTTTTTTTGGAAAAGGGAGAATGTACCCAAAAAAAGAAAAAAAATGGCCAAGTATTACACAGTGTTTTCGGTGCCACACAATGACAGACAGATGCCACACACAGCAATGGCACGGAGGCAGACTTGCCAATATTTATCTCCCACTAATTTTTTTTTTGGAAAAGGAAGAATGTACCCCAAAAAAGAAAAAAAATGGCCAAGTATTACACAGTGTTTTCGGTGCCACACAATGACAGACAGATGCCACACACAGCAATGGCACGGAGGCAGACTTGCCAATATTTATCTCCCACTATTTTTTTTTTTTGGAAAAGGGAGAATTTAGCAAAAAAAAAAAAAAATGGCCAAGTATTACACAGTGTTTTCGGTGGCACACAATGAGAGACAGATACCACACACAGCAATGGCACGGAGGCAGACTTGCCAATACTTATCTCCCACTAATTTTTTTGGGGGGAAAAGGGAGAATTTAGCAAAAAAAAAAAAATGGCCAAGTATTACACAGTGTTTTCGGTGGCACACAATGAGAGACAGATACCACACACAGCAATGGCACGGAGGCAGACTTGCCAATATTTATCTCCCACTAATTTTTTTTTTGGAAAAGGGAGAATGTACCCAAAAAAAGAAAAAAAATGGCCAAGTATTACACAGTGTTTTCGGTGCCACACAATGACAGACAGATGCCACACACAGCAATGGCACGGAGGCAGACTTGCCAATATTTATCTCCCACTAATTTTTTTTTTGGAAAAGGGAGAATGTACCCAAAAAAAGAAAAAAAATGGCCAAGTATTACACAGTGTTTTCGGTGCCACACAATGAGAGACAGATACCACACACAGCAATGGCACGGAGGCAGACTTGCCAATATTTATCTCCCACTAATTTTTTTTTTGGAAAAGGGAGAATGTACCCAAAAATAGAAAAAAAATGGCCAAGTATTACACAGTGTTTTCGGTGGCACACAATGAGAGACAGATACCACACACAATGGCACGGAGGCAGACTTGCCAATATTTATCTCCCACTAATTTTTTTTTTGGAAAAGGGAGAATGTACCCAAAAAAAGAAAAAAAATGGCCAAGTATTACACAGTGTTTTCGGTGCCACACAATGACAGACAGATGCCACACACAGCAATGGCACGGAGGCAGAATTGCCAATATTTATCTCCCACTAATTTTTTTTTTGGAAAAGGGAGAATGTACCCAAAAAAAGAAAAAAAATGGCCAAGTATTACACAGTGTTTTCGGTGCCACACAATGACAGACAGATGCCACACACAGCAATGGCACGGAGGCAGACTTGCCAATATTTATCTCCCTACAGTTATCTCAGAAAAGTATGGCAGGCAGCTATAAAAAGGACTGCTGCACACAAAAGTGTGGACAAACACACAAGATAGCTGTGCAGAAAGGAAGGAAAAACAGGATTTGTGCTTTGAAAAAAGCAGTTGATTTGCACAGCGGCGTAAACACAGGCACAGCAACGCAGCTAACAGGGTCAGGGAGCCTTCTAGTGCAGCCCAATGAGCTACAGCGCTGAGGAAAAAAAAATGTAGCTTCCACTGTCCCTGCAATCAAAAGGTGGTGTTGGACAGTGGAAATCGCTACAGCACAAGCGGTTTGTAGCTTTATGTACCCTGCCTATCACTATCCCTGCTTCCGAAGAAGCTGCAGCAACCTCTCCCTATGCTCAGATCAGCAGCAGTAAGATGGCGGTCGGCGGGAACGCCCCTTTATAGCCCCTGTGACGCCGCAGACAGCAAGCCAATCACTGCAATGCCCTTCTCTAAGATGGTGGGGACTGAGATCTATGTCATCACGCTGCCCACATTCTGCGTCCACCTTCATTGGCTGAGAAATGGCGCTTTTAGCGTCATTGAAACACGACTTTGGCGCGAAAGTCGCGTACCGCATGGCAGACCCCACACAGGGATCGGCTCGGTTTCATGAGACGCCGACTTTGCCAAAAGTCGGCGACTTATGAAAATGAACGATTCGTTTCGCTCAACCCTAGTGGTGACGTCTCTCAGAAGAGGAGCAAATGAGCACTGGATCCCAGAGAAAGAGGTGATAGGTGAGTAAAGGGATTCTGTCAGTAAGATAAACCTTCCTTAGTTGTCTATATGGGGTTGAAGATCATACAAAATAATAAAACGATTCCTTGATATCTCGAATTTGGTGTCTTATCTCAGAAAAATCCACTTTTTTCTTAATATGTAAATGAGCTGTTATGATCTATGGGCTAGGCAGAGATGTCCCTGAGAGTTTGTCTCCAGAGCTTATTTTAAATAAAAGTGGGCATTACCAATGTGAGACATGTATATCAGGAGAGCAGACTGTCAGTCATTATATGTCTCCTTTTTATTTAAGAGCTTGTGAACATGGAGATATGAGTTTGAGTTGAACACACGAGGGAGAAAAAATTAGTAATACAATTTAATTTAACTTATGCAGAGAGCAGCCACGAGGAGGAGCTACGGAGCGATGACGATGTCGGAGAGAAGATAGGTCGAGTCTAGAAGCTAGGAAAAAATCTCTGATGTGATGGGACGTGTGACCGAGCCCTCATATCAGGACAGTCCCTCTGAATCCAGGACGGTTGAGAGCTATGATTTAACAGTCTATTTATGATTTTTTGTGTTGTACAAAAGATCATTTCACCTGATGAACGAGCTTTTTGATTGGCAGCCTGTTTACACAGCAAGATAATTGTCAAATAAGCATTTTTAAGAACTTTCATTCATTATTATCTTGCAGTGTAAATGCAGCTAAAACTGAATTTAGACACGGTATATTGTGGTCCACGTGGACTGCGGGTCTCATGAACTGAACCCTTACAACCCCATGTATGCCTATGAGGATGTCAAGGTCGGGCCAGGAAACCTGAGGCCAGTCCGTGCATCATGATCCATACTCGGACTATGACATATGGAGATGTGAAGTTGGCCTACAGCTCAACATGGCATATGTTTTGCGGCACTATTTCAGCCAGGTGCTGTTGTAATTTTTTAAATTTCCCTATTAAAAATGATTTGCTGTTGCAGGAGTAACAGCTAAACCCACAAAACCACAGGTCTGGCCTTAAACTAAAGTTACCCTGTGATGGTGGGATATTCTATGTGGGTATCATTTTTGTGTATATTTCTATTTTACTTATTTTCATGGTGTTCTCTTGTAGAAGGAGTTATTTGCTAATTGATGAATGGCTGTTACTGCCATCTGATATCAGCCCCCACAGTACTGTATTGTTTGCTAATATGCTAATGACATGTTGACCTAGCTTGTTGAAACAATGAGCCCCTGAGACCTTCCCCCTCCTGACCTGTGAATGAGGAGGGAGACTTTTAAAATATCAGGGAGGTGAGACACAGATGAGTCCTGTGTGGAATGATGATGTGTTCACAGCATCTCAGAGAGAAAGATTATATGGACTATGCTATCCTGTCTGCTGGATTGTTGGACTTTTATCCCCTTACTGAACTGCTTTCTGCTTCTTGACTATTTTATCCTTTGTGTGGTGGATTGTATATGGACCTTTTGTATTTTTGCCTAAATAAAGGTCTTGGAGTTGCTCACTTTTCTCTTGCTCTGTTGATTGTGTGATACCGGAGTAGGACCCCGTGACAACTGGTGGCAAGCAGTGGGATCAACAGAGCGTAACCTAATGGAGAACCACCCACAGAGTGAGTACAGAAATTGGACTGTATTCAGTTTACAGGAGAGAGCCAGAAATCTGGGCCTGAACTACCAGGGACTGACTAAAGAGGCCTTAATTGACCTACTGGTGGGTGCCAGCCCGGCCACCTCCTCCCATATGTCTGTAGGATGAGCACTGGAGACGGGGCCCCCACCCCAAAAAGTCAGTGGGTGGTGTGGTACAAAGAAGAGATGGCGGTTCTAGGCCCAGGCGTCTCTCGGGAGTATAAGGAGGAGGCTGCCCGCTGGGCACAGCGGAGACAAGAAGCAATGCAGCTTGAAAGAGGGAGTAACGCAATGTGGAATGTAAACCCAACGATCCGGGAGAATGTACGGATCACCCGGACAGAGTTTAAGCCATTTGATGAGGCTTCTGGAGATGTGGAGGGGTTCTTCAAGGACTTTGAGCAGCAGTGTGCTGTGATGGAGGTGCCCCACTCTGGCTGGATGCGTTTGTTAGTGGGACTCCTGAACGGTAGTCTGGCAGAGGCTTACCGAACCATTGACTCACAGCGGAATCGGGATTATAACATTGTAAAGAAGACTATCCTGGATTACCATGCTATCACCCCAGACTCATATAGGGCCAAGTTCTGAGACCTCCCATGCACTACGGGGGGATCGTTTAGGATGTATGCACATAAGATGTCCCAGGCATGTCGGAGATGGCTGGAAGCAGAAAACGCCTTTACTGTGGAAGATGTTATACAGGCGTTCCTTATAGAACAATTTCTTGCCAAGTGCCCCGTAGAGGTACGGGAATGGGTCCAGGAGCACACGCCGTGCACCGTGGATAGAGCTGCAGCCCTGGCCGATGAAGCCCTTACTATCGACCGCAATGGAGGAGGCTTCTGGACAATTAACCAAGGCCTTCTCCTGCACCCCGTCCCCCTCCGATTATATCTGCCCTTCCACCTGGTCTCAAGCCGATGACAATCACACCTCACAATCCTGGGCCCCAACAGTTCCAACCACGACCTTGGGGTATCACAGAGAGGAGATGTTATGGGTGTGGGCAACCTGGACATTTGCAGTCTGGCTGTCCCTCAAGGATTCGGAGGGAGCCCCACGCAGCCCCACCTTGTCCAGTACATCTTGTGCACTCCATCCCGCCTGGGGAAGAGCTACCACCACCCCCACCAGAGTGGACCACCAACCAAGGCACCATAGATACCCCTCCTGGAGTGTACGGACTCCGGCCTTTGTCCATCAGAAATACAGAGCAACAGCATTGCCACCTGCAGGATGTCTTAATTGATGGATACAAAGTGTCGGGATTTAGAGACACGGGGGCATTACTGATTATCGCTGACCCGAGGCAATTCACCATTCCCATTGTCCTGGCGGGGTGTGTCCGCAAATATATACAGCGAGCAGTGGTACGTTTGGATTATGGTTTTGGAGAAAAAATGTGTTGGATTGGAGTTATGGGAGGACTTCCTGCAGATATCCTCCTTGGAAATGACATTGGGGAGTTACAAAGTCATTTTGTGGGAGCAGAAGGTCCGTGGGCCTCTCACTCTTCTGAAAGAACAATTGGAGGGAGATATCGCAAATACCGGAACGCCCATCATTCCCTACGTTCTAGAGTTCAGAGACTGTCTCGCTCAGCTAGCTACCTTGGCTAATGAACATCAGCGAACGGCCCAGTCCAGTCAAAAAGCCTGGTATGACCATAAAGCCAGGACCCGGGAATTTATAGACAAGTGCTCATGATTATTGCAACCCCTGCCACTGTACAAGGAACTATAAACTATTGAGCAATGTTGACTAAAGTGAACAGGTCAGAGGTCTGTGTAGACCTCATAGAATGTTCACTTATAATGAGGGGGGAGAGGTTGTGGGAGACTTTTAAAATATCAGGGAGGTGAGACACAGATGAGTCCTGTGTGGAATGATGATGTGTTCACAGGATCTCAGAGAGAAAGAAGAGTATATGGACTATGCTATCCTCTGCTAGATTGTTGGACTTTTATCCTCTTACTGAACTGCATTCGGCTTCTGGACTAGTTTATCCTTTGTGTGGTGGATGGTATATGGACCTTTCGTATTTTTGCTTAAATAAAGGTCTTAGAGTTGTTCACTATTCTCTTGCTCTGTTGATTGTGTGACACTGGAGTAGGACCCCGTGACATGCCCAAACACTAAAAGTTGGCACGGCTTGTGCCTACTTCAAATTACTTTCCTTACTTACTTTGTTATTTTAGATGGGAGATTATTTGGTCCATATGTGTCTGCGAAGGACTACACATGGACAGCACATGGAAAAAAATTTGGACCAGAATAGTACATTCAATAGAAGGCAGTTTCTTCAGCTACCCACAATAAGGACGAGCACAGAGCTGCATGCTTTGCAGACTTGACTGGCCCAATTTTTCTTAGAGCCTTCTGAACCCAGCCTAAAAATTAGATTTAAATGGTAGTTTCTGGTAACTTTTCAGAATTAGCCGCCTTCTGTGTGTACATATTGGAATAACACTTTCTGCCCATTTTATGACTTGTAGCTGGAATTTTCACTAGTTTTCCCCTTTGCAAGCTTTTTGTCTAATTTTCAGTTGTCTCTGAGCTTGAGATTGAATACTAGCTGATGATGATGTCTTCTATACACATTACATACAGAAACATGGATTTCTGCTCAAAAAATGAAGAAATAGGATGGTGTTCCCTATGCATGAAATATTTATAGTCTATTTTTGGATGAATGGGTATCTCCAGAAAGACAGTTAGGAATTTCTTCTTAACTGAAGGACAGATTTCCATTGGAGGAAGAGATATTCAGATGTGATCTGAGATACCGAAAATCGACATCAAGATGGCTAGATTAGCTAAAAAAATTACCTTAATGTTTGAAGATTCTTCATAGCTTAGAGACTTGATGGATCGAAAGATGCACAATCTGTTGAAAAAATCCTGGGAGTTCTCGGCAGCCTTACTTAGACCAAATGGGATTTCTACATGTGTGGCGAGATCCAATCCATGCTTCGGTGGCTGAATCTATTAGAAAATCATCTCACTATGAGGAGAGATGGCCTCCATCCAGAGGTAGACCTATTTGCAGGCACTCCGAATGTAAAAGTAGAGCGTTACTTCCCTCTGAACCCAAATGGTGGCAATATAGCAGTAGACATGTTTGCTCATCCCTGGAATTTCGAGCTGGCATATGCCTTCCCATTGATTCTCGTTCTGCCAAGGACACCATGAAAGATCAGGACAGAGAGGGTCAGGACAATTCTTACAGCATCTATCTATATTCTTATAGTATTTCTCTGGCCAAAAAGAAGCTGGGTTGGGACAGTAAACAACCTGTCATTAGAAAGTCTCCCAATTCTCCCGCCAATCAATAATCTTCTTAACCAGGGTCCAATCTAGCACCCAAACCCTCAAAGCTTGGATCTGGCTGCTTGTCGTCTGATTCCGCAATCCTTAAAGCTTGGGGTCTCTCAGACAGGGTCATAGGTACTCTTCAAAAAAGTAGGAAACTGGTAACAAATGTCATCTACAGCAAATTATGGAAGACTTTTCAATCGCTGTGTGGTTCTAATCCTCCAGATCCCCTACTTTTGGATAGGGCCCAAATTCTAGATTTCCAAAACAATGGTCTACAAAATGCTTAAAACCAAATTCCTCAAGGTTCAGGTTTCAGCTCTAAGCTCATTCTTTCATCAGAACTGGGAGGATCATTGTTGAGTAAGGAGTTTCATGACAGCTGCCTCACAGTTACATCTGGAACGCCCCTCCAGGGCAGCTGGGTACTCGGTACCGGCTCCGGCCTTAAAGGGGATGTCATGGTGGCTGCGACCCGGTCCTTGGCCCTGGGTGCCCAATTAAAGGGAAAGGTCTTTAAAGGGATTTGTAATGTCTATTGTTCGTGATGCCACCTGTGGTATTCGGTCAGTAGAGACCGACGCTGCTTAAAGGGGTCCTCTGGGGTGATGTTGTTGCAGCAAGATGGTAATGCTTCCCACAGGTGAAGCGGGGACCCCATGACGCTCAAGGTGTGTGGCAAAGATGGTGTATGCTGACGAATAAGTGGAGGACACAGAGTTTGCAGTCTTTTACCTGGTTTACTGATGGTAGCAGTCCTCAGTCCAGGGTACCAGGTGTAGGGTAGCTGTAGTCCGGCCGGCTTGGAGGAAATAAGGGATCCCACTTCAGGTGAGGTCCGTAAGCCTTTCCTACTTGCGCCAAATGGCGAGGTCCCTGTGGCTTAAAGCTTGCTGACAGACAGATGTCTGTATGATAGGCAGTTCGAGCCTGTTTATAGGATCTCTTAGATGACCCGGCTCTTAAGGTCACTGCTTCACCTCAGACTTGTAGGCTATGTTCACACGATCCTTTTTTTGATCCTTTTTTTTTCAGGTCCTGACTTGGAAAACCCGCAGTGCAAAACTGCACTGCTGATTTTCCTGCAGTTTCTTCTGCAGATTCCTCTGCGGGTTTTCAACAGCACTTTCCTATTGGTGCCTGTTGAAAACAGGAGCTGAATCCGCAGAAAGAAGTGACATGGTACTTCTTTTTTTCTGCAGGCAAATACGCGCGGATTTGCCTGAGAAAAAAAGGATAGTGGGCACAGCAGTTTTTGTTTTCCATAGGGTAACATTGTACTGTACCCTGCACAGCGGGTTTTCCAAATCAGGACCTGAAAAAAAAAGGATCAAAAAAAGGATCGTGTGAACATGGCCTTACACAGGCAATTGACATATAGTACTATGCCCTCTGGTTCTGTCGAGCGTCCTGGAGAACAACATGACCTCGTGCTCCCGGTACCCAGCTTCTGCGCTCTGGCTCTGAGGGTGTTCTTCCGCTGTTCCCCTCCTGAGCCCTTTCCTACACTGTGCTTCTTCCCTCTCAGCTTCTTCACAATTCAACTCTCCTTCTAAGGGTATGTGCACACGATGCAGATTTAGTGCAGAATTGGTGCAGAACTGCAGCAGATTTTTCTGCTGCAGAAACGCTGCAGAACTGCACTGTGATTTACAGTACAATGTAAATCAATGGGAAAAACAAAAAGCTGTGCACATGGTGCAGAAAAATCTGCGCAGAAACGCTGCAGATTTCAAAGAAGTGCACGTCGCTTCTTTTGTGCAGTTCTGCAGCGTTTCTGCTGCAGATTTTTCTGCACCATGTGCACAGCTTTTTTTTTTCCCATTGATTTACATTGTACTGCACAGAAACTGCACAGAAACTGCATAGAAACTGCATAGAAACTGCACAGAAACTGCACAGAAACTGCACAGAAACTGCATAGAATCTGCGCAGAAACTGCATAGAATCTGCATAGAATCTGCATAGAAACTGCACAGAAACTGCATAGAATCTGCGCAGAAACTGCATAGAAACTGCACAGAAACTGCATCAAATCTGCAGATGCAGATTTAGTGCAGAAAATTCTGCACCACATTTCCTACGTGTGCACTCATTCCAGGGGTAGCAGCTCCCTCATGGCTGCTCAGCCCCTACATCTGCTCCAGACATCCTTCTCCTCTCCTCACTCCTCTACAACTGGCTGACGCCTCCTTCAGACCAGGAAACATAAAGTACAAGGAAGCTCCCCTGAATCCAGGTTCAGAGCTTCTCCTCCTGGCCTAGATTCAGATGTGTTGAATGTAAGTGCCTTACCCATACCTCCCAACCGTCCCGATTTCAGCGGGACAGTCCCGCTTTGGCACCGGGGTCCCGCTGTCCCGCTTCGGGCATTTAAAATCCCGAATTTGCGGCCGCCGGTGAAGCCCCGCCCACTTCCGGGACGTAGAGAGAGCCAGCCTGTTTTTTTTTTTTTTTTTTATAAAAGCTGCCTCCTGACCGCCCGCGCAACACCCCCCCCCCCTCCCGCCCCCTGTGCGGCGCTGCCACGCTGAAGGAGAGAGCCTGCAGCAATCAAGAAGAAAGGTCAGCGATTCACTACCTCTGGCTGTGTGTGCACGGAGCTCCGGCTTCTGCTCTTAGCTGCTATCCCGGCAGAGAAGGAGAGACGGGGGAGGTGCCGGGATAGTGCAGAGCTGTGAGCAGGAGACTGAAGACTTCAGCAGAGAGCTGCACATGGACATCAGCCGCCCCTGCATCACAGAGGAGATTGTGTGTGTGTGATGTGTGTGATGGCTGCGTGTGTGTGTGTGATGGCTGCGTGTGTGTGTGTGATGGCTGCGTGTGTGTGTGTGATGGCTGCGTGTGTGTGTGATGGCTGCGTGTGTGTGTGTGTGATGGCTGCGTGTGTGTGTGTGATGGCTGGGTGTGTGTGTGTGATGGCTGCGTGTGTGTGTGTGATGGCTGCGTGTGTGTGTGTGATGGCTGCGTGTGTGTGTGTGTGATGGCTGCGTGTGTGTGTGATGGCTGCGTGTGTGATGGCTGCATGTGTGATGGCTGCGCGTGTGTGTGTGTGTGTGTGATGGCTGCGTGTGTGTGTGTGATGGCTGTGTGTGTGTGATGGCTGCGTGTGTGTGTGTGTGTGTGTGTGATGGCTGCGTGTGTGTGATGGCTGCGTGTGTGTGATGGCTGCGTGTGTGTGATGGCTGTGTGTGTGTGTGATGGCTGTGTGTGTGTGTGTGATGGCTGCGTGTGTGTGATGGCTGCGTGTGTGTGATGGCTGCGTGTGTGTGATGGCTGTGTGTGTGTGATGGCTGTGTGTGTGTGATGGCTGTGTGTGTGTGATGGCTGTGTGTGTGTGATGGCTGCGTGTGTGTGTGTGTGTGTGAATGATGGCTGCGTGTGTGTGTGTGTGTGTGTGTGATGTCTGCGTGTGTGTGATGGCTGCGTGTGTGTGTGTGTGATGGCTGCGTGTGTGTGTGTGTGTGTGTGATGGCTGCGTGTGTGTGTGTGATGGCTGCGTGTGTGTGTGTGATGGCTGCGTGTGTGTGTGTGATGGCTGCGTGTGTGTGTGATGGCTGCGTGTGTGTGTGATGGCTGCGTGTGTGATGCATTTGTGTCAAAGCTGCATGTGTTTGTGAGCTGCGTGCGTGTGAGCTGCGTGCCTGTGTGTGAGCTGCGTGCCTGTATGTCATTATACAGTCTGGAGCATCATGTGCGGTCATTATACAGTCTGGAGCATCATGTGCGGTCATTATACAGTCTGGAGCATCATGTGCGGTCATTATACAGTCTGGAGCATCATGTGCGGTCATTATACAGTATGGAGCATCATTTGCGGTCATACAGTATGGAGCATCATGTGCGGTCATTATACAGTATGGAGCATCATGTGCGGTCATTATACAGTATGGAGCATCATGTGGGGTCATTATACAGTATCATACTGTATAATGACCCCACATGATGCTCCATACTGTATAATGACCGCACATGATGCTCCATACTGTATAATGACCGCACATGATGCTCCATACTGTATGACCGCAAATGATGCTCCATACTGTATAATGACCGCACATGATGCTCCAGACTGTATAATGACCGCACATGATGCTCCAGACTGTATAATGACCGCACATGATGCTCCAGACTGTATAATGACCGCACATGATGCTCCAGACTGTATAATGACCGCACATGATGCTCCATACTGTATGGAGCATCATGTGCGGTCATTATACAGTCTGGAGCATCATGTGCGGTCATTATACAGTCTGGAGCATCATGTGCGGTCATTATACAGTATGGAGCATCATTTGCGGTCATACAGTATGGAGCATCATGTGCGGTCATTATACAGTATGGAGCATCATGTGCGGCCATTATACAGTATGGAGCATCATGTAGGGTCATTATACAGTATGGAGCATCATGTGCGGTCATTATACAGTATGGAGCATCATGTGTGTTCATTATACAGTATGGAGCATCATGTGGGGTCATTATACAGTATGGAGCATCATGTGCGGTCATTATACAGTATGGAGCATCATGTGTGGCCATTATACAGTATGGGGCACTGTGTGGCCATATTTTTTTGTTTATAATTATTGTATATGAAACAGTGTGATCGGCAGTGCTAAATGGGTGTGGTTGGGATGTGGATATGGGTGTGACTAATTATGAATGGGTGTGGTCAGAGGCGTGGCCTAAAATTTGCCGCGGCGCGCAAAGCGCGCCGCAAACTTTGTCCCTCTTTCCCATCTTCAAAAGTTGGGAGGTATGCCTTACCTGATAGAAAGAATCCCCCCTGCCTCCAAGCATGACATCACCCTCCCCGAAGGGAAGGCAACATCATTGCAGCAACTCGCTACATGGGGTGCTGCACATCAAAGATTGGATACCTTAACCTTGTCCTGGAATCTAAATATTGTCATCAAGAAATTGTTCTTCCTTCTGTAATACTGGTGCAAGTGGACCTATTGTGCCACTGGCTGGGTTTACCATGGAGAGGAATGACTAAATGGCTACCTGGTCTTCACTAGCACCTATGATGGTAAAGATAGGCTTGTGCTGCAGGATAGCCATCAGTAGCCACTCCAGGGCAGTGTGCAGACCTGCAGCATATGGCCCACGGCTCAGAGTAGTTATGTGAGGTATAAAAGGGAAAGTCAGAAGCATAGTCAGATTATCCAAGATCAGGGCAAGCAGCATGAGTTCACAATCAAAGCTGGGATCAGGAATGGAGAGATCAGAACAGGCGAGTAGACAAGATAGTTCACAAAATACAATAGCAACAGCTGACAGCACTTCAAAAATCAAAATGCTCATTCAGAATCCATAGGACCAATAGGAACAATGTATACCAGAAAATCAAGAAGAACAGCATCCAATCTGGGTGAAAAAACAAAAATACCTCTTTATTTTGCCATTATGTAACGATTCGACCAATTGTAGGTCTTTTTCAAGCATGCTTGAAAAAGACCTACAATTAGTCGAAATGTCGCATTATGGCAAAATAAAGAGGTATTTTGTTTTTTTCACCCAGATTGGATGCTCTTCTTCTTGATTTTCGAGTAGACAAGCCAGGTCGATAGCAGAGGAGACTAAACACAGGTACACCTTAACAGGAAGCCAGAGACAAAAGACCCTAGAACCTAAGCTCAGGCAAGGTGTGGAGGATAGTGATGTATAATATAGCACCTGCTGATTGGTAATTGGCTGAAGAATCCAAACACAGGACACAGCAGGGTTAAATTCTTGCAGGATCTGGCAGCGCCTCCCTATATCCAGGTGGAAAAATCAGGGATGTGCAGCAGAGTGCTGCATGGCTGCCTAGCCAAAAGAACAAAGGCTTTACCCTGAGGAATGTCCCTTTGAAGGAGAGTAGCTCCATCCCCATCCCTAGTCGGATAAAGGATATTTTGTGGTTCCTCCTCCAAAACAGTCATATCGAAAGATCGAGACAAGACACAAGTTTCTTTAAGCCAGGGATAGAGGAAACACCCGGTTACAGGGTGGAGAGAAAAGGCCCGAAGGCAGGGCCGGCATCAGCACCTGGCATACCAGGGCAAGTGCCAGGGACCTGGTGAGACAGGGGGGCCCATTCAGGGGCCCTCAGCTAGCGGCACATCACGCAGCCACTATGGGGCTTCTGTGAGGCAGGGGGGCCCGCCTGTCGCCAGCGCCAACTCCCCCGCCGCCGTATTGAACTATACCGGCGTCTGCCGGTAAAGTTCAAAGCAAATGATGGAGGAGAGAGTGTCACCTGATGCTCCCTCTCCCATCATTCCCCACTCTGCCTCTGACACTGTCGCTGCGGGTGCGCAATGACATCATTGCGCACTCGCTGTGTGTCAGGCAGTGCAGTGGCAGCCGCCGAGACTGGAGCAGGGAGCAGCGTGGGCACGTTGAGAGGTGAGGAGTGTTTTTTTTTTGTAACTATAACAGTGAGTACTGGACTATAGGGCCATTCTTGGGGGTAGGGGGGCTGTGCTGTATACTACATGTCTGTGCTATATACTACATGTCTGTGCTATATACTACATGGCTGTGTTATATACTACTTGGCTGTGTTATATACTATATGGGCTGTTATATGCTACGTGGGCTGTGCAATATACTATATGGGCTGTTATATGCTGCGTGGGCTGTGTTATATACTACATGGCTGTTCTATATACTACGTGGGCCGTGTTATATACTACGTGGGCTGTTATATGCTACGTGGGCTGTTCTATATACTACGTGGGCCGTGTTATATACTACGTGGGCTGTGTTATATAATATGTGGCTGTGCTATATACTATATGGGCTGTTATATGCTATGTGGGCTGTGCTATATACTACGTGGCTGTGTTATATGCTATGTGGGCTGTTATATACTACATGGCTGTGTTATATGCTACGTGGCTGTGTTATATACTACATGGCTGTGATATATGCGATCATGAATCGTGGTATGTGTTAAAGGGGGGGGGGGCCACTGAAACTCTTTCGCCCGGGGCCCTGAAAAAAAACCTGGAGCCGGCCCTGCCCGAAGGCACTGTAAGAAGAATCTTGAACACAATCTTAGCAAGGCAGCTGGTAGTACAATATGATCAAAACTACATATGAAGTGAACTTTATTGAGAGGGGACTCACCCTGTGACCTGATGACCATATCGCTATGAACACATGATGACAACTAAGCTAAGTTATTTTCTTTGACATGTATACTCCTGATGAACCTCATGCTAAGAGGGGAAACGTGTCGAGTTTTATATACATGTTAGTATGGGTCAATGCTACTATCGGGAATATGGAGGTGAATTGAGATTTCTATTTGTACTCTAATTGTGGAGGGTTTGTTTGGGTGAGCATTATCATTAGGAGCCTTTGGAGGTGGGCTCCACTCTGACTTATGATTTATATTGTGTTATGAACATTCAGGGCCAGCTCCAGGTTTTTGAGGACCTCGGGCGAAAGAGTTTCAGTGGCCCCCCTCCCTTTAACACATACCATGATTCATGATCGCATGTATCACAGCCATGTAGTATATAACACAGCCACGTAGCATATAACACAGCCATGTAATATATAACAGCCCACGTAGCATATAACACAGCCACGTAGTATATAGCACAGCCCACGTAGCATATAACAGCCCATATAGTATATAGCACAGCCACATATTATATAACACAGCCCACGTAGTATATAACACGGCCCACGTAGTATATAGAACAGCCCACGTAGTATATAACATGACCCACGTAGTATATAACAGCCCATATAGTACATAGCACAGCCACATAGTATATAACACGGCCCACGTAGTATATAGAACAGCCATGTAGTATATAGCACAGCCCACGTAGCTTGTAACAGCCCATATAGTATATAGCAAGCACAGCCACATAGTATATAACACAGCCCACATAGCATATAACAGCCCATATAGTATATAGCACAGCCCACGTAGCATATAACAGCCCATATAGTATATAACACAGCCAAGTAGTATATAACACAGCCATGTAGTATATAGCACAGACATGTAGTATATAGCACAGACATGTAGTATACAGCACAGCCCCCCTCCCCCCAAGAATGGCCCCATAGTCCAGTACTCACTGTTATAGTTAAAAAAAAAACCACTCCTCTCCTCTCATCGTGCCCGCGCTGCTCCCTGCTCCGGTCTCGGCGGCGGCGGCTGCCGCTGCACCGCCTGACACACAGCAAGTGAGCGATGACGTCATCGTGCACCCGCAGCGGCAGTGTCAGAGGCAGAGTGGGGAATGATGGGAGAGGGAGCGTCAGGTGACGCTCTCTCCTCCATCATTTGCTTTGAACTTTACCGGCAGACGTCGGTATAGTTCAATGCGGTGGCGGGGGAGTTGGCGCTGGTGACAGGTGGGCCCACCTGCCTCACAGAGGCCCCATAGCGGCTGCGTGATGTGCCACTAGCTGAGGGCCCCTGGGGGAGCGGGGGCCCTAGGCAGCTGCCTGCCCCTAATGCCGGCCCTGAATGGGCCCCCCTGTCTCGTCAGGGCGCCGGCACTTGCCCGGGTACCCCGGGTGCTGACGCGGCCTTGTGAACATTCATATCCATGTTTTTTGCATAAACTGTAATGCCATATATTAGGCTCCCCAATTTCCCTTCATGATCTGCATCTGTGGCCCATTATACAACAGGCTACATCAGAGCACTTTAGGTCCATCAACATCCTTGCCATAATTCATTTATTAGGGTCCTTGTTTGGGACAGACGTCGAGGAGCAGGGGCACCATTGTCGTCCATCTTTATTAGGGTGCCAACCTCCACTGTTAGCCAGGGACAGGGTAGGGTCTTTACAAACAATGGCCCCTTATTATACTTAATCATCATTATTTCTGTTCCTTCCTATAAAGTCCCATATCTAAGAATTTTTTAAGGTGTTTTCTATCCTATTCCTATTAGGGAATTTGAGGGGTAAAAGGGACAGCCGACGTGGAGCAGGGGTGCCACTGCGCAGGATATAGGGTGCCAACCTCCGCAGATAGGCAGGGTTGTTTGAGGTCTAGATACAGGGCAAGGCACTACCCTTGGCCTTTTCTATTTTAGTATATGTTTTTTGGTTTCTTGGTGATGGTATTGTGTTAGTGCACTGGTATTTTGTGTTAATAAAGAATATACTTTTATGGAGTAATTGGTGTTTTTCTGTGAGCCAGTGGACTGTAAAAAGACGTTGATGCATGAAGAAACTGATAATGCAGCATCCAACTTTGAGCTACTTACGGAGCAATGCCTGCAGCGAGAAAATGCCAATAATAGCAGCCAGATTTGTAGTCAAAGTGATGACTATAAAAAAGCGAACTTGTTCGAAAAACATTTACCAATCTCAAATTCAACACAAACTTTCCACATTCGGATTCGTGTTTGGATTCCCGAGCATTTTTTCTCAAAATCGGCAAAATTCGGCCAAATCTTGGTAAATCGTTGAGTTTCCACTAAAGCTTTTTTAGGACTTTGGCTAGGATAGTAGTGCTGTATGATGAGCTGGGGGGACCTGTTTGATGAGGAGAGGTGGGGAGATGTCAGAGTAGAGGCAGACTGCATTTTTTTTTTTCATTAACTTAATGTGTGGAGATTCTGGCAACCAATCAGGGCGCAGAAACCATCCACAACGTGCAGACACAAGGGCTTCTGTCATTGGCTGTCAAAGTCACATGTCCCTCTCCATATAAAAAGTGGACATGTTATTTTTACGCATTTTTTCAGAGTAACAGAGCAGAGAGGCTGCTCCCGCTGCTGCAAGTAATCAGATAGTTCTGATAGATAGGATTATGTGTGAAATCTCCCTTCCAACATCTAAATTGTTTGTGCTAATAGTGTGGACAAGAGACCAGGCCACATTTCATAATCTAAATTTTTTGTGCTAATAGTGTGGGCCAGCCAGGAGTCCACATTTCCAAATCTGAATTCTTTCTGCAAATAATGTGGGCCATACACCAGGCCATATTTCAGAATCTAAATTGTTTGGGTTAATAGTGTGGGCCAGACATCTGCCACATTTGCGAATTTAAATCCTTTCCTCTAAGGTCGGGATCACACACAGCGGGATACAGTCGAGTCTCGCAGGTTAAAACCAAGCTCTGGCACTGGCACTCCAGAGCGGAGCGTGCGGCCGCATAGCAATACATGGAGCTGCACGCTCCGTTCCGGAGTGTCATTGCCAGAGCTTGTTTTTAACCTGTGAGACTCGGCTGTATCTCGCTGTGTGTGATCCCGGCCTCATAGTGTGGGCCATACACCAGGCCACATTTCAGAATCTAAATTGTTTGTAATAACAGTGTGGGCCAGACATAAGGCCACATTTCAGAATATAAATCCTTCTGCTAATCGTGTGGGCAATAACCAGGCCACATTTCAGAATCTAAATCATTTCTGCTAATAGTGTGGTCTGGCCAGGAGTCCAATTTTCCAAATCTAAATATTTTCTGCTAATAGTGTGGACCATACATCAGGCCACATTTCAGAATCTAAATTGCTTGTGCTAATAGTGTGGTCCAGCCAGGAGTCCACATTTCAGAATCTAAATCCTTTCTGCTAATAGTGTGGACCATATATCAGGCCACATTCCAGAATCTAAATCAATTGTGCTAATAGTGTGGACAAGCCAGGAGTCCACATTTCAGAATCTAAATCCTTTCTGCAGATTGTGTGGGCCATACACTAGGCCACATTTCAGAATCTATATCGTTCGTGCAAATAGTGTTTGTCAGATGCCAGGCCACATTTCAGAATCTAAATTCTTTCTGCCAATAGTATGGGCCAGAGACCAGGCCACATTTTAGAATCAGCCCAGATCTTGGAACAAATGCACTGCAGGGTGCAGCCAGCCCATAAAGCAAGATGTTAGCAACACAGGTGCAAAATTCCAGATCAACAGCCACTCTCTACCTACGCATTCCTGGAGTGGGTGACTGCCCAGTATACAATTGCACAATGAAGGCCCACATAGGGCGTTGTTCACAATAGGGTATTGCATAGTATCTGGTTCACAGCCTATTAGTCACGCCCCTACTTTTCGATTAGGTGGGCTGGCCAGCACACTCACAATGCATCCCAGTATGAACGCCCCTCATGCGAGACCGAACGTGTTTGGGCTTGGCTGCACCCAAAAAAATACAGTGCAAAAAATATACAAAAATAGTGAGGTATTGGTTTTTTTCTGCTGTTTTAAATTGAATTTTTGGAGACCTTGATTCTTTAGTGGCTTTGCTATTTAGTTCACAGTTCCGAGTCTAAATCCTTTCTGCTAATAGTGTGGTCCAGCCAGGAGTACACATTTCCGAATCTAAATACTTTCTGCTAATAATGTGGGCCATACAAGAGAATACATTTCAGAATCTAAATCGTTTGTGCTAATAATGTGGAATAGACACCTGCCACATTTGCAAATCTAAAACCTTTCTGCTGATAGAATGGGCATTACACCAGGCCACATTTCAGAATCTAAATCCTTTCTGCTAATAATGTGGGCCATATGGAGCGCCCCCACGTGTAGGGCAATGGGGTACTCGGTACCGGGTCCTTCTGTCTCAGTTCTGGGGATGTCACGGTGGCCCGACCCGGTCCGTGGCCCTTCTGAGGGGCGTCCAATTAAAGGTGTAGTGGTTTGTTTTTACGGTGTTCGTGACGCCACCTGTGGTATTCGGTCAGGGTGACCGATGCTGCTTAGGGGTCCACTGGCGTGATGTTATGGCAGCTAGATGGTGTACCTTCCCACAGGTGAAGTATATCCCCAGGGCTTCCCAGAGGTGTAGGTGGTGATGGTGGGCTATGTAAGGCGCAGTGAATAACAAGGGCACAAAGGTTGCAGTGTCTTTACCTTTTACTGAAGACTTCAGCGTCCACAGTCCAGAGCACTGTTCACAGGGCTGGCTGAGTCCAGCCGGTCCGAAGGCACTTCCAGAGTTCCCTTATCCAGGAGGAAATCAGTAGCCTTCCTACTAGCGCCTGTGTGTTGTAGTACCTCCCTGCTGAGCACCATGGGAAAGTCCTCACAACCTTTGTAGATGTTTCTGATCTTCTCTCTCTCTCTCTGTCCCCCAAATGATATGGATAGGACAACCCGTATGACGGGGTAGGCCTGGAGCTATTTTATAGGGACCCCAGAGACGCCCCTCTCCCACAAATTGCCCCGTGTCTTCTTAGGTATTTAGGTTGGGCAGCCAACTTGGAATTAACTGTCCTGCCGTTGTTTGGAGTAAAGCGTAGAGTCAGTACTCCCTTGGTGTTCCGGCCACCGGCTACGCACCTCAGAAGGATGTTGCCGATCTTAAGGCAGAACTCCCTCTGGTGTTATCTCCTTGTGCTGTGATCTCGGTTCTCAGTCTCCACAATATACTTCGCTTCATGTCCTTTCTTAGGATGCTGCCGCAATGAAGTGCAGGCGCAGCTCCGTAACGCTCTATCTCGTGCTAGGCCGCTTTCAGGATCCCACCCCTGACAGGACCTCTCTGGGTCTAACCCAGGCGGCTCCTGACTCAGTGTTATCTCGTCAAAGCCCAGTCTGCTTCTCCCCTAACTTCCTATCCAACCCCCAGTTTTACCCGTGTGTGAGGAGTGGCCTAATAGATAGAACCTTTGCTCCCCCTGGTGGCCGGAGTGTGAAGTGTAGTGTGTGACTGTGATACCTGGTCAGGTGAACTCCTTTAGTACCAGCAGACGTAACATCACTCCCCCTGGTGGAAGAGCGACATTACTGCAATGACCAGGACTCTGGGGCGCTGCACATACACCAGGCCACATTTCAGAATCTAAACAGTTTGTGCTAATAGTGTGGGCCAGACAACAGGCCACATTTCTGAATCGAAATACTTTTTGTTAATAGTGTGGTCCAGACGGGAGTCCACCTTTCCAGATCTAAATATTTTCTGCTTATAGTATGGGCCATACACCAGGACACATTTCAGAATCTAAATTGTTTGTGCTAGTAGTGTGAACCAGCCAGGAGTCAACATTTCCGAATCTAAATCCTTTCTGCTAATAGTGTGGGCCATACACCAGGCCACATTTCAGATACTAAATCTTTTCTGCTAGTAGTGTGGTCCAGACACCAGGCCACATTTCTGTATCTAAACATTTTCTGCTAATAATGTGGTCCAAACACCAGGCCACATTTCAGAATCTAAATAATTTGTGCAAATAGTGTGGTCCAGACACCAGGTCACGTTTCAGAATCTAAATCCTTTCTGCTAATAGCGTGGGCCATACACCAGGCCACATTTGATAACCTAAATTGTTTGTGCTAATAGTGTGGGCCATACACCAGGCCACATTTCTAAATCTAAATCCTTCCTGCTAATCATATTGGCCATACACCAGGCCACATTTCAGAATCTAAATTCTTTCTGCTAATGATGTGGTCCAGACAGGAGTCCACCTTTCCAGATATAAATATTTTCTGCTAATAGTGTGGGCCATACACCAGGCCACAGTTCAGAATCTAAATCCTTTCTACTAATTGTGAGGTCCAGACACCAGGCCACATTTCTGAATCTAAATTCTTTCTGCTAATAGTGTGGTGTAGACACAGTATCTCATCAAATAATTTCTGATTATTTAGTTTAGTTTAGTTTATTTAGTGACAGGTGACTGACAGCTCTGGACCTAAGGTGGTGAAACAGCTGGTTATAAGAGGGGAAGGGTACATCCAACATGACTTGAAAAAAGTGAGGTTGTGGTGGAAGAGGAAATAAGCTTGATGTTCAAGGTGTATGTGGTTAGGTGGTAATGTTACTGAAAGCTCTACTGAACAAACACCATCTCCACTATCTTATCCTATCCAAAGACAACTGATGACATGTTACTGGATGGGCTATTTGACTCCTTTTTTTTGGCAGCTATACAGTGGTACGCCTGCAAGCCCTGCATCAAGTGGCCTTTCCTCCTCTTCCTCCACCTTAACTTCACACACAGTACAATCCTCAGATAAGGCACCCCATTTACCCTTATTCTCCCCCGCATCACAACTCTACAACTGACTGTGGGGAAAAAGTGTGCAGAGTTGTTCACACATTTTATTCCATGGTCACAGAATCAAGAGGAGAAAAGCATCTGCCCCGAAACTCAAGATTTTTTTCAGTGTGATCCAGGGCTGGACAAAGTAGGGTCCATGTAGAATCTAAACCATCATCACCAGACATTAACCATCGGGGTTGGAGGTGATCCTGATGAGACTCAGATAGCTGAGATGTACTGTCAGGGCAGGAAGAGGAGCAGGGTGATTCTCAGAGTGGGAGAACAGAGAGGATGACAATGAGGTTATAGATCCCACTTGGTGTGAACTCACACAGGCACACAGCCAACTAGCTCATCAGAGGAAGTGGAGGAGGAAGACTAGTAGGGTTACAACTCTGTCATAATCAGGGCTCAAGGGTCTACAGTTCGCAAGGGCAGCACGGGTTAGCTACCCTGGCCCTTTTTGGAGGCCACAAAGGATGACCCAACTCAGGTTAGCTGCCAACTTTGTAAAAAACGACTGAGTAGAGGCAAAAAATCAATAAATTGACTATTACATGCACGAATCGGCACATGCACGATCAACATGTGTTAGTCTGGGAATCTCACTGCCCTAAAATGCGGACTAACGATCCTCTCCAACCACCGGCCTGCTGTTTTTGACTGATCTCAGACACCGAGCACATCAAATCTTTCTCAATCAACCATTACATCCCCTCCTGCACCTCACTCACAGTACCGCAGTACAGCAGTTTGTCATGTCCACCCTACTCCACCCTCTCTCAGCACCGCAGCCAGCCCTCATTCGCACAGTTTGGTCATGTAAAAGATTGTTTCTTCCTACACATGGCAAAGCTAAGAGCTTGAACTTCACCATCTCCAATCTGCTAATAGTAATAATAATCTTTCTTTTTATAGCTCAAACATATTCTGCAGTGCTTCACAAGTCAGCAGTTCATATAAAACAGTCATAAGTTACAAAGTGAACGATAATCCAATAATTAAATCCAAAATAATGACTACCCTGCTTGTAAGTGGTTACAATGTACAATGAGGTGGTGGTGACACAAAGTTCAGGTGCTTATGTACAATTATGGTCCAGCCAACTAGCCCTTGGCCTGGGAACTTGCCATGTGTGGGTGCT
Organism: Ranitomeya variabilis; assembly: GCF_051348905.1. Lineage (NCBI taxonomy): Eukaryota > Metazoa > Chordata > Amphibia > Anura > Dendrobatidae > Ranitomeya > Ranitomeya variabilis. The sequence goes on along the minus strand of NC_135233.1, from coordinate 716,584,335 downwards.
CTGGGAAACAGTTTTCCACATTTTCCCTCTGGCCACCCCACTTCCTCTTCCTGCCTGTTGTGGTGCTGCAGATCCCTTCCCTTCAGCCCTGCTGGCCTCGCTTTGCATGGCAGCTTCCTAGATTGGGTCAGTGACTTCATCATCCACCATCTCATCTCTGCACTCTGGTGCTCCTGACTTGTTGACTTAACAACATCACTTGTTGGCAACTATATCTCATTATCATCAGGGTCAGCGTTAGAGGCAGGCAGACCAGGCAGCTGCCTAGGGCCCCTGCTCCTCCAGGGGCCCCCAGCCAGTGGCATGCCGCTAATAGCGGCACACCACACGGTCGTTTCAGGGCCCATGAGTAAGAGGGGCCCGGTGCCACCACCCCCCGCTTCATGCACTCAACTTATCTGTCTGTTGAAAGCAGTGATGGAGGAGAGAGTGCCAGATGACACTCCCTCCCTTATCATTCCCCTCTGCCTCTGACTCAGCGTGTGCCAGCAGTGGAGCTGATGAGATGCTCTGCAGAAGCCAGGGCAGCAGGCTGCATTATACTGTGAGGGGGCTGCATTATGCTCTATGTGGAGGCAACGTTATACTCTATGAGGGAGGTTACATTATACTGTGTGTGTGTGTGTGTGTGTGGGGCTGCATTATACTCTATGAGGGGGGCTACAGTATACTCTATGAGGGGGGCTACAGTATACTCTATGAGGGGGGCTGCAGTATACTGTGAGGGAGCTGCATTATACTCTGAGGGGGGCTGCATTATACTCTGAGGGGTGCTGAATTATACTTTGAGGGGGGTGCATTAAACTCTGAGGGGGGCTGAATTATACTCTATCAAGGACCATGGTCAGTGCATTAAACTATATGTACTATATAAAACCTGCATTATACTGTATCGAGGTCTATCTGTCCCGATCATTCTTCCTTAGCCGGTCTAAAGAGGCCAGGAAACAAGCGTCAAATGACTTCAATATTGTTGATCACGCTCATTTAATGGCTTGAACTCAGCGCATGTAAATACAACCAAAATGTTTGTGTTATGGTGCCATATGTGACCATTTGGGGCCCCACTTTAAACTTTTGCCCAGGGTCCACTTTGTGTAAAACCGGCCCTGATCATGATCTACCTCTTAAGACACTGATTGCGATTCTGCCCCGTCTTCTGACCGTGGCACCTCTAATATTTGGGCATCACTACACACAAGTTCCTCATGTCCCTTTTGAAATGTGCAGAAAGAGAGGCCAGAATCAATAAATGGAAATATAAAAAGCTCTTCAGAGTGTCCGAGAGTGGGATCACTTGTCTCCTGGGACTGCGCCCCCATGCAAAGTGGGACAGGCAGCTAGGTCTTGTAGATGAGCGTGTTTGTTGTACACAGTTTCACATGGCTCATGGCCTTGGCCTCTGTGTGCACCATAAGCAGCACATCTGCTTCCCTGTCCCTTAAGGCTACGTTCACATTTGCGGCCAGCGCCGCAGCGTCGGGCGCCGCAGCGGCGCCGCATGCGTCATGCGCCCCTATATTTAACATGGGGGCGCATGGACATGCGGCGCACTTGCGTTTTGCGCCGCATGCGTCGCTGCGGCGCCCGCGTCGGTGCGCAGAGGACGCAGCAAGTTGCATTTTTGCTGCGTCCAAATTCAATGAAAAAAACGACGCATGCGGCGCAAAACGCAGCGTTGTGCATGCGTTTTGCTGCGTTTTTATTTGCGTTGTGCGTTGCGGCGCCGACGCTGCGGCGCACAACGCAAATGTGAACGTAGCCTAACTGACACCTTGCACATTTTAAATTAGGTATATATTTATAAGCCTGCAAACTTTCCAGTATTATTAGGGGAAAAAAATATGTAGCCTAAAAAGGATGTTTGTTTTTAGGCTGCAGCAGCAATGTACCTGTACAAGTACTGCAATAGCAATAATAAACACAGCCTATATCTGTAATCCAAAACTATCACTCCACTGAATGCAGATAACAGCAATTTTACTAGAGAATGGAAAATATTTAGCTCTGAAAGGGAGTTTTTAAATGGTACAGCAGTGGTATACAAGTACTGCAATAGCAATATTAAACACTGACTATATGCCTCTAATGCACAGTCACCATTTAAAGATCACAATGCAGAAACTCTACTTTTTTAAAACCTAGATTTAACATAATTATCCAATGAGTCAGTGCTTTACTCATAGACTGTATGTAGGTATTATTCTAGTGGTAGCATAATCTCAGCCTATTACGTTAAAATGAAAAGCCCAACAAACTTTATGAGCTACTCGTGCAATCCTTTTAATTCCACAGAGCCCATTCAACTGTCCCATTGTTAATAAATGTCATAAGCTTGTCTTTTTTGTCCTGCAAAATAAAATGCAGATTTGCACATACTGACTTGTTACAGAATATTAGGAATACCCTCTCACATTCTGCTACATGCAAACTGGCACAAATAGAATGTCTCCACTGCATGGAATCGTGAATGCCATTTAGCTATTGTGACTAAAGGTGACCCCTTGAAGATCTCTTAAAGGGGTTTTACAGTCAGAATATACTGGTGACCTATTTTGGGATAGGTCACCAATATCAGGTCAGTGGGGTTTTGACATCTAACATCCCCACCAATCAGTTGAGGCAAACTATTTATTTTAATCATTTATATAGCGCCATTAATTCCACAGCACTTTACAGACATTATCATCGCTGTCCCCAGTGGGGCTCACAATCTACATTCCCTATCAGTATGTCTTTGGAATGTGGGAGGAAACCGGAGAACCCGGAGGAAACCCATGCAAAGACGGGGAGAACATACAAACTCCTTGCAGATGTTATCCCTGGTGGGATTTGAACCCAGGGCCCCAGCACTGCAAGGCTGCAGTGCTAACCACTGAGCCACCGTGCCACCCTGTCTGACAACCCCCTTTAATTTCCTTAAAGTATCAATAGTCAAGTATTCAATGTAAGAATGTAAGAATTCAATGTGGCTTACGCATCAACAACAGCATCAACAACAGTCTAGCCAAGATTACCATTCCTAGGTCTATCGCCTCGTTTGATGCTGGTTAGGCTACGTTCACATTTGCGTTGCGTCGGGCGCAGCCACGGCGACATATGCGTCATGCGCCCCTATATTTAACATGGGGGGCGCATGGACATGCGTTGTGTTGCGTTTTGTGACGCATGCGTTTTTTTGCCGCAAGCATCAGGGCGCAGAGGACGCAGCATGTTGCATTTTTTTGCGCTAAAAAACGAACGCATGTGTCACAAAACGCTGCGTTTTTCTGCGTTTTGCATGCGTTTCGTATGCGTTGTGCGTTGCGTCGCCGACGCAGCACATAACAACGCAAATGTGAACGTAGCCTAACTCATAATGTGTAATATCTGTAATATCTGCGCAATGTACTGCTTGGCTGGTGCAAACTCGGAATGTCCCATGTATGTTGAATCTGGTGATGCGACAGTAATATGGTCAGTCATCCTTTTTGTCAAAGTAAGGCTACGTTCACATTAGCGTTAAGCTAATGTGCGTCGGGTTTGCGTCGGCGACGCAGCGGCGACGCATGCGTCATGCGCCCCTATACTTAACATGGGGGACGCATGCGTTTTTTTTTGTTGCGTTGTGCGACACATGCGTCTTTTTTGCCGCAAGCGTCGGACCAAGAAAACGCAACAAGTTGCATTTTTCTTGCGTCCGATTTTCGGCAAAAACCGACGCATGCGTCGCAAAACGCAGCGTTTTTGCATGCGTTTTGACGCGTTTTTGCGTGCGTTGTGCGTTGCGTCGCCGACGCAGCGGCGCACAACGCTAGTGTGAACGTAGCCTAAGGCTAGTGTAACTGATATATTGTTTATGGCACTGCTCATATGATGCTATATATACTACATGTGAGGTGTTACAGGTAAAGTAAGATTTAATAAAATAAGTAACATCAATAATAAATGTACAGATAAAAATTATTGTTATTCACGTAATGGGCAAGCTATCCATAATCTGTAATTTATTGGTGTCTTGTTGCTAAATAATGAGTAGGTCATCTATATACCTCCCATACCACCCAATATTATGTTGGAAGATGTTAACAATGGCATAAAGATGATTCTTTCACACCACACAATGTAAAGGTAAACCAATGAGGGTGAAAATTAGGCTGTTGTAGGTGCGTGAGGCACATTGGATTTTTAGGTTAGTGGAATTCCTGATCCCAATAGGTTTGAATTATCGCACTGACTTATTGTATCTTTTTAATAATGCATTTGTTTGTTCTTGCAACTACTAACTGTTTGTTTATTATATTAATGCTGTAATTTAATTGACAAGAAGGGGAGGGGGAGTGGTTTCATAGTGTGACACACTAAATGGGCTGTTTGAGACTGTATTTTATTTTGAATTAGATCTGAAGCATCGCTATCATTAACCCCTTTCTGACATCGGACGTACTATCCCGTCGAGGTGGGGTGGGCCCGTATGACGATCGCGGCCGAGTGTCAGCTGATTATCACAGCTGACATCCGGCACCATGTGCCGGCACATTAACCCCCGGCACACTGCGATCAAACATTGTTCCGGCGGTATAGGGAAGCATCGTGCAGGGAGGGGGCTCCCTGCGTGCTTCCCTGAGACCCTCGGAGCAACGCGATGTGATCGCGTTGCTCCGAGCGTCTCTTACCTCCTATCCCTGCAGGCCCCAGATCCAAAATGGCCGCGGGGCTGCATCCGGGTCCTGCAGGGACTACTTCCGGGTCCAGAGCAGGCGCTGGTAAGCCTGCAGCGCTGTAAGTCAGATCGCTGACAGAGTGCTGTGCAAACTGTCAGATCAGCGATCTGTGATGTCCCCCCCTGGGACAAAGTAAAAAAGTAAATAAAATAAAAAATTCCACATGTGTAAAAAAAAAAAAAAATCCTAAATAAAGAAAAAAAAAATTATTCCCATAAATACATTTCTTTATCTAAATAAAAAAAAAAACAATAAAAGTACACATATTTAGTATCGCCGTGTCCGTACCGACCCAACTTATAAAGCTGTCCCACTAGTTAACCCCTTTAGTTAACACCGTAAGAAAAAAAAATAAATGAGGCAAAAAACAATGCTTTATTATCATACCGCCGAACAAAAAGTGGAATAACACGCGATCAAAAAGATGGATATAAATAACCATGGTACCGCTGAAAACATCATCTTGTCCCGCAAAAAACGAGCCGCCATACAGCATCATAAGCAAAAAAATAAAAAAGTTATAGTCTTCAGAATAAAGCGATGCCAAAATAATTATTTTTTCTATAAAATAGCTTTTATCGTATAAAAGCGCCAAAACATAAAAAAATGATATAAATCAGATATCGCTGTAATCATACTGACCCGAAGAATAAAACTGTTTTATCAATTTTACCAAACATGAAACAGTATAAACGCCTCCCCCAAAAGAAATTCATGAATAGCTGTTTTTTGGTCATTCTGCCTCACAAAAATCAGAATAAAAAGCGATCAAAAACTGTCACGTGTCCGAAAATTTTACCAATAAAAGCGTCAACTCATCCCGCAAAAAAAAATGACCTCACATGACTCTGTGGACCAAAATATGGAAATATTATAGGTCTCAAAATGTGGAGACGCAAAAACTTTTTTGCTATAAAAAGCGTCTTTTAGTGTGTGACAGCTGCCAATCATAAAAATCCGCTATTAAAAAACACTATAAAAATGAATCAAACCCCCCTTCATCACCCCCTTAGTTAGGGAAAAATAATAAAATTAAAAAAAATTATTTCTTTCCATTTTCCCATTAGGGTTAGGGCTAGGGTTAGGGTTAGGGCTAGGGTTAGGCCTAGGGTTAGGGCTAGGGTTAGGGTTAGGGCTAGGGTTAGGGTTAGGGCTAGGGTTAGGGCTAGGGTTAGGGCTAGGGTTAGGGTTGGGGCTAGGGTTGGAGCTAAAGTTAGGGTTAGGGTTGGGGCTAAAGTTAGGGTTAGGGTTGGGGCTAAAGTTAGGGTTAGGGTTGGAGCTAAAGTTAGAGTTAGGGTTGGGGCTAAAATTAGGATTAGGGTTGGGGCTAAGGTTAGGGTTTGGATTACATTTACGGTTGGGATTATGGTTGGAATTAGAGTTAGGGTTGTGTCAGGGTTAGGGGTGTGGTTAGGTGTTATGAACTGGTGGTTTAGGAGCAACATGGGACGTGCTCTGGAGGAGGTGGTACCTGTACTGACCACAGTTCCTGAGCTTAACACAACACTAGAAGTAGCCGTGGGATGTTCCTGTCACTCCCTAGACACCTCGTCACAGCCGGAGGACTAACTACCCCTAAAGATAGAAACAGGAAAGCTATCTTGCCTCAGAGAAAATTCCCAAAGGACAGACAGCCCCCCACAAATATTGACTGTGAGTGGAGAGGGAAATGACATACACAGAATGAAACTAGGATGTAGCAAAGGAGGCCAATCTAGCTAGATAGATAGAACAGGACAGAATACTGTGCGGTCAGTATTAAAAACTAGAAAAATCCACCACAGAGTTTACAAAAATCTCCACACCTGACTAAAGGTGCGGAGGGTAAATCTGCTTCCCAGAGCTTCCAGCTTAACTGAATAAATCCATACTGACAAGCTGGACTAGAAAAAACATAGAATGTGCTGAACGATTAAGTCCACAACAAGTGGAAAGCAAAAGAACAAAGCAAGGACTTATCTTTGCTGAACTGGTCAGAATATCAGGGAAATCCAAGAGAGATGTGAATCCAAGCAGGAACCATTGACAACTGGCACAGGCTGAAGGATAGAGCCAGGATAAATAGCCGAGCCAGAATAGACGATCAGTGGAAGCAGCTGCTGACTGCTAAATCCAAGGAGCAGCAGTTCCACTTAAATCCACCGGAGGGAGCCCAAGAGCAGAACTCACAAAAGTGCCACTTACAACCACCGGAGGGAGCCCAAGAGCGGAATTCACAACAGTACCCCCCTTGATGAGTGGTCACCGAACCCTCACCAGAGCCCCCAGGCCAATCAGGACGAGCCAAGTGAAAGGCACGAACCAAATCGGCAACATCGACATCGGAGGCAACAACCCAAGAATTATCCTCCTGGCCATAACCCTCCCACTTGACAAGATACTGAAGCCTCCGCCTCGAAAAACGAGAATCCAAAATTATCTCCACCACATATTCCAACTCCCCCTCAAGCAACACTGGGGCAGGAGGATCAACCGAGGGAACAACGGGCACCACATATCTCCGCAACAAAGATCTATGGAAAACATTATGGATGGCAAAAGAGGCTGGAAGGGCCAAACGAAAAGATACCGGAATGATAATCTCAGAAATCTTATAAGGACTAGTGTTGAGCATTCCGATACTGCAAGTATCGGGTATCGGCCGATACTTGCTGTATCGGAATTCCGATACCGAGATCCGATACTTTTGTGGTATCGGGTATCGGGTATCGAAACAACATTATTGTAATAATGTGTAAAAGAGAGAATTAAAATAAAAAATATTGCTATACTCACCTCTCCGACGCAGCCCGGACCTCAGCGAGGGAACCGGCAGCGTTGTTTGTTTAAAATTCGCGCGTTTACTTGGTTACGTGAAGTCCCGGCTTGTGATTGGTCGCGGCGGCCATGTTGCCGGGACGCGGACCAATCACAGCAAGCCGTGACGTAATTTCAGGTCCTTGCAGGATTTTAAAATTACGTTCCGGCGTTGTGATTGGGCGCGTCGTGGTCACATGGGCGACGTAACCAATCACAAGCCGGGATGTCACGGGAGGCTGGACACGCGCACATTTTAAAATGCGCGCGTGTCCAAATTGTACACTTATTTATATGTATACAGAAGTATGATGTTTTCAACCCTGTAGTTTGGCTTAGCTTGGCACTTTTTGATGTATTGCGAGGCTCAGGTCTTGATTGTGAGCTTGGTACACACTTGTGATTGGTTGACCGCGCCGCAACCAATCACAAGCCGGGACGTCACGGGAGGCTGGACACGCGCCCATTTTAAAATGCGCGCGTGTCCAGCCTCCCATGACGTCACGGCTTGTGATTGGTTAATGGCGGCCATGTTGCCGGGACGCGGACCAATCACAGCAAGCCGTGACGTAATTTCGTCACGGCTTGCTGTGATTGGTCCGCGTCCCGGCAACATGGCCGCCCTGACCAATCACAAGCCGGGACTTCACGTAACCAAGTAAAAGCGCGAATTTTAAACAAACAACGCTGCCGCTTCCCTCGCTGAGGTCCAGGCTGCGTCGGACAGGTGAGTATAGCAATATTTTTTATTTTAATTCTTTATTTTACACATTTATATGGATCCCAGGGTCTGAAGGAGAGTTTCCTCTCCTTCAGACCCTGGGAACCATCAGGAATACCGTCCGATACTTGAGTCCCATTGACTTGTATTGGTATCGGGTATCGGTATCGGATTGGATCCGATACTTTGCCGGTATCGGCCGATACTTTCCGATACCGATACTTTCAAGTATCGGACGGTATCGCTCAACACTAATAAGGACCAATAAACCGAGGTTTGAACTTAGGGGAAGAAACCTTCATAGGAACATGACGAGAAGATAACCAGACTAAATCCCTCACCCGAAGCCGGGAACCAACACACCGACGGCGGTTAGCAAAACGTTGAGCCTTTTCCTGAGACAATGTCAAATTGTCTACAACATGAGTCCAAATCTGCTGTAACCTGTCCACCACAGAATCCACACCAGGACAATCAGAAGGCTCAACCTGCCCCGAAGAAAAACGAGGATGAAAACCAAAATTACAAAAGAAAGGCGAAACCAAAGTAGCCGAACTAGCCCGATTATTAAGGGCAAACTCGGCCAACGGCAAGAAAGCCACCCAATCATCCTGATCAGCAGACACAAAGCATCTCAAATAGGTTTCCAAGGTCTGATTAGTTCGCTCAGTTTGGCCATTTGTCTGAGGATGGAACGCCGAAGAAAAAGACAAATCAATGCCCATCCTAGCACAAAAGGCCCGCCAAAACCTAGAAACAAACTGGGAACCTCTGTCAGACACAATATTCTCCGGAATGCCATGCAAACGAACCACATGCTGAAAAAACAATGGAACCAAATCAGAGGAGGAAGGCAATTTAGGCAAAGGTACCAAATGGACCATTTTAGAGAACCGGTCACAAACCACCCAGATAAGACATCTTCTGGGAAACAGGAAGATCCGAAATAAAATCCATGGAAATATGCGTCCAGGGCCTCTCAGGGACCGGCAAAGGCAAAAGCAACCCACTAGCGTGGGAACAGCAAGGCTTGGCCCGGGCACAAGTCCCACAGGACTGCACAAAAGAATGCACATCCCGCGACAAGGAAGGCCAACAAAAGGACCTAGCAACCAAATCTCTGGTACCAAAAATCCCAGGATGACCAGCCAACACTGAACAATGAACCTCAGAAATTACCTTACTAGTCCATCTATCAGGAACAAACAGCTTCCCCACTGGACAGCGGTCAGGTTTATCAGCCTGAAATTCCTGAAGCACCCGCCGCAAATCAGGAAAGATGGCAGAAAGAATCACCCCTTCTTTAAGAATGCCAACCGGCTCAAGGACTCCAGGAGAATCAGGCAAAAAACTCCTAGAGAGGGCATCAGCCTTAACATTCTTACATCCCGGAAGATACGAGACCACAAAATCAAAACGGGAGAAAAACAGGGACCATAGAGCCTGTCTAGGGTTCAGCCGCTTGGCCGACTCGAGGTAAATCAGATTCTTATGATCGGTCAAGACCACAACGCGGTGCTTGGCTCCCTCAAGCCAATGTCGCCACTCCTCAAATGCCCACTTCATAGCCAACAACTCCCGATTGCCAACGTCATAATTGCGCTCCGCAGGCGAAAACTTTCTGGAAAGAAAAGCACACGGTTTCATCAAAGAACCATCAGAATTCCTCTGAGACAAAACGGCCCCTGCCCCAATCTCAGAAGCGTCAACCTAAACCTGAAAAGGAAGAGAAACATCCGGCTGACGCAACACAGGGGCAGAAGTAAATCGGCGTTTAAGCTCCTGAAAGGCCTCAACAGCCGCAGAGGACCAATTCGTCACATCAGCGCCTTTCTTCGTCAAATCGGTCAGGGGCTTCACCACACTGGAAAAGTTGGCAATGAAACGGCGATAAAAATTAGCAAAGCCCAAAAATTTCTGAAGGCTCTTCACCGATGTGGGTTGAATCCAGTCATGAATGGCTTGGACCTTAACAGGATCCATTTCTATAGACGAGGGAGAAAAAATAAAACCCAAAAAAGAGACCTTCTGAACTCCAAATAGGCACTTAGACCCCTTCACAAATAAAGCATTATCATGAAGGATCTGGAATACCATCCTGACCTGCTTCACATGAGACTCCCAATCATCGGAAAAAATCAAAATATCATCCAAATACACAATCATGAATTTATCAAGATAATTGCGGAAAATATCATGCATGAAGGACTGAAATACAGAAGGAGCATTAGAAAGCCCGAAAGGCATCACAAGGTATTCAAGATGGCCTTCGGGCGTATTAAATGCAGTTTTCCATTCGTCACCCTGTTTAATATGAACATGATTATATGCCCCTCGAAGGTCAATCTTAGTAAACCAACTAGCCCCCTTAATCCAAGCAAACAAATCAGAAAGCAAAGGTAAAGGGTATTGGAATTTGACCGTGATCTTATTAAGAAGGCGATAATCAATACAGGGTCTCAAGGAGCCATCCTTCTTGGCAACAAAAAAGAATCCCGCTCCCAATGGTGACGAAGACGGCCGAATATGCCCCTTCTCCAAAGACTCCTTGACATAACTCCGCATGGCGGCATGCTCTGGCACAGACAGATTGAAAAGTCGGCCCTTAGGGAACTTACAGCCAGGAATCAAGTTAATAGCACAATCACAGTCCCTATGTGGAGGAAGGGAACTGGACTTGGGCTCATCAAATACATCCTGGAAATCCGACAAAAATTCAGGGACTTCAGAAGAGGGGGAAGAGGAAATTGACATCAAAGGAACGTCACAATGTACCCCTTGACAACGCCAACTAGTCACAGACATAGATTTCCAATCCAGCACCGGATTATGTTCCTGTAACCATGGAAAACCCAGTACAACAACATCATGCAAGTTATGCAACACCAGAAAACGGCAATCTTCCTGATGTGCTGGAGCCATGCACATGGTCAGCTGAGTCCAATACTGAGGTTTATTCTTGGCCAACAGTGTAGCATCAATCCCCCTCAAAGGAATAGGGCTCTGCAAAGGCTGCAAGGAAAAACCACAGCGCCTGGCGAATTCCAAGTCCATTAAGTTCAGGCCAGCGCCTGAATCCACAAATGCCATGACAGAAAAGGACGATAATGAGCAAACCAGGGTCACAGATAAGAGAAATTTAGGCTGTACAGTACTGATGGTAACAGACCTAGCGACCCTCTTAGTACGCTTAGGGCAATCAGAAATAACATGAGCAGAATCACCACAGTAAAAACACAGCCCATTCTGACGTCTGAATCCCTGCCGTTCTGCTCTAGTCAAAATCCTATCACATTGCATAGACTCAGGATTCCGCTCAGAGGACACTACCATATGGTGCACAACTTTGCGCTCGCGCAGGCGCCGATCAATCTGAATGGCTAGAGACATAGATTCGCTCAAACCAGCAGGCGTGGGGAACCCCACCATAACATCTTTAAGGGCTTCAGAAAGACCCTTTCTGAAAATTGCTGCCAGAGCATCCTCATTCCATTTAGTGAGCACAGACCATTTTCTAAATTTCTGGCAGTATAATTCTGCCGCTTCCTGACCCTGACATAGGACCAACAAGGTTTTTTCTGCAAGATCCACAGAATTAGGTTCATCATACAATAATCCGAGCACTTGAAAAAATGCGTCTACATTAAGCAATGCCGGATCCCCTGATTCAAGGGAGAATGCCCAGTCCTGAGGGTCACCACGCAGCAGAGAGATGATGATTTTAACCTGCTGAATGGGATCACCAGAGGAACGGGGTTTCAAAGCAAAAAACAATTTGCAGTTATTTTTAAAGTTCAAAAACTTGGATCTGTCCCCAAAAAACAAATCAGGAGTAGGAATTTTAGGCTCTAAAGCCGGAGTCTGGACAACATAATTTTGGATACTCTGTACTCTTGCAGCAAGTTGATCCACATGAAAAAACAAACCCTGAACATCCATGCCAGCGCCAAAATCCTGAACCACCCAGAGATTAAGAGGAAAAACAGAGACAAAACAGACTGCAGAAAAAAAAATGGCTCAGAATTTTTCTTTTTTCCTTCTTTTGAGATGCATTTAATTCATTTGTGGCCAGTTGTACTGTTATGAACTGGTGGTTTAGGAGCAACATGGGACGTGCTCTGGAGGAGGTGGTACCTGTACTGACCACAGTTCCTGAGCTTAACACAACACTAGAAGTAGCCGTGGGATGTTCCTGTCACTCCCTAGACACCTCGTCACAGCCGGAGGACTAACTACCCCTAAAGATAGAAACAGGAAAGCTATCTTGCCTCAGAGAAAATTCCCAAAGGACAGACAGCCCCCCACAAATATTGACTGTGAGTGGAGAGGGAAATGACATACACAGAATGAAACTAGGATGTAGCAAAGGAGGCCAATCTAGCTAGATAGATAGAACAGGACAGAATACTGTGCGGTCAGTATTAAAAACTAGAAAAATCCACCACAGAGTTTACAAAAATCTCCACACCTGACTAAAGGTGCGGAGGGTAAATCTGCTTCCCAGAGCTTCCAGCTTAACTGAATAAATCCATACTGACAAGCTGGACTAGAAAAAACATAGAATGTGCTGAACGATTAAGTCCACAACAAGTGGAAAGCAAAAGAACAAAGAAAGGACTTATCTTTGCTGAACTGGTCAGAATATCAGGGAAATCCAAGAGAGATGTGAATCCAAGCAGGAACCATTGACAACTGGCACAGGCTGAAGGATGTTCCTTTTATGGTATTTTTCCCACTGTTACATCATACTATATATATTTTAATAAATATTGTAATTTATATTATATCTTGGACTTTGTTTCGGTTTTTTTCGTTGTTTGTTCTATATGGTTTCCGATCGTCCGTTATACTCTCCATTGGTGCACATTGGTGGTTATAGATATAGATTATATTCTTTCCTCCTATGTACAATTATTATATGCACCGTGCCTTGAGATATACCTAACAAGTGGAAAGCAAAAGAACAAAGCAAGGACTTATCTTTGCTGAACTGGTCAGAATATCAGGGAAATCCAAGAGAGATGTGAATCCAAGCAGGAACCATTGACAACTGGCACAGGCTGAAGGATAGAGCCAGGATAAATAGCCGAGCCAGAATAGACGATCAGTGGAAGCAGCTGCTGACTGCTAAATCCAAGGAGCAGCAGTTCCACTTAAATCCACCGGAGGGAGCCCAAGAGCAGAACTCACAAAAGTGCCACTTACAACCACCGGAGAGAGCCCAGGAGCGGAATTCACAACAGTTAGGGTTATCATTGGGATTAGGGTTAGGGGTGTGTTTGGGTTAGGGTTTCAGGTAGAATTGGGGAGTTTCCACTGTTCAGGTACATCAGGGGCTCTCAAAACGTGACATGGTGTCCTGTTGTGAAATTGGATTTTGGGCTCCCCCGGTGGCCACTGGTGGAATTGAACTGGTGTGCATCATCCTCTCTGTTCACCTGTTTCCATCAGGATGTGGGAGTCGCTATTTAGCCTTGCTCCTCTGTCACTTCCATGCCGGTCAACATTGTAATCAGAAGCCTTTCTGTGCATGTTCCTGCTGCTAGACAACTCCCAGCTAAGTTGGACTTAGTCCTTGTTTGTTTTTGCATTTTGTTCCAGTTCACAGCTGTAGTTTCGTTTCTGTGTCTGGAAAGCTCTTGTGATCTGAAATTGCCACTCTGATGTTATGAGTTAATACTAGAGTCTTAAAGTAATTTCAGGATGGTATTTTGATAGGGTTTTCAGCTGACCATGAAAGTGCCCTTTCTGTCTTCCTGCTATCTAGTAAGCGGACCTCAATTTTGCTAAACCTATTTTCATACTACGTTTGTCATTTCATCTAAAATCACCGCCAATATTTGTGGGGGCCTCTGTCTGCCTTTCGGGGAAATTTCTCTAGAGGTGAGCCAGGACTATATTTTCCTCTGCCAGGATTAGTTAGTCCTCCGGCCGGCGCTGGGCGTCTAGGGATAAAACGCAGGCTACGCTACCCGGCTACTGTTAGTTGTGCGGCAGGTTTAGTTCATGGTCAGTTTAGTTTCCATCCTTCCAAGAGCTAGTTCTTATGTTTGCTGGGCTATGTTCTCTTGCCATTGAGAACCATAACAGTTTGACCGGCCCAAAAGGGTTAAATTAATTGACAGAGAAAGGAGAGAAAAGAGAAGTCTGCTGAAGATTTTTTTTTTTTTTTTTTTTCTCAGTTCTGAGTGTGCTTGTAATTGAATCTCTTGCAAGTCTGCCTATATTGCAGTCTTTCTCTCTCTCTCTCCTTCTAATCCTGGAATGGCTCTGTGTTCACCTGTTTAAGATGGATATTCAGAGTTTAGCTGCAGGTTTGAATAATCTCGCCACGAAAGTTCAAAACTTACAAGATTTTGTTGTTCATGTTCCTATATCTGAACCTAGAATTCCTTTGCCTGAATTTTTCTCGGGGAATAGATCTTGCTTTCAAAATTTCAAAAATAATTGCAAGTTGTTTTTGTCCCTGAAATCTCGCTCTGCTGGAGATCCTGCTCAGCAGGTCAGGATTGTGATTTCTTTGCTCCGGGGCGACCCTCAGGATTGGGCTTTTGCATTGGCTCCAGGGGATCCTGCGTTGCTCAATGTGGATGCGTTTTTTCTGGCCTTGGGGTTGCTTTATGAGGAACCTCAGTTAGAACTTCAGGCGGAAAAGGCCTTGATGTCCCTATCTCAGGGGCAAGACAAAGCTGAAATATACTGCCAGAAATTCCGTAAATGGGCTGTGCTTACTCAGTGGAATGAGTGCGCCCTGGCGGCGAATTTCAGAGAGGGTCTCTCTGATGCCATTAAGGATGTTATGGTGGGGTTCCCTGTGCCTGCGGGTCTGAATGAGTCCATGACAATGGCTATCCAGATCGATAGGCGTCTGCGGGAGCGCAAACCTGTGCACCATTTGGCGGTGTCTACTGAGAAGACGCCAGAGAATATGCAATGTGATAGAATTCTGTCCAGAAGTGAACGGCAGAATTTTAGACGAAAAAATGGGTTGTGCTTCTATTGCGGTGATTCAACTCATGTTATATCAGCATGCTCTAAGCGTACTAAGAAGCTTGATAAGTCTGTTTCAATTGGCACTTTACAGTCTAAGTTTATTCTATCTGTGACCCTGATTTGTTCTTTATCATCTATTACCGCGGATGCCTATGTCGACTCTGGCGCCGCTTTGAGTCTTATGGATTGGTCCTTTGCCAAACGCTGTGGGTATGATTTGGAGCCTCTTGAAACTCCTATACCCCTGAAGGGGATTGACTCCACCCCATTGGCTAGCAATAAACCACAATACTGGACACAAGTAACTATGCGGATTAATCCGGATCACCAGGAGATTATTCGCTTTCTTGTGCTGTATAACCTACATGATGTGTTGGTGCTTGGATTGCCATGGCTGCAATCTCATAACCCAGTCCTTGACTGGAAAGCTATGTCTGTGTTAAGCTGGGGATGTAAGGGGACGCATGGGGATGTACCTGTGGTTTCCATTTCATCATCTATTCCCTCTGAGATTCCTGAATTCTTGACTGAATATCGTGACGTTTTTGAAGAACCTAAGCTTGGTTCATTACCTCCGCACCGGGAGTGCGATTGTGCCATAGATTTGATTCCGGGTAGTAAGTACCCTAAGGGTCGTTTATTTAATCTGTCTGTGCCTGAACATGCTGCTATGCGAGAATATATAAAGGAGTCCTTGGAAAAGGGACATATTCGTCCTTCGTCATCTCCCTTAGGAGCCGGTTTTTTCTTTGTGGCTAAGAAAGATGGCTCTTTGAGGCCGTGCATTGATTATCGGCTTTTGAATAAAATCACGGTTAAATATCAATATCCGTTGCCTTTGCTGACTGATTTGTTTGCTCGCATAAAGGGGGCCAAGTGGTTCTCTAAGATAGATCTTCGTGGGGCGTATAATTTGGTGCGAATTAAGCAGGGGGATGAGTGGAAAACCGCATTTAATACGCCCGAGGGCCACTTTGAGTATTTGGTGATGCCTTTTGGTCTTTCAAATGCCCCTTCAGTCTTTCAGTCCTTTATGCATGACATTTTCCGTGATTATTTGGATAAATTTATGATTGTGTATCTGGATGATATTTTGATTTTTTCGGATGACTGGGACTCTCATGTCCAGCAGGTCAGGAGGGTTTTTCAGGTTTTGCGGTCTAATTCCTTGTGTGTGAAGGGTTCTAAGTGCGTTTTTGGGGTTCAAAAGATTTCCTTTTTGGGATATATTTTTTCCCCCTCTTCCATCGAGATGGATCCTGTCAAGGTTCAGGCTATTTGTGATTGGACGCAACCCTCTTCTCTTAAGAGTCTTCAGAAATTTTTGGGCTTTGCTAACTTTTATCGTCGATTTATTGCTGGTTTTTCTGATGTTGTTAAACCATTGACTGATTTGACTAAGAAGGGTGCTGATGTTGCTGATTGGTCCCCTGCTGCTGTGGAGGCCTTTCGGGAGCTTAAGCGCCGCTTTTCTTCCGCCCCTGTGTTGCGTCAGCCTGATGTTGCTCTTCCTTTTCAGGTTGAGGTCGACGCTTCTGAAATCGGAGCTGGGGCGGTTTTGTCGCAGAGAAGTTCCGATTGCTCCGTGATGAGACCTTGTGCTTTTTTCTCGCGTAAATTTTCGCCCGCCGAGCGGAATTATGATGTTGGGAATCGGGAGCTTTTGGCCATGAAGTGGGCTTTTGAGGAGTGGCGTCATTGGCTTGAGGGGGCTAGACATCAGGTGGTGGTATTGACTGACCACAAAAATCTAATTTATCTTGAGTCCGCCAGACGCCTGAATCCTAGACAGGCGCGCTGGTCGTTGTTTTTCTCTCGGTTTAATTTTGTGGTGTCCTACCTGCCGGGTTCTAAGAATGTTAAGGCGGATGCCCTTTCTAGGAGTTTTGAGCCTGACTCCCCTGGTAATTCTGAACCTACAGGTATCCTTAAGGATGGAGTGATATTGTCTGCCGTTTCTCCAGACCTGCGGCGGGCCTTGCAGGAGTTTCAGGCGGATAGACCTGATCGTTGCCCACCTGGTAGACTGTTTGTTCCTGATGATTGGACCAGTAAAGTCATTTCTGAGGTTCATTCTTCTGCGTTGGCAGGTCATCCTGGAATCTTTGGTACCAGGGATTTGGTGGCAAGGTCCTTCTGGTGGCCTTCCCTGTCTCGAGATGTGCGAGGCTTCGTGCAGTCTTGTGACGTTTGTGCTCGGGCCAAGCCTTGTTGTTCTCGGGCTAGTGGATTGTTGTTGCCCTTGCCTATCCCGAAGAGGCCCTGGATGCACATCTCGATGGATTTTATTTCGGATCTTCCTGTTTCTCAGAAGATGTCTGTCATCTGGGTGGTGTGTGATCGTTTCTCTAAGATGGTCCATTTGGTTCCCCTGCCTAAGTTGCCTTCTTCTTCCGAGTTGGTTCCTCTGTTTTTTCAAAATGTGGTCCGTTTGCATGGTATTCCGGAGAATATCGTTTCTGACAGAGGTACCCAATTCGTGTCTAGATTTTGGCGAGCATTCTGTGCTAGGATGGGCATAGATTTGTCTTTCTCGTCTGCTTTCCATCCTCAGACTAATGGCCAGACCGAGCGGACGAATCAGACCTTGGAGACATATTTGAGGTGTTTTGTGTCTGCAGATCAGGATGATTGGGTTGCTTTTTTGCCTTTAGCGGAGTTTGCCCTCAATAATCGGGCCAGTTCTGCCACCTTGGTGTCTCCCTTTTTCTGTAATTCGGGGTTTCATCCTCGATTTTCTTCTGGTCAGGTGGAATCTTCGGATTGTCCTGGAGTGGATGCTGTGGTGGAGAGGTTGCATCAGATTTGGGGGCAGGTAGTGGACAATTTGAAGTTGTCCCAGGAGAAGACTCAGCTTTTTGCCAACCGCCGGCGTCGGGTTGGTCCTCGGCTTTGTGTTGGGGACTTGGTGTGGTTGTCTTCTCGTTTTGTCCCTATGAGGGTTTCTTCTCCCAAGTTTAAGCCTCGGTTCATCGGCCCGTACAAGATATTGGAGATTCTTAACCCTGTGTCCTTCCGTTTGGACCTCCCTGCATCTTTTTCTATTCATAATGTTTTTCATCGGTCATTATTGCGCAGGTATGAGGTACCGGTTGTGCCTTCCGTTGAGCCTCCTGCTCCGGTGTTGGTTGAGGGCGAGTTGGAGTACGTTGTGGAAAAAATCTTGGACTCCCGTGTTTCCAGACGGAAACTCCAGTATCTGGTCAAATGGAAGGGATACGGTCAGGAGGATAATTCTTGGGTGACTGCCTCTGATGTTCATGCCTCCGATTTGGTCCGTGCCTTTCATAGGGCTCATCCTGATCGCCCTGGTGGTTCTGGTGAGGGTTCGGTGCCCCCTCCTTGAGGGGGGGGTACTGTTGTGAAATTGGATTTTGGGCTCCCCCGGTGGCCACTGGTGGAATTGAACTGGTGTGCATCATCCTCTCTGTTCACCTGTTTCCATCAGGATGTGGGAGTCGCTATTTAGCCTTGCTCCTCTGTCACTTCCATGCCGGTCAACATTGTAATCAGAAGCCTTTCTGTGCATGTTCCTGCTGCTAGACAACTCCCAGCTAAGTTGGACTTAGTCCTTGTTTGTTTTTGCATTTTGTTCCAGTTCACAGCTGTAGTTTCGTTTCTGTGTCTGGAAAGCTCTTGTGATCTGAAATTGCCACTCTGATGTTATGAGTTAATACTAGAGTCTTAAAGTAATTTCAGGATGGTATTTTGATAGGGTTTTCAGCTGACCATGAAAGTGCCCTTTCTGTCTTCCTGCTATCTAGTAAGCGGACCTCAATTTTGCTAAACCTATTTTCATACTACGTTTGTCATTTCATCTAAAATCACCGCCAATATTTGTGGGGGCCTCTGTCTGCCTTTCGGGGAAATTTCTCTAGAGGTGAGCCAGGACTATATTTTCCTCTGCCAGGATTAGTTAGTCCTCCGGCCGGCGCTGGGCGTCTAGGGATAAAACGCAGGCTACGCTACCCGGCTACTGTTAGTTGTGCGGCAGGTTTAGTTCATGGTCAGTTTAGTTTCCATCCTTCCAAGAGCTAGTTCTTATGTTTGCTGGGCTATGTTCTCTTGCCATTGAGAACCATAACAGTGTCCGATCTCAATTCCAGCCAATTCTACGTTGAAAAAGTAAAACAGTGCTCCTTTCCTTCCGAGCTCTCCCGTGCGCCCAAACAGGGGTTTACCCCAACATATGGGGTATCAGCGTACTCAGGACAAATTGGACAACAACTTTTGGGGTCAAAGTTCTCTTGTTATCCTTGGGAAAATAAAAATTTGGGAGGCTAAAAATCATTTTTGTGGGGAAAAAATATTTTTTATTTTCACGGCTCTGCGTTGTAAACTTTAGTGAAACACTTGGGGGTTCAAAGTTCTCACAACACATCTAGATAAGTTACTTGGGAGGTCTAGTTTCCAATATGGGGTCACTTGTGGGGGGTTTGTACTGTTTGGGTACATCAGGGGCTCTGCAAATGCAGCGTGACGCCTGCAGACCAATCCATCTAAGTCTGCATTCCAAATGGCGCTCCTTCCCTTCCGAGCTCTGCCATGCGCCCAAACAGTGGTTCCCCCCCACATACGTGGTATCAGCGTACTCAGGACAAATTGGACAACAACTTTTGGGGTCCAATTTCTCCTGTTACCCTTGGGAAAATACAAAACTGGGGGCTAAAAAATCATTTTTGTGAAAATAAAAAAAAAGAATTTTTATTTTCACGGCTCTGCATTATAAACTGTAGTGAAACACTTGGGGGTTCAAAGTTCTCACAACACATCTAGATAAGTTCCTTTGGAGGTCTAGTTTCCAATATGCGGTCACTTGTGGGGGGTTTGTACTGTTTGGGTACATCAGGGGCTCTGCAAATGCAACGTGACGCCTGCAGACCAATCCATCTAAGTCTGCATTCCAAATGGCGCTCCTTCCCTTCCGAGCTCTGCCATGCGCCCAAACAGTGGTTCCCCCCACATATGGGGTATCAGCGTACTCAGGACAAATTGGACAACAACTTTTGGGGTCCAATTTCTCCTGTTACCCTTGGGAAAATACAAAACTGGGGGCTAAAAATCATTTTTGTGAAAAAAAAAGAATTTTTATTTTCACGGCTCTGCGTTATAAACTGTAGTGAAACACTTGGGGGTTCAAAGTTCTCACAACACATCTAGCTAAGTTCCTTGGGAGGTCTAGTTTCCAATATGGGGTCACTTGTGGGGGGTTTCTACTGTTTGGGTACATCAGGGGCTCTGCAAATGCAACGTGATGCCTGCAGACCAATCCATCTAAGTCTGCATTCCAAATGGCGCTCCTTCCCTTCCAAGCTCTGCCTTGCGCCCAAACAGTGATTCCCCCGCACATATGGGGTATCAGCATACTCAGGACAAATTGGACAACAACTATTGGGGTCCAATTTATCCTGTTACCCTTATGAAAATACAAAACTGGGGGCTTAAAAATAATTTTTGTGAAAAAATTTTTTTTTTAATTTTCACGGCTCTACGTTATAAACTGTAGTGAAACACTTGGGGGTTCAAAGCTCTCAAAACACATCTAGATAAGTTCCTTAGGGGGTCTACTTTCCAAAATGGTGTCACTTGGGGGGGGGGTTTAATGTTTAGGCACATCAGGGGCTCTCCAAATGCGACATGGTGTCCCATCTCAATTCCAGTCAATTTTGCATTGAAAAGTCAAACGGCGCTCCTTCCCTTCCGAGCTCTGCCATGCGCCCAAACAGTCGTTTACCCCACATATGGGGTATCAGCGTACTCAGGACAAATTGCACAACAACTTTTGGGGTCCAATTTCTTCTCTTACCCTTGGGAAAATAAAAAATTGGGGGCGAAAAGATCATTTTTGTGAAAAAATATGATTTTTTATTTTTATGGCTCTGCATTATAAACTTCTGTGAAGCACTTGTTTGGTCAAAGTGCCACCACACATCTAGATAAGTTCCTTAAGGGGTCTACTTTCCAAAATGATGTCACTTGTGGGGGGTTTCAATGTTTAGGCACATCAGGGGCTCTTCAAACACAACATGGCGTCCCATCTTAATTCCAGTCAATTTTGCATTGAAAAGTAAAATGGCGCTCCTTCCCTTCCGAGCTCTGCTATGCGCCCAAACAGTGGTTTACCCCCACATATGGGGTATCGCCGTGCTCAGGACAAATTGCAGAACAAATTTTGTGGCCTAATTTCTTCTCTTACTCTTGGGAAAATAAAAAATTGGGGGCGAAAAATCATTTTTGTGAAAAAATATGATTTTTTATTTTTACGGCTCTGCATTATAAACTTCTGTGAAGCACTTGTTGGGTCAAAGTGCTCACCACACATCTAGATAACTTCCTTAAGGGGTCTACTTTCCAAAATGGTGTCACTTGTGGGGGGTTTCAATGTTTACGCACATCAGGGGCTCTCCAAACGCAACATGGCGTCCCATCTCAATTCCAGTCAATTTTGCATTGAAAAGTCAAATGGCGCTCTTTCCCTTCCGAACTCTGCCATGCGCCCAAACAGTGCTTTACACCCACATATGGGGTATCAGCGTACTCAGGACAAATTGCACAACAATTTTTGCCATCCAATTTCTTCTCTTACCCTTGGGAAAATAAAAAATTGGGGGCGAAAAGATCATTTTTGTGAAAAAATATGATTTTTTATTTTTACGGCTCTGCATTATAAACTTCTGTGAAGCACTTGTTGGGTAAAAGTGCTCACCACACATCTAGATAAGTTCCGTAAGGGGTCTACTTTCCAAAATGGTGTCACTTGTGGGGGGTTTCAATGTTTACGCACATCAGGGGCTCTCCAAACGCAACATGGCGTCCCATCTCAATTCCAGTCAATTTTGCATTGAAAAGTAAAATGGCGCTCCTTTCCTTCCGAGCTCTGCCATGCGCCCAAACAGTGGTTTACCCCCACATATGAGGTATCAGCGTACTCAGGACAAATTGTACAACAACTTTTGGCATCCATTTTCTCCTGTTACCCTTGGTAAAATAAAACAAATTGGAGCTGAAATAAATTTTGTGTGAAAAAAAGTTAAATGTTCATTTTTATTTAAACATTCCAAAAATTCCTGTGAAACACCTGAAGGGTTAAAAAACTTCTTAAATGTAGTTTTGAGCACCTTGAGGGGTTTAGTTTTTAGAATGGTGTCACACTTGGGTATTTTCTATCATATAGACCCCTAAACATGACTTCAAATGAGATGTGGTCCCTAAAAAAAACTGGTGTTGTAAAATGAGAAATTTCTGGTCAACTTTTAACCCTTATAACTCCCTAAAAAAAAAATTTGGGGTTCCAAAATTGTGCTGATGTAAAGTAGACATGTGGGAAATGTTACTTATTAAGTATTTTGTGTGACATATTTCTGTGATTTAAGGGCATAAAAATTCAAAGTTGGAAAATTGCGAAATTTTCAAAATTTTCGCCAAATTTCCATTTTTTTTCACAAATAAACGCAGGTAGTATCAAAGAAATTTTACCACTATCATGAAGTACAATATGTCACAAGAAAACAGTGTCAGAATCACCAGGATCCGTTGAAGCGTTCCAGAGTTATAACCTCATAAATGGACAGTGGTCAGAATTGTAAAAATTGGCCTGGTCATTAACGTGCAAACCACCCTTGGGGGTAAAGGGGTTAAAGAGCACCTGTCACCCCGGTTTTTCGATATGAGATAAAAATATGGTTCAATAGGGCCTGAGCTCTGCTTTACATCAGTACCTTTCATATCCCCAATTCCCCACCTTTGCTGAGAAAATACCTTAGTAATCTCTCCATTTTCCTATGTCAATCACCCCGGTCTGGTCCAATGGGCGGGGCCTAATCACTGTCTCTCCCCCCGCTCCTCGGCGTGTCAGACGTAACTAGATCTGTGAATAGCACAGATCCCGGTCATTTTCTGCGGTTGCGCATTGAATTATCCTCTAGCGCCTGTGCGGTATGCTTTGACCAACTGTGGACAAAGCATGAAATCATTATTGCGCTTGCTTTTGACCCTATGCTTTGTGCCCCGGAAGCATAGAAAGACTTCCGGGGCACAGAACTTCAAGGAAAATGCCGGTGCATGCACCATAATGAGTTGTATGCTTTGCCCACTATTGGTGGGCTGAAAAAATGCTGAACGTGGCATGCAGCAGTTTTCCAATTCAGTTAGGAAAAAAAACAATGTGTGTACATGAGATTTCTGAAATCTCATAGCTTTTGCTGGTACTGTAAAACGTAGCTTAAAATTTGCATGAAAAATGCAGCAAAAACTCAACGTGTGAACACTGCCTAAGGCACCTATGTGTGTCTCGAGTTCAGTTTTTTAGATTTAATTTTTTATGTGGAACGGAAATAAATTCATATTTTTGCTTTTTCAGTTGGTGCTGGATTGCAACTTTCCAGTTCTATTTTTTCTGATAATCTAATATTTCTTCTCTTATGATTGATAAAACTTTTACATACGTAGGGGTAAAGAGTAATAGCTAGTAATAGCTGTCATCTTATTAAGCATTAACCAACTTAAATGTGATCTATTGGAATCACTAATACATTCCATTCCATGTGTTCCATTCTTTTTGTGGTTTACATGCCAGCTGAGTATGGAGTCTTAAAAGCAGTGCAGGAGAATAGAATGCAAATTAGCTCTATCATGGAAAATTAATGAATGTTATAGGCTTGCTACTAGGAATGGACTGGGACTAAAATTCAGCCCTGGAATTTGAAAGCACAGAGGCTTTCCCCATTGTGCCACCTTATAAACCCCCCTCTACAGTGCCTCCTCGTAACCCCCCCAACTGTGCCTCATTATAATAATGCCAATCAAGATTTACTACTACCTATATTTCCACTGCTGTATAGCATTTAATAACAGTAATATTGCAATATAACATCAGCATATACAAATGTAATAATACCGCCATACTTGTTATTATAGAAGCCCTCCCATCTATATAGTATGTGCATTAATATACTTGCCTAGCGCCAACTTCCCCGGGATCCAGCACCCTTCTGCTCCGCTTATCAGTGTCCTTACCTTGGTTATTTGCACCTTATATGCCAATACACACCAACTCTCAAGTCTATTAATTATTTCATTTTTTGCTTTGTAATATACTGTGCTGGGGATTGGTTCGGTCACATCACAATTGGGTGACCTGTGGTCTCAATATATGTTTATAACAGACTTCTCACCATATATAATGATGTTGTTGTAATAGTAAATAAAATAATCACTTTTTGATATCATAAATATGTGTCCTCATCCTTGTTCACCTTGATCTTTTTCCTCAGGATATAATTATATATAATTATGGTGGTTCTCTCTCCATATGAGACCCGTAATGTGGTATTGATTTTTTGTTTTCGGTTTATTATCCTAATGATTTTGACCTCCTGAATTCAAATCTGACAATGAAAATGTTTAGTTGCCTCTTGTTTCTATGATATCAGAGAGTTTTCCTTTTACTGATACAAATAATTAATACATAAAAGTTCCAGTACTTTGAAACATTATTATTTTTTTCAAATATAAAGATGGAGAACATTTTGTTATGCCAATTTTCTGATATTTATTTAGAGGAAACTTAGCAACAATTTAACAACATGTCGAAACACTATTGTGAATTTAAAAAAAGTTGCAGAAATTGCACTATAAAATTTGGTCTTCATTCAATGATAATTATTAGGGTTGAGCGAAACGGGTCGGCCATTTTCAGAAGTCGCCGACTTTTGGCAAAGTCGGGTTTCATGAAACCCGACCCGACCCCTGTGTGGGGTCGGCCATGAGGTCGGCGATCTTCTGAATTTGGTATCGGAATTCCGATACCGAGTTCCGATATGTTTGCGATATCGGAAATCGGTATCGGAATCCACATTTAAGTGTAAAATAAAGAATTAAAATAAAAAATATTGATATACTCACCTCTCCGGAGGCCCCTGGACATCGCCGCTGGTAACCTTCCTCTCCTTCAGACCCTGGGAACCATAGTATCCCATTGCACTGCATTGGGTTTCGTGTTTCGGCCGACCCCAACCCCGACTTTTTTATAGGATCGGCCGATTTCACTCGACCCGACTTTTGAGAAAGTCGGGTTTCGTGAAACCCGACCCGATCCTATAAAAATAAAAGTCGCTCAACCCTAGTGGTCACAACATCTTATGTGGGTCAACAACTGCTGAACACAGGACATTTTAACTCCCCGGCTGAAGTGATAACTTGGAGAGGCCAGTCTCTTTTACTGTAGTGATATTCTCTAGCATGACTTTCCCACTCACACAGAAAGCCGCAGTACTTTGTATATCCATCCTGGAGACCAAGTAATAGGGCAACCGCCTTTAAATTACTACAGAGGGACTGCAATTGTTGGTCATAGTTCAGACACCTCAACAGCTGTGTCATGTTGTCATAGGTTTCTTTCATGTGGACTGCATAACCAACTGGAATTCAAGGTAGCGCATTATGCAGCTAGACAGCTTTTAGAATTGTTTTGGAAGAATCAATGAAGAGCCTCCATTCTATGGATTATGACTTATCTCCAGAGCTTCTATTAAACTGTTGATGTTGTTGCATGCCATAAGATCACCTTAATGGAGAAGTATTGGACAAGATCTTTATCACAGTTCAGAAACCAAAAATATGAATGTCGCCCACTAGAGACTCCACTGCTATAGCCAGGATCCTAAAATCTTGGCCATATCCAAATCTCTAACAAGATCATTTAGTTTACTTTATGTTATAAGCTGTGGTTCAGTTGAGTTTGCTAAAAGAAAGTCTGGGTCATGAGAGGACGATGCTTCATGTCACAAACACCATCTTCTTCCTCATTTGACTCAACTGAAAATGTTTATGGTATGTTTGGAGCCGACAGTTCTTCTGTATGGGGTACTGGGCGTAATGCAGATGGAATGTTTGGATACTGTAAAGTCCACTTCTTCCTTGAAACTCCTTTCCGAATGGGGGGCAGCATGCAGAAATTTCAATTAGTAGTGTGATCAGTTGGCTCTCTCCAGATCATTGGCACTACAAAAGGCAGGGATTGCCTCTTCCCATTCAACCACTCGGTACGATGTGATGCTCATCTGCTGCAGCATATGTGTAGAGCACAACTCTTGTCCTGATCTCCTATTCTACAGACAAAATACAAGTTTTCCTTATCATGGTAGCTAAGTTTCGCCTTTGTGATGCAAAAGTGACTTCTCCTTGTATGTAGCTACAACTATCCCCTTTGTTCATGCTAGAATGAGACATATCTGAAAAAGATTATAGAAATATGTCAATATGTTTAAAAACTAAGCTAAGGAATCCTAAAATTGTATACCTTACACAGAGAGCACTTATAAAAGTAGGTGATGGAACTGTAATTAGGATTAAGTCATTGGAGATGAGTTTGCTTTTTTTTAATTGGTCACCCTGAGAATGATGATATAATACTGAAGGCTCAATAGACTTATAGAAGATGTAATAGACTAGCTACTAACAATGCAATAATGATAGGGAAATAATAAAGACGCAATTTTTCTGTGTGAAAAGTGCCATAAGTAGTTACAACCTCCTCGGGATCTTGAAAATTAGAGCCAATCAGGAAATGTAGGCATCATATTCTCTTTCAGCAGCACAGAATTAGTTAAGTTCAGTTGTTTTAGTCTCTGTACCAATTTGGCTGTACAACAGTGTATTCCTCCTTTACCCCTTATAATAATGAACACAAACTTCCTTATAATAATGCAAACTCCCAGGTGTATTACTGTAATAATAATAATAATAATGCCTCCTTTCCTCTCCCTATAATAATTTCCAATTGTGCCTCCTTATAAAAGTCCCCCTCTAATGTGCCTCCTTAGGCCACGTTCACACGCTGCGGGTTCCTCTGCGGGTTAATCCCGCAGCGGAATTGAAAATCTGCAGGGCAAAACCGCTGCAGTTATCCCTGCAGATTTATCGCGGTTTGTTCCGCGGTTTCCGCTGCGGGATTACTCCTGTACTATTGATGCTGCATATGCAGCAATATGCAGCATCAATAGTAATGTAAAAAATAATAAAAATTGGCTATACTCACCCTCTGACGTCGCGATCTCCCCGGCGCTGCAAGCGGCTGTGCCGACAAGGACCTTCGTGACGTCACGGTCATGTGACCGCGGCGTCATCACGGTCATGTGACCGCGACGTCACCACAGGTCCTGTTCGCACAGCAACTGAGACCGGACACCGCGGGCAGCGCTGAGAGGTGAGTATAGCATGATTTTTTATTTTAATTCTTTTTTTTTACACCCAAATATGGTTCCCAGGGCCTGGAGGAGAGTCTCCTCTCCTCCACCCCGGGTACCACCCGCACATTATCCGCTTAACTTCCCGCAACGTGGGCACAGCCCCATGCGGGAAGTTAGCGGTTCAATGCATTCCTATGGGTGCAGAATCGCTGCGATTCTGCACCAAGAAGTGACATGGTCCTTTTTTTCTGCAGAAAATCCGCGCGGATTTTCCACAGAAAAAAAGGATCATCGGCACAGCGGGTTTTGTTTTCCATTAGGTTACATTGTACTGTAACCTACTTGGAAAAAGGATGCGGACCCGCAGCTGCAAAACAGCTGCGGGTCCGCAGCAAAACCCGCAGCGTGTGAACATAGCCTTATAGTGATGCCCCTGAGCAGGGGTTTAAAGACAGGACCCCTTTTTAAAAGTCCTATCACAGCACATAGCAGCAGTCACAGGTCAAAGCTCCAGAATTTTAAAACATGGAGAAGGATATGTGTTGCTGGACCTAATTTTCTTGCCCAATATTCTATCCCTTCCACGGCTCCCATAGAGTATAATGCCCTCAAAATTCCCCCATACAGAATGATGTTCTCACATTCTTTCACCTATATAGCATGATGGCCCCACAAACTTCATACAATAAGATTGTCACTCCAACCCCCCACCCCCATACATTATCATGGTCACCACAGCCCCCACGTCTTTATAATTGCCACCTCTGACCTCCACACAGTATAATATTCATCACAGCTTCCCACACTGTATGATGGTCTTTCCACAGCATGATGGTATCCACAGCCCCACGCACAGTATGATGTTTTTCACACAGTCCCTCACATGTATAATGGTTATCCCACAGCCCCCACTCAGTATGATGGTCCCCCTACAGCCACAATACAGTATGATAGTCCCCCCACACATTGCTATTCACTACTATCCCACACACAGTATGATGGTCCATCCACAGCATGTCTCCACAGCCCTTCACAAAGAATGATGATTCTCCTTACACAGGATCATGGTCCCACCACGGTCTTCCACACAGTATGAAGACCTCCACAGCCCTCACACAGTTCCCCCAAGCAGATTTATAGTCTAACCACAGTACCCCACACAGTATGATGGTTCCCCCACAAAGTACAATGGACGGTTCCACCAAAATATAATGGTCCCCACACAGAATGGTAGTCTCCACAGCCCTCCACAAAGTATGATGGTTCCACCACAGTCCCTTACACAGTATAATGATCTCCACAGACTCCCACACAGCCCCAATACAGTGTGATAATCAACCTACAGTCTCCCATATAATAACATGGTGTCTCACAGCCCCAATACAGTATGATTGTCCCCCCACAGCCTTCCATATAGTATGATGGTCCCTCTCAAGGCCCCAAAACATTATGATAGTCCCACACAGCCACAATACAGTATGATGGTCCCCCACAGTCCCCATATAGTATGATGGTCACCTTTATAGCCAAATACAATAAGATGGTCTCCCACAGCCCCCATATAGTATAGGAGTTCCCCTCACAACCCCAATATAGTATAATTTTCCCCCACAGCCACCAAATGGTATAAGGGTCCCACTCATAGCCCCAATACAGTATGATGGTCACCCTTAGCCCCCATATAGTATCAGGGTCCTCCTCCCAGCCCCACTACAGTATGGTGGTGGTCTCCCACAGCCCCCATATAATATAAAGGTCCCCCTCACAGCTGTTTTAAGGCTTAGTTTTTGGAGGACAAACTGTTGTTTTCACTAATATTTGGTACTTACAACTTTTGGATCACCTTTAATTACATCTTTTTATACCAAAGTTGAATTAAAAATAATAAATCTGAATTGTTTATTATTTATATTTTACTAGATGGAGGCCCGATGCTATCGCTTCGGGAGTGCGGTAATGTCACTATGGGGGCAGGCTTTGCAGCATTGAGAATCTCTCCCCCTCATGGACTCACCCACCTATCCACTCTCTCTTTCGCCATGTGCTGACTTCTCCTGTCTGTGCTCTCTTTTTTGACCTGCCTACTCCATGTGCTGACCGTGTACAGAACATACCACAGCTCCTAGGCAGGGGAGGAAGCAAAAGACAATACTGACATTACAGCAGGAGATCGCAGAGGATACATTTTGTGAGGTAAAATATTGTTTAAAAACAGTGAAAATATTTTACATCACACAATGAATCCTCTGTGATCCCCTGCTTTAATGTCAGTATTGTCTTTTGCTTCTTCCCCTGCCCAGGAGATGTGGTATGCTCCGTACACGGTCAAACACAGACAAGTTTTAAAATGAACTTTCGTTCATGGGAAAACCCCTTTAATGTGACTGGCTTCCTCTGCCTGTAGACATGTCGCGCATCTGCCACCGGGATCAGCCAAATGATTCACTGTGCCTATATCAGACCGCCGCCATCTTTGTGCAGACAGATAGCAGCGGTCATATAAAAACTGCGCATGTGCTTCTCCTGTCCAAAGATGGTGGCAGCCAGTGAATCATTCAGCTGATCCCAGCGGCGTGTTCGTGACGGTGTTCCGCTGGTGGTACCGTGCAAGAGGCTGCATACAGCGTATACAGTGTGTCTGTGTGTGGTACGTACTGCATATACAGTGTTTTTGTGTGTGGTGCGTACGGCGTATACAGTGTGTGTGTGTGTGTGTGTGTGCGTGCGTGTGTGTGTGTGTGTGTGTGTGTGACGGTGTTCTGCTGGTGGTACCATGCAAGAGACTGTAGTTTCTATATTGAGACACCAATCACTTGGGTGTCCCAATATGGTGGTCGGTGAACTTCAGCCGCTTGGAATTCTGGGGTCCGGACACATCTGGATGGAACAGGATGTGAAGGCATTACAAGGTTATTTATTTACTAGATGGCAGCCCGATTCTAAAGAATCGGGAGTCTAGAATCCATATATACTTTATTTATTCAAATGTAAGAATAATACAATTAATAAATAATAGTAAGAAAGAACAAAAAATGGCTGCACTCACCAGCTCTTGACAATTCTTGACAGTACGGCACATTTCTGATTGGTCGCTCGCGGCAGGCGGCAACCAATCAGAAAAGTGCCGCGCACCACGAAGGCATATATCTTTGTCCACCCTGAGCGGGTGTAGGACGCTGGTGACGTCACTTATCTCCGGACATTATCTCCGGACAAAGCCACGGAAGTTGGCACAAATTGCCGGAAGTAGTATTCTAGGCAATTATATATTAGATTTTAATGTTATCAGTGTTTACCTTTGAACGTTTATATTGTATTGTCCTGTCACCAGCCATGTGTACGATTATCGGCCGAAAGCCTCTCTGGAACCAATAATCACCCCATGTAAAGGTATCTTTATAAGTTAAAGATTCAGAATACTATGACTTTTATCATATCCTGAACAGTCAAGTTTTTTATGAACCGTTAAGGTTTTCTGGTTGAAGTAAAAAAAAACTCTGAGTGTTTACAGTTTGAAACCATAAAATGTTGAAAAATTATGTCATTCTTGAGTATTTCACTCAATGGTGCTCATAAACGTGTCAAATTTGATCTATAATATACTTTAATATACGTTACTTTAATCTTTAATATACTTAAGAACAGGGCCCCAGACATCACACAGGGGGTCTGAAACACCGCACAGTGGTCCAAAATATCGCTGTGCTCTGCCTGGGGCCCCATATGCTGCCTGGGGCCCTTGTGCTCTGCCTGGGGCCCCATATGCTGCCTGGGGCCCCTGTGCTCTGCCTGGGGCCCCTGTGCTCTGCCTGGGGCCCCATGTTCTGCCTGGGGCCCCTGTGCTCTGCCTGGGGCCACTGTGCTCTGCCTGGGGCCCCATATGCTGCCTGGGGCCCCTGTGCTCTGCCTGGGGCCCCATATGCTGCCTGGGGCCCCTGTGCTCTGCCTGAAGCCCCATAGGCTGCCTGGGGCCCCTGTGCTCTACCTGGGACCACTGTGCTCTGCCTGGGGCCCCATATGCTGCCTGAGGCCCCTGTGCTCTGCCTGGGGCCCCTGTGCTCTGCCTGGGGCCCCATGTTCTGCCTGGGGCCACTGTGCTCTGCCTGGGGCCCCATAGGCTGCCTGGGGCCCCTGTGCTCTGCCTGGGACCACTGTGCTCTGCCTGGGGCCCCATATGCTGCCTGGGGCCCCTGTGCTCTGCCTGGGGCCACTGTGCTCTGCCTGGGGCCCCATATGCTGCCTGGGGCCCCTGTGCTCTGCCTGGGGCCCCTGTGCTCTGCCTGGGGCCCCATGTTTTGCCTGGGGCCCCTGTGCTCTGCCTGGGGCCACTGTGCTCTGCCTGGGGCCCCATGTTCTGCCTGGGGCCACTGTGCTCTGCCTGGGGCCCCATAAGCTGCCTGGGGCCCCTGTGCTCTGCCTGGGGCCACTGTGCTCTGCCTGGGGCCCCTGTGCTCTGCCTGGGGCCACTGTGCTCTGCCTGGGGCCCCATATGCTGCCTGGGGCCACTGTGCTCTGCCTGGGGCCCCATATGCTGCCTGGGGCCCCTGTGCTCTGCCTGGGGCCCCATATGCTGCCTGGGGCCCCTGTGCTCTGCCTGGGGCCCCTGTGCTCTGCCTGGGGCCCCATGTTCTGCCTGGGGCCCCTGTGCTCTGCCTGGGGCCACTGTGCTCTGCCTGGGGCCCCATATGCTGCCTGGGGCCCCTGTGCTCTGCCTGGGGCCCCATATGCTGCCTGGGGCCCATGTGCTCTGCCTGGGGCCCCATATGCTGCCTGGGGCCCCTGTGCTCTGCCTGGGGCCCCTGTGCTCTGCCTGGGGCCCCATGTTCTGCCTGGGGCCCCTGTGCTCTGCCTGGGGCCACTGTGCTCTGCCTGGGGCCCCATATGCTGCCTGGGGCCCCTGTGCTCTGCCTGGGGCCCCATATGCTGCCTGGGGCCCCTGTGCTCTGCCTGGGGCCACTGTGCTCTGCCTGGGGCCCCATAGGCTGCCTGGGGCCCCTGTGCTCTGCCTGGGGCCCCTGTGCTCTGCCTGGGCCCCATGTTCTGCCTGGGGCCCCTGTGCTCTGCCTGGGGCCACTGTGCTCTGCCTGGGGCCCCATATGCTGCCTGGGGGCCCTGTGCTCTGCCTGGGGCCCCATATGCTGCCTGGGGCCCCTGTGCTCTGCCTGGGGCCACTGTGCTCTGCCTGGGGCCCCATAGGCTGCCTGGGGCCCCTGTGCTCTGCCTGGGACCACTGTGCTCTGCCTGGGGCCCCATATGCTGCCTGGGGCCCCTGTGCTCTGCCTGGGGCCACTGTGCTCTGCCTGGGGCCCCATATGCTGCCTGGGGCCCCTGTGCTCTGCCTGGGTGTAGGACACTGGTGACGTCACTTATCTCCGGACATTAGCTCCGGACATTAGCTCCGGACATTATCTCCGGACATTAGCTCCGGACATTAGCTCCGGACATTAGCTCCGGACAAAGCCACGGAAGTTGGCACAAATTGCAGGAAGTAGTATTCTAGGCAATTATATATTAGATGGGCATTTCCTGAAGGAAATACATGGTGCTTGAACAGCGCTACCAGCTTTACAGCAGCACTTTTCACACACGGGACTGGGGGGCGCGCTTACTTTTGCACCCGGGGCCGAGGGCGCGCTTACTTTTGCACCCGGGGGCGCACTTACTTTTGTACCCGGAGGCGCACTTACTTTTGCACCCGGGGGCGCACTTACTTTTGCACCCGGGGGCGCACTTACTTTTGCACCCGGGGGCGCACTTACTTTTGCACCCGGGGGCGCACTTACTTTTGGGGCCGCACTTACTTTTGGTGGGCGGGGCTCCTCGGCCTCTGATTTGGTTGGTGGGGCCCCTCGTCCTCCGATTTGGTGGGTGGGGACCCTCGGCCTCCGATTTGGTGGGCGGGGACCGGCCTCTGATTTGGTGGGCGGGGACCCTCGGCCTCCGATTTGGTGGGCGGGGACCCTCGACCTCCGATTTGGTGGGCGGGGACCCTCGGCCTCCGCTTTGGTGGGCGGGGCCCCTCGGCCTCCGATTTGGTTGGCGGGGCCCCTTATCCTCCGATTTGGTGGGCGGGGACTCTCGGCCTCCGATTTGGTGGGCGGGGACCCTCGGCCTCCGATTTGGTGGGCGGGGCCCCTCGGCCTCCGATTTGGTTGGCGGGGCCCCTCGGCCTCCGATTTGGTGGGCGGGGACCCTCGGCCTCCGATTTGGTGGGCGGGGCCCCTCGGCCTCCGATTTGGTTGGTGGGGCCCCTCGGCCTCCGATTTGGTGGGCGGGGACCCTCGGCTTCTGATTTGGTGGGCGGGGACCCTCGGCCTCCAATTTGGTGGGCGGGGACCCTCGGCCTCCGATTTGGTGGGCGGGGACCCTCGGCCTCCGATTTGGTGGGCGGGGACCCTCGGCCTCCGATTTGGTGGGCGGGGACCCTCGGCCTCCGATTTGGTGGGCGGGGCCCCTCGGCCTCCGATGTGGTGGGCGGGGCCCCTTGGCCTCCGCTTTGGTGGGCGGGGCCAGGCCCCTCGGCCTCCGCTTTGGTGGGCGGAGCCGCTCGGCCTTCGATTTGGTGGGCGGAGCCGCTCGGCCTTCGATTTGGTGGGCGAAGCCCCTCGGCCTCCGATTTGGTTGGCGGGGTCCCTCTGCCTCCGATTTGGTGTGCGGGGCCCCTCGGCCTCCGCTTTCGTGGGCGGGGCCCCTCGACCTTCGATTTGGTGGGCGGGGCTCCTCGGCCTCCGATTTGGTTGGTGGGGCCCCTCGGCCTCCAATTTGGTGGGCGGGGACCCTCGGCCTCCGATTTGGTGGGCGGGGACCCTCGGCCTCCGATTTGGTGGGCGGGGACCCTCGGCCTCCGCTTTGGTGGGCGGGGCCCGTCGGCCTCCGATTTGGTGGGCGGGGCCCCTCGGCCTCCGATTTGGATGGTTTGGACCCTCGGCCTCCGATTTGGTGGGCGGGGACCCTCGGCCTCCGATTTGGTGGGCGGGGACCCTCGGCCTCCGATTTGGTGGGCGGGGCCCCTCGGCCTCCGATGTGGTGGGCGGGGCCCCTCGGCCTCCGATTTGGCCTATGCAGCATTGTTATGGTTCTCAATGGCAAGAGAACATAGCCCAGCAAACATAAGTACTAGCTCTTGGAAGGATGGAAACTAAACTGACCATGAACTAAACCTGCCGCACAACTAACAGTAGCCGGGTAGCGTTGCCTACGTTTTTATCCCTAGACGCCCAGCGCCGGCCGGAGGACTAACTAATCCTGGCAGAGGAAAATATAGTCCTGGCTCACCTCTAGAGAAGTTTCCCCGATAGGCAGACAGAGGCCCCCACATATATTGGCGGTGATTTTAGATGAAATGACAAACGTAGTATGAAAATAGGTTTAGCAAAATTGAGGTCCGCTTACTAGATAGCAGGAAGACAGAAAGGGCACTTTCATGGTCAGCTGAAAACCCTATCAAAATACCATCCTGAAATTACTTTAAGACTCTAGTATTAACTCATAACATCAGAGTGGCAATTTCAGATCACAAGAGCTTTCCAGACACAGAAACGAAACTACAGCAGTGAACTGGAACAAAATGCAAAAACAAACGAGGACTAAAGTCCAACTTAGCTGGGAGTTGTCTAGCAGCAGGAACATGCACAGAAAGGCTTCTGATTACAATGTTGACCGGCATGGAAGTGACAGAGGAGCAAGGTTAAATAGCGACTCCCACATCCTGATGGAAACAGGTGAACAGAGGGGATGATGCACACCAGTTCAATTCCACCAGTGGCCACCGGGGGAGCCCAAAATCCAATTTCACAACAGTACCCCCCCCTCAAGGAGGGGGCACCGAACCCTCACCAGAACCACCAGGGCGATCAGGATGAGCCCTATGAAAGGCACGGACCAGATCGGAGGCATGAACATCAGAGGCAGTCACCCAAGAATTATCCTCCTGACCGTATCCCTTCCATTTGACCAGATACTGGAGTTTCCGTCTGGAAACACGGGAGTCCAAGATTTTTTCCACAACGTACTCCAACTCGCCCTCAACCAACACCGGAGCAGGAGGCTCAACGGAAGGCACAACCGGTACCTCATACCTGCGCAACAATGACCGATGAAAAACATTATGAATAGAAAAAGATGCAGGGAGGTCCAAACGGAAGGACACAGGGTTAAGAATCTCCAATATCTTGTACGGGCCGATGAACCGAGGCTTAAACTTAGGAGAAGAAACCCTCATAGGGACAAAACGAGAAGACAACCACACCAAGTCCCCAACACAAAGCCGAGGACCAACCCGACGCCGGCGGTTGGCAAAAAGCTGAGTCTTCTCCTGGGACAACTTCAAATTGTCCACTACCTGCCCCCAAATCTGATGCAACCTCTCCACCACAGCATCCACTCCAGGACAATCCGAAGATTCCACCTGACCAGAAGAAAATCGAGGATGAAACCCCGAATTACAGAAAAAAGGAGACACCAAGGTGGCAGAGCTGGCCCGATTATTGAGGGCAAACTCCGCTAAAGGCAAAAAAGCAACCCAATCATCCTGATCTGCAGACACAAAACACCTCAAATATGTCTCCAAGGTCTGATTCGTCCGCTCGGTCTGGCCATTAGTCTGAGGATGGAAAGCAGACGAGAAAGACAAATCTATGCCCATCCTAGCACAGAATGCTCGCCAAAATCTAGACACGAATTGGGTTCCTCTGTCAGAAACGATATTCTCCGGAATACCATGCAAAAGGACCACATTTTGAAAAAACAGAGGAACCAACTCGGAAGAAGAAGGCAACTTAGGCAGGGGAACCAAATGGACCATCTTAGAGAAACGGTCACACACCACCCAGATGACAGACATCTTCTGAGAAACAGGAAGATCCGAAATAAAATCCATCGAGATGTGCATCCAGGGCCTCTTCGGGATAGGCAAGGGCAACAACAATCCACTAGCCCGAGAACAACAAGGCTTGGCCCGAGCACAAACGTCACAAGACTGCACAAAGCCTCGCACATCTCGAGACAGGGAAGGCCACCAGAAGGACCTTGCCACCAAATCCCTGGTACCAAAGATTCCAGGATGACCTGTCAACGCAGAAGAATGAACCTCAGAAATGACTTTACTGGTCCAATCATCAGGAACAAACAGTCTACCAGGTGGGCAACGATCAGGTCTATCCGCCTGAAACTCCTGCAAGGCCCGCCGCAGGTCTGGAGAAACGGCAGACAATATCACTCCATCCTTAAGGATACCTGTAGGTTCAGAGTTACCAGGGGAGTCAGGCTCAAAACTCCTAGAAAGGGCATCCGCCTTAACATTCTTAGAACCCGGCAGGTAGGACACCACAAAATTAAACCGAGAGAAAAACAACGACCAGCGCGCCTGTCTAGGATTCAGGCGTCTGGCGGACTCAAGATAAATTAGATTTTTGTGGTCAGTCAATACCACCACCTGATGTCTAGCCCCCTCAAGCCAATGACGCCACTCCTCAAAAGCCCACTTCATGGCCAAAAGCTCCCGATTCCCAACATCATAATTCCGCTCGGCGGGCGAAAATTTACGCGAGAAAAAGGCACAAGGTCTCATCACGGAACAATCGGAACTTCTCTGCGACAAAACTGCCCCAGCTCCGATTTCAGAAGCGTCGACCTCAACCTGAAAAGGAAGAGCAACATCAGGCTGACGCAACACAGGGGCGGAAGAAAAGCGGCGCTTAAGCTCCCGAAAGGCCTCCACAGCAGCAGGGGACCAATCAGCAACATCAGCACCCTTCTTAGTCAAATCAGTCAATGGTTTAACAACATGAGAAAAACCAGCAATAAATCGACGATAAAAGTTAGCAAAGCCCAAAAATTTCTGAAGACTCTTAAGAGAAGAGGGTTGCGTCCAATCACAAATAGCCTGAACCTTGACAGGATCCATCTCGATGGAAGAGGGGGAAAAAATATATCCCAAAAAGGAAATCTTTTGAACCCCAAAAACGCACTTAGAACCCTTCACACACAAGGAATTAGACCGCAAAACCTGAAAAACCCTCCTGACCTGCTGGACATGAGAGTCCCAGTCATCCGAAAAAATCAAAATATCATCCAGATACACAATCATAAATTTATCCAAATAATCACAGAAAATGTCATGCATAAAGGACTGAAAGACTGAAGGGGCATTTGAAAGACCAAAAGGCATCACCAAATACTCAAAGTGGCCCTCGGGCGTATTAAATGCGGTCTTCCACTCATCCCCCTGCTTAATTCGCACCAAATTATACGCCCCACGGAGATCTATCTTAGAGAACCACTTGGCCCCCTTTATGCGAGCAAACAAATCAGTCAGCAGTGGCAACGGATATTGATATTTAACCGTGATTTTATTCAAAAGCCGATAATCAATACACGGTCTCAAAGAGCCATCTTTCTTAGCCACAAAGAAAAAACCGGCTCCTAAGGGAGATGACGAAGGACGAATATGTCCCTTTTCCAAGGACTCCTTTATATATTCTCGCATAGCAGCATGTTCAGGCACAGACAGATTAAATAAACGACCCTTAGGGTATTTACTACCCGGAATCAAATCTATGGCACAATCGCACTCCCGGTGCGGAGGTAATGAACCAAGCTTAGGTTCTTCAAAAACGTCACGATATTCAGTCAAGAATTCAGGAATCTCAGAGGGAATAGATGATGAAATGGAAACCACAGGTACGTCCCCATGCTTCCCCTTACATCCCCAGCTTAACACAGACATAGCTTTCCAGTCAAGGACTGGGTTATGAGATTGCAGCCATGGCAATCCAAGCACCAACACATCATGTAGGTTATACAGCACAAGAAAGCGAATAATCTCCTGATGATCCGCATTAATCCGCATAGTTACTTTTGTCCAGTATTGTGGTTTATTACTAGCCAATGGGGTGGAGTCAATCCCCTTCAGGGGTATAGGAGTTTCAAGAGGCTCCAAATCATACCCACAGCGTTTGGCAAAGGACCAATCCATAAGACTCAAAGCGGCGCCAGAGTCGACATAGGCATCCGCGGTAATAGATGATAAAGAACAAATCAGGGTCACAGATAGAATAAACGTAGACTGTAAAGTGCCAATTGAAACAGACTTATCAAGCTTCTTAGTACGCTTAGAGCATGCTGATATAACATGAGTTGAATCACCGCAATAGAAGCACAACCCATTTTTTCGTCTTAAATTCTGCCGTTCACTTCTGGACAGAATTCTATCACATTGCATATTCTCTGGCGTCTTCTCAGTAGACACCGCCAAATGGTGCACAGGTTTGCGCTCCCGCAGACGCCTATCGATCTGGATAGCCATTGTCATGGACTCATTCAGACTCGCAGGCACAGGGAACCCCACCATAACATCCTTAATGGCATCAGAGAGACCCTCTCTGAAATTCGCCGCCAGGGCGCACTCATTCCACTGAGTAAGCACAGCCCATTTACGGAATTTCTGGCAGTATATTTCAGCTTCGTCTTGCCCCTGAGATAGGGACATCAAGGCCTTTTCCGCCTGAAGCTCTAACTGAGGTTCCTCATAAAGCAACCCCAAGGCCAGAAAAAACGCATCCACATTGAGCAACGCAGGATCCCCTGGAGCCAATGCAAAAGCCCAATCCTGAGGGTCGCCCCGGAGCAAGGAAATCACAATCCTGACCTGCTGAGCAGGATCTCCAGCAGAGCGAGATTTCAGGGACAAAAACAACTTGCAATTATTTTTGAAATTTTGAAAGCAAGATCTATTCCCCGAGAAAAATTCAGGCAAAGGAATTCTAGGTTCAGATATAGGAACATGAACAACAAAATCTTGTAAATTTTGAACTTTCGTGGTGAGATTATTCAAACCTGCAGCTAAACTCTGAATATCCATTTTAAACAGGTGAACACAGAGCCATTCCAGGATTAGAAGGAGAGAGAGAGAGAGAAAGGCTGCAATATAGGCAGACTTGCAAGAGATTCAATTACAAGCACACTCAGAACTGAAGGGAAGGGGAAAAAAAAAAAAAAAAAATCTTCAGCAGACTTCTCTTTTCTCTCATTTCTCTGTCAATTAATTTAACCCTTTTTTGGGCCGGTCAAACTGTTATGGTTCTCAATGGCAAGAGAACATAGCCCAGCAAACATAAGTACTAGCTCTTGGAAGGATGGAAACTAAACTGACCATGAACTAAACCTGCCGCACAACTAACAGTAGCCGGGTAGCGTTGCCTACGTTTTTTATCCCTAGACGCCCAGCGCCGGCCGGAGGACTAACTAATCCTGGCAGAGGAAAATATAGTCCTGGCTCACCTCTAGAGAAGTTTCCCCGATAGGCAGACAGAGGCCCCCACATATATTGGCGGTGATTTTAGATGAAATGACAAACGTAGTATGAAAATAGGTTTAGCAAAATTGAGGTCCGCTTACTAGATAGCAGGAAGACAGAAAGGGCACTTTCATGGTCAGCTGAAAACCCTATCAAAATACCATCCTGAAATTACTTTAAGACTCTAGTATTAACTCATAACATCAGAGTGGCAATTTCAGATCACAAGAGCTTTCCAGACACAGAAACGAAACTACAGCAGTGAACTGGAACAAAATGCAAAAACAAACGAGGACTAAAGTCCAACTTAGCTGGGAGTTGTCTAGCAGCAGGAACATGCACAGAAAGGCTTCTGATTACAATGTTGACCGGCATGGAAGTGACAGAGGAGCAAGGTTAAATAGCGACTCCCACATCCTGATGGAAACAGGTGAACAGAGGGGATGATGCACACCAGTTCAATTCCACCAGTGGCCACCGGGGGAGCCCAAAATCCAATTTCACAACACAGCATCAATAGTAAAAAAATCTAATGTTAAAAATAATAAAAAAACAAAAAATTTGCTATTCTCACCTTCCGTTGTCTGCCGATGTGCGCGCGGCTGCCTGTTGTGAACTCCGTTTTCAGGCTCCCTCTTGTGGTCACAGATGGTATTGTGTGACTTTGGTTTTTTGGCTCCCCCTGGTGGTTTGGTTTATTATCCTGCGGGTCTGGCTGGATCAGCTGCCTCGTTATTCACCAGGGAGGCTCCTATTTAGCTCTGCTTCACTTCCACTTGTTGCCGGCTGTCAATGTATTCAGTGCTATTCTGATTACTCCTGATTATCTCGTTTTCTGCCTCTTCAGGATAAGCTAAGTTCTGTTTGAATATTTTTTGCTCATCTGCCTGCAATATGATTTCTGTGTATGATGAGTCTAGTCCAGCTTGCTGATATGTGATTTCTTTTTGCTGGTAAGCTCTGGGGTACGGAGTTGCTTCCCCCGCACCGTTAGTTGGTGCGGGGGCTCGAGCAATCTCTGCGTGGATATTTTGAATAGGGTTTTTTATTGACCGCACAGTTCCCTTCCTATTTTCTGCTATCTAGTATTAGCGGGCCTCATTTGCTAAATCTGATTTCATCTCTGCGTTTGTGCTTGCCCCTTAACTCACCGTTAATATTTGTGGGGGGCTATTCTATATCTTTGGGGTCATTCCACTGAGGCAAGAGAGGACTTTCTTTCCCTCCAGGAATAGTCAGTTTCTCAGGCCGTGAAGAGACGTCTAGGATTTTTAGGTAACGTTCCACGGCTGCCTATAGTTGTGTGCGGATAGGATCAGGTTGCGGTCAATCTAGTTACCACTTCCCCAGAGCTAGTAGTCTGTTCAGTTACTTAGCTAGTCCGACCTGCGATCCTTGCCACTAGGATCATAACAGCTGCCGCCAGCTTCCGTTCCCAGAGATGCATTGTGAAATTACCCAGAAGACTTAGCAGTCTCGCGAGACCGCTAAGTCATCTGGGTAATTTTGCAATGCATCTCTGGGAACGGAAGCTGGTGGCAGTGGCTCGCGCATCGGGACAGCTTCGCTGGACAATGGAGGGTGAGTATATAACTTCTTTTTTTTTTTAACAGGGATATGGTGCTCACACTGCTATATACTACATGGGCTGTGTTATATACTATGTGGCCAGTGTTATATACTGCGTGGCTCATACATGCATATTCTAGAATACCCGATGCGTTAGAATCGGGCCACCATCTAGTCTACTATATAATTGTCTAAGGGTCACTTCCGTCTGTTTGTCTGTCTGTCTGTCACAGAAATGCCGTGTCACTGATTGATCATGGCTAATCAGCGACGGGCACAGTCCGGCCATGAATTGGCCCCTCCCTACTCTTCTGCAGTCAGTGCCCACTCCATACTCCCCCCCAGTCAGCACCCACATAGCGTTAACCGGATTGCCTTACACCGCGGCATAACGCGGTGTAACGTAGTACGTTAACGCTGCCATTAACCCTCTGTGTGACCAACTTTTTACTATTGATGCTGCCTATGCAGCATCAATAGTAAAAACATATAATGTTAAAAATAATAAAAAATCATTGTATACTCACCCTCCGGTGGCCCCCGGATCCAGCCCAGGCCTTTCCCGCTCCTCGCGCGCTGCCCCGGTCCCCAGAATGCAATGCGGCAATGACCAGCGATGACGAGGCGGTCTCGCGAGACTGCTACATCATCACGTGTTATTGCCGCAATGCATTCTTGGGACCGGAGCGGTGCGCGAGGAGCGGGAAAGGCCTGGGCTGGATCCGGTGGCCGCCGGAGGGTGAGCATATAACTATTTTTTATTTTAATTCTTTTTTTTAACAGGGATATGGTGTCCACATTGCTATATACTACGTGGGCTGTGTTATATACTACATGGCTGTGCAATATACTACGTGGCTGTGTTATATACTACGTGGGCTGTGTTATACACTACGTGGGCTGTGTAATATACTACGAGGTTGTGTAATATACTGTGTGGGCTGTGCTATATACTATGTGGGCTGTGTAATATACTACGTGGCTGTGCTATATACTACGTGGGCTGTGCAATATACTACATGGCTGTGCAATATACTACGTGGCTGTGCAATATACTACGTGGCTGTGCAATATATTACATGGGCTGTGCTACATACTACGTGGCTGTGCAATAAACTACATGGCTGTTTTATATACTACGTGGCTGTGCAATATACTATGTGGGCTGTGTTATACACTACGTGGGCTGTGCTACATACTACGTGGCTGTGCAATATACTGCATAAGCTGTGCTACCTACTACGTGGCTGTGCAATATACTACGTGGCTGTGCAATATACTACATGGGCTGTGCTACATACTATGTGGGCTGTGCTACATACTACATGGGCTGTGCTACATACTACATGGCTGTGCAATAAACTACATGGCTGTGTTATACTACGTGGCTGTGCTATATACTACATGGGCTGTGTTATACACTACGTGGACTGTGCTATATACTACATGGCTGTGTAATATACTGTGTGGGCTGTGTAATATACTACGTGGCTGTGCTATATACTACATGGGCTGTGTAATATACTACGTGGGCTGTGCAATATACTATTTGGCTGTGCAATATACTACGTGGGCTGTGCAATATACTACGTGGGCTGTGCTTCATACTACGTGGGCTGTGCTACATACTACGTTGGCTGTGCTACATACTATGTGGCTGTGCAATATACTAAGTGGCTGTGCAATATACTACGTGGGCTGTGCTACATACTACGTGGGCTGTGTTATACACTATGTGAGCTGTGTTATACACTATGTGGGCTGTGTTATATACTGCGTGAGCTGTTATATACTACGTGAGCTGTGTTATATGCTACGTGGGCTGTGTTATTTGCTACGTGGGCTGTTATATACTACGTGGCTGTGTTATATGCTATGTGGGCTGTTATATACTACGTGGCTGTGCTATATACTACGTGGCTGTGCTATACACTACGTGGCTGTGCTATAAAGTCCGTGGGCTGTGCTATATACTGCGTGGGCTGTGCTATATACTACGTGGGCTGTGATATATACTATGTGGGATGTGCTATATACTACATGTGCTGTGCTATATACTACGTGGCTGTGCTATATACTACATGGCTGTGCTATCCACTATGTGGGCTGTGCTATATACTACGTGGGCTGTTCTATATAGTCCGTGGCTGTGCTATATACTATGTGGGCTGTTCTATATAGTCCATGGCTGTACTATATACTACGTGGCTGTGCAATATACTACGTGGCTGTGCAATATACTATGTGGCTGTGCAATATACTATGTGGGCTGTGCTACATACTACGTGAGCTGTGCTACATACTATGTGGCTGTGCAATATACTGTGTGGGCTGTGCTACATACTACATGGGCTGTGTTATATACTGCGTGGGCTGTTATATACTATGTGAGCTGTGTTATATGCTACGTGGGCTGTGTTATATGCTACGTGGGCTGTTATATACTACGTGGCTGTGTTATATGCTATGTGGGCTGTTATATACTACGTGGCTGTGCTATATACTACGTGGCTTTGCTATAAAGTCCATGGGCTGTGCTATATACTGCGTGGGCTATGCTATATACTTCATGGGCTGTGTTATATACTACATGAGCTGTGCTATATACTACATGAGCTGTGCAATATACTACGTGGCTGTGCAATTTACTGTGTGGCTGTGCTATATACTATGTGGCTGTGCTATATACTATGTGGGCTGTGTAATATGCTACGTGAGCTGTTATATGCTACGTGGGCTGTTATATACTACGTGGCTGTGTTATATGCTACATGGGCTGTTATATACTACGTGGCTGTGCTATATACTACGTGGCCGGCCACGAATAATCAGCGACAGGCGCACTCCGGCCGCGAATTGGCTCAGGATTTCAACCACGCTTTGCTAATTGGTTGTACCCGGCCAGCCAAATCCTGTGTATTCATTGTATTATTCTAAAATCTTCATAAATAAACTACATACATATTCTAGAATACCCGATGCGTTAGAATCGGGCCACCATCTAGTATATTATAATTAACCTTTATTCTGCAGCTCCTTGGCAACCCGCATTCGTACTTTCCCTCTGTCAAACTCCTTACATGTCAGATCCTGGCTGTTAAAGCGGGAGCCCAACTGTATGTAACAGCCAGCTCCAGCTGCAGATAGCACGGTCCAAGTTCCTATGTCGCTCTATCCTCATGCCATATATATACAACATTTACAGTGTGGTGTGCTAAATAACACTTCATCATGACACACATGTACAGCAAGGTACGTGATGAGGATAAAGAGATTTTCCCAATATGTAAAGTTATTACCTATCTAAAAGATACTGTATATGATAACTTATGGATAGGTGGGGGTCACACTGCTGGAACCCTTACCAATCCTGAGAACAGGACTTTGACACCTCACATCATAATAGAGCTAAAGACTATGTCAGTCAGTTCTATGAAGAATATGTACAGTGGTCATGCCGCTCCATACCATTGAGGCAGTTCAGAGCCCCGCTTTCAGGATCAGGGAGGTTCCTTGTGGTTGGACCCCCACATATCTGCAATGTATCACCTATCC
Source organism: Ranitomeya variabilis (assembly GCF_051348905.1). Lineage (NCBI taxonomy): Eukaryota > Metazoa > Chordata > Amphibia > Anura > Dendrobatidae > Ranitomeya > Ranitomeya variabilis. The sequence continues at coordinate 716,539,515 of NC_135233.1, read as the reverse complement.
TTTGGATGTGTGAAAGCTGTAATATTGAGAATAATGTTTTAGGTAAGTTCCCACAAAGTTTTTGGTGCGTTTTTTTCTGCTATATATTTTTATGAGCAAACACTGTGGCATATTAAAGTGTATGGGATTAATGTAGATCTCATTGTGGGTTTTTTTACACAGCATATCAGTTTCTCTTGAGATAACTATGTCTTCTATTTGTGGATTTTCCTGATATACGATACTTGAATGAGATGCAGAAAATCCACAGGTTTAAAACGTATATGTATTTTTAGCGCGTTTCCGTGGCGCATGTAATCTGAACTTGTCTATTAATATAGTTTTAACAAATCTAGATAACTCAGCAAACAGGAAAATTGCAAGTCAAAATAGTTTTATGTAAAACATGACTTACCAAAAAAAAGACAAAAAAAACACAGCAGAAAAAATGCAATAAAAATGCATGTAAAAAACTTACACAAGAAAAAGCCTAAATAATTAGTTGGTGCAGAAAATCTGCAACCTCAAAAACTCACCAAACACTCTTTGTAAGACCTTAGCTTTAGGTCGCATTAGTTTTATTTACCTTTATAACCCTTTCATGGCTGTTTTTGTCATCATTATAAAGGCCTCTTGATTTTACTTGAAAAAGTCACATTTATTGTCCTAGCCATTATCATTGTCCTCATCATTACTGACCTTTTTAATTTATTTGAGGATCCATTAGGCCCTTCGGTTTATAACTTTATATCATATAATAGCTGCAGAAACTGAATGCTTAGGCGTAATTTAGTATTATTTTTCCTTTTACCTAAATGGAACAGCCACATTATTTGATCTGAGTCAGGTTATTGTGCTTTCAAGCCATCTTGCTGGCAATCAATTTGCTTTCCAGTGCTAAATGCATGCACATTGTAGGAGGAGCAGCAAAGTGCACATCATAACAAAAGACTGAGCGAAACACAAGATCAATGCAATGAACGAAAGACAGACATAGGATACAGGCAAAGTACCGCTGAGACCAGTTATCCCCATTCTCAACCTATTCCCAGATCCTTGAGATGGCAAGGTCATCAAACCGAAAGCAAGAAATCTTCAAAATAGTAAGACTGCGCACAGCTAATATTTTATCCCTAGATTGTGATGATACCGCAGGCTACATTTACATCTTTGGTGCGGACGGTTTTAGCATTGGCCTTACATAATTCAAGGGAAACAGCCTGAATCAACCTATATATAGTATTGGCAGATTTAGTTTTACGGCTGGATGTTTGTTATTCTGATGTGTGTGTATGTGCACAGCTATATATATAATGTGTGTGTGTGTATATGCACAGCTATATATATAATGTGTGTGTGTATATGCACAGCTATATATATAATGTGTGTGTGTGTATATGCACAGCTATATATATAATGTGTGTGTGTATATGCACAGCTATATATATAATGTGTGTGTGTATATGCACAGCTATATATATAATGTGTGTGTGTATGTGCGCATACACACACATCAGAACATCAGAGTGACATACATCCACATGGTATTGTATCCAGCACTTAATAATGTCCTGTATATATATACATACAAGTATATATAGTGGACACAGGAAGAGGAGGCGCCTATGCAAGAAAAGTATACGGGCCCTTAGCAGTCCAACAGCTCATCATAATGTACAGTGGCTCCTGCTTTGGAGCTGAAAGTGGGCCCCCTAACCTCTTGGGCCCTTCTGCGGCTGCTAAGGTTGTTCCAGTGTAATGTTTGCCCTTGTACATACAATAACCACCAAAAGTTTTGCATTTTATTTAAAAGTGTGATTACTTCTGTCTGGTTGTTGTGATGCCATTTTCCTGCTGATGAATTGAAAGTGCATGAATTTGTCATCATGCAAGACCTTCATTTTAACCAAAATGCTTTAGAATGTAGGTATGGTCATTTAATTAAAGAAAATTAACTGCCAGAAGTTTTGCATATACTATTTATTGATTACAACACAGAGTAATTCATTATTTACAATGCCATAACTTAGTATTTTTTAGCATGACCTCTTGCTTTAAATACTGCACCACACTGACGGGCATTGAAGCTACTATGGTATTCAAGACATCCTGAGGGATCTTGCTATAGGAACGGCCCCCAAATCGTCGCCCTAACTCATCCCAAAGGTGCTCTATAGGGTTTAAATCCGGTGACTGGCTTGGCCATTGCAACAGGTGAACAATTTTCTTTGCAAACCAATTTTTGATTAAATTGGAAGTGTGCTTAGGATCATTGTCTTGCTGGAATTTTCAGCCCCTGCCTACCTTGCTTTTACCATGTGGCAGCTTTACATTCTCCACTATGTTCTTGTACATGGTAGCATTTGTATTTCCATCAATTCTATGCAGAAGGCCAATGGCAGATGCAGAAGAGCAGCCCCCAAACCATGGCATTGCCACCACCATGTTTCACTGTAGGTATTTGGTACCTTACACAGTTACGATTTCCAATTGAGCAGTATATATAGTGCTTGCCACCACTACCAAAAAGATTGAACTTGTATTCATCAGACCACAACACCCTAGACCAATCTGTCTCTTTCCATTGCCTGTGTTCTGTGGGAAGCTCAAGTCGGACCTTTCAGTTCTTTTCTGAGATGAAAGGCTTCTTGACTGGAACTCTTATCCGTCACACCACAGATTTGCGTCACACTTTAACCCATATTCTTCGTTCATTTCGTGTGAAATCTATACAGCACTTATATAGACATAAGATACTGACTTTTTCTTAATAATATGATCAAGTTTGGAGGAGTAATAAGCTTCCTGAAATTTGATGATACATTTGGCTCTGTCTTTGCCATGTTTTAACCCAAATACACACCAAAAAAAAAAAACATTATAGGCAAAATTTGACTACCCATGACATTTGGCACAACAAATGTTGAAAAGTTACACATAAAGGGATAAAATTACGTAAAACACAATTTTCATTCTTATAGTTGACAACCATTTGCTTCCGGTTTACTAAAATCACCATGAAAATGGCATCATAACTACCAGACAGAAATAATTACACTTTTAAAAAAATGTTAAACTTTTGGTTACTACTGTTTATTCTGCATATTGTATGGTATTACTATATGCACAGTATAGTTAATAAGTATAAAGTTTACCATTATCTAAAATATAAAGATCAGTTTACACCAACAGTGGGCAAATTGGAGACTGTAACTGTTGTGAAGTGCCAAACATTTGAACTAAATTTTGCTCAAAATCATTATTATTTTATGTTATTTTTTAATCATTTTATTTAGAACAGAATAAGTCTGTTGACTAGCTGCTACACCTAGTAAATGTTATGATAGAGTTTATTTTAAAATCTATTGTTACCTGAAGCACCTAATCAAAGTCATTTAATTTACTGCTTTTAAGAAAATCATATAATTTACTCAGACAACCCTTTCTCATCCGTATTTATCCCCCTTATAATATAATAACACTTATACTCACTTCCAGTGCTGATGCGCTTCCAACGTTATCAGCATTGGCTCTCCCAGGTTACGTTATGGTATTTCTGTGTATAATAATCTTTAATAATAATAATAATAATAATAATATTTATTTTTATATCGCGCTAACATATTCCGCAGCGCTTTACAGTTTGCACACATTATCATCGCTGTCCCCGATGGGGCTCACAATCTAGATTCCCTATCAGCGGAGGTTTCACTCTCCCAGCCTTCAGACATACCACATACACCCAGATTAAGTGAGAGACAGCTCTCACTTCCTCTGAATGTATGTGATTTTTCTGAGGGCTGGGAAAGTGAAGAGGCCGATGTTTGGACCCAAAGATCGCATGACATAACAATGTCATGCGATCCCCGGGAGAGCCAGTGCCAATGCTGTTGGAATGGCACCCGCACTGGAATTGAGTATAAGGCTACGTTCACATTTGCGGTCCTCGCCGCAGCGTCGGGCGCCGCAGCGGCGCCGCATGCATCATGCGCCCCTATATTTAACATGGGGGCGCATGCACATGCGGTGCACTTGCGTTTGGCGCCGCATGCGTCCCTGCGGCGCCCGCGTCGGGGCGCAGAGGACGCAGCAAGTTGCATTTTTGCTGCGTCCAAAATCAATGAAAAAAAGGACGCATGCGGCGCAAAACGCAGCGTTGTGCATGCGTTTTGCCGCGTTTTTGTTTGCGTTGTGCGCTGCGGCGCCGACGCTGCGGCGCACAACGCAAATGTGAACGTAGCTTACGTGTTATTATGTTACAAGGGGGAAACATATGGATTGAGAAGGGCTTGTTGAGTAGTTGGGAACCACTTTAACCCCTTTCTGACCTCGGACGGGATAGTACGTCCGAGGTCAGAAGCCTCGCTTTGATGCGGGCTCCGGCGGTGAGCCCGCATCAAAGCCGGGACATGTCAGCTGTTTTGAATAGCTGACATGTGCCCGTAATAGGCGTGGGCAGAATCGTGATCTGCCCGCGCCTATTAACTAGTTAAATGCCGCTGTCAAACGCAGACAGCAGCATTTAACTACCGCTTCCAGTCGGGCGGCCGGAAATGATCGTATCGCCGACCCCCGTCACATGATCGGAGGTCGTCGATGCTTCTGAATGGTAACCATAGAGGTCCTTGAGACCTCTATGGTTACTGATCCCCGGCAGCTGTGAGCGCCACCCTGTGGTCTGTGCTCACAGCACACCTGCATTTCTGCTACATAGCAGCGAACATCAGATCGCTGCTATGTAGCAGAGGCGATCGCATTGTGCCGGCTTCTAGCCTCCTATGGAGGCTATTGAAGCATGGCAAAAGTTAAAAAAAAAGTTAAAAAAATGTGAAAAAAAAAAAAAATATATAAAAGTTTAAATCACCCCCCTTTCGCCCCAATCAAAATAAATCAATTAAAAAAAAAATCAAACCTACACATATTTGGTATCGCCGCGTTCAGAATCGCCCGATCTATCAATAAAAAAAAGCATTAACCTGATCGCTAAACGGCGTAGTGTGAAAAAAATTAGAAACGCCAGAATTACTTTTTTTGGTCGCCGCGACATTGCATTAAAATGCAATAACGGGCGATCAAAAGAACGTATCTGCACCAAAATGCTACGATTAAAAACGCCAGCTCGGCACGCAAAAAATAAGCCCTCAACTGACCCCAGATCATGAAAAATGGAGAAGCTACGAGTATCGGAAAATGGCGCAATTTTTTATTTTTTTTATTTTAGCAAAGTTTGGAATTTTTTTTCACCACTTAGATAAAAAATAACCTAGTCATGCTAGGTGTCTATGAACTCGTACTGACCTGGAAAATCATAATGGCAGGTCAGTTTTAGCACAAAAAAGTCAAGCAAAAAACAAGTGTGGGATTGCACTTTTTTGCAATTTCACCGCACTTGGAATTTTTTTCCCGTTTTCTAGTACACGACATGGTAATACCAATGATGTCGTTCAAAAGTACAACTCGTCCCGCGAAAAATAAGCCCTAACATGGCCAAATTGACAGAAAAATAAAAAAGTTATGGCTCTGGGAAGGAGGGGAGCGAAAAACGAACACGGAAAAACGGAAAATCCCAAGGTCATGAAGGGGTTAAACAAGTGTTAATTCAGCATAGTTATGTGCAGTGAATTGGCAGCATAGTGGCATATTGTTGCCTAGAAGTGCAAGGTTCCTGGCTTCATATTTTGCCAAGGCAAATAGCTATACAGAAGTTAAATGTTCTACACAGGTTTGTACAGGAGTACTCTTGTTTACTCCCACATTTCAAGACCCTTCGTTAAAAGAGTAAGGCCGGCCTCACACTAGCGAGTTTTACGGACGTATGAGCGCATAAACTACGTCCGTAAAATACGCATTACACACGGCCCAATGATTCTCTATGGCCCAGCTCCTATCTGCCTTATATTACGCATCCGTAATATACGGTCTTGTACGGCCGTAGAAAATCGCAGCATGCTGCGTTTGTCACCGTATTGCGCAAAAAAATCGCCAATGAAAGTCTATGGGGGCGAGAAAAATACGGATTACACACGGACCAGCAGTGTGACTTGCAAGAAATACGCAGCGGTGTTAGTGAAAACCGGTAATTCAATTGCCGGCTTTTCATTTCTCCTTCACAAACCCGACATGATATGAGACATGGTTTACATACAGTAAACCATCTCATATCCCTTTTTTTTTGCATATTCCACACTACTAATGTTAGTAGTGTGTATGTGCAAAATTTGGGCGCTGTAGCTGCTAAAATAAAGGATTAAATTGCAGAAAAAATTGGCGTGGGCTCCCGCGCAATTTTCTCCGCCAGAGTGGTAAAGCCAGCGACTGAGGGCAGATATTAATAGCCAGGAGAGGGTCCATGGTTATTGACCCCCCCTGGCTACAAACATCTGCCCCCAGCCACCCCAGAAAAGGCACATCTGGAAGATGCGCCTATTCTGGCACTTGGCCACTCTCTTCCCACTCCCGTGTAGCGGTGGGATATGGGGTAATGAAGGGTTAATGTCACCTTGCTATTGTAAGGTGACATTAAGCCAGATTAATAATGGAGAGGCGTCAATTATGACACCTATCCATTATTAATCCAATTGTATGAAAGGGTTAAAAAAACACACACATTATTAAAAAGTATTTTAATGAAATAAACACACAGGTTGTTTTAATATTTTATTGCTCTCTCAATCCACCTGAAGACCCTCGCTCTGAAAAATAATAAACCAACAATATACATACCTTCAGATGATCTGTCACGTCCCACGAAGTAAATCCGTCTAAAGGGGTTAAATCATTTTACAGCCAGGAGCTGTGCTAAAGCACTCGCTCGTGCCTGTAAACCCCGGGTGCTGAATGGAAAGCAGGATGATCTGTACTTACCTTGAGTTGTGGTGAGGCGCCCTCTGCTGGATGTCCTCATATGAACTCGAGCGTGGGAACTTTTCCAAGGCTCCAGTTCATGAGCACATACACACTACTAACATTAGTAGTGTGGAATATGCAAAAAAAAAGGGGATATGAGATGGTTTACTGTATGTAAACCATGTCTCATATCCTGTTGGGTTTGGGAAGGAGAAATGAAAAGCCGGCAATTGAATTACCGGCTTCTCACATATATCGCGCTGAATTAAATATAAATACAGAATATATATATATATATGTGTCTCAATGACATATATATATATATATATATATATATATATATATATATATATACTGTATATATGTTTTAACGGACATTTGAGCACATAAATCCATTAGATGTCGGTTTTGCAAGCCTGCGAGAAAATATCGCAGTATGGATGCCATATGGATTACATACGGAGGATGCCATGCGCAAAATACGCTGACACACCCTGCCTACGGATGACATACGGATCACTATTTTGGGGACTTTTCTGCGTATTACGGCCGTAAAAAACGGACCGTATTTACATACGCTGAGTGTGAGGCAGGCCTAAAACTGTGGTAGAATCTGTGTTCAAAAGTTAAAAAGTGGTTTCAACTAATAAAGCATCAGGGTCTTTTAGAAGAAGTAGGAAATATTTTGTCCTTAGAGTTCATGTACTATCAGAATATGAAAACTTCAATACAGGATGCCCTGCCAAAGGTTAGGAATAAATAGAAATTATGTCTCAAGGCAACCATAACATTGATTTTTAAGAGCAATACAACCGGAAAATATAATTATTGACTGTTATTTTTTTTTGTCTCCTTTACTGGAAGAATTGTTGTGACAAAACCAAGCAGATTACACCTTCCAACTATAGTACCCCCCTTTCTGGAGACTTCTTTTAGGGAGAGGGCATAAAGAGTCATTAGATTTTATTCTTTATATACATTGATCAAAAAAATAAAGGGAACACTTAAACAAAAGAATATAACTCCAAGTAAATCGAACTTCTGTGAAATCAAACTGTCCACTTAGGAAGCAACACTGTTTGACAATCAGTTTCACATGGTGTTGTGCAAATGGAATAGACAACACACGGAAATTATTGGCAATTATCAAGACACACTCAAAAAAGGAGTGGTTCTGCAGGTGGGGACCACAGACCACATCTCAGCACCAATGCTTTCTTGGTGATGGTTTGGTCACTTTTGAATGTTGGTTGTGCTTTCACATTTGTGGTAGCATGAGACAGACTCTACAACCCACACAAGTGGCTCAGGTAGTGCAGCTCATCCAGGATGGCACATCAATGCGAGCTGTGGCAAGAAAGTTTGCTGTGTCTGTCAGCATAGTGTCCAGAGGCTGGAGGCGCTACCAGGAGACAGGCCAGTACACCAGGAGACGTAGAGGGGGCCAGAGGAGGGCAACAACCCAGCAGCAGGACCGCTACCTCAGCCTTTGTGCAAGGAGGAACAGGAGGAGCACTGCCAGAGCACTGCCGGAGCCCTGCAAAATGACCTCCAGCAGGCCATAAATGTGCATGTTTCTACACAAACTGTTAGAAACAAACTCCATGAGGATGGTCTGAGTGCCCAATGTCCAAAGAGGGGCAGTTGTGCTCACAGCCCAACAACATGCAGGATGCTTGGCATTTGCCACAGAAAACCAGGATTGGCAAATTCACCACTGGCGCCCTGTGCTCTTCACAGATGAAAGCAGGTTCACACTGAGCACATGTGACAGACATGACAGAGTCAGGATACGCCGTTGAGAGGGATCTTCTGCCTGCAACATCCTTCAGCATGACCGGTTTAGCAGTGGGTCAGTAATGGTGTGGGGTGGCATTTCTTTGGAGGGCCGCACAGCTCTCCATGTGATCACCAGAGGTAGCCTGACTGCCATTAGGTACCGAGATGAGATCCTCAGAGTCCTTGTGAGACCATATGCTGTTGCAGTTTGCCCTGGGTTCCTCCTAATGCAGGACATTGCCAGACCTCATGTGGCTGGAGTGTGTCAGCAGTTCCTGCAAGATGAAGGCATTGAAGCTACAGACTGGCCCGCCGGTTCCCCAGACCTGAATCCGATTGAACACATCTGGGACATCATGTCTCGCACCATCCACCAATATCATGTTGCACCACAGACTGTCCAGGAGTTGGCGGATGCTTTAGTCCAGGTCTGAGAGAAGATCCCTCAGGCGACCATCCGCCGCCTCATCAGGAGCATGCCCAGGTGTTGTAGGGAGGTCATATAGGCACGTGGAGGCCAAACACACTACTGAGCATCATTTCCTCGTCTTGAGGCATTTCCACTGAAGTTGTATCATCATTCCAACTCCAGACCTCCGTGGGATATTAGTTGTGATTTACGTTGATAATATTTAGGTCTTATTGTTCTCAACACATTCCACTATGTAATGAATAAAGATTTACAACTGGAATATTTTATTCAGTGATATCTAGGATGTGGGATTTTAGTGTTCCCTTTATTTTTTTGAGCAGTGCATATATATTTATACAGTGGGTATGGAAAGTATTCAGATGCCTTTACATTTTTCACTCTCTGTTTCATTGCAGCCATTTGGTAAATTCAAAAAAGTTAATTTTGATGTCATTAATGTGCACTCTGCACCCCATCTTGACTGAGACAGAAACAGAAATGTAGAAATTTTTGCATACTTATTAAAAAAGAAAAACTGAAATATCACATGGTCATAAGTATTCAGACCCTTTGCTCAGATACACATATTTAAGTCACATGCTGTCCATTTCCATGTGATCCTCTTTGAGATGGTTCTACTCCTTCTTTGGAGTCCAGCTGTGTTTAATTAAACTGATAGGGCTTTATTTGGAAAGGCACACACCTGTCTATGTAAGACCTCAAAGCTCAAAGTGCATGTCAGACCAAATGAGAATCATGAGGTCAAAGGAACTGGCCAAGGAGTTCAGAGACAGAATTTTGGCAATGCACAGCTCTGACCAAAGTTGCAAAAGAATTTCTGCAGTACTCAAGGTTCCTAAGAGCACAGTGGCCTCCATAATCTTTAAATTGAAGACGTTTGGACCACCAGAAGTCACGATTGACAAACTGAGCAATCGTGGGAGAAGAGCCTTGGTGAGAGATGTAAATGAGAACCTCAAGATCACTGTGGCTGAGCTCCTGAGATGCAGTAGGGAGATGGAAGAAAATTCCACAAAGTCAACTATCACTGCAGCCCTCCACCAGTCGGGCCTTTATGGCAGAGTAGCCCAATAGAAGCCTCTCCTCAGTGCAAGACATATGAAAGCCCACATAGAGTTTGCTAAAAAAACACATGAAGGACTCCCAGACTATGAGAAATAAGATTCTCTGGTCTGATGAGACGAAGATAGACTTTTTTGGTGATAATTCTAACTGGTATTTGTGGAGAAAAGCAGGCACTGCTCATCACCTGCGCAGTACAATCCCAACAGTGAAACATGGTGGTGGCAGCATCATGCTATGGGGGTGTTTTTCAGCTGTAGGGACAGGGCGATTGGTTGCCATTGAAGGAAACATGAATGCGGCCAAGTACAGAGATATTCTGGATGAAAAACTCTTTCAGAGTGCTCTGGACCTCACGTGGCCTAAGGTTCACCTTCCAACAAGACAATGACCCTAAGCACACAGCTAAAATAACAAAGGAGTGGCTTCAGAACAACTCTATGACCATTCTTGACTGGCCCAACCAGAGTCCTGACTTAAACCCAGTTGAGCATCTCTGGAGAGACCTGAAAATGGCTGCCCACCAACGTTCACCATCCAACCTGACGGAACTGGAGAGGATCCCGAAATCCAGGTGTGAAAAACTTGTTGCATCATTCCCAAGAAGACTCATAGTTACATAGTTATGTAGGGTGAATAAAGACCTAGGTCCATCAAGTTCAACCTTTCTTCATCAATTGTACATTTTGTCACTAATCTAACTATAACGCGCAATGTTATGTGTATCAAGGAAATTGTCCAGCCCTTTTTTAAAAGTTGTTATAGTGTCTGCCATTACTACCTCCTGTGGTAGGGTATTTCACAGTCTGACTGCTCTAACTGTAAAGAACTCTTTCCTGTTTAGCTGTCGGAATCGCCTTTCTTCCACCCGTAATAAGTGCCCCCTAGTCCTCAGGACAGTCTTTGGAAGGAACAAGTCATGTGCCAGTGTTTTGTACTGGCCACACATATATTTATCATGGCTGTACTAGTTCAAAAGGGTGCTTATACTCAATACTGAGCAAAGCGTCTGAACACATCTGCCAACCCACAGTAAACCCCATCACACCAAGGCTTGACCAAGGTAATATGATATACCTGGTAGGCTTTCCTTTCCACTGGTTGTTAAACTTTATAGTGGCCCTCATCAACCCTTTCCATCACTTCATAGGGCCCTTGCCACTTGTCGAGAAATGTGTTCCCCACTGCGGGCACCAAGACCTGCAACCAATCCCAAGGTTTAAATTGTTTCACCTGAGTCACCAGACTATACCCCCTGGATCATGCCTTGATCATGCCTTGATCAATCACTCTTTTAACTGGACCCTCATTTTGTTTCAGAACCTTTATGCCTAGCACCATAATTGACACCCATTTCCGTCTCTAGAGAAGCAACATTTTCACCCTAACTTTTTCCCATGTATTTCTTGACCCAAGTCCCTAAGTTGGGTGGTTCCAAAGGTTTTACTGGACACCTATAGTTCATAGACTTTAAAGAAGGCTTCCACATCCTTATTGCCAACCTGTACAGACAATAACAACTCATCAGCTGTGGTATGTGACAAGGTTTTTATCACTGTAACCTGATTGTCAGCCGAGCTACCAGGTGGTATCGCTTTCACTCACAAATCTCAAAACAGAGGAAATGTTATGACCGATAATTTGACAAGTTTTTGACTATTCCCACTTTGTGGGTCACGGAACCACAGTCTGTGTCATTGTCAACCCGGGCCAAAGAACACTTTTTTTGCACTTCCATGAATAAACCTGATGCCTTTAATTTGTCTGCTCTATCATCTTTCAGGTTCAGCTTTATATTTTGTCTCCCTGCTGACATTTCCTTACAGTTTCTTATGGATGTTCATCCATTCTGCTATAGCTTAAAACCAGTCAGTGAAATCTCAGCTAGGGTTTATTGCCATAATGTTTCTGTTCTTTACTTTGCAACTACCTTCTGTTTCTTTTTAGGAATTAAACAGCATAGAATTACAGTGCATAATTTTTACATTATTTTGTATTTTGTGTTTTGCTTTACTCACTCTGGGATCTTTCCTATTTTCAGCACACTTTTTCTTTTGTAGCTAATTGACACTCTGCATTGCTCTCTGGTTAAGGTCCAAGCTGTCAACTTCTAGTCTGTGGTTAGGGCTATATCTGCTCTTTGCAGGAACCTTTAGGGACTGCGAGTCAGGATCTCTAATCTGTTCAGGAACCGGCAGGGTCAGTTGCAGTTTTTAGTTTGATACCTATTGTCCCGCGTGAGTAGCCACACAATCATAATGTTATCACCAGTCGACTCCATTTTTTTGTGTGTGCTGAATGTCATCATGTGCACTGTGAATGACCTGACCACGCAATTGCTGTCCTTGTCTTCAGAGGTGACAGATATCAAGCAGCAACAATAGCATTTGTTAACTGTCACAGTGCAGGTTCTCCTACACCTAAAACCACCTTCTGAGCTTCAGGTAAATTTGTCAGATTGCGTAGACAGGGGACAAAATTAGTTTACAGTTTTATTTTTTTCACGTAAGTTATTTTTCGTCTCTTCTGCCTCATCCGGAGGAGAGATTCAACTCCTTGGTATTGTTCTGTTGTTGCTCCGTGGATATCCTCAGGCTTGGGCATTTTCTCTGCCTGATGATTCTCCAGTGCTTTCCTCAGTGAAAGCTTTTTTCTCTGCTCGGGGCTCATTTATGACAACCCCAATAAAGTTGCTGTTGAAAAATATATGATCTGCAGGTTGGCTAATGGCAATCGTATTGTGGAGGACTACTGCTCCTAGTTCAAACACTGGGCAGTGGAAACCTCTTGGAATGACCCTCTCACAGTCTCCACACTCAATTTTGGCAAGGTTTTTCTAACTTGATATAAGATATGATGGTCTATAATCCCTCCCCTCTGTCCCTAGATAAGATCATGTCTCTGGCAAAGCTTTTAGACATGTCTTAGGGATAAGAAAACATTCAAGGCTGTTTTTGTGACTTCTCTCTCTCATCCTATTGAAGCAAGAGAACCAATGCAAATTGGGGACTGTAGAGAGTCTAAAGAAAGAATTAAACTTGAAACACCTGCTTGTTTCTGTCTATACTGTGGTTGAACCGGTCATGTAATGATTCAGTGTTTCAGATACAATAATGAATTTCTTAAAGATAAAGAGAAAGAAAGAACATAATTATTAATATGTAAGGACACTGGTTTCAAAAGTTTGAGGTTAGTTCGCATGCATACTACTGGTTATTTTTTGCAAGTGTAAAAAATCTGGCGTTATAGTTACCTCTGCATTTGTTAACCCAGGTTCTCCCTTAGATCTCAGTGACAGTGATTTTGCTATCAAGTGTGTGTACTCCTAGTAATGAGGTTCTGTCAGCGACATCAGTGGTTGGGGATCTCGGTGGCTCCAGTGGCCCCTCGTAGAAGGGGGATGCTGTCATGCTCCTGGGTTCGAACCATTGAGCCTTTGTTTTGTAGTCGACTACTTTGTCGCCGGGCCATTGCAGACACCTTTCCTCCAGGTGTTTAGGTTCGGTTATTCTGGCTGCAGACTGCTTAGCATAACACAGGTGTTTTCATTTGTCTGCCCTATAATTTTTTGGGGTGTGTCTTTATATTCTGTTCCACTGCTGGCATTTCCTGCTGGTGATAGTTTCTTGTGGATGTTTATCCATTCTGATTTATCTTAAAGCCATTCAGTGAAATTCCAGCTACAGTTTATCTCTTTGCTGTTTCTGTTCTTTACTTTGCACCTATCTCCCGTGTGACACTAGTCACTTTTCACGGCCAAGCCTTGAGTCAGGATAGTCAAGAAGTCCAAGATCAGAAGCCATGAGGATAGTGCATCAGAGAAGAAGGTGGCAAACAGATGGATGATCAGAATGAAGTCCAAGGTCAAGCAACGAAAGATTAAAATACAAAACCTAAGGCACAGAGGAAACAAACCACTCTTGGCTGAATGTACGTCTGGCAGAGGTCTGGGATAAACAGCTCAGTTAAGTAGCATGGCAATCACCTGGGATAATGAACACTTGGAGACAGCCGATGCCTCCCAGTCTCAGAGTGGATCGTCGAGCTGTCAGTCAACACACTGACAGCTCAGCACGCCCCTGCACCAGATTGGATGGCTGAGCTGTCAGTAGCTGCATTCCAAACACTCTGAGGAGTGGAACCATGACATTTTGTTTCTTTTTAGGAAGCAAACAACATATAATCTAACTACATACCTTATTTTCTATATCATAGTTTACTCTCGCTGGATTCTTTCCTTTTTTTCAGCAAACTTTCCATTTAGTAGGTAATTTACATTCTGCACTGCCCTCTAGTTCCTTAGGAGGAATGTGAATCACTTGACGGCCTTTCAGGCAGCTTAGGTCTGAGCTGCCATCCTCTAGCTTGTGGTTAGGGCTATCTTTCTCATGCAGGAAATTTTAGATACTGCAGGTCAGGAGCTCTAAATCTCTAGTCTGTACAGGGACCGGCAGGGTCAGTTGCAGTTTTTAGTTTATTACCTATTTTCCTGAGTGAGTAGGTACACAATCATAACATCCTTGAACCCGGCTATGAGCCCTCCTGGGTCTATGTGCACCCCTCAGATGTGGCCTTGGGCCCCTTCTTTTGAGTATCCCTGACAAGGGAACTCAGGCTCTCTTGACTGCTCAGGGAGTTATCTGCAGCAAAGTATCTTTCCATCAGGCCCACAAGGTCATCTGCATTCTGGTAATCTCCTTGGGCATCCCAGATTTGCTTTGATTTTAATAGTGAAGGGATAAATCTGTCCACTACCATCCTTTACACCATCTGTGCTAGGGAGCAGCTCTCGGGCTGCAGCCATTTTTGCACCAGGTGTAACAGGTTGAACATCTGAGACTGGGATGGTTTGTCTTTTTGGTAGCGCCAGAGTTGCATCTGTTGCACCCGGACTGCCAAGGTTATGCCCAAAAAGTGTCATAATCTTCACTCTCAGCTTGCTGTACTCCTTGGCATCTTGCAGGGCCCATTTGTAGGATGCTTTCTGTGGTTCCACAATACGGTACAGATTTAGAACCTCTGCTTCATTGCTACGGGAGAAGTTTTTCCCTGTCTGACACCCTCTCAAATACAGTCAGGAAACAATTGACATCATCTTCCAGAGAGTCATTTTCTGCAAGGCCTCCAGTACTGTTCGCCTCACGCAAATACCGTCCCTTTGATTGGTGGAAAGTGCAGTCTCCCTGCCCGGACAGTTTCCACTAAGAGAGTCATGTGCTACTAATGTTGCCACTGCTGCTGCTGTTTTTGCCACTGCTGCTGTTGCTGTTGAAACTGTTGCATCAGGGGTTTGTTGGTCTCTTGTTGGACATGCATCAGTTGCTTCACAATCTCTTCAATTTTGTCCAATTTCGCTTGCACCACTGCAGCTGCTTACACCCAGGACATACAAATTCTAAGGACTAAGAACAACGGGAGTGTTCGAAATGCGTTCAGCAAACTTATGGCTGTTCTTCTCCAATGATCTGTTGGTCATCTGTAAGCAGCTTTCCAATTTTAAAATGTTGAAATAAATTTTCTTAATTTTATTCCAGAGCTGGATTTTTTCTTCTTTTCCATACAAATTTTATCCAGCAAAACAAGATTAGCAAACTGGTCATCTGTGCTCTCTGGGACTTCATACCCGCATTGTTGACCAATTGTAGGGATTTACATGTTTTTAGGCAGCTGGTAGCTATCACACAGACACATAGTTTATGGGTCAAATGGAGTTTTATTGAAGTGCATAGACTTCCAGAAAAATGGAAAGCAAACAGCCTTTCTCTGGCATAAAGGAACAAAATAAACAGGTGCACAATTGACACCATGGAGGCTGCCAGGGTTAAGCCGAGAACATGTCATATTCTCCACCTTCAGCTTGCTGTACTCCTTGGTGTCCTGCAGGGCAAGGTCATATTATGCTTTCTTTAGTTTCCAGTAAAGTACAGATCTAGGACCTCTCAGCATTGCTGCAGGGGCAGTCTTTCCCTGTCTGCCACCCTTTCAAATACAGTCAATAATTCCCCAGTAAGGTACGGCATATACAGGCACATGCAGACTCACCCATTCAGATAGATGTCCAGCTGTCTCTCAAGTTCTGTCACAGAGACTAACACCAAGATTCATATTTTCAAAAAATGAAATGTAGGATTTACATAGCTTTGAGGCTTTTGCATTAAATAATTTCAGGAGCCAACTGCCTTATGCTCTACACTGTTTCACCTTTGCAAGAAAGCATTGTCTACTCTCATGTGTCTGCCACTCATTCATCATCAGATCCCATACTGATGCCAAGGTTATTATTATTATTTATTTATATAGCACCATTGATTCCATGGTGCTGTACATGAGAATGGGTTACATACAAATTACAGATATCACTTACAGTAAGCAAACCAACAATTACAGACTGATACAGAGGGGCGAGGACCCTGCCCTTGCGGGCTTACATTCTACAGGAGGGTGGGGATGGAGATGTAAGGGGGTTACCTTCTCTGCTCCATGCCTGGAACCACTTAGCTGTGCAGCAGGTTTCCCTGGGGGCAGACGTAGAGACCGGGACAGGAAGGAAGCCGGGCTGAGGGTGAAAAAGGGTGCTCGTTCCAGGGCTAGAGCAGCATGTACTGGAGAGAGAGCAGCGTGTGCAGCAGAGAGAGCAGCGGGCACAGCGGGGAGAGCAGCGGATACAGCGGCCAGAACAGCATGCAGCTGCGCTCCGGGGAAGAGAGAGAGCTCTAGGACAGAGGACTGATACAGGGAGATTGTCCAGAAAGACTACTCTTGTGAGTACATGAAAGCGGACTCTGCTGTGACTGGAGAGGTGCGCCCTGACGCCCGTGCAGAGACAGTGACCCGTGCAGAGACAGTGACCCATGCAGAGACAGTGACCCGTGCAGAGACAGTGGCCCCTAGTACCCACGGTATTAGTGCAGAGCCCCTGATTCCTGTTGAGAGACCCAATAATAGACTGAGCATCATTCTCCCGGGATAGGCTGCACTGTTGAAGCAAAAGACTCAGAGCACAGGGGACCCCGTTTGCCTAGCATCCCCTCTGCCCACCACAGTAACCCCTTAAACCCCCAGTTGCAGGTTCCTAGAGACTACACATCCCACGGATAACAGAGGGATGACAAGTGCCGCTATTTCTCGGCGCTTACATTGTAGAAGATGACCCTACAAGCAAGTCCTCATAAGACTGATAAGTGTTTTTCCAAGAAATTCCGTTTACCACTGTTATACTGTTTGACTGTATTGGAACCTATACTGCTTCCCATGTATTTGCAGTTATTTTATCAGTTTATATTCTACTGTTTTCTCCCTGCGAGGAGAATATTGCTCCTGTTAAGATGATGAGGGCATGCATAAGCATTTTAGTAGATTGATGGTTGAGGAAAGGACGGATTCTGGAGATATTTTTGAGCTGGAGGCGACAGTAGGTGGAAAGAGCTTGAATGTGTGGTTTGAATGACAGGGCTGAGTCAAGGGTTACTCCGAGGCAGTGGACTTCCGGTACGGGGGAAAGCGTGAAGTCGTTAATTGCGATAGATAGGTCAGGTATGGAAGGTCTATGAGATGGAGGAAAGATGATGAGTTTAGATTTATCCACATTGAGTTTGAGGAAGTTAGAGGAGAAGAAGGAGGATATGGCTGACAGACACTCCGGGATTCTGGGCAGCAGAGAGGTGACGTCTGGGCCAGAAAGGTAGAGCTGAGTGTCATCAGCATAAAGGTGGTACTGGAATCCATGGGACTTTATGATTGTCCCAGGCCAAGTGTATAGATTGAGAAGAGTAGGGGTCCTAGAACAGAGCCTTGGAGGACTACAATAGAGAGAGGGTAGGATGAGGAGGTAGTGTGGCAGTGGGAGACGCTGCATGTGCGGTTGGAAAGGTATGAGGAGATCCAGGATAGGGCGAGGTCTTTGATGCCAAAGGAGGAGAGGATCTGTAGTAGGAGGCAGTGGTCAAGTGTATCAAAAGCAGAGGACAGGTCTAGAAGGAGTACAGAGTATTGTCTGTTAGCTTTGGCTGCAAGTAGGTCATTAGTGATTTTGGTCAGGGCTGTCTATGTTGAGTGATGGGGCGGAAACCAGATTGTAGAATGTCAAAGAGCAAGTTAGATGAGAGGTGGGAGGAAAGTTCAGCGTGGACGTGCTGCTCCAGGATTTTGGAAGCGAATGGAAGCAGCGATATTGGGCAATAGCTGGACATAGCTGTTGGATCGAGGGTTGGCTTTTTAAGGATAGGCGTGATAGTGGCATGTTTAAAAGCAGAAGGGAAGGTGCCATAAGTTAGTGATAGGTTCAAGAGGTGGGTTAGGGATGGGATAAGTGTGGTGGTGAGGTTGGGGAGGAGGTGGGATGGGATGGGATCAAGCGCACAGGTGGTGAGGTGCGATTTGGAGAGGAGACAATTAAGCCCCCCTTCAGTGATCTTGGAGAGGGAGTTTATGGGGTTTGGGCATTGGTCTGATATACAAAGGGGTTGTGGTGGTTGAACAATGAAGACTTGCCTTGTTTGGTTGATCTTATTTTTAAAGTGTGTGGCAAAGTCCTCAGCAGAGATGAGGGAGGTTGGAGGGGGCAGTGGGGGGCAGAGGAGGGAGTTAAAGGTTTTGAATAACTGTTTAGGGTTGTAGGATAGGGAAGATACGAGGGTTGTGAAGTAGGCCTGTTTAGCAGAGGTGAGAGCAGATTTAAAAGCGAGTGTTGCCTGTTTGTATGCAGTGAAGTCGTCTTGCGAATGTGTTTTCTTCCAATGCCGTTCTGGAAACCTGGACAGTTGCCGTAGCTTTTTAGTGGTGTCATTGTGCCAGGGTTCCATGACAGTCCAAAGCATCCAAGGACAGTTCACTAACCTGAAATTTTTTCTGCTTTCTCATTGCTCCACCTTTCTTCCTTTTTAGTACCCAATGACTCAGAGGACTTACAATATTCTTATTTCAACAGTAGTGCAGTATTATAGGGTTCACTCCATCCACACCACTGATTCTCAACATCTAACAGATATAGACAGCAGTTACACTCAACTCGGCAAGTTAATGGAGCGTCTCCAGTAGGGCTGTGGGGTACTCGGTACCGGGTCCTTCAGTTCTCGGTGGGGATGTCGCGGTGGCTGACCCGGTCCGTGGCCCTAGGGACGTCCGTTGTAAAATGGGGAAAAGGTCTTTAAAGGGATAATGTTCGTGACGCCACCTGTGGTATTCAGTCAGGGTGACCGACGTTGCTTAGGGGTCCGCTGGGGTGATGTGATGGCAGCTAGATGGTATACCTTCCCACAGCTGAAGTGTATCCCCAGGGCTTCCCAGAGTGTAGATGGTGGATGGTGTGAGGCGCAGTGAAGAATGAGGACACAAGGTTGCAGTCTCTTTACCTTTACTGAAGGCTTCAGCATCCACAGTCCAGGGTACAGACCACAGGGTAGGCAGAGTCCAGCCAGTCTGAAGGACTCTAAATACTTTTTGGAAACTTCTTCACTCTCCTTTGGTATGCGATCACTTCTGCTGGAGCTTCTAGAGTTCACCCTCACCCATAATTTCTTTGTTTTCAAAGGGTCCTTCTACCTGCAGCTCCAGGGGACCGCTATGGGGGCAGCTTTTGCACCCGCATATGCTGGTCTTTTCCTGGGGCTGTGGGAGAGGGACCTTCCTCTGTCAGATGAACAGGGGTCGATTGAGCGTGTCCCTTTGTGGACACGCTACATCGATGATGTCTTCTTCATCTGGCAGGGCACATCCGTCGACCTTACGCAGTTTATGTCTCTCCTGCAACGACCTGAATATCCATCTTACGTTTATATCCAATGTCGACTTCATAGACTTTTTGGATGTCACAATAAAGAGGAATAGTGGGGGTGTTTTGAATACGGACATATTTCGTAAAAAAACATCAACCAATACCCTAATACACACTACCTCGGGACATCCAAAACACATGGTAAAATCTATTCCGGTGGGGCAGTTCCTCCGTCTAAGACGAATCTGTTCCAGTATAGTTGATTTTGAAAAGCGTGCTGAGGAGCTGTCCCTAAGATTTAGGGAACGTGGATATAGTGGGAGGTCTATAAAAAGAGCATACTTGAGAGCCAAACATACCTCCAGAGATAATTTGGTGTATGGCCCCCCTGTACGACCTCCCTCAGGTGTGAATGGAAAGACTAGGTTTATTACCACCTACAGCAGCCAATCCGATCAGATACGTCGGTCCTTGGAGAAAGCATGGCCTATCTTAAAGGTGGATCCGATTATTGGGAAATTCCTCCCCACTCGACCTCTGATGACATTCAGACGTGCTAGGAACCTCCGGGACTGTTTGGTACGAAGTCACTATGTGAGTCAACATCCTCCAACTTTCCTGGAGAGATCCACTCCCAGGGCTGGATGCTATCCGTGTGGCCGCTGTGTCGCCTTACCCAATGTGGATACTTGTGACACATTTACTGATTCAAGGGGTACCAGGACATACTCTATTAGATCACGTATCACGTGTGTTACGCGTTATGTGATCTATCATGCTACCTGTCCATGCGGACTGATCTACGTAGGATTAACTACTCGCCAAATGAAAGTCCGCATTAGGGAGCATGTCCTGGGGATACAGGCGGCCTGTGGCCACGCGGATGCATCTAAGCTTGATACACTACCTAGACATTTCAAGGAGTTTCATGGCTGTAATGCATCATTATTAAGGGTCAGAAGTATTGATACCCTAAGAATAAACATCAGGGGGGGTCAACTCTCCAAAAGGTTGGGTAGACTGGAGACGCAATGGATTTGGCGTCTCCGGACTGTCCACCCGGAGGGTTTAAATGAAAATATTTCATTCGCCCCATTTTTTTTGTCCACTGGTTGCTTGTGCTACATTTCTCTGTGTATACTTCCGCATGTACTTGTTTTTACTTGATTTTAATGGGTGGAATTTTATTTTCAGTACTGATGCTGTGGCACATAAAGGAGGATTATTTGGCTATCTCCCTGGAAAGATGTCAGTCACCCAGATGGATCTTATGTACTCATTTGAAATGTGGAACCAATAGGCGGACTGTGACCAGGGTGGTCGAAGATATCCACTTGGACTATATTTATATTCATTTCTCATTATATCTGTATCTACAAAACTAGATTACTATGGACTTCGGCCACTCTTTTATCCGCTATGGTCAAACTATGTTTTTTCCATCTTTTTCATCTAGAGACAATCTCCTTAAATGTTGGGATGAGTTTAGCCATACATTAATGGGTATATTGTTTATCACATTTCTTTTTTTCATTCTTTTCATTTTTTTGCTTTAATGTATCCTTTACTTATTAGTTTATTGTTTATGTGGGCTATTCCAATCTGAGTATGTTAGGGTGATCGGTATTGGTACAGTATTAGTCAGTTATATCTTGACTAACTAATATGATGCGCTGATATATGGCTAATTAATGGGCCATTGCTGTGTTTCCTGTTTACCTTGTAAGTCTGTAAATTCTGCTGACCATTGATTTGTCCCCAGTAGTTGCGCTGTAGCTTCTATTAATATGTCCGTTCAGCCTCTAGTGCGCATGTCGGACTACATAAAAATGGCTGCCGCTATTATTTTTTCTTGTAGCTACTAGGGTTGAGCGAAACGGGTCGATCATTTTCAAAAGTCGCCGACTTTTGGCTAAGTCGGCGTCTCATGAAACCCGATCCGACCCCTGTGCTTGTCGGCCATGCGGTACGCGACTTTCGCGCCAAAGTCGCGTTTCAATGACGCGAAAAGCGCCATTTCTCAGCCAATGAAGGTGAACGCAGAGTGTGGGCAGCGTGATGACATAGATCCTGGTCCCCACCATCTTAGAGAAGGGCATTGCAGTGATTGGCTTGCTGTCTGCGGCGTCACAGGGGCTATAAAGGGGCGTTCCCGCCGACCGCCATCTTACTGCTGCTGATCTGAGCTTAGGGAGAGGTTGCTGCCGCTTCGTCAGAAGCAGGGAGAGCGTTAGGCAGGGTCCACTAACCACCAAACCGCTTGTGCTGTAGCGATTTCCACTGTCCAACACCACCTTCGGTGTGCAAGGACAGTGGAAGCTATTTTTTTTTTTTTTTTTCCTCAGCGCTGTAGCTCATTGGGCTGCCCTAGAAGGCTCCGTGATAGCTGTATTGCTGTGTGTACGCCACTGTGGAAACCAACTGCTTTTTTCAAAGCACATATCCTCTTGTTCCTTTCTGCACAGCTATCTTTTTTGTTTGTCCACACTTTTTATTTAATTTGTGCATCAGTCCACTCCTATTGCTGCCTGCCATACCTGGCTTAGATTACTGCAGGGAGATAGTAATTGTAGGACAGTCCCTGTTTTTTTTTTGTTTTTTTTGTGGGAGATTAAGATTGGCATTTCTGCTACAGTGCCATCCCTGTGTGTGCCATCTCTCACTGAGTGGGCCATAGAAAGCCTATTTATTTTTTCCGTGATTTGTGTTCTAAATTCTACCTCAACACAAAAACACTACATCAATCAGTGGTAGAAAAATATTGGCCTCAGTCAGGGCTTGTGTGCCACTGCTGTGTGTGCTATCTCTCATTCAGTGGGCTATAGAAAGCCTATTTATTTATTTATTTTTTTTCTTATTATTTGGTTTCTAAAGTCTCCCTGAAAAAAAAAAAAAAAAAAAACAGTGGGAGAGTAATATTGCCCTTTCAGCTTGTGTGCCAGTCTTGACTCCTGGGTGTGCCACCTCTCTCTCATTCAGTGGGCCATAGAAAGCCTATTTATTTTTTTGGTTTTTTTAATATTATTTGGTTTCTAAAGTCTCCCTGAAAATAAAAAAAAAAAACTTAAAAAAACAGTGGGAGAGTAATATTGCCCTTTCAGCTTGTGTGCCAGTCTTGACTCCTGGGTGTGCCACCTCTCTCATTCAGTGGGCCATAGAAAGTCTATTTATTTTTTTTTTAAATATTATTGGGATTCTAAAGTCTCCCTTAAAAAACAAAAAATACATAAAAAAACAGTGGGAGAGTAATATTGCCCTTTCAGCTTGTGTGCCAGTCTTGACTCCTGGGTGTGCCACCTCTCTCATTCAGTGGGCCATAGAAAGCATTTTTTTTTTTCCTTGATTTGTGTTCTAAAATCTACCTCAACACAAAAACACTACATCAATCAGTGGGAGAAAAATATTGGCCTCAGTCAGGGCTTGTGTGCCACTGCTGTGTGTGCTATCTCTCATTCAGTGGGCTATAGAAAGCCTATTTATTTATTTATTTTTTTTCTTATTATTTGGTTTCTAAAGTCTCCCTGAAAAAAAAAAAAAAAAAAAAAAACAGTGGGAGAGTAATATTGCCCTTTCAGCTTGTGTGCCAGTCTTGACTCCTGGGTGTGCCACCTCTCTCTCATTCAGTGGGCCATAGAAAGCCTATTTATTTTTTTGTTTTTTTTAATATTATTTGGTTTCTAAAGTCTCCCTGAAAAAAAAAAATAAATAAATTAGGTGGGAGATTAATATTGACATTAGTGCTTGAGTGACAGTCCTGCGTGTGTGTCATCTCTGTGATTTTGTGCCACAGAAAACAGAGTGTGTAACATTGTGCCTGATTTTCCTTGTGGTCTCACCAACCTGTTAAGGGATATTGAAATCATACTGAAGTTATAGCTCACCGTGTAAGTTGTTTGACAGCAACAAATAAAGTTACTTTGGTTAAGATTTTAAAACAATGAGGAAGTCTGGTGCAAGAGGTCGTCGTGGGCGTTCATTGTCAGCTGGTAATGATGGTAGTGGTAGTGGAGCATCAGGTGGTCGTGGGGATAAAAATATTCCACCTAAGTCTGGAGCTGTGGAGCCAGTTTCGTCGTCAGGCTACACAAGGCCTCGAACGCTCTCTTTTCTGGGAGTAGGAAAACCGCTTTTAAAGGCGGAGCAGCAACAGCAAGTTTTGGCTTACATTGCAGACTCAGCCTCTAGCTCTTTTGCCTCCTCTTCCGAAACTGGTAAATGTAAAAGCAGCGCGTCGCTTGTGGATGTTCACGGTCAGGGACAAGTCGCTTCCTTGTCCTCCTCAGCAAAAACTACAACAAGAGAGAAGGATGCAGCAGGCGACACAACGGGTCACTCCATGGAGCTCTTTACACATACCGTCCCTGGCTTAGAAAGTGAAACATTTAACAGGCCATGCCCATTACAAGTATATTCTGACATGGAGTGCACTGATGCACAGCCACAGCCAGAGTACTATGCTGCTCCTTTGACTCAGACCACCACATTGCCCTCTCAGGGTACAGATCCACAATCAGACCCTGATGAGACTATGTTGCCCCGCCACGAACGCTATACCACCGACCGACACAGTGAAACAGACGAAGTTGCACACGAGCTCGAAGAGGAGGTAATAGATGACCCAGTTATTGACCCCGATTGGCAGCCATTGGGGGAACAGGGTGCAGGCGGCAGTAGTTCAGAAGCGGAGGTGGAGGAGGGGCCGCAGCAGGCATCAACATCGCAACAGGTTCCATCTGCCGGGCCCGTATCTGGCCCAAAACGCGTGTCAAAGCCAAAACCTGTTGGAGCACAGCATTGCCATCCGGTTAAAGCTCAGTCTGCAATCCCTGAAAAGGGATCCGAGTCTAGGAAGAGTGCAGTCTGGCATTTTTTTAAACAACATCCAACTGATCAGCGCAAAGTCATCTGTCAAAAATGTTCAACTAGCTTAAGCAGAGGTCAGAATCTGAAAAGTCTAAATACTAGTTGCATGCATAGACACTTAACCACCATGCATTTTCAAGCCTGGACTAACTACCAAACGTCCCTCAAGGTTGTAGCACCCTCGGCCAATGAAGCTAGTCAGCAACGCAACATCCCTTCCGTCACTGTAAGGCCACCATTTTCCGCACCACCGGCAGTATCTGTGCAGGTTTCTTTGCCAGCCAAAAGCAGTCAGGGTCAGGGAATCACCAGTTTTGTAGGAGGAAATATTGCATCTAGGGCACCGGCGGAAACAATACCGTCTCCAACCGTCTCTCAGTCTGCCATGTACACCGGCACACCCGAAAGTTCCACGATCTCCAGCTCTCCAGTCCAGCTCACCCTACATGAGACTCTGGTTAGAAAAAGGAAGTACTTATCCTCGCATCCGCGTACACAGGGTTTTAACGCCCACATAGCTAGACTAATCTCGTTAGAGATGATGCCCTACCGGTTAGTTGAAAGCGAAGCTTTCAAAGCCCTGATGGAGTACGCTGAACCACGATACGAGCTACCCAGTCGACACTTTTTTTCCAGAAAAGCCATCCCAGCCCTGCACCAGCATGTTAAACAGCGCATCGTCCATGCACTCAGGCAATCTGTGAGTACAAAGGTGCACCTGACTACAGATGCATGGACCAGTAGGCATGGCCAGGGACGTTATGTGTCCATCACGGCACACTGGGTGAATGTGGTGGATGCAGGGTCCACAGGCGACATCAATTTAGGGACAGTTGTGCCTAGCCCACGGTCTAGGAAACAGTTGGCTGTAGGCGTTCGCACCCCCTCCTCCTCCTCCTCCTCGTCCTCCTGCAGAAGCTACAGCTCTTCCACAGAACGCAGTCTGCCAACCACTCCATCGGCAGATGACACTGTTGCACACCAGTTGTCCCATTATGGGCCAGCTACTGCCAAGCGTCAGCAGGCTGTATTGGCTATGAAGTGCTTGGGCGACAACAGACACACCGCGGAAGTTCTGTCCGAGTTCTTGCAACAAGAAACACAGTCGTGGCTGGGCACAGTAGATCTTGAGGCAGGCAAGGTAGTGAGTGATAACGGAAGGAATTTCATGGCTGCCATCTCCCTTTCCCAACTGAAACACATTCCTTGCCTGGCTCACACCTTAAACCTGGTGGTGCAGTGCTTATTGAAAACTTATCCTGGGTTCTCCGACCTGCTCCTCAAAGTGCGTGCACTTTGCTCACATATCCGACGTTCGCCTGTACACGCCAGCCGTATGCAGACCTATCAGTGGTCTTTGAACCTTCCCCAGCATCGCCTAATCATAGACGTTGCAACAAGGTGGAACTCAACACTGCACATGCTTCAGAGACTGTGCGAACAGAGGCGTGCTGTTATTTATTTGTGGGAGGATACACGGGCAGGCAGTAGGATGGCAGACATGGAGTTGTCAGGTGTGCAGTGGTCTAAGATACAAGACATGTGTCAAGTCCTTCAGTGTTTTGAGGAATGCACACGGCTGGTTAGTGCAGACAACGCCGTAATAAGCATGAGCATCCCCCTAATGCGTCTGCTGATGCAAAGTTTGACGCACATAAAGGAGCAGGCGTCTGCACCAGAGGAAGAGGAAAGCCTTGATGACAGTCAGCCATTGTCTGGTCAGGGCAGTGTACAGGACGAGGTAGCGGGCGAAGAGGAGGTGGAGGACGAGGAGGATGATGGGGATGAGTATATTTTTAATGCCGAACCTTTCCCGGGGGCACAGGAAATTGGTTGCGTGTCACGGCCGGGTTCTGGTTTTTTGAGGGACACAAGTGACGTAGATTTGCCTGCAACTGCCCCTCAACCAATCACAACCGGAGATTTGACAACTGGAACTTTGGCCCACATGGCGGATTATGCCTTACGTATCCTAAAAAGGGACACACGCATTACGAAAATGATGAACGATGACGATTACTGGTTGGCCTGCCTCCTTGATCCACGCTATAAAGGCAAATTGCAAAATATTATGCCACATGAGAACTTGGAACTAATATTAGCAACCAAACAATCAACTCTTGTTGACCGTTTGCTTCAGGCATTCCCAGCACACAGCGCACGTGATCGTTCTCACACGAGCTCCAGGGGGCAGCAGACTAGGAGTGTTAGGGGTGCACACATCAGAAGTGGCGTTGGACAGAGGGGTTTTCTGACCAGGTTGTGGAGTGATTTTGCTATGACCGCAGACAGGACAGGTACTGCTGCATCAATTGAAAGTGACAGGAGACAACATTTGTCCAGTATGGTTACTAACTATTTTTCATCCCTTATCGATGTTCTCCCTCAACCGTCATTCCCATTTGATTACTGGGCCTCCAAATTAGACACCTGGCCAGAATTGGCAGAATATGCATTGCAGGAGCTTGCTTGCCCGGCAGCAAGTGTCCTATCAGAAAGAGTATTCAGTGCTGCAGGTTCAATATTAACCGAAAAAAGGACTCGTCTGGCTACCCAAAATGTTGACGATCTAACATTCATTAAAATGAACCACAACTGGATTTCGAAATCTTTTGCCCCACCTTGCCCGGCCGACACCTAGCTTTCCTATGAAAAGCTCTTGCCTGTGAATTACTTTTCTAATGTCTAATTTGCTGCAGCTGATTGTACAGCATACGACATGTTTACACCTCCCTAAATGGCAAAACTCCCCACACGGGGCCGTGGTATCGCGACTTGGCGCAAGCACCCGTGAGACTGCTGTTTGTCTGAAGAGGTGGGTGTGCTCGCTTTTGGTTGACGGCATTGCTACTGGGTCCCTCATAGTACAATGTAGTGTCTCTGGCGGTGGTGGTGCGCACCCAACGTCAGACACACCGTTGTAACATGAGGGGCCCTGGGGCGGTCCCGCCGGCCTCAAGAGAGTTCCCCCCTACCCCAGCTCAAAATGTGCTCTACCACGTGCAAAATTATGTCGCACAGCTCCACCAATCTTTAGTCTATTCGCTGACATCATTCAATGTCTGGCACTGACAATACAAATTTGTAGACATCTATGATGCAACTTAAAGTAGTCTGTGTCTGTGTCCTATATTGGCACCATTAAATAGTTACTGCCAAATTACTATGTCAGAAACTCAGTAGATGAGCCCACCCCTGTACCTAAGTATGCCACCTTTTTTTTTGTTTTGGTTGTTTTGCGAGACATTAACATCTATTTATATTTTGGGAGTACTGGGACAGACACTCCTTGCACTACTCCTCCACTCACCACCAAGCTGCCTGTGTATCCATGTAACCGCTGTAAAGCTGCCATGAGCCTATTGTTTGTTATTTTAGGCCTTTGATAGCCTGTCTGCGGTCCCTACTTTAAATACTCCTCCACTGACCACCAAGCTGCCTGCCCGTGTATCCATGTAACCGCTGTAAAACTGCCATAAGCCTATTGTTTGTTATTTTAGGCCTTTGATAGCCTGTCTGCGGTCCCTACTTTAAATACTCCTCCACTGACCACCAAGCTGCCTGCCCGTGTATCCATGTAACCGCTGTAAAGCTGCCATGAGCCTATTGTTTGTTATTTTAGGCCTTTGATAGCCTGTCTGCGGTCCCTACTTTAAATACTCCTCCACTGACCACCAAGCTGCCTGCCCGTGTATCCATGTAACCGCTGTAAAACTGCCATGAGCCTATTGTTTGTTATTTTAGGCCTTTGATAGCCTGTCTGCGGTCCCTACTTTAAATACTCCTCCACTGACCACCAAGCTGCCTGCCCGTGTATCCATGTAACCGCTGTAAAACTGCCATAAGCCTATTGTTTGTTATTTTAGGCCTTTGATAGCCTGTCTGCGGTCCCTACTTTAAATACTCCTCCACTGACCACCAAGCTGCCTGTGTATCCATGTAACCGCTGTAAAGCTGCCATGAGCCTATTGTTTGTTATTTTAGGCCTTTGATAGCCTGTCTGCGGTCCCTACTTTAAATACTCCTCCACTGACCACCAAGCTGCCTGCCCGTGTATCCATGTAACCGCTGTAAAACTGCCATGAGCCTATTGTTTGTTATTTTAGGCCTTTGATAGCCTGTCTGCGGTCCCTACTTTAAATACTCCTCCACTGACCACCAAGCTGCCTGCCCGTGTATCCATGTAACCGCTGTAAAACTGCCATAAGCCTATTGTTTGTTATTTTAGGCCTTTGATAGCCTGTCTGCGGTCCCTACTTTAAATACTCCTCCACTGACCACCAAGCTGCCTGCCCGTGTATCCATGTAACCGCTGTAAAGCTGCCATGAGCCTATTGTTTGTTATTTTAGGCCTTTGATAGCCTGTCTGCGGTCCCTACTTTAAATACTCCTCCACTGACCACCAAGCTGCCTGCCCGTGTATCCATGTAACCGCTGTAAAACTGCCATAAGCCTATTGTTTGTTATTTTAGGCCTTTGATAGCCTGTCTGCGGTCCCTACTTTAAATACTCCTCCACTGACCACCAAGCTGCCTGCCCGTGTATCCATGTAACCGCTGTAAAGCTGCCATGAGCCTATTGTTTGTTATTTTAGGCCTTTGATAGCCTGTCTGCGGTCCCTACTTTAAATACTCCTCCACTGACCACCAAGCTGCCTGCCCGTGTATCCATGTAACCGCTGTAAAACTGCCATGAGCCTATTGTTTGTTATTTTAGGCCTTTGATAGCCTGTCTGCGGTCCCTACTTTAAATACTCCTCCACTCACCACCAAGCTGCCCGTGTATCCATGTAACCGCTGTAAAACTGCCATGAGCCTATTGTTTGTTATTTTAGGCCTTTGATAGCCTGTCTGCGGTCCCTACTTTAAATACTCCTCCACTCACCACCAAGCTGCCCGTGTATCCATGTAACCGCTGTAAAACTGCCATGAGCCTATTGTTTGTTATTTTAGGCCTTCGAAGCCTGTCTGCGGTCCCTCCTTCCACTAGGCCTCCACTGACCAGACCACTGCTGCCCGTGTACCCCTGGAACCAATTTTAAAGTGCCTACAGCCAGCCCATTTTATTGTGTTAGGCCTTCGAAGCCTGTCTGCGGTCCCTCCTTCCACTAGGCCTCCACTGACCAGACCACTGCTGCCCGTGTACCCCTGGAACCAATTTTAAAGTGCCTACAGCCAGCCCATTTTATTGTGTTAGGCCTTCGAAGCCTGTCTGCGGTCCCTCCTTCCACTAGGCCTCCACTCACCTGACCACTGCTGCCTGTGTACCCCTGGAACCAATAATAAAGTGCCTACAGCCAGCCCATTTTATTATGTTAGGCCTTTGAAGCCTGTCTGCGGTCCCTCCTTCCACTAGGCCTCCACTGACCAGACCACTGCTGCCCGTGTACCCCTGGAACCAATAATAAAGTGCCTACCGCCAGCCCATTTTATTATGTTAGGCCTTCGAAGCCTGTCTAAGGTCCCTCCTTCCACTAGGCCTCCACTCACCTGACCACTGCTGCCCGTGTACCCCTGGAACCAATAATAAAGTGCCTAGAGCCTATTTTTTTATTTAATTTAATATTAATAAAGCCAGGATGAACTACGATATACCACGCTATGAGCTACCCAGTTGACAATTCTTTAGCGAGAAAAGCCATCCCACCCCTCCACCTGCATGTTAAAGACCGCATTGTCCTTGCATTCTGTCAATTTGTCAGTCCAAAGGTATACCTGACAACAGACACATGGACCTGTAGGCCTGGCCACGGAAGGTTACGTGTCCTTTGTGGCTAAATGGGTTAATGTATTGGATGCATGGTCCACACAGGGGACAGCCTGCAAAGTCTGTCTGCAGTCCCTAATTCAAGTTGTCCTCAACTGAATAAAGCTGAGCTTCTACCTTCTGGCTCTGATTAACTGCTGTTTTTAAAAAAATTGGCTGTTCCGTCCTTCTAAAGGTGTCTGCCCCTGCCTGGTGTTGTCCTCAACTGAATAAAGCTGAGCTTCAACCTTCAGTTCCAAACATACAACAGAAAACTGGTACAATACAAAAAGTGGCCTCCAGCTACAAAAACTTTCTCCTACAAGTAGTTAACTGACAGTTTTTTTTCCAGTGAAAACACAGATATGGCATCCAACGAGTGTTGTCCTGTCTCGTCTTCTTTATATTATTGCCAAGAAGCTGCAACTGAATAAAGCTGAGCTTCAACCTTCAGTTCCAAATTACCATTTTTAAAAAAGCAATTGGCTGTTCCGGCCTACTAAAGGTGTCTGTCTGCCCCTGCCTGGTGTTGTCCTCAACTGAATAAAGCTGAGCTTCAACCTTCTGTTCCAAATTACCATTTTTAAAAATGCAATTGGCTGTTCCGGCCTACTAAAGGTGTCTGTCTGCCCCTGCCTGGTGTTGTCCTCAACTGAATAAAGCTGAGCTTCTACCTTCTGCCTCTTACTAACTGCTGTTTTTGTAAAAAAGCAATTGGCTGTTCCGGCCTACTAAAGGTGTCTGTCTGCCCCTGCCTGGTGTTGTCCTCAACTGAATAAAGCTGAGCTTCAACCTTCAGTTCCAAATTACCATTTTTAAAAATGCAATTGGCTGTTCCGGCCTACTAAAGGTGTCTGTCTGCCCCTGCCTGGTGTTGTCCTCAACTGAATAAAGCTGAGCTTCAACCTTCTGTTCCAAATTACCATTTTTAAAAATGCAATTGGCTGTTCCGGCCTACTAAAGGTGTCTGTCTGCCCCTGCCTGGTGTTGTCCTCAACTGAATAAAGCTGAGCTTCAACCTTCTGTTCCAAATTACCATTTTTAAAAAAGCAATTGGCTGTTCCGGCCTACTAAAGGTGTCTGTCTGCCCCTGCCTGGTGTTGTCCTCAACTGAATAAAGCTGAGCTTCTACCTTCTGTTCCAAATTACCATTTTTAAAAAAGCAATTGGCTGTTCCGGCCTACTAAAGGTGTCTGTCTGCCCCTGCCTGGTGTTGTCCTCAACTGAATAAAGCTGAGCTTCAACCTTCTGTTCCAAATTACCATTTTTAAAAATGCAATTGGCTGTTCCGGCCTACTAAAGGTGTCTGTCTGCCCCTGCCTGGTGTTGTCCTCAACTGAATAAAGCTGAGCTTCTACCTTCTGCCTCTTACTAACTGCTGTTTTTTTAAAAAATTGGCTGTTCCGGCCTACTAAAGGTGTCTGTCTGCCCCTGCCTGGTGTTGTCCTCAACTGAATAAAGCTGAGCTTCTACCTTCTGCCTCTTACTAACTGCTGTTTTTTTTAAAAATTGGCTGTTCCGGCCTACTAAAGGTGTCTGTCTGCCCCTGCCTGGTGTTGTCCTCAACTGAATAAAGCTGAGCTTCAACCTTCTGTTCCAAATTACCATTTTTAAAAATGCAATTGGCTGTTCCGGCCTACTAAAGGTGTCTGTCTGCCCCTGCCTGGTGTTGTCCTCAACTGAATAAAGCTGAGCTTCAACCTTCTGTTCCAAATTACCATTTTTAAAAAAGCAATTGGCTGTTCCGGCCTACTAAAGGTGTCTGTCTGCCCCTGCCTGGTGTTGTCCTCAACTGAATAAAGCTGAGCTTCTACCTTCTGTTCCAAATTACCATTTTTAAAAAAGCAATTGGCTGTTCCGGCCTACTAAAGGTGTCTGTCTGCCCCTGCCTGGTGTTGTCCTCAACTGAATAAAGCTGAGCTTCAACCTTCTGTTCCAAATTACCATTTTTAAAAATGCAATTGGCTGTTCCGGCCTACTAAAGGTGTCTGTCTGCCCCTGCCTGGTGTTGTCCTCAACTGAATAAAGCTGAGCTTCTACCTTCTGCCTCTTACTAACTGCTGTTTTTTTAAAAAATTGGCTGTTCCGGCCTACTAAAGGTGTCTGTCTGCCCCTGCCTGGTGTTGTCCTCAACTGAATAAAGCTGAGCTTCAACCTTCTGTTCCAAATTACCATTTTTAAAAAAGCAATTGGCTGTTCCGGCCTACTAAAGGTGTCTGTCTGCCCCTGCCTGGTGTTATCCTCAACTGAATAAAGCTGAGCTTCTACCTTCTGTTCCAAATTACCATTTTTAAAAATGCAATTGGCTGTTCCGGCCTACTAAAGGTGTCTGTCTGCCCCTGCCTGGTGTTGTCCTCAACTGAATAAAGCTGAGCTTCTACCTTCTGCCTCTTACTAACTGCTGTTTTTTTTAAAAATTGGCTGTTCCGGCCTACTAAAGGTGTCTGTCTGCCCCTGCCTGGTGTTGTCCTCAACTGAATAAAGCTGAGCTTCAACCTTCTGTTCCAAATTACCATTTTTAAAAATGCAATTGGCTGTTCCGGCCTACTAAAGGTGAATGTCTGCCCCTGCCTGGTGTTGTCCTCAACTGAATAAAGCTGAGCTTCAACCTTCAGTTCCAAATTACCATTTTTAAAAATGCAATTGGCTGTTCCGGCCTACTAAAGGTGTCTGTCTGCCCCTGCCTGGTGTTGTCCTCAACTGAATAAAGCTGAGCTTCAACCTTCAGTTCCAAATTACCATTTTTAAAAATGCAATTGGCTGTTCCGGCCTACTAAAGGTGTCTGTCTGCCCCTGCCTGGTGTTGTCCTCAACTGAACAAAGCTGAGCTTCCACATTCTGGCTTTCGCCCTATACTATCAGATATTAAACTGCATTTGGCCTACTAGTGTGGTTATGCCCTTGAAACAGTGTCTGCTGCTCTTGGGTTTGCTACTCCACTGAACAAAGCAATGCCGCCTGTTTAGTCCTGTTACCAATTTTGAACTGCATTTAGCCTACTTTATTCTTTGGCCCTATATCTGTTTCCTCCTCATCCTGCCCATTGCCCAGCCACTGCTAGATGAGTCTGCTGGTACATTGACCTAGACCACTACATTCCCCTTATACTCTACACAGCCAGAATCTGACCCTGCTGAAAGTAAGGTTCCCCTTCCCGCATGTTATACCACCTTACACAGGGACAGAGAGGAAGGTGCAGATGAAAGTGCAGGTTCCTTCATCAGGTGGGGGGGCATACTCGTTGGCGACGTCACTGGCACAGGGCCCCTCAGAGTACGCAAAAGTGTCGCTGCTGGTGGGAGGCGCCCCCGCCATGCAAACACACATCGCTGTACTTTGAGGGGCCCTGTGCCAGTGCCAATGCGAACGAGTGGGCCCCCCCTGCTTGCTCAGGATCACAGCACTTGCAACGTTGAAATACTTACCTTTCCCTGCAACACCGCCGTGACGTAGTCCGCATTTCCTGGGCCCACGAAAAACTTGAGCCGGCCCTACTCCCCCCACAACTTTTGCCAAATGACCCCCAATTCCCTATGCCCAACTATTATTATAAAGTTAATTAAGATTGACAAGCTTCAGAAACAAGAATGGATGTTTTTGGCATTAAAATGGGCACTGTAGGTGTTTTCCTGGCCTCCACTCACTGCCGACTATGCTTCCCCATTGACTTGCATTGGGTTTCGTGTTTCGGTCGATCCCCGACTTTTAGCGATAATCGGCCGACTGCACTCGACTCGACGCTGGACAAAATCGGGTTTCACAAAACCCGACTCGATCTTAAAAAAATGAAAGTCGCTCAACTCTAGTAGCTACAGTTCTCTTCTGTATGGCTGCACAGATTTTATCTGCGCATGTCAGACTACAATAATATGGCCGCACAGTGTATTTTTCTATGGCCTTCACTAAGATGGCAGAATGTCGCGATGTGCGAAAGCGCATACACCATTCACCCGCATTAGACTCCGGAACTGTTTTCTCTACCCTTGGCGCCATGGCGCCGTCATTTCGGGAGCACATGGGGCCCCATGTGTTCTCTGTTGTGCGGCGTCAGGTGTACTGGGAGTGGATTTAGGAGGCAGTCCGACGGTATTGGTTAGTTCACTGATTATTGTGTGCCCCTCTCCTTATATATATACTAAACCCAGCACTATACCGTTATACCCCTTGAGAAAGGCACCCGCCGAAACGCGCGTCGGGGTGGACGGGGGTGAGGTACCAGTTCAATTTGCTATATTTTTGCACTAACCGGTATGTACACTATATACATGTTTTATGCGCCAGGCTCCTTTGTGATCCTTCTGGGCTTTAGGTCCAAGTTGCATATGTATACCAGGTAGTCTGACGCATGGTTCTTATTTGTTTTGCTATATTTATGCTGGTTAGTAAATGGCTATTTATATGCTGTAGTTACCTGCCCCCTGTCCCTATAGGTACTTGCTGATGGTTGTACGGGGATTGTTTTCCCTCTGTCATGTTTCTCCCTGGTTTTACTTTCAATAAAGATATTTGTATATTGATATAAAGTGGACTGTTTGCTGCCTTTTTTTCGCTGCTGCTCCAGTCTGAAGGCAAATCCAGAGTCCCCTTATTCAGGTGGAAATCAGTAGCCTTCCTCTAGCGCCTGGGTGTTGTAGTACCTCCCTGCTGAGCGTCTCGGTAAGGTCCTCACAACTGATGTAGATGTTCTAGATGTTATTTCTCTTTCTCTCTGTCCCCCTGATGGAATGGATAGGACAAACCCATATGACCGGTGGGCTGAGGCTTTTTACAGGGACTCTATCACGCCCCGGCCCCCACAAGTTGCCACTGTGCCTCCTGGGTATGGGTCGGGCAACCAATATGGAAATAGCTGTCCTGCCGGTCTCTGGAGCAAAGCTTGGAGACGATTACTCACTCAGTGTTCTGGCTACTGGATCCTGCGCCTCAGAAGGAGGCAGCCTTTTACAGGGCAGAACTCCTTCTGGTTTCCTCTCCTTGTGCTATGACTTCGTTTTCTCACCCACCACAATACAATTCTCTTCTAGTGTCTCTTTCCTAGGATGCTGCCGCACGTCGGGCAGGCGCAGCTCCGTGGCCTTCTGTCTAGGCCTCTGACAGGATCCCACCCCTGTCAGGGACCCACTCTGTCTGCAGCTCTTAGATGATCTTCCTTTCCCGCTGTCTACCTGACAGGGTGCTGCCTGGGTGAAGCCCAGTGAGCTTCTGCCTAACTTCCTATCCAGACCACCAGTTTTACCTCATTGTGAGGAGTGCCCTAATAATAGGAGCGTAGCTCCCCCTGGTGAGCTGGAGTTTGAAGTGTGTTGTGTGGTTTGTAATACCTGGTAAAGAGATCTCCTTTATTGCCTTCAGTCGTAACATCACTCCCCCCTAGAGGAGAACGACATTACTGCAACGACCAGGACTCTGGGGCGCTGCATTAACACCGAGAAACACAATAGATAATCACTTATAGATTCGTGGGGATCTGACCACTGGGACCCCCTCAAAT
This sequence comes from Ranitomeya variabilis, assembly GCF_051348905.1. Classification (NCBI taxonomy): domain Eukaryota; kingdom Metazoa; phylum Chordata; class Amphibia; order Anura; family Dendrobatidae; genus Ranitomeya; species Ranitomeya variabilis. The sequence continues at coordinate 716,503,605 of NC_135233.1, read as the reverse complement.
CCTCATCACAGCGTTCTGAAATGATTGGAGTGTGCAGCTCCACTTTATTCATTGTCTGTAGGAGATATCAAAGCTCTGCACTCGCTCCAAAACTTAGGAGGCTAAAGGGGGGAATGTTCTACAAAGGACAAATGGGACCCCTATAGCATGATAGCATTTCTCCACATAATCTGCAACCAACTTCCTAAGACTAAACTTTGGAGGGATTTATAAAAGCCCTGTCAATGTCTATTGGCAAAACACTAGGAAGGAATCAACACTCACCACAACCACTGAATGGTCACTGATGGACACACATATAACATATACAGTATGTCTCATGACACTTACTGTATATCATGTTGTGTACCTCAAGTTGTGCTGAGAAAAGGAAAAAAAGGAAGGACACATTTGTTTATTTCCATCTTTCTTATCTTCCCAATGGACCATACACCAATTATGGGAGCAATGCATGTCAAGATACCTGATGGAGGCCGCCGTCACAATCTTAAACACTAACGTTTTATTTTTTATTTTTAGGTTTTAAAAACATTAGGCACAACTTGAGCAAACATGCCTTTAAGAAGGAGGTCAATATTTTTTACAAAGTTGCAGTGGATGATTACACCAACATTACACAATGTTGGTTTGTTTAGGCTTTTTTCTGACCTTCCTTTGCTTGTAAATCCTTCTCACAACATAAATGAAACATGTATTTTCAGCTTACATTCAATCTGCATTATTTATTAGGTGGTAGGCCTCAAGTGCATTTAACTTTAGACTTTAGTTCAGAAGAACACTGCTTTTTCACACTGGATCCTATTGATCACATTATTGTAAAGGTGACTATAAAGTGAATGTGAAAACATCATACGCATCAGTGTCTCAAGGTTGCATACTAAATAAATTAACCTTTTCCTGTACTCCTCTGGATTGATATATATGTTATAAAGCACTGATAAAAATATAATAAATATCTGCACTAGGCCTTATTTAGAAATCCATTTGTTTTTTCCATATGAGAAAAAATGGACAGTGTTTCATCAGGGAGCTGAATCCAATTTTCATCCATTTTGGGACCCTGTACATTGGGGATTCTGCTTTTCTATCACGTAAGGAGACCACAAAACTATCATAGAAAATTCTGTGCTCCAGGATGCTTCCTGTATAACAGCTCTGCTTAGCCATACGGCAAGATTAGGGTATGACAAAGTTTCGCTGTATGGCTAAGCAGTACTGTACAGCCACATATTGGGTGTTTCTACATTCAGCAGAAATTGTGGGGCAAATTTTGGTGCCATTTTTCCCAGTGTTAAAATGTAGAATCTAAAGCAATATTTTGGTGGTAAAAATGTAATTATTTTTTTTCTTCATTGCACAATGATATAACATTGTGACCCACCTGTGGTGCCAATATGATAACTGTACCCCCTAGATGAATTAATTGAGAGGTGTAGTTTGTAAAATGGTTTTTTTAATTTTATGCCGTTAAACCAGAGAGTGATGTCACACAAAAATGGTTAATAAATAACATTTCCCACATGTACAATTTACATTAGCTCAATTCTTGAAAAACATTTTTTTTGGTAGGAAATTATAAGAATTAAAAGTTGATCATCAATTTCTTATTTTTCAACAAAATTTACAAAACCATTTTTTAGGGACCACATCACATTTGAAGTGATTATTTGACAGAAAATACACAAAATTGACACCATTCTAAAACTGCACCCCTCACAGTTCTCAAAACCACATTCAAGAAGTTTATTAACCATTAGATGGTGGCCCGATTCTAACGCATCGGGTATTCTAGAATATGTATGTCCACATAGTACATTGCCCAGCCACGTAGTATTTTGCTCAGCCACGTAGTATATTTCCCAGTTACGTAGTATATTGCCCAGTTACATTGTATATTGCCCAGTGACGTAGTATACAGCACAGAGCCACGTAGTATATTGCCCAGTGACGTAGTATACAGCACAGAGCCACATAGTATATTCCCCAGCCACGTAGTATATTGCCCAGTGACGTAGTATACAGCACAGAGCCACAGGGTATATATATTAGATTCCTTGATAAGGCGTTGATCCAGGGAACTAGTCTGATTGCCGTATGTGGGGTCGGGAAGGAATTTTTTTCCCCATGGTGGAGCTTACTCTTACCACATGGTTTTTTTTTGCCTTCCCCTGGATCAACATGTTAGGGCATGTTAGGCTATGGGTTGAACTAGATGGACTTAAAGTCTTCCTTCAACCTTAATAACTATGTAACTATGTAACTATGTAACATAGTATATTGCCCAGCCAAGTAGTATATTGCCCAGTGACGTAGTATACAGCACAGAGCCACATAGTATATTGCTCAGCCACGTAGTATATTGCCCAGTGACGTAGTATACAGCACAGAGCCACATAGTATATTGCACAGCCCATGTAGTATATTGCCCAGCTACGTAGTATAGTGCCCAGCCACGTATGACACAGGGTAAAAAAATAAAAAATAAACATATACTCACGTTCCGCAGGTGCGTTGTAGCTCTGTCGCCTGTGTGGGGTGCAGGCGGCAGCTTCCGGTCCCAGGGTGTGATGACGTCGCGGTCACATGACCGTGACGTAACGGCAGGTCCTTGTCGCGCAGGACCTGTGATGACGTCGCGGTCACATGACCGTGTAGCGGTCACATGACCGTGACGTCACGGCAGGTCCTTTCCCCGCAGGCGCGCAGGACTTGTGATGACGTTGCGGTCACATGACCGTGATGTCATGGCAGGTCCTTCTGCCAGACCATCCTTGCCACCGGAACGTGCCGCTTGCATCGCGAGGAGCGGGAAAGGCGGCATAGGTGAGTATATAATAATTTTTTATTTTTTTTAATTATTTTTAACATTAGATGTTTTTACTATTGACGCTGCATAGGCTGCGTCAATAGTAAAAAACTTGGTCACACAGGGTTAATAGCAGCGGTAACGGAGTGCGTTACCCGTGGCATAACATGGTCCATTACCGCCGGCATTAACCCTGTGTGAGCGGTGACCGTAATGGTGTATGCGGGCACCAGGCAGTGAGTGCGGGGAGTAAGGAGCGGCCATTTTCTTCCAGGCTGTGCGCGTCGATGATTGGTCGTGGCAATGGTCGTGGGCGTTTTGCCACGACCAATCAGCGACTTGGATTCCATGACAGACAAAGGCCGTGACCAATGAATATCCGTGACAGACAGAAGGATCCAATGTTATAGATAAACTTGGCACACACGTGGTGAGATATAAGTGAAAATGTAATATTAGGAGAGTACATACAGTATGACGTTTCAGTCACAAATAAGACCTTCATCAATGTACCTCTCATAGAGCGTTTCATAGATAAATTGGGTCAACAGGGGATTAATCCCACTTCAGGCCAGGGTCAGTTCAAAAGATATGGCACAAATGCAGTGATTATCGGACGCGGTGTCCACCATATATATGAAATGTATCTAGATGTGTGATGAGCACTCTTAACCCCCAGGTGCTTCAGAGAAGTTTACAACATAGTGGCGTGAAAATAAAAAAAATAACATCTTTCCCCAAAAAATGTTCTTTTATCCCCAAATTTTTTATTTTCACAAGGGTACCAGGAGAAAATTCGTTTTTTGCACAGTTTCTCCTGGGTGCGCCAATACCCCATATGTGGTTGAAAACTTCTTTTGAGACACGTTGCAAATCTCATAAGAAAACAAGCACCATAGTGTAGTTCAGATTTTGCTGGAATGGTTTGAGGGTGCCATGTCACATAGGTAAAGCTCCTAAAATGCCAGGACAGCAGAAACCCCCCAAAAGTGATGTGATTTTGCAAGCTACACCTCTCAATGAAGTAATCTAGGAGTGCAGTGAGCATGTTGACACCATATGTGCGTCATAGAAATTTATACCATTGGGCAATGAAGAAAAAATAATTACATTTTTACTGTTATGGTTTACAGATGCCATGATGACCCATTGGCAGAGCCCCTGAGGTGCCAGAACAGCAGAACCCCCCATAAGTGACTCCATTTTACAAACTACTCCTCTCAATGAATTCATCTAGGCGTGCTGTGATTGACAGGTGTCACAAAACTTTATACCATTGAGCAGTGAACAAAAAATAATTACATTTTTACCACAAAAAATGTATTTTAGCCCCAAATTTTAGATTTTCACATGGGTAAAAGGGTAAAAATACACCAAAATTTGTTACACAATTTCTGCTGAACGTTGAAACATCCCATATGTGGCTGTGCAGTACTGCTTATCAATATGACGAGAATCGGGAGGGATGGAGCGCTATTTTCCTTCCGAAGCACAGATTTTCCTAGAATAGTTTGCGGACTCCATGTACAGAGCTCCTAAGTGATAGATGAGCAATATACCCCCACGTGACCCATTTTGGAAATTATACCCCTGACAAACATGTGGGCTCTAAATGAGGTTTAGGTACATTGTGAAATTCAGAAGGCAGGGGGCATTTAGATTTTAGAGTACAGAATTTGCTGAATTACTTTTGGGAGGGGAGGAACCATAGCGCTTTTCCAGAGCCTTTGTGCTATAAGTAACCTGGAAGCCTCCTATATTTCCATTGACAGATGATGGACCTGAGTGAGGACTTGCATTTTTCGTGGATTGAGTTGAAACTTTTGTTGGGAACATTTTACATAACATTTGGAATTACATTTATCCTGCGCTCTACGCTGAGAAATGGCATTGGGGTTTACATCTACATGCCCAAATTACATGATTCAGATGAAACCCTCAGGGATCCGTTCACTATAATGAGGCAGCAGAGTTAGTCTGGCCTCTGTTCAGCTTTGTCCTTCTTTTCAGAAGTGCACAAAGCTGTGATCGACGGCAATTTTTTTTTTTTACTTTTTTTTTCCACTCTTTTAGGCCGGTTTCACATTTGCGGTTGTGTCCGCAGCGTTTCTTCCGCAAATATCCACATGCGTTGTGTATTCCTATCTTTAATATTAGGGACGCATACGTTTGCGATCGTTCGCGTTTTACCGCGTTTGACGCCGCATGCGTCGTTTCGTCATCTGCGGCTTTTTGCGGAAATGCAACATGTAGTAATTTTTGGAGGCGTCAGTTTACCACCTGGAGACGTATGCGGTCGATTGCGCAAGGAATGCGCCAAAAAAACCGCATTGCTGTCTATATGAACGCATGCGTTTACAAGCACATGCCTTTGCTTGCGTTCATGAACGCATGCGTTCCACAAGAGAAAAACATGTCTAGACACTGATAAGCCACCCCCCACATACAAGGTGATAAAGGGAGGGAGTGGACATTTGCAGGTCACTACTCAGCAGACACAGAAGCAGACGAGACTCAGGCTACATCCTTGGAGGAAAACAGGACACTGAACAATGTGAGTATATCCTATCCAATGCCTTTATTTTCTGTCTCTACATGTCCTAATTTCTGCCATTTCTTTCTTTCTGCATGCATGCATCAGAATGTCTTCTTCTGATGAGGAGCAACATCCTGGGCCTTCTGAAGTAGAACATGTCAGTGAGGTGAGTACTTGCCTCCTCAGATTGGTAAGTATTCACTGTCACATCTACACATATGACAATTTTGGTTTTTAATTTTAGAGCTCTTCTTCTACTGCGGATTAGACTGGGCAGGAGCAGCGGAGTCACGGTCGGGTGGCAAGGCGGCAGCGTGTATGTATACAAGGCTGACTGTTTACTGTAACCTCACTTTACTATTCTTGAATCTTCCTTTCTTTACTTTCCTCTTTCTTTACATTTTTCTTCTGGACTCCTTTTTTATCTTGACTTTCCTTATTCATGCCATTTCTCAGCCTCTGTTTTCTTTCTTTTCCTTATGTTAATGTATGCAACATTTAATGTGTTCATTTATGTTTTAGGTTCCAGAACGGGATGAGGACCTCATTGACAACGATATCCTCATCTCCCTGGTCCATGAGCGAGTTCCGTTGTGGGACACCCGGGATCCACTGCACTCAAACAACGTGACGATCCGGCGCCTATGGAATGAGGTGGCCATAGCGATTTGGGATGGCTGGGACAACGCCCCGAATCGGGTCCGAAGTGCATTTGGTAAGTATTGCACTGCAGCGTGAAGCAGCAGAGACCTTGGCCGTGCTCACACAACTGTGTGTGATGAAAGAAACTCTCAGGAGTTTCTCTCATCACACACAGTAGTGTGAGTTGGAGCTGCCCCCAGACGCAGGACAACGGGGTACTCGGATCCGGGTCTCTCTCGGTTCTGAGGATGTCACGGTGGCCCGACCCGGTCCGTGGTCCTGCTAAGGGGCGCCCAATAAAAGGGGTAGGTGGTGGTGTAGGTCGCAGTAAATAATGAGGACACAGGGTTGCAGTCTCTTTACCTCTTTGCTGAAGGCTTCGGCATCCGCAATCCAGAGCACTGCTATCAGGGCTGGCTGAGACCGGCCGGTCCGAAGGCACATCCAGAGTTCCCTTTGCAGGTAGAAATCAGTGCCTACCTACTAGCGCCTGGGTGTTGTAGTACTTCCCTGCTGAGCACCACGGGATAGTCCTCACAACTGTCCTGTATGTTTCTGTTCTTTCTCTCCGTCCCCCAGATGATATGGATAGGACGCACCCGTATGACGGGGTAGGCCTGGAGTTATTTTATAGGGACCCTAGAGACGCCCCTCTCCCACAATTGCCTCCATTGTCTTCATTAGGTGATTAAGGTGAGGCAGCCAACCTAAAATTAACTGCCCTGCCGTTGGTTTGAAGTAATGCGTAGAGCCCAATACTTCCTCGGCGTTCCGGCCACCGGCTACGCGCCTCAGTAGGATGTTGCCGATCTCGGGGCACGACTCCTATTGGTTCTATCGCCTTTGTGCTGTGATGTCGTTTCTCACTTCTCCATAATATACTTCGCTTCGTGTCCTTTCTTAAGATACCGCCGCAAAGAAGTGCACCAGAGTGTGAGGAGTGGCCTAATACATAGAACCCTTTGCTCCCCCTGGTGGCCGGAGTGTGAAGTGTAATGTGTGACTGTGATACCTGGTCAGGTGAACTCCTTTAGTAACATCAGATGTACCATCACTCCCCTTAGTGGCGGAGCGACAGTACTGCAACGACCAGGACTCTGGGGCGCTGCATGAGCACAGCCAAAAGTCCTTTTTCTGACTTTTTTTTTTTTTTTAACAGTGGCCAAAGTGAAAACACGTTGGCGATCGATGAAGGACCGCTTCAACAAGGACCTGCGTCAAGAGAGCCGTGTTCCCAGTGGTTCAGGAGCAAGGATCAGTAAATACAAATACCATCGCGTTCTGGCATCTTTAAGACTGGTCCTTGCCCAGAGAACGTAAGTATTTTCCCCTTGCATTTGGTTGTATTGTATTGCCATAATCTGTATATTTCTTTTCCACAGGATTTTGCGTCTGGTTAATTCTTGGTATTAATTTTCTTTTTTCTTTTTTCACAGCACATGGAGCACTACTGTTGGCCCAGGTTCTGGAGCGGTCCTTCATCAGACAGCCAAGGACCCGTCCCAGCCATCCGGCAGCGCTGCAGCAAGTGGGCCTACCACCAGAGGCGTAGCTAGAGCTTTTGCCGCCCGGGGCTGTTCCCGAGTTTGGCGCCCCCCCCCCCGGGCTCAATACACACAAAGGTTACCAAAAATAGTCAGGACAACACGCACAGAAACAAAACACTATTTCTTCACTCAGCTGATGTTCAAAAGACAGACCAGACACCATATCACCACAGTGACCTATAATACTATCTACAAGGCACAAATACCGCCACACCATGACCAGATGACATTACCACCACAGTGATCGAATAATATCAAATACAAGGAACAAACACTACAACATCATGACCAGACCACATATTACCACCACATAGTGACTGAATACTACAATACTGATCAATAATAATAAAAAAACACAATACTATCACCATAAGTGCCATTATACACAGGAGATCTGTACTTAGTATGCAGCGTCTGTGTATAGGTAATACAGTGATCACCGGTGACATACACAGGACCTCAGTATATAGTATACAGTGTATACAGTGTAACACACTGACTCACCAGTGACGTCTCTAGGTGAAGTCCTTCATCTTTCATCCAGCACAGACCGCCATCACTTCATCCAGCCAAGACTCGTCTCTGCAGGAAATAACACAGTTATCTCGAGTTCCACTTGCAGAACACATTACTTAATTTTCCCAACTTCTACATTACACCACATGAAGAAGGCGACATAGTGTCACTCTGCACAGTAATAGGACCGCCCCACCATTTAAAACAGTATACTCAAAAAATAAAATAAATACATCACTGCAGTAATAATATCCCTTAATTAGCCCCTATGGTAATAATATTCGCCATCCTGGCCCCCGTGTGTCTCATTCCTGGCTTCAGCCATATGTTCTCCCATTCTGCCCTAATGAGTATCCATCCTGCCCCATATGATCTTCCCATCCTGCCCCATCTGTCTCCATCCTGCCCCATGATCCTGCCCCATCTGTCTCCAATCCTGCCTCCAGTGTCTCCAGTCATGACGCCATGTCTGTCATCCTGCCCCCTGTGTCTCCAATCATGCCCCGTTTCTCCATTCTGCCCCTGTGTCAAGCATTCTGCACCAGTGTCAAGCATTCTGCACCAGTGTCCAGCATTCTGCACCAGTGTCCAGCATTCTGCACCAGTGTCCAGCTTTCTGCACCTGTGTCCAGCTTTCTGCCCCTGTGTCCAGCTTTCTGCCCCAGTGTCCAGCGTTCTGCCCCAGTGTCCAGCGTTCTGCCCCAGTGTCCAGCGTTCTGCACCAGTGTCCAGCGTTCTGCCCCAGTGTCCAGCGTTCTGCCCCAGTGTCCAGCTTTCTGCCCCAGTGTCCAGCGTTCTGCCCCAGTGTCCAGCGTTCTGCCCCAGTGTCCAGCGTTCTGCCCCAGTGTCCAGCTTTCTGCCCCAGTGTCCAGCTTTCTGCCCCAGTGTCCAGCTTTCTGCCCCAGTGTCCAGCTTTCTGCCCCAGTGTCCAGCGTTCTGCCCCCGTGTCCAGCTTTCTGCCCCCCTGTGTCCAGCTTCCTGCGGATCGCCGCTCTCAATAAAAAAACCAAACAAGTTCTGCTTACCTGACTCTCTCTGGTTATCGGTGGGGGCGGCCATCTTCCTGAGGCCGCGCGTGCACAGATAGAGTGCTCTGCTGCCCGGGGCTTCAGGAAAATGGCCGCGGGATGCCGCGCGTGTGCAGATTGAGATCGCGGCGGCCATTTTTCTGAAGCCGAGATGCGAACAGGTTCCCTTTAATAGAAAAAAAAAATTCTGCACCGCCGGCGACCCGCCCCCCGCATTGTGCCGCCCGGGGCGGACCGCCCCCCCGCCCCCCCCTTCCTACGCCTCTGCCTGCCACACTAACTGGAGACCAGGAAGCTGGTCCATCAGGTGTTCCCCTTTCCCAGTCCTCTGCCACTGCCTCTTTTTTTGGGGCTCCTCCCGGCAGCGGCAGAGGGCATCGGACAGGTCCCTCATGCCCGAGTTTTTGCACTTGAGCTCGGTTTTTCACGACGGACTCATGGCTTTGGGTGACCGAATGGATATTTCACTTAGCCACATGAATACACGTATCCAGGAGGTCACCAAAAGCCTTGACCAAGTAAAAGCCGACCTCCAGAGGCCAGCACATCATTTTTTTAACCAAATTGAGCAGGGCATGTCGGAACACCTTACTCCTGATCTCCAGCTGAGTGTCATGCAGGCCTGCAATGCTGCTTACATGCAGGCTATGCAGCAGAGTCGGTATTTTCAGCAGACAGTGGCGGCATATCCACCTGTGCCTTCACTGTCACTATTATCCTCATTGCCGACCTCTGCTGCATACCACTGCATGGCCACCTCTATTCCTAGCAGTGCCGGACACCAGTACAGCACCACCACCATGCCGAGTGCTGTTGGACAGCCCACCGCCACCACCATGACAACCGCTGCTCCTGCTTGGGCTTGGACCTCCTCCACTGACACCACGATGCAGCAGGACCCTGGCATGGCCTTCCGTACCGCCACCACCACGATGCAGCAGGACCCTGGCATGGCCTTCCTTACCACCACCACCACGATGCAGCAGGACCCTGGCATGGCCTTCCGTACCGCCACCACCAGGATGCAGCAGGACCCTGGCATGGCCATCCGTACCGCCACCACCACGATGCAGCAGGACCCTGGCATGGCCTTCCATACCGCCACCACCACAATGCAGCAGGACCCTGGCATGGCCTTCCGTACCGCCACCACCACGATGCAGCAGGACCCTGGCATGGCCTTCCGCTCTACGAGCGCTATGGACTCTGGCATGGCTGCACATTCTACGAGCACTATGGACTCTGGCATGGCTTCACGCTCTACGAGCACTATGGACTCTGGCATGGCTGCACGCTCTACGAGCACTATGGACTCTGGCATGGCTGCACGTTCTACGAGCACTATGGACTCTGGCATGGCTGCACGTTCTACGAGCACTATGGACTGTGACACAGTGTAGCTGGACCCTGACAGGTCACCCACCACGACCATGCCACGCCATATGAGCCCACCGAGGCTTCCCAGAACCCAGCAATCCCAAAAACAAACAAACAAAAAAAAACAGCGGACTCTAAGTATTCCTCCCCCTTCACCTCCCAGTGTGTCTGTAATGTCAGGTTTGTCTCACCTTTCCAGTGCGTCTCAAGCCTCTCGTGTGTCAAGCCCCATCCCTGAACTACCAGACCCCACTAGTTTCATTGCCCCTTCTCCTGCCACCTCTGCGTCGTCCACAGTTAGCCAGGCCTCAGTGCTTCACACCCCCCGTTTACATCACTCTACCCCAAGCCGGCGCAATGAAATAAATATTTTTGTTGTTTAAAAATAAAAACAATTTTTTTGGTACAATTATGTTTGGTTTACTGTGTCTTTCGCCGCCGGCAACACACACTGTGCGCCAAATAAACTTTGCCACACACTTTATTTTTTGGCCACATCATATCTCCAGTAGTTAGCATATAAAAGACTGCAGCTTTGTGTGTCTTTAGTATAGAGATATGAGGTGGGCCAAAAAATTAATTAATGTATTATCTCCATAATCTCCTCCTTCTGCTTAGTCAGTGACTAGTGTAGCAGTCTGAAGAGAAAATGGTGGAAATACAATGCAGAACTATACGCAACAGGTCAGGTGTCCAAAAAATGATTAGTTAGGACACCTGACCTGGTGACTGGAGAACTGCCTTATATAACCTCCATTTTCTCTTCTGTGTACGTAATCTATTCCACACAAAGTGAAGGGACGATGGTGGTCATACACGGCGTATCTATGCTCACCTGCACAGGTGTCAGAAATAGTGAATTCATGAGACTGTTATATGTGCATCATGAATTCATTATTTATGACACCTGACTTGATGACTATAGATCTCTTTAGTGTGACAGTCATTGTCTCTTCAGTCTGTGTCCAATGGATACTGCAGAACAGAATCAGGACGCAATGACGTCAACAAGCTTACCACTAAAGCAACATGGCTGCCGTCACACTAGCAGTATGTGGCCAGTGTTTTATATCAATATTTGTAAGTCAAAACAAGGAGTGAACAAATTATAGGTAAATTATGATATTAACATAATAACTAGCACCTCTGCCTTTATCACCCGCTCCTGGTTTTGGATTGCATATACTGATATTAAAGACAGACCAAATACTGCCAGTTTTAAGACAGCCTTGGTTTGTAGAGGAAATACATAGGAGACACGGTCAACACAAACAAAAATAAAGTTTATTAATGAGACATATTATTCACAGTTAAGAAAATTACACAAGCAAGCAAATCCCGGAACAAGTCTTGCGACATCCTTGTATAATCATGGAATTTCTCCGGGTTGGCATTAAGCTCACCATACAGCGTGTGATAGGCTCCACGGCGCTCACGTAGTTCGATAATGGGGTGTCTCCAAAAACGCCTACGATGTCTCCTTCTCCATCTTTTGCAATTTCTGTCTTGCTCCCAAGCAAACGCACAGGCAAGAAACAGCTTGATGCTTAAATCCAGGTTGAAATAAAAGCTCTCCATGCAAAGATCCATTCTGACACAGCATACAGGAGCAAAATCTGAAGATTTCAGCTGTTCAAGGGTCTATATATTGAGATCCCATATTACACGCCCTCTGTAGTTCCATTGGCGGTTTCTGGTTATCTCGATTTTTCTCCTGTAAAATTTGTCACCATGCGCACCAAAAACGCAAATGCAGGAAAAAACGCATAGAAAAGCGTGCAAACGTGGCGTTTTTTTAACCGCATGCTGCGGATTCGAACGCCAATGTGAAACTAGCCTTACTTAGTCCCTCTATTGAATTTTCCCTTTTTTAACTTTGTTCACAGGTGTAATGCATTGCAATGCACTAGCATTGCAATTCATTATATCTGTAAAGAAAGCTTCTTAGACCATGCTATGAATGGGGATTAAGCTTTCCGTAGCTTGGTGACCAGAGGGTCGTCATGATGACCTCTGGTTACCATGGCAACAATCTGGCCCCGGCTGAGATCGTGGGGGCCACCGATCTGAAGGCAGAGGGAGCTCCCTCACTCTTCACTCTGCCTGCCTTCTAAATGTTGTGATCACTCTCAATCACAGCATTTAGGGGGTTAAATAGCCAGTGCTGGCACCCTCTCTGGCTTTTAATGCAGGAGCTCAGCCACTAGCAGCACTGAGCTCCTGCTGTGATCAGGCAGGAGGTGCTCATATTTCAACACCTCCAACATGATCATGCTGTGATCAGATTCACTGACTGATCACAGCGCACTGAATGTAGGGACCAACGGCATGGGTCTCCACATCTCTTTCCGTGCCACTCAGATGTCGGAACTGAACTGTCACTGTATGTTTACACGCAGTGGCAGTTTAAAGTCATGATGGTCATAGCACGTCATAATGCGGAAACTAACACCCGCTCATGACATACTGTGTCCGTCATTGATCATTAAGGGGTTAAAAGATAACTGAACTCCTGCTGTTACAGCCAAGTGCCAGTGCTAGCACCGCCTCTGGTTATGTAACCCTCTAAGTAACAAGATTAATAGTGATCGCAGTGTTTCGAAGCTTGTGAGAAGGAGGGGCCTCCCTGTCTAATCCCATCAACTCTTCCACAACACGATTGCATGTAGCTGAAGATTATTATGGCACTCCAAGGCCATACAATGACTTCTGGATCTACCAAGTACGCTGACCTGTTAGACCTTGCAGACCTGTTAGACCTTGCATAAGTAATTTAGGGTATTAGATCAGTAATCAGTAATCAAGGTATAACATGTTCCAATCCCATAGGAGGAAAATGTAAAAGAAAATTGTAAAAAATATAAAGAATGGATAAAAAAATCACAATTTTTTTTACCTATAAAAATGCCTTTTTTTAAAAAAACAAAACAAAACAAAAGTAGACAAAAAATTACACATACTTGGTATCGCCACATCCAGAACGAGATTTATCACTTATACCACATGATAAACGGCACAGAAAAATAAAAATAACATTTTTGAACTGCTGCTTGTTTGTTCATTCTGCCTCTCAAACATTATAATAAGACTCAGTTCACATTACTTCTGTGTTGTACACTGAGCCCTTATATTGGCTTTCTGTCTCTAAAAATACGTCATTCAGATCAAACCCCCAATGGAACTATTCATTGTAATGAGACGGAGTTACTTTAGACTCCATCTGGCCTTTTTTCTCACCCACATTTTAAGTCATGAGCAAAAGCATGGTTGACCAAACTTTTGTGCACCTCTAAAAAGACGTACATTACTGGAACAGAGGCCATAGGGAGTCTATAATAATCCTGTGTGCCTCATTACAGTGAAAGGGTTCATCGAGGGTTTTGTCTGAATCATATTTAGATTGAAACCCTGAGGTAAGTGCTCAGCGCAGAGGTAGGTATATAAATGTGAACTGAGCTTTAAAAGTGAACCAACATTTTATGAACCCAAAAATGCTACCAATAAAATCTCCAAGTCAACCCATGAAAATAAGTCTCCAGCCAGGTCTGTCATCTGTCAATGGAAATACAGGGGGTTTCTTTGTTGCTAGTAGCACAAAGACTCTGGATTAGTGACATTACATGACTCCCCCAAAAAGAAGACCCGTAAAATCTGCATTGCCAAATAAAATTACACCCTCCCTCCTGTGACTCACAGTGTGTGTAAACGTCAGTTAATGTCCACATGTTTTGCATTTCCGTAGTGGGAGGAACCTATTTAGTTTACGGTGTGCATGTCTCCAGATTCACAAATTGGACACAATATTTTTGGTACTAAGCAGCCAAATTTGCAATTTTCACTCTGCTACATCAACTGCAGACTTTTTTATGGAAAACACTCAATGATGTCAAAATAGTCACTGCACAAGCTAATAAATTCCAAGAAGTGTGTAATTTCAAATATATGGTAATTTCTATGGAAGGGATGATGAAAGCGATTCTTCTGTCCTGGCAATCAGGGCCTCTGCTAATGTGACATGGCACCTACAAGCCATTCCAGAAAAAATATTTTAGGAAAATCGGCACTCCAAAAGTCAAATAGCCCTACTGTTTGGTCAAGCAGTAGTTTGCAACCACCTATGGAATAGTGTCGAGTTCGTAAGAAATTGTGTAATAGATTTAACAGTCGATTTTCATCTATTACCTCTAGTGAAAATGAAAAATCTAAGGCTAAAACAACATTTTATTGATATAATTGTCAGTTTTTAATTAACCTTCTAGATGAATTAATTAAGAGATATAGTTTTTTTTTTAAATGGGGTCACTTTTTTCCAAACTAAGGGTATGTGTCCACGATCAGTAATTGCTGCGGGTTTGAGGCTGCGTATTTATGCAGCATCAAACCCGCAGAAATCTCATGTCCACTATGTGTCCACATCCGCCTATGGATCACATGCGAACACGGACATGCAGCCCATCTGTCCAGACCACAGCATTTCAATTTCAAGAGAAATTTCACCAATAGAATGTATTGGATGCGGTATATTCGCATGGTTCAGTGAATACATGCGGATTTACCTGTGTTCAATAGACGGCAGCGCTTTGGACACAACGAACATGCGCTGCTTCCAAATTGCTGCTACTTCCAGATCGTGGGCACCTGACCTAACACTAGAAATATCAGAAGTTTTTATATTTACATAGAAAAACCCATAAAATGTAACCTTTATTAAAGATAGTTACAATTGTCCATAAAAACAAAATATCCCATAAATAAGAGTGAAAAATAATATTAAATGTGCAAAACTAGCAATATACCAAACAGACAAGTACTTGAATGATATAAAGTATACAGTATAAATAGAAACTTGTCTCCTCCTGTTGTTTCCTATAATGACCCTTCCTGACCACAGGGTTCAGCACCCTAGATATAGTACAACAATGGTGCCCCCACTCACAAGTCATGTATCCCTCGATATCCCTATAAGCCCCTGGAACCAACAAAGAGCAATTGATTAGGTGTAATAAGATCACACAACATATCACTGGGAACTAGTCTCCTCCTATTGTCCCCTATGATGGGTTGGAACTAGTGATGAATGAATATACTGGTTGCTTTGGTTTTCCCGAGCACGCTTGGGTCACCTCTGAGTAATTGTTAGTGTTCGGAGATTTAAGCTGGAGTTACACTAAACGACTTACCAACGATCACGACCAGCGATATGACCTGGCCGTGATCGTTGGTAAGTCGTTGTGTGGTCTCTGGGGAGCTGTCACACAGACCGCTCTCTCCAGCGACCAACGATCAGGGGAACGACTTCGGCATCGTTGAAACTGTCTTTAATGATGCCGAAGTCCCCCTGCAGCACCAGGGTAAACATCGAGTTACTAAGTGCAGGGCCGCGCTTAGTAACCCGATATTTACCCTGGTTACCATTGTAAAAGTAAAAAAAAAAAACACTACATACATACATACAACTGCTTTCGGCAAGAGCGCTGCTAATGCACGCGCTGCTGCCGAGAGCTTCCCTGCACTGAATGTGTCAGCGCCGGCAGTAACAGCGGTAACGTCACCGCTGTGCTCTGCTTTACGGCCGGCGCTGACACAGTCAGTGCAGGGAAGCTCTCGGCCGGAGCGCGTGCATTAGCAGCGCTCCTGCCGAAAGCAGTTTTAACCCTGTGGACGCCGGGGGACGTGACAGACATCAGTGAGTATGTACTGTATTTTTTTTAACTTTTACAATGGCAACCAGGGTAAATATCGGGTTACTAAGCGCGGCCCTGCGCTTAGTAACCCGATATTTACCCTGGTTACAAGTGAACACATCGCTGGATCGGCGTCACACACGCCGATCCAGCGATGACAGCGGGTGATCAGCGACCAAAAAATTGTCCTGATCATTGCCCAATGACCAACGATCTCCCAACAGGGGCCTGATCGTTGGTCGCTGTCACACATAACGAGATCGTTAGCGGGATCTTTGCTACGTCACCAAAAGCGTGACGTTGCAACGATATCATTAACGATATCGTTATGTGTGACTCAGCCTTTAGTTTTCATGACAGCAGCTGAATGATTTACAGCTATTAGCCAGGCTGAGTACATGTGGGGGTTGCCTGGTTGCTAGGGAATCCCCACATGTAATAAAGCTGGCTAACAGATGTAAATCATGCTGCTGAGGCGGTGAAAACTTAATCTCCGAGCAGTCATAAATACTAGCAGACCACCCAAGCGTGGTCGGGAAAACCTGAGCAACGAGTACACTCGCTCGTCACTAGTTGGAACCCAAAATCTACTATATAATTGTCTAAGGGTCACTTCCGTCTTTCTGTCTGTCTGTTTGTCTGTCCTTCTGTCTGTCACGGATATTCATTGGTCGCGGCCTCTGTCATGGAATCCAAGTCGCTGATTGGTCATGGCAAAATGCCCACGACCATTGCCACGACCAATCGGCGACGCGCACAGTCCGGAAGAAAATGGCCGCTCCTTACTCCACGCACTCAGTGCCCGTCGCCCGCATACACCCCTCCGGTCACTGCTCACACAGGGTTAATGCCGGTGGTAACGGACCGCATTATGCCGCGTGTAACGCACTCCGTTACCGCTACTATTAACCCTGTGTGACCAAGTTTTTTACTATTGACGCAGCCTATGCAGCGTCAATAGTAAAAACATCTAATGTTAAAAATAATAAAAAAATAAAAAAATGATTATATACTCACCTACGCCGCCTTTCCCACTCCTCACGATGCAAGCGGCACGTTCCGGTGGCAAGGATGGTCTGGCAGAAGGACCTGCCATGACGTCACGGTCATGTGGCCGCGCCGTCATCACAAGTCCTACGCGCCTGCGCGATGTCATCACACCCTGGGACCGGAAGCTGCCGCCTGCACCCCACACAGGCGACAGAGCTACAACACGCCTGCGGAAGGTGAGTATATGTTTATTTTTTATTTTTTTAACCTGTGTCATACGTGGCTGGGCAATATACTACATAGCTGGGCAATATACTACATGGGCTGTGCAATATACTATGTGGCTCTGTGCTGTATACTACGTCACTGGGCAATATACTACGTGGCTCTGTGCTGTATACTACGTCACTGGGCAATATACTACGTCACTGGGCAATATACTACGTCACTGGGCAATATACTACGTAACTGGGCAATATACTACGTCACTGGGCAATATACTACGTAACTGGGCAATATACTATGTGGCTCTGTGCTGTATACTACGTCACTTGGCAATATACAATGTAACTGGGCAATATACTACGTGGCTGGGCAATATACTACGTAACTGGGCAATATACTACGTGGCTGGGCAATATACTACGTGACTGGACAATATACTACGTGGCTGGGCAATATACTACGTGGCTGGGCAATATACTACGTGGCTGGGCAATATACTACGTGGACATACATATTCTAGAATACCCGATGCGTTAGAATCGGGCCACCATCTAGTATAGTATGACAATTGAGCCCCCATTTACATGTCATTTATCCCTTAACCCCTTCATGACCTATGGGATTTTGCGTTTTTCCGTGTTCGTTTTTCGCTCCCCTCCTTCTCAGAGCCATAACTTTTTTATTTTTCCGTCAATATGGCCATGTGAGGGCTTATTTTTTGCGGAACTGTACTTTTGAACGACATCATTGGTTTTAGCTTGTCATGTACTAGAAAATGGGAAAAAAATTCCAAGTGCGATGAAATTACCAAAAAAGTGCAGTCCCTTGCGTGTTTTTTGTTTCGCTTTTTTGCTAGTTTCACTAAATGCTAAAACTGACCTGCCATTACGATTCTCCAGGTCATTATGAGTTCATTGACACTAAACATGTCTAGGTTATTTTTATCTAAGTGGTGAAAAAAAATTCCAAACTTTGCTAAAAAAAATGAAAAAATTGCCCGTAGCGTCTCCATGTTTCGTGATCTGGGATCGGGTGAGGGCTTATTTTTGCGTGCTGAGCTGATGTTTTTAATGATACCACTTTTGTACACATACGTTCTTTTCATCGCCCGTTATTGCACTTTAATGCAATGTCGCGGCGACCAAAAAAAATGTAATTCGGGCGTTTCAAACGTTTTTCTCGCTACGCCGTTGAGCGATCAGGTATCCTTTTTTTATTGATAGATCGGGCGATTCTGAATGCGGTGATACCAAATATGTGTATGTTTGATTTTATTTTTATTATTTTATTTTGAATGGGGCGAAAGGGGGGTGAATTAAACTTTTATATTTTTTTATTTATTTCATATTTTTTAAAATATTTGTTTTACTTTTGCCATGCTTCAATAGCCTCCATTGGAGGCTAGAAGCTGGCACAACTCGATCGGCTCTGCTACATAGAGGCGAAGCATAGATCGCCTTTGTGTTGTAGAATTACAGGCTTGCTATGTACGCCGACATGTGGCGCTCACAGCAAGCTGGCATCAACAACCATAGAGGTCTCAAGGAGACCTCTGGTTGTTATGGTGACGCATCGCTGAAACCCGATCATGTGACGGGGTCGGCGATGAGCGCATTTCTGGCCGAATGGCTGGAAGCAGTAGTTAAATGCCGCTGTAAGCATTTGACAGCGGCATTTAACTAGTTAATAGCGGCAGGTGGATCGCGATTCCACTCGCCGTTATTGCACACACATGTCAGCTGTTCAAAACAGCTGACATGTTGCGACTTTAATGTGGGCTCACCGCCTGAGCCCACATCAGCAGGGGATCTGACCTTGGACGTACTATCCCGTCCGAAGTCAGAAAGGGGTTAAAGTGCCTATCGGTCCCTGGAATCAAAAGGGAGCAATACTGTATATTAGGGCTAATATGATAGATGATGGGAGTGAATAAATATAAAATGTCAGTGATGCTGCAGGAACTAGTCTCCCTCTATTGTCCCCTAGGGTGACCCTTCCTGACAGCAGGGGTTGGTACGACAATGGCGCCCCACACACATGTCATCTATCCATAAAAGTCCTCTCAATGCAAGGACTATATCTCTAGAATTGTATGGAAGATTTAAGAAAAATTGAATGCTCAAAAGAGCATAAGGGATAGAAAGGAATGTTTTTAATTTTGCACTTACACCACAAGTGGTGGCACCCAGTATCTCGTTGGGCTTTCTATTGAGGCCCACACAGAGACAGTTTTGGAAGCCTTGCTTTATGGAGCTTAGTGCTATCTGCAAATATTAAAATTCTATTCTATAACACCAAAAGCAGATTTAGCTATAGCAGAGATGATAAATTTACCATGTAGACCAGGTGTATGATCAGACCTTTGCCCTTAGTTTTCACATCTCCTTCCACTAATACACTGGATTAAGTTTTCACTTGAAAAACGGACCTTCCTAAGTTTCTGAGAGGTCAATTCCCAAATAATCATTCAAGGCATTCTTTGGAGTCATAAGACCCTAACCCAAATCCATAATATGCCCTAATCTACAGAAAACCAATAGAGTGATCCTATTAAACGTCATTGTAACCCTAACCAGGCCTCTAAGTGTGAATTCACAAGTTTTTCCACAGTTTTGTGGTTAAAACAGGGTAACAAAATATTAAAATCTTCTACTTTGCAAAAAGCTTCCACATTTGTGGTAACAGACCACTTGCGATGTATGGACCTGTAACAGATGTGTTGAGTAGAAGAAAAATATTAAATATACCCAGAGATGCACCTTTTGCCGTGGACAGCTGGCTGTGAAAAGGTTAAATACCCTCTGACATACTTAAAACTGACCAGCAGGTCAATAACTCAATAAGAAAGTTGTGGTATCTACATAGCAAATTAATTCTTAGAGACAGATGGAGAACCCACTGCCTTATATCATCAGTAGAGGATTCCAGAGCAAATATTGCAATATGGCTTTATCGGAGTAGCCATTAAAAAAATTGGAAATGTACATGAGTCCATTAATGCAACAGGTACACAATCTCTTTGAAAATGTTACCAGTGAGAACCTGACCATCTATTCATGTCATCAGATGCCACATCATCTGACAGAGCTTTATGGTGGACATTGAGAGGTTGGACATTTTCTTCAATGCCATTTCATTACTTTAAACTATGCGGCAAGAGTTTGGATTATGTTCAAGTAATTTAAAAAAAAAAGCATAATATAACTGGAAAATTGGAAAATGCTGCATCACATCCAAATGCTTTTAGTTGTTGTTAAATATTGATGCTGCCATGGTAAACCCATAGGTTGATAAAAGTACAAGTGCATTATGGGTGATGGGAAGAAATGCTGTCAGCGTTCATATTTTCACAAGGTGCTTGTTTCCAGCTGTATTTTTAACAAGACTATATCCAATCAAAAAATAAAAAGGCTTCTCCAGTTTTTAATACATAAATTAGGTAAATGAAAATATTGTACGTCTCGAGATTGTAATATAATCCATCCCTTAATTTGTAATCAAGATATATGCTGTTAATTTACAAATAATGCAGCATATTGTGGGGAAAGAATATTAAGTCATAAGTGCATCTCTATATTTGATATTTGCCTGCACCCAGGGACTGAATTGCTCTGCCTTTTATATTATAGGATGTTACAACCAGTAACAGTTTGCCTTTATAGGGTTTATGAAAAGATGCCATATTCATGTTGTTACTGGCATGGATACAACCAATGATGAAAGGCAGATGGATGTTATAACATGTTTTCCCTAAGTCCAGTATTTCTCATGATTGTGAATATTTTATATTTTGTATCATACATCCATCCCACCAGCATGCAGTGTTTCCAATGACGTAACTTACATGGGGGCAAACCAGGAGCAGAACTGACCACTATACTTATGAAGATCCTCGGACTGTGCTAGACACCCTGGGTCCACAAATGGTCATAGTTTCTTCACTCACAAGAAAAGAAACAGGGTCACTCCCATGTGTGAGCCCACTCCGACTGACATAGCAAGGGTCCAGGGTGCTGGTCGTTGCAACCAGCTGTAGTGTTTCTACACCCTGGCACCACACAGATGAAATACAACGTCCCTTACACTGAATGTGCAGCGTGCACAGCAGTGCACTCATGTTTACTGTCAGTGTCCCCTCAGTTTCTGTCACTCCGGCTCCCAATCCACGAGCTCCACAAACTACTTCAGAGACAATGTCCTTTTTCAACAAGTTAACTTTACTGAGCAGTAGGGCTTCCATCACACATGCAGCACAATATACACTGAGTGGCATTTCCTCAGCTTAAGAAGTAAAGAAACACCTTTGAAACAAACAAGAATATGTGTTAAACTTTAGATTCATCAGAGTACTCCCTTTTTGCTCTGAAGGCAGCAGTGTACTCCCTTTGAATTATCTCAAGCAGATTCATGTGGACATCACTTATAATAACTTCCAACAGTATTGAAGGAGTTCCCAGAGGTGCTGAGCTCTTATTGGCTGTTTTGCCTTCATTATGCAGTCCTACTTATCCAGAACCAAATGAATTGTGGTAAGGCCATGTAATTGTGGAGGCCATGTCATCTGACTTTTCACTCCATTCCTCTTCTTTATGAGGCTGTGCCCACAAAGTTTTTTAGATAACCGAGGTTATGACAATCCGGTCACCTGGCCACATATCTCGCTGTACTTAGTCAGCTTCCTAAGCTTGCTGCTACCTCCTCTCTGTGGGTACCCACCAAAAGTGAAGTGCTGCTGGTTGGGGCAGTTGGCCCTGGATGCCCTGAATTAAAGGAAGTTCTAATCCCCTGTGAGCCACCAGGAGGGTGAGATTCTATCATTTTCACCATCTTGTGTCCTTGTTGGGAATGTAATATATGCTTATAACTGCTAGTGACTAGTGATGAGCGAATCTACTCGAGATTTCTCGAGCATCCTTGGGGGTCCTCCGAGTATTTTTTAGTGCTTGGAGATTTAGTTTTTCTTGCCGCAGTTGAATAATTTACATCTGTTAGCCAGCATAAGTACATGTGGGGATTCCCTAGCATCCAGGCAACCCCCACATGTAGTTATGCTGGCTAACAGATGTAAATCATTCAGCTGCGGCAAGAAAAACTAAATCTCCGAGCACTAAAAACACTCGGAGGACCCCCGAGCATGCTCGAGAAATCTCGAGTAATGAGTGTATTCGCTCATCACTAGGGTTGAGCGACTTTCATTTTTTTAAGATCGAGTAGGGTTTTGGGAAACCCGATTTTGTCCAGAGTCGAGTCGAGTGCAGTCGGCCGATTATCGCTAAAAGTCGGGGATCGACCGAAACACGAAACCCAATGCAAGTCAATGGGGAAGCATAGTCGGCAGTGAGTGGAGGCCAGGAAAACACCTACAGTGCCCATTTTAATGCCAAAAACATCCATTCTTGTTTCTGAAGCTTGCCAATCTTAATTAACTGTATAATAATAGTTGGGCATAGGGAATTGGGGGAAAGTTGTGGGGGGAGTAGGGCTGGCTCAAGTTTTTCGTGGGCCCAGGAAATGCGGACTACGTCACGGCGGTGTTGCAGGGAAAGGTAAGTATTTAAAAGTTGCAAGTGCTGTGATCCTGAGCAAGCAGGGGGGGGCCCACTCGTTCGCATTGCCACTGGCACAGGGCCCCTCAAAGTACGGCGGTGTGTTTGCATGGCGGGGGCGCCTCCCACCAGCAGCGACACTTTTGCGTACTCTGAGGGGCCCTGTGCCAGTGACGTCGCCAACGAGTATGCCCCCCCACCTGATGAAGGTACCTGCACTTTCATCTGCACCTTCCTGTTTGTCCCTGTGTAAGGTGGTATAACATGCGGGAAGGGGAACCTTACTTTCAGCAGGGACAGATTCTGGCTGTGTAGAGTACAAGGGGAATGTAGTGGTCTAGGTCAATGTACCAGCAGACTCATTTAGCAGTGGCTGGGCAATGGGCAGGATGAGGAGGAAACAGATATAGGGCCAAAGAATAAAGTAGGCTACATGCAGTTCAAAATTGGTAACAGGACTAAACAGGCGGCATTGCTTTGTTCAGTGGAGTAGCAAACCCAAGAGCAGCAGACACTGTTTCAAGGGCCTAACCACACTAGTAGGCCAAATGCAGTTTAATATCTGATAGTATAGGGCGAAAGCCAGAATGTGGAAGCTCAGCTTTGTTCAGTTGAGGACAACACCAGGGAGGGGCAGACACCTTTAGTAGGCCGGAAAAGCCTATTGCATTTTTTAAAATGGTAATTTGGAGCAGAAGGTTGAAGCTCAGCTTTATTTAGTTGAGGACAACACCAGGGAGGGGCAGAAGCCGTTAGTAGGCCCTAACCACCATTTTTTTTTTTAAAACCACTTAATGAGAGCCGGAAGGTTGAAGCTCAGCTTTATTTAGTTGAGGACAACACCAGGCAGGGGCACACAGACAGACACCTTTAGTAGGCCGGAAAAGCCTATTGCATTTTTCAAAATGGTAATTTGGAGCAGAAGGTTGAAGCTCAGCTTTATTTAGTTGAGGGCAACACCAGGGAGGGGCAGAAGCCGTTAGTAGGCCCTAACCAAAGTTGAAGGCCAAATGCAGTTTAATTTCTGATACTATAGGCCGAAAGCCAGAAGGTGGAAGCTCCGATTTAGACAGTGGAGGACAATTTGAATTAGGGACTGCAGACAGACTTAGTAGGCTGTCCCCTGTGGACCATGCATCCACCACATTAACCCATTGCGCCGTAATGGACACGTAATCTTCCGTGGCCATGCCTACAGGTCCATGCGTCTGTTGTCAGGTGCACCTTTGTACTCACAGATTGCCAGAGTGCATGGACAATGCGGTCTTCTACATGCTGGTGGAGGGTTGGGATGGCTTTTCTCGCAAAAGAAGTGTCGACTGGTTAGCTTGTAGCGTGGTACAGCGTAGTCCATCATGGCCTTATTAATAGTAAATAAAATATATAACTAGGCTCTATGAACTTTTAAATAGGTTCCAGGGGTACACGGGCAGCATTGGTGTGGTCAGTGGAGGAGTATTGCAAGTAGGGGCTGCAGACAGGCTATCAAAGGCCTAAAATAACAAACAGTAGGCAGTCATGGCAGTTTTACATCGGTTACATGGATACACAGGCAGGCACTCCAGGCAGCATTGTGGTCAGTGGAGGAGTATTTAAAGTAGGGACCGCAGACAGGCTATCAAAGGCCTAACATAACAAACAATAGGCTCATGGCAGTTTTACAGCGGTTACATGGATACACGGGCAGGCAACTTGGTGGTGGTGAGTGGAGGAGTATTTAAAGTAGGGACCGCAGACAGGCTATCAAAGGCCTAAAATAACAAACAGTAGGCAGTCATGGCAGTTTTACATCGGTTACATGGATACACAGGCAGGCACTCCAGGCAGCATTGTGGTCAGTGGAGGAGTATTTAAAGTAGGGACCGCAGACAGGCTATCAAAGGCCTAACATAACAAACAATAGGCTCATGGCAGTTTTACAGCGGTTACATGGATACACGGGCAGGCAACTTGGTGGTGGTGAGTGGAGGAGTATTTAAAGTAGGGACCGCAGACAGGCTATCAAAGGCCTAAAATAACAAACAATAGGCTCATGGCAGTTTTACAGCGGTTACATGGATACACGGGCAGGCAGCTTGGTGGTCAGTGGAGGAGTATTTAAAGTAGGGACCGCAGACAGGCTTCAAAGGCCTAACATAAGAAAATGGGCTGGCTGTAGGCACTTTATAATTGGTTCCAGGGGTACACGGGCAGCAGTGGTCTGGTCAGTGGAGGAGTATTTAAAGTAGGGACCGCAGACAGGCTATCAAAGGCCTAAAATAACAAACAATAGGCTTATGGCAGTTTTACAGCGGTTACATGGATACACGGGCAGGCAGCTTGGTGGTGAGTGGAGGAGTATTTAAAGTAGGGACCGCAGACAGGCTATCAAAGGCCTAACATAACAAACAATAGGCTCATGGCAGTTTTACAGCGGTTACATGGATACACGGGCAGGCAACTTGGTGGTGGTGAGTGGAGGAGTATTTAAAGTAGGGACCGCAGACAGGCTATCAAAGGCCTAACATAACAAACAATAGGCTCATGGCAGTTTTACAGCGGTTACATGGATACACGGGCAGGCAACTTGGTGGTGGTGAGTGGAGGAGTATTTAAAGTAGGGACCGCAGACAGGCTATCAAAGGCCTAAAATAACAAACAATAGGCTCATGGCAGTTTTACAGCGGTTACATGGATACACGGGCAGGCAGCTTGGTGGTGGTGAGTGGAGGAGTATTTAAAGTAGGGACCGCAGACAGGCTATCAAAGGCCTAACATAACAAACAATAGGCTCATGGCAGTTTTACAGCGGTTACATGGATACACGGGCAGGCAGCTTGGTGGTCAGTGGAGGAGTATTTAAAGTAGGGACCGCAGACAGGCTTCAAAGGCCTAACATAAGAAAATGGGCTGGCTGTAGGCACTTTATAATTGGTTCCAGGGGTACACGGGCAGCAGTGGTCTGGTCAGTGGAGGAGTATTTAAAGTAGGGACCGCAGACAGGCTATCAAAGGCCTAAAATAACAAACAATAGGCTTATGGCAGTTTTACAGCGGTTACATGGATACACGGGCAGGCAGCTTGGTGGTGAGTGGAGGAGTATTTAAAGTAGGGACCGCAGACAGGCTATCAAAGGCCTAACATAACAAACAATAGGCTCATGGCAGTTTTACAGCGGTTACATGGATACACGGGCAGGCAACTTGGTGGTGGTGAGTGGAGGAGTATTTAAAGTAGGGACCGCAGACAGGCTATCAAAGGCCTAACATAACAAACAATAGGCTCATGGCAGTTTTACAGCGGTTACATGGATACACAGGCAGCTTGGTGGTGAGTGGAGGAGTAGTGCAAGGAGTGTCTGTCCCAGTACTCCCAAAATATAAATAGATGTTAATGTCTCGCAAAACAACCACAACAAAAAAAAAGGTGGCATACTTAGGTACAGGGGTGGGCTCATCTACTGAGTTTCTGACATAGTAATTTGGCAGTAACTATTTAATGGTGCCAATATAGGACACAGACACAGACTACTTTAAGTTGCATCATAGATGTCTACAAATTTGTATTGTCAGTGCCAGACATTGAATGATGTCAGCGAATAGACTAAAGATTGGTGGAGCTGTGCGACATAATTTTGGACGTGGTAGAGCACATTTTGAGCTGGGGTAGGGGGGAACTCTCTTGAGGCCGGCGGGACCGCCCCAGGGCCCCTCATGTTACAACGGTGTGTCTGACGTTGGGTGCGCACCACCACCGCCAGAGACACTACATTGTACTATGAGGGACCCAGTAGCAATGCCGTCAACCAAAAGCGAGCACACCCACCTCTTCAGACAAACAGCAGTCTCACGGGTGCTTGCGCCAAGTCGCGATACCACGGCCCCGTGTGGGGAGTTTTGCCATTTAGGGAGGTGTAAACATGTCGTATGCTGTACAATCAGCTGCAGCAAATTAGACATTAGAAAAGTAATTCACAGGCAAGAGCTTTTCATAGGAAAGCTAGGTGTCGGCCGGGCAAGGTGGGGCAAAAGATTTCGAAATCCAGTTGTGGTTCATTTTAATGAATGTTAGATCGTCAACATTTTGGGTAGCCAGACGAGTCCTTTTTTCGGTTAATATTGAACCTGCAGCACTGAATACTCTTTCTGATAGGACACTTGCTGCCGGGCAAGCAAGCTCCTGCAATGCATATTCTGCCAATTCTGGCCAGGTGTCTAATTTGGAGGCCCAGTAATCAAATGGGAATGACGGTTGAGGGAGAACATCGATAAGGGATGAAAAATAGTTAGTAACCATACTGGACAAATGTTGTCTCCTGTCACTTTCAATTGATGCAGCAGTACCTGTCCTGTCTGCGGTCATAGCAAAATCACTCCACAACCTGGTCAGAAAACCCCTCTGTCCAACGCCACTTCTGATGTGTGCACCCCTAACACTCCTAGTCTGCTGCCCCCTGGAGCTCGTGTGAGAACGATCACGTGCGCTGTGTGCTGGGAATGCCTGAAGCAAACGGTCAACAAGAGTTGATTGTTTGGTTGCTAATATTAGTTCCAAGTTCTCATGTGGCATAATATTTTGCAATTTGCCTTTATAGCGTGGATCAAGGAGGCAGGCCAACCAGTAATCGTCATCGTTCATCATTTTCGTAATGCGTGTGTCCCTTTTTAGGATACGTAAGGCATAATCCGCCATGTGGGCCAAAGTTCCAGTTGTCAAATCTCCGGTTGTGATTGGTTGAGGGGCAGTTGCAGGCAAATCTACGTCACTTGTGTCCCTCAAAAAACCAGAACCCGGCCGTGACACGCAACCAATTTCCTGTGCCCCCGGGAAAGGTTCGGCATTAAAAATATACTCATCCCCATCATCCTCCTCGTCCTCCACCTCCTCTTCGCCCGCTACCTCGTCCTGTACACTGCCCTGACCAGACAATGGCTGACTGTCATCAAGGCTTTCCTCTTCCTCTGGTGCAGACGCCTGCTCCTTTATGTGCGTCAAACTTTGCATCAGCAGACGCATTAGGGGGATGCTCATGCTTATTACGGCGTTGTCTGCACTAACCAGCCGTGTGCATTCCTCAAAACACTGAAGGACTTGACACATGTCTTGTATCTTAGACCACTGCACACCTGACAACTCCATGTCTGCCATCCTACTGCCTGCCCGTGTATCCTCCCACAAATAAATAACAGCACGCCTCTGTTCGCACAGTCTCTGAAGCATGTGCAGTGTTGAGTTCCACCTTGTTGCAACGTCTATGATTAGGCGATGCTGGGGAAGGTTCAAAGACCACTGATAGGTCTGCATACGGCTGGCGTGTACAGGCGAACGTCGGATATGTGAGCAAAGTGCACGCACTTTGAGGAGCAGGTCGGAGAACCCAGGATAAGTTTTCAATAAGCACTGCACCACCAGGTTTAAGGTGTGAGCCAGGCAAGGAATGTGTTTCAGTTGGGAAAGGGAGATGGCAGCCATGAAATTCCTTCCGTTATCACTCACTACCTTGCCTGCCTCAAGATCTACTGTGCCCAGCCACGACTGTGTTTCTTGTTGCAAGAACTCGGACAGAACTTCCGCGGTGTGTCTGTTGTCGCCCAAGCACTTCATAGCCAATACAGCCTGCTGACGCTTGGCAGTAGCTGGCCCATAATGGGACAACTGGTGTGCAACAGTGTCATCTGCCGATGGAGTGGTTGGCAGACTGCGTTCTGTGGAAGAGCTGTAGCTTCTGCAGGAGGACGAGGAGGAGGAGGAGGAGGGGGTGCGAACGCCTACAGCCAACTGTTTCCTAGACCGTGGGCTAGGCACAACTGTCCCTAAATTGATGTCGCCTGTGGACCCTGCATCCACCACATTCACCCAGTGTGCCGTGATGGACACATAACGTCCCTGGCCATGCCTACTGGTCCATGCATCTGTAGTCAGGTGCACCTTTGTACTCACAGATTGCCTGAGTGCATGGACGATGCGCTGTTTAACATGCTGGTGCAGGGCTGGGATGGCTTTTCTGGAAAAAAAGTGTCGACTGGGTAGCTCGTATCGTGGTTCAGCGTACTCCATCAGGGCTTTGAAAGCTTCGCTTTCAACTAACCGGTAGGGCATCATCTCTAACGAGATTAGTCTAGCTATGTGGGCGTTAAAACCCTGTGTACGCGGATGCGAGGATAAGTACTTCCTTTTTCTAACCAGAGTCTCATGTAGGGTGAGCTGGACTGGAGAGCTGGAGATCGTGGAACTTTCGGGTGTGCCGGTGTACATGGCAGACTGAGAGACGGTTGGAGACGGTATTGTTTCCGCCGGTGCCCTAGATGCAATATTTCCTCCTACAAAACTGGTGATTCCCTGACCCTGACTGCTTTTGGCTGGCAAAGAAACCTGCACAGATACTGCCGGTGGTGCGGAAAATGGTGGCCTTACAGTGACGGAAGGGATGTTGCGTTGCTGACTAGCTTCATTGGCCGAGGGTGCTACAACCTTGAGGGACGTTTGGTAGTTAGTCCAGGCTTGAAAATGCATGGTGGTTAAGTGTCTATGCATGCAACTAGTATTTAGACTTTTCAGATTCTGACCTCTGCTTAAGCTAGTTGAACATTTTTGACAGATGACTTTGCGCTGATCAGTTGGATGTTGTTTAAAAAAATGCCAGACTGCACTCTTCCTAGACTCGGATCCCTTTTCAGGGATTGCAGACTGAGCTTTAACCGGATGGCAACGCTGTGCTCCAACAGGTTTTGGCTTTGACACGCGTTTTGGGCCAGATACGGGCCCGGCAGATGGAACCTGTTGCGATGTTGATGCCTGCTGCGGCCCCTCCTCCACCTCCGCTTCTGAACTACTGCCGCCTGCACCCTGTTCCCCCAATGGCTGCCAATCGGGGTCAATAACTGGGTCATCTATTACCTCCTCTTCGAGCTCGTGTGCAACTTCGTCTGTGTTACTGTGTCGGTCGGTGGTATAGCGTTCGTGGCGGGGCAACATAGTCTCATCAGGGTCTGATTGTGGATCTGTACCCTGAGAGGGCAATGTGGTGGTCTGAGTCAAAGGAGCAGCATAGTACTCTGGCTGTGGCTGTGCATCAGTGCACTCCATGTCAGAATATACTTGTAATGGGCATGGCCTGTTAAATGTTTCACTTTCTAAGCCAGGGACGGTATGTGTAAAGAGCTCCATGGAGTGACCCGTTGTGTCGCCTGCTGCATCCTTCTCTCTTGTTGTAGTTTTTGCTGAGGAGGACAAGGAAGCGACTTGTCCCTGACCGTGAACATCCACAAGCGACGCGCTGCTTTTACATTTACCAGTTTCGGAAGAGGAGGCAAAAGAGCTAGAGGCTGAGTCTGCAATGTAAGCCAAAACTTGCTGTTGCTGCTCCGCCTTTAAAAGCGGTTTTCCTACTCCCAGAAAAGAGAGCGTTCGAGGCCTTGTGTAGCCTGACGACGAAACTGGCTCCACAGCTCCAGACTTAGGTGGAATATTTTTATCCCCACGACCACCTGATGCTCCACTACCACTACCATCATTACCAGCTGACAATGAACGCCCACGACGACCTCTTGCACCAGACTTCCTCATTGTTTTAAAATCTTAACCAAAGTAACTTTATTTGTTGCTGTCAAACAACTTACACGGTGAGCTATAACTTCAGTATGATTTCAATATCCCTTAACAGGTTGGTGAGACCACAAGGAAAATCAGGCACAATGTTACACACTCTGTTTTCTGTGGCACAAAATCACAGAGATGACACACACGCAGGACTGTCACTCAAGCACTAATGTCAATATTAATCTCCCACCTAATTTATGTATTTTTTTTTTTCAGGGAGACTTTAGAAACCAAATAATAAGAAAAAAAATAAATAAATAAATAGGCTTTCTATAGCCCACTGAATGAGAGATAGCACACACAGCAGTGGCACACAAGCCCTGACTGAGGTCAATATTTTTCTCCCACTGATTGATGTAGTGTTTTTGTGTTGAGGTAGAATTTAGAACACAAATCACGGAAAAAATAAATAGGCTTTCTATGGCCCACTGAATGAAAGGGAGAGAGGTGGCACACCCAGGAGTCAAGACTGGCACACAAGCTGAAAGGGCAATATTACTCTCCCACTGTTTTTTTATGTATTTTTTGTTTTTTAAGGGAGACTTTAGAAACCCAATAATATTTAAAAAAATAAATAAATAGGCTTTCTATGGCCCACTGAATGAGAGGGAGAGAGGTGGCACACCCAGGAGTCAAGACTGGCACACAAGCTGAAAGGGCAATATTACTCTCCCACTGTTTTTTTATGTTTTTTTTTTTTCAGGGAGACTTTAGAAACCAAATAATATTAAAAAAACCAAAAAAATAAATAGCCTTTCTATGGCCCACTGAATGAGAGAGAGAGGTGGCACACCCAGGAGTCAAGACTGGCACACAAGCTGAAAGGGCAATATTACTCTCCCACTGTTTTTTTATGTATTTTTTGTTTTTTAAGGGAGACTTTAGAAACCCAATAATATTTAAAAAAAAATAAATAAATAGGCTTTCTATGGCCCACTGAATGAAAGGGAGAGAGGTGGCACACCCAGGAGTCAAGACTGGCACACAAGCTGAAAGGGCAATATTACTCTCCCACTGTTTTTTTATGTATTTTTTGTTTTTTAAGGGAGACTTTAGAAACCCAATAATATTAAAAAAAAAAAAAAAAAAAGGCTTTCTATGGCCCACTGAATGAGAGAGAGAGGTGGCACACCCAGGAGTCAAGACTGGCACACAAGCTGAAAGGGCAATATTACTCTCCCACTGTTTTTTGTATGTTTTTTTTTTTTTTTTCAGGGAGACTTTAGAAACCAAATAATATTAAAAAAACCAAAAAAAAAATAGCCTTTCTATGGCCCACTGAATGAGAGAGAGAGGTGGCACACCCAGGAGTCAAGACTGGCACACAAGCTGAAAGGGCAATATTACTCTCCCACTGTTTTTTTATGTATTTTTTGTTTTTTAAGGGAGACTTTAGAAACCCAATAATATTTAAAAAAATAAATAAATAGGCTTTCTATGGCCCACTGAATGAGAGGGAGAGAGGTGGCACACCCAGGAGTCAAGACTGGCACACAAGCTGAAAGGGCAATATTACTCTCCCACTGTTTTTTGTATGTTTTTTTTTTTTTTTTCAGGGAGACTTTAGAATCCAAATAATATTAAAAAAACCAAAAAAATAAATAGCCTTTCTATGGCCCACTGAATGAGAGAGAGAGGTGGCACACCCAGGAGTCAAGACTGGCACACAAGCTGAAAGGGCAATATTACTCTCCCACTGTTTTTTTATGTATTTTTTGTTTTTTAAGGGAGACTTTAGAAACCCAATAATATTTTAAAAAAAAAATAAATAGGCTTTCTATGGCCCACTGAATGAAAGGGAGAGAGGTGGCACACCCAGGAGTCAAGACTGGCACACAAGCTGAAAGGGCAATATTACTCTCCCACTGTTTTTTGTATGTTTTTTTTTTTTTTTCAGGGAGACTTTAGAAACCAAATAATATTAAAAAAACCAAAAAAAAAATAGCCTTTCTATGGCCCACTGAATGAGAGAGAGAGGTGGCACACCCAGGAGTCAAGACTGGCACACAAGCTGAAAGGGCAATATTACTCTCCCACTGTTTTTTTATGTATTTTTTGTTTTTTAAGGGAGACTTTAGAAACCCAATAATATTTAAAAAAAAAAATAAATAGGCTTTCTATGGCCCACTGAATGAGAGGGAGAGAGGTGGCACACCCAGGAGTCAAGACTGGCACACAAGCTGAAAGGGCAATATTACTCTCCCACTGTTTTTTTAGGTTTTTTTTTTTTTTCAGGGAGACTTTAGAAACCAAATAATATAAAAAAAAAAAAAAAAAAAAATAGGCTTGCTATAGCCCACTGAATGAGAGATAGCACACACAGCAGTGGCACACAAGCCCTGACTGAGGTCAATATTTTTCTCCCACTGATTGATGTAGTGTTTTTGTGTTGAGGTAGATTTTAGAACACAAATCACGGAAAAAATAAATAGGCTTTCTATGGCCCACTCAGTGAGAGATGGCACACACAGGGATGGCACTGTAGCAGAAATGCCAATCTTAATCTCCCACAAAAAAAAACAAACAAAAAAAAAAAACTGTCCTACAATTACTATCTCCCTGCAGTAATGTAAGCCAGGTATGGCAGGCAGCAATAGGAGTGGACTGATGCACAAATTAAATAAAAAGTGTGGACAAACAAAAAAGATAGCTGTGCAGAAAGGAAGGAACAAGAGGATATGTGCTTTGAAAAAAGCAGTTGGTTTCCACAGTGGCGTACACACAGCAATACAGCTATCACGGAGCCTTCTAGGGCAGCCCAATGAGCTACAGCGCTGAGGGGAAAAAAAAATAGCTTCCACAGTCCCTGCACACCGAAGGTGGTGTTGGACAGTGGAAATCGCTGCAGCACAAGCGGTTTGGTGGTTAGTGGACCCTGCCTAACGCTCTCCCTGCTTCTGACGAAGCGGCAGCAACCTGTCCCTAAGCTCAGATCAGCAGCAGTGAGATGGCGGTCGGCGGGAACGCCCCTTTATAGCCCCTGTGACGCCGCAGACAGCAAGCCAATCACTGCAATGCCCTTCTCTAAGATGGTGGGGACCAGGATCTATGTCATCACGCTGCCCACACTCTGCGTTCACCTTCATTGGCTGAGAAATGGCGCTTTTCGCGTCATTGAAACGCGACTTTGGCGCGAAAGTCGCGTACCGCATGGCCGACAAGCACAGGGGTCGGATCGGGTTTCATGAGACGCCGACTTAGCCAAAAGTCGGCGACTTTTGAAAATGATCGACCCGTTTCGCTCAACCCTACTCATCACTACTAGTGACCTAATAAATTCTTACTGGAGTGTGGTACCCTCATCCTGTATTTTCTGTTAATGGTATTCTGCCCATGGAGAAGGAATACAGGTGTTCAGTGGGATGAGCCCTGGCCTGTGCTGTCTTTCTAAAGACAGCTGTGCCAGCTGTAGCATTACCTCTTCTTTTTGCAACATTTATGTAAAGGAGTGTATATGCATAAATGATAACTTACCCAAAACTTCTGTACAGCATTATACAAATATGACATGTAATGTAAAAATTGAAAAACGGGAATGCTTTAACCCCTTTATAACCTTGAATGTATAGGTACTGTATGTCCAAGGTCATGTCCCTGCGTTTGAT
Organism: Ranitomeya variabilis; assembly: GCF_051348905.1. NCBI lineage: Eukaryota > Metazoa > Chordata > Amphibia > Anura > Dendrobatidae > Ranitomeya > Ranitomeya variabilis. Next base: position 716,469,525 of record NC_135233.1, on the reverse strand, counting down.
GTGGGCTCCAGCACTGAACCCACATCTTTCCCTGCACATGCCACCTGATCTGATCAGCTGTCATGTGCCTCTAAAAGCCACCGGTGAATCTGAGATCCACCCACCACTGTTAACAAGCTAAATGTCGCTGTCACTCTGACAGCGGCATTTAACACGCGCCAGGTGGAAATTCATCGGCACTGCACTATAGCTGAAGTGGACATAGAGGGGAATTAGTGCAAAATCAGAGAAGTCCAGGCATTCAGGGAAGTAGTAATCGTATACCTTTATTACATCGCACTGATCCAGCTACTGCTGTGGAAAGCTAGGGACTAACTGAAACGTTCGGTTTGATCAGTGCGATGCAATAAAGATATAAGGTTATGCAGCGCCCCCACTGTCGCAGGGCCGAGGGGTACCCGGTACCGGGCCTCTGAGTCTCTGTTCTGGGGTTGTCACGGTGGCTAGACCCGGTCCGTGACCCTGCTGAGGGGCGCCCAAATAATAGGTGTGGATGGTGTTGGTAGTGCGGTGCAGTGCCGGTCGCAGTAAATAACGAGGACACCAGGTTGCAGTCTCTTTACCTCTTTACTGAAGGCTTCAGGGTCCTCAGTCCGGAATACGGTTAACCAGGCTGCGCAAGTCCGGCCGGTCCGATGGCACGTCCAGAGTTCCCTTTGCAGGTGGAAATCTGTGCCTACCTTCTAGCGCTTGTGTGTTGCGGTCCTCCCCTGCTGTGCTTACGGGATAGTCCCCACAACTGTTGTGTCTGTTTCTCGTGTTCCCTCACAACTGTATTTTGATGTTCTTCTTTGTCCCCCAGATGATATGGCTAGGACGCACCCGTATGACGGGTAGGCTCGGAGCTCTTCCTGGACCCTAGTGTCGCCCTTCTCCTAGTATGCCCCCCATGTCTTCATAGTTGATTGGTGTGAGACAGCCCGCCTATAGCTGACTGTCCTGCCGTAGGTTTGAAGTATTGCTTGGAGCCTGATACTTCCTCGGCGTTCCAGCCACCGGCTACGCGCCTCAGTAGAATGTTGCCTCGATCTTACAGCACGACTCCTACTGGTATTTCTCCTTGTTGCATTGATCTCGTTTCTCACTCAGCACAATATACCTCGCTTCTTTTCCTTTCTTAGGGTACCACCGCGATCAAGTGCAGGCGCGGTCCCATAACGTTCTCTCTGGTTGCTAGGCCTCCGTCAGGATCCCACCCCTGACAGGGACCCCTCTGAATCTTCCCCCTACAACACCCTCTGCCACAAGGTGTTTCCTGGTTCCAACCCAGTCAGCTTTCTGATCTAACTTCCTATCTAACCCCCAGTTTTACCAGACTGTGAGGAGTGGCCTAATGCATAGTGCCCTTAGCTCCCCCTGGAGGCCAGACTGTGAAATGTATTGGTGTCTGTGATACCTGGTCAGATGAACTCCTTCAGTGCCATCAGACATACCATAGCCCCCTTTAGCGGCGGAGCTCCAGTACTGCAACGAACAGGACTCTGGGGTGCTGCAGTTATACCTTCCATGAGTGCTGGGACTTCTTTGATTTTGTAATAAAAATCACTAGACTTTAGACCAGAAATACAGTATGTCTGACATTAGTAATCTAACAACAACACTATTATCCATGAAGATGCAATTGCATTTGCAATGTCAGTGTCATACATATACAGTGGTGGAAATAAGTATTTGATCCCTTGCTGATTTTGTAAGTTTGCCCACTGAAAAAGACATGAACAGTCTTTAATTTTAAGGGTAGGTTAATTTTAAGATTGAGAGATAGAATATCAAAAATAAAATTCAAAAAATCACATTGTATAAATTATATAAATGTATTTGCATTTTGCAGTGAGAAATAAGTATTTGATCTCCTACCAACCATTAAAAGTTCTGGCTCCTACAGACCAGTTAGATGCTCCAAATCAACTCGTCACCTGCATTAAAGACATGTGTCTTAGGCTGGGTTCACATTAGCGTTTCTGTGTGCAGCGTTTCATCTGCATGCGCGAACGCATGCCAAAACGCATTTAAACCCATGCTTACGCAGCTTTTTTTATCCGCATCAACTTAAGCATGATGCCAAAAAAATGCTGCATGGGCATGCGTTTGCATTGTTTATGCGCATGCGTTTGATATTTTCAGGGGAATTTGCGTATGCGGACAGTGCTTTTCCAGTAAAATTTCCTTGACACAAGCCACACACAATGGGTGTGTCTCATGGTATTCCTATATATAGACGCTGCACAGATAAAATCCTCATCTTTTGCTGCTGTATACAGCTTCAAGATGAATTTTAGCATGGAGAGCTTCAATTTTAATCTTGATTTGTCACTGAAATTGGCTTTTGCCTTTGCTGTGGCTTGTGAAAAAGAAAGAAGAAGAGAAAGATGGAGAAGACGTCGTCATCGCTATTGGTAACACCCCATCATTGAAGTCTGAGAGAGCCGTGAAACCTACCACTCGTTGTACACCGAGCTGTGTGAAAACCCGGAGAAGTTTTACGACTACACAAGGATGTCGGAACAAAGCTTCAATGACTTGCTGCAACGTGTCCGAGGATCCATCACCAGAGTCACCAGGCAGGACACACAACTACGTCAAGCAATACCTGCTGAGGAACATCTGTCGGTGACCCTGAGGTACATAGTTTTGAAAAAGAAACACATGTCATTATTTTTATTGTTATAAAAAGCCATCTACTGATTTTCTTTTTTTTCATTTTCTGTTCCGCAGATTCCTGGCTACCGGAGAGTCCTTACCATCTCTACATTTTCAATTTCGGATTGGAGTGTCCACCCTTTCTGGGATAGTTGCAGACATGAGCTGTGCTTTATGTGAAGTTCTGCTTGAAGAATTCCTCCCCCAACCCGCAACTGAACTCTGGCTGGAAAATGCTACAAAATTAAAGGACATTTGTAGTTTTCCAAACTGTTTGGGGGCTAGGGACAGCAAACGGATTCGGATTCTGAAACCTGCTGGAAGTGGATCTGAGTATTTCAATTACAAAAAATACTTGATTGTTCTCATGGTGATTGCAGATGCTGGCTGTCGATCTGTCGTCGTGGACTTTGGCTCATTTGGATGAGGATATGACTCTCAGACTTTCAAAGACTCTGACATGGGCCAACATTTGTATGGGAATAATTTCAATTTTCCAACGCAATGACCTCTTCCGAACACCGAAGGACCGCCAATGCTGTTTGTTGTGGTTAGGGATGAGGCATTTCAAATGTGTGCCAACCTCATAAAACCATACTCTAGTCGGGACTTGAATCACACAAAAAGGATTTACATCTACTGATTGACAAGGGCACGAAGAACTGTGGAGTGTGCCTTTGCATTGCTGGCATCTAAATGGCGCATTTTGGGAACAGCCATCAATCTAAAAACTGAGACAATTGATGAGGTAGTGAAAGCTTGTGTTGTTCTGCACACTTACATCCTGGTGAAAGAGCGACACCACTTAGAACTTGAGGAACCTGTAGCTAGCACTTGCATGATTACCAAGATCACCCTCTGAGGACTACATTGAAAGTTATCCAAATGAGGGATAACATTGCTGCTTACTTTGTTTCTGATATTGGACATGTGGCATGGCAAGACGAAATGGTTTAATCTCCTTGTAAATGTACCTGTATTGTTTGCTGACTTTAACCCCTTCCCGACCTGTGACGCCACGTAGGCATCATGAAAGTCAGTGCCAATCTGACCTGTGATGCCTATGTGGCGTCATGGCGGGATCACGTTGCTGCAGGTCGGGTGAACGGGTTAACTGAAATGTCACCCGACATGCAGGTACAGGGGCACTTGTACTTGAACCCAGGGGGGTGGCTTTGCCCCCCCGTGGCTACGATCGCTGTGCTGAGTTCTTTCCTTTCCTTCTGAGCCCTACCGTTCGCCCAAACAGTGGTTCCCCCCCACATATGGGGTTTCAGCGTACTCAGGACAAATTGGACAACAACTTTTGGGGTCCACTTTCTCCTTTTACCCTTGGGAAAATAAAAAAATTGTTGCTGAAAGATAATTTTTGTGACTAAAAAGTTAAATGTTCATTTTTTCTTCCATGTTGCTTCTGCTGCTGTGAAACACCTGAAGGGCTAATAAACTTCTTGAATGTGATTTTGAGCACCATGAGGGGTGCAATTTTTAGAATGGTGTCACTTTTGGGTACTTTCAGCCATATAGACCCCTCAAACTGACTTCAAATGTGAGGTGGTCCCTAAAAAAATGTTTTTGTAAATTTTGTTGTAAAACTGAGAAATCGCTGGTCAAATTTTAACCCTTATAACTTCCTATAAAAAAAAATTTGGTTTCCAAAATTGTGCTGATGTAAAGTAGACATGTGGGAACTGTTATTTATTAACTATTTTGTGTCACAAATAAACGCAAAAATTATCAACCTAAATTTACCACTAACATGAAGCCCAATATGTCACGAAAAAACAATCTCAGAATCGCCAGGATCCGTTGAAGCGTTCCTGAGTAATTACCTCATAAACGGACACTCGTCAGAATTGCAAGAAATGGCCAGGTCATTAAGTTCAAAATAGGCTGGGTCATGAAGGGGTTAATAATAACAACATCTCCACTGTAAGGGCTTGTTTCCACTTGCGAGAAACACGTCCGTGTCTCGCATGTGGAAACCAAGCTCTGGCGCCGGCACTCCAGAGCGGAACGTGCGGCCACATAGGAACACATGGAGCTGCACGCTCCGCTCCAATGTGCCGGCGCCAGAGCTTGGTTTCCACATGCGAGACACGGACCTGTTTCTCGCAAGTGGAAACAAGCCCTAACACCCATTATACAATACACACATGTGCGTTTTCAAATAAAGAGATAAACACAGTGATTGTGAAAACAAAAGATTTTTTTTATTAACAAAAATAAAAACAACTTACAATTTAACAAACATTAATTTGAAAACAATAAATAAAAATGGGGTTTAGGTTCGGAGTCTGTTCGAAGGTGTGATATTGTGGATCAGGGGGGTGTCGGGTTGGGATGATTGGGTAGGAGTGTGTTAGGGAGTGGTTACAGGGGAAGTGGCAACAAAATGGAGGATTGGGTCATTGGGGGAAGAAGACACATTAGGAGTGGAATACAAATTGGAAGGGATAGCCACATTGGAAGGGAGAGACACAAGGGAAGGTGTAGACAGATTTGAAAACAGAGACACATTGGGAGGGGAGGGTGTAGGTGGAGGGTACATTTTTTTTTCAAAATTTCCTATTCCCTGGCTTTTGTTTTGGGTGCTGAGTGGGCTCCTTCCTTTTACAGAGGTGCTTCACTCGGCTGCGTGGTGGGTGCTGCATGCTGCAGGGGCTGCACTGGCTGCATGGTGGGTGCTGCAAGCTGGAGCACTGCTGCACTCGGATGCATGGTGTATTTTGGAACTGTAGGAACTGTCGTAACGTACAGCGGTGGTGGTGGAGGATAGTTCACTTGCTCTGAAGTCAGTTGTAGGTATCCAAGTCCTTGTGGGGCTGGCTTATTTTGCCAATGGTGCTATGCTGGCCCTTGTTGCCATGTAGGAAACAAAATGTGTGGCAGCTGGTGATATCTTGACTGCGGGTGGTAGGTTTGGGACTGCTGCATGGCTTGTCTGAAAGCATCCTGATAGGCATTCATAACATACAGCTGGAGTTCAGGCGGCAGGTTCTCCAACACGTCCCGCTCTTTCGACAACCGCCCTCATCCCATCCTGGAAGATCGAGCCTAAGTGAACAAACTCGGCATGATTGACCTCACCCAGGCCCTCTGCCGCTGGCCAGAAGACCCAATAAAACCAGTGGCAGAGAGCTGGGAGAGTGGAAAACCTGATAGACCCAGCCTGTGAAGCCTGCCTGATTGCTCCATCGCTGGTGGATGATTGGGACTGTTCGGTGGCTGGTCGATTAGGGGCCGCTCCAACTGAGGACGATCCAGGTTGTGTGGTGCTGCTCGAGGTTCTGTGTGGAAAATAAATTACCAACTTTGATAAAAAAAATTAAAAAGTATAGATAATGGTAACACAACACAAAAGATACTCACGTTCGCTGAGCAACCGCAGGCCTCAGAAAATACAGCATACAATGGTATTTAAATTTTGAGACCTTTGGAGCAGCACCACTTCGAACACGAATCTCCTCTCTCATATCTTTGTTGAAGTGATCCATCATCGAACGCCAACGGACTTTTAATCTCTTCATTGTGAATGGGGAACAAAAAAATATATAAATTGTAAAAAAAGGCACCTACATTTACAGGAAAACAGACGCGTCAGACCACATTGCAATACTTACAAAAATCCTTTCTGTCTTGTGGGGTGGCATGGTCCCAATCATCCAACAGCGATCTGGCCACTTCTTCCCAGAGTCGTCGAATCAAACCTGAGTCGGAATGGTGATGATCACGGGTGTCCCACAACGCTACTCGCTCTTGCACAAGAGGAATGAGCTTGTCTTTACCAATCATGGGTTTGCCTTCCTCATGTTGTGGAACCTATAGATAAAATAAAATAAAAATACAAGTTATATGGTTTTAAAGATACAAAACTGAAACCAAATTCAATTACAACTCTGATAATGAAAAGACTACTTACACACCGTCTTTCCTCCTCAGGAACTTGAGCCCGATGACCCTGGGAAGATTCATTTCCACTCGATTGCTCCTACTCTTCCACACTGGAAGGTTCCTGTAAAGAAAATACATGATTTACCACATGTCTAATGTCAGTCAATACATACCAATCAGTATATCAAATGTGATTATGTCCACTCTGGGAAGCATTCTGGTCTTCACTGGAGGACATGTTGGAATAGCAGGCAGCAGTCAAGTGAAACACTTGAAAAGAACAGATAAAAAAAAATGTAACTAGAGCCAACAACAATGAAGCCAAAGAAAAAAAAATCAAACACACAATGGATGCCTACATTACAGGCAGTAGTCCAACAGCACAGCAGTCAGGCAGCACAGAACAAGGAAGAGCTGTGGGTCACAAAGACCCAAAAACGACCAAAAAATCCCAATATATATCCAAAAAATATCAACTTTATTAGTATATAATAATAACATAGACATAACATATAAGGAACAGGTGAGGCATAATGCCGCAGGGTGTGCACAGACACCACCACAGGAGCATACTAAGGGGGCACGGAGCCGGGATAAAAGCATAAACCCATCAATACACAAACATAGTTAATGGTAATGGACTGCATAGTATATTATGCCCTAGTAACATACTGCTGGAAACCCAGACAGCTATATAGATGGACAGCAGGCCAAAGTGCCAAAATATAATAGATAAATATTACCTCAAAGAGCAGATGGGCAGAGTATATCCAGGGTCCGTGCGCCCTCCCCGACGCACGTTTCGGTGATACGACCTTCCTCAGGGAGAATAATAAGCTTAGTGCGTCTAATCAATAGAGTCTGAACAGTACCACATTTCTCGTCCCACATGCGATCATCCTCCCGCTGAACCCCGACAGCACCAACCCCAAAAACCTGTTCCATTTGTCCGAGCCAAACACGTTCTCTGGCTCTGTAGTCCATTTTGTCATGTACTAACCCTGTGCAAAACACAGTAAACATATAATGAATAACCAAACACATGACAGAAAAAAGAAGCATAGCAAAAGATGAAACAATCTATGCTAAAAGTATCCTGTAAATAATACGGACCAATAATCAAGGATAGTCGCTAAAATGAATATAGAAAGAGCTGTGGGTCACAAAGACCCAAAAACGACCAAAAAATCCCAATATATATCCAAAAAATATCAACTTTATTAGTATATAATAATAACAAAGACATAACATATAAGGAACAGGTGAGGCATAATGCCGCAGGGTGTGCACAGACACCACCACAGGAGCATACTAAGGGGGCACGGAGCCGGGATAAAAGCATAAACCCATCAATACACAAACATAGTTAATGGTAATGGACTGCATAGTATATTATGCCCTAGTAACATACTGCTGGAAACCCAGACAGCTATATAGATGGACAGCAGGCCAAAGTGCCAAAATATAATAGATAAATATTACCTCAAAGAGCAGATGGGCAGAGTATATCCAGGGTCCGTGCGCCCTCCCCGACGCACGTTTCGGTGATACGACCTTCCTCAGGGGGAATAATAAGAGGGGTCAGATGTGCCGTTTTATAGACGCCAGTAACCGGAAGTGACCGGAATGAAGACCGGAAATCATTCATTGCTGCTATAGAAACGGGATGTACGCGTCCCAAAGTATCAAGCGCTATACAGCAGCTTTTACCCGACCATACCGGACACCAACAAATGCGCCACACGTCGCCACACACCGAGCCAGCACAGGGCCCTGTGTCGCTCGGCGGTGAGCGCATAGCGGCGCAAGCGCAGTGCGAGGCAGGGCAGGGAAAAGAGCCGCGCATGCGCAAAGGGGCTTGCAGATATAAAGCCACCATATTGGAAGAGGGAAACATCACCGCAAGTTACAGCAATAAAAATAAAGGGGATAACAGAACGAAAACAAAGCAAATATGATACATATAACAGGGAATAACATATAAACAACATAATAAGACAATATACATATAAAAAGCAAAATAAACAAAAACATATAATGGATGTGCAAATATGGGCAATATGTACCGACTAAAGAGAGAAACAAACCATCATTTGATTTTACCAATTGCGGCCATATAAAATACATGAAAAGACATATATAATACATTACATGCATAGACTATGTAAAATGCAAAGAAATGTTCGAATAGAGCCTAATAATGATCTATACATTTAGCCAAAAAGCTTATAGTCATATAATAATTCCGGGTATTCAGTCTGTGATGGGCTCCACAATGCGTCAGGACGTTTGATGTATAGTGTTCATGAAGAAATGGCCATCAAAATGACAGTGAGTCCGAAGTTAGAAATGTCCATATATCAACATCCACGTATCAAGAATCAGATGAGACACAAAACAGCACAACTAAACCTAAATGTGGAATAAATTAATCAATAATAAAAAATTAGAAACAACATAAATGATAAAAAGTTAAAAACAACAACCAAAATGAACTGAAGCGGTGCCCTGCGCAGTTGTACAGCAGGGAGAAATCACAGGAAGGACGAGAAATTAAAATGCTCATTAAGACCCCGTGGATGGACCGTGTCCAGTGTCCAAATCCATCGGGACTCTAATTGAGAGAGACGCTGATGGTTTGTTTCTCTCTTTAGTCGGTACTAGGGTTGAGCGAAATGGGTCGATCATTTTCAAGAGTCGCCGACTTTTGGCTAAGTCGGCGTCTCATGAAACCCGATCCGACCCCTGTGCTTGTCGGCCATGCGGTACGCGACTTTCGCGCCAAAGTCGCGTTTCAATTACGCGAAAAGCGCCATTTCTCAGCCAATGAAGGTGAACGCAGAGTGTGGGCAGCGTGATGACATAGATCCTGGTCCCCACCATCTTAGAGAAGGGCATTGCAGTGATTGGCTTGCTGTCTGCGGCGTCACAGGGGCTATAAAGGGGCGTTCCCGCCGACCGCCATCTTACTGCTGCTGATCTGAGCTTAGGGAGAGGTTGCTGCCGCTTCGTCAGAAGCAGGGATAGCGTTAGGCAGGGTCCACTAACCACCAAACCGCTTGTGCTGTAGCGATTTCCACTGTCCAACACCACCTTCGGTGTGCAGGAACAGTGGAAGCTATTTTTTTTTTTTTTTTCCTCAGCGCTGTAGCTCATTGGGCTGCCCTAGAAGGCTCCGTGATAGCTGTATTGCTGTGTGTACGCCACTGTGGAAACCAACTGCTTTTTTCAAAGCACATATCCTCTTGTTCCTTTCTGCACAGCTATCTTTTTTGTTTGTCCACACTTTTTATTTAATTTGTGCATCAGTCCACTCCTATTGCTGCCTGCCATACCTGGCTTAGATTACTGCAGGGAGATAGTAATTGTAGGACAGTCCCTGTTTTTTTTTTTTTTTTTTTTTGTGGGAGATTAAGATTGGCATTTCTGCTACAGTGCCATCCCTGTGTGTGCCATCTCTCACTGAGTGGGCCATAGAAAGCCTATTTATTTTTTCCGTGATTTGTGTTCTAAATTCTACCTCAACACAAAAACACTACATCAATCAGTGGTAGAAAAATATTGGCCTCAGTCAGGGCTTGTGTGCCACTGCTGTGTGTGCTATCTCTCATTCAGTGGGCTATAGAAAGCCTATTTATTTATTTATTTTTTTTTCTTATTATTTGGTTTCTAAAGTCTCCCTGAAAAAAAATAAAAAATAAAAAAACAGTGGGAGAGTAATATTGCCCTTTCAGCTTGTGTGCCAGTCTTGACTCCTGGGTGTGCCACCTCTCTCTCATTCAGTGGGCCATAGAAAGGCTATTTATTTTTTTGGTTTTTTTAATATTATTTGGTTTCTAAAGTCTCCCTGAAAATAAAAGAAAAAAAACTTAAAAAAACAGTGGGAGAGTAATATTGCCCTTTCAGCTTGTGCGCCAGTCTTGACTCCTGGGTGTGCCACCTCTCTCTCTCTAATTGTGGGCCATAGAAAGCCTTTTTTTTTTTTTTTTTTTTTTAATATTATTTGGTTTCTAAAGTCTCCCTTAAAAAACAAAAAATACATAAAAAAACAGTGGGAGAGTAATATTGCCCTTTCAGCTTGTGTGCCAGTCTTGACTCCTGGGTGTGCCACCTCTCTCTCTCATTCAGTGGGCCATAGAAAGCCTATTTATTTTTTTGGTTTTTTTAATATTATTTGGTTTCTAAAGTCTCCCTGAAAAAAAAAAAAACATAAAAAAACAGTGGGAGAGTAATATTGCCCTTTCAGCTTGTGTGCCAGTCTTGACTCCTGGGTGTGCCACCTCTCTCCCTCTCATTCAGTGGGCCATAGAAAGCCTATTTATTTTTTTTTTAAATATTATTGGGTTTCTAAAGTCTCCCTTAAAAAACAAAAAATACATAAAAAAACAGTGGGAGAGTAATATTGCCCTTTCAGCTTGTGTGCCAGTCTTGACTCCTGGGTGTGCCACCTCTCTCATTCAGTGGGCCATAGAAAGCATTTTTTTTTTTTCCTTGATTTGTGTTCTAAAATCTACCTCAACACAAAAACACTACATCAATCAGTGGGAGAAAAATATTGGCCTCAGTCAGGGCTTGTGTGCCACTGCTGTGTGTGCTATCTCTCATTCAGTGGGCTATAGAAAGCCTATTTATTTATTTATTTTTTTTCTTATTATTTGGTTTCTAAAGTCTCCCTGAAAAAAAATAAATAAATAAAAAAACAGTGGGAGAGTAATATTGCCCTTTCAGCTTGTGTGCCAGTCTTGACTCCTGGGTGTGCCACCTCTCTCTCTCATTCAGTGGGCCATAGAAAGCCTATTTATTTTTTTGGTTTTTTTTAATATTATTTGGTTTCTAAAGTCTCCCTGAAAAAAAAAAAAACGTAAAAAAACAGTGGGAGAGTAATATTGCCCTTTCAGCTTGTGTGCCAGTCTTGACTCCTGGGTGTGCCACCTCTCTCCCTCTCATTCAGTGGGCCATAGAAAGCCTATTTATTTTTTTTTTAAATATTATTGGGTTTCTAAAGTCTCCCTTAAAAAACAAAAAATACATAAAAAAACAGTGGGAGAGTAATATTGCCCTTTCAGCTTGTGTGCCAGTCTTGACTCCTGGGTGTGCCACCTCTCTCTCTCATTCAGTGGGCCATAGAAAGCATTTTTTTTTTTTCCTTGATTTGTGTTCTAAAATCTACCTCAACACAAAAACACTACATCAATCAGTGGGAGAAAAATATTGGCCTCAGTCAGGGCTTGTGTGCCACTGCTGTGTGTGCTATCTCTCATTCAGTGGGCTATAGAAAGCCTATTTATTTATTTATTTTTTTTCTTATTATTTGGTTTCTAAAGTCTCCCTGAAAAAAAAAAAACATAAAAAAACAGTGGGAGAGTAATATTGCCCTTTCAGCTTGTGTGCCAGTCTTGACTCCTGGGTGTGCCACCTCTCTCTCTCATTCAGTGGGCCATAGAAAGGCTATTTATTTTTTTGGTTTTTTTAATATTATTTGGTTTCTAAAGTCTCCCTTAAAAAACAAAAAATACATAAAAACACAGTGGGAGAGTAATATTGCCCTTTCAGCTTGTGTGCCAGTCTTGACTCCTGGGTGTGCCACCTCTCTCTCTCATTCAGTGGGCCATAGAAAGGCTATTTATTTTTTTGGTTTTTTTAATATTATTTGGTTTCTAAAGTCTCCCTTAAAAAACAAAAAATACATAAAAAAACAGTGGGAGAGTAATATTGCCCTTTCAGCTTGTGTGCCAGTCTTGACTCCTGGGTGTGCCACCTCTCTCTCTCATTCAGTGGGCCATAGAAAGCCTATTTATTTTTTTGTTTTTTTTAATATTATTTGGTTTCTAAAGTCTCCCTGAAAAAAAAAAAAACATAAAAAAACAGTGGGAGAGTAATATTGCCCTTTCAGCTTGTGTGCCAGTCTTGACTCCTGGGTGTGCCACCTCTCTCATTCAGTGGGCCATAGAAAGCCTATTTATTTTTTTTTTTAAATATTATTGGGTTTCTAAAGTCTCCCTTAAAAAACAAAAAATACATAAAAAAACAGTGGGAGAGTAATATTGCCCTTTCAGCTTGTGTGCCAGTCTTGACTCCTGGGTGTGCCACCTCTCTCATTCAGTGGGCCATAGAAAGCGTTTTTTTTTTCCTTGATTTGTGTTCTAAAATCTACCTCAACACAAAAACACTACATCAATCAGTGGGAGAAAAATATTGGCCTCAGTCAGGGCTTGTGTGCCACTGCTGTGTGTGCTATCTCTCATTCAGTGGGCTATAGAAAGCCTATTTATTTATTTATTTTTTTTCTTATTATTTGGTTTCTAAAGTCTCCCTGAAAAAAAATAAATAAATAAAAAAACAGTGGGAGAGTAATATTGCCCTTTCAGCTTGTGTGCCAGTCTTGACTCCTGGGTGTGCCACCTCTCTCTCTCATTCAGTGGGCCATAGAAAGCCTATTTATTTTTTTGGTTTTTTTTAATATTATTTGGTTTCTAAAGTCTCCCTGAAAAAAAAAAAAACGTAAAAAAACAGTGGGAGAGTAATATTGCCCTTTCAGCTTGTGTGCCAGTCTTGACTCCTGGGTGTGCCACCTCTCTCCCTCTCATTCAGTGGGCCATAGAAAGCCTATTTATTTTTTTTTTAAATATTATTGGGTTTCTAAAGTCTCCCTTAAAAAACAAAAAATACATAAAAAAACAGTGGGAGAGTAATATTGCCCTTTCAGCTTGTGTGCCAGTCTTGACTCCTGGGTGTGCCACCTCTCTCTCTCATTCAGTGGGCCATAGAAAGCATTTTTTTTTTTTCCTTGATTTGTGTTCTAAAATCTACCTCAACACAAAAACACTACATCAATCAGTGGGAGAAAAATATTGGCCTCAGTCAGGGCTTGTGTGCCACTGCTGTGTGTGCTATCTCTCATTCAGTGGGCTATAGAAAGCCTATTTATTTATTTATTTTTTTTCTTATTATTTGGTTTCTAAAGTCTCCCTGAAAAAAAAAAAAAAAAAAAAAAAAACAGTGGGAGTGTAATATTGCCCTTTCAGCTTGTGTGCCAGTCTTGACTCCTGGGTGTGCCACCTCTCTCTCTCATTCAGTGGGCCATAGAAAGCCTATTTATTTTTTTGGTTTTTTTAATATTATTTGGTTTCTAAAGTCTCCCTGAAAAAAAAAAAAACATAAAAAAACAGTGGGAGAGTAATATTGCCCTTTCAGCTTGTGTGCCAGTCTTGACTCCTGGGTGTGCCACCTCTCTCTCTCATTCAGTGGGCCATAGAAAGGCTATTTATTTTTTTGGTTTTTTTAATATTATTTGGTTTCTAAAGTCTCCCTTAAAAAACAAAAAATACATAAAAAAACAGTGGGAGAGTAATATTGCCCTTTCAGCTTGTGTGCCAGTCTTGACTCCTGGGTGTGCCACCTCTCTCTCTCATGCAGTGGGCCATAGAAAGGCTATTTATTTTTTTGGTTTTTTTAATATTATTTGGTTTCTAAAGTCTCCCTGAAAAAAAAAAAAACATAAAAAAACAGTGGGAGAGTAATATTGCCCTTTCAGCTTGTGTGCCAGTCTTGACTCCTGGGTGTGCCACCTCTCTCATTCAGTGGGCCATAGAAAGCCTATTTATTTATTTTTTTTAAATATTATTGGGTTTCTAAAGTCTCCCTTAAAAAATAAAAAAATACATAAAAAAACAGTGGGAGAGTAATATTGCCCTTTCAGCTTGTGTGCCAGTCTTGACTCCTGGGTGTGCCACCTCTCTCATTCAGTGGGCCATAGAAAGCATTTTTTTTTTTTTTCCTTGATTTGTGTTCTAAAATCAACCTCAACACAAAAACACTACATCAATCAGTGGGAGAAAAATATTGGCCTCAGTCAGGGCTTGTGTGCCACTGCTGTGTGTGCTATCTCTCATTCAGTGGGCTATAGAAAGCCTATTTATTTATTTATTTTTTTTCTTATTATTTGGTTTCTAAAGTCTCCCTGAAAAAAAATAAAAAAATAAAAAAACAGTGGGAGAGTAATATTGCCCTTTCAGCTTGTGTGCCAGTCTTGACTCCTGGGTGTGCCACCTCTCTCTCTCATTCAGTGGGCCATAGAAAGCCTATTTATTTTTTTGTTTTTTTTAATATTATTTGGTTTCTAAAGTCTCCCTGAAAAAAAAAAAAAACATAAAAAAACAGTGGGAGAGTAATATTGCCCTTTCAGCTTGTGTGCCAGTCTTGACTCCTGGGTGTGCCACCTCTCTCTCTCATTCAGTGGGCCATAGAAAGGCTATTTATTTTTTTGGTTTTTTTAATATTATTTGGTTTCTAAAGTCTCCCTTAAAAAACAAAAAATACATAAAAAAACAGTGGGAGAGTAATATTGCCCTTTCAGCTTGTGTGCCAGTCTTGACTCCTGGGTGTGCCACCTCTCTCTCTCATTCAGTGGGCCATAGAAAGGCTATTTATTTTTTTGGTTTTTTTAATATTATTTGGTTTCTAAAGTCTCCCTTAAAAAACAAAAAATACATAAAAAAACAGTGGGAGAGTAATATTGCCCTTTCAGCTTGTGTGCCAGTCTTGACTCCTGGGTGTGCCACCTCTCTCTCTCATTCAGTGGGCCATAGAAAGCCTATTTATTTTTTGGTTTTTTTTAATATTATTTGGTTTCTAAAGTCTCCCTGAAAAAAAAAAAACATAAAAAAACAGTGGGAGAGTAATATTGCCCTTTCAGCTTGTGTGCCAGTCTTGACTCCTGGGTGTGCCACCTCTCTCATTCAGTGGGCCATAGAAAGCCTATTTATTTTTTTAAAAAAATATTATTGGGTTTCTAAAGTCTCCCTTAAAAAACAAAAAATACATAAAAAAACAGTGGGAGAGTAATATTGCCCTTTCAGCTTGTGTGCCAGTCTTGACTCCTGGGTGTGCCACCTCTCTCTCTCATTCAGTGGGCCATAGAAAGGCTATTTATTTTTTTGGTTTTTTTAATATTATTTGGTTTCTAAAGTCTCCCTTAAAAAACAAAAAATACATAAAAAAACAGTGGGAGAGTAATATTGCCCTTTCAGCTTGTGTGCCAGTCTTGACTCCTGGGTGTGCCACCTCTCTCTCTCATTCAGTGGGCCATAGAAAGCCTATTTATTTTTTTGGTTTTTTTAATATTATTTGGTTTCTAAAGTCTCCCTGAAAAAAAAAAAAAACATAAAAAAACAGTGGGAGAGTAATATTGCCCTTTCAGCTTGTGTGCCAGTCTTGACTCCTGGGTGTGCCACCTCTCTCATTCAGTGGGCCATAGAAAGCCTATTTATTTTTTTTTTAAATATTATTGGGTTTCTAAAGTCTCCCTTAAAAAACAAAAAAAACATAAAAAAAACAGTGGGAGAGTAATATTGCCCTTTCAGCTTGTGTGCCAGTCTTGACTCCTGGGTGTGCCACCTCTCTCTCTCATTCAGTGGGCCATAGAAAGCCTATTTATTTTTTTGGTTTTTTTAATATTATTTGGTTTCTAAAGTCTCCCTGAAAAAAAAAAAAAACATAAAAAAACAGTGGGAGAGTAATATTGCCCTTTCAGCTTGTGTGCCAGTCTTGACTCCTGGGTGTGCCACCTCTCTCATTCAGTGGGCCATAGAAAGCCTATTTATTTTTTTTTTTAAATATTATTGGGTTTCTAAAGTCTCCCTGAAAAAAAAAAAAACATAAAAAAACAGTGGGAGAGTAATATTGCCCTTTCAGCTTGTGTGCCAGTCTTGACTCCTGTGTGTGCCACCTCTCTCATTCAGTGGGCCATAGAAAGCCTATTTATTTTTTTTAAAAAATATTATTGGGTTTCTAAAGTCTCCCTTAAAAAACAAAAAATACATAAAAAAACAGTGGGAGAGTAATATTGCCCTTTCAGCTTGTGTGCCAGTCTTGACTCCTGGGTGTGCCACCTCTCTCTCTCATTCAGTGGGCCATAGAAAGGATATTTATTTTTTTTTAAAATATTATTGGGTTTCTAAAGTCTCCCTGAAAAAAAAAAAACATAAAAAAACAGTGGGAGAGTAATATTGCCCTTTCAGCTTGTGTGCCAGTCTTGACTCCTGGGTGTGCCACCTCTCTCATTCAGTGGGCCATAGAAAGCCTATTTATTTTTTTAAAAAAATATTATTGGGTTTCTAAAGTCTCCCTTAAAAAACAAAAAATACATAAAAAAACAGTGGGAGAGTAATATTGCCCTTTCAGCTTGTGTGCCAGTCTTGACTCCTGGGTGTGCCACCTCTCTCTCTCATTCAGTGGGCCATAGAAAGGCTATTTATTTTTTTGTTTTTTTTAATATTATTTGGTTTCTAAAGTCTCCCTTAAAAAACAAAAAATACATAAAAAAACAGTGGGAGAGTAATATTGCCCTTTCAGCTTGTGTGCCAGTCTTGACTCCTGGGTGTGCCACCTCTCTCTCTCATTCAGTGGGCCATAGAAAGCCTATTTATTTTTTTTTTAAAATATTATTGGGTTTCTAAAGTCTCCCTTAAAAAACAAAAAATACATAAAAAAACAGTGGGAGAGTAATATTGCCCTTTCAGCTTGTGTGCCAGTCTTGACTCCTGGGTGTGCCACCTCTCTCACTCATTCAGTGGGCCATAGAAAGGCTATTTATTTTTTTGGTTTTTTTAATATTATTTGGTTTCTAAAGTCTCCCTTAAAAAACAAAAAATACATAAAAAAACAGTGGGAGAGTAATATTGCCCTTTCAGCTTGTGTGCCAGTCTTGACTCCTGGGTGTGCCACCTCTCTCTCTCATTCAGTGGGCCATAGAAAGCCTATTTATTTTTTTGGTTTTTTTAATATTATTTGGTTTCTAAAGTCTCCCTGAAAAAAAAAAAAAACATAAAAAAACAGTGGGAGAGTAATATTGCCCTTTCAGCTTGTGTGCCAGTCTTGACTCCTGGGTGTGCCACCTCTCTCTCTCATTCAGTGGGCCATAGAAAGCCTATTTATTTTTTTTGTTTTTTTAATATTATTTGGTTTCTAAAGTCTCCCTGAAAAAAAAAAAAACATAAAAAAACAGTGGGAGAGTAATATTGCCCTTTCAGCTTGTGTGCCAGTCTTGACTCCTGGGTGTGCCACCTCTCTCATTCAGTGGGCCATAGAAAGCCTATTTATTTATTTTTTTTAAATATTATTGGGTTTCTAAAGTCTCCCTTAAAAAACAAAAAATACATAAAAAAACAGTGGGAGAGTAATATTGCCCTTTCAGCTTGTGTGCCAGTCTTGACTCCTGGGTGTGCCACCTCTCTCATTCAGTGGGCCATAGAAAGCCTATTTATTTTTTTTTTTAAATATTATTGGATTTCTAAAGTCTCCCTGAAAAAAAAAAAACATAAAAAAACAGTGGGAGAGTAATATTGCCCTTTCAGCTTGTGTGCCAGTCTTGACTCCTGGGTGTGCCACCTCTCTCATTCAGTGGGCCATAGAAAGCCTATTTATTTTTTTTTTAAAATATTATTGGGTTTCTAAAGTCTCCCTTAAAAAACAAAAAATACATAAAAAAACAGTGGGAGAGTAATATTGCCCTTTCAGCTTGTGTGCCAGTCTTGACTCCTGGGTGTGCCACCTCTCTCTCTCATTCAGTGGGCCATAGAAAGGCTATTTATTTTTTTGGTTTTTTTAATATTATTTGGTTTCTAAAGTCTCCCTTAAAAAACAAAAAATACATAAAAAAAACAGTGGGAGAGTAATATTGCCCTTTCAGCTTGTGTGCCAGTCTTGACTCCTGGGTGTGCCACCTCTCTCTCTCATTCAGTGGGCCATAGAAAGCCTATTTATTTTTTTGGTTTTTTTAATATTATTTGGTTTCTAAAGTCTCCCTGAAAAAAAAAAAAAAACATAAAAAAACAGTGGGAGAGTAATATTGCCCTTTCAGCTTGTGTGCCAGTCTTGACTCCTGGGTGTGCCACCTCTCTCTCTCATTCAGTGGGCCATAGAAAGCCTATTTATTTTTTTTGTTTTTTTAATATTATTTGGTTTCTAAAGTCTCCCTGAAAAAAAAAAAAACATAAAAAAACAGTGGGAGAGTAATATTGCCCTTTCAGCTTGTGTGCCAGTCTTGACTCCTGGGTGTGCCATCTCTCTCATTCAGTGGGCCATAGAAAGCCTATTTATTTATTTTTTTAAATATTATTGGGTTTCTAAAGTCTCCCTTAAAAAACAAAAAATACATAAAAAAACAGTGGGAGAGTAATATTGCCCTTTCAGCTTGTGCGCCAGTCTTGACTCCTGGGTGTGCCACCTCTCTCTCATTCAGTGGGCCATAGAAAGGCTATTTATTTTTTTGGTTTTTTTAATATTATTTGGTTTCTAAAGTCTCCCTTAAAAAACAAAAAATACATAAAAAAACAGTGGGAGAGTAATATTGCCCTTTCAGCTTGTGTGCCAGTCTTGACTCCTGGGTGTGCCACCTCTCTCTCTCATTCAGTGGGCCATAGAAAGCCTATTTATTTTTTTGTTTTTTTTAATATTATTTGGTTTCTAAAGTCTCCCTGAAAATAAAAGAAAAAAAACTTAAAAAAACAGTGGGAGAGTAATATTGCCCTTTCAGCTTGTGCGCCAGTCTTGACTCCTGGGTGTGCCACCTCTCTCTCTCTAATTGTGGGCCATAGAAAGCCTTTTTTTTGTTGTTTTTTTTTAAATATTATTTGGTTTCTAAAGTCTCCCTGAGAAAAAAAAATAAATAAATTAGGTGGGAGATTAATATTGACATTAGTGCTTGAGTGACAGTCCTGCGTGTGTGTCATCTCTGTGATTTTGTGCCACAGAAAACAGAGTGTGTAACATTGTGCCTGATTTTCCTTGTGGTCTCACCAACCTGTTAAGGGATATTGAAATCATACTGAAGTTATAGCTCACCGTGTAAGTTGTTTGACAGCAACAAATAAAGTTACTTTGGTTAAGATTTTAAAACAATGAGGAAGTCTGGTGCAAGAGGTCGTCGTGGGCGTTCATTGTCAGCTGGTAATGATGGTAGTGGTAGTGGAGCATCAGGTGGTCGTGGGGATAAAAATATTCCACCTAAGTCTGGAGCTGTGGAGCCAGTTTCGTCGTCAGGCTACACAAGGCCTCGAACGCTCTCTTTTCTGGGAGTAGGAAAACCGCTTTTAAAGGCGGAGCAGCAACAGCAAGTTTTGGCTTACATTGCAGACTCAGCCTCTAGCTCTTTTGCCTCCTCTTCCGAAACTGGTAAATGTAAAAGCAGCGCGTCGCTTGTGGATGTTCACGGTCAGGGACAAGTCGCTTCCTTGTCCTCCTCAGCAAAAACTACAACAAGAGAGAAGGATGCAGCAGGCGACACAACGGGTCACTCCATGGAGCTCTTTACACATACCGTCCCTGGCTTAGAAAGTGAAACATTTAACAGGCCATGCCCATTACAAGTAGATTCTGACATGGAGTGCACTGATGCACAGCCACAGCCAGAGTACTATGCTGCTCCTTTGACTCAGACCACCACATTGCCCTCTCAGGGTACAGATCCACAATCAGACCCTGATGAGACTATGTTGCCCCGCCACGAACGCTATACCACCGACCGACACAGTGACACAGACGAAGTTGCACACGAGCTCGAAGAGGAGGTAATAGATGACCCAGTTGTTGACCCCGATTGGCAGCCATTGGGGGAACAGGGTGCAGGCGGCAGTAGTTCAGAAGCGGAGGTGGAGGAGGGGCCGCAGCAGGCATCAACATCGCAACAGGTTCCATCTGCCGGGCCCGTATCTGGCCCAAAACGCGTGTCAAAGCCAAAACCTGTTGGAGGACAGCGTGGCCATCCGGTTAAAGCTCAGTCTGCAATCCCTGAAAAGGGATCCGAGTCTAGGAAGAGTGCAGTCTGGCATTTTTTTAAACAACATCCAACTGATCAGCGCAAAGTCATCTGTCAAAAATGTTCAACTAGCTTAAGCAGAGGTCAGAATCTGAAAAGTCTAAATACTAGTTGCATGCATAGACACTTAACCACCATGCATTTTCAAGCCTGGACTAACTACCAAACGTCCCTTAAGGTTGTAGCACCCTCGGCCAATGAAGCTAGTCAGCAACGCAACATCCCTTCCGTCACTGTAAGGCCACCATTTTCCGCACCACCGGCAGTATCTGTGCAGGTTTCTTTGCCAGCCAAAAGCAGTCAGGGTCAGGGAACCACCAGTTTTGTAGGAGGAAATATTGCATCTAGGGCACCGGCGGAAACAATACCGTCTCCAACCGTCTCTCAGTCTGCCATGTACACCGGCACACCCGAAAGTTCCACGATCTCCAGCTCTCCAGTCCAGCTCACCCTACATGAGACTCTGGTTAGAAAAAGGAAGTACTTATCCTCGCATCCGCGTACACAGGGTTTTAACGCCCACATAGCTAGACTAATCTCGTTAGAGATGATGCCCTACCGGTTAGTTGAAAGCGAAGCTTTCAAAGCCCTGATGGAGTACGCTGAACCACGATACGAGCTACCCAGTCGACACTTTTTTTCCAGAAAAGCCATCCCAGCCCTGCACCAGCATGTTAAACAGCGCATCGTCCATGCACTCAGGCAATCTGTGAGTACAAAGGTGCACCTGACTACAGATGCATGGACCAGTAGGCATGGCCAGGGACGTTATGTGTCCATCACGGCACACTGGGTGAATGTGGTGGATGCAGGGTCCACAGGCGACATCAATTTAGGGACAGTTGTGCCTAGCCCACGGTCTAGGAAACAGTTGGCTGTAGGCGTTCGCACCCCCTCCTCCTCCTCCTCCTCGTCCTCCTGCAGAAGCTACAGCTCTTCCACAGAACGCAGTCTGCCAACCACTCCATCGGCAGATGACACTGTTGCACACCAGTTGTCCCATTATGGGCCAGCTACTGCCAAGCGTCAGCAGGCTGTATTGGCTATGAAGTGTTTGGGCGACAACAGACACACCGCGGAAGTTCTATCCGAGTTCTTGCAACAAGAAACGCAGTCGTGGCTGGGCACAGTAGATCTTGAGGCAGGCAAGGTAGTGAGTGATAACGGAAGGAATTTCATGGCTGCCATCTCCCTTTCCCAACTGAAACACATTCCTTGCCTGGCTCACACCTTAAACCTGGTGGTGCAGTGCTTATTGAAAACTTATCCTGGGTTCTCCGACCTGCTCCTCAAAGTGCGTGCACTTTGCTCACATATCCGACGTTCGCCTGTACACGCCAGCCGTATGCAGACCTATCAGCGGTCTTTGAACCTTCCCCAGCATCGCCTAATCATAGACGTTGCAACAAGGTGGAACTCAACACTGCACATGCTTCAGAGACTGTGCGAACAGAGGCGTGCTGTTATTTATTTGTGGGAGGATACACGGGCAGGCAGTAGGATGGCAGACATGGAGTTGTCAGGTGTGCAGTGGTCTAAGATACAAGACATGTGTCAAGTCCTTCAGTGTTTTGAGGAATGCACACGGCTGGTTAGTGCAGACAACGCCGTAATAAGCATGAGCATCCCCCTAATGCGTCTGCTGATGCAAAGTTTGACGCACATAAAGGAGCAGGCGTCTGCACCAGAGGAAGAGGAAAGCCTTGATACAGTCAGCCATTGTCTGGTCAGGGCAGTGTACAGGACGAGGTAGCGGGCGAAGAGGAGGTGGAGGACGAGGAGGATGATGGGGATGAGTATATTTTTAATGCCGAACCTTTCCCGGGGGCACAGGAAATTGGTTGCGTGTCACGGCCGGGTTCTTGTTTTTTGAGGAACACAAGTGACGTAGATTTGCCTGCAACTGCCCCTCAACCAATCACAACCGGAGATTTGACAACTGGAACTTTGGCCCACATGGCGGATTATGCCTTACGTATCCTAAAAAGGGACACACGCATTACGAAAATGATGAACGATGACGATTACTGGTTGGCCTGCCTCCTTGATCCACGCTATAAAGGCAAATTGCAAAATATTATGCCACATGAGAACTTGGAACTAATATTAGCAACCAAACAATCAACTCTTGTTGACCGTTTGCTTCAGGCATTCCCAGCACACAGCGCACGTGATCGTTCTCACACGAGCTCCAGGGGGCAGCAGACTAGGAGTGTTAGGGGTGCACACATCAGAAGTGGCGTTGGACAGAGGGGTTTTCTGACCAGGTTGTGGAGTGATTTTGCTATGACCGCAGACAGGACAGGTACTGCTGCATCAATTGAAAGTGACAGGAGACAACATTTGTCCAGTATGGTTACTAACTATTTTTCATCCCTTATCGATGTTCTCCCTCAACCGTCATTCCCATTTGATTACTGGGCCTCCAAATTAGACACCTGGCCAGAATTGGCAGAATATGCATTGCAGGAGCTTGCTTGCCCGGCAGCAAGTGTCCTATCAGAAAGAGTATTCAGTGCTGCAGGTTCAATATTAACCGAAAAAAGGACTCGTCTGGCTACCCAAAATGTTGACGATCTAACATTCATTAAAATGAACCACAACTGGATTTCGAAATCTTTTGCCCCACCTTGCCCGGCCGACACCTAGCTTTCCTATGAAAAGCTCTTGCCTGTGAATTACTTTTCTAATGTCTAATTTGCTGCAGCTGATTGTACAGCATACGACATGTTTACACCTCCCTAAATGGCAAAACTCCCCACACGGGGCCGTGGTATCGCGACTTGGCGCAAGCACCCGTGAGACTGCTGTTTGTCTGAAGAGGTGGGTGTGCTCGCTTTTCGTTGACGGCATTGCTACTGGGTCCCTCATAGTACAATGTAGTGTCTCTGGCGGTGGTGGTGCGCACCCAACGTCAGACACACCGTTGTAACATGAGGGGCCCTGGGGCGGTCCCGCCGGCCTCAAGAGAGTTCCCCCCTACCCCAGCTCAAAATGTGCTCTACCACGTGCAAAATTATGTCGCACAGCTCCACCAATCTTTAGTCTATTCGCTGACATCATTCAATGTCTGGCACTGACAATACAAATTTGTAGACATCTATGATGCAACTTAAAGTAGTCTGTGTCTGTGTCCTATATTGGCACCATTAAATAGTTACTGCCAAATTACTATGTCAGAAACTCAGTAGATGAGCCCACCCCTGTACCTAAGTATGCCACCTTTTTTTTTGTTTTGGTTGTTTTGCGAGACATTAACATCTATTTATATTTTGGGAGTACTGGGACAGACACTCCTTGCACTACTCCTCCACTCACCACCAAGCTGCCTGTGTATCCATGTAACCGCTGTAAAGCTGCCATGAGCCTATTGTTTGTTATTTTAGGCCTTTGATAGCCTGTCTGCGGTCCCTACTTTAAATACTCCTCCACTCACCACCAAGCTGCCTGTGTATCCATGTAACCGCTGTAAAACTGCCATGAGCCTATTGTTTGTTATTTTAGGCCTTTGATAGCCTGTCTGCGGTCCCTACTTTAAATACTCCTCCACTCATCACCAGCTGCCTGCCCGTGTATCCATGTAACCGCTGTAAAACTGCCATGAGCCTATTGTTTGTTATTTTAGGCCTTTGATAGCCTGTCTGCGGTCCCTACTTTAAATACTCCTCCACTCATCACCAGCTGCCTGCCCGTGTATCCATGTAACCGCTGTAAAACTGCCATGAGCCTATTGTTTGTTATTTTAGGCCTTTGATAGCCTGTCTGCAGTCCCTACTTTAAATACTCCTCCACTCACCACCAAGCTGCCTGTGTATCCATGTAACCGCTGTAAAGCTGCCATGAGCCTATTGTTTGTTATTTTAGGCCTTTGATAGCCTGTCTGCGGTCCCTACTTTAAATACTCCTCCACTCATCACCAGCTGCCTGCCCGTGTATCCATGTAACCGCTGTAAAGCTGCCATGAGCCTATTGTTTGTTATTTTAGGCCTTTGATAGCCTGTCTGCGGTCCCTACTTTAAATACTCCTCCACTCACCACCAAGCTGCCTGTGTATCCATGTAACCGCTGTAAAGCTGCCATGAGCCTATTGTTTGTTATTTTAGGCCTTTGATAGCCTGTCTGCGGTCCCTACTTTAAATACTCCTCCACTCATCACCAGCTGCCTGCCCGTGTATCCATGTAACCGCTGTAAAACTGCCATGAGCCTATTGTTTGTTATTTTAGGCCTTTGATAGCCTGTCTGCGGTCCCTACTTTAAATACTCCTCCACTCACCACCAAGCTGCCTGTGTATCCATGTAACCGCTGTAAAGCTGCCATGAGCCTATTGTTTGTTATTTTAGGCCTTTGATAGCCTGTCTGCGGTCCCTACATTAAATACTCCTCCACTCATCACCAGCTGCCTGCCCGTGTATCCATGTAACCGCTGTAAAACTGCCATGAGCCTATTGTTTGTTATTTTAGGCCTTTGATAGCCTGTCTGCGGTCCCTACTTTAAATACTCCTCCACTCATCACCAGCTGCCTGCCCGTGTATCCATGTAACCGCTGTAAAACTGCCATGAGCCTATTGTTTGTTATTTTAGGCCTTTGATAGCCTGTCTGCTGTCCCTACTTTAAATACTCCTCCACTGACCACCAAGCTGCCTGCCCGTGTATCCATGTAACCAATGTAAAACTGCCATGAGCCTATTGTTTGTTATTTTAGGCCTTTGATAGCCTGTCTGCTGTCCCTACTTTAAATACTCCTCCACTGACCACCAAGCTGCCTGTGTATCCATGTAACCGATGTAAAACTGCCATGAGCCTATTGTTTGTTATTTTAGGCCTTTGATAGCCTGTCTGCGGTCCCTACTTTAAATACTCCTCCACTCATCACCAGCTGCCTGCCCGTGTATCCATGTAACTGCTGTAAAACTGCCATGAGCCTATTGTTTGTTATTTTAGGCCTTTGATAGCCTGTCTGCGGTCCCTACTTTAAATACTCCTCCACTCATCACCAGCTGCCTGCCCGTGTATCCATGTAACTGCTGTAAAACTGCCATGAGCCTATTGTTTGTTATTTTAGGCCTTTGATAGCCTGTCTGCTGTCCCTACTTTAAATACTCCTCCACTGACCACCAAGCTGCCTGTGTATCCATGTAACCGATGTAAAACTGCCATGAGCCTATTGTTTGTTATTTTAGGCCTTTGATAGCCTGTCTGCGGTCCCTACTTTAAATACTCCTCCACTCATCACCAGCTGCCTGCCCGTGTATCCATGTAACCGCTGTAAAACTGCCATGAGCCTATTGTTTGTTATTTTAGGCCTTTGATAGCCTGTCTGCGGTCCCTACTTTAAATACTCCTCCACTCATCACCAGCTGCCTGCCCGTGTATCCATGTAACCGCTGTAAAACTGCCATGAGCCTATTGTTTGTTATTTTAGGCCTTTGATAGCCTGTCTGCGGTCCCTACTTTAAATACTCCTCCACTCACCACCAAGCTGCCTGTGTATCCATGTAACCGCTGTAAAACTGCCATGAGCCTATTGTTTGTTATTTTAGGCCTTTGATAGCCTGTCTGCGGTCCCTACTTTAAATACTCCTCCACTGACCACCAAGCTGCCTGCCCGTGTATCCATGTAACCGATGTAAAACTGCCATAAGCCTATTGTTTGTTATTTTAGGCCTTTGATAGCCTGTCTGCGGTCCCTACTTTAAATACTCCTCCACTGACCACCAAGCTGCCTGTGTATCCATGTAACCGATGTAAAACTGCCATGAGCCTATTGTTTGTTATTTTAGGCCTTTGATAGCCTGTCTGCGGTCCCTACTTTAAATACTCCTCCACTCATCACCAGCTGCCTGCCCGTGTATCCATGTAACCGCTGTAAAACTGCCATGAGCCTATTGTTTGTTATTTTAGGCCTTTGATAGCCTGTCTGCGGTCCCTACTTTAAATACTCCTCCACTGACCACCAAGCTGCCTGTGTATCCATGTAACCGATGTAAAACTGCCATGAGCCTATTGTTTGTTATTTTAGGCCTTTGATAGCCTGTCTGCGGTCCCTACTTTAAATACTCCTCCACTCACCACCAAGCTGCCTGTGTATCCATGTAACCGATGTAAAACTGCAGTATTTTGCTTATAAAAAAGAAAATACTGGAGAGATATGCAGACATTTTAACATTAAAAACAAAAACACATACAACAAAAAACTGGTACAGTACAAAAATTGGCCACCAGCTACAAAAACTTTCTCCTGCAAGTAGTTAACTGAAAGGTTTTTTTCCATTGAAAACACAGATATGGCATCCACCGAGTGTTGTCCTGTCGCGTTTTCTTTATATTATTGCCAAGAAGCTGCAACTGAATAAAGCTGAGCTTCTACCTTCTGCCTCTTATTAACTGCTTTTTTTAAAAAAAATTGTCCACCAGCTACAAAAACTTGCTCCTGCAAGTAGTTAACTGAAAGGTTTTTTTCCATTGAAAACACAGATATGGCATCCACCGAGTGTTGTCCTGTCGCGTCTTCTTTATATTATTGCCAAGAAGCTGCAACTGAATAAAGCTGAGCTTCTACCTTCTGCCTCTTATTAACTGCTTTTTTTTAATAAAATTGGCTGTTCCGGCCTACTAAAGGTGTCTGTCTGCCCCTGCCTGGTGTTGTCCTCAACTGAATAAAGCTGAGCTTCAACCTTCAGTTCCAAATTACCATTTTTAAAAATGCAATTGGCTGTTCCGGCCTACTAAAGGTGTCTGTCTGCCCCTGCCTGGTGTTGTCCTCAACTGAATAAAGCTGAGCTTCTACCTTCTGCCTCTTACTAACTGCTGTTTTTTTTAAAAATTGGCTGTTCCGGCCTACTAAAGGTGTCTGTCTGCCCCTGCCTGGTGTTGTCCTCAACTGAATAAAGCTGAGCTTCAACCTTCAGTTCCAAATTACCATTTTTAAAAATGCAATTGGCTGTTCCGGCCTACTAAAGGTGTCTGTCTGCCCCTGCCTGGTGTTGTCCTCAACTGAATAAAGCTGAGCTTCTACCTTCTGCCTCTTACTAACTGCTGTTTTTTTTAAAAATTGGCTGTTCCGGCCTACTAAAGGTGAATGTCTGCCCCTGCCTGGTGTTGTCCTCAACTGAATAAAGCTGAGCTTCTACCTTCTGTTCCAAATTACCATTTTTAAAAATGCCATTGGCTGTTCCGGCCTACTAAAGGTGTCTGTCTGCCCCTGCCTGGTGTTGTCCTCAACTGAATAAAGCTGAGCTTCAACCTTCAGTTCCAAATTACCATTTTTAAAAATGCAATTGGCTGTTCCGGCCTACTAAAGGTGTCTGTCTGCCCCTGCCTGGTGTTGTCCTCAACTGAATAAAGCTGAGCTTCTACCTTCTGCCTCTTACTAACTGCTGTTTTTTTTAAAAATTGGCTGTTCCGGCCTACTAAAGGTGTCTGTCTGCCCCTGCCTGGTGTTGTCCTCAACTGAATAAAGCTGAGCTTCTACCTTCTGCCTCTTACTAACTGCTGTTTTTTTAAAAAATTGGCTGTTCCGGCCTACTAAAGGTGTCTGTCTGCCCCTGCCAGGTGTTGTCCTCAACTGAATAAAGCTGAGCTTCAACCTTCAGTTCCAAATTACCATTTTTAAAAATGCCATTGGCTGTTCCGGCCTACTAAAGGTGTCTGTCTGCCCCTGCCTGGTGTTGTCCTCAACTGAATAAAGCTGAGCTTCTACCTTCTGCCTCTTACTAACTGCTGTTTTTTTAAAAAATTGGCTGTTCCGGCCTACTAAAGGTGAATGTCTGCCCCTGCCAGGTGTTGTCCTCAACTGAATAAAGCTGAGCTTCAACCTTCAGTTCCAAATTACCATTTTTAAAAATGCCATTGGCTGTTCCGGCCTACTAAAGGTGTCTGTCTGCCCCTGCCTGGTGTTGTCCTCAACTGAATAAAGCTGAGCTTCTACCTTCTGCCTCTTACTAACTGCTGTTTTTTTAAAAAATTGGCTGTTCCGGCCTACTAAAGGTGTCTGTCTGCCCCTGCCTGGTGTTGTCCTCAACTGAACAAAGCTGAGCTTCCACATTCTGGCTTTCGCCCTATACTATCAGATATTAAACTGCATTTGGCCTACTAGTGTGGTTAGGCCCTTGAAACAGTGTCTGCTGCTCTTGGGTTTGCTACTCCACTGAACAAAGCAATGCCGCCTGTTTAGTCCTGTTACCAATTTTGAACTGCATTTAGCCTACTTTATTCTTTGGCCCTATATCTGTTTCCTCCTCATCCTGCCCATTGCCCAGCCACTGCTAGATGAGTCTGCTGGTACATTGACCTAGACCACTACATTCCCCTTATACTCTACACAGCCAGAATCTGACCCTGCTGAAAGTAAGGTTCCCCTTCCCGCATGTTATACCACCTTACACAGGGACAGAGAGGAAGGTGCAGATGAAAGTGCAGGTTCCTTCATCAGGTGGGGGGGCATACTCGTTGGCGACGTCACTGGCACAGGGCCCCTCAGAGTACGCAAAAGTGTCGCTGCTGGTGGGAGGCGCCCCCGCCATGCAAACACACATCGCTGTA
The DNA here is from genome assembly GCF_051348905.1 of Ranitomeya variabilis. Lineage (NCBI taxonomy): Eukaryota > Metazoa > Chordata > Amphibia > Anura > Dendrobatidae > Ranitomeya > Ranitomeya variabilis. The sequence goes on along the minus strand of NC_135233.1, from coordinate 716,440,630 downwards.
CTTTGAGGGGCCCTGTGCCAGTGCCAATGCGAACGAGTGGGCCCCCCCTGCTTGCTCAGGATCACAGCACTTGCAACGTTGAAATACTTACCTTTCCCTGCAACACCGCCGTGACGTAGTCCGCATTTCCTGGGCCCACGAAAAACTTGAGCCGGCCCTACTCCCCCCACAACTTTTGCCAAATGACCCCCAATTCCCTATGCCCAACTATTATTATAAAGTTAATTAAGATTGACAAGCTTCAGAAACAAGAATGGATGTTTTTGGCATTAAAATGGGCACTGTAGGTGTTTTCCTGGCCTCCACTCACTGCCGACTATGCTTCCCCATTGACTTGCATTGGGTTTCGTGTTTCGGTCGATCCCCGACTTTTAGCGATAATCGGCCGACTGCACTCGACTCGACTCTGGACAAAATCGGGTTTCACAAAACCCGACTCGATCTTAAAAAAATGAAAGTCGCTCAACTCTAGTCGGTACATATTGCCCATATTTGCACATCCATTATATGTTTTTGTTTATTTTGCTTTTTATATGTATATTGTCTTATTATGTTGTTTATATGTTATTCCCTGTTATATGTATCATATTTGCTTTGTTTTCGTTCTGTTATCCCCTTTATTTTTATTGCTGTAACTTGCGGTGATGTTTCCCTCTTCCAATATGGTGGCTTTATATCTGCAAGCCCCTTTGCGCATGCGCGGCTCTTTTCCCTGCCCTGCCTCGCACTGCGCTTGCGCCGCTATGCGCTCACCGCCGAGCGACACAGGGCCCTGTGCCGGCTCGGTGTGTGGCGACGTGTGGCGCATTTGTTGGTGTCCGGTATGGTCGGGTAAAAGCTGCTGTATAGCGCTTGATACTTTGGGACGCGTACATCCCGTTTCTATAGCAGCAATGAATGATTTCCGGTCTTCATTCCGGTCACTTCCGGTTACTGGCGTCTATAAAACGGCACATCTGACCCCTCTTATTATTCCCCCTGAGGAAGGTCGTATCACCGAAACGTGCGTCGGGGAGGGCGCACGGACCCTGGATATACTCTGCCCATCTGCTCTTTGAGGTAATATTTATCTATTATATTTTGGCACTTTGGCCTGCTGTCCATCTATATAGCTGTCTGGGTTTCCAGCAGTATGTTACTAGGGCATAATATACTATGCAGTCCATTACCATTAACTATGTTTGTGTATTGATGGGTTTATGCTTTTATCCCGGCTCCGTGCCCCCTTAGTATGCTCCTGTGGTGGTGTCTGTGCACACCCTGCGGCATTATGCCTCACCTGTTCCTTATATGTTATGTCTTTGTTATTATTATATACTAATAAAGTTGATATTTTTTGGATATATATTGGGATTTTTTGGTCGTTTTTGGGTCTTTGTGACCCACAGCTCTTTCTATATTCATTTTAGCGACTATCCTTGATTATTGGTCCGTATTATTTACAGGATACTTTTAGCATAGATTGTTTCATCTTTTGCTATGCTTCTTTTTTCTGTCATGTGTTTGGTTATTCAGCACAGAACAAGGGCAGCAGTACAGCACCAAGACAGAAGTAGAACACCTGGGACAGCAGTACAACACCGGACAGCAGCACAACACCAGGACAGCAGCACAACCCTGAGACGGCAGCACAACAGCGGGACAGCAGAACAGGGGAAATCCGGAACAGGGATCCAGGACACCAGCACGGCAATGTCTACAAGGAACAGAAAGCAAAACATAAGTACAGACTGCAGTGAGAGACAGACAGACATTTTCAAAGCTTCTATACTTACATACAGAGTCTTGATATCCCATCCACAGTCTTGAGAGTTCTGGACTTTCTGTGTCCACACCCCTTTTATACACCTGGGATTTGGGAGGTGATGAATCATCAGTGTCTGGACATGCTCAGTCTGAAGTACGCATCGAACGCATCCATGTGCATATCCATGCATACCAATGCGTTCCCGCAGACAGTAATGCGTTGTTTTGATGCACTCATCCGCATGCACATGCCTGCGCATATTTGATGGATCAAAAAATGCAACATGTTGCGTTCGGTGTGCGCGGTGAAATGACGCATGGGGACGCATCTGAACCCAAAGTAATGCAAATGCATGTCCCTGCGTACACAATGTTAAAGATATGCACGCAAAGATACACTAATGTGAACCCAGCCTTACATAGTCACCTTTATAAAAGACTCCTGTCCACATACTCAATTAATCAGTCAGACTCTAACCTCTACAACTTTGGCAAGACAAAAAAGCTTTATCAGGGATTTGTCAGGGACAAGATCATACACCTGCACATAGCTGGAATGGGCTAGAAAACCATAAGCATGACGCGGGATGAGGAGGGAACGACTGTTGGTACAATAGTAAGAAAATGGAAGAAATACAAAATGACTGTCAATCGACATCGATCTGGGGCACCATGCAAAATCTCACCTCGTGGGGTGTCCTTGATCATGAGGAAGGTGAGAGATCAGCCTAAAACTACACGGGTGGAACTTGTTAATGATCTCAAGGCAATTGGGACCACAGTCACCAAGAAAACCATTGGTAACACATTACACCGTAAAGGTTTAAAATCCTGCAGTGCCCGCAAGGTCCCCCTGCTCAAGAAGGCACATATGCAGGCCCATCTGAAGTTTGCCAATGAACACCTGGATGACTCTGTGAGTGATTGGAAGAAGGTGCTGTGGTCAGAGGAGACAAAAATTGATGGTCTTTGCATTAACTCAATTCACCGTGTTTGGAGAAAGAGAAATGCTGCCTATGGCCTAAAGAAAACTTATGGAGGGAGTTGAAGCTCCGAGTTGCCAAGCGACAGCCTCAAAATCTTAATGATTTAGAGATGATCTGCAAAGAGGAGTGGGACAAAATTCCTCCTGACATGTGCGCAAACCTCATCATCAACTACAAAAAATGTCTGACTGCTGTGCTTGCCAACAAGGGTTTTGCCACCAAGTATTAAGTCTTGTTTGCCAGAGGAATCAAATACTTATTTCTCACTGCAAAATGCAAATAAATTAATATAATTTATGCAATGTGATTTTCTGGATTTTATTTTTGATATTATATTTCTCAATATTAAAATTAACCTAGCCTTAAAATTATAGACTTACAAAATCAGCAAGGGATCAAATACTTCTTTCCCCTACTGTAATATAATCATCAACCCCATACAGAAGTAGTTTCATGGCTGTGTTCAAACTTTACACATCTTATATAAACTATGGGCAAAATGGTGATTTATCTACTGATTTCCTTCAAATTTAGCCTAAGCAGAATAGATTTTATTTGTTTTGTACAAATGTCATTTTAGAATATATACATGAACCAAAGGGGTAAGAGAGCAGTGATTCCTGGGTGCCAGTACTAACAATGGATATGCATTCCTTGGATCTTTATTCATACAATGCGTTTCGGAATCGGGTTGATTCTTCAGATATCATAAAGAATCACTGCTCTCCTTCCTGTTTGGCTTATGCATGTCTTGTCCCACTTGAGTGAGTCAGTGGACAGAGAGTAGTCTTTCCATTATTATCACGAGTTACGGAGTTGTGCTGACCACAACCCTATCAGGCGCACAATTCATTGTTTTTGCTCTCTTTGCATATTTCTGGTGATAACCCACTTGGACCACCACTTTATTTCTCTGTTTACCACATTTTAGAATATCTGTCATCCAAAAAAGGTCTGATTAATAAAAGGATTTAAACTATATACGGTAATCAGCATTAGCTCTCCCTTTTCACGAGGCTGCATTGGTGGCACTCAATTATTGGACTTTTCCTTGTTTCATCGCATAGAATTGCTAAATCCTAGTGGAGGTTAATTCATTTATTAAGGCTAAGGATGTGAACATCACAGCTGGAGGCACCAAAATAGATGGAGATAAGTGAAAGTCATGTGGAGAACTTGTGGAAGGAGAACGATGAAGGGTAAAAGTAACGTTGGCTATAAAAGCTGTCATGTGATAAAAGTATTTGTAGCCCAGGCCACATAAATTACTAAATGATTGGTCATAATTGTATATGCTTTTCTTCTTTCAAGACAGTGTTTATGTGGCGGGGGTTACAAAAATACTTTTTTTTCCAGTAATTATAATAGGGAATGTCAAAAATGAAACATAATTTGAAAGATACTCATTAAGTAAATTCATTTTTGAGGGTCTTTGAAACTTTCAAACAGGTTCATGACACACATATAGAAACCAATTATCAACACTCTGACATGAGAGGACTATATGAAAACTGACATTGTGAATGCTAACCTGCATGAGAGTCCCACATCAATCATGTGATGATCTGTCCGGGATGCACACTACATTAATAGTCACTATGAAGAAAAGATTATTGTTAATCATTATATTCTTGTTTCACAGATTCTTTTATTTTATCATTCTATAGTTGATCGTGTGTCAGAATTTATACGATGGAAAATCAGGTTTAATTCATGTTAGACAGAACATTAATCAGAATCAAAGTGAAAAGAAATTATACCCAGGAAAAACTATTTTGTATGTGCTTATGAAGCAAACAATGTAAATGTGCGCGCTGGCACATAAAACATAAAGGACGAAGGTTCAGTGGTAACAATTGTACGTGGGCTCTGCAGCCTGCCAGGGCTCATATGCCTCTTTGTAACATAAGAGATAGGCCCGGCTTTAGAATGGGGCAAACTGAACAACTGGCTGAGGTTCCCAACCCCAAAAGTATCTCCAACCTTTACCAACCAGAAACTGCACTGATCATGGCAGCCCTGTATGGGGACAGACTGACTATTAGAATTCTACAGATTTTTTTAAATTCTAGCTGTTTGAGCCAAGGCTAAAGATAGCTATCCTCATTAGATGGCTGTCAGCCGAATGGTGCTTCAACCAGTCGCTAACGGCTATCTCAGCCGGCTCTCCCAAACTCAGGACCGCTCGTTGGGTTGAGTGCTACTGACTAATACGTTGGCTTGATACTTATCTCAAGCAAAAAAATGTCAGCAGTCAGAAATTGGACATGCCTGATCCAGTCTTTCTTAACCATCAGCGCCCCCATATATATCAGACCACCAGCAGAACCCGTCGATATTAGTCTATTGTGTATGGAGGCTTTAAGAGTGGATTCATCAAAAAGGGGATGTATAAATCCTTCATTTACATTTTTATTTTCTTTTGAATTCACTTCTAGTTTTGCCTAAATAAAATATTCCAAAAACTACACTATTTTTTTCTTCAAAAACCAATTTGTGTGAAACGATCCGTGCACATCTGTTGAATTGCAAGTCTGTGTGTATCCCGAGTGTTACTATTAGTATTTAAATTATTTTCTCTTTAACATTTTCAGGACTGGAATTTACCAGCTATCTCGTCCTCTGCTTCCGCACATAACATTGTAAGTATCTCTCCGGTATTACATGATATTGATTTTGGATAGAAGTTGTTTTATTCATTGTTTCATTTCTTTTGAAATTATGCCGATTATTTTACTATTATTATTAGTAGTAGCAGTAATCTATAGTTAAATCGACAAAGTATTCCTGAATAATAAATTGCCCTTATAAAAAAAGCCATTCTTGTGCATTTTCTGCCATTTATAACCTGGTAAGAAATCTATAAACACGATGACCAATGTGGCATTTTACAGTACTATTGATAATATTTCGTGAAATTTAGTATATTTAAATAAGTCTCTTCAGTTTGGGAGAATCACACAGTACAGTCTTAGTACTCTTTTTACATGTGTCCTTTTGTAGTCAAATTTAGGAGTAGATGATGAAGGAAGGCAAAATTTAAAGACAGTAACTGGCAATATTAGTTTTGGCTTTTAACACTGTGCCATAACTGCACTGTGCGCATACAGTCAAAGAGTAAAACCACTGTAGGGATATCATATATTAATATTTAAAAGGGTTGTATTACTGCTGAGATTATCTATTCTATGGAGCTGAATCATCTTGTTCAGAATACGCTTTCTTTAGTAGGCCAAGATGATACATTATAGCTGTCATGGCAAGTAGCCATTGGGGAGCTTCTGTGGTCACACACTTGAATTATGTAACATCTGGGCAAAAAAAAAGTGTTTGGTGGAATAAAAACATAATGGGGGTCATGTATAAAAATGTTACTTGTACACATTGGATTGTCGGTTGCAAACTTAATGAGACGTGTTTTCATTGTGAAAATGTTTTAAAAGAGGTTGTTCTGGCATATTAGAAATACTGGAAAGTTCTGATTTGTCATAACTACAGTGTATTATGTAAGGTCTCATTCACACAAGAAAATCCCTAATATATAGTGGATATATATTAACTGCTGGTTTTAATTTTCTATTACAAATTTGTATGTTATATTACATTTTCTGTTTTGGTTTTAGAGCAGAGATCTCTTTGTTCTCACTTATGGTGCTTTTGTGGCACAATTGTGCAAAGATTACGACAGTGATGAGGAAGTTAACAAATACTTGGATACAATGTAAGTACTTAGTATATAGCATTTTGTAGAGATTTTGCTTTGAGGAACAATTGTTTTTTATATAATAATGATAATATTATAATACCAAACATCATTGTATTCTTTTCTTCCTAGTACCTATTAGTTTGCATTAAAGGGAACCTGTCACCTGAATTTGGCGGGACCGGATTTTGGTCATATGGGCGGGGTTTTCGGGTGTTTGATTCACCCTTTCCTTACCCGCTGGCTGCATGCTGGCCGCAATATTGGATTGAAGTTCATTCTCTGTCCTCCGTAGTACACGCCTGCGCAAGGCAATCTTGCCTTGCGCTCGCGCAGTATGCTTTGCCCAACTGCGGGCAAAGCCGAAAAGCATTAGTGCGCATGCGCCGGTGCACTATGTCCCGGAAGTATTTTGCTGTGTTTCGGGACATAGTGCGCCGGCGCATGCGCACTAATGCTTTTCGGCTTTGCCCGCAGTTGGGCAAAGCATACTGTGCATGTGCAAGGCAAGATTGCCTTGCGCAGGCGTGTACAACGGAGGACAGAGAATGAACTTCAATCCAATATTGCTGCCAGCATGCAGCCAGCGGGTAAGGAAAGGGTGAATCAAACACCCGAAAACCTTGCCCATATGACCGAAAATCGGTCCCGCCAAATTCAGGTGACAGGTTCCCTTTAAGGTATTATCCAAGACTATTTATTTGTTTTTACTATGGGCCTAAAAACTAACGGGAACTACCTGCCTGTTGTATCCAGAGCAGACCTCTGCCGGCACAGAGCAGTCACAGACCACTCCTGTTGGTGATTCAGTGGCTTCCACTGACATCACGTTGACAGACCAATGGCTTCTCTTCCTCTCTGTTCTGTTGACTGGCCGTTGCCTGCCAATGTCATGGTGATTGACAGCCAGCTCCTCACCAGCTAAGTGCAGGAATCCATGTGTCAATCAGCATGGCGTCGGCAGTCACACCCCATCGACAGAGTATAATAACTCCGGAGGAAAAAAGAGCAATCAGGTATAGAAAAAGAAAACATTTTATTAATAGATAATGAACAGAACAAAATACAATGAAGTGCATAAAAAGTAGCAGGGGAAAGCCCAAAGGGAAGCCACAGGACTCCAAAACTGAGTGCCCAAACATTTAGACGCACAGCACAAGTTCTACTCTCAATCTAGCATAAAGTGCATAGTGCATAAAAAGTCCATCGACAGAGTAGCCTGGAAGAAGAGCTGCTCTGTTGATGTGGAGCTGCTGAATCGCTGGTAGGAGCAGTCAATGACCACTCTGATCCGGAGCAGGTTGCAACAGGCAGATAGTTGCCTATATTTGCAACTACCTGCCTGTTAGTTTCTAGGCCCATAGTAAAATAAATAAAATAGTCTTGAAAACCCCTTTAAAATAATGCTGCATAAATCATTCAGAACAACTATGTTATATATGGCCACCAGAATGAGTCCCAAGAGGGTCAGAGCCCTAGGCTACTTTTTCTTATTGAATCTCCCATATGGCTCATGACACTGGCTTCCAAATAGACATGTGACCAATTGGTGTCTTCTTAGTACCACCACATTAATTATAAAATAATATAAATCTGATTAGATATGTTGTTTTTGGGGAAAAGCCAAAAACACTTTGTTATAGACTTAAACGGATTCTATAATAATATTAGTGACCTATCCTTAGATCATCAGCATCAGACGAGTAGAGGTCTGATGAATACACCCTCATGACCAGCTGAAGCCTAGAGGAAGGGCTCAAAGTACGATGCATGAAAACACTATCGCTGTGTGTGAGCCATTCTCAGATACTGATGATCAGCTGTGATTGAATTTTGCATCTGGCAGCCATGGCACTAAGGATACCTAAATAATAAGTAGCAACATATATCATATTAGAAAAGAGGCACTATTCTACTATTCTGTCAATCACTGGTAGGACCGCCCACTGGACTGAAAATCACAAAAAGAACAGAGGTTTAAATGATGATTTCAATATGTTTCCATAATGTAAACTTCACTTTTTCTGTCCCAATGTGGAATTAGGTGTGCGCGCTGAACACCAATTCCAACACTAACAACATAAAATGGCGCTGTGTGGCTGGTCAATATCTTCTACTGGCAGTGATTGCTCCCTTGATTGGTTGTGCTAAACCACGTGATGTGATGGCTGCATGACATTATGAGAAAGCCCACCTGGCTGCACCTAACGTCATTAGTCCGCACTGTGACTCGGTGTGTGAAATGATACCGGGAATGGTATTTTTACCAAATCAAATCGCAAAATGTTTGAATATGCCAGGACTTGCGAATTTTAGGAAATTCAACTTTAATTCGATCTTCCACTGATCGATCCTATTTGTGATTATCATTATAATTATTAATATTATTTTCATCACGTTAGTAGGGCTAGCGGAGAACATTTTACCTATATATTTGTATATCATATTTTGGGCATTAATTGATGTTCATATAATAGTTATGCATTATAACCAATAAAATTATATAATTTCTCATTTTTTTTCTTGCCTGGGTCCCTGTTTGTCCATTGTACGGCATCGGTTGCTGTTTATATATTGGAGTGGTTTCCACTTTTTCTTCTTAAGCACCATAATTGATTCACTAATTGGGGGTATATATATTTATATCTGTATAATTTGTGTATTTTATATTTCATGGTGCCTTTGTTGTTTTTCTAATATAATAATAAAGAATGATGTCCACCACTGATATCCATTTAGACTTATTTTTTACAATTTTGTCATTATAAGCCTCGCCATACAACCGAACAGCCTACAAAGGGGTAGCCACAGACCTAAGCAGCGCTAAGATACCCCTGTGTTTGTTATGTTCTTTGACAATGCTTTTTATGATGAAATAATTAGTAAGTTTTAGCGGATTTCAGTGCTTGACATCACTCTTTACTATTGGATTGTTTGGGTGGTTCTGACACATCACTACATGGTCTCCAGAAGATGATAGGCTGACTCCCATAACTGATTTGACATTTATATAATGTACAGTTCATTAAATCTTTAATTTATTGTCACCTAATAATATAATCAAACATTATTTATTCTATTTTAGGGGCTATAACATTGGAGTACGTCTAGTGGAAGACTTTTTGGCAAACTCTGGGATAAAGAAGTGTCGCAGCTATAGTGAAACAGTGGATATAATTGCAAAGGTACAATATGTAATTGATTATGCTATATATGTGTTTTAGACATTTTAGCATATACGTTAGGTTATGTTCACTTGCAGCAGGTGCATAGATTTCTGTGTCCCCTTTCCAGATAAATGGGACAGATTAGAAATTTATGAGGCATATCTGCTGTATGTGAACATTCCCTTACAACTGCATCTCAGTTTTGTTGTATTAAACAGTGTTAAGATCATCATAGAAATCTCTAGGGATTTAAGTTCACATCATTAATGCTGTGAATGGTCCTCCACTTACATGTGAAACCAACCTTAATGAGAAAAATTAACGAGAATACAGACGAAACATAAACCATACAAAAATAAAAAATAACAAATGGTAAATATTAATAAATAAGCAGTTTAACTCGTTAACTCGTCACATTCTATGATCTTCTTGATCTGCGGTCCGATGAAGATATCAGCCTTAACCTTTGCCTCGGACAGCTTTGAAAAGAGATCTTTGAGGTACTTGAAAGCTTCTGACTCTTTGTCAAGAGCCGTGACAAATTTTCATGATGAGGCCTAACTTGATGTGCAATGGTGGCATCAGCACCTTCAGAGGTTCTATCAGCTGCTCCCACTGGACGTTGCTCTTCCCCACAGAGATCTCTGTCCGCTGTGGCCAGTCCTTTCTGTGATAGTGCGTCTTAGTATCACGGCTGTCCCAGAGGAAAAGGAAACAAGGAAATTTTGTGAAACCGCTTTGAAGGCCCAACAGGAATTACACTATTTTGAAGTCTCCGATGACCTCCCATCCATAGTCGTCATACTTCAAGGCACTCAGCAACATCTTGACACTGGTGTAGTCCTCTTTGAGATACACAGAATGAGCCATAGGGAGAGATGGGTAGTTGTTTCCGTTGTGAAGCAGCACGGCTTTGAGGCTCCGGGATGAACTATCTATGAATAGGCGCCATTCACTCGGGTTACAGGTGATACCTATAGCCTTAAAAAGACTGGCCACATTGTTGCAGAAGCACAACCCATCTTCCCGACTGAAGAACTTGGAAAATGTTTGATGACACTTTCTCTGATCTGTGACTTGCACGCATTCATCCAACAAGTTCCACTGCTTGAGCCTGGATGTCAGAAGCTCAGCACTGGACTTGGTAAGACGGAGATCAGATCGTTGACGTGTTTTTGGTTAGGAAATATGGCCTCACGGTGCTAGCGGGGATGTCACCTAAGTCACCACAGTTCAACCCAGCTGGGAACGTAGCCTCAGTGACGTCACCGCTAGTCACTGACGCTGCGCTCGCATCATTTCGTTCCCAGTGGTTCTCAGCCTGGACGGTTGCATCTTGGCATCGTCCAGGTTGAAAACTGTTTTTCACCCAGACATGGATTACGGCATGGAACAGAATGACAGACAGGTATGGTTTACTGTTGTTTTATTATTTTTGCTTTATTACAGGAGAACAAGGGCTTCGGTGGAAGTAGGCGAGGTTGTAAGTATGGTTTAATCGAGATTATTAAAGGAGTCTGTGTCATTTCTTTCAATTAAAGGACTTTTTTCTTGGTGTCTGTGTTTTCATACAATGTGACTATGGGGTTAGTAATGGGGGCATCTTACAGATGCCTCTCTATTTCTAACCTTGGGGCTTGATGTCAAAATTGCCGCATCAAATACATGTGCCTTTTCTGGGTACCTGCGGGCTGCTATTTTTAGTCTGAGGGGGGCAATATCCATGGCCCCTTAACAGCCTGAGAATACTAACCCCCAGCTTTTTGCTTTAGCAAGGTTGGTTGTCAAAAATGTGGAGTACCCCACACTTTTTTATTTATTTAAATCATTAAAAAATACGGTATAGGAACCCCTCTATTCTTGATAACTAGCTTTGCTGAAGCTGACAGCTGAGGGATGCAGCCCCCAGCTGGGAGATTTGCCTGGCTGGTTAGTAAAAATACACCGGAACCTACACCGGGTTTTTTTTTTAATTTATTTACAGAGCAGGAGCGGCTGATGAATATTCCCATCTGCTCCTGCTCTCGCCATTATTAGCAGCAGCAGGTTTCAGATGATGGGAGCAGTTGTCCCATCAGCTGATGCCAATCAGAAGTTGTGTTCGGCACGCTGTCATGCACATGACCACAAGACAAACACCCGGTGTTCGGGCAGCTGAACCCGAACAGTAACACGGACTGCCTGGTGAAGTTCGTGTTCGGTGTCCATGCCCAAACAGTAGGAGTTCGGAACGGATGCCAAACTTTACTGTTTGGGTTTGCATATTTCTCTTCCTAACTTTATGTGTGCACAATGCGGCTAGTAAATCAGGGTGCAGGAAACATCCACAATGTCCTGACACAACGGAATGTGTTGTTGGCTGCTGAAACCACATGTTCCTCTTCAAAAAGAGCAGACATCTTGTATTAGTGACACCTTTACACTGTAACAGGGCAGAGAGGCTGCTCCCGATACTGTCAGGGTTAGCAGTTAGATTTTAGGTAGTTAGGCGGTTGTTTCTTACTCAGATAGTTTAGCTAGGTAGTGTCCTGTGTGGCTGTGAAATTGACCTTCCAGCATTTTTTTTTGCCATTACTGAGGTCCATAGACAAAGAGAGCAGTGCACATGTCATACAAGTGTGTTGTGCACTGCTTCTATTGTGCTCCATGCACGAGTATAGCATTCTAAATCTTATTTTTTTTCACTAGCTAAATGTGAAACAGCATGCCATATCCCACTTTGTCATTTAGTGGTGTGGTGACATTGTTCTGTGATTTGAGCTGTTATGCATGAAAAAATATTTTTTTGGTGCAGTTGCTAGCGTAATTCACCATGCCATAACTCACCTTGTTATTTAATGGTAGTGAAATTCCACAGCTCTTGCACATTAAAAAAATAATCTTTTTTTGTTGGTAAACGTAACACAGCCCGCCATATCCCACATTGTCATTTTGTGGCAGTGAAATGAAGCTGTCTGCAGACCTAACGCACATTAAAAAAGAAATAATATTTTTCCTGTTGCAAAACGTGATACAGCCTGCTGTATCCCATGTTATCATATTGTAACAGTGATATGAAGCTGTCTGCAGACCACGCACATTAAAAAAATATTTTTTTTCTGTTGTAAGCTTGATAGAGCCGGCCGTCTTCCTTATTGTAATTTTGTGGCGGTGATATGAAGCTGTCTGCAGACCTAAAGCATATTTTAAAAAATTACAGTTTTTCTATTGCAAAACATGATACAGCCCGCCGTTTCCCACGTTGTCATTTTGTAGCAGTGATATGAAGCTGTCTGCAGACTTCACGCACATTCCATTTTTTTTTCTGTTGATAACAGAACCTTGTCATTTAGTGGCATTGAAATTGTTCTGAGTGCAGAGGTGCGCACATTAAAATTTTCTTTTTACAAACCTGATACAGCAGGCGAGATTTGAGTTTGAAATTGTTTTGAGCCTATCTTCTAGATTGTGTGCATCTTTGGCATCCAATTTCTCATGGGCAATTTTTATACCGAGCTTTGTAAAGATTTGTAAATGTGTAGACTCCTTGTTGGGTCTCCTTCATGTGTGTTGCCTGTCACAGTAGGCCTCTGACACCAGCAGTCCTCAATTCTCTTTGAGTCAACTACCCCTGTGTCACGGGGAGACTAGGTGGGCAAGAGCTAATAACCCGGGCCCCTGCAATTTCCCTCAGACTAGGGAAATCCTTACTGACCCTCTACCTAGAGTTTACACTGATGGTGTGCATGTCTAGGCCTCGACCCTCGCCCTGTCTCCTGTTTCAACCCTAGGCTGAAACCACCGCCCACCACCCAGTGAAAAGATAATACACCAATACCCACAGTTAGAACAGACAAGGATAACGGAAAATATACACCACGCCGCAGTCACTCAGGAATACACTTATAAATGCGCAGGGCAAAATAAATACAAATATAGGAAGGAGTAAATAAGACAAAGGGAAAATACACCACCAGCAACGATACTCCAACTACTAGCTCACCACTCCAGACCGAGATAACAACGCACAAGACAGAAGCTATAATCGGCGACGCCCAATGTTCAGGAGAACTATTTAAAGGCAATGGGCATGGCCCAGCTTCCAATCCGAGCATCAGGTAAATTAACCCCGGACCAGCTAGATAAAATCTAGCCGACGCCATTGAGCACATAGTGGTCAAAAGCGGAATTACCGCTGTCTGTCGAACGACCTGGTCTGAACAGTGTCCGACATGACAGTACCCCGCCTTCTACGAGGGACCCCAGGGCCCTCACGGCTTATAGGACCCGGCTTGTCCGGATGGCGACGGTGAAAAAACCTGACCAGCCAATCCGCATGAATGTCCGAGGCTGGTACCCAGGACCTCTCCTCGGGCCCATAACCACGCCAGTGTACCAAGTACTGTAAAGTGCGGCGCACTACATGAGAGTCAACCACCTTGGAGACTTCAAATTCCAAATTACCATCCACCAAGACTGGAGGTGGCATAGGCGCCGCATCCACAGAACCCACCACCTTCTTTAAAAGAGACCTGTGGAACACGTTGTGTATCTTATACAACGTAGGAAGCTCCAATCGGTACGCTACTGGGTTAATGACGGCGGTGACCCTAAATGGACCAATAAACCGTGGACCCAATTTAAGGGATGGTATTTTGAGTCTTATGTTTTTAGTGGATAACCACACCCAGTCATCCACACTCAGGTCTGGACCTGGCACAAGCCTACTGTCAGCCACACGTTTGTACCTAGCACCCACACTCAACAGGCGCTGTTTAACTCTCCTCCAGACTGATGACAATTGTGCTCCTAACTGGTCCTCCTCCAGAACACCGGAAGAGCCCCTCTGACTCAAAGTACAAAATTGGGGATGTAGCCCGTAAACACAAAAAAACGGAGACTCCCCAGACGACTCCTGGCGGTGATTATTGATGGCAAACTCAGCCAAAGGAAGGAACGTAGACCACTCCTCCTGGCTATCAGAGACAAAGCAGCGTAAGTACTGTTCCAAATTTTGGTTCATACGCTCAGTCTGACCATTTGACTGAGGATGAAACGCCGAAGAATGAGACAACTTGATCCCCAGCCGTGAGCAAAATGCTTTCCAAAATTTTGCCACGAACTGAGTACCCCTATCAGATACGATGTCAGACGGAACCCCATGAAGTCTGACCACCTCCTGCACAAATACCTGAGCCAGAGTCTTAGCGTTAGGCAACGAAGGCAAAGACACAAAGTGCAACATTTTTGAAAACCGATCAACAATCACCAAGATGACCGTGTTCCCAGCTGAGGAGGGCAAATCAGTGATGAAATCCATGGAGATTTCCGTCCATGGCTTACTAGGTACCTCAAGAGGAAGTAGTGTGCCAACAGGACGGGAGCGGGGCGTCTTAGCCCTAGCGCACGTGGTACAAGCTGACACGTATGAGACCATGTCCTGTCGGATTTTGGGCCACCAAAACCGACGTGACATCAACTCCAAGGTACCTCTAACCCCTGGGTGGCCAGCCAGGACAGCATCATGATGCTCCGCCAAAATCTTTAAGCGGAGATGAAGCGGTACAAAAGATTTGTTGATGGGAAGCTCAGATGGTACCTCCTCCTGAGCCTCGGCAATCTCAGCCTCAACCTCGGTAGTGAGAGCCGAAACCACAACACTCTTTTGGAGGATGGGTACTGGATCCTCCCGAGGCTCTCCCCACGGAAAACACCTGGACAGAGCATCCGCCTTAGTGTTTTTAGACCCCGGTCTGTAAGTGACAACAAAATTGAACCGCGTGAAAAACAATGCCCAGCGAGCCTGCCTGGGGGACAGACGCTTGGCTGACTCCAAATACAGCAGATTCTTATGATCGGTAATAACAGTAACCTGATGTACCGACCCCTCCAAGAAGTGTCACCATTCCTCAAAGGCCAACTTGATTGCCAACAACTCCCTGTTGCCGATATCGTAGTTACGTTCGGCGGACGACAGTTTCTTGGAGAAATAGGCGCATGGACGCAAATCACTCAAAGATGAGCCTTGTGATAGTACCGCCCCCACACCAACCTCAGACGCATCGACTTCCACAACAAAAGGTTTTGATACATCTGGCTGCACAAGAATGGGGGCTGAAACAAAACTGTTCTTAAGAAATTCAAATGTGCGCACAGCAGCCTCAGGCCAAATGGAGAAATTGATACCCTTTTTAGTCATGTCAGTTAGCGGTTTAGCAATGATGGAAAAATCCTTGATAAATTTCCTATAGTAGTTAGAAAACCCAAGGAACCGCTGAAGTGCTTTCAGGTTATCAGGCCGTTCCCAATGCAGCACCGCTTGCACCTTAGCGGTGTCCATTTTAAAACCAGAAGCAGACACAATATAACCCAAGAAAGGCAACTCTTGAACAGAAAATACACATTTCTCAAGTTTAGCATACAGCTTATTCTCTCTGAGAAGCTGTAACACCTGCCTGACATGATCTAAATGAGGATCACGGTCGCAAGAATATATGAGAATGTCATCTAGGTACACGATAACGAATATCCCCAAAACATGCGAAAACACATCATTAATGAAATGTTGGAACACTGCAGGTGCGTTAGTCAACCCAAATGGCAACACCAAATTTTCAAAATGACCCTCAGGGGTATTAAAAGCCGTCTTCCACTCATCACCTTGACGGACTCATATGAGGTTGTACGCCCCCTGAGGTCAAGCTTGGTAAACCACTTAGCACCTGCCACCTGGTTGAACAAATCTGGTATAAGTGGCATAGGGTATGGATCACGAACCGTAATCTGGTTCAATTCCCTGAAATACAAACACGGGCGTAATCTGCCATCTTTCTTCTTCACGAAGAAGAACCCTGCTGCCACAGGTGAGGATGAAGGCCTGATGTGCCCTTTGCTCAAACTTTCAGCAATGTAATCCTTTAATGCTTGTCGCTCCGGACCGGAGATGTTAAACATCCTTGCTTTAGGCAATTTGGCCCCTGGTTTAAATCTGATAGTACAGTCATAGGGGTGATGTGGCGGCAACTCTGAACAACCCTTCTCAGAGAACACATCCACAAAATCCAGAAGTGACTCCGGAACGCTTGAAGTCACAGCAGACACACATGTGGCCAGGCAATTCTCCTGGCAGAATTCGCTCCACTGAATTATGTCCTGACTGAGTTTTCCAGTCAATTACCGGGTTGTGCACAGACAACCATGGAAAACCCAAAACCACCTGAGCAGGAAGATTCCTGAGCACCTTACATGTAACCTGCTCGGAATGTAAAACCCCAATGTGGAGTTTCACCTCAGCCACAAATTCAGTAATCTCCCCCTGTGAGAGAGGAGCAGCATTGATGGTGACCACGCAGATAGGATGAGGCAGTTTTTCAATCCTAAAACCGGCTGTGCGCGCAAACTCCTCATCAATGAGATTTGTGGCTGAACCACTATCCACAAATACAGTAATTGGCAGCTCAGTGCCAGCGATTATAACCTTAGCAGGGAGCATGCATTGAGAAACCACCATGGAGGATATACATAAGCTCAGATTGGTCTCCTCCACACCCTCTGAGCTTAGAAGTTTTCCGACGTTGCGTTTTTCATAGACAGTAGAGGACAGATGTTAATAAAATGACCAGTCTTACTGCAGTAAAAACAGGCTCCCTGCTTCCTGAGCTCAGGGGCTCTACGCTTCACATGTGACACCCCTGCGATTTGCATAGGCTCCTTGGGCTCACCTGCAGCAACCACACCCTCTCCCATAGGCGGTGTCTCATGCTCCCGCTGACTCAAATGGCGATCAATGCGGACAACCAGACTCATAGCGGAATCTAGAGAAGTAGGAGTCTCATACATCAGAAGGGCTTTTTTAACCCTTCCAGAAACCCCATGAATAAACTGACTCCGCAGCGCTGGATCATTCCACTGTGTATCGATCGCCCAGCGATGAAATTCAGAACAGTAATCCTCTGCAACTCGCTCCCCCTGGCGAATAGTGCGTATCTTAGATTCTGCTAGAGCCATTCTGTCTGGCTCATCGTAAACATTTCCAAGAAAGGAAAAAAAACTCTCCACAGAGTCAAATGCAGCAGAATCAGATGGCAAAGAAAACGCCCATGCTTGGGGATCCCCGCTTAACAATGACAACACCAGGCCCACACGCTGAGCCTCATTACCTGAGGAGATCGGGCGCATACGGAAATATAGTTTGCAAGCTTCACGAAAAGAAACAAATTTACTGCGTTCCCCAGCAAATTTTTCAGGCAACGGAAACTTAGGCTCAGCAACTCTACCTGTCGTTCCAGCTTGCACATTAGATACTGCTAGTCCCTGTTGCTGCACTGCCCCCCTCAACTCAGTGACCTGTAGGGACAGCGCCTCCAACTGGCGGGTTATGGAAGTCATGGGATCCATGACAAAACAAAAGAGGAAACCCCTTTTTTTTTTTTGTTTTAACCCCTTAATCCCGTATGACGTACTATCCCGTCAAGGTGACCTGGGACTTAATTCCTGGTGACGGGATAGTACGTCATAGGCGATCGGCCGCGCTCACGGGGGGAGCGCGGCCGATCGCGGCCGGGTGTCAGCTGCATATCGCAGCTGACATCCGGCACTATGTGCCAGGAGCGGTCACGGACCGCCCCCGGCACATTAACCCCCGGCACACCGCGATCAAACATGATCGCGATGTGCCGGCGGTGCAGGGAAGCATCGCGCAGGGAGGGGGCTCCCTGCGGGCTTCCCTGACCCCCCCGCAGCAACGCGATGTGATCGCGTTGCTGCGAGGGTCTTACCTCCCTCCCTGCCTGCTCCAGACCCGGATCCAAGATGGCCGCGGATCCGGGTCCTGCAGGGAGGGAGGTGGCTTCACAGACGCCTGCTCAGAGCAGGCACTGTGAAGCAGCCTGCACTTCTCTCAGATCGGTGATCTGTCAGAGTGCTATGCAAACTGACAGATCACCGATCTGTATTGTCCCCCCCTGGGGCAAAGTAAAAAAGTTAAAAAAAAAATTTCCAAATGTGTAAAAAAAAATAAAAAAAAATATTCCAAAATAATGAAAAAAAAAAAATAAATATTATTCCCATAAATACATTTCTTTATCTAAATATATAAAAAAAAACAATAAAAGTACACATATTTAGTATCGCCGCGTCCGTAACGACCCGACCTATAAAACTGGCCCACTAGTTAACCCCTTCAGTAAACACCGTAAGAAAAAAAAAAAAAAAACGAGGCAAAAAACAACGGTTTATTATCATACCGCCGAACAAAAAGTGGAATAACACGCGATCAAAAAGACTGATATAAATGACCATGGTACCGCTGAAAGCCTCATCTTGTCCCGCAAATAACGAGCCGCCATACAGCATGATCAGCAAAAAAATAAAAAAGTTATAGTCCTGAGAATTAAGCGATGCAAAAATAATTATTTTTTCAATAAAATAGTTTTTATCGTATAAAAGCGCCAAAACATAAAAAAATGAGATAAATGCGGTATCGCTGTAAGCGTACTGACCCGAAGAATAAAACTGCTTTATCAATTTTACCAAACGCGGAACGGTATAAACGCCTCCCCCAAAAGAAATTCATGAATAGCTGGTTTTTGGTCATTCTGCCTCACAAAAATCGGAATAAAAAGCGATCAAAAAATGTGACGTGCCCAAAAATGTTACCAATAAAAACGTCAACTCGTCCCGCAAAAAACAAGATCTCACATGACTCTGTGGACTCAAATATGGAAAAATTATAGCTCTCAAAATATGGTAACGCAAAAAAATATTTTTTGCAATAAAAAGCGTCTTTCAGTGTGTGACGGCTGCCAATCATAAAAATCCGCTAAAAAACTCGCTATAAAAGTAAATCAAACCCCCCTTCATCACCCCCTTAGTTAGGGAAAAATAAAAAAAAGTATTTATTTCCATTTTCCCATTAGGGCTAGGGTTGGGGCTAGGGTTAAGGCTACAGTTAGGGTTGGGGCTAAAGTTAGGGTTAGGGTTTGGATTACATTTACGGTTGGGAATAGGGTTGGGATTAGGGTTAGGGGTGTGTCAGGGTTAGAGGTGTGGTTAGGGTTACTGTTGGGATTAGGGTTAGGGGTGTGTTTGGATTAGGGTTTCAGTTATAATTGGGGGGTTTCCACTGTTTCGGCACATCAGGGGCTCTCCAAACGCGACATGGCGTCCGATCTCAATTCCAGCCAATTCTGCGTTGAAAAAGTAAAACAGTGCTCCTTCCCTTCCGAGCTCTCCCGTGTGCCCAAACAGGGGTTTACCCCAACATATGGGGTATCAGCGTACTCAGGACAAATAGGACAACAACCTTTGGGGTCCAATTTCTCCTGTTACCCCTGGGAAAATACAAAACTGGGGGCTAAAAAATAATTTTTGTGGGAAAAACAAAGATTTTTTATTTTCACGGCTCTGCGTTATAAACTGTAGTGAAACACTTGGGGGTTCAAAGTTCTTACAACACATCTAGATAAGTTCCTTGGGGGGTCTAGTTTCCAAAATGGGGTCACTTGTGTGGGGCTTCTACTGTTTAGGTACATTAGGGGCTCTGCAAACGCAATGTGACGCCTGCAGACCATTCCATCTAAGTCTGCATTCCAAATGGCGCTCCTTCCCTTCCGAGCCCTCCCATGCATCCAAACGGTGGTTCCCCCCACATATGTGGTATCAGCGCACTCAGGACAAATTGGACAACAACTTTTGGGGTCCAATTTCTCCTGTTACCCTCGGGAAAATACAAAACCGGGGGCTGAAAAATATTTTATGTGGGAAAAATTTTTATTTTTATTTTTACGGCTCTGCATTATAAACTTCTGTGAAGCCCTTGGTGGGTCAAAGCGCTCACCAAACATCTAGATAAGTTCCTTAGGCGGTCTACTTTCCAACATGGTGTCACTTGTGGGGGGTTTCTACTGTTTAGATACATTAGGGGCTCTGCAAACGCAATGTGACGCCTGCAGACCATTCCATCTAAGTCTGCATTCCAAATGGCGCTCCTTCACTTCCGAGCCCTTCCATGCGTCCAAACGGTGGTTCCCCCCCACATATGGGGTATCAGCGCACTCAGGACAAATTGGACAACAACATTTGGGGTCCAATTTCTCCTGTTACCCTCGGGAAAATACAAAACTGGGGGCTAAAAAATAATTTTTGTGGGAAAAAATTTTTGTTTTATTTTTACGGCTCTGCATTATTAACTTCTGTGAAGCCCTTGGTGGGTCAAAGCGCTCAAAACACATCTAGATAAGTTCCTTAGGGGGTCTACTTTCCAAAATGGTGTCACTTGTGGGGGGTTTCAATGTTTAGGCACATCAGTGGCTCTCCAAACGCAACATGGCGTCCCATCTCAATTCCTGTCAATTTTGCATTGAAAAGTCAAACGGTGCTACTTCCTTTCCGAGCTCTCCCATGCGCCCAAACAGTGGTTTACCCCCACATATGGGGTATCAGCGTACTCAGGACAAATTGTACAACAACTTTTGGGGTCCAATTTCTCCTGCTACCCTTGGAAAAATACAAAACTGGAGGCCAAAAAATAAGTTTTGTGGGAAAAAAAAGATTTTTTATTTTCACGGCTCTGCGTTGTAAACTGTAGTGAAACACTTGGGGGTTCAAAGTTCTCACAACACATCTAGATAAGTTCCTTGGGGGGTCTAGTTTCCGATATGGGGTCACTTGTGGTGGGTTTGTACTATTTGGGTACATCAGGGGCTCTGCAAATGCAACGTGACGCCTGCAGACCAATCCATTTAAGTCTGCATTCCAAATGGCGTTCCTTCCCTTCCGAGCTCTGTCATGCGCCCAAACAGTGGTTCCCCCCCACATATGGGGTATCAGCATACTCAGGACAAATTGGACAACAACTTTTGGGGTCCAATTTATCCTGATACCCTTGTAAAAATACAAAACTGGGGGCTAAAAAATCATTTTTGTGAAAAAAAAAAAGAATTTTTATTTTCACGGCTCTGCGTTATAAACTGTAGTGAAACACTTGGGGGTTCAAAGTTCTCACAACACATCTAGATAAGTTCCTTGGGGGGTCTAGTTTCCAATATGGGGTCACTTGTGGGGGGTTTGTACTGTTTGGGTACATCAGGGGCTCTGCAAATGCAATGTGACGCCTGCAGACCAATCCATTTAAGTCTGCATTCCAAATGGCGCTCCTTCCCTTCTGAGCTCTGTCATGCGCCCAAACAGTGGTTCCCCCCCACATATGGGGTATCAGCATACTCAGGACAAATTGGACAACAACTTTTGAGGTCCAATTTATCCTGATACCCTTGTGAAAATACAAAACTGGGGGCTAAAAATCATTTTTGTGAAAAAAAAAAAGAATTTTTATTTTTACGGCTCTGCATTATAAACTTCTGTGAAGCACTTGTTGGGTCAAAGTGCTCACCACACATCTAGATAAGTTCCTTAG
Organism: Ranitomeya variabilis; assembly: GCF_051348905.1. Taxonomy (NCBI): domain Eukaryota; kingdom Metazoa; phylum Chordata; class Amphibia; order Anura; family Dendrobatidae; genus Ranitomeya; species Ranitomeya variabilis. The sequence goes on along the minus strand of NC_135233.1, from coordinate 716,418,634 downwards.
GGGGTCTACTTTCCAAAATGGTGTCACTTGTGGGGGGTTTCAATGTTTAGGCACATCAGGGGCTCTGCAAACGCAACATGGCATCCCATCTTAATTCCAGTCAATTTTGCATTGAAAAGTAAAATAGCGCTCCTTCCCTTCCGAGCTCTTCTATGCGCCCAAACAGTGGTTTACCCCCACATATGGGGTATCGTCGTACTCAGGACAAATTGCACAACAACTTTTGTGGTCTAATTTCTTCTCTTACCCTTGGGGAAATAAAAACATAGGGGCGAAAAGATCATTTTTGTGAAAAAATATGATTTTTTTATTTTTACGGCTCTGCATTATAAACTTCTGTGAAGCACTTGTTGGGTCAAAGTGCTCACCACACATCTAGATAAGTTCCTTAGGGGGTCTACTTTCCAAAATGGTGTCACTTGTGGGGGGTTTCAATGTTTAAGCACATCAGGGGCTCTCCAAATGCAACATGGCGTCCCATCTCAATTCCAGTCAATTTTGCATTGAAAAGTCAAATGGCGCTCCTTCCCTTCCGAGCTCTGCCCTGCGCCCAAACAATGGTTTACACCCACATATAGGGTATCAGCGTACTCAGGACAAATTGCACAACAATTTTTGAGGTCCAATTTCTTCTCTTACTCTTGGGAAAATAAAAAATTGGGGGCGAAAAGATCATTTTTGTGAAAAAATATGATTTTTTATTTTTACCGCTCTGCATTATAAACTTCTGTGAAGCACTTGTTGGGTCAAAGTGCTCACCACACATCTAGATAAGTTCCTTAGGGGGTCTACTTTCCAAAATGGTGTCACTTGTAGGGGGTTTCAATGTTTAGGCACATCAGGGGCTCTCCAAATGCAACTTGGCGTCCCATCTCAATTCCAGTCAATTTTGCATTGAAAAGTCAAATGGCGCTCCTTTCCTTCCGAGCTCTGCCATGCGCCCAAACAGTGGATTACCCCCACATATGGGGTATCAGCGTACTCAGGACAAATTGTACAACAAATTGGGGGGTCTATTTTCTCCTGTTACCCTTGGTAAAATAAAACAAATTGGATCTGAAATAAATTTTGTGTGAAAAAAAGTTAAATGTTCATTTTTATTTAAACATTCCAAAAATTCCTGTGAAACACCTGAAGGGTTAATAAACTTCTTGAAATTGGTTTTGAGTACCTTGAGGGGTGCAGTTTTTAGAATGGTGTCACACTTGGGTATTTTCTATCATATAGACCCGTCAAAATGACTTCAAATGAGATGTGGTCCCTAAAAAAAAATGGTGTTGTAAAAATGAGAAATTGCTGGTCAACTTTTAACCCTTATAACTCCGTCACAAAAAAAAATTTTGGTTCCAAAATTGTGCTGATGTAAAGTAGACATGTGGGAAATGTTACTTATTAAGTATTTTGCATGACATATGTCTGTGATTTAAGGGCATAAAAATTAAAAGTTGGAAAATTGCGAAATTTTCAAAATTTTTGCCAAATATTCATTTTTTTCACAAATAAACTCAAGTTATATCGAAGAAATTTTACCACTATCATGAAGTACAATATGTCACGAGAAAACAATGTCAGAATCGCCAAGATCCGTTGAAGCGTTCCAGAGTTATAACCTCATAAAGGGACAGTGGTCAGAATTGTAAAAATTGGCCCGGTCATTAACGTGCAAACCACCCTCGGGGCTTAAGGGGTTAAAGGCCGATTATAATGTCACGGGGAGACTAGGTGGGCAAGAGCTAATAACCCAGGCCCCTGCAATTTCCCTCAGACTAGGGAAATCCTGACTGACCCTCTACCTAGAGTTTACACTGATGGTGTGCATGTCTAGGCCTCGACCCTCGCCCTGTCTCCTGTTTCAACCCTAGGCTGAAACCACCGCCCACCACCCAGTGAAAAGATAATACACCAATACCCACAGTTAGAACAGACAAGGATAACGGAAAATATACACCACGCCGCAGTCACTCAGGAATACACTTATAAATGCGCAGGGCAAAATAAATACAAATATAGGAAGGAGTAAATAAGACAAAGGGAAAATACACCACCAGCAACGATACTCCAACTACTAGCTCACCACTCCAGACCGAGATAACAACGCACAAGACAGAAGCTATAATCGGCGACGCCCAATGTTCAGGAGAACTATTTAAAGGCAATGGGCATGGCCCAGCTTCCAATCCGAGCATCAGGTAAATTAACCCCGGACCAGCTAGATAAAATCTAGCCGACGCCAATGAGCACATAGTGGTCAAAAGCGGAATTACCGCTGTCTGTCGAACGACCTGGTCTGAACAGCGTCCGACATGACACCCTGTTACTATCCTTACATTTTTCTGAAAATAGTAATCTACGAAACTGATATGTGTGCCACCTGAGTGTGGCTGAGCATCAATTTAATTTTTTTTTGTTTTATCACTTATACTGTATAGTGCCAATAATTCAACATTCGCTTTACAGACATTACTGACACTGTCACCATTGGGACTCACAATCTAAATGTACTATCTGTACGTCTTTGTAGTGTGGGTAGAAAATTAATTACTGGGAGTAAACCCACGCAAATACAGGTAGAACATACAAACTTTTTGCAGATGCTGTCCTTGGTGGGGTTGGAATACAGGACTCCAGCGCTGCAAGGCAATGTTTTTGCATTGATGACTGAACATTTCTGTGATTGGAAGGCTATCACCGCAATGCAAACTGTGTTCCTCACTGCTGTCTTGGGGGAAACCACTGTCAAGATTGTCTTCCAGCATGTATTGATACTGCAGCATGAGCGCGTCCCTTTCCAGGGGGGAAGCAACTGGCAAAATTTACTTTTGTATTGTGGATAGAATACTCTGCTATCCCAGTAGTCAGCACTATTTTGAATCATAACTATACGGGTAAAAATCATGTTGTAGATAGTGCTGCAAGTCCAAGACACAATTTTGAGTGGGGACCATCCACTAATGAGCAAAGGGATCACCTACTGCATACATAATTAACGTATAGCCATATAGAGAAACAGTGTATGCATAAGAACAAATGGGATCACCATAACAATAATACAGTACAAAAAATAGTTTTTATTGAGAACACCACACAACAACATTAAAAACAATTAAAAAGCCCCCACCACATAGGTAGAGGTTACGGGTCCACAATAATTATCACAGGTAAATACCAGAAAAAACACTAACAAGCCGAATGTAGTACACAATATAGTCAGATCACAGTTTCATAGATCACAGTTTCATTTTGGATCTGGGGCCTGCAGGGAGGAGGACGTAGGAGACCCTCTGAACAGCGCAATCACATCGGGTTGTTCCGAGGGTCTCAGGAAGCACACAGGGAGCCCCCTCCCTGCACGATGCTTCCCTATGCCGCCAGAACGCTGCGATCATGTTTGAACGCAGTATTCCGGGGGTTAATGTGCCGTGTTTCGCGGGGGCGATACTATTTGCATGCGAAATGTGCATCGGGGTACATGGTCGAGGTCTAGACAGGACTTATCAATGTTAGTGGGTAATTATTCCCCTTCTTTTTACTAATGTCATACTAATGTAGGAATGGCAGACATACTGACCTACATAGCAATCAATATGTTGACGGTGCTGTGACTTGAATAGAACCTTTGCACTTTATGCCTGTTATATACTTTCGAGCACATATATCCGTCATATGGTTAATCCAATATCAGCAGTTCTACCATCTTTTTTTGCAATTTCCTTTTCCAGACCTTTTATTCAGCCATTTATTACAGCTATGGATTTTTCACTGATTTAGTTATAAGAAACCCATGTAATAATTGTTTGTTGTTAATTACACATGTTTTTGATCTTTAATAAAATTTTGTATTTTTTGGTATTTTTTGACTCTATTTTCTCCTTATTATCCAGTGAAGGATGTACAGCTACAACCAAATGCACGATGAGGTTAGGTGCTGGTACCCCACTTGGCAACCCTATCCTTCTTCTGTTAGCTAGGGCATAGGGAAAAATGTTTTTCAAAGTGGACTTTAATATTTTACTAACTGTGAAATGTAAAATTATAACAATCTGCCCAAGATACTCAAGTTCCAAAAAATAAAAATCATAGACACATCAATTAATTTCATGAACAGTCCTATTTTTACTATCTGTCAAGGTATGTATGAAAAGATGGCATTCTGATTACCTGTTTTATTTTTATTTGTCCTTCTGTGGCATGTAAATGCAGCGCCCCAGAGTCCTGGTCGTTGCAGTAATGTCGTTCTTCCACCGGAGGGAGTGATATTACGTCTGAAGGCAATAAAGGAGATCTCTTTACCAGGTATCACAAACCACACAACTCACTTCACACTCCAGGCCGCCAGGGGGAGCTATGCTCCTATCTATTAGGGCACTCCTCACAGTTAGGTAAAACTGGTGGTCTGGACAGAAAGAGAGGTAGAAGCTGGCTGGAGCGAGTTCCAGTCAGATCCAGACTGTGGTCTGAGGAGGACGAGGTTCCACGAAGCTGCGCCTGCCCCACGTGCGGCAGCATCCTAAGAAAGAGACATTAGAAGAGAAGTGTATTGCAGAGGGTGAGAAACGAAGTCACAGCAAAAGGAGAGGAAACCAGAAGGAGTTCTGCCCTGTGAAAGGCTGCCTCCTTCTGAGGCGCAGGAACCCCGGTAGCCAGAACATCGAGGGAGTAAGGATCTCTACGCTTTACTTCAGAGACTGGCAGGACAGTTAATTCCACGTTAGCTGCCCGACCTTATACCCAGGAGGCACGGTGGCAACTTGTGGGGGCCAGGGCGTGATAGAGTCCCTGTAAAAAGCCTCAGGCCATTAGACATACGGGTTTGTCCTTTCCTATCCATCAGGGGGACAGAGAGAAACAGACTTAACATCCAGAATAGTTGTGAGGACCTTACCGAGAAGCTCAGCAGGGAGATACTACAACACCCAGGCGCTAGAGGAAGGTTACTGATTTCCACCTGGATAAGGGGACTCTGGATTTGCCTTCAGACCGGCCGGACTCGGCCTACCCTGTGGTCTGTACCCTGGACAGTGGACACTGAAGCCTTCAGTACAGGTAAAGAGACTGCAACCTTGTGTCCTCGTTATTCATTGCGCCTCACACCATCCACCATCTACACACCGGGAAGCCCTGGGGATACACTTCACCTGTGGGAAGGTATACCATCTAGCTGCCATTACATCATCCCCAGTGGACCCCTAAGCAGCGTCGGTCACCCTGACTGAATACCACAGGTGGCGTCATGAACATTATCCCTTTAAAGACCTTTCCCCCGTTTACAATGGACGTCCCTAGGGCCACGGACCGGGTCAGCCACCGTGACATCCTCACCGAGAACCGAAGGACCCGGTACCGAGTACCCCATAGCCTACGGGGGTGCTCCATAAATATGTAAGAGGTGGGCTCTTTCACCAAGAGCAGCGCTTGGATCAGAATAATTATTACATCCTCTAGAAGTAGATTCTTTTCTATCAGTTCCATATACACTTTCTGGTTATATCAATTGGACCCTTAGCAAAATTACAACAATAGACAAATATTTCCTTTAAATGATCATAAATATCACACTAGAATGTTTCTTTTTACTCCTAAATGTGGGTGTCCCTAACCCAATGATGTACTATCAAGCATAAGCACAAACCTTGATGATGGATGGTTTAGAAAATGCCAAACTAAGCCCCTTAATATAACATTTTGTATCCAAGGTTAATTATGTAATAGCATTTTGTATTTTCAGCTTAGCAACGCCTAACCTATAAAGCTGATCCTCAAGCACAACATAAGCATTAAACCTGTCTGTATAAGTGCAGTATTTTCCTTAAGACCTCCCCAGACTCACATTTTGTATCAAAAACGATGCAATTACCTTAATGCAGCACTTGTATATATATTGTTTATCCAGTTTTTAAGTCATTACAGTGTTTTATATGAAGACGCAGTTTAACAACTCTTTGATGCCGTGTTAGATCTTTTTGAAAGATTATTGGCTTAGAATACTACCATTTAGAATGTCATCAAATTTTGAGTGTGCTGACTTATGGAAAAGGTAGTCTGTCACCAGACAGAAGCCTTTATATCAAAGCTAATCTACTGTGGAAGGTTCTTTTAACATTTATAATGAACGTGAGAAAATACATTTATTTCAGCTTTCTTGAATTCTCTGTGCAGGATAATGGGTGAACATTTTTCAGAACTGGCTTTCTTCATTTCAGTGTTCAAGTAAGCCATGAAGTTTCACACAATATAGTTTTATTAACTCCTTCACATCCTTTGATGTAAGTTAACGTCATGGTCGGATAGGGGTTCACGACCTATGATGTAAACATATGCTGGGAGCTTAGCATAAGTTAAAAGCTGTCACGGCCACTAGTGGTGCCCACCCCACCGTGGACCATTTAACCTCATAAATGATCGCCTCATTTATGAGGCTGGAAGTGAGAGAGTCCTTCCAATTGGCGCCCTCGCGAATTATTGCAAGGGCCCGATCATTGCCATGGCAACTTGAGGTCATCATGACGACCTCTGGGTCTGCTAAAGTTAAAGTCTCATAAAGGGACTAAGAATAAAGCAAAAACAAAGTTTTACAATTTGTAAAAATATTTTAAGTAAATCACAAAATAAAAAAATGAAAAAAATTATTATACCAATAAATACATATAGTTATGTAAAAACTAAAATAAACCAAAAAAGTACATATACTTGGTATTGTCGTGTCCGGAACGACCGAATTATAAAACTGTCACAGTGAACATCATAAAAAATAAACATGGTAAAAACATGCTTTTTTATCATACAACAGAACAAAGAGTGGAATAAAACGCGATCATAAAAGTCGAATGTTAATAAAAATGGTATCACTGAAAACATCATTTTGTCCCGCAAAAAAAAACAAGTTGCAATACAGTGAGAAATTGAGAAATAAAAAAGTTATAGCTCTCAGAATATACCAATGCAAAAACAATTTTTTTTTCTAAAAATAGTTTTTGTGTGAAAGCAGCAAAACTTAAAACAATTATATAAATGTGGTATGGCTAACCCGAAGAATAAAGGTTTCTTATCACTTTTACCAAACAGAGAACAGCATAAAAACTATGAAAAACCATTCCTGAATTGCTGGTTTTTGTTCATTCTGCCTTCCAAAAATAGGGAAAAAAAGCGATCAAAAAATCTTATGTGCCCAAAAGTGGTAGCAATAAAAACATCAACTCGCCTCACAAAAAACAAGCCCTCACATGACTGTGTCAGCAGAAATATAGAAAAATTATAGTTCTTAGATATGGCGATGCAAAAACTTTTTTGTAAAAGTGTGTGATAGCAGCCAAAGAAATAAAACTATATAAATCTGGTATCGCTGTAATCGCACCGGCCTGAAGAATAATGTCATCTAATCACTTATTCCGCACGAGGAACGACGTAAAAAATAAATAAAATCAATTCTTCACCTGCTGTGGATTTGTTCATTCTGCCTCAAAAGATCACAGTAAAGCTCGGTGCACATTTATTCTGCTGTCTTCTCTGAGCACTTACATCAAGATTTCCGTGTAAATTTCTGAAATACGTGATTCAGATGTAAACTACAGCAGAAGATTCCCAATAGTAAGGCTGATGCAGACACTGTGGACTCTGTCTGACCTATGATCCAGTAGTGTCCGTCTTTTAAGCGTGCAAAAAAGTGTGGTCGGCCACAGTTTTCTGCAACTCTGAAAAGAAGCACACCTCTGAAAACAGGTCAGAAAGTGTCCAGAGTAACTCTGCTGCCTCATTATAGTGAATTAATCCATCAGGGGTTTCATCTGAACCACGTCATTCGGAGATTTAGATGCAAACCTTGATGCAAGTGCTCAGCGTATAGTACAGGCTAAATGTGATCCAGAATGTTATGTGAAATGTTCCCAAGTAAAGCTTCAACTCAATCCACAAAAAAAACAAGTCCCACTCAAGTTGGTAATCTGTCAATGTGAATCATTATTGCCCTTACTGTCTTCTGCTCACCAGGCACCAGGGGCAGGTATCTACCGGTTCTGTAACTGAAAGTGCATCCTCAGACATGTTCAGTTAAAATCTATTGCAGTATGGTAAGAAACCGACTTAATGCATGGAAATAGTTAACTAGCCAGAGGCTGGCAGCTGACGATGGCATGCACGTTGCTGACATATGACGTCACTGCCATGCGCCCGCGTGTTCGCGCCTCAAATTGGTAAGGAAGAGTGCACCGCTGGACTGCAGCCTGGTAAAGAGAATTTTTTTACATTTTTGAATGCAACCAAGTTGGGAGATTATATGGGGGTCAAAGCAAAAGAAAGTCAAAACCGCACCCTTTTATATATATATTGAAGGTCTCAGCAGACACAAGGGCGCACGTCCAAAACCAGGGAGCCCATCCCAGACAGTACCAAGATCACAAAAAACAAAGAGACAACGCCACAATGGATGGTGAAAAATGTGGGAGATTATATGGGTCCTGGGTGCAGGATGGGAGGAAATATGGGACCTGGAAGAAGATCACATGGGAGCTGAATTGGAGATCATATGGCACCTTGGGGCTGGATGGGAGATCATATGGGACCTGGATGTAGGATCGAGACACATGTGGCCAGGATTGGAGATCATATGGGGATTTGGTGCAAGATGAAGACACATGGGGTCAGGATAGGAGAACATATGGGGCGTAGGGGCAGGATGGAGACACATGGGGCCAGGATGGGAGAAAATATGGGGCCTGGGGGCATTATGGGAGGATACATGGGGCTTGAGGGTAGGCTGGGAGATCATATGGCCCGGGGGCCTGGATGCATTATGGAGACACATGGGCCAGGATGAGAGATCATATGGGGTCTTGGGGGCAGGATGGAGACACATGGAGCCAGGATAGGGAAACATATGGTGCCAGGGGCAGGATGGAGACACATGGGGCAAAGATGGGAGAACATATGGGACCTAGGGCAGGAAGGAGACACATGAGGTCAGGATGGGAGAACATATGGGGCATGGGGTAGGATGAAGACCACATGGTTTTCAGTGGGGGGTCCTGTTACTATGCAGTGCGACACGATGTTGCTTTTTTCTAGTGTAGTGTAGAAGTTAGGGAAAAATTGGGGAATGTACTATGAAAGAGGTGCTGTAGACAACTGTGTGTTAATTTCTTCAGAGAAGAGTCCTGGCTGGAAGAAATGATGGTGGTCTGCACTGGATGAAGATGAAATGAAAAAGAAAAGCAAAGATGGCTATCTTCAACTAGAGACATCACTGATGTGTCAGTGCCAGTAAAAAAAGAATTGGAGAAGAGCACGCACCGTCCGTAAAACATCCAATCTTTATTAGGACATCAAGTCAGCAGCAGGTCAAATAGGGAGAACGTGTGTTTCCAACAAACGACGGCCGTTTCGCGCTACCGCGCTTTCACGGGTCTTGATGGTGAAAGAGGAAGGGACGGCCCCTTTTAACAGGCAATGTAATGAGGCTACCACCCATCCTCCAACGTCATCAGCATGTAAGAACTTCCTACTTATCAGATAAAAAACTTTTAAAAGCATTTCTTAGTAGAAAATACATGTGAACATAACGAGCAAAGAAAGCGTAACATAGCTACAGGCAGAGAGACATCATAGGAATACGGACATATCTGTCCTTTCATTTAAACCTATAGGTCCCGTAGCGTCAGCGCGCAGAATCCACCTACCTTCTAAGCAGAAGTTTGTTATGGTCACCCCCCTGTTCTGGCAAGGTAACCTTCTCTATACCGGCACATGTATTTTCTACTAAAAAATGTTTTAAAAAGGTTTTTATCTGATAAGTAGGAAGTTCTTACATGCTGATGACGTTGGAGGATGGGCGGTAGCCTAACTACATTGCCTGTTAAAAGGGGCCCTCCCTTCCTCTTTCACCATCAAGACCCACGAAACGGCCGTCGTCTGTTGGAAACACACGTTCTCCCTATTTGTCCTGCTGCTGACTTGATGTCCTAATAAAGATTGGATGTTTTATGGACGGCGAATGCTCTTCTCCAGTTCTTTTTTTACTGGCTTGGACTGAACTTTTTTTCCTGAATGAGCACCTGGATTCCGTTATGGCTTTTAGCAACAGAATACCTGCTGTATTATACTGTGTGTGCTAGTGGTTCATGCAAGCAGATGGTGTGGACTTCTTTTTGCCTTTTAGTTGTTGACTGATGTGTCAGTGTTATCTGTACTCTTACACGATACACCATATACTATATACAGAACTCCTGTATATAATGTCACTGGCAATCACTGTATTACCTGTGCAATATACAGTTGTGCTCAAAAGTTTACATACCCTGGGCTGTCTAGTTCATGCTAGACAGCCCAGGAATTTACAGGAACTGGAGGCTTTTTACAAAGAAGAGTGGGCAGCTTTACCATCTGAGAAAATAAAGAACCTCATCCACAACTACCACAAAAGACTTCAAGTTGTCATTGCTGTTAGAGGGGGCAATACACAGTATTAAGAAATAGGGTATGTGTACTTTTGATCAGGGTCATTTGGATGTTTTGGGTTGTCATTATGATTTAACCCCTTCCCGACCTTTGACGCCACGTAGGCGTCATGAAAGTCGGTGCCAATCCGACCTGTGACGCCTATGTGGCGTCATGGATTGATCGCATCCCTGCAGATCGGGTGAAAGGGTTAACTCCAATTTCACCCGATCTGCAGGGACAGGGGGAGTGGTACTTCAGCCCAGGGGGGGTGGCTTCACCCCCTCGTGGCTACGATCGCTCTGATTGGCTGTTGAAAGTGAAACAGCCAATCAGAGCGATTTGTAATATTTCACCTATGAAAATGGTGAAATATTACAATCCAGCCATGGCCAATGCTGCAATATCATCGGCCATGGCTGGAAAACCTAATCTGCCCCCCCCCACACCACCACCGATCGCCTCCCCAGTCCTCTTTTCTGCCCCGTACTGTGGTCCGCTCCCCTCCGTCCTCCTGTCCACTCCCCCGTCCTCCTGTCCGCTCCCAACGTGCTTCGATCCACCCCCCGTGCTCCGATCCCCCCGTGCTCTGATCTCCCCCCCTCATACTTACCGAGCCTCGCGGTGTCCGTCCGTCTTCTTCATGGGCGCCGCCATCTTCCAATATGGCGGGCGCATGCGCAGTGCGTTCCAGTTAGGTTTTATCACAGTGATCAAAATGTATCACAGTGATCAAAATAAAAAAATAGTAAATGCACCCCCCCTTTTCACCCCCATAGGTAGGGACAATAATAAAAATAAAGAAAAAATATATATTTTTTTCTTTCCCCACTAGGGTTAGGGTTAGGGTTAGGGTTAGGGCTAGGGTTAGAATTAGGGTTAGAACTAGAGTTAGGGTTAGATTAGACTATGTGCACATATGGTGCGGATTTGGCTGTGGATCTGCAGCAGATTGGCCGCTGCGGATTCGTAGCAGTTTTCCATCAGGTTTACAGTACCATGTAAACCTACTGAAAACCAAATCCGCTGTGCCTATGGTGCGGAAAATACCGCGCGGAAACGCTGTGTTGTATTTTCCGCAGCATGTCAATTCTTTGTGCGGATTCCGTTTTACACCTGCTCCTCAATAGGAATCCGCAGGTGAAATCAGCACAAAAAACACTGGAAATCCGCGGTAAATGCGCAGGTAAAACGCAGTGCCTTTTACCTGCGGATTTTTCAAAAATGGTGCGGAAAAATCTCACACAAATCCGCAATGTGGGCACATAGCCTTAGGGTTAGGGTTGGAATTAGGGTTAGGGTTGGAATTAGAGTTAGGGTTGGAATTAGGGCTAGGGTTGGAAATATGGTTAAGATTAGGCTTGTGGTTAGGGTTAGGGTTAGGGTTAGGGGTGTGTTGGGGTTAGGGTTGTGGTTAGGGTTGGGATTAGGTTTAGGGCTGGGATTAGGGTTAGGGGTGTGTTGGGTTAGGGTTGTGGTTAGGGGTGTGTTGGGGTTAGGGTTATATCTAGAGTTGGGATTAGGGTTTGGGGTGTATTGGGGTTAGTTGTTGTGGATTCTGTTTGTGGGCTCCCTCTGGTGGTTACTGCTGGTACTGGGTGACTTTGGTGGGTTGCGGCCTTTGGTTTCCACCTGTCCATCAGAGGCTGGGTGGTTCCTATTTTACCTGGCCTTTCTGTCATTCCCTTGCCGGCTATCAATGTATTCAGATGTGCTCTGTTTGGTTCCTGCCTACCTGCTCCCAGATCTTTCAGGATAAGCTTAGTGCTGATTTTCAGTTGTTGGTTTTTTTGTCCAGCTTGCTGATTATGTCTCTATGCTAGCTGGTAGCTCTAGTGGACTGAGGTTCTCCCCATGTGCCATGAGTTGGCACATGGGTTCTTGTAATCTCAGGATGGTTTTTTTGATTAGGGTTTTTTGCTGACCGCTCAGACCCCTTTTGTATCGTTCTGCTTTCTAGTTTACAGCGGGCCTCAATTTGCTGAACCTATATATATCATCTCTATGTGTGTGCCTTCCTCTCATTTCACCGTCAATACATGTGGGGGGCAACTATACCTTTTGGGGTTCATTCCTCTGGAGGCAAGTGAGGTCTTTACTTTCTCTGCAGTACTAGTTAGCTCTTAGGCTGGTGCGTGGCGTCTAGAACCAACGTAGGCACGCTCCCTGGCTATCTCTAGTTGCGTTTGTCAGGCGTAGGGCAGCGGTCAGCCCAGGTTCCATCACCCTAGAGCTCGTCCGATATTTTGTATTACTTTGCTTGTCCCTTGCTATCCCTAGCCATTGGGATTCATGACAGTATAGCCGGCCCACAAAGTGTTAATTGTTTGGGCTGAAGCAGGAGAAAAAGAAGTGTTTAAGGGAAATTTTTTTTTTTTTTTTTCCTTCAGAGTTTTGCTGCCTAGCCCTTAATTGCTGTCTTGCTGCTTCTTACCTCCTCTTAACCCTTGAATGGCTCTGATATTAGCTGTTTAACATGGATGTCCAGAGTTTGGCTTCCAGCCTGAGTAATCTCGCGGCAAAAGTTCAAAACATACAGGATTTTGTTGTTCACACTTCCATGTCTGAACCTAGAATTCCTATTCCAGAGTTCTTTTCTGGAGATAGATCTACCTTCCTGAATTTCAGGAACAATTGTAAATTGTTTCTTTCTTTAAAATCTCGCTCCTCTGGAGACCCTGCTCAACAGGTTAAGATTGTAATATCTTTCCTGCGGGGCGACCCTCAGAATTGGGCATTTGCATTGGCACCAGGGGATCCTGCATTGCTCAATGTGGATGCGTTTTTTCTGGCATTGGGATTGCTCTATGAGGAACCCAACCTGGAGATTCAGGCTGAAAAGGCTTTATTAGCCCTCTCTCAGGGGCATGATGAAGCGGAAATATATTGTCAAAAATTTCGGAAATGGTCGGTGCTTACTCAGTGGAATGAGTGCGCCCTGGCTGCAAACTTCAGAAATGGTCTTTCCGAGGCCATTAAGGATATTATGGTGGGGTTCCCTACGCCTACAGGTCTGAATGAGTCGATGGCTATGGCCATTCAGATTGATCGGCGTTTACGGGAGCGCAAACCCGTGCACCACTTGGCGGTGTCTTCTGAACAGGCACCTGAGACTATGCAATGTGATAGAATTCAGTCCAGAAGTGAACGGCAAAATTATAGGCGGAAAAATGGATTGTGTTTTTATTGTGGTGATTCAGCTCATGTTATATCAGCATGCTCTAAATGCACAAAAAGGGTTGATAAATCTTTTGCCATTGGTACTCTGCAGCCTAAGTTCATTTTGTCTGTGACTCTGATTTTTTCACTGTCTTCCATTTCCGTCGATGCCTATGTGGATTCAGGCGCTGCCCTGAGTCTTATGGATTGGTCATTTGCTAAACGCTGCGGTTTTAGTCTGGAGCCTCTGGAAGTTCCTATCCCTCTGAAGGGAATTGACTCTACACCATTGGCTATGAATAAGCCGCAGTATTGGACACAAGTGACCATGCGCATGACTCCCGTTCATCAGGAGGTGATTCGCTTCCTTGTACTGTATAATTTACATGATGTACTAGTGCTTGGTCTGCCATGGTTACAAACTCATAATCCTGTCCTGGACTGGAAAACAATGTCTGTGTTAAGCTGGGGATGTCAGGGGGTTCATGATGATGCACCTCCGATTTCAATCGCTTCATCTACTCCTTCTGAGATCCCTGCGTTTTTGTCTGACTATAGGGATGTTTTTGAGGAGCCTAAGCTCAATTCGCTCCCTCCTCATAGAGAGTGTGACTGTGCTATAGAATTGATTCCTGGCAGTAAGTTCCCTAAGGGTCGTTTATTTAATCTGTCACTGCCAGAGCATACTGCTATGCGGAATTATATTAAGGAGTCCTTGGAAAAGGGACATATTCGTCCATCTTCGTCCCCTCTGGGAGCAGGTTTTTTTTTCGTGGCCAAAAAAGATGGTTCCCTGAGGCCTTGTATAGATTATCGCCTTCTGAATAAGATTACAGTCAAATATCAGTATCCACTGCCATTATTGACTGATTTGTTTGCTCGCATTAAGGGGGCTAGGTGGTTCACTAAGATAGATCTTCGCGGTGCGTATAATCTGGTGCGGATAAAACAGGGTGACGAGTGGAAAACCGCATTTAATACGCCTGAGGGCCATTTTGAGTATTTGGTAATGCCTTTTGGACTCTCCAATGCTCCGTCAGTCTTTCAGTCCTTTATGCACAATATTTTCCGTGAATATCTGGATAAGTTTATGATTGTGTATTTGGATGATATTTTGGTGTTTTCTGATGACTGGGAGTCTCATGTTTTACAGGTCAGGAAGGTGTTTCAGGTTCTGCGGGCCAATTCTCTGTTTGTGAAGGGCTCAAAGTGTCTCTTCGGAGTCCAGAAGATTTCTTTTTTGGGGTACATTTTTTCTCCTTCTACTATTGAGATGGATCCCGTCAAGGTTCAGGCGATTTGTGACTGGACACAACCTACATCTGTTAAGAGCCTTCAGAAGTTCTTGGGGTTTGCTAATTTTTATCGTCGGTTCATTGCTAATTTTTCCAGTATTGTTAAACCTTTGACTGATTTGACTAAAAAGGGTGCTGATGTTGCTGATTGGTCTCCTGCGGCCGTGGAGGCCTTTCGGGAACTTAAGCGCCGGTTTTCTTCTGCTCCTGTGTTGTGTCAACCAGATGTTTCACTTCCTTTTCAGGTTGAGGTTGATGCTTCCGAGATTGGAGCGGGGGCGGTTTTGTCACAGAGAAGTTCTAATGGCTCGGTGATGAAGCCATGTGCATTCTTCTCTAGAAAATTCTCGCCCGCCGAGCGCAATTATGATGTGGGTAATCGGGAGCTTTTGGCCATGAAGTGGGCATTTGAGGAGTGGCGTCATTGGCTTGAGGGTGCTAAACATCGTGTGGTGGTCTTGACTGATCACAAGAATCTCATTTACCTTGAGTCTGCCAGGCGTTTGAATCCTAGACAGGCTCGTTGGTCGTTGTTTTTTTCTCGTTTCAATTTCGTGGTTTCATACCTGCCAGGTTCTAAGAATGTGAAGGCAGATGCTCTTTCCAGGAGTTTTGTGCCTGACTCTCCTGGAGACTCTGGGCCTACTGGTATCCTTAGGGATGGGGTAATATTGTCCGCCGTATCCCCAGACTTGCGACGTGCATTGCAGGAGTTTCAGGTGGATAAACCGGATCGTTGTCCGCCAGAAAGACTGTTTGTTCCGGATGATTGGACCAGTAGAGTCATCTCCGAGGTCCATTCTTCTGTGTTGGCTGGTCATCCTGGAATATTTGGTACTAGAGAGTTGGTGGCCAGGTCTTTTTGGTGGCCTTCCTTGTCTAGGGATGTGCGTACCTTTGTGCAGTCTTGTGAAGTGTGTGCTCGAGCTAAGCCTTGCTGTTCTCGGGCCAGTGGGTTGTTGTTATCCTTGCCCATCCCGAAGAGGCCTTGGACGCACATTTCCATGGATTTTATTTCTGATCTCCCGGTTTCACAGAAAATGTCCGTTATCTGGGTTGTGTGTGACCGCTTTTCTAAGATGGTTCATTTGGTGCCCTTGCCTAAGTTGCCTTCCTCCTCTGAGTTGGTCCCTTTATTTTTTCAGAACGTGGTTCGTTTGCATGGGATTCCGGAGAATATCGTTTCTGACAGGGGATCCCAGTTTGTGTCTAGATTTTGGCGGACGTTTTGTGCCAAGATGGGCATTGATTTGTCTTTCTCGTCTGCATTCCATCCTCAGACGAATGGCCAGACGGAGCGAACTAATCAGACCTTGTAAACTTATTTGAGGTGTTTTGTTTCTGCTGATCAAGATGACTGGGTTGCTTTTTTGCCACTGGCCGAATTTGCTCTTAATAATCGGGCTAGTTCTGCCACGTTGGTCTCTCCTTTTTTTTGTAATTCGGGGTTTCATCCTCGTTTTTCCTCTGGTCAGGTGGAGTCTTCGGATTGTCCTGGAGTGGATGTGGTGGTGGACAGGCTACATCAGATTTGGAATCAGGTGGTGGACAATTTGAAGTTATCTCAGGAGAAGACTCAGCAGTTTGCTAATCGCCGTCGCCGCGTGGGTCCCCGACTTCTTGTTGGGGATTTGGTGTGGTTGTCTTCTCAGTTTGTCCCTATGAAGGTCTCTTCTCCTAAGTTCAAGCCTCGGTTCATCGGTCCTTATAGGATCTCGGAGATTCTTAACCCTGTATCTTTTCGTTTGGATCTCCCAGCATCGTTTGCTATTCATAATGTGTTCCATCGGTCGTTGTTGCGGAGGTATGAGGTGCCCGTTGTTCCTTCGGTTGAGCCTCCTGCTCCGGTGCTGGTGGAGGGAGAATTGGAGTATGTTGTTGAGAAGATCTTGGATTCTCGTGTTTCCAGACGCAAACTCCAGTATTTGGTTAAGTGGAAGGGTTATGGTCAGGAGGATAATTCCTGGGTGGTCGCCTCCGATGTTCATGCGACTGATTTGGTCCGCGCCTTCCATAGAGCTCACCCTGATCGCCCTGGGGGTTCTCGTGAGGGTTCGGTGACCCCTCCTCAAGGGGGGGGTACTGTTGTGGATTCTGTTTGTGGGCTCCCTCTGGTGGTTACTGCTGGTACTGGGTGACTTTGGTGGGTTGCGGCCTTTGGTTTCCACCTGTCCATCAGAGGCTGGGTGGTTCCTATTTTACCTGGCCTTTCTGTCATTCCCTTGCCGGCTATCAATGTATTCAGATGTGCTCTGTTTGGTTCCTGCCTACCTGCTCCCAGATCTTTCAGGATAAGCTTAGTGCTGATTTTCAGTTGTTGGTTTTTTTGTCCAGCTTGCTTATTATGTCTCTATGCTAGCTGGTAGCTCTAGTGGACTGAGGTTCTCCCCATGTGCCATGAGTTGGCACATGGGTTCTTGTAATCTCAGGATGGTTTTTTTGATTAGGGTTTTTTGCTGACCGCTCAGACCCCTTTTGTATCGTTCTGCTTTCTAGTTTACAGCGGGCCTCAATTTGCTGAACCTATATATATCATCTCTATGTGTGTGCCTTCCTCTCATTTCACCGTCAATACATGTGGGGGGCAACTATACCTTTTGGGGTTCATTCCTCTGGAGGCAAGTGAGGTCTTTACTTTCTCTGCAGTACTAGTTAGCTCTTAGGCTGGTGCGTGGCGTCTAGAACCAACGTAGGCACGCTCCCTGGCTATCTCTAGTTGCGTTTGTCAGGCGTAGGGCAGCGGTCAGCCCAGGTTCCATCACCCTAGAGCTCGTCCGATATTTTGTATTACTTTGCTTGTCCCTTGCTATCCCTAGCCATTGGGATTCATGACAGTTAGTGTTGGAGTTAGAATTGAGGGGTTTCCACTGTTTAAGCACATCAGAGGTCTCCAAACACAACATGGCGCTGCCATTGATTCCAGCCAATCTTGCGTTCAAAAAGTCAAATGGTGCTCCCTCCCTTCCGAGCCCCGACGTGCGCCCAAACAGTGGTTTACCCCCACATATGGGGTACCAGCATACTCAGGACAATCTGGGCAACAATTATTGAGGTCCAATTTCTCCTGTTACCCTTGCAAAAATAAAAAATTGCTTGCTAAAACATAATTTTAGAGGAATAAAAAATTATTTTTTTATTTTCACGGCTCTGCGTTATAAACTTCTGTGAAGCACTTGGGGGTTCAAAGTGCTCACCACGCATCTAGATAAGTTCCTTGGGGGGGTTTAGTTTCCAAAATGGGGTCACTTGTGGGGGGTTTCTACTGTTTAGGCACATCAGGGGCTCTGCAAATGGAATGTGATGCCCACAGACAACTCCATCAAAGTCTGCATTTCAAAACGTCACTACTTCCCTTCCGAGCCCCGACTTGTGCCCAAACAGTGATTTACCCCCACATATGGGGTATCAGTGTACTCAGGACAAACTGGGCAACAACTATTGGGGTCTAATTTCTCCTGTTACCCTTGTGAAAATAAAAAATTGCTTGCTAAAACATTATTTTTGAGGAAAGAAAAATGATTTTTTATTTTCACGGCTCTGCGTTGTAAACTTCTGTGAAGCACTTGGGGGTTCAAAGAGCTCGCCACATATCTAGATAAGTTCCTTGGGGGGTCTAGTTTCCAAAATGGGGTCACTTGTGGGGGATTTCTACTGTTTAGGCACATCAGGGGCTCTGCAAACGCGACATGATGCCCGCAGACCATTCCATCAAAGTCTGCATTCCAAAACGTCACTACTTCCCTTCCGATCCCCGGCATGTGCCCAAACAGTGGTTTACCCTCACATATGGGGTATCAGCATACTCAGGAGAAACTGGACAACAACTCTAGGGGTCAAATTTCTCCTGTTACCCTTGGGAAAATTAAAAAATTCTGGGCTAAAAAAATATTTTTGAGGAAAGAAAACACATTTATTATTTTCACTGCTCTGCGTTATAAACTTCTGTGAAGCACTTGGGGGTTCAAAGTGCTCGCCACACATCTAGATAAGTTCCCTTGGGGGTCTAGTTTCCAAAATGGGGCCACTTGTTGGGAGTTTCTACTGTTTAGGCACATCAGGGGCTCTGCAAACGCAACGTGACGCCAGCAGAGCATTCCATCAAAGTCTGCATTTCAAAACATCACTACTTCCCTTCCGAACCCCGAAGTGTGCCCAAACAGTGGTTTACCCCCACATATGTGGTATCCGCGTACTCAGGAGAAACTGGACAACAACTTTTGCGGTCCAATTTCTCCTGTTACCCTTGGGAAAATAAAAAATTGTGGGCTAAAAAATCATTTTTGAGAAAAGAAAAATTATTTTTTATTTTCATGGCCCTGCGTTATAAACTTCTGTGAAGCACTTGGGGGTTCAAAGTGCTCAACACATCTAGATTAGTTCCTAGGGAGGTGTAGTTTCCAAAATGGGGTCACTTTTGGGGGAGCTCCAATCTTTAGGCACACAGGGTCTCTCCAAACGCGACATGGTGTCCACTAATGATTGGAGATAATTTTCCATTCAAAAAGCCAAATGGCATGCCTTCCATTCCGGGCCCTGCCGTGCGCCCAAACAGTGGTTTACTCCCACATATGGGGTATCATCGTACTCAGGACAAACTGTACAACAACATTTGGGGTCCAATTTCTCCTGTTACCCTTGGGAAAATAAAAAATTTCCGGGCTAAAAATCATTTTTGAGGAAAGAAAAATTATTTTTTTATTTTCATGGCTCTGCGTTATAAACTTCTGTGAAGCATCTGGGGGTTTAAAGTGCTCACTATGCATCTAGATAAGTTCCTTGGGGGGTCTAGTTTCCAAAATGGGGTCACTTGTAGGGGCGCTCCAATGTTTAGGCACACAGGGGCTCTCCAAATGCGACATGGTGTCCGCTAACGATTGGAGCTAATTTTCCATTCAAGAAGTCAAATGGCGCGCCTTCCCTTCCAAGCCTTGCCGTGCAACCAAACAGTGGTTTACCCCCACATATGAGGTATCGGCGTACTCAGGAAAAATTGCCCAACAAATTTTAGGATCCATTTTATCCTGTTGCCCATGTGGAAATGAAAAAATTGAAGCTAAAAGAAATTTTGTGTGAAAAAAAGTACTTTTTCATGTTTACGGATCAATTTGTGAAGCACCTGAGGGTTTAAAGTGCTCACTATGCTTCTAGATAAGTTCCTTGGTGGGTCTAGTTTCCAAAATAGGGTCACTTGTGTGGGAGCTCCAATGTTTAGGCACACAGGGGCTTTCCAAACGCGTCATGGTGTCCGCTAACGATGGAGATCATTTTTCATTCAAAAAGTCAAATGGCGCTCCTTCCCTTCCGAGCCCTGCCGTGCGCCCAAACAGTGGTTTACCCCTACATTTGAGGTGTCAGCGTACTCAGGAGAAATTGCCCAACAAATTTTAGGATCCATTTTGTCCTGTTGCCCATGTGAAAATGAAAAAATTGAGGCTAAAATAATTTTTTGGTGAAAAAAGTACTTTTTCATTTTTACGGATCAATTTGTGAAGCACCATGGGGTTCAAAGTGCTCACTATGCATCTAGATAAGTTCCTTGGGGGGTCTAGTTTCCAAAATGGGTCACTTGTGGGGGAGATCCAATGTTTAGGCACACAGGGGCTCTCCAAACACGACATGGTGTCCGCTAAAGATTGGAGCCAATTTTTCATTAAAAAAGTCAAATGGCGCTCCTTCCTTTCCGAGCCCTGCCGTGCGCCCAAACAGTGGTTTACCCCCACATATGAGGTATCAGCGTATTCAGGACAAATTGGACAATAACGTTCATGGTCCAGTTTCTCCTTTTGCCCTTGGGAAAATAAAAAAATTGTTGCTAAAATATCATTTTTGTGACTAAAAAGTTAAATGTTCATTTTTTCCTTCCATGTTGCTTCTGCTGCTGTGAAACACCTGAAGAGTTAATAAACTTCTTGAATGTGATTTTGAGCACCTTGAGGGATGCAGTTTTTAGAATGGTGTCACTTTTGGGTATTTTCAGCCATATAGAACCCTCAAACTGACTTCAAATGTGAGGTGGTCCCTAAAAAAAATGGTTTTGTAAATTTTGTTTTAAAAATGAGAAATCACTGGTCAAATTTTAACCCTTATAACTTCCTAGCCAAAAAAAATGTTGTTTCCAAAAATGTGCTGATGTAAAGTAGACATGTGGGAAATGTTATTTATTAACTATTTTGTGTCACATAACTCTCTGGTTTAACAGAATAAAAATTCAAAATGTGAAAATTGCAAAATTTTCAAAAGTTTCGCCAAATTTCTTCCCAATGTGGATACAGTCACCAGCAGGGCTTGAGATCCTGAAGTCTCTCCTGTGTCTCCTGGAAAGTCCGGGGTTAAGCCTCTGCAGCCTGTTCTTCTCAAAGTGAAACTGGAACCAGGAAATAGCACAGCCTCCTTCGCTGCTGCAGAAGCCTCTGTGTACCAGGCTGACAGTCTCTCTGTAATAACGCTGTCACACACACACTGGGCAGTTACTTATCACACTCAGGGATCTTTGCTGGTCACTGCGGTCATCAGGGCTGCACAGTCACTGTCTCTGATTCAGGAGGTTTCCAAATCTACACCCCCACATCCAGCCTTCACTCTGGTGGGTATCTCAGCCTCAGTGCTCTCACGGGGAGCACTACTTTTAGGGGAGCACGGCGCTGCAGCCTGCCCTCTCTTTGGCGCGCTGCCTTCTCTCTGCTCTCCCGCTCTTTTCTGACCACTCCCCTCTCTCTTCCCTGCAGTCCCCTGGTCCCCTCTGTCCAGGGCAGAACGTCTTCCCCCCAACAACTGTGTGCCTAAACATTGGAGCTCCCCCACATATGACCCCATTTTGGAAACTAGACCTCCAATGGAACTAATCTAGATGTGCGGTGACCACTTTAAACCCCCAAGTGCTTCACAGAAGTTTATAACGCAGAGCTGTGAAAATAAAATATAATTTTTCATTCCTCAAATTTTTTATTTTCACAAGAGCAACTGGAGAAGTTGGACCCGAAAAGTTATTGTCCAGTTTGCCATGAGTACGCTGATAATCCACATGTGGGGGGGAACCACTGTTTGGGCACACGTCGGGGTTCAGAAGGGAAGTAGTGACGCTTTGGAATGCAGACTTTGATGGAATGGTCTGGGGGCATCATGTTACGTTTGCAGAGCCCCTGATGTGCCTAAACAGTAGAAACCCCCCACAAGTGACCCCATTTTGGAAACTAGACCCCCCACGGAACTTATCTAGATATGTGCTGAGCACTTTGAACCCTCAAGTGCTTCACAGGAGTTTACAACGCAGAGCCGTGAAAATAAAAAATAATTTTTCATTCCTCAAAAATTATGTTTTAGCAAGCAATTTTTTATTTTTTCAAGGGTAACAGGAGAAATTGGACCCCAATAGTTGTTGTACAGTTTGTCCTGAGTATGCTGGTACCCCATATGTGGGGGTAAACCACTGTTTGGGCACATGTCGGGGCTCGGAAGGGAAGCAGTGACGTTTTGAAATGCAGACTTTGATGGAATGGTCTGCGGGCGTCACATTGCATTTGCAGAGCCCCTGATGTGCCTAAACAGTAGAAACCCCCACAAGTGACCCCATTTTGGAAACTAGACCCCCCAAGGAACTTATCTAGATGTGTGGTGAGCACTTTCAACCCCCAAGTGCTTCACAGAAGTTTATAACGCAGAGCTGTGAAAATAAAATATAATTTTTCATTCCTCAAAAATTATGTTTTAGCAAGCAATTTTTTATTTTCGCAAGCGTAACAGGAGAAATTGGACCCCAATAATTGTTTCCCAGTTTGTACTGAGTATGTTGGTACCCCATATGTGGGGGTAAACCACTGTTGGGGTGCACATTGGGGCTCGGAAGGGAGGGAGCACCATTTGACTTTTTTAACACAAGATTGGATGGAATCAATGGTGGTGCCATGTTGCGTTTGGAGACCCCTGATGTGCCTAAACAGTGGAAACCCCTCAATTCTAACTCCAACACTAACCCCAACACACCCCAAACCTTAATCCCAACTCTAGATATAACCCTAATCACAACCTTAACCCCAACACACCCCTAACCACAACCCTATCCTCAACACACACCTAACCCTAATCCCAACCCTAACCCTAATCCTAACCCTAATCCCAACCCTAACCACTGCCCTAACCCCAACACACCCCTAACCCTAACCACAACTAATCTTAACCCTATTTCCAACCCTAGCCCTAATTCCAACCCTAACTCTAATTCCAACCCTAACCCTAAGGCTATGTGCCCACATTGCGGATTCGTGTGAGATTTTTCCGCACCATTTTTGAAAAATTCGCAGGTAAAAGGCACTGCATTTTACCTGTGGATTTACCGCGGATTTCCAGTGTTTTTTGGGTGGATTTCACCTGCGGATTCCTATTGAGGAACAGGTGTAAAACGGAATCCGCACAAAGAATTGACATGCTGCGGAAAATACAACACAGCGTTTCCGCGTGGTATTTTCCACACCATGGGCACAGCGGATTTGGTTTTCCATAGGTTTACATGGTACTGTAAACCTGATGGAAAACTGCTACGAATCCGCAGCCAAATCTGCACCGTGTGCACATAGCCTAATTCTAACCCTAACTCTAGTTCTAACCCTAATTCTAACCCTAGCCCTAACCCTAGCCCTAACCCTAGCCCTAACCCTAACCCTAGCCCTAACCCTAACCCTAGCCCTAACCCTAACCCTAACCCTAGAGGGGGAAGAAAAAAAAATATATTTTTTCTTTATTTTATTATTGTCCCTACCTATGGGGGTGATAAAGGGGGGTTCATTTACTATTTTTTTTCATTTTGATCACTGTGATAGGTTTTATCACAGTGATCAAAATGTACCTGGAACTGCGTATGCGCCTGCCATTTTGGAAGATGACGGCTCCCATGAAGAAGACGGACGGACACCGGGAGGCTGGGTAAGTATGAGGGGGGAGATCGGAGGATGGGGGGATCGGAGCACAGGGGGGTGGATCGGAGCACGGGGGGAGTGGACAGGAGGACGGGGGAGCAGACAGGAGGACAGAGGGGAGCGGACCACAGTACAGGGCAGAAAGGAGGACTGGGGAGGAGAGCGGTGGCAGGGGGCAGATCAGGGTTTCCAGCCATGGCCGATGATATTGCAGCATCGGCCATGGCTGGATTGTAATATTTCACCACTGTTCATAGGTGAAATATTACAAATTGCTCTGATTGGCTGTTTCACTTTCAACAGCCAATCAGAGCGATCGTAGCCACGTGGGGGCAAAGCCACCCCCCGGGCTAAAGTACCACTCCCCCTGTCCCTGCAGATCGGGTGAAATTGGAGTTAACCCTTTCACCCGATCTGCAGGGACACGATCCCTCCATGACGCCACATAGGCATCACATTCGGTTTGGCACCAACTTTCATGACGCCTACATGGAGTCACAGGTCGGGAAGGGGTTAAAAACTTGGGACTAAAACAACACTTTAGTTGTAAAAATGTAATTATTCTTTCTTCATCACCCAATGGTATAAAATTCTGTGAGGCACATGTGTTGTCAATATGCTGACTGCACCCCTAGTTATATTCACTGAGGAGTATAGCTTGTACAGTTGGGTCATTTTCAGAGGGGTATAATTTACAAAATAAGGTCACTTGTGGTGAATTTCCACTATTTAGGCAAATCAGGGGCTGTCCAAAAGTGAAATGGCATCTGCTATCTTTTCTATATATAATTATTTTCCTGAGTCTTCTGTTGGCATGTGTCATAAAAACTATATAAAAAATGTGAATTTTCTATTGGTTAAATAAATAGCGTATATTTATCTAGCAGTTGTGCGACTGGCTCAAAGCATGCAGAGATATGCAAACCTCTGACTTTGTAAGCCTTATGAATAACCCAACATAAATGCAGCCCAAATGTTCTTTTTTGGAAGTTGTCTCAACATCCATCCCTTACTATCCAAACCCATTTTGTTCTGGAAATCACATTACATGGGTAATGTTTTTAAATTTGTTGACCTTTGTACATTGTGCAATGGTGAAACTTGTACCCCCTCTGTCAAGCAAATATAATAACGTGTATGATACAGACCTATTGAGTAATTTTTGGAAACCTTTGTACATTGTGCAACTGTCAAATTTCTACTCTCAATCTCTATATATTCTATTATTATAACTTTTTTATTGTGTTTCCCTTATCACGGTCTCTCTAAGCATGTATCTGGGAGCCTGATATTGATTTTTATGTCTGTACTTGGACATTGTGGAACATCAATGCATTAATATGCTCCACACACTTCTTCAGGTTTCAGCCTTACACAGAATAATAATATGCCCTTCCCCTGTGTTACGTCCTTCCAAATCTGCTGTCCAGGAAGGAGGCGCTGATGTCTCTTGCCCACAACCTGCAGTTGCATAGACACAACAGTCAGCAGCCATGTCCAGTTTGTTGTCCCAGCGCAGTGTTCAGTTGTCCCTTGTCAGCATGTATGTCTCTTCCCAAATTGTTAGTTAGATAGTGCATACATATTCATTAGCACTTTACATTGTCCGGTGCTGGACAAAGACCGTTGCTGGCTTTTCCGGGCTCCTAAGTGAGTCTTGTGTCTCTTTATTAAATTGTCGCTTCCTTACATTTTATACATTTTAGTAAAAAAAAATGGTTGTGTATGGTTCTGTACATTTTAAGCAGGTCAAAACCTACAAGAAGCAAAATAAACATAAACCCTACTGTAACTAAATACCGTATTTTGCGGATCATTAGACGCTCTGGATTATAAGACGCACCCAGAATTTTGAGGAGAAAAATAGGAAAAAATCTTTTTTAAATAAAATGGTAGTGCTTCTTACAATCCATGCATCTTATTGCTTACCGGGGACGGTTGCTGCAGTGAAGCGTTGTCCCAGGGGCGCTGCTGGAGGAGGCAGGAGTGGGATGATGCTGCAAGCCGCAGGCTGGGATAAGGGGGTCCGGTTATACTGCAGGTGTCCGGTGCTGCTGTTTATGTCCTGCGCTGCAGGGTGCCCAACGGTGCTACGGGGGTGTCCTGTGCTGCTGTGGGTGTCTCTGGTGCTGCAGGGGGCTTTTTGTGAAAGGCCAGAGCCCCCACAGTTCCATGGTTTCCTGTGCAGTGGACTCCTGGAAAATGGCCGCAGTGCATGCGCAGATGGAGATTTCAGCACCAAGATCTTGGCAGATGAGATCTCAGCTTTGATATTCATCTTACAGCGGCTTCACCCACTATCACAGTGGCTCCATTGGGATCCAGTGGCCAAAATGAACTGTGGAGCTAGTGCAGCGCCCCAGAGTCCTGGTCGTTGCAGTACTGTGGCTCCGCCACTATGGGGAGCTATGGTGAGTCTGATGGCACTGAAGGAGTTCATCTGATCAGGTATCACAGACACCAATACATTTCACAGTCGGGCCTCCGGGGGGAGCTAAGGGTTCTATTCACTAGGCCACTCCCCACCATAGTGGGTAAACTGGGGGTCAGGCAGGAAGTTAGAGGAGAAAGCTGACTGGGTTGGAACCAGGCAACACCTTGCGGCAGAGGGTGTTGTGGGGGAAGATACAGTAGGGTCTCTGTCAGGGGTGGGATCCTGACAGAGGCTTGGCAACTTGAACGAACGTAACGGGACCGTGCCTGCTCAGGATAGCGGCGGTGCCCAAGGAAGGATTAGAAGCGAGATAGATTGTGCTGAGTGAGAAACGAGATCACGCAACAGGAGAAATACCAGTAGGAGTCGTGCTGTAAGACCGAAGCAACATCCTACTGAGGCGCACTACCGGTGGCCGGAACGCCGAGGGAGTATCATAACATTCAGCTTCAAGCAATACTCCAAACAGCGGCAGGACAGTCAGTCTAAGGCGGGCTGTCTAACTTACATCACCTATGCAGTCTTGGGGGGCAACTTGTGGAGAGGGGCGACTCTAGGGTCCCGGAAGAGCTCCGAGCCTACCCGTCAAACGGGTGCCGTCCCAACCAGAACACCAGGGAGGGACGGAGGCTTAGCAGAACATCATCTAATCGAGTTGTGAGGGAACTTAAGAAACAGACACAACAGTTGTGGGGACTTTCTGTAAGCACAGCAGGGAAGGACCACAACACATAGCGCTAGCAGGAAGGCACAGATTTCCACCTGCTAAGAGAACTCTGGAGGTGCCATTGGGCCGGCCGGACTTGCGCAGCCTGGTTATCCGGATTCCGGACTGAGGACCCAGAGATCTTCAGTAAAGAGGTAAAGAGACTGCAACCTGGCGTCCTCGTTATTTACTGCACCGCACCACCACAGCCTCACCACTACCATCATCCGTCACATCCTTCACTGTGCGCCCCTCGGCAGGGTCACGGACCGGGGCCTAGCCACCGTGACAACCCCAGAGCAGAGACTCAGAGGCCCGGTACCGGGTACCCCTCGGCCCTGCGGCAGTGGGGGCGCTGCACTTACAAAACTCAGGTTTCACATCACATGCTGGCCCTCTGAAAATGTGACGCAGGGGCCATATAATGACATGGCAGTGAAAGTGGTGGTGGTGGCGGGCAAAGCCAAAAATTCTAATGGACATGTTTTAGTTGGCATTGTAAAGTGATAGGGAATATGTATTCCACTACCTAGCTAACAATTTTGAATGAGTGAGAGCTCTCCCAAATGTATTATACAGGGCCACCTGATGGCTCCTCCCAAGCTCAGGTTTCACGGCACCTGCTGGCACTCTGAAAATGTGAAGCGAGAGCCACATTATGACATGGCAGTGAACATGACGGTCGTGACAACTGAAGCCCAAGATTCAAATGGGCATGTTTTAGCTGGCATTATTAAGTGATGGGAAATATATATTCCACTATCTAGCTAACAATTTAGAATGATGGAGGGACCTCCCAAATGTAGGAGTGAGAGCCCTCACAAATGTAAAAGGAAAAACTAAAGCCAAAATGCTCCTTGTGAACATATGCTAAAGGAGAAGTATATATATTTTTTAAAATTAGGTTTGGTTTCGTAAGCTTTGGTAAAGCTGTAAAACCAGCGCAATACTCTGACAACATTATTCCCAGATACCATATGTGAGTCAGAAAGGCATGCAGGCATCTTCTCCATGCTGTTACCATTTAATTTTAGCTCTTTCCCATCCATTTCAGCTTTTTCCCATGCCCCAAGACCTGTTTGTTGGTCCAGATGAAAAATATTTGGATTTCCCATTGACTTGCATTAAATTCCTTATGCAGTACAAATACACAGATATTAGAAACTAGATGGTAGCCCGATACTAACGCATCGGGTATTCTAGAATATGTATGTAGTTTATTTATGAAGATTTTAGAATAATACATTGAATACACAGGATTCAGACTGCGCCTGTCGCTAATTGTTCGCGGCTGGCCACGTAGTATATAGCACAGCCACGTAGTATATAACAGCCCACGTAGTAAATAGCACAGCCACGTAGTATATTGCACAGCCACATAGTATATAGCACAGCCACGTAGTATATAGCACAGCCCACGGAGGATATAGCACAGACCAAGGAGTATATAGCACAGCCACGTAGTATATAACACAGCCCACGGAGTATATAGCACAGCCACATAGTGTATAGCACAGCCCACAGAATGTATAACAGCCCACGCATGCAGTATATAACACAGCCCACGTAGTGTATAACACAGGCCACGTAGTGTATAATACAGCCCACGTAGTATATAGCGCATCCATATAGTATATTGCACAGCCCACGTAGTATATTGAACAGGCCACGTAGTATATTGCACAGGCCACGTAGTATATTGCACAGCCCACGTAGTATACAGCACAGCCCACGAAGTATATTGCACAGCCCACGTAGTATATAGCACAGCCCATGCAGTATATAGCACAGCCCACGCAGTATATAGCACAGCCCACGCAGTATATTGCACAGCCCACGCAGTATATTGCACAGCCCACGCAGTATATTGCACAGCCCACGTAGTATATAGCACAGTCCACGCAGTATATTGCACAGCCCACACAGTATATTGCAAAGCCTATGTAGTATATTGCACAGCTCACGTAGTATATTGCCCAGCCCATGTAGTATATTGCACAGCCACGTAGTATATTGCACAGCCACATAGTTTATTAGAGTTCTGGTCGTTGCAGTGCTGTGGCTTCGCCGCTAAGGGGAGCCATGGTACGTTCGATGGCACTGAAGGAGTTCCTCCAATCAGGTATCACAGACACCAATATGTTTCACAGCTGGGCCTCCGGGGGGAGCTAAGGGTGCTATTCATTAGGCCACTCCCCACCATAGTGGGTAAACTGGGGGTCAGGCAGAAAGTTAGTGAGAACGCTGACGGGATTGAACGGAGCAACACCCTGTGGCAGGGGGTGTTGTGAAGGGAGAGACTGTAGGGTCTCTGCCAGGGGTGGGATCCTGGCAGAGGCTTGGCATTGAAAGAACGTAACGGGTCCGCGCAGGCTCCTGGAAGCGGCGGGACTCAAGGAAAGGACTAGAAGCGAGACAGATTGTGCTGAGTGAGAAACGAGATCAAGCAGAAGGAGAATACCAGCAGGGGTTGTGCTGAAAGAGGCAGCACCTTGCTGAGGCGCAATACCGGTGGCCGGAACGCCGAGGGAGTGGATTAGAATACAGCTTCAAGCCATACTCCAAACAGCGGCAGGACAGTCGGTCTCAGGCGGGCTGTCTACCACATATCACCTATGAAGTCTTGGGGGGCAATTGCGGGAGAGGGGCGTCTCTAGGGTCCCGGAAGAACTCCAGGCCTACCTGACAAACGGGTGCCATTCCAACCTGAATACAGGGAAGGGGTGGATTACAGAGGAACATCAAATCGAGTTGTGAGGGAACTTAAGAAACAGACACAACCGTTGTGGGGTTACTTTCCGTAAGCACAGCAGGGAAGGACTACAACACATAGCGCTAGAAGGAAGGCACAGATTTCCACCTGAGAGGAGAACTCTGGAGGTGCCATTGGACCGGCCGGACTTGCGCAGCCTGGTGAATCGTATTCTGGACTGAGGACTCAGAGATCTCCAGTAAAGAGGTAAAGAGACTGCAAACTGGTGTCCTCGTTATTTACCGCGACTTACACCCCACAACCGCACCGTTACATCGCTACCATTACTACCACCTATTTCACCGGACGTCCCCCACTGACGGACAGGGCCACGGACCGGGTCTAGCCACCGTGACAACCCCAGGACTGAGACCTAGAGGCCCGGCTCCGGGTGCCCCTCGGCCCTGCGGCGGTGTGGGGGCGCTCCATATACTCACCTTCCGAAGGCCCCTTGAAGTCCTGGCGCATGTGTGCGGTGCACGCGGCACCTTCCGGTCCCAGGGTTGGTATGAGCGCAGGACCTTTGATGACATCACGGTCACATGACCGTGACGTCATGGCAGGTCCTTCTCGCATAGCATCCTTGGCACCGGAACCTGCCACTTGCACTGCCGAGGACAGCCGCGACGTCGGAGGTGAGAATAACCTTTTTTTTTGTATTATTATTATTATTTTTAACATTAGATCTTTTTACTATTGATGCTGCATTCGCAGCATCAATAGTAAAAAGTTGGATGATTCCCGGTTCGGTGAGATCCCAAAAAAAGGACATCCTTAAATTTTGCCTAGCAGCTGCTAGAACGGTCATCCCCCGCCGATGGCGAGACCCGGTTCCCCCCGATGTTGTGGAGTGGTTTTCAGAATTTGAAACCATCTTTAGGATGGAGGAAATTGAAGCAGACCTTTCACAGACAAGGGTCTCCTTCTTAGGTACCTGGACTGAATGGATTCTATTTAAAGATTCTGCTCGTTTCCCTGACCTGTTTACCTGAATACACCTGTCTATTCTACAGTCGATTACTAAGCTACTCTTCCTTTCTTTTCATGTTCTCATTTTAAATATCTTTTCTTGAGCCCCACCTAATTGGGCTCCCCCCTCTATTTTTTCTTCTTTCTAACTCCCCCCTGGGTGAGCTGTTCACCTTCCACCAGCTCGGTGTGATAGGTCTGTACCATGATTTACCAGTTACTTTTATAATGATACCATCTGCGTGCATGTCTCGCTTTAGGGGACATGGGCGAACTGATTTTAGGTATGCTTTACTTTATTTACGGTAATGAAAGTCCTCGCCTGTTGCGGGGGCAAGGAGTCATTGCTTATATGTTAAAGATACCGTAGTCATTATTGAGGGTTTACTCCCTCTAATTTTTTTTTTTTTCTCTCTTTTTTGTAAGATTTATGCAAGGTTTGTGAATGAGTGTTTTTTTGTGTTACTCTTCTCGAATTGTATATTATAAGAAAAAGTACTTTGATCATTGACGTAGTTTTCAACTACTGTTTTTCTTGTAAAATTCTCTTCTCTTTAATAAAAATATATTTAACCACAAAAAGTTGGTCGCACAGGGTTAATAGCTGCGTTAACGGAGTGCATTACACACCGCGGCATAGCGCGGTCCGTTAACGCTGCCATTAACCCTGTGTGACGGCTGACTGGAGGGGATTATGGAGCGGGCACTGACTGTGGGGAGGAAAGAGCGGCCATTTTGCCGCCGGACTGTGCCCGTCGCTGATTGGTCGTGGCTGTTTTGCCACGACCAATCAGCGACTTGGATTTCCATGACAGACAGAGGCCGCGACCAATGAATATCCGTGAAAGACAGACAGACAGAAGGACAGACGGAAGTGACCCTTAGATAATTATTTAGTAGATTATTTGTGCCGATTTTTCCGAATCTGAATATTTCACTATACTCTCATCACTACTAGTAGTAATACCATTTAATTTCCTGTTGAGTATTTTTAGTCAAGTCATATAGAAGAATAACAATTATACCTGTTTTCTGTGTGCTATGTTAAGTGAATAGAACAAAGTCCACAAATACATATTTGTAAATGGTTTTTTTTACTTATTATAAAACAATACTTTTTTATGTACAAGTTATCATGCATTCATTCCATACATTGCGGCTAGTATTGCAGCTTAGCTAATGAGTTGGGCTGAGATTTCATACCAGCAACATCTCGTGGACAAGGGTGGCGCTGTTTTCAAGCGATAAATTCTTCTGACCTCAGATAATATCACTGAATATGTTTCAGTAGAGAAAACAAGGTATTGGCTATTGTAAATTTCGTAAGAAAAAAGATGAGAAAATAAGATGCAGAAATATTATTGTATTGTGTTTTGATGCAGTGATGTAGAACACATCAATTTGTACATTAAACTTTGAAGCATAATCAAATTCTTCTTTGAAGTCCTAAAGCTCATCAGACCGGTGCGTCTACAAAGTCCATCATTACTTCTTTTCTATTGAAATTTTCATTGTCTCCATGTTCCACAAATTTGTGGAGGGTGCTGTAGTATTGGTGATCTGGATTAAAGGTATAAAGCGCAGAGATCTTCTCCCAAGCCTTGTTATTGGGCAGGTCAAATTCTGTTGGTTCTTTGTTTTCAAAAAAACTTCTCAGATTCCTTTCCGCAAGTTTGTTTGCATATTCCTGAGCGAGTTGATCAAACTTATCTTTTTCCTTTTCAATATAAATTCTCCAGAATGACATTTGGATGGCACTTACTTTAGAATTACAACTAGACCAACACGTACAGAGAAGAGAGACTGAAGCCAGAACCGCAATGAGACACCAGCCTATAACCTGGAAAATTCAAGAGAACAAAAAGATACATATTATGTTTATGAGCCAGAATACTTTACATTGATCATCATATTAAAGATGAGTCACTGAAGGATATGAGAGGATTTTATAAGACTGATTTCATGATGAATCGCTAGTATGGAGGGCATGTGTATATAAATGAAAATCATCATAATCTGCAGTAGTCTGTTTCAAGAAGGGAGGAGGAGATAGCAAAAAAATGAAGTCCAGATTTAATGAACGTTCATCAATATAACTAAGGTTTTTCTGAAATGATATTTACACATATATGCCTATTATCCAATTGATATTTTCACATACAGGGGGGAATATAAGTATTTGATACACTGCCGATTTTGCAAGTATGCCCACCTACAAAGAATTGAGACGTCTGTAATTTAAATCGTAGGTACACTTCAAGTGTGAGAGACAGAATCTTTAAAAAAAATCCAGAAAATCACATTGAATGATTTTTACATAATTGATTTGCATTTTATTGCATGAAATACGTATTTGATAAAATAGAAAAACGGAACTTAATATCTGGTACAGAAACCTTTGTTTCCAATTACAGAGGTCAGACGTTTCCTTTAGTTCTTGACCAAGTTTGTACCCACTGCAGCAGGGATTTTGGCCCACTCATCTATACAGGTCTTCTCCAGAACTTTCAGGTTTTCGGGATGTCGCTGGGCAACATTGAGTTTCAGCTCACTCCAAAGATTTTCTATTGGGTTCAGGTCTGGAGACTGGCTAGGACACTCCAGGACCTTGAAATGCTTCTTATGGAGCAACTCCTTAGTTGCCCTGGCTGTGTGTTTTGGGTCATTGTCATGCTGGAAGACCCAGCCACGACCCATCTTCAATGCTCTTACTGAGGGAATGAGGTTGTTGGCCAAAATCTTGCTATACACGAGTCCATCCATCTTCCCTTCAATACGGTGCACTCGTCCTGTCACCTTTGCAGAAAAGCACCCCCTGTAAGGACTCTGAATGTTTTTTTATTACCTTATTGTGCATTACTGCCCTTTTCCAAGATGGCATCTTTGGTGTCATGTGCACTGTGTCTTCCTGCTATAAAACTCCACCCCAGCTTTCAGTCTGTAGACTGTAGGCAGAGTATTCTGCCTTGCAGTCTGTGCTAGAGTATTCTGCCTTGCATCCAGCTCCTGACCTCTGGTGAATCCCTGGCTATATACCTGCTCCTGTAAATCTGTGTGGTGATCCTGCTACTCTGCTCTGGGTTCCTGCTGCATACACCAGGTCCAGTAATCCTCCTTCATCTGCTGCTCGTGTTTACTTCCATCTGCATTTGCTGGACATGTAAGCTGTTTCTGCTTTGCAAGAACCTGAGACTATTACCCAGACCTCCCTGGTTGAGCTAAGATATTATTTGAACTGCCTTATAAGCATATCTGCAGCGCCCCAGAGTCCTGGTCGTTGCAGTACTGTGGCTCTGCCACTAAGGGGAGCCATGGTACGTTCGATGGCACTGAAGGAGTTCCTCCAATCAGGTATCACAGACACCAATATGTTTCACAGCAGGGCCTCCGGGGGGAGCTAAGGGTGCTATTCATTAGGCCACTCCCCACCATAGTGGGTAAACTGGGGGTCAGGCAGGAAGTTAGAGAGAGAACGCTGACGGGATTGAACAGAGCAACACCCTGTGGCAGAGGGTGTTGTGAAGGGAGAGACTGTAGGGCCTCTGCCAGGGGTGGGATCCTGGCAGAGGCTTGGCATTGAGAGAACGTAACGGGACCGTGCCTGCTCAGCTTAGCGGCGGTGCCCAAGAAAGGACTAGAAGCGAGGCAGATTGTGCTGAGTGAGAAACGAGATCAAGCAGAAGGAGAATACCAGCAGGGGTTTTGTTGAAAGAGGCAGCACCCTGCTGAGGCGCAATACCGGTGGCCGGAACGCCGAGGGAGTGGATTAGAATACAGCTTCAAGCCATACTCCAAACAGCGGCAGGACAGTCGGTCTCAGGCGGGCTGTCTACCACATATCACCTATGAAGTCTTGGGGGGCAATTGCGGGAGAGGGGCGTCTCTAGGGTCCCGGAAGAACTCCAGGCCTACCTGACAAACGGGTGCCATTCCAACCTGAATACAGGGAGGGGTGGATTACAGAGGAACATCAAATCGAGTTGTGAGGGAACTTAAGAAACAGACACAACCGTTGTGGGGTCACTTTCCGTGAGCACAGCAGGGAAGGACTACAGCACATAGCGCTAGAAGGAAGGCACAGATTTCCACCTGAGAGGAGGACTCTGGAGGTGCCATTGGACCGGCTGGACTTGCGTAGCCTGGTGAACCGTGTTCTGGACTGAGGACTCAGAGATCTCCAGTAAAGAGGTAAAGAGACTGCAACCTGGTGTCCTTGTTATTTACTGCGACCTGCACCCCACAACTGCACCGCTACATCGCTATCATTACTACCAACACCCACACCTTGCATTCTACTGTGCGCCCCACGGCAGGGTCACGGACCGGGGCCTAGCCGCCGTGACAACCCCAGAAGCAGAGACTCAGAGGCCCGGTACCGGGTACCCCTCGGCCCTGCGGCGGTGGAGGGGGCGCTACAGAACTTGGCGTCATGAACAGGATCTACTTAAGCCTGAAGAATCAGGTCATGTGTGCCTAGAGACTGTGATTTACTGTGCTTGAACTGTACTTTATTGAGAGGACTGTGTGTTGTGCCATTTGCCGCCAAAATCCGCCGCCATTGTAGCGCTGAGGAGAGCGCAGGAAGAGAAGAGGGGCGTGAAGGGGGCGTAGGCAAGCTGGAGAGCGCGAACAGCAATGGCCGCCCAGTCTAAGTATTTCTGTGTCCTGAGGACGTGCCCGTCAACAGCCGAGGTACGCCTCCTGATCTTGGTCGGAGGGTGGAGACCATGGGGACGGGGCCGCCCACGGAAGAGACCGCGGGAGGAAGACGCGGGAAAAGAACGAGAAATGGCGACACCCGGAGCACCACGCGGCGCCGACCCGGTTCGGCCTGAGCCTGCACAGCCTGAAATAACCCCGGGGACGCCAACACTGCGGGGTCTGATCCCCACAGAGCCACCGATGGGTCGACCCCCTTTGCCGCTGTCCGAGGAATGTGTGGCTGCAGCCGAGGCCAGAC
This sequence comes from Ranitomeya variabilis, assembly GCF_051348905.1. Classification (NCBI taxonomy): domain Eukaryota; kingdom Metazoa; phylum Chordata; class Amphibia; order Anura; family Dendrobatidae; genus Ranitomeya; species Ranitomeya variabilis. Next base: position 716,383,025 of record NC_135233.1, on the reverse strand, counting down.
AGCTAAGCCGCCGGCTGAAGGCCGCTGCCCGAGTGCTCACCCGGTTAGGTGAGCCCACGGAGATCCGTCTGACTCCAGCGTCTCCTGTCCCCTCCCAACTGACCGCGGCTGGAAGTACGCTATCAACACCGGATTTAAAGATCATGCCGGACGCCGAGCATCTACGGCGTCTGATGGCAGCATGGCGGAGCCGGCCCCAACTTGCAGAGCAAATTGATCTGGTAAGTGTTCCAGAGATTCCGTCCTCACACTGGGGTGTAGTGGTGGCCTTCAATCCCCGGTATGGAAGAGGGGTGATTCAGGAAATTGGAGAGCCGCTGCAGGTCCGCGTGGATCGGGAGGAGGTGGAGCCTTGCAGCGGGAGGCTCGATCGTGACCTGGAGCCAGGAGATGCCGTCACCTACACGAGGTGGAGGAAGGACACTGGCGAGACGGGCTGGTTCGCCCGAGGTGTTCAGCGATGCGTTGCCCTCCAGGCTGCTGGAACACAAGAAGGGGATGATCCCGTAGGGAAGGCAGCGGGACCCGGCCCCGCGGAATCACGAGAAGCACAGCCTCGCTGCGCCCCAGAAGGACGGGTGCACCTGCCGACAAGGAGGACCTCCCGGCGAGGGATTTTATCATTACTGGGACCGGAACGGCGTCCTGGCTCACCGGTGCGATCTGTTGGCCTGGTGAGGCCGGATAAGAGGTCGCCTTCCGCAGAACCCCAGTAAGATTTTATTGCTTTATAAAAATGTAAATAGTTTTCCTTTAACTGTTCATGATTGTTTGTTGCTAAACCCGTCCAGGGTAAACTTTAAAAGGTGACTCCTTTGTTGACCCGGGGTCACTATTGTTGTTTCCCAGAAGTTTTATACAAACTGCAGTAATCATGGACTGTGCATGATTCGAACTTCCTTGTAAATAGTTGCACCTTCTTAAGGGTGCCTCCTACTGGTTTTAGTTAAAAGACACTTTGCGAAGATACCTTTCCTACTGGTTTTAGTTAAAAGACACTTTGCGAAGATGCCATTCCGGAGCCTTTGCGTGGACTGGTAGGCTGAGAAGACGAGCTACCTCAGAAAGGCTTGGTCCCCTCTTAAAGGGGATGCGTGGAATTGAACTTGAAAGCGATACTGTTTTAGAACGGTAATATGATGATGCTTTGAGAAAGAATGTAACTGTTTTACATGAAAAGTTATATGTGTTTAAATTGTTTGAATTGTGAAGTCTGAAAATAATGTTTTGTGAAAGGAAAAGATGCAGAGAGCCCGCAGGGGTAGAAGTAGAGATCTGCGTAGTTGAAAGTAAAGAAGTAATGATGAAGGTGAGGATAGAAGGTAAACCCTGCGTCCCCATAGAAAGTTACTTTGTTACTAAGGACAGAAAGCGAACCCGTAGGGGTTAGAGAGTGAGTCCTTAAAGGAGCCGAGTAGAGCTGGCTCAGAGTTCTTTAAACGAAAGGAATGTTATGTCTATACTATGTATAGTAGCGAAAGGCAGTAGGCCCTGGCTGAACGGGGCGGTCCTGTAAAAGAAAGGAGAGGCAGTAGGTCTGGTGCCATAGGGACAGGCGGTCCTGCAGGTTCAAAGTAGGAGAATGTGAAGTTACCCTACCCTGTAATGTGATTATAGGAAGGCCTTTGGTAAACTAAGAGTGTATGTTTCTTAAAGGCAATGTTAATTTATTGTTCCAGAATTTGCACTAAGTAGAATACCCGGTTGGGTAACAGGAGTTATGTATAGCCTGTAATTTATAATGTTGACTATGTTTGTAACGTTAAAAGTGTCCTCACCTCCCATAAAGGGAAGCCTGTTCAAGTATACTTATTGTTTTGCACTCAACAAAATTGTATGTCTGTTTACTAATCTGTATTGTTGTTTTTCTTCCCAGTCCCGGAGTACTGTGTTTAACCAGGGGGGAGTGCAGCGCCCCAGAGTCCTGGTCGTTGCAGTACTGTGGCTCTGCCACTAAGGGGAGCCATGGTACGTTCGATGGCACTGAAGGAGTTCCTCCAATCAGGTATCACAGACACCAATATGTTTCACAGCAGGGCCTCCGGGGGGAGCTAAGGGTGCTATTCATTAGGCCACTCCCCACCATAGTGGGTAAACTGGGGGTCAGGCAGGAAGTTAGAGAGAGAACGCTGACGGGATTGAACAGAGCAACACCCTGTGGCAGAGGGTGTTGTGAAGGGAGAGACTGTAGGGCCTCTGCCAGGGGTGGGATCCTGGCAGAGGCTTGGCATTGAGAGAACGTAACGGGACCGTGCCTGCTCAGCTTAGCGGCGGTGCCCAAGAAAGGACTAGAAGCGAGGCAGATTGTGCTGAGTGAGAAACGAGATCAAGCAGAAGGAGAATACCAGCAGGGGTTTTGTTGAAAGAGGCAGCACCCTGCTGAGGCGCAATACCGGTGGCCGGAACGCCGAGGGAGTGGATTAGAATACAGCTTCAAGCCATACTCCAAACAGCGGCAGGACAGTCGGTCTCAGGCGGGCTGTCTACCACATATCACCTATGAAGTCTTGGGGGGCAATTGCGGGAGAGGGGCGTCTCTAGGGTCCCGGAAGAACTCCAGGCCTACCTGACAAACGGGTGCCATTCCAACCTGAATACAGGGAGGGGTGGATTACAGAGGAACATCAAATCGAGTTGTGAGGGAACTTAAGAAACAGACACAACCGTTGTGGGGTCACTTTCCGTGAGCACAGCAGGGAAGGACTACAACACATAGCGCTAGAAGGAAGGCACAGATTTCCACCTGAGAGGAGGACTCTGGAGGTGCCATTGGACCGGCTGGACTTGCGTAGCCTGGTGAACCGTGTTCTGGACTGAGGACTCAGAGATCTCCAGTAAAGAGGTAAAGAGACTGCAACCTGGTGTCCTTGTTATTTACTGCGACCTGCACCCCACAACTGCACCGCTACATCGCTATCATTACTACCAACACCCACACCTTGCATTCTACTGTGCGCCCCACGGCAGGGTCACGGACCGGGGCCTAGCCGCCGTGACAACCCCAGAAGCAGAGACTCAGAGGCCTGGTACCGGGTACCCCTCGGCCCTGCGGCGGTGGAGGGGGCGCTACATATCTATCTGTGTTTTGGACTAAGCAAGGACTTATTCGTGTCAAGTATCCTCAAGAATAATTGTGCTTCATAGACTTCCTGCATGATTGCATTTTCCTCTGAAGTTTCCTATAGACTGCTGAGCTGCATTTGACATTTGCACCAAGTGTTGTGGACTCTCTGCACCTGTTTGAATCACCGTGTGATAATATAGACTTTACCACTTATAAAACTGTGTCCTGTAGTTGTCTTGTTCCACGCAAAGAGTCTCCTGAGTTATCCCCTATAATTATTACACCCCCAAAGTAAGATATTTCCCCCACCGTGCTTCACGGTTAGGACAGTGTTCTTTGGGTTGTACTCATCCTTCTTCTTTATCCAAACACGACAAGTGGAGTTGATGCTAAAAAGTTCTATCTTGGTATGATCTGGCCACATGACCTTCTCCCATACCTGGCTGGCTGGTACATGATCAAATACTTATTTCATGCAATAAAATGTAAATTAAGTATATAAAAATGTGATTTTCAGTTTTTTTATTTTTAGAATCTGTCTCTCACAGTTGAGGTGCACCTACGATAAAAGTTACAGACCTCTCCATTCTTTGTAGATGGGAAAACTTGCAAAATCGACAGTGTATCAAATACTTTTTTCCTCACTGTATATGTCTGTTATCACAATCTTTTTCTATAAAAACAGTAGTGATTGAGAAGGGTGTTGCACATTAATAACATGTCACCTTCAACGATACACAATATAGGTAAAAAAAGGTTTGCTTGCTGGGGTTTCCACTGCTGAGACCCCCTCCATCAGTAAAACAGGGACCTTGAACAGCTGTCCCTTTTTACCAGATAACCACAGTGAACAGGTGTTTAGATGGAACAGCACTCAAATGTATATATCTATGAGACTGACAGTTTCTATGCGGCTGATGATTAAATACAGTAACTCTCCCCTGCAATTCTATTGGAGTGCGCATGCCCTAAATTCATGGAAACTGTAACTATAAATTAAGGCTGGTTCCTCAATCACAAACTAGTGCTAAGTGCAGCCTGCAGGCCACATCCGGCCTTCTTGCTGTTCCGAGACCGAGACAGCCGAAGAGCTGAAAACCCTAGCCGCACCATTGCACTGCCCTCCCTTGCCCGGTGTCCTGATTTCACCGCTATCGGCTTCCTCAGAATGCAGGAAACAGTGAATATAATGGTGAAGGAAAAACCTGCCAATTTCTTCTTCCTCCCTTCAATGTGTGTAAGACAGCAAATGCGATGATTACATCATGTCTGCTGTGCGGAATGACGGTGCTCAAAGCAAATGCGGGAAGAATGGGAGCAAGGTGAGCATGTTATTTGTTTTGATTGTTTTCTTTATACTGTATATATATCAATGCGTATGGGGAACGTGTGTCTATACAGTGGGTACGGAAGGTATTCAGATCCCTTTCAATTTTTCACTCTTTGTTTCATTGCAGTCATTTGGTAAATTTCAAAACGTACATTTTTTCTTATTAATGTACACTCTTCACCCCATTTTGACTGAAAAAAAAAAGAAATGTAGACATTTTGCAAATTTATTAAAAAAGAAAAACTGAAATATCACCTGGTCGTATTCAGACCCTTTGCTCAGTATTGAGTAGTAGCACCCTTTTGAGCTAGTACAGCCATGAGTCTTCTTGGGAATGATGCAACAAGTTTTTCATACCTGGATTTGGGGATCCTCTGCCATTCTACTTTGCAGATCCTCTCAAGTTCCGTCAGTTTGGATGGTGAACATTGGTGGACAGCCATTTTCAGGTCTTTCCAGAGATGCTCATTTGGGTTTAGGTCAGGGCTAGTGTTGAGCGATACCGTCCGATACTTGAAAGTATCGGTATCGGAAAGTATCGGCCGATACCGGCAAAGTATCGGATCTAATCCGATACCGATACCCGATACCAATACAAGTCAATGGGACACCAAGTATCGGACGGTATCCTGTATGGTTCCCAGGGTCTGAAGGAGAGGAAACTCTCCTTCAGGCCCTGGGATCCATATCAATGTGTAAAAGAAAGAATTAAAATAAAAAATAGGGATATACTCACCCTCCGACGCAGCCTGGACTTTACCGCCGTAACCGGGAGCCGTTGTACCTAAGAATGCGCGCTTGAAGGGCCTTAGATGAGGTCACTGCGCTCTGATTGGTCCGTAGCGGTCGCCTGACCGCTACGCGACCAATCACAAAGCCGTGACGTCACCTAAGGTCTTTCAAGCGCTTCAAATACCTTAGAAGACGTCCGCAGCTTCTGATTGGAAGACCTTAGGTGACGTCACTGCTTTGTGATTGGTAGCGTAGTGGTCACGCGACCGCTACGGACCAATCAGAGCGCAGTGACCTCATCTAAGGCCCTTCAAGCGCGCATTCTTAGGTACAACGGCTCCCGGTTACGGCGGTAAAGTCCAGGAGCCACCGGAGAGGTGAGTATATCCCTATTTTTTATTTTAATTCTTTATTTTACGCATTGATATTAATCCCGATACCGATTCCCGATACCACAAAAGTATCGGATCTCGGTATCGGAATTCCGATACCCGCAAGTATCGGCCGATACCCGATACTTGCGGTATCGGAATGCTCAACACTAGTCAGGGCTCTGGCTGGGCCAGTCAAGAATGGTCACAGAGTGGTTCTGAAGCCACTCCTTTGTTATTTCAGCTGTGTGCTTAGAGTTATTGTCTTGTTAGAAGGTAAACCTTCGGCCAAGTCTGAGGTCCACAGCACTCTGTAAGAGGTTTTCATCCAGGATATCTCTGTTCTTGGCAGCATTCATGTTTCCTTCAATGGCAACCAGTTGTCCTGTCCCTGCCGCTGAAAAACATCCCCATAATATGATGCAGTTGCCACCATGTTTCTCTGTTGAGATTGTATTGTTCAGATGATGAGCAGTGCCTGGTTTTCTCCACACATACCGCTTAGAATTATCACCAAAAAGGTGTATCTTCGATGAATCAGACCAGAGAATCTTATCTATATATATAATTGTCTAAGGGTTTTTCTGTCTGTCTGTCTGTCCTGAAAATCCCGCGTCTCTGATTGGTCGAGGCCGCCAGGCCTCGACCAATCAGCGACGGGCACAGCATGGCGATGATGATGTCATAAAGGTTGCCTCGACCAATCAGCGATGGGCACAGTCTGCCGCGAATTCTGGAATCATCATTGTCCATATACTACGGGGACATGCATATTCTAGAATACCCGATGCATTAGAATCGGGCCACAGTCTAGTTTCTTATAGTCTGGGAGCCCTTCATGTGTTTTTTAGCAAACTCTATGCAGGCTTTAATATGTCTTGCACTGAGGAGAGGCTTACGTCGGGCCACTTTGCCATAAAGGCCCAACTGGTGGAGGGCTGCAGTGATAGTTGACTTTGTAGAACTTTCTCCCATCTCCCTACTGCATCTCTGGAGCTCAGCCACAGTTATCTTGGGGTTCATCTTTACCTCTCTCACCAAGGCTCTTCTCCCACGATTGCTCAGTTTGGCTGGACAGCCAGGACTAGGAAGACTTCTGGTGGTCCTAAACTTCTTCCATTGAAGGATTGTGGAAGCCACTGTGTTCTTAGGAACCTTTAGTACTGCATAAATTCTTTTGTAACCTTGGCCAGATCTGTGCCACAATTCTGTCTCTGAGCTCCTTGGCCAGTTCCTTTGAACTCATGATTCTCATTTGGTCTGACATGCACTGTGAGCTTTGAGGTCTTACACAGACAGGTGTGTTCCTTTCCAAATCAAGTTTAATGAAACACAGCTGGACTCCAATGAAGGAGTAGAACCATCTCAAGGAGGATCACAAGGAAATGGACAGCATGTGACTTAAATATGAGTGTCTAAGCAAAGGGTCTGAATACTCATGACCATGTGATATTTTGGTTTTTCTTTTTTAATAAATTTGCAAAAATTTCTACATTTCTGTTTTATTTTTCAGCCAAGATGGGGAGCAGAGTGTACATTAATGAGAAAAAAATGAACTGTTTTGAATTTACCAAATGGCTGCAATGAAACAAAGAGTGAAACATTTAAAGGGGTCTGAATACTTTATGTACCCACTGTATGTAAGAGGATTATGTGGGGGATCATACTGTATATAGATAGGCTATGCAAGTGCTCATATTGTAAATAGGGAGCTATGTAAGGACTCACACTATATATAGGGGCTATATGAGGACTTGTACTGTACATAGGGAGGCTATGTGGGGGATCAAACTGTAAAAAGGGGCACTGGGTGGGAGCTCCTAATTTTTATAGGGAGGCTATGTGGGGGCTCATACTGTATATATGGATGCTATGTGGGGTTCATAGTGTATATATGTGGTGAATCATGCTGTATTTAGGGGAATATGTAGAGGCTCATCGTATATATGGGGGTCTATGTTGGTGCACATAGTGTTCATAGAAGACTGTTTCGGGGATCATTCTTTATATAGAGGGTGATGTGTGTGGGCTCATTTGGTACATAGAGAGTGCTATGTGTGGGCTCATACTATATAGTATGTAATGAGAACAAAAACAAGGAGCGCAAAATGTGTAAATCTGGTGATTTAGTGAATTATCAAACAAGGGCCAAGTGCCCCACTCACCTAATGGAGTGGGGCACCCCTGCACAACCCCAGTTTGCACTTGAATTGATGATCCCTAAGGACCATTGGAGACTGCCATGCACTGCCACTGCTAGCCAGCACTTCCGGGTTCTGGTCACGTGATCAGGGAACAGGATACACGTCACCGCAGGTCCTGAAGCTGACAAGTGTGAATTCAGTATAGCCCGGTACTACCTGATGAAGATAGTGTTGTGCTATCGAAACGTGTTGTGGAGATCGAAGGGTTAATAAAGGTTTGTTAACCAGATTGCTGTCCCTACATTTATCCCATATATCAGCGCTCCACAGACCACTACAACCTTTTTCCTCCATACTATATATAGGGGAGATCAACATACTTCATGACTTATGACTTATTGGTACATCATAGGTTGTGTCCCTGCACTCTATGCGAGCTCTGGCTCTGAGCCTACATGTTTTCCTGCACATGACAGCTGATCTGATCAGCTGTCATTTGCCTCTAACAGACGAAGGTGGAATCGCAATCCACCGCGGCTGTTAACATCTTAAATGCCACTATCAATTTCCGACAGCAGCTTTTAATATGGCCACCCCGGAAGAGCATCACTAATCTCGCCCATCGGTGCCAACAGGTACCAGAATTGCCAGATGGCCAGTCCGGCCCTGGGTGCCAATGTCACATGACAGCAGGTCGCCGGTGGGTTGGCATGACAATCTGGGGTCTGCAGGAGATCCCTGTGGTTGTCATTGCCCCAATGCTATGAGCACTGCCCTGTGGCCGGGGTTCATAGCAGGTGATCATTTTAGCTGCACACAGCAGAGCTACAGTCCTGCTGTGTGTAGCCCAGGTGATCGAACCATCATAGCTTCTATTCTCTCATGGAGACTATTGAAGCCAGTGTAAAGTAAAAAAAAAGTTTTTTACAATTTTTTCAAAATATAAAAGTTCAAATCACCCCCCTTTCGCCCCATTCAAAATAAAACAATAAAAAAACAAACCTACTCATATTTGGTTTTGACGCATTCAGAAACTTCTGATCTATCAATATATAAAAAGAATTAATCCGACCGGTAAACGGCGCAATGAGAGAAAAAAATCAAAAAGCCAGAATTATGTATTTTTGGTTGCCACAACATTGCAATAATATGCAATATCAGGTGATCAGAAAATTGGATCTACGTCAAAATGGTATTAAAAAAACGTCAGCTAGGCACGCAAAAAATAAGCCCTCAACGAGCCACAAATACCGACAAGTAGAGGTAGAGACGCTACAGGTCTCGGAAAATGTCAACATTTTTTTTAGCAAACTTTGGACTTTTTTTCTACCACTTAATTAAAAAAGAACCTAGACATGTTTGGTGTCTGCAAACTCGTGGTCACCTCCAGAATCCTAATGTCAGGCTAAGTTTAGCACTTAGCGAACTTGGTAAAAAAAAAAACAATTGTGGAATTGCATTTTTTTTGCATTTTCACTGCACTTAGAATTTTTGTTCTGTTTTCCAGTAGAAGAAAATGTCCAGCTTCACCGAATCCGTGAAAAAAAGTTTTCTTTATTCACAAACTTAAACATGGAGGATACAAACTTCAGCACAAACCATGTGGGTAAGAATCTCAACGCGTTTCTGGAGACTAAGCTCCCTTAAAGGGAACCTGTCACCCCCCCAGTCGTTTCAAACTAAAAGAGCCACCTTGTGCAGCAGTAATGCTGCATTCTGACAAGGTGGCTCTTTTAGTTCTGGGTGCTGTAACTAGAGAAATAATCCGCTTTTTAATTTGTCAGAAATACCTGGTCCTCAGTCAAGGAGGCCGGCGTTTCCCCCCTGCTTCAGACAGCACACAGCTGTCACTCACATCTTCTTGGCGCCGCCGCCTCCTCACCGCTGTTTTGAAAATAGCCGGTGCCTGAGCTCTTTTCCCCTGCCTGGTGCAGGCGCAGTGAGCGCTGCCCGTCTTTCCTCATATACAGTCCAGCTGACTGCACCTGCACGGCCGCCTTGCTTATGATTCCCAGCCCCGCAATGTGAATAAATCATAAGTCACTGCGGGGCTGGGAATCACAGGCAGGGCAGCCGCGCAGGCGCAGTCAGCTGGGCTGCATATGAGGAAAGACGGGCAGCGCTCACTGCCCCTGCACCAGGCAGGGGAAAAGAGCGCAGGCGCCGGCTACTTTTGAAAACAGCGGTGAGGAGGAGGCGGCGCCCGGCGCCAAGAAGATGTGAGTGACAGCTGTGTGCTGTCTGAAGCAGGGGGGAAACGCCGGCCTACTTGACTGAAGACCAGGTATTTCTGACAAATTAAAAAACTGATTATTTCTCTAGTTACAGCACCCAGAACTAAAAGAGCCACCTTGTCAGAATGCAGCATTACTGCTGCACAAGGTGGCTCTTTTAGTTTGAAACGACTGGGGGGGGGTGACAGGTTCCCTTTAAGGGAGCTTAGTCTCCAGAAACGCGTTGAGATTCTTACCCACATGGTTTGTGCTGAAGTTTGTATCCTCCATGTTTAAGTTTGTGAATAAAGAAAACTTTTTTTCACGGATTCGGTGAAGCTGGACATTTTCTTCTTTTGGTCTCTGCACGCCTGGACACAGCGGGTCCGTGCTCCCGAAACTCGGCTTATGCATCACGGGTGAGCTGGTTTATATTCCTTCTTCCTGGTTTCCAGTGCATGATAAGGTAAAACCAATGGTGTTATTCAAAAGTACAACTTGTCCCGCAAAAAATAAGCCTTCACATGGCCATATTGACAGAAAAATAAAAAAGTTATGGCTCTGGGAAGAAGGGAAGCGGAAAACGGAAAAACCCAGGGTCTTGAAGGGGTTAATGCTGCTCAATATTAAGTGAAACAATTATTATTACTATAAAATAATAATAATTAATATGGTGTTATTAATATTGAGCAGAATTAATTTCAGCTTAATGGTTTGGCCCTCCACAACCGTCATGGTCTCTCATGCGACTCCTTGGAAAAATTAATTGACCACCTCCACTATATCTGTAGATAACGAAAGGTACTTTTACTGAACTGATTATTTTGAAGTCATAGGATGAAACAGTGTAACAGTGCCGTTCAGTGGACATCATAGCAATCACACATTAGGAAGCAATTTAGCTATTTTAAAAACTGAAACAAACGAAAATGAATAGAATGACTATTTTCCTTTTTCTTTTCAAATGTATTAAAAACCTGAATATGAGTATTCCAAATATATTACTGGAAGTTCTACAGCATTTGATCAATTTCTGAAGCTAAAGCACCTTGTTAGCCTAGTTTTCTACATGCTACTCCTGTTTAAAAATGGCGCTAGATTGAGGCATGCTACAGGACACGTCCATCAGCCTCTTCAGTGCAGAGCCATGTCTTGAATTTAGTAAGGGTGCACTTATTGGACCTCTGCTCTATTCAAATTATGTACTCGGCTTTTTACGGAAATCCCACAATTGATTAATTGAGTGGAGGTTGAGCATGCGCACGCTTGCACACAACATGCGTTCTTAAGATCCAAAGCCCTATTCTCAGGATTGGTGATGTCTGAGCAATCAGTAATTATTTCTTATCCATGGGTTACCTTTCAGTTCTGGGAATACCCCTTTAAGGAGTTATAGTTACTTGATACTAATCTGGTTGTATAATTCTACTATGGACAGTCACCATATACTTCAAGGAAAAGAATTGTGAAACTGCCTGCAAACTAATGATGAACTGACATAGAAGTCACAATTTTGGACCCAATACAACTGAGCCAAAGCAATAATAACTGTTTGTTCTAATGCTTGTATTATATTAAAGATTTTTTATGGAATCTCCTTATATGATTGTGTACAGTACATTGAATGGTGTACATTTAACAGGTAAAAGTTGTGCTAGACTAGATATGTAAAACCGGTAGAGTAAGATTCCAGGTTGAGGTCAAATGAACTAGTATCTGACACTAGAGGAATTCCCATGAAACAGGAAGAAGTCGTTGTTCCTGGTTTGTTGGGTCTCCGATAAAGGTCAACAATTGTTTACTTCATGTTCTGAGTATGGAGGCATTGGACACTACAGTACTTCAAACTGTTTGCATAGCTTTGTGCTATTGTTTAGCGGCACACTGCTGCTCCTAGAATTTCATTTATTAGCTGCTTTCCTTGCTCTATGATATTAAAAGGGAAAAGTGCCTAATAAAAGAGAGTGAGCTACAGATTCAGAAGAGTTACCTAGCTAGCTTAACTTATTGCTACCTGTCTGTTGACCCAGTTCAAAGCCTTATGTGTTTCGCCTTCATTGCTGGCATGATTCATCAGTGGCTTGTCTGTCTATGATCGAATGACACTCAACGATGTGTGAAGCTCTTGGCATATATGCATTCCTCATTTGATGCTACATGTTTAATCAGGGGTTTAGCAGTCAGTGATCAAAGGATATGGTTAATATCGTGCAGCTAGAAACAAACTAATATGGGGACTCCAAGGCCACGATCATATGGTAAATGCAAATTATACATTTATCTAATGTGGAGTCCCGCAATCTTTACAAAATATTGATGCAGATTCATTAAGACTTGTGTTTCATATATTAATCTTACTTCAAAGTGTAACTAGTTGTCCCTAAGAGATGCATGCCTCCTAATAAATTTGCCAAATTATAACCTGTCTTAAAGGCAGAAAATTAACTTTTTACTTGCTGTAAACTGAGAGGAGAGGAAGAGAAAAGTAAAAAAATAAATAGTGCAAATAATGTGTACTCCGTAATATGAACTTTGTGGACTCTATAATGATGGTCAACATTTATTGATAAATTCTCCCCATGTGCTCTCATATGTGCCTCTACTCTCTATGTTTGACTACAAGAGACAAAATAAGGTTCATTCGTTTACTCTCATTATAACATTGACCCCTTGGGGAGTTTCTATACTATCTGTATGAACATATGACTGATGTTTCTCATGGCTTTTTGTATAAACAGTTTTTGGTTTTCAAAATTGCACCCAATCTGCCACAAATCTGCTCGTTTGATCCCATCTATCAAGTGCAGTAGACACCTCCGCATGTCATCTTGTAGCAGACAAGTCTTTCATGTCATCGCTTTTCAGCAATCAATGGAAGAAGACAGGAGTGAGAAGCTTCTGAGTCATGTCTTTAGAAGGAAAGAACATTTGCTTGTACATTCTCCTTACCAACTCTAGGATTAGTAGGATCCAAGATCGGAATGGAAACTCTCTCGGTTACAATAATATAGTAGTTTTAACAACTGTACCAGAAAAAAAAATGCATAAAACCAATTGTGCTAATGCAATAAGATATACCAAGTAACAAACTCTGGTGCCACCTGATATATTAATTGTATGTTAAAAGGTTTTGTCACACACCTGAGACTGGGCTTGAAGAATCAGCGTGATCTCCTGTATATCGTTGGCGGGCATTGGTGCTTTGCCGCAGGTCACTTTGTAGAGTTGTCCCTTACACTGTTCAGACTTGTTCCTACACAGATGCTGCACATACTCTGGGTTCTGCCATCCACTCATTGCACAGGTATAGAAGGATCCATGAAGTAGGGCGATAGAAATCCACATGACAGGAACTATGAGAGCATCCATTGTCAACTGTACGAAAACAAACAGCCCCTGGCAACGGTAACCATTGGGGCACATCTTCTTCGGATTTAGAAAACATCCGGTGAAAAATTTCCAAGTTCTACTGTTCAGAAAATAACTAATGATCATAAGGACTAGAGCGGGTGCGAAGAGAAAAACAAATCCATACATCAGGTTATCTTCAGAGCATGGGCACTGGAAAACTACCATAGAAAACAACTGCTGCCCACCTGCAGTAAGAAGCGTCAAAAAGCCATATCCAATGGCAGATTTCTTGTCTGAGCAAAGCTGCAACAATTTATGCAAGATGTCCATGATGTTTACAATGTGAATGCTGTATGAGAAAGTGACTGTCCTCACATAATATATGCTTCTCCACCAGCAAGAAATTCAAAGCAAAAACCAGTTTGTCAAGTCCTCAGGTGTACGGACCCGATGACAGTGTGCAGTAAAGCTATCCCCCAAGCGCCTATGAAACATGTTGTCTAGCATACACATTGACTTTTAATTGGTGAATGTATTGTCAGCATGTACTAATTTGCCTTATAGGTGCAGTATATTGAATTATGGAGCAGGGCTAAATGATGATGTATCACCAGGAAGATTTTTTTTTTAATCTTAAGATTTGTGCAACTCATCACTAATAAACTTCATTCGTGTGCTTGTGCTGCGCTACACCTGACCATGTCCTTCAAACACTGTGAGATCAGCTAAAGCAAATAAAATTTACACCCACCAAAATCCCACTAATACATGGGGATAAAATAACAGGGATACGATAATATTAATAATAATATTAACAGGCAATATAACAAAAAGATATTAAAATGTTTTTTTTATTACCATTGTTTATTTGTTTTATTACACGTATTTGTGCATTATTTCTTTACTATGGAGTTTAATCACTTAGGCTCAGATTCAGAAAAGCTTTTTCAACAGAATGCTGACATAAAAAGCTTTAAAAAGACGTGAAGCTGCACAAACATTTTGCAACTTTTGTCATTTTCACGCCATTTTTGTCCAGCTACAAGAAAGTGGGCAGAGCTGGGGCGGGACAGGGTCATGACGGGGCATGACAACTCCAACTTGTCAAATTCATGAGGAGCAGCAGCAGCGTTCCTTACGCCACAAATTTTACTCCAGTCATTGACCTAAGTAAGATTGTGGCGAGGTGTCTAATTCATACAGATGCGTGCGCCTCATAATGAATCAGGCAGCTTGCACTCCACCCTGCCCCCTCATAAGGACTGATATGAATCAGGCCTTGGGTCCTCAGAAACTTGCTTAAAGGAACTCTCCTATATAGACAATCTGTTTTAATATATTAGTACATATGGACATCAAGGAGGGGATATTTCTAAGGGTGCCCAACAACCCAAAAAGGAATGCTACTCTATGTGAGGGGCTACCTTTCTGGTGAACTGGTGCACCAAATAGATGGCTGGCATGTATTGTTACATTTCCAGTTTCTTTAAGACACCTGTGAGTGAAATCCAATATCTGTATGTGAACATAATATTTCATCCAACACAATCTCCACTTTGTTACATAACATTACCTGACTTCTTACATATAGCTTAACTTTCACCGTTCATTTAATTTAACTGTCTTTATTAGGGTTGAGCGAAACGGGTCGGCCATTTTCAGAAGTCGCCGACTTTTGGCAAAGTCGGGTTTCATGAAACCCGACCCGACCTCTGTGTGGGGTCGGCCATGAGGTCGGCGATCTTCTGAATTCCGATACCGAGTTCCGATATGTTTGCGAAATCGGGAATCGGTATCGGAATCCATATATAAGTGTTAAATAAAGAATCAAAATAAAAAATATTGATATACTCACCCTCGGACGCGCCCTGGTACTAACCGGCAGCCTTCCTTCCTAAGAATGAGCGCGTGAATGACCTGCGGTGACGTCGCGGCTTGTGATTGGTCGCGAGCGGTCACATGGGCGGTCACGCGACCAATCACAAGCTGCGACGTCATCTAAGGTCCTTCACGCGCTCATTCTTAGGAAGGAAGGCTGCCGGAAAGAAGCAGGGCGCGTACGAGGGTGAGTATATACCTAATAGGAATATACTCACCCTCGGACGCGCCCTGCTTCTTTCCGGCAGCCTTCCTTCCTAAGAATGAGCGTGTGAAGGACCTTAGATGACGTCGCGGCTTGTGATTGGTCGCGTGACTGCCCATGTGACCGCTCGCGACCAATCACAAGCCGCGACGTCACCGCAGGTCATTCATGCGCTCATTCTTAGGAAGCAAGGCTGCCGGTTAGTACCAGGGCGCGTCCGAGGGTGAGTATATCAATATTTTTTATTTTGATTCTTTATTTTACACATTAATATGGATCCCAGGGCCTGAAGGAGAGTTTCCTCTCCTTCAGACCCTGGGAACCATAGTATCCCATTGCACTGCATTGGGTTTCGTGTTTCGGCCGACCCCGACCCCGACTTTTTTATAGGATCGGCCGATTTCACTCGACCCGACTTTTGAGAAAGTCGGGTTTCGTGAAACCCGACCCGATCCTATAAAAATAAAAGTCGCTCAACCCTAGTCTTTATTCTTACTTCTGTTATTAAGTATTATTGCTCTAATTCAGCTTTCTGGAACAATCAACCACAGCATTACTCAAGTAGACATGCCGTTAGGGACCCAAACTAAAAGACTATGTCCAAAAATATATTACAGGGAATCTTTTCATCATTAATAATAATAATTTTATTTATATAGCGCCAACATATTCCGCAGCTCTTTATAATCATTATTGATAAATCACATGATTTTCTATATAAATGTTATATATTGTGATTGGTTTCTCTTTAATGTATCATGAATTATGATGTATCTACAGCTCTGGCAAAAATTAAGAGACCACCACAACAAAACACTGTCATGGGCAGCCCAATCTCCAGACCTGAACCCCATTGAAAACCTCTGGAATGTAGTCAAGAGGATGATGGATAGTCACAAGCTATCAAACAAAGAACTGCTTAAATTTTTGCGCCAGAAGCAGTGTGAAAGACTGGTGGAAAGCATGCCAAGACGCATGAAAGCTGTGATTAAAAATCATGGTTATTCCACAAAATATTGATTTCTGAACTCTTACTGAGTTAAAACATTAGTATTGTTGTTTCTAAATGATTATGAACTTGTTTTCTTTGCATTATTTGAGATTTGAAAGCACTGTGTTTTTTTTCAATTTTGACCATTTCTCCTTTTCAGAAAAAAAATACAAAATGTATTGCTTGGAAATTCAGAGACATGTTGTCAGATGTTTATAGACTAAAAGAACAATTTACATTTAACTCAAAAATATACCTATAAAGAGAAAAATCAGACAAACTGAACATTTTGCAGTGGTCTCTTAATTTTTGCCAGAGCTGTATGTATTACAATTGATTTATATTCTACGTACAATGGTGACCAAAAGTTTTGCATTTTATTTAAAAGTGTGATTACTTCTGCTGGTTGTTGTGATGCCATTTTCCTGGTGATGAATTGAAAGTGCATGAATTTGTCATCATGCAAGATCTTACTTTTAACCAAAATGCTATAGAATACAGGTATGGTCATTTAATTAAAGAAAACTGACTGCCAAAAGTTTTGCATATACTATTTATTGATCACAACATAGAGAGTAATTCATTGTTTACAATGCCATAACTTAGTATTTTGTAGTATAACCTCTTGTTTTAATTACTGCACCACACTGACAAGGCCTTGAAGCCACTAGGCTATTCAAGACATTGTGAGGGATCTTGCTCGATTCCATTTGCAAATCTGCAAACAATTCATTTATTGCTATAGGAATGGCCCCCAACTCATCACCCTAACTCATCCCAAAGGTGCTCTATAGAGTTTAAATCAGGTGATTGGCTTGGCCATTGCAACAGGGGAACACTTTTCTTTGCTAACCAATTTTTTACTAAATTGGATGTGTGCTTAGGATCATTTGTCTTGCTGGAATTTCCAGCCCCTGCCTACTTTGGTTTTACCATGTGGCAGCATTACACACTCCAGTATATCCTTGTTCATGATAGCTTCAATATTTCCATCAATTCTATGCAAAGGGCCAATGGCAAATTCAGAAAAGCAGCTCTTAAACCATGACATTGCCACCACCATGTTTCTCTGTAGGTGTTTTGTACTTTACATCATTACGTTTTCTAATTGGGTGGTATATATATAGTGCTTGCCATCACTACCAAACAGCTTGAACTTGGATTGGATTGGATTTTTCTTAAAAATGTGATCAACTTTGGAGGAAGTTTACCATGGTCATCCACTTCTAGGTGTGTCAGCTGTTCCATAGCCTTCTTTTTATTTATTTTTTATATGTGACACTTGACTCTGAGAGCAGTTGAATTGGAATAGCTTATCTCATTTTGGCTTTTGCCTTACTTTGCTTTCAGAATAATAAGCTTCCTGACATCGGCTGATAAATTTATTCTTTGTCTTTGTCATGCTTTAATTGAAAAACACTGAAACAAAAAAAAAAAGATTTTTAGGCAAAATTCGACAACCCATGAGAAAATATGTATAACATTTGGTCCAGCAAATGTTGAAAACCAACATATGAATGTATAAAATAATGTCAATCACAATTTCCATCCTTGTAGCTGAGAACCATTTGCTTCCGGTTTACTAAAATCACCTGGAAAATAGCATCACAACAACCAGACAGAATTACCATATATACTCGAGTATAAGCCGAGATTTTCAGCCCATATTTCAGGCTGAAAGTGCCCCACACGGCTTATACTTGAGTCATACCCAGGGGGTTGGCGGGGGAGGGGGAGCGGCAGCTGTCAAATCATACTCACCTGCTCCCAGCACCCGCAGCTCTTCCTGTGTTCAGCAGTCACGTGGTACCGCTCATTATATTAATGAATATGGATGCGACTCCACTCTCATAGGGGTGGAGCGCATATTCATTACTTTAATGAGCAGTACCAGTGACTGCTGAACACAGGAACAAGCTGCCAGTGTCAAAGACCATCGCATCGGAGAAGCAGGGACTGCGCTGGGCGGTTGAGTATGACGGGGGAGGGTGAGCATTGTGATATTCACTTGACCCCGTTCCACCGCCGCGCACCACTGTGTCTTCCGTCTCTCAGCTGTGACGTTCAGGTCAGAGGGTGCGATGACATGGTTAGTGTGTGCCCTCTGCCTGAACAGTCACTGCAGAGAGAAGGAAGTCTTTATTTTTTAATGGCAGCAGCGGCATATGGGGCAAATGTTTATATGGAGCATCTTATGGGGCCATAATCAACCTTCATGCAGCAGTATATGAGGCACATTTTCTATGGAGCATCTCATGGGGCCATAATCAACCTTTATGCAGGATTGTATGGGGCAAATGTTTCTATGGAGCATCTTATGGGGCCATAATCAACCTTTGTGCAGCATTATATGGGGCATATTTTTGTATGAAGCATCTTATGGACCCATCATAAACTTTATGGAGCATTATATGGGGCATATTTTATTATGGAGCATCTCATGGGGCCGATCATGAATTTTATGGAGCATTATATGGGCCCATAATGAACTGTGTGGAGCATTATATGGGTCGTATTTTGTATGAAGCATCTTATGGGGCCCAGAATGAACTGTATGGAGCATTATATGGGGCTCCTGATTCAATATGGATATTCAAAACCACTTAACCTACTGATGTCTCAATTAATTTTACTTTTATTGGTATCTATTTTTATTTTTGAAATGTACCACTAAAGCTGCATTTCCCACCCTAGGCTTATACTGAAATCATTACGTTTTCCAAGTTCTTTGTGGCAAAATTAGGGTCTCGGCTTATACTAGGGGCGGCTTATACTCGAGTATAGGGTTGAGCGAAATGGATCAGACAAATTCAAAAATCGCCAACTTTCGGCAAAGTCGGGTTTCCCAGTGTGGGATCGGCCATGCGGTCGGCGAACTGCGCGCCAAAGTCGCATTTCGTATGACACTTTCAGCGCCATTTTTCAGCCAATGAAGGAGGACGCAGAGTGTGGTCAGCGTGATGACATAGGTCTCGATCCCCACCATCTTAAAGAAGGGCATGACAGTGATTGGCTTGCTTTCTGCGGCGTCACAGGGGCTATAAAGGGGCGTGCACACCGACCGCCATCTTACTTCTGCCGATCTCAGCATAGGGAGAGGTTGCTGCAGCTTCGTCAGAAGCAGGGATATAGTTAGGGAGGGAAGATTAACCCCCAAACCGCTTGTGCTGTAGCGATTTCCACTGTCCAACACCACCTTTGTTTTGCAGGGACATCAGCTCTGTAGCTTATTAGACTGCCTTATAAGGCTCCCTGATAGCTGCATTGCTGTTTGCACCGCTGCTGTGCAAACCAACTGCTTTTTTAAAAGCAAAAATCCTGATGCTCCTTTCTACAGTTATCTTGTGTATTTGTCCACACTTTTGTGTGCAGCAGTCCTTTTTGTTGCTGCCATACTTGTCCTGAGATCATTGTAGGGAGATAGAAATTGTGCTACAGTCCTTGTATTTTTTCAGATATCTTCCAGCCACTTGCTGCTACTCACATTGCGTTGTGTTACACACTGGGCCTGAGTTGTGGTGCTGTCTCCCCCCCAAAAAAGGGAGATTCAAATTCTCACAAAGTGGATATACCTCAGTTCTGTTAGTTTGTCGTATATCAGCCAGCCACGTTCTGCCACTTACATTGTGTTGTAAAATACAGTGGGCCTGAGTTTGGGTCCAGTCTCACCCCCAAAAAAGGGAGATTTAAATTGCCACTAAGTGGATCTACGTCAGTTCTGTTTGTCGTATATCTGCCAGCCACGTTCTGCCACTTACATTGTGTAGTGTAATACACTGGCCCTGAGTTTGGGTGCAGTCTCACCCCCAAAAAAGGGAGATTTAAATTGCCACTAAGTGGATCTACGTCAGTTCTGTTTGTCGTATATCTGCCAGTCACGTTCTGCCACTTACATTGTGTAGTGTAATACACTGGCCCTGAGTTTGGGTGCAGTCTCACCCCCAAAAAAGGGAGATTTAATTTCTCAACAAGTTTAGATACACCTGCTACCTTGTTTTACAGTACCATATAATGGTTGTTATTTTGGTTACATTTTCCCAAAAATGAGGAAGTCTGGTGGAAGAGGCCGTGGGCGGTCATTGCCAGCTGGTACTGATGGTGGTGGAGCATCTGGTGGTAGTGGGAAAAGCAAAATAGCACCTAAGGCTGGAGGTGTTGAGCCAGCGTCATCGTTTGGCTACACAAGGCCTCGAAGGCTCCCTTATCTGGGAGTTGGAAAACCGCTTTTAAAGCCGGAGCAGCAGGAAAAAGTTTTGGCTTTCCTTGCTGACTCAGCCTCTAGCTCTTTCGCCTCCTCTTCAGAGAGTTCCAAATATAAAAGCAGCGAGTCGTCAGTGGATGCTCCTGGTCAGGAACAAGTCGCTTCCTTGTGTCCTTCACCCAAACCAAAAGTGAAGGATGCGTCAGGCGACACTACAGGTTACTCCATGGAGCTCTTTACACATACCGTGCCTGGGTTAGAAAGGGAAATTGTTAACAGCCCATTACAAGATGAATCGGACATGGAGTGCACTGATGCACAGCCACAGCTAGATTATTATGCTGTTCCATTGACTCAGATCACTACATTGCCCTCGCAGTGTATTGAGCCAGAAACTGACCCTGATGAAACTATGGTGCCCCGTCCCGAACGCTATAGCATTTTACACGGTGACACAGAGAAAGGTGCACATGACATTGAAGAGGAGGTGATAGATGACCCAGTTGTTGACCCAGATTGGCAGCCATTGGGGTAAGAAGGTGCCGCTGACAGTAGCTCAGAAGCTGAGGAGGATGATCCGCAGCAGCCATCAACATCACAACAGCTTTCATCTGGCAGGCCCTTCTCAGGCCAAAAAGGTTTGTCAACCAAAAAAACAGTTTTAGGACAGCGTGGCCATCCGGTGAAAGTAGCACAGCGTGCAATGCCTGAAAAGGTATTGCATAGTAGGAAGAGTGGAGTGTGGCAATTTTTTAACCAAGATCCGAATGATCAGTGCAAAGTTATCTGTAAGAAATGCTCAAAGACCTTTAGCAGAGGGAAGAATCCCCTAAATTTAAATACAACG
The DNA here is from genome assembly GCF_051348905.1 of Ranitomeya variabilis. Classification (NCBI taxonomy): domain Eukaryota; kingdom Metazoa; phylum Chordata; class Amphibia; order Anura; family Dendrobatidae; genus Ranitomeya; species Ranitomeya variabilis. The sequence goes on along the minus strand of NC_135233.1, from coordinate 716,361,698 downwards.
TGCATGCGTAGACATTTAACCAGCATGCACTTGCAAGCCTGCACTAACTACCAAACGTCCCGTACCGTTGGTGCACCTGCTCAGAATGAAGGTTGTCAGCAACGCTACATTGCTTCCCTCACTGTAAGCCCACCAGTTAGGACACCACCAGCAGCAAATGTGGAGGTATCATCGCAAGGCCAAAGCAGTCAGGGAATCACAAGGTTTTTGGTAGGAAACACAGTATGTAGGTCAACATCAAGAATACCATCACCAACCCTCTCTCAAAGCGCCATGTCCACCACCTCCACCACCGCTAGTTCCACCATATGCACCTCTCCAGTGCAGCTCACCCTACAAGAGACTTTCGTTAGGAAAAGAAACTACTCATCCTCTCATTCGCGTACACAGGGTTTGAACGCCCACATTGCTATACTAATCTCGTTAGAGATGATGTGCTACCGGTTGGTTGAAAGCGAAGCTTTCAAAGCCCTGATGGCCTACGCAGTACCACGCTATGACCTACCCAGTCGGCACTTCTTTGTGAGAAAAGCCATCCCTGCCCTCCACCAGCATGTCAAAGACCGCATTGTCCATGCACTGAGGCAATCAGTCAGTAGAAAGGTGCACCTCACAACAGATGCATGGACCAGTAGGCATGGCCAGGGACGTTATGTGTCCATCACGGCACACTGGGTTAATGTGGTGGATGCAGGATCCACAGGGGACAGCCATAATGGGACAGTTCTACCTAGTCCACGGTCTAGGAAAAAGTTGGCTGTAGGCGTTCGCCACCCCTCCTCCAGCAGAAGCGAAAGCTCATCCACAGAGCGCAGTCGCATGACCACTCCATCCGCAGCTGCCAGTGTTGCACACGAGGTGTCCCATTATGGAACTGCTAGTGGTAAGCGTCAGCATGCTGTGTTGGAAATGAAGTGTTTGGGTGACAACAGACACACCGCGGAAGTTCTGGCTGAGTTCTTGCAGCAAGTACATCTTGAGGCAGGCAAGGTAGTCCGTGATAACGGAAGGAATTTTATGGCTGCCATAGCCCTTTCAGAACTGAAACACATACCTTGCCTGGCTCACACCTTGAACCTGGTGATGCAGTGCTTCCTGAAAAATTATCCGCGGTTACCAGCCCTGCTCCTGAAGGTGCAAAGACTTTGCTCGCACATCCACCGGTCGCCCGTACCTGTTATGGACCTGGTGGTTAGGTGCACCTGGAATGACCTGATGGTTAAACTAGAAGACAGGACAAGCTCTGGGAAGTGGGAACTCTGCTGACCGCAAATCCTAATCCTAACACACACACTAGAAATAGCTGTGGAGCGTACCTAACTCTCCCTAGACGCCTCTTCACAGCCTAAGAGCTAACTACCCCTGAAGATAGGAAAATAAGCCTTACCTTGCCTCAGAGAAATTCCCCCAAAGGTAAAGGCAGCCCCCCACATATATTAACTGTGAGTTAAGAGGAAAGTCACAAACACAGGGATGAAACAGGTTTCAGCAAAGGAGGCCAGACTTACTAGATAGACTGAGGATAGGAAAGGGATCTATGCGGTCAGCACAAAAAACTACAAAAAGCCACGCAGAGTGTGCAAAAAGACCCCCGCACCGACTCATGGTGCGGAGGTGCCACTCTGCAACCCAGAGCTTCCAGCTAGCAAGGCAATATCATGTTAGCAAGCTGGACTAGAACTTAGCAAGCACTAAGAAACATATTCACTACACAATGAACAGCAAATGAACTAGCAGGGACTTAGCTTTTGCTGGAGTAGACAGGTCATCAGAAAGATCCAAGAGAAATCTGAACCAGTAGTAATACATTGACAGCTGGCATGGAGTAACGATCTGAGTGGAGTTAAATAGAGAAGCCAGCCTAGCCGCAAACGAGGGCAGCTGAGGAAGCAACCTCAGAACCAGCAGTTCCACTCACAGCCACCAGAGGGAGTCCACGGACAGAACTCGCCGAAGTACCATTCATGACCACAGGAGGGAGTTCGAGAACGGAATTCACAACACGTACCCTCCAGCCGTATGCTGAACCATCAGCGATCGCTGAATCTTCCCCAGCACCGCCTAATAATCGACGTTGCAACAAATTGGAACTCCACACTGCACATGCTTCAGAGGCTTTGTGAACAGAGGCATGCTGTAATGTATTTGTGGGAGGATACACCTACACGGGCAAGCAGTTGGATGGCAGACATGGAGTTGTCAGGTGTGCAGTGGTCGAAGCTACAAGACCTCTGTCAAGTCCTTCAGTGTTTTGAGGAATGCACACGGCTGGTAAGTGCAGATGATGCCATCATAAGCATGAGCATCCCACTAATGCGTCTGCTGATGCAAAGTTTGATGCACATTAAGGAGCAGGCATCTGCAGCCGAGGAGGAGGGAAGCCTTGATGACAGTCAGCCATTGTCTGCTCAGGGAACTCTCCTGGACGAGGTGGTGGACGAAGAGAAGGAGGATGATGGGGATGAATATTTATGGGAGGAGGATGCTTCTCAGGGGGCAATAGAAACTGGTGGCGTTGCAAGGTCAGGTACAGGGTTTTTGCGGGAGACAAGTGATGTTGATTTGCAAGACAGTGCTCCTCACCCCAGCACAAGCAGTGAATTGACACCTGGAACATTGGCCCACATGGCTGAGTATGCATTGCGTATCCTAAAAAGGGACCCCCGCATTATCAAAATGATGACCGATGACGATTACTGGTTGGCCTGCCTCCTGGATCCACGATATAAAGGAAAATTACAAAATATCATGCCACATGAGAACCTTGAGCAAATATTGGCTACCAAACAAGCAACTCTTGTAGACTGTTTGGTTCAGGCATTGCCAGCACACAGCGGCGGTGATGGTTTTCACACGAGCCGTAGGGGGCAACATGGCAGAGGTGTTATAGGTGCACAAATCAGAAGTGGCGTTGGACAGGGGTTTTATGACCAGGTTGTGGAGTGATTTCGCAATTACCGCAGACACGACAGGTACTGTTGCATCAATTCAAAGTGACAGGAGACTGCATTTGTCCAGTATGATTACGAACTATTTTTCCTCCCTTATCGATGTTCTCCCTCACAGGTCATTCCCCTTTGATTACTGGGAATCTACAATAGACACCTGGCCTGAGTTGGCTGAATATGCATTACAGGAGCTCGCTTGCCCTACTGCTAGTGTGCTATCAGAAAGAGTCTTCAGTGCCGCTGGTTCAATACTGACGGAAAAAAGGACTCGTCTGGCTACCCAAAATGTTAATGATCTAACATTCATTAAAATGAACCAATCATGGATTTCAAATTATTTTGCCCCATCTTCCCCTGCTGACACGTAGCTTGCCTGGAAAATGTCTTGCTTTTGGCCTCCTCTTACTGACTTCTCCAATTCCTCCATTTGCAGCTGCTGAATGTCCACCATAGGCCATTTTTATACCTCCCTAAATGGGCTGACTACCCCCACAGGGCCGTGGTCACCACTTGGTGTAAGCACCCATGCGAGTGCCGTTTGCCTGGACAGGTGGGTGTGCCCACTCTTGGGCGATGACACTGGCACAGGGTCCCTCATAGTACAAAGAAGTGTCTCTGACGGTGGTGGTGCTCAACCAACGTCAGACAAACCGTCGTAATATGAGGGCCCTGTGCCAGTACCGCCGCCCGCGAGAGAGTGTACCCCCCTGCTCAAACAGTGCTCTAACACTTGCAATACTTACCTCTCCCTGCTCCACTACTGTGTAGTCTGTGCTGTTAAATCCTTCAATGGCACTGCCAATACAAATTTGTTGAAATTATAGATGATAGTTAAAATATACAGGGGCCCTGGCCTCCATTTAGACCAGTTAATACTTTGCGCCTACTGCCACTGTCTGCTACTCTGCAGAGGAGCCCACCCCTGTACCTAGCTATGCCACCATTTTACTTATGAACAATTTTTTGGCAGACATAGCCCACTTTATTATGTGGGCCTACTAACTTAGTCTGCTACTCATTACAATTTTCCGACACTGAACAAAGCAATGCCGCCAGTTTACTCCAGTTACCAATTTTGAACTGCATTTAGCCTACTTTTTTATTTTAGGCCTACTACATGTGTCTGTCTGCGCCACTCAATCCAGCTATCCTCCACTGAACAAAGCTATGCCGCCTGTGTACTCCAGTTACCAATTTTGAACTGCATTTAGCCTACTTTTTTATTTTAGGCCTACTAAGTCTCTCTGTGCCACTCCTTACAATTGTCCTCTGCTGAACAAAGCTGAGCCGCCAGTTTCATCCTGTGTCGAATATTAAACTGCATTTGGCCTACTTGTTTGGTTGGGCCTACTAACGGTGTCTGCCGCTCCTTGCTTTTCTCCTCCACTGCACAAAGCTGAGCCTCAATTTTCATCCTGTGTCGAATATTAAACTGCATTTGGCCTACTTGTTTGGTTGGGCCTACTAACGTGTCTGCCGCTCCTTGCTTTTCTCCTCCACTGAACAAAGCTGAGCCTCAATTTTCATCCTGTGTCGAATATTAAACTGCATTTGGCCTACTTGTTTGGTTGGGCCTACTAACGGTGTCTGCCGCTCCTTGCTTTTCTCCTCCACTGAACAAAGCTGAGCCTCAATTTTCATCCTGTGTTGAATATTAAACTGCATTTGGCCTACTTGTTTGGTTGGGCCTACTAACGTGTCTGCCGCTCCTTGCTTTTCTCCTCCACTGAACAAAGCTGAGCCTCAATTTTCATCCTGTGTCGAATATTAAACTGCATTTGGCCTACTTGTTTGGTTGGGCCTACTAACGGTGTCTGCCGCTCCTTGCTTTTCTCCTCCACTGAACAAAGCTGAGCCTCAATTTTCATCCTGTGTTGAATATTAAACTGCATTTGGCCTACTTGTTTGGTTGGGCCTACTAACGGTATCTGCCGCTCCTTGCTTTTCTCCTCCACTGAACAAAGCTGAGCCTCAATTTTCATCCTGTGTCGAATATTAAACTGCATTTGGCCTACTTGTTTGGTTGGGCCTACTAACGGTGTCTGCCGCTCCTTGCTTTTCTCCTCCACTGAACAAAGCTGAGCCTCAATTTTCATCCTGTGTCGAATATTAAACTGCATTTGGCCTACTTGTTTGGTTGGGCCTACTAACGGTGTCTGCCGCTCCTTGCTTTTCTCCTCCACTGAACAAAGCTAAGTCTCAATTTTCATCCTGTGTCGAATATTAAACTGCATTTGGCCTACTTGTTTGGTTGGGCCTACTAACGGTGTCTGCCGCTCCTTGCTTTTCTCCTCCACTGAACAAAGCTGAGCCTCAATTTTCATCCTGTGTCGAATATTAAACTGCATTTGGCCTACTTGTTTGGTTGGGCCTACTAACGGTGTCTGCCGCTCCTTGTTGTTCTCCTCCACTGAACAAAGCTGAGCCTCAATTTTCATCCTGTGTCGAATATTAAACTGCATTTGGCCTACTTGTTTGGTTGTGCCTACTAACGGTGTCTGCCGCTCCTTGCTTTTCTCCTCCACTGAACAAAGCTGAGCCTCAATTTTCATCCTGTGTCGAATATTAAACTGCATATGGCCTACTTGTTTGGTTGGGCCTACTAACGGTGTCTGCCATTGCTTGTTGTTCTCCTCCACTGAACAAAGCTGAGCCTCAATTTTCATCCTGTGTCGAATATTAAACTGCATTTGGCCTACTTGTTTGGTTGTGCCTACTAACGGTATCTGCCGCTCCTTGCTTTTCTCCTCCACTGAACAAAGCAGTGCCGCCTGTTTATTCCTGTTACCAATTTTGAACTGCATTTGGCCCACTTTATTACTTGGGCCTACTAAATGTGTCTGCCACTCATTACAGTTTTCCTCCACTGAGCAAAGCAATGCCGCCTGGTTAGTCCTGTTACCAATTTTGAACCGCATTTAGCCTACTTCATTATTTGGGCCTCTATCTCTGTTTTTCCTCCTCATCCTGCCCATTGCCCAGCCACTGCTAGATGAGTCTGCTGGTACATTGACCCAGACCACTACATTCTCCTTGCACTCTACACAGCCAGAATCTGACCCTGCTGAAAGTCAAGTTCCCCTTCCCGCATACTATACCACCTTACACAGGGACAAAGAGGAAGGTGCAGATGAAAGTGCAGGTTCCTTCATCAGGTGGGGGGCATACTCGTTGGCAACGTCACTGGCACAGGGCCCCTCATAGTACGCAAAAGTGTCTCTCCGGTGGGAGGCGCCCCCGCCGTCATACACACCGCCATACTTTGAGGGGCCCTGTGCCAGTGCCAATGCGAACGAGTGGGCCCCCCTGCTTGCTCAGGATCACAGCACTTGCAAAGTTTAAATGCTTACCTCTCCCTGATCCACCGCCGTGACGTATTCCGCGTTTCCTGGGCCAACGAAAAACTTGAGCCAGCCCTACCCCCCCCACAAATTTAGCCAAATGACCCCCAGTTTTCAATGCCTAACTATTACTATAAAGTAAATTAAGATTGACAAGCTTCAGTAATAAGAATTGATGTTTTTGGCATTAAAATGGGCACTGTGGGTGTTTTCCTGTCCTCCACTCTCTGCCGACTTTGATTCCCCATTGACTTGCATTGGGTTTCGTGTTTCAGTCGGCCCCCGACTTTTCGCAGTAATCGGCCGAAACCCGACTCGATCCTAAAAAAGTAAAAGTCGCTCAACTCTACTCGAGTATATACAGTAATCACACTTAAAAAAGAAGAAAAACTTCTGGTTGTTACTGTATGTCTTGTTAAAATCTTATTGGTTTCTTCCTAAAACCTGCTGTTACGGTAGGGGGCTTCATAAGAATTACATTTCAGGAGCCTACCGTATCTCTGCAGCAACAGATAAAATATTAGCAGCCTATTACCACCACTAGTGGAAATAATCTGTATATGATTGTGTAGGTAACTATCAACTTGAACAATAACCATACATAAATGTAATAAGATTAGGTCTCTATTGACTGCAGCAGTTGACATTTGAAAGCTAACCCGTTAGTGACAGAGCCAATTTGGTACTTAATGACCGAGCCAATTTTTAGGGTATGTGCACACGTCGCGGATTAGGCTTAGGAATTTCTGGTGCGGATTCTGTCTCTCCTGGCAGAAAACCCAACTGCGGTTTTTTGTGCGGTTCCGCAGCGTTTATTTGTGCGTTTTTACTGCGGTTTTCTTCCGGATTTGCTGCGTTTTTTACCCCTGCGGTTTTCTATAATGGAATGGGTACAAAAACGCTGCAGATTCACAAAAAAGAATTGACATGCTATTTCTTGAAAACCGCAGCATTTCCGCAGCGGATTTTCCGCAAAGTGTGCACAGCATTTTTTTTTCTCATTGATTTACATTGTACTGTAAATCAATTGCGGATCTGCAGCGTTTCTGCACTGCAAAAAACGCTGCGCATCCGCAGAGAATCCGCAACGTGTGCACATACCCTTACAATTCTGACCACTGCCACTTTATGAGGTTATAACTCTGGAATGCTTTAACAGATCCTGCTGATTCTGAGACTGTTTTTTTCGTGATATATTGTACTTCATGTTATTAGTAACATTTCTTCAATATTACTTGCGATTATTTATGAAAAAAACGGAAATAAGGCGAAAATTTTTAAACTTTTGCAATTTTCAAACTTTGTATTTTTATTCCCTTAAATCAGAGAGATATGTCACAAAAAAATAGTTAATAAATAACATTTCCCACATGTCTACTTTACATCAGCACAATTTTGGAAACAAAATTTTTTTTTGTTAGGGAGTTATAAGGGTTACAAGTTGACCAGCAATTTCTCATTTTTACAACACCATTTTTTTTAGGGACCACATCACATTTGAAGTCATTTTGAGGGGTCTATATGATAGAAAATAACCAAGTGTGACACCATTCTAAAAACAGCACCCCTCAAGGTGCTCAAAACCACATTCAAGAAGTTTATTAACCCTTTAGGTGCTTCACAAGAGCTGAAACAATGTGGAAGGAAAAAATGAACATTTAACTTTTTTTGCAAACATTTTACTTCAGAACCATTTTTTTTATTTTCACAAGTGTAAAAACAGAAATTTAACCATGAATTTTGTTGTGCAATTTCTCCTGAATACGCGGATACCCCACATGTGGGGGTAAACCACTGTTTGGGCGCACTGCAGAGCTTGGAAGAGAAGGAGCGCCGTTTGACGTTTTCAATGCAGAATTGGCTGGAATTGAGATTGGACACCATGTCGTGTTTGGAGAGCCCCTGATGTGCCTAAACAGTGGAAACCCCCCACAAGTGACACCATTTTGGAAACTAGACCCCTTAAGGAACTTATCTAGATGTGTGGTGAGCACTTTGAGCCCCAAGTGCTTCACAGAAGTTTATAAAGTAGAGCCGTGAAAATAAAAAATCGCATTTGTTTAAACAAAAATGATATTTTCACCCACAAATTCTTATTTTCACAAGGGTAACAGGAGAAATTAGACATCAAAAGTTGTTGTGCAATTTCTCCTGAGTACGTCGATACCCCATATGTGGGGGTAAACCACTGTTTGTGCGCACCGCAGAGCTTGGAAGAGAAGGAGTGCCGTTTTACTTTTTCAATGTAGAATTGGCTGGAATTGAGATTGGACGCCATGTCATGTTTGGAGAGCCCCTGATGTGCCTAAACAGTGGAAACCCCACACAAGTGACACCATTTTGGAAACTAGACCCCTTAAGGAACTTATCTAGATGTGTGGTGAGCATTTTAATTCTCCAGGTGCTTCACGGAAGTTTATAACGTAGAGTTGTGAAAATAAAAAATCTTTTTTTTTCCTCAAAAATGATTTTTTGGCCTGCAATTTTTTATTTTCTCAAGGGTAACAGGAGACATTGGACCCCAAAATCTGTTGACCAGTTTGTCCTGAGTACGCTGATACCCCATATTTGGGGGGGCACTGTTTGGGCACCCATCGGGGCTCGGAAAGGAAGGAGCGCCGCTTGGAATGCAGACTTTGATGGGATGGTCTGCGGGCGTCATGTTGCATTTGCAGAGCTCCTGATGTACCTAAACAGTAGAAACCCCCCGCAAGTGACACCATTTTGGAAACTAGACCCCCCAAAGAGCTTATCTAGGTGTATGGTGAGCACTATGAACCCCCAACTGCTTCACAGAAGTTTATAATGTAGAGCCATGAAAATAAAAAAAATCATATTTTTTCCACAAAAATGATATTTTCACCCCCAAATTTTTACTTTCACAAGGGTAACAGGAGAAATTGGACCCCAAAATTTATTGTGCAATTTATTCTGAGTAGGGTGATACCCGATATGTGGGGGTAAACCACTGTTTGGGTGCATGGCAGAGCTCGGAAGGGAAGGAGCGCCGTTTTGGAATGCAGACTTTGATAGAATGGTCTGCGGGTGTTATGTTGCGTTTGCAGAGCCCCTGATGTACCTAAACAATAGAAAACCCCCACAAGTGACCCCATTTTGGAAACTAGACCCCCCAATAAACTTATCTAGATGTGAGGTGCGAACTTTGAATGCCCAAGTGCTTCACAGAAGTTTATAATGCAGAGTCGTAAAAATAAAATATATATTTTTTCCACAAAAAAGATTTTTAGCCCCCAAGTTTTTATTTTCACAAGGGTAACAAGAGAAATTGGACCCCAAAAGTTGTTGTCCAATTTGTCCTGAGTACACTGATACCCCATGTGTGGCTGGGACCACTGTTTGGGTGCACGGCAGAGCTCGGAAGGGTAGGAGCACCCTTTTGGAATGCAGACTTTGATAGAATGGTCTGCGGGCGTTATGTTGCGTTTGCAGAGCCCCTGATGTACCTAAACAGTAGAAACCCCCCACAAGTGACCCCATTTTGGAAACTAGACCCTCCACGGAACTTATCTAGATGTGTGGTGAGAACTTTGAATGCCCAAGTGCTTCACAGAAGTTTATAATGCAGAGTTGTGAAAATAAAAAATATTTTTTTTTTCCACAAAAAAGATTTTTTAGCCCCAAGTTTTTCTTTTTACAAGGGTAACAGGGGAAATTGGACCCCAAAAGTTGTTGTCCAATTTATCCCGAGTACGCTGATGCCCCATATGTGGGGGTAAACCACTGTTTAGGCGCACGGCAGAGCTCAGAAGGGAGGGAGCACCATTTGACTTTTTGAGCGCAAAATTGTCTGTGGCGTTTAGAGACCCCCGATGTACCTAAACAGTGGAAACCCCCCAATTCTAACTCCAACCTTAACGCCAACACACCCCTAACCCTAATCCCAACCCGATCCATAATTCTAATCACAACCCTAATGATAATCACAACCCTAACCCCAAAACAACCAGAACTCTATTCAGAACCCTAAATCCAACACACCCCTAATCCTAATCTCAACCCTAACCTCAACCCTAACCCTAATCCCAATACACCCCTAACCCTAATCCCAATCCTAATTTTAACCCTAATCCCAAACCTAACCCTAATCCCAAAAGTAACCCTAATGCCAACCCTAATCCAAACCCTAATCCCAACTCTAACCCTAACTTTAGCTGCAACCCTAGTCCTAACATTAGCCCCAACCCTAGCCCTAACTTTAGCCCCAACCCTAACCCTAACTTTAGCCACAACCCTAATCCTAACCCTAAATTTAGCCCCAACCCTAACCCTAGCCCTAAATTTAGCCCCAACCCTAGCCCTAAATTTAGCCCCAACCCTTAATTTAGACCCAACCCTAACCCTAAATTTAGCCCCAACCCCAACCCTAAATTTAGACCCAACCCTAACCCTAACCCTAAATTTAGCCCCAACCCTAACCCTAAATTTAGCCCCAACCCTAACCCTAACTTTAGCCCCAACCCTAACCCTAACCCTAAATTTAGCCCCAACCCTAACCCTAACTTTAGCCCCAACCCTAACCCTAACATTAATTTTAGCCTCAACTCCTCTAGCTGCCGGCCGGCAGTTCATGGCAGGCGCACTGCGCATGCGCCCGCCATTTTCTTATCGAAAGAAGAAGCCGGCGGCCAGGAGGGGACACAGGAGGACCCAGGGACACTGGTAAGTATAACAGGGTCCCCGAATCCCCCTATTTCTCTGTCCTCTGATGTGCAATCACATCAGAGGACACAGAATTACACATCGCTTTTTTTTTTGCGGTCACCGGTAAACAGTTAATTACCGGCGATCGTAAAACAGGGGTCGGTAAAAACCTACCCCGATCATGTTCTTTGGGTTCTCGGCTACCCCAGGCAGCCAAGACCCCAAAGATCTCCCGAGTGCGGGCCGGCGCCATTTTTTGGCCGGAAGAAGATGGCGGTGCCCATCGGGAGCCACGAGGAGCACCGGGGGAGACAGGTGAGTATTGGGGGGCTATCGGGGGCTATCAGGGACCCCATTTCTCTGTCCTCTGATGTGCGATCACATCGGAGGACAGAGAAATTAAATAAGAAATCGCGGGTTTTTTTTGCGACTGCAATTAATTACCGGCGATCGCAACTCAGGGGTCGGTAAAAACACCCCGAATCATGTTCTCTGGGGTCTCGGCTACCCCCGGTAACCGAGACCCCAGAGAAAATCCGACTCTGGGGGGCGCTATTCACTTTTTCCACAGCGCCGTTAATTAACGGCACTGTGGTTTAAGTACCCTTAACTGCCGCCGTTAAAAGGCGTATCAGCAGTCGTTAAAGGGTTAAAGAAGCAAAACTGAAAAATGAATGAAGGCCTTAATTCATACACTTCAGAGTTCCATTGTTACTTGTTATACCAAGTATCAGCACATCAGGTTCTCTGCCAGGGTTGCCAACTTGACTTTTCAGGACAAATATACAGTATAATATTGTGTATGATGAAATTTTTGTGTGTAATTTCTGTTCCTTTATATCATTATGGGCATTATTTCCTTACTGTGACTTCACTATTTGTATCATTCACATATTACTGTGTGCATTATCCTTGACATCACTGTTTATAAATCCTGTGCTGTAATTTCACTAAATTACTCTTGCACTGTGATATCCTTGTGTATATTCTTCCTGTGCTATGTAAATAATCCTTCTATATTATTTCAAAACACTCTTTTTCGGTGATTACTTTGTATCTCCTTTCATACTTCACCGACACACAAGTGATACACCATTTGAAAGGTAAACTTGCCCCCTTCAGCAAGAAAATAACCACACATCCACGATGTTATCACAAAATACATTTTAAACATAAAACTGCAGTAAGGAAAAATGACCTGCAGGTGGCACCACACTACCGCAAAGCACAATACCACAAGGCTGAAACAAATCCTAACATTTGCCTTGGGGGCTTTCCAGCTTGCCGAACTTCTTGCTCAGTCGATTTCAGGCAGGTACATATAAAATATTTGCTACATATGTGGAAGTAGAATAAAAGTAAAACTTTACCTGTTTAAGACTTCAGTTTTAAAACTGAAGATATAAATGAATGCAGCCTAAAAGGGACCGGACAGGTTCTGAACCATCAGATTTTCTGTATTATTGGACAGTCATTGAAAAGTCTATCTTCCTCTGAGGTTGCAGCCTATTGGTGACCTGTTGTCACCTCTGGTACCAAGTAAAAAACTGCAGCGTTTACATAACTCAGACTGTACATTGTTTCCCGATGGGAGAGATTGGTGGAAACAACCTTGCAAAAATTGGAAAAAAAAATCCGACCCTAGGGGGAAAAAAGGTAAATAAATTACTTTTGTACTGTGACATCATTTTATGTGCTTTCCCTGTACTATGAAAAGAATGAGCACATTTTTCCACTACAGTAATATTACTATGTGCACAAATTCTATGCAATAATTTCATGTCATCCCTTTACTGTTACATATAATTCTCACACGACTGTGAGCATTATTCCAGACATCACTGTTTATAATTCCTCTGATGTATTTTCACTAAATAGATTCCTCTTGTACTATGGCATCATTGTGAGTAGTGATGAGCGAGTGTACTCATTGCTCGGGTTTTCCCCAGCACGCTCGGGTGATCTTTGAGTATTTGTTAGTGCTCGGAGATATAGTTTTCATCGCCTCAGCTGCATGATTTACGACTGCTGGACAGGCTGAATGCATGTGGGAATTCCCTAACAAACATGTATTCAGTGTATCTGGCAGCCGTAAATCATGCAACTGAGGCGATGAAAACTATATCTCCGAGCAGTAACAAATACTCGGAGGTCACCCAAGCATGCACGGGAAAACCCGAGCAACGAGTATACTCGCTCATCACTAATTGTGAGTGTTATCCATGTACCCTGGCAACAATGTACACTTTGTGCCAGCACTGTGTGATGTTTTTAACATAATATCAATTTATTATGTTACATTGTAGATTATATTAATTATTTATTTACACAGGTGGCCTTCAAAATGTACCTTGGGATTACTCCTTCTACTATTGGTGGTAATGACAATGGAAATGGATTCTCTCTCATTTTGGATAAAAATCCACTGATTGACTTTGTTGAAGAGCTTCCCACTGGCAGATCATCTTTGAGCTATTGTAACCTACTTACTGGAGTCCTAAAAGGAGCACTGGAAATGGTACAATTTTCACTTTTACTATTGTTGCTCGTAAATATTTTACATTGCTCTACTCTGTATCACATCTTAAAAGACTTTAGTCAGCATTTGTTTCAGGTTTCTCCATGAGATCATAAATCATATAACCCTATGGCCGGGGTCACACTTGCGAGTGCAATGCGAGAAACTCGAACGAGTCTCTTGCATCAATACACGGTACGACCGCCGGCACTCAGCAACGGAGCACTCAGCTGCATAGAAAAGAGCCGGTATTGATGCGAGAGACTTGCACTCGCAAGTGTGACCCTGGCCTCTCTAGACCCTGGCCCAGAATCCAAGAACTAAGATGTGTTAGCTACATTCTATGAAATGGTAATGAGTGGCAATGAGCAAATGTGCTCGCCACTGCTCGATATTTGATAGAGCATGGGGGGCTTGACCAAGCTCACATCTTGATCTAGTATCGGAGGTGCTCGAACGCCAAGCTCATGTCCCCGCCCCACATGTTTGGCACCTGTTAGAAAGTCAATGTACATGTGGGGATAGCCCACCATGCACATCAATGCTGTAGCCATGCTGGCTACTGGCATTATTGATTGGCCAGCTGCATAGTGATTGGCCAGCTGCATCATGTCATGGAGTCTTATATCAGACCCAGTGACATGATGCTCGGCACATTGTGTTCAGGAAGCATTTCAGGGAGAGTTGTTATAGGAGGGAGAGCGTTTTAGAGCAGACATATAGTCAGGGTTTAATAATATTGTGTACTGCTGCTGCTTCACCGTTAAAACAATAGTCCTTGTCAGTAGGGTTGAGCGAAACGGATCGGACAAATTCAAAAATCGCCAACTTTCGTTTCGTATGACGCTTTCAGCACCATTTTTCAGCCACTGAAGGAGGACGCAGAGTGTGGGCAGCGTGATGACATAGGTCTCGGTCCCCACCATCTTAGAGAAGGGCATGACAGTGACTGGCTTGCTTTCTGCGGCATCACAGGGGCTATAAAAGGGCGTGCACACCAACCGCCATCTTACTTCTGACGATCTTAGCATAGGGAGAGGTTGCTGCAGCTTCATCAGAAGAAGGGATATAGTTAGGGAGGGACATTAACCCCCAAACTGCTTGTGCTGTAGCGATTTCCACTGTCCAACACCACCTTTTTTGCAGGGACAGTGGCGGCTATATTTTTGTGCATCAGCTCTGTAGCTTATTAGGCTGCCTTATAAGGCTCCCTGATAGCTGCATTGCTGTTTGCACGCTGCTGTGCAAACCAACTGCTTTTTTAAAAGCAAAAATCCTGTTGCTCCTTTCTGCACAGTTATCTTGTTTATTTGTCCACACCTTTGTGTGCAGCAGTCCTTTTTATTGCTGCCATACTTGTCCTGAGATCATTTTAGGGAGATTGAAATTGTACTACCGTCCTTGTATTTTTTCATATATCTTCCAGCCACTTTCTGCCACTTAGGCCAGTCTCACACGTCTAGATAATTCCGGTACCGGAAAAATCGGTACCGGAGTTATCTGTGTCCGTGTGCTCAAGTGGCACATCAGTGTGTCACACGTGAGACAGCGGTGGACTATGCTACTTTGAGTCCCTGCATACTCCTCTCACCCACTTTTCCACTTCCATACAAAGCGGTTGATACCACCCTGCGCCACGCACGACGTACATCCTAAAATAGGATTTATTGCCACACACTAGTTGGCATAGCACGTGACTGATGAAAGCCTGTTTAGGCTGAAACATTTCCAGTGCTACCTCTAGTATTAATAAATCTACAACTAAAAATTCTTAAGTTGAGTGAGTTTTGGTTCAGTCTCCCAAAAAAATAGTGAGATTCAAATACTCACAAAGTGGATATACTTCAGTCCTGTTAGTTTGTCGTATATCAGCCGGCCACTTTCTGCCACTTACATTGAGTTGTGTTATACACTGGGCCAGAGTTTTGGTTCAGTCTCCCAAAAAAAAGTGAGATTCAAATTCTCACAAAGTGGATATACTTCAGTCCTGTTAGTTTGTCGTATATCAGCCAGCCACTTTCTGCCACTTAGATTGCGTTGCTATATACACTGGGCCTGAGTTTTTGTTCAATCTCCCCCCAAAAAAGTGAGATTCAAATTCTCACAAAGTGGATATACTTCAGTCCTGTTAGTTTGTCGTATGTCAGCCAGCCACTTTCTGCCACATAGATTGCATTGTTATATACACTGGGCCTGAGTTTTGGTTCAGTCTCCCAAAAAAATAGTGAGATTCAAATACTCACAAAGTGGATATACTTCAGTCCTCTTAGTTTGTCGTATATCAGCCAGCCACTTTCAGCCACTTACATTGTGTTGTTTTATACACTGGGCCAGAGTTTTGGTTCAGTCTCCCAAAAAAAAGTGAGATTCAAATTCTCACAAAGTGGATATACTTCAGTCCTGTTAGTTTGTCATATATCAGCCAGCCATTTTCTGCCACTTACATTGTGTTGTTTTATACACTGGGCCTGAGTTTTGGTTCAGTCTCCCAAAAAAAAGGGAGATTCAAATTCTCACAAAGTGGATATACTTCAGTCCTGTTAGTTTGTCGTATGTCAGCCAGCCACTTTCTGCCACTTACATTGTGTTGTTTTATGCACAGGGCCGGAGTTTTCACTCTCCCCCCAAAAAAGGGAGATTTAAATTCTCAACAAGTTTATATACACCTTCTACCTTGTTTTACAGTACCATATAACGGTTGTTATTTTGGTTAGATTTTCCAAAAAATGAGGAAGTCTGGTGGAAGAGCCCATGGGCGGTGGTTGCCAACTGGTACTGATGGTGGTGGTGGTGCATCAGGTGGTAGTTGCAAAAGCACAATAGCACCTAAGGCTGGAGGTGTTGAGCCAGGCATCATCGTCTGGCTTCACAAGCCCTCAAAGGCTCCCTTATCTGGGAGTAGGAAAACAGCTTTTAAAGCCTGAGCAGCAGGAAAAAGTTTTGGCTTTCCTTGCTGACTCAGCCTCCTCTTCAGAAAGTTCCAAATATAAAAGCAGCGATTCATCAGTGGATGCTCCCGGTCAGGAACAAGACGTTTCCTTGTGTCCTTCACCCAAACCAAAAGTGAAGGATGCGTCAGGCGACACTACAGGTTACTCCATGGAGCTCTTTACACATACCGTGCCTGGGTTAGAAAGGGAAATTGTTAACAGCCCATTACAAGATGAATCGGACATGGAGTGCACTGATGCACAGCCTCAGCTAGATTATTATGCTGTTCCATTGACTCAGATCACTACATTGCCCTCGCAGTGTACAGAGCCAGAATATGACCCTGATGAGACTATGGTGCCCCGTCCCGAATGCTATAGCACCTTACACGGTGACACAGAGGAAGGTGCACATGACATTGAAGAGGAGGTGATAGATGACCCAGTTGTTGACCCAGATTGGCAGCCATTGGGGGAAGAGGGTGCTGCTGCCAGTAGCTCAGAAGCGGAGGAGGATGATCCGCAGCAGCCATCTACATCACAACAGCTGTCATCTGGCAGGCCCGTATCAGGCCAAAAACGTGTGTCAAAAACAAAAACAGTTTTAGGACAGCGTGGCCATCCGGTGAAAGTAGCACAGCGTGCAATGCCTGAAAAGGTATTCCATAGTAGGAAGAATGTAGTGTGGCAATTTTTTAACCAAGATCCGAATGATCAGTCAAAAGTTATCTGTAAGAAATGCTCAAAGACCTTTAGCAGAGGGAAGAATCTTCAAAATTTAAATACAATGTGCATGCCTAGACATTTAACCAGCATGCACTTGCAAGCCTGGACTAACTACCAAACGTCCCGTATCGTTGGTGCACGTGCTCAGAATGAAGGTAGTCAGCAACGCTACATTGCTTCCCTCACTGTAAGGCCACCGGTTAGGACACCACCAGCAGCAAATGTAGAGGTATCATCGCAAGGCCAAAGCAGTCAGGGAATCACAAGGTTATTGGTAGGAAACACTGTATGTAGGCCAACATCAAGAATACCATCACCAACCCTCTCTCAATCCTCCATGTCCACCACCAACACTGCAAGTTACACCATATGCAGCTCTCCAGTCCAGCTCACCCTACAAGAGACTCTTGTTAGGAAAATAAAGTACTCATCCTCTCATCCGCGTACACAGGGTTTGAACGCCCACATTGCTATACTAATCTCGTTAGAGATAATGCCCTACCGGTTGGTTGAAAGCAAAGCTTTCAAAGACCTGATGGCCTACACAGTACCAAGCTATGACCTACCCAGTCCGCACTTCTTTGCAAGAAAAGCCATCCCAGCCCTCCACCAGCATGTCAAAGACCGCATTGTCCATGCACTGAGGCAATCAGTCAGTGGAAAGGTGCACCTCACAACAGATGCAAGGACCAGTAGGCATGGCCAGGGACGTTACGTGTCCATCACGGCGCACTGGGTTAATGTGGTGGGTGGATGCAGGGTCCACAGGGGACAGCCATAGTGGGATAGTTCTGCCTAGCCCACGGTCTAAGAAACAGTTGGCTGTAGGCATTCGACACCCCTACTCCTCCTCCTCCTCCAGAAGCGAAAGCTCGTCCACAGTCACACGACCACTCCATCCGCAGCTGCCAGTGTTGCACAGGAGGTGTCCCATTATCGAACAGCTACTGGTAAGCGTCAGCAGGCTGTGTTACAAATGAAGTGTTTGGGCGACAACAGACACACCGCAGAAGTTCTGGCCGAGTACTTTCAGCAACAAACTCAGTCATGGCTGGGCAGTGTACATCTTGAGGCAGGCAAGGTAGTCAGTGATAATGGAAGGAATTTTATGGCTGCCATAGCCCTTTCAGAACTGAAACACATACCTTGCCTGGCTCACACCTTGAACCTGGTGGTTCAGTGCTTCCTCAAAAATTATCCGGAGTTACCAGCCCTGCTCCTTAAGGTGCGAAGTCTTTGCTCCCACATCCACCGGTCGCCCGTACACTCCAGCCATATACTGAACCATCAGCGATCACTGAATCTTCCCCAGCACCGCCTAATAATCGACGTTGCAACAAGGTGGAACTCCACACTGCACATGGTTCAGAGGCTGTGCGAACAGAGGCGTGCTGTAATTAATTTGTGGGAGGATACACATACACGGGCAGGCACTTGGATGGCAGACATGGAGTTGTCTGATGTGCAGTGGTCGAAGCTACAAGACCTCTGTCAAGTCCTTCAGTGTTTTGAGGAATGCACATGGCTGGTAAGTGCAGACGATGCCATCATAAGCATGAGCATCCCACTAATGCATCTGCTGATGCAAAGTTTGACGCACATTAAGGAGCAGGCATCTGCAGCCGAGGAGGAGGGAAGCCTTGATGACAGTCAGCCATTGTCTGCTCAGGGAACTCTCCTGGACGAGGTGGCGGACGAAGAGGAGGAGGAGGAGGATGATGGGGATGAATATTTATGGGAGGAGGATGCTTCTCAGGGGCATTAGAAACTGGTGGGTGGCATTGCAAGGTCAGGTACAGGGTTTTTGCGGGACACATGTGATGTTGATTTGCAAGAAAGTGCTCCTCAACCCAGTACAAGCTGTCAATTGACACCTGGAACATTGGTCCACATGGCAGCACGTGTCCCATAACATCACCCATGTACTGACCAATGCAGTTACTTGGAAGATCCACTTTACGACCAACACGTGGACAAGTGCTTGTGGCCAGGGACACTACATTTCCCTGATGGCACACTGGGTGAGCCTAGTGTAGGCTGGGTCGGACCCAGGGATGGCACACATGCTACCGACACAGAGAATTGGGGACCCTCGTTCCTTTAGAGTTTGAGCCACCTCCTGCACCAGTTCCTGCACTCCTTCTGCCTCCTAATCCTTAATCTCTGAATTATCATCCATATCAGTGACAAGCTGGAAGCAGTGCAGCACTACCACAGTGAAGTGGCAAAAGGCTCTGCTGAAACTAATTTGTTTAGGTGACAAACTACACACCGCTGCAGAGTTGTTGAAAGGTTTAATAGACAAGGCAGATTTGTGGCTCTCGCTGCTGAACCTACAAACACATATGGTGGTGTGTAATAATGTCTGTAACCTGGTAGCAGCTCTGAAGCTTGGCAAGCTTGCAACCGTACCATGCCTGGCCCACGTATTCAAATTAGTGGTTCAGCGGTTTCTGAAAACCTTCCCTGATTTGCCTGAGCTACTTGTGAAGGTACATCACGTGTGCGCCCATTTCAGGAAGTCAGCTACAGCTGCTGCTGGTCTGGCCATGCTGCAGCAGCAATTGCAAATGCCAGCTCACAAACTGGTGTATGACGTGACCACTTGACATGACTCCATAATACATATGTTGGCAAGGCTTTCTGAGTAGAGATGAGTGACCCGAACATAAAAGTTTGAAGTTCGTATCACACAGTTAGTGTCCAGTGCTAAACTCCAAACATGGACTTCTCCCGGAAGTCCGTTTTAATGTTCGGAGTTCCAGGGAAAGACCAAGATGAGAGAGAGAGAGATTTCCTGCTCTAAAGTTTGGGTCACCATTGTTTTCAATGGGGTTTAAGTTCAGATTGGGTACCAGGACCCAAAACTTCCACATGTCCGCTCATGCCTATTTGTGAGCAGCAGAGGGCAATATTTGAATACCAGCTACAACATGCACATCAGTATTCCAGTCAGCATCCGCACATAACAACTTACAAGTGGGCATGGATGTCTGACATCTGTGAGGTTCTACAAAACTTTGAGGAATCAATCAAGTTGGAGAGCAGTGATGACTAGTGTTGAGCGATACCTTCCGATATCGGAAAGTATCGGTATCGGAAAGTATCGGCCGATACCGTCAAAGTATCGGATCTAATCCGATACCGATACCCGATCCCAATGCAAGTCAATGGGACGAAAATATCGGAATTAAAATAAACCCTTTATACACTTGTAGGTTCATTCTACATGAAGGAAAACAACTAAGAATAATGTAGGATGTATTGGGGGACGTGGCGGAGATATTAAAGGCACAGAGGTTTAGCCCAATGTAATAGAATAGCAGGATTTTGCGTTTTTTTTTATGACGTTCGGCGTTAGAAAGAATTTGACTATGTTAATTTTTTTTTTTAATGTCAGATATTGATGTTTCACTGCTTCCACGCCCTTCACCTTTTTTTTTACTTCTCCCACGCTTTCTTCTTAATTATCCTCATCATCAGCTTCTTTGACATCAACTTCTTCACCTTATTCATCTTCTTCTTCATCTTCTACCTATTATTTTTTGGGTTACATTGTTCATATTGTTTTTAGTTTACTATTATCTTCATCATATTCTACTTCTTCATCATATTCTTATTTGTGACAGGCATTCCCGTAGTTGTTATCTATAAAAGTTTGAAGATTACACCTTCCGTTCTGCCTGTCACAAAACAGTTACATTTGTCCGCGTTCAGTTTGGCCTGCAGCATCAGGCTTTATCCAGGGGCACCACGAGGAGGAACGGACTCACCCCCATACACTGCTTAGTCTTCTTCTGCTTATAATTTACATAATATTTTTTGCTCTGATATTTTGTGTTATGCTTAATGTCCTTCTGCTCTTTGTTCTGCAGCCTCTTGTTCTTCTGCTTCTCGGTCTTCCAGGTCGTCGTCGTCTCCAGGGTCGTCGTCTCCGGGGTCGTCGTCATCGGGGTGGTCTCCGGGGTCGTCGTCATCGGGGTGGTCTTCAGGGTCATCGTCTCCAGGGTCGTCGTCATCACGGTGGTTGTCGTCTCTGGTGTCGTCGTCATCTTAGGGGTGGTCTTCCGGGTCATCGTGTTTAGTCTCTTGAACTTGGAAATGTAGCAGAAGGTACAAGAAGGCTGAGAAAATGCCGAGAACCAGCTGATGGAACTGGAACTCGGATGGCTACCCGAAGGTCCAAGAGCCAATGGAACGACCGAGGACCAGCTGACGTTACTGGAACCCGGTTACTAAGCAGGAGGTACCTGTGCTGAAAGCACTACCAAGGACCACCTGACGTTGGTGGAACTCAGATACCCAGAGGGAGGCACCTAAGCCAAAGGCTCTGCCCGGAACCAGCTGACGGTACTGGAACCAGGATGGGGAGCAGAAGGTACAAGAGCAAAAGACAGTGCCGAGAACCAGCTGACGGTGCTGGAACCCGGATGGGTAGCCGAAGGTCCAAGAGCCAATGGAACTACCGAGGACCAGCTGACGTTACTGGAACCCGGTTACTAAGCAGGAGGTACCCGTGCCTGAAAGCACTACCAAGGACCACCTGACGTTGGTGGAACTCGGATACCAAAGGGAGGCACCTAAGCCAAAGGCTCTGCCCGGAACCAGCTGACGGTACTGGAACCAGGATGGGGAGCAGAAGGTCCAAGAGCAAGTGTCTGCGTGGCTTTTGCAGGACACGTTGCCGGCTGCACAGCAGGGGAACAGCTGGCGGTGCTGGACCCCACTGACACATTGGCGAGGTGTTTGGCTCTGTGCAGCCAGCACTTCCGGACAGCAACTAGCGGTGTTGGAGCCCGGGCTCTGCAGGGGGAGCAGAGTGTAGGCCGAAGCCTACTTGAACCAATTTCAAAGGTAACCTTTAACCCCCCCTCAGGGGTTAGAAAGTAGAAGAGCCACAGCTTATGCAGCAGTAGTGCTGCACAAGTCAAAGGTTGCTCTTTTAATTTCGCTCCTTGCACACGCTGAATGAAACACGTATAACATTTAGCCCTTTATACAGTCAAACTGTGTTGGAGGCGCGAGTTCCCTTTGTAATGAGACGCAGCACAGATGTCAAGAATCCCACCTTGGTGCTGGGTGCAGCCTCCTGAGCGTTGTTATTTGCTGTACAGGAGTCTGCGCTGTCGTGTTATCCCCTGGCCTAGCGCTGTTAGCGCTGCCCATCTTCTGACATCATTTAATGTCGGCCGGTGCGGTTCGCGATGACCATGAATCCCAGCCCCGCAGTGTCTTAACATTGTAAAAACACTGCGGGGCTGGGATTCAGGGCCTGGCGCAGCACATATGTTGGCCTCTCACACTCGGGTCCTTACACCCGCTTCAGACTGTGCGGCGTCATCTGATCCCTTATCGCATGCCACGGCCATGAAGCCGCACAGTCCGAAGAAGGCGGAAGGAGAGGAGGGACAGGCGAACTGATGCACTGATCCTGCCCATCAATCACACCCTCGCAGTCCCAATAAATAAGACACCGAGGGGCGTTGTGTGGGTCAGGGCGGCCGCAGAGGCGCAGCCAGCCAAACAATGATGCCAGAAGACGGGCAGCGCTACCAAGGGGGTTGCAGCGTGTCATTACAAAGGAAAGTCACACCACCGGGACGGTTAAATGGTCACACAGAGGACACATTGCAGACGTGTTTTCAGTTCCACATGTGCGAGGAGAATACGTTTCTGAGCCACCTTGCACACATGCAGCATTACCGCTGTACAAGGTGGCTGGATAACGTAAAAACGCCTGGGGGAGGGGGGACAGGTTCCCTTCAATTTCAGTTCTTGTGTCTGCGTGGCTTTTGCAGGACACGATGCCGGCTGCACAGCAGGGGAACAGCTGGCGGTGCTGGACCCCACTGACACATTGGCTGGTGTTTTTCTCTGTGCAGCTAGCACATCTGGGCCCCAACTGGCGGTTTGTTAGAGCCCAGGGTCAGCAGGAGGAGGAGGAGCAGGAGCAGGGGGAGGGGAGTGTAGGCCGAAGCCTGCACTGGCGGCAGCTTTGGGTCTGTTGTGTCTGCGTGGCGGTCGCAGGACACGTTGCCGGCTACACAGCAGGGGAACAGCTGGCGGTGCTGGACCCCACTGACACATTGGCGAGGTGTTTGGCTCTGTGCAGCCAGCACTTCCGGACAGCAACTAGCGGTGTTGGAGCCCGGGCTCTGCAGGGGGAGCAGAGTGTAGGCCGAAGCCTACTTGAACCAATTTCAAAGGTAACCTTTAACCCCCCCTCAGGGGTTAGAAAGTAGAAGAGCCACAGCTTATGCAGCAGTAGTGCTGCACAAGTCAAAGGTTGCTCTTTTAATTTCGCTCCTTGCACACGCTGAATGAAACACGTATAACATTTAGCCCTTTATACAGTCAAACTGTGTTGGAGGCGCGAGTTCCCTTTGTAATGAGACGCAGCACAGATGTCAAGAATCCCACCTTGGTGCTGGGTGCAGCCTCCTGAGCGTTGTTATTTGCTGTACAGGAGTCTGCGCTGTCGTGTTATCCCCTGGCCTAGCGCTGTTAGCGCTGCCCATCTTCTGACATCATTTAATGTCGGCCGGTGCGGTTCGCGATGACCATGAATCCCAGCCCCGCAGTGTCTTAACATTGTAAAAACACTGCGGGGCTGGGATTCAGGGCCTGGCGCAGCACATATGTTGGCCTCTCACACTCGGGTCCTTACACCCGCTTCAGACTGTGCGGCGTCATCTGATCCCTTATCGCATGCCACGGCCATGAAGCCGCACAGTCCGAAGAAGGCGGAAGGAGAGGAGGGACAGGCGAACTGATGCACTGATCCTGCCCATCAATCACACCCTCGCAGTCCCAATAAATAAGACACCGAGGGGCGTTGTGTGGGTCAGGGCGGCCGCAGAGGCGCAGCCAGCCAAACAATGATGCCAGAAGACGGGCAGCGCTACCAAGGGGGTTGCAGCGTGTCATTACAAAGGAAAGTCACACCACCGGGACGGTTAAATGGTCACACAGAGGACACATTGCAGACGTGTTTTCAGTTCCACATGTGCGAGGAGAATACGTTTCTGAGCCACCTTGCACACATGCAGCATTACCGCTGTACAAGGTGGCTGGATAACGTAAAAACGCCTGGGGGAGGGGGGACAGGTTCCCTTCAATTTCAGTTCTTGTGTCTGCGTGGCTTTTGCAGGACACGATGCCGGCTGCACAGCAGGGGAACAGCTGGCGGTGCTGGACCCCACTGACACATTGGCTGGTGTTTTTCTCTGTGCAGCTAGCACATCTGGGCCCCAACTGGCGGTTTGTTAGAGCCCAGGGTCAGCAGGAGGAGGAGGAGCAGGAGCAGGGGGAGGGGAGTGTAGGCCGAAGCCTGCACTGGCGGCAGCTTTGGGTCTGTTGTGTCTGCGTGGCGGTCGCAGGACACGTTGCCGGCTACACAGCAGGGGAACAGCTGGCGGTGCTGGACCCCACTGACACATTGGCGAGGTGTTTGGCTCTGTGCAGCCAGCACTTCCGGACAGCAACTAGCGGTGTTGGAGCCCGGGCTCTGCAGGGGGAGCAGAGTGTAGGCCGAAGCCTACTTGAACCAATTTCAAAGGTAACCTTTAACCCCCCCTCAGGGGTTAGAAAGTAGAAGAGCCACAGCTTATGCAGCAGTAGTGCTGCACAAGTCAAAGGTTGCTCTTTTAATTTCGCTCCTTGCACACGCTGAATGAAACACGTATAACATTTAGCCCTTTATACAGTCAAACTGTGTTGGAGGCGCGAGTTCCCTTTGTAATGAGACGCAGCACAGATGTCAAGAATCCCACCTTGGTGCTGGGTGCAGCCTCCTGAGCGTTGTTATTTGCTGTACAGGAGTCTGCGCTGTCGTGTTATCCCCTGGCCTAGCGCTGTTAGCGCTGCCCATCTTCTGACATCATTTAATGTCGGCCGGTGCGGTTCGCGATGACCATGAATCCCAGCCCCGCAGTGTCTTAACATTGTAAAAACACTGCGGGGCTGGGATTCAGGGCCTGGCGCAGCACATATGTTGGCCTCTCACACTCGGGTCCTTACACCCGCTTCAGACTGTGCGGCGTCATCTGATCCCTTATCGCATGCCACGGCCATGAAGCCGCACAGTCCGAAGAAGGCGGAAGGAGAGGAGGGACAGGCGAACTGATGCACTGATCCTGCCCATCAATCACACCCTCGCAGTCCCAATAAATAAGACACCGAGGGGCGTTGTGTGGGTCAGGGCGGCCGCAGAGGCGCAGCCAGCCAAACAATGATGCCAGAAGACGGGCAGCGCTACCAAGGGGGTTGCAGCGTGTCATTACAAAGGAAAGTCACACCACTGGGACGGTTAAATGGTCACACAGAGGACACATTGCAGACGTGTTTTCAGTTCCACATGTGCGAGGAGAATACGTTTCTGAGCCACCTTGCACACATGCAGCATTACCGCTGTACAAGGTGGCTGGATAACGTAAAAACGCCTGGGGGAGGGGGGACAGGTTCCCTTCAATTTCAGTTCTTGTGTCTGCGTGGCTTTTGCAGGACACGATGCCGGCTGCACAGCAGGGGAACAGCTGGCGGTGCTGGACCCCACTGACACATTGGCTGGTGTTTTTCTCTGTGCAGCTAGCACATCTGGGCCCCAACTGGCGGTTTGTTAGAGCCCAGGGTCAGCAGGAGGAGGAGGAGCAGGAGCAGGGGGAGGGGAGTGTAGGCCGAAGCCTGCACTGGCGGCAGCTTTGGGTCTGTTGTGTCTGCGTGGCGGTCGCAGGACACGTTGCCGGCTACACAGCAGGGGAACAGCTGGCGGTGCTGGACCCCACTGACACATTGGCGAGGTGTTTGGCTCTGTGCAGCCAGCACTTCCGGACAGCAACTAGCGGTGTTGGAGCCCGGGCTCTGCAGGGGGAGCAGAGTGTAGGCCGAAGCCTACTTGAACCAATTTCAAAGGTAACCTTTAACCCCCCCTCAGGGGTTAGAAAGTAGAAGAGCCACAGCTTATGCAGCAGTAGTGCTGCACAAGTCAAAGGTTGCTCTTTTAATTTCGCTCCTTGCACACGCTGAATGAAACACGTATAACATTTAGCCCTTTATACAGTCAAACTGTGTTGGAGGCGCGAGTTCCCTTTGTAATGAGACGCAGCACAGATGTCAAGAATCCCACCTTGGTGCTGGGTGCAGCCTCCTGAGCGTTGTTATTTGCTGTACAGGAGTCTGCGCTGTCGTGTTATCCCCTGGCCTAGCGCTGTTAGCGCTGCCCATCTTCTGACATCATTTAATGTCGGCCGGTGCGGTTCGCGATGACCATGAATCCCAGCCCCGCAGTGTCTTAACATTGTAAAAACACTGCGGGGCTGGGATTCAGGGCCTGGCGCAGCACATATGTTGGCCTCTCACACTCGGGTCCTTACACCCGCTTCAGACTGTGCGGCGTCATCTGATCCCTTATCGCATGCCACGGCCATGAAGCCGCACAGTCCGAAGAAGGCGGAAGGAGAGGAGGGACAGGCGAACTGATGCACTGATCCTGCCCATCAATCACACCCTCGCAGTCCCAATAAATAAGACACCGAGGGGCGTTGTGTG
This sequence comes from Ranitomeya variabilis, assembly GCF_051348905.1. NCBI lineage: Eukaryota > Metazoa > Chordata > Amphibia > Anura > Dendrobatidae > Ranitomeya > Ranitomeya variabilis. The sequence goes on along the minus strand of NC_135233.1, from coordinate 716,335,027 downwards.
GGTCAGGGCGGCCGCAGAGGCGCAGCCAGCCAAACAATGATGCCAGAAGACGGGCAGCGCTACCAAGGGGGTTGCAGCGTGTCATTACAAAGGAAAGTCACACCACCGGGACGGTTAAATGGTCACACAGAGGACACATTGCAGACGTGTTTTCAGTTCCACATGTGCGAGGAGAATACGTTTCTGAGCCACCTTGCACACATGCAGCATTACCGCTGTACAAGGTGGCTGGATAACGTAAAAACGCCTGGGGGAGGGGGGACAGGTTCCCTTCAATTTCAGTTCTTGTGTCTGCGTGGCTTTTGCAGGACACGATGCCGGCTGCACAGCAGGGGAACAGCTGGCGGTGCTGGACCCCACTGACACATTGGCTGGTGTTTTTCTCTGTGCAGCTAGCACATCTGGGCCCCAACTGGCGGTTTGTTAGAGCCCAGGGTCAGCAGGAGGAGGAGGAGCAGGAGCAGGGGGAGGGGAGTGTAGGCCGAAGCCTGCACTGGCGGCAGCTTTGGGTCTGTTGTGTCTGCGTGGCGGTCGCAGGACACGTTGCCGGCTACACAGCAGGGGAACAGCTGGCGGTGCTGGACCCCACTGACACATTGGCGAGGTGTTTGGCTCTGTGCAGCCAGCACTTCCGGACAGCAACTAGCGGTGTTGGAGCCCGGGCTCTGCAGGGGGAGCAGAGTGTAGGCCGAAGCCTACTTGAACCAATTTCAAAGGTAACCTTTAACCCCCCCTCAGGGGTTAGAAAGTAGAAGAGCCACAGCTTATGCAGCAGTAGTGCTGCACAAGTCAAAGGTTGCTCTTTTAATTTCGCTCCTTGCACACGCTGAATGAAACACGTATAACATTTAGCCCTTTATACAGTCAAACTGTGTTGGAGGCGCGAGTTCCCTTTGTAATGAGACGCAGCACAGATGTCAAGAATCCCACCTTGGTGCTGGGTGCAGCCTCCTGAGCGTTGTTATTTGCTGTACAGGAGTCTGCGCTGTCGTGTTATCCCCTGGCCTAGCGCTGTTAGCGCTGCCCATCTTCTGACATCATTTAATGTCGGCCGGTGCGGTTCGCGATGACCATGAATCCCAGCCCCGCAGTGTCTTAACATTGTAAAAACACTGCGGGGCTGGGATTCAGGGCCTGGCGCAGCACATATGTTGGCCTCTCACACTCGGGTCCTTACACCCGCTTCAGACTGTGCGGCGTCATCTGATCCCTTATCGCATGCCACGGCCATGAAGCCGCACAGTCCGAAGAAGGCGGAAGGAGAGGAGGGACAGGCGAACTGATGCACTGATCCTGCCCATCAATCACACCCTCGCAGTCCCAATAAATAAGACACCGAGGGGCGTTGTGTGGGTCAGGGCGGCCGCAGAGGCGCAGCCAGCCAAACAATGATGCCAGAAGACGGGCAGCGCTACCAAGGGGGTTGCAGCGTGTCATTACAAAGGAAAGTCACACCACCGGGACGGTTAAATGGTCACACAGAGGACACATTGCAGACGTGTTTTCAGTTCCACATGTGCGAGGAGAATACGTTTCTGAGCCACCTTGCACACATGCAGCATTACCGCTGTACAAGGTGGCTGGATAACGTAAAAACGCCTGGGGGAGGGGGGACAGGTTCCCTTCAATTTCAGTTCTTGTGTCTGCGTGGCTTTTGCAGGACACGATGCCGGCTGCACAGCAGGGGAACAGCTGGCGGCGCTGGACCCCACTGACACATTGGCTGGTGTTTTTCTCTGTGCAGCTAGCACATCTGGGCCCCAACTGGCGGTGTTAGAGCCCAGGGTCAGCAGGAGGAGCAGGGGGAGCGGAGTGTAGGCCGAAGCCTGCACTCGAGCAAGTTGAAAGGAAACCTTTAACCCCCCCCCCCCCCCCAGGCGTTTGTAGCTGAAAGAGCCATTGTGTACAGCACTAATGCTGGAAAAGGTAAACTTAGCTCTTTTAATTATGGTCCTTGCACATGCGGAACCTAACAGTTATGAAATGTGTCCCCTCACAGCGTAAAACCGTCCGGTAGGTGGAACTTTCCTTTGTCGTGTGACGCAGCACAGCCATCATTTTTACCCCCTTGGCGCCGTGCGCCGCCTCCTCAGCGTTGTTTGAATGTGTCCCGGAGCCTGCGCTGTTAGGTTAGCCCTTGGCCATGCACACATGTTGCGGTGCCCGTCTTCTGACATCATTTGGTGTCAGGCTGGCTGCGCCTGTGCGGGTGCGCTGGCCGAGATCCCGCCTCGCAGTGTCGTCTAATGTAATCCCACCGCGGGCCTGTGATCCGTGCCCGTGCGCAGTGCATATCCTCGCCTCTCACTCCCCTCCCTACGGCTTTTTCAGACTGTGCGGTGTCACGGCCGTGGCATGCTATTAGGGACCAGCTGACATTGCACAGTCTGAAGAAGCCGTAGGGAGGGGAGTGAGAGGCGAGGATATGCACTGCGCACGGGCACGGATCACAGGCCCGCGGTGGGATTACATTAGACGACACTGCGAGGCGGGATCTCGGCCAGCGCACCCGCACAGGCGCAGCCAGCCTGACACCAAATGATGTCAGAAGACGGGCACCGCAACATGTGTGCATGGCCAAGGGCTAACCTAACAGCGCAGGCTCCGGGACAGATTCAAACAACGCTGAGGAGGCGGCGCACGGCGCCAAGGGGGTAAAAATGATGGCTGTGCTGCGTCACACGACAAAGGAAAGTTCCACCTACCGGACGGTTTTACGCTGTGAGGGGACACATTTCATAACTGTTAGGTTCCGCATGTGCAAGGAGCACCACGAAAAGAGGCACTTTTTCCCTTTGCATCATTACTGCTGCACAAGGTGGCTCCTTCAGTAACAAACGCCTGGGGGGGGGGGGGGACAGGTTCCCTTAAAGTAAACTTGTTGTGACTGCGTGGCGGTCGCAGTACACGTTGCCGTATACACAGCAGGGGAACAGCTGGCGGTGCTGAACCCCACTAACACATTGGCGAGGTGTTTGGCTCTGTGCGTACAGCACTTCTGGACGGCAACTGGCGGTGTTGGAGCCCAGGGACAGGTGGAGGAGGTTGGAGGAGGTTGGAGGAGGTAGGAGGGATTGCCACACACACAGCAGGGGAACAGCTGACGTTACTGAACCCCAATAACAGAGGAGGGACTGTTGACTGTGCGTACAGCACTTCTGGACGGCAACTGGCGGTGTTGGAGCCCAGGGACAGGTGGAGGAGGAGGTTGGAGGAGGTAGGAGGGATTGCCACACACACAGCAGGGGAACAGCTGACGTTACTGAACCCCAATAACAGAGGAGGGACTGTTGACTGTGCGTACAGCACTTCTGGACGGCAACTGGCGGTGTTGGAGCCCAGGGACAGGTGGAGGAGGAGGAGGAGGTTGGAGGAGGTAGGAGGGATTGCCACACACACAGCAGGGGAACAGCTGACGTTACTGAACCCCAATAACAGAGGAGGGACTGTTGACTGTGCGTACAGCACTTCTGGACGGCAACTGGCGGTGTTGGAGCCCAGGGACAGGTGGAGGAGGAGGAGGAGGTTGGAGGAGGTAGGAGGGATTGCCACACACACAGCAGGGGAACAGCTGACGTTACTGAACCCCAATAACAGAGGAGGGACTGTTGACTGTGCGTACAGCACTTCTGGACAGCAACTGGCGGTGTTGGAGCCCAGGGACAGGTGGAGGAGGAGGAGGAGGTTGGAGGAGGTTGGAGGAGGTAGGAGGGATTGCCACACACACAGCAGGGGAACAGCTGACGTTACTGAACCCCAATAACAGAGGAGGGACTGTTGACTGTGCGTACAGCACTTCTGGACGGCAACTGGCGGTGTTGGAGCCCAGGGACAGGTGGAGGAGGTTGGAGGAGGTTGGAGGAGGTAGGAGGGATTGCCACACACACAGCAGGGGAACAGCTGACGTTACTGAACCCCAATAACAGAGGAGGGACTGTTGACTGTGCGTACAGCACTTCTGGACGGCAACTGGCGGTGTTGGAGCCCAGGGACAGGTGGAGGAGGAGGAGGAGGTTGGAGGAGGTAGGAGGGATTGCCACACACACAGCAGGGGAACAGCTGACGTTACTGAACCCCAATAACAGAGGAGGGACTGTTGACTGTGCGTACAGCACTTCTGGACGGCAACTGGCGGTGTTGGAGCCCAGGGACAGGTGGAGGAGGAGGAGGAGGTTGGAGGAGGTAGGAGGGATTGCCACACACACAGCAGGGGAACAGCTGACGTTACTGAACCCCAATAACAGAGGAGGGACTGTTGACTGTGCGTACAGCACTTCTGGACGGCAACTGGCGGTGTTGGAGCCCAGGGACAGGTGGAGGAGGAGGAGGAGGTTGGAGGAGGTAGGAGGGATTGCCACACACACAGCAGGGGAACAGCTGACGTTACTGAACCCCAATAACAGAGGAGGGACTGTTGACTGTGCGTACAGCACTTCTGGACGGCAACTGGCGGTGTTGGAGCCCAGGGACAGGTGGAGGAGGAGGAGGAGGTTGGAGGAGGTTGGAGGAGGTAGGAGGGATTGCCACACACACAGCAGGGGAACAGCTGACGTTACTGAACCCCAATAACAGAGGAGGGACTGTTGACTGTGCGTACAGCACTTCTGGACGGCAACTGGCGGTGTTGGAGCCCAGGGACAGGTGGAGGAGGAGGAGGAGGTTGGAGGAGGTAGGAGGGATTGCCACACACACAGCAGGGGAACAGCTGACGTTACTGAACCCCAATAACAGAGGAGGGACTGTTGACTGTGCGTACAGCACTTCTGGACGGCAACTGGCGGTGTTGGAGCCCAGGGACAGGTGGAGGAGGAGGAGGAGGTTGGAGGAGGTTGGAGGAGGTAGGAGGGATTGCCACACACACAGCAGGGGAACAGCTGACGTTACTGAACCCCAATAACAGAGGAGGGACTGTTGACTGTGCGTACAGCACTTCTGGACGGCAACTGGCGGTGTTGGAGCCCAGGGACAGGTGGAGGAGGAGGAGGAGGTTGGAGGAGGTAGGAGGGATTGCCACACACACAGCAGGGGAACAGCTGACGTTACTGAACCCCAATAACAGAGGAGGGACTGTTGACTGTGCGTACAGCACTTCTGGACGGCAACTGGCGGTGTTGGAGCCCAGGGACAGGTGGAGGAGGTTGGAGGAGGTTGGAGGAGGTAGGAGGGATTGCCACACACACAGCAGGGGAACAGCTGACGTTACTGAACCCCAATAACAGAGGAGGGACTGTTGACTGTGCGTACAGCACTTCTGGACGGCAACTGGCGGTGTTGGAGCCCAGGGACAGGTGGAGGAGGAGGAGGAGGTTGGAGGAGGTAGGAGGGATTGCCACACACACAGCAGGGGAACAGCTGACGTTACTGAACCCCAATAACAGAGGAGGGACTGTTGACTGTGCGTACAGCACTTCTGGACGGCAACTGGCGGTGTTGGAGCCCAGGGACAGGTGGAAAAGCAGAGGAACACAATGTAGGCCGAAGCCTGAGAAAGTCGAAAGGGAACCTTTAACCCCCCCCCAAGGCGTTTGTAGCTGAAAGAGCCAGCTTGTGCAGCACAAAAGATGCAAAAGGAAAAGGTGGCTCTTTTCATCATGCTCCTTGCACACGCAGAACTAAACACTTATAAAATGTGTCCCCTGCAACCGTAAAACCGTCCCGGAGGTGGGACTTTCCTTCGTAATGTGACGCAGCACAGCCGTCATTCCTACCCCCCCGGCGCCGCGCACCGGCTCCTCAGCGTTGTTTTATTCCGTCCCGGAGCCTGCGCTGTTATGTTATCCCGTGGCCAGGCACACTTAGCGCTGCCCATCTTCTGACATCATTTGGTGTCAGGCTGGCTGCGCCTGTGCGGCCGCGCTGGCAGAGAGCCCGCCTCGCAGTGTCTTCTGATTTAATCCCACTGGGGGCCTGGGATCCATGGCCATGCGCAGTGCATATCCTCGCCTCTCACTCCCCTCCCTACGGCTTCTTAAGACTGTGCGGTGTCACGGCCGTGGCATGCTATTAGGGACCAGCTGACACCGAACAGTCTGAAGAAGCCATAGGGAAATGAGTGAGAGGTGGAGGTTCAGATATGCACTGCGCATGTCCATGGATCCCAGGCCCCCAGTGGGATTAAATCAGAAGACACTGCGAGGCGGGCTCTCTGCCAGCGCGGCCGCACAGGCGCAGCCATCCTGACACCAAATGATGCCAGAAGACGAGCAGCGCTAAGTGTGCCTGGCCACGGGATAACATAACAGCGCAGGCTCCGGGACGGAATAAAACAACGCTGAGGAGCCGGTGCGCGGCGCCGGGGGGGTAGGAATGACGGCTGTGCTGCGTCACATTACGAAGGAAAGTCCCACCTCCGGGACGGTTTTACGGTTGCAGGGGACACATTTTATAAGTGTTAAGTTCTGCGTGTGCAAGGAGCTAAACAAAAATAGCTACCTTTTCCTTGTGCAGCATTACTGCTGCACAAGGTGGCTCTTTCAGTAACAAACGCCTTGGGGGGGGGGGGACAGATTCCCTTACATTTCAGTTGTTGTGTCAGCGTGGCGGTCGCATGACACATTGCCGGCTACACAGCTGGGGATCAGCTGACGTTACTGAAACCCAATAACACTGGGTCGTATGTTTTGACTGTGCAGACGGCACTTCTGAGCCTCAACTGGCGGTGTTGGAGCACAGGAATTTAAGTTCAGGTGGTAGAAAGATGAACACAACAGGAGACCTGGATAACGTATACAGTGACCTAATTATTTAATTAGGAGGAGGATTGGCAAATTCCTGCGAGATCCAGGCCTTGTTCATTTTCAGGAAAGTAAGCCGGTCAACGTTATCGGAGGATAGTCGCATGCGACGGTCAGTTAGTACACCACCTGCAGCACTAAAGACACGTTCCGATAATACACTGGCCGCAGGGCAAGACAGCACCTCCAATGCATACTGGCTTAGCTCTGGCCATGTATCCAGCTTTGAGACCCAAAACTTGAAAGGGGAAGAGCCGTCTGGGAGTACAGCAAGAGGGCAAGACATGTAGTCTGTCACCATCTGACGGAACCGTTGCCTCCTGCTGACTGGAGCCGTCTGTGATGGTGTAGACTTTTGTGGGGGGCACAGAAAACTGTGCCACAGTTGGGCCATACTGGTCTTGCCTTGGGCAGAGGCACTGCTTCTGCTCCCTCTTTGTGCAGAGCCTCCACCACTGCCTGGACGCACTGAGCTGCTTTGGAATGCACTAGCAGCACTTCTCTCAGTTGGAATGGAGAAGATGATGGAATTGACCAGTGTGTCTTGGTACTCCCGCATATTTCGCTCACGGTTCAACGGTGTGATGAGGCTTTCTACGTTGTCCCGGTAGCGAGGATCGAGGAGGGTGAACACCCAATAATCAGACATGTTGAGAATGTGGGCGATGCGGCGGTCGTTTCTCAGGCACTGCAGCATGTAATCCACCATGTGCTGCAGACTGCCAACTGCCCAAGAAACGCTGTCCCCTGCTGGAGGCGTGATCTCTGCCCGCTCGTCATCACCCCACCCTCGCTGTACACACTGAGTACTGGACAATTCGGTAACTCCCTCCTCTGGACGGACGTCTTCCTCCTCCATTGACTCCTCCTCATCCTCCTCACAAACTGTCCCCTGCCTAAGCGTTTGTGAGGAACCACGTGGCGCTGACTGTCCAGAAGATGATGGAAATGGTGAATCCTCATCCTCCACCTCTTCCACAACATCATCCCTTAGCGCTTGCAGTGATTTTTCAAGCAGGCAGATAAGGGGGACAGTCATGCTGACTAGTGCATCATCTGCACTCGCCATCCGCGTGGAATAATCAAAGGGACGCAAAACCTGGCAGACGTCATTCATAGTGGCCCACTCTGTGGTTGTGAAGTCTGTACGGCGCTGAGTGCGACTTCTTTGCGCCTGAAGCAGCTGGTACTCCATTACAGCTTGCTGCTGCTCACACAACCGCTCCAACATATGTAACGTGGAATTCCACCTGGTAGGTAGGTCACATATGATGCGATGTTCCGGCAGGCGGTGTCGGCGCTGCAGAGCCGCAATGCGCGCTTTTGCCGTGCTGGAACGCCGCAAGTGAGCACACTCTAGGCGGACCTTGTGCAGCAGTGCATCAAGATCCGGATAGTCCCTCAAAAAGCTCTGCACGACCAAATTGAGCACATGTGCCAGACATGGGATGTGAGTGAGGTTGCCGAGGCCCAGAGCTGCCACCAGATTTCGGCCATTATCACACACTACCATGCCTGGCTGGAGATTCGCTGGCACAAACCACACATCGCTCTCCTGCTTGATGGCATTCCAGAGCTCCTGCGCTGTGTGGCTACGATTCCCCAAAAAAATTAATTTCAACACGGCCTGTTGACGTTTGGCCACGGCTGTGCTCATGTCGGTCGTAACAGGTACACGTTCATCACGGGTCCATGTGGAGGTGGACTGTGACGGCTCCTGCAGCGATGATTCTGAGGAACTGGTGTAAGAGGAGGAGTCAATGCGTACAGAATGGATTCCTGCAATCCTTGGAGTGGGCAGGACACGTCCTGCGCCACTCGCACGGTCTGTACCCGGCTCAATGACATTAACCCAATGGGCAGTGAGGGAAAGGTATCGCCCCTGTCCATGTTGACTGGTCCACGCATCGGTGGTGAGGTGGACCTTGCTACTGACGGCGTTCAGTAGCGCGTGTTTTATGTGTCCCTCCACATGCTTGTGCAGGGCAGGGACGGCTTGCCTGCTGAAGTAAAAGCGGCTGGGCACATTGTACTGTGGGACTGCCAATGACATCAAGTCACGGAAGCTGTCAGTCTCCACCAGCCTGAATGACAGCATTTCCAGTGACAGAAGTTTGGCAATGCCTGCAGTCAGAGCCTGTGCTCGTGGGTGGTTTGACGAGAAAGGCCGCCTTTTCTCCCATGCCTGTACTACCGATGGCTGTAGACTGGGCTGGGAGTGTGTGGATGACTGGGAAAGTGGTGCTGCGGGTGGAATTACAGCGGGTCTCTGGACAACAGGGCCAGAGGTTCTTCCACGGCGATCCTGGGAGGAAGCCGAACCAGCTGCGTGTGAGCTAGAGGAAGAGGCAACACGAGCTGAAGAGGTGGTAGCTGCCGCTGTTGGTTGGCCTACCTCTTCAGTGTGTTTTTCTAACAACGCCGGGTGCCTGGTGCGCACATGTTTCCACATGTTGGAGGTATTGAGGCTGCTGACATTTCGACCTCTTTTGACTTTTTGATGACACACGTTGCATCTGACATAGCAAATGTCATCTGCAACTGTGTCAAAAAAGGACCAGGCACTGCAAGTCTTGGGAGCGCCCTTTTTGGCTTTTGGAAGAGACATGCTCCTAACGGGTGCCAAAGCGGAGGCTGCAGGATCCGCAGTCTTCCCCCTCCCTCTCCCTCTTTGGGCCGTACGGGGAATCTCTTCCTCAGAGCTGCTCCCACCACCTTCCTGTCCCTCACGCCAAGATGGGTCGAGGACCTCATCATCTACACTACCCTCTGCCCCCAACTGCTCCTCCTGGGTAGTCTCAGCAGCAGAGCACGCACCAGTAAGTGGCACCTGAGTGTCATCATCAGCTGATGCGGCCTGCGATGTGGTGACCGGAGCCACTGGCCCACCCGCCTCTTCAGAGGAAGACAGAAAAAGCTGTTGGGCATCACTGCACCCTGCCTCTTCTTCCATTTCTCCAATGCTGCTTGGCTGGCCCCCTGTTTCCAAGCCAAGAGATTCAGAGAACAGAAGTAGAGACGGCTCCTGTCCTGGGCTCTCTGTCTGCCTGGGCAATTTGGCAGGTGGTGAAGAGACAGATGGCTGCTCTCCAGTGCTCTGTGTCTGAGAGGATGTGGCACTAATGGAAGTTGATGCATTAGCTGCCATCCATCCGACAACGGCTTCAATTTGGTCTTCACGCAGCAGCGGTGTACGGCGCTCTGACACAAAGCTGCGCATGAACGACTGTTGCCTGGTGAAAGTGGGTGCTGATGAGTCACCGGTGCCCGCAGCAGGCACAGAATCCCCACGTCCCCTCCCTGCTCCGCGCCCACGCCCACGTGCCTTACTCACTGCCTTCTTCATCTTGGTTGACTGATAAAGATAAGCAGAAAAGTACTAACGGCTTTGTGTGCTTATTCCTGAGCAACTCCTCCTAACAGGTATAAGAAACACTAATTTTCTAAAGTGTGGACTAGACTTTAATATGAGCTAATGTGGCCTACACAAATGTAAAGTGGTGTAACTGGTGTGTTTGGTGAACTTTATTATTTATTTCTTTTTTGGGGGCTGAACTGACAACAGATAGAGCTGCAGTCACACAGAGACCGTGCAGACAGCCGTAAACGGCGCTGCAAGGCCCAAAAACCCTCCTCTACTTTATCCTATGTAGTGTTTTTCCACAAATTAGCTGGAGACGGGTGGAAAGACACTAATAGGATTTTTTTAAATTAATTAGCAGCAGACTACACTACTTGAAAAAAAATTAAAATTGATTTGGCGGTATGACGCAGTGAACAACCCTGAGCTGCAGACAACCAGGCTACGGCTGCTCACAGACTACAGGGCGAGCTGCAGTCACACGGAGACCGTGCAGACAGCCGTAAACGGCGCTGCAAGGCCCAAAAACCCTCCTCTACTTTATCCTATGTAGTGTTTTTCCACAAATTAGCTGGAGACGGGTGGAAAGACACTAATAGGATTTTTTAAAATTAATTAGCAGCAGACTACACTACTTGAAAAAAAATTAAAATTGATTTGGCGGTATGACGCAGTGAACAACCCTGAGCTGCAGACAACCAGGCTACGGCTGCTCACAGACTACAGGGCGAGCTGCAGTCACACGGAGACCGTGCAGACAGCCGTAAACGGCGCTGCAAGGCCCAAAAACCCTCCTCTACTTTATCCTATGTAGTGTTTTTCCACAAATTAGCTGGAGACGGGTGGAAAGACACTAATAGGATTTTTTTGAATAAATTAGCAGCAGACTACACTACTTGAAAAAAAAAAAAAAAAAAAGAACAGTATGAGGCAATGAACCACCCTCCCTGAACTGAATACAACCAGCTATGGATGGCCTATGTGGCTGCACTCAGACTAGAGAGTGGGCTGCACTCACACACACACACACACACAGACCTTGCAGATCGCTGTGAAAACAGCGCTACAAGGCAAAAGCAAGGTGAATAGTAGGTGAACACAGCGGTTGCTAAATTAGCCTTTGGAAAGCACAAAGAAGCAAATCGCTATCTCTAAACTGTCCCTCAGTCAGCAAACAGCGTCCTGTCACTAACTGAATTCACAGCAGAGTGATCGGAAAATGGCGCCAGCGACTTTTAAACTGCATCATGACATCATTTCAGCAGCCAATCACAGCCTTGCCAGTAGTTTCATGCCCTCCATGCTAAACAGGATGTGCCCACACTTGGAATCATTCTCATTGGCTGAATTTCTGAATTTTGAATCTTGGAACTTCCGATTCCGGTATCCGATACGCGGCAAGTATCGGAATACCGGTATCGGAATTCCGATACCGCAAGTATCGGCCGATACCCGATACTTGCGGTATCGGAATGCTCAACACTAGTGATGACGTAATAATCAGAGTAACCATCCTGCTTCTGTGTTTATTGAAACACTTTCTGCTCACAATTAAAGAAGAAGCTTTGCATGTGGATCAGTAGGAGATTGAGGAAGAAAATACACAGGATGTTACTACCCAACCCAGCCTCATTTTATCTTCTCAGCATGGATTGAGTGATAATGAGGAGGAAGGGGAACAGGAGATGGTTGCCTGCACTATAGAGGGTACTACCCACTCCAGCTTCATCCTGTCTGTTTAGCGTGGATGGGTTGAAGAGGAGGTGGAGAAGGAAATGGGGAGTTGTCCTCCTGGTGGGGACTGGGAAGTTTACCTGTTTGGAGTCTGGCACAGATGACTGACTTTATGTCCTGCTGCCTTTCCAGTGACCCTCACATTATAGGCATTTTGGCCACCAATGATTACTGGTTGGTAACCCTTCTTGACCCATGCTACAAAGAGAACTTTCCATCTCTCATTACTGCCTAGGGTAGTAAAATGCTGCAATATGAGAAGGCCCTAGTCGAATAATAAGCAAAAAAAAATTCCCATCTGACAGAGCTGGCGACAGAGGTCATAGATCCATGGGAAACCAAGGAGAAGAGACAAGGGAGATACAAACTAGGTCCAACAGAGGTAGGGGAACACTATCAAAGTACTGGGACAGTTTTATTAGACCCTCCCAGCACCCAGGCCCTGATGCACAGGGTAGTATGGCAAGGAGGGAAACATTTTTGAAGACGGTGAAGGAGTACATAGCCGACCATGCTAGCATCCTCCATGACTCCTTTGTGCCATACAACTACAGAGTATCCAAGCTGGACTGCACTAGCGTTTGGTCAGAGTGGGTTTTTAGTGCCGCCTGGGCGCATCCACCTCTCAGCTGAAAATGCTGACAGGCTGACTCTTATCAAAATGAACAAGGCCTGGATTGGCCTAGACTTCTCAACCCCACTGGACGACAGCAGCAGAACATAAAGCCAATTCAACTGCAGGATCATCATGTAGCCCTCACTTCAAAATTAAACGAGATCATTATGAGTCACTCTCTCCAAATTTTTAGAGGGTGATTATTTGTCACTCTCTCCAAATTTTTAGAGAGTAATTATGCTCCACTTTCTCCAAATTTTTAGAGGGTCATTATGCGTAACTCTCTCCAAATTTTTAGAGGATCATTATTTGTCACTCTCCCCCAATTTTTAGGGGACCATTATGCATCACGCTCTCAAAATTTTAGGGGGTCATTATGCACCACTATCTCCAAATTTTTAGTGAGCCATTATAAGTCACTCTCCAAATTTTTAGAGGGTCATTATATAGCGACTGCCAGGGTGGTAGTCATGCCGAGGGCCTTCTGTGTTAAAACACCTTGACACTCCGCTACATAAACATCATTTCCAGTCTGAGTAATGTGTGTGCATGGCCAGTCACTCACTTGTGAAATCTAGTTTTCCTCAGGTTGCCACATTACAGAGTTCTTCAGCACCACACAATGAAGGTCCGAGTCCAAGTTCATTTTTAATAAAACAACTTTACTGAGCCCGTCCAGTTTTATCACAGACACAGCATCGTAATCGTCATACTTCAAGGATTTTCCTTTCCCTGAACTGTCTCTGGTCCTTCCTGACATTTCTCATTCCCGTACCATATCCTCCGGTACCGCAGCTCTATGAGTAGCCATGCTAGCTTCTTGCTGATGCTTCCCGTCCTCTTTCCCCATCCTGGGCGAAAATAAAGGATGCCACTGGCAATCTTTTTCAGAACGTAGATCTTGGACGTTCTCGGATTTATCATTAAGCCTAGCCGCTGTCTCTCTCATGCTGCTATGATCCTCTCCACCTGGTGTCTCATACCGCCCGCAGGGCCTGGACTTTTGAGTTTCTCCTCACAGACTCATTCCTCTCACAACCTGATGGCTCTGCTCAATTCTTCTAACTGATTACCTCAGGGAGACACTCTTCCCACCACAACCTGGCCCCACCCCTGTCGGGACCACACTCAGTCGGAGAAGCCTTTGGAAGTGGGGAATCACCAGAAATAATACACAAGACACGTCTCGTATAGTATATCACTGGGAAGCCTCTGAAGCACGCCTGCCTTGAAGGTGCTATCGCCTCTTTATATAGTTGTACAGGTAGTTTCAGTGGTTATACAAGTTTTGCTTGTTTAAACAAAGAGAGAAAAGAGAAGACAAAAAAAACAGTTTCGGCTATGTGATAGTTTCACAACAAACAAAACAGTACAGTTTCGCCTAAGTGGCAGTTTCACAAACAAAAAATAGGATTTCACACTATAGCTAAAATATCCTTGAATGGACAGGTCAATATTGATCACAAATTCTTTTTGGTTCATTGAGGTAACCATTTTTGTTCCGCTCTTCACAATCCCCCCTTTGACATATTCCATTCAAAACCTTGTCATATAGACGATTATTTTAGTCATTCTTTTTGTGATATTACAAAAAAAAACTTTATATTCTCGCATCCATTAGACAAAATTTATTTGTGCATACCGAGATACCCTTGAGTACAACCTTGAATAATACATATATAATTACAATAACTATAACTGTATGTATTAGGCTTTGCATAATCCCGGTAACCCACCCACCGATCCCCCTGAACCAATTGGCCGGGTTAAGAAAAGAAAAGGTATCTGACCACCAGCTATCCTTATTTTGGTCATTGTCTTTGTCATACTGATCCCTGAGTCGTTGTACGTCTTCTAATTTAAATCTCATACTCATAGTACTATTCGGGTCTATATAATGACAGCAGGTGGGTCCGATGATTTGACACATACCCCCTTGTGAGGCAGTTAGGTAATCCAATACCAGGGTATGTTGGTTAGTGACTATTATAAGCTGATTCTGTACAGCTATACTAGTATTTAATATGTCCAATATATCCCAAATCTGGTCATCTAGATAATCCGTGGCTCTAACTAATTTATCCCACATCTGTGTTAACATAGGATAAATAAAAATGGTACTAGCAATTTTGTTGGGAATTCCCATTTGTACTATATGTGGCCTCCCCGAGGGACGTGGTGAGTTATCTGCAGCTCTTTTATACAGTGTGTGCTTGGGCACGGCTTGCATATTCACTTGTTTGTTCGAAATTATGAAAGTAGCCGGGGTTAGGCGTCCTAATGTACAAGTACCCTTTATACCTACAGGAAGCCATTTATATGCTCCTTCTCCGCATATCCAAAATGTACCCTCAGGCAGATCCCACAAAGCTGAGTGCTGCAATACCAATCTGTGAGCCAAATCCACAAAACTAGATACATTCTGAAGCATACACCAAGAGAGTTTTTGTCCCAAGGGGCTACAGTACCCGGCTGCGGGATTCCTACATACATGCATTCCGTTGACATACTCATCGGATTCATTACAAACCAGGTTCCCCGGCTTACTTGTACAACTGTTTGCATCACCTTGGGGGAACAACTCGGAATGTTCCCATTTTCTATTATGTATGTACCTTTCCAATACTGTAGGTTTGAAAGCATCAGAGGAAGGGGTGGTTGTACTGAAACTGAGCTGTAGATTTTCAGTGGGGACCTGTCCTAAATCAGTTAATCCAGTCTTATTCCTAGGTACCCATGCTCCTTCGCTGAGTGCTAAATATTGTAAGTTGCCTATTTTTCCTGTAAGATTGCCCTGCCACCAAGGAAATTCTACCCATCCCACAACTGGTATGGCGATTGTAGTATTCCATAGTCTAGTATTGCCAGGTTGGTTGTTGGCCAGGTTGTCTGAACAATTAGGCCAAGCGAATATTTCTTCAGCTGACACGGGAACTGCTAGAAAAGGTATACTTGTGGCTGATACTGGTGAATGGGTACAGATCCAACAATCTGCCAGAGGTTGCGTATTATTTAACAAATCATGCACTAATTTTCTATGATGTTGTACGAATCTATTGTTCAAAGGGGCTAGAGAATTCAATCTTTCCCATGCCTCCGTTGAGGTTAACATTATTAACATCAATATCATGAGTCTTATACTGCTTTTTTGCAATGGCTTGCATGTATCCATGATGCCTTTCCTTCAAGCTTGACTGCTGTTGGAGTTGTTAACAGGACTTGGAAAGGTCCGTCAAATCTCGGTTCCAGAGTCTTTCTGGTGTGTCTTTTCACGTAGATTTGATCACCAGGTTCCAACTTGTGGCCTCCTTCGAGATTTTCTGGATCTGGAAGGGAAGCAAAAACTTGCGAATGCACTTTAGTTAAACGTTTTTGTAATTCTTGTACATAAGCAGTTAAAGTCTCAGTATTCAACATCAGTTGTTGTGGAAAATAACAACCCAAATTTGCTGCTCTACCAAAAAGAATCTCATGTGGTGACAGCTTAGCCTTCCCCCTTGGGGCGTTTCGGATGGAATACAGGGCAAGTGGTAGACACTCGGTCCAAGGCTTTCCTGTTTCTGCCATGGCCTTCTGGATTTTTAATTTTATTGTTCCATTTAATCTTTCCACTTTACCTGAACTCTGTGGGTGATACGGAGTGTGAAACTGGTTTTCTACTCCCAACATTTTCATAACATTCTGGAATATTTCTCCAGTAAAATGGGTACCCCTATCTGACTCGATCACCTCAGGCATGCCGTAACGGGGTATCAGTTCATGTGCTATTTTAATGGCAGTAGTTTTTGCTGAGGCTTTACGAACTGGATAAGCCTCTGGCCACCCTGAGAACATGTCCACACACACAAGCACATATTCGTATCCATTGTACCTAGGAAGCTGGATGTAGTCGATCTGGAGTCTTTGAAAGGGATACAGTGGTCTTACATGATGCTTGGTTGGGGTTTTAATGGTCTGACCTGGATTGTGTGCCAGGCATATAGCGCATGCAGCACACATGTTCCGAGCGAAATTACCAAAGCCTGGAGCCAACCACCTTTCTTTTACCTTGAGCGTCATACCGTTTGCCGATACATGCGTAGGTAGGTGGAGGTCACTCGCCACTGCGGGGTACCAGGCTCTGGGTAAACACAACAAAGTTCCTTTTTTCCATAATCCTTGCTGATCTTCTGCCCCTTTTTTCTGCCACTGCCCTCGTTCTTCGTCGTCTACCTGTTTCTGAGCTTCCTTCAATCTCTCCTCATCATCTTCAGAGCTATCTAGTGTGTGGGCATGATGTAAGGGTTTACGTGCTGCCTGTTTTGCTGCTTTGTCGGCTTTATCGTTACCCCTGGCTTCCTCGGTGTCGAGTCTCACATGTGCAGCTACCTTTATCACCGCTATTTCTTTAGTTTCTTGTGCTGCCTCCAGAATCTGTCTAATGAGGGAGGCATGTTTAACAGGTTGGCCTGAAGCAGTCATATAACCTCTGGCTCTCCATATTACGCCAAAATCGAAAATAATGCCATGTGCATATCTAGAATCAGTGTATATGTTTGCTGTCTGATCTTTGGCTATTTTTAGAGCTTCAACTAATGCCGTAAGTTCTGCTTCTTGTGCAGACTGATTAGCAGGGAGAGGTTCTGCTTTCAGCACTTCATGCTGAGTTACTACCGCATAACCTGTATGAAATTGTCCATTCATATCTGCATATCTACTGCCATCTATGAAAAGTTCAAATGTAGCATTACAGAGTGGCTTGTCACGTACATTACGTAAGCCCTGAGTCTCTTGTTCCATTAATTGTACACAATCATGCATTGACTCTGATGGGTCAAAGGAGTTGGAGAGTGCAGTTTCCTCAGGTATGGTACCCCCCTCAGACTCTAAAGGGAGCAAAGACGCGAGATTAAGAGTCTGAACCCTGGCAAAGGAAATGTTGGGCGGCAGTAGTAGGGAACATTGGAGACGGAGGTGTCTGGCCATTGAAATATGTTTAGGTTGGACTTGGTTAAGAATGCCATGTACATCATGAGTGGTCTGAACTAGAAGTGGGTGATCAAGAACAATCTCAGAAGCTTTATCTAATAACAGTGAAATTGCGGCTACTACTCTTAAGGTACCGTCACACTAAACGATATCGCTAGCGATCCGTGACGTTGCAGCGTCCTCGCTAGCGATATCGTTTAGTTTGACACGCAGCAGCGATCAGGATCCTGCTGTGATGTCGCTGGTCGCTGAATAAAGTCCAGAACTTTATTTGGTCGTCCGATCGCTGTGTATCGTTGTGTTTGACACCAAAAGCAACGATACCAGCGATGTTTTACACTGGTAACCAGGGTAAACATCGGGTTACTAAGCGCAGGGCCGCACTTAGTAACCCGATGTTTACCCTGGTTACCAGCGTAAAAGTAAAAAAAAAAAAACAGTACATACTCACCTGCGCGTCTGCTTCCTGCTCTGACTGAGATCCGGCCCTAAAGTGAAAGTGAAAGCACAGCGGTGACGTCACCGCTGTGCTGTTAGGGCCGGAGCTCAGTCAGTGTCAGGAAGCAGACGCTGGGGGACGCGCAGGTGAGCATGTACTGTTTGTTTTTTTTACTTTTACGCTGGTAACCAGGGTAAACATCGGGTTACTAAGCGCGGCCCTGCACTTAGCAACCCGATGTTTACCCTGGTTACCCGGGGACCTCTGCATCGTTGGTCGCTGGAGAGCGGTCTGTGTGACAGCTCTCCAGCGATCAAACAGCGACGCTGCAGCGATCGGCATCGTTGTCGCTATCGCTGCAGCGTCGCTTAATGTGACGGTACCTTTACACAAGAAGGTGCGGCTCTAGCTACAGGGTCCAGATGAGCTGATATGTATGCCACAGGTCTCTGTTTGTTTCCATGTTTTTGTGTGAGCACCCCTGTAGCATGTGAGGATATCTCAGCTGCCATCAATTGAAAAGGTTTAGTGTAGTCTGGGAGTCCCAAAGCCGGAGCTGATACCAGTGCTGTTTTCAAAGAGGAAAATGACTGTTTAGCCTCTTCACTGAGTGAATATGGCGTGTTGGCAATACAGTCATATAAAGACTGCATGAGTTGACTTGCATGTATGATCCACTGTCTACAGTGTGAAACAATACCCAGGAAAGCACGCAGCTGTTTGTGATTCCTGGGTTCAAGCATGTTACGTATGGCTTCCGTACGTTGAGGTGTGAGGTGTCTGATGCCCTGTGATATGCAGTGACCTAAGAACACGACTGTTTGTTGACAAGCCTGGAGTTTCTGTCTATTTACTTTACAGCCTTCTTGCGCTAGGAAAATTAAGAAATTAACAGTTGAGGTAACTGCCGTCTGCTCATCAGGGCAACAAATAAGTAAGTCATCTACATACTGTAGAATGACTACTCCTGGTTCTGGGGTGAAATTTTTCAGCACGGTCTGCATTGCTTCAAAGTACAAAGTTGGTGAGTGTACCATACCTTGTGGCAATCTTGTCCATGCTAATTGTTTACCCTTGAATGTAAAGGCAAACAAATGCCAACAGTTCTTATGTAGTGGCACAGAAAAAAATGCGTTTGATAAGTCAATTACCGTAAAATATGCAGCAGTGCTGGGAATTTGAGACAGTAAGGTATGAGGATTCGGTACCACAGGGGTGACCGGTGCCAAAACCTTATTGATTTCCCGTAGGTCGTGCACCATGCGATATTTCACCATAGTTTCTTTGGAGGAAACTTTCTTTTTAACAGGATATAAGGGTGTATTGGCGGGTGACCTGATTTCTACCAAAACACCTTGTAACACATAATCCTGAATTTGTTGAGAAATCGCCAGTTCTTGCTGGGCGCTGATGGGGTATTGCCTAAGCTGAGGTAAAATGGTTCCCGGGGCAGTTTCTAACAGTATAGGAGCTACTGATAAGAATCCTACATCAGTGTCTCCTTTTGCCCATAGGCTGTCAGGAACCCGAGACAAGTCAATTTTTGCTTGTTGAGTGTAAATTTCGGGAAAATCCTCCATTGCCTGTATTCTAACATATTGTTCCAGAGTTTCTGCATCTTCAGGGATGGTCAGCATAACTGTGCCATTTTCTCTAAAATGGATGTTTGCGTGCATTTTACTTAAGACATCAGTACCCAGCAAGCAGGTAGGTGCACCTTTAGCAAATAAAAATTTGGATACAAAGGTTTTAGGGCCAAAGCTCACATTTAAAGGTTTTGTAAAGGGCAACGCCTGAATTTTACCATCATACCCTTCTGCATATGTTACCTTTGAGGATATATTGTCAGGATATGGTAAAAAGTCTTGATTTAAAATGGAGGATGTTGCTCCCGTATCTATCAGAAAAGGTACATTTTTACCCTCAACCTCAACTTGTATTATTGGTCTTCTAGAAGGAAGAGAGACCTGCATAACCTTCAGTCATTCTGAGCTGTCTGTTTGATCAGGCGCTGGGTTATTTATCCTATTTTTGGGTACAAAGGTTCCTGAATCTATATCTGCTTTTCTCTTCCTACATTCCCTTTGGAAATGTCCTGGCTTCTTACAGTAATGACAAGTAAACTTTTGATTAGCAGAGCCAGTATTAGCCTGTGCAATTCTTACTGGCTTAGAATTTTCTCTTAAGTCCATTTCTATCCCTACAGCTTTCTGTCTAGCCAGGTGTGGGTCTTCCAAGGTTCTCCAATCAGGGGTTGCGGCCTTAAGCTTTTCCTTCACTTTTGGAGACAATCCATCTATAAAGGTTTTTGTAACTAACCTCATCATTCCTGAAGCGGTTAGATCCATGCCTTCATCTCTGAAATTATTTTCTACACTTAGATAATATTCGTCTACTGATTGTCCAGATTTCTGAGCCACCACTCCCGTTGTTCCTCTCTGCCTCTGTTTTTCCCTCATGAAAACCATTAAGTGATCTACAAATTGCGTACCTGATTCTATCGTTTGTAAGGCACCATCTCCTGCCTGGGGCCTATGTACCTGTAGATTTGCTAATAGCTCCTGGAAGAGTCCAGGAGTCATTTTCATTCTACATAATTCTTCTCCATCTGCCCAAACTCCAGCGTGAGTCTGCATAATTTGCTGTATATATTGTGCAAATCTAACTGGACACTGGGTGGGATCTGGTGCGTTATGCAAGAGAGACATGCCTTCAGCGGGGGACCAAGGGAAATATTGTCGAGTTTGGTGATATCTAGTTCCCATTACTCCGTCAGCACCAGGTTCCCTAAAGGGTCTTGGTACTACCCTAACAGGGGCAAGTACAGCGCCATGTCTAGGTGTACCACAGGCTAGGCAATCATTTCTCCAGTCTGGATTTTGTTGTCCACAGTGCGGACATACCCATCCTCCTGGTCCGGCTAAACTTTGAGGTGGTGTTTGGAGAAAAGATGGGGCATGTGGGTTAAGGTATGGGGGTGGGGTGTTCTTATATTCCACATTTTGTTTTTCTCCATAGCCTGCGGGTCTAATACACCACTTTTTATTCTGTTGATTATATGTCCATCCCTCTTTTTCTGCTACCCTAGAGACATCAATCAACGCTTGGATCTGATCTATCCATTTCTTGTCTCTGATTATGCCCTTTTTTTTTTTTCCTGAATTCCTTCCCATTTTTTTCTACTAAAGGCTTCTGCCTTAGTAACTCCAAACTTACTAAAAATCTTTCTCAGCCCCTTAGTGGCATCTTCACCACTTCTCTCCTTTATGATAGTATAGATATCTAATTCTTCTGGTTCCGACTTTGTTTGCTTATTCCCCATTTTCTTATCCTGAGCTTTTTTCTTTTCTTGCCCTAGGTGGCGTTTGGGTATGAGAATACCTCGTTACCTTCTTCCTAAGGAGCTAGGATGTTTAACGGCTTCTGCGTACTGTGTTGATGTAAGAAAATCCTGATTCCTACACCTATAGCAAACAACACAAATGCAACCAGACAGAGGATCAAAATACAACGTATCTTGTCCCAGGCTAATTTATCTGTCCTGGGCTCATACTATCATACACTTATCCGTCACCAGGTTTTCGTCAAAGACAGGATCAGAGATTGAACATAGGCGCGGAGGTCTCCCCGAAAGGACGCAACCACGTTGCCCAGTGGGACAGTCACTTCTTCTGTTTCAACACCCTGGGCAGCTTATAGGGCTATTCCCAACTTCCACACACCTTCTATTCACATTCACTCTCATTCAATGCCGTACTCCGTGAGGTGGTCAATTCCTAAGTAGTTCAAGAACCCGAGCTATAGGTATCCTCCTCTACTAGAACTACCCGCTAAAGGACACGACACAGAAAATCTTACGGACAGTGCAGGGCAGATATAAGAGATCTAACAGTGTCTCTTACCTGGCCAGGTTTTTATTCATCTGCCGTCCATTATCCCAGATTCTCTTTTCGTTCATATTCTGCCGGTGTTCTTGAAGGAGTACACAGACCTCGGGTCCCTGTTCAGGCGCCAGGAAATGTCGGGACCACACTCAGTCGGAGCAGCCTTTGGAAGTGGGGAATCACCAGAAATAATACACAAGACACGTCTCGTATAGTATATCACTGGGAAGCCTCTGAAGCACGCCTGCCTTCAAGGTGCTATCCCCTCTTTATATAGTTGTACAGGTAGTTTCAGTGGTTATACAAGTTTTGCTTGTTTAAACAAAGAGAGAAAAGAGAAGACAAAAAAAACAGTTTCGGCTATGTGATAGTTTCACAACAAACAAAACAGTACAGTTTCGCCTAAGTGGCAGTTTCACAAACAAAAAATAGGATTTCACACTATAGCTAAAATATCCTTGAATGGACAGGTCAATATTGATCACAAATTCTTTTTGGTTCATTGAGGTAACCATTTTTGTTCCGCTCTTCACACCCCCTTTCTCAATTGTCACTACTCTGACTGAAATCAGTTCTGAACCTAAATCATTCTAATGTCCTACTCTACAGTGCCCCCAGTATTCTAACTCCTAAATGACCCCTTATTAATACTAAACCTTACTCTATCACTATATCTCCCTATCTCCATCCCTAACCCATAAATATATATATATATATATATATATATATATATATATATATATATATATAATTTACTCAGTACATACACATAAGCATGCTGTTTGACATGTTAATACACAATAAAAGAATATCACATAACACATCACTTTACATGTGAAACATACCCGTTTCATTAGGAAAGTGTGCAAAGGTATGCAGGACATAAGCTTAAAATTATTTGTCATTCTTTACACATTTTTAGAGGGCCATTATGTGTCACTCTCTCCAAATTTTTAGATGGTAATTGTGCTGTCATGGTTTGTTTGGAAGTTTTGGCTGGGACCTCAGGGGTTAAGACTTTTCAGCCTCTCTCTGGCTGTGTTAGGGCTTTATATGGCCGCAGCTGGGCTCTGGTCTTTGTCAGTTATACCTCTGACCACGGCTGAGCAGTTTGACCCTTGTGTGCTTGTGTCTTGTGCCTGCTAATGTGTGTTATCCTGTTACTGACCCGGTTCTTTCCCCCATTTTTGCTATTGTCTATTGATTCTGCACTGCTCATTCATTCTGCCTGGTTTCTGACTTCTGCTCCATTCTTACCACTTATTCTGCCTGACCCTGGTACTTTTGCTGCCCTCCCCGGATTCTGACACTTGGCCTGTATTTGATTCATCTTTTGTACCTCACTTCTGTATCTTGCTGACCTTTCGGTTTTGACCTCAGCTCTCCTGACCTTCTCTTTTTCTGTCGGTGCCCGCTGTCCTCCGCTGTCTTCTCTGGAAGCGCTGCGGCTTGCTCCACCTTCGGTTCGACCCCCAGCAGTCAAGTGCAGCAGGTCCTGCACACCAGTTGTTGCTCCCCGTCCCGGTAAGCTTTCCGTGCGCTGCATTTCCCCACTCTTCCAGAACATAGCGGAACACATGTACTGAGTTAGCCTTACCAGTCACGGTGTTCCTCACGTGTGCTTCACTCACTCCAAATTTTAAGAGGGTCATCATGCGGCACTCATTCAAAATGTTTTTCTTCCAGGGTCTATTGCAGTCCCTCCTTCTAATTTTTGGCAGTTCTTGCATTGTCCATATACTGTAGCCTTTGAGAGTTTGAGTCCCTCCTTCATAAATGAAACAGCATGTGTATGACCATGTCAAACACACCATATGCCCAAATAAGGTAGTAAAATGTTAAAATTACATTTACCAGTGACTACCAGTGGGTGTAGTTTTATTTCCTTCTCCACTATGTCATCCACTATAGTCATATGTGATGTCAAAATACGGTGAGAGATGGCCTAGCTATTGAAGGTTGGAGGAGGCAAGATTTTTGTTTGTTTGTTTTTTTGCTCTTTAACCCCTTAGTGACAGAGCCAATTTTGTACTTAATGACCAAGCCAATTTTTACAATTCTGACCACTGTCAGTTTATGAGGTTATAGCTCTGGAATGCTTCAACGTATCCCACTGATTCTGAGACTGTTTTCTCATGATGTATTGTACTTCATGTTAGTGGTAATATTTCTTCGATATAACTTGCATTTATTTATGAAAATAATTGAAATTTGGCAAAAATGTTAAAAATTTTGCAATTTTCAAATTTTAATTTTTGCACCCTTAAATCAGAGAGTGGTATCACACAAGATAGTTAATAAATAACATTTCCCACATGTCAACTTTGCATCAGCACAATTTTGGAAACCTAGTTTTTTTGTTAGGATGTTATAAAGGTTAAAATTTGACCAGTGATTTCTCATTTTCCAACAAAATTTACAAAGCCATTTTTTTAGGGACCACCTCACATTTGAAGTGAGTTTAGGGGATCAATATAACAGAAAATACCCAAAAGTGACACCATTCTAAAAATTGCAGCCCTCATCAAACTACATTCAAGAAGTTTATTAACCCTTCAGGTGCTTCACGAGAACTAAAGAAATGTGGAAAGAAAAATGGAATATTTTACTTTTTTCACCAAAAATTTACTCTGGAACCATTTTTTTTACTTTCACAAGGGCATCAGGAGAAAATGGACCACAAAATTTGTTGTGAAATTTCTCCTGAGTATGCCGATACCTCATATGTGGGGGAAAGCCACTGCTTGAGTGCATGGCAGGACTCAGAAGGGAGGGAGCACCATTTGACTTTTTGAACGCAAAGTTGGCTGAAATCAATGGTGGCTCCATGTCGCGTTTGGAGACCGCCTCATGTACCTAAACAGTGGAAACCCCCCAATTCTAACTCCAACCTTAACTCCAACACACCCCTAACCCCAATCCCAACCATAACTTTAGCCACAACCATAACCCCAACACACCAATAACCCTAATCCCAATCCTAATCTTAACCCTAACCACAAACCTAACCCCAACCCTAACCATAACCCTAACACACCCCTAACCCTAATCCCAACCCTAACTGTAATCCCAACCATAGCCACAACCCTAACCCTAGCTCAACCCTAACTGTAGCACATCCCTAACCCTAACTTTAGCCCAACTCACTTTAACCCAACCCTAACCCTAACTTTAGCCCAACTCACTTTAACCCAACCCTAACCCTAACTTTAGCCCATCTAACTTTAGCCCAGCTCTAACCCTAATGGAAAAATGGAAATAAATACATTTTTTTATTTTATTATTTTTAGTTAACTAAGGAGGTGATAAAGGGAGGTTTGATTTACTATTTTTTTATTTTGATAACTGTGATAGGGTCTATCATACTGATCAAAATAAGCCAATAGTAAAAATTTCCTATTGTTGCAGGGTGTCGGCCGTCAGATCTCGGTGGGCGCACTGCGCATGCACCCGCCAATTTCTCTTGGAAGAAGATTCTGTCAGCCCGGGGGACTTCACGGGGGGTTGCAGGGACAACGGAGGTACCGTGGGGATCGGGGGACCTTATTTCTTCCTCTGATGTGGACTTTTTTTTGTGATCGCTGTTATACCGTAAAAACCAACCTGAATCATGTTCTCTGGGGTCTCTGCTACCCCCTGGTAGCTGAGACCCCGGAGAAATTCCTACTCTGAGGGGCACTGTACCCTTATTCCTCAGCGCTGCTAAAAAGCAGCTCAGTGGCATAAGTACCCTTAACTGATGCCGCTAAAAGGCGTATCAGCAGTCTTTAAGGGATTAATTTTGCCTTATACCGTGGAATCCAGAAGTCTAGATACACTATATAAAAAGACACACATGCATGTTTTTCTCAATATCTAACATGAAATCAGAATAAACCTTTCCCATTTTAGTTCAATTAGGATTGCTATAAGTATTAATATTTGCCAAATGTCAGACTAATGAGAGAAAGAATGTTTTAATGCATTATTATTTTGGTGAAAATTTAGCAATTTGAAACTTTGAATTCTTATACTCTTGAATCAGAGAGATGTGTCACACAAAAGAGTTAATAAGTAACATTTCCCACATGTCTACTTTACATCAGCACATTTTTTAACCAATTTTTTTTGTTAGGAAGTTATAAGGGTTAAAAGTTGACTCATTTTCCCAACATTTACAAAAATATTTTTTTAGGGACCACATCACATTTGAAGTGACTTTGAGGGGTTTATATGACAGAAAGTACCCAAAAGTGACAACATTCTAAAAGCTGCACCCCTCAAGGTGCTC
Organism: Ranitomeya variabilis; assembly: GCF_051348905.1. Taxonomy (NCBI): domain Eukaryota; kingdom Metazoa; phylum Chordata; class Amphibia; order Anura; family Dendrobatidae; genus Ranitomeya; species Ranitomeya variabilis. Next base: position 716,309,021 of record NC_135233.1, on the reverse strand, counting down.
AAAACCACATTCAAGTAGTCTATTAACCCTTCAGGTGCTTCACAGGAATTTTTGGAATGTGGAAAAAAATGAGCATTTAACTTTTGTCACAAAACTTTTTTTCAGTTTCTCCTAAGCATGCCGATACCCCAAATGTGGGGGAAAACAACTGTTTGGTCATACGGCAGAGTTTGGAACGGAAGGAGCGCCATTTTTCTTTTTGAATACAAAATTTGCTGGAGTAATTAGTAGACGCCATGTCGCATTTCGAGAGCCCCTGATGTGCCTAAACAGTGAAAATCCCCCACAAGTGACATCATTTAGAAACTAGACCCCTCACGGAACTGATCTAGATGTGTGGTGAGCACATTGAACCCTCAGGTGCTTCACAGAAGTTTATAACTTTGAGCCGTGAAAAGAAAAAATAATCACGTTTTCCTCACAAATATTTTTTAGGCCAATATTTAGCATTTTCATAAAGGTAACAGGAGAAATTGCACCATACAATTTGTAATGAAATTTCTCCTGAGCACGCCGATATGAGGAAGAAAACTACTGTTTGGGTGCATGGCAAGGCTCGGAAGGTAAGGAGTGTCATATGAATTTTTGAATGTAAAATTTCCTGGAATCATTAGTGGATGCTATGTCCTGTTTGAAGAGCCCCTGATGTGCTTAAACAGTGGAAACTCCCCACAAGTGACCCATTTTTAAACCTATATGACTCAAGTAATGTATTTAGATGTGTGTTGGGCACCTTGAACCCCCTGGTGCTTCAAAAAGTTTATAAAGTTGAGCTGTGAAAATAAAATAATCACATTTTCCCGCTGATACCCCATGTGGGAAGAAATACTACTTTTGAGGCACAGTGCAAAGCTCAGAAAGGAAGAGATTTTGCTGGAATGGTTTGAGGGTGTCATGTCACATTGGCAGAGCCCCTGAAGTGCCAGAACAGAAACTCCTCATATGTGAACTCATTTTACAAACTACACTCCCAAATTAATTCATCTAGGTGTGCAGTGATCATATTGACACCACATGTGCCTCCCAGAATTTTTTACCATTGAGCGAAGAAGAAAGAATAAATTGCATTTTTACCACTAAAATGTTGTTTTAGACCCAAGTTTTTATTTTTTTAAGGGCTAGTAGGACTTTTTTTTTAACAACAAACAGGTTCATTTTTTCCTGAGTGCGCCAATACCCTACATGTAATTGGAAAATATTTTTCAGGCACAGTGCAAAGCTCAGAAGGGAAGGAGCCCCACACTATAGTGCAGATTTTTCATTTGCAAATGCCATGACCCAGTAGGAGAGCCCCTGAGTTGCAAGAACAGCAGAACCCCCCATAAATGACTCCATTTCACAAACTACACCTCTCAACGAATTCATCTAGGGGTACAGTGATCATACTGACACCACTGGTGTGTCACAGAATTTTATACCATTGGGCAGTGAAGGAAAAATAACTACATTTTTACCATCCAAATTTTGTTTTAGCCCCATATTTTACATTTTCATAATTTTCATACAAGAAGTGGGTAAAAATGGCATCATAATTTGTCCCACAATTTCTACTGAACGTGGCAATACCTCATAAGTGGCTGTACAGTACTGCTTAACATATGGAGAGAATCAGGGATGGGGTGCTATTTGCATCATGAAGTGCAGATTTCCTAGAATAGTTTGTGGACTCCATGTACAGAGCCCCTAATTGCTAAAAGAGCAGAATACCCAATCAAGTGGCACTGGCCCCAGTTTGGAAATGATAGTTCTTTGGGAATTTATCTAGAGGTGTAGTGGTGATTTTGAGTCCATGGGTGTTTTCCAGAAACAAGCAGCAATGAATGTTGTGGAGTGAAAATTGCAGACTGCCATTGTAGTGACCAGTATGTTGTAATAACCAGTACGTTATGCCCAGTTCATGTGGAGACATGCACCCATAAGTTAGGCAGGCTCTCATCGCTTCAGAAATGCCAAACATGTGAACGGTATATGTGGTTTATGTACACAGTGGGGCGCAGAAGGGAGGGGGCATTTAGATTTGGATTTGTCCCACTATGGGACTATCATTTTTTACAGGCTGATCGCTTGTATAGCATGGTGGTGCAGCAGCATCCCCATGCTATGCAAACTGTCAGCTCTGCGCAAACAGATAAAGTTGCTGAACATGCACTGCGCATGATCAGCACCTTACCTAGCTCTGGTGACCCGGATGTGGTCATGACATCAGGTCACCATGGCAATGATTGGGACCCTGCTATGACGTTGCAGGGTCTCCGATCCAAAGTCTTCCCTCTGTCTGTTTCCGAAATGCTGCGATCGCAATCGATCACAGTATTTAGGAGGTTAAAGTGCCAGGAGCAGTGCGGGACCACTCCTGGCACTTAGTGCTGGGTGTCAGCTGTGAGAGTCAGCTGACACCTAGTGGCGATCGCGCACACATAGCTGTGTGCACGCAAAATCGCTGGGACATAGACATACGTCCCAGGTCAATTAGACCCAGGTCACAGGGATGTAGGGATACGTCCAAGGTTGGAAAGGGGTTAAAGATTACTTATCACCAATCTGATTTCACTGATTATAAGTTATTGTTAAAAGTGCTCACATGCAAACCTAATGTCCCCTGAAAGATCACGACTTTCTAACAACAATTTTCTGGACTTCCAAGTTGTAGGATCCTGGCATGCAGAATATCGAGTGGGTAGAGGTGCACGTTTAGCATGTCTGGATCCCATAACTTGATTCTGGACTGACTTTTGCTACAAAGTCAAGACCTTTTGGGGGACATTCGGTTTACACATAAGCACTTTTGACAGTAAATGGAAAATCACCAATCTGACACTGCCCCCTCTTTTATTAAGTATAAAAGGCACCTCCAGATTGGTGATATATGAACTTTAGGTAAGCATCCCTTTGATTGTGACAATTCATTTCTGCTATTCTCAACCCTACTAAATGCCTGGTTTCTCCAAACAAACTGTAGGGGTCTGTCTGTATGTGGTTACGGTATATCCTACTTCATGGCATGTGGGCATCCATAAGGGGTGGTTATGTTGTAGCTGTTTGTTCTGACTCAAACTCAGCTTTCGGGATCACCAGTGAGGCCAAATTGTGGAACTTGACCCTCCCAATCGTGAGTGCTAGAAGAAAAAAATGCACCATGTTGTGAGCAAAACAATTCAATTTATTACCCTGTGAGCAGGTTTCTTATACCATTTACAGACAATATAGTTCCTATTGGAAATTTCCATCGCCTGCCCTTGAGATTTTCAGCTGTATGTCTTTTCAAATATACTGACCATAACACACAGTTTATCAAGGCCTTTGCATATAAGAAAGGAAAATATTAGACCACATATGAAATCTTAAGAAAAATATGAAAGAAAATATTAGACTATGAGACTAGTTAATACTAAAAAATATAGAATATATAAAAATGTTAACACTTCTATAGCAATTTTGCACTTTTGTAAATTATATAACCAATACAACAGGGTTAGTTGGTATCTACACAGGGGCTTCTGACTTACAGGTCTAGTACACATAAGGGGACATGTTGCCTGCTTCACCCATCCACTCTCAGGCTATGTGCACACGTCAGGATTTTGTCAGGATTTTGTCAGGCTTTTTCATCAGGTTTTGTAGCCAAAACCAGGAGTGGGTTTCTAAATGCAGAAGTGGTGCATATGTTTCTATTATACTTTTCCTCTAATTGTTCCACTCCTGGTTTTGGCTACAAATCCTGAGGAAAAATCCTGAGGAAAAATCCTGAGAAAATCCTGACAAAATCCTGACGTGTGCACATAGCCTCAGTGTGGACACCCACTCCCCATCAAAAGTTGTGGGGTCTATAATACATCTCGGATGATTTTCTAGTGGAACTCTTGACACATTTACTATTCAATAGTTTGGATATTACATATATCAGCACTTTTATGGCTATATAAAGCTATAAACAGCATAACTACATCTGCTTGAAAGTCTGTATAATGCCAGAAATCCAACCCACTAAGGCCTTAAATTAGTTTGCAGGATTCAAAAAGGAGAATATATTTGCCCACCAGGAGTCTTTGTTTGTATCGTTTTTTTGTAAGTATTTATCTCTAAGTTCACTTATTTTATGTGTATGCTTTGTGGTGTCAATACCTCCCATAGTTCCAGAGATAGGGATAATTACGGCATAGCCTTGGAAGATATTGTACTGTGTGTGCAGATCCAACATTCTTTTGGTTTTTCTCTTTCCATGTCTTTTATAAGAGAAGTATGGTGTTGTATAAGTTTATTGTCCCAGTCCATGTTTAACATTTTAGCCAGTGTCTTTGCTGGGGGCAATAACCTTGCTTCTCCAGGAGGACAATTAGTAGAACAGTCATTCTGTCAGTGGAGTGTATGAGACAGTGCAGGGGGAACCATATGAGAGGGCAGTTATGTATCCACCAGAAAGTGCTTAGAAGCATGCTGAACCGCTGGAGTGCACTGTAATCCCATCATCTGTTAACCAAGACATGTGGCTGCTAACTGCCCCCTGATGGATGAGCCCATGGACTGCAGGTTTACTTGATGGGTATCTATGTATGCTCAGACTGTCTGCACCATGGATACAGATGCTGCACGAAGTGAACCCCATTTGTGCCAGGTACGCATCAAAGGGTACCAATTGGAGGCTCTCTTGATCTCAGGGAGCCTAGCGGCATTTGTCTGTGGGTCATTGATTGCCGAGGAAAGCCCCATTGGCTGGAAAATTGAGGTTGTGTGTATATACAGCGACCTCTGGGACTATACGACGATGGAGGTTACCTTTTCTTCCCAGTGTGGGGAGAGTAAACACACAGTGGGAGTGGTAAAGACCCTTCCGTACAAGACTGTTTTGTGAAGATACTTGCCTCTGTTCTGGTCCCTATGGAAGAGCAAAACTAATCCTCCCAAGGTACAGGTATATCCAAGCGCTGAAACCAAAGATCCTGAGTTAGTGATACCTGGTGTAGAGGGGTCACTGTCATAGGATTCCCCTATAGATCTTGTCATGAAAGGTTGAGCAGACCACATCAGTTCTAGAGCTGGAAGTATCCTGAGGTATTTTTGGGAAGGTTCAGCTCCAGGATCCTACACTAACTTGGACACAGGAACATGTGCTAATGATAAATGGGATAGCACAGCAACCTAGCGTAGAGACGTTTTTTCCTCATATGGCAGTTAACAAGGAGATATTATACCAGGTTGACAAAATCCATGACAAAGTAATGGAACAACTGGTAGTGCCCCAATCATTCCGCTGGAAGGTGCTTAAGATGGCCCACAAACACATGCTGGGAGGTCATCTGGGAGTTAAAAAACAGAAGAGCGTAATCTGCAGTGGTTCTTTTGGCCTGAGATCTATGTCGAGGTTCAAATGCTTTGTGAATTTGGCCCAGAATGTCAGCTGACCACACCCACAGCAAACTTCCGTACTGTAGTTGACTGGTCCCTCTGCCTGTTATAGAGGTACCTTTTGAGGGGATTGCTATGGATCTAGAAGGGCCAATAGTGAAATCAGCCCAGAGCCTCCAACACATTTAGTAGATTATGTGTCATGATTCTCAATGGCGAGAGAACATAGCCCAGCATATATGAGAACTAGCTCTTGGAAGATGGAAACTATACTGACCATGAACTAAACCTGCCGCACAACTAGAAGTGGCCGGGTAGCATGCCTACGTTTTTTTATCCCTAGATGCCCAGCGCCAGCCGGAGAACTACCTAATCCTAGCAGAGGAAAAGACAGTCCTGGCTCACCTCTAGAGAAATTTTCCCAAAAGGCAGACAGAGGCCCCCACATATATTGGCGGTGATTTAAGATGAAATGACAAACGTAGTATGAAAATAGGTTTAGCAAAATCGAGGTCCGCTTACTAGATAGCATGAAGACAGAAAGGGCACTTTCATGGTCAGCAGAAAACCCTATCAAAACACCATCCAGAAATTACTTTAAGACTCTAGCATTAACTCATAACACCAGAGTGGCAATTTCCGCTCACAAGAGCTTTCCAGACACAGTAACGAAACAGCAGCTGTGAACAGGAACAAAATGCAAAAACACACAAGGACAAAAGTCCAACTTAGCTGGGAGTTGTCTAGTAGCAGGAACATGCACAGAAAGGCTACTGATTACATTGTTGACCGGCATGAAACTGACAGAGGAGCAAGGTTATATAGCGACTCCCACATCCTGATAGGAGCAGGTGAACAGAGGGGATGATGCACACAAGTTAAATTCCACAAGTGGCCACCGGGGGAGCCCAGAATCCAATTTCACAACAGTACCCCCCCCTCAAGGAGGGGGCACCGAACCCTCACCAGAACCACCAGGGCGATCAGGATGAGCCCTATGAAAGGCACGGACAAGATCGGAGGCATGAACATCAGAGGCAGTGACCCAAGAATTATCCTCCTGACCGTATCCCTTCCATTTGACCAGATACTGGAGTTTCCGTCTGGAAACACGAGAGTCCAAGATCTTTTCCACAACGTACTCCAACTCACCCTCAACCAACACCGGAGCAGGAGGCTCAACGGAAGGCACAGCTGGTACCTCATACCTGCGCAACAATGACCGATGAAAAACATTATGAATCGAAAAGGATGCAGGGAGGTCCAAACGGAAGGACACAGGGTTAAGAATCTCCAATATCTTGTACGGGCCGATGAACCGAGGCTTAAACTTAGGAGAAGAAACCCTCATAGGGACAAAACGAGAAGACAACCACACCAAGTCCCCAACACAAAGCCGAGGACCAACACGACGACGGCGGTTGGCAAAAAGCTGAGTCTTCTCCTGGGACAACTTCAAATTGTCCACCACCTGCCCCCAAATCTGATGCAACCTCTCCACCACAGCATCCACTCCAGGACAATCCGAAGATTCCACTTGACCGGAGGAAAATCGAGGATGAAACCCCGAATTACAGAAAAACGGGGACACCAAGGTGGCAGAGCTGGCCCGATTATTGAGGGCGAACTCCGCCAAAGGCAAAAAAGCAACCCAATCATCCTGATCCGCAGACACAAAACACCTCAAATATGTCTCCAAGGTCTGATTAGTCCGCTCGGTCTGGCCATTAGTCTGAGGATGGAAAGCAGACGAAAAAGACAAATCTATGCCCATCCTAGCACAGAATGCCCGCCAAAATCTAGACACGAATTGGGTCCCTCTGTCAGAAACGATATTCTCCGGAATACCATGCAAACGAACAACATTTTGAAAAAACAGAGGAACCAACTCGGAAGAAGAAGGCAACTTAGGCAAGGGAACCAGATGGACCATCTTAGAGAAACGGTCACACACCACCCAGATGACAGACATCTTCTGAGAAACAGGCAGATCCGAAATAAAATCCATCGAGATGTGCGTCCAAGGCCTCTTCGGGATAGGCAAGGGTAACAACAGTCCACTAGCCCGAGAACAACAAGGCTTGGCCCGAGCACAAACGTCACAAGACTGCACAAAGCCTCGCACATCTCGTGACAGGGAAGGCCACCAGAAGGACCTTGCCACCAAATCCCTGGTACCAAAGATTCCAGGATGACCTGCCAACGCAGAAGAATGAACCTCAGAGATGACTCTACTGGTCCAATCATCAGGAACAAACAGTCTGCCAGGTGGGCAACGATCAGGTCTATCCGCCTGAAACTCCTGCAAGGCCCGCCGCAGGTCTGGAGAAACGGCAGACAATATCACTCCATCTTTAAGGATACCTGTGGGCTCAGAATTACCAGGGGAGTCAGGCTCAAAACTCCTAGAAAGGGCATCCGCCTTAACATTCTTAGAACCCGGTAGGTAAGACACCACAAAATTAAACCGAGAGAAAAACAACGACCAGCGCGCTTGTCTAGGATTCAGGCGCCTGGCAGACTCAAGGTAAATTAAATTTTTGTGGTCAGTCAATACCACCACCTGATGTCTGGCCCCCTCAAGCCAGTGACGCCACTCCTCAAAAGCCCACTTCATGGCCAAAAGCTCCCGATTCCCAATATCATAATTCCGCTCGGCGGGCGAAAATTTACGGGAAAAAAAAGCACAAGGTCTCATCACGGAGCAGTCGGAACTTCTCTGCGACAACACCGCCCCAGCTCCGATTTCAGAAGCGTCGACCTCAACCTGAAAAGGAAGAGCAACATCAGGCTGACGCAACACTGGGGCGGAAGAAAAGCGGCGCTTGAGCTCCCGAAAGGCCTCCACAGCATCAGGGGACCAATCAGCAACATCAGCACCCTTCTTAGTCAAATCAGTCAATGGTTTTACAACATCAGAAAAACCAGCAATAAATCGACGATAAAAGTTAGCAAAGCCCAAAAATTTCTGAAGACTCTTAAGAGAAGAGGGTTGCGTCCAATCACCAATAGCCTGAACCTTGACAGGATCCATCTCGATGGAAGAGGGGGAAAAAATGTATCCCAAGAAGGAAATCTTCTGAACCCCAAAAACACACTTAGAACCCTTCACACACAAGGAATTAGACCGCAAAACCTGAAAAACCCTCCTGACCTGCTGGACATGAGAGTCCCAGTCATCCGAAAAAATCAGAATATCATCCAGATACACAATCATAAATTTATCCAAATAATCGCGGAAAATGTCATGCATAAAGGACTGGAAGACTGAAGGGGCATTTGAAAGACCAAAAGGCATCACCAAATACTCAAAATGGCCCTCGGGCGTATTAAATGCGGTTTTCCACTCATCCCCCTGCTTGATTCGCACCAAATTATACGCCCCACGGAGATCAATCTTAGAGAACCACTTGGCCCCCTTTATACGAGCAAACAAATCAGTAAGCAGTGGTAACGGATATTGATATTTAACCGTGATTTTATTCAAAAGTCGATAATCAATACACGGCCTCAAAGAGCCGTCTTTCTTAGACACAAAGAAAAAACCGGCTCCTAAGGGAGATGACGAAGGACGAATATGTCCCTTTTCCAAGGACTCCTTTATATATTCTCGCATAGCAGCGTGTTCAGGCACAGACAGATTAAATAAACGACCCTTAGGGTATTTACTACCCGGGATCAAGTCTATGGCACAATCGCACTCCCGGTGCGGAGGTAGTGAACCAACCTTGGGTTCTTCAAAAACGTCACGAAAGTCAGACAAGAATTCAGGAATCTCAGAGGGAATAGATGATGAAATGGAAACCAAAGGTACGTCCCCATGAGTTCCTTTACATCCCCAGCTTAACACAGACATAGCTCTCCAGTCGAGGACTGGGTTATGAGATTGCAGCCATGGCAATCCCAGCACCAAAACATCATGTAGATTATACAGCACCAGAAAGCGAATAACCTCCTGGTGATCCGGATTAACACGCATAGTCACTTGTGTCCAGTATTGTGGTTTATTACTAGCCAATGGGGTGGAGTCAATCCCTTTCAGAGGTATCGGAGCCTCCAATGGCTCCAAATCATACCCACAGCGTTTGGCAAAGGACCAATCCATAAGACTCAAAGCAGCGCCAGAGTCGACATAGGCGTCCGCGGTAATAGATGACAAAGAGCAAATCAGGGTCACAGATAGAATAAACTTAGACTGTAAAGTGCTAATTGAAACAGACTTGTCAGGCTTCTTAGTACGCTTAAAGCATGCTGATATAACATGAGTTGAATCACCACAATAGAAGCACAACCCATTTTTTCGTCTAAAATTCTGCCGCTCGCTTCTGGACAGAATTCTATCACATTGCATATTTTCTGGCGTTTTCTCAGTAGACACCGCCAAATGGTGCACAGGTTTGCGCTCCCGCAGACGCCTATCGATCTGAATAGCCATCGTCATGGACTCATTCAGACTCGCAGGCACAGGGAACCCCACCATAACATCCTTAATGGCATCAGAGAGACCTTCTCTGAAAATCGCCGCCAGGGCGCACTCATTCCACTGAGTAAGCACAGACCATTTGCGGAATTTTTGGCAGTATATTTCAGCTTCATCTTGCCCCTGAGACAAGGACATCAAGGCCTTTTCTGCCTGAAGCTCTAAATGAGGTTCCTCATAAAGCAACCCCAAGGCCAGAAAAAACGCATCCACATTGAGCAACGCAGGATCCCCTGGTGCCAATGCAAAAGCCCAGTCTTGAGGGTCGCCCCGGAGCAAGGAAATTACAATCCTGACCTGCTGTGCAGGGTCTCCGGCAGAGCGAGACTTCAGGGACAAAAACAATTTGCAATTATTTTTAAAATTTTGAAAGTGAGATCTATTCCCCGAGAAGAATTCAGGCAAAGGAATTCTAGGCTCAGACATAGGTGCATGAACAACAAAATCTTGCAAATTTTGTACCTTTGTGGCGAGATTATTCAAACCTGTAGCTACACTCTGAAGATCAATTTGAAACAGGTGAACACAGAGCCATTCAAGGATTAGAAGGAGAGGAAGAGAGGAAGGCTGCAGTATAGGCAGACTAGCAAGTGATTCAATTAAGAGCACACTCAGAACTAGAGGGAAAAAAAAAAAAAAAAATTGTTGCAGACTTCTTTTTTCTCTCCTTTCTCAGCCAGTAATTTAACCCTTTTTTGGGCCGGTCAAACTGTCATGATTCTCAATGGCGAGAGAACATAGCCCAGCATATATGAGAACTAGCTCTTGGAAGATGGAAACTATACTGACCATGAACTAAACCTGCCGCACAACTAGAAGTGGCCGGGTAGCATGCCTACGTTTTTTTATCCCTAGATGCCCAGCGCCAGCCGGAGAACTACCTAATCCTAGCAGAGGAAAAGACAGTCCTGGCTCACCTCTAGAGAAATTTTCCCAAAAGGCAGACAGAGGCCCCCACATATATTGGCGGTGATTTAAGATGAAATGACAAACGTAGTATGAAAATAGGTTTAGCAAAATCGAGGTCCGCTTACTAGATAGCATGAAGACAGAAAGGGCACTTTCATGGTCAGCAGAAAACCCTATCAAAACACCATCCAGAAATTACTTTAAGACTCTAGCATTAACTCATAACACCAGAGTGGCAATTTCCGCTCACAAGAGCTTTCCAGACACAGTAACGAAACAGCAGCTGTGAACAGGAACAAAATGCAAAAACACACAAGGACAAAAGTCCAACTTAGCTGGGAGTTGTCTAGTAGCAGGAACATGCACAGAAAGGCTACTGATTACATTGTTGACCGGCATGAAACTGACAGAGGAGCAAGGTTATATAGCGACTCCCACATCCTGATAGGAGCAGGTGAACAGAGGGGATGATGCACACAAGTTAAATTCCACAAGTGGCCACCGGGGGAGCCCAGAATCCAATTTCACAACAATTATGTAACTCGTTACCCAGGAGCGATTTAACTTTGTCAAATAAAGGTCGTTTTATTTAACTTGCCTGGGTCACTGTCTCACTAAATTCACTGGCGGAAACGCCGCTGCATTACAAGTTACACTTTTGCAGTGACTGGCATTGATCCAGCTGGGCTTTCCCTCAACTTTCACTGAGGTGGCTATGGCCAGCTGAACTTGGAATTGGCTATCAAACATCAAACCATGGATCTAGACTCTTTCTCACATGTTTGCATACCACCCAAACACCTGGATTCAGCTGATGTACATCTGCACTTGCATTAGGACCTGGAATGGATGAAAACACATGTTTATGCCCCACATCAAGTCTTTCCTTGAAGGCCTGGACATAGGCTGTCATAGTTCCGAATTGCATATGTAACACTTCTTGGAAATACAGACCCGGTGAACTACCAAAACGGACTTCAAAAGGGGACAAGCATGTCTTTCTATTTGGAGTGTGTCTGACTGACAAGAATGCAATGCACAAGCACTCTGCCTAGTTCTTTCTTGTGTCTGACATGGCCTTTTGAATTTTTAGCTTAAGTGTCCCATTTAATTTCTCCACTTGACACTGCTGCTCGACAGTGAATACTGCTGTTCAGTTTACTTGTAGTGAGAATACCAAAGTCCTTCTCTTGATCTGTAATCCCAAGTATACTCCCATTTACTGTATATGCAGCAATAGGATTGCTCCATCCTAGGTGCATTACTTTACATTTATCTATATTTAATCTCATTTGCCAAGTGTTTTCCCATTCAGTCATCTTATTCAGATCGTTCTGCAATATTGTAATGTCAAGGTCAGATTTTAATATCATACATAGTTTGGTGTCGTCAGCAAAGACTGACACTTTGCTCTCAATCCCATCCACAAGGTCATTAATAAAGAGGTTAAAAAGAATTGGTCCTAGCACATATCCCTGCAGTACCCCACTGCTGACTATATCCCATTTAGAGAACATACCTGTTATGATATATCTTTGCTTACTGTCATTTAGCCAGTTCCTTACCTATCTATATACAGTTTCCTCCAGTCCTTTCTTCTGTAGCTTCAGTATAAAGCTATTATGTGGAACAGTATCAAATGCCTTTGCAAAGTCCAGATAAATCACATCACCAACATCCAGATTTGCACTTACCTCCTCATAGAAACTCAACATGTTAGTTAGACACAATCTATCCTTCATGAATCCGTGCAGGTTGTCAGTTATTATATTACTATCTACAATACTGTATATTTCTGCAGGTTATCTCTTATAATGCCCTCAAAAATTTTGCACACTACTGATGTCAGTGTAATAATTATAGGGAATAACTCAGGAGTAGTGTTGAGCATTCCGATACCGCAAGTATCGGGTATCGGCCGATACTTGCGGGTATCGGAATTCCGATACCGAGATCCGATACTTTTGTGGTATCGGGAATCGGTATCGGGATTAATATCAATGTGTAAAAGAAAGAATTAAAATAAAAAATAGGGATATACTCACCTCTCCGACGCAGCCTGGACTTTACCGCCGTAACCGGGAGCCGTTGTACCTAAAAATGCACGCCACTGCTTTGTGATTGGTCACGTAGCGGTCATGCGACCGCTACGGACCAATCAGAGTGCAGTGACCTCATCTAAGGCCCTTCAAGCGTGCATTCTTAGATACAACGGCTCCCGGTTACGGCGGTAAAGTCCAGGGGCCGCCGGAGAGGTGAGTATATCCCTATTTTTTATTTTAATTCTTTATTTTACACATTGATATGGATCCCAGGGCCTGAAGGAGAGTTTCCTCTCCTTCAGACCCTGGGAACCATCAGGATACCGTCCGATACTTGGTGTCCCATTGACTTGTATGGGTATCGGGTATCGGTATCGGCCGATACTTTCCGATACCGATACTTTCAAGTATCGGACGGTATCGCTCAACACTACTCAGGATACTCTTTGCATGGAACAAGACAACTACAGGACACAGTTTTATAAGTGGTAAAGTCTATATTATCACATGGTGATTCAAGCAGGTGCAGAGAGAAACTCAAGTCCACAACACTTGGTGTAAACATTAAATGCAGCTTAGCAGTCTATAGGGAACTTCAGAGGAAAATACAATCACGCAGAAAGTCTATGAAGCACAATTATTCTTGAGGATACTTGACACGAATAAGTCCTTGCTTAGTCCAAAACACAGATAGATATGCTTATAAGGCAGTTCAAATAATATCTTAGCTGAACCAGGGAGGCCTGGATAATAGTCTCAGGTTTTTGCAGAGCAGCAACAGCTTACATGTCCAGCAAATGCAGAAGGAAGTAAACACGAGCAGCAGATGAAGGAGGATTACTGGAAACTGGTGAATGCAGCAGGAACTCAGAGCAGAGTAGCAGGATCACCACACAGGTTCACAGGAGCAGGTATACAGCCAGGGAGTAATCAGAGTCAGGAGCTGGATGCAAGGCAGAATACTCTAGCACAGACTGAAGGCTGGGGTGGAGTTTTATAGCAGGAAGACATAGTGCACATGAGACCAAAGACGCCATCTGGGAAAAAGGCAGTAATGCATATAAGGTAAAAAAATGTTCAGAGTCCTGACATTACTCCCTCCTTAGAAGCGGCCTCAGGATGATCCTGGACCTGGTTTCTCAGGGAATCTCTGATGAAAATGAGAAATCTTCTGTTGGGCATTGATGTTTTCCACAGGTTCCCAAGAGTCTTCCTCAGGGGGATATCCCTGCCATCTTATCAGATATTGGAGTCGATTCCTGCGAATCCTGGAATCAACAATTTCCTCCACCACAAATTGTTCTTGCCCATCAATCACCACAGGCTGCGGAGGTGGCACAACACGTCCCTGGAAGGTATTAGGAGATACAGGCTTTAGTAAAGATACATGAAAAACTGGATGTACCTTTATAGTCCTAGGCAGCTTCAGCCGGCAGGCCACAGAGCTCACAATACCGTTGATCTTGAAAGGGCCAATGAATTTCTGTCCAAGTTTTTGTGAAGGAACGTTTAACTTCAGATTCTTAGTTGCTAACCACACAGAGTCTCTCCTACCTTGAACATGGGTGCAGGTTTACGGAATCTATCAGCCGATCTCTTATAAAGTTCTTGAGCTGTGGTCAGGGATTCCTTCAGAACCTCCAGATTTTGCCTCATCGCAGTCAGCCTTTCCTCTACTGCCGGAACCGGAGAATTAATTGGAGACCTAAGTAAGATACACGGATGATAACCCAGATTGGCAAAGAAAGGTGTAAATTTAGTGCAGGCGCTCTGAGAATTGTTATATGAAAATTCGGCTAATGGCAGCAACTCCAACCAATCATCCTGGAGATGGCTGACATAGCATCTTAGATATTGTTCCAGCGTCTGGTTGGTACGCTCAGTCTGACCATTTGTCTGGGGATGGTAAGCGGAAGAGAGGCAGACATTAATATTGAGTGCAGAGCAAAACCCCTTCCAGAATCTTGAAGTGAACTGTACTCCACGGTCAGAGATGATCTCATCCGGAACCCCATGCAACCGAAAGACATTCTGTATAACCAAGTTCACTGTATCTTTAGCTGAAGGGAGGCCGGTGCATGGAACAAAATGAGCAGCTTTAGTCAGGCGATCAACTACCACCATGATTGTATTCATGCCCCCCGATGTAGGCAGCTCCACAATAAAGTCCACTGATATATACCCCCAAGGGCGGAACGGAACAGGTAATGGTTGTAGAAGACCCGTAGGTACCACATGAGGAGTCTTGTAATGAGCACATACCTCGCAAGAGAGAACATAGTCCTTGGTATCCTTCAGGCAAGTTGGCCACCAGAAGAATCGGCTCAGGAACTCTTGTGTCTTCTGTACCCCCCTGTGACCAGCCAACTTGGAGTCATGTACCAACTTGAGGATCTGCAGACGGACGACCTCAGGGACGTAGATACGTCAATCTCTGAACCACATGCCACCCTTAAAGACAAGATTAATATCCACAGGTGGGTTGGCCAGAAATACATCACCGTCATAGGCCTCCCTGCACTCCTTCCACAAGTCCTTATCGTGGATAACTCAGATGAAATTGGCATCAGATAGAATGGTCTTGGACGGGGCTCCAGGTACGGAATCCGCAGCATGGATTCGGGATAAAGCATCAGCCTTCCCATTACGAGAACCTGGACGGTACAAGATAACAAAGTTAAACTGATTTAAAAATAAGTTCAAACGAGCCTGAGGAGAAAGTCATCTAGCGGATCTAAGGAACTGTAAATTGCGATGGTCAGTTAGCACTATGATCTGTTGTGCAGCTCCTTGCAGATGATGCCTCCATTCTTTGAAAGCTGCAATAATAGCCAGCAATTCCTTGTCTCCTACGTCGTAATTCTTCTCTGCTGAGGTTAGTCTACGGGAAAAGAAAGCACAAGGATGTAGCAGACCCTTCTCTCCAGTTCTTTGGGAGAGAATAGCCCCCAAAGCATTATCAGAAGCGTCCACCTCCACAATGAAAGAAAGTGTTGGATCTGGGTGTATCAACAGTGGTGCTGATGTGAAACAGATCTTAAGCCGATCAAAAGCTTCTTGAGCCTGTGATGACCACTTAAAGGGCTTTTCCTTCTTTGTCAAGGAAGTAATGGGATGGACAATATCAGAAAAATTTTGAATGAAGCGTCTGTAGAAATTTGCAAAACCAATAAAACGTTGGACCTCCTTAACGTTCTTGGGTACCGGCCAGTCAAGGATAGCCTGAATCTTACCAGATTCCATGTTCAGCCCCTGGGGAGAGATGATATAACCTAAGAACTATATCTCAGAACGATGGAACTCGCATTTCTCCAGCTTAATATACAGATGGTTCTCTTTCAGACGTCTTAAAACAGTTTTGACATGTTCTTCTTGTTCCTGTAGAGAGTCAGAAAAGATTAGTATATCGTCCAAATAGATCACCACAAACTGGTCCAACAAATCTCTGAAAATGTCATTAGAAAGGTGTTGAAACGTTGCAGGGGCGTTACAAAGCCCGAAGGGCATCACAAGATATTCAAAGTGTCCATATCGGTATCTGAAAGCTGTCTTCCACTCATCCCCTGGACGAATACGCACCAAATTATAAGCCCCACGAAGATCCAGTTTAGAGAAAACCTTAGCATGGCGGACTCTTTCCAGTAATTCAGGAATCAGAGGCAAAGGGTGACGGTTTCGTACGGTTACCTTATTGAGTTCCCGATAGTCAACACAGGGTCTCAGGGTCCCATCCTTCTTTTTTACAAAAAATATAGGTGCCCCTGCTGGTGAGGAAGAAGGACGTATGAAGCCTTTGGCCAGATTTTCATCAATATACTCCTTTAAGGCTTGAAGCTCAGGTGCCGCCAAAGGGTATACGTTGCCAAAAGGAATAGCTGCCCCAGGAAGAAGCTCAATGGTACAGTCATAATGCCTGTGTGGAGGAAGCTGATCTGCATTCTTCTTGTCACAGATGTCAAAGAACTCTTTATATGCTGGAGGTAAAGAAAATACCTGTACATGTGGTTCCGTAGCCGTGGACTCAGGGACAGCTTCTGTTAACGCTGAGTTGCTCCTTGTTGGAAAGATAATCTCCTTGTTCTCCCAGTTGATAATTGGGTTCTGAGAATGCAACCAAGGAATGCCTAAAATCACAGGAAAATGAGAAGAAATTAGCAAGAAAGAAAGTTGCTCCTGATGATTAGGCTCCAACAAAATTTCAAGGGGTACGGTCTCCTGATCCACAGGCCCAGAAATTAAAGGTGACCCATCCACTGTTTCCATGGTAATTGGAGAGGCTCTTTGCTGAATTTCAATACCATGTTCCATGGCAAATGCAATGTCCATGAAATTGCCACCTGCCCCAGAGGCAATCATAGCTGCACTGGATATCCACTGTCCTGAACACAGGATCTTAATAGGGAGAGAACAGTGAGAGTTCTTTTCCTTAAGCTCCTTGGGGGGTGAAGTCATAGAAAGTGAATGGAATACAGCGTTTAAAGGCAGGCTACATTCAGAGATGTTAGACTCATCATTACAGTTGTCATACTCCCCTACTGCTGCTAGCACCTTGTTAGGCCGTCTAAGTGTCCTAGACTCTAGGACACTTAGGACAATTGATCAAGAAGTGGTCAGACTGGCCGCAGTAGAAACATAGACTTTCACGAAGGCGATGCTCCCGGCGCTCATTGATCTCGCGCCTCTGAACGGAATCAATTTGCATGGGCACCTCCTCAACCTCCCGAGATGTTTGACCTGCAGGCTCTTTGGAAGGAAGGGAAAAGTTAGAAATACGGTTATATACAGCAAACTTCTGCCTACGCTCAGTAAGGCGAATGTCAATGCGCACACAATGCTGTATAAATGTCTCTAGCTCTTGTGGTGATTCAGAGCGAGCTAGTTCATCTTTTACAATACTAGACAGACTCCTTTTAAAAATAGGCAATTGTGCATAACTGTCCCAATTGATATCTACCGCTAATCTCCTGAATTCAGTAGCATACTCAATAACAGAACGCTTAGCCTGGCGTAAAGACAATAAAGCAAATTCAGCGGTTGCACGGCGATTAGGATCATCAAACATTAATGCCATAGCGGCCAAGAAATAATCCAAGTTATTTAACCGTGGGTCACGAGACTCAATCATCGGATTCACCCAGGAAAGCGCTCGTGCGGTCAGCAGCATTATTACACACAATACTTTGGATCTATCATTAGGAAAACGGTCAGTATGCACATCAAAATATAGCATACATTGATCCACGAAGCCACGAAATTTGTCGCGATCACCATTAAATCTGAATGGGGGCAACTTAGGTGGGCTAGCTGGTGGCGGTTGCCCAGAGGGTAAAGTCGCTTGTGCAGCTATTTGCATGCTTATGTCCTGAAAAGCCCATCCACACTGGGACTCTATGCCAGCAAGTTTGTTTTCCTGGGCTGCCATGCGGGTGCTTAAGTCCTGCAAAGTCTGTCCAAACACTTGTTGATTGTGTTCAAAGCTTCCAAACTTCTTTTGCAGACCTTCCACATCTTTCTGCAGTGATCTAATTATGGAAAACACCTGCTCTAATCTGCTTTCTGCAGTCATTATTCCAGCAGTCTCCTCTTTTCTGGCTAGAGTATCCTGTAATAATCATAGGGGATAACTCAGGAGACTCTTTGCATGGAACAAGACAACTACAGGACACAGTTTTATAAGTGGTAAAATCTATATTATCACACGGTGATTCAAACAGGTGCAGAGAGAAACTCAAGTCCACAACACTTGGTGTAAATATTAAACGCAGCTTAGCAGTCTATAGGGAACTTCAGAGGAAAATGCAATCACGCAGAAAGTCTATGAAGCACAATTATTCTTGAGGATACTTGACACGAATAAGTCCTTGCTTAGTCCAAAACACAGATAGATATGCTTATAAGGCAGTTCAAATAATATCTTAGCTGAACCAGGGAGGCCTGGGTAATAGTCTCAGGTTTTTGCAGAGCAGCAACAGCTTACATATCCAGCAAATGCAGATGGGAGTAAACACGAGCAGCAGATGAAGGATTACTGGAAACTGGTGAATGCAGCAGGAACTCAGAGCAGAGTAGCAGGATCACCACACAGGTTCACAGGAGCAGGTATACAGCCAGGGAGTAATCAAAGTCAGGAGCTGGATGCAAGGCAGAATACTCTAGCACAGACTGAAGGCTGGGGTGGAGTTTTATAGCAGAAAGACATAGTGCACATGAGACCAAAGACGCCATCTTGGAAAAGGGCAGTAATGCATAAAAGGTAAAAACATGTTCAGAGTCCTGACAGTCAGGCTTACCTGATGGTAGTAGCCTGGATCCACCATCTTACCTTTTTTAAATATTGGTACCACGTGAGCATCCTCCAATCCTGTGGCACCACCCCTGTTACAAGAGAATCTAAGAAAATGAGATACAGTGGTCTGTCAGTTATTGAGCTCAATTCCTTCGGTATCCATGGATGAATGCCATCAGTGCCTCCATTAATTGTTTCACCAGTGCTGCATGTTTAGTGGGCTTACCAGCTGATGTAAGAAAAGCTCTCCTCCAGCTAAGACAGTAATCATTTAAGATCCCAAAAGCATAATAAGAGTTGTGTAAATATTGGCCCTTTTATCTGTTGCAAGTCTACATGCTCCAGTGAGTGCCTTCAGCTCCACTTCCTGCGCCAAAATGTGAGGAGGGAGTGGTTCAACTTGAATTACCTTATGTGAGGATACTACTGCATATCCAGTCTAGAATCGACCATCCAGGTGACATCTGGAGACATTCACGAAAAAACTTTGCATTAGGAACAGCTTCATCATGGACATGTGAAAAACCTGTTGTCTCCTGACTCATCAGTTATATGCAGTCATGTTAATGTGTCATGTCAAAATTCTCTTCCTCACTTGCTAACACTGTGACCAATCATAAGGACACATTCTAAGCTGTCTGGCCATAGACATGTGTCTTGGTTGGACTTGTATGAGTGTGGCATGGATGTCATGTGGGGAGTAAATTGTCAAAGGAAAAGTCAGTGTGATCCCTCATGCTTTCCCTAGCAGTAGTGCAGCACCTGCTACAGAACTGACACACATAGGAGACCCTCTGATAACAAAAATGGCTGATCATAGTCTGGAATGCATAATCCTGGGAATGACACAATGAGCAGTTTGAGAGAATCGAAGGAATCAATTGCTTCTTGAGTGAGATCAAAGGGGTCTGATGACAGATAGTCATAGAGGGGTTGCATCATTGGGAAGCAGAACTTATCCTAGGCCTGCAATCGGATACTAAGCCCAAAAAGGTGAACAGCTGTTGGTGTATCGTGGGTAAGAAGAGATTTTGTTACCTCGGTAAGGAGAGATTTCTCTCTCCAGTCAGATGTCTTCAGCAATATCGTGGCCTAAAAACATCACCTTCCGTTTACAGCACTGTAATTTGTCACATGAGGATTTGCAGCCATTTTCTTCTAAGAAACACAATAAGAAAACTGTGGACGCCTGGATGCCGAGTAAGGCCAGGTTCACATTGCGTTAACAGCAGCCCGTTCAACACATGCGTTAACGGGCTGCTGTTAACGCCGATGTGTCATCGCGCTAGCGCAGATAGAGCTAGGAGATGCTCTACCTGCGACAGCAGTGACGGACCTGGAAACGCTGCTGCCCACGTCCCAGGGTCCGTCACTCAATGGTGGCACATCGCTAGCGCACGCCCATTGTGGGCATGCATTAGCGATGCGTCCGACATAGGAATTAATGGCGGCGTTAACAGACTACGTTACACCGCGTTATGCCGCGGTGTAACATAGTCCGTCTAACGGACGCCCATAACGAAGTGTGAACCCAGCCTAAGGGTATGCATGAACACGCTGCAGATTTGCCTGTGGAATTTTCTGCGCAGATTCTGCATCTCTTGGCAGAAAACACAGTTAAAAATCTGCACATTTTTGATGCATCTTTGATGCAGATTTTCATGCGTTTTTTTTTCATGCGGTGTAGGGGTTGTACTCGCTCAGGTGCGGCGGGTGACACTCAGGAGACACGTTCCATTAAAAGTTCACAGGGTTTATTGCTCTATAAACCACATAGCAACAGGAACAACAGGTAAACAGTCTTACATCAGACAGATGAATCCTCAATGTCCATAGTAGAGCTCCACTCTCTCAGGTCTGTGGGCAAACAGACTATGCTATGTCCAGCACGTAGGCTCTCCAGCTTAAATATGGTCTCTGTGTGCTGTTCAGAACGTCTGTCCCCACGTGGAACCGTCCAACACACAGGCCACTCTGCAGTGTCCAGCCAGGACACATGGAAGTGTGTCCACCCTGACAGACTCCCACACACTCACACCATGTGCTACACACACCTCCTTTACATAGGTGTAGCCACACCCAGGTACCTGTCACATGGCCAGTCAGGTGAGGGTGACATCACCACAGGTCCTTCAACACAAAACCATCTTAGGTGTTCAGACACGCCTCTTTGGGTGGGTTAGTAGGTGACTGGACCCACCCATCTCTCCAATCACCTGGAAGCCTTCTCAAAGTAAACAAATCCCTCAGCAGTAGATCTGCTTGAGCAAAACATACCCAGGCTTCCATCACAGGGCCACCCACCTCTGCGATACATACCGCCCATTAATCACATGACCAGTCGCTATGCCACAGCGGATTTGTCTGCATTTTTGTCAGCTAAATAAAGATCTATTATTTAGCAACAAAAAAAAGAATTGTGATGTAATTTCCTTGTCCAACCTCTTCTTTTACATACTCCATTGAAGAATAATGTTTACACACAGATAGATAGATAGATAGATAGATAGATAGATAGGTATGAATCAAAATTGGAACAGCATCCCGTATTACCACAACTGTAGTGCAGAGCCTTCCCAACCAATGTTCAAATGGCTTCCAATAATAGATGTAAAAAAGGAAAACAGCACAAAAATAAGAAAAAATGGGCTTTAATGCCTGAATGGCGTGGCAACGTTTCGGATATACTATCCTTTCTCAAGCAGTGAATATACAAATGAAGTGAGTATATATAGAAGACATACATGTTATTCAATAAAAGATCATTAACAACATTTAGTTATTTCGGACGTCAGAACAGTAATGATCATCAGACCAAAAAAGTGCAATCAGTGCCATAGTAGTAAATCAATTCAATACATGATGTATATAAAAATACCATACAGTGCATAGTAATAGCATTTAAAATTTACCAAATAATCAATCTAGTCAACTCAGGTGTCCCATATCTGTGAAACAAAAAATATCGCACACTTACAATTATAGTCTCACATGTGCTTTGAGACTTCAGCGTCTTCCTGACATTAATGCGCATGTCTGTGACATCTGCACAAAGACCCAAAGAATTATGGTCCGCATTTGCGCACTAGTACGCTGAAGGCATCGGCGCCATATTAGAAAAGGTGCATAACTGTTTAAAGGGAACCTATCACCCCGTTTTTTTCGGTATGAGATAAAAATACTGTTAAATAGGGCCTGAGCTGTGCATTACAATAGTGTAGTTTGTGGACCCTGATTCCCCACCTATGCTGCCGAAATACGTTACCAAAGTAGTCATTTTCGCCTGTCAATCAGGCTGGTCAGGTCGGATGGGCGTGGCTTCTTCCCCCAGATATTGCGTAGTTTTCCGTTGGTGGCGTAGTGGTGTGCGCATGTCCAACGTCCCCAATCCTGCACGGGGGGGTGAAAATAGCAGCGATGTCCGTTATTCCATTGGTGGTCGGTGGGCGCGGCCATCTTCCTTTGGCCGCGCGTGCGCAGAAGCGGCGCTCTGCTGGCCGCGGCTTCAGGAAAATGGCCGCGGGATGCCGCGCGTGCGCAGATGAAGATCGCGGCGGCCATTTTCCTGAAGCCGCGGCCAGCAGAGCGCCGCTTCTGCGCACGCGCGGCCAAAGGAAGATGGCCGCGCCCACCGACCACCAATGGAATAACGGACATCGCTGCTATTTTCACCCCCCCGTGCAGGATTGGGGACGTTGGACATGCGCACACCACTACGCCACCAACGGAAAACTACGCAATATCTGGGGGAAGAAGCCACGCCCATCCGACCTGACCAGCCTGATTGACAGGCGAAAATGACTACTTTGGTAACGTATTTCGGCAGCATAGGTGGGGAATCGGGGTCCACAAACTACACTATTGTAATGCACAGCTCAGGCCCTATTTAACAGTATTTTTATCTCATACCGAAAAAAACGGGGTGATAGGTTCCCTTTAAAGACCATTTCAAAGAACGGAGGGAATAACTATATCGCTATTATTTTGCGCAACTTAAAACGGCTCCTTTATTATTAGTTATAACATCATATTGAGAATATATAATGATCCAACTCTGCGCAATAGTCCCCAAATAGAGAACCCCACTCATTTGTTTTAAACAGTATAAAGTAACATAATGGGCACAAATGGTTTGAGCATAAGCCCAATGTATAGTGTGGAACAGTCCCGGGCTCCCCACAATTAAGCAAGGAGTCATGAACTGAAACAGGGATACAAAGGAGGTGGAAGTCCCCCATGTGTCACCAATACCCTGTACACACACCAAACAACCAAATGTATTAAGCCACAATTTTAAAATACAAAAACAGAAGAAAAAAGAACAGAAGAAAAACAAAGAGTGTTGTCTAAAAATTCATTTAATGCACCTATTCAAAATTTATAATGTCATAATGAAATTAGTTGATATGATCATTTGCAAGTAATGCCAGTTTCACAGAATGGGACATCTGAAAAAGGAAACAAAAGAAACAAAAGTTAAAATCTCTAAAAAATATATACTAAGTATTTTATAGCAGTGAAGATACAGTAAAAGGAGTCACCATATTTTTTATAGAATTTGACTCAACTTGAAGTCTACATTAAGACCATATGGTTTCAACGTATTTAGTTTCATAATCCATTCCAATTCTCTTTTTTTAAGTAATCGTACACGATCCCCCCTCTCCTCTGGACAGGTATCATGTCTATGATGCGGAAACGTAATTGTTTCTCCGTATGTGATTTTTCAACAAAATGCTTGGATACTGGTAGGTCCATACGTTTCTTCCTTATGGTATTCCGGAGTTGATTAATCCGTGTTTTAAAATCACAAGTTGTTTCACCGACATACCATAAGGTTAAGGACATTGTAACAAATATACAACAAACTCCGAATCACATGTCAGAAAATGCTGTATCTCATATTTTTTTGAGTCACAGGATGAAAAAAACTGGATCCTTTCAGCATTAAAGTACAATTGATACATGAAAGACACGGGAAACAACCCTTTCTATCATGTCCAGAAAGCGTAGTTTGGCTAGATCTAGTGAACTAAATTGTAAACAATTGGCATTGATCAAAAAAAGTAATTTTGTTCCACCTGCAAATTCCTCTGTAATAGATGCATTTATATCAGCTGTCAGTAATGACTTAGAGAAATTGAAAAGTAAATGTACAGAAAATTTTGTGCACCCCAATATGTCAACAAGTGAAAAGGAGGCTCTGCGCGAATTGGCACATGATGATGGTATAATTATTAAAAATGCTGATAAGGGTGGCGCAGTTGTCATTATGAACAAAAAGATTATCTTCAGGAAATTCAGGGGCAGTTGGCCGACCCGGAGGTGTACGAGAGACTTTCATATGAGCCTAAATTTGATATTGCAAGGGATATAAAAATTATCCTTGATAATGCTCTTGAGTAGTGTATAATTGATTTGGATTTATATAAATATCTGACTGTTAGGTGTCCAATTACACCGGTAATATATACTTTACCAAAGATATATAAGTCTCTCGTGCATCCTCCGGGTCGGCCCATTGTCTCTGGGTGTGATTCTATCCTGTCTCATATTGAAGTTTTTCTAGATAGAATCCTTAATCCAATTGCCAATCGTGCAGAGTCTTTCATTAAAGACACTACAGATTTTCTTGAAAAAAATCAATGGAATAGAAATTGTTGGTGAAGTGACTTTGGCATCATTTGATGTTACGTCATTGTATACATTCATTGGACATGGCAGAGGTCTGGATGCGGTGAACAAAAAGTTGCGGGCTACACAATATTCTGAGAAAACGAGAGGGTTTATAGTACAGCTTTTGGAACTGATATTGACTAGAAATTATTTTTTGTTTGGTGACACTTTTTATTTGCAATTGCGGGGAGTGGCCATGGGTGCCAACATGGCACCCGCGTATGCAAATATTGTCATGAGTGTTCTTGAGGAGGATGTCATCTATGTGTCCCACCACTACGGCTATGTAGCCACGTGGTGGAGATACATAGATGACATCTTCCTAATTTGGACTGGTTCGGAAGGTTCATTGATGGAATTTCACGATTATTTGAATACAATAGATGAGACTATTAAATTCACCCTTGTGCACTCTAACAGTGAGATCCAATTTTTGGATGTCAATGTTAAGATTAAAAATAACCAACTTGTCACCCAACTATACTCAAAGGTGACAGACAGAAATTATCTTTTGCTCTTTAACAGCCAGCATCCAAGAAAAACTAAAGAGTCCATTCCATTTAGTCAATTGATTAGAACTAAGAGGATTGAAAGTGAGGAAGACTCATTGAAAAAGTCTATGGAGGGTACTCTTAAAAAGTTTGTGGATAGGGGTTACCCAAATAACTTATTGAAAGTTCAGAAAAATAAAGTTGATTCTATTAAAAGAGAAGACCTTTTCCAGAAAAAATTGAGGAACAAAGGATTTGATCGCATACCGTTTGTGACAGCCTTTTGCGAGGAAAGTGGTGGGATTTCAAGTATCATACACAAACATTGGGGTATGTTACATAAATGTCTGCCACATGTACCAGAAGTTTCAAGGCCACCTATTTTTTCTTACAGACGAAATCGTACTATTGCTTCTAGCCTAATAAAATCTGACATTGGCTCTTTTAAAAGATCTAGCCAAACTACGCTTTCTGGACATGATAGAAAGGGTTGTTTTCCGTGTCTTTCATGTATCAATTGTACTTTAATGCTGAAAGGATCCAGTTTTTTTCATCCTGTGACTCAAAAAAATATGAGATACAGCATTTTCTGACATGTGATTCGGAGTTTGTTGTATATTTGTTACAATGTCCATGACCTTATGGTATGTCGGTGAAACAACTTGTTATTTTAAAACACGGATTAATCAACTCCGGAATACCATAAGGAAGAAACGTATGGACCTACCAGTATCCAAGCATTTTGTTGAAAAATCACATACGGAGAAACAACTACGTTTCCGCATCATAGACATGATACCTGTCCAGAGGAGAGGGGGGGATCGTGTACGATTACTTAAAAAAAGAGAATTGGAATGGATTATGAAACTAAATACGTTGAAACCATATGGTCTTAATGTAGACTTCAAGTTGAGTCAAATTCTATAAAAAATATGGTGACTCCTTTTACTGTATCTTCACTGCTATAAAATACTTAGTATATATTTTTTAGAGATTTTAACTTTTGTTTCTTTTGTTTCCTTTTTCAGATGTCCCATTCTGTGAAACTGGCATTACTTGCAAATGATCATATCAACTAATTTCATTATGACATTATACATTTTGAATAGGTGCATTAAATGAATTTCGAGACAACACTCTTTGTTTTTCTTCTGTTCTTTTTTCTTCTGTTTTTTTTTTTTTAAATTGTGGCTTAATACATTTGGTTGTTTGGTGTGTGTACAGGGTATTGGTGACACATGGGGGACTTCCACCTCCTTTGTATCCCTGTTTCCCTGCTTCAGTTCATGACTCCTTGCTTAATTGTGGGGAGCCCGGGACTGTTCCACACTATACATTGGGCTTATGCTCAAACCATTTGTGCCCATTATGTTATTTTATACTGTTTAAAACAAATGAGTGGGGTTCTCTATTTGGGGACTATTGTGCAGAGTTGGACCATTATATATTCTGAATATGATGTTATAACTAATAATAAAGGAGCCGTTTTAAGTTGCGCAAAATAATAACGATATAGTTATTCCCTCTGTTCTTTGAAATGGTCTTTAAACAGTTATGCACCTTTTCTAATATGGTGCCGATGCCTTCAGCGTACTAGTGCGCAAGTGCGGACCACAATTCTCTCCGTTTTTCGGAATGGTCTTTAAGCAGCTATGCACCTTCTCCAATATGGCGCCGATGACTTCAGCGTACTAGTGCGCAAATGCGGACCATAATTCTTTGGGTCTTTGTGCAGATGTCACAGACATGCGCATTAATGTCAGGAAGACGCTGAAGTCTCAAAGCACATGTGAGACTATAATTGTAAGTGTGCGATATTTTTTGTTTCACAGATATGGGACACCTGAGTTGACTAGATTGATTATTTAGTACATTTTAAATGCTATTACTATGCACTGTATGGTATTTTTATATATGTCATATATTGAATTGATTTACTACTATGGCACTGATTGCACTTTTTTGGTCTGATGATCATTACTGTTCTGACGTCCGAAATAACTAAATGTTGTTAATGATCTTTTAATGAATAACATGTATGTCTTCTATATATACTCACTTAATTTGTATATTCACTGCTTGAGAAAGGATACTATATCCGAAACGTTGCCACGCCATTCAGGCATTAAAGCCCATTTTTTCTTATTTTTGTGCTGTTTTCCTTTTTTACATCTAGATAGATAGATAGATAGATAGATAGATAGATAGATAGATAGATAAATCTATAGATAGATAGATGGATAGATAGATGGAAAGATAGATCTATAGATTGATAGATAGATCTATAGATAGATAGATAAATAGAGAAAAAAACAAAAAAAAAACAACCAGCACCCCTAATGTGAACACGTGCAAAGCTGCAAGCTGCATCATATAGACAAAAAAACACAGCAGCACATGTACATGAATCTAGGCCATGTGAAATATTCAATATGAATTATACTTCAAAAATATTTTTTTACAAATTTTTTTCAAAAATTTTTTTTTCATAAAACTTACAGTAATGAAGATTCTTAGCGCATAAATTGGCCAATTCATGTGTGCCCATCAACCACGGCAAGGTGATCTTTTTTTTTTCTTCTCTATTTAGTTATTGGATGTGGCTGCATCCATACTGATCTTGCACTCCTCCCATTGACCTTGCAGGTGGCGGTAATCAGCTCTACCTGCCCATAAATTGTAGGTTTAGCCCAGAGTGACATGTTTTGTCCATAGTTGTAGGCTGGTGGCCCAAGAGTGGCATGTACGGTAGAGTAGGACCCATTAGAGGGAGATCACCTTGCCGTGGTTGATGGGCACACATGAATTGGCCAATTTATGCACTAAGAATCTTCATTACTGTAAGTTTTATGAAAAAAAATGTTTTGAAAAAAATTTGTAAAAAAATATTTTTTAAGTATAATTCATATTGAATATTTCACATGGCCTAGATTCATGTACATGTGCTGCTGTGTTTTTTTGTCTAGATAGATAAATAGATAGATGGATCTATATATAGATCTATAGATAGATAGATCTATAGATATATCTATCTAGATATACTGTATCTATACATATCTATAGATATATCTATCTGTACATAAAAAAGAACACAGCAGCACATGTACATGAATCTAGGCCATGTGAAAACACAAATATTCAATATGAATTATACTTCTCAAAAATATTTTTCACAAATTTAAAAAAAATTTTTTTTTTCATAAAACTTACAGTAATAGATGAAATGAAGATTCTTAGCGCATAAATTGGCCAATTCATGTGTGCCCATCAACCACGGCAAGGTGATCTCCCTCTGATGGGTCCTACTCTACCGTACATGCCACTTTTGGGCCACCAGCCTACAACTATGGACAAAACATGTCACTCTGGGCTAAACCTACAATTTATGGGCAGGATGAGTTGATTACCGCCACCTGCAAGGTCAATGGGAGGAGTGCAAGATCAGTCTGGAGGCAGCCACATCCAATAACTAAATAGAGAAAAAAAGCCAACCAGCACTCCTAATGTGAACATGTGCAAAGCTGCAAACTGCATCATATAGATAAAAAAGAACACAGCAGCACATGTACATGAATCTAGGCCATGTGAAAACACAGACAAATATTCAATATGAATTATACTTCTCAAAAATATTTTTCACAAATTTTTTCAAAAAAATGTTTTTCATAAAACTTACAGTAATAGATGAAATGAAGATTCTTAGTGCATAAATTGGCCAATTCATGTGTGCCCATCAACCACGGCAAGGTGATCTCCCTCTGAAGGGTCCTACTCTACCGTACATGCCACTTTTGGGCCACCAGCCTACAACTATGGACAAAACATGTCACTCTGGGCTAAACCTACAATTTATGGGCAGGTAGAGTTGATTACCGCCACCTGCAAGGTCAATGGGAGGAGTGCAAGATATCTATCTGTAGATAGATAGACATATTTCAATTTTTATTATATAAATAGCTAAAAAATGTAAATGCAATAAGTGAATATAAACCAACACCAATGCATAAAATTTGAAAAAATATATATAGAGGCACACAGGGAGAAGTGCCTGACCCTATATACAACCTGTCTCACCCTGCCTGACAGCGGAGATTGGCACCCTAAATCCTGCGCACTGGCGCTCCCACTCATCGGCGGCTCTCCCTCTCTGCCCTGAATGTCTCTATCGGTGGCAGGGGAGTGAAAAAGATGCAAAATAAGGGTGAAAAGAAAGATAATAAAGGATTAAGATATTTTTATACAATCTATATTTAATCTGAGTATAGAGGATTCTAGTGGCTAGTTACTATGTAGATGCCTAGATCTGTAACTGATAAGCCTGCAAGAATATGTCCTAAAAGTGTGACAAGGTAATTATGCAAAGATGGATAATAATAATCCACTACTCTCTTCAGAGGATATAGACGTATGAATTTTGATAAGAAAATACTTTTTTATATATGTACTAGGGTCAAATTGAGGAAAGGCGCAAAGAACAATAGAGAGAGAATTATCTTATCTTACTATTGTAAATCACATCAGTTTCTACTCATTAGATGGATGGGTAAAATATATTCTATGATAGATACAACCACCCGCTCTCTATTACAAAAGATGTATCTCAAAAATTCAAAAGACACCCTGTATTATCCAGGAAATACCTAAATAATATAGCACTATCAAAACAATATACGCTCCAAAATCGCAGCCCTTATAACAAAAGTGGTTGCAATTCAAAATATGTATTCCCCAATTCAAGAAAAATCTCTTAATACTCTTGATAATGGCAAATGATATATCATGTCATATAGTCACATATGATGAATGAGGACTCTCTCAGGAGCTGTGGCCATCATGCCTGTTCCGTATCTACTAAGGGAAACATCAGCTAAGTACTCCTTGTTATGATTCAGTAACTTACTCCTGGTGAACCTCAGTGGAGGGGAAACGCGTTGAGTGTGTGGACATTGGACTATAGGACATGATATATCATTTACCATTATCAAGAGCCATTAATTGAAGTTTTATAAATTTATGTATTAGAGTTCGGCGGTGATTATAGATAGATAGACCTATAGATAAATGGATATATATATATATATATATATATATATATAGATAGATAATGCCAAGCCCGATGTTTAGTAATAAACATAATAAAATGGTGCATAAAGAGTTAAATAAAGACACACACACACACACACACACACACACACAAAAACTGCATTAGGCCGGGGTCACACTTGCAAGAAACTCGCACGAGTCTCACATCTCAGTACCCGGCACTGCCGCCGGCCCCCGACCGGGAGTATTCAGCTGCATAGAAATACATGCAGCTGCACACTTCGGTCCCGAGTGCCATCAGCAGTGCCAGGTACTGAGGTGCGGGACTCCTGCGAGTTTCTCGCAAGTGTGACCCTTGGCTTAAATGCAATATCTGTGTAATTTTTAAAACAATTGAAAAAAAAATGGCATGAGCTCCCGCGCAATTTTCTGAGCCAGAGAGGGAAAGACAGTGACTGGGGGCCGATGTTTATAGCCTAGTCAGGAGTTAATACCCATGGATCTTCCCAGGCTATGAATATCAGCCCGCAGTTGTATATTTAGCCTTTACTGGCTATTAAAATAAGGGACCCTGCCCAAAAAAAACGACATGGGGTCTTCTATAATTAATAGCCAGAAAAGGCTATACAGACAGCTGTGGACGGATATTAATAGCCTAGGAAAGGGCCATGGATATTGGACCCCCCTGGCTACAAACACCAGCTCTCAGCTGCCCTATAAATGGTGGATCTCTAATATGCACCAATTCTGGCACTTAGCCTCTCTCTTCCCACTGCCCTGTAAGCGGTGGCACATGAAGTAATATTTGTGGGGTTGGTGTCACCTTTGTATTGTAAGGTGATGGAGCGCCCCGCCAGGGCAAGGGGTTACTCGGTACCGGGTCCTGCGGTTCACAGGGGGATGTCACGGCGGCTGACCCTGTCCATGGCCCTGGGACGTTCGTATAAAAGGGAAAGGTCTTTTAAGGGATAGACTTTATGTTCGTGACGCCACCTGTGGTATTCGGTCAGGGTGACCGCCGCTGCTTTAAGGGGTCCGCTGGGGTGATATTATGGCAGCTAGATGGAATACATTCCCACAGGTGAAGTATATCCCCAGTGCTTCCCAGTATGTAGATGGTGAATGGTGAATGGCGCAGTAAAGAACAAGGACACAATGTTGCAGTCTTTTTAACTTTACTGAAGGCTTCAGCATCCACAGTCCAGGGCACCAGACCACAGGGCAGGCAGAGTCCGGCCGGGTCAGAGGCAAGTCCAGAGTCCCTTTGTCCAGGTGGAAATCAATAGCCTTCCCTTGCGCTGTAATGGTGTAGTCCCTTACTGCATAAGCTTCAAATAAAGTCCATACAGATGTAGTGTCTCTCTCTCTCTGTGCCCATATAGGATAGGACAAAACCAGTATGACTGGTGACTTGAGCCAGTTTATAGGGTCTCTTAGATAACCCGGCTCTGTGGGGTGTCACCGTGCCTCCTGGGTGTAGGTGCGGACAGGTAACATGCAATTAGCTGTCCTGACGGTCTCTGAAGTAAGGCGTAGAGGTACTTACTACCTTGGTGTCCCGGCTACCGGTGTTCTGCGCCTCAGAAGGAGGCAACCTGTTTGGGGCTGATCCCCTTCTGGTATCCTCTCCTTTGCTTTGCCTTCCTTCACGCTTGCTGCAATACAGTTCTGCCTTCAAAATGTCTCTTTCTGGGAGTTGCAACTCTTAGGGCATGCACAGCTCCGTGGACCCTCTGTCCTCCTCAGATGGCTGGGGAGTCACCTAATAAATAGGATCAAAAGTTCCCCCTGGTGGCCTGGAGTATGAAATGTGTTGCATGTTTGTGATACCTGGATGCAGTTATCCTTCCTTGCCTCCAAACGTAGCTTCACTCTCCCTGGGAGGAAAGCGACACTACTGTGATGACCAGGACCCTGGGGCACCACAGTGACATCAAGCCGGCTTAGTAATGGAGAGGTGTCAATAAAAAACCTATCCATTACTAATCCTATAGTTGTTAAAGGGTTAAATAAACATACAGCCAGAACAAAGAATTTTAATTAAATAAAACACCACACAGTTTGCCATCTTTATTATACAGCTAATCCATGCGACGCCCTCAATCTCCTGTAATAAAAATAAAGTAATAAACCAACAGTATACTACCTGTTCCGACGTAATCCATTTAATAACGAGTGTCCCACGACGATCTCCCCTATAGAGCTGTCACATCAGCAGATGTGACCGCTCTACAGGGCCTCCACTGACAGGAGATAATGGCTCCTGCACTGCTGTCACTGAGGGGTCATACTCTCACTTTACAGCACTGCTGCATGAGAATTTTCCCATGCAGCAGTGCCACAAGTGACAGCATGAACTCCAGTGACCTCTGACGGCAGAGTGATCCACAGTGAGAGGATACCTGCCATCATTGTATCACCAGAGGCACCTGGAGAGCGGTCACATCTGCTGATGTGACAGCTCTACACGGGAGATCGTCGTGGGACAATTGTTATTAAAAGGATTACGTCGGAACTAGGAGTATACTGTTGGTTTATTATTTGTTTGTTTTTTACAGGTGATCGAGGACGTCGGGAATTTGCTGTATGGTGAGTATGTACTGTATGCGTGTGTATGTGTTTTTTTCTTTTTACACTTGAACAGAGAGAATGCGTTTCTCGCACGCAACTCTGCAGCAAAACCGCAGATCTTTTCAAACCTGTGGTTTTGCTGCAGATTTGCCTGACTCAATGATAGTCAATGGGTGCAGAAACACTTTTCAGATAACCCCTTTAACACACTAGTTAGTTTTACCTAAAACAGTATATTGGTAAGTGATATATTTTACTATATATAAATCAAGATCGGAAATCTCTTTATACTAAAAGTAAATTTCAAACCATGCTGTCCATTACCATGTCTGATAGAGTGTAGTAATATCTTTCTTTCATGTTGTTACTGAATAGTAAAGACTGTGGAAATTAAATAAAGTATTTTCTCTTACAGGTCCACCTACCAGCTGATGTCACTTTTGTGCAAGACAGACTCAAGGGAGATGACGTCACAGAAATAGGAATAACATTTCTTAAAAAGACTGATGAAAGGAAATCAAAGAAAAATAAATGAACAAAATGGTTTCCGTTACCAGAGGAACATTTTGCTTATCTCTGTAGCTAAATAGACATAAAAAGTCATTTTTCTATTGTTTAAAAATTGTTTAAAAAAATGATTGTCATTACAAATGTGATATCAGTCCTGTGTACATTAAAAACAACATAAAATGATGATGTCAAAAACACTCCATCATTAATAGAATTTTGTTTATAAAGATGGTATAGCATTCTACTGTTTGTATCACACTATCAAACCATGAATACGAGTTTATGACACAGGTAAAATATACAACATTGGCCCCCAAAGTTATGATTTTAAATGACAGCATATCGCTTTATGATTGGCGGGGATCTGACCTATGGGATGGGGATCTGACCTATGGGACCGCCACTGACCCTGAGAATGAATAGTAATGCAGTTCTGGTGTATCGCTGCCTCCCTTTATAAGATTTCCCTATAAAGCAGTGTTGCCAGCTGGCGGATGGTACCGAGAACTGCAAATGGCTTCATTTACTTAATTGAGGCAGCACTACTGTGCCCTTCTAGAAAATGAGGAGGGCACAGCTACACCAGCAGAGATCACACTTTTACTGCATCTCCTATTGGTATGCTATCACTTTATCCTATTGGAAAGGCTCATATCTTGGCTCCAGAACAATCTTTATAGGTTTAAAATATTGAAATTTGGGACTAGAGATGAGCTAATCATTTCATAGGATCCTGGTGCAGTAGCCACATCAGTACTACGTGGCTGCCGGATCGGAACCCTATGAACCTCCTCCTACTTGCCAGAATCCCAGAGACTCTACAGATTTGTAGACCTGGTGTGATGTGATGTCACTGTTGCGGCATGACATCGCATTGGGCCTTCTGATCAGAAGAAATGCACAGTATTTCGGCTACTGGGATATGGTTTACAGGGTTCATGTCCAGTGGCCACTACTGACATGGCTCCTAGACCAGGGTTCTGTGAAATGATTTGCTCACCTCTTCCTGGACTATAATTTTCAGAGAAAATTGGTGGTGAGTTATAAATCCACTGAAATGTAGAAACCTAATCATATATTTAATAAGTCCTTATATATAAAAGTGAAGTAAAGCTGTAAAAAATGATTACAGATGTTATACCATTGAAATGTCCAAGCTGATTGGCTGGACCTTCTAGCTAGTGACACGCTCCACAGATGAATACAGATCAATGGAACTGTCTGTGGTATTGATGCTGAATATGGTTCAGACAGCAGTTGTATGCTGAAAATACTGTAACCTCAGGCCACTCTAGTTTGACGGATCATTGCACAATACCTTAAGTGGCAAATGTAATTTCAGAATAAAAGAGCAGGAAGACGCAAGGCCCAAACCGCAAGGTATAGTTCTTCCTAATAAAGCTCAAAGCTGGTACTTCTACAGAAATTCCAAGGAGTGTGAAGCTCAATGCTGGATTATTTATCTGCTGACTGATTAAAGGCATTTTATGGCTTATTTCTTTCACTATTGTAGCTATTTATTCAGACAAACTTGCATAGGGATGGGAAAACTAGACGTTCCTACTTACTGCATTATCTGTATGGACCTGCGAGTAGTAGGCATAGCAGGTACAATGTATGGGAGTTAATTGACAGAGAAATTGCATAATTTTTTGAATTCTCCACAGAGTGATGGAGTTCAGCCTCCTACACAGAGAATCACAGCTGCATACGGAGCATTATCCGTGTGTCTGGCGTTAAACTGGCCAAATCCATACGATAGATGATGGCTGGGCATTCATTCAGCTGACAGCTATCTCTCAAAACTGCTTCATAGACATGACTATTTAGCTGGGTTGAGTGTTCATGTGTTTTTAAAGAGGAAAGGAGAGAAAGTGACAGCCAAACATCTCCGGCTTGAACTTACCTGCTGAAGAGCAAAAGGGTCAGGCATTAACATTAACCTGGAGATATAGGTTAGCATGCAGGTTAGTAGTGTTATGAAGCTGCCCAGCCATTGATCTGACAGTGCGGCACCTAGTAAATCAGCCACTGTTACTTAGTGATCAACTCCCCCTTTTTGCGCATATAAACAGTTTCCCTTTCACAATTGGCACTTCACTGTATGGAAATTAGACTTGACCCTTGGGGTGTAGCATAAAATCAAGTTCTTCTGCTTCAATAGAAATTAGAAGGCTGCAGCCAATCAGTGGTTGCTGATTGGCTGCAGGGCTCCAGTGACATTATTTATGCCAGGAAACCAGAGAGGAACACAGAGCAGAGGATGGCACCAGTCTAGGCCATTAATAAGGAGATGTCGAAATGGAAATTAAGTAGTGGGTATTGTAGTATAGTGACCCCTGTGGCAGCTAGGGGGCGCTGTGTGTGCTCCTTGGGATATACATTAAGGCATATCTGTTGTGATAATGGTAGTAAAACAGTGATTGGCAGTGTAGTGAATGGCCGATATGTGTCGCAGAGGGAGTCTGTGTGGTAAGTCTGATGCAATGTTGTTGTTCTGGGACCTGTAGTCCCTCAAGAGTTTGTATAGTTGTAAGGGAGATTTACTAGGCTAGTTGTGTGAGATGGGTGGGACAAACTAGCCACACATCCACACTCCCACCTGTGGGAGTGGTTGGTAGCATATAATGTGACTGAGGTTTGGTCACATGGGCTCTGAGTGTGGATCTGAATGGTCTGTGCTGGAAGGTCCTGGAGAGATCCCCATGTGTTGGGAGTGTCGGCTCCCTGAAGAGCACATGGTGGGGGCTCTGGACCTCGCACAGACCAGACTGTGGAACGGATGGAGATCCATGTTGTACTGACCGGGGTCAGAGTGAAAGAATGTTTGAAAGATGCCTCTGGTGAAGAGAGGTATCCAAGAACCTGTGCAGCAATGGCAGGTAACGAATGGAGATTCGTGTTGTACTGACCGGGGTAAGAGAAAAGGAAAGACAGAGTGTGAATGTCTGAAGGACACCTCTGTGGAGGAGAGGTATCCGAGAAACCTGTGCGGCACCAACAGGTAATGGAAAGGGATCCGTGTTATGCTAACCGGGGTTAGAAGAGAGAGACATTGTGTATGGGGCACCTCTGAGGCCAAGAGGTGTCCAGGAACCCGTGAAGGTTGCCAATGGGTAACGGTCTGAAAACCGTGTGTAATGCTGACCGGGGTCAGAGACGAACTGTGGTAAAGTTGAATATGTCCAGATGGTGTTCAAACTGTTACTAAGTTCCTGAGGATGTGGTTTATGTTGTGCGAAATAAACCTAAATGACTCTGTTTTGATAGAAAACCGTGCCTGAGTGCATTAATCCTGTGCCAAGCGAGTGTCCCCCAAGACACGTAGTAGGCGCTATGCTACAATTGGTGCTCGAATGCGGGCAAAGCGATTCCCAAGAAGCACTTGTACGGTGCTGGCTGAGCCAGAGAAATCGACGGTCTGAAAACCGTGTGTTATGCTGATCGGGATCAGTGAGATAAAGTGTTTGTGCAGTAATGCCTGTAACTTGGTGGGGTTACGAAGGTGACAAGCATCTTGCTGTAACTCGGTGGGGTTACGAAGGTGACAAGCGTCTTGCTGTAACTCGGCGGGGTTACGAAGGTGACAAGCGTCTTACTGTGGATCGGTGGGTCCACTAAGTCTGCGGTGGAGCCGTACAGAGCATTGTGGAGTGCGGCTGCAGTTGCAGCAAGAGGTTCAGCAGCAGCTTGTGATTGCCAGCAGGAGCTGGTGAAGTGTTGAGAAAAAAAAAAAACATTTTTTTTTCTTCTTTCCATGCAGACTCTTAAAGGGCCGGTGCGACCCAAAGAGACGTGTTTTTTTTCTCTGTACTGTGTGAACTGGTACTGTTGGGTGTGCCCCAGGGAAGGGGTGGTGTCCCTAAAGGGTAGCATCCCAAAAAATGGGGCAGAAAACCCAAACAGGGATGGTTGCCAAAAAAGGGGCGGAGTCCCAAAAGGGGGCGGTATCCCAAACGGGAGTAATTGCCCAAAAAGGGGCGGTAACCCTAAAGGGGGTAGAGTCCCAAAAGGGTGAGGTAACCCGGGGAATGCCAGTGTCCAAAAAAAGAAGCGGAGCCTCCTGAAGTTAAAGGGGTGGCGCAGACCGGTGGGCCCCAGGAGAAATTGTACTATGCAGGTGGGGACATTAAAGGACATTTGACATCCTGCCTCTACATTGACATGACAGAGCAGTCCACGTATCACGATGTAAGAGTAGTCTCGGACTTACTGTATACTATGGTAATAGGGCAAGATTTGGAAACCCAGTGGGACTGGTGGATAAAAGGGAAAGTGTCTGTGGAATTAATGTGTATGAAAATTAATGCAGAGAATGCACCCCCTATAGTTGACAGTCCTAAGTTAGGCGTGACCAAGGAAGATGGTGGACGGTCCCAACTTACGGACATGACATCACCTGATGTGTGCCACAATATGACTGTTAGTGTTGGGATAGATAAAACATGTGGAGCTGACACCCAGAAAGAGTGTGACTTGGGCATTCACCATACTGTGGGGTATGACACAGACTATGCAGTGACTGTGACTCTGAGGAAGTTAGAGAGTACAGTACAGAAGAGCCCTACCAGAAGGAAAAGTCCTCCCGTCGCCGGAGACGTAAACGATGCAAAGAATTGGTACCAGTTGCACCTTGTGAAGAACTGGAGGAGGCCACCAAAGGAGTGGGTCTTGAAGTAATGTAACCTTAGTTGACTCAGGTTGAGAGTGACATAGGTGGTAGACCTTGTTACAAAAAATGTGGTGACTAAAAGGTCTGTTGAAACAGACAGATGGTGACTTGGCGGCTTAAGTTCAAGACTTACATGTTGACCGCTAGGGGCTGGAAAAACCCTAACAAAGGTGTGATGATGAGGATAGTGTGTGATAAGTGTTCAACCCTATGGGTTTGAACAGAGGGGGGGAATATGTAGTGTAGTGACCCCTGTGGCAGCTAGGGGGCGCTGTGTGTGCTCCTTGGGATATGCATTGAGGCATATCTGTTGTGATAATGGTAGTAAAACAGTGATTGGCAGTGTAGTGAATGGCCGATATGTGTCGCAGAGGGAGTCTGTGTGGTAAGTCTGATGCAATGTTGTTGTTCTGGGACCTGTAGTCCCTCAAGAGTTTGTATAGTTGTAAGGGAGATTTACTAGGCTAGTTGTGTGAGATGGGTGGGACAAACTAGTCACACATCCACACTCCCACCTGTGGGAGTGGTTGGTAGCATATAATGTGACTGAGGTTTGGTCACATGGGCTCTGAGTGTGGATCTGAATGGTCTGTGCTGGAAGGTCCTGGAGAGAGCCCCATGTGTTGGGAGTGTCGGCTCCCTGAAGAGCACATGGCGGGGGCTCTGGACCTCGCACAGACCAGATTGTGGAAGGGATGGAGATCCGTGCTGTACTGACCGGGGTCAGAGTGAAAGAATGTTTGAAGGATGCCTCTGGTGAAGAGAGGTGTCTGAGAACCTGTGCAGCAATGGCAGGATGGAGATTCGTGTTGTACTGACCGGGGTAAGAGAAAAGGAAAGACAGAGTGTGAATGTCTGAAGGACACCTCTGTGGAGGAGAGGTATCCGAGAAACCTGTGCGGCACCAACAGGTAACGGAAAGGGATCCGTGTTATGCTAACCGGGTTAGAAGAGAGAGACATTGTGTATGGGGCACCTCTGAGGCCAAGAGGTGTCCAGGAACTCGTGAAGGTTGCCAACGGGTAATGGTCTGAAAACCGTGTGTAATGCTGACCGGGGTCAGAGATGAACTGTGGTAAAGTTGAATATGTCCAGATGGTGTTCAAACTGTTACTAAGTTCCTGAGGATGTGGTTTATGTTGTGTGAAATAAACCTAAATGTATCTGTTTTGATAGAAAACCGTGCCTGAGTGCATTAATCCCGTGCCAAGCGAGTGTCCCCCAAGACACGTAGTAGGCGCTATGCTACAGTATGTATATTCGTTATAGAGAAGAATATTGAGCTAAGAATGTTAAAGGTGTTGTACACTACTCGGGCAACACCTTCTCAATCACTATGCTGCTGCCTTATTAAATAATAACAGCTATACTCACCTCTGGTGCAGGCACCATTCCTCATGACACATGCATCCCACATGACACAGCTTTGAGAGCTTTGTCATTTCATTTTCATAAATATAGTCAGTTTTCAGATAACTTAATTGCATTCATTTTATCTATTACCTCATTTTCACTAACCAATTTTTTTTTTTCTTTGACAATGGATATTATTTTCAGATTCAAAGCTATCCTATGGGAGCAGAAGACAGTTTAATACTTACCATGTAGCCATTTATTCAATTATATTATCTGATATGATAGATATATCGACGATTTGTTGCTTATTTTCTCCACTGATCAGAATTCTTGGAACATACTTGCTTTTTCCGTGTTTCTCAATGACAATGATATTAATTTAAAATTTATGTTTCAAATAACATCCTTTTTGGATTTTATGCTAAAGGGGAACCTTTCAACAAATAGAGATGACACCAAAATATACAGGAAACCAATCAACTTCATTCTACATGCCACTAGTTGCCACCCATCACACGTTATAAAAACACCTCCCAGTTGGTGAATTTGTTAGGGCTCGTATAACATGCTCAAATGACAATAGTTTCAATAAAGAATGTGATATTATCCAAAACAGACTTACCGTATGGGGAACAGCAAATCGTTACTAAAAGAACACAAGCTATTGCTACATCTAAGACGAGACTAAGTTTTCTATATAACAGCGGAAGCAAGAATAGTAATCGAAAATTTTCTAACCAAACTACTTTCACTACTACTTATTGCTCCAGCTATAATAGACAGAGAACCATATGTGAAAAACTTGCCTGTATTATACAGTACAAGGATGAAATCTTATCACAGATTTTGCATTCAGGGGTTAATTTTTCTGCACGTCCAACAGCGTCTATGGGCAGCGTTGGACTGGAGTAGTTTGGGCCCACCAGAGAAAATCATTCTTGGGGCCCACCATGCTTAAGGCATACTAGCTGCAGAGTCTTCCCTTAGCTTTCATCTAGTCAAGCTGATAATCAGGAAATTTTTTCCAACTATATAACTGTCCTATCAAATGCCCGACAAACCAGCAAACGCTCATTTGTTGGGTGCAATGATTTTTATGCTTGATTTAAAAACATCCTTATCGGCAGCAGATAATTTTGTGCAAACAAGACAAGTGCTGCCGAGAACAATGATATTCTATAAGAACAGAATGATTGTATTACTTAGACATGTACCACATACACTCACTATACATATGACACATGCACACCAGTCATACGCTAGACACTTGACACATACACAACAGTCACACGCTAGACACAGGATACATAGATGAGTCGCCCCACGAGCTAGGGGTTACTCGGTACCGGGTCCGGTACTTCACAGGGGGGATGTCATGGTGGCTGCGACCCGGTCCGTGGCCCAGGGCACCCATGTAAAAGGGGAAAGGTCTTTAA
Organism: Ranitomeya variabilis; assembly: GCF_051348905.1. Taxonomy (NCBI): domain Eukaryota; kingdom Metazoa; phylum Chordata; class Amphibia; order Anura; family Dendrobatidae; genus Ranitomeya; species Ranitomeya variabilis. The sequence continues at coordinate 716,268,206 of NC_135233.1, read as the reverse complement.
AGGAATAAAGTTTATGTTCGTGACGCCACCTGTGGTATTCGGTCAGTGGGGACCGACGCTGCTTTAAGGGGTCTGCTGGGGTGATGTTATGGCAGCTAGATGGTATATCTTCCCACAGGTGAAGTATATCCCCAGGGCTCCCGGTGTGTAGATAATGGTATAGTGAGAGGTGCAGAGAAGAACGAGGACACAAGGTTGCAGTCTCTTTACCTTTACTGAAGACCTCAGCATCCACAGTCCAGGGCACCAGATCACAGGGCAGGCAGAGAAGTCCGGGAGGTCCAGAAACAAGCAAATTCCCCTGGGTAAGTCAGGTGGGAGCCTACCACACTGCGCTTTCTGTCTATAAGTCCCTGCTTCCACTAAGTGTCTCAGCAAGGTCTTTAAGCGTTCTGCTGTCCTAGGACAGGTACCTGGGTTGCAAGATGAAATAGCGAATATATGAAATAAATATACGCAAAATTTGCACCCAAACAAGAGAGGTATCAAAAAACAAATTTTATTCTTACAATATAAATACACAATGATACAGTGAATGTATATGGACAAAAATACGGAGATTGGAAAGCATGTGGTTATGCTACATGAGAACGGGGCATCCGGATGTATCAAATGACCAGCACCTCCAAGTCCAGACGGACGGCAAGCCTCTGCTCATACCACGCCGGTTCCAGGCTTCCACTATGTCCCAAGGTATTGTCCCTGTATTGGTATTTACTTGTATGTACTTTTGTTTGGACTTGGAGGTGCTGGTCATTTGATACATCCGGATGCCCCGTTCTCATGTAGCATAACCACATGCATGGTTTAGGCTCCCTGCTATTTTGAGGGTTTTACTCTATTGGGTTACCACTTTCATACTTTATACCCCTCTTTGCTTAAGGATCATTTATTGTGTATGCTACCCTTTTTACATCATTTACTATATCCAACACAAATTCTAAATTTGGGCTATATTCCGGCGTGGATGGGCAGTCAGGTTGCCTGGACTCTGTGTGCTCTTCCCCAGCCCTCAGTTACATCATTGCTGGGTGTTATGTTGGCACGCCTTTCCAATCTCCGTATTTTTGTCCATATACATTCACTGTATCATTGTGTATTTATATTGTAAGAATAAAATTTGTTTTTTGATACCTCTCTTGTTTGGGTGCAAATTTTGCGTATATTTATTTCATATATTCGCTATTTCATCTTGCAACCCAGTGTTCTTCTATAGGTGTATATGGTTTGGCCGAGAGGTATGCCCCCTGCTGGCCGAGAGGGCAATTTTGGTTTAGGACAGGTACCTGTATGGCAGGCAGCTCGGGCCGTGTGAACTGGGGTCTGTTCTCAGTGACTCCAGGCTCCTAGGTGCTGCTGTGTCACAGGTAATTATGGGCAAAGTCCTTGTAGAACAATACCCTCCGGTTCTGCTCTGTGTTTTATAATCCACAAAAGCCTCGGGCTTCCGGTACCCTGATTCTTGTGCTGATACTCTTCAGAGGCCTGCTCGTGGCATCTTAGTTTAACAAAAAAAGGAGTTTTTACACGATTAAGTATATAAAGAGAAAAAGCAAAATAGCCACTTGAATAAATATAAAAATATAAATTTTATTATGAAAAACGTGACATATTTGAGTACATAGATAAAAGGAAAGACCCTAGTAAAAAACATCCAGGTCACAGGCAGACAAGAAAAAGTAGAAAACACATCAGGGCATTCTCATAAGTCAGCATAAGTATCAGCACAGAAAAACATGGTATAAATCTATTGTGCAGGTTAAAAGTCCATGTGGACATGCCTCTACCATGCTTAAAGTCAGTTACTGCCTACTTAGTGCGAGATTGCTTACCCATGATGAGATAGTAGATCTGCCTGGGGCTCAGAGTACCCCCTGACGCGCGTTTCGCGTTTCTTTTTCAAAGAGGGAATGAAGGGGCTTAGCAGAGCGTGGTGCTTTTATAATGAAGTTAATAGACCCGCTTTACACGTGCACGATCACACCGTAACTAAGGTAGCAGGAAATGGTCACTACCCAGCTATTCCTACCCTTTCGGGCCTGCGCAGATTGCAGGCGCTCTTCCATATCACAGTGCGCAGGCGCGCCGTGATCTAATTGCGGGGAAATCCCAGCTCCCCGGCGTTCATCGGGAGCGCACGTCAGAGGGAAATCCCCCATTGACGTCACAGACATGCGCTCTCGAGTTCCTGAAGCCGGAGATACATGGGCCTCCCAGCAGTCACGGAGCGCATGCGCCGGCTGACAGCGGGATCCACAATTGAGGACCGAATGCCGCACAGTAAAAAGAAAGGTGATATATATAGTGTTCCACGCTAATGAAACCTACGATTTCATGGCCCAAAAAGATCAGAAATGGTACATATATAACCGCGCAACCGCGACGCTTTGTATTAGAATAAAAACATATGGAGTGGGAGCAAGAGTCTCAGGATACAAACACAGGTCATTACTAATTTAAAATAAATGGTGCCTATAGATGTGAAACCCAACATGATATATTATATGATACATTAATTTAAAATAAATATAATATAATCATAATAACAGTGCAAATAAATATAAAACCATACATAATATATTGTATAATATTTACAACCTATAAATAAAGTGATATGTTATGGACAAATTCATAAAAGGAACATAATAATAATAACAATAAATAATAACAGTGCCAATGATGTGAAACCATACATAATAATATTTACAACCTATAAATAAAGTGATATATTATGAACAAATTCATAACAGAACATAAGTGATGAATTATAGAGGGATTATATGCCACTTTTCAATCATCCCTCAATTTTTCACAGTGAGCAAACTTCAAATGATCATTCTTGATATAGTGAGCCGTCATCCTGATCCACGCTCCCACATTCCCCATAAACTGCCAGGTCATAAACCTCATAGGCACCAAGCTCAGGAAAGCCATTAAATCTAGGGATGTAGAAAATAACAAACATAAATAAACAGAAAAAACAACAAAACAATGTTAAAATGTAATTACAGATTAAGTCAACTCTGCAGCAAGAGAGGACATGGGGAACAAAGCTCCTTATAAGAAGGGAACAAAACTAATCGTTTCATTTAGTCCCACGGGAGACATGGAGTCCAAGATCACAATCCACTTACATTCAACCTGCGCAAGTGTCCTTTTTATATTGCCTCCCCTATTACCACTGTGAACTTGATCGATCCCAATGACCCTAAGGCCAGTAGGATCGCATGCATGAAACTTATAGAAGTGTTTGGGGATGGTTTTAAGGGCACTAGCGTCCTCAGCCTTGCGTGCATTTATTATGTCCCTTACGTGCTCTCTCACACGTACACGCAACTGACGTGACGTGAGTCCCACATCAATTTTGGAGCAAGGACATGTGGCCAGATATACAACACAAGTGCTGGTACAGCGGATATGATGCCGAATCTGAAATTTCCTGCTTCCACACGACGACGCGAAGTGAGTGCCCCTAATAAGGTTCTTTTCCCTACAGGCCAAGCAATCGCCACATGGGTAACACCCCCATACTGGACCTCTGTTTGTTGGATTAAGGGGATTACTAATTTTTGCCACATAATGGCTTTTGACCAGTAGATCTTTTATGCTTTTTCCCCGTTTGGCCGTAAAACTGGGTCTCTGGGGGATACTAGAGGCAAGGACGGGGTCGGTGAGAAGAATTGGCCAATGCTTGTTTACAATATCTTGCATACGTCTCCATTGGCAATTATAAGTAGAAATGAATCTAACGTTGTTTTCAGACTCATTTCTCCTTTCTTTTTTATACAATAATTCACGTCTCTCCGTTCTCTTAGCCCTAGTATACCCCTGTTTTATGCAGCGATTGCTATAGCCACGGGCCCTGAATCTATCTTTTAGATCATCTGATTGGGCCTCGAACTTATGTTCAGTGGAGCAGATCCGCCTCATCCTGAGGAACTGCCCAACAGGGATGGCTTTGATGGTATGAGTGGTATGTGATGAGGACGCATGCAATAAGGAATTGACTGACGTGGCTTTCCTGAATACGTCCGTATGCAGCGTCCCCATCTCATCCACCTCAAGAAGAATGTCCAAAAAATCAATTCTCTTTTGATGTGCCTTGTATGTCAGTCGGATATTATGAGGATTGCTATTAAGCTGACCCACAAATTCAGTGATCTCCTTTTCGCTACCCTGCCATATAAAAAAGATATCATCAATATACCTATGCCAACACTGCACCCGGTCCACGGCAGAGGCCCCATCCTGATGGAAAATGGACCTCTCCCATAGGCCGAGAAACAGGTTGGCATAGGCGGGGGCACAAGCCGCCCCCATGGCAGTACCACGTTTTTGAAGATAACATCTATCTTTAAAGAGAAACACATTGTGGGTCAGTACAAACCTCAACAAGGTCACAACAAAGTCACAGATCTGGCCATCCCAGTTGCCATTCCCCAGGAAGAAGCGGACCGCCTCAATTCCGTCGTCGTGCGAAATACAGGTGTACAATGACTCGACATCCGCTGTTACCAGCCAAATGTCCTGCTCCAACACCATCCCCTCAACCTTTGTTAACATATCAGTGGTGTCCCGGATGTACGAGGGCAAAGTTTCAACCATGGACTTTAAATAAAAGTCAATGTACCTGCAAATAGGGTCACAAAGACCATCAATCCCAGAGACTATTGGCCTCCCTGGAGGACTTGTCATATCCTTATGTACCTTAGGTAGTAGGTACAATGTGGGTGTTTTTGGGAACTCTACCATCAACCCATCACACACTTTTTTATTAATGATTCCCTGATCCAAGGCGTTCCGTAAGATTCCATCCAATTCATGTTTGAAAGTATCTGTAGGGTTATGAGGTAGTCGACTGTAGGTGTCCCTACAATTGAGCTGCCTCAATGCCTCTTTTTCATATTTAATTGTCGGCCAAATGACGACGTTCCCTCCCTTGTCTGCTGCTTTTATGACAATGTCATCAAGATTACTAAGTTCATGCAATGCTTGTCGCTGAGACTTCGTGACATTGTCATATGTTATAAATTCAGGGAGCTTTTTGAAGTCTTCCGTTACCAACCTAGTGAAAATCTCTACCTGAGGGCATAAAGACAAGGGAGGGAACGCAGTTGACCTAGGTAGGATAGATCTAGGGAACGTACCTTTAAAGATCTAGGGAACGTACCTTTAGGATCAGGTTCTTGTTCTTTTAACAAGTCCTCCAGGACGGCCAAAGTCTCCCGATCAATCTTGGATGTTAGTCCATATTCCTCATAATCTCTTTTATTGTGCAACCTTTTCAATATAAGTTTCCGAGAGAAAAGATTCACATCCTTCACCGCTGAAAAATAATTGAATGAGTTATTAGGCACAAATGTCAAACCTAAAGACAGCACTTCCTTCTGAGCCTCAGACAATTTATGGTGGGATAAATTGATTACCTCCAGTGTTCCAGGCTTCTTTTTCTTATCCTCATTTTGTTGTAAGGGAGATATTTTCCGTTTTGTCGAGAAATTGCCCTTTCCTTGTTCCAATTGCCTGTACCTAGATCTAGTCTGTCTAGGGTGACTGGGACCAGCCATCTGTGAAGTATCACTATCAGGCTCTTCCCCCGATGTTACTGATGAGCAAGACTCATTACGGGCTCTAGATGTAGTGCGACCACCCCTTCTGTTGTTTTTTCTCCATTTATAAACCTGATTACTCTGGAAATCAGATACATCTCTCTGGAACTTTTTCGTTTTGGTGGTTTTAATGTCGTCTTCCCATCTCGCACTAAGTAGGCAGTAACTGACTTTAAGCATGGTAGAGGCATGTCCACATGGACTTTTAACCTGCACAATAGATTTATACCATGTTTTTCTGTGCTGATACTTATGCTGACTTATGAGAATGCCCTGATGTGTTTTCTACTTTTTCTTGTCTGCCTGTGACCTGGATGTTTTTTACTAGGGTCTTTCCTTTTATCTATGTACTCAAATATGTCACGTTTTTCATAATAAAATTTATATTTTTATATTTATTCAAGTGGCTATTTTGCTTTTTCTCTTTATATACTTAATCGTGTAAAAACTCCTTTTTTTGTTAAACTAAGTTATCCGGAGTATACGTTATTATTTTCCATTAAGATACATGGGTAAGGATAATCAACTGTTTACACCTACACACAGATGGTGTAGGGCCCATGTGGTTTCTGTTGGTTTGATTTTATTACTAATTTATTCTGTGTTTTTCACAGCAGTTGATCCCAGACAGATGGATTTCAGAGCCAGAGACTCTTCATGGCTCAGCCAAATTAATGAAGTATTTAAGGATGACCCTAGTCTGATTTTAAGTTGTAACTACAGAGAAAATCAGGATTTAATTCAAAAATTAAAGTCACTTCTGCACAGGCGGATGAGGACATGGTGGAACAAGGGATTCCTGGAAAAATATGTCTCTAAGGGGTTAATACCCAGGGGCTTGCGTGTGCAGGTATTCCCTTCCTTTGAGACTGAACTACCATGGTTCAAAAGTGGATGGGAGGAGTTAGCCAGCAATTGTTCCAGGGGGTTCATGGAGTTACTTATCAAGCACAACGAACTTACACTTAGTGAGCTGGAAAAAGAAATTGATAATATTCAGACATCATTGAAAAAAGATTTAACGAGTGAAGCTATTAGAAAGGTGAATGAGGATTTGGAGAAAGATTTTCTCAAATGGGAAGACGACATTAAAACCACCAAAACGAAAAAGTTCCAGAGAGATGTATCTGATTTCCAGAGTAATCAGGTTTATAAATGGAGAAAAAACAACAGAAGGGGTGGTCGCACTACATCTAGAGCCCGTAATGAGTCTTGCTCATCAGTAACATCGGGGGAAGAGCCTGATAGTGATACTTCACAGGTGGCTGGTCCCAGTCACCCTAGACAGACTAGATCTAGGTACAGGCAATTGGAACAAGGAAAGGGCAATTTCTCGACAAAACGGAAAATATCTCCCTTACAACAAAATGAGGATAAGAAAAAGAAGCCTGGAACACTGGAGGTAATCAATTTATCCCACCATAAATTGTCTGAGGCTCAGAAGGAAGTGCTGTCTTTAGGTTTGACATTTGTGCCTAATAACTCATTCAATTATTTTTCAGCGGTGAAGGATGTGAATCTTTTCTCTCGGAAACTTATATTGAAAAGGTTGCACAATAAAAGAGATTATGAGGAATATGGACTAACATCCAAGATTGATCGGGAGACTTTGGCCGTCCTGGAGGACTTGTTAAAAGAACAAGAACCTGATCCTAAAGGTACGTTCCCTAGATCTATCCTACCTAGGTCAACTGCGTTCCCTCCCTTGTCTTTATGCCCTCAGGTAGAGATTTTCACTAGGTTGGTAACGGAAGACTTCAAAAAGCTCCCTGAATTTATAACATATGACAATGTCACGAAGTCTCAGCGACAAGCATTGCATGAACTTAGTAATCTTGATGACATTGTCATAAAAGCAGCAGACAAGGGAGGGAACGTTGTCATTTGGCCGATAATTAAATATGAAAAAGAGGCAGCTCAATTGTAGGGACACCTACAGTCGACTACCTCATAACCCTACAGATACTTTCAAACATGAATTGGATGGAATCTTACGGAACGCCTTGGATCAGGGAATCATTAATAAAAAAGTATGTGATGGGTTGATGGTGGAGTTCCCAAAAACACCCACATTGTACCTACTACCTAAGGTACATAAGGATATGACAAGTCCTCCAGGGAGGCCAATAGTCTCTGGGATTGATGGTCTTTGTGACCCTATTTGCAGGTACATTGACTTTTATTTAAAGTCCATGGTTGAAACTTTGCCCTCGTACATCCGGGACACCACTGATATGTTAACAAAGGTTGAGGGGATGGTGTTGGAGCAGGACATGTGGCTGGTAACAGCGGATGTCGAGTCATTGTACACCTGTATTTCGCACGACGACGGAATTGAGGCGGTCCGCTTCTTCCTGGGGAATGGCAACTGGGATGGCCAGATCTGTGACTTTGTTGTGACCTTGTTGAGGTTTGTACTGACCCACAATGTGTTTCTCTTTAAAGATAGATGTTATCTTCAAAAACGTGGTACTGCCATGGGGGCGGCTTGTGCCCCTGCCTATGCCAACCTGTTTCTCGGCCTATGGGAGAGGTCCATTTTCCATCAGGATGGGGCCTCTGCCGTGGACCGGGTGCAGTGTTGGCATAGGTATATTGATGATATCTTTTTTATATGGCAGGGTAGCGAAAAGGAGATCACTGAATTTGTGGGTCAGCTTAATATCAATCCTCATAATATCCGACTGACATACAAGGCACATCAAAAGAGAATTGATTTTTTGGACATTCTTCTTGAGGTGGATGAGATGGGGACGCTGCATACGGACGTATTCAGGAAAGCCACGTCAGTCAATTCCTTATTGCATGCGTCCTCATCACATACCACTCATACCATCAAAGCCATCCCTGTTGGGCAGTTCCTCAGGATGAGGCGGATCTGCTCCACTGAACATAAGTTCGAGGCCCAATCAGATGATCTAAAAGATAGATTCAGGGCCCGTGGCTATAGCAATCGCTGCATAAAACAGGGGTATACTAGGGCTAAGAGAACGGAGAGACGTGAATTATTGTATAAAAAAGAAAGGAGAAATGAGTCTGAAAACAACGTTAGATTCATTTCTACTTATAATTGCCAATGGAGACGTATGCAAGATATTGTAAACAAGCATTGGCCAATTCTTCTCACCGACCCCGTCCTTGCCTCTAGTATCCCCCAGAGACCCAGTTTTACGGCCAAACGGGGAAAAAGCATAAAAGATCTACTGGTCAAAAGCCATTATGTGGCAAAAATTAGTAATCCCCTTAATCCAACAAACAGAGGTCCAGTATGGGGGTGTTACCCATGCGGCGATTGCTTGGCCTGTAGGGAAAAGAACCTTATTAGGGGCACTCACTTCGCGTCGTCGTGTGGAAGCAGGAAATTTCAGATTCGGCATCATATCCGCTGTACCAGCACTTGTGTTGTATATCTGGCCACATGTCCTTGCTCCAAAATTTATGTGGGACTCACGTCACGTCAGTTGCGTGTACGTGTGAGAGAGCACGTAAGGGACATAATAAATGCACGCAAGGCTGAGGACGCTAGTGCCCTTAAAACCATCCCCAAACACTTCTATAAGTTTCATGCATGCGATCCTACTGGCCTTAGGGTCATTGGGATCGATCAAGTTCACAGTGGTAATAGGGGAGGCAATATAAAAAGGACACTTGCGCAGGTTGAATGTAAGTGGATTGTGATCTTGGACTCCTGTTGTGAATTTGGATTCTGGGCTCCCCCGGTGGCTACTGGTGGAATTGAACTTGTGACATCATCTTCCCTGTTCACCTGTTCTGATTAGATCTGGGTGTCGCTATATAACCTGGCTTCTCTGTTAGATGCTTGCCGGTCAACAATGTTATCAGAAGCCTCTCTGTGCTTGTTCCTGCTCCCAGACATCTACTAGATAAGTTGGACATTCGTCCATGTTTTGTTTTTGTATTTTGGTTCCAGTTCACAGCTGCAGTTTCGTTACTGTGTCTGGAAAGCTCTTGTTGATCAGGAATTGCCACTCTGGTATTATGAGTTAATGCCAGAGTCCTAAAGTAATTTCTGGATGTGTTTTGTTAGGGTTTTCTACTGACCATGAAAGTATGCTTTCTGTCTTCTGCTATCTAGAAAGCGGACCTCAAATTTGCTAAAACTATTTTCCTGCTGCGTTTGTTGTTTCATCTCATATCACCGCCAATATATGTGGGGGGCTTCTGTCTCCTTTTTTTTGGGCATTTCTCTAGAGGTGAGTCAGGTCTTATATTTCCCTCTGCTAGCATTATTTAGTTCTCCGGCCGGCGCTGGGCATATAGGGATAAAAAGTAGGACATGCTACCTGGCTACTTCTAGATGATGCGGTAGGTTTAGTTCATGGTCAGTATAGTTACATCTTCCAAGAGCTTGTTCCTATAGAGGCTTATGCTAGTTCTCTGGCCATGGAGATCATGACAGTTTGACCGGCCCACTAAAGGGTTAAAATCCTTGGCTGAGAAAGGAGAGAAATAAGAAGTCTGCTGAGAGTTTTTTTTTTTTTTTTTTTTTTTTTCTGTGCTCTTAATTGGATCACTTGCCAGTCTGTCTATGCTGCAGTCTTTCTTTTTTTTCTCTCTCCTTATAATCTTTGAATGGCTTTGTGTTCACCTGTTAATAATGGATCTTCAGAGTGTAACTGCAGGTTTGAATAATCTCACCACGAAAGTACAAAATTTGCAAGATTTTATTATTCATGCTCCGGTATCTGAGCCGAGAATTCCTTTGCCGGAATTCTTCTCAGGGAATAGATCTAGCTTTCAGAATTTTAGAAATAATTGTAAGCTATTTTTGTCCCTGAAATCTCGTTCTGCTGGAGACCCTGCACAGCAGGTTGGGATTGTGATTTCCTTGCTCCGCGGCGACCCTCAAGACTGGGCTTTTGCATTGGCACCAGGGGATCCTGCGTTGCGCAATGTGGATGCGTTTTTTCTGGCCTTGGGCTTGCTGTATGAGGAACCTCATTTGGAACTTCAGGCAGAAAAAACTTTGATGTCCCTATCGCAGGGGCAAGATGAAGCTGAAATTTACTGCCAAAGATTCCGTAAATGGTCTGTGCTTACTCAGTGGAATGAGTGTGCCTTGGCGGCTACTTTCAGAGAGGGTCTCTCTGATGCCATTAAGGATGTTATGGTGGGGTTCCCTGTGCCTGCGGGTCTGAATGAGTCCATGACAATGGCCATTCAGATCGATAGGCGTCTGCGGGAGCGCAAACCAGTGCACCATCTGGCGGTGTCCACTGAGAAGACGCCAGAAAGCATGCAGTGTGATAGAATTCTGTCCAGAAGCGAGCGGCAGAATTTTAGACGGAAAAATGGGTTGTGTTTCTATTGTGGGGATTCTACTCATGTTATATCAGCATGCTCTAAACGTACTAAAAAGCTTGATAAATCTGTTTCCATTGGCACTTTACAGTCTAAATTTATTTTGTCTGTGACCCTGATTTGCTCTTTGTCATCTATTACTACTGACGCCTATATCGACTCTGGCGCCGCTTTGAGTCTTATGGATTGGTCCTTTGCCAATCGTTGTGGGTATGATTTAGAGCCTTTGGAAACTCTTATTCCTCTGAAGGGGATTGACTCCACCCCATTGGCTAATAATAAACCACAATACTGGACACAAGTGACTATGTGTATTAATCCGGATCACCAGGAGACTATTCGTTTTCTAGTGCTGTATAATCTACATGAGGATTTGGTGCTGGGATTGCCATGGCTGCAGTCTCACAACCCAGTCCTTGACTGGAGAGCTATGTCTGTGTTGAGCTGGGGATGTAAGGGGACTCATGGGGACGTACCTTTGGTGTCCATTTCATCATCTATCCCCTCTGAAATCCCTGAGTTCCTGTCTGACTATCGTGACGTCTTTGAAGAACCCAAGCTTGGTTCACTACCTCCGCACCGTGAGTGCGATTGTGCTATAGATTTAATTCCGGGTAGTAAATACCCAAAGGGTCGTTTATTTAATCTGTCTGTGCCTGAACATACTGCTATGCGAGAATATATAAAGGAGTCCTTGGAAAAGGGACATATTCGTCCATCGTCATCTCCCTTAGGAGCCGGTTTTTTCTTTGTGTCAAAAAAAGACGGCTCTTTGAGACCATGTATTGATTATCGGCTTTTGAATAAAATCACGGTTAAATATCAATACCCATTGCCGTTGCTGACTGATTTGTTTGCTCGCATAAAGGGGGCCAAGTGGTTCTCTAAGATTGATCTCCGTGGGGCGTATAATTTGGTGCGGATCAGGCAGGGGGATGAGTGGAAAACCGCATTTAATACGCCCGAGGGCCACTTTGAGTATTTGGTGATGCCTTTTGGTCTTTCTAATGCCCCTTCAGTCTTCCAGTCCTTTATGCATGATATTTTCCGCGATTTTTTGGATAAATTTATGATAGTGTATCTGGATGATATTCTGATTTTTTCGGATGACTGGGACTCTCATGTCCGGCAAGTTAAGAGGGTTTTTCAGGTTTTGCGGTCTAATTCTCTGTGTGTCAAGGGTTCTAAGTGCGTTTTTGGGGTTCAGAGAATTTCCTTTTTGGGATATATTTTTTCTCCCTCTTCCATTGAGATGGATCCTGTCAAGGTTCAAGCTATTTGTGATTGGACGCAGCCCTCTTCTCTTAAAAGTCTTCAGAAATTTTTGGGCTTTGCCAACTTTTATCGTCGATTTATTTCTGGTTTTTCGGATGTCGTTAAGCCATTGACCGATTTGACTAGACAGGGTGCTGATGTTGCTAATTGGTCCCCTGATGCTGTGGAGGCCTTTCAGGAGCTTAAGCGCTGTTTTTCTTCTGCCCCTGTGTTGCGTCAGCCTGATGTGACTCTTCCTTTTCAGGTTGAGGTCGACGCTTCTGAGATCGGAGCTGGGGCAGTGTTGTCGCAGAAAAGTTCTGACTGCGCCGTGATGAGGCCTTGTGCCTTCTTTTCCCGTAAATTTTCGCCCGCTGAGCGGAATTATGATGTTGGGAATCGGGAGCTTTTGGCCATGAAGTGGGCGTTTGAGGAGTGGCGCCATTGGCTCGAGGGGGCCAGACATCAGGTGGTGGTATTGACTGACCACAAAAATTTGATTTATCTTGAGACCGCCAGGCGCCTGAATCCTAGACAGGCGCGCTGGTCATTATTTTTTTCTCGGTTTAATTTTGTGGTATCGTACCTACCAGGTTCTAAGAATGTTAAGGCGGATGCCCTTTCTAGGAGTTTTGAGCCTGATTCACCTGGCAACTCTGACCCCACAGGTATTCTTAAGGAGGGAGTTATCTTGTCAGCCGTTTCTCCAGACCTGCGGCGGGCCTTGCAGGAGTTTCAGGCGGATAGACCGGATCGTTGTCCGCCTGATAGGCTGTTTGTTCCTGATGATTGGACCAGTAAAGTCATCTCTGAGGTGCATTCTTCTGCGTTGGCAGGTCATCCTGGAATTTTTGGTACCAGGGATTTGGTGGCAAGATCCTTCTGGTGGCCTTCCCTGTCACGAGATGTGCGAGGCTTTGTGCAGTCTTGTGACGTTTGTGCTCGGGCCAAGCCTTGTTGTTCTCGGGCTAGTGGATTATTGTTGCCCTTGCCTATTCCTAAGAGGCCTTGGACACACATCTCGATGGATTTTATTTCAGATCTGCCTGTTTCTCAGAAGATGTCTGTCATCTGGGTGGTGTGTGACCGTTTTTCTAAGATGGTTCATTTGGTTCCCCTGCCCAAATTGCCTTCTTCTTCCGAGTTGGTGCCCCTGTTTTTTCAAAATGTTGTTCGTTTGCATGGTATTCCTGAGAATATCGTTTCTGACAGAGGAACCCAATTTGTGTCTAGATTTTGGCGGGCATTTTGTGCTAGGATGGGCATAGATTTGTCTTTTTCGTCTGCTTTTCACCCTCAGACTAATGGCCAGACCGAGCGGACTAATCAGACCCTGGAGACATATCTGAGGTGTTTTGTGTCTGCTGACCAGGATGATTGGGTTGCTTTTTTGCCATTGGCGGAGTTCGCCCTCAATAATCGGGCCAGCTCTGCCACCTTGGTTTCCCCGTTTTTCTGTAATTCGGGGTTCCATCCTCGATTTTCCTCCGGTCAGATGGAATCCTCGGATTGTCCTGGAGTGGATGCGGTGGTGGAGAGATTGCATCATATCTGGGGGCAGGTGATGGACAATTTAAAGTTGTCCCAGGAGAAGACTCAGCTTTTTGCCAACCGTCACCGTCGTGTTGGTCCTCGGCTTTGTGTTGGAGATTTGGTGTGGTTGTCTTCTCGTTTTGTCCCTATGAGGGTCTCATCTCCTAAGTTTAAGCCTCGGTTCATCGGTCCGTATAAAATATTGGAGATTCTTAACCCTGTTTCCTTCCGTTTGGACCTCCCTGCATCCTTTTCTATTCATAACGTTTTTCATCGGTCGTTATTGCGCAGGTATGAGGCACCGGTTGTGCCTTCCGTTGAGCCTCCTGCTCCGGTGTTGGTTGAGGGTGAGTTGGAGTACGTTGTGGAAAAAATCCTAGACTCCCGTGTTTCCAGACGGAGACTCCAGTATCTGGTCAAGTGGAAGGGATATGGCCAGGAGGATAATTCTTGGGTCACTGCATCTGATGTTCATGCCTCTGATCTGGTTCGTGCCTTTCATAGGGCCCATCCTGATCGCCCTGGTGGTTCTGGTGAGGGTTCGGTGCCCCCTCCTTGAGGGGGGGGTACTGTTGTGAATTTGGATTCTGGGCTCCCCCGGTGGCTACTGGTGGAATTGAACTTGTGACATCATCTTCCCTGTTCACCTGTTCTGATTAGATCTGGGTGTCGCTATATAACCTGGCTTCTCTGTTAGATGCTTGCCGGTCAACAATGTTATCAGAAGCCTCTCTGTGCTTGTTCCTGCTCCCAGACATCTACTAGATAAGTTGGACATTCGTCCATGTTTTGTTTTTGTATTTTGGTTCCAGTTCACAGCTGCAGTTTCGTTACTGTGTCTGGAAAGCTCTTGTTGATCAGGAATTGCCACTCTGGTATTATGAGTTAATGCCAGAGTCCTAAAGTAATTTCTGGATGTGTTTTGTTAGGGTTTTCTACTGACCATGAAAGTATGCTTTCTGTCTTCTGCTATCTAGAAAGCGGACCTCAAATTTGCTAAAACTATTTTCCTGCTGCGTTTGTTGTTTCATCTCATATCACCGCCAATATATGTGGGGGGCTTCTGTCTCCTTTTTTTTGGGCATTTCTCTAGAGGTGAGTCAGGTCTTATATTTCCCTCTGCTAGCATTATTTAGTTCTCCGGCCGGCGCTGGGCATATAGGGATAAAAAGTAGGACATGCTACCTGGCTACTTCTAGATGATGCGGTAGGTTTAGTTCATGGTCAGTATAGTTACATCTTCCAAGAGCTTGTTCCTATAGAGGCTTATGCTAGTTCTCTGGCCATGGAGATCATGACAGACTCCATGTCTCCCGTGGGACTAAATGAAACGATTAGTTTTGTTCCCTTCTTATAAGGAGCTTTGTTCCCCATGTCCTCTCTTGCTGCAGAGTTGACTTAATCTGTAATTACATTTTAACATTGTTTTGTTGTTTTTTCTGTTTATTTATGTTTGTTATTTTCTACATCCCTAGATTTAATGGCTTTCCTGAGCTTGGTGCCTATGAGGTTTATGACCTGGCAGTTTATGGGGAATGTGGGAGCGTGGATCAGGATGACGGCTCACTATATCAAGAATGATCATTTGAAGTTTGCTCACTGTGAAAAATTGAGGGATGATTGAAAAGTGGCATATAATCCCTCTATAATTCATCACTTATGTTCTGTTATGAATTTGTTCATAATATATCACTTTATTTATAGGTTGTAAATATTATTATGTATGGTTTCACATCATTGGCACTGTTATTATTTATTGTTATTATTATTATGTTCCTTTTATGAATTTGTCCATAACATATCACTTTATTTATAGGTTGTAAATATTATACAATATATTATGTATGGTTTTATATTTATTTGCACTGTTATTATGATTATATTATATTTATTTTAAATTAATGTATCATATAATATATCATGTTGGGTTTCACATCTATAGGCACCATTTATTTTAAATTAGTAATGACCTGTGTTTGTATCCTGAGACTCTTGCTCCCACTCCATATGTTTTTATTCTAATACAAAGCGTCGCGGTTGCGCGGTTATATATGTACCATTTCTGATCTTTTTGGGCCATGAAATCGTAGGTTTCATTAGCGTGGAACACTATATATATCACCTTTCTTTTTACTGTGCGGCATTCGGTCCTCAATTGTGGATCCCACTGTCAGCCGGCGCATGCGCTCCGTGACTGCTGGGAGGCCCATGTATCTCCGGCTTCAGGAACTCGAGAGCGCATGTCTGTGACGTCAATGGGGGATTTCCCTCTGACGTGCGCTCCCGATGAACGCCGGGGAGCTGGGATTTCCCCGCAATTAGATCACGGCGCGCCTGCGCACTGTGATATGGAAGAGCGCCTGCAATCTGCGCAGGCCCGAAAGGGTAGGAATAGCTGGGTAGTGACCATTTCCTGCTACCTTAGTTACGGTGTGATCGTGCACGTGTAAAGCGGGTCTATTAACTTCATTATAAAAGCACCACGCTCTGCTAAGCCCCTTCATTCCCTCTTTGAAAAAGAAACGCGAAACGCGCGTCAGGGGGTACTCTGAGCCCCAGGCAGATCTACTATCTCATCATGGGTAAGCAATCTCGCACTAAGTAGGCAGTAACTGACTTTAAGCATGGTAGAGGCATGTCCACATGGACTTTTAACCTGCACAATAGATTTATACCATGTTTTTCTGTGCTGATACTTATGCTGACTTATGAGAATGCCCTGATGTGTTTTCTACTTTTTCTTGTCTGCCTGTGACCTGGATGTTTTTTACTAGGGTCTTTCCTTTTATCTATGTTCTCAAATATGTCACGTTTTTCATAATAAAATTTATATTTTTATATTTATTCAAGTGGCTATTTTGCTTTTTCTCTTTATATACTTAATCGTGTAAAAACTCCTTTTTTTGTTAAACTAAGTTATCCGGAGTATACGTTATTATTTTCCATTAAGATACATGGGTAAGGATAATCAACTGTTTACACCTACACACAGATGGTGTAGGGCCCATGTGGTTTCTGTTGGTTTGATTTTATTACTGCTCGTGGCATCTTGTAGCTTTCACTTTCCTCTGTGCTCCACTCCTGTCTGTCCTCTCACACAGACTTCTACTACAAACTGAGCTGTCTCCCCCTCCAAACTAGGATCTTTATTGAGGGAAGCTGCCCTAAAACAGGGCTTGGAGCTCCCCCCTCCTTGCCTGGAAGTGGAAGGTGTTGCGTGTGTAAACCTACCAAAGGAAACCTCACTTGTCTCCAGACATAGCACTATCCTCCCCATGAGGAAGACAGCACTACTGTGGTACCCGAACTCCTGGGGTGCCATATTCCCACCCCGTTAAATCCAGTACTCCTGGACTGGGAAAAGAGAATAGCAAAAATACAAGTTAAATAATACAAACAATTTCACAAACATTTGAACAATAATAAACTTTGGCTTCCCTTTATGGGAGGTGAGGACACATGAACATTGCAAAAAACAAGTTTTTAAAAGTAAATCTGGCATTGTCTTTGGTCAGATGAAACAAACAAAGGCTCTACCCACGCCGCAAATGGGCAGAACCAGTGTACACCATGAGGGTGCCAACTATTTACAATGTAATTTTTGGGTAAGCATTGTCCATTACATCAATGTCCATTTTAAACCTGTAACAAAGATAAGCAAGAAATTCAAACAAATAATAGCAGTTATTGACATTTTTAGTCCCTATAACGAGCTGGGATTTGACCTTTGGATTTTCTGGTTCAACTGCCGGGGTGACATTTGCTGCTTGAACCTGTTGGTGCAGAGTCTTTTCTGGTTCAGGATGGTCTGGAATCACATTTTGTTCTGGTATTTCCAGCTGAGGAAAAGTCAAGACAGGTATCACGATGGCCTGATGTACTTGAGTCCAAGACTGGGGAAAATCTCCAAGAACAGTGCGAATCTTCTTTTCCTCTGGTTCCATGGGTGGAGATGTTCCTGGGTCTGTTTCTCAATTTATCAGGGCATATTTTGAGATGGTCTCTGGACACTGCCGTCGAAGTTTCTCCTCCATCTTTGCTGATAAGGCAGACTTTCGTGTTGTCAAAGTTGGAAGGTAGAATAGTGTATGGTTCCGCTTCCCATTGGTTATCAAGTTTGTGTAATCTCCTTTTACGTTTGAGCACTTGTTCACCTGGTGACAAGGGACTTGCAGGAGCATGTTGGTTAAAGTCTCTTTCTTGCTTCTGTCTGGCTTGTGCTAAACTTCTCTCTGCGCATTCTTGCACTTGGCGGTACTTTTTTTTCTCTCAGTTTCCCAATCTGTATCTGGTGAGATATCTTCTGGGGCTAAGACTCCCATGTCTTGATCGACAGGTAGTTGATTGGACCTTCCCCTCATTAATTATGCTGGCGTATAGTTTGTGGAATTTACTGGGACATGGTTGTATAAGTCTACAAAGTCTGGTAACTTTTCTGGCCATAAGTTCCTTTCGTGTGAAGGCAATGTCTTCAGGAGATCAATCACTATCTGATTCATTTTCTCACACATTCCATTTGTTTGTGGGTGATACGGAGTTGTTCTGATCTTTTTACATTCGTACAGGTGGCAGAATTCCTGGAATACCTCCGCTTCAAAGGCTGAACCTTGGTCAAGGAGTACCTTCTCAGGGTATCCATGGGCTCTACAGAAGTATTGTTGGAAGGCTTGGGCTGCTGTCTTGGCTGTCTGATCCTTGACAGGTACATCCACCAGGAATCTGGAGTAATGATCCACAATAGTCAAAGCGTAGACGTAGCCTGACCAGCTTGGGGTTAGCTTCACATGGTCTAAGGCCACCAATTCAAGTGGCTTTTTGGTGACTATGGTCTGTAGGGGAGCCCTTTGGCTGTCACGGTCCTTTCTGCGCAAACTACATGGGCCACTTTTAGAAGGTTTTCCTCATGCCAGGCCAGTAGAATCTTCCACGTAACAGGATCTCCAATTTCTTCCATCCAAAGTGTCCTGCTCCGTCGTGGTATGCTTCTAGAACCATGGGAGCATCTCGCCTTGAGACCACTAACTGCCAGACTAGCTCATGTGTGCGTGGATCAATGTTTCTTCTGCACAGCTTACCATCGTAGATGAATAGTTTGCCTTTTTCCTTCCAGAGTCGTTGTGTCTCTTGTGGATCATCTGGACCAGGGTGCGAGTCTGCCTGTGTCAGCAGTTCTTTCACCAGACAGATTGCGGGGTCGCTATCCTGCGTTTCTGCCCTTCCATGGTGGGGCAACATATTCAGCGTGGCTTTGCGTTTGTTTTTCCGTCTGTTTCTCACGTAATGAGAGTATTGAGTCGCTCCAGGGCGATGGAATGCTGGCAGCTCTACTTCTTCAAGTTCTTCTGGATCCTCTCCCATGTCTGGTAGGTTGGGCATTCTGGACAATGCATCTGCGTTGGTATTCTTGTGCCCTGCAAGGTATTTGATGGTGAAGCCGTAATTGGACAACCGAGCCATCCATCGCTGCTCCAAAGCACCGAGTTTTGCAGTCTCTAAGTGGGTTAGTGGGTTGTTATCCATGTAGACTTTAAATTTTGCTGAGGCTAGATAATGTTTGAATCTCTCTGTCACTGCCCAGACGATGGCGAGGAATTCCAGCTTAAAGGAGCTGTAATTTTTGGGGTTCCTTTCTGTGGGGCACAGCTTCCTGCTGGCGTACGCGATTACTCTCTTTGCTTTTTGTACTTGGGACAGTACTGCTCCCAAACCCACATCATCCGTGTACAGCACAAACGGTTGTTCATATTCTGGGTAGGCCAGTACTTCTTCTCCTGTGAGAGCCAACTTCAATCGAGTGAAGGATCTCTCCAGCCCATCGTCCCAGTCAAATGGGGTATTCTTACCCTTGTTTTTTTTTTGATTGGCCCACTAACAGGTCTTGCAGTGGTGTGGCTATCTTAATGAAGTCTTTCACAAATCTTTGGTAATAGCCTACCAACCCGAGGAACTGTCGGACTTCATGGAGGTTACTGGGTTTTGGCCAGTTCTTGATTACGGTGACCATGTCTGGATCTGGGGCAACTCCTTCTGAGCTCACCACATGGCCCAGGTATTGCACTTTGGATTTCAACAGATGACATTTTGAGGGTTTTACCTTCAAGCCAAAGTTGGACAGGGCTTCAAACACCTCGGCCAGGTGCTTTAGATGATCCTCATACGTCTTGGAGAAGACAATGTCGTCCAGGTACAACAAGACTGTTTTGAAGTTCTTGTGTCCGAGACAGCATTCTATCATCCTCTGAAATGTTCCTGAGGTGTTGCACAGTCCAAACAGCATGTAATTGAACTCGGAGAGACCCATCGGTGTTGTGAAGGCTGTCTTCTCCTTATCCGCCCCTGCTATAGGAACCTGCCAGTACCCACTGGTGAGATTCAAGGTAGAGAAGTAGTTAGCAGATTTTAAAGCAGCTAAGGACTCTTCTATTCTGGGCAATGGGTATGCATCCTTGTGTGTAATGCGGTTTATCTGCCTATAATCTACACACATCCTCATGGTGCCGTCTTTCTTTCTGACGAGGACTAATGGAGCCGCCCAGGGGCTACAACTATCTCTGATTACCCCAGCCTCCTTCATCTCTCTCAACACACTTTTGGCACAATGGTAATGAGCTGGAGGTACAGGTCGGTACCTCTCCTTGATGGGTGGATGACTACCAGTGGGGATGTGATGTTGTACTCCTTTTACCTGCCCAAAATCTATGGGGTGTTTACTGAAGACTCGTTCATACTCTTGAACCACCCTGTAAGCCCCTTTGTAATAATTATAGGGGATAACCCAGGAGACTCTTTGCGTGGAAGAAGACAACTACAGGACACAGTTTTATAAGTGATAAAGTCTATATTATCACACGGTGATCCAAACAGGTGCAGAGAGAAACTCAAGTCCACAACACTTGGTGCAAATATCAAATGCAGCTCAGCAGTCTATAGGAAACTTCAGAGGAAAATGCAATCACGCAGAAAGTCTATGAAGCACAATTATTCTTCAGGATACTTGACACGAATAAGTCCTCGCTTAGTCCAAAACACAGATAGATATGCTTATAAGGCAGTTCAAATAATATCTTAGCTCAACCAGGGAGGTCTGGGTAATAGTCTCAGGTTCTTGCAGAGCAACAACAGCTTACATGTCCAGCAAATGCAGATGGAAGTAAACATGAGCAGCAGATGAAGGAGGATTACTGGAACTGGTGTATGCAGCAGGAACTCAGAGCAGAGTAGCAAGGATAACCCCACAGGTTCACAGGAGCAGGTATATAGCCAGGGAGTCACCAGAGGTCAGGAGCTGGATTCAAGGCAGAATACTCTAGCACAGACTGAAGGCTGGGGTGGAGTTTTATAGCAGGAAGACACAGTGCACATGAGACCAAAGACGCCATCTTGGAAAAGGGCAGTAAAGCACAAAAAGGTAATAAAAAATGTTCAGAGTCCTGACATTACTCCCTCCTTAGAAGCGGCCTCAGGACGATCCTGGACCTGGTTTCTCAGGGAATCTCTGATGAAAGCGAGAAATCTTCTGTTGGGCATTGATGTTTTCCACATGTTCCCAAGAGTCTTCCTCAGGGGGATATCCCTGCCATCGTATCAGATATTGGAGCCGATTCCTGCGAATCCTGGAATCAACAATTTCCTCCACCACAAATTGTTCTTGCCCATCAATCACCACAGGCTGCGGAGGTGGCACAACACGTCCCTGGAAGGTATTAGGAGATACAGGCTTTAGTAAAGATACATGAAAAACTGGGTGTACCTTCATAGTTCTAGGCAGCTTCAGCCAGCAGGCTACAGAGCTCACAATACCGTTGATCTTGAAAGGGCAAATGAATTTCTGTCCAAGTTTTTGTGAAGGAACGTTTAACTTCAGATTCTTAGTTGCTAACCACACGGAATCTCCTACCTTGAACATGGGTGCAGGTTTACAGAATCTATCAGCCGATCTCTTATAACGTTCTTGAGCTGTGGTCAGGGATTCCTTCAGAACCTCCAGATTTTGCCTCATCGCAGTCAGCCTTTCCTACACTGCCGGAACCGGAGAATTAATTGTTATATGAAAATCCAAGCAATCATCCTGGAGATGGCTGACATAGCATCTTAGATATTGTTCCAGCGTCTGGTTGGTACGCTCAGTCTGACCATTTGTCTGAGGATGGTAAGCGGAAGAGAGACAGACATTAATATTGAGTGCAGAGCAAAACCCCTTCCAGAATCTTGAAGTGAACTGCACTCCACGGTCAGAGATGATCTCATCCGGAACCCCATGTAACCGAAAGAAATTCTGTATAACCAATTTCACTGTATCTTTAGCTGAGGGGAGGCCGGTGCACAGAACAAAATGAGCAGCTTTAGTCAGGCGATCAACTACCACCATGATTGTATTCATGCCCCCCGATGTAGGCAGCTCTACAATAAAGTCCATTGATATAAACCCCTAAGGGTGGGACGGAGCAGGTAATGGTTGTAGAAGACCCGTAGGTGCCACATGAGGAGTCTTGTAACGAGCACATGCTTCGCAAGAGAGAACATAGTCCTTGCTATCTTTCAGGCAAGTTGGCCACCAGAAGAATCGGCTCAGGATCTCTTGTGTCTTCTGTACCCTCCTGTGACCAGCCAACTTGGAGTCATTTACCAACTTGAGGATCTGCAGACGGACAACCTCAGGGACATAGATACTTCGATCTCTGAACCATATGCTACCCTTAAAGACAAGATTAATATCCACAGGTGGGTTGGCCAGAAATACATCACCGTCATAGGCCTCCCTGCACTCCTTCCAAAAGTCCTGATCGTGGATAACTCCGATGAAATTGACATCAGATAGAATGGTCTTGGACGGGGCTCCAAGTACGAAATCCGCAGCATGGATTCGGGATAAAGCATCAGCCTTCCCAATACGAGAACCTGGACGGTATGAGATAACAAAGTTAAATTGATTTAAAAATAAGTTCCAACGAGCCTGACGAGGAGAAAGACATCTAGCGGATCTAAGGAACTCTAAATTGCGATGGTCAGTTAGCACTAAGATCTGTTGTGCAGCTCCTTGTAGATGATGACTCCATTCTTTGAAAGCCGCAATAATAGCCAGCAATTCCTTGTCTCCCACATCATAATTCTTCTCTGCTGAGGTTAGTCTACGGGAAAAGAAAGCACAAGGATGTAGCAGACCCTTCTCTCCAGTTCTTTGGGAGAGAATAGCCCCCAAAGCATTATCAGAAGCGTCCACCTCCACAATGAAAGAAAGTGTTGGATCTGGGTGTATCAACAGCGGTGCTGGTGTGAAACAGATCTTAAGCCGATCAAAAGCTTCTTGAGCCTGTGATGACCACTTAAATGGCTTTTCCTTCTTTGTCAAGGAAGTAATGGGACGGACAATATCAGAAAAATTTCGAATGAAGCGTCTGTAGAAATTTGCAAAACCAATAAAACATTGGACCTCCTTAACGTTCTTGGGTACCGGCCAGTCAAGGATAGCCTGAATCTTACCAGATTCTATGTTCAGCTCCTGGGGAGAGATGATATAACCTAAGAACTGTATCTCAGAACGATGGAACTCGCATTTCTCCGGCTTAATATACAGATGGTTCTCTTTCAGACATCTTAAAACAGTTTTGACATGTTCTTCATGTTCCTGTAGAGAGTCAGAAAAGATTAGTATATTGTCCAAATAGATCACCACAAACTGGTCCAACAAATCTCTGAAAATGTCATTGGCAAGGTGTTGAAACGTTGCAGGGGCTTTACAAAGCCCGAAGGGCATTACAAGAGATTCAAAGTGTCCATACCGGCATCTGAATGCTGTCTTCCACTCATCCCCTGGATGAATACGCACCAAATTATAAGCCCCACGAAGATCCAGTTTAGAGGACACCTTAGCATGGCGGACTCTTTCCAGTAATTCGGGAATCAGGCAAAGGGTAACGGTTTCATACGGTTACCTTATTGAGTTCCCGATAGTCAACACAGGGTCTCAGGGTCCCATCCTTCTTCTTTACAAAAAAGATAGGTGCCCCTGCTGGTGAGGAAGAAGGACGAATGAAGCCTTTGGCCAGATTTTCATCAATATACTCCTTTAAGGCTTGAAGCTCAGGTGCCGCCAAAGGGTATACGTTACCAAAAGGAATAGCTGCCCCAGGAAGCAACTCAATGGTACAGTCATAATGCCTGTGTGGAGGAAGCTGATCTGCATTCTTCTTGTCACAGATGTCAGAGAACTCTTTATATGCTGGAGGTAAAGAAAATACCTGTACATGTGGTTCCGTAGCCGTGGACTCAGGGACAGCTTCTGTTAACGCTGAGTTGCTCCTTGTTGGAAAGGTAATCTCCTTGGTTTTCCAGTTGATAATTGGGTTCTGAGAATGTAACCAAGGAATGCCTAAAATCACAGGAAAATGGGGAGAAGAAATTAGCAAGAAAGTTGCTCCTGATGATTAGGCTCCAACAAAATTTCAAGGGGTACGATCTCCTGATCCACAGGCCCAGAGATTAAAGGTGACCCATCCACTGCTTCCATGGTAATTGGAGAGGCTCTTTGCTGAATTTCAATACCATGTTCCTTGGCAAATGCGATCCATGAAATTGCCACCTGCACCAGAGTCAATCATAGCTGCACTGGAAATCCACTGTCCTGAACACAGGATCTTAATAGGGAGAGAACAGTGAGAGTTCTTTTCCTTAAGCTCCTTAGGGGGTGAAGTCATAGAAAGTGAATGGAATACAGAGTTTAAAGGCAGGCTACATTCAGAGATGTCAGATTCATCATCACAGTTGTCATACTCCCCTACTGCTGCTAGCACCTTGTTAGGCCGTCTAGGACACTTAGGACAATTGATCAAGAAGTGGTCAGACTGGCTGCAGTAGAAACATAGACTTTCACGAAGGCGATGCTCCCGGCGCTCATTGAAGTCGAGCCTCTGAATGGAGTCAACTTGCATGGGCACCTCCTCCACCTCCCGAGATGTTTTACCTGCAGGCTCTTTGGAAGGAAGGGAAAAGTTAGAAATACGGTTATATGCAGCAAACGTCTCCTGCCTTCGCTCAGTAAGGCGATTGTCAATGCACACACAATGCTGTATAAATGTCTCTAGCTCTTGTGGTGACTCAGAGAGAGCTAGTTCATCTTTTACAATAATAGACAGACCCCTTTTAAAAATAGGCAATTGTGCATAACTGTCCCAATTGGTATCTACCGCTAATCTCCTGAATTCAGTAGCATACTCAATAACAGAACATTTTGCCTGACGTAAAGACAATAAAGCAGATTCAGCGGTTGCACGGCGATTATCATCATCAAACATTATTGCCATAGCGGACAAGAAATCATCCAAGTAATTTACCGTGGGTCACGAGACTCAATCATCGGATTCACCCAGGCGAGCGCTCGTGCAGTCAGCAGCATTATTACACACAATACTTTGGATCTATTATTAGGAAAATGGTCAGCATGCACATCAAAATATAGCATACATTGATTCACAAAGCCACGAAATTTGTCGCGATCACCATTAAATCTGAATGGGGGCAACTTAGGTGGGCTAGCTGGTGGCGGTTGCCCAGAGGGAAAAGTCGCTTGTGCAGCTATTTGCGTGCTTATGTCCTGAAAATCCCGTTCATACTGGGACTCTATGCCAGCAAGTTTGTTTTCCTGGGCTGCCATGCGGGTGCTTAAGTCCTGCAAAGTCTGTCCAAACACTTGCTGATTGTGTTCAAAGCTTCCAAACTTCTTTTGCAGACCTTCCACATCTTTCTGCAGTGATCTAATTATGGAAAACACCTGCTCTAGTCTGCTTTCTGCAGTCATTGTTCCAGCAGTCTCCTTTTTTTTCTTTTTTAGGCTAGAGTATCCTGTAATAATTATAGAGGATAACTCAGGAGACTCTTTGCATGGAACAAGACAACTACAGGACACAGTTTTATAAGTGGTAAAGTCTATATTATCACACGTTGATTCAAACAGGTGCAGAGAGAAACTCAAGTCCACAACACTTGGTGCAAATATCAAATGCAGCTCAGGAGTCTATAGGAAACTTCAGAGGAAAATGCAATCACGCAGAAAGTCTATGAAGCACAATTATTCTTGAGGATACTTGACACGAATAAGTCCTTGCTTAGTCCAAAACACAGATAGATAAGCTTATAAGGCAGTTCAAATAATATCTTAGCTCAACCAGGGAGGTCTGGGTAATAGTCTTAGGTTCTTGCAGAGCAGCAACAGCTTACATGTCCAGAAATTGCAGATGGAAGTAAACACGAGCAGCAGATGAAGGAGGATTACTGGAACTGGTGTATGCAGCAGGAACTCAGAGCAGAGTAGCAGGATAACCCCACAGGTTCACAGGAGCAGGTATATAGCCAGGGAGTCACCAGAGGTCAGGAGCTGGATGCAAGGCAGAATACTCTAGCACAGACTGAAGGCTGGGGTGGAGTTTTATAGCAGGAAGACAGTGCACATAAGACCAAAGACGCCATCTTGGAAGAGGGCAGTAATGCAAAAAAGGTAATAAAAAATGTTCAGAGTCCTGACACCCCTGTTTCTGGTGTGCAGGTGAAGAGTCAGTGCCCACATGGAATTTTTGACACCAATCTTCCATTCGATCTGCAGAGCCATTGTCCTCTGCCTTGGTGGATGGGACCATGGGTTCTGCCGCCTGTATTACATTGTTGTTGACAGTAAACAGTTTGGCTATTGTGGCATATCTGGTTAAGTTAACTTCCTGCTCTCCACAGTTGAGAACACGTACTGGTACCCTCCCTTTGCGGACTTCAACTACCCCTCTGGCTGTCAGGATCGTAGACCTACTATCAGAATACACAGGTTCTACTAGCACCTGGTAGTCTTTACCTCTGATACCTATTGATGCCCGACACCATATCAACAATTTCAGTTCTGGGGGGTATTGAAATGGGGATTGGATCACTCACTGTGACTCTGCCAATTTCTCCACCAGACAGTTCGACCTGTTGTCTTTGTACCAGAGCCCTGATTTCTTTCTGTAGGACTCTCTGTTCACTGGAACCAGCTGTTTCATGTTGTGAATTCCACTCTTGGGCTCCCTCCAGTGGTTGTAAGTGGCATTTTTGTGAATTCTGTTCTTGGGCTCCCTCCTGTGGTTTTGAGTGGTATGGCTGCTTCTGGGATTTAGCTTCAGCAGCTGTTTTCACTGATCGTCTTTCTGGCTCGGCTATATTAGTCTGCCTGTTCCCTCATTCAATGCCAGTTGTCAATTGTTCCAGCCTGGAGTCACGGCTCTTTGGATTTCCCTGACACTCTGACCAGTTCAGCAAAGCTAAGTCCTTGCTTGTCCTTTTGCAGTTCACTTGTTGTGGACTTTGTTGTTCAGCACTTTCTATGTTTTGCTCATTTGTCCAGCTTATCAGTATGAACCTATTCAGCTAAGCTGGAATCTCTGGGCAGCAGAGTTTGCCCTCCACACCTTTAGTCAGGTGTGGAGATTTTTGCATTTCTCTGCGGTGGACTTTTTCTAGTTTTTATTACTGACCGCACAGTGTTCTGTCCTGTACTAATTCTATCTAGCTAGAAGTGGCCTCCTTTGCTAAATCTTGTTTCATACTACGTATGTCATTTCCTTCTCCTCTCACAGTCATTATTTGTGGGGGGCTGTCCTATCCTTTGGGGATTTTCTCTGAGGCAAGATAGCTTTCCTGTTTCTACCTTTAGGGGTAGCTAGTTCTCCGGCTGTGACGAGGTGTCCAGGGAGTGACAGGAACATCCCACAGCTACTGCTAGTGTCTGTGTTAAGATCAGGAACTGCGGTCCGTATAGTTACCACCTGCTCAGAGCTAGTCGCATGTCGCTCCTACATCACCAGACCATAACAGTACAACTGGCCAAAAATGAGCTGACTGCATCTCAAAAGAAGGAAAAGAAAAAGAGTTCTGAGCCATTTTTTTTTTTTTTAGTCTGTTTTGTCTTTTTCCTTCCTCTTAATCTCTGGGTGATTCAGGATTTGGATGCGGGCATGGATGTTCAGGGGTTGTTTTCTCGTGTGGTTCAGCTTGCTGCAAGAGTACAGAGTATTCAAGATTATGTTGTTCAGACTCCGGCCTTAGAGCCTAGAATTCCTACTCCGGATTTGTTTTACGGGGATAGATCTAAGTTTTTGAACTTTAAAAATAACTGCAAATTGTTTTTTGCTCTGAAACCCCGTTCCTCTGGTGACCCCATTCAGCAAGTTAAAATAGTTATTTCTCTGCTGCGTGGTGACCCTCAGGACTGGGCATTCTCCCTTGAGTCAGGGGATCCGGCATTGCTTAATGTAGATGCATTTTTTCAATCGCTCGGATTATTGTATGACGAACCTAACTCTGTAGAGCATGCTGAGAAAACACTTTTGGCCCTGTGTCAGGGTCAGAAAGCGGCAGAATTATACTGCCAGAAATTTAGAAAATGGTCTGTGCTCACTAAATGGAATGAGGATGCTCTGGCAGCAATTTTCAGAAAGGGTCTTTCTGAAGCCCTTAAGGATGTTATGGTGGGATTCCCCATGCCTGTTGGTTTGAGCGAATCTATGTCTCTGGCGATTCAGATTGATCGGCGCCTGCGCGAACGCAAAGTGGTGCACCATATGTCAGCGTCCTCTGAGCAGAGACCTGAGCCTATGCAATGTGATAGGATTTTGACTAGAGCGGAACAGAGGGGATACAGACGTCAGAATGGGCTGTGTTTTTACTGTGGTGATTCTGCTCATGCTATTTCTGATTGCCCTAAGCGTATTAAGAGGGTCGCTAGATCTGTTACCATTAGTACTGTACAGCCTAAGTTTCTCCTGTCTGTGACCCTGATTTGCTCATTGTCATCTTTTTCTGTCATGGCATTTGTGGATTCAGGCGCTGCTCTGAATTTTATGGACTTAGAATTCCCCAGGCGCTGTGGCTTTTCTTTGCAGCCTTTCCAGAGTCCTATTCCCTTGAGGGGTATTGATGCTACACCGTTGGCCAAGAATAAACCTCAGTATTGGACTCAGCTGACTATGTGCATGGCTCCAGCACATCAGGAAGATTGCCGTTTTCTGGTGTTGCATAATTTACATGATGTTGTTGTACTGGGTTTTCCATGGTTACAGATGCACAATCCTGTGCTGGATTGGAAATCTATGTCTGTGACTAGTTGGGGTTGTCAAGGGGTACATAGTGACGTTCCTTTGATGTCAATTTCCTCTTCCCCCTCTTCTGATGTTCCTGAATTTTTGTCAGATTTCCAGGATGTATTCGATGAGCCCAAGTCCAGTTCCCTTCCTCCACATAGGGACTGTGATTGTGCTATTGACTTGATTCCTGGCTGTAAGTTCCCTAAGAGCTGACTTTTCAATCTGTTTGTGCCAGAGCATGCCGCTATGCGGAGCTATGTCAAGGAGTCTTTAGAGAAGGGGCATATTCGGCCGTCTTCGTCACCATTGGGAGCGGGATTCTTTTTTGTTTCCAAGAAGGATGGCTCCCTGAGATCCTGTATTGATTATCGCCTTCTTAATAAAATCACGGTCAAATTCCAATACCCTTTACCTTTGCTCTCTGATTTGTTTGCTAGGATTAAGGGGGCTAGTTGGTTTACCAAGATTGACCTTCGAGGGGCATATAATCTTGTTCGTATTAAACAGGGTGACGAATGGAAAACTGCATTTAATACGCCCGAAGGCTATTTTGAATACCTGGTGATGCCTTTCGGGCTTTCTAATGCTCTTTCTGTATTTCAGTCCTTTATGCATGATATTTTCCGCAATTTTCTTGATAAATTCTTGATTGTGTATTTGGATGATATTTTGATTTTTTCCAATGATTGGGAGTCTCATGTGAAGCAGGTCAGGATGGTATTCCAGATCCTTCGTGATAATGCTCTATTTGTGAAGGGGTCTAAGTGCCTATTTGGAGTTTAGAAGGTCTCTTTTTTGGGGTTTATTTTTTCTCCTTCATCTATAGAAATGGATCCTGTTAAGGTCCAAGCCATTCATGACTGGATTCAACCCACATCTGTGAAGAGCCTTCAGAAATTTTTGGGCTTTGCTAATTTTTATCGCCATTTCATTGCCAACTTCTCTAGTGTGGTTAAAGCCCTGACCGATTTGACGAGGAAAGGCGCTGATGTGACTAATTGGTCCTCTGAGGCTGTTGAGGCCTTTCAGGAGCTTAAACACCGATTTACTTCTGCCCCTGTCTTGCGTCAGCCGGATGTTTCTCTTCCTTTTCAGGTTGAGGTTGACGCTTCTGAGATTGGGGCAGGGGCCGTTTTGTCACAGAGGAATTCTGATGGTTCCTTGATGAAGCCATGTGCCTTCTTTTCCCGAAAGTTTTCGCCTGCGGAACGCAATTATGATGTCGGCAATCGGGAGTTATTGGCTATGAAGTGGGCATTTGAGGAGTGGCGACATTGGCTTGAGGGAGCCAAGCACCGCATTGTGGTCTTGACCGATCATAAGAATCTGATTTACCTCGAGTCGGCCAAGCGGCTGAACCCTAGACAGGCTCGGTGGTCCCTGTTTTTCTCCCGTTTTGACTTTGTGGTCTCATATCTTCCGGGATCTAAGAATGTTAAGGCGGATGCCCTCTCTAGGAGTTTTTTGCCTGATTCTCCTGGAGTCCTTGAGCCGGTTGGCATTCTTAGGGAAGGGGTGATTCTGTCTGCCATCTCCCCTGATTTGCGGCAGGTGCTTCAGGAATTTCAGGCTGATAAACCTGACCGCTGTCCTGTGGGGAAGCTGGTTGTTCCTGATAGATAGACAAGTAAGGTAATTTCTGAGGTCCATTGTTCTGTGTTGGCCGGTCATCCTGGGATTTTTGGTACCAGAGATTTGGTTGCTAGGTCCTTTTGGTGGCCTTCCTTGTCGCGGGATGTGCATTCTTTTGTGCAGTCCTGTGGGACTTGTGCCCGGGCTAAGCCTTGCTGTTCCCGCGCTAGTGGGTTGCTTTTGCCTTTGCCTGTCCCAGAGAGGCCTTGGACGCATATTTCCATGGATTTTATTTCGGACCTTCCTGTGTCCCAGAGGATGTCTGTTATCTGGGTGGTTTGTGACCGGTTCTCTAAGATGGTCCATTTGGTGCCTTTGCCTAAATTGCCTTCCTCCTCTGATTTGGTTCCATTGTTTTTTCAGCATGTGGTTCGTTTGCATGGCATTCCGGAGAATATTGTGTCTGACAGGGGTTCCCAGTTTGTTTCCAGGTTTTGGCGGGCCTTTTGTGCTAAGATGGGCATTAATTTGTCTTTTTCTTCGGCGTTCCATCCTCAGACAAATGGCCAAACTGGGCGAACTAATCAAACCTTGGAAACCTATTTGAGATGCTTTGTGTCTGCTGATCAGGATGATTGGGTGGCTTTCTTGCCGTTGGCTGAGTTTGCCCTTAATAATCAGGCCAGTTCGGCTACTTTGGTCTCGCCTTTCTTTTGTAATTTTGGTTTCCATCCTCGTTTTTCTTCAGGGCAGGTTGAGCCTTCTGATTGTCCTGGTGTAGATTCCGTGATGGACAGGTTACAGCAGATTTGGACTCATGTGGTAGACAATTTGACGTTGTCTCAGGAAAAGGCTCAGCCTTTTGCTAACCGCCGTCGGTGTGTTGGTCCTCGGCTTCGTGTGGGGGATTTGGTCTGGTTATCCTCTTGTCATGTTCCTATGAAGGTTTCTTCCCCTAAGTTCAAGCCTCGGTTTATTGGTCCTTATAAGATTTCTGAGATTATTAATCCAGTGTCTTTTCGTTTGGCCCTTCCAGCCTCTTTTGCCATCCACAATGTTTTTCATAGATCTTTGTTGCGGAGATATGTGGTACCCGATGTTCCATCTGTTGATCCTCCTGCCCCGGTGTTGGTTGAGGGGGAGTTGGAATATGTGGTTGAGAAAATTTTGGATTCTCGTTTTTCGAGGCGGAGAATTCAGTATCTTGTCAAGTGGAAGGGTTATGGCCAAGAGGATAATTCTTGGGTGGTTGCCTCCGATGTCTGTTGTGAACTCTATTTCTGGGCTCCCTCTTGTGGTCACAAGTGGTACTGTGTGAGTGCTGTCTTTCTGCAGGTTTGTGACTGGCATCAGCTGTCTCGTTATCTGTGGGCTGGTTTTCTATTTAAGCTCACTTGGACTCTCAGTCTATGCCTGCTGTCAATGTATTCAGTGCTATTCTGATTCCTTCTGACTACCTTGCTCCCAGTTTCTTCAAGAGAAGCTAAGTTTCTGTTTTGTTCATTTTTTGATCATCAGTGTTCTATATGTTTCTTGTCCAGCTTGCTAATATGTGATTTCCCAGCTTGCTGGTAGCTCTGGGGGGCTGAGTTTCTCCCCCCACACCGTTAGTTGGTGTGGGGGTTCTTGAATTCTCAGCGTGGATATTTTGGTAGGGTTTTTTACTGACCGCACAGTTCGCTATCTGTCTTCTGCTATCTAGTATTAGCGGGCCTCATTTGCTGAATCTGTTTTCATTCCTACGTGTGTCTTTTCTCCTTACCTCACCGTTATTATTTGTTGGGGGCTTCCTATATCTTTGGGGTTATTTCTCTTGAGGCAAGTGAGGTCTTGCTTTCTCTTTAGGGGTAGTCAGTTTCTCAGGCTGCGTCGAGACGTCCAGGATTTTAGGCACGTTCACCGGCTACCTTTAGTGTGTTTGGATAGGATCAGGTTTTGCGGTCAGTCCAGTTACCACCTCCCTAGAGCTCGTGTCTATGTTTAGTTACTTAGCTAGTATTTCCTGTGATCCCCAGCCACTGGGATCATAACAGTACAGCAGGCCAAAAAAGTGTTTAATGCATCGCATGAAGTGGGATAAAAGAAGTCCTGAGTACAATTTTTTTTTTTTTTTTTTTTCCTCCTTTGCTGCAGTCTGTCTAGCTTCTCTCATCCCCTTAATCTCTGGGTGGTTTTGAGCTCAGCTGCAGAAATGGATATTCAGAGTCTGACTTCTAGTGTGGATCATCTTGCTGCAAAGGTGCAAAATATTCAGGATTTTGTTGTTCATAGCCCTATGTCTGAGCCAAAGATACCTATTCCTGAGTTGTTTTCTGGAGATAGATCTAGGTTTCTGAATTTTAGGAATAATTGTAAATTGTTTCTATCTTTGAGACCTCATTCCTCTGGTGATTCCGCTCAGCAAGTTAAAATTGTTATCTCCTTGTTACGCGGCGACCCTCAAGATTGGGCTTTCTCTCTGGCGCCAGGAGATCCTGCATTGCTGAATGTGGATGCGTTTTTTCTGGCGCTTGGACTGCTTTATGAGGAACCTAATCTTGAGAACCATGCAGAAAAGGCTTTGCTGGCTATCTCTCAAGGTCAGGATGAAGCTGAGGTGTACTGTCAAAAATTTCGGAAATGGTCAGTGCTTACTCAATGGAATGAGTGTGCCCTGGCTGCAAATTTCAGAGAGGGTCTTTCTGAAGCCATTAAGAATGTTATGGTGGGGTTCCCCACGCCTGCAAGTCTGAGTGATTCAATGGCTTTGGCCATTCAGATTGATCGGCATTTGCAGGAGCGCAAATCTGCGCATCCTCTGGCGGTGTTCTCTGAACAGAGACCTGAGTCAATGCAATGTGACAGAATTCTGACTAGAATTGAGCGACAAAGTCATAGACGTCAAAATGGGTTGTGCTTTTACTGTGGTGATTCTACTCATGTTATCTCAGCATGCTCTAAGCGCTTAAAAAAAATCGCTAAACCTGTCACCATTGGTACTATACAGCCTAAGTTCATTTTGTCTGTTACTTTAATCTGTTCTTTGTCATCCTACTCGGTTATGGCTTTTGTGGATTCAGGTGCTGCCCTGAATCTTATGGATTTGTCATTTGCCAAGCGCTGTGGTTTTGTTCTGGAGCCTTTGGAATTTCCTATTCCACTGAGGGGAATAGATGCTATGCCATTGGCTGAGAATAAGCCTCAGTATTGGACTCAAGTGACCATGTGCATGACTCCTGTACATCAGGAGGTGATTCGCTTTCTTGTGCTGCATAATTTGCATGATGTTGTAGTTTTGGGTCTGCCATGGCTGCAGGCCCATAATCCAGTTCTGGATTGGAAAGCTATGTCTGTGTCAAGTTGGGGTTGTCAGGGGATTCATGGCGATGTCCCTTTGGTGTCAATTGCTTCTTCCACTCCTTCTGAGGTCCCTGAGTTTTTGTCGGACTACCAGGATGTATTTGATGAGCCCAGATCCGGGGCCCTGCCTCCTCATAGGGATTGTGATTGTGCTATAAATTTGATCCCTGGCAGTAAGTTCCCTAAGGGACGACTTTTCAATTTGTCTATACCAGAACATGCCGCGATGCGGAGTTATACACTCACCGGCCACTTTATTAGGTACACCATGCTAGTAACGGGTTGGACCCCCTTTTGCCTTCAGAACTGCCTCAATTCTTCGTGGCATAGATTCAACAAGGTGCTGGAAGCATTCCTCAGAGATTTTGGTCCATATTGACATGATGGCATCACACAGTTGCCGCAGATTTGTCGGCTGCACATCCCAAAGATGCTCCATACAAGGCAGGATGGATCCATGCTTTCATGTTGTTTACGCCAAATTCTGACCCTACCATCCGAATGTCGCAGCAGAAATCGAGACTCATCAGACCAAGCAACGTTTTTCCAATCTTCTACTGTCCAATTTCGATGAGCTTGTACAAATTGTAGCCTCAGTTTCCTGTTCTTAGCTGAAAGGAGTGGTACCCGGTGTGGTCTTCTGCTGCTGTAGCCCATCTGCCTCAAAGTTCGACGCACTGTGCGTTCAGAGATGCTCTTAGGCCTACCTTGGTTGTAACGGGTGGCGATTTGAGTCACTGTTGCCTTTCTATCAGCTCGAACCAGTCTGCCCATTCTCCTCTGACCTCTGGCATCAACAAGGCATTTCCGCCCACAGAACTGCCGCTCACTGGATTTTTTTTCTTTTTCGGACCATTCTCTGTAAACCCTAGAGATGGTTGTGCGTGAAAATCCCAGTAGATCAGCAGTTTCTGAAATACTCAGACCAGCCCTTCTGGCACCAACAACCATGCCACGTTCAAAGGCACACAAATCACCTTTCTTCCCCATACTGATGCTCGGTTTGAACTGCAGGAGATTGTCTTGACCATGTCTACATGCCTAAATGCACTGAATTGCCGCCATGTGATTGGCCGATTAGAAATTAAGTGTTAACAAGAAGTTGGACAGGTGTACCTAATAAAGTGGCCGGTGAGTGTATAAAGGAGTCTTTGGCGAAGGGACATATTCGCCCATCCTCCTCCCATCTTGGTGCAGGATTCTTTTTTGTGGCCAAGAAGGATGGTTCTCTGAGACCTTGTATAGATTATCGTCTTCTAAATAAAATCACGGTCAAATTTCAGTATCCTTTGCCATTATTGTCTGATCTGTTTGCTCGGATTAAGGGATCCAGTTGGTTCACCAAGATAGATATTCGTGGTGCGTATAACCTTGTGCGTATCAAGCAGGGGGACGAATGGAAAACAGCATTTAATACGCCCGAAGGCCATTTTGAGTACTTGGTGATGCCTTTTGGACTCTCTAATGCTCCTTCTGTGTTTCAGTCCTTTATGCATGACATTTTCCGAGAATATCTGGATAAATTTATGATTGTGTATCTGGATGACATTTTGGTCTTTTCTAATGATTGGGAGTCCCATGTGAAGCAGGTCAGGATGGTGTTTCAGGTCCTGCGTGCTAATGCTTTATTTGTGAAGGGCTCAAAATGTCTCTTCGGAGAACAGAAGGTTTCCTTTTTGGGTTTTATTTTTTCTCCTACTATTGAGATGGACCCAGTCAAGGTCCAGGCTATTCATGACTGGACTCAGCCTACATCTGTTAAGAGTCTTCAGAAGTTCTTGGGTTTTGCTAATTTTTACCGTCGCTTCATCGCTAATTTTTCTGGCGTGGTTAAGCCCTTGATGGATTTGACCAAGAAAGGTTCTGATGTGACTAATTGGTCTCCTGCGGCAGTGGAAGCCTTTCGGGAGCTGAAGCGCCGGTTTTCTTCAGCTCCAGTCTTATGTCAGCCTGATGTCTCTCTTCCTTTCCAGGTCGAGGTGGATGCTTCTGAGATTGGAGCAGGGGCTGTTTTGTCGCAGAGAAGCTCTGATGGCTATGTGATGAAGCCTTGTGCCTTCCATGCGGCTCATCCTGATCGCCCTGGGGGTCTTGATGAGGGCTCGGTGACCCCTCCTCAAGGGGGGGGTACTGTTGTGAACTCTATTTCTGGGCTCCCTCTTGTGGTCACAAGTGGTACTGTGTGAGTGCTGTCTTTCTGCAGGTTTGTGACTGGCATCAGCTGTCTCGTTATCTGTGGGCTGGTTTTCTATTTAAGCTCACTTGGACTCTCAGTCTATGCCTGCTGTCAATGTATTCAGTGCTATTCTGATTCCTTCTGACTACCTTGCTCCCAGTTTCTTCAAGAGAAGCTAAGTTTCCGTTTTGTTCATTTTTTGATCATCAGTGTTCTATATGTTTCTTGTCCAGCTTGCTAATATGTGATTTCCCAGCTTGCTGGTAGCTCTGGGGGGCTGAGTTTCTCCCCCCACACCGTTAGTTGGTGTGGGGGTTCTTGAATTCTCAGCGTGGATATTTTGGTAGGGTTTTTTACTGACCGCACAGTTCGCTATCTGTCTTCTGCTATCTAGTATTAGCGGGCCTCATTTGCTGAATCTGTTTTCATTCCTACGTGTGTCTTTTCTCCTTACCTCACCGTTATTATTTGTTGGGGGCTTCCTATATCTTTGGGGTTATTTCTCTTGAGGCAAGTGAGGTCTTGCTTTCTCTTTAGGGGTTGTCAGTTTCTCAGGCTGCGTCGAGACGTCCAGGATTTTAGGCACGTTCACCGGCTACAGTTAGTGTGTTTGGATAGGATCAGGTTTTGCGGTCAGTCCAGTTACCACCTCCCTAGAGCTCGTGTCTATGTTTAGTTACTTAGCTAGTATTTCCTGTGATCCCCAGCCACTGGAATCATAACAGATGTCCATGCCGCCGATTTGGTTCGTGCTTTTCATTTGGCTTGTCCTGATCGGCCTGGGGGCTCTGGTGAGGGTTCGGTGACCCCTCCTCAAGGGAGGGGGTACTGTTGTGAATTCCGCCCTTGGGCTCCCTCCGGTGGTTGTAAGTGGCATTTTTGTGAATTCTGTTCTTGGGCTCCCTCCTGTGGTTTTGAGTGGTATGGCTGCTTCTGGGATTTAGCTTCAGCAGCTGTTTTCACTGATCGTCTTTCTGGCTCGGCTATATTAGTCTGCCTGTTCCCTCATTCAATGCCAGTTGTCAATTGTTCCAGCCTGGAGTCACGGCTCTTTGGATTTCCCTGACACTCTGACCAGTTCAGCAAAGCTAAGCCCTTGCTTGTCCTTTTGCAGTTCACTTGTTGTGGACTTTATTGTTCAGCACTTTCTATGTTTTGCTCATTTGTCCAGCTTATCAGTATGAACCTATTCAGCTAAGCTGGAAGCTCTGGGCAGCAGAGTTTGCCCTCCACACCTTTAGTCAGGTGTGGAGATTTTTGCATTTCTCTGCGGTGGACTTTTTCTAGTTTTTATTACTGACCGCACAGTGTTCTTTCCTGTACTAATTCTATCTAGCTAGAAGTGGCCTCCTTTGCTAAATCTTGTTTCATACTACGTATGTCATTTCCTTCTCCTCTCACAGTCATTATTTGTGGGGGGCTGTCCTATCCTTTGGGGATTTTCTCTGAGGCAAGATAGCTTTCCTGTTTCTACCTTTAGGGGTAGCTAGTTCTCCGGCTGTGACGAGGTGTCCAGGGAGTGACAGGAACATCCCACAGCTACTGCTAGTGTCTGTGTTAAGATCAGGAACTGCGGTCCGTATAGTTACCACCTGCTCAGAGCTAGTCGCATGTCGCTCCTACATCACCAGACCATAACAGTTTCGGCCACCTGCTGTAACAAGACAATAACATTAGTGCCAATGGTCATCATGGGGTTACATTCACGTTGATCAATATCAACAATCACAATTCCTTGGGACTTTAGCTCTACCCGTCCCACTTTATTGGTGACCTCTTTGTATCCCACTTGTGGTAATGGCTGACCGTTACTGGCTACTATAGTAAAATCATTATCAGGGCCATGGGTAACGTCTGTGTCAGCCCAATAACGTTTATACAGAATGTAAGGCGTAGTTGTCACCTGAGAACCAGTGTCCAACAAAGCGTTCATGGGGATGCCGTCGATCACAATGGGTAAAACAGGTCGTCCTCCAACGTATTTGGCTCGCCAGCTGTTTGGGCCTGGTCGACCTACTCCTGGGGATTGGCCCTCAGCCCCAGGCACTGCCCGTTTTAAATGACAGTACCTGGCAATGTGTCCTGCTTGGTCACAGCAGCGGCAGATGGGTCGTCCATCCTGGTGACAGCAATCGTCGTCTCTTCCTCTGGTCAGCGGGATCCTCTTCTGTCGTCGCCAGGGGATGTCCTCTGGTCTAGAAGCCAGCTTGATCTTCTCCTTGGGGGCCTTCTGTAGGGACTGCACGGTCCGGGCTAATGCAGCAAAGTTCTTGGTCAGCTCCTGCATCTGGAGACGTAGTCCTGCGGGAGAATCATCATCGAGGACCTGAGCATCAGCCTCAGCAGGGACTTGAGGATACGGCGCCACCTCCTGTTGGTATGTGAGGGCTGGCCGCTTATAAGGTACTGCACAGCTGGGTGGAGGTTAGTGCAACACCCGGATGGTGTTGTCCTTAAATTACGCAAAGTCTAGGTTAAGGTTCTGCAAAGCAGGATACGTAATTGAGCCTTGTGGGTATGAGATAGAAGCCCCTCAATGAACTGCTCTTTCAAGAGTTTATCTGCATCCTGTATGCTGTTAGAGTCTACT
Organism: Ranitomeya variabilis; assembly: GCF_051348905.1. Classification (NCBI taxonomy): domain Eukaryota; kingdom Metazoa; phylum Chordata; class Amphibia; order Anura; family Dendrobatidae; genus Ranitomeya; species Ranitomeya variabilis. Next base: position 716,229,710 of record NC_135233.1, on the reverse strand, counting down.
TGATTAACAGCCCGGAGTGCCTCCTGCAAATTAAGAGCATAGTCCCATATACTGTCTTGGGCTTTTTGCTTACACCAGAAGAACTTCATTTTTATGTCTGCAGCGGTGCGGGTGTCAAAGGTGACTTTAAGCTTAGCAAAGATCTGCTGCACAGTCCCTTTATCTACAGCTGACCAGGATTTCACCTCCCTCAGGGCCACTCCAGACAGTTGGCCAGTTAGAATATGGATCTTCTGATGCTCTGTCAGGGGATACACTTCAAACAGGCTACAGAGTCTTTCTTTAGAATCGGTGAACATATGTGACTCGCCAGAATATTGCGGGAGCCAGGCTGCTCCAGGTATGTACGGCATGGACAAGGGCATGATGGCCGCTGTAGCTGTGGCAGTGTCCGGCTGGCTTATGGGAGCTGTGCCCTCGACTAGCGGTACGGGGACTGCGGCTGTGTTCTCCGTGAGGCCCGGGGGCATCGCGGGGCCTGCAGGTGTGTCCGCTGCTAGGCCTGGGGGTGCTATGAGGTCTGCGGCTGCGACCGCTGCCAACTCCCCTCCCGGATTAGACATGGCTCCTCCCCTTGCTGACCTGGTAGAAGCCGGCGTCTCCTTTCTGGAATCTGCGGTAGTCTCTCCGGTGCTCCGTTCGGCACTTTGCAGCGTCTTTTCTTACGGCTCCGCTGTACGACGTCTTCACTTCTGGCGCTCTAGGACACAGCGTGGCACCCGTTTTTCGACTTTGCGCTCTTTTTGGCCGGCTCCGCCCACGAAGGTATGTCTCCTCCTCGCGCTCCACGCGGCGCGGAAATGGCGGATTTTGGTGGCAATTCACAATACACAGTCTCTGGCACGAAACAGTTAGGCACAGTCCTTTAGGCGCACATGACCCAATCTTCAGGGTCAGTAGATCCTGTTCGTGATGCCAAGATGAGTCGCCCCATGGACTAGGGGTTACTCGGTACTGGGTCCGGTACTTCACAGGGGGATGTCACGGTGGCTGCGACCAGGTCCGTGGCCCAGGGCGCCCATGTAAAAGGGGAAAGGTCTTTAAAGGAATAAAGTTTATGTTCGTGACGCCACCTGTGGTATTCAGTCAGTGGGGACCGACGCTGCTTTAAGGGGTCCGCTGGGGTGATGTTATGGCAGCTAGATGGTATATCTTCCCACAGGTGAAATATATCCCCAAAGCTCCCGGTGTGTAGATGGTGGTATAGTGAGAGGTGCAGAGAAGAAGGAGGACACAAGGTTGCAGTCTCTTTACCTTTACTGAAGACCTCAGCATCCACAGTCCAGGGCACCAGACCACAGGGCAGGCAGAGAAGTCCGGGCAGTCCAGAGACAAGAAAGTTCCCCTGGGTAAGTCAGGTGGGAGCCTACCACTCTGCGCTTTCTGTCTCTAAGTCCCTGCTGCCACTAAGTGTCTCAGCAAGGTCTTTAAGCATTCTGCTGTCCTAGGACAGGTACCTGTATGGCAGGCAGCCTGGGCTGTGTGAACTGGGGTCTGTTCTCGGTGACTCCAGGCTCCTAGGTGCTGCTGTGCCACAGGTAATTATGGGCAAAGTCCTTACAAAACAATACCCTCCGGTTCTGCTCTGTGTTTTATAATCCACAAAAGCCTCGGCTCCGGGAACCCGGATTCTTGTGCTGATACTCTTCAGAGGCCTGCTCGTGGCTTCTTGTAGCTTTCACTTTCCTATGTGCTCCACTCCTGTCTGTCCTCCCACACAGACTTCTACTACAAACTGAGCTGTCTCCGCCTCCAAACCAGGATCTTTATTGAGGGAAGCTGCCCTAAAACAGGGCCTGGAGCTCCCCCTCCTGGCCTGGAAGTGGAAGGTGTTGTGTGTGTAAACCTAACGAAGGAAACCTCACTTGTCTCCAGACATAGCACTATCCTCCCCGTGAGGAAGACAGCACTACTGTGGTACCCGAACTCCTGGTGTGCCACATACACACCAGTCATATTCTAGACACATGACACATACACACCAGTCACACGGTAGACACAGGAGACATACACACCAGTCATATGCTAGACACATGACACATACACAACAGTCACATGCTAGACACAGGATACATACACACCAGTGACACACTAGACACAGGATACATACACACCAGTGACACACTAGACACAGGATACATACACACCACTCACACGCTAGACACAGGATACATACACACCAGTCACACGCTATACACAGGATACATACACAACAGTCACACACTAGACACAGGATACATACACACCAGTCACACACTATACACAGGATACATACACACCACTCACACACTAGACACAGGATACATACACACCAGTCACACGCTATACACAGGATACATACACAACAGTCACACACTAGACACAGGATACATACACACCAGTCACACACTATACACAGGATACATACACACCAGTCACACACTATACACAGGATACATACACTCCAGTTACACACTAGACACAAGATATATACACACCAGTCATATGCTAGACACATGACACATACACACCAGTCACACACTATACACAGGATGCATACACTCCAGTCACACACTAGACACATGACATACACACACCAGACACAGGAATAGAGTTGGGCGGACCCCTGGATGTCCAGGTCTGGCGGATTCGGCCGAATAGTTAAAAAAAGTTTGGGTTCGGGTATCAGAATAGTACCCGGACCCCATTTACTTAAATGGGTGGCCCAAACATCGAGTTTTTGCCTCTTTGTCATGTGCATGACACTGCAGCAACCACCGCTTCTGATCAGCAGTCAAATCATTACCGTTGGTCAGAGAGCCGCGGTTCCCACGCTGTCAAATGAAGCATGAGCCTGCAGCTGTGATCAGAGGTATAAAGTTTACCTCTGATCACTGGCGTCGGCTAATAGGACAACTGCACACATCATTCTACGTCTGCTGCCGCTAATAACAGCGAGAGCAGGAGCAGCTGATGGGAGTATTCATCAGCCTGTGCTCTAAATAAATAATTGAAAAAAACGGTGTTGGTTCCCATATATTTAACTGACAGCTAGGGGTTGCAACCCTCAGCTGTCAGCATTAGCAAGGCTGGTTATTAAGAATAGAGGAGTCCCCGCGCTGTTTTTTTTAATTATTGAAATAATTTTAATAAAATTAAGTGGGATCCCCCCATTTTTGACAACCAGTCATGCTAACACTGACAACTGGGGGCTGGTATTCTCAGGCTGCTAAGGGGCCATGGATATTGACCCCCCCAGCATAAAAACAGCAACCCGCAGCCACCCAGAAAAGACAGATCTAATAAATGCGCCAATTCTGGTGCTTTGCCCGACTCTTCCCACTTGCCCTGTGGTGTTGGCAAGTGGGGTTCATATTTTCGTGGTTGATGTCACTTTTGTATTGTCAGGTGACATCAAGCCCACAGCTTAGTAATGGAGAGGCATCTATAAGACACCTATCCATTACTAATCCCTTAGTTATATGGTAAATAAAGACATAACCTGAATAAAATCCTTTAATTGAAAGAATGACACAAACTCACTCTTCCCTCCTTCAGACATAACTGACATCCAGAGGAATTCAGACCTATGGCTACTTTCTCACTTGCTCTGGATGTCTGATTTGTCTGAAGGAGAGGCGAATGAAGTGGCCACTGATTTTGACGCTAGTCTCCAAATACTTACCGTACATACTCAGGGCCGTATTTAGAGTTTCTGCTGCCCTAGTCACTTTTAGTGCTGCCTCCCCCATTGGTGAGTATGACAATATCAGCAGTGACTTTGGCAAAAATCGCTGATGTGAAAGTCACCTTTTGCAGCAGATCCGGCAGTTTTTCTGCATCTGCCACGTAACGGATCACTTACGGCAATACTGCGTTCGGCCTCATTCATTCCCTATGGGACTTGCAGACATGTGCTGCACTTGCAGTTTTGCCACGATCCAGCAAATGCGGTACTTGCAGCAATGGAAAAAAAAATGCTAGCAGTGCTTTTTGTATCACCGCAAGTGCAAAACCGCAATTGGCGCACATGTCGCAAGTAGCCATCGCTACCTGTCCCTGCACCTTGCTAGCTCATCCCAACCATCCCTCTGACCTAAAAGTGCACTATAAAGCTTTAGAAAAACAATTTATTAACTGACATATTCCTATGATAATGAGGCTCCAGGCTACGGCGTAGACTAGGACGGGCAGACTCCGGGTCTCCATTCTCTCTGTGCACACCCTCAGTCCTTGCCTCACTGCCTGTGCTGCACTGTGCACAGACCTCCCTCCACCAGACCCGGTAATCACCGCTCGCAGTAGCATACCAGCAGAGGTGTATCTAGGGTTTCTGGCACCAGGGGCAAGAATTCATTTTGGTGCCCTCCGCCAAGGACATATGCGATTTGCACACTCAGTCATGTGCCCACGAGCTCCTCTCCCTAATACTCTCAATGTTCAGTGAAAAACTGAGAGAAGCAGAAGAGAAGCTCGTAGTCACAGGACCATAAGTATGAAAATCACATATGAGTGACGTGTCCATGTGATGACTACTGGAACCTGCAGAGCTGAATCCTGACATCGCAGCTTCTGAATTCTCACAACTAATGCACTGCACACTTTAGGCTTCTCCCTTGCCGGTGGACGGTCATGTCAGCAAAAGTATGTGATTTGTATACTTCTGACCACATTCCGCCTAGACATGCCCGGCCTCGCTTTGTTCATTTTCATTGACGGAGGCCACACATGTCTAGTCAGCATGTGACCGCATGTATGTAAATCGCCAGCACGAGAGAATCCTGACAGCATGCAGTACGCACTGTGAGAATTCAGAAGTCTGCAGTCACATAGAATGACTGCAGCCTCATCACAAACCTGGACATCCCCTTTAATGCTCCTAACATAAATAAAAACATGAGAGTTAGCATCACAAATAACATTTACATCCAGGTACCTGATAGATGACGTCGCCTCTGAGCCGTTCTTCTTTTCTTCATCTTGTCCAGACCCCATTATATTTTCTCATCCACAGCCGTCTCTGAAGACCTCCATCTTCTCCGCTCTTTAGCAGAAAATCTCCACATGACGCCCTTACAGATACAAGTGTCATTATAATGCTCCTGAATAAAAAATTGCCCCTCACTATATTGTCTGCACAAAATATGACCCCCACACTGTCCCTCTTATGGTACATACTCTTCACACTGACCTCTCCTTTCTATACCGGCCCCCTCTTCACACTGTCTTCTTACACTGTGTCCCCCCTATAGGGCCCAGTATTTATACTCCATATTTATACTCCATCCTCCCACCCTGTGTGCATGGCTCCCCCATCTTCCCACCCTGTGTGCATGGCTTCCCCATCCTCCCACCCTGCGTGCATGGCTCCCCCATCCTCCCACCCTGCGTGCATGGCTCCCCCATCCTTTTCCCCTGCGTGCATGGCTCTCCCATCCTTCTCCCCTGCGTGCATGGCTCCCCCATCCTTCTCCCCTGCGTGCATGGCTCTCCCATCCTTCTCCCCTGCGTGCATGGCTCCCCCATCCTTCTCCCCTGCGTGCATGGCTCCCCCATCCTCCTCCCCTGCGTGCATGGCTCCCCCATCCTCCTCCCCTGCGTGCATGGCTCCCCCATCCTTCTCCCGTGCGTGCATGGCTCCCCATCCTTCTCCCCTGCGTGCATGGCTCCCCCATCCTTTTCCCCTGCGTGCATGGCTCCCCCATCCTTTTCCCCTGCGTGCATGGCTCCCCCATCCTTTTCCCCTGCGTGCATGGCTCCCCCATCCTTTTCCCCTGCGTGCATGGCTCCCCATCCTTTTCCCCTGCGTGCATGGCTCCCCCATCCTTTTCCCCTGCGTGCATGGCTCTCCCATCCTTTTCCCCTGCGTGCATGGCTCCCCCATCCTTCTCCCCTGTGTGCATGGCTCCCCCATCCTTCTCCCCTGCGTGCATGGCAACCCCATCCTTCTCCCCTGCGTGCATGACTCCCCATCCTTCTCCCCTGCGTGCATGGCTCCCCCATCCTTCTCCCCTGCGTGCATGGCTCCCCCATCCTTCTCCCCTGCGTGCATGGCTCCCCCATCCTTCTCCCCTGTGTGCATGGCTCCCCCATCCTCCTCCCCTGCGTGCATGGCTCCCCCATCCTTCTCCCCTGCAGAGTTTGCCCTCCACACCTTTAGTCAGGTGTGGAGATTTTTGCATTTCTCTGCGGTGGACTTTTTCTAGTTTTTATTACTGACCGCACAGTGTTCTGTCCTGTACTAATTCTATCTAGCTAGAAGTGGCCTCCTTTGCTAAATCTTGTTTCATACTACGTATGTCATTTCCTTCTCCTCTCACAGTCATTATTTGTGGGGGGCTGTCCTATCCTTTGGGGATTTTCTCTGAGGCAAGATAGCTTTCCTGTTTCTACCTTTAGGGGTAGCTAGTTCTCCGGCTGTGACGAGGTGTCCAGGGAGTGACAGGAACATCCCACAGCTACTGCTAGTGTCTGTGTTAAGATCAGGAACTGCGGTCCGTATAGTTACCACCTGCTCAGAGCTAGTCGCATGTCGCTCCTACATCACCAGACCATAACAGTTTCGGCCACCTGCTGTAACAAGACAATAACATTAGTGCCAATGGTCATCATGGGGTTACATTCACGTTGATCAATATCAACAATCACAATTCCTTGGGACTTTAGCTCTACCCGTCCCACTTTATTGGTGACCTCTTTGTATCCCACTTGTGGTAATGGCTGACCGTTACTGGCTACTATAGTAAAATCATTATCAGGGCCATGGGTAACGTCTGTGTCAGCCCAATAACGTTTATACAGAATGTAAGGCGTAGTTGTCACCTGAGAACCAGTGTCCAACAAAGCGTTCATGGGGATGCCGTCGATCACAATGGGTAAAACAGGTCGTCCTCCAACGTATTTGGCTCGCCAGCTGTTTGGGCCTGGTCGACCTACTCCTGGGGATTGGCCCTCAGCCCCAGGCATTGCCCGTTTTAAATGACAGTACCTGGCAATGTGTCCTGCTTGGTCACAGCAGCGGCAGATGGGTCGTCCATCCTGGTGACAGCAATCGTCGTCTCTTCCTCTGGTCAGCGGGATCCTCTTCTGTCGTCGCCAGGGGATGTCCTCTGGTCTAGAAGCCAGCTTGATCTTCTCCTTGGGGGCCTTCTGTAGGGACTGCACGGTCCGGGCTAATGCAGCAAAGTTCTTGGTCAGCTCCTGCATCTGGAGACGTAGTCCTGCGGGAGAATCATCATCGAGGACCTGAGCATCAGCCTCAGCAGGGACTTGAGGATACGGCGCCACCTCCTGTTGGTATGTGAGGGCTGGCCGCTTATAAGGTACTGCACAGCTGGGTGGAGGTTAGTGCAACACCCGGATGGTGTTGTCCTTAAATTACGCAAAGTCTAGGTTAAGGTTCTGCAAAGCCAGGATACGTAATTGAGCCTTGTGGGTATGAGATAGAAGCCCCTCAATGAACTGCTCTTTCAAGAGTTTATCTGCATCCTGTACGCTGTTAGAGTCTACTTGATTAACAGCCCGGAGTGCCTCCTGCAAATTAAGAGCATAGTCCCATATACTGTCTTGGGCTTTTTGCTTACACCAGAAGAACTTCATTTTTATGTCTGCAGCGGTGCGGGTGTCAAAGGTGACTTTAAGCTTAGCAAAGATCTGCTGCACAGTCCCTTTATCTACAGCTGACCAGGATTTCACCTCCCTCAGGGCCACTCCAGACAGTTGGCCAGTTAGAATATGGATCTTCTGATGCTCTGTCAGGGGATACACTTCAAACAGGCTACAGAGTCTTTCTTTAGAATCGGTGAACATATGTGACTCGCCAGAATATTGCGGGAGCCAGGCTGCTCCAGGTATGTACGGCATGGACAAGGGCATGATGGCCGCTGTAGCTGTGGCAGTGTCCGGCTGGCTTATGGGAGCTGTGCCCTCGACTAGCGGTACGGGGACTGCGGCTGTGTTCTCCGTGAGGCCCGGGGGCATCGCGGGGCCTGCAGGTGTGTCCGCTGCTAGGCCTGGGGGTGCTATGAGGTCTGCGGCTGCGACCGCTGCCAACTCCCCTCCCGAATTAGACATGGCTCCTCCCCTTGCTGACCTGGTAGAAGCCGGCGTCTCCTTTCCGGAATCTGCGGTAGTCTCTCCGGTGCACCGTTCGGCACTTTGCAGCGTCTTTTCTTACGGCTCCGCTGTACGACGTCTTCACTTCTGGCGCTCTAGGACACAGCGTGGCACCCGTTTTTCGACTTTGCGCTCTTTTTGGCCGGCTCCGCCCACGAAGGTATGTCTCCTCCTCCTCGCGCTCCACGCGGCGCGGAAATGGCGGATTTTGGTGGCAATTCACAATACACAGTCTCTGGCACGAAACAGTTAGGCACAGTCCTTTAGGCGCACATGACCCAATCTTCAGGGTCAGTAGATCCTGTTCGTGATGCCAAGATGAGTCGCCCCACGGACTAGGGGTTACTCGGTACTGGGTCCGGTACTTCACAGGGGGATGTCACGGTGGCTGCGACCAGGTCCGTGGCCCAGGGCGCCCATGTAAAAGGGGAAAGGTCTTTAAAGGAATAAAGTTTATGTTCGTGACGCCACCTGTGGTATTCAGTCAGTGGGGACCGACGCTGCTTTAAGGGGTCCGCTGGGGTGATGTTATGGCAGCTAGATGGTATATCTTCCCACAGGTGAAATATATCCCCAAAGCTCCCGGTGTGTAGATGGTGGTATAGTGAGAGGTGCAGAGAAGAAGGAGGACACAAGGTTGCAGTCTCTTTACCTTTACTGAAGACCTCAGCATCCACAGTCCAGGGCACCAGACCACAGGGCAGGCAGAGAAGTCCGGGCAGTCCAGAGACAAGAAAGTTCCCCTGGGTAAGTCAGGTGGGAGCCTACCACTCTGCGCTTTCTGTCTCTAAGTCCCTGCTGCCACTAAGTGTCTCAGCAAGGTCTTTAAGCATTCTGCTGTCCTAGGACAGGTACCTGTATGGCAGGCAGCCTGGGCTGTGTGAACTGGGGTCTGTTCTCGGTGACTCCAGGCTCCTAGGTGCTGCTGTGCCACAGGTAATTATGGGCAAAGTCCTTACAAAACAATACCCTCCGGTTCTGCTCTGTGTTTTATAATCCACAAAAGCCTCGGCTCCGGGAACCCGGATTCTTGTGCTGATACTCTTCAGAGGCCTGCTCGTGGCCTCTTGTAGCTTTCACTTTCCTATGTGCTCCACTCCTGTCTGTCCTCCCACACAGACTTCTACTACAAACTGAGCTGTCTCCGCCTCCAAACCAGGATCTTTATTGAGGGAAGCTGCCCTAAAACAGGGCCTGGAGCTCCCCCTCCTGGCCTGGAAGTGGAAGGTGTTGTGTGTGTAAACCTAACGAAGGAAACCTCACTTGTCTCCAGACATAGCACTATCCTCCCCGTGAGGAAGACAGCACTACTGTGGTACCCGAACTCCTGGTGTGCCACATACACACCAGTCATATTCTAGACACATGACACATACACACCAGTCACACGGTAGACACAGGAGACATACACACCAGTCATATGCTAGACACATGACACATACACAACAGTCACATGCTAGACACAGGATACATACACACCAGTGACACACTAGACACAGGATACATACACACCAGTGACACACTAGACACAGGATACATACACACCACTCACACGCTAGACACACGATACATAGACACCAGTCACACGCTATACACAGGATACATACACAACAGTCACACACTAGACACAGGATACATACACACCAGTCACACGCTAGACACAGGAGACATACACACCAGTCATATGCTAGACACATGACACATACACAACAGTCACATGCTAGACACAGGATACATACACACCAGTGACACACTAGACACAGGATACATACACACCAGTGACACACTAGACACAGGATACATACACACCACTCACACACTAGACACAGGATACATACACACCAGTCACACGCTATACACAGGATACATACACAACAGTCACACACTAGACACAGGATACATACACACCAGTCACACACTATACACAGGATACATACACACCACTCACACACTAGACACAGGATACATACACACCAGTCACACGCTATACACAGGATACATACACAACAGTCACACACTAGACACAGGATACATACACACCAGTCACACACTATACACAGGATACATACACACCAGTCACACACTATACACAGGATACATACACTCCAGTTACACACTAGACACAAGATATATACACACCAGTCATATGCTAGACACATGACACATACACACCAGTCACACACTATACACAGGATGCATACACTCCAGTCACACACTAGACACATGACATACACACACCAGACACAGGAATAGAGTTGGGCGGACCCCTGGATGTCCAGGTCTGGCGGATTTGGCCGAATAGTTAAAAAAAGTTTGGGTTCGGGTATCAGAATAGTACCCGGACCCCATTTACTTAAATGGGTGGCCCAAACATCGAGTTTTTGCCTCTTTGTCATGTGCATGACACTGCAGCAACCACCGCTTCTGATCAGCAGTCAAATCATTACCGTTGGTCAGAGAGCCGCGGTTCCCACGCTGTCAAATGAAGCATGAGCCTGCAGCTGTGATCAGAGGTATAAAGTTTACCTCTGATCACTGGCGTCGGCTAATAGGACAACTGCACACATCATTCTACGTCTGCTGCCGCTAATAACAGCGAGAGCAGGAGCAGCTGATGGGAGTATTCATCAGCCTGTGCTCTAAATAAACAATTGAAAAAAACGGTGTTGGTTCCCATATATTTAACTGACAGCTAGGGGTTGCAACCCTCAGCTGTCAGCATTAGCAAGGCTGGTTATTAAGAATAGAGGAGTCCCCGCGCTGTTTTTTTTAATTATTGAAATAATTTTAATAAAATTAAGTGGGATCCCCCCATTTTTGACAACCAGTCATGCTAACACTGACAACTGGGGGCTGGTATTCTCAGGCTGCTAAGGGGCCATGGATATTGACCCCCCCCAGCATAAAAACAGCAACCCGCAGCCACCCAGAAAAGACAGATCTAATAAATGCGCCAATTCTGGTGCTTTGCCCGACTCTTCCCACTTGCCCTGTGGTGTTGGCAAGTGGGGTTCATATTTTCGTGGTTGATGTCACCTTTGTATTGTCAGGTGACATCAAGCCCACAGCTTAGTAATGGAGAGGCATCTATAAGACACCTATCCATTACTAATCCCTTAGTTATATGGTAAATAAAGACATAACCTGAATAAAATCCTTTAATTGAAAGAATGACACAAACTCACTCTTCCCTCCTTCAGACATAACTGACATCCAGAGGAATTCAGACCTATGGCTACTTTCTCACTTGCTCTGGATGTCTGATTTGTCTGAAGGAGAGGCGAATGAAGTGGCCACTGATTTTGACGCTAGTCTCCAAATACTTACCGTACATACTCAGGGCCGTATTTAGAGTTTCTGCTGCCCTAGTCACTTTTAGTGCTGCCTCCCCCATTGGTGAGTATGACAATATCAGCAGTGACTTTGGCAAAAATCGCTGATGTGAAAGTCACCTTTTGCAGCAGATCCGGCAGTTTTTCTGCATCTGCCATGTAACGGATCACTTACGGCAATACTGCGTTCGGCCTCATTCATTCCCTATGGGACTTGCAGACATGTGCTGCACTTGCAGTTTTGCCACGATCCAGCAAATGCGGTACTTGCAGCAATGGAAAAGAAAAATGCTAGCAGTGCTTTTTGTATCACCGCAAGTGCAAAACCGCAATTGGCGCACATGTCGCAAGTAGCCATCGCTACCTGTCCCTGCACCTTGCTAGCTCATCCCAACCATCCCTCTGACCTAAAACTGCACTATAAAGCTTTAGAAAAACAATTTAACTGACAATTATTCCTATGATAATGAGGCTCCAGGCTACGGCGTAGACTAGGACGGGCAGACTCCGGGTCTCCATTCTCTCTGTGCACACCCTCAGTCCTTGCCTCACTGCCTGTGCTGCACTGTGCACAGACCTCCCTCCACCAGACCCGGTAATCACCGCTCGCAGTAGCATACCAGCAGAGGTGTATCTAGGGTTTCTGGCACCAGGGGCAAGAATTCATTTTGGTGCCCTCCACCAAGGACATATGCGATTTGCACACTCAGTCATGTGCCCACGAGCTCCTCTCCCTAATACTCTCAATGTTCAGTGAAAAACTGAGAGAAGCAGAAGAGAAGCTCGTAGTCACAGGACCATAAGTATGAAAATCACATATGAGTGACGTGTCCATGTGATGACTACTGGAACCTGCAGAGCTGAATCCTGACATCGCAGCTTCTGAATTCTCACAACTAATGCACTGCACACTTTAGGCTTCTCCCTTGCCGGTGGACGATCATGTCAGCACAAGTATGTGATTTGTATACTTCTGACCACATTCCGCCTAGACATGCCCGGCCTCGCTTTGTTCATTTTCATTGACGGAGGCCACACATGTCTAGTCAGCATGTGACCGCATGTATGTAAATCGCCAGCACGAGATAATCCTGACAGCATGCAGTACGCACTGTGAGAATTCAGAAGTCTGCAGTCACATAGAACGACTGCAGCCTCATCACAAACCTGGACATCCCCTTTAATGCTCCTAACATAAATAAAAACATGAGAGTTAGCATCACAAATAACATTTACATCCAGGTACCTGATAGATGACGTCGCCTCTGAGCCGTTCTTCTTTTCTTCATCTTGTCCAGACCCCATTATATTTTCTCATCCACAGCCGTCTCTGAAGACCTCCATCTTCTCCGCTCTTTAGCAGAAAATCTCCACATGACGCCCTTACAGATACAAGTGTCATTATAATGCTCCTGAATAAAAAATTGCCCCTCACTATATTGTCTGCACAAAATATGACCCCCACACTGTCCCTCTTATGGTACATACTCTTCACACTGACCTCTCCTTTCTATACCGGCCCCCTCTTCACACTGTCTTCTTACACTGTGTCCCCCCTATAGGGCCCAGTATTTATACTCCATATTTATACTCCATCCTCCCACCCTGTGTGCATGGCTCCCCCATCTTCCCACCCTGTGTGCATGGCTTCCCCATCCTCCCACCCTGCGTGCATGGCTCCCCCATCCTCCCACCCTGCGTGCATGGCTCCCCCATCCTTCTCCCCTGCGTGCATGGCTCCCCCATCCTTCTCCCCTGCGTGCATGGCTCTCCCATCCTTCTCCCCTGCGTGCATGGCTCCCCCATCCTTCTCCCCTGCGTGCATGGCTCTCCCATCCTTCTCCCCTGCGTGCATGGCTCCCCCATCCTCCTCCCCTGTGTGCATGGCTCCCCCATCCTTCTCCCGTGCGTGCATGGCTCCCCATCCTTCTCCCCTGCGTGCATGGCTCCCCCATCCTTTTCCCCTGCGTGCATGGCTCCCCCATCCTTTTCCCCTGCGTGCATGGCTCCCCCATCCTTTTCCCCTGCGTGCATGGCTCCCCCATCCTTTTCCCCTGCGTGCATGGCTCCCCCATCCTTTTCCCCTGCGTGCATGGCTCCCCCATCCTTTTCCCCTGCGTGCATGGCTCCCCCATCCTTCTCCCCTGCGTGCATGGCTCCCCTATCCTCCCACCCTGCGTGCATGGCTCCCCCATCCTTTTTCCCTGTCAAACTCACCTCTCAACGCGCGGTGCAGAACTTCCCGGCATCTCTGCAGCATCTTCCATTCTGTATGAGCGGTCACGTGATAGCGCTCATTAAGGTGATGAATATGGGCATCATCACCTTACTGAGCGGTACCATGTGACCGCTGAAGAAGGATGCGCTGCCGGTGCGGATACGCAGTTGCAGCCTGGAGGAAGGTCAGTATTACTGGAGCGCCCCCAGGCGCTGGGCAGTGGGGTACTCGGTACCGGGTCCTTCTGTCTCGGTTCTGGGGATGTCACGGTGGCCCGACCCTGTCCGTGGCCCTGCTAAGGGGCGCCCAATTAAAGGATGTTGTTTGTCAAGTGTTCGTGACGCCACCTGTGGTGTTCGGTCAAGGTGGCTGACGCTGCTTAGGGGTCCGCTGGGGTGATGTTATGGCAGCTAGATGGTATACCTTCCCACAGGTGAAGTATGTCCCCAGGGCTTCCCAGTAAGATGGATGGCGATGGTGTAAGTTGCAGTAAATAACGAGGACTCAAGGTTGCAGTCTCTACCTTTTACTGTAGACTTCAGCGTCCACAATCCAGAGCACTGCTAACAGGGCTGGCTGAGTCCGGCCGGTCCGAAGGCACATCCAGAGTTCCCTTTGCAGGTGGAAATCATTAGCCTTCCTACTAGCGCTTGTGTGTTGTAGTACCTCCCTGCTGAACACCACGGGATAGTCCTCACAACTGTCGTGTATGTTTTCTGATGTTCTCTCTCTCTCTCTGTCCCCAGATGATATGGATAGGACAACCCGTATGACGGGGTAGGCCTGGAGCTATTTTATAGGGACCCTAGAGACGCCCCTCTCCAACAATTTGCCTCCGTGTCTTCATAGGTATTAAGGTCAGGCAGCCGACTTGGAATCGACTGTCCTGCCGGTCTCTGAAGTAATGCGTAGAGCCTATTACTCCCTCGGTGTTCCGGCCACCGGCTACGTGCCTCAGAAGGATGTTGCCGATCTTAAGGCAGGACTCCTCCTGGTGTTGTCTCATTGTGCTGTGATCTCGTTTTTCACTTCTCCACAATATACTCCGCTTCTTGTCCTTTCTTAGGATGCTGCCGCAATGAGGTGCAGGCGCAGCTCCGTAACGTTCTATCTCTTGCTAAGTCTCTGCCAGGATCCCACCCCTGACAGGGACCTCTGTCTGCAGCTCCGGTGTTCCTCCTTCTCTCCCTGTCTGCCTGACAGGTCTTTCCTGGGTCTCACCCAGCAGCTTTCTCTCTAACTTCCTATCCAACCCTTAGTTTTACCCGAGTGCGAGGAGTGGCCTAATAGATAGAACCTTTTGCTCCCCCTGGTGGCTGGAGTGTGAAGTGTAGTGTGTGACTGTGATACCTGGTCAGGTGAACTCTTTTAGTACAATCAGATGTACCATCACCCCTCCTGGTGGGAGAGCGACAATACTGCACGACTCTGGGGCGCTGCTTCCCCCCCCCCACGTTAAATCCAGTACTCCCGGACTGGGAAAAGAAGAACAACAATACATGTTAGTAAAAGACATACAAAATTTTTGAAATGGTGTAAACAATTAAATATAATAAGGCTTCCATTTATGGGAGGTGAGAACACTTGAACGTTACAATAAGAACATATTTACATTGTGCTTAAGATTTTAAATAACACTTATTAAATAACTAGCTATAAATAACCATTATTACCCAGCCGGGCATACTATCTACTAAGTGCAAATACAAAACAGTACCTCTCCTTTAAGGGCGTGTACCCACTAAAGGTATACTATATAACTTTAAGGCATAAGTCATCATTTTCTTCTTTAACGTTTACTTTAACATATGCAGGACTATCTGTCTACCCCTATGGGCCTACTGCATCTTTCCTCAGCTTTTCTCTCATGAAACTCTAATAATTACTTTAACTTCAATTTTATTCAAGAATATTATAAGGCATTTCTATTTCTAGCTACATACTATCGCTATGTAAAACATTATCACTACTTAACTTTCTTAAGGCAACATTATCATATTTAGGCTAAGTGCAACAAATGAACATTCCCTTTAAGAGGAAACCAAGTCTCTTCCGAGGTAGTGCAAACTATCAATTTTGCAAGTCAGTTTAAAAGCAAGAACTTCTGCGCTGTAATCAGGAACAGTCTCTTCAACAAGCTCTTCTTTTTGTAAAACCAGTAGGGAGCACCTTTAAGAAGGTGCAAACTATTTACAGGCAGTTTGTAATCATGCAGTTCATGATTCCAATGTTCTTTAAAGATGAGAAACCTGTGCAAAAATTAGAAAACAATAGGGATCCCGGGATAACAAAGGGATCCCTTTAAGAAGTAACCCTAGATGGGTTTAGCAGCAAAACAAGAACAGTTTAAAGAACTATATACATACTCGTGGTTCCGATGTTTACTCCTCATAGTAGGTTGCAAGGCATCAGTTGGTAGGGAACACCTCCTGACCGGGGAAGCTTCGGTTCCGTGCCCTCGTCTGATGCGGTGTCAGTGTCATTGTCATTGTCAGTGTCATTGGTTCGTCTCTCAGGTGCGGCCAGGTCACTAGGAGTCTGGATTCGAATGTCAGTTTTGGTAGCCAGTTCAGTAGCGGCAATAATGCACACAGTGGTGGTAGTAGTAGGAGTTGTCAATTCAGGGTTAGTCGTAGTCAGGACAGCAGGTGGCGCTACAGTGGGTTCACATCGCTTAACATTCCGAGCGCACCAGCCTTGCACACTCCGATGGCGATTGTAGGTCACCTGGTCCCCTCTGTGTAAGATTCGGTTCCGATACCCATCGCGGTATTGGACCTCCACGTCATAGCTGGTAAGAAAGACTTCAGTCGGTAGTCCCGGTTCCTGTATAAAGCCCCAACCCCGTTTCGGGTGAAAGGCCAGTACAGTCCCTCGTTTTACCAAGTTCTTAGTACCGCGTCCGGTCTTTGGGTTTTGTACTCTCGGTGGGTCTCGTTGTTCTGTCTCTTTTCGGTTTTTCCAGTGTGAAATTAGGCATTGTTGGTACTGCTCCCAGGTGAGCGCAGCAATATAGATCCCTTCTTCCCGGGACCCATCTGGTCTAGTCCTTGGCGCATCCCATTGGAAGATCAGCCCCTCGGAGCTCACGTCTAGTGGTTCTCCCATAGCTGTTGGTAACGGAGGCACTGTCTTCTCCATGGTGTCAAGGACTACCACGACGAGCTCAGCGGCGGGGAATCGGTCACTGCCTGGACGGGGAGCACGGGTCTTCCAATGTGACCCTCTGATGCGGCTCTGACTTCCATCGCTTCAAATCTGCTGGCTCCGTGTTCGGGATAGGTTGACTCGGCTTCTCCGCCTGCGGCTCCAAGAGGTTCGGATCCTCCAGCGGCGGTGGGTTCGGATCCGCCTCTGGTCGGCGGGAACAGTCCTGGATCACTTCGTCGTCGTTCAGGTACTCGCTGGTCACCCTCGCTGTTTCGAGGTCGGCGATCGCACATACACGCTGCTCCTCCATTTTCTGAGGGCGGAGCTCCTTCTTCCCTTCCTTCCCGCGGCTGCAAACAAGGGGGTGGGTCACCCCCGCCTCGGGGCACGTCGTCCTCTTGCAACAGCAGTCGGAGGGGGCAGTCACCACTTTTGGCGCCACTGTGGTAGTTCCCTCCCATGGCATGCCCTTCGTCTTCTCCTGCGCTCCTCGTGGCGCGGTAACGGTGGTGGTTTTGGCGGGAATTTTTGGTGGTAAATGGCAATACACAGTCTTGGCAATAAATCACAGTTCAAGCGCAATTCAGACACAGTTCCAAGGCACACATGACCTGTTTCTCAGGCTTAAGTAGATCCTGTTCGTGATGCCAAAGTTGGAGCGCCCCCAGGCGCAGGGCAGTGGGGTACTCGGTACCGGGTCCTTCTGTCTCGGTTCTGGGGATGTCACCGTGGCCCGACTCGGTCCGTGGCCCTGCTAAGGGGCGCCCAATTAAAGGATGTTGTTTATCAAGTGTTCATGACGCCACCTGTGGTGTTCGGTCAGGGTGACCGACGCTGCTTAGGGGTCCGCTGGGGTGATGTTATGGCAGCTAGATGGTATACCTTCCCACAGGTGAAGTATGTCCCCAGGGCTTCCCAGTAAGATGGATGGCGATGGTGTAAGTCGCAGTAAATAACGAGGACTCAAGGTTGCAGTCTCTTTACCTTTTACTGTAGACTTCAGCGTCCACAATCCAGAGCACTGCTAACAGGGCTGGCTGAGTCCGGCCGGTCCGAAGGCACATCCAGAGTTCCCTTTGCAGGTGGAAATCAGTAGCCTTCCTACTAGAGCCTGTGTGTTGTAGTACATCCCTGCTGAGCACCACGGGATAGTCCTCACAAGTGTCGTGTATGTTTTCTGATATTGTCCCTCTCTCTGTCCCCCAGATGATATGGATAGGACAACCCGTATGACAGGGTAGGCCTGGAGCTATTTTATAGGGACCCTAGAGACGCCCCTCTCCCACAATTTGCCTCCGTGTCTTCATAGGTATTAAGGTCGGGCAGCCGACTTGGAATCGACTGTCCTGCCGGTCTCTGAAGTAACGCGTAGAGCCTATTACTCCCTCGGTGTTCCGGCTACGTGCCTCAGAAGGATGTTGCCGATCTTAAGGCAGGACTCCTCCTGGTGTTATCTCCTTGTGCTGTGATCTCGTTTCTCACTTCTCCACAATATACTCCGCTTCTTGTCGTTTCTTAGGATGCTGCCGCAAGGAGGTCCAGGCGCAGCTCCGTAACGTTCTATCTCTTGCTATGTCTCTGCCAGGATACCACCCCTGACAGGGACCTCTGTCTGCAGCTCCGGTGTTCCTCCTTCTCTCCCTGTCTGCCTGACAGGTCTTTCCTGGGTCTCACCCAGCAGCTTTCTCTCTAACTTCCTATCCAACCCCCAGTTTTACCCGAGTGTGAGGAGTGGCCTAATAGATAGAACCTTTTGCTCCCCCTGATGGCTGGAGTGTGAAGTGTAGTGTGTGACTGTGATACCTGGTCAGGTGAACTCTTTTAGTACAATCAGACGTACCATCACTCCCCCTGGCGGAAGAACGACAATACTGCACGACCAGGACTCTGGGGGCGCTGCACTATGTCTTCAGGGAGGGGGGCGGGAAGGAGGGAGGGGGGAGGGCACTTGACCCCAGAGTTTTATAAAAAAACAAAAAACCTAGCTCAAGTGCGCCCCCCGCCCTAGGCACGTGCCCTCAAGTGCCTAGTGGTAAATACGGCCCTGTATATACTATACTCAAGTATAAGCCGAGATTTTCAGCCCATTTTTTGGGGCTGAAAGTCCCCCTCTTGGCTTATACTCGACCGACCCGGGGTCGGCAGGGGAGGGGGAGCGGGGGCTGACTAATTATACTCACCTGCTCCTGGCGTGGTCCCTGCAGGTCCCTGGCTGCCCGGTGCCCCAGCTTCTTGCTGTACTGAGCGGTCACATGGTACCGCTCATTACAGTAATGAATATGCGGCTCCACCTCCCTTAGGGGTGGAGCCGCATATTCATTATTGTAATGAGCGGTAACGGTGACCGCTCAATACAGGAAGAAGCTGCGGTGCCAGTGAAGCAAGGACTGCACCGTGCCAGGAGCAGGTGAGTATAACTGGGAGGGGAGCGCAGCGCTGCACGATATTCACCTGCTCTTCATTCCAGCCGCCGCTCCGTCTTCAGCGTCTTCTACAGTGACACTCAGGTTAGAGGGCGCGGTGACGTGGTTAGTGCGCGCCCTCTGCCTGAACGTCAGTGCAGAAGACCATGAAGATGGAGCGGTGCTGGAACGAGCAGCAGGTGAATATTGAAAGTGTCGGGGGCCTGAGTGATGGAGAGGTGAGTATGTGATTTTTATTTTTTTTTTACATCAGCAACAGCAAATGGAGCAAGTGTCTGAATGGAGCATCTTATGGGGCCATAATCAACGTTTGTGCAGCACTATATGGGGCAAGTGTCTGTATGGGGCCATAATCAATGTTTGTGCAGCACTATATGGGGCAAGTGTCTGCATGGAGCATCTTATGGGGCCAAAATCAACGCTTGTGCAGCACTATATGGGGCAAGTGTCTGTATGGAGCATCTTATGGGGCCATAATCAACGTTTGTGCAGCACTATTTGGGGCAAGTGTCTGTATGGGGCCATAATTAACATTTGTGCAGCACTATATGGGGCAAGTGTCTGTATGGAGCATCTTATTGGGCCATAATTAACGTTTGTGCAGCACTATATGGGGCAAGTGTCTGTATGGGGCCATAATCAATGTTTGTGCAGCACTATATGGGCCAAATGTCTGTATGGAGTATCTTATGGGGCCATAACGTTTGTGCAGCACTATATGGGGAAAATATCTTTATGGAGCATCTTATGGGGCCATAATCAAGGTTTGTGCAGCACTATATGGGGAAAATATCTTTATGGAGCATCTTATGGGGCCATAATCAACATTTGTGCAACATTATATTGGGCAAATGTGTCTATGGAGCATCTTATGGGGCCATTATTAACCTTTATGCAGGATTATATGGGGCATATTTTAATATGGAGCATCTTATGGGGCCATGATAAACTTTATGGAGCATTATATGGGGCTCCCGATTCAATATGGATATTCAAAAACACTTAACCTACTGATGTCTCAATTAATTTTACTTTTATTGGTATCTATTTTTACTTTTGACATTTACCGGTAGCTGCTGCATTTCCCACCCTAGGCTTATACTCGAGTCATTAAGTTTTCCCAGTTTTTTGTGGCAAAATTAGGGGGGTTGGCTTACACTCGGGTCGGCTTATACTCGAGTATATACGGTATTTACCTGGTAACTGGACTCTTTTCTTTTGTAATCATATGTTACTCTAGACTTCTATAGTGACATATTGTTTTTGTACAAATCCAATTATGTGGCAAAACCAAAGACAAAAATGTATTACAAACGTGTTTATCATATTCCTTTTCTTTTCATAATCCCTTCATGACCCTGGTAATGTTGAGTACCCGGGATAAGGAAGGACAACCTCACCACCCCTTCTAAAACCCCATAAAGAATGTCATCAACTCCAAATAAAAACATAAGTCAATTTCTTTGGAAAATTATGGGCCACAGCAGCCTTTTTATTTAACATAAAACAAAATACATTACAATAAACATTAACAACTTTTAAAACTAGGAGGAGTCCTTGGAGCTCCCAGGAATCTGGTGATTAACACTGCATAACGTGAACACACATCAAACCAAATTACTGCCAGCCGCTACCACACTGGCTCGGGAGCACCAAAAACCCAGCGGGTTCACTGTTCACGCTAAAATTCAAGGGGAACCGACTACCTGCCGGAACTCCCTTCCACAATTCACCAGATCCAAAAAACGAGTTGAATTCCAAAGACAGAGGAGCCATAATCCAATGGATCCCCCCAACCCAATTTCCACCAACTCCAAGGACTCCACTCAGCCACCACAACGAGGGTCTTTCAATACCTCAAAGGCCCGAGACCCCACCACAACGAAAAGCTATGGCCTTCTCCACACCTTCTTGCAAACCTAGAGCCCAAAAGTCCATACCGACCGCATTTAAGTGTACTCCATCGGCCAACCAAAAAGCACCATCCCCCCTCTACAACTCAAAATGCTTAACAGCAACCCCACCATTCCTGACCACAAAGGCCGACACAGCCCTGTTAACTTGTATCCTGGCCTTGTCAAGTTTCTCCAATGACCGCATATTCCTCCAACGTGTCCGTGGCACAATATCCGACCAGACAACAGATAACCCAGGATACAAAAGCCATAAACGTAACAAATCCTGCTTTATAACCCTGACCAATTCCCTAAAAGGCCGCACCCCCAAATCGTTACCCCCAACATGCAGCACCAAAATATCAGGGGCCTTATCCAAAATGACAGCGTTATGTATTTCCCGCAACAGCCTGCTCCATGCCATTCCCCTAAAACCAATCCATCTGACCACGGCCATCTTCCGATAAAATCCCAGCTGTCTACCCTCCGACCGTACATCCGCTCGCAGTGCTCCCCAGTGCACATAGCAATGGCCGAAAATCCACACCAAGAGCGGCAAAGGACCTGCAAAATACAAGCACAAGTCACTCAAAACAAGCCCCCGCCATTTTTTTTTTTAAATAAACAAAATTGACAATTCCAGGCAGCAACCAACAACCTCCTACATCCTCACATAACTGCAATACCTATCAGATCTCCATCTCCCAATACGCTTGATGACTTCAACCACCAACAGCCGCCTCAGTTGCCGCACCAATGCGAAACGAGTGAGGTGCGAAACGATCATCATCCAACCCCAAAACTCTAAGCGTCAACCTGAAAACCATAGTAAACTGATATCTCGAAAGGAAGGAACCATCTTTGTGGCAGGGTAGAGGTCCTACCCTACGAGGCATGAGCTCCCAAAAACGTACCAAACAACTAACTGGACACATTCCCGACCCTGCGACAGCACCCAACACAATCTTCTTACCCCGTCCTTCAGGGTCTGTCTTAGAACGGCGTAACCAAAACTCCACCCGCCCCCGAGACAATCACACATCCTGTGCTAAAATGCCCCCATCAGTTTTTTGGTGGGAGATACCAATTCCCTGATTCTCATCGCACCAAAAAATGTGAACGAAAAGGTCAAACTGAACAGACGACATTCACAATCGGACCCCCAACATGAAACCAACACCTCCCCCAATCTTTCCAGCAAAGAAAAAGACACCGGACGCCTCGAATCCAATTGACCCTTCCCTCTACGATAACCCTTCACAGCCTGTCTCACCAAAAAAGCCTTGGACAAATCCCGTTGCCCCCGCAATTTGAAACCGAAAGCCAGCGCAGCCATAATGCGAGACACTTTCGTACAAGACCAACCCTCCGAAGCCCCACGACTTAACCAAGATAACAATGCCCCTACTTCTTCATCAGTGCCCTCCCCACACCAGGGCAAGCCGCCAATACCCCTTCCCAAGATGACCAAACCGCCTGATAAGCCTCCCATGTTTTTGGAGCCAGCGACGACTTGATCAACTCTTCCGCTTCCCTGATGCCACAAGTCAAAGTTCCACCGGGCATTCCAAACCGATGGCCTCTGCTTCCGGAGCCAATGACGGAAAGCGCTCGAACTGAAATCGAGAAAGAGAGTCGGCAATGGAGTTACGAATACCAGGCACATGAGACGCCGTAACATGAGAGTTCAGGGCCAAACATGATAACACCAACTGTCGAAGCACCCGCACCGCGGGCGGTGACGACGCCGTGAGACAGTTTACCGCGCAAACCACCCCCATGTTATCACAGTTGAAACGAATGCGTCTATTACGAAATTCCTGTTGCCACAAATGCACTGACACCAAAATAGGAAAAAGTTCCAACAACGCGATGTTTCGAACCAGACCCGACGAAAACCACTCTGCCGGTCAGGGTGCTGCACACCACTGCCCTCTGAAGTACGCTCTGAAGCCAACACCTCCAGCTGCATACGTCAACAATTCCAACGAATCGTTGTCCATAACTTCATCCATAAGCAAAGAACGACAGTTATAAGTCTCCAAAAACGTACTCCACACTGCCAAATCCTCCTTCAGCTCTGCCGGTAATCGGATGAAATGATGCAGGGCACGAACACCAGCCGTGGCCCTCGCCAGTTTCCTTGAAAACACTCTCCCCATGGGCATAACCCGACAGGCAAAATTAAGCTTTCCAAGCAAAGATTGAAGTTCCCGCAACGTCACTTTCTTCAAACGCTGAACCAGGGACAAGTCCTTGCGCAACCCCTCTATCTTTTCCACAGGCAATCTGAACTCCCACTTAACTGTGTCTATAACAATGCCCCAAAAACTCAAACATGTACTCGGGCCTTCCATCTTCCCCGGAGCCAAGGGTACACCAAAGCGATCAGCCACCCAATCCACAGCCTTCAAAAGCCTCCAACAACGATCCGACCCTGATGGGCCGATACACAAAAAATCATCCAGATAGTGAGTAACGGAATCACAATCTGAAACGTCCTTCACTACCCATTCCAAAAAAGAACTAAAAGTTTCAAACAATGCACACGATATGGAACAACCCATGGGCAAACATCTATCCACAAAGAAACCAAAAACAACCCAAAAGCTTTCCATATACTCTATGAGCCTCCCCAATAGAATCCATATAGCAAAAAAGGCCAGAACAATTTTCTGGCGCTCTTTCCCCAATTACACTCGCCAATATTGCAAAGGCCAGAAGCCAGTTTATGAAAGTCTGCGGTATTAACCACCACCTACGCTTCTCTTCCTCCTCTTTTTTGCTGTCTTCCTTTTTCCCCTTATCCAAATTGAATTTTTCCAAAGGGAGAAGCGAAAAAATTTCCATGTATTCATCTTTTAAAATCTTCTCCCTAACCTCTTTTTTAAGGTGTGCCCCCAGAGGGCCCTCAAAACATATGTAGACCTCCCCATGAGCCCTATCATCCAGATGAATCCTACACTCTTTCTCCTTCTCAGTGTGCACCGAGACAGAGACAGGTACCGCGTTCGGCACCACCACCTCCCTTAAGCCGACAGCCCCTCCATGCGGACCTACCCACGCCGCCAAATGCCTTTGCTCCTCCATTCCCCTCTCCAGCCTCACCAGCAAATCCCTTACATTGGCTAGCACTGCACCCACACCTGTCCCGTCAACCCCACCCGGGACCCCTTCTGTGCCCACGGAAAACAATTCCCCCTGCAGCCCTCCAACAGCAGGAGAAGAAAGCTGTGAAGACAGTAATGACAAAGACGCATACTCACCAGGCTGCGAGGGAGCTGTGATCCCTCCAGCCGGAATGCCGGGCTCCTGATGCCACTGTCCTGATGGATCTATGCCTGGACCGTCCGTGGAAGCCTGCTGTTGGGACCCTTGGCTTGAATTCGAGCAAAACCCCTGCAACACCGTATCAGCCGTAGCTGTAGAAGGACCCGGTTGCTGATTATGGAAAGGCTGCCGCGCCTGAGATCCTGCTGCAGCAGCGCACGGGTTCCCATCATCCAGGGACGACTCCTGTGACGTGGCCGCATCCACCCGCGCAGGTGAGCACCCTACAGCAGCATAAAGAGCAGGCCCCGCTCCTCCTTGTCCGAGACTGCCCCCCCTACACGTGCCGCGCTTCTTCGCCCGCCAGATGATGCTGCAGAGGCAGGCCGCGTGGCAGGAACATCAACGCCGCGGCCCCCCGAAATGGAAATGCCTGATAGATGCCTGGTGCGTGCTGGCTCAGCCCCACGAGCACTACGGGGCGAAGGCCTAGCAGCCACTGACGGACCCCGCCGGGCTATAGGATTCCTCCCAGGCCGGGGCCTGCTGGCAGCGCGACTTACCGGCGCCCAGCCTGGAGGGTCCCTGGAGGGGCTCCTGCGCCTGCGGGGGGCCCTGGGAGCTGAATCTGGGGATAAGCGTTCCAGCGGCCTAGTCCGCATCGTGCGCCTCACCGGTGACGCTGCAGCCGCCGGCACCGAAACCGAGCTCCCGCCGATGATGGCCGCCACTTGCTCCTCCAGCCAGCCCTGGGGCTGCAACGCCGCTGCTGCCCTCAAGCTCTCAAGAACGCGATCCACGGCCGCCATGGTGAGTGCACACACGTTGCTTAGAGAGCGGGAAGTGATTAGGCCACTCCCATCCCCCTCTCATACCCTGTTTTTCTTCAAACCGAACCCCCACCTCCTTCACCCTAACCCCTCCCTCCATACCATTGTCATGATGGCCTTCTCTTACGCCACGGGGGGAGGGGCGGCTCAGCTCCGGCCAGTACTTCTAGGTAGCTTTGGAAATGACTATCAGGTAGGGATTTTAAATAAAAATAAAATTACACTTGTACATTTCACAGGTTTTAATTGTTTAAGAGTATATATACAAAAGAATATTGAAACAGTAAAAGATAGTGGTGTCAGTCTTTCTAAGCAGATGGGTGGCACATTCATCACCCAGACAATGGTGTAATGAATCAAGGTCCTGCTTACCAGTGGACAAATTACAAGACCGCTTTGAATGCCAAGGAGGACTAATGGCTCCCTATTGAAATTCTCCCATTACGTCCTGCAGTTCTTCATTTATTTTGTTGTTATTCTATCCTTACTTGCTTTTTATTGGATTGATCTCAGTTTTCTTATCCACTTTTGTTCTGATAAACCCTTGATCTCGGTTATTTTCTCTCTGTCTGGTGTCACTGCTTGACTCCCTTTTACTTGAACTCTGCTATCTCTTGACTAAGCTATTTTTAACAATTTTGTCATTGTCCCTGTCACTCTACCTTTCACCAGTCATAAACACAATGCTTCCCTTAACTCAGTCCACTGGCCAGTGGCAGCTCCATGACCCAGGTGCCTCTTAAGTGATGGTGAGACACTGGTATAGGGGTGAAAGGCTGAACACTAAAGTACTATTGAGCTAGTGCCAAAATCACGTTTTACCTTTTGAGTCAGTTAACATACTGTATATCGAACAGATGGGAAGTCTCAGTATGGCAGGGATCCGATACTTAATTTTGGGCAGTATTATTGACAGGAGTGTCATAAATGCTATCATAAATCAACTGAAATGAAGAAGATCTTTACACTATATTCTAAGATGACTAGAAAATATTAAAACATGGTCCAGAGTAGTTACTTCTGTGCAATGAATGGAAGTTTTTAAAAACTTAAAAATAGTGATAATAATGTTAAAGTTTTCAAAAGCTGGCTAGGGAGTAAAAAAAACCAAATAACCCTATCTCATGATATAAGAATAAATTTGTGATGTGAGTGAAAGCAATGATGTAAAATCTATAGAAGCCTAACGGATTGATGGCCATGTGAATTATTTCATATTGAAGTTCTATATTTAAGCCACTAGATGTCAGATTGTCTCCAGGCGTGGTCTTGGGCTAACAGATTGTGCATTAAAACTGTTTGAATGGTTAAAAGTGAAGGCAGCCACACAGTGGCAACTTGGTTTTTGCTTATAAAGTTAATCTCAAGATGAGACGGGGATGATAGCAGGTAGGTGATAGAGATCATGGTTCCTTTCCAGCAGCCATGGAAAACTAACTAGGCAACTGGACAGTGGTCCTGCGAATGTATTCCCTCATCTCTACTACTGATTGAACTTAACAAGTGCAGACCACAGGATAAGCCACCTCTTATCAGGTGTAACATGCCTCCCAACCGTCCTGGATCCAGCGGGACAGTCCCGATTTTGACCTTACTTTCCCCAGCAGGGGGGCATAGTCGGGCCGTCTCAATGGCTGCAAGGGGTTTTTTTTTAGTCTGGGGTTTCGGCTGCCCATTGGCCCGCCCATCCACCTCAGTCTTCGCATAGCCGGATCTCTTATGTGGGCTGTAGCTCGGTAACGCTTTTTTGGAAGCAGAGGACAGCCGCATGGAACTGCAGCTCCCAAAATCCTGTGCGCGTTATCAGCTGCCCCTGCACACAGGCACAGAGAGAGTCACAATTGAGTCCTCCTATCATATCGAGGGAGGAGGATGATTTCACCCAGAGCCTACTGCAATGTGAGGCATGGAGCAGTGCAGGTGAGGACTGGGCAGTGGGGGCACAGCAGGGTCTGGTGCTGGGTGTGATAGCAGAGCGGGCTGGGAGCAGGTTTGGGGAACAGCACTCACAATGGGGGGGTTTCTGCTGCTATGTCCTGGGTGATTACATGGTGTATTGTTCTAGACACCTGGCTTTGCTGGAGGATTGCAGTTATTATAGGGTTTGTATGGCACTGGTGTGGTCTGTGGTGTTGTACAAAGCAGCAAAGTGGGTACTTGTGATCCAGCGGGACAGTCCTGAATTTCAGACTCTGTCCCACTGTCCCAGCCGGGATCTTACTTTTCCCGGCAGGGAGGGCAGCCAGGACATGTGCCCCGGGTGCAAGCTGACAGTCGGCGCAGAGAAGCTGCAGCGCGCCGGAAGCAAGAGATCAACTGTACTCACATCTTAGAGACGTGAGTACGATTGAAGTTCTGACCGCCGAGTCAGAGTGACACCAGCAGCGTGATCAGATCATTTGATCACGCTACTGACGTCACTCGCCAGAGGCGCAGAATGGGTGGTAAGTGCTCCAGTGGAGCTGAAGACACCAAAGATTAAGTGCATGGGGGGAGATTTGGAGTGGGGATGGGGAATTTAATGTGTGGGGGGAGATTTGAGGGCACAAAATGAGGAGCAAAGGGTGAGATGGGGCATGTATAAGGAAATAGCACAGTGGAATGGGGGCATGTACGAGAAAACAGTACATGTACATGTCCCCGCTTAATTGTAAAGTGCTGCGGAATATGTTGGGGCTATATAAATAAAAATTATTATGATTATTATTATGGGGAATGGGGGGCATGTATGAGGAAACAGTATGGGGGAATGGGGGGCATGTAGGAGGAAACAGTACAGGGGTTCTGGGTCTATATTCATGTACTGATGGTGGTTGTATTCCTGTATTGTTGGTAGTTCTGGTAATGTATTTAGGTACTTATGGTGGTTATGGTGCTGTATTTCTGTACTGATGCTGGCTCTGGAGATGTAACCCAGTACTTTTCTGCTTATGATCTTGTACACATGTAGCAATCCATAACTTGTTTGTTTTTGTGCTACATGTTTAGGTTAATAAAGTAAAATGCCATCTGATAAATATAGATAAAGTAACTTGTAACTTATCTTACCAATATTAATTTAAAATTAAGCGTTATACCATGCTAAATCCTATCAGGGTGTAATATACTCACTGTAAGGATAATAATATATACACCAACCAGACTAACAAGATAATACGAACAGGGATAAAGGAAAATACCAGTCATACAAATATACTCACACCGACCACAAAATAAAGCAATGTACATATATAACAATTATGGCACTTCAAGAAGTGAAACAGAAAACCAGACCAGTAAAGATAGCTGGCCAGAAGAAGAGACCCATATATAAAATCATGACAACTTTATTAGCAATCCATAAAACAAGAAAAATAGAAAATAATTAAACGCAAAACAATTACAGTATATACTCAAGTATAAACCGACCCGAGTATAAGCCGAGGCACCTAATTTTGCCACGGAAAACTGGGTAAGCTTATTGACTCGAGTATAAGCCGGGTATGCATTGTCCCCTCATCCCTCTCCTGGTATGCATGGCTCCCTCCATCGCTTTCCTGGTATGCGTGGCTCTCCCCCATTGCTGTCTTGGTATGTGACTCCCCCATTTTGTCTTGGTATGTGTGGCTCCCCCATCCTGTCCTGCTATATGTGGCTCCCCCCGTCCTGTCCTGGTATGTGTGGCTCCCCCTGTTGTATGCATGGCTCCCTGTTGTGAATTCCGTTCTCGGGCTCCCTCCTGTGGTCATGAGTGGTACTTTGTGAGTTCTGTTCTTGGGCTCTCTCTGGTGGCTTTGAGTGTTACGGCTGGTCTGTAGCTGGACTCCAGCTGCCTCGTTTCCTGCTAGGCTTGCTGCCTATTTAATTCCACCTGGACCTTTACTTGTTGCCTGATGTCGTTGTATTCAGTACTGGTTCAGATCTCTCTGGGACTTCCCTTGTGACCTGTCTCCTCGTGGAGAAGCTAAGTTCATGCTAGTTTATTTTTGCTCATTGCTATTTGAAAATGTTTCTCAGTATATGATGAGTTCAGTCCAGCTTGCTTATATGCTATTTGATTGCTAGCTGGAAGCTCTGGGGTGCGGAGTTGCGCCCCTCACATCGTGAGTCGGTGTGGGGGTCTTTTTGTATTCTCTGCGTGGATAATTTTTGTAGCATTTTATACTGACCGCACAGATTCCTTGCTATCTTCTGACTATTTAGTTATTAGTGGGCCTCATTTGCTAAAACCTGTTTTCATTTCTATGTTTGTGTTTTCCTCTTAACTCACCGTCATTATTTGTGGGGGCTGCTCTCACTTAGGGGAAAATTTCTCTGAGGCAAGTGAGGCTTTTGTTTCTCTCTAGGGGTAGCTAGTTTCTCAGGCTGTGCAGAGGCGTCTAGGCCGAGTTAGGAACGCTCCACGGCTGCCTATAGTGTGTATTGATAGGATCAGGATTGCGGTCAGTAAAGTTCCCACATCCCCAGAGCTTGTCCTATTTTTTGGTTTACCTATCAGGTCAGTTCATGTGTTCTTACCACCAGGACCATAACAGTGTAGGATGACAGAGAGCAAATCAAAGTAACAGACAAAATGAATTTAGGCTGTACAGTACCAATGGTGACAGACTTAGCGAACCTTTTTGTGCGCCTAGAACAGTCAGAGATAACATGAGTGGAGTCACCACAGTAAAAGCACAACCCATTCTGACGTCTGTGATTTTGCCGTTCAATTCTGGTCAGAATCCTGTCACATTGCATAGACTCAGGCTTCTGTTCAGAAAACACCGCCAGATGGTGCACAGGTTTGCGCTCCCACAAACGCCGATCAATCTGAATGGCCAAAGACATTGACTCATTCAGACCCGCAGGCGTGGGGAACCCCACCATAACATCCTTAAGGGCTTCGACCCTTTCTGAAAATCGCTGCCAGGGCACACTCATTCCATTGAGTGAGCACAGACCACTTCCTAAACTTCTGACAGTAAACCTCTGCTTCATCCTGACCCTGAGAGAGAGCCAGCAAAATCTTTTCTGCCTGGTCCACTAGATTAGGTTCCTCATAAAGCAATCCAAGCGCCAGAAAAAACGCGTCCACATTTAGCAATGCAGGATCTCCTGGCGCCAGGGAGAATGCCCAATCTTGAGGGTCACCACGTAACAAAGAAATAATAATTTTAACTTGCTGAGCAGGGTCACCAGAGGAACGAGGTCTCAAAGAAAGAAACAATTTGCAATTATTCTTGAAATTCAAAAACCTAGACCTATGTCCAGAGAACAGCTCAGGAATTGGTATTTTAGGTTCTGACATAGGACTGTGAATTACATAATCCTGAATGCTTTGTATCCTTGTAGCGAACTGATCCACACAAGAAGACAGACCTTGAATGTCCATATCTGCAGCTGAGTCCTGAACCACCCAGAGATTACGGGGAGGAGAGAGGCTAAACACACTGCAGAGGAAAAAAAAAACTCAGAGCTTCTCTTATCCCTCTTTTGCGATGCATTAACACTTTACGGTCCTGCTGTACTGTTATGGTCCTGGTGGTAAGAACACATGAACTGACCTGATAGGTAAACCAAAAAATAGGACAAGCTCTGGGGATGTGGGAACTTTACTGACCGCAATCCTGATCCTATCAATACACACTATAGGCAGCCATGGAGCGTTCCTAACTCGGCCTAGATGCCTCTGCACAGCCTGAGAAACTAGCTACCCCTAGAGAGAAACCAAGCCTCACTTGCCTCAGAGAAATTTTCCCCTAAGTGAGAGCAGCCCCCACAAATAATGACGGTGAGTTAAGAGGAAAACACAAACATAGAAATGAAAACAGGTTTTAGCAAATGAGGCCCGCTAATAACTAAATAGTCAGAAGATAGCAAGGAATCTGTGCGGTCAGTATAAAATGCTACAAAAATTATCCACGCAGAGAATACAAAAAGACCCCCACACCGACTCACGATGTGAGGGGCGCAACTCCGCACCCCAGAGCTTCCAGCTAGCAATCAAATAGCATATAAGCAAGCTGGACTGAACTCATCATATAATGAGAAACATTTTCAAATAGCAATGAGCAAAAATAGACTAGCATGAACTTAGCTTCTCCACGAGGAGACAGGTCACAAGGGAAGTCCCAGAGAGATCTGAACCAGTACTGAATACAACGACAGCAGGCAACAAGTAAAGGTCCAGGTGGAATTAAATAGGCAGCAAGCCTAGCAGGAAACGAGGCAGCTGGAGTCCAGCTACAGTCCAGCCGTAACACTCAAAGCCACCAGAGAGAGCCCAAGAACAGAACTCACAAAGTACCACTCATGACCACAGGAGGGAGCCCGAGAACGGAATTCACAACAGCTCCCCCATTCCCGCATGGCTCAACCCCATCCCATCGTTGCATGCATGGCTCACCCCCGTTCTACTCACCCTCCTCGCGTCGTTGCTGCATTTGCGTTGTCCCGGCGCAACAAGCTTTCCTGTGCTGAGCGGTCACGTTGTACCGCTCATTAAGGTAATGAATACGCCATCCACGCCTATGGGAATGGAGATGCGTGCATATTCATTATCTTCATGAGCGGTACCACGTGACCGTTCAGCACAAGAAGATCCACCAGCGCCGGGACGGAGATACAGGGACGGCGCGAGGAGGGTGAGTATGATGTCTTCCATTAGCCGGCTCCTGCTGCTGCTCCACCTCTCTCCCTCCCCTGCTGGCTTCCTGGACAATTACTCCTGTAAAAGCCGAAGGGGGACGTTTTCAGCACAAAAAAATGTGCTGAAAATCTTGGCTTACACACGAGTATATACGGTATACACAGAACCGAAGCACAATCTAGTAGTAAAAAATAGATATCCTAAGTACATTGATAAAAGTAATTCAGTCAAATCATAAAGGTGAAGATTAGTAATAAAGAACAGGGGTCCAAAAATTGAGTACCTAGTATAGGAGAGTAGTGCGGTTGAAGGAATAAAGTATTAATGGTAAATAAAAGTCAAAAGAAAATAAGGTAAAGGTGTGCCTAGATCATCGCCTAACTAATCTACACCTAAAGACACATAGAGAGGCCATAATAAGCCCCATCAAAGGCATGAATGTAAAGCCAAATAAAAAATAAAGCACCGTAATACCTTGAACACTTGGATCACAATAAGGATGTAAGCAGTTGGTCTGGGTATTCCCTCTTACCCTGTCGCGCGTTTCGCCCTGAAATTCTTCCTGGGGTGAAACGACAAACAGTGGTATACACGGGCGAGCGGAGGATGGGGTAAAACCAAAGTAGGAGAAGAAGGGGAATAACAAGCACACACCCAAAACCTAGCAACCATCACAGATAAATCCACTAAATGTCTTCTCAAATAACAACCACCAACCAACAACCTCCAGCCATGCAGCTAAAGCCAAATCTGACAATGAGTGCTTGCTGGGGCCCAGATTGTATAGGAGATGGGAGTGGCTAACAATGAACAGCTGAACTGTTATGACCTGGTGGTTAAGGAGCAACATGGGATGAGCTCTGAGGAGGTGGTATCTGTACTGACCGCAGTTCCTAATCCTAACACCAACACTAGAAGTAGCTGTGGGATGTTCCTGTCACTCCCTAGACACCTCGTCACAGCCTGAGAACTAACTACCCCTAAAGATGGAAACAGAAAGCTATCTTGCCAGAAAACCCCAAAGGAAAGATAGCCCCCCACAAATATTGACTGTGAGTGGAGAGGGAAATGACATACACAGAATGAAAACAAGATTAAGCAAAGGAGGCCAATTCTAACTAAATAGACAGGATAGAAAAGGATACTGTGCGGTCAGTATTAAAAGCTAAAAATCCACACAGCGTTTACAAAAAACTCCACACCGACTCACGGTGTGGAGGGGCAAATCTGCTTCCCCAGAGCTTCCAGCAAAGCTGAATATATCATACAGACAAGCTGGACAAGAAAAAACACAACATGAGCTGAACGATTAAGTCCACAGCAAGTGGACAACCAAAAGAAAAGCAATGACTTATCTTTGCTGAAATGGACAGGCTATCAGAGAAATCCAAGGAGAGATCTGAATCCAACCAAGAAACATTGACAGCTGGCACTGGCTGAAGACTAGAGCCAGGCTAAATAGCAGAGCCAGGAGAGACGATCAGTGGAAGCAGCTGCAATGCTAAACCCAAGGAGCAGCAGTTCCACTCAAAACCACCGGAGGGAGCCCAAGGGCAGAACTCACAAAAGTGCCATTTACAACCACCGGAGGGAGCCCAAGAACGGAATTCACAACACTGAACCTTAATTCAGGAAAGCTTCCAGGAGCTCTCAACTGAGCAGGTTAATCCCTGCACTGCTAAAAGAAACATGCATCGTTTAATATGAAGGTGAAATGCTTCTAATCAGTGCAGTAGTAGGAGAAATCATACGCAGCGGTCTTATGGCTCCTCCCTGTCACGTTAACACCATTTGTGTTATCTGTCTCTTTGATTTGTCATCAATTTTCTTCCTGTGGTCACATCCAGGGAGGTTGGCTACAGTCCCATGGATCTTACATTTCTGAATAATATGTGCAACTGTAGTCACATCAAGCTGTTTGCAGATGGTCTTATAACTTTTACCTTTAACATGTTTGTCTATAATTTTCTTTCTAATCTCATCAGACATCTCTTTCCTTTGCTTCCTCTGGTCCATGTTGAGTGTGATACACACCATATCACCAAACAGCACAGTGAGTATCTGTAGCCTTATATACAGGCCCACTCACTGATTCCAAGATTGTAGACACCTGTGATGCTAATTAGTGGACACACCGTGATTTAACATGTCCTTTTTGTCACATTACTTTCAGGGGTACCATCATTTCTGTCCAGGCCTATTTCAAGAGGTTTTTTTTTTAAAATTCTGTGGAAGCATGGTGGAAAAGCAATGGCTGACTTTCATTTGTTCATTTTCATAAATGTTTTATTTATTATTAATTTTGGCAGATTCAAGTTATTTCTGTGACCATTGTCGGTTTTTCTGTCATTAAATGAGGGGTCCCAGCAATTTTGACCACGTGTAACAATGATATTTGTTTATGTATTCCTTTACTTATTTATACTTAAATCTAGCTTTTAGTCTCTTAAATGTATTAGCAGCTTATTTCTTTTAACAATTAGCCACATTAAAGCACAACTCCAGCAGGTTTTTTACTGCACTGCTGGAGTGGTGATTTAAATGTTAGTCCTCTGCCCCCTATCTGATTGTCAGACTCCTGCATCTGATTTCTCCTACTCCTTCAGCTGTTTATTGTTATCTACGCCCATCTCCTATATAATCTGGGCCCTGGCAAGCACTCATTGTCAGATTTGCTGCATGGCTGGAGGTTGTTGGTTGTTATTTGAGAAAGCATTTAGTGGATTTATCTGTGATAGTTGCTAGGTTTTGGGTGTGTGCTTGTTATTCCCCTTCTTCTCCTACTTTGGTGTTACCCCATCCTCCGCTCGTCGGTGTATACCACTATTGTTTTTTGTTTCGCCCCAGGAAGAAGCTCAGGGCGAAACGCGCAACGGGGTGAGATGGAACACCCGGGCTATCTGCTTACATCCTTATTGCGATCCAAGTGTTCAAGGTATTACGATTCATTTATTTTTTATTTGGCTTTACATTCATGCCTTTGATGGGGCTTATTATGGCCTATGTGTCTATAGGTGTAGATTAGTTAAGGGATGATCCAGGCACACCTTTACCTTATTTTTTTTTGACTTTTTTACCATTAATACTTTATTCCATCAACTGCGCTAATCTTCTATACTACGTACTCAATTTTTGGGCCCCTGTTCTTTACTATGAATCTTCATCTTTATGATTTAATCGATATGGGATTCCTTCTATTACACTAAATTACTTTCATCAGTGTACTTAGGATATCTATCCTGTTACAGGGCTCTGGCATAGGTTATATATTCTTACAATTTTTTACTGCTAGATTGTGCTGGGGTTCCTGGGTATTCTGTGTATAATTGTTTTGTGTTTTTAAATTATTTGCTATTGTTCTTGTTTTATGGACTGCTAATAAAGTTGTCATAATTTTACATATGGATCTCGTCTTCCAGATGACTATTTTTACTGGTTTTCTGTTGTTTCACTTCTTGAAGTGCCATAATTGTTATATATGTACATTGCTTGATTGGTTGTCTATGTGAGTATATTTGTATGACTGGTATCCCTGTTCGTATTACCTTGTTAGTCTGGTTGGTGTATTACGGTACACTGCTACTCCCCTCTTCCCCAGGTGGAGAGAAGGGTACAGACTGAGGGTAGATTTAGGAGCTAAGGCGAGGTGCGTGGCCCTGGCATATTCACCATCAGAAGTAATCTGGGGAACAGGATAAGCTAGGGCGCCCCTAGCGTTATGGACAGGTAAGGAGCTGGACCCGGGACACCCAATAACAGAGTCGTAACACTTATATTCACGTGCCACCTCCTTCATCATTTTACAGCATCTCTCCCATCTGTCTCTGGCGAAAAATGATCTGATAGGTAGCTCCAGTGTTTTATGGAGCTACGTGGAGCTCACTTTTTTTAGTACAAGTCCATGAGAGACTCAGTCTGGCTCTTACAGACTTGCATTGCGCTCTTGTGATGTAGCTTTTGACTTCCAGCCAGTCAGAAACTATGCTAACAAAATAACGTTGCGGGATTGGAGCGGTGGCGAAAACCGATGAAGACGTCGGAGTATGAGTATATGACTGAGAGCAGGGGACATACATTTAAAGCGCCACTCTAGTGCTAAAAAAAGCTAAAGTAGTGCTTTAAATGTAACTCTACAGAGAATTTGTTGATTTGCCATTTTAACATGAACTTGATGATGAATTAATGGAAATCTTTTAGCAGGATTTCATACCACAAACCATTTATATGTACATCTGGCTCTTCAAAGAAAAGTCCA
Source organism: Ranitomeya variabilis (assembly GCF_051348905.1). NCBI lineage: Eukaryota > Metazoa > Chordata > Amphibia > Anura > Dendrobatidae > Ranitomeya > Ranitomeya variabilis. Next base: position 716,193,633 of record NC_135233.1, on the reverse strand, counting down.
GCAATACCTTTAAAAAGCCAGTGGGTGAAATCCTGCTGACAGATTCCCTCCCTTTAAGTCCTGTTTCAAAATGTGTTGCTGTAATGCTTAAATGGAGACTTCTTCACCAAATCCTTGTCTCAGGTGCAGCATTTTTGTGGACAGCAAAACATTTTAAAGGGAGCCTGTTAGCCCAAACTGACAGTATGAACTAAGTTCATAGCCCTGCAGAGGATATGGCACCTATACAAACTACAGATCCTTACTTATGACTGCTTTTGCCCTGTTATTTGTCCACTATTATGTGTTTTTAATTCAGTATTCTATTTGCACCTTTTTTAAGTCTATTTTATGTGTTTAGCTGTTTTTTATTAAAGTTCTCTTCTTTGTGGGTGGGGTGTAGCAATTATAGATGTTTTCTTCCGATACATCAATTGTGACAAATTAATGAATCACATACGCCATTTTGATGAATTTGGGAAAAACAACACGAGACAAAAAAAGGAAAGTGACTTAAAAATATGTAAATGAATTACAGCCATAGTTTTAATTGCTACTTCTATTCTGCAAAGACTAATAAAATCTGCTAATTCTCATTATACTCAATAAAAATTGTTAACAAAACATACCAATAATTACTACAAATATAGTAAAAACATACATTGAAATATCCTAAGATCTAAAGTGTTTTTTTGGCAATAACACTTTGATGAATCGGCCCCTTGGGCTGTGTTTATAGTTTTTTTTCTGCACATTTTCTTCAGGTGTTACTGTGCAAGAACAATTTCTGTAAGTTGCATTTATTTCCCTCAATATTGTTGTGCAGAATTGAAGCAGAGTTTTTAATGCATTTTTTTATAGTACAAAAAAACATTGATTCTGCACTTAAAATGTAAGTGTTTTTTACATACATTTTTTAATTCTTCCCATAGATCAGTGTTCCCCAACTCCGGTCCTCAAGAGCCACCAACAGGTCATGTTTTCAGTATTTCCTTAGTATTGCACAGGTGATAAATGCATCACCTGCACAGGCAATAATTCCATCACCTGTGCAATACTAAGGAGATCCTGAAGACATGTCCTGTTGGTGGCTCTTGAGGACCGGAGTTGAGGAACACTGCCATAGATGAAACTCACAGTACAACAGTAACTTTAGACCCGAAAGTGGGCATTAGTTTTCATCAAATCAAATTTTGCTTGGATAGTGCTGGGACAGTAAAACACCCACTACTTCCCCCACCCCCCAGTGGGCAAGTGACATGATTTCCAAGAGTGAATAATTATCATATGCAAAAGGTTTATTGATGTGCATCCATAAAGGCAAGTCGAACGTTTTCGGTCCACATCCGGACCTTCATCAGAACAAATATACTGGATGTTCTGATGAAGGTCCGGATGTGGACCGAAAACGTTCGACTTGCCTTTATGGATGCACATCTATAAACCTTTTGCATATGATAATTATTCATCTAGATTGCCAAGTTTTTTCGGATTTGGATTTGTTGGGCTGGATACCCTACTTGAGCACCTACTCTATACACTACTACGAGTGCCGTGTTGTTCTATTATTACATGATTTCCAAGAGCGGTATTACAACCAGCTCTTTCTAAATCTCTGCCTCCCTGGTAGTGCGCATTGAAGCCGAGTGTACACTCCCCCCCAGCTCAGACAGCATTCTGTGAATGCCCATGGAGGTACTGCACATTGTCAAGGAGGGAGGGATTTGTAAAGAGCTGGCGGAGGGGTCACTTTTGCAAAACATGTCACTTATACCCACATGGGCATGGCAACATGATGATGGATTGATTAGTCAGGGGAAAACAACGCTATCGCAAGTTACCCATGGATTTACATATCGCCACTGCAATTATAAAATCAAAGAAAGTATAGGGGCTTGTAAGGAAGTATATAAAGGGACCAATAAATACATGGTGGCTATTTGGAAGACCTGGGGAAAAAAGTCATATTTTGTGCAGGGAACACAGGGAGAGACAATTGTTTATTCTTATTTATTCTTGTTCAAATAATTTTTATTATAACTTTGAAATTTAATATTAGCATGTGGAAATAATCATATAGTCAGCTCGCAAGGGAATAGGGGTAAGGAGAGGGAGGGAGGTAGGGGGGATGTGTTTGGGGAAAGGTAACCTGTGATCATACTTATCAAATAATTTTATTATATCTTTGAAATTTAATATTAGCTTTCTTATTTATTCTTAAAATATTCTCTCTCTCATTATTCTGGCATTTGGCAAATATTAATAATTATGGTAATCCTAACTGACTTAAAACGTTTTATTCTCATTTCATGTCAGATATTGAGAAAAAACATGCATATGTCTTATTATATAGCGTGGGTAAACTTCTGGTTTCAACTGTAGATGTAACTGTTTATTTGTGATACTGACTAATTCTAATCAGTGATATGATTCCTCCATCGTCTGCAGTCTGATGATGACTGATAACTCCCAGCATCTCCTTAGGCTACTTTCACACATCAGTTTTTTGCCGTTAGGCAGGATCCGGCGATTTTTTGTAAAAACAGATCCGTTGCAAATTGTGAAAAACTGATGCAATGGATCCTTTTTTATTATTATTAACCCGGGGAGGGGGAGAGAGAGAGAATTGGATTCGGCGGCCGGATTCATCATTTCACATCTGTTTTATCCGTTTTTTGCCAGATCAGTCACTGGGCGTTTTTTTGCTGGACAGAAAAAAACATTCTTCTGAACGTTTTTTCCGCCCGCCAGAAACAGCTTTTTTGATGGATCCGGCAAAAAACGGATGAAACTTTTGGCCATCAGGCACAATCCGGCGCTACTACAACTCTATGAGATAAAACAGATCTGGTGGAAAAATAACGGATCCGTTTGTTTCAAAACTCGCCGGATTGTGGCTGACGGCAAAAACCTGATGTGTGAAAGTGGCCTTACCATTGTTAAGGAATAAGGACATACTGGGAGTTGTAGGTTCATGCAATGCAAATATATATGCGTCTTGCCAGACATTACAATTAATGCACCATGAACTGACGGTGGTTCTGGTGTTGTATTCATGTACTGATCATGGTTCTGATGATTTATTCATTTAATGATGGTGGTTCTAATGAATTATTTCTGCACTAATGGTGGCTCTGATGCTGAATTCATGTATAAATAGTGGTCCTGGTGATGCATTAATATACTAATGGTGGTCATGATGATGTATTCATGTACTAATGATTGTTCTAGTGATGTATTCAAGTACTGATGGTAGTTCTGGTGATATATTCCTGTACTGATAGGGGTTCTAGTGATGCACTGATGGTGATTCTGGTGATGTGTTTCTGTACCTGCTGGTGGTTCTGATGATGTATTTCTGTACTGATGAGGGTTTTGATGCTGTGTTTCTGTACTGATGGGAGTTCTACTGATGCATTTCTGTGCTGAAGTGGTTCTGGTGATATATTCTTGTCATAGAAGAAAATCCAGCTCACCGCCTGTGATTCCACACTTCTGGAGCATGGATAGCACCTGGGCAAGGTGCAACATCCAATGGAGAAAGCAGAAAAATCCAGCTCATGGATGAAGTCCAAAATTTGTATTTTATTTTCCATGGTACATGAAGCTCTATGACAAAGAGCGTATGTCGCTCGAAATGCGTCAAAAGATGCCTGTATTCTCTTTTTGTGAACACTAAATTTTAATCTTTGCTTCATGTACCTTGGATAATAAAATGCACTTTTTTGGATTTCATCTGTGAGCTGGATTTTTCTGCTTTCTCCATTGGATATATTCTTGTTTCTGTGCTGTTACACATGTAACAATCAATAACTTGTAAGATTACGTGATAAATGTCTATGTTAATAAAGTGTTCTGTTGTCTGACAAGTTAAGGTTTACTATCTTTTTATTTATGTTAGTTACAATAAAGTGGTTGTCAAAGCTTGCAATGAAAGTCTGCAGCTACTCTATGCGACTGTAGACTTCTCAATTCTCACAGCACGCACTGCACGCTGTCAGGATGCTCTGGTGCCGTAGGTGAGAGTGGGAGGTCACAAAATCATAAGTTAAATTTACATACACACATTCACGTGCCGACTAGACATGCGTGGCCTCACTCAGTGAAAATTAATTTAGCGAGACCAGACACATCTAGTTGGAATTTAGCCGGAAGTTTGCAAATGACATACTTAACCCCTTAGTGACAGAGCCAATTTTGTACTTAATGACCAAGCCAATTTTTACAATTCTGACCACTGTCCCTTTATGAGGCAATAACTCTGGAACGCTTTAATGTAATGCCCTTAAATCATAGATATTGTATGTCACATGAAATACTTAATAAATAACATTTTCCACATGTCTATTTTACATCAGCACCATTTTAGAAACAAAATTTGTTTTGGTTAATAAGTTATAAGGGTTAAAAGTTGACCAGCGATTTCTCATTTTTACAACAAAATTTACAAAACCATTTTTTTAGGGACCATCTCACATTTGAAGTCACTTTGAGGGGTGTACATAACAGAAAATACCCCAAAGTGATACCATTCTAAAACCTTCACCTCTCAATGTGCTCAAAACCACATTCAAGAAATTTATTAACTCTTTGTGTGCTTCACAGGAACTGAAGCAATGTGGAAGGAAAAAATAAACATTTAACTTTTGTCACAAACATTTTATTCAGAACCATTTTTTTTTATTTTCACAAGTGTGAAAAGAGAAAATGAACCACAAAAGTTGTTTTACCTCATATGTGGGGGTAAACCACTGTTTGGGCGCACGGCAGAGCTCGGAAGGGAAGGAGTGTCGTTTGAATGTTTCAACACAGAATTGGCTGGAATTGAGATCGGATGCCATGTCGCATTTGAAGAGTCCCTGATGTGCCTAAACAGTGAAAAAAAAAACACAAGTGACACCATTTTGGAAACTAGACCCCCAATGGAACTTATCTAGATGTGTGGTGAGCACTTTTAACCCTCAAGTGCTTCACAGAAGTTTATAACGTAGAGCCATGAAAATAAAAAATCATAATTTTTTCACAAAAATTATCTTTTCACCCCCAAATTTTTATTTTCCCAAGTGTAACAAGAGAAATTAGACCCCCAAAGTTGTTGTGCAATTTGTCCTGAGTATGCTAATTCCCCATATGTGGGGTAAACCACTGTTTGGGTGCATGGCAGGGTTCAGAAGGGAGGGAGCACCATTTGACTTTTTGAACGCAAAATTGTCTTGAATCAATGGTGGCACAATGTCGCGATTGGAGGCCCCATGATGTACCTAAACAATGGAAACCCCCAATTCTAACTCTAACCCTAACCCCAACACACCCCTAACCCTAATCCCAACCCTAACCATAACCCTAACCACAACCCTAACCCCAACACACCCCTAACCCTTGTCCCAACCATAACCCTTACCACAACCCTAACTCCAACACACCCCTAACACTAATCCCAACCCTAACCACAACCCTAACCCTAATCTCAAGCCTAACTATAACCCTAAAGACAAACCTAACCCTAACACACCCCTAACCCTAATCCCAACTCTAGCCATAACCCTAGTCCCAACCCTAACCACAAACCTAATCCCATCACACCGCTAACCATAATCCCAACCCTAACCATAACCCTAACCACAACCCTAACCCCAACACACCCCTAACCCTAATCCCAACCCTAACCATAACCCTAACCACAAACCTAACCATAACACACCCCTAACCCTAATCTTAACCCTAACCGTAATCCTAACCCTAACCCTCACATTAGCCCAACTCACTTTAGCCAAATTCACTTTAGCCCAACTCACTTTAGTCCAACTCACTTTAGTCCAACTCTAACCCTAATGGAAAAATATTTTTTATTTTATTATTTTTCACTAACTAAGGGGGTGATAAAGGGGGGTTCTATTTACTATTTGTTATATTTTGATCACTGTGATAGTCTATCACAGTGATCAAAATTAATCAATAGGAAAAATTTCCTATTGTTGCCGGGTGCCGGCCAGCAGATCTCGGCGGGAGCACTGCGCTTGTGCCCACCATTTTCTCCCGGAATACACCGGGGGACTTCATTGGTGGATTCCTGGACACAACAGGTACCGGGGGGTGATATCAGAGGACCGGGGGATCCTATTTCTCTCTCCTCTGATGTGCAATCACATCAAAGGAGAGAGAAAGTAAATGGGCAATCAGATTTTTCTTTTTTTTTCTTTTGCGGTTGCCGTTATACCGTTAATAAGTTAATAACGGCGATCGCAACACTGGGGTCGGTAAAAAACGACCCGAATCATGTTCTCTGGGGTCTCAGCTACCCCCGATAGCTGAGAACCCGGAGAAAATCCGACTCTGGGGGCGCTATACACTTAAACATCAGCGCCGTTAAAAAGCGGCTCTGTGGTTTAAGTACCCTTAACTGCCGCCACGGAAAGGCGTATCGGCGGTCGTTAAGGGGTTAAGCTCACATGACTGTCCACTCTTTGCCGCCATCATGGGAGAATCATGAAAGTGTACAGTGCACACGCTGTGAAATTCAGAAGCCTGCAGTCACCTACAGTGACTGTAGACATTCATCACAAACCTGGACAAGTCCTTTAATTATAAAATTAAGCCCTGTAGAATCTCAATCCTAACACCATGTAATTTACTCACTATCAGGATTCCAGCAGTTATCACATTGTCATTTCACTCAAATGCGATTTTCATACTTACAGTCACGTGACAACTAGCTTTTCTTCTTGCTTCTCTCAGATTTTCACTGAATATTGAGAGAAATAGGAAAAGCAGTTCATCATTTATGAATGATATGATGACTACTCAAACCACACGAGAGGTGAGTGCCAAACTGAATTCTTGCCCCATGTGCCGGAAAACCTCGATACACCTCTGTTACTGGGGACGTGCGCTGTACTTCTTGTCCCTGTATATTGCTGACCAATCAGTGTGAGATGTAATGATGCAGCTCTAATCTCATGATCTAACATAAGTCAGTGTGGGAAAGGAGCTGCACAGCTGAGTTTAGCTGTGTAACATTACAAACATTTCTATCAAACAATCCAAAGAATTAGACAGAAGTGATATCCAGAAACAAGGCTAGGAACTTTGCCAGAGTCAATGTCAGTATCAAATAGCACAAGAATATGAGCCAGAAATGTCTGTGAACGTCAATATGCAAGCAAGGTGAATTGTCCCCAGCACCTTTTAAATAGATCGCAAGGCCTGTAGCCTCCAGTGATGACCTACTGCTAGACAAAGTGAGGTGACAATATCTAATATTTATCTGGTCATCAAAAACCTAAAGACTCTGGCAATTAAGGGGTAAAAGAAGCTCAATGCCCCCTTTGTTGTTTACCAGGCATGCAGCTTTCTTTTAGTAGTGACTGTGCATGTTATTGCATTTCATTTGAATGAAACTGAGCAGCTCTTAGTTGTAATATCAAGCACAGTCACTGCTAAAAATATGGCATTTGGATTCAGAGCTTGGCCAAGCACTATGTCTCTTTCTATCAGTTGTTTGGTAAGGGTGCTGACAGCTGGTTCCCTACCAATTTTAATTTGTTTAGTCCTATATAAAATGTGCTTACTGTAAATATACAGCCAGTAAAATATAGGTACGAAAAATCCTTAAAACATGAATTCATTCAAACATACCCCTTAACAGGGCCGGACTGGCCATCTGGCAATTCTGGCAAATGCAAGAAAGGCCTATCTGGTCATGAGCTGCCTTGACTGCTATGTTGTTAACAGAATCTGTGTTCTCAAGACACCCATACTGTTAAGAGCTGTGATGGAGCACAAAGTCGCTGACTCCGTCACTTACCCCAGCAGGCAACAGGTATCATTAGAAATATTGGTCTTGTAGTAAATCTTGCTTTCCTCCATCCAGGGTAATATTAGTAGTAATATATCCCATCTGGTGCTCTGGGACGGGGACAACATGGGCCTGTGTGATTTCTAATGCCAGGGCTGAATTTCAGCCCCAGTCCGTACCTGCCCCTTTATGACCACCAATACGTCTTTTAACTGACGTGAGATATAAGAGACTAGCCTCCCCATACAGGAGACAATCCTGCAGCTGTCGGCTGTACACTATAGCTGACAACTTGCTGCATCAACCATGATCAGTGTTTGCACAGTCCAAATCTGTTTAACCCCTTAGATACTGCTGTCAATAATGACTGCATCATTATAAATGGTTAACAGAGTGTAGGGGCTTCCTCTTTATCCCAATTAGTGCCCTCAGATCATGATTTTGTGGTCCTGATGTTTGCCATCGCAATTCACAACCAAATAGCGGCCTTAGAGTCTGATGGCTGTTGTAACCTGTTCACATGTTAGCGACATTTAGGTGGTAAAAATACACATTTTCATTTCGGTCATGCCACTTTGCATTAATTCCTGAAAAGCACCTGAAGGGTTAATAAACTACCTGACAGCAGTTTTCAGTATGTCTAGGGGTTGCTGTTTTTAAAATGTTATAACTTTTGGGGGTTTCCCAATATATATGACCACTAAAGACACTTTAAACATGGATAGGTCCCTAAAAAATAAATGTTGTAAATTTCCTTGAAAAAATGAAAAATTACGACTACATTTTTAAATCTCCTGAAATGCGAACAAAATAAAATAACATTTTACAAATGGTGCTGATGTAAAGCAGACATGAGGGAAATGTTATTTATTAATGTTTTGCTGTGGTATGACTATCTGGATTAAAGAGATAATCATTCAAAGTTTGAAAAATGCTATTTTTTAACATTTTTCTCAAATTTCTGATATTTTTTATAAATAAACACAAAACATATCGACCTAAATTTACCATTATCATAAAGTATAATGTGTCACGAAAAAACAATCTCAAAATCACTGGGATTTGTTGAAGTATTCCAGAGTTATTACCACATAAAGTGACACTGGTCAGATTGCAAAAAATTGGCTCCATCACTAAGGGGTTAAAAAAACACCTGACCCTGTGCACAGTGATAATAAACAATTAGTTAATATCTGATTGTGTATCGATGTTGGTCCACTAATATAGCAAATTGTAATGATATGGAGATGACATAGTATTAGGAAAATGTTATTCGCATTGAGGAGATACAAATTATTTTGATTTTTGGGTAACACTAATGTTACAAATCAGTAAAAATGATCCCAGATCATATCACAGATGTAAGGCCTATTTTTCCCTAGGATAAGTACTAGGCTGTGCCTGCCTAGCAGCGGAAGTTGGCACCCTAGTGGTGCCTGATTTGGCGCACCCACCACCACGGTGGCTCGTGGTTTACAAAAATTAAAATGTATGGCTTATGGAGTGTAGGGAAGTAAATATATGTAATTCTCTTGTCTTTATAGAAGATCTCTGTATTTTGGGGGGTTAAACTTATTAGTTATTACCTGATCCAATAATTAGTGCTGCTTCGCTAATTGTGGAACATTTTTTTTTTTTTCTTCTATGTTCCAAAGGTATGCCCTCTGGAAATAAAGATGCAAACTATTATCCCCATTACACAATGAAGTGGCAGGTCGAGCTCTCATTAATTTTATATGGGGCTGCCGGAACAATTCTAAGGCCAGGGTCACTCTAGCATAGAATATGGATGAGTGCTATGCAAGAAAACATCGCATCACATAGCACTTGGACCACTGTTAGCGTGCGAGTGAAAATGTAGCATGCTCCAATTGTATGCATATATCGCCCGAATCTCGCCAATGCAAGTCTATGGGTGCGAGAAAAAGAAAAAAACGGACACCACACGGACCATCAGTGTGATTTGCGAGAAATACGCACACATTTTCCTCATTTCAGCCCATTAAATTCAATGGGGAAAATCATTGAGAAATATATAGCCATACACATCATACGGATACATGGGTGAGAGAAAATCGGATCATCGCATTGCAAACGCATTACACACAGATGACCATACAGAGAACACTTGTGCGACTCTTGGCAGGGAGACTCAGACCGATTTTCCATACGTTTAGTGTGACTCCGGCCTATCAGGGATAAACGTTCCCCATTTTGCAGATCAGTGTAGGTCCCAGCAGCAGGGCCGGCGTTTGGCACAGGCAGACCAGGCAGACGCCTGGGGCCCCCACCTACAAGGGGGCCCCCTGCATCTGCAACCCCTGTATGAAGTGCCCAGAGGGTTTTCAGCAGTGAATAATGCTGTGCATTGCTCTGTAGTCCCAGAACGTGTCTCCCAAACCCCCCTTGAGACCTCCTCAATGCAGTGATTTACTCACTGTGGTCCTGGAGCTCTGTGCTGATTGCTGTAGGATCAGGTTTCACAGTCACATACAGCAGGGATCAGCATGGGCTCTGACCACAGTCACTGAATCATTGCTTGCAATCTGACAGGGCGACCTGCTGTCACTACTGTCTGGATGACACAAGGCAGGAATATTGTCTGCTGAATCAGGGTATTTATTATATAGAAATAAATGAATTCCCACGTGAAATAATAAGTGTAAATCATACACATATATAGTACAGGTGTGCATATGAATCAGCGTTTTTAGTGCATTTTTTTTGCAGCCAAAGCCTGCTCTCTTGGCAGTAAAAATACTGCTTTCAAAGCACTCATTTTTTAGGATATGTGCAGAGGATCCGGAAATGGCAGCCCTTTGGATGCAGTGGACATGTGCTGCGTCCAAAGTGCTGCCATGTTTTGAACACAGGTGATTCTGCATGTGTTCATTGAACCGCGCGGAATCCCTGCTCCTATACATTGCATGGGAGAGATTTCTCTTGTGGAGACTTGCGTCTGCGCCAGATAAATTGACATGCTGCAGCCTGGACAGACGCACCCCATGTCCGTCTCTGCGGGTGAGGTGCGGGTGTCGGTGCGCGCATAGTAGAGATGGAATTTCTTGAAAACCGCTGCAGGTTGGACGCTGCACAAGTACACAGCAGCCGACCCGCAGCGTTTACTGATTGTGGACACATACCCTTAGAGCTTTTGCTGTTTGTTTTTTACAGTATGCATTTTGTCTACAGTACATATTTAATAAAGTTAGTGTTATTCACAAAAAACGCAGCGAAAAACAACGTTGCAACATTTGCAGCATTTTGTAAACTTTTTCATTGCTTTCTACAGGTGAAAAAAAATTGCTGAAAGAAGTGACATGCTGCAGATTTAAAAAACGCTGCCATTGTGAAATCCAGTGAGGGGAAAATAAAAGGGTGTGCAGGAGATTTCTGAAAATCTCAGTTTTTGCTTGTGCTGTAAAATGCTGTAAACGTCTTATTTGCAGAAGAAAAAGCTGCAAAAATTCTGCACATGAACATGGCGAAAAGCTGCTTTATAAAGTGTTATTTTTCTGACTGGATTTCAGAACTGTAGCGCTTTTTAAATCTGTAGCGTGTCACTTCTTTCAGTGTGTTTTCACTGAAAGCAAGTGTTTTTCACGTAGAAAGCAATGAAAGAATAAAAAAGCTGCACATATTGCAACGGCATTTTTCACTGCAATTTTTTAAGTGGTTTTGGTGAACTAAACTATTAGGTCTCGTGCACACGTTCAGTATTTACATCAGTATTTGTAATGCAGAATCAGCAGTGGAACGATGAGGCTATGTGCACACGTTGCGGAATCTGCCGTGGATTTTTCCACGCAGATTCCTAAAAATCTGCAGGTAAAACGCCCTGCGCTTTACCTGCAGATTTACGGCGGAATTGCCGTGTTTTTTGTGCGGTTTTCAACAGCGTTTTTACCCCTGCCGATTCCTATTATGGAGCAGGTGTAAAACGTTGTGGAATCTGCACAAAGAATTGACATGCTGCAGAAAATACAATGCAGCGTTTCTACGTGGTATTTTCCGCAGCATGTGTACTGCGGATTTTGTTTTCCATACGTTTACATGGTACTGTACAATGCATGGAAAACTGCTGCAGATCCACAGCAAAATCTGCAGCGTGTGCACATACCCTGAGAAACACATCACCACTTCTGTATTTCTCACCCTTCTGGGTTTGGCTTACACATACTGATGTGAAATACTGACCAAATACTGATCGTATGAAAGTGCTCTTAAACATACTGTAGACAAAGCAAACATCCTCACTCCAAAAAAAGCTGAAAAAAGTATGAAGAACACCACAAAACAAGCTGAAAAACAGGTGTTTTGAACGCAACGTTTTTACTGCTAATAGAAAAGGTTTTGGCTACTGAAAACTCTGAAACGCTATGTCTATCTGTGGTGTTACATAGGACTGCATGTGATATATACTAAATTATCTGTACTCAGAGAGTTATCACTGTATTATCTGTGGTGTTAAAAAAAAATTAAGAGGGGGTTGGGGGCAACTCTTTGTCTTGGGCCCACAATCTTTTCTGACCCTAGCAACGCCCCTGCGTACAGCTAATAGTGGCAGACCTGTTGGCCGATATAAGGCCCCTAAATATTGGGGCCACAGTGTGAGCACTGGCTCCGGGCCCCTCCACCAACTGTATCCGCATCCTGCTCATGTAATGTAACCTAAATGTTTGTGTGATTTTACAATGTTAGCATTTAGGGCCCCACTTTAAATTTTTGCCTAGGGCCCCACTCTAAAATCAGCCCTGCCCAGCAGTTGGACCTTTACCAACAGACATATTATTACCTATCCTTTGGATAGGTGGCGACTCGGCGAGTTGTTTTCACCAGACAACACCTTTGAAGTTCTCTATGCATAATGTGCCCTCACTTTTTGCACACCCGAGTCTTTCCCTGTTTCAGAATACAGTATATCATGGTAACCTGATAAATGCAAAAGGAAAGCTAGTGAAACAAGTATTGCAATAGCAGAAAGCTGCTCATATTAAAAAGCTGAGGTTGTAAAATTGACTTCAGCTGGAGGGAGAACGCTTCTCGTGGACGCTGTGTTGTAATCACCTTTTCGCTCAATAAATTTGTGCAGCGATGTATAATATGTTTTTTTCTTGTCCCATGTGTTTGCTGTAGAGATGCTGCTCCAATCTTTATTTTCAGGTGTTGAAAATGTTTCCTGTGTTTCCTGGTCGAAGAAACTTTTCACATTCCTTTCAGCGAGTTTTGCAGCATGCTGTTTGGAATCTTGATCGAAAAACTTCTGTTCATTTTCTATATAAGTCTTCCAAAACATCAGTTGAAGATGGCCGACTGGTGACTGACATCTGCTGATACAAGTGACGAATACTGCAATAAGCAGGACACTGGCTATAATGCACCAGCCAAGAACCTGCATAATCAGAAACAAATATGTTCAAGTACGATCGTGAGACCACTAGAAATCCAAATAACATAATACATATCTAAAACTTACAAGGCTTTTATAATTAAAAAAAAAAAAAAATCACAGTTTGTGCATTTGGGGAAGTAATATGCAAACACCAGCTCACCTATTCCAGGAGTGGATGAATCTGAAGTATGGAAATACACTGCTGCCACATGTGTACAAATGATAGAGAAAATATGTTGCATAACAATCCAGCTTTAGTGTAGTTTTCAGTAGTTAAGATCCATAGTTTATTGGTACAATTAAAGAATAAGTATACAGTACATGATAAAAAAAATTCCAATGCATCTCAAACATCACAACATTCTTAGTTTTGTAGCCTCTAGACAAAGACTAAGGCTATGTGAACATGATGCAGATTTTATTTACTGCGGATCCGCAGCGTTTTTTTCAGCGCAGAAACGATGCAGATCCGCAAAGTGATTTACAGTACAATGTAAATCAATAGGAAAAAAAAATGCTGTGCTAATGGTGCGGAAAATTCAGGGTCAAAAGAAGGACCATGTCACTTCTTTTGTGCGGATCTGCAGCGTTTCTGCACCCTTCCATTATAGAAATCCGCAGGGGTAAAAAACGCATGAAATCCGCACAAAACCCGCAACAAAAACGCACAAAATCCGCATAAAAAAAACGCATCAAATCTGCACTTTCTGCCAGGAGTTGCAGATTTTGTGCAGAAAATTCTGCACCCCAATCCGCAATGTGTACACATAGCCTAAGAACGTCTTACGTTTGAAATGCGCTTTCTTTTTTATCACGCACTCCATCCTTGGGTTTTAATTGTACACATCTGAAGGCCATATTTATTTATTTACTTTTTACAAAAGTGGCGCAGTCACTACTTACCATGATGTAGAAAAGTCAAGAGGTCCGGGGTCAGTACCAAGAGGGCATGTAATAGACAAAGGGAACAGTCAAAAGCGTAGTCAGATGACAGCCAAGGTCAGAGTATCATGAAGATAGAGGATCAAGACAAAAGGGACGGTCAAAAGGTAAATCCAAGGTTGCCAATGGAGATCAGGACATAACTCAAAGCACAGAGCAAACACACACATACCACTTGAGCAAAGCTACAAGGAAAAGGTCTGACAGTTGTCAGAGTGCTAAAAAGCCTTGAAATCACCCAGAATGGATGACACTTACAGGCGATCCCACAGACCTAGCCAGTTAGGATGGCTGATCTGTCAAAATTCACAATCACAATATTACCATTTCAGCCTCAGATTGGGCAGTAGAGCTTACACTCACAATTCTGACAGATCAGCCATCCCTCGATCACGCATGGCAGCAGAGCTGTCATTTACAGCGACACTAGGACACCGTAAGTGGTGGAATTGTGACAACAACCATATAGAAGACTGACTAAGTCCTGCATACCATACATTTTGGGAAGATAAGGGTGTACATATTTTCATTTTCAATTCTAAGAGTTTATATAGTCCTATCTGTACTATGCTGCATTCTTTCTAATCCCCAACTCAGATTTCCTAAAATGAATCATCACAGCCGGGATAGTACAACAATTAACCACCATATGACAAATGTGTTTTTTTTTATTTTGCTTAGTTAACTAGTTGAAGGCCAGGCACTTTTTTTTTGTACATGCAGTATTAATTTTTTAAACCGTTTTTCTTATTCGTGTATTAAAATTATTTTTGCATCTTTTATTCAATTTATCCTATTACTGTATACTCAATGCATGCTCAGTGCTGTGTATACAGCGATTGAGAAGGCAGAGACGGTAAAAAACGATCTCTGCCTTCTCTATGGGGAGAATAGAATGTCAATGCAGAGTAGAATGCGTATTTGGAAGTTATATCACATATGTATACATTGCAGAGTTCTTTATGCCCTTAAAATTTACACCAAAAATTAGCACTTTTCACTTTTTAGGACAGGTTTACAATGGGGCCTTGTCTTCAAGGACAGTATTAAGGTCAGTGTCAAAAACTGAAAAATAACTGAATCCAGACTAACCCCAGAATAGACAATGGAGTTCTTCGGCTTTCATTTGCCTCTGTTATGCAACTCATGCAGTTTTTTGTTTCTAAAATGGAAGAAATAGAATTTCCAAGTGCAGATGTGAACACAGCCTAAAACATCTTTACGCAACAGTTCTCTGAAGGAAAATTGCAGAATTCACCATCACCACTTGGTGGCGATATATAACTAAATATGTTTCCATATTGTAAAACTAATATAAATCATTTATAACAATGCCATAACGCCTTTCTTGCTTAGTTATTGGTTTTCTTTTAGGTATACATGTATAACAAAACAGATGGCTCTGACTGTCAATAAGCATGACATCGAACTTTCACGAGCCTTCTCATCCGTAATCTTTAGCATAAAGATGATAATATGATGAGCCCTAAAAGTGATGATATGGCCCCCACAGAGTCCTGATTCTCAATATCATCAAGTCATTCTGGGATTCCATGAAGAAACAAAAGAATTGCACTAGTCTAAATCCACAGAAGATCTGTGGTTAGTCCTCCGAGATGTTTGGAACAACCTCCCTGCTGAGTTCCTTGAAAAACTGTGTGTAAGTGTACCCAGAAGAATTTATGCTGTTTTGAAGGCAAAGGGTGGTCGCACAAAATATTGATTTGATTTTGATTTCTCTTGTTCATTCACTTTGCATTTTGTTAATTGAGAATAACAACTATTAACACTCCTATTTTTAAAAGCATTCTGATTTTGCAACATTTTTTGTACACCTGCCTAAAACTTTTACACAGTATTCAACACACATGACAAAATATATAAAGCTAAAAACTCACCTGTGACTCCGCACGAATGTTTCCCAGTATATGTTCCAACTCGACCTTGGACAGATTCAGTTTTACAGATGATGCACAGGGTATCAATAGCAATTCTTTAATACACACATCATTGCTGCCACAAAATCGGCCTTTAATGTAGTCCAAAGGAAGCCCCGAAACAATGCACTCATAAAAGTTGACCTTTAGAAGAGCTAGGGCAATCCAAGTCAATGGAGGCAATGCTGACAAAAATGTCACTTGTAAAAATATGTAGAAGCAGATGAGCCTTTTTCCACACCAATAACGTAATCCTCTCTCAAATGCCAGTGTGCTACAGCAACCGGTGACTTGTTTCCATAGTGGAATATTGAGCACGAAGCCAAGAAGAAACAAAAGCAATGCTGGTACAAGGAGGAAAACCAAACCATATGTATGGCTCCAACTGTTGCATGGACATTTGTAAACTATGGAAGAGAAAAGGTTTTCACCTACAGCTGCCACCAAGGACAAAGCACCGTAGCCAAGAAGTGTCTGGTATTTCACAGCTAGAGCGTACAGAGGTTTGAAATTCTCCATTATTTCTCACTTTTCACGATCCTTTCGTCTAAAATGACATTGTTAACTTCTAGTTTCAAATTCACTTCACTTTATTTGTAGAAGAGGAAGTAGAATGTAGTACAATAAAGGAACTAAAACTTGGTGTAGCTACCAAACGTTTCCGGCAAACTGATCTTCAACATACAAAACATTTCTCAAACAAAAGCTATACACATAAGAAATACTGAAAGTGAAAATTGCAAGAAGCAGCTGTCTGATGATGCCGGAAATCTTGTAACACCCATGTTACGTAGCAAAGGCATCATATCACAGCTTAGTATATTAAAGGGGTAACTCATCAATTATTTAAAAAAACTGCTGTCTATGTAACGGGCTATTTCCAAAAAATAATCTGCTGATCGCTGGGATCCCAGGCAATCAAGCTGACTGTTGCGATCCTAGGTAATCAAGCAATCTGGAATTCCCAAAAATAGGGATATGCAGCGCCACCTTCAATAGAGCAGAGGTACGCATGCTCAGTCTCCACTACATTTATTGCCTATAGCACCCAATGTGAAGATTCACAAGTCTGCAGTCTCATAGAGTGACTGCAGACTTGTAGCGTAAGGCCGGAGACACACTGGTGCGAGATGCAGCCGAGTCTCGCTGGTTAAAAGCAAGCTGTGGCACCTGCACTCCGGAGCAGAGCGGGCAGCAGCATAGCAATACATGGAGCTGCACGCTCCGCTCCTGAGTGCCGGTGCCACAGCTTGCTTTTAACCAGCGAGACTTGGCCGCATCTCGCAGCAGTGTGTCTCCGGCCTAAGACTGGACAACCCCTTTAATGTAATAATTAGTATCATTTTTCTAATATACTTTAATTAAAAATTCCCTAGTGACCGCAGCTGAGCCCTATGATAAGATCCGTTGGAGTATCCGAGCATGCTCTAAGGGGTCGCAAATTTAATGTATTCGGAATGGAAGTAGAAAAAAAAGAAGAGTTACAGTAGAGAGGGAGCCGTCGGACATTGTTACTTAAAATATTTTAGAAACGTGATTCAATGATTACATTAGATATAGTCTTTTAGGATGAACTTCAAATTTGGTTTCAGACCACCCCCGTTTACCCCTTAAACCCAAGGGCCATTTTCCGTTTTCATTTTTTCCTCTCCTTTTTCCGAGAGCCATATCTTTCTTATTTTTTCATCAATATAGCTGTATGAGGACTAGTTTTTTGCAGGGCGAGTTGTACTTTTGAATGGCACCATTGATTTTACCATATAGTGTACTGGAAAATGGGGGGAAAAATTCCAAGTGCAGCGAAATTGCAAAACAATGCAATTCCAAAGTTGTTTATTGGATGTTTTTATGTACCATGTGTACTATATGGTAAAACTGACCTGGCAATATGATTCTCCAGGTCAGTACGAGTGCGCAGATACCCAACATCTATAGATTATTTTTTATTTACCGTAAGTGGTGCAAAAAAATTCCAATATTTGTATACGTTTTTTTTTTGGACATTTGTCATCATTTTCAGAGACCCGTAACGTTTCCAGTTTTTGGGACTAGGGACTGGGTAATAACTTATTTTTTGTGTCTTGAGCTGGCTTTTTTTTATTATTTATTGATTGTTTTGATTGCCTATTAATGCATTTTATTGCTATGTTGCGGTGGCAAAAAAATGTGATTGTCTTTTCAATTTTTCTCGTTACGCTGTTTACTAATCTGATTAATTTACTTTATATTTTAATAGATCGGACATTTCTG
This sequence comes from Ranitomeya variabilis, assembly GCF_051348905.1. NCBI lineage: Eukaryota > Metazoa > Chordata > Amphibia > Anura > Dendrobatidae > Ranitomeya > Ranitomeya variabilis. The sequence continues at coordinate 716,175,338 of NC_135233.1, read as the reverse complement.
AATGCAGAAATACCAAATATGTGTATTTTTTTATTATTTTATTTTCAATGGAGCAAAAGGGGGGTGATTTGAATGTTTGTGGAGTGTTTTTTTTTTCATATTTAAATTTTTTTATTTTTTTCCTCCTTTTTTTACTGTATATAATAGTCCCCTTAGCAAAATGACAATTTCCTATGAATGCCGGCCATGGTGTATTTTAATGACAGGCACTGGGGGTTATCAGCAGACCCTTGGCTGGCATGACAATCCATTGGCGCTCCCCGATCACGTAGCAGGGGTGCCGATGGGTGGGATATGTGCTGTCAGACATTGACAACAGTATTTAACCGGTTAACACTCGCTGGTGGAGCTTCGATCCACCCACGGCTGTTAAAGGCACATGACAGCTGATTAAATTAGCTGTCAAGTGCAGGTAAGGATCCGAGCTCAGTGCCAAAGCCAGCATCAAAGTCACTGATGCGACATATGATGTAAATATACATCATACGTTGTGAAGGCGTTAATCTGAAAGGCCCAACATCAATCTCCTACCCTGAAGCAATTGTCGCCCCTATAAAAGTTATTGTGCCAAGTATGTAGGGTATTTGCTATCCATCAGATAGGGGGAGGCTTCTCGATTGCTGGGACCCCACCAATCCCATTCCTAAGGTTGGTGCTGTGAAGAGTCCCATCCAAATGGAGTTGAGGTCGAGCACTCACCTCCGCAATTGAAAAAAATGTCTTTGTGTTTTGGTAAGTGGCCAATAAAACAAAAATGTTTATGCACTGCACTTTGTAAGAGGGCTCGCTCTCATGAGCATATACTGTAACCCAGCCGAATGCTGATGTTATTCTATGGAGCAGAGCAAAGCAGCGATTTTCTCATTTTGATTTGGTATGAGCAAACAATCGCACCATGCTGCTGTTGCATCCGATCATTGGATCACGAGCGCCCATACAAATCTATGGCCACATTCACACAGTATTTGGTCAGTATTTTACATCAATATTTGTAAGCCAGAATTATCAGTGGAACAATCAGCAGAAAAGAATAATCTTCATTTATCACACACTCATGGTTTTGGGTTACAAATATTGAGGTAAAATCCGGACCAAAGACAATATCAAGGCCATGTTCACACATTAAGTATCTGCACTGTTGTGAGTCTGTGTGCTAGAGGCGGTGCAGTCCAACCTTGAATTGGATACATGTGTTTGTAGATGTTAGTCTGTGTGTGTATGTAATAGTGTGTTGTGGTGTGAAGATACGTGTGGTTAGAACAGTTTTTGTTGGGGCATAGTTACTAAATCTGTAAGGACTGTCACATATCTGCATTATGGGATTCCATTTGTCTTCTGTGCTTTAGGAACAGACAATGGGAATTAATGCGCAAAATCAATCCTTTGTATAAGGCATTATTCACACGTCCATATTTAAAGGGACACGGTCACCTGAATTTGGAGGGAACAATCTTTAGCCATAGGGGCGGGGTTTTCGGGTGTTTGATTCACCCTTTCCTTACCCGCTGGCTGCATGCTGGCTGCAATATGGGATTGAAGTTCATTCTCTGTCCTCCGTAGTACATGCCTGCACAAGGCAATCTTGCCTTGTGCAGGCGTGTACTATGGAGGACAGAGAATGAACTTCAATCCCATATTGCAGCCAGCATGCAGCCAGCGGGTAAGGAAAGGGTGAATCAAACACCCAAAAACCCCTCCCCTATGGCTAAAGATTGTTCCCTCCAAATTCAGGTGACAGTGTCCCTTTAAACACATAAATGAAAAAATGGTTCCAGTGTCGTTAGTGTTTTAGATAAATGCCATCAGTATATGACAGTGCAGCACCCCAGAGTCCTGGTCGTTGCAGTATTGTGGCTCTGCCACAAGGGGGAGTGATGGTACGTCTGATGGCACTAAAGGAGTTCACCTGACCAGGTATCACAGTCACACACTACACTTCACACTCCGGCCACCAGGGGGAGCAAAAGGTTCTATGTATTAGGCCAATCCTCACACTCTGGTAAAACTGGGAGTCGGATAGGAAGTTGGAGAGAAGCTGACTGGGTTTTGCCCAGGTAACATCTAGTGAGAGAGAGAGTTGCTTGGGATGACTCAGGGAGGTTCCTGTCAGGGGTGGGATCCTGGCAGTGGCCTAGCACGAGACAGATCGTTACAGAGCCGTGCCTGCACCTCATTGCGGCGGCATCCTAAGGAAGCACACGAAGCGCAGTATATTGTGGAGAAGTGAGAAACGAGATCACAGCACAAAGGAGATAGAACCAGGAGGAGTCATGCCCCAAGATCGGCAACATCCTTCTGAGGCGTGTAGCCGGTGGCCGGAACACCGAGGGAGTAATAGGCTCTACGCATTACTTTGAACTACAGCAGGGCAGTTAACTCTAGGTTGGCTGTCTCACCTTTACACCTAATGAAGACAACGGAGGCAATTGTGGGAGAGGGGCATCTCTAGGGTCCCTATAAAATAACTCCAGGCCTACCCCGTCACACGGGTGCATCCTATCCAAACCATCTGGGGGACGGAGAGAAAGAACAGAAACATACACGACAGTTGTGAGGACTATCCCGTGGTGCTCAGCAGGGAGGTACTACAACACACAGGCGCTAGTAGAAAGGCTACTGATTTCCACCTGCAAAGGGAACTCTGGATGTGCCTTCGGACCGGCCGGTCTCAGTTAGCCCTGTTAGCAGTGCTCTGGATTGTGGATGCCGAAGCCTTCAGTAAAAAGGTAAAGAGACTGCAACCCTGTGTCCTCGTCATTTACTGCGACCTACACCATTACCATCTACTCATCAAGGGAAGCCCTGGGGACATACTTCACCTGTGGGAAGTTACACCATCTAGCTGCCATTCCATCACCCCAGCGGACCCCTAGCAGCGTCGGTCACCCTGACCGAATACCACAGGTGTCGTCACGAACACTTGACAAACTCTCACCTACACCTTTATTTGGGCACCCCTTAGTAGGGTTGAGCGACTTTCATTTTTTTAAGATCGAGTAGGGTTTTGGGAAACCCGATTTTGTCCAGAGTCGAGTCGAGTGCAGTCGGCCGATTATCGCTAAAAGTCGGGGATCGACCGAAACACGAAACCCAATGCAAGTCAATGGGGAAGCATAGTCGGCAGTGAGTGGAGGCCAGGAAAACACCTACAGTGCCCATTTTAATGCCAAAAACATCCATTCTTGTTTCTGAAGCTTGCCAATCTTAATTAACTGTATAATAATAGTTGGGCATAGGGAATTGGGGGAAAGTTGTGGGGGGAGTAGGGCTGGCTCAAGTTTTTCGTGGGCCCAGGAAATGCGGACTACGTCACGGCGGTGTTGCAGGGAAAGGTAAGTATTTAAAAGTTGCAAGTGCTGTGATCCTGAGCAAGCAGGGGGGGGGCCCACTCGTTCGCATTGCCACTGGCACAGGGCCCCTCAAAGTACGGCGGTGTGTTTGCATGGCGGGGGCGCCTCCCACCAGCAGCGACACTTTTGCGTACTCTGAGGGGCCCTGTGCCAGTGACGTCGCCAACGAGTATGCCCCCCCACCTGATGAAGGAACCTGCACTTTCATCTGCACCTTCCTCTTTGTCCCTGTGTAAGGTGGTATAACATGCGGGAAGGGGAACCTTACTTTCAGCAGGGACAGATTCTGGCTGTGTAGAGTACAAGGGGAATGTAGTGGTCTAGGTCAATGTACCAGCAGACTCATTTAGCAGTGGCTGGGCAATGGGCAGGATGAGGAGGAAACAGATATAGGGCCAAAGAATAAAGTAGGCTACATGCAGTTCAAAATTGGTAACAGGACTAAACAGGCGGCATTGCTTTGTTCAGTGGAGTAGCAAACCCAAGAGCAGCAGACACTGTTTCAAGGGCCTAACCACACTAGTAGGCCAAATGCAGTTTAATATCTGATAGTATAGGGCGAAAGCCAGAATGTGGAAGCTCAGCTTTGTTCAGTTGAGGACAACACCAGGGAGGGGCAGACACCTTTAGTAGGCCGGAAAAGCCTATTGCATTTTTTAAAATGGTAATTTGGAGCAGAAGGTTGAAGCTCAGCTTTATTTAGTTGAGGGCAACACCAGGCAGGGGCACACAGACAGACACCTTTAGTAGGCCGGAAAAGCCTATTGCATTTTTCAAAATGGTAATTTGGAGCAGAAGGTTGAAGCTCAGCTTTATTTAGTTGAGGGCAACACCAGGGAGGGGCAGAAGCCGTTAGTAGGCCCTAACCACCATTTTTTTTTTAAAATCACTTAATGAGAGCCGGAAGGTTGAAGCTCAGCTTTATTTAGTTGAGGACAACACCAGGGAGGGGCAGAAGCCGTTAGTAGGCCCTAACCACCATTTTTTTTTTTTAAAACCACTTAATGAGAGCCGGAAGGTTGAAGCTCAGCTTTATTTAGTTGAGGACAACACCAGGGAGGGGCAGAAGCCGTTAGTAGGCCCTAACCACCATTTTTTTTTTTAAAACCACATAATGAGAGCCGGAAGGTTGAAGCTCAGCTTTATTTAGTTGAGGACAACACCAGGGAGGGGCAGAAGCCGTTAGTAGGCCCTAACCACCATTTTTTTTTTTAAAACCACATAATGAGAGCCGGAAGGTTGAAGCTCAGCTTTATTTAGTTGAGGACAACACCAGGGAGGGGCACACAGACAGACACCTTTTGTAGGCCTGAAAAGCCTATTGCATTTTTCAAAATGGTAATTTGGAGCAGAAGGTTGAAGCTCAGCTTTATTTAGTTGAGGGCAACACCAGGGAGGGGCAGAAGCCGTTAGTAGGCCCTAACCACCATTTTTTTTTTTAAAACCACATAATGAGAGCCGGAAGGTTGAAGCTCAGCTTTATTTAGTTGAGGACAACACCAGGGAGGGGCAGAAGCCGTTAGTAGGCCCTAACCACCATTTTTTTTTTTAAAACCACATAATGAGAGCCGGAAGGTTGAAGCTCAGCTTTATTTAGTTGAGGACAACACCAGGGAGGGGCAGAAGCCGTTAGTAGGCCCTAACCACCATTTTTTTTTTTAAAACCACATAATGAGAGCCGGAAGGTTGAAGCTCAGCTTTATTTAGTTGAGGACAACACCAGGGAGGGGCACACAGACAGACACCTTTAGTAGGCCTGAAAAGCCTATTGCATTTTTCAAAATGGTAATTTGGAGCAGAAGGTTGAAGCTCAGCTTTATTTAGTTGAGGGCAACACCAGGGAGGGGCAGAAGCCGTTAGTAGGCCCTAACCACCATTTTTTTTTTTTAAAACCACTTAATGAGAGCCGGAAGGTTGAAGCTCAGCTTTATTTAGTTGAGGACAACACCAGGCAGGGGCACACAGACAGACACCTTTAGTAGGCCTGAAAAGCCTATTGCATTTTTCAAAATGGTAATTTGGAGCAGAAGGTTGAAGCTCAGCTTTATTTAGTTGAGGGCAACACCAGGGAGGGGCAGAAGCCGTTAGTAGGCCCTAACCACCATTTTTTTTTTTAAAACCACATAATGAGAGCCGGAAGGTTGAAGCTCAGCTTTATTTAGTTGAGGACAACACCAGGGAGGGGCAGAAGCCGTTAGTAGGCCCTAACCACCATTTTTTTTTTTAAAACCACATAATGAGAGCCGGAAGGTTGAAGCTCAGCTTTATTTAGTTGAGGACAACACCAGGGAGGGGCACACAGACAGACACCTTTTGTAGGCCTGAAAAGCCTATTGCATTTTTCAAAATGGTAATTTGGAGCAGAAGGTTGAAGCTCAGCTTTATTTAGTTGAGGGCAACACCAGGGAGGGGCAGAAGCCGTTAGTAGGCCCTAACCACCATTTTTTTTTTTAAAACCACATAATGAGAGCCGGAAGGTTGAAGCTCAGCTTTATTTAGTTGAGGACAACACCAGGGAGGGGCAGAAGCCGTTAGTAGGCCCTAACCACCATTTTTTTTTTTAAAACCACATAATGAGAGCCGGAAGGTTGAAGCTCAGCTTTATTTAGTTGAGGACAACACCAGGGAGGGGCACACAGACAGACACCTTTAGTAGGCCTGAAAAGCCTATTGCATTTTTCAAAATGGTAATTTGGAGCAGAAGGTTGAAGCTCAGCTTTATTTAGTTGAGGGCAACACCAGGGAGGGGCAGAAGCCGTTAGTAGGCCCTAACCACCATTTTTTTTTTTTAAAACCACTTAATGAGAGCCGGAAGGTTGAAGCTCAGCTTTATTTAGTTGAGGACAACACCAGGCAGGGGCACACAGACAGACACCTTTAGTAGGCCTGAAAAGCCTATTGCATTTTTCAAAATGGTAATTTGGAGCAGAAGGTTGAAGCTCAGCTTTATTTAGTTGAGGGCAACACCAGGGAGGGGCAGAAGCCGTTAGTAGGCCCTAACCACCATTTTTTTTTTTTAAAACCACTTAATGAGAGCCGGAAGGTTGAAGCTCAGCTTTATTTAGTTGAGGACAACACCAGGCAGGGGCACACAGACAGACACCTTTAGTAGGCCTGAAAAGCCTATTGCATTTTTCAAAATGGTAATTTGGAGCAGAAGGTTGAAGCTCAGCTTTATTTAGTTGAGGGCAACACCAGGGAGGGGCAGAAGCCGTTAGTAGGCCCTAACCACCATTTTTTTTTTTAAAACCACATAATGAGAGCCGGAAGGTTGAAGCTCAGCTTTATTTAGTTGAGGACAACACCAGGCAGGGGCACACAGACAGACACCTTTAGTAGGCCTGAAAAGCCTATTGCATTTTTCAAAATGGTAATTTGGAGCAGAAGGTTGAAGCTCAGCTTTATTTAGTTGAGGGCAACACCAGGGAGGGGCAGAAGCCGTTAGTAGGCCCTAACCACCATTTTTTTTTTTAAAACCACATAATGAGAGCCGGAAGGTTGAAGCTCAGCTTTATTTAGTTGAGGACAACACCAGGGAGGGGCAGAAGCCGTTAGTAGGCCCTAACCACCATTTTTTTTTTTAAAACCACATAATGAGAGCCGGAAGGTTGAAGCTCAGCTTTATTTAGTTGAGGACAACACCAGGGAGGGGCACACAGACAGACACCTTTAGTAGGCCGGAAAAGCCTATTGCATTTTTCAAAATGGTAATTTGGAGCAGAAGGTTGAAGCTCAGCTTTATTTAGTTGAGGGCAACACCAGGGAGGGGCAGAAGCCGTTAGTAGGCCCTAACCACCATTTTTTTTTTTAAAACCACATAATGAGAGCCGGAAGGTTGAAGCTCAGCTTTATTTAGTTGAGGACAACACCAGGCAGGGGCACACAGACAGACACCTTTAGTAGGCCTGAAAAGCCTATTGCATTTTTCAAAATGGTAATTTGGAGCAGAAGGTTGAAGCTCAGCTTTATTTAGTTGAGGGCAACACCAGGGAGGGGCAGAAGCCGTTAGTAGGCCCTAACCAAAGTTGAAGGCCAAATGCAGTTTAATTTCTGATACTATAGGCCGAAAGCCAGAAGGTGGAAGTTCCGATTTAGACAGTGGAGGACAATTTGAATTAGGGACTGCAGACAGACTTAGTAGGCTGTCCCCTGTGGACCATGCATCCACCACATTAACCCATTGCGCCGTAATGGACACGTAATCTTCCGTGGCCATGCCTACAGGTCCATGCGTCTGTTGTCAGGTGCACCTTTGTACTCACAGATTGCCAGAGTGCATGGACAATGCGGTCTTCTACATGCTGGTGGAGGGTTGGGATGGCTTTTCTCGCAAAAGAAGTGTCGACTGGTTAGCTTGTAGCGTGGTACAGCGTAGTCCATCATGGCCTTATTAATAGTAAATAAAATATATAACTAGGCTCTATGAACTTTTAAATAGGTTCCAGGGGTACACGGGCAGCATTGGTGTGGTCAGTGGAGGAGTATTGCAAGTAGGGGCTGCAGACAGGCTATCAAAGGCCTAAAATAACAAACAGTAGGCAGTCATGGCAGTTTTACATCGGTTACATGGATACACAGGCAGGCACTCCAGGCAGCATTGTGGTCAGTGGAGGAGTATTGCAAGTAGGGGCCGCAGACAGGCTATCAAAGGCCTAAAATAACAAACAATAGGCTCATGGCAGTTTTACAGCGGTTACATGGATACACGGGCAGGCAGCTTGGTGGTCAGTGGAGGAGTATTTAAAGTAGGGACCGCAGACAGGCTATCAAAGGCCTAAAATAACAAACAATAGGCTCATGGCAGTTTCACAGCGGTTACATGGATACACGGGCAGGCAGCTTGGTGGTGGTGAGTGGAGGAGTATTTAAAGTAGGGACCGCAGACAGGCTTCAAAGGCCTAACATAAGAAAATGGGCTGGCTGTAGGCACTTTATAATTGGTTCCAGGGGTACACGGGCAGCAGTGGTCTGGTCAGTGGAGGAGTATTTAAAGTAGGGACCGCAGACAGGCTTCAAAGGCCTAACATAAGAAAATGGGCTGGCTGTAGGCACTTTATTATTGGTTCCAGGGGTACACGGGCAGCAGTGGTCTGGTCAGTGGAGGAGTATTTAAAGTAGGGACCGCAGACAGGCTATCAAAGGCCTAACATAACAAACAATAGGCTCATGGCAGTTTCACAGCGGTTACATGGATACACGGGCAGGCAGCTTGGTGGTCAGTGGAGGAGTATTTAAAGTAGGGACCGCAGACAGGCTATCAAAGGCCTAAAATAACAAACAATAGGCTCATGGCAGTTTTACAGCGGTTACATGGATACACGGGCAGGCAGCTTGGTGGTCAGTGGAGGAGTATTGCAAGTAGGGGCCGCAGACAGGCTATCAAAGGCCTAAAATAACAAACAATAGGCTCATGGCAGTTTTACAGCGGTTACATGGATACACGGGCAGGCAGCTTGGTGGTCAGTGGAGGAGTATTTAAAGTAGGGACCGCAGACAGGCTATCAAAGGCCTAAAATAACAAACAATAGGCTCATGGCAGTTTTACAGCGGTTACATGGATACACGGGCAGGCAGCTTGGTGGTCAGTGGAGGAGTATTTAAAGTAGGGACCGCAGACAGGCTTCAAAGGCCTAACATAAGAAAATGGGCTGGCTGTAGGCACTTTATAATTGGTTCCAGGGGTACACGGGCAGCAGTGGTCTGGTCAGTGGAGGAGTATTTAAAGTAGGGACCGCAGACAGGCTATCAAAGGCCTAACATAACAAACAATAGGCTCATGGCAGTTTCACAGCGGTTACATGGATACACGGGCAGGCAGCTTGGTGGTGGTGAGTGGAGGAGTATTTAAAGTAGGGACCGCAGACAGGCTTCAAAGGCCTAACATAAGAAAATGGGCTGGCTGTAGGCACTTTATAATTGGTTCCAGGGGTACACGGGCAGCAGTGGTCTGGTCAGTGGAGGAGTATTTAAAGTAGGGACCGCAGACAGGCTTCAAAGGCCTAACATAAGAAAATGGGCTGGCTGTAGGCACTTTATAATTGGTTCCAGGGGTACACGGGCAGCAGTGGTCTGGTCAGTGGAGGAGTATTTAAAGTAGGGACCGCAGACAGGCTTCAAAGGCCTAACATAAGAAAATGGGCTGGCTGTAGGCACTTTATAATTGGTTCCAGGGGTACACGGGCAGCAGTGGTCTGGTCAGTGGAGGAGTATTTAAAGTAGGGACCGCAGACAGGCTATCAAAGGCCTAACATAACAAACAATAGGCTCATGGCAGTTTCACAGCGGTTACATGGATACACGGGCAGGCAGCTTGGTGGTGGTGAGTGGAGGAGTATTTAAAGTAGGGACCGCAGACAGGCTTCAAAGGCCTAACATAAGAAAATGGGCTGGCTGTAGGCACTTTATAATTGGTTCCAGGGGTACACGGGCAGCAGTGGTCTGGTCAGTGGAGGAGTATTTAAAGTAGGGACCGCAGACAGGCTTCAAAGGCCTAACATAAGAAAATGGGCTGGCTGTAGGCACTTTATAATTGGTTCCAGGGGTACACGGGCAGCAGTGGTCTGGTCAGTGGAGGAGTATTTAAAGTAGGGACCGCAGACAGGCTATCAAAGGCCTAACATAACAAACAATAGGCTCATGGCAGTTTCACAGCGGTTACATGGATACACGGGCAGGCAGCTTGGTGGTCAGTGGAGGAGTATTTAAAGTAGGGACCGCAGACAGGCTATCAAAGGCCTAAAATAACAAACAATAGGCTCATGGCAGTTTTACAGCGGTTACATGGATACACGGGCAGGCAGCTTGGTGGTCAGTGGAGGAGTATTGCAAGTAGGGGCCGCAGACAGGCTATCAAAGGCCTAAAATAACAAACAATAGGCTCATGGCAGTTTTACAGCGGTTACATGGATACACAGGCAGCTTGGTGGTGAGTGGAGGAGTAGTGCAAGGAGTGTCTGTCCCAGTACTCCCAAAATATAAATAGATGTTAATGTCTCGCAAAACAACCAAAACAAAAAAAAAAGGTGGCATACTTAGGTACAGGGGTGGGCTCATCTACTGAGTTTCTGACATAGTAATTTGGCAGTAACTATTTAATGGTGCCAATATAGGACACAGACACAGACTACTTTAAGTTGCATCATAGATGTCTACAAATTTGTATTGTCAGTGCCAGACATTGAATGATGTCAGCGAATAGACTAAAGATTGGTGGAGCTGTGCGACATAATTTTGCACGTGGTAGAGCACATTTTGAGCTGGGGTAGGGGGGAACTCTCTTGAGGCCGGCGGGACCGCCCCAGGGCCCCTCATGTTACAACGGTGTGTCTGACGTTGGGTGCGCACCACCACCGCCAGAGACACTACATTGTACTATGAGGGACCCAGTAGCAATGCCGTCAACCAAAAGCGAGCACACCCACCTCTTCAGACAAACAGCAGTCTCACGGGTGCTTGCGCCAAGTCGCGATACCACGGCCCCGTGTGGGGAGTTTTGCCATTTAGGGAGGTGTATGCTGTACAATCAGCTGCAGCAAATTAGACATTAGAAAAGTAATTCACAGGCAAGAGCTTTTCATAGGAAAGCTAGGTGTCGGCCGGGCAAGGTGGGGCAAAAGATTTCGAAATCCAGTTGTGGTTCATTTTAATGAATGTTAGATCGTCAACATTTTGGGTAGCCAGACGAGTCCTTTTTTCGGTTAATATTGAACCTGCAGCACTGAATACTCTTTCTGATAGGACACTTGCTGCCGGGCAAGCAAGCTCCTGCAATGCATATTCTGCCAATTCTGGCCAGGTGTCTAATTTGGAGGCCCAGTAATCAAATGGGAATGACGGTTGAGGGAGAACATCGATAAGGGATGAAAAATAGTTAGTAACCATACTGGACAAATGTTGTCTCCTGTCACTTTCAATTGATGCAGCAGTACCTGTCCTGTCTGCGGTCATAGCAAAATCACTCCACAACCTGGTCAGAAAACCCCTCTGTCCAACGCCACTTCTGATGTGTGCACCCCTAACACTCCTAGTCTGCTGCCCCCTGGAGCTCGTGTGAGAACGATCACGTGCGCTGTGTGCTGGGAATGCCTGAAGCAAACGGTCAACAAGAGTTGATTGTTTGGTTGCTAATATTAGTTCCAAGTTCTCATGTGGCATAATATTTTGCAATTTGCCTTTATAGCGTGGATCAAGGAGGCAGGCCAACCAGTAATCGTCATCGTTCATCATTTTCGTAATGCGTGTGTCCCTTTTTAGGATACGTAAGGCATAATCCGCCATGTGGGCCAAAGTTCCAGTTGTCAAATCTCCGGTTGTGATTGGTTGAGGGGCAGTTGCAGGCAAATCTACGTCACTTGTGTCCCTCAAAAAACCAGAACCCGGCCGTGACACGCAACCAAATTCCTGTGCCCCCGGGAAAGGTTCGGCATTAAAAATATACTCATCCCCATCATCCTCCTCGTCCTCCACCTCCTCTTCGCCCGCTACCTCGTCCTGTACACTGCCCTGACCAGACAATGGCTGACTGTCATCAAGGCTTTCCTCTTCCTCTGGTGCAGACGCCTGCTCCTTTATGTGCGTCAAACTTTGCATCAGCAGACGCATTAGGGGGATGCTCATGCTTATTACGGCGTTGTCTGCACTAACCAGCCGTGTGCATTCCTCAAAGCACTGAAGGACTTGACACATGTCTTGTATCTTAGACCACTGCACACCTGACAACTCCATGTCTGCCATCCTACTGCCTGCCCGTGTATCCTCCCACAAATAAATAACAGCACGCCTCTGTTCGCACAGTCTCTGAAGCATGTGCAGTGTTGAGTTCCACCTTGTTGCAACGTCTATGATTAGGCGATGCTGGGGAAGGTTCAAAGACCGCTGATAGGTCTGCATACGGCTGGCGTGTACAGGCGAACGTCGGATATGTGAGCAAAGTGCACGCACTTTGAGGAGCAGGTCGGAGAACCCAGGATAAGTTTTCAATAAGCACTGCACCACCAGGTTTAAGGTGTGAGCCAGGCAAGGAATGTGTTTCAGTTGGGAAAGGGAGATGGCAGCCATGAAATTCCTTCCTTTATCACTCACTACCTTGCCTGCCTCAAGATCTACTGTGCCCAGCCACGACTGCGTTTCTTGTTGCAAGAACTCGGACAGAACTTCCGCGGTGTGTCTATTGTCGCCCAAGCACTTCATAGCCAATACAGCCTGCTGACGCTTGGCAGTAGCTGGCCCATAATGGGACAACTGGTGTGCAACAGTGTCATCTGCCGATGGAGTGGTTGGCAGACTGCGTTCTGTGGAAGAGCTGTAGCTTCTGCAGGAGGACGAGGAGGAGGAGGAGGAGGGGGTGCGAACGCCTACAGCCAACTGTTTCCTAGACCGTGGGCTAGGCACAACTGTCCCTAAATTGATGTCGCCTGTGGACCCTGCATCCACCACATTCACCCAGTGTGCCGTGATGGACACATAACGTCCCTGGCCATGCCTACTGGTCCATGCATCTGTAGTCAGGTGCACCTTTGTACTCACAGATTGCCTGAGTGCATGGACGATGCGCTGTTTAACATGCTGGTGCAGGGCTGGGATGGCTTTTCTGGAAAAAAAGTGTCGACTGGGTAGCTCGTATCGTGGTTCAGCGTACTCCATCAGGGCTTTGAAAGCTTCGCTTTCAACTAACCGGTAGGGCATCATCTCTAACGAGATTAGTCTAGCTATGTGGGCGTTAAAACCCTGTGTACGCGGATGCGAGGATAAGTACTTCCTTTTTCTAACCAGAGTCTCATGTAGGGTGAGCTGGACTGGAGAGCTGGAGATCGTGGAACTTTCGGGTGTGCCGGTGTACATGGCAGACTGAGAGACGGTTGGAGACGGTATTGTTTCCGCCGGTGCCCTAGATGCAATATTTCCTCCTACAAAACTGGTGATTCCCTGACCCTGACTGCTTTTGGCTGGCAAAGAAACCTGCACAGATACTGCCGGTGGTGCGGAAAATGGTGGCCTTACAGTGACGGAAGGGATGTTGCGTTGCTGACTAGCTTCATTGGCCGAGGGTGCTACAACCTTGAGGGACGTTTGGTAGTTAGTCCAGGCTTGAAAATGCATGGTGGTTAAGTGTCTATGCATGCAACTAGTATTTAGACTTTTCAGATTCTGACCTCTGCTTAAGCTAGTTGAACATTTTTGACAGATGACTTTGCGCTGATCAGTTGGATGTTGTTTAAAAAAATGCCAGACTGCACTCTTCCTAGACTCGGATCCCTTTTCAGGGATTGCAGACTGAGCTTTAACCGGATGGCAACGCTGTGCTCCAACAGGTTTTGGCTTTGACACGCGTTTTGGTCCAGATACGGGCCCGGCAGATGGAACCTGTTGCGATGTTGATGCCTGCTGCGGCCCCTCCTCCACCTCCGCTTCTGAACTACTGCCGCCTGCACCCTGTTCCCCCAATGGCTGCCAATCGGGGTCAATAACTGGGTCATCTATTACCTCCTCTTCGAGCTCGTGTGCAACTTCGTCTGTGTCACTGTGTCGGTCGGTGGTATAGCGTTCGTGGCGGGGCAACATAGTCTCATCAGGGTCTGATTGTGGATCTGTACCCTGAGAGGGCAATGTGGTGGTCTGAGTCAAAGGAGCAGCATAGTACTCTGGCTGTGGCTGTGCATCAGTGCACTCCATGTCAGAATATACTTGTAATGGGCATGGCCTGTTAAATGTTTCACTTTCTAAGCCAGGGACGGTATGTGTAAAGAGCTCCATGGAGTGACCCGTTGTGTCGCCTGCTGCATCCTTCTCTCTTGTTGTAGTTTTTGCTGAGGAGGACAAGGAAGCGACTTGTCCCTGACCGTGAACATCCACAAGCGACGCGCTGCTTTTACATTTACCAGTTTCGGAAGAGGAGGCAAAAGAGCTAGAGGCTGAGTCTGCAATGTAAGCCAAAACTTGCTGTTGCTGCTCCGCCTTTAAAAGCGGTTTTCCTACTCCCAGAAAAGAGAGCGTTCGAGGCCTTGTGTAGCCTGACGACGAAACTGGCTCCACAGCTCCAGACTTAGGTGGAATATTTTTATCCCCACGACCACCTGATGCTCCACTACCACTACCATCATTACCAGCTGACAATGAACGCCCACGACGACCTCTTGCACCAGACTTCCTCATTGTTTTAAAATCTTAACCAAAGTAACTTTATTTGTTGCTGTCAAACAACTTACACGGTGAGCTATAACTTCAGTATGATTTCAATATCCCTTAACAGGTTGGTGAGACCACAAGGAAAATCAGGCACAATGTTACACACTCTGTTTTCTCTGGCACAAAATCACAGAGATGACACACACGCAGGACTGTCACTCAAGCACTAATGTCAATATTAATCTCCCACCTAATTTATTTATTTTTTTTTCTCAGGGAGACTTTAGAAACCAAATAATATTAAAAAAAAAAAAAAAAAAAGGCTTTCTATGGCCCACAATTAGAGAGAGAGAGGTGGCACAACCAGGAGTCAAGACTGGCGCACAAGCTGAAAGGGCAATATTACTCTCCCACTGTTTTTTATGTTTTTTTTGTTTTTTTCAGGGAGACTTTAGAAACCAAATAATATTAAAAAAACCAAAAAAAAAAAAGGCTTTCTATGGCCCACTGAATGAGAGGGAGAGAGGTGGCACACCCAGGAGTCAAGACTGGCACACAAGCTGAAAGGGCAATATTACTCTCCCACTGTTTTTTTAGGTTTTTTTTTTTTTTTCAGGGAGACTTTAGAAACCAAATAATATTAAAAAAAAAAAAAAAAAAAAAAAATAGGCTTGCTATAGCCCACTGAATGAGAGATAGCACACACAGCAGTGGCACACAAGCCCTGACTGAGGCCAATATTTTTCTCCCACTGATTGATGTAGTGTTTTTGTGTTGAGGTAGAATTTAGAACACAAATCACGGAAAAAATAAATAGGCTTTCTATGGCCCACTGAATGAAAGGGAGAGAGGTGGCACACCCAGGAGTCAAGACTGGCACACAAGCTGAAAGGGCAATATTACTCTCCCACTGTTTTTTTATGTATTTTTTGTTTTTTCAGGGAGACTTTAGAAACCCAATAATATTTAAAAAAAAAATAAATAGGCTTTCTATGGCCCACTGAATGAGAGGGAGAGAGGTGGCACACCCAGGAGTCAAGACTGGCACACAAGCTGAAAGGGCAATATTATTCTCCCACTGTTTTTTTAGGTTTTTTTTTTTTTTTTCAGGGAGAATTAGAAACCAAATAATATTAAAAAAAAAAAATAAATAGGCTTTCTATGGCCCACTGAATGAGAGGGAGAGAGGTGGCACACCCAGGAGTCAAGACTGGCACACAAGCTGAAAGGGCAATATTACTCTCCCACTGTTTTTTTAGGTTTTTTTTTTTTTTTCAGGGAGACTTTAGAAACCAAATAATATTAAAAAAAAAAAAAAAATAGGCTTGCTATAGCCCACTGAATGAGAGATAGCACACACAGCAGTGGCACACAAGCCCTGACTGAGGCCAATATTTTTCTCCCACTGATTGATGTAGTGTTTTTGTGTTGAGGTAGAATTTAGAACACAAATCACGGAAAAAATAAATAGGCTTTCTATGGCCCACTGAATGAAAGGGAGAGAGGTGGCACACCCAGGAGTCAAGACTGGCACACAAGCTGAAAGGGCAATATTACTCTCCCACTGTTTTTTTATGTATTTTTTGTTTTTTCAGGGAGACTTTAGAAACCCAATAATATTTTAAAAAAAAAATAAATAGGCTTTCTATGGCCCACTGAATGAGAGGGAGAGAGGTGGCACACCCAGGAGTCAAGACTGGCACACAAGCTGAAAGGGCAATATTATTCTCCCACTGTTTTTTTAGGTTTTTTTTTTTTTTTTCAGGGAGAATTAGAAACCAAATAATATTAAAAAAAAAAAATAAATAGGCTTTCTATGGCCCACTGAATGAGAGGGAGAGAGGTGGCACACCCAGGAGTCAAGACTGGCACACAAGCTGAAAGGGCAATATTACTCTCCCACTGTTTTTTTAGGTTTTTTTTTTTTTTTCAGGGAGACTTTAGAAACCAAATAATATTAAAAAAAAAAAAAAAAAAATAGGCTTGCTATAGCCCACTGAATGAGAGATAGCACACACAGCAGTGGCACACAAGCCCTGACTGAGGCCAATATTTTTCTCCCACTGATTGATGTAGTGTTTTTGTGTTGAGGTAGAATTTAGAACACAAATCACGGAAAAAATAAATAGGCTTTCTATGGCCCACTGAATGAAAGGGAGAGAGGTGGCACACCCAGGAGTCAAGACTGGCACACAAGCTGAAAGGGCAATATTACTCTCCCACTGTTTTTTTATGTATTTTTTGTTTTTTCAGGGAGACTTTAGAAACCCAATAATATTAAAAAAAAAAAATAAATAGGCTTTCTATGGCCCACTGAATGAGAGGGAGAGAGGTGGCACACCCAGGAGTCAAGACTGGCACACAAGCTGAAAGGGCAATATTATTCTCCCACTGTTTTTTTAGGTTTTTTTTTTTTTTTTCAGGGAGAATTAGAAACCAAATAATATTAAAAAAAAAAAATAAATAGGCTTTCTATGGCCCACTGAATGAGAGGGAGAGAGGTGGCACACCCAGGAGTCAAGACTGGCACACAAGCTGAAAGGGCAATATTACTCTCCCACTGTTTTTTTAGGTTTTTTTTTTTTTTTCAGGGAGACTTTAGAAACCAAATAATATTAAAAAAAAAAAAAAAAAAAAAAAAAAATAGGCTTGCTATAGCCCACTGAATGAGAGATAGCACACACAGCAGTGGCACACAAGCCCTGACTGAGGCCAATATTTTTCTCCCACTGATTGATGTAGTGTTTTTGTGTTGAGGTAGAATTTAGAACACAAATCACGGAAAAAATAAATAGGCTTTCTATGGCCCACTGAATGAAAGGGAGAGAGGTGGCACACCCAGGAGTCAAGACTGGCACACAAGCTGAAAGGGCAATATTACTCTCCCACTGTTTTTTTATGTATTTTTTGTTTTTTCAGGGAGACTTTAGAAACCCAATAATATTTTTAAAAAAAAATAAATAGGCTTTCTATGGCCCACTGAATGAGAGGGAGAGAGGTGGCACACCCAGGAGTCAAGACTGGCACACAAGCTGAAAGGGCAATATTATTCTCCCACTGTTTTTTTAGGTTTTTTTTTTTTTTTCAGGGAGAATTAGAAACCAAATAATATTAAAAAAAAAAAATAAATAGGCTTTCTATGGCCCACTGAATGAGAGGGAGAGAGGTGGCACACCCAGGAGTCAAGACTGGCACACAAGCTGAAAGGGCAATATTACTCTCCCACTGTTTTTTTAGGTTTTTTTTTTTTTTTCAGGGAGACTTTAGAAACCAAATAATATTAAAAAAAAAAAAAAAATAGGCTTGCTATAGCCCACTGAATGAGAGATAGCACACACAGCAGTGGCACACAAGCCCTGACTGAGGCCAATATTTTTCTCCCACTGATTGATGTAGTGTTTTTGTGTTGAGGTAGAATTTAGAACACAAATCACGGAAAAAATAAATAGGCTTTCTATGGCCCACTGAATGAAAGGGAGAGAGGTGGCACACCCAGGAGTCAAGACTGGCACACAAGCTGAAAGGGCAATATTACTCTCCCACTGTTTTTTTATGTATTTTTTGTTTTTTCAGGGAGACTTTAGAAACCCAATAATATTTAAAAAAAAAAATAAATAGGCTTTCTATGGCCCACTGAATGAGAGGGAGAGAGGTGGCACACCCAGGAGTCAAGACTGGCACACAAGCTGAAAGGGCAATATTACTCTCCCACTGTTTTTTTAGGTTTTTTTTTTTTTTCAGGGAGACTTTAGAAACCAAATAATATTAAAAAAAAAAAAAAAAAAAATAGGCTTGCTATAGCCCACTGAATGAGAGATAGCACACACAGCAGTGGCACACAAGCCCTGACTGAGGCCAATATTTTTCTCCCACTGATTGATGTAGTGTTTTTGTGTTGAGGTAGATTTTAGAACACAAATCACGGAAAAAATAAATAGGCTTTCTATGGCCCACTCAGTGAGAGATGGCACACACAGGGATGGCACTGTAGCAGAAATGCCAATCTTAACCCCTTCCCGACATTTGACGTACTATCCCGTCGAGGTGGGGTGGGCCCGTATGACCGCCGACGGGATAGTACGTCATCACCGATCAGCGGCGCTCACGGGGGGAGCGCGGCCGATCGCGGCCGGGTGTCAGCTGCATATCGCAGCTGACATCCGGCACTATGTGCCAGGAGCGGTCACGGACCGCCCCCGGCACATTAACCCCCGGCACACCGCGATCAAACATGATCGCAGTGTACCGGCGGTATAGGGAAGCATCGCGCAGGGAGGGGGCTCCCTGCGGGCTTCCCTGAGACCCCCGGAGCAACGCGATGTGATCGCGTTGCTGCGAGGGTCTCCTACCTCCTTCCTGGCTGCAGGTCCCGGATCCAAGATGGCCGCGGCATCCGGGTCCTGCAGGGAAGGAGGTGGCTTACCGAGTGTCTGCTCAGAGCAGACACTTGGTAAGCCTGCAGCCCTGCACAGCAGATCGTCGATCTGGCAGAGTGCTGTGCACACTGCCAGATCAATGATCTGTGATGTCCCCCCCTGGGACAAAGTAAAAAAGTTAAAAAAATTTTTTTCCACATGTGTAAAAAAAAAAAAAAAAAAAATCCTAAATAAATAATAAAAAAAAAATATATATTATTCCCATAAATACATTTCTTTATCTAAATAAAAAAAACAAAACAATAAAAGTACACATATTTAGTATCGCCGCGTCCGTAACGACCCAACCTATAAAACTGCCCCACTAGTTAACCCCTTCAGTAAACACCGTAAGAAAAAAAAAAAAAAAACGAGGCAAAAAACAACGCTTTATTACCATACCGCCGAACAAAAAGTGGAATAACACGCGATCAAAAAGACTGATATAAATATCCATGGTACCGCTGAAAACGTCATCTTGTCCCGCAAAAAACAAGCCGCCATACAACATTATCAGCAAAAAAATAAAAAAGTTATAGTCCTGAGAATAAAGCGATACGAAAATAATTATTTTTTCTATATTTTAGTTTTTATCGTATAAAAGCGCCAAAACATAAAAAAATGATATAAATGAGATATCGCTGTAATCGTACTGACCCGAAGAATAAAACTGCTTTATCAATTTTACCAAACGCGGAACGGTATAAACGCCTCCCCCAAAAGAAATTCATGAATAGCTGGTTTTTGGTCATTCTGCCTCACAAAAATCGGAATAAAAAGCGATCAAAAACGGTCACGTGTCCGAAAATGTTACCAATAAAAACGTCAACTCGTCCCGCAAAAAACAAGACCTCACATGACTCTGTGGAGCAAAATGTGGAAAAATTATAGGTCTCAAAATGTGGAGACGCAAAAACTTTTTTGCTATAAAAAGCGTCGCTGGTTTCACACTTGCGTTTTTGTCTGCAGCGTTTTTTGCACAAAAAAACGCATGCGTTTTTTCCCTATATTTAACATTGAAAACGCATGCGGTTTTTTTGTACGCGTTTGGTCGCGTTTTCAAACGCATGCGTTTTTTTTCTGCATGCGTTCATTTTCAGAAATACAACCTGCAGTATTTTCTTGCGTTTTTAAGCACATGCGTTTGTTTGCGTTAAAAACGCATGCATTTAAACACACTGAAAAGCCACCCACCACCATCAAGGTGATAAAGGGATCCAAACCCTAACCCTAACTCTACCCCTAACCTCACCCCTAACCGTTTAATGAACATTTTCTGACAGTCATAGTGCCACGTATTTCAGTGCCACGTATTTCAGTGCCACGTGTTTCAGTGCCACGTATTTCAGTGCCACGTATCACATATTTCAGTGCCACGTATCACGTATTTCAGTGCCACGTATCACGTATTTCAGTGCCACATATTTTAGTACCACGTATTTCAGTGCCACGTATTTCAGTGCCACGTATTTCAGTGCCACGTATTTCAGTGCCACGTATTTCAGTGCCACGTATTTCAGTGCCACGTATTTCAGTGCCACGTATTTCAGTGCCACGTATTTCAGTGCCACGTATTTCAGTGCCACGTATTTCAGTGCCACGTATTTCAGTGCCACGTATCACGTATTTCAGTGCCACGTGTTTCAGTGCCACGTATTTAAGTGCCACGTATCACGTATTTCAGTGCCACGTATTTCAGTGCCACGTATTTCAGTGCCACGTATCACGTATTTCAGTGCCACGTATTTCAGTGCCACGTATTTCAGTGCCACGTATTTCAGTGCCACGTATTTCAGTGCCACGTATTTCAGTGCCACGTATTTCAGTGCCACGTATCACATATTTCAGTGCCACGTATTTCAGTGCCACGTATTTCAGTGCCACGTATTTCAGTGCCACGTATTTCAGTGCCACGTATTTCAGTGCCACGTATTTCAGTGCCACGTATCACGTATTTCAGTGCCACGTGTTTCAGTGCCACGTATTTAAGTGCCACGTATCACGTATTTCAGTGCCACGTATTTCAGTGCCACGTATTTCAGTGCCACGTATTTCAGTGCCACGTATTTCAGTCACGTTTAGGGTTAGGGTTAGGGGTAGGGTTAGGGCTAGGGTTGGAGGTAAAGTTAGGGTTGGGGCTAAAGTTAGGGTTGGGGCTAAAGTTAGGGTTAGGGTTTGGATTACATTTACGTTTGGATTAGGGTTGGGATTAGAATTATGGGTGTGTCAGGGCTAGGGGTGTGGTTAGGGTTACCGTTGGGATTAGGGTTAGGGGTGTGTTTGGGTTAGGGTTTCAGGTAGAATTGGGGAGTTTCCACTGTCCAGGCACATCAGGGGCTCTACAAGCGCGACATGGCGTCCAATCTCAATTCCAGCCAATTCTGCGTTGAAAAAGTAAAACAGTGCTCCTTCCCTTCCGAGCTCTCCCGTGCGCCCAAAAAGGGGTTTACCCCAACATATGTGTTATCAGCGTACTCGGGACAAATTGAACAACAACTTCTGGGGTCCAAGTTCTCTTGTTATCCTTAGGAAAATAAAAATTTGGGGGGCTAAAAATCATTTTTGTGGGAAAAAAAAGATGTTTTATTTTCACGGCTCTGCGTTATAAACTGTAGTGAAACACTTGGGGGTTCAAAGTTCTCACAACACATCTAGATAAGTTCCTTGGGAGGTCTAGTTTCCAATATGGGGTCACTTGTGGGGGGTTTGTACTGTTTGGGTACATCAGGGGCTCTGCAAATGCAACGTGACGCCTACAGACCAATCCATTTAAGGCTGCATTCCAAATGGCGCTCCTTCCCTTCCGAGCTCTGTCATGCACCCAAACAGTGGTTCCCCCCCACATATGGGGTATCAGCGTACTCAGGACAAATTGGACAACAACTTTTGGGGTCTAATTTATCCTGTTACCCTTGTGAAAATACAAAACTGGGGGCTAAAAAATCATTTTTGTGAAAAAAAAAAAGAATTTTTATTTTCACGGCTTTGCGCTATAAACTTTAGTGAAACACTTGGGGGTTCAAAGTTCTCAAAACACATCTAGATAAGTTCTTTGGGAGGTCTAGTTTCCAATATGGGGTCACTTGTGGGGGGTTTGTACTGTTTGGGTACATCAGGGGCTCTGCAAATGCAACGTGACGGCTGCTGACCAATCCATTTAAGTCTGCATTCCAAATGGCGCTCCTTCCCTTCCGAGCTCTGTCATGCGCCCAAACAGTGGTTCCCCCCCACATATGGGGTATCAGCGTACTCAGGACAAATTGGAAAACAAATTTTGGGGTCCAATTTATTCTGTTACCCTTGTAAAAATACAAAGCTGGGTGCTAAAAAATCATTTTTGAGAAAAAAAATAAAAATTATTTTCACGGCTCTGCGTTATAATCTGTAGTGAAACACTTGGGGGTTCAAAGCTCTCAAAACACATCTAGATAAGTTCCTTAGGGGGTCTACTTTCCAAAATGGTGTCACTTGTAGGGAGTTTCAATGTTTAGGCACATCAGGGGCTCTCCAAACGCAACATGGCGTCCCATCTCAATTCCAGTCAATTTTGCATTGAAAAGTCAAATGGCGCTCCTTCCCTTCCAAGCTCTGCCATGCGCCCAAACAATGGTTTACACCCACATATGGGGTATCAGCGTACTCAGGACAAATTGCACAACATTTTTTGGGGTCCAATTTCTTCTCTTACCCTTGGGAAAATAAAAAATTGGGGGCAAAAAGATCATTTTTGTGAAAAAATATGATTTTTTATTTTTACGGCTCTGCATTATAAACTTCTGTGAAGCACTTGGTGGGTCAAAGTGCTCACCACACATCAAGATAAGTTCCTTAGGGGGTCTACTTTCCAAAATGGTGTCACTTGTAGGGGGTTTCAGTGTTTAGGCACATCAGGGGCTCTCCAAACGCAACATGGCGTCCCATCTCAATTCCAGTCAATTTTGCATTGAAAAGTCAAATGGCGCTCCTTCCCTTCCAAGCTCTGCCATGCGCCCAAACAATGGTTTACACCCACATATGGGGTATCAGCGTACTCAGGACAAATTGCACAACATTTTTTGGGGTCCAATTTCTTCTCTTACCCTTGGGAAAATAAAAAATTGGGGGCAAAAAGATCATTTTTGTGAAAAAATATGATTTTTTATTTTTACGGCTCTGCATTATAAACTTCTGTGAAGCACTTGGTGGGTCAAAGTGCTCACCACACATCAAGATAAGTTCCTTAGGGGGTCTACTTTCCAAAATGGTGTCACTTGTAGGGAGTTTCAATGTTTAGGCACATCAGGGGCTCTCCAAACGCAACATGGCGTCCCATCTCAATTCCAGTCAATTTTGCATTGAAAAGTCAAATGGCGCTCCTTCCCTTCCAAGCTCTGCCATGCGCCCAAACAATGGTTTACACCCACATATGGGGTATCATCGTACTCAGGACAAATTGCACAACATTTTTTGGGGTCCAATTTCTTCTCTTACCCTTGGGAAAATAAAAAATTGGGGGCAAAAAGATCATTTTTGTGAAAAAATATGATTTTTTATTTTTACGGCTCTGCATTATAAACTTCTGTGAAGCACTTGGTGGGTCAAAGTGCTCACCACACATCAAGATAAGTTCCTTAGGGGGTCTACTTTCCAAAATGGTGTCACTTGTAGGGGGTTTCAGTGTTTAGGCACATCAGGGGCTCTCCAAACGCAACATGGCGTCCCATCTCAATTCCAGTCAATTTTGCATTGAAAAGTCAAATGGCGCTCCTTTCCTTCCGAGCTCTGCCATACGCCCAAACAGTGGTTTACCCTCACATATGGGGTATCAGCGTACTCAGGACAAATTGTACAACAACTTTGGGGGTCCATTTTCTCCTGTTACCCTTGGTAAAATAAAACAAATTGGAGCTGAAATAAATTGTGTGTGAAAAAAAGTTAAATGCTCATTTTTATTTAAACATTCAAAAAATTCCTGTGAAACACCTGAAGGGTTAATAAACTTCTTGAATGTGGTTTTGAGCACCTTGAGGGGTGCAGTTTTTAGAATGGTGTCACACTTGAGTATTTTCTATCATATAGACCCCTCAAAATGACTTCAAATGAGATGTGGTCCCTAAAAAAAAATGGTGTTGTAAAAATGAGAAATTGCTGGTCAACTTTTAACCCTTATAACTCCGTCACAAAAAAAAATTTTGGTTCCAAAATTGTACTGATGTAAAGTAGACATGTGGGAAATGTTACTTATTAAGTATTTTGCGTGACATATGTCTGTGATTTAAGGGCATAAAAATTCAAAGTTGGAAAATTGCGAAATTTTCAAAATTTTCGCCAAATATTCGTTTTTTTCACAAATAAATGCAAGTTATATCGAATAAATTTTACCACTAACATGAAGTACAATATGTCACGAGAAAACAATGTCAGAATCGCCAAGATCCGTCAAAGCGTTCCAGAGTTATAGCCTCATAAAGGGACAGTGGTCAGAATTGTAAAAATTGGCCCGGTCATTAACGTGCAAACCACCCTTGGGGGTGAAGGGGTTAATCTCCCACAAAAAAAAAACAAAAAAAAAAAAAAAAACTGTCCTACAATTACTATCTCCCTGCAGTAATGTAAGCCAGGTATGGCAGGCAGCAATAGGAGTGGACTGATGCACAAATTAAATAAAAAGTGTGGACAAACAGAAAAGATAGCTGTGCAGAAAGGAACAAGAGGATATGTGCTTTGAAAAAAGCAGTTGGTTTCCACAGTGGCGTACACACAGCAATACAGCTATCACGGAGCCTTCTAGGGCAGCCCAATGAGCTACAGCGCTGAGGGGAAAAAAAAAAAAAATAGCTTCCACAGTCCCTGCACACCGAAGGTGGTGTTGGACAGTGGAAATCGCTGCAGCACAAGCGGTTTGGTGGTTAGTGGACCCTGCCTAACGCTCTCCCTGCTTCTGACGAAGCGGCAGCAACCTGTCCCTAAGCTCAGATCAGCAGCAGTAAGATGGCGGTCGGCGGGAACGCCCCTTTATAGCCCCTGTGACGCCGCAGACAGCAAGCCAATCACTGCAATGCCCTTCTCTAAGATGGTGGGGACCAGGATCTATGTCATCACGCTGCCCACACTCTGCGTTCACCTTCATTGGCTGAGAAATGGCGCTTTTCGCGTCATTGAAACGCGACTTTGGCGCGAAAGTCGCGTACCGCATGGCCGACAAGCACAGGGGTCGGATCGGGTTTCATGAGACGCCGACTTAGCCAAAAGTCGGCGACTTTTGAAAATGATCGACCCGTTTCGCTCAACCCTAATGCCGACAACCCGGAAAAATGCTGTGCTCCTCTGGTGACAGGTAATAAAATGCTTAGAAGCATAGGACATGGAGCGATTACTATCAGTAGAGACAACAATATCAGTAATGTGCTCAGAAATACGGATCTTAAGCGTACGAGTAGTACAACCTATATAACTCAGTTTACATTTTATGCATGTTATCATATATACCACATTTCTGCTGTTGCAATTAATATATTGCTGAATTCTATATTCCTGTCTGTTGTCGCTGTCATAAAAAGAATGTGCAACAACAGAGTGAGCACATGTTCGGCATCTAGAGGCACCGCAGCGGTAAAAACCTGTATAATGTAGCCAGGTGCGAGAAACATTGCCAAAATTGAAAAAACTGGGAGAAAGAATGTCAGATAAAGTGGTGGCCTTCTTTGCAACCACTTGACACCCTAAAGACAAGATCTTAGAAAGAATTTCATCCTCATATAAAATAGGGATGTTTTTTAAAATAAGAGATTTAATACTATTATATTGAGGACTATATTTAATAGAGCAAAATGTCTTTTGATTTTGATTAGAATTCCTCTCCCTATTTTTTGGCAAAAGCATATCGCTCCGTTTTTTCTTTTTCACTATATTTTTAGCTCTATCGAGCGACCAATTAGAGTAGCCTCTTTTTTCCAGTTTTCTGCAGCATGAGTCAATTTCTTGCCTGAGATTACCAGCATCATTGCAGTTTCTAGTTACCCTGGTTAATTCACCTACTGGTATGGATTTGATAGTATGTCCAAGATGACTACTAGACGCACGCAAGATGCTGTTACCCGACAATGGTTTACAATATGTGGAGGTGGTGATGACATCACCTACAACACCACGCAACGTCAGATCTAAAAAAGAAATTACGTGTGAATCAGTGTTACAAGTAAAACGAAGATTAAATTCATTAGAATTAAGATAACTCAAAAGTTCCGGTATGGCAGATACATCGCCACTCCAAATAAGGAGCATATCATCGATGTATCTGCCATACCAGAATATATCCAACAAAAACGGATTACAGTCCGAGTACAGAAACAATTCCTCCCAATAAGACATGACCAAATTGGCCACGGATGGTGAATGTTTACCTCCCATAGAGACTCCTTTGCATTGGAGAAAAAACTGTTGGTCAAAAAAAAAATAATTGTGAGTCATCAGAAAATAAATGGCTTGCATAATGTAATTGCACAAATCAATAGTGTAATTGCTGTATTTGTGCAGATGAAATTCAAGCGCTTGAATGACAATATTCTGTGGGATACATGTATAAAGAGAGATGACATCGCAGCCTATCCAATGGAAACTGTCACTCCATACAGTATTAGAAAGTTGGTGCAAAACATCCCTTGAGTCTCTCAAAAATCCTGGAACTCTCATGACAAGAGGCTGCAACAAAGAATCCACCCACTGACTTAAATGTTCCATGAGGGAACCCATCCCAGATATGATAGGACGCATTGGAGGAGGTGTAGTGCCCTTGTGCACTTTGGGCAAGCCGTACATCGTGGGTATAATAGGATGACCCACCTTCAGATATTTCACATTCGTTTTAGTTAGTTAGTTTAGTTAGTTTTTCTAATGAATTCAATCTTCGTTTTACTTGTAACACTGATTCACACGTAATTTCTTTTTTAGATCTGACGTTGCGTGGTGTTGTAGGTGATGTCATCACCACCTCCACATATTGTAAACCATTGTCGGGTAACAGCATCTTGCGTGCGTCTAGTAGTCATCTTGGACATACTATCAAATCCATACCAGTAGGTGAATTAACCAGGGTAACTAGAAACTGCAATGATGCTGGTATTCTCAGGCAAGAAATTGACTCATGCTGCAGAAAACTGGAAAAAAGAGGCTACTCTAATTGGTCGCTCGATAGAGCTAAAAATATAGTGAAAAAGAAAAAACGGAGCGATATGCTTTTGCCAAAAAATAGGGAGAGGAATTCTAATCAAAATCAAAAGACATTTTGCTCTATTAAATATAGTCCTCAATATAATAGTATTAAATCTCTTATTTTAAAAAACATCCCTATTTTATATGAGGATGAAATTCTTTCTAAGATCTTGTCTTTAGGGTGTCAAGTGGTTGCAAAGAAGGCCACCACTTTATCTGACATTCTTTCTCCCAGTTTTTTCAATTTTGGCAATGTTTCTCGCACCTGGCTACATTATACAGGTTTTTACCGCTGCGGTGCCTCTAGATGCCGAACATGTGCTCACTCTGTTGTTGCACATTCTTTTTATGACAGCGACAACAGACAGGAATATAGAATTCAGCAATATATTAATTGCAACAGCAGAAATGTGGTATATATGATAACATGCATAAAATGTAAACTGAGTTATATAGGTTGTACTACTCGTACGCTTAAGATCCGTATTTCTGAGCACATTACTGACATTGTTGTCTCCACTGATAGTCATCGCTCCATGTCCTATGCTTCTAAGCATTTTATTACCTGTCACCAGAGGAGCACAGCATTTTTCCGGGTTGTCAGCATTGAGAAGCTTGCGATGTCAGCCAGAGGAGGAGACTTCAAAAGACGCTTAATGACGCGTGAAGCTTACTGGATGTTCTGCCTTAACACTTGCTATCCTGCGGGCTTGAATGCTCGCAAAGAAATTATGTTCCACTATTAAGATATCAACATTGTTCAGTTTGTATGTAATGTTCGATGCACTTGTATGTGAATTTTCCTCTGTCTCTGTTATTTTGATGTTTTTATTGCATATATTCACTCATGTGTCAGGTGATAAATTTACTCACTGTGATTTGTCACAGCTGCTATTTAACCATACTGTGATGCATAGTGAGCAGCTTTGAAAAAGAACTCATTGTTCGAATCGCGTAGCCTGCTGCTACTCATTCTCCTGTGAACCATGTCATTGGACTTTGGATTTTATCTTCAATAAATTTTGATATTTTTGGAAGCTGGATTTCTTTTTCCTTTTGCCTTATCGTTTCACGTGATGACTGCACGGTATCCGGGCTTCCCCACAACAAATGCCTAATAGGTGAGCTGGTTTTTCACTATTTTTCCTTGTACAATTCAAAGCACTTGTTCTCACCCACAAAGCTCTCCACAGTGCAGCACCCCCTTACATCTCCTCCCTCATCTCTGTCTATCGGCCTAGCCAACCGCTGCGCTCTGCAAATGACTTTCGACTAACCTCGGCATTAATCCATATCTCCCACTCCCGACTCCAAGACTTCTCCCGTGCTGCGCCAATCCTCTGGAATACTGTACCCCATGATATTAGGACCATCCACAACTTCCATAGTTTTAGGCGCTCGCTCAAAACACATTTGTTCAGAGCGGCCTATGTAGCGCCCCCACACTGCCGCAGGGCCGAGGGGTACCCGGTACCGGGCCTCTGAGTCTCAGCTCCGGGGTTGTCACGGTGGCTAGGCCCGGTCCGTGACCCTGCTGAGGGGCGCACAGTGATAGATATGATGGATGAAGCTATAGTGGTGGTGGTGCGGTGCAGTAAATAACGAGGACACCAGGTTGCAGTCTCTTTACCTCTTTACTGAAGATCTCTGGGTCCTCAGTCCGGAATCCGGATAACCAGGCTGCGCAAGTCCGGCCGGTCCAATGGCACCTCCAGAGTTCTCTTTACAGGTGGAAATCTGTGCCTTCCTTCTAGCGCTATGTGTTGCGGTCCTTCCCTGCTGTGCTTACGGAAAGTCCCCACAACTGTTGTGTCTGTTTCTTAAGTTCCCTCACAACACGATTAGATGATGTTCTGCTAATCCTCCGTCCCTCCCTGATGTTACGGTTAGGACGGCACCCGTTTGACGGGTAGGCTCGGAGCTCTTCCGGGACCCTAGAGTCGCCCCTCTCCACAAGTTGCCCCCCAAGACTGCATAGGTGATTTAGGTGAGACAGCCCGCCTGAGACTGACTGTCCTGCTGTAGGTTCGAAGTATTGCCTGAAGCTGTATATAGAAATACTTCCTTCGGCGTTCCGGCCACCGGTTGTTTGCGCCTCAGTAGGATGTTGCCTCTGTCTTACAGCACGACCCCTACTGGTATTCTCCTTCTTGCTTTGATCTCGTTTCTCACTCAGCACAATCTATCTCGCTTCTAATCCTTCCTTGGGCACCGCCGCTATGCTGAGCAGGCACGGTCCCATTACGTTCTGTCCAGTTGCCAAGCCGCTGTCAGGATCCCACCCCTGACAGGGGCCCTACCGAATCTTCCCCCACAACACCCTCTGCCACAAGGTGTTGCCTGGTTCCAACCCAGTCAGCTTTCTCCCTAACTTCCTGCCTGACCCCCAGTTTACCAGTGTGTGGAGAGTGGCCTAGTAAATAGAACCCTTAGCTCCCCCTGGAGGCCCGGCGGTGAAATGTATTGGTGTCTGTGATACCTGATCAGATGAACTCCTTCAGTGCCATCAGACGTACCATAGCTCCCCTTAGAGGCGGAGCCACAGTACTGCAACGACCAGGACTCTGGGGCGCTGCACTCCCCCCCGGTTAAATCCAGTACTCCGGGACTGGGAAGAAAACAACAATACAGGTTAGCAAAAAGACATACAATTTGTTGAGTGCAATAACAATAGGCATATTTAAACAGAGCTTCCCTTTATGGGAGGTGAGGACACTTGAACGTTACAAACATGGTCAAATATCATAGCAACATGCTATAAGTAACTTTTCTTACCCAACCGGGTATTCTACTTAGTACAAATTCTTGAACAATAATTTAACATTGCCTTTAAGGACGTGCACTCTGAATCCGCTAAAGACCTTCTTATAATCATATTATAAGGCAATTTAACTTTTACATTCTCCTTCTTTAAATCTGCAGGACCGCCTGTCCTAACGGCGCCAGACCTACTGCCTCTCCTTTCTTACAGGACCGCTCCTTTCAGCCCGAGCCTTCTGTCTTTTCAACTACTATACACAGTATAGAACATAACATTACTTTCAGTTTAGGATCAATGAGCCATTTCTATATGGCTCCTAGGAGGACTCACCACTAACCCCTACGGGTTCACTTCTTGTCCTCGTTCTCTAACACATTATTAAACACTTTCTATAAAACATTAAACTTCCTTCATTACTTCCTTACCGACAGGTATGCAGGACACTACGTCTATCCCTACGGGCCTACTGCATCTTTCTTCTAGCTTTCACTTTCTATCAGAGAACAGTATCAGCATTTCTTTACAATTAACTAGTTGGATACATATAACTTTTACATGTGAGCATTATCATCACTTTCTCTCATCAGGACATTATTGCTATCTGTCTGTCTTAAAGCAATACCGTTTCTTTAAGTGCAACACGTGAACATCCCCTTTAAGAGGGGACCAAGTCTTTATGAGGTAGCATATCTTCTCAGGCTACCAGTCCATACTCAGCAAAGGCTCCGGTGCGGTATCTTCGCAAAGAGTCTCTCTTTAAGTAAAACCAGTAGGGTGCACCTTTAAGAAGGTGCAAACTATTTACAGGAAGTTTGTATCATGCACTGTTCATGATTCCAGCAGTTCTTGATAACGTAGAAGAAAATAGAAAATAACCAAAAGCAGTAGGGATCCCGGGTCAACAAAGGGATCCCTTTAAGAATAACCCAGGTCGGGTTTAAAGTAGCAAAAAGCAGGGAAACAAACAGTTAACTATGTACAGTTTCAGGTTTCCGAGGTTTAGTTGGACGGCTTCCAGGGCTGCACCTGGCACTTAACCCTTCCTGGCCTGGGAAAAGTGAGGTCCAGGGTTGCACCCAGTGCTGGACAAACGCCGTTAATCCGTCTTGCATGTACGGTTAAATCATGCGCAGCGATGGAGGTCTGCGCAGCTTGAGTATGGGCATCTGCTGCAGCAGAGGTAGCGGCTGCTGCAAGGTCAGTCACTGGAACGGGGTCAGCAGCTGTGGCACCAGCAGTCACTGGAGTGGTGTCGGTCGTCAGGGCAGGGTCATTCTTCATACCTGCTTCAGATGCGGTTCCTCCGGTACCGATCTGCTCCATCTCCACTGGGGTCTGGAACGCTGGTTGCAGGGCCTTGTGCTGCGACGCTGTCATCTCTGCTTGCAGCACCTCGCTTTCCGGCAGGGCCTTGCTTTCTGGCTTCGGAGCGCTGGAACTTCTTCCCTGCTCCGGACCAAGCGAGGCTGCCGAAAGGCGTCTGGTGAGGCTCCCGATGATGGTCTTCTTCCACCCGGCCTCAGTGCTCAGCTCCGTCTGCAGGAGTTGGTGGATCAGCCCGCCCGCTCCGGTCTGCAGGAGGTCAGCGTCAACTGTGGAGGTCTGGCTGCGGTGCCTCTCCGGGTAGCTGGGGGAGTCCTCGGCTCCGACCCCACGCTCCGGCTCCGGGCGGCTGGCCATGGCGTCCTCCATGTCGCTGACTTCTTCTTCCTGGTCCTTTTCCCGCTCTCTTCTTCGTGGGCGGTTTCGTTTTCGTTGTCTCTGCCCACCATTGAGGATCAGGAGGCGGATCTCGGCTGCTGACGGACACGTCCTCAAGGGGCCGAGATATTTAGACTGGGCGGCCATTGTCTTTCGCGCTCTTCAGCTTGTTCACGCCCACTTCCACGCCCTTCTTCTTCTCCTGCGCTTCTCCTCAGCGCTGCAATGGCGGCGGTTTTGGCGGCAATCCTTGTAGTAATGGCAGCACACAGTCTTTTCAATAAAGTACAGTCCAAGCACAGTAAATCATAGTTCCAAGGCACACATGACCTGATTCTTCAGGCTTAAGTAGATCCTGTTCGTGACGCCAAAATGTAGCGCCCCCACACTGCCGCAGGGCCGAGGGGTACCCGGTACCGGGCCTCTGAGTCTCAGCTCCGGGGTTGTCACGGTGG
The DNA here is from genome assembly GCF_051348905.1 of Ranitomeya variabilis. Classification (NCBI taxonomy): domain Eukaryota; kingdom Metazoa; phylum Chordata; class Amphibia; order Anura; family Dendrobatidae; genus Ranitomeya; species Ranitomeya variabilis. Next base: position 716,143,342 of record NC_135233.1, on the reverse strand, counting down.
CTAGGCCCGGTCCGTGACCCTGCTGAGGGGCGCACAGTGATAGATATGATGGATGAAGCTATAGTGGTGGTGGTGCGGTGCAGTAAATAACGAGGACACCAGGTTGCAGTCTCTTTACCTCTTTACTGAAGATCTCTGGGTCCTCAGTCCGGAATCCGGATAACCAGGCTGCGCAAGTCCGGCCGGTCCAATGGCACCTCCAGAGTTCTCTTTACAGGTGGAAATCTGTGCCTTCCTTCTAGCGCTATGTGTTGCGGTCCGTCCCTGCTGTGCTTACGGAAAGTCCCCACAACTGTTGTGTCTGTTTCTTAAGTTCCCTCACAACACGATTAGATGATGTTCTGCTAATCCTCCGTCCCTCCCTGATGTTACGGTTAGGACGGCACCCGTTTGACGGGTAGGCTCGGAGCTCTTCCGGGACCCTAGAGTCGCCCCTCTCCACAAGTTGCCCCCCAAGACTGCATAGGTGATTTAGGTGAGACAGCCCGCCTGAGACTGACTGTCCTGCTGTAGGTTCGAAGTATTGCCTGAAGCTGTATATAGAAATACTTCCTTCGGCGTTCCGGCCACCGGTTGTTTGCGCCTCAGTAGGATGTTGCCTCTGTCTTACAGCACGACCCCTACTGGTATTCTCCTTCGTGCTTTGAGCTCGTTTCTCACTCAGCACAATCTATCTCGCTTTTAATCCTTCCTTGGGCACCGCTGCTATGCTGAGCAGGCACGGTCCCGTTACGTTCTGTCCAGTTGCCAAGCCGCTGTCAGGATCCCACCCCTGACAGGGGCCCTACCGAATCTTCCCCCACAACACCCTCTGCCACAAGGTGTTGCCTGGTTCCAACCCAGTCAGCTTTCTCCCTAACTTCCTGCCTGACCCCCAGTTTTACCAGTGTGTGGAGAGTGGCCTAGTAAATAGAACCCTTAGCTCCCCCTGGAGGCCCGGCGGTGAAATGTATTGGTGTCTGTGATACCTGATCAGATGAACTCCTTCAGTGCCATCAGACGTACCATAGCTCCCCTTAGAGGCGGAGCCACAGTACTGCAACGACCAGGACTCTGGGGTGCTGCACCTACCACATTAACTAATCAAGGTCATTTTATGTTTGTGTGTGTGTGTAGCCCTTTCACTATCTCCATCTATCCCCCACCCCCTGAAGATGGCTGGACCATCATTGTAAATACATCATTGTAAATACACACCTGTACTTTGTATCTCCCCCACCTCATTGTAGATTATAAGCTCTCACGGGCAGGGTCGTCTTATTTTGCTTTATTATTGTATTGCTAACATTGTTACCTAAGATTGCTGTTTGAAACTGTTAAACTGTAAAGCGCTGCGGAATATGTTGGCACTATATAAATAAAGATTATTATTATTACTACATGAAAAAACAGAGACATGTGAATAGTACCATAGGTTACAATGGGTGCATGTTAGATGTAAACACATACATTCCCATAAAAAAACTCTTTTATTAAATACCGTATATACTCGAGTATAAGCCGACCCGAGTATAAGCCGAACCCCCCCCTAATTTTGCCACAAAAGACTGGGAAAACTTAATGACTCGAGTATGAGCCTAGGGTGGAAAATGCAGCAGGTACCAGTAAATGTCAAAAATAAAAATAGATACCAATAAAAGTAAAATTAATTGAGACATCAGTAGGTTAAGTGTTTTTGAATATCCACATTGAATCAGGAGCCCCATATAATACTCCATACAGTTCATGATGGGCCCCATAAGATGTTCCATACAAAATACGCCGCATATAATGCTCCAGACAATTTATGATGGGCCCCATAAGATGCTCTATATTAAAATATGTCCCATATAATGCTGCACAAATGTTGATTATGTCCCTATAAGATGCTCCATACAGACATTTGCCCCATATAATGCTCCACAAATGCTGATTTTGGCCCCTTAAGATGCTCCATAGACACATTTGCCCCGTATAAAGCTACACAAATGCTGATTATGGCCCCATAAGATGCTCCATACAGATATTTGCCCCATATAATGCTGCACATGGCACACACAGATATTTGCCCCATATAATGCTGCACATTCCCCCATACAGATATTTGCCCCATGTAATGCTGCACATGGCTCCATAAGATGCTCCATACAGATATTTGCCCCATATAATGCTGCACATGGCCCATACAGATATATGTCCCATATAATGCTGGACATGGCCCCATACAGATATTTGCCCCATATAATGCTGCACATGGCCCCATACAGATATTTGCTCCATATAATGCTGCACATCTCCCCATAAGATGCTCCATATGGATATTTGCCCCATATAATGCTGCACATGGCCACATAAGATGCTCCATACAGACATTTGCCCCATATGCTGTTGCTGCGATTAAAAAAAAAATTTAAAAAAATGACATACTCACCTCTCAGACCCTCGGCACTTGCTATACTCACCTGCTTCCTGTTCCACCGTCGGCACCGCTGTGTCTTCCCCGTCCTCTGCACTGACTGTTAAGACAGAGGGCGGCGCGCACGCTAATCGCGTCATCGCGCCCTCTGACCTGAGCGTCACTGCAGAGTACGGGGAAGACGCAGCGGCGGCCAGCGGCGGTGGAACGGGGAGCAGGTAAATATCGCACACTGCGTTATACTCACCTGCTTCTGGCGCAGTGTCCCTGGTTCTCCGGCGCCAGCAGCTTCTTCCTGTAGTGAGCGGTCACATGGTACCGCTCATTACAGTAATGAATATGCGGCCCCACCCCTATGGGAGTGGAGTCGGGTCCATATTCATTACTGTAATGAGCGGTACCATGTGACCGCTCACTACAGGAAGAAGTGCAGCGCCCCAGAGTCCTGGTCGTTGCAGTACTGTGGCTCCGCCACTATGGGGAGCTATAGTACGTCTGATTGCACTAAAGGAGTTTCTCTGACCAGGTAACACCTCACTACACTTCACACTCCGGCCACCAGGGGGGGTGGTCCTATCTAGTAGGCCACTCCTCACACTCTGGTAAAACTGGGGGTTGGACAGGAAGACAGGGAGAAGTAGCTGGGAAGAGCTAGTGAGAGGACCTGTCAGGGATGGGATCCTGGCAAACTCCTCAGAGCAGAACTAACCAGTGCACAACGGGAATACAGTAAAGAAGTATTGGGACCAGAAGGAGTCGTGCTGTTAGACCGAGGCAACATCCTTCTGAGGCGCAAACAGTCGGTGGCCGGAACGCCGAGCAAGTAAGAGACTTTAAGTACACTGCAAACCACGGCCGGACAGCTAATTACAGGTTGGCTGTCTCACTTAACACCTAAGCAGACAACGGAGGCAGCTGTGGGAGAGGGGCGACTCTAGGGTCCCGGAAGAACTCCAGGCCTACCCCGTCATACGGGTGCGTCCTACCATATCACCTGGAGGACGAAGAGAACGAACAAATAGAGACAGACAGAAACAGTTGTGAGGACTATCCCGGGAGCTCAGCAGGGAAGAACTACAACACCTAGCGCTAGAAGGTAGACACTGATTCCCACCTGTAAAGGGAACCCCTGATGTGCCTTTGGACCGGCCGGTCTCTGACAACCCAGTTAACAGCGCTCTGGACTGAGGTCTCCAAAACCTTCAGTAAAGAGGTAAAGAGACTGCAACCTGGTGTCCTCGTTATTTACCGCGACCTGCACCCCACAACTGCACCGCTACACCACCACTTATTCTACCGGACGTCCCTCACCGACACACAGGGCCACGGACCGGGTCTAGCCACCGTGACAACCCCAGAACTGAGACCCAGAGGCCGGGTGCCGGGTACCCCTAGGCCCTGCGGCGGTGTGGGGGCGCTCCAAACTTGGCGTCATGAACAGGATCTACTTAAGCCTGAAGAATCAGGTCATGTGTGCCTTGGAACTGTGATTTATTGTGCTTGGACTGTACTTTATTGAAAAGACTGTGTGCTGTGCCATTTACCGCCAAAATTCGCCATTGCCGCACACGGAGGGAGGAGCCCTAGCTACGCGGGCGGGACCAGCCAAAAGAAGCGCGGAACGGAAAGCGCGGTAAGGCGCCAATCCCGGAAGAGGAACTCCGACCTCCAGCAGGTTAGTGAGAGGAAGGGGCCATCATGTCCGGGTCGGGAGGAGAGGAGGTGGCGGTCGCAGCCGCAGATGCAGGGGCAGCTCCGGTCCCCACAGCGGACGAAGCCGCGACCCTAATAGCACCACCGGTAGCCGCAGAACCCGCTGTTCCCCCCAGCCAGCCGGACGCTGCCGCTAACACAAAAGCCATAATGCCCTTCTCTATGCCGTACCTGCCCGGAGCGGCCTGGCTCCCGCGATACTCTGGGGAGTCGCATACATTCACTGACTTTAAGGAAGGGCTCTGCAGCCTGCTCGAGTTCTATCCCCTGACGGAGCCTCAGAAGGTTCATATGATAACCGGTCAACTCTTTGGGGCGGCTCTGAGAGAATTGAAGTCCTGGCCCGCCGAAGATAAGAGAACTGCGCAACAGATTTTTGCAAAGCTTAAGGCCACCTTCGATACTCGCACTGCTACAGAAATTAAATTGACTTTCTATGGATGCAAACAGAGACCGCAGGACAGCTTACGGGACTATGCCCTTAATCTTCAGGAGGCAATGCGGGCCATTAAGCAGAGTGACCCCGGCAGCATGCAGGATGAGGATAAACTTCTGAAGGAGCGGTTCATTGAGGGGCTCCTGTGCAGTCACCAACGAGGCCAATTGCACTTCCTGGCCATGCAAAATCCAGATTTGACTTTTGCGCAATTCAAAGATAAAGCTATCCAGGCATTGCAGGAGCGCCAGCCCAGCCGCACAATACCACCCAGGCGCCCCGCTCTCACATACCACCAGGAGGTGGCATCGGACACCCCAGTTGCCGTGGAGGCCGACGCCCAGAGCTTCGAGGACGACTCCCCTGCAGGACTCCGCCTCCAGATGCAAGAGCTAACCAAGAGCGTTGCTGCCCTGGCCCGGACGGTGCAGTCCCTACAGGAGGCCCCCAAAGGGAAGATCCAGTTGGCTTCCAGCCCGGAGGATGTCCCTTGGATGCGACAGAGGAGGACTCCGCCGACCAGAAGCCGGCCCGACGATCGCTTTCACCAGGATGGACGACCCATCTGCCGCCGCTGTCACCAGGTGGGCCACCTCGCAAGGTACTGTCCTTTAAACGAGCAACCCCTGGGGCAAAGGGCCAACCCCCAGGAGTAGGACGATCCGGCCCGCAGCATTGGAGAACCAAGTACATTGGAGGACGGCCAGTTCTCCCTGTAGTGGTTGATGGGATCCCCTTGAACGCTTTGCTGGACACTGGTTCTCAAGTGACGACTATACCTTACGTGCTTTACAAACGGTATTGGGAGGACACTGATATTACCCGTGGCCCTGACGATTATTTCACCATAATTGCCAGTAATGGTCAGCCGTTGCCACAAGTGGGGTATAAGGAGGTCACCATCAAGGTGGGGCGGGTGGAATTGAAAGCCCAAGGGATTGTGATTGTTGATATTGATCGTCGAGAATGTAATCCCATGATGACTCTTGGTACTAATGTTATAGAAAATTGTCTTGCAGAAGTTATTGTTTTGCTGCAACAGGTGGCAGAAACCGCTGGCCACAGTGAGCAACGTGCCCTGCAGAAAGAAATCAGAGCTCTGATGCAGAGACAGCAGGTAGAGCTGACTGGTGGTGAGATTGGTCGTGTCACTGTGAGTGATTCAAACCCCATCGCGATACCCCCCAGGAGTGAGATGTTAATATGGTGTCGGGCGGCTATAGGCCTCAGGGGTAAGGACTACCAGGCCTTGGTAGAACCCATATATTCAGACAATAGGCCTACTGTTCTGACAGCCCGGGGGGTGGTCGACGTCCGCCAGGGGAGAGTGCCCGTACGTGTCCTCAATTGTGGGGAGGAAGAGGTTCACCTCACCAAGTATACAACGCTCGCCAAACTGTTCACTGTCAACAATAATGTGATACAGACACCTGAACCCTTGGTCCCGTCAAACTTGGCGGAGAACAAAGGTTCTGCAGAGCCCTCGAAAGACTGGTGTCGGGAATTGCATGTGGGCACTGACTCTACCCCATCCCATCAAAAACAGGGGGCCTACAGGGTGGTACACGAGTACGAGCAGGTATTCAGCAAACACCCCTCAGATTTTGGGCAGGTGAAAGGGATCCAACATCACATCCCCACGGGAGATCACCGACCCATAAAAGAGAGATATCGCCCTGTACCCCCAGCTCATTACCAGTGTGCCAAGGACATGTTGCGGGAAATGAAGAAGGCTGGGGTGGTGAGAGACAGCTGTAGCCCCTGGGCAGCTCCGTTAGTCCTTGTTAAAAAGAAAGATGGTACAATGAGGATGTGTGTTGATTACAGGCAGTTGAATCGCATTACACATAAGGACGCATACCCACTGCCCAGGATAGAGGAGTCTCTGGCTGCCTTAAAATCTGCTAACTACTTCTCTACCTTAGATCTCACCAGTGGGTACTGGCAGGTTCCTGTAGCGGAGGCGGACAAAGAGAAGACGGCCTTCACGACGCCAATGGGTCTCTGTGAGTTCAACTACATGCCCTTCGGATTGTGCAATGCTCCCGGAACGTTCCAGAGGATGATGGAGTGCTGCTTGGGACACCTGAACTTTGAAACCGTGCTGTTATATTTGGATGATGTCATTGTCTTCTCTAAGACCTATGAAGACCACCTGAAGCACCTGGCCGAGGTGTTTGAAGCCCTATCCAACTTTGGCTTAAAGGTGAAACCATCCAAGTGTCATCTGCTGAAACCTAAAGTGCAGTACCTGGGCCATGTGGTGAGCGCTGAAGGAGTGGCCCCAGACCCCGACAAGGTCACAGTGATTAAGGACTGGCCAAAGCCCAGTGACCTCCACGAAGTCCGGCAGTTCCTCGGACTGGTAGGCTATTACCGGAGGTTCATTAAGGACTTCACCAAGAAGGCCGCACCCTTGCAAAACCTGTTGGTGGGCCAACCAAAGAAGACCAAGGGGAGGAACACCCCCTTTGATTGGAACGAGGAGCTGGAGGAATCCTTCACCTGTTTGAAGTCGGCACTGACGGGAGAAGAGGTACTGGCTTACCCCGAATACGACCAACCGTTTGTGCTGTACACAGATGCCAGCAATGTGGGATTAGGAGCCGTGCTGTCTCAGGTCCAGAAAGGCAAAGAAAGAGTGATCGCTTACGCCAGCAGGAAACTCCGTCCCACGGAAAGGAACCCTGACAACTACAGTTCCTTCAAGCTGGAATTCCTTGCCCTTGTCTGGGCAGTGACAGAGAGGTTCAAACACTACCTGGCCTCCGCGAAATTCACCATCTTCACGGACAACAATCCGCTAACGCATCTGGATACTGCCAAACTCGGGGCCTTGGAACAGCGGTGGATGGCCCGGCTGTCCAACTACGATTTCACCATCAAGTACCGGGCAGGACACCAGAATGCCAATGCCGATGCCTTGTCCCGAATGCCCAATTTGCCAGAAGCGGGAGAAGACCCGGAGGCACTTGAAGAGGTGGAGCTGCCAGCATTCCATCGCCCCAAAGCCACTCAGAACTCTCATCATGTGAAGAACAGGCACAAGAACCAACCGGATGCCACGCTGAATCCACTGCCCCATCACGGATGGGCGGAAACCCAGGATGGTGACCCCGCGGTCCGTCGGGTGAAAGAGCTCTTGACGCAGGCAGGGTTGCACCCTGGCCCAGATGATCCACAAGAAACCCAACAGCTGTGGAAGGGGAGAAGCAAACTGTTTATCCATGATGGCAAGCTGTGCAGGAGGAGCATCGACCCACGTACTCATGAATTGGTGTGGCAGATAGTGGTGCCAAGGCGAGATGCGCACATGGTTCTGGGAGCCTACCATGATGGAGCCGGACACTTCGGATGGAGGAAGCTAGAAAGGCTACTCCGAGGGAGGTTCTATTGGATTGGCATGAAGAGAACCATTGAGAAGTGGTGTCGGGAGTGTGGTCCATGTAGTCTGCGCAGGAAGGACCGTGACAGTCAACGGGCTCCCCTGCGGCCTATCATCACCAAACGGCCGCTCGAACTGGTCGCGCTGGATCATGTGAAGCCGACACCTAGCCGGTCGGGCTATATCTACGCCCTTACCATCGTGGACCACTACTCCAGGTTTTTGGTGTTTGTACCTGTCAAGGATCTAACGGCCAGGACTGCCGCCAGGGCCTTCCAGCAGCACTTTTGTAGGCCCCATGGCTACCCAGAGAGGGTATTGACTGATCAGGGACCTGCATTCGAAGCGGAAGTGTTCCAAGAATTCTGCCAACTGTACAGGTGTAAGAAGATCCGAACCACACCGTACCATCCTCAAACCAACGGGATGTGTGAGAAGATGAACCAAGTGGTAATCGATTTATTGAAGACCTTGCCTGTGGAGGAACGGAACCTGTGGCCGATAAAGTTGCCTGACTTGGTGGATATGTACAATCACATCCCAGTAAGTTCCACCAACTGTACTCCAGCGTACCTGATGCGAGGAAGATCTAGTCGGTTACCCGTTGATCTGGACATGGGGGTCCTAGTACCCGAAGATACCTCGCCGGATGCCGATTGGGATGCAGAAAGGCAGCGAAGGTACCGCGAGGTACAGGAGTGTGTGGAAAGAAGTCTCGCCCAGGCTAGGCAGAAACAAGAAAGGGACTACAACCAACACGCTCCTGCGATTCCCCTGTCACCTGGTGAGCAAGTACTTAAACGAAAGAGGAGATTACACAAGCTCGATGACCAATGGGAAGCGGAACCGTATACCATCTTGCCATCCGACTTCGATAACACGAAGGTCTGTCTCATCAGCAAGGACAGAGGGGAGACCTCGACAGCGGTATCCAGGGATCACCTTAAGGTCTGCCCCGATAAGTTGAGAGAGAGGGACACGGCCCCAGAAATCTCCCCACCGGTGGAAAAGGAGAAGATGATCCACACCGTCCTTGGAGACTTTCCCCAGTCCTGGACTCAGATAAATCAGGCCATTGTGGTACCTGTTCTAACGTTCCCACAGCCGGACCCACCAGAAACAATGGTAGTACCAGACCATCCGGTCCCGCAACCTCAACAAGCCCTACCTGAAGATGCTGTGCCGACCGCTGAACCGGCAAATCCTCCCTCTGCTATCGGTGAACCTGCTGTACCCACTGTTGATAGCAGCAGCTCTGAGAGCCCCAACCTGCCAGTGCTACCCAGACTCACTAGAAGTGTAGCTAGAAGACAGTGCACTACACCAGCGGTAGCAAGCATAGCGGGCCCTGTTAGGCCAATAGCAACCCCTGCGCTGCGAAGGTCCACACGCAGCACTCAAAATCAAACTCCCCTCCGCTACAAAACTTGGAGGTATTAATAAGGGCTGCTATTCAGTTGAAGATGTTTGTGTGTATATCTTTTGTTACAGGTTTTAAAATGGACAATAGAGTAATGGACGGTGAATTGCTCAAAAACTTTCAAAAAGGGGGGACCCCTTTGTTTACCCGGGGTCCCCGCTGTTTCAACCACTGAACTGAGAGTCATAAACTGTGCATGACCTAACTTTCGCAACGTTCAAGAGTTCTCACCTCCCATAAAGGGAAGCACTGTTATATTTAATTGTTTATGCTATTTCAAAATTTTGTGTGTTTCCTGTTAACATGTATTGTTGTTCTTGTTTTCCCAGTCCCGGAGTACTGGATTTAACCGGGGGGGGAGTGCAGCGCCCCAGAGTCCTGGTCGTTGCAGTACTGTGGCTCCGCCACTATGGGGAGCTATAGTACGTCTGATTGCACTAAAGGAGTTGCTCTGACCAGGTAACACCTCACTACACTTCACACTCCGGCCACCAGGGGGGGTGGTCCTATCTAGTAGGCCACTCCTCACACTCTGGTAAAACTGGGGGTTGGACAGGAAGACAGGGAGAAGTAGCTGGGAAGAGCTAGTGAGAGGACCTGTCAGGGATGGGATCCTGGCAAACTCCTCAGAGCAGAACTAACCAGTGCACAACGGGAATACAGTAAAGAAGTATTGGGACCAGAAGGAGTCGTGCTGTTAGACCGAGGCAACATCCTTCTGAGGCGCAAACAGTCGGTGGCCGGAACACCGAGCAAGTAAGAGACTTTAAGTACACTGCAAACCACGGCCGGACAGCTAATTACAGGTTGGCTGTCTCACTTAACACCTAAGCAGACAACGGAGGCAGCTGTGGGAGAGGGGCGACTCTAGGGTCCCGGAAGAACTCCAGGCCTACCCCGTCATACGGGTGCGTCCTACCATATCACCTGGAGGACGAAGAGAACGAACAATGTTGTGAATTTACCTTTTGGCTCCCTCTAGTGGTTACTAGTGATTTGACTCTGGGTATGTCATTCATCCCTTGTATGCTCACCTGGGTCGTTAGGTCAGGGGTGTTGCTATATAAGCTCCCTGGACCTTCAGTTCAATGCCTGGCAACGTTGTAATCAGAGCTAATCTGTTGTGCTCTTGTCTACTGATCCTGGTTCCTGCTAAATTAAGCTAAGTCTGCTTTCTTGCTTTTTGCTATTTGTTTTTGTTTGCATTTTTGTCCAGCTTGTACATAATCTGTATCCTAACCTTGCTGGAAGCTCTAGGGAGGCTGGAGTTCTCCCCCCGGGCCGTTAGACGGTTCGGGGGTTCTTGTATCTCCAGTGTGGAATTTTGTTAGGGTTTTTGTTGACCATATAAGTTATCTTACTACATTCTGCTATTAGTAAGTGGGCCTCTCTTTGCTAAACCTAGTTCATCTCTGTGTTTGTCATTTCCTCTTACCTCACCGTTATTATTTGTGGGGGGCTTGTATCCGACTTTTGGGGTCTATTCTCTGGAGGCAAGAGAGGTCTTTGTTTTCCTCTTCTAGGGGTAGTTAGTCCTCCGGCTGGCGCGAGACATCTAGCGACCAACGTAGGCATGTTCCCCGGCTACTTCTAGTGTTGGCGTTAGGAGTAGTTATATGGTCAACCCAGTTACCACTGCCCTATGAGCTGGATTTTTGTACGTCGCAGACTTACTTGTTCCTCTGAGACCCTCGCCATTGGGGTCATAACTAGTGTTGAGCGATACTTTCCGATATCGGAAAGTATCGGTATCGGAAAGTATCGGCCGATACCGTCACAGTATCGGAATCCAATCCGATACCGATACCCGATACCAATACAAGTCAATGGGACTCAAGTATCGGACGGTATTCCTGATGGTTCCCAGGGTCTGAAGGAGAGGAAACTCTCCTTCAGGCCCTGGGAACCATATAAATGTGTAAAAGAAAGAATTAAAATAAAAAATATCGCTATACTCACCTGTCCGACGCAGCCGGGACTTCAGCGAGGGAACCGGCAGCGTTGTTTGTTTAAAATTCGCGCTATTACTTGGTTACGTGAATTCCCGGCTTGTGATTGGTCAGGTCGGCCATGTTGCCGGGACGCGGACCAATCACAGCAAGCCGTGACGAAATTACGTCACGGCTTGCTGTGATTGGTCCGCGTCCCGGCAATATGGCCGCCATGACCAATCACAAGCCGTGACGTCACGGGAGGCTGGACACGCGCTCATTTTAAAATGGGCGCGTGTCCAGCCTCCCGTGACGTCACGGCTTGTGATTGGTTGCGCCGCGATCAACCAATCACAAGCCGGGAGGCTGGACGCGCTCATTTTGAAATGGGCGCGTGTCCAGCCTCCCGGCTTGTGATTGGTTGACCGCGACGCAACCAATCACAAGCCGTGACGTCACGGGAGGCTGGACACGCGCCCTTTTTAAAATGAGCGCGTTTCCAGCCTCCCGTGACGTCACGGCTTGTGATTGGTTAATGGCGGCCATGTTGCCGGGACGCGGACCAATCACAGCAAGCCGTGACGTATTTTCGTCACGGCTTGCTGTGATTGGTCCGCGGCCCGGCAACATGGCCGCCCTGACCAATCACAAGCCGGGACTTCGCGTAACCATGTAAAAGCGGGAATTTTAAACAAACAACGCTGCCGGTTCCTGCGCTGAGGTCCCGGCTGCGTCGGACAGGTGAGTATAGCGATATTTTTTATTTTAATTCTCTATTTTACACATTTTAACATTAATGTTGTTCCGATACCCGATACCCGATACCACAAGAGTATCGGAATCCCGGTATCGGAATTCCGATACAGCAAGTATCGGCCGATACCCGATACTTGCAGCATCGGAATGCTCAACACTAGTCATAACAGAACAAATAGAGACAGACAGAAACAGTTGTGAGGACTATCCCGGGAGCTCAGCAGGGAAGAACTACAACACCTAGCGCTAGAAGGTAGACACTGATTCCCACCTGTAAAGAGAACCCCTGATGTGCCTTTGGACCGGCCGGTCTCTGACAACCCAGTTAACAGCGCTCTGGACTGAGGTCTCCAAAACCTTCAGTAAAGAGGTAAAGAGACTGCAACCTGGTGTCCTCGTTATTTACCGCGACCTGCACCCCACAACTGCACCGCTACACCACCACTTATTCTACCGGACGTCCCTCACCGACACACAGGGCCACGGACCGGGTCTAGCCACCGTGACAACCCCAGGACTGAGACCCAGAGGCCCGGTGCCGGGTACCCCTAGGCCCTGCGGCGGTGTGGGGGCGCTCCAGAAGCTGCCGACGCCGGAGAACCAGGGACACCGCACCAGGAGCAGGTATTATTACACAACTGCCGCTCCCCCTCCCCTGCCAACCCCTGGGTATGACTCGAGTATAAGCCGAGAGGGGAATTTCAGCCTAAAAAAATGGGCTGAAATTCTCGGCTTATACTCGAGTATATACGGTATATTTAAAATATTCACCAACCCAGTGTAGGCAATAATTTTACCACAAAAAATAACCAAAAAACGATATATTACCTGCCAAACAAACCCTACAATATGCCTATTATCCCTTCCTATCAGTGGAGATTAGCACCCTAAAAGATACGATTGTTTTGGCGCCCCCACTCTGCGACGGCTGTCCCAGATTAACCTGGCAGTCCCTATCCATTTATAGGTGGGAATACAATTGGCATAGTAAAGGGATGAATGGATAGAAACAAAAATATAATTATGACAGGTTACACACCAAAGTGCTCTTGTCTAGACAATGGTAAAAACACTTATTGTCTTTGGGTTTGATATACCAGAACGGAGGGGATAGCCATCTGGCTATATATCCATATCAATATTTCACCCCCCAAGAAGTCAAAGGATAGCTGACTATGCATCAAGAGCAATTCACAAAAATATATACGGTACATTTCAGTCAGAAACAACAAAAATCTGTTAGTAATAATTCCCAACCAGATAGAGATATGCAGCGCCCCAGAGTCCTGGTCGTTGCAGTACTGAAGCTCTGCCGCTAAGGGGAGCTGTGGTACGTCTGATGGCACTGAAGGAGTTCATGTGACCAGGTATCACATACACCAATACATTTCACAGTCGGGCCTCCAGGGGGAGCTAAGGGTACTATTCATTAGGCCACTCCTCACATACTGGTAAAACTGGGGGTCAGGCAGGAAGTTAGATCAGAAAGCTGACTGGGTTGGAACCAGGCAACACCTTGTGGCAGAGGGTGTTGCAGGGGAAGATTCGGTAGGGTCTCTGTCAGGTTTGGGACCCTGATGGAGGCCTGGCAACAAGGAAGAAGGTCACGGGACCGTGCCTGCACAGTATAGCGGCGGTGCCCTAAGAAAGGATAAGAAGCGAGATATATTGTGCTGAGTGAGAAACGAGATCAAAGCAAGTAGGAGAATCCCAGTAGGAGTCGTGCTGTAAGACCGAGGCAACATCCTACTGAGGCGCACAACCGGTGGCCGGAACGCCGAGGAAATATTTATACACCTAGCTTCAAGCAATACTTCAAACCAACGGCAGGACAGTCAGTCATAGGCGGGCTGTCTCACACCAATCACCTAAGAAGACATAGGGGGCAACCTGTGGAGAGGGGCGACTCTAGGGTCCCGGAAGAGCTCCGAGCCTACCCGTCATACGGGTGCTTCCCAACCATAACACCGGGAGGGACGGAGGATTAGCAGAACATCATCTAATCGAGTTGTGAGGGAACATCAGAAACAGACACAACAGTTGTGGGGTACTTTCCGTAAGCACAGCAGGGAAGGACCACAACACACAGCGCTAGCAGGAAGGCACAGATTTCCACCTGCAAAGAGAACTCTGGAGGTGCCATTGGACCGGCCGGACTTGCGCAGCCTGGTTATCTGGATTCCGGACTGAGGACCCAGAGATCTTCAGTAAAGAGGTAAAAGAGACTGCAACCTGGTGTCCTCGTTATTTACTGCGACCGGCACTTCACAACTACACCATCATTCACCACTCACCGGACGTCCCCCTGACAGGCAGGGCCACGGACCGGGCCTGGCCACCGTGACAACCCCTACCCTAGAGCAGAGACTCAGAGGCCCGGTACCGGGTACTCCTCGGCCCTGCGGCAGTGGGGGCGCTCCAGATACATAACGGGGATTTTAACCCCTACTTAGCTCCAACCTTGACGCGTTTCCCTGTCTTCACGGTTCATCAGGAGGCCCAGTAAAGAACCTAACATTGCCACAGATGTGAGGTGTCCGGATGAAAAGGCATACTTGACTGGACTTGTGTACTGCAGGTTTAAATGTCTCGCGGTAGGGTCGGAGGCCAATCTTTAAGGACCCGCCCATTTTACCCCAAATCCACCAGGTCTTACTTATACTCCAGACATTCCTACAATAATACTGGTTAACCGCAAATCGCACCCTATTCCCCATGGTGCATTAACCGTTCCTAGAAAGATATTATAATCATATACATTGTTATATTATGATAATGGACATGCGCAGAACCCGTTTCTGGTTTTAATCAGACGGCATACAGATTTTTTGTGCTCCAAGCCAGAACGCGTCCACCTTCTTCGTCATAGTTCCGGACATGTGCAAATCGGGTCTGCGTTCCAAGCTGGAGTGCAACAAGTACGAGTGTTGTATTCTTGGACATGCGCAGATCAACCAAAGGCTCTTATTGATACGCGCTCCAAACCAGAGCGCATCCAATAGCCATATCATGCTACTGAGCATGCAGTTGGAGCGCCCCCACTGCCGCAGGGCCGAGGGGTACCCGGTACCGGGCCTCTGAGTCTCTGTTCTGGGGTTGTCACGGTGGCTAGACCCGGTCCGTGACCCTGCTGAGGGGCGTCCAGTGAAAGGTGGTGGAAATGGTGGTGATATTGCGGTGCAGTGTAGGTCGTAGTAAATAACGAGGTCACCAGGTTGCAGTCTCTTTACCTCTTTACTGAAGGTTTTAGAATCCTCAGTCCGGAACGCTGTCAACAGGGCTGTCTGAAACCGGCCGGTCCGAAGGCACATCCGGAGTTCCCTTTTCAGGTGGGAATCAGTATCTACCTTCTAGCGCCTGTGTGTTGTAGTCCTTCCCTGCTGAGCTCCCGGGATAGTCCTCACAACTGATTCTGTCTGTCTCTGATGTTCGTTCTCTTCGTCCCCCAGATGATATGGTAGGACACACCCGTATGACGGGGTAGGCCTGGAGTTCTTCCGGGACCCTAGAGTTGCCCCTCTCCCACAGCTGCCTCCGTTGTCTGCTTAGATGATTAGTGTGAGGCAGCCAACCTATAATTGGCTGTCCGGCCGTGGTTTGCAGTATTACTTAGAGTCTCTTACTTGCTCGGCGTTCCGGCCACCGACTGTTTGCGCCTCAGAAGGATGTTGCCTCGGTCTAACAGCACGACTCCTTCTGGTCCTAATGCCTCTTACTGTATTCCCGTTGCTCACTGGTTAGTTCTGCTCCTAGGAGTCTGCCAGGATCCCATCCCTGACAGGTCCTCTCACTAGCTCTTCCCAGTTACTTCTCCCTGTCTTCCTGTCCAACCCCCAGTTTTACCAGAGCGTGAGGAGTGGCCTACTAGATAGAACCACCCCCCCGGTGGCCGGAGTGTGAAGTGTAGTGTGTGCTACCTGATCAGGTGAACTCCTTTAGTGCAATCAGACGTAACATCACCCCCCTTAGTGGCAGAGCAACGTTACTGCAACGACCAGGACTCTGGGGAGCTGCACACATGTCCAAGTCGGGGCTTTTTAAAGATAAATATGGGCTCGGATATAGAGCGCAAGCCCTTTTTCCACAGCCTACCAGCTATATTCCACAGATGCATATTCATGAAAATAGATCGTTGAAATGATCTTTTTTGTTGTCCTGCTCCTACACACTCCCCTAGATTCAAATATATATAAAGACATAGAAAGTTGTTCCTTTAATTCTCCATATACCTAATCATGAAATATAGAATATTAATCTACTGTCTGGACCAAAAATAACTGTGGGAATAGAAGATATACAGATGAATAGGCCATAATTGGTACCTAATATATTATTAAGATTAGGAAGTCAGTAACTATCTCTGGATCCCTCATCAAAAAGTCTGGGCATAATAAACAACGCAATCCATTCAACACAGTGTAACAAATAGGGGAACAACTAAATAAAGCAGGCATATGTTGGAGATTCATTGAGACCCCGTGTGGACACTAATTGCATTCTAAAGATCCATTCTGCCTCATGCCTTAGAATGACCTTATCAAAATCGCCCCCCTCGGTTTCGGCTTGATCAGTTCAATCATGGAAAAGGAAATTTCATCCATTCGTCCACCATGCTGTTCATTCATATGTCGTGCAATGGGGGTATCTCTTTTGTTCCTAATATCTCCAAGATGTTCACCAACCCTAACTTTCATTTCCCTCCTTGTCTTACCTATGTAGTCTAGGGGACATCTGCACGTGGCTTTGTAGACTACCCCCACAGATCAACAATTACCAAAATCCCTAGTGTAGAATTGTTTTCCACTAGATGCACTTGAAAAGCTTTTACATTGTGACGTGTACCATCCATATGCAGGACGTGATTTTCACGGACCCATAGACTTGCATTGGTACTTGTCATCCGTGATGCCAGAAAAATGCAGACATGTCTCCTTGAGTTTTGCATGAACACACGGTACATGAAAAAACAGAGACATGTGAATAGTACGATAGGTTACAATGGGTGCATGTTAGACGTACCACAAGGATTTCTGAATGACGCCTAACGTTTTATTCACGCACTAGAAAAACAGACAGAGTTTCATCAGTGATTTTCATCAGTGTCAGAATTTTCTCCACCTTCTCCTATCAGTTAGTGATAACCAGACAGCACTTTCATGGCATCCGAGTTCTGATTTTTTTTCATATTGCCAATTTTAGGGCTCATTTCCACTGGCGAGGAAAACGGACGAGTGCAATCCGATAAAAAATCGGATTGCACTCGGACCAATGTTATTCAATAGGTGTCTTTTCATTTGCGATTTTTTTCTCTGCCGAAATCGGACTGAGAAAAAAATCGCTGCATGCTGCGATTTGCTGCGAGTCTCGGACGAGACTCGCCAATGCAAGTCAATGGGTGCGAGAAAAAAAATGAACGGAATACGGACCATCCGTATTCCGTCCGTTTTTTACGGATACATTACCATTCTGTGGCCTAGAACACTGTCCATGGTCCTGTAAATGACTGTCTAAAAATAGTTGCAGAGAAAAAAAACGGATTGCATACGGATGTCATACGGATGTAAAACGGATGGTGCGATTAAAAATCGCATTGCACTCGCATTACACTCGCATGACAATCGCATGACAATCGCATACGCTACATCCCTTTTTTCGGTCCAGATTACGGACCGATTTGTCTCTCGCCAGTGGAAATGAGCCCTTAATCTGACAATGGGATGAATATCGGACATGTCTCCGTGATTTTGCATGACTGCTCGGTCCACAAGAAATTACTGACATGTGAACAGCTCCATAGAATATCACAGGTACAAGTATTATCCATGAAAAACAGTGATAGCACTCGTACATGAAAAACTGACCTCTGAATGAGCTCTTACTGACACAATAGAAGCAGAGGGGTCCTACGTTTTGCACATAAGTTCCACCTGTCTGTTCCTAAAATACATAAAAGGATAAGACATTGTGATCCACTTTTGGCCGAGCATCTGCATTTCAGAAAATAAAAAAAGAGGTAATCAGAGGCAGCGCTGACCATGGACTGTGATGGTCAGGCTTAGTATGCCCATACTTATGCTTGACCATACACATGCCAGGTATATGTTTGTTTTTATAGTAAAGCATAATATATACTATACTGCTAAAAACCCATATACCTGGAAAAAATGGTAGTTTGAATGTAAGCATTATTGGTGTGTTCAGTCTAAAGCTAGCTACCTTTAAATACTTTTTTGTGTATTTTTGTAAATGTATTCACTTGGCTGATGCTACGATTGTAATGTAGAGAATCCCTTATTCTAGATTAGTACCACGTTCTAAAACATATCCAAGTTCCTTATCAATAAGGATCTGCACTTTATATGGAGCGGCCCCCAGACGCAGGACAGCAGGGTACTCGGATCCGGGTCTCTCGGTTCCGAGGATGTCACGGTGGCCCGACCCGGTCTGTGGTCCTGCTAAGGGGCGCCCAATAAAAGGTGTAGGTGACGGTGTAGGTCGCAGTAAATAACGAGGACACAGGGTTGCAGTCTCTTTACCTCTTTACTGAAGGCTTTGGCATCCGCAATCCAGAGCACTGTTAACAGGGCTGGCTGAGACCGGCCGGTCCGAAGGCACATCCAGAGTTCCCTTTGCAGGTGGAAATCAGTTGCCTACCTACTAGCGCCTGGGTGTTGTAGTACTTCCCTGCTGAGCACCACGGGATAGTCCTCACAACTGTCATGTATGTTTCTGTTCTTTCTCTCCGTCCCCCAGATGATATGGATAGGACGCACCCATATGACGGGGTAGGCCTGGAGTTATTTTATAGGGACCCTAGAGACGCCCCTCTCCCACAATTGCCTCCGTTGTCTTCGTTAGGTGAAAAAGGTGAGACAGCCAACCTAAAGTTAACTGTCCTGCAGTTGGTTCAAAGTAATGCGTAGAGTCTATTACTTTCTCGGTGTTCCGGCCACCGGCTACGCGCCTCAGTAGGATGTCGCCGATCTCGGGGCACGGCTCCTACTGGTTCTATCGCCTTTGTGCTGTGATCTCGTTTCTCACTTCTCCACAATATCCTTCGCTTCGTGTCCTTTCTTAAGATGCCGCCGCAATGAGGTGCAGGCACGGCTCCGTAACAATCTGTCCTTTCGCTAGGCCTCTGTCAGGATCCCACCCCTGACAGGGACCCCCCTGAATCTTCCCAAGTAACGCTCTCCTCTCACTAGATATTACCTGGGCAAAACCCAGTCAGCTTCTCCCTAACTTCCTATCCGACTCCCAGTTTTACCAGAGTGTGAGGAGTGGCCTAATACATAGAACCTTTTGCTCCCCCTGGTGGCCGGAGTGTGAAGTGTAGTGCGTGACTGTGATACCTGGTCAGGTGAACTCCTTTAGTGCCATCAGACGTACCATCACTCCCCCCTTGTGGAAGAGCGACAATACTGCAACGACCAGGACTCTGGGGCGCTGCACTCCCCCCCCTCTAAATCCAGTACTCCCGGACTGGGAAAAGAAGAGCAGCAATACATGTTAGCAAAAGACATACAAAATTTTTGGAAATGCTGTAAACAAGTAAATTTAACAGTGCTTCCCTTTATGGGAGGTGAGGACACTTGAACGTTGCAAACAGAAACATATTTACATTGTGCTTAAGATTTTAAATAACACTTATAATTAACTGACTATAAATAACTATCATTACCCAGCCGGGCATACTATCTACTTTCTACTAAGTGCAAACTTTTCTTGAACAATAATTTAACTTTTCCTTTAAGGGCAAGTACCCATTAAAGGTATATTATCTAATGCTACAGTACAAATTAACTCTTCTTTATTTTCCTAAGTGCAAGATTTATCAACCATCTATCTATGGCTCTTTAAAGGACTCACTAACCCGTACGGGTTCACTTTCATTGAAATTCGACTTTCAACTTTTCTTCTGTCCTCAGTTTCTATTTCTCAACATCATCAAACATTTCTTATTATTGGCTTACCAACTACAATACATACTACTACTATGTATCAACATTACTACTATCTAACTTCTTTAAGGTACATTATAGTTTAGGCTAAGTGCAACAATTAGACATTCCCTTTAAGAGGAAACCAAGTCTCTTCTGAGGTAGTGAAAATTATTTGCAAGTCAGTTTAAAGCAAGAACTTCTGCACTGTACTCAGGAACAGTCTCTTCAAAATGCTCTTCTTTTTGTAAAACCGGGACGTCATTTTAAAATGCGCGCGTTTCCTGCCTCCCGTGACGTCACGGCTTGTGATTGGTCGTGTCGCCCATGTGACCGCGACGCGACCAATCACAAGCCAGAACGTAATTTTAAAATCCTGAAGGACCTGAAATTACGTCACGGCTTGCTGTGATTGGTCGCGTCGCGGCCACATGGGCAGCACGCGACCAATCACAAGCCGGGACTTCACGGAAGGAAGTAAACGCGCGAATTTTAAGCAAAGAACGCTGCCGGTTC
The DNA here is from genome assembly GCF_051348905.1 of Ranitomeya variabilis. NCBI lineage: Eukaryota > Metazoa > Chordata > Amphibia > Anura > Dendrobatidae > Ranitomeya > Ranitomeya variabilis. The sequence continues at coordinate 716,122,850 of NC_135233.1, read as the reverse complement.
CCTCGGTGAGGTCCAGGCTGCGTCGGAGAGGTGAGTATAGCAATATTTTTTATTTTAATTCTTTCTTTTACACATTAATATGGATCCCAGGGCCTGAAGGAGAGTTTCCTCTCCTTCAGACCCTGGGAACCATCAGGGATACCGTCCGATACTTGAGTCCCATTGACTTGTATTGGTATCGGGTATCGGTATCGGATTGGATCCGATACTTTGCCGGTATCGGCCGATACTTTCCGATACCGATACTTTCAAGTATCGGACGGTATCGCTCAACACTAGTCATGAGTGGTACTGTGTGAGTTCTGTTCTTGGGCTCCCTCTGGTGGCCTTTAGCGATATGGCTGGTCTGTAGCAGGGCTCAGCTGCCTCATTTCCTGCTAGGCTGGTTCCTATTTAACTCACCTGGACCTTTACTTTTTGCCTGCTGTCATTGTATTCAGTACTGGTTCTGATTTCTCCTGGATCTCCCTTGTGACCTGTCTCCTCCTGGAGAAGCTAAGTCTTGCTTGTTCATTTTGCTCATTATTTCCTTGAAAACATTTCTCAGTATATGATGAGTTCAGTCCAGCTAGCTATTATGTGATTTTTCTGCTTGCTGGTAGTTCTGGGGTGCAGAGTTCGCCCCTCACATCGTGAGTCGGTGTGGGGGTTCTTGTATTCTCTGCATGGATAGTTTTTGATAGCTTTTGTACTGACCGCACAGATCCCTCGCTATCTTCTCTCTATCGAGTGTTAAGCGGGCCTCATTTGCTAAACCTGTTTCATTTCTACGTTTGTATTTTCCCCTTAACTCACCGTTATTATTTGTGGGGGGCTGTCTAAACTTTGGGGTTATTTCTCTGAGGCAAGTGAGGTCTTGCTTTCTCTCTAGGGGTAGCCAGTTTCTCAGGCTGTGAAGAGGCGTCTAGGTTTTCAGGTAACGCTCCACGGCTACCTTTAGTGTGTTGGATAGGATCAGGGTTGCGGTCAGTATAGCTCCCACATCCCCAGAGCTTGTCCTAATATTCTGGTTTACCTGTCAGGTCAGTTTTGTGATCCTACCACCGGATCATAACACTTATCGCCGTAGCAGTTTGCTCCTCAGTCTCCTGAGCTGGAAATTGGTGGTCCAAAAGTGTAATACTATTGTAAGAACTCGAGGATTCTGGTAGCGTGGGGCAATGAACAGACAGAGACGAGTTTCTTTAGTGCAAATAGTGTATTTGTACAACAGCGAATAACACCCAAAACAATATACTGATAACCCGCAGTGACCTTCAATGAAACAAATCCTTGAAACTTATACAGCAAAACGGCAGAGTTCATAAGACAGAGTCCTCAGCAAGGTGATCAAAAGGTGAGTGTGAACGGTGACGTGGTGCGGATCAAAACACTGGCGGTGCAGAAAGAGTCAAATCCGGGTATGTAGTAAACACAGGGAAGTCCAGAACAAGTGCTGAAGGAGAGATGGTAACCGGCACTGACAATCTGTTATTTCCACACCAAATGCTGTGAGGTTCTATATGGAGGGATCAACTTCACCTTTACTTGAAGACATAGTGGTGCTCAGCATAGATGAGGTGTCAGTCCATGAAAATATACCAATAGAAGAAAGAAAAGTTGTCCACTGCTTTTACTCCCCGCTCCCCCGTTAGTTGCTGCCGTTACCGCAATTCACTGTGAATGATTGTACCGTGCTAAATAAAGGACAAGTTTTTTAGCTGAAGACAAATGGTGAGTGCCGCATTTTTTCTTTCTTCTATTGGTATAAGTCCAGAACAAGTCCTCAGGTTAATCCCAGGTATGACAAGAACACGGGTAAGTCCAGAAACTAGTTCACAAGTTGATCCCAGATGTGGCATGAACATGGGTAAGTCCAGAAACAGGTTCACATTAAAGTATTATACTGGTGTTGGTTCCAGCACATCCCACCGGGGGGAGTAATGACGGATTAAGCAGCAACACACAGTCCAGAGGCACAGTTCAGAAACACAGTTCAAAAACACAGTTCTTACCAGGAGGAGTGAACCAAAGGTTAAGTTCCAAAGTCAACAGACTAAAGATAACATGCAGAGAATGTCCAGAGCCACGGGTAGAAGCAACTAAGAACAAGCAGCTGAGCTAAATGGGAACGGAAGCAGAATACTCCAGCAAGGAAGCTGACACCTGAGCCGAGTTTTAAACAAACGAGCAGGAAGTAGGGCAGACAAAAACAGCAAACTCCATCTTTACAAAGGGCAAGATCATTCACAAGTTGACTTGGAAAACCCAGAATACTGACAAAAAGTATGGGTAGGGTTATTTTCCTTTGCCCTGATGATTCCCCGTTATTGGGGATGAAACGCGTAGGGAGAGGGATAACATTGGATATTTATATTTAACCCCTTCCCGACCTGTGACACAGTATATGCGTCATGAAAGTCGGTGCCAATCCGACCTGTGACGCATATGCTGTGTCACAGAATGATCGCGTCCCTGCAGGCCGGGTGAAAGGGTTAACTCCAATTTCACCCGACATGCAGGGACAGGGGGAGTGGTACTTCAGCCCAGGGGGGGTGGCTTCACCCCCTCGAGGCTACGATCGCTCTGATTGGCTGTTGAAAGTGAAACAGCCAATCAGAGCAATCTGTAATATTTCACCTATGAAAATTGGTGAAATATTACAATCCAGCCATGGCCGATGCTGCAATAGCCTTTGCCATGGCTGGAGACCTTGATCTGGCCCCCCCACCGACTGACGGCGGTGATCTGCAGCCGCCGTCAGTGTTCCGTACCCCTCCGTCCTGTCCTAAGTGCCTTTTTCTGCCATCCGACCCTCCCCCGTCCTCCCCTCTGCCCCCCGCTGTCCGATCACACACCCCCATACTCACCTAGTCCCGGTGTCCGTCCCGGTGTCCTCGGTCTTCTCGCATGGGCGCCGCCATCTTGGAAAATGGCGGGCGCATGCGCAGTGCGCCGGCCGAATCTGCCGGCCGCCAGATTCGTTCCTTACACATTTTGATCGCTGCAATAGGTTCTATCACAGCGATCAAAATAAAAAAAATAGTAAATAAACCCCCCCCCTTTATCACCCCCATAGGTAGAAACAATAATAAAATACTGAAAATATATTTATTTTTGTTTTTCTGTTAGGATTAGGGGTAGGGTTAGGGGTAGGGTTAGGGGTAGGGTTGCACTTAGGGTTGCACTTAGGGTTGCACTTAGGGATAGGGTTGCACTTAGGGATAGGGTTGCACTTAGGGATAGAATTGCACATAGGGTTGCACTTAGGGATAGGGTTGCACCTAGGGTTGCACTTAGGGATGGGGTTGCACCTAGGGTTGCACTTAGGGATAGGGTTGCACCTAGGGTTGCACTTAGGGATAGGGTTGCACCTAGGGTTGCACTTAGGGATAGGGTTGCACCTAGGGATAGGGTTGCACTTAGGGATAGGGTTGCACTTAGGGATAGGGTTGCATTTAGGGTTGCACTTAGGGATAGGGTTGCATTTAGGGTTGCACTTAGGGATAGGGTTGCACTTAGGGATAGGGTTGCACTTAGGGTTGCACTTAGGGATAGGGTTGCACTTAGGGATGCACTTAGGGATAGAGTTGCACTTAGGGTTGCACTTAGGGATAGGGTTGCACTTAGGGATAGGGTTGCACTTAGGGATAGGGTTGCACTTAGGGATAGGGCTGCACTTAGGGTTGCACTTAGGGCTGCACTTAGGGTTAGTGTTGCACTTAGAGTTGCACTTAGGGTTGCACTTAGGGATAGGGTTGCACTTAGGGATAGGGTTAGAATTAGGATTAGAATTAGGGTTAGGGTTACAATTAGGGTTAGAGTTAGGGTTAGAATTAGGGCTAGGGTTGGAATTAGGGTTAGAATTAGGCTATGTGCACATGGTGCAGATTTGGCTGCGGATCCGCAGCGGATTGGTTGCTGCGGATTCGTAGCAGTTTTCCATCACATTTACAGTACCACGTAAACCTATGGAAAACCAAATCCGCTGTGCCCATGGTGCGGAAAATACAGCACGGAAATGCTGCGTTGTATTTTCCGCAGCATGTCAATTCTTTGTGCGGATTCCACAGCGTTTTACACCTGCTCCATAATAGGAATCCGCAGGTGAAATCCACACAAAAAAACACTGGAAATCTGCGGTAAATCCGCAGGTAAAGCGCAGTGCGTTTTACCTGCAGATTTTTAAAAAACAGTGCGGAAAAATCTGCACACAAATCCGCAGCGTGGGCACATAGCCTTACGGTTATGGTTGGAATTAGAGTTAGGGTTGGAATTAGGGTTAAGACTAGGGTTAGGGGTGTGTTGGGGTTAGGGTTGGGACTAGGGTTAGGGGTGTGTTGGGGTTAGTGTTGGAGTTAGAATTGAGGGGTTTCCACTGTTTAGGCACATCAGGGGGTCTCCATACGCGACATGGCGCCACCATTGATTCCAGCCAATCTTGCGTTGAAAAAGTCAAATGGTGCTCTCTCCCTTCCGAGCCCCAACGTGTGCCCGAACAGTGATTTACCCCCACATATGGGGTACCAGCGTACTCAGGAGAAACTGGACAACAACTTTTGGGGTCCAATTTCTCCTGTAACCCTTGGGAAAATAAAAAATTGTGGGCTAAAAATCAGTTTTTGAGAAAAGAAAAATTATTTTTTATTTTCACGGCTCTGTGTTATAAACTTCTGTGAAGCACTTGGGGGTTGTTAGTGCTCACTACACATCTAGATAAGTTCCTTTGGGGGTCTAGTTTCCAAAATGGGGTCACTTGTGGGGGGTTTCTACTGTTTAGGCACATCAGGGGCTCTGCAAACGCAACGTGACCCCCGCAGAGCATTCCATCAAAGTCTGCATTTCAAAATGTCACTACTTCCCTTCCGAACCCCGACGTGTGCCCGAACAGTGATTTACCCCCACATATGGGGTACCAGCGTACTCAGGAGAAACTGGACAACAACTTTTGGGGTCAAATTTCTCCTGTTACCCTTGGGAAAATAAAAAATTGCGGGCTAAAAATCATTTTTTGAGAAAAGAAAAATTATTTTTTATTTTCATGGCTCTGCGTTATAAACTTCTATGAAGCACTCTGGGGTTCAAAGTGCTCACCACACATCTAGATTAGTTCCTTGGGAGGTCTAGTTTCCAAAATGGGGTCACTTGTAGGGGAGCTCCAATGTTTAGGCACACAGGTGCTCTCCAAACGCGACATGGTGTCCGCTAATGATTGGAGCTAATTTTCCATTCAAAAAGCCAAATGGCGCTCCTTCCCTTCCGAGCCCTGCCGTGCGCCCAAACAGTGGTTTACCCCCACATAAGGGGGATCAGCGTACTCAGGAGAAACTGGACAATAACATTTGGGTTCCAATTTCTCCTGTTACCCTTGGGAAAATAAAAAATTCCGGGCTAAAAAATCATTTTTGAGGAAAGAAAAATTATTTTTTATTTTCACGGCTCTGCGTTATGAACTTCTGTGAAGCAGCTGGGGGTTTAAAGTGCTCACTATGCATCTAGATAAGTTCCTTGGGGGGTCTAGTTTCCAAAATGGGGTCAATTGTGGGGGAGCTCCAATGTTTAGGCACACAGGGGCTCTCCAAGGGCGACATGGTGTCCGCTAACGATTGGAGCTAATTTTCCATTCAAAAAGTCAAATTGCGCGCCTTCCCTTCCGAGCCTTGCCGTGCACCCAAAAAGTGGTTTACCCCCACATATGAGGTATTGTTGTACTCAGGAGAAATTGCCCAACAAATTTTAAGATCCATTTTATCCTGTTGCCCATGTGAAAATGAAAAAATTGAGGCTAAAAATTTTTTTTTGTGAAAAAAAAGTACTTTTTCATTTTTCTGGATCAATTTGTGAAGCACCTGAGAGTTTAAAGTGCTCACTATGCATCTAGATAAGTTCCTTGGGGGGTCTAGTTTCCAAAATGGGGTCACATGTGGGGGAGCTCCAATGTTTAGGCACACAGGGTCTCTCCAAACGCGACATGGTGTCCGCTAACAATGGAGATAATTATCCATTCAAAAAGTCAAATTGCGCGCCTTCCCTTCCGAGCCTTGCCGTGCACCTAAAAAGTGATTTACCCCCACATATGAGGTATCGGTGTACTCAGGAGAAATTGCCCAACAAATTTTAGGATCCATTTTATCCTGTTGCCCATGTGAAAATGAAAAAATTGAGGCTAAAAGAATTTTTTTGTGAAAAAAAAGTACTTTTTCATTTTTCCGGATCAATTTGTGAAGCACCTGAGAGTTTAAAGTGCTTACTATGCATCTAGATAAGTTCCTTGGGGGGTCTAGTTTCCAAAATGGGGTCACTTGTGGGGGAGCTCCAATGTTTAGGCACACGGGGGCTCTCCAAACGCAACATGGTGTCCGCTAAAGATTGGAGCCAATTTTTCATTCAAAAAGTCAAATGGCGCTCCTTCGCTTCCGAGCCCTGCCGTGCCCACAAACAGTGGTTTACCCCCACATATGAGGTATCAGCGTACTCAGGACAAATTGGACAACAACTTTTGTGGTCCAGTTTCCCCTTTTACCTTTGAGAAAATAAAAAAAATTGTTGCTAAAAGATCATTTTTTATGACTAAAAAGTTAAATGTTCACTTTTTCCTTCCATGTTGCTTCTGCTGCTGTGAAACACCTGAAGGGTTAATAAACTTCTTGAATGTGGTTTTGAGCACCTTGAGGGGTGCAGTTTTTAGAATGGTGTCACTTTTGGGTATTTTCAGCCATATAGAACCCTCAAACTGACTTCAAATGTGAGGTGGCCCCTAAAAAAAATGGTTTTGTAAATTTTGTTGTAAAAATGAGAAATCACTTGTCAAATTTTAACCCTTATAACATCCTAGCAAAAAAAAATGTTGTTTCCAAAATTGTGCTGATGTAAATTCGACATGTGGAAAATGTTATTTATTAACTATTTTGTGTTACATAACTCTCTGGTTTAACAGAATAAAAATTCAAAATGTGAAAATTGCAAAATTTTCAACATTTTCGCCAAATTTCCATTTTTTTCACAAATAAACGCAGAAATTATCGACCTAAATTTACCACTAACATGAAGCCCAATAGGTCATGAAAAAACAGTCTCAGAACCGCTAGGATCCGTTGAAGCGTTCCGGAGTTATTACCTCATAAAGGGACACTGGTCAGAATTGCAAAAAACGGCCAGGTCATTAAGGTCAAAATAGGCTGGGTCATGAAGGGCTTAATGGTGGTTGTCCATAGTAGGGTCCACTTGGGGCCTGTCCTTGTGAGGACAGGAGTACTGCAGGGGCACGACAGGGAAGAAAGGAAAATAACCCTACCCCCTACCCATTTGGACCACCAATTTCCAGCTCAGGAGACTGAGGAGCAAACTGCTACGGCAATACATCTGTCCTCATTGGTAAGACCAAACCAATTTTTATCTTTGAGCACTGGTTCACATGACCACTTTTGTTGTGTTATTGTTTGTGGTTTTTGTTGGGTGTCCAGGTTTTAATTAATATATTTTTATTATTGGGATATCCTCCAAGCTATACTCTGCTGTTAACCCTGAGGGTACTGGAATAGTGTAGATTATCTCACACTATAGCTGATCGTACTGATGTCTAGTACTTGGACCACACCTTCTCAATCCCTAGGTTTTCCACTTGTAAAATAATAACACCTATATTCACCTCCGGTGCCATTCTAGAGGTGTCGGCACTGGCAATCACAATGTCCCGTGATCCATGTGGCCAATCAACACTTGCTTCACTCTCTCCGCCATCTAGCAAAATACATACATCTGGAGGAAGTGAAAGAGCTGAAGGAGGAGAGAGTAAAGCCAGAGCTGATTGGCCATGTGCCTATTAATGAATCCAGCACTTCTGACTCCAGCACACCCGCTCATCAAGCCCTGCATGAACAACTCTAATTTTTATGAATTAAGGCCAGAGTAGCTATTGTCTGGCCTTGAAGGGGTTGCCCACTAGTCGGCCAACCCCTTCCAATTCCCTATATTTTCCACTCAGTAAAATAATAACACTTAGGCCACGTTCACACGTTCAGTATTTGGCCAGTATTTTACATCAGTATTTGTAAGCCAAAATCAGTGGAACAATGAATGAAAAGTCTACACTTGACACTGCCTGTGCTGGATTCACTCTCCTCTCCTTCGTACTTAATTGACAGTCATAGATGATGAAAGCTCTGCAGCGCTCGCTTCCTCCGGATGTCTGATATTTATTCACAGGAGGGAAAAGTGAAGCCATCACTGATAGGCTGCATGGATCTTGTGACATAACAATGTCACATGAACCCCGGGAGAGCCAGTGCTGACACCGCTGGAATGGCGCTGGCACCAGAGGTGATTACAAGTGTTATTATTTTACTATGGTGGAAACATAGGGATTGGGAAGGGTTGTCCCAGTAGTGGACAGTTCCAGTAAAGGGAACCTGTCATGTCAAAAAATGCTAATAACCTTCAGATATGGTGTTAATCTGTTGGATAATAGCATTTTAAAGCTCCACGGCCACCACTCTTAACAGTCCGGCTACCAGGAGGAAATGAACTTTATTCCTCCTGGCGGCTTCTGGCTTTTAGTCATAGAGTTGCAGGTGCAGCAGCTTCAGTCTTTGCTCAGTACATAGTGAGCGGTGGTTGTAATGCTGGCTCTGTACTGATGCACTGCTGAGCCGGTTGTCCATCAGTGCCAGTGCATTGTTACAACCGCCGTGCACTATGTACTGAGCAGCGCCTCTATGGTTAAAGGCTGAAGGAATAAATTTAATTTTCACCTGGTAGTCTGACTGTCAGCTACGTAGCTTTAGAACATTATTATCCTACAAATTAACCTCATATCTGCAGGTTAATAGCTTGAAAAACTGCAACTGCCTCTCAATTGTTAAAATCTTTATGTAGCTCTTCAAAAGTGTGGCCTAGACCTAACTGACAACTGGGCATCTCTATTTCCCTCATCAAAGGGGTATACACAGTGGCGTAGCCAGCGGGGGCAGAGGGTGCGAGCTCCCCGGGCCCGGTGCTCAGAGGGGGCCCACCCGGAGCTACGCTACTGTAACTGTATCAGCGCGCAGCAAGCCGATACAGTTACATTTTGCGGCGGAGCAGGGATAATTGGTCTCTGTGCTCTGCTGAATGGTGAGATCAGTCAAGGACAATCCTCAGACCACCTCCAGAGAGCTGCAGCATCAACTTGCTGCAGATGGTGTCACTGTGCATCGGTCAACTATACAACGCACTGTGTTTTTTTGCTACCATGCATAACACCTTTTTGTATGACCAAACAACTCAATCTTGGTTTCATCAGTCCACAGGACCTTCTTCCAAAAAGAAATTGGCTTCTCCAAATGTGCTTTTGCATACCTCAGCCGACTCTGTTTGTGGCGTGCTTGCAGAAAGGGCTTCTTTCGCATCATTCTCCCATACAGCTTATCCTTGTTCAAAGTGAGTTGTATAGTTGACCGATGTACAGTGACACCATCTGCAGCAAGTTGATGCTGCAGCTCTCTGGAGGTGGTCTGAGGATTGTCCTTGACTGATCTCACCATTCTTTTTCTCTGCCTTTCTGATGTTTTTCTTGGCCTGCCACTTCTGGCCTTAACAAGAACTGTACCTGTGTTCTTCCATTTCCTTACTATGTTCCTCACAGTGAAAATTGACAGGTTAAATCTCTGAGACAGCTTTTTGTATCCTTCCCCTGAACAACTATGTTGAATAATCTTTGTTTTCAGATCATTTGACAGTTGTTTTGAGGAGCCCATGATGCCACTCTTCAGAGGAGATTCAAACAGGAGAACAACTTGCAAGTGGCCACTTTACGTAGCTTTTCTCATGATTGCATACACCTGGCTGTGAAGTTCAAAGCTCAATGAGGATACAAAACCAAAAAAAGTGCTTTAGTAAGTCAGTAAAAAGTAGGTAGGAGTATTTAAAACAAGAAAATGATAAGGGAGCCCATACTTATGCACCTGTCAAATTTTGTTTGAATGCTGATTGCACATTTTCTGTTAGTACAATAAACCTCATTTCAAAGCAGAAACATTACTGTGTCCAACAGTTATTAGATATATGAAACTGAAATAGCTGTTGCAAAAAAAACAATTTTTAGAAAACATTAGGTCCCTTGCCGTCTGCTTCCTGCTCTGACAGTGCCGCCGTACAGTGAGAGCAGAGCGCAGCGGTGACGTCACTGCTGTGCTGTGCTCTCACTGTACGGCCGCCGGATCTCAGTCAGAGCAGGAAGCAGACGGCAAGGGACCTGACGGACATCAGATGGTGAGTATGTATTGTTTGGTTTTTTTTACATTTACGCTGGTAACCAGGGTAAACATCGGGCTACTAAGCGCGGCCCTGCGCTTAGTAACCCGATGTTTACCCTGGTTACCAGTCACACACACCGATTCAGCGATGTCAGCGGGACCTCAACAACCAAAAAAAGGTCCAGGCCATTCCGACACGACCAGCGATCTCACAGCAGGGGCCTGATCGCTGGTACGTGTCACACATAGCGAGATCGCTACTGAGGTCGCTGTTGCGTCACAAAACTTGTGACTCAGCAGCGATCTCGCTAGCGATCTCGCTATGTGAGACGGGGCCTTAACATTTACACAAGTGATAGCAAGTATGGGTTTGCATACTTGCGATGTTCACAAGCCAGTAGAGTCTCAAGGATGGGCCGCTGCTAATGGGCCACTGCTATGTGCTTGCCCCCCAGGCCAAAATTTGCCAGGCAGCCCCTGTGAAAGGGTAGGGTATAAAACTTTGCTTTTATTGCAGCGATTTAAAAAATTGTGACTAACGCGTTTGGGGTTCAAGCCTCAATCATGGCTTGAATGTCGAAACTCGTCAATCTGTTCTAACCTCTTCAATATGTCAGTCACAATTTTTTTAAATCACTGCAATAAAAAGTGAAGTTTTATACCTACCCTTTCATCACTGAAGCATTCCTATTTTTCTTATTTATTGTCTATGAAACTGCTGGAAAAAGCAGAATGCTAGTTCGACACACCCCTAAACAATTCTGCTCTATTCATGATGGAGCTGCAGAAAAATGCTCTCAGCATTCTGGAACCCTAATCTCGGGATCGCTGTAGATCCCAGCGGTCAGACCCCAAAAGATCAACAAATTATCCCCTATCGCATTACTTTTGGAGGAATAACCATTCAGTAATAGTGTTGAGCATTCCGATACCGCAAGTATCGGGTATCGGCCGATCCTTGCGGTATCGGAATTCCGATACCGAGATCCGATATTTTTGTGGTATCGGGTATCGGAATCGGAAGTCCCCACAGTGCTAAAATCACTATAATGTAAAGTGGGCGGTGCGTGGGCGGAGACTGCGTGTCTCTGTGCGGGCGGGGTCTGTGCGGGCCTGCCAGGGATCTCATTCTATGCGGCTGGCGCTGTATGCCCAGGCTTGATGCGGCGTGCCGGGGCTTGATGCGGCGTGGGAGGGCTCTGCGGCGTGCTGGGGGGGTCTATGCGGCGTGCTGGGGGGGGTCTATGCGGCGTGAGGGGCTCTCTGCGGCATCTATGCGGCGTGCTGGGGGTCTATGCGGCGTGCGGGGGTCTCAGCGGCGTGCGGGGGTCTCTGCGGCATGCTGGGGGGTCTCTGCGGCGTGGGGGGGTCTCTGCGGCGTGGGGGGGGGGTCTCTGCGGCATGGGGGGGTCTCTGCGGCGTGCGGGGGTCTCAGTGCGGGCATCGTCCGATGGGACTACAAGTCCCATCGGGCTATGCCTGCTACACTGACAGTGATTGACACATTAGCCAATGATGGGACAGTAGTAGTCCCATCATCCGGCTAATGTGTTGAATGAAAAAAAAAAAAATACTCCATACATACATTCTACATACATAAATACATATAGACATACAGTACATTCATACATTACATACATGACATACATTACATTAAACATAGATTACATACTCACCATTACTTGTCATTTTGATCCCCGAAGCCAGTGTCATCTATAAAAAATGTGAAAAAAACAAACAACCAATATACTCCCTGTCCGCAGAAATCCACGAGTGTCCCACGACGATCTCCCGTGGAGAGCAGCAGCATCAAATAATGCGACCGCTCTCTAGGGGCTCAGAAACACAATGACGGGAGGAAGGTATCCTTCCGCCACTGTATTCCTCCGCCGCTGTAAAAAAAAAAGTCCCTAGTCTCACTTTATGGCATTGCTGTATGAGACATTTTCCCATGCAGCAATTATATAAAGTGACACTTTGAACTCAGGTAACCTCAGTGATGCACTGCAGGAGCCATTGTCTCCTGTCAGTGTGTCACTGAGGGTCCTATAGAGCAGTGACGTCACCCGATGTCACTGTTCTATAGGGGAGATCGTCGTGGGACACTCGTTATTAATTGGACTACGGCGGACAGGTAGTATGCGGTTTATTATTTTACGTTTTTTGCAGGCGCTGAAGTATGGTAAGTATGGTGAAATGAAGAATATTAAAATACTTTTTCCTAATGTGTGCGTGTTTTATTAACCCTTTTCTTACTATTGGATTAATAACGGATAGGCGTCTTATTAACGCCTCTCCGTTATTAACCCGGCTTAATGTCACCTTACGATAGCAAGGTGACATTAACCCCTTATTACCCCATATCCCACCGCTACACGGGAGTGGGAAGAGAGGGGCTAAGTGCCGGAATTGGCGCATCTTACGGATGCGCCATTTTCGGGGCGGCTGCGGACTGGTATTTGTAGCCGGGGGGGGGGCCAATATCCATGGCCCCTCTCTAGGCTATGAATATCAGCCCGCAGCTGTCTGCGTAGCCTTTCTGGCTATAAAATATAGGGGGACCCCACGTCATTTTTTTGGGGGGTCCCCCTATTTTAATAGCCAGTAAAGGCTACGCAGACAGCTGCGAGCTGATATTCATAGCAGGCTACAAATATTGGCCCCCGGCCGTCGGCTTTCCCCCTCTGGCGCAGAAAATTGCGCGGGAGCCCACGCCGTTTTTTTTCATTTTTTTTTTTTTTTTTAAATTCAACGCTCATAAAGGCCTCTTTCACCCTTGCGTCAGTACGGGTCCGTCGCTATGCGTCGAGCCGATGTACCGACGCACGTTGTGAAATTTGTACACGACGTGGGCAGCGGATGCAGTTTTTCAACGCATCCACTGCCCATTCTGAAGTGCGGGGAGGAGGGGGCAGAGTTTCTGCTGCGCATGCGCAGTAGAAAATGGCAGACGCGACGGACAAAAAAACGTTCACTTGAACGTTTTTTCGTGCCGACGGTCCGCCAAAACTCGACGGATCCGTTGCAGAACGGACGCGACGTGTGGCCATTCGTCGCGATCCGTCGCTAATACAAGTCTATGGGGAAAAAAAATGCATCCTGCAAGCACATTTGCAGGATCCGTTTTTTTCCGCCAGATCCGTTTTTTCAGTCGGATCCGTTGTTTTCCGCCAGATCGGTTTTTTTCCACCGGATCCGTTTTTTTCCGCTAGATCCGTTTTTTTTCCGCCGGATCCGTTTTTTCCTGCCGGATCCATTTTTTTCCGCCAGATCCATTTTTTCTCATAGAGTTGTAATAGTGCCGGATTGCGCCTGATGGCCACACATTTCATCTGTTTTTTGCAGGATTCGTAAAAAAAAACTTTCCGCCGGACGGAAAACTCATAGGAACGTTTTTTGTCCGTTATTTTTCATGCATGTTTCCATTCAAATCCTGCACATTTTCTGTTTATTTATTTTCCAAAAACCTCATCAAAACCTGCATCAAAACTAAACTGCATGAAAAACCGCACCAAAAACCTGCATCAAAAACAGCATCAAAAACCGCACCAAAAACCTGCAGCAAAAAAAGCACCAAAAACTGCATCAAAAACTGAACCAAAAACTACATCAAAAACCGCACCAAAAAAGCACCAAAAACTGCATCAAAAACTGCACCAAAAACCGCACCAAAAACCTGCAGAAAAAAGCACCAAAAACTGCATCAAAAATCGCATCAAAAACTGCACCAAAAACTGCATCAAAAACCGCACTAAAAACCTGCATCAAAAAAAGCACCAAAAACTGCATCAAAAACTGAACCAAAAACTACATCAAAAACCGCACCAAAAACATGCGGTTTTTGATGCAGTTTTTGGTGCTTTTTTGCTGCATGTTTTTGGTGCGGTTTTTGATGTAGTTTTTGGTTCAGTTTTTGATACAGTTTTTGTTGCTTTTTTTGATGCAGGTTTTTGGGGCGTTTTTTGATGCAGTTTTTGATGCGGTTTTTGATGCAGTTTTTGGTGCTTTTTTGCTGCACCAAAAACCGCACCAAAAACCTGCAGCAAAAAACACCAAAAACTGCATCAAATACTGCACCAAAAACTGCATCAAAAACCTGCAGCAAAAAAGCACCAAAAACTGCATCAAAAACGGCATCAAAAACCTGCAGCAAAAAAAGCACCAAAAACAGCACCAAAAACCTGCAGCAAAAAAAGCACCAAAAACTGCATCAAAAACCGCATCAAAAAGCTACATCAAAAACAGCACCAAAAACTGCATCAAAAACCGCATCAAAAACTGCACCAAAAACCTGCAGCAAAAAAGCACCAAAAACTGCATCAAAAACGGCATCAAAAACCTGCAGCAAAAAAAGCACCAAAAACTGCATCAAAAACCTCAACAAAAAGCTACATAAAAAACAGCACCAAAAACTGCATCAAAAACCGCACCAAAAACCTGCAGCAAAAAAAGCACCAAAAACTGCATCAAAAACTGAACCAAAAACTACATCAAAAACCGCACCAAAAACATGCGGTTTTTGATGCAGTTTTTGGTGCTTTTTTGCTGCATGTTTTTGGTGCGGTTTTTGATGTAGTTTTTGGTTCAGTTTTTGATACAGTTTTTGGTGCTTTTTTTGATGCAGGTTTTTGGTGCGGTTTTTGATGCAGTTTTTGATGCAGTTTTTGGTGCAGTTTTTGATGCGTTTTTTGATGCAGTTTTTGGTGCTTTTTGCTGCAGGTTTTTGGTGCGGTTTTTGATGCAGTTTTTGGTGCAGTTTTTGATGCGGTTTTTGATGCAGTTTTTGATGCAGTTTTTGGTGCTTTTTTGCTGCACCAAAAACCGCACCAAAAACCTGCAGCAAAAAACACCAAAAACTGCATCAAATACTGCACCAAAAACTGCATCAAAAACCTGCAGCAAAAAAGCACCAAAAACTGCATCAAAAACGGCATCAAAAACCTGCAGCAAAAAAAGCACCAAAAACAGCACCAAAAACTGCATCAAAAACCGCATCAAAAAGCTACATCAAAAACAGCACCAAAAACTGCATCAAAAACCGCATCAAAAACTGCACCAAAAACCTGCAGCAAAAAAGCACCAAAAACTGCATCAAAAACGGCATCAAAAACCTGCAGCAAAAAAAGCACCAAAAACTGCATCAAAAACCGCACCAAAAACCTACAGCAAAAAAAGCACCAAAAACTGCATCAAAAACTGAACCAAAAACTACATCAAAAACCGCACCAAAAACATGCAGCAAAAAAGCACCAAAAACTGCATCAAAAACTGCACCAAAAACTGCATCAAAAACCGCACCAAAAACCTGCAGCAAAAAGCACCAAAAACTGCATCAAAAACCGCATCAAAAATTGCACCAAAAACTGCATCAAAAACCGCACCAAAAACCTGCAGCAAAAAAGCACCAAAAACTGCATCAAAAACTGCATCAAAAACAGCACCAAAAACCTGCAGCAAAAAAAGCACCAAAAACTGCATCAAAAACCGCATCAAAAAGCTACATCAAAAACAGCACCAAAACCTGCATCAAAAACCGCATCAAAAACTGCACCAAAAACTGCATCAAAACCTGCATAAAAAACTGGTGCAGTTTTGATGCGGTTTTTGATGCAGTTTTTGCTGCAGGTTTTTGGTGCGGTTTTTGATGCAGTTTTTGGTGCAGTATTTGATGCAGTTTTTGGTGCTTTTTTTGCTCCAGCTTTTTGATGCGGTTTTTGATGCAGTTTTTGGTGCAGTTTTTGATGCAGTTTTTGGTGCTTTTTTGCTGCAGGTTTTTGGTGCGGTTTTTGATGCAGTTTTTGGTGCTGTTTTTGATGTAGCTTTTTGATGCGGTTTTTGATGCAGTTTTTGGTGCTTTTTTGCTGCAGTTTTTTGGTGCGGTTTTTTATGCAGTTTTTGATGCAGTTTTTGGTGCTTTTTTGCTGCAAGTTTTTGGTGCGGTTTTTGATGCAGTTTTTGGTGCGGTTTTTGATGCAGTTTTTGGTGCGGTTTTTGATGCAGTTTTTGGTGCGGTTTTTGATGCAGGTTTTTGGTGCGGTTTTTTATGCTGTTTTTGATGCAGGTTTTTGGTGCGGTTTTTCATGCAGTTTTGATGCAGGTTTTGATGAGGTTTTTGGAAAATAAATAAACAGAAAATGTGCATGATTTGAATGGAAACATGCATGAAAAATAACGGACAAAAAACGTTCCTATGAGTTTTCCGTCCGGCGGAAAGTTTTTTTTAACGAATCCTGCAAAAAACGGATGAAATGTGTGGCCATCAGGCGCAATCCGGCGCTATTACAACTCTATGAGAAAAAACGGATCTGGCGGAAAAAAATGGATCCGGCAGGAAAAAACGGATCTGGCAGAAAAAAAACGGATCTGGTGGAAAAAAACGGATCCGGTGGAAAAAAACAGATCTGGCAGAAAAAAACGGATCCAATGTAAAAAAAACGGATCTGGCGGAAAAAAACGGATCCGGTGGAAAAAAAACGATCTGGCGGAAAACAGATCCGACTGAAAAAACGGATCTGGCGGAAAAAAACGGATCCTGCAAATGTGCTCGCAGGATGCATTTTTTTCCCCCATAGACTTGTATTAGCGACGGATCGCGACGAATGGCCACACGTCGCGTCCGTTCTGCAACGGATCCGTCGAGTTTTGGCGGACCGTCGGCACGAAAAAACGTTCAAGTGAACGTTTTTTTGTCCGTCGCGTCTGCCATTTTCTACTGTGCATGCGCAGCAGAAACTCTGCCCCCTCCTCCTCGCACTTCAGAATGGGCAGTTGATGCGTTGAAAAACTGCATCCGCTGCCCACGTCGTGTACAAATTTCACAACGTGCGTCGGTACGTCGGCTCGACGCATAGCGACGGACCCGTACTGACGCAAGGGTGAAAGAGGCCTTTATGAGCGTTGAATTTAAAAAAAAAAAAATGGAAAAAAACGGCGTGGGCTCCCGCGCAATTTTCTGCGCCAGAGGGGGAAAGCCGACGGCCGGGGGCCAATATTTGTAGCCTGCTATGAATATCAGCTCGCAGCTGTCTGCATAGCCTTTACTGGCTATTAAAATAGGGGGACCCCCCAAAAAAATGACGTGGGGTCCCCCTATATTTTATAGCCAGAAAGGCTACGCAGACAGCTGCGGGCTGATATTCATAGCCTAGAGAGGGGCCATGGATATTGGCCCCCCCCCGGCTACAAATACCAGTCCGCAGCCGCCCCGAAAATGGCGCATCCGTAAGATGCGCCAATTCCGGCACTTAGCCCCTCTCTTCCCACTCCCGTGTAGCGGTGGGATATGGGGTAATAAGGGGTTAATGTCACCTTGCTATCGTAAGGTGACATTAAGCCGGGTTAATAACGGAGAGGCGTTAATAAGACGCCTATCCGTTATTAATCCAATAGTAAGAAAAGGGTTAATAAAACACGCACACATTAGGAAAAAGTATTTTAATATTCTTCATTTCACCATACTTACCATACTTCAGCGCCTGCAAAAAACGTAAAATAATAAACCGCATACTACCTGTCCGCCGTAGTCCAATTAATAACGAGTGTCCCACGACGATCTCCCCTATAGAACAGTGACATCGGGTGACGTCACTGCTCTATAGGACCCTCAGTGACACACTGACAGGAGACAATGGCTCCTGCAGTGCATCACTGAGGTTACCTGAGTTCAAAGTGTCACTTTATATAATTGCTGCATGGGAAAATGTCTCATACAGCAATGCCATAAAGTGAGACTAGGGACTTTTTTTTTTACAGCGGCGGAGGAATACAGTGGCGGAAGGATACCTTCCTCCCGTCATTGTGTTTCTGAGCCCCTAGAGAGCGGTCGCATTATTTGATGCTGCTGCTCTCCACGGGAGATCGTCGTGGGACACTCGTGGATTTCTGCGGACAGGGAGTATATTGGTTGTTTGTTTTTTTCACATTTTTTATAGATGACACTGGCTTCGGGGATCAAAATGACAAGTAATGGTGAGTATGTAATCTATGTTTAATGTAATGTATGTCATGTATGTAATGTATGAATGTACTGTATGTCTATATGTATTTATGTATGTAGAATGTATGTATGGAGTATTTTTTTTTTTTTCATTCAACACATTAGCCGGATGATGGGACTACTACTGTCCCATCATTGGCTAATGTGTCAATCACTGTCAGTGTAGCAGGCATAGCCCGATGGGACTTGTAGTCCCATCGGACGATGCCCGCACTGAGACCCCCGCACGCCGCAGAGACCCCCCCCACGCCGCAGAGACACCCCACGCCGCAGAGACCCCCCCCACGCCGCAGAGACCCCCCAGCACGCCGCAGAGACCCCCGCACGCCGCTGAGACCCCCGCACGCCGCATAGACCCCCCAGCACGCCGCATAGACGCCCCAGAACGCCGCAGAGAGCCCCTCACGCCGCATAGATCCCCCAGCACGCCGCATAGACGCCCCAGAACGCCGCAGAGAGCTCCTCACGCCGCATAGACCCCCCAGCACGCCGCTTAGACCCCCTCACGCCGCATAGACCCCCCCAGCACGCCGCAGAGCCCTCCCACGCCGCATCAAGCCCCGGCACGCCGCATCAAGCCTGGGCATACAGCGCCGGCCGCATAGAATGAGATCCCTGGCAGGCCCGCACAGACCCCGCCCGCACAGAGACACGCAGTCTCCGCCCACGCACCGCCCACACTCTCCCCCCCCTCCAGAACCCCATATAGAAGGACAGAAAGGGCTGATTTACCGTCCGATACTTGAGTCCCATTCACTTGTATTGGTATCGGGTATCGGTATCGGATTAGATCCGATACTTTGCCGGTATCGGCCGATCTTTCCGATACCGATACTTTCAAGTATCGGACGGTATCGCTCAACCCTATTCAGTAAAAAAAAAAAAAAAAATAAGAACCGTGCTCATTCCTTCTTTCCACTATCAATCAATGAACCTCCCAATGGGCCATGAAGTTCGTGTAAAACCATTACAATACAGTGAAACCCAGTGGAAACACTTGAACAAAGCAGTGTTACTCCAAGTCAGTCACACTTCTGTGAAATCAACCTGTCCAGTTATGAAGCATCACTGATTGTGAATCAATTTCTCCTGCTGTTGTGCAAATGGAACAGACAACAGGTAGAAATTATAGGCAATTAGCAAGACAACCACTATGAAGGAGTGATTCTGCAACTGGTGACCACAGACCATTTTGCTATTCTCATCCTTTTTGGCTGTTTTGGTCACTTTTGCATTTCATCATTGCTCTCACCCCTAGAGGTACCGTACAGTAGCACGAGACAGTGTCTACAACCCACACAAGTTACTCAGGTAGTGCAGCTCAATCAGGATGGCACATCAATGCGATCTGTGGCAAGAAGGGTAGAGGTGTCAGCACAGTGTCCAGAGCATGGAGCAAACACAAGAAAACAGGCCAGTACACCAGGAGACATGGATGGGGCTGTAGGAGAGCAACAACCCAGCAGCAGGACCTCCACCTCCTCCTTTGTGTAAGGAAGTAAAGGAGGAGCAGTGCCAAAGCCCCGCATAATGACCTCTAGCAGGACACGAATATCCATGTTTGCTCTGTCAGAAACAGACTCTATGAGGTTTGTATGAGGGCCCGACGTTCACAAGTGGGTTTTGTGCTTACATCCCAACACCATGCAGTGCAATTGGCATTTGCCACAGAACACCAAGATTGGCAGATTCGACATTGGCGCCTGTGCTCTTCACAAATGAAAGCAGGTTCAAACTGAGCACATGTGACAGACGTTAGAAATTCTGGAGACACTATGGAAAACGTTCTTCTGCCTGCAACGTCCTCCAGCATGACCAGTTTGGCAGCGGGTCAGTAATGGCGAGGGTAGGAATTTCTTTGGAGGACCGCTCGGTCTTCTATGCGCTAGCCAGAGGTACTCTGACTGCTATTAGGCACCGGGATGAGATTCTCAGGCCCCTTGTGAGACCATATGCAGATGCAGTGGGCCCTGGGTTCCTTCTGATGCATGGCTATGCTAGTCCTCATGTGGCTGAAGTGTGCCAGCAGTTCCTGCAAGATGAAGGCATTCATGCTATGGACTGGATAACCCGTTCCTCAGACCTGAATCTAATCGAGCACATCTGTGACATCATGTCTCACTCCTTCCACCAACACCACATTGCACCACAGACTGTCCAGGAGTTGACTGATGCTTTAATCTAGGTCTGGGAGGAGATCCCTCAGGAGATCATCCGCCGCCTCATCAAGACCATGCCCAAACGTTATGGGGAGGTCATACAGGCACGTAGCGGCCACCATTTTTGCTATATGCAGCAATACTATATAGTAATAATAATCTTTATTTTTATATAGCGTTAATATTCTGCAGTGCTTTACAGTTTGCATACATAATCATTGTTGTCCCCAATGAGGCTCACAATCTAAATTCCCTATCAGTATGTCTTTATAATGTGGGAGGAAACCCACACAAACACGGAGAGAACATACAAATTCCTTGCAGATGTTGTCCCTGGTGATATTAAATATATATATATATATATATATATATATATATATATATATATATATAGTGCATTTGGGCTGGCGCCATCCAGCAGGAGGAAGCTACGGATAAGGTGGTGTTGCATATTTGCCTCCATTAAGTGATCTCACGCTTTTGAACATTTCTTGTATTTACACACTGGCTACATTTGAACTGTTCTGCATCAACTATTCTACTTCACTATATTTATATTCTTGCCAACTACCCTGGTTCCTCTTTATCATGCCATCATTTTCATTTTATATGTAGATTTATTATTCTCCACCTCATGCCCCTTGCTGTCTTTTGTCGCCCTCTTGTGTTCCTCTATTTTAATACACTTGGATTTTATCAAGCTGAAGACAAATTTGTCGGTTTTTCATTGGCAGGAGCAACATATTTTCAAAATGTATAGAGCATAAAATTATAAATTAATTAAAAAAAAATACACAAATAAGGACTATTATGATTCAAATGTATTCTCAGAATTCCCAGCTTCCTTGGGTGTCTGTAATAAATGCTGCAATAAATTATCACAGATCAGTTGAATTTAAACAAAATAAAGTTATTTTAAAATAATATATCTATGAACATAGATATGACATTAAGGGGGTGGTGTCCTGAATAAGATTATGTACCCGTGTTGCTCAAGACATATGAACAAAATTCCTCTTGTGAAGAAATTTAAAATTTGTGGAATTCTTCATCATACAGTCTTCATGTGATGCTCTGCAATAAATGGACTATACATACCACAAGGGCTCCATTGGAAAGTAACTTGTAGTGCAATATACATTTTGGGCTCATGCACTTTTTTGTATAATAATAATTAAAAAAAAAAAACGTTAAAAAAAATTCTATAATGCACAAATATTATATCATATACATACATTATAAGAAATGTTGTACATAAAGATTTTATCCTACAATATGTTACATTAAAAAAAATTTGCAAAGTGATAGTGGTTATCTACCATAACCAGTGGTTATTTATTGATTTTGCAGTTAAGTCTTCACCCGTTAATAAGGGGGTGTCTTTTGCTGTTGCCAGATAGGAGGTTTTGTCAGTACTTTATTTCTATAAATATATATAAATTTTTATATAAACATTGCAATACTTTATGGATTATCTGGCGCTCTATTAAAAGGGGCTTTATCATTCCAAGAAATAAGGTCTGCAGTCACTCCCTGTGCAAGTGGGCGCCGGTCCCATCAGCAGTCACTCCCTGTAGGAATGGACACCGGTCCCATCTGCAGTCACTCCCTGTAGGAATGGGCCCCTGTCCCACCTGCAGTCACTTCCTGTAGGAATGGGCCCCTGTCCCACCTGCAGTCACTCCCTGTAGGAATGGGCCCCTGTCCCACCTGCAGTCACTCCCTGTAGGAATGGGCACCGGTCTCACCAGCAGTCACTCCCTGTAGGAATGGGCACCTGTCCCACCTGCAGTCACTCCCTGTAGGAATGGGCACCTGTCCCACCTGCAGTCACTCCCTGTAGGAATGGGCACCTGTCCCACCTGCAGTCACTCCCTGTAGGAATGGGCACCGATCCCACCTGAAGTCACTCCCTGTGCGAGTGGGCGCCGGTCCCATCAGCAGTCACTCCCTGTAGGAATGGACACCTGTCCCACCAGCAGTCACTCCCTGTAGGAACGGACACCTGTCCCACCAGCAGTCACTCCCTGTAGGAACGGGCACCGGTGCCACCTGCAGTCACTCCCTGTAGGAATGGGCACCTGTCCCACCTGCAGTCACTCCCTGTAGGAATGGGCACCGGTGCCACCTGCAGTCACTCCCTGTAGGAATGGGCACCGGTGCCACCTGCAGTCACTCCCTGTAGGAATGGGCACCGGTCCCACCTGCAGTCACTCCCTGTAGGAATGGGCACCTGTCCCACCTGCAGTCACTCCCTGTAGGAATGGGCACCGGTGCCACCTGCAGTCACTCCCTGTAGGAATCGGCACCTGTCCCACCAGCAGTCACTCCCTGTAGGAATGGGCACCTGTCCCACCGGCAGTCACTCCCTGTAGGAATCGGCACCTGTCCCACCAGCAGTCACTCCCTGTAGGAATGGGCACCTGTCCCACCTTCAGTCACTCCCTGTAGGAATAGGCACCGGTCCCAACCATCAGTAACTCCCTGTAGGAATGGGCACCGGTCTCACCTGCAGTCACTCCCTGTAGGAATGGACACTGGTCCCACCTGCAGTCACGTGCCAACTAGTTTCATCTGGCTTCCCTCGACATAAGAGCAGCACAGGAGTCTTTGGTACGCGACCACTCACATGGTGAACACGAGGGACATCATGGCAGTATACCCCATATAGGGACTTCTCATAGCCTGGAAAAAAGCCTTGACAGAGCAGTTTGCTTCCTTATACACCTCTTACTCCATGACGATCTTGAGCATGGGCACCTTAGGAAAAGAAATTGCACAGTTTCCATATAACACATGGTGCCCTCTACCTCAGCAACTCCAAGTTTATATGCCCTCTTATTCACCAATATTTGCATCAAAATTAAATCTTTTTATGTGTAAGGAAAATTTATTAAGGGGGGGAGAAAAGAACACAAACAAAACACCCCACTCACCCCTGAATTTTGACTTGTATCAAATACGTTTTAGGCCTCCTTCACATTGTCATGTTTCCATATTGTCACAGCTACCACACGTATCCATTATACCCTATGGTGTTATGCGCATGTGGGAGTTTTTCCATGGACCGAGTCTGTGCAAAACACAAGGAGACATGTTCATTTTGTTTCGACAGCACCGATGACAAGGGCCATTACAAGTCTATGGGTCCGTAAATAATCAATACACCACATTCACGTCTGTGCTTTATACGAACGTGTGAAAGAGGACTTATGCTACTGTGTGCCAGGGTGGAGAAGAAGCCTATGACAACTTGGCGAATGGGCCCGCGTCTCATAAAGGAGTCGTGGGCAAGTGCACGACAGTCTGGGACAAAATTTTGCCAAAAATTTGTCAAAGTAAGCCAACTAATACGTAGTTTAGTCTTTGAGTAAACATGCAAATCTTTATTTTGCCTAGTCTAACTGCATGAGCTATGGTACTGAAAACTTTGGAGGTGAAGTGGTATCACTAGTGTAAGTAACCTGAATGCAGTAAAATCTTTATCAGTGGCTGGCTTCTTCTGCTATTGGTGCCACTCTAGTCGTTTATTTGTTGTACATTAAGAGCTCGTGACTGTTGGATGTGACTTCCAACAAATCAGAAAGCTGCCACAAGATGATGGAGCAGGACAGGGGACAGACGTTGATACCAGGTTGGGGGGTGTGTGTGGAGAAAAGAAAAAAAAAAATACTGGAGTGGTGCTTTAAGACAGAAATTGCAAACATGGACAATGAATGAGAAAGTGTCCAGAATTTTCCCTCAATATGTTACACATGTTGGCGCTTGGGCATTAGGGAACTTACTAACATTGGCACTCTTGACATTCTGCATGCAGGCCCATGTGATTCCTTTTTGCCACATTGAGAATGGGTATCAATATGTTGGAATTCAGTTGATCTTAGACACTTTTGCAGATAAATCAATCGTAACAGAACTGTTGATTATAAATACAGGGAATAATTATGTATATGCTGTGGGCTAAACCACCAGTATATAAATTTGATATTACTCTCTGAAATTTTTGGTTTTTACCCTTAAATTATATCAAACACAATTTGGTATTACTCTATTGATGTTGCATTGACTTTTTGGTTGTCTTATGAATTATTATATTGTTGCTCTGTGTACAAAGTTTAAGTTCTACATATGTATTTAAAAGGGCTATTCCCAACTATAAGGAATGAGGACATGTATGAGGACAGAGCACTATCCTAAAGCTATTAATGTGCAAATCGATCCTATATAAGCAGGTCAATAGTGTTGTCTATGTTAGCATTGTGAGTTTACCTGTGGATTCTCAGCATGGAATACAATTCTGAGGAAAGTCCACAAAAAAACTCAGTGTAACTGCAAGAGAAAACAACATGTGTATGTCAACCCCACGCAGCAGGTCAGTCTACGCCATGTCAAAATTAAGGCAAAATGGAAATGAGATCTCTATAAATCTCACTCAACTTGCTGGAATTGCAAGATGCAGCATTTTTCTTTGTGCAGCGAAAGTATGCAACATAAAAAAATCATCATGAGAACATAACTATACAATGTCATCCTGTAATTACATCTACAGAACACAACGCAAATAGTAAGGAAAGAAAGGCCGACACTATTAAGACCACATACTGTGATCAGAGGAGACTGCAGGACAGCTGGCCAACATCGTGACAGACAGATGCTCTACCCGAAGCAAACGGGTCCTGGATGCAGACGGTGAGAGGAAAGAACATGGCACTCTCGTACAAGTAAATTTCTCTGTGAACTTTATTCCTTGAACACAGGATTACGACATGAAACGGGGTTCCTACGGGACAACAGCTGTTTCACATTCAAATGACGCATCAACAGGTCCAGGTACGAAAGATACAAAGGAGTGTAATTTGTTTGTTCTTATAAGTGGGATCCTTCAGTAAAATGATGTATGTGGTGGTATCTGATAGCTGTCGAACAGCCTCATTGATGTAAAAATTCCCCTCGACAAAAGTACTACATTGCCTTGCTTGTCTGATATGCGGACAATTACATCTTCCCAACTTTTTGTTCTTTGCAACGCAACACATTCCCTAGTGTTGTTTTAATGATAAGGTAGACATGGCTCGGTTTTTATAATGAAATTTCACCTTTTGCCGTTTTGGGTGCTATTGTATTTTTTTAATCTTTGATACGACACGAAACTGGTGGTGTGGTCTCTATTTAATGGTCTCCCCTCCTTTGTGTCTTCTGTACCTGGACCCGTTTATGCATCATTTAGATGCAAAACATTTGTTTTCCCATAGGAATCCCAATTCCCGGCTGCATGTTGTAATCAAGTGTTCAAAGAATAAAGTTGACAAAGAAATTTACGTGTACCAGAGTGCCACCTTCTTTCCCATCGCCGTCTAATTCCAGGACATGCTATATGGAACACAATGACTGTTCATACAGAATTTGTATCATACACGTAATAGAACTTGTCACACATTTAGCATCTGACAAACAAATTTATTTTCCTTTCTGCATGATTGATTTCCAGTCAGTCAGCAAGTAAACATTCAGGTTAGTTCCTTTATATTTTGTGCAGCATTTCCCTTTATGAAACATGAACAAATACACATTTTCTGGTTTGGAAAAGTTAAGAATATTACAATTTTACAAATAATTGCAAAATATTTTCACTTTGCAGCTGATGTCCCTTCTTTGCATAGATTCCTGTACTAGCATTGTGTTTGATAACACGAGGAATATAGCCACAATAAGATACAGCAATCAATAGACAGTATGGCATAAAGACACCTCTTTCTATGGGCACTCTTAGTCCTCAAAAATCGTGTCAGTTGTAATAATAAAAGAACTATAAAGATGGCAATGTTTAGGATCAAGAAGAGTTTTGTATAGGAAGCAGATATTGACGAAGACTTGTTGTAATGTGTTGTCAACATGTGTTGGGAGCCATATGTTCTAATAGGACTAGATTTCTGCCTTACTGATGGCTCATCTACAAAATCTAGAAGGTCTTTCATTTCTTCATCCTCATTTACTGGACTTTCACTTTGAGCCTGAGCCATTTCTTTTTGTCTCGTCTGCTTTTCATTTACTTCTATTTGTGCAAAAATGTTAGGAACAGCATTAATAAACTTGAAATTTTTTGGTCCCTTTTTGGTTCGCTTCACTTTCCCAGTCTGCTTTTGCTGTTGAGAAATTGAAAACAACTTTTCAATGGCCTCCTCTGTGTTCCTTTTATCGGAAAATCTAAGAATCCGCTCTGCGGTCTGCCTAAAGCTGGCGGTGTTCTTTACGTGAGACAAGATTTGTTTCTCTAGTTGTTGAAAGACCGGCTTGAAATGCTGGAGTTTCTGCTCCAGAATTGTCACATAATCCTTTACCTCATTTGGTGAAGAGCTTTTGATCGCTGAACTTTTATCAAACACAATTCTTTGTCGGTCTGCAACCACTTTAGCGTAGATTGACTGATTTGGCATTTCACCGGTGAAAAGGTAGACCGCATAAGCATGGTCACTAGTTGCTAGAAACACATCAACCTGCTGATAGTCTCCATGGACACTGAAACTCTCAACATCAACAGATGGTCCAATGAAAAGGTATATTGATCTTGTGATTGGCTTCCTGAGATGGGTTGTAATATTCACAAAATTAGTTCCATTATAAGGGTAACCATGTGGGTAATTTACAGATTTAATGACTGGTTTCTCACTCAAGCCCGTGTCATCCATCCAATACATTTTATATTGTTCACCTCGGTTCCTAATTATTGCTCCATGAACACCGTCAATGGAGGTTTCTTCAAAGGGAAAGTCTACATTGTGGAAAAAAGTTGTTGTGGCCTTCAAAGTACTACTATGGTCTAGGTGAATATGGTCAACAAGTAGCAGCAGTTGTGGATGGAGTAACACAAGATTCCTTTGAACACTTTTCAGTTTTAGTTTTGGGCTATAGGCTGAATTGCCTTCACCCCTAATGAAAACAATGCCACCTTTCTCCATAGTTGCAGTCACCCTTCCATGAGAGTCGGCAGCTTCTTCAAGCTTATATTTAAGCCATTTTGAAGTACACTCTTCAGTCACCTGACCTTCCCATGGAGAAAAGCAACAATCCGACACAGATGGTGAAAACATTAAGACATTATTTAAATAAGTATATTTTGGTCCATATAAAGCTTCTGTTATAAAAGGAAATCCATTTGGTGCAAATGTGAAGGAGTTTTGGTCTGGATGCTCATGGCCAGCATTAAAGTTTCTCCATCCTTTAATCCAATTGCTGTATTTGTTTTTGTGAACAATATCAAATATTGCACGACCACCAAGCTTTCCAGATTTGAAGGAGAGAAAAGACCTGTTGATTTCAGCAGGTAGAGAGCTCCCATAGGTCACCACACCCCAGTCTTCAAAAAAATGTAATTTAGGAATGCCATAGTCTGGTGGAGGTGTAGATGGTAATGTTGCATCATACCTGTAAAACAAAATATATTCTTTAGTACATATATTCTACTACAGTGAAGACACAGATAATCTACCAGAATTGTTAAAGTCGGAGAGGTTTTTTTTTTTGACATAGTGTGGCCCTGGACAAAATTAAAAGAGGAGCCCCAAATGCTAAGATATAGCAAAGGTTGATAGTTGCTTGCTTTACTCAGGAACTCATGAACAATGATTGGGATGCATATTATACAATCTCGCTGCAACAGTCATTGTTCATGAATACACACCACCTCCTCTTCAGTTCCTTCAGACTCCCGCAATGTAAATTACATTAGTTATAGAAGTAGATTACAAGAGATCCTTCTAGGTTTCCAAGCTTGAAAATTGCACAGATAATGCCAGTACTGTATTACCAGTGCAGTTTCTTGCTTTTGAAAGTAGTTGAGCAAACAGAATAACAGCAACTATGTATGGTCCTGCAGGGTGCCCTTTTTTCTAATAATTTGCCATATTGGGCTCCAATTGGCTGATACGTCCTGATGTCAGACAAATTAGAGCTCAATAAGAGAGGTATATTATATATATATATATATATATATATATATATATATATATATATATATATATATATATATTATATATTTTTTAATCGGCTGACAGAAAATGAAATATGAAAGCATAGCTGTGCTTTAGAGAAGTAAAACGGATATACAAGTTCATGATCCATCAATAAGTAGTGATTTAGTAAATTCAGAGAGGAGACTGCTTGCTTACCAAAGAAACTCTGTGTGCAGAGTACACCACCGCTGACCCTTGGCTGGGGTCCCAGGTCCTTCCTGGACTCTGTTAAGTTGAATCTGTTCTGCCAGCCAATTGCCGCTCCCATTCCTCATTACAAACTTATCCAGAAACACCAACTGGCTCTCAGGGCCGTAGAACCAATTATAGTTTGAATCTGCTATTGCAACAGATCTCTGAAAACCTAGGATAAAAAGGATGATAAATAGCAAACCATACTTTTATTTAAGAAAGGTATTTATATACATACTTCAAAACTAGACAAGGCGCAGTTATACTTTTTTAATTGAAAGTTGGGGGGGCAAGTTCAAAGACTGTAAGCACTTCATTTAGATAGCGGGACTGGATGTTTCCATTTAGTGCACCGTGACATATGTATGCACAACTGGAGCAGGAGTTGCAGGGGGAATACCTCTGTGGCAGATGTGAGCATAATGGTCACCTGGAAGCTCATATTAGAGATCTGGAGGAGTAAAATACAACGCAGAGCTCAATTAAAAAGCTTGGGAGGAGCATGCTGCTCACTGAACAAGCAACTAGTGGGGAGGAGATGTAGGGTGGACAAGTGGGCCAGGATGAACAGTCAAATAGCTGGGTGAAAAGCGAAAATGTAAAAAGCTTAATTTTATACAGTTAAACTGTAGTTTTTTTACCACTGTATCCACTGGGAATTTTTATTTTTTACTAGTATGTCAGAGCACGACACTTCTACACAGCAAATATGGTAGCCCCAGGACATAGGAGACAGCAGCTGCCACTTCAGATGTAAACTATACATGCTCACTAGAATGCCCACTTTGCAGGTGTAGGTGGAGCCCAGTGCCATTTTATTGTAGCGCTTAGCTATAGTTTCCCTCTGTCACAATTATTTACAGTGATCACAGCAGAACAGTCAAATCAAATGGGGAGTAAAGGGAACAGAGGAAACAAAAGTCCGTATGTTAAAAGTGATATGAAACAGAGTGAAAGGCAATAGGGGTGGCTGAGGGAAGTTGAAACCTAGTGAGTGGAATTACAATGAGGCAAACAGAAGGTAATTTTTAATGTAATCTATCGACCCGCCAATACCACTGAGGAGTTGGAGAGTTGGCTGCATAATCTTATGCCACGAGTTGCACAGACTGGAAGAGCAGTGCTTATGAGAGATTTTAACTTCTCAGATACTGACTGGGGTCATGGTTCTGCTTTAGCTGCAAAAAGGATAATCTGTGCAGGATAATTGTGGGTCAGTGTTTGGAAGAATCGACGCTCTGTGGGATCTTGTCAGCCTAACAATGCAGAACTTGTTGGAAATATGTCATGTATTCACACACAGACACAGGCTGGGAGGGTAAAAAAACAAAACAAAAAAAAAAAAAAAAAAAACAACAATATTTTTATAAGGGGGCAAGTTTTCTCAAATTGAAGGCTAAATTTCAGGGCAATGACTAGAAATCATTACTATCAGATAGTGATACAAAAAGATGAATGGGAGTGCTTTAAAGATTTTAGTGATCATACTTCTAGGAATACATTTTGCAGTAACAAGTATAGACGACAAATTAAACCCGGCTTGGCTTACTCCTACAGGTTCCCTTTTAAATGTCTTTGCACCCAAACTCCCATCCAATCAAAACTTCTGGCATGTAGTCATACAGAAATGTTTTTTTTTTTTGTTTTTTTTTTAAGAAGTTACGGTACTGTGTAAAGTACAAGATTTAAAACAGTAGAATCATATTTGGATGCCAACATCATAAACTGACTGTCTTAAGCAAGGCCTAAAGTAGAATGTATCCATTCTATAAAAAATGCTTTAGGATGACAATCTGACAACTCTGTAAAGAGAGGCAAAAAAGCAAATGCAGAAAGTGAGCACTGTCAAGATAGAAATACTGACAGTGGGGATGGAATTAACGTTCCATCCCTTTTGTGCAAAGTATGGCTTCTCTGAACTAACCTCAAACTGTGAAAGCTTGCAATTACAATATTGTTTAAGGTTTTTGTGGTTGTACTTGCACATGCAGCTTTGCACACAAGTCAATGAACAGCCACCACTGCAAAATGTTTCTACTGGACAGAGAAATGGAATTTCTGAAGCCAATGCTAGACAGGACCTAGGCACTTTCCTCTAAATCCTGAGTAAACAACTTTAAAAAGTCAAGGCTTTCCTAGTCATCAGCTACTTGTAGAACAGAATCCTACTCCCGTGAATGCAGTCATAGATCAATTCACACAACTTCAACTACTTGCGCATCAGGGTCTCCTGATACACATTAGATTGAAGTCTACATGGTAAAAACATGTGTTTATCAGGTTTCTGTTTTATATTTAAGTCAAATTAACCCTTTACAAAAATGGATCAAATATGAATGACCAAAAAAAGGAAACGCACAGGTGCACACACACACACACACGACGTATGCTTATTATGATCTGGTCATTGTGCAGTATGCTTTTTAATGCAGTGACTGCAATCGCTCGTCGGGATGTAGGAGAAATGTCGAGCCAGCATGTAAGAAAATAACCTGGTGAGCAAGAAAAGACAAGCCCAGCCCTCAAAATCTCCGTCACTTTCAGAGCAGTTCTCAGCTTTTCATGCTAGCCATATTATCCCCTTACAATTAGAGATGAGCGAATTTGATAGGGTCCCTGCTTATTTGAGAAAAACAAAAAAAAAGGAAACCCTGGTATATTTTTGATAAGATATATGCAGCCCATAGATGCAGCCAAGAGGCCCATGATCACTCATGATAAACTGCAGAGATCTACAACTGAGGTGGGACAGTCTGTCCATAGGACAACAATCAGTCGTACACTGCACAAATCTGACCTTTATGGAAGAGTGGCAAGAAGAAAGCCATTTCTCAAAGATATCCAAAAAAAGTGTCATTTTAAAGTTTGCAACAAGCCACCTGGGGGAGACACCAAACATGTGGAAGAAGGTTCTCTGGTCAGATGAAACCAAAATTGAACATTTTGACAACAATGCCAAACGATGTTTAGTGTAAAGGCACCACAGCTTGTCACCCTGAACACACCATCCCCACTGTCAAACAAGGTGGTGGCAAGCATCATGGTTTGGGCCTGCTATTCTTCAGCAGGGACAAGGAAGATTGTTAAAATTGATGGGAAGATGGATGGAGCCAAATACACAACCATTCTTGAAGAAAACCTGTTGGAGTCTGCAAAAGACCAGAGACTGGGACGGAGATTTGTCTTCCAACAAGACAATGATCCCAAACATAAGGCAAAATCTACAATGGGATGGTTCACAAATAAATGTATCCAGGTGTTTGAATTGAGGTCTGGACTTTGACTTGGCCATTCTATCGAGAATCTGAAAAGAGCTGAAAACTGCTGTTCTCAAACAATCTCCATCAAACCTCACTGAGCTCGAGCTGTTTGCCAAGGAAGAATGGGCAAGAATTGTAGTCTCTCGATGAATAAAACTGATAGAGACATACCCCGAGCAAATTGCAGCTGTAATCGCAGAAAAAGGTGGCGCAACAAAGTATTAAGTTAAAAGGGCCGAATAATATTGCACGCCCCACTTTTCAGTTTTTGAATTTCCACAAAAATTAAAAAATAAGCAATAAATTTTGTTCAGCTTGACAATTGTGTTCCACTTGTTGTTGATTCTTCACCAAAAATTTACATTTGGTATCTTTATGTTTGAAGCATGATATGTGGGAAAAGGTTGAAAAGTTCCAGGGAGCCGAATACTTTCACAAGGCACTGTATATAATAAACCAAGAAATCTCAGCATGATGACAGCATAGATCTAGAATATTTATGTTTCAGATGTCATGAAAACCTCTATGCGTTTCTCCATTTAAGGATCATCAGGAGGCTGGATAATGATGCATCATATTATCCAGCCTCTTGATGATCCTTAAATGGAGAATAGTTTTCAAATACCTCTATTCACACATTTATTCATTGTGAGATATCTCTTTGTATGTATGGTTAGTCCTTGGCTGCTATACGGTTAGTCCTTGGCTGCTATACGATTATACTCCTTTTCCCTATGTTTGTATAAAAGGCTGATTGAATGATGCACCAACATAGGGTTATCTAGGAGGTTTAAGGAAGAGCCGTTGAGGAGCGCCATTTCTCATTTACATGTTTAGGGTGGCAACCTCCATTGTCAGGTAGACATCTGGCATAGGGTTCAGAGTGTAGAGTGAACATAGTGAGCACTATATTTGCACGGTGATTGTCTATTTATTTTAGAAGATATTTTGAATAAAAGTTTTTATCAAAATTATACCAGGGGTTTTTTTTTGTTTTTTTTTCCTTGATTCATTAAAGCCCAATTGATATATGTTTTTTTCAACAACTTTGTCAGGTCCCTGCTAAGGCTTCTTTCACACTTGCGTCGGTACGGGTCCGTCCCTAAGCGTCGGCGCGACGTACCGACGCACGTTGTGAAAATCTGGCATGACGTGGGCAGCGGATGCAGTTTTTCAATGCATCCGCTGCCCATTCTAAAGTCTTGGGAGTAGGGGGCGGAGTTCCGGCCGCACATGCGCGGTAGGAAATGGCAGACGCGACGTACGAAAAAAATTGTTCCCTTGAACGTTTTTTCGTGCCGACGGTCTGCCCAAAACACGACGCATCCAGCGACGTATGGCCATAAGTCGCGATCCGTCAGCAATACAAGTCTATGGGCAAAAAAAATGCATCCTGCGGGCACATTTGCAGGATCCGCTTTTTGACCAAAACCACGGATTAAAAAAAACCAAAACGCTAGTGTGAAAGTAGCCTTATTCGGCAAGCTACAGTGGGGGGGAAATAAATTTATGATCCCTTGCTGATTTTGTAAGTTTGCCCACCGACAGCCATGAACAGTCTATCATTTTAAAGGTAGGTTAATTTTAAACATTGAGAGATAGAATATCAAAATTAAAATCCAGAAATCACATTCAATAAAATTATATAAATTTGCATTTTGCAGTGAGAAATAAGTATTTGATCCCCTACCAACCATTAAGAGTTCTGGCTCCTACAGACCAGTTAGACGCTCATAATCAACTCATTACCTGCATTAAAGACAGCTGTCTTACATAGTCTGTGGACAGAAGTCTTTTATAAAGGTGACTCAGACAGGCTCTATCCTCTACAACACAGGCAAGACCAAAGAGCATTATAAGGATGTTAGGGACAATATCAGATCTGAACTAAGCTTGAATGGGCTAAACAACCATAAGTAAGACACTGGGTGAGAAGGAGACAACTGTTGCTGCAATAGTAAGAAAATGGAAGAAATACAAAATTACTGTCAACTGAAATCAATCTGGGGCACCATGCAAAATATCACCTCGTGGGGTATCCTTGATCACGAGGAAGGTGAGTGATTAGCCTACAAGTACATGGGGGGAACTTGTTAATGATCTCAAGGTAGCTGGGTCCACAGTCACCAAGAAAACCATTGGTAACACATTACCCCGTAAAGGTTTAAAACCTGCAGTGCCCGCAAGGTCCCCCTGCTCAAGAAGGCACATGTGCAGGCCCGTCTGAAGCTTGCCAATGAACACCTGGATGATTCTGTGAGTGATTGGGAGAAGATGCTGTGGTCAGAGGAGACAAAAAAAAGTTAAGATCTTTGGCATTAACTCAACTCACCATGTTTTTTTAGGAAGAGAAATGCTGCCTATGTTCCAAAGAACACTGTCCCTACTTTCAAGCATGGAAGTGGAAACATTATGTTTCGGGGGTGTTTCTCTGCTAAGATAACAAGACTACTTCACCGCATCAATGGGAGAATGAATGGAGCCATGTGCAGTAAAATCCTAAGTGACAATCTCCTTCCCTCCACCAGAACATTAAAAATGGTTCGTGGCTGGGTCTTCAGAGTTGCCAAGTGACAGCCTCAAAGAGGAGTGGGCCAAAAATCTTTATGGACATGTGCACAAACCTCATCAACTACAAAAAAAGTCTGACTGCTGTGTTTGCCAACAAGGGTTGGTATGAAGTCTTGTTTGCCAGAGGCATCAAATACTTATTTCTCACTGCAAAATGCAAATAAATATAAAATTTATACAAGGTAATTTTTGGGATTTTATTTTTAATATTCTCTCTATGTTAAAATTAACCTACCCTTAAATTATACACTGTTCAGGTCTTTGTCAGTAGGCAAACTTACAAAATCAGCAAGGGATCAAATACTTATTTCCCCCACTGTATAGCGCTTACCTAATAAGCTGCAGAGGGAGCCCAGATATATGGAGCGTGCCGGCTGCATGTGTTGTGGCTGTGTCACTGATACAGTAACGTCACATGCATGGAGAGCCCAACACGCAGCTCTCCATGCACGTGTTGTGACGAACACAGCCGCGTCACATGCAGCTGCGGCGCCGGACAGCTCATCAGCCAGCGTGCTCCATGTATCCGTGCTCCCTCTGCAGCTTAATCAGTAAGCGCTATAGCTTGCTGAATAAGCAGGGACCCAATCAAATTCGCTCATCTTTACCTACAATGTGATCTGACTGAGCCCTCTTGCTGGTTTGTCACTCCTCATAGGTTAGGGCATCATCACTCTGCATTAAAAAGAAGATCCTATTTAGAATACCTTGGAATGGAGAACAGAATCATGGTTAGTGGAGTGGAAACTAGCCCAGTACCCGAAATGTGTGTCAGATTATGCTTCGTTTCGGAGTAGGAACAGAGGCTGAGCAGTAACCAGATGACATATTGTTTGAGTATCCCAATATGCACTGGGGGTTCTCAAACTAAAGTGACAAACAGGAAGTTGGTAAAAAAATAAATACCGTAATACAGTGAGAAGAGAGGGAACATTAAGTTATTTTTAAGCATATTATAAAAGCAATTAGATTGTTACATTAAAAAGACATTTAGAACTAAAATCTGTGCTTAGGTCAGACCAACTCTAGCCATAGGTTTCCCTTAAAATTATGCAATTTCTGAAATTATATTAAGTTTATACTGTTTAAGAAGAAAAAAAAAATACTAATTGATATTTGCACATGCACGATTTTCTGTGAAGAGGGGGAAAAAAATGTTTTTAAACATGTTTAATTCCAGTAGGTTCATGAACTCACAGCAAATATTACATTTCATAATAAAAAGATCGTATTTTCATCTGGAAAAACAGTTTTGCTAAGATAAATTGCCTTTTTCCAGAGTCTCTTACCTGGCAAGACAGTTCTGTACATAAAGGCAAAGTGTTCTTTTAGCCAAGGATGGTTGAAATGATTGATATCAAAATGCCTTTGGACAAGAAACATGTACTGGAAGAGTGATCTTGTTGTATAGCTGCCATAAGCCACTCCTTCATACAGTGACCCATCTGTCACATCATTTAGCAGGACTATGGACTTTTCCATGATAGTAAGAACTTGCTTAGTCCAGAAGTAAGCCTCTTGCAAATATCCTTGGGAGAAAAAAAAACAAAATTAAATAAATTAACTTAACCCATGAAGGATGTAGCAACTTTCTACGTTAATTACCAATTCTCATTTTTCAAATCTGACATCAGTCCCTTTATGTAGTAACTAGATGGTAGCCCGATTCTAACGCATCGAGCATTCTAGAATATGTATGTAGTTTATTTATGAAGATTTTAGAATACATTGAATACACAGAATTCGGCCAACCGCCACCAATTAGAGAAGCGTGGTTCAAATCCCACGCCAATTTGCGGCCGGACTGCCCGTGTCGCTGATTGTTCGCGGCCGGCCATGTATTATATAACAGCCCTCATAGTAAATAGCACAGCCCACATATTATATTGCACAGCCCACGTAGCATATTGCACAGCCCACGTAGCATATAGCAATGTGGGCATCATCCCTGTTAAAAAAAAAAAAAAAAAAAAAAGTTATATACTCACCTTCCGTTGGCCCCCGGATACAGGCGAAGCGGTTACCGACGCTCCTCATGCGCTCTGGTCCCAAGAGTGCATTGCGGTCTCGCGAGATGACATAGCGGTTTCGCGAGACCTCTACGTCATCTCGCGAGATCGCAATGCATGGAGCGGTCACCGGAGCGTCACGAGGAGCGGGAAAGGCCTGTTTTGGATCCGACGGACGGTGAGTATATAACGATTTTTTTAAAATTATTTTTAACATCAGATCTTTTTACTATTGATGCTGCATAGGCAGCATCAATAGCAAAAAGTTGGTCACACAGGGTTAATAGCAGCGTTAACAGTGCATTACACCGCGGCATAACGCGGTCCGTTAGCGCTGCCATTAACCGTCTGAGCGCTGACTGGAGGGGAGTATGGAGCAGGCACTGACTGCGGGGAGTGAGGAGCGGCCATTTTGCCGCCGGACTGTGCCCATCGCTGATTGGTCGCGGCAAAACAGGCACAACCAATCAGCGACTTGGATTTGCATGACCGAGGCCGTGACCAATGAATATCTGTGACATCTGTGACAGAAGGACAGATGGAAGTGACCCTTAGACGATTATATAGTAGATAACCGTGGAACACTTCAACACATCCCGGCGATCCAGAGACTGTTTTGTCTTGATACATTGTACGTCAGGATAGTCATAAATTTAGCCGCCAAGATTTGCATTTATTTATAAAAAAAAAAAAAAAAATTTTTTTTTTTTTTTTTTTTTTTTTTTTAAATTCTCAATTTTTATACTCTCTAATCAGATAGTTAAACTACACAAAAATAGTTAATAATGAACATTTCCCACACGTCAGCATCTTTTTTTTTTTTCTTAAACAATCTTTTGTTAGTACGTTAGAATGGCTAAAACATTTATCAGCCATTTTTCCAACAAAACGTTTTTGTTTTTTTTGTTTGTTTTTTTTTTTAGGCACATTCGAAGTGACTAATGGCCTGCAACAAAAAATACCCCCCAAAAAAGTGTTCCCATTTTAAAAACTTCACCCTTAAAAGTGCTCAAAAACCACATTCAGGAAGTTTATTAATCCTTTAGGTGCATCACAGTAATTAAAGCAATGTAGAAGGAAAAGAAAAAAAATAAAAAATTTCCCCACAAAAACGTTGGTTTAGCAAATTTTTCATTTTCACTAGGGTACAAAGGAGAAATTGTATAACAGACTGCATGGCCCATTTTCTCCTGAGACACATACCTGATATGTGGTAGAAAACTTCTGTTTGGGTGCACAGCAGAACTCTGCACAGAAGAAGCACCATTTGACTTTTGGAGACCAAAATTGACTTGAATAGATAGGATAATCAACGTTGCGTTTGCAGAGCCCCATAATTTGTTGTGCAATTTCTCTTAAGTACAGGGATATGCCATATGTTCTCCGAAACTCTGGTTTTGGCACACAACAGGGCACGAGGTGATCGTGATTGCATTTTGGAGTACAATTTTTGCTAGAATAGATTGCGGATGTCATGTCACAGTGGGAAAGCCCCCCCCCCCCCCCCCCCCAGAGATGCCAAAACACTAGAAACCCCACAAGTGAAACTGCAGCTCTCAAATAACTCCTATAGGGTAGAGTGTTTTAATCATCACAGACTTGTATAACATTGGGCTGTTAAAAATTAAAAATTTTCTCAACCAAAATGTTTTAGCCTTAAATTTTCAAAAGGGCCAATAGGAAAAACTGGAGAAAATGGACCACACAATTAACTTAAGAGTACAGAAATGCCCCATATGGAGTCAGAAACTAACTTTCAAGCACAATGCAAATCACAAAAGAGATTGAGCGCCATATCGGAGTACAGATTTGCCTGAAATGGTTTGCTGTTGCCATGTCACATTATTATTATTTTTTATTGTTATAGCGCCATTTATTCCATGGCGCTTTACATGTGAAGAGGGGTATACATAATAAAAACAAGTACAATAATCTTAAACAATACAAGTCATAACTGGTACAGGAGGAGTGAGGACCCTGCCCGCGAAGGCTCACAATCTACAAGGGATGGGTGAGAATACAGTAGGTGAGGATAGAGCTGGTCATGCAGCGGTTTGGTCGATCGGTGGTTACTGCAGGTTGTAGGCTTGTCGGAAGAGGTGGGTCTTCAGGCTCTTTTTGAAGGTTTCGATGGTAGGCGAGAGTCTGATGTTTTGTGGTAGAGGGTTCCAGAGTAGGGGTGATACGCGAGAGAAATCTTGTATACGATTGTGGGAAGAGGAGATAAGAGGGGAGTAGAGGAGATCTTGTGAGAATCGGAGGTTGCGTGTAGGTAAGTACCGGGAGACAAGGTCACAGATGTATGGAGGAGACAGGTTGTGGATGGCTTTGTATATCATGGTTAGGGTTTTGTACTGGAGTCTCTGGGCAATGGGGAGCCAGTGAAGGGATTGACAGAGGGGAGAGGCCGGGAAATAGCGGGGGGACAGGTGGATTAGTCGGGCAGCAGAGTTTAGAATAGATTGGAGGTGATTATTTGTTAAGTCATACTTGTTATTGAATTAGAACACTTCTCTGGACTTTGACATGACATGATGTCCTTTTGCTAATAAAGTATGACTAATTCTTAGGTAGAAATAGAATCATAAATTACCAAAAAGGTAATGAATATTGATTAAGAGATGTTAGGATAAGTTACATTTTAACATTGATCAATAAGTAAAAATCTATACAGTGCCTTGCGAAAGTATTCGCCCCCCTGGAACTTTTCAACCTTTTCCCACATATCATGCTTGAAAACAAAGATACCAAATGTAAATTTTTGGTGAAGGTACACAATTGTGAAGGTGAAAGAAATGTATTGCTTTTTTTAAAAATTGTGGAAATTCAAAAACTGAAAAGTGGGGCGTGCAATATTATTCGGCCCCTTTAATGTAATACTTTGTTGCGCCACTTTTTGCTGCGATTACAGCTTCAAGTCCCTTGGGGTATGTCTCTATCAGTTTTGTACATCGAGAGACTGAAATTTTTGTCCATTTTTCCTTGGCAAACAGCTCGAGCTCAGTGAGGTTTGATGGAGATCGTTTGTGAACAGCAGTTTTCAGCTCTTTCCACAGATCCTCGATTGTATTGAGGTCTGGACTTTGACTTAGCCATTCTAACACCTGGATACGTTTATTTGTGAACCATTCCATTGTAGATTTTTCTTTAGGATCATTGTTTTGTTGGAAGACAAATCTCCGTCAAGTCTCAGGTCTTTTGCAGACTCAAACAGGTTTTCTTCAAGAATGGTCGTGTATTTGGCTCCATCCATATTCCCTGTCCCTGCTGAAGAAAAGCAGGCCCAAACCATGAAGCTGCCACCACCATGTTTGACAGTGGGGATGGTGTGTTCAGGGTGATGAGCAGTGTTGCCTTTAAGCCAAACATATCGTTTGGCATGGTTGCCAAAAAAGTCGATTTTGGTTTTATCTGACCAGAGAATCTTCTTCACATGTTTGGTGCGTTTCCCAGGTGGCTTGTTGCAAAATTTTAAATGCCATTTTTTATGGATATCTTTGAGAAATGGCTTTCTTTTTGCCACTCTTCCATAAAGGCCAGATTTGTGCAGTGTACGACTGATTGTTGTCCTCCTATGGACAGACTGTCCCACCTCAGCTTTAGATCTCGGCAGTTCATCCAGAGTGATCATGGGCCTCTTGGCTGCATCTCTGATCAGTCTTCCTTGTTTGAGATGAAAGTTTAGAGGGATGGCCGGGTCTGGGCAGCACGGTGGCTCAGTGGATATCACTGCAGCCTTGCAGCGCTGGAGTCCTGGGTTCTAATCCCACCTTGGACAACATCTGCAAAGAGTTTGTATGTTCTCCCAGTGTTTGCGTGGGTTTCCTCCGGGCACTCCTGTTTCCTCCCACATTCCAAAGACATACTGATAGGGAATTTAGATTGTGAGCCCCATCGGGGACAGTGATAATGTGTGCAAAACTGTAAATCGCTGCGGAATATGTTAGCGCTATATAAAAATAAAGATTATTATTGGTAGATTTCCAGGGGTAGGATACTCCTTCGATTTCAATATGATCACTTGTACAGTGCTCCTTGGGATGTATAAAAGTTTTGGAAATCATTTTGTATCCAAATCCGGCTTTAAACTTCTCCACGACAGTATCACGGATCTGCCTGTTGTGTTCCTTGGTCTTCATGATGCTCTGTGCTTCAAACAGAACCTTGAGGGTATGTGCACATGTAGAATGGTCCTCTGTGGATTTTTCCGCAGCGGATTTGATAAATCCGCAGGGCAGAAACACCAAGGTTACTTACGGGTAGCCGGTTTTTCCGGAGCCCATGACGGCACACCTGAGAGAGGGGATCCGCCCAGTCAGGACAGGAAACCCTACTGAAAATAAAAGGGCGGTACCTCTCCCTCGCTTCAGTTGGTTTTCAGAGCATGAGAGGCCCCCCTGGTTAGTACACATGGCAAATCCATCACCACATTATATTAACTAAACACACCCAAAACAATAGTGCACACCGAAGGGTGATAAAAGGGGGGGAATATACGGGTGCCGTCATGGGCTCCGGAAAAACCGGCTACCCGTAAGTAACCTTGGTGTTTTCCCTTCCCCCATGACGGCACACCTGAGAGAATTTTGTAGAATGAAACCTTTAGGGAGGGACCACCGCTTGGAGCACCCTTCTACCAAAGGTTAGGTCAGCAGAGGAGGAAAGGTCTAGCCGGTAGTGTTTGAAAAAAGTTGAGGGTGAGGACCAGGTAGCGGCCTTGCAAATTTGGTCAATTGATACCTCAGCTTTCTCTGCCCAGGAGGTAGCCACAGCTCTGGTGGAGTGAGCCTTGATGCCGTCAGGAACCGGAGTGCCACTTGCAGAGTAGGATAAACTAATGGCCTCCCTGATCCATCTAGCAATAGTACTTTTAGCTACCCCGCACCCTCTTTTGCTACCCTGAAAGGCTACGAATAGGGTTTGGTCTTTCCTCCACTGACTAGTCATAGACATGTAATGTAACATAGATCTTCTCACATCTAACATGTGGAACTTTTGTTCCCCTGGATTTTTAGGATTACTACAGAATGATGGTAAAGTAATCTCTTGACTTCTATGGAACTTTTGAACCACCTTGGGGAGATAAGCCGGGTCTGGTCTTAGAACAATTCTGTCATCAAAAACCTGAGTATAAGGAGGGCATATTGACAGGGCCTGTAAATCACTTACCCTACGTGCCGATGTTAAGGCTACTAGTAAAACTGTTTTAAGGGTAAGTAACTTAGGTGATAACTCCTGCAAAGGCTCAAAGGGCTGTTTAGTCAGGGCTTCTAAGACCAAATTTAGATCCCAAGGAGGGATTTTTGGGATAATGACCGGCCGAGATCTACTGCAAGATTTTATGAATCGTGAGACCCATCTATTTGAGGCAAGATTACAATTATATAGGGCCCCCAGGGCAGAAACCTGAACTTTAAGGGTGCTGGTTGCCAACCCAAGATGTAACCCTGCTTGCAGAAACTCTAAGATAGGACCTATAGGAGCCACCTCCCCCAATGGTTCACCCAGGAAGTCGAGGAATTTTTTCCATGTCCTACCATAGATCCTGGAGGTTATGGGTTTTCTGCTTTTCAACAGGGTGGAGATTAACCCTGGAGAGAATCCTTGGCGACTTAGTAACGCCCTCTCAAATTCCAGGCTGCGAGATGGAAGCCCTTCACCTGAGAGTGGGTCACTGGGCCCTGGGTTAGCAGGTCCGGAACCTCTGGCAGGATCCATGGGTCTGTTACCGACATCTGCCTTAGAAGGGAGAACCAAGGTCTCCTTGGCCAAAAAGGAGCTATGAAGATGATATTCGCCTGATCCTCTCTGATCTTCCGGATCACAGCTGGAATCATCACTATCGGGGGGAATGCGTAGGCCAGAGAAAACTTCCAAGGTATCAGTAGGGCATCTACTGCGAAGGGATGTTCTCTCGGATTCAAGGAGCAGAACCTCCTGACTTTTCTGTTGTGGGAGTTGGCGAACAAGTCTATCTCTGGTGTGCCCCAGGCTTGGACTATTTGTTGAAATATCTGGGGGTTTAATGACCATTCCCCCTGCTTTAAGCCTCTGCGACTCAGGAAGTCCGCTTGAGTGTTTTCTGTGCCTTTGATGTGCAATGCCGA
Source organism: Ranitomeya variabilis (assembly GCF_051348905.1). Lineage (NCBI taxonomy): Eukaryota > Metazoa > Chordata > Amphibia > Anura > Dendrobatidae > Ranitomeya > Ranitomeya variabilis. Next base: position 716,080,336 of record NC_135233.1, on the reverse strand, counting down.
CAGAGATGACAGGTGTTGTTCTGCTAGTTGAAAGAGTATGTTTGATGCCTGCATGAGGCCTTTGGACCTCGTTCCCCCCTGATGATTGACATACGCCACCACTGCTCGATTGTCCGTCAGGATTCGAGTATGGCGACCCCGGAGTAAAGGAAGAAAATGTCTTAGGGATTTCTCCACTGCCCACAGCTCTTTTTCGTTTGATCCATAGTTCTTTTCTCGTATGGACCAGGTCCCTTGTACAGAGTGAGACCTCAGGTGAGCCCCCCAACCTGTACCACTTGCGTCGGTCGTGATAATGTCTATGACCGGATTTTGCCACCGGACCCCCATTGTCAGGTGGTTTCTCACAGTCCACCAAACTAGGGAATCCCTTACGCCCAGGGAGAGACATAGATTTCCTTCTAAATGCCCTTTTAGTAGTCTTTGAGCTGAGAGAACTTCCCACTGTAGTTGTCTTAGGTGGAATTGTGCCCATTCTACTGCCGGAATACACGATGTTAACGAGCCTAGAAGGGACATTGCCTTTCTCAGAGTCATTGTCGGCTGGCGTATTGCTGTACTGGTCAGATTTATTATTTTGTCTACCTTGTTTTCTGGAAGAAGGCAGAGCTGACGTTCGGAGTCCAGTATTAACCCCAGGAAAGATTGTAATTTTACTGGCAGCAGTCTGGACTTGGGGATATTTATTATCCAACCCAGCTCCCTTAGAGTTGATGTTACCACTGATACTTGATGAGTGCAGTGGGACTCTGATCTTCCTATTACCAGGAAATCGTCCAGATATGGGACAATGACTACATCCCGGGACCGGAGGTATGACATAACCTCCACCATCACCTTGGTGAAAACCCTGGGAGCTGTAGACAGACCGAACGGAAGGGCTGTGTATTGATAATGTTTTATCTGGTTCTGGACATAGAGAGCTACTCTCAAATATTTCTGATATTCCGGATGTATTGGTATATGATAATACGCGTCTTTCAAGTCGATTACTGCCATGAAGCAGTGTTGGAAAAGGAGTTTTATGGTCGTATTTATAGACTCCATCTTGAAAGAGTAGTTCTCTATGGATTGGTTGAGTTTTCTCAAATTTATAATAGTTCTCCAAGAACCATCCGGTTTTTGGATCAAGAAGAGGGGGGAGTAAAATCCCTCTCTCTCCTCCCAAGCAGGAACCTCCTGAAGAACCCTTTTTTGGATGAGTCCCAAGACTTCGGTTTCTAGGGCAGATTGTTCCTGCAGAGACTTTCTTCGGGGAGTTATGATAAAGTTTCGTCTGGGTGGACAGGTGAATTTTATTTTGAGGCCGTCTCTGATGATATTTATGACCCAGGTACTGGGGGAGATGTTTACCCAGGCCGGAAAGAAGAGGGAGAGTCTTCCTCCCACTTCTGGCGTAATGTCATTGGGGGGATTTTTTGGCTGAAGTAGAGGGCCCTTTAAACATATAGCCTGAGCCTCTTTTATCCCTAAAGTCCCAGTTTTTCCTCTCCCCTGGGGGGCGACCTCTATTAAATCTTCTCCTCCGAAAAAAGGGTTTTTTGGACTCTTTAGGGATATTGGGAAAGCCTTTCTTTTTATCTCCTGCATGTTCCAGGATTTCTTCAAGCTTCTTCCCAAAGAGAAGTTGACCATCACATGGGATGGAGCACAGCTTGTGTTTAGATGGTAAATCCCCCGGACAACCTTTGAGCCAGAGGGCTCTTCTTGCCGCATTAGACAAGCTCGCTGCTCTGGCCGTTAGTCTTGCGGAATCTGCAGAAGAGTCTGCTAAAAAGGCTGCTGCTCCTTGCACTAAGGATATATTGGCAAGGATGTCGGTTCTGGGTACCTTGTCCCTTAGCTGATCCTCTATCTGCTGTAGCCAGACCATCAGAGCGCGGGCCGTACATGTTCCAGCGATTGCTGGCTTCAGGCCCCCCGCTGAGGCTTCCCAGATATGTCTGAGAAACCCATCTGCTTTTTTGTCAAGCGGGTCTTTAAGAACACCCGAGTCTTCTAATGGGAGGGATGATTTTTTTAAGCATTTGGCTACCGCTCCGTCAATTTTTGGGATCTTTTCCCAGGGTTCAGAGTCTTTATTCTCAAAGGGATATCTCCTTTTGGATGAAGAGGGCAAAGAACCCATTTTTTCAGGTCTTTTCCACTCTCTCGATTAATGCTTTTATTTTTGCATTAACTGGAAACGTGCGTTTCCTCCTCTCTTCTAAGCCACCAAACATGACATCCTCTAGTGACCTAGGGGTCTTCTCTTCTTTAAGGCCCATTGCAGACCTAACTGCTTTGACTAATTTGTCCACGTCCTCAGTGGGAAAGCATGGACGACCCCCTGAATCACTGTCCGAGGAGGAATCTGAAGAGTGGACCGAGGCTGGAGAAGTAGAGGGAGATCGGGATGTTTTATGACTCCCCTGTCTCTGAGAGGTATCCGACTCTGTAGATGCCTTACGGCTTCTCCCTCTTGGCTCGCTAAGGGCCAATTTCAAGGAGTCTTTAATTTCAGCCTGTATAATGGCTTTAAGGCTAGTGGCGAAATTAGGGGTTTCTTCTTGAATAGTCTTATTAATGCAGTCAGCACAGAGATCCTTCTGATACTGCACTGCAAGCGGGTTTTTACAAAGGGCACACTCTCGGTTCTTTGTTTTACCGGTAGCTTTCCTGGACCCCTAGTGATCAAAACAGAAAAATGGACCCTGTTACCATAAGGGATACATTCACGTAGATCACTCACCACCGCCGACAATCAAGGGTACCGATTTTGGAGGCTGGACAGATGCACGTGAAGCGTCCCTCCTGGACACCGACGAATCTTGCCGGACGGAACGACCACTGTTTCTACCACTTGAGCGGCTGCTCCTGGTATGCTGGTGGCTCGGCAAGGCATCTGGTGAGAGCTCCTGCTGCTGTTGCTGTTGTGAAAGCGGCTGCTGCAGCTGCTCTTGTTGTCCTACTTCCATGGTGAAGTTTTTGGACATGAGCGCGTCTTCTGTGGTCTACCACCCTTTTATGGGGGGACCACTGCACTCCCCGCCTCTCCGGTGCCCAGTAATGGCCCCTCCCCCTCTCTGCCATGCCGCCGGAGTCTTCATTCACCGGCCGGCGTTTTCTTCATGGGCGCCGCCATCTTGGATCCGGCGCCTGCCTCCGACGCCACACGGGCACGCCCATTCCCAGCGTGCCTAGCGTGTGACGTCAGAAGAGCGACCCGGAAGCGGCCGCCGCGCCTGGACGCCGGCAGAGAGGGGAGGGCGGCGTGGCAGCCATGGAAGGAACCCGGTCCTCCAACCATGCTGCGCAACGCCCGCACGGACGCAGTGACCCGGGGGGACCTGCGGACGGCGCCTCCAGGACCCGAACCTCCGACGCACAGGCGCTGCCTGTTCTTCCACGCCGGGACGGGACCTGGGTAAGTTGAACCGCCGTGTTCAGTACAAGGGTCCCTGTCAGGACAGGAAACCCAACTGAAGCGAGGGAGAGGTACCGCCCTTTTATTTTCAGTAGGGTTTCCTGTCCTGACTGGGCGGATCCCCTCTCTCAGGTGTGCCGTCATGGGGGAAGGGAAAATACTGCGTTTTTCCTGCGGATTTACCGCGTTTTTTTGTGAGGATTCCACTGCGATTTTACAACTGCGGTTTTCTATTATGGAGCAGGTGCAAAACGGCTGCGGATTCCGCACAAAGAATTGACATGCTGCGGAATGTGAACTGCTGAGTTTCCACGCGTTTTTTTCCACAGCATGGGCACAGTGTTTTCAGTTTCCCATAGGTTTACATTGTACTGTAAAACTCATGGGAAACTGCTGCGGACCTCCAGCTGCGGATACGCAGCAAAATCCACATCGTGTGCACATAGCCTGAGACTATCACAGAGCAGGTGCATTTATACATAGACTTGATTACACACAGGTGGATTTTATTTATCATTAGGCATTTAGGACAACATTGGATCATTCAGAGATCCACAATGAACTTCTGGAGTGAGTTTGCTGCACTGAAAGTAAAGGGGCCGAATAATATTGCACGTCCCACTTTTCAGCTTTTGAATTTCCACAAAAATTTAAAATAACCAATACATTTCATTCAACTTCACAATTGTGTTCCACTTGTTGTTGAGTTTTCACCAAAACTTTACATTTGGTATCTTTATGTTTGATGCATGATATGTTGGAAAAGGTTGAAAAGTTCCAGGGGGCAGAATACTTTTGCAAGGCACTGTATAAGTATCGTATATACTCGAGTACAAGTAGAGTTTTTCTGCACATTTTTGCTCTGAAAAAGCTCCCCCTCGGCTCATACTCAAGTGAGGGTCCAAGAAGATTGAGGGGGAGCGGCAGAGAAGCAGGTCAAAAGGAGGCAGGAGCCGGCTGCTGTGGCCAAAGCCTGTGACCGCTGCTAAAGAGATGAATATTCACTGCCCTCCACACCATGCATCCTGATACATACGGCTCCCCTCAGCCATTTTTTAGGCTGGGGGGGAAATTTCCATGCCCCCTTACCAGCCCCCAGCTGTCTGCTTTAGCTTGGCTACTTAAAAAAAAAAAAAAAAAAAAAAAGGAAAAAAACATTTCCTATCTCCCCAAAATTTGGGATGAGCCTAATGGTCCAGTGGCTCTATGAACATTAGATTGGTGCTGCATTCCAACTCCTTTCAAGGTATTCCTCAAGGGAAAGGAAACCAGGGGTTTTAAACCCCCATTCTGATAGGTGGTGGTGTTTCTAGTAATGGGACCTCAGAGATCAGAATCACAACATATTCTGTGCACAGGCAATAAATGTTCATATAAAAATTAATGACAGGATTTTTCTGTTAAAAAAGTTCAATGACAAATTAAAGACATGTCCGATAAAAGCTTGGTATTGACAAAAGGCAGCCTCCTAAATCATACATTCACCTTCTAAAGCTTACCTTGATTCATCATGACCAAGCTTCCTGTCAGCAGGGCTACACAGTTAGTAGGCTGATGGTTGTGAAGATATTGAAATCCCCATCCTCTCCTGTAAGAGGTTTCATACATGGTCCCTGAAGCATTAGCGATTACTTCAATAAACCGCTCTTTCTGGTGTCTAGAAAGAAAGTCGTACAGAAAGTCATAAGCAGTGGCAAAGCCTACGAGGGAGTGTGCCAAGGGAACCTCATCCCACGGAGCATCCTTCACCAACCTACAAAACAAATAGACAGCATATGGGTTACTTTTATCATTATTACATATGAATAATACAAAGTATGTAAGGGTTAAATTTATGCAAATTACACAAAGTAAAATGTGCCAGTCATAGGATGCATAATAAATGCATTGAAACAAAGCTTCATCTTATAGATCTAATTTAAACTATTGTATGTAAAAGCAGTTTTCCATATTTTTGCTCCCCTTCCCAGAGCCACAACATTTTGAGTCATAATGACCATGTGAGGACTTGTTTGAGGGACAAGTTGTACTTTTAAACAAACACCACTAGTTTTAACGTATGGTGTACTGAAAAGGAAAAAAAAAAAAAAAAAAAAAGTCTCGTTACCAAGGTGCCACACAAGAAACATCTCATGACCAGTAAGCTGTCTCAGGACCTTCACAACCTTAGGCCTGTTTCACACGTCAGTGGCTCCGGTACGTGTGGTGACAGTTTTCTCACGTACCGGAGACACTGACTTCACATAGACACATTAAAATCAATGTGTCTCTGCACATGTCAGCGTGTTTTCACGGACCGTGTGTCCGTTTGAAAAACACGGAGACATGTCAGTGTTCGTGGGAGCGCACGGACCAATTAAAGTCAATGGGTCCGTGTAAAACACGTACCGCACACGGATGCTGTCCGTGTGCAATCCGTGTACCATGCAGGAGACAGCGCTACAGTAAGCGCTGTCCCCAGCTTGTGGTGCTGAAACCCCCATTCATTTCTGCTCTCCAGCAGCGTTCACTGGAGAGAAGGAATGAAAAATCGTAGTTACTTACCGATAACGGTATTTCTCTGATCCCATGATGGCACCACGGAGAGAGGGGTCCGCCCCCAGGGACAGGAAACCTACAGGTGAAAAAGGGCGTACCTCTCTCCCACATCAGTTGGTTTACAGAGCCTTTATACAGAACTTCAGCTGCAACTCAACATTTGCACAAATTAAAACTTAACCAATTTTACTTAACAGAAGCACCGTGACTAAGCTAATGACTAATACATTATAATGTGCACACCTGTGTGTGAAAAGGGAGGGAATATACAGGTGCCATCATGAGATCAGAGAAATACCGTTATCGGTAAGTAACTACGATTTTCTCTATCCCCCATGATGGCACCACGGAGAGATTTGCATAGATTGTAACTCTTAGGGAGGGACCACTGCCTCTAGAACCCTTCGCCCAAAAGGTGAGATCTGAGGAGGTCAAGTCTAAGCGGTAATGTTTGAAAAATGTAGACTGGGAAGACCAAGTGGCAGCTCTACATATCTGTTGTATTGATGCGCCAGCTCTCTCCGCCCAGGATGATGCCACTGCTCTGGTGGAATGGGCTTTAATATTCTCCGGAATGGTCGCCCCACATGATGAGTAGGATAGAGTGATGGCATCCCTTATCCACCTCGCCAGCGTGGCTTTTGATGCTTTCTGTCCCTTCCGTGGACCCTGGAAGCAGATAAACAGAGCCCTATCCTTCCTGCACTCCCTAGTGGCTGACAAATATTGGACCAGACACCTTTTTACATCTAGGGTATGCAGTGTTTTTTCCCCCTCATTTTTGGGGCTGGGACAAAAGGAGGGCAAAGAGATCTCTCTTGGGTTCTATGAAATTGCGATGACATTTTAGGCAGGTAGAGTCCTTCTTAAGACTGACCCAGCCCATCTTCGAGAATCTGAGTAAAGGGTGGGTATGCAGACAGCGCTTGTATATCGCTAACACGACGGGCCGAGGTTAAGGCTATCAGGAGTGTGGTTTTTAGAGATACAATTTTTAAAGAAGCGTCTGCGAAGGGCTCGAAGGGAGGTTTGGTTAGAGCATTTAGTACAAGGTTTAGGTCCCAGGGAGGAGAGGTATGGAGGGGAATAGGCCTGGATCTACTTGAAGCTCTAATGAACCTCATGATCCAGCGACTTCTGGCTAGATCACGGTTGTACAGAGCCCCCAAGGTTGCTACTTGGACCTGTTGGGTCTGCTCCGGATACTGACATGAATTTTTTCCACACTTTCCCATATATTTTGGTGGTTACAAGTTTCCTACTCTGCAGTAGAGTTGATACTAGATTGGGGGAGAAACCCTTATCGCTTAGTAGCTTCCTTTCAAAAGCCAAGCTGTCATGTGTAGGATCTTTACATTGGGGAGGAAAACTGGTCCCTGGGATAACAGGTTCGGAGTGTCTGGTAGGACCCAAGGGCTTGATATGGACATTTTCCTTAGCCACGAAAACCATATTCTGCGTGGCCAGAATGGAGCTATTACTATCACTGTTGCTCCCTCCTCCCGAATCTTCCTCAGTACTAAGGGAATGAGTGATATCGGGGGAAATGCGTAAGTGAGATGACAGTTCCAGGGAATTGTGAAGGCGTCTAACGCTACTGTGCCCCCCCCAGGGATCGATTGAGCAGAATGTCTCTACTTTCTTATTTTGACTGCTCGCAAACAAGTCTATTTCTGGAAGCCCCCAACGTTTTATGATCTGGTTGAACACTGATTGTTTTAGCTCCTACTCCCCTTGTTTTAAAGCATGTCCTGCTCAAGAAATCCGCAGTTCGGTTTTCTGAAGCCTTTATGTGGAGAGCTGTCAGGGATTTTAGATTGTGTTCTGCTATGTGGAATATGGATTGGGTCACTCCCATTAACGCCCGAGACCTGGTGACCCCTTGGTGGTTTAGGTATGCTACCACTACTTGGTTGTCTGAAAAGACTTTTACGTGATGGGAGCAAATGAGATTTAGAAAGTGCGTTAGGGCCAGTTTTACTGCTAACAGTTCTTTCATGTTTGAAGAAGCTAGTTGTTGATTTTGGCTCCAATTCCCCTGTGCCAATTGATCGTCTATGTGTGCTCCCCACCCCCAGGGGCTTGCGTCCGTTGTTAGGATTTTTTCCGTCGGTAGTGCCCAAGGAACCCCTTTGGTTAAATTCACTGGGTCTGCCCACCATAGTAGGGAGTGTATTGTGTTTGACGAAATACTTAATCGCCGTCTAAATTTCCACGCAGAGACATGCTTGAATCTAATGTTTCCCATTGCAGGTCCCGGGTGTGACATTGTGCCCACTGTACTGCTGGGATACAGGCGGTCATAGATCCCAACAGGGACATCGCTTTTCTTAGAGTAGTGACCGGGGATGTTGTCATCTGTAACACTGTCATTTTTTGGATCTTTCCCTGTGGAAGATAGCATTTCTGCGTGGTTGAGTCTAGGACTATCCTCAAGTATTCCTGTACTTGGGTTGGCACTATTCTGGATTTGGGTATGTTCAGTAGCCAACCTAGACTCGTCAGTGAAGCCATGACCATCTCCAACTGTTGTTTGCAATGTTGGGATGAAGTTCCTACCACCAAGAGATCGTCCAGATAGGGAACTATTAGAACATTCTGTTCCCGTATATGGGCCATTACCTCGGACATTATTTTTGTGAACACCCGTGGTGCGATGGCTAACCCGAATGGGAGAGCCATGAACTGGTAGTGTTTTACTTCCCCCTGGATAGTCACTGCCAGTCTGAGGTATTTTTGATGGTTGTTGTGGATAGGCACATGGTAATACGCGTCTCGTAAATCTAGAACGGTCATGAAGCACAAGGGAAAGAGCATCTTTACACAAGATTTTATGGTCTCCATTTTGAAATGTTGAATCTCGAGGAAATGGTTTAATCTTTTGAGATTTATGATCCTGTGCGATCCGTCCGGCTTTTTGCTGAGGAAGAGGGGGGAGTAGAAGCCCATGCCTTTTTCCTGGTTGGGGACTTCTTGTAACACTCCCTTCTGAATTAAGTTCACAATCTCTTCCTGCAGAGCTGACTGTTCGTGTGATTGTCTCTGAGGTGTTATCATGAAGGAATTGCCGGGAGGGGTGTGGAATTTCAGTTTGAGACCTTCTCTTATGTTTAGTATCCAGGTACTGTTTGAAATTTTTTCCCAGGCTGGAAGAAAACAGGCCAATCTCCCTCCGACCTGGGGAATACCTTCATTGTGATTTTTTTTTTATTGTCGGCGGGGGGCTTGTTGAATATGAAGCCTTTCTTATTTCTTCTATCCTCCCAACCATCTTTGTTCCCTTTTGGGGGTTTTCTCCGCATGAACTTTCTGCTCCGAAAAGGACGCCTGTAGGACTGATTGGGGAACCCGGGAAAAGATTTCTTCTTATCCCCGGCTTTGTCTAGGCTGTCATCCAATGTTGACCCGAATAAGAACTCGCCTTCACATGGTATTGAGCATAATTTGGTTTTGGTTTGCAAATCCCCTGGCCAGCATTTTAGCCACAGAGCACGTCTTGCGGCGTTTGAAAAGGAAGCTGACCTAGCCACCAGTCTGGCTGAATCAACTGATGCGTCGGCCAAAAATGCTGCTGCACCTTTCATAACGGACACTGACTTTTGAATTGTCTCTCTTGAGACCTTTTCTTTTAGTTGGGAATCTAAGTGCTCGAGCCATACCATTAAAGCACGGGCAGTGCAGATGGCCGGTTTTAATCCACCTCCTGCTGCTTCCCAGGAGTTTTTTTTTTTAAGAAAGTCTCGGCTTTTTTGTCCATCGGGTCCTTTAAGGTATCCATGTCTTCGAATGGCAGGGCGAATTTAGAGGCCTTTGCTATGGCCACATCCAATTTTGGCGCCTTACTCCAGGATGAGCAGGCTGGGTCGTCGAAGGGGTATTTTCTCTTAGGGGTTAAGAGAAATTTTTTGTCAGGTTTCTTCCATTCTCTTTTAATTAGGGAGTGAATCTTTTCGTTTATTGGGAACGCTCTCCTTTTCTTTTGTTCCAGACCACTGAACATGATATCCTGCGCCTTTTTTTTTTTTAGGGCGTTCGTCTACCAGACAGATTGTTGCCCTGACGGCTTTTACGATGGCGTCTGTCTCTTCAATAGGGAAGCAACTGCGTCCCCCTTCTGAAGATAGCGAAGAGGATTCGGAATCTGATGAATCACTAGAATCAGATATTTCGCTTCCCGACTCGTCTATACTGGATTCAGGGGACCTATGGCTTGATTTGCGTTTTTTTTTTGAGGTCTTAACGTCCCTAAGGGCGCTTTCCACCTGGCTCCTTTTAATGATTAAGTTAGAAGCAAACGCCGGGGATTCTTCCTGAATTGTTTTTTCTATGCAATTGCTGCATAGCTTTTTCTCCCATGAGGAAGGTAACTCTTCCGGGCATATAGCACATCCCTGTGCTTTGATTTGGTTATGCATTTCTTTCCCTAAAAGAAAAGAGTGACCTTGTATTAAACTCAGGACGTTTACGTAGATCACTCACCTTCCTGTGAACCAGAGATACCGTCTCGGGCCTGGGAACTATATCCACCGCTGGATTCGTCACAGGTCGTGCGGTTTTCGCAGAAGCTCGGCTGCGTTGTGATCCTGAGCATCCGCTGCTGCTGCGCTGCTGGGAGGAAGCGTTTCCTTTGCGCTGATTCTGTGTGCGCTGGTGCCGCTGTACCTGCGCTTGCTCAGGAGATAGCTGTATGATCTCCTGTGCATCTTGCTGCTCCTGGTCGCTCATAGTCTCCACACTGTTTTCAGTGAGAATAGCTGAGCAGCGATTCCAGGCTGCTCAGCCGTTTATATTTCCCGCTCGCAGCGCCTAACTTCCGGTTTTCCAGGCTCCTGCACTGACCCGGAAGTGCTCCCGCCGCGCCTGCGCACTAATTTGCGGCCAGTCTCGCGCGCCATTCCTCTGCTGCGCTCCCTGCTAGTCGCCGGCTCCTGGGGCCCGCCGCCGCCTTTATTGGAGGTACACCTGCCGGTGGCCGCCGCCACCATCCTCCAGTGCCCCTCGGCGTCTCCTGCCGATGCCCGCCTGCATACCTGCTTCTGCCTCGGCGGCGAAGGCGCCGGCGTTCCCTCTGTCCCGCGTGTCCGGCCTCCAGCTTCACCGGTATCTCGTCTGGGACCCCATGGATCGGTAGCCGCCGCTACCCCCATGCGCCGCGGTACGGAGGCTATCTTGGTGACCGCCGTCACCTGCCTCCTTCCTCCCCCTTTTTTTTTTTTCTGGGGAAGACAGACTTGATCCTTACTCCCCATTTCACCTGTAGGTTTCCTGTCCCCGGGGGCGGACCCCTCTCTCCGTAGTGCCATCATGGGGGGATAGAGAAAATCATTGTTTTTTTATTTTTTTTGTGGTTGAAATAGAGTTCCCGGTAACCAACCCCCTCCCAACCCCTGTGCGCCCGCCGGAAATAAAATACTCACCCAGCTCCCTCGATGCTTCCTCTCAGCGCCGCAGCTTGTCCTGTATGAGCGGTCACATGGTACCGCTCATTACAGTGATGAATATGTGGCTCCACCCCTATGGGAGGTGGAGCCGCATATTCATCACTGTAATGAGCGGCACCACGTGACCGCTCATACAGGACAAGCTGCGGCGCTGAGAGGAAGCATCGAGGGAGCTGGGTGAGTATTTTATTTACAGCGGGCAGGCGCTGGTTACCGGGAACTTTATTTCAACCGCAAAAAAAACAAAAACAATGATTTTTCATTCCTTCTCTCCAGCGAACGCTGCTGGAGAGAAGAAATGAATGGCGGCTTCAGCACCCAAAGCAGGGGACAGCGCTTACTGTAGCGCTGTCTCCTGCACGGTCCGTGTGGTACCCAGTCGGCACACGGCTGCCACACGTGTGCTACACTGATGTGCCACGTGAGCACATGGACACGGATAGCTCCGGTACAGATTTTTCCGGTACCGGAATTTTCTGGACGTGTGAGACTGGCCTTACTGTTGCAAAACATACTGATGTCATTACAGACGAAATTCTAAACTACTGAAGATTTGTCCAAGAGCCAATGACCTCCTGTGTAGAGCTACAGAAAGACCTGGAATCGGCAGATGCATTTAACCTCCATGGCCTGTATGAACGCTCACCACACAAGACACCATTGCGAAACAAAAAGCATGTTCAAGCACATTTACAATTTTGTCAACAGCATTTAGACAAGCCTGTGAAATACTGGGCGAATATATTCTGGTCCGATGAAACCAAAATTGAACTCTTTGGATGCCATAATACACACCATGTTTGGAGGCCAAAAAAGCACCGAATAGCACCCCAAATACACCATACCAACATTGAAGTTTGGAGGTGGGAACATCATCATGGCGTGGGGCTGTTTTTCAGGATATAACACTGGCAAACTTCAGGTATTTGAAGGAAGGATGATAAAGATTAAACGAGGATGGACATTTCAGCAAGAAAATGATCCAAATCCACAAAAGCTCAATGGGTTTCAGAGAAACAAAATAAAGCTGCTAGAATGATGGGCATGAGATTAATTATGCATCTCATGTCCAGGGCATGCTGGGATTATGGTAAATATCTGATAACAGGAATCAAGCAAGCTCAACATGAAACAGACTTTTGTAGAACAAACAAGCTATTTCGACATTGAATATGTTACATTTAAATTTAGTCAAAACTAGTTTATTTTTTTAACTGGACATTAGAATAACTACATTTTCATATAACAACATATCTAATAGCTCATAATCAAGCAATATTAAAGGTTTTTACTCACAAGCGTCATTCAGAACATCTGTGCTAGTAACTGACAGCACAGCATACATGAACAGGGCGATATCTCATCAACGAATAAGGCTACGTGCCCATGAACAGGAATAGCAGCATTGTGGACTCTGGTATTTTCCCTGCGTTTAAAATGCTGCGTTCTACATTGCAAGCACAGTTGATGGGGATTTCTAGAAATCCTATGCATACTGCGCTTCTATTTAATGCTGCATAAACTCAACTGCGGTGCAGGTTTACGAGTCGCAACATGTACATTTCTGTATCAGAGAGGCTTGTCTCCGCTGTGTATTTTCAACAACAGCATGTCATTATACGTGGTAAATCCGCATGTTCCCAAGCACAAGAGTGCGGTAATTAGAACGCTGCAAAAAAGCGTTCAAAACGCTACGGCACATGGACGGACATTACCATATTACATCTAATAGAAAAACATGGTAGTTTAGCTGAGATTGCAATATAACTCAACTGATTAGCCAGTAGAGATACTGAACATACGATGCAAGTATGAGTGCAATCACAGGTAAACCGTTATGTTTTTAGTAGCTGTAATATGGTAATTATGTCTGTTAATCATTGACGAGATTTTGATGGTATTCACCCTGTTCGTGTACCTACTTTGTAGGTTTCTTGTCACGGGGTTGCCACGACAGACGTGCCAGAAGACCTCAGCATGTGATTTCTCCTACTCCTGTACGGACTAGAAGAACTTCACCTTCATATTAAAAAGGTGCAGGTTTCTTCTTGCAGTGCAGGGGTTAATCTCCGTTGAGAGCTCCTAGAAGCTTTCCTGGACTCCAGCAAGTAAGCATTGCCAGAGTTAGCTTCATTGCTGCATGGTTCAGGAGTTGGGTGAATTTAAGGCTGTTGATAGGAGGAGTGTCTGCACAATACAAGAACCTATTTTGGTTTTTCCCATCCTTCACTACCCAGCGTCTCCCTTTTTTTTTGCAAGTGCATTTTAATGTATGATTGAGATTTTCTTTTCTCCGGGGAACAGGTATAGCTAGGGTACCCCTAGCATTAGGGACAGGGAAGGAGAAGGAGTCTGGGGCATTGCTTGCTTAGACATTATGCTCAGAAAACTTTAGTTAAAAATTTGGTTCCCTCATCGCCCTGAAACGCTGTTCAACATATTTTGCAGTTTTTTTTTTTTTTTAGTTCCATGTATAACATCTGTTGGGGTCACAGTCTCCACCTTCAAACAGATTGAACATGATGAGAAAGCAAGGAATCAGCTGCAACTCAGACCTCCTCTTCATGTTCAATCCATAAGCCAGAGACAGTGACGCCAGTGATGATTGGGCAGTGGGCAGTGGGCATCACGTGTCAACACCGCACAAGAGCTCCAGGACCCAGAATGCGGACACCGCAGGAACAGCGCTAGCATGAGGTGCGAGTTTATTTATTTATTAAGTAGTTTATATTGGTGCCGAACATTTATTTCAAGAAGGGGTTGAGTGAAGAGAAGCGCTATTAGCACTCAATCTCTTTACCCCATAAATGAGAGGTTGAGCAACCTCTTCTCTATTGCAAAGTTTTCACATTGATGTCAAGTCCATGGATTAAAATTTCAAGACCTGCATGCACATATAAAAAGAAGCAGATTCTGTTTACCAGCTAGGTGTTAATTGGGGTATGTCCCTACACATCAAGATACTGTCTAATTAGTGCTGACAATGTCAAATGCTACAGACATACCCTTTTGGAATTACAAACTGAAGTAGTGTGAAAAAAGCTGCTCCATACAGAGGCAACTGTAAGGGCATGCATATAAAAAAAAAAAAAAAAAAAAAAAAAAGGAGGGAGAGAGCGCAAGAGGACGGATCCGGCATTTGCTAAAATGGAGGCATATGGCGCCGCATCCGTCCAATGATCTCTCTCATCGCTGTCAGTTTTCTCCGGCCGCCAGGAAAACAATTTGACAGATCCACAAAAATGAATGACCTATTCTGACTAACAGGACAGAAGATGCTTAGAATCAAGTTATGCAAACTAAATGCTAATGTAAGTACAAACTCGTGTGCCCTTTCCTGCTTGGGCTGCTTTCACACAGTTTTTTGCCATCAGGCATAATCCGGCGAATTTTGGAATAAAACAGATCCGGCAAAAGTTGCTGCCGGATAGTTTTTTGTTTTTTTTTTCCTCTTTCAGACTTGTATTAGTGATGGATTGCTATGGATGGCCTCACATTTCATCCGTTTTTCGCTGGATCTGTCAAATTGTTTTCCTGGTGGCCGGAGAAAACGGACAGCGACGAGAGAGATCATTGGACGGATCTGGCGCCATAGGCCTCCATTTTAGCAAATGCCGGATCCGTCCTGATGAAGGCAAAAGAGCCGAAATGCGCGTTGGGGAGGATGCCATCCAGGAGCCCGGGATCCATAGATCGACTGAGTGAACATTTACATCCAATCCTTCCTCCTTCATCATTTTCTCTTACTGTCTCCACTACAGTACTACCGTATATACTCGCGTATAAGCCGAGATTTTCAGCCCAAATTTTTGGGCTGAAAGTGCCCCTCTCGGCTTCTACTCGAGTCACGGTCGGCGGGTGAGGGGGGAGAGGGCGCTGAGGCATACTTACCTGCTTCCGGGGCTCCTGGCGCTCCCCCTGCCCGTCCCATGGTCTCCGGGTGCCGCAGCTCTTCCCCTGTTCAGCGGTCACGTGGGACCGCTCATTAGAGAAATGAATATGGACTCCACTCCCATAGGGGCGGAGCCGCCTATTCATTTCTCTAATCAGCGGTAACGGTGACCGCTGATAGAGGAAGAGGCTGCGGCACCGAAGACCAGCTGTCTGGGGGAAGGAGCGGGACGCCGGGAGCAGGTAAGTATTACATATTCACCTGTCCGCGTTCCACCCGCCGGGTGCCGCTCTGTCTTCCCGGCGTCTCTCCGCACTGACTGTGCAGGTCAGAGGGCGCGATGACGCATATAATGTGCGCGCCGCCCTCTGCCTGATCAGTCAGTGCAGAGAGACGCCGGGACGGGACGCTGAGGAGCTGCAAGCAAGAGAGGTGAGTATGTCTTATTATTTTTATTGCAGCAGCAGCAGCAATGGCACAGCTTTCTATGGGGCAATAATGAACGGTGCAGAGCACTATATGGCACAGCTATGGGGCAATAATGAACGGTGCAGAGCACTATATGGCACAGCTATGGGGCAATAATGAACGGTGCAGAGCACTATATGGCACAGCTATGGGGCAATAATGAACGGTGCAGAGCACTATATGGCACAGCTATGGGGTCATAATAAACCGTATGGAGCATCTATTTTTATTTTTGAAATTCCCCGGTAGCTGCTGCATTTTCCACCCTAGGCTTATACTCGAGTCAATAAGTTTTCCCAGTTTTTTGTGGCAAAATTAGGGGGGGGTCGGCTTATACTCAGGTATATACGGTATTTTATTTTTTGTCACTATGTGATCAGGTATCACATCTAAATGTTTTGTATGTGTTGAGTAATGGTGGTTTTAGGATTTTGACAGGCACTGGTTATTTCACAGTTTTTACGTTATTGTAGGTTTATACTCACTTTATTTATGCTGTTTGATAATTTATTGTTTGTTTATCAGTGAGACAATAGTCTGATATTTTAGTGTTCACCCACATTACTGAGTGTGATCACTTATTATTTTCTCACAATTCTGTGGTTTATTTAATCATATGTACAATTCTTGCCTCCTGGATATACGTCCCCGTTGTCTTATGAATACAATATTTTTATACCATGTAGATTAAGGCACTGTGGCCTAAAAGCTATATTTGCATTGGTTTCTTTTTCCCTTTAAATTGTTGTTTTTACCTGATATTTTATACAAATAAAAATTATTTTATACTGGACTTCTGGTCGGTTTTCTGGTTATCCTTTGCTTTTAATATTGTATTCTCAGACTGTCCGGCTCACTAGCAGTCTATATCCTGCGGAAAATTATAGTATATTATTTTCTTTTATTACTTTCCCACCACATTTACTGTGAGCGTTCTTTTGGTTTATTTATTGACATTCTTAACTATCGTCAGAAGAGCTAAAGATTTAGGGTATGTGCACACGTTGCGGATTCTCTGCGGATCCGCAGCGTTTTTTGCAGTGCAGAAACGCTGCAGATCCGCAATTGATTTACAGTACAATGTAAATCAATGAGAAAAAAAAAAAAATGCTGTGCACACTTTGCGGAAAATCCGCTGCGGTTTAAAAGAAGTAGCATGTCACTTTTTTGTGAATCTGCAGCGTTTTTGTACCCATTCCATTATAGAAAACCGCAGGGGTAAAAAACGCAGCAAATCCGCAAGAAAACCGCAGCAAAAACGCAGGTGCGTTTTCTGCCAGGAGAGACAGAATCCGCACCAGAAATTCCTAAGCCTAATCCGCAACGTGTGCACATAGCCTTAGTGCAGAATTGGTGCAGAACTGCAGCAGATTTTTCTGCTGCAGAACTGCACTGTGATTTACAGTACAATGTAAATCAATGTGAAAAAAAAAAAAAAAAAAAGCTGTGCACATGGTGCAGAAAAATCTGCGCAGAAACGCTGCAGATTTCAAAGAAGTGCATGTCGCTTCTTTTGTGCAGTTCTGCAGCGTTTCTGCACCCCTCCATGATAAAAATCTGCACAGAAACTACACCTGCGTTTTCTGTCCAGAGATGCAGATTTAGTGCAGAAAATTCTGCACCACATTTCCTACGTGTGCACATAGCCTAAAGGCATGCTGTATCGCATGATCTCCCTGCATCTCCGCTCTCCATTCGGCGGACCGTAGGTCGCTTTGAGCCTGCGACCTACAGAACTGTGAAGAGCACCAGCCGAGGTGGGGAGGGTACAGCATGATGTCCTGGTGTGCATTGGTGCTATGACACATTGGTCTTCTGCATATTGCTTGTGGATTTGTCAGGATCCTGGATTAGATGAGAAAATTTTTTATTTTTTTTTAATTAAAAAAAAAATAAAAATAATTAACTATTAACTTGTAGTGCGACTGTGGGGACATCAAAATATTGGAGACACTCATACAGTGCAGGGATTACTATGGGAGCAAATGGAAGAATAATTTGTGTTGAGGAGGGGTCATCGTACTGTGCTATTTTCAGGAGGGGAGAAAGTGGACCACATCATAATGTGTTTTGGGGAAATTGTGCACACTCTTTTCTAGGGCACTTACACAGGGCATTAATATTTTCTGGGGGCAATTTTACCATATACAGGGCACAAAAGGAGACAATTTTACTTTGTAATAAGGAGCACAGTGGTGGGCATTGTGTGGGACAGTAAGGGGAGCCAAACAGCAGGTGCAGTAATAAGGACACATACAGCAGCAGTGGCTCAGCATTAGGGCTTGTACCCATCACCATGAAAAAAAAAAAAAAAAGGTAGATTTCAGTCCAGAAAAGTCTGACGAGTGTCACGCGAGCACAAGCAGTTGTTAATACTAGTGATAAGCGAATATACTCGTTACTCGAGATTTCCCAAGCACTCTCGTGTGTCCTACGAGTATTTAAAGGTGCTCGGAGCTTTAGTTTTCAACACTGCAGCTGAATGATTTATATCTGTTAGCCAGCATAAGAACATGTGGGGGTTGCCTGGTTGCTAGGGAATCCCCACATGTAGTCAAGCAGGCTAACCGATGTAAATCATCCAGCTGCGGCGAAGAAAACTAAATCTCCGAGCACAAAAAAAAAAAAAAAAAAAAACTTCGAGGACATCTCGAGTAACGAGTATATTCACTCATCACTAGTTAATACCCATCATCTGGAATTGCTCTATGTAGTTTACAGTTTTTCAAGGAAACATTCTTCAAGAGAAAAAACTGCTGCTGCTTTTTTATATTTTATTTCAGTTGTGTGTAGTTTACAGAGCAGGTTTTTTTTTGTGTGTTTTTTTTTTTTTTAAATAAATTCATTTGATATCACCCCCTATGTCCTTCGAAAAGCCAGCAATTTATTCGTTTTTTGGTGTCCCTCATTTTAAATAACCGGGAAAGGCTATGTATACAGCTGTGAGCTGATATTAATAGCCTGGGAGGCTCCTTGGGTATTACCCCCTTCCCAGGCTATAAGCATCAACACACACACACACCACATGTACAGCAAGCTAAACAAGCACTGTACTAATTCCATATGTGACTGACCTCTTTACATCTACTATATGTGTATATATCCAATCTATTCTTTCGGGTCACGCTGACAGAAGTAAAAATTGGATGGCACTCACATGGACCTCAGGTGAGCTGTGACTCGTAGATTTAGGCTATGTGCACACGCTGCAGATCCACAGCGGTTTTGATGCTGCGGATTCGCAGTTTTCTCATGAGTTTACAGTACCATGTAAACCTATGGAAAACAAAATCCGCAGTGCCCATGCTGCGGAAAAAAAAAAAAAAAAAAAAGCGTGGAAATTATTTGTGCGGATTCCGCTGCGCGTTACACCTGCTCCATAATAGGTATATTACAGGTGTAAATCTGCAGGTGGAATCCGCACAAAAACCCACAGTAAATCTGCAGTGCGGTTTTCCTGCGGATTTACAAAAACAGGTGCGGAAAAATCCGCAGACATCCCACCTACGTGTGCACATACCCTAACATTGGTCAGAGTGCAAAGTTTTTATTGGAGGAAAAGTATAATAGAAACGTCACCGCTTCTGCATTTATCACCCACTCCTGGTTTTGGCTTACAGATACGGAGGTAAAATACTGACCTAATACTGAACTTGTGAATGTGGCCTTAGGGTACTAGTAGAATGAGAAGTTATGCAGGTTGGGAAGTGAGGAGGCCGATGCTGGATATGTGAAGTGAAATGCGACTTTGTTGTAATCTCTTTAGACAAGTTATGGCTGGAAGAAACTGTTAGGTCATTCTGGGTCAATTTGAAAAGATGTGAAGAGTGAAGGACAGCTGTAAGGAACTATCTGTAACCTTATATTTTCTGCAGGACTGGTATCTACCACAATTTTGTCACTTTTTGGCAGTAATATCTGTATGTCTTTGTGTATAGATAGTTCCCCTACACCTATGATTATGGTGCATCACCATGGTTGTAATCAGGGTTACATTGTTAGTTGCCAACTCAGATGTTTTGCCCCCTTGAACTGAACCCCTAGCTTTGTCTAACTGATTAACATATATTTTACAGGATATTATCTATTTTTCTAATTTGTATGTGTGCTTTATACATTAATCTACAAAAACTAGTTCATCAGGAGTCACCCCCACTACCCCATACATCCATCCCATCATAGCCCTGTTTAGACTATAGCAGGGCCAAACTATGAACAGTAAGGAAACACTGCAGTTTTACTGAGTAATAGGAGGAGATATAGACTAATATATATATATATATATATATATATATATATATATATATATATATATATATATATATATATATATATATATATATATATATATAGTCTATATATCACAATTTTCAGGAAGACTTATTGGATAATAAAACATGCATCAACATAAAATATTTGAAATAAATAAATCTACCAACTAGGCTGTGCTGCCATTCTTTCCATGTATTCTCTTGCCATGCCGAGTGCTTCAGTGTTGTCAGGATTCAAGACGCAGAACATCGCAAGTGCCCCCAAATTGTTGCCGTAAATTTCATTCCATCTGGCAGAGAAGTCCTTAGGGTCCCACGGTGGGAGGTATTCCGAAGGGTTGGTGAGCATAGTGTGAACGGCCTTATTAATGCGTGATGCAATGTGTTGATGGGTGCCTGTAGCTTGGGCACGCAGCTTCTCCACATCTCCCTTAGAGAAGTACAGCATGGGATAGCCATCATATTTAGCATTAAGGAATGGGATTTGAGCATTTGTACTGTCCTCTGAGCCATGTACAATGGCACAACAAACCAAATATATTAAAAACACACTGGGGGCTCCCCGTGTGTGTGTCCTCATTGTAGCATTAAATCTCCAGGCCAGATGTTATGCCAGACCATCTTTGATACAGCCTAATGGGAAAAGAAAAAATGAAAAATAAATGAAAATGGTCTTTATATGCAAAGAAAAGTGCTATTATTTGATGCGTAAAGCTATTGAAGAGAAAGTGAATACTACTAATTCTATCAATCTTATGACCCGTTTTCTTGGCCTTATTTCAGGCTTTGCTAGATCACCATTCTGTCAGCCACCACCAAAAACTGTTATGGAGCAAAGTCCACAATCCCATGAAAATGAGGAACAGAACATCCAGCGAGGGTCCAGGTTTCATGTTCCCCAGCAGAGGACTTCTGCATTTGTGTTTTGTCAGTATTTAGATCTGTGGACTGAAAAATCTGAATTCTACTACACAAATTTACTTCACACTTCTGTGTTAGGAAAATAAAAGTGACACCAGCAATACATTTTTCCTTCTACACATGTACAATCATTTTATATGGAGCCGGCTTCTATTCCCTCAGCTATAACCTTTCCCCTCTAAAGAATGTAAAGAATTCCCAACTTTCCTCAAGGGATTTTAGGCCTGTTTTAACCCAGACACAAAAGCGCAAAGTAACACTTAATGGGTATAACACACAAGAAAGATGCCCATTGATTAGATTTGCATTCATTTAGGTACATGACCCCCCAGATTTCGTATCAATTACGAGCGCAAGTTCCCATTACTTGTGTTTGCAAGGGTGCTCGGGTACGCAAAGTATCGCAGGCACCCAAGTGACATAGTAGAGTTCCCATGGCTGCAGGTTTTGCAGCTGTTAGGCACAAAACATGTGGTTGCAGGGACTCGAACAAGTCGCTTAGCACCCGCGATACCCTGTGCATACCCGAACACCCTAGGCAAACTTGTACTCATCACCATCTACTACTACTAGATCTTTCAACACAAGGTCGGTGAGGCTGATGGCTGCCCTTGGTACAGACATAATTCGCTGCCCATCTCCCAAACAGCTAAACGTAACCTTTTTCTGGGCAAAACGATTCAAATCAACATATATATTCCTTATATGCATATTGCCTCTTCAGTGAGGAAGGGGAATATAGCGCCACCTGTTGGAAGCAGCGATCCTACAAGTCACTATCGACCCTTTAACGAGCCTTGCAATACGACTTATGACAAAAGCTAAATCAGAATCTCAATTTGCTGACAAGCCAGGACGTGGCAAATAAGTCTCCTTACATTAGCACGCCAAGGCCGGTAGGTCACCCTCCACAAGGAAAAACATTAATTTGCTTACTAAATTTATATTTTAAGTATTTATGGATACTTTCTGGGTAGCAATAAATATTTTGGGAAAATGGGCCATTATACAGTCATGTAACAAACCTGATTTATTTATAGTTGCAGATACAGAGAGATTAAACCCCTTAGTGACCACAAATTCAACTTAAAACAGACCAGAGATGAGTGGTGAAAATGCAGCAGCTGTCAGCTGTACACTACAGCTGACACCATGCTGCATCAGTCACTATCAGTGTTCGCACTGACCATGGACGCTTAAGGGGGTACGGCCATCTCCAAGATCCTATCCCAATAGGTAGGAGTAGTAATATTAGCAAATACTGCCAATGAGAAATTTAGTATAGTTGTTCTGATTCACTAGATCGCTTACCTCATGTTCAGGGCATTGCAGTAGCTTAGGTATCCATGGTTACGTCCACTAAGTGCTGTCTGTCACTATATGAGTGGTCGCAATCATGGATATCCAAGCTACTGCAAAGCCCTGCACATGGGGCAAGCGACATAGCAAATCAGAAGAACTATACTACATTTCTGATTGGAAGTACTTGCTTTTATCATCATTATTACACCTAGTACATATTGTCAATAGGGACTACAGAATCTACATGGTTAACAGAGTGTGGGGGCTTTATCTTTAACTCCATCAGCACCCCGAGATCATGCCTGTGTGGTCCTCATGGTTGCCATGGCAATTCACAGCCTTAAGAGATGACAGCTAAAGTGACCTGTTCAGAAATTAGCAACATTTAGGAGGAAAAATGTATTTTTACCACCTCTCATCCCACTTGGTATTAACTCCTGAAAAGCACCTATAAGGGTTAAACTATCTGACAGCAATCTTTGAATATGTTGCGGGGTGCCGTTTTTAAAATGGCATCACTTTTGGGTCCCCCCCCCCCCCCCCAATATATACGTCCTCTAAAAAGTAAGTTTTCAAAATGCGCCGGCACACTGTCCCAGAAGTATTTCGCTGTGTTCCGGGACATAGTGCGCCGGCGCATGCGCACTAATGGTTATCGCCTTTGCCCGCAGTTGGGCAAAGCATACTGCGCAAGGCAAGATTGCTTTGCGCACGCGTTAACTAGGGAGGAAAGAGATTCAACGTCAAGTCAATTTCGCGGCCAGCGGGAAAGAAAGGGGTTAATAAAAGACCCGAAAACACCGCCCATATGACCCAAAAAAGGACCCACCAAATTCAGGTGACAGGTTCCCTTTAAATGATTAATGCACAGGTTATACTGAATCCTCTCACAAAACTATATACCGATCTACTCAGCTATATCTCTGCCCTATGGCATGGTGCCTGCAGATTGGCTTTATGACCTTTTGACACATTAGAGCAGGAATGAATGTGTCATTTGGTGGGGACGGCCTGACAAAGACTGGCAATCCCGGCATTTTTGTAGCCAACAACCGTGAAACATGCGGCCTCACATGTCACTGAGCAGCCTAGGCAAACTTGAGCAAAGAGCACTTGCGCTCGCTCATCACTACCTCTAACCCAATGGTTCGAGCAACCTAAAAATGAGGAATGACCTGCCAGGATCTCTAGCAAGCTGCTTTTCAATCGTCTTCAGGTTGTGAAAAGTCAGCCATTTGCCTAGGTAAGCTCTTGTCTCAGGTGGCTACTCTCACTTTCCTTTGGGAGGGTTTTTTAAATATACAAATAGTCGTTTCTTTCCAGATATCTTACATCTATGACCCATTTATGGCTTTATAGACTATCATAAAAAGTAAACATGGGTCCTTGATACTCGTAAAAGCAACAGAGGGGACAGCCCGTTCTATGGACAAGATCAAAATATGGGTAGCCAATACCTCGCAATGACATATACAGTGATAAAGTGAACCAGTGCTTAATTAAAAAATGGTTGGACCTTAATTATTAGAAGTTTTCAATTGACAAAAACCTGATGCAGGAGGGAAACGTCAGTCAGGCAAAACTATGTTCCCTGTCGTGAAGAATGCATACCTGCCATCCTGACAAGGACAGTGCCCAAGTGTGACCTGTCCCTCTAAAAAGGTCCTTGGACAAACCCTCCCTACACGTTTCATCACCCTATAATGGGGACTCCTCAGGGGAGATGAATGTATATAAAAGGAATAGGGTCCTGGGTAATAGGAGTCCTCCTAAGTGTCAAAAAGGACAATTAGGGGGTGCTGTAATAGTATCAGACGTACTACATGTGACAGACTGCTGTGCAGCACATGGATCAAATGCTTGATGAAACGTGTAGGGAGGGTTTGTACAAGGACATTTCTTAGAGGGATAGCTCACAGTAATGGTAAGATCCAGCCATTTTTAATAGAGCACTGGTTCACTTTAAGGTTGGTACATGTCAGTGCGAGGTACAGAGTACCAGTAATTATACTTCTATCTGCAGGCTCTTAGGTCTCACACAGGGGCAGTCAGTTCTAGGCTACCCCAGTGTGACATGTAATGATACGTTGCACCGATTTTACTGCAGTGAGTAAAAATTGAGCACAGACAATTGTGATACTGACTTCAGACAGGTAGTATAGCAGATGTGACAGTGCTGATAGAAAGGTTTGTAATGTGACAGTGCTAAACTCAGCTGTTCTGTCCCTTCCCCTTAAAGGCAATCTGCCAGCAGATTTTTGTTACCTCATCTGAGTTAAGCATGATATAGGCAAAGAGACCCCGAATCCAATGATGTATCACTTAGTTTACTGGGAACAGCCATTCACACCGTTTTTTTATATTTAGCAACACAGAAGAGCTGAAAAGCTTAACCCTGACCCCACCATGCTGTCTAAAGTCCATAAACACAGATGTTTATCACACTAGGTGCTTGAGTTGGACAGAATGATAATCACCAGATGATAAAACCTTTACTATTAATAAAACAGCAGACAGCCAGATTTAACCCCTACCTCATGCGGTCCTCAGATTACATAACAAAAACCTACTGACATTCATTTTAAAAAGGAGAGATTATATATCCGGCACCCTCTCGGATCAGTTATTTCCACCAGAAATGCTCAGTTGCATAGCTCAACTCCTTCAACGGAATAGTGGCCAGTCGGGTACTACACATCCGTTTCAAATAGGTGGCGGATATATAGTGCCCCCCTGCGGTCACTATACAGTTGAGAGCGCTGTGATGTGCAGCCACGCAGCTGAGCAGGTCCAGCATCGAAGCAGCGGCGGTCACATCCCAATTGATGACTTATCCTAAGGATAGGCTATCAATTTTAAAGTCCCAGACAATCCCTTTAACATTTGGCATAATTGCCTCCGATAATAAAAGACACAGGTTCCCATTAAATTTACAATTAGGGGCTGGATCATTTTGATTGCAAAAATAGTAACAGGCTATAAGCCACAGACTTCCACTCAGGAGCCAGTCAAGGAAAGAAAAAATAAAACCAGGCACAACTGATTTGCCCCTGTGGGTTGGTCAGAGCTGGATGAAGCACAGGATTCCTGCAGGTCATGGACAGATCGCCCTGTGAGCAGCCATCATCACCCTGCACAGCTTCCCCAGCAGATGACGTGCCAGCTGTGACTTGTGGCTTACCAGGGATTACACACAGATGTAGCAGAGCGGATCCGGTGCCACCGCACATGCTGGCCATTGAAGGTTCTCATAGGACTGATGCAGGAAATAGACTGTGAAATGACAAACTCAGCTGCACTCCATCACTACGATGAGAGGGGAGGGGGAGAAAAGTTACTCAGAGCTCTCCCCATGTCATGACATAGTAAAGACTGCAAATACAGCGCAACCCAGCCATCGGCCGCACTCACCCGGGTCCTGAGCCAGCACAGCGATCCGCTAGCCCTGACACTGTGCCCCTAGCATCCCCGGGAGGCTGCGCCAGCACACGGAGCTGATGCTGCTGCTCCGGAGGGTCCCGACGTGCCAACTAGGAGGGGTCTACAACTTCTAGGGGGCGCAGAACTACAACTCCCGGCGTCCCCATGGAGGACAGCGCAGACAATAAGGCATGTCTCTTCTGTCTGCTGGAGCCGTGCTGGCAGCGAAGCCCCACCCCGAGCAAGAATTTAACCCTAACGAGTGAGGGTCTGGGAGGGAAGAGTGGGAGTCTATGAGCTGTTATGCGGTGCAACGTCAGCACGGGTATAGGAAGGGACTGGGAGACGGTGGAGCTGAGGTAGTACCCGGTGACAGGGCTGACCAGAAGATGGCCACTTATTCGGTAGTTCCTTCTTCACGGGGATGGGCTTTTCACTGCTCACTACTTACTATGGAGGTCAAAGAAAAGAGTGAATAAGCATCCTGGACATAAAAAAAAAGCCATTAAAGTGGGCACCGAGAGTGTCACAGTGTTAATCATGTTGGTGGCATACAGACAGACCGGAGCAGTTTGTGGCGTTTGCAGCCGACAGTGGAAAAGAAGTAGTGTGAGACCTCCTATAGTTTTTTTTCTCGTATCCTCTTTTGGCTTTTAAAAAATTGCATAAAAAAGAAAAACAAAAGTTCCATCTCTGACTCCAGCCTGAAGCCTGGTTCACGCCGAGCTTTCAGGCTGCCATCACACTATCAGCATTTGGTCAGTATTTTACCTCAGTATCTGTAAGCCAAAACCAGGAGTGGGTGATAATACAGAAGTGGTGCATATGTTTCTATTATACTTTTCCTCTGATTGTTCCTCTCCTGGTTTTGGCCTTCAAATACTGATGTAAAATACTGACCAAATACTGATAGTGTGACGGCAGCCTCAGAAGGATTTTGGAGCCAATCTGCTCCGAAATCCTTAGCCCACATTGAGTATTTGGTCAGTATTTCACATCACTTTCTGTAAGCCAAAGCCAGGAGTTGAACAGTCAGAGGTCTGACTTCTGGATGTATCACCCACTTCTAGTTTTGGTTTACAAATACAGAGGTAAAACACACTGACCAAATACAGAGGTAAAACACACCACTGACCAAATACAGAGGTAAAACACACCACTGACCAAATACAGAGGTAAAACACACCACTGACCAAATGCTGAGGTAAAACACACTGACCAAATGCTGAGGTAAAATACCCTGACCAGGCAAAACAGACAGCTGGGGTCTGCAACCCTCAGCAAGTCTGGTTATCAAGAATAGAAGGGTCCCCACGCTGGTTTTTTTTTTTTTTTTTTTAAATTTAAAAATAAATAATTTTTTCATAACCAGCCCTGTTAGTTTTCCTGTCACCCCCCCCCCCCCCCCCCAGGTCGTTTTTAAGTAAAAGAGCCACCTTCAGCAGCACTAAGGCTGCATTCTGTGAAGGCGACTCTTATGTTTCTTATCCCTAGGAACACAGAAATAATGACTTTTATAAATTTCTAGCCATACCTCTGTTGTGTCCCGGAGGTATGTCTTCTCCCCCGGTGTCACCTCCCTCAGAGTGGTCAATCATGTCTCTCTTGCGTCTGTGCGCCACCTCCTGTGTGCCTGTTACATGCCCGGCGCCTGCAATCAGTTCTCGGGCATGCGCGCTGCCCGTGAACTTACATCAGGTGCCTGTACCTGCATGTAGTGGAGGCCCCAGCTCCCGCCCTACAGTGTGTTATGATGCATTCACACTGCGGGCTGGGAATTTGGCGCCTGCGCAGTGGAGCTGGTCACCATGATCCATTGAAGATAGTGCCGATGTCTCGCGAGACTTCAGCACTTCTATCGAGGAGCACGAATTTGGCTCCAAAACACAACTAGTTCTAAAAGGACAAAAAAGGAAAGACTAAAAAAAAAATTTAAAAAATTTGCAAATTCTTAATTGGTGCCATCGTATGTGTAGGCTGAGGACACGATTCATAAGGGCATTTTTCCTAGTTTTCTGATGTAAATATCAGTGACTTTTTGATTTGTGACAAATTCATCAAAAGATTAGTGCCTAATTTCAAGATGTCTTTTGTGGTTTGGTATTTTGGGGATGTTCACATCAGTGTGGCCTTTTCAGGAGACACACACACACACACACACACACACACACTAAATTTGGCTCCACTCTATTGTAATTACCCTGTGACTTTTCCTGCTAAAAAGTCAAAGCCAGGTAAATAGAAAAAAGGCTTGGGCATGGCGCATACATCTTGAATCACTTGCGCCATTTTGATGACTTTGGCAAAAAAGTCAGTGAAAAAGACAAATCAAAAAAAGAATAAAACTAAATTAAAAAAAACTCTGCAAATGATGAATTCAGCACCGAGCATTTTTGCTATGTTTTTGGAATGGAAACTACTCAGGTGATTTGGAGAGTTTCCAATGTGAACAGACCCTTAGGATTTGTGCACATGGAAGTTTTTTTGAGGCTGTCGAAATGTTTTCTAGTGTAAACTGCTTAAGCACAAGCTCTTTCATTGGGGAGTTTTTTGTAGAGTATTCTTTGCTTCCTGAAGAATTTCTCAAGTGTTTTGCCTTTTTTACCTGTATCCATGGGGTAACATTTCTCCTTACACCTGGTCACATGACTTAGGGTAAAAGCCAAAACCA
The DNA here is from genome assembly GCF_051348905.1 of Ranitomeya variabilis. Lineage (NCBI taxonomy): Eukaryota > Metazoa > Chordata > Amphibia > Anura > Dendrobatidae > Ranitomeya > Ranitomeya variabilis. The sequence goes on along the minus strand of NC_135233.1, from coordinate 716,052,006 downwards.
CAGTTTCAATTTGCAGACACTGTTTTGTTTACTGCCCTACCAAACCAGATCTCACATTTGCACTGACGAGGGGCAGTACCCCGAAACAGTGACTGTAAATTGAGATTCTGGTTTGGCTATTATCCAAAGTCATGTGACATGGCTCGTTTAAGGGTCGACATTGACTTCCAGGATGACTACTTCCTATAGGTGGCACTAGAGTTCTAGTCCTCTTCCTCTGAAGAAACAATTTGCATATTTTCCAGAGGAACATTGTGGCTTTAAGTCTTCACATCTCGGCATGCTTAATGTGTCACTCTACCCAAAGAGAAACATTACCCCTTGGATACCAGTCAGACACCTCTCTCACTGACAAACCAGATCTCCACTTTGTGTTTCGGGATACTGCCCCTCGTCAGTGCAGTGTCTGCAAATTGAGATTCTAATTTTGACTTTTATCCTAATTCATGTGGCAAGGCTCGTTAAAGGGTCGACATTGACTCGTAGGATTGCTACTTCCAATAGGTGGCACTGAAATTCTAGTTCTCTTCCTCTCTGAAGAGACAATTTGCGTTTTTTGCCCAAAACATTTCTTTCCAGCCTTTTAACTGGATATTGCCTAGTTTGGAGTATTTTGTAACAGAGAAGTAACCTTTTTCTTTTCTACCACCAGGTATTTTTCAAAATTATAGTAGGAAGAAAAACTACAATAAATTACTAGCAAGTCGTTTGACAATAGAAATTTATACAAGGAGTTTGTCTAGTGTTAAGCAATTTTTTAAGTGTATTTCGAAGTGGACCCACTCCTAAAGAATCCTCAAAAAGCTTTGTGTGCACATACCCTTAAGCCTTGCTCACACACTTTATTTTTCTCAGCAAATCCACTGCAAAAACTAAGTATCGTAATTGATATCCGAAAAAAAGCATCATCATATTAGTGAATCGTAGTAAATAGCTAAGACCGGGGTCACACTTGCGAGTGTGATGCGAGAAATTCACACGAGTCTCTTGCATCAATGCCCGGGCCGGCACTCGGGACCGGAGCATCCAGCTGCGTATATCTCTATGCAGCCGCACAATCTGGTCTCGAGTGCCAGCACTGGGTATTGATGCGAGAGGCTCGTGTGAGTTTCTCGCATCACACTTGCAAGTGTGACCCCGGCCTTAGTCCAATACAAAAAACATCAGGTGATACCAGGGACACTGCAAATCCCTGCTCTGGGGCACTGAATCCTGATACTTCCTACGGATGTATGAAAATGGCACTGTCACTGAGCGACAATTTACCCTAAGCTGCCTAATAAAACCCTATCACATAAACTTGACTCAGGGCAAAAATAATGGTGGTCACTGCACTGCATGCCTAAAAAATGCTTTAAAAACATTTCTTATTACCGTAATTACACTGGAAAATCCACATTGCTGTCCATTTAAGTTTTTTTTTTTTTTTTTAAATAAAAATCTCTTTATATGAACTCCCCGTTCGGAAAAAAAAAAAAAAAGCCTTTTCACTTCTTTGAAGCAAATCCTCATAGGATTTTCTTAGAACTAGGCAGTATTGCATCAACAGCCTGCAGAAAATGCTTCAGGAAAACAAACAAACAAACAAAAAACAAAAAAAACACAGCTTGAGCCAATAGAACGCTGAACTACCCCAACTCCACACTATCGGAGGGAAATGACAGAATATAATGTAACAGAGTACAAGGTAAATAGTTAAATAGACATGACAGCGTAAGCATGTAGATGTCAGGAGGGGGCAATTATCGCCTTCCACTGGGCACAACATGCCTCACCCCTGAGTGTGAACGGATGTTCTATCAACAGGGAGTGTACAAACTACTATGTACATGTGTACTGACTAAGCCGCCATCCTTAGAAGAATAGATTACTGAATTTGATGATATTCTTAGGTTATGTCCACACGTTGCATTTTTGCTGTGTTTTCTTCTGAAGGCAAAACCTGCTCTCTTGGCAGTAAAGTAGCTGCTTACAGAAAGCACATTTTCTCTGTTTTTTTTGCCGAGTTTTTAAGTTGGGTGTTCACACGATATGTTTTTGCTGCTTTTTTTTTTTAATGCAACCTTTAAGCTGTGTTTTGCAGTACCAGCAAATGCTTCGAGAGTTCAGAAATCTCATGTACACACATTGGTTTTTCTTCCTCACGGATGTGGAAAACTTTCATTTTTACAAATTGCAGCATGTTACTTTCAGCATTTTTTCATCCATAGAAAGCAATGAGTAAGTGCAAAAAAAAAAAGCAGCAAAAAAAAAAGCAGCAAAAAAAAAAAAAAAAAAAGCAGGTATCAGGTTTTGCTGTGTTTTCTGGTGCAAAAACCTTAAGGAACATGCATCATGTTTTTTGGGGACACTAAACTTTATCAGCACGCACAAGAGACAATAAAAGCGCAGCAAAACCTGCTTTTTGTAGGCAGCTTCTTTTCTGCCAAGAGTGTAGGTTTTTCCTGCAGAAAAACCCGACGCATGAACATAGCCTTGTGTCTCATCTCATGCAGTCTCCTAAAAAAAAACAAAAAAAAAACAAATATTGCAACTTCCTTAGGTTTTTGCACTTATTGCTATCAAAAGGTGAAAAATAAATAATAATAATAAAACTGAAAGAAGGCACATGCTGTAGTTTTCAAAATCGCAGCAGTTTACCAATTCACTCAGGAAACAAAACAAAAAAAAAAAAACACATATATATATATATATATACACCCGCATGAGATTTCTGAAATCTCATGGCTTTTGCTGCTACTGTAAAACGCAGCTTAAAGTTTGTAGCAAAAAAAAAAACAGACAAAAACGCAATGTGGGAACAGACATTGTTGAAAGGGTCTCCTTCATCAAAATTACCCTGCACAACTGCAATAATTTCCATGCACTCATTATGAAAGAAATACTATTAACACGAACAATAACAAATGACAAGAATACCCAACAACATCCAGAAATATATTATTATTTATAAAACTTTCAAATGATAAGAAAACCTCACAATAAAAATATACCCAAGTAGATTTTAGGGGATGGTCATAGTTACAAATAAGGACCCTTTTCCAGAACCCAGGTATCTATCTGCAATTAATACCTCAATGACATCTCCTTTGGTGCCTCCTGATTTTGCCACCATAGTGTGGCACTTATATTTCTTTGGTATAACCTTATACTTGGTAGGGGCCTCTTCATTGCTCCCTGGACTCTCTTCACCAGAGATGGTTTTTCTACATAATTACTTACTAACTGAAGGTGCTTCTCTCTCCCCCAGGGACTCCTTCCTGAAGGTTTGTACTTCCTCTCTTGTTTGCAATATTTGCATCTTTTATACCCCTTGTATCACTCCACCTATACACTCCCACTCCAACCTTGAAATGCTAAATGTCATCTTATGGTCAAAGTGCACTTTCCCTGCAATATGCATACAAAGGATTCTAATTTCATCTTCCTGATTATCCTTCATTTGTGTTCAGATCACACAAAATGAAGACTGCTGGCTAGGTGATAAGGCCACATTCACAGGTTAAGTACCATATTTGTTCAGTATTTCACCTCAGTATCTGTAAGCCAAAATCAGGAGAGGAACAATCAGAGGAAAGTATAAGGCTGTGTGCACACGTAGCATATTTTTCGAGTTTTTTTCGCGGTTTTTCGCTATAAAAACACTATAAAACCGCGAAAAAAACGCTACCATTAAGCATCCTATGTAATAGAATGCATTCCGCATTTTTTGTGCACATGCTGCATTTTTTTCCTGAGCGGAATCGCATTCCAGAAAAAAATGCAGCATGTTCATTAAATTTGCGGAATCGCGGCAATTCTGCAGCCATAGGAGTGCATTGATCTGCTTACTTCCCGCACGGGGCTGTGCACACCATGCGGGAAGTAAGCAGATCATGTGCGGTTGGTACCCAGGGTGGAGGAGAGGAGACTCTCCTCCACGGACTGGGCACCATGTAATTGGTAAAAAATAAAAGAATAAAAATAAAAAATAGCGATATACTCACCCTCGATGTCCCCCGCAGTCTTCCGGCCTCTCCGCTGCACACTGCCGCTTCGGTTCCTATAGCTGCAGGGTGGTGAAGGGCCTGCGATGACGTCAGTGTTTTGTGATTGGTCGCGAGACCGCATGTGACCGCTCACGCGACCAATGACGTCATCTCAGGTTCTTCACCGCACAACAGCTATAGGAACGGACGCCGCTGAGGTCTGCAGGTGAGTATAACCATGTTTTTTATTTTTTTTATTATTTTTAAACATTCTATCTTTTACTATAGATGCTGCATAGGCAGCATCTATAGTAAAAAGTTGGTCACACTTGTCAAACAGTATGTTTGACAAGTGTGACCGACCTGTCAGTCAGTTCTCCAAGCGATGCTACAGATCGCTTGGAAAACTTTAGCATTCTGCAAGCTAATTATGCTTGCAAAACGCTAGTGTTTAGTGGGAATATGCATGCTAATTCTGCATGCGATATACCCGCGGCAGGAGGCGCAGAATTGCCGTGGAATACTGCAAGGAGTTTGTATGTTCTCCCCATGTTTATATGAATATGTTAGCGCTATATAAAAATAAAGATTATTATTATTATATCACACAAGAAATCACTGATGGTAAAAACTGATTCAAAACATTAATGAAACTCTTACCTTTTTTTGTGTACCCCAAAAATGACTGACGTCTGAGGCTTCAGGATATGTGCACACGATCCGGAACTGGCAGCGCTTTAGACGCAGCCATGTTCGCTGCATTCAAAGCACTGCCGTCTATTGAACGCAGGTGAATCTACATGTGTTCACTGAAGACATTGGGTGAAATTTCTCTTGCGGAGACTAGCGTCTCCACAAGAGTAATTACATAGAGTTATAAAAATACAAAGCTGATTTTATTGAACAATTCAAAAACATCACAAGCAATTAAAACATAATTAACCCCTTCACCCCCGGAGCTTTTTCCGTTTTTTCATTTTCGTTTTTTGCTCCCCTCCTTCCCAGAGCCATAACTTTTTTATTTTTCCGTCAATTTGGCCATGTGAGGGCTTATTTTTTGCGGGACGAGTTGTACTTTTGAACGACATCATTGGTTTTACCATGTCGTGTACTAGAAAACGGGAAAAAAATTCCAAGTGCAGTGAAATTGCAAAAAAAGTGCAATCCCACACTTGTTTTTTGCTTGGCTATTTTGCTAGGTTCACTAAATGCTAAAACTGATCTGACATTATGATTCTCCAGGTCATTACGAGTTCATAGACACCTAACATGACTAGGTTATTTTTCAACTAAGTGGTGAAAAAAAATTCCAAACTTTGCGAAAAAAAAAAAAATTGCGCCATTTTCCGATACTCGTAGCGTCTCCATTTTTCGTGATCTGGGGTCAGGTGAGGGCTTATTTCTTGCGTGCCGAGCTGGTGTTTTTAAAGATACGTTCTTTTGATCGCCCATTATTGCATTTTAATGCAATATCGCGGCGACCAAAAAAACGTAATTCTGGCGTTTCGATTTTTTTTCTCATTACGCCATTTAGCGATCAGGTTAACGCTTTTTTTTATTGATAGATCGGGCGATTCTGAACGCGGCGATACCAAATATGTGTAGGTTTGATTTTTCTTTTATTGATTTATTTTGATTGGGGGCGAAAGGGGGGTGATTTAAACTTTTATATTTTTTTTATTTTTTTCACATTTTTTTTAATTTTTTTTTTTCACTTTTGCCATGCTTCTATAGCCTCCATGGGAGGCTAGAAGCAGGCACAACCCGATCGGCTCTGCTATGTAGCAGCGATCATAAGATCGCTGCTACACAGCAGAATTGCAGGTGTGCTGTGAGCGCCGACCACAGGGTGGCGCTCACAGCTACCGAGGATCAGTAACCATAGAGGTCTCAAGGACCTCTATGGTTACCTTCCTGACACATCGCCGACCCCCGATCATGTGACGGGGGTCGGCGATGACGTCATTTCCGGCCGCCCGGCTGGATGCGGTAGTTAAATGCCGCTGTCTGCGTTTGACAGCGGCATTTAACTAGTTAATGGGCGCGGGCGGATCGCGATTCCGCTCGCGCTCATTGCGCGCACATGTCAGCTGTACAAAACAGCTGACATGTCGCGGCTTTAAGGTGGGCTCGCCGCCGGAGCCCACCTTAAAGCGGGGGTTCTGCCAGCTGACGTACTATTCCGTCAGCTGGCAGAAAGGGGTTAAAAAATACACACCATCCAAAATAATGGCTCATGGGGAAATTTGGCATCGCCCTATAATACCAGGTTGTATTCCCATGGAGGGTCTCCTCCTTATACCTCTTTGAGATCTAGCTTGGTACTCTTATTTATGGGTTACTATTAACCCCTCCTTTCTCTCCCCCCTCCCTTCCACTTTCCTGGCTTGTTCTGTATATACCACCTTCTGGGCAGCGTTTTGTTATATGCCTCACAGAGCCTGCATGGCATGTACTTACTATAGATGCACTATATGCTGTCCGGCTTTTGGTGTACCTTTATTTCCCCATGAGCCATTAGTTTGGGGTTTGTGGGGTTTTTTTGTTGTGGGGGGGGGGGTTAGACTTCATATTGCTATTTGATCTCTATTTCCTGTGTATTTTGGATGGTGTGTATTTTTTAATTATGTTTTAATTGCTTGTGATGTTTTTGAATTGTTCAATAAAATCAGCTTTGTATTTTTATAACTCTATGTAGTATTATTATTGTGCGAGCTTTGGCAGTAATGCTTTTTCTTGTTGGTTTCTTGCATATTTGTTGATTACTGACCTTGCACCCATTACTTGCCCTATTATCATATGGTAGTGCGCCCAATGTTTTGTTCATTTGATCCACAAGAGTAATTGACATGCTGCAGTCTGGAAAGATGCACCTCAAGTCTGATTCCACAGGTGAGCCATGGCGTCTCTGGGCGCATAGTGGACACTGGATTTCTTGAAATCCTATTCACTATGCTGTAACATCTGGCACAAGTATGCAGCTTTCAATCCGCAGCTTTTACTGATCGTGGAAACATACCCTTAGACTTCTGAAGGCTTTTGACAGTAAGGCTGTGGCCACACTTGGGAGTGTGATGCGAGAAACTCGCGCATCAATACCCGGCATTGCCGCCGGCACTTGGGACCGGAGTGTGCGGCTGCATGTATTTCTATGCAGCCGCACACTCCGGTCCCGAGTGCCAGTAGCAGTGCCGGGTATTGATGCGAGAGACTCGCGTGAGTTTCTCGCATCACACTCGCATGTGTGACCCCGGACTAACAGTTGATTATGTCCATACAGATTAGAGAAATTGTAAAAAAATCCATGTTGTTATACATTCCACAATATATAAAATACATTCAGATATTTCATATATTTTATACAAGTATATATTACAATTTACTGATAGGCAATATAGATTCTCACCACCCCATAGCAATAAAAGTTAAAAGCTTTAGCTAAAGAGAGCATATTGAAAAATACATATTAAAAGGAATCTGTCACCGCGTACTGTATATAACCTCTTAATATTGGCATACAGGTGATAGAAATGTTAAAGGGAACCTGTCACCACGTTTAGCCCATACATGTTACGGCCACCATCTTTCAGGCCGGTTTCACACGTCAGTGGCTCCGGTACGTGAGGTGACAGTTTCCTCACGTACCGGAGCCACTGACACACGTAGACACTTTGAAATCAATGCATCTGTGCAGATGTCATTGATTTTTTGCGGACCGTGTCTCCGTGTGCCAAACACGGAGACATGTCAGTGTTCGTGGGAGCGCACGGATTACACGGACCCATTAAAGTCAATGGGTCCGTGTAAAACACGTACCGCACACGGACGTTGTACGTGTGCAGTCCGTGTTCCGTGCAGGAGACAGCGCTACAGTAAGCGCTGTCCCCCCCACGTGGTGCTGAAGCCGCCATTCATATCTTCTCTGCAGCAGCGTTTGCTGTAGAGAAGATATGAATAAACCTTTTTTTGTGTGTTTCTCGTGTTTAACATAAGGCTCCATGTCCCCACCCCCTGTGCGCCCGCCCGTTGTTATTAAAATACTCACCCGCCTCCCTCGCAGTGTTCTGTCCTGGCCGCACCTTCTACTGTATGCGGTCACGTGGGGTCGCCCATTACAGAAATGAATATGCGGCTCCACCCCTATGGGAGGTGGAGCCGCATATTCATCAACTGTATTGGGCGGCACCACGTGACCGCTCATACAGGAGAAGCTGCGGGGCGGAGAGCAAGCGTCGAGGGAGACGGGTGAGTATTTTAATGCCGGCGGCCAGGCGCACTTGGGGTGGGAGGGGGGAGGATGCCCTAAAGTTTATTTTAAACACAAAAAAAAGAAAAAAAAAAAAGATTTTTCATCCCTTCTCCCCAGCGAGCGCTGGAGAGAACGGATGAATGGCGGCTTCAGCACCATGCTGGGGGGACAGCGCTTACTGTAGCGCTGTCTCTCCTGCACGGTCCGTGTGGTACCCAGGCGGCACACAGCTGCCGCACGTGTGCCACACGGATGGCCTACGTGAGCTCACGGACACACGGACACGGATAACTCCGATACCGATTTTTTCCGGTACCGGAATTATCTGGACGTGTGGGACAGGCCTCAGGGCTTATATATAGCATTCTATAATGCTGTATATAAACCCCCAATCCGACTTGTAAGAGAAGAAAAATAACTTTTATTATATTCACCTGCGGGGCGGTCTGGCCCGTGGGGTGTCGCTCTTCTTGGTTCGGCGCCTCCCATCTTCTTGCGATAGAAAAGCAACATGGCTCCCACGCCCCAAATAACATCCAGTAAATTCTGCGATCCCAAATCGAAATGTCCCCTCCTCCTGATCCACACTGTGCCTAAACCGCAGTAAGCGACCACATGTTTGGCATTATTGCAATTGAGAGAAGGTACTTAATTTACTGGTGCATATCTACAAAATCACAAGCTGTATGGATACTAGACTGGCAGATTTGCAATTCTCCAGAAAAAAAGCCTGGCATGGATGTTACAAAATAGTGATTGCAGCCGTAGATGAACTCATTGAGAGGTACAGTTTCTATAATGAAAACCTTTGGGGTTTTTCTGCTGTTCTGGCACCTTTGGGACTCTGCAAATGTCACCCATAAACTATTCTAGCAAAATCTGTGCTCGAAAAGCCAAATGCCACTCCTTCCTTCTCAGTCCTTACATGTGACCAAACAGTAATTTTTGACAACATATGGGGCAGCACCGCATTCGGGAGAAATTGCGCAATAAATTGGGGGTTCTAGTTTTACCAATTAACCCTTGTGTACCTGACAAATTTGCAGCAAATACAAAAATTACATTTTTACCACAAAAATGTCATATTTCCACTTTTCAAAATTCTGTGAGGCACCTATGGGTTGAAACAGTGGAATTGCATAACAATTTTTTGGGTCCATTTTCTCCTGTTACCCTTGTAAAAATATATAAAAGTAAAAATAAAATAAAAATATATAAAAATATATAAAAAAATGGGGTTAAAAGTACATTTTTGTGGGTAAAATGTGATCTTGTATTTTTTCATAGCTCTACGTTATAAACTTCTGTGAAGCACCTGGGGATTCAAAGTACTCATGACACATCTGGATAAGATCATTGAGGGGTCTAGTTTCCAAAATGGGGTCACTTGTAGGGGGGGGTTTCCACTGTTTAGGCACACCAAAACAGGGGCTCGCCAAACGCAACATGGTGTCCGCTCTCGATTCCAGGCGTTTTTGCCTTCAAAAAGTCAAATGGTGCTCCATCCCTTCCAAGCTCTGCCGTGCGCCTAAATAGTTTCCCCCCCCCCCCTCAAACATGGGGTTTCTGCATACTCAGTAGAAATTGGACAACAAAGTTTTGGGACCATTTCTCCAGTGCATAAAATGAGAGAAAAGACTTTCCATACAAAGAAATTTTGACATGGAATTAGTTCCAATTCATGAATATTATGTAAATTGCATAGTGCATAGTGCAAATATTAACATTTAACATGAACTGTGCATGGCTTTAGCCTAATCTCAATGAAAGTGGCAAGTGCAAAAGGAAGGCTAGTGTGTTACTCGTAATATTATAAGCAGTACGATACCTATAAAGTGCTGGATGAAAGGAGTCCCTGCTGCTTCGCGCTCTCACCCCGACAGCGCCGTTTCGCGTTACGCTTCTTCTATGGGGGCGTGTGAAGAAGCATAACGCAAAATGGCGCTGTCGGGGACTACAAGATAATCATCAATGGGCATTGTTAAATATGCTCATTTCACGATTATCTTGCCGTGTAAACAGGCTACTGATCACCCGATGAATGAGCAAAATGCAAAGCACAAAAAAATAATTATTGACGATGCATCATCCTGTGTAAACAGCACTCGCACTTCCAAGAATTCTGGCAGCTTCTGCTCATTGAGTTATCTAGAATAGATTGCTCAGTGCACATGATTTGCTTTGGTCTACCCGTATGAACAGGCATTTAAATGACCACCGATTGGTAAAAGTTTACTGTCAATGGTCATGTTGTGCCTCCGGTCAGTCCATGTAAATGGACCCTTTATAGCCAGTTCAGATAAGTTTTCCATTTTTATTGTTCAGTTATCAGCTTTTATTACAGTTCATCCCTATGACCAGAAGCTATTTAGGATTGAGGAACAATTTTTGTGAAATGCCAAATAATTCTTAAAAGGCTTTTCTGGAAATAGGGTTTTTCAAACTATCATACTGTACAGTGCAAAGTTAAACTAACAAACACAGCTGTTACTCACTTTTCTTTGTCCCAGTATTGGTTCACTGCCTTGGCTCCAGTCTATCTTTATCCTCAGTCAATCACGAAGCTCAGCAATTCTGCCTACATAGATTTCAAGAGGTCGTGGAGCCCTGTGATTGGCTGCATTGGTGAAGTACACTGTAGCCATGATATCACAACTGTAGCCAACCACTTGGGCTCAGCAGTTATGCCTATACTAGATGGTGGCCCGATTCTAACGCATCGGGTATTCTAGAATATGCATGTCCACGTAGTATATTGCGCCCAGCCACGTAGTATATTGCCCAGCCACGTAGTATATTGCACAGCCATGTAGTATATTGCACAGCGACGGAGTATACAGTACAGAGCCAAGTAGTATACAGACTTAAAATAAAAAATAAACATATACTCACCTTCCGTTGAAGTCCTGGCCCTGTGTGCGGTGCACGCGGCAGCTTCCGGTCCCAGGGTTGGTATGAGCGCAGGACCTGTGATGACGTTGCAGTCACATGACCGTGATGTCATGGCAGGTCCTTCTTGCAGGACCTGTGATGACGTCGCGGTCACATGACCATGACATCATGGCAGGTCCTTCTCGCATACCATTCTTGGCACCGGAACCTGCCGCTTGCATGGAGCGGTCCCCGGAGCGTCGCAAGGAGCGGGAAAGGCGGCGGAAGGTGAGTAATGGTTTTTTATTTTTTTTTATTATTTTTACCATTAGATTTTTAAACTATTGATGCCGCATAGGCAGCATCTATAGTAAAAAGTTGGTCACACAGGGTTAATAGCAGCGGTAACGGAGTGCGTTACCCGCGGCATAACGCGGTCTGTTAGCGCTGCCATTAACCCTGTGTGAGCGCTGACTGGAGGGGATTATGGAGCGGGCACTGACTGCGGGGAGGAAAGAGCGGCCATTTTGGCGCCAGACAGTAGCGTAGCTACTGGGGGGGCAAAGGGGGCCATCGCCCCGGGCCCAGTCACATGGAGGGGCCCACTCAGAGCCACGGTCGCTTTAGTAATTAAGCAATAAGCGGCCATGGCTCTCTGATGTTTCAGAGTACAGGAGGAGGCAGGAGCGCAAGCTGCAGCGTCGCCCCAGACCTTGTAACATGATGCAGGTCAGGAGGGGCCCAACCATCCCATCCAGAGCCGCGGCAGCTTCAGTGTTAAGCAATAAGCGTCCGCGGCTCTGTGCAGTCCAGACATGGCAACGCGCTGCTGCCTGGTCTCCGCTCAGCTGGAGACTCTGCACGCTGCACAGCAGCCAATAGCAGAGTCTCACTGTGAGGGCTGGAGCTGGAGCGCTGCTAACCTGATAATATCTTGACAGGCTGGCAGCGCTGCAGATAGCTCCGCCTCCACCCCAGGTCTGCTGCTCCTATTGGTCCGCTGTTCTCAGGTCCTAGTCAGCACTCAGCAGCATCTCTTATTGTGCCAGGAGCCCAAGGTAGTGCCTGGCCTGCTACCTGGACAAACTGACGGACAGGGGAGAGAGGCAGGAGTCAGGAGGACGGACATTTCTGGAAATCCGGAAGGTTTCATGACCATGGAAACACAGCCTTGGTATAGCAAGCCCTCATACAATAACCCCATGGCTCTAGCTGCACTTTATTTAAAGGGATTGTCTGATCTCATGCTGCAAGTTTGCAGGTACTCCTATGCGGCTGCAAAATTGTGACCCTTCACAACTCACATACTAAGGATTCGCCATTACCCATATCGACAAGTATGCGATTTGCTTACTCCTGGCTATGTTCTAACTGTGCAGCCTCAATAAGGCCTCTTTCACACGTCCGTTTACTTCCAATACCAGAAAAAACGGTACCAGACATATCCATGTCCGTGTGTGTAATACGTGCGGCACACATGTAACTGAGATGCCCACAAGAGTGTTTAAAACCACCATAAGGCCGGTTTCACACGTCCTGATATTTCCGGTACCGGAAAAAAACCGGTACCGGAGATATCCGTGTCCGTATGTCCGTGTGCTCAAGTGGCACATACGTGCGGCATCCGTGTGCCGCCCGTGTGCCGCCTGAGGACCACACGGACCGTGAAGGAGAGACAGCGCTACACTAAGCGCTGTCCCCCCCGCATGTGGTGCTGAAGGCAGAATTAATCTCTTCTCCCCCAGCGTTCGTTGGAGAGAAGAGATGAAAGATCTTTTTTTTTTTTTTTTTTTTTTTGGGGGGGGAATAAAGTTTGCATGTGCGTCCGCGTCCCCGTCCCCCCCCCCTCCCCCTCCCCCCTCAGTGCGCCGCCTGGCCCCTTGCCGAAGAAATACTCACCTAGCTCCTGCGATGTCTCCTCTGTCCTCTCAGCGCCGGCAGCTTCTCCTGTGTGAGCGGTCACGTGGGACCGCTCATTACAGTCAGGGAATATTCCCTGACTGTAATGAGCGGTACCACGTGACCGCTCACACAGGAGAAGCTGCCAGCGCGGAGAGGACAGAGGAGACATCGCGGGAGCTGGCCGGGTGAGTATTTCTGCGGCAAGGGACCAGGCGGGGCACTGAGGGGGGAGGCGGGGGGCACATGAAAACTTTATTGTTCACAAAAAAAAACAAAAAAAAAAACTTTCAATTCTTCTCTCCAACGAACGCTGGGGGAGAAGAGATTAATTCTGCCTTCAGCACCACAGCGGGGGGACAGCGCTTACTGTAGCGCTGTCTCTCCTGCGGGCAGTACGTGCACACGGAGGAGAGTGCACACTGTTCTCCGTGTGCACGTGTGCTGTCCGTATTGTGGTCCGTGCTGCCGGTAGAAAACGGACATGTCGACGTGTTTTCAGCACGGACATACGGTACGTGTGAAAACACGCACATGTGCATAGACCCATTCATTTGAATGGGTCTACGTGTGTCAGTGTCTCCGGTACGTGAGAAAACTGTCACTACACGTACCGGAGACACTGACGTGTGAAAGAGGCCTAAGGCTGTGTGCACACGTTGCAGATTTTTCGCCTTTTTTGTGCTATAAAAACACGAAAAAACGCATACATTATGCATCCCATCATTTAGAATGCATTCTGCAATTTTTGTGCACATGATGCGTTTTTTTCCGCAAAAAAACGCATCGCAGTAAAAAGCGCAGCATGTTCATTAATTTTGTGGATTTTTTTGTGGATTTCCCGCTATATTATTGCATTGGGAACCTCCAGAAAAATCTGCGAAAAAGCCGCACTAAAAACGCGGTAAAAACGCGCAAAAAACACATGCGGATTTCTTGCAGAAAATGTCCTGTTTTGCTCAGGAAATTTCTGCAAGAAATCCTGAACGTGTGCACATAGCCTAATTATGTAAACAAACGTTACTCAGGTTAAGGGGCCCACTCAGATGTTTTTCGCCCCCCCCTAGCCTGGACCCTTAGCTACGCCTCTGGCGCCGGACTGTGCCCGTCGCTGATTGGTCGTGGCTGTTTTGCCGCGACCAATCAGCGAGTTGGATTTCCGTGACAGACAGAGGCCGCGACCAATGAATATCTGTGACAGACAGAAAGACAGATAGACGGAAGTACCCCTTAGACAATTATATAGTAGATAAATTGTACAAGCTGCTGAGCCCAGTGATGGCATCTAGCGAGTTCATTACATGAACACCCGATCCTTACACTATGGCTGGTCCGAACAATGAAAACAATTGTTACCATCAACCTCTTGTGTCTCCCTTTTTCCTCATAGTTTGTAAGCTTGCCAGCAGTGCCCTCATTCCTCCTGTTATCTGTTGATTTATGTGTTTATTGTTATGCTGTAATATCTATTGTATGTACAAGTCCCCTCTATAATGTAAAGTGCTGCAGAACATGTCAGTGCTATAGAAATAAAATTATTATTATTATTAGTTCATGCGAACCAACAAAAATGTTCATTGCCATCTTATACATTGCAAAAGATTGCATTAGCCAGAGAAGGCTCACATGACCACGAATGTGGCCCAGAGAGCTTCCCCATAATGCTTTGCAGCTATCGCATCACATGGTATAGCATAGTCAATCAGGAGGAACTATCATAGCCTGTCTAAAAGCAGAGGAAAGGAATGTAGTACCCACTTTGGTGTGAATCTGAATACTGGCAGACCATCACAGCTTAGGCATAGAGATAGTGAGAGAAAGCCATAAAACACTGAAGATTTTCTACAGATAGTGTGTAACAAAACAGCAGTGAAGAACAGTTACCATCCATTTACCTACAGCCAGATATGTTGAGGTCATTTTCACATTTTTAGGCCATGTGCACACGTTCAGGATTTTTCGCGTTTTTTTTCGCGTTTTTTCGCTATAAAAACGTGATAAAAACGCGAAAAAAACGCTTACATATGCCTCCTATTATTTACAGGGTATTCCGCATTTTTTGTGCAAATGTTGCATTTTTTTCCGCCAAAAAATCGCATTGCGGAAAAAAGCAACATGTTCATTAAAAATGCGGAATTGCGGGGATTCCACACACCTAGGAGTGCATTGATCTGCTTACTTCCCGCACGGGGCTGTGCACACCATGCGGGAAGTAAGCAGATCATGTGCGGTTGGTACCCAGGGTGGAGGAGAGGAGACTCTCCTCCACGGACTGGGCACCATATAATTGGTCAAAAAAAAAATTAAAATAAAAAATAGTGATATACTCACCTTCGATGGCCCCGGAGTGTTCCCGCCTCTCACCGCTGCATGCTGCCGCTTCCGTTCCTATAGATGGTGTGGTTCAGGACCTGCGATGACGTCGCTGTCTTGTGATTGGTCGCGTGACCGCTCATGTGACCGCTCACGCGACCAATCACAAGCTGCGACGTCATCGAAGGTCCTGAACCACATCGGCATCTATAGGAACGGATGCCGCCGAGGAGATCGGCTGTCTGCAGAGGGTGAGTATAACCATTTTTTTATTATTTTTTTTATTATTTTTAAACATTCTATCTTTTACTATAGATGCTGCATAAGCAGCATCTCTAGTAAAAAGTTGGTCACACTTGTCAAACAGTATGTTTGACAAGTGTGACCAACCTTGTCAGTCAGTTTTCCAAGCGATGCTACAGATCGCTTGGAAAACTTTAGCATTCTGCAAGGTAATTACGCTTGCAGAATGCTAAAAAAAACGCGAAAAAAACGGAAAAAAAACGCAAAAAAAAATGCGGATTTCTTGCAGAAAATTTCCGGCTTTCTTCAGGAAATTTCTGCAAGAAATCCAGACATGTGCACATACCCTTACGGTGGCGTCTGTGTTAAGAAGCTGAGAGAGGTTAAATACAGTCCTATGAGACCTCAGAATATTATACACAACTTCTCAGAGTGAATGGCATACATCCAAATTAATTTTGCGCAAATCAAATTTTTGGGAATGTCACTGAAGCTTGTGACTTTGAATTTCAAAATATTTGATTATCTCTACAACTTATTGTATATAAAATATTACAGTAATTCAAATGCTATAAAACTGTATGTGCTAATGCATCTTGGTGTCGCTGGAAACAATATTTACCAACTGAACTATCTGACCAGTGTATCACCTCTAACTAGTCATCATTTCTTCACCACTGCAATCTCAGCAGACACTATATGGTTAGTTACTTGCACACAATACCCCCTTTAAATGTATAGGTAGATAAAGAAGTGTATATTTTATTGGTTATGCAAACATAAACACATTGCTTAAATGCTACCGTATTATGTTGTATGTGGTTTGTCTATTGCTACTATGGAGGATACTAATGTGGTAGTGTGCTTATATACCCTGTACTTTGTTAGAAACCTCTGCCCAGACACCATAATGCATTTTGTCAACAGGGAGCAGGCACTATATTTTGGTTTATGTGGTTTTTTCCCTCTCTGGCCCTGACCACATAAGTACAGTCCATAGACTGTATGAAGCAGAAAGTGAGTTAATCTTTGTACTCGACAGTCTAACGGTAGTGTACTGTACCAGTTACTGTCGAGCTTATAGTGACAGCAGACAGGACAAAAGTATACACATTAATTAAGGTGTACACTATGTACACAATTATTAGACGAGTATTAAATTATGACCATGTCATCATTTTTATACATATTATTGAACTACAAGCTGGATAAATTTTAATGCTTATTGGATGAAGCAGATCAGGTGATGGGTAAACTGTGAAATGAGGGAGGATATGGCTTAAGTATATCAACACTCTTTATTAAGGTGTGCAGAAATATTAGGCAGCTTGTATTCCTCGGACAATATGGGCCAAAATAGAGATTTAGAATAAATCATATAAAAAGAAGGAAATACCAATAGTAAATAGGCGGTAAGCCCTGAATACCAGCAAAATCAAACAGAAACCCAAAAAGAGGTATTCAACAAAAGGAACAATCAAGAGAGTTAATTCAACATTTTACTCAGTAAATAAATCATACATAAAAACAAACACAAGACAAGGACAAATTAACAATGATTAAAAACAGCTCTGGAGGGGGAGGGGTATGCCCTCAGGAAAAGGTGATGATAAATCTAAAGGTACCGTCACACTCAGCGACGCTGCAGCGATATAGACAACGAGCCGATCGCTGGAGCGTCGCTGTTTAGGTCGCTGTAGAGACGTCAAACACAGCAGCTCCAGAACGATGCAGGAGCGATCCTGTGACGTAACGGTGACTCACTTATCGTTCTCACAGGTCGTTAGCTCCATGTAAAACATTGCTGGCATCGTTGCTTTTGCTGTCAAACACGACGATACACGCCGACCTGACGACCAAATAAAGTTCTGGACTTCTAGCTCCGACCAGCGATATCACAGCAGGATCCAGATCGCTGCTGCGTGTCAAACACAACGAGATCGCTATCCAGGACGCTGCAACGTCACGGATCGTTGTCGTTCTCGTTGTAATGTTGCTGAGTGTGAAGGTACCTTAAGAATACATCGCTATGGTAATGTATCGTAAATCAATTATACATGCACATACATCTTGTTTGTTCTTGTCAATACAATATTAAATTAATCCAAAATGATTACATCCATGAATATTAATTTTACAAAATCAATTAACACAATATAAATAATAAAGTAGACATACTCTGGTCATAAATTATATATCTTCTGCCCAAAATAATGCCCAATAATCACCAATTATTATTTAATTCTTAAATGCTGGATAGAAATATAATACATGATTCTCTATAAACAATATAAAGTTCAAGTGCTATTGGATTTCACAGACTAAAGAATACATGTATGGTAATAAAAAATATCACCACAGGACAACATACCTCAACCCCCTCACACCACTCCAACACCGTTTCGCTCCTGCTTCGTTAGGGAGTGTGGTGAGGGGGGAGATGCAAGTGCATAAATGGTGTAATCACAGCTGCACATAATAATGAGAAGCGCCATATTACAGGGCGCCGTCGGTTGTGTATGCGCCCCACAAACACATCCAAAGCAGAGGACACGAGACGTCACTGAAGGGTGTGTTGCTAATCATGACTTGCCACTTTGTCGGTCCACTACTGATGCGAGCCAGGCGCATGCGCACCGCGGCGCACAATGCTCCCTGCAGCCATTTTATTGTAGGGAAAATACAATGGATATAAGATTGTAAGGTAGAAACACATATCTAACATTGATGTGTGGCATATATGAGAGACTGAATGATGGCAAAATAAGCCTATTATATCGCTTGTATTACTAGAATGAAATTTAAAAAAATTAACAATAATGAAAGCGAGTAAACACAAGAATGTGTAAATCAATTATGTGATGAATGCAAATGTGAATAGAGAATGAAGAATATCTGAAGGCAATATTTCAGAAGGCAATATCTCGATCAAGTGTGCTGCCTATATCTAATGCAATTACAAAATGTAAAAAAATGTCAAGAAGTAATATGCAAATCATACCAATGATTGGAGATAGATGCTTATGAATGAATGTTTGTTGCGTGAAGTACAAAAAGTAAAAAAGTAGAAAAGTGATCATGTGAAAAGACATTGAAAAAAAAACTAAGAAAAAGTGCCAAATAAAAATTAATAATAAAAAATACCCCAAAATTATATAATTAAAAATAATAAATACAATTGGAAATTAAAAAATAAAAATAATAAATAAAATAATAGTAATATAAGCAGACCAATTAATCACATCAGATTTAATATAAATATAAATCATAGTATAAGATTCTCATACGTAATATGACAAGATTCTGAATATATACCCAGGTGAATCACAACAGTCGGCAATAAGGCATGGGAAACTACATCATCAAATAGAGAATAAAATGTGCTAGCTGGTAATATGTGATATAATCCCCAGAAAATGAGCAAAAGAAAATCAAGGAATTGTGTCAACCAATAAACGCAGCAAAAAACATCTGTACCAAGTTTCATCTATAAGAAACTTGCAAAACCCCATTGTTAGTTCAAAACTTTGGGCTTCATGCTTTTTGATACTGTGATCCACTTACATTCCAACTGAGCTAATTTTCTAGTGAGAGTCCCTCCTCTATTATCTGGGTAGAGATGATCAATGCCCTTAAATCTAAGCAGATGTCCTTGGTGTGAATGAAATTCCAAGGTTTTAATTTTGGCAATAGCATCAGATTCATCCGAATAAAGTTTTTCTGCCATTTTAATGTCTTTAATGTGCTCAAGGACTCGCACTCTAAATTCTTGCGTTGTTATTAGAGATGGGCGGACATCTGGATGGTTCGGCCGAACAGTTATGAAAACTTCGGGTTCGAGTACCAGTACAGTACCCGGACCCCATTCACTTGAATAGGGGGCCCGAACATCCAGTGTTTGCAACGCTGTCATGTGCATGACAGCGCGGCAAACACCACTTCTGATCGGCGGTAAGATCATTACCACCAGTCAGACAGCCGCAGTTCCCACACTGTCAAAAGACAGCGTGAGTGCGCAGCTGAGATCGGAGGTATAACGTTTACCTCTGGTCATTGGTGTTGGCTGATGGGACAACTGCTCCCATGAGCTGATGCCTGTTTTCGCTAATAAAAGTAAGAGCAGGAGTGGCTGATGAGAGTATTCATCAGCCAGCGTCTGTGCTGTAAATAAATAATTAAAAAAGAAAACCTGCTTGGGTTCTCCTGTATTTTGATAACCAGCCTGGCAAAACTCACAGCTGGGGGCTGCAACCCTAAGCTGTCAGGTCCAGGAAGGCTGGTTATCAAGAATTGAGGGGTCCTCACACCATGGATATTGATCCCCCAGCTTAAAAATAGCAGCCCTCAGCTGCCCAGAAAATTCTGTTGCTTTGCCCTTCTCTTCAGACTTGCCCTATAGCGGTGGCAAGTGTGGTAATATTTGTGGGGTTGAGGTCACCTTTATATTGTCAGTTGACATCAAGCCCATGGTTTAACCCCTTAATGACCGCAGATACGCCTTTTAACTGTGGTAGTTAAGTGTACTTATTCTGCTTTTTAACGGCACCGAGAAATAAGGTTTTAGCACCCCCCCAGTATCGTAAATTCTCTGGGATCTTGGCTACCGGCAGTAGTTTAGCCCCCGGAGAACATTATTCAGGTCAGTTTTTACCAACCCAAGTGTTGCAATCACTGTTATTCACGGAATACCGTCGACCGCAAAAAAAAGTCAGATTTCCTATTTATTTCTCTCTCCTCTGATATGATCTAGCACATCAGAGGAAAGAGAAATGGGGTCCCCCGAGCCCCCCAGGTACCTCTGGCACCTCTTGCATCCCTCAGTATTGCTCCTCAGCATCTTCTTCCTGGAAGAAAATAGCAGGCTCATGCGCAGTGCACCTGCCGGTATCTCCTGGATGCCACCCAGCAACAATAGGAGATTTCTCTTATTGGTTCATTTTGATCATTGTGATAGACCCTATTACAGAGATCAAAATAAAAAAAATAGTAAATCAAACTCCCCTTTATCACCCCCTTAGTTAGGTAAAGACAATAAAATAAAAAAGTATTTCCATTTTTCCATTAGAGTTAGGGTTGGGGCTAGGGTTGAAGCTATGGTTAGGGTTGGGGCTAGAGTTAGGGTTGGGGTTAGAGCTAGGGTTAGGTTGGACTAGGGGTATGGTTGGGCTGGGATTGGGGTTAGGGTTGTGTTGGGGTAAGGTTGTAGTGTTAGGGTTATGGTGGTGTTGGGGTTAGGGTTATGGTTAGGTTTGGGATTAGGGGTGTGTTGGGGTCATGGTTGGGGTTAGGGCTGGTGTTGCAGTTAGAATTGGGGGGGTTTCCACTGTTTAGGTACATCAGGGGGTCTCCAAACGCGACATACTCGCCTTTGATTCCAGCCAATTTTGCGTTCAAAAAAGTCAACTGGTGCTCCCTCCCTTCTGAGCCCTGCCATGCATCCAAACAGTGGCTTTCCACCACAGACGCGGTATCGGTACACTCAAGAGAAATTGCTCTATCAATTTTGTGGTACATTTTATCCTGATTTCCTTGTGAAAATTTAAAGTTTTGTTCCAAAGTAAATTTTTTGTGAAAAAGGGTAAAAGGTTCATTTTTTTTTCCTTCTACATTGCATTAGTTCTCGTGAAGCACCTGAAGGGTTAATAAACTTATTGAATGTGGTTTTGCGCACATTGAGGGGTGCAGATTTTAGAATGGTGACACTTTTGGGTATTTTCTGTTATATTGACCCCCCAAACTCATTTCAAATGTGAGGTGGTCCCTAAAAAAATGGTTTTGTAAGTTTTGCTGTATAAATGAGAAATCGCTGGTCAATTTTAACCCTTATAAGGTCCTAACAAAAAAAATTATGTTTCCAAAATTGTGCTGATGTAAAGTTGACATGTGGGAAATGTGGAAATTTATTAACAGTTTTGTGCAATATGACTCTGTGATTTAATGGCACATGTGGAAATTTATTAACTATTTTGTGCGATATGACTCCGTGATTTAAGGGCACAAAAATTAAAAGTTTGAAAATTGCAAAATTTTCTACATTTTTGCCAAATTTCTGTTTTTTTTTCATAAATAAGCGCAAGTCATATCAAAGAAATTTTACCACTAACATTAAGTACATTATGTCACGAAAAAACAATCTCAGAATCAGTTGGATCCGTTGAAGTGTCCCAGAGCTATAACCTCAAAGTGACAGTGGTCAGAATTGTAAAAATTTGCTTGGTCATTAAGTACAAAATTGGCTCTGTCACTAAGGGGTTAATATTGGAGGAGCATCTATAAGATGCCTATCCATTGCTAATCCTATAGTTATATGGTAAATAAAGACACAGCAAGTATAAAATCTATAAATTGATTTTAATTAGTGATTCTCAATTAAACATACTCATCACTGTCAATGCCCATTCCACTGAATCCCTCGTCTCCTGTAATAAAACAAAAATGAAAAACAACCATACCCCTCACCTGTCCATCATTCTGTCCCACGCCGTAATCCATGTTTGTGGCATAACAGTTTTCAACCTGAACGGTGCAAAGATGTGACTGTCCAGGCTGAGAACTACTGGTGAATGAGCTGCTGTGAGCGCAGCACCAGTGACTAGCGGTTACTGACGGTCACTGAGGCTGCATTCCCAGCCAAGCCAATGAACTGAGGTGACTTTCTGATGGTGCTAGCGGGGATCTCACCGATGTAACCCCAGTTCTGCCCAGCTGGGAATGCAGCCTCAGTGACCGGCAGTAACCTCGATGACGTCACCGCTAGTCACTGATGCTGCGCTCAAAGCAGCTCTTTCACCGTTACAGGAGATGAGGGATTCAGTGGAATTAGGCTTTATGTGAGTATAACTGTTTGTTATTTTTAACTAAAAAAGTAAAAGTGTGCTTTGTTTTACTTCAAATAAACGACTTTATACTTGCTGTGTCTTTATTTATCATAAAACTATAGGAATAATAATGGATGGTAAATAGATGCTTTTCCAATACAAATTTGTGTTCTTGATGTCATCGGAAATTACAAAGGTGACATTAACCCCACAGATATGAACCCCACTTGCTATGGGGCAAGCGAGAAGAGGCGGGTAAAGTGCCAGAATTGGCGCATCTAAATGATGCGCCTTTTCTGGGTGGCTGCGGGTTGCCATTTTCATTCTGGGGGAGGCAATATCGATGGCCCCTTACCAGCCTGAGAATAAGAACCCCCAGCTGTCTGCTTTAGCTTGGCTGGTCGTCAAAAATGTGGGGAACCCCACATGTTTTTTAAAATTATTTAAATAATTTAAAAATACGGCTTGGGTACCCCTCTATTCTTGATAACAAGCCTTGCTGAAGCAGACAGCTGTGAGTTTTGCCTGGCTTTTTATCAAAAATACAGGGGAACTTACAACGTTTTTTTTTAATTATTTTACAGTGCATGAGCTGGCTGAAGAATAATCTCTTAAACCGCTGCTGCTCTTACTTTTAGCAGCAGCAGGTGTCAGCTGATGGGAGCAGTAGTCCCATCAGCCGACACCAAAGACCAGAGTTAAACTTTATACCTCTGATCACAGCTGCAGGCTCACGCTGTCATTTGACAGCATGGGAACTGTGGCTCTCTGATTGGCTGTGATGATTTTACTACCAATCAGAAGCGGTGTTTGCCGCACTGTCATGCACATGACAGCGATACAAACACCCGGTTTTCGGGGGGCCGAACCCGTACAGTAACAGACTTCCTGTTGAAGTCCATGCTCAGTGTTTGTGTCCGAACAGTAGGTGATCGGTACAGATGCTGAACTTTACTGTTCAGGTTCACCAATCTTTAGCGGTCATACCAACATAGTACGATACACAAGGACAGATGGGCAAATATATGATAAAAGATGTTCTACAGTTAATGAAGTGAAGGATCTTATAATCACGTTCGCTTGCTGAATCCGAAAATGTATTAATTTTCTGGATGTATTTAAATTCCTTGCAATTCCCAGAATTCCAACATCCCCGTTTAGGACCTTTTAACCCCAATATAAATTTGGAGGGAATTGATTTATGATGGCATGTCATGCAATGTTTTTCCTCGGTTAGCTGTAAGATTCGTTATGTCCGGTAAGAATGAAGAGAATGTTGGATCCTGTTTCAAAATGGGCCAAAATTTAGAAATTGCTGAAGGCCTTTCGTTCCACCTTGAGTGATAATTTGTGTTGAATCTTGTAATCTCGATAGATTCTTTTTATTTTTGGAATAAGAAGTGTCTGTCTATTCAGTTGCTTTGCATCCTCATACGCTGTATCAATGCTCTGCCTCTTATAGCCAAGTTGAATGAATCTGTCTTAAATCATTGGAATGATGCTCAAAATCTTCTTCCTAATCAGAAATTTGTCTTGCCCTGATGTACTGGCCCGTATGGATACCCCAGATCGTATGTGCAGGGTGAAAAGATCTTACATGTAGAAATGCATTAAAAGTTGTTTTTTTGTGATGAATCGTGGCTTGTAGTTATCCATTAGGATCCACAAAAAATAACAATATTTAAGTAGTTGATTGCAGTTTGACTAATCTCCAATGTCAAACTGATAT
This sequence comes from Ranitomeya variabilis, assembly GCF_051348905.1. Classification (NCBI taxonomy): domain Eukaryota; kingdom Metazoa; phylum Chordata; class Amphibia; order Anura; family Dendrobatidae; genus Ranitomeya; species Ranitomeya variabilis. Next base: position 716,027,916 of record NC_135233.1, on the reverse strand, counting down.
TCCATTTGTTGTTGAGATATAATAAAAATTGGTCTAATTGATCCCTGGAACCCATCCAAATACACAAAACATCGTCAGTAAATGAATTTATTGATGTTTTATTTATTTGACAGATTTCTTCAAGCAGTGGTACAGGAAAAAGTATGTGGAATCAGTGATGCAAACGGGAGAGGCACGCAGGACACAGTAGACAGGAGACAGCAGAGATACTGAAAACCACAGGCAGATTGGAGACTGAAGGACTGGATGCTGAAGGCAAACAGATGTCTTAAAGACTGCAGACAGGTTACAGAGTTACTAACGTCTGCAAGCAGATTGCATAGTAGATCAGCTCACTCGGCTGATCATAGAGGTAGATATAGCAACTCTGTCTCTTTAAATTATCCACTGGTTTATCCAGGTACAGCATAAACCAGGGTTTGCAAACACGGCCTTTCTGGCCTAACAGGAAAACAAAACAAATGGCACAGTCCGTGTTGCTGCAGGGATCTTCCATCTCAAGAAACAAACATAGGAAAAAAGGTCCAACTTTCCTTTATCTTCACACACAGCTCTGGAGTTCACATCTCCAGGCACACTCAACTCTGACTCAATAGGCTAACTACCTCCTAAACCACAGCCTGTGTGGATATGGTGAATAGCCTCCCACGCCACTGTACAGTTATTCACTACACCTAGTCCTTAACACTTAGTGTGCTGGAGCATTTTTTTAGGTTCATATCACTGAAGCTAAAAACCTCAGTGATGCATATATCTCCTCCAGTACTTTGCCAATGACCTTGTCACAAGAGTTACTGAAGACCACAGGAAGACTGGAGACTCAAGGAGTGGAAGCCACAGGCAAACAGGAGATGTCTTGGAGACTGCAGACAGGTTGCAGAGTTACTGAAGACTGCAGGTAGATTGCAGTGCTACCGAAGACCACAGGCAGATTGGAGACTCAAGGACTAAAAGACAGGAGGCATCATGGAGACCGTAGACAGACAGCAATGGTACTGAAAACCTCAGACATGTAACTCAGGAACTGGAGGCCACAGACAGCCAGGTAGCTTAGTTTCTAGAAGCCGTAGGCAGACCAGAAGCATCCAAGAGACCACAGACAGGTAGCAGAGGTTACTGGAAGCTGGTGGCAGACAGGTAGGAGAGTTACTGGAAGCCACAGAAAAATAGGAATCAGAGTTACTGGAAGCTGCAGACAGACTGGAGACATCTGGGAGACTGCAGACAGAAAGCAGAGTTACTGGGAGCTGCTGGCAGAAAGGTAACTGAGTTATTAGAAGTCACTGACTGACCAAAGATATCAGGGAAACCGCAGACAGATACAGTAACTCAAACTGGAAACAACAGGTAGCCAGAAGTACTGAAGACTGAGCAGGAACTGTGTACAGAAAAATTAAACATGTTACTAGAAAGTCTTAATACCAAGACAAAGGTGTGGATCTTTGGAGGCCTAATACAGTGGATTGCAAAAGTATTCACCATCTGACTTTTTACTTATTTTGCTACATTACAACTATTGTTTAAATATTTTTGTAGTCTGATTTGTGCGTGATGCATTAGCACTATATAGTCTAAGTTGGGGAAGCTAAGAGAGAAAAAATATAGCCATAAATTAAATTTTTGGGATCAAATAACAAAAAAATTAAATGTATGTATTCACACCTTTTGCTATGAAGTCCCTAAAATTTTGTGGTGCAACCAATTACCTTCATAATTCAAATGCTTAGTGAAAGGAAGCTGCAACAGCATTAAGAAAGAGACATCACTAACCAAACAACACCATGAAGACCAAAGAGATCTACAAACAAGTCTGGAAAAAGTTGTTGAGAAGTACAAATCAGAGTTGGGTTATAAAGAAAAAAAACCCTATCTCTGATGATCCCCTAGGGCACCATAAAACCCATTATCATCAAATGGAAAGAACATGGTACCACAACAAACCTGTCAAGAGGGCTGCCCACCAAAACTATCAGCCCGGGCAAGGAGGGCATTAATCAGAGAGGCAGCAAAGGTAACCCTGAAGGAGCTGGAAAGTTCCCAAGCAGAGACTGGAGTATTTGTCCCTACGACCATAATAGCCGTACACTCTATAGAGGTGGCCTTTATGGAAGAGTGGGCAGAAAAAAAGCCTTTACTTATAAAAATTGTAAGGCTCATTTTGATTTTGCTAAAAGACACGCAGGAGAGTCTTCAAATGTATGGAAGAAGGTGCTGTGGTCAGATGAGACCAAAATTTAACTTTCTGGCCACCAAGGTAAGCATTATATCTGGCATCAAACCATCTCAGCTCATCACCCCAAGAACACCATCCCCATAGTGAAACATGGTGGTGGCAGCATCATGCTGTGAGGATGTTTTCCGGCAGCAGGGGCAGGAAAAATGGGCTAAGTCAGGAGAAGATGGATGGTCATATCTTGAGCTAAACCTGTTTCAATCTGTCAGTGATTTGAGTCTGGGATGGAGATTCACCTTCCAACAAGACAATGACCCAAAACATACTGCTAAAGCAACACTTTTAAGAGAAACCTGTAAATGTTTTGGAGTGGCCTAGTTAAAGTCCAGACCTTAATCCAATTGAGAATCTGTGGTCAGACTTGAAAATTGCTGTTTGTTAAAGGAAACCATCTAACTTGAAGGAGCTGGACCAGTTTTGTCTTGAGGAATGGGCAAAAATCCCAGTGGAAAGATGGGAAAAGCTAACACCTAACTTGACCTAAACCCTATTGAGAACTTATAGGTCTTTTTTAAACGGGAGATTTACAGCGAAGAAAAAAGTACTGTATTTGGTGCTGCCCAAAATGTTGATTGTCAACAGATTAAAGGGAATCTGTCACCCCCTGGATGCTTTCAAACTTTTACTATGGGCATACAGGTAATAGAATGGTTGAGATAGTCTTACCAATATGCTCCATAACTGCATTCTAGTTGTGGAGAAATAGAGTTTTAATGTTTTATGTTAATGATTTCTTCCAGGCTCCGTGGCAGGAAGTGCCTGGAAGAAATTTCTGCCTCCAGTCTTCTTTATAATACCACCCCGCTCCCATGCACTTCACACTACCCTGTCACGTGCAATTGTGTCGCCATAATCCCGCTCCTACACCCTGCACTCATGCTGTTTGGGTACCTTATGTGCCCTTCTATGGGCAGTGTCTTCATCCTGCTTCTGCACAGGCACTGTCGAGTCTCTGCGCGTCACTGAAAGACTCAATGGCTGGAAGGGTTATTTATCACTGTTATTGAAAAGAAGGGGGGCTATATTGGTCACTGGCATTTTTTGGAATGTCAGAAATATATTTTTGTACATTTTAAGCTGTTTGGTTAATTATTTTCACTTTAACAGATGAAAAACTGTTGAGATTGGAAAATGCACTTTTTTCATTTAGTTTCATAATAAATCTGCTCAGTAATAGTTGTCCAATAACTATGCCACATAAATATTCTCCTAAGAAAGACAAAACTTCACTTTTACTTTCTTCGATATTCAGGTTTATTTGGATTGACCAACATTATTGTAGTTGTTCAATAATACAATTAATAATCATAAGTACAGACTGCCTAATAATTGTGCACACTGTGCATTTATTGCTGATTTTGATGGCAGAAATTGACATAAAAACTACAGTCTCTTTTTCTAACACGTTAATGTATTTTGTTATTAAACTGTTTTGGATCTAAATATGGCATGGCTCATTCTCAATGTTGTGAAAAAAAAAAGCTTCCAAAAGTGCTGTTGACTTGGAACGGAGTTAGAATTTTCAGAGTTCTGCCCATAATTAGTTTTGAAAGCTCCTGAGTCATGACGGAAATACTACATCAATAAAGTTTTGGTCCAGGAATTGACTGTATTTAAAAATAATGCAGATATAATAAATCTTGAAGTTATTCCATAGTGGGAATAATCAGATCAAGAAAAAAGAAAAAAAAAATAGGTGAACAAGGTGTTGGTCAAAAGGTAAGAAAATAGACTGTGACAAAGTTGGTGATTTATTTGTGGAAAGAAGAAAGCAGCCAGTCATTACTGTAATTTCCACTCCCAAGTGACAGAGCTATGATCACATTTCATGAGACAATTACTGCATGGGAGCTATCCAAAAATCAGTCAGAAAGAAGAATCTTTTTTGTATTGTAGGGCTGAAATTGTCTAAAAAAGTAAATGTGTCTGTTATAACAGAATAAGAATTGTAAGGATAGGGGAAAGGGATCAGTAGACTATGATATGGGGGATTGCTGTTGTGTTCCAGAGAACAGCTGTGAAGCGCTGTGGTCCTCCTCAAAACACATGCTTAGGAAATCGTGTATGTTTATCGAAACATCCTTTAGATAATTCTGTGTCTTTTAGAAGTAGCCTTAGCAGTAGAGATGGGCAGACACTTGTTTGTTTGGGTTTGGCTGAACAGTTCGGGTGCCAGAACAGTAATCTAACCCAAACCCGGACCTCATTCACTTGAATGGGGGGCCCGAACATCCAGTATTTGCTACGCTGTCATGTGCATGAAAACGAGGCAAACACCAATTCTGATCTTCGGTAAAATCACCGCCGGTCAGATAACTGTGGTTCCCATGCTGTCAAAAGACAGCATGAGCATGCAGCTGTGATTGGAGGTATAATGTTTACCTCACTGGTGTCAGCTGATAGGACTACTGCTCCCATCAGCTGATGCCTGCTGCCACTAATAACAGTGAGAGCAGGCGCGGATGATTGGAGTATTCATCAGCCAGCACTTGCACTATAAATTAAAAAATACAGCGTGGGTTCCCCTTCAACCCTCAGCTGTCAGCTTCTGCAAGGCTAAAGAATATATATACACCGCACACTCTAGGTATGTGAAATGCAATAGTGACAATTTATTAATGATATGAACAAATGCGTGTTTGAAAGCGACCAGAGGCAATTATGACATTTCGGCTCTACCAGAGCCTTAATCATATAATCGCTTATTGGCGTTTATTGTTGCTACAATGGGTCGGATGAGAGCCCTGGTGTGGGGTCTGGTGGCATAAATCTGTGAGCGGCGCTCTCGCGCCCTGCTGTGTCAGTGTCCATTGAATCCCTCATCTCCTGTAATAAAACAAAATTAAAAAACAATATCCCTCACCTAGCTGTCATGCTGTCCCACACCGTAATTCATGTCTGGGGGAAAACTTGATAACTCCGGTCACTGAGGCTGCATTCCCAGCCGGGTTAATAAACTGCTGTGATCTCAGTGAGATCCCTGCTAGCACCGTGAGAAAATGTCTCACGGTGCAGAGGCAAGTTCACCGGGAGAATTTTACTGCAATTAATTTGAACTGCAGTGAATTCGTCTCCGCACCTGAAACTTTTTCTCACTGGGCTGACCTTGATGATGTCACCGCCACTCACTAATGCTACATTCACACCAGCTCATTCCTCAGTGATTCTCAGCCTGGACGATTGCATCTTGGCACCATCCAGGTTGAAAACTGTTTATCCCCCAGGTATGGATTAGGGTGTGGGACAGAATGACAGACAGGTGAGGGACATTGTTGCTGTTTTTTTTGTTTGTTCTATTACAGGAGATGAGGGATTCAATGGAATAGGTGTTATGTGAGTATAACTGTGCTTGTTATTTTTTTTAAGTAAAAATAGTGTTTTGACCTATAGACGTCTCTCCATTACTAAGCTGTGGGCTGGATGTCACTTGACAATACAAAGGTGACATCAACCCCACAAATATGAAACCCACTTGCCAATGCTAGAGGGCAAGAGGGAAGAGCCAGGCAAAGCGCCAGAATTGGCACATCTAATAGATGTGCCTTTTTTGGGCAGTTGAGGGCTGCTATTTTTAGTCTGTGGGGGTCAATATCCATGGCCCCTTACCAGCCTGAGAATGCCAGCCCCCAGCTGTCTAGTTTAGTTTGGATGGTTTTCAAAACTGAGCAGGAACCCCATGCCATTTTTTTATTATCATTTATTTAAATAATTTAAAAATATGGCATGTGGACCCCTCTATTCTTGATAAACAGCCTTGCTGAAGTGGACAGCTGAGCTGTGAGTTTTGCCTGGCTGGTTATCAAAAATACAGGGGAACCTACAGCGTTTTTAACTTACAGCGCAGGTGGCGACTGATGAATACTCCCATCCACCCTGGATGGTCGCATCTTGGCACCTTGGAACTCAACAGTGAGATTGTTCCAAACATCATAGAGAACTAATCTCAGATCTTTTATGGATGTACACTTGTGCATATCCTTCTGTCTCTGCAAATAATCACAGACCGACTTAATGTTTGTGAGATCAGGGCTCTGAGGGCCAAAGCTTCATTTCCAGGACTCCTTCTTTATGCTGAAGATAGTTCACAATGACATTGACTGAACATTACCTTAATCTGACAGTAGAACTCCAAGTTGACTGCTAATATTTGTTTTATAATTGGTAGTAGGGTGCAAATGAATCCTTTAAAACACCTCAGCTGCTGCAGAATTAGTTAGTAGGCTTTTCTGCTCATGTTCAAAATAGAAGGCCTGCAGCATCTAAACTGAGAATTATGTTATTTTCAAGCAGTTGAAGCACAGAATTGAGGAACTCCTCTTTCTGCCATGTGCTCTGTGTGAATTGCATGACACTCACTTTTTGTCCCGAGTCATCACAACATTAATATATAAACATTCTACAGCATTATTCACATCACAGCAAAAATCGTACCTGTTTTATTAGGAAGGGATGAAGAGCATACTTGTCGCCAGTTCCATTGCTCCAGGGAACCTTACACCGCATGTACGTTTCAAAATATAACAGATATGTTGGCCAACATACTCCTGCAATGGGTATCCAGACATGAGATGTCCATTTTTTAAACATAATGGCCCACTGACCAACTCACCACAGCTCTGACAGTCCAGGAGCGTTCTCAGTCCCTGTAGTCCTGACTCGGCTCATTCCTCTGGTCATCCTGTTCCGTTTTCCCCCTCCCTCCTTTTTGTGGAGTACAGTCCCTTAAGGTACCGTCACACTCAGCGATGCTGCAGCGATATAGACAATGAGCCGATCGCTGCAGCGTCGCTGTTTAGGTCGCTGGGGAGCTGTCACACAGACAGCTCTCTCCATCGACCAACGATCAGGGGAACGACTTCGGCATTGTTGAAACTGTCTTCAACGATGCCGAAGTCCCCCTGCAGCACCCGGGTAACCAGGGTAAACATCGGGTTACTAAGTGCAGGGCCGCGCTTATTAACCCGATATTTACCCTGGTTACCATTGTAAAAGTAAAAAAAAACCACTACATACTCACCTTCTGATGTCTGTCACGTCCCCTGCCGGAGGCTTCCCTGCACTGAATGTGTTAGCGCCGGCAGCAGCGGTGACGTCACCGCTGTGCTCTGCTTTACGGCCGGCCGGCGCTGACACATTCAGTGCAGGGAAGCCGCCGGTGGGGGATATGACAGACATCAGAAGGTGAGTATGTAGTGTTTTTTTTTTTCTTTTACAATGGTAACCAGGGTAAATATCGGGTTACTAAGCGCGGCCCTGCGCTTAGTAACCCGATATTTACCCTGGTTACAAGTGAACACATCGCTGGATCGGTGTCACACACACCGATCCAGCGATGACAGCGGGTGATCAGCGACGAAATAAAGTTCTGGACTTCTAGCTCCGACCAGCGATATCACAGCAGGATCCAGATCGCTGCTGCGTGTCAAACACAACGAGATCGCTATCCAGGACGCTGCAACGTCACAGATCGTCGTCGTTCTCGCTGCAAAGTCGCTTAGTGTGAAGGTACCTTTAATAAGAGAGATGTGTTGCCCAACAGTCCCTGGGAAAAAGTTCAAGGGTAGCCACAGTCCAAGATCATGGGAAATGGGACAGAGTCCTTAGGGCAATGCATACAGTTCTTTCCAATTACAAAGAGTGATTGACCCTATCATGGTCTTAGTTCCGTAATCCAGCAGGGGGATACGCAACAAGTGCAAAACAACTGGGATGGGGGAAAAACTCACAGAAAAAAACTTCCTACAACTGTGGCCATCCTGGTCAGTACTGGTCACTTCCTATTTTCCTTCAGGGCTTCCTGCCCTCAGAGACACAGAATAGTCTCTTTTTTTGCAGTGCAACTGACACAGCTGTGAATGTTTGGCCCTGAAAACTTAAAGGGGCCTCATTTATTCTGGAAAGTCTTTGTAATTGCGGCCAACATAGATGGTTCAGTATTAGGCACAGGTGCAGAACAATATGTCAAGGTGGTCACCATTTCCTCAGCCTGCATTATCCCTCACTTTGCTTGCATCTCTTGCCCCTGGGATGTTCCGTTCAGCTCTGCTGCTTCCCAGAATCCCGGTCCAACTTTGATCTGTGAATAACTGTCCATTTTCCCCTTAGGGGAAGAAAGTAAGGCAGACTCCTCCTTTCTCAGGCCTTAAACCTCAGACTTTACAGGAGGAACAGCTGAAATTCTTTGCGGCTGTTCTCATGTTGCGCTCTCTCTCTCTCTCCCTGTTTTCATCCTATCTCATATGACCTTCAGCCCTCTGCCCTTGAACTGCTGAATCACTCTCGCTATCTCTTCCCAAAAATATTGTTAGCCATTAAAAGGTATCAGCCACTGAGGACTCTCAATTCGGCACCAAGATATATATCTTTCCTGTATCTCTTCCCAAATAACTCAACCAGAAGTGTCCTTCTCTTTTAACTGCTTCTACCCCCACCCACATGGGGAATTTCCATAAAGCCTTAATAGTTTCTATACTAAACCTATTTAACTTCCTGAACTAGTGTGCGCTCCATTGCACTACCCAACCCTATCTATATCTAGTGCCTAAACATTCTACAACATTATTCATATCTTATCAATGTCCCTGACATACTCCTACAACTGTATACAAAGAGCAGATAATATACATCAGGAAATAAATCAGTACATGTATTCAGCAGCAAGAACGCACAAATCATACAGTAAAAACAGATTGTCAGTAATGCTTATGATTTTCTCCTTGTAAATTTTAGGCTTTGGAGGGTACCACCTTAAGAAAATAGATCAACCTTTACATACCAAAAAGTACGCTAACAACAGAAAAAGAAAAGAAATCTATTTCAAGGTGATCACTACTATATATATTTTATTACAATTAACAATTAACAATAATAAGATGAGCCAGAAACAGATTTAAAACATTTAAAAAGGCACAAAAAATGACCATGCATCAACAAAACTGACCTTATCCATATAAGACTTAGGTCCACCCAACCTGGAATACCCTTAGCTCTCAACAACCTGTAACATTTGCTTGATAATTGTACAGAAAAAGATAATTATTTACAAACTAGTTGAAGCTCACATACAAGATGAAATAGACAGTGGTGAAAATAAATATTTAATACACTAAGTTTCCAAGTTTTCCCATCTACAAAGAATGGAAAGGTCTGTAACTACGTTCACATTTGCGTTGTGCGCCGCAGCGTCGGCGCCGCAACGCACAACGCAAACAAAAACGCAGCAAAACGCATGCACAACGCTGCGTTTTGCGCCGCATGCGTCCTTTTTTTCATTGATTTTGGACGCAGCAAAAATGCAACTTGCTGCGTCCTCTGCGCCCGGACGCGGGCGCCGCAGTGACGCATGCGGCGCAAAACGCAAGTGCACCGCATGTCCATGCGCCCCCATGTTAAATATAGGGGCGCATGATGCATGCGGCGCCGCTGCGGCGCCCGACGCTGCGGCGCTGACCGCAAATGTGAACTTTGCCTAATTTTACCGTAGGCACACTTCAACAGTCAAAGACAGCATCTAAAAATATAAAACAGAAAATCATTCATATTATATGATTTTTAAATAATTAAATTGCATTTTATTGCATGAAATAAGTATTTGATCACTTACCAACCAAGCAATTCTGTCTCTCTCAGATCTGTTAGTTTCTCTTTAAGAAGCCCTACTACTGTGCACTCATTACCTGTGTTAATTGCACCTTGTTTGAACTTGGTACCTGTATAAAAGACACCTGTCAACACAATCAATCACACTCCAACTTCTCAACCATGGCCAAGACCAAAGAGCTATCTAAGGACACTAAGGGTACCGTCACACATTGAAATTTTCATCGCTGCGACGGCACGATCCGTGACGTCGCAGCGTCGTATGAATATCGCTCCAGCGTCGTAGACTGCGGTCACACGTTGCAATCACGGCGCTGGAGCGATGCCGAAGTCCCCGGGTAACCAGGGTAAACATCGGGTAACTAAGCGCAGGGCCGCGCTTAGTAACCCGATGTTTACCCTGGTTACAAGCGTAAACGTAAAAAAACAAACCGTACATGCTCACCCGTCGGTGTCCTTCAGGTCCCTTGCCGTCTGCTTCCTGCTCTGAGTGCAGCCGTACAGTGAGCAGAGCGCAGCACCGCTGTGATCTGCTCTCACTTTCCGGCCGGCACTCAGAGCAGGAAGCAGACGGCAAGGGACCTGAAGGACACCGACGGGTGAGCATCAACGGTTTGTTTTTTTACGTTTACGCTTGTAACCAGGGTAAACATCGGGTTACTAAGCGCGGCCCTGCGCTTAGTTACCCGATGTTTACCCTGGTTACAAGCGAAGACATCGCTGGATCGCTGTCACACACAACGATCCAGCGATGTCAGCGGGTGATCAAGCGACGAAAGAAAGTTCCATACGATCTGCTACGACGTACGATTCTCAGCAGGATCCCTGATCGCTGCTGCGTGTCAGACACTGCGATATCGTAACGATATCGCTAGAACGTCACGAATCGTAACGTCGTAGCGATGGAAATTTCAATGTGTGACGGTACCCTAAGGACAAAATTGTAGACCTTCACAAGGCTGGGATGGGCTACAGGACAATAGTCACCTTGATGAAAAAGCAACAACTGTTGGCATAAATATTAGAAAATGGAAGAAACACAAGATGACTGTCAATCTTCCTTGGTCTGGGGCTCCATGCAAGATCTCTCCTCATGGGGTAAGGATGATTCTGAGAAAGTTCAGGAATCAGCCCATAACTACACATGAGGACCTGGTCAATGGCCTGAAGAGAGCTGGAACCACAGTCTCAAACATTACCGTTATTAACACACTATGCCATCATGGATTAAAACCCTGAAGGGCATGCAAAGTCCCCCTGCTAATACCAGCACATGTTAGACCCGTTTGAAGTTCACCAATGACCATCTGGATGATCCAGAGGAGGTATGAGAGAAGGCCATGTGGTCAGATGAGACCAAAATATAACTTTTTGGTATCAACTCCACTCTGTGTTTGGAGGAAGAAGAACGATGAGTGCAACCCCAAGAACACCGTCTCAACCATGAGCCATGGTGGTGGAGACATCATACCTTGTGGGTGTTTTTCTGTAAAAGGGACAGGACGACTGCACCGTATTGAAGGGAAGATGGATGGTGTCATGTATCGTGAGATTTTGGCCAACAACCCACTTCCCTCAGTAAGAGCACTGAAGATGGGTCATGGTTGGGTCTTCCAGCATGACAATGACCTGAAACACACAGCCAGTGCAACTAAGGTGTGGCCACTAGTGATGAACGAGTATACAGTACTTGTTGCTTGGGTGGCCTCCAAGTATTTGTGAATACTCGGAGATTTAGTTTTTGTCCACGCTGCTGCATGATTTACGGCTGCTAGCCAGCCTGAGTACATGTTGGGGTTGCCTGGTTGCTAGGGAATCCCCACATATATTTAAGCTGTCTGGCAACCGCAAATCATGCAGCTTCGTCAACAAAAAGTAAATCTCCGAGCACTTATAAATACTCGGAGACCACCCGAGCATGCCCGGGAAAACCCGAGCAACAAGTATACTTGCTCATCACTAGTGGCCACGTAAGAAGCATTTTAAATTCTTGGAGACAGTTTCAAGACCTGAACCCAATAGAAAATCTTTGTAGGTAGCTGAAACTCAACGTTGCCCAATGACAGCCCCGACACCTGAAAGATCTGGAGAAGATCTGTATGGAGGAGTGGGCCAAAATCCCTGCTGCAGTGTGTGCAAATTTGGCGAAGAACTACAGAAAACGTCTCAGCTGTGTAATTGCAAACAAGGGTTTTTGTACTGTGGTAGATCGGCTCACTCGGCTGCACATGGAGGTAGACACGGGTACATTGCTTCTTTAACCCCTTAACGACCGCCGATACACCTTTTAACGGCGGCCGCTAAGGGTACTTAATCCACAGCGCCGTTAATTAACGGCGCTGTGGAAAAAGTGAATAGCGCCCCCCAGAGTCGGATTTTCTCTGGGGTCTCGGTTGCCGAGGGTAGCCGAGACCCCAGAGAACATGATTCGGGGGGTTTTTACCGACCCCCGAGTTGCGATCGCTGGTAATTAACCGTTTACCGGCGGTCGCAACAAAAAAAACAAAACGCGATTTGCCGTTTAATTTCTCTGTCCTCCGATGTGATCGCACATCGGAGGACAGAGAAATGTGGTCCCCGATGGCCCCCAATAGCCCCCCAATACTTACCTACCTCCCCCGGTGCTCCTCGTGTCTCCCCATGGGCGCCGCCATCTTTTTTCAGGGAAAAAATGGCGGGCGCACGCGCAGTGCGCCCGCCGCCCGGCACCCGGATGTTCTTTGGGGTCTCGGCTGCCGGGGGTAGCCGAGACCCCAAAGAACATGATCGGGGTCGGTTTGCACCGACCCCTGCTTTGCGATCGCCGGTAATTAACAGTTTACCGGCGACCGCAAAAAAAAAAAAAAGCGATCAGTTATTTCTCTGTCCTCTGATGTGATCGCACATCAGAGGACAGAGAAATAGGGGGATTCGGGGACCCTATCATACTCACCCGGGGTCCCTGGGTCCTCTTCTGTCTTCTCCTGCCAGCCGGCTTTTTCATCATGGCGGGCGCATGCGCAGTGCGCCCGCCATCTGCTGCCATCTGCCGGCCGGCAGGAGAAGACAAGTTGGGGCTAAAATTAGGGTTAGGGTTAGGGTTAGGGTTAGAGTTAGGGTTAGGGTTAGAGTTAGGGTTAGGGTTAGGGTTAGAGTTAGGGTTGGGGCTAAATTTAGGGTTAGGGTTAGGGCTAGGGTTAGGGTTAGGCTACTTTCACACTAGCGTTTTTTGGCTTCCGTCGCAATGCGTCGTTGGAGAAAAAACGCATCCTGCAAAAGTGCTTGCAGGATGCGTTTTTTCTCCATTGGCTTGTATTAGCGACGCATTGCGACGGATTGCCACATGTCGCATCCATCGTGCGACGGATGCGTCGTGCTTCGGCGGACCATCGACACAAAAAAAACTACATGTAACTTTTTTGTGCGACGTGTCCGCCATTTCCGACCGCGCATGCGTGGCCGGAACTCCGCCCCCGCCTCCCTGCACCTCACAATGGGGCAGCGGATGCGTTGAAAAAACAGCATCCGCTGCACCCGTTGTGCGGCGCTTACAACGCTAGCCTCGGTACGTCGGCCCGACACACTGCGATGGGCCGAGTACGACGCTAGTGTGAAAGTAGCCTTAGGCTTCTTTCACACTTGTGTCGGTACGGGGCGGTCGCAATGCGTCGGCCCGATGTACCGACGCACGTTGTGAAAATTGTGCACAACGTGGGCAGCGGATGCAGTTTTTCAACGCATCCGCTGCCCAGTCTATGTCCTGGGGAGGAGGGGGCAGAGTTACGGCCACGCATCCGCGGAAATGGCGGACGCGACGTACAAAAAAAAGGTTACATTGAACTTTTTTTGTGACGACGGGGGCTAAAGTTATGGTTAGGGTTGGGGCTAAAGTTAGGTTTGGGGCTAAAGTTAGGGTTAGAGTTGGGATTAGGGTTAGGGTTTGGATTAGGGTTGGGATTAGTGTTACGTTTGGGATTAGGGTTGGGATTAGGGTTAGGGTTGGGATTAGGGTTAGGGGTGTGTTGGATTTAGGGTTTTGATTAGGGTTATGGTTAGGGTTGAGATTAGGGCTGTTTTGGGGTTAGGGTTGTGATTATCGTTAGGGTTGTGATTAGGATTATGGATCGGGTTGAGATTAGGGTTAGGGCTGTGTTGGGGTTAGGGTTGGAGTTAGAATTGGGGGGTTTCCACTGTTTAGGTACATCAGGGGGTCTCCAAACACGACAGCCAATTTTGCGCTAAAAAAGTCAAATGGTACTCCCTCCCTTCTGAGCTCTGCCGTGCGCCCAAACAGTGGTTTACCCCCACATATGGGGCATCAGCGTACTCGGGATAAATTGGACAACAACTTTTGGGGTCCAATTTCTCCTGTTACCCTTGTGAAAATAAAAACTTGGGGGCTAAAAATCTTTTTTGTTGGAAAAAAATATTTTTTTTTATTTTCACTACTCTGCATTATAAATTTCTGTGAAGCACTTGAGATTTCAAAGTTCTCACCACATATCTAGATAAGTTCCTTAGGGGGTCTAGTTTCCAAAATTTGGTCACTTGTGGGGGTTTCTACTGTTTAGGTACATTAGGGGTCTGCAAACGCAACATAACGCCCGCAGACAATTCTATCAAAGTCTGCATTCCAAAATGGCGCTCCTTCCCTTCCGAGCTCTGCCGTGCGCCCAAACAGTGGTTTACCCCCACATATTGGGTACCAGCATACTCAGGACAAATTGGACAACAACTTTTGGGGTCCAATTTCTCTTGTTACCCTTGTGAAAATAAAAATTTGGGGGCTAAAAAAATCTTTTTTGTGGGAAAAAAAAATATTTTTATTTTCACTACTCTGCATTATAAACTTCTGTGAAGCACTTGGGCATTCAAAGTTCTCACCACATATCTAGATAAGTTCCTTGGGGGGTCTATTTTCCAAAATGGGGTCACTTGTTGGGGGTTTCTACTGTTTAGGTACATTAGTGGTCTGCAAACGCAACATAACGCCCGCAGACAATTCTATCAAAGTCTGCATTCCAAAATGGCGCTCCTTCCCTTCCGAGCTCTGCCTTGCGCCCAAACAGTGGTTTACCCCCACATATGGGGTACCAGCATACTCAGGACAAATTGGACAACAACTTTTGGGGTCCAATTTCTCTTGTTACCCATGTGAAAATAAAAATTTGGGGGCTAAAAAAATCTTTTTTGTGGGAAAAAAAATATTTTTTATTTTCACTACTCTGCATTATAAACTTCTGTGAAGCACTTGGGCATTCAAAGTTCTCACCACATATCTAGATAAGTTCCTTGGGGGGTCTATTTTCCAAAATGGGGTCACTTGTTGGGGGTTTCTACTGTTTAGGTACATTAGGGGTCTGCAAAGGCAACATAACGCCCGCAGACAATTCTATCAAAGTCTGCATTCCAAAATGGCACTCCTTCCCTTCCGAGCTCTGCCGTGCGCCCAAACAGTGGTTTACCCCCACATATGGGGTACCAGCATACTCAGGACAAATTGGACAACAACTTTTGGGGTCCAATTTCTCTTGTTACCCTTGTGAAAATAAAAACTTGGGGGCTAAAAAATCTTTATTGTTAAAAAATATATATTTTTTATTTTCACGACTCTGCATTATAAACTTCTGTGATGCACTTGGGCATTCAAAGTTCTCACTACACATCTAGATAAGTTCCATGGGGGGTCTAGTTTCCAAAATGGGGTCACTTTTGGGGGGTTTCTGCTGTTTAGGCACATCAGGGGCTCTCCAAACGCGACATGGCGTCCGATCTCAATTCCAGTCAATTTTGCATTGAAAAGTCAAATGGCGCTCCTTTGCTTCCGAGCTCAGCCATGCGCCCAAACAGTGGTTTACCCCCACATATGGGGTGTCGGCGTACTCAAGACAAATTGTACAAAAGCTTCTGGGGTCCATTTTCTCCTGTTACCCTTGGTAAAATAAAAATTTGGAGGCAAAAGATCATTTTTGTAGAAAAAATGCGATTTTTTTATTTTCACGGCTCTACGTTATAAACTTCTGTGAAGCACCTGGGGGTTTAAAGTGCTCACCACACATCTAGATAAGTTCCTTAAGGGGTCTAGTTTCCAAAATGGTGTCATATGTGGGGGGTCTCTACTGTTTAGGCACATCAGCGGCTCTCCAAACGTGACATGGCGTCCGATCTCAATTCCAGCCAATTCTACATTGAAAAAGTAAAACGACACTCCTTCTCTTCCAAGCTCTGCGGTGCGCCCAAACAGTGGTTTACCCCCATATATGGGGTATCGACGTACTCAGGAGAAATTGTACAACAACTTTTGTGGTCTAATTTCTCCTGTTACCCTTGTGAAAATAAAAATTTGGGGGCAAAAAGATCATTTTTGTAGAAAAAATGAGATTTTTTATTTTCACGGCTCTACGTTATAAACTTCTGTGAAGCACTTGGGGGTTCAAAGTGCTCACCACACATCTAGATAAGTTCCTTGGGGGGTCTAGTTTCCAAAATGGTGTCACTTGTGGGGGGTTTCCACTGTTTAGGCACATCAGGGACTCTCCAAACGCGACATGGCATCCGATCTCAATTCCAGCCAATTCTGCATTGAAAAAGTCAAACGGTGCTCCTTCACTTCCAAGCTCTGCGGTGCGCCCAAACAGTGGTTTACCTCCACATATGGGGTATCGACGTACTCAGGAGAAATTGCACAACAACTTTTGTGGTCTAATTTCTCCTGTTACCCTTGTGAAAATAAGAATTTGTGGGCGAAAAAATCATTTTTGTGAAAACAAATGCGATTTTTTATTTTCACGGCTCTACGTTATAAACTTCTGTGAAGCACTTGGGGGTTCAAAGTGCTCACCACACATCTAGATAAGTTCCTTGGGGGGTCTAGTTTCCAAAATGGTGTCACTTGTGGGGGGTTTCCACTGTTTAGGCACATTAGGGGCTCTCCAAACGCGACATGGCGTCCGATCTCAATTCCAGCCAATTCTGCATTGAAACAGTCAAACGGTGCTCCTTCACTTCCAAGCTCTGCGGTGCGCCCAAACAGTGGTTTACCTCCACATATGGGGTATCGGCGTACTCAGGAAAAATTGCACAACAAAATTTGTGGTTAAATTTCTGTTTTTACACTTGTGAAAATTAAAAAAAATGGTTCTGAAGTAAAATGTTTGCAAAAAAAAGTAAAATGTTCATTTTTTTCTTCCACATTGTTTTAGTTCCTGTGAAGTACGTAAAGGGTTAATAAACTTCTTGAATGTGGTTTTGAGCAGCTTGAGGGGTGCAGTTTTTAGAATGGTGTCACACTTGGTTATTTTCTATCATATAGACCCCTCAAAATCACTTCAAAGGTGATGTGGTCCCTAAAAAAAACATGGTGTTGTAAAAATGAGAAATTGCTGGTCAACTTTTAACCCTTATAACTCCCTAACAAAAAAAAAAATTGTTTCCAAAATTGTGCTGATGTAAAGTAGACATGTGAGAAATGTTATTTATTAACTATTTTTTGTGACATATCTCTCTGATTTAAGGGCATAAAAATACAAAGTTTGAAAATTGCAAAATTTTAAAAATTTTCGCCATATTTCCATTTTTTTCATAAATAATCGCAAGTAATATCGAAGAAATGTTACCACTAACTTGAAGTACAACATGTCACGAAAAAACAATCTCAGAATCAGCGGGATCCGATAAAGCGTTCCAGAGTTATAACCTCATAAAGTGACACTGGTCAGAATTGTAAAAATTGGCTCGGTCATTAAGTACCAAATTGGCTCTGTCACTAAGGGGTTAAGAACTTTCTTTGGTTTATTGTAGGCAGCATATACCAAGGTGTAGTAAATAAAATACAGCCCTTTGGGCAAAACAGGAAAACAAAACAAAATGGTGGCAGAAAAAACACAGTCCTTCTGTGAGCAGGGTTCCTCCCGCTCACGGCTGGCAGAACACACATTGTTCAGGTTTACAAGTCCCAGCCACACTTCCCTTGAGTTCTCCCTCCCTAGGCACACACTGAACTCTTAAAGCTTTGGCCTTCTGCAATTTAATCCCAGATCTTGTGACTCCTTCATAATGTGACTGATCACATGATCCTGACATCACACAGGTCCTGTCAGGATTCTGCATGTGGCGATACAGTGTACCCCTTCTCACCCGCTCTATGGAGGTCCACTAAAACCAGCCCATAACATAACTCTCATTTCATCCTCTTAACACGTAGTGTGCTGGAGGAAACTACTCTGGTTTTACATCACTGATGCCATCATGCTCAGTGACATGTATCTCCCCTCCATCACTTCACCAGTGACCCTGTCACAGTACCAAATATTAAGTTCTTTTTTTTCTATTGTATCAAATACTTAATTCATGCAATAAAATGCTAATTAATCATGTAAAAATAATACAGTGTGACTTTCTGAATTTATTTTTAAGATCCTGTCTCTCACAATCGAAGTGTACCTACGATAAAAATTACAGACCTCTCCATTCTTTGTAGGTGGGAAAACTTGCAAAATTGACAGTATATCAAATATTATTTTCTCCACTGTACGAGAGTATAACCATTAAAGTGCAGAAGATAAATAAAAAGTGCAATACGAAGCGATTGTATTTTATAGATTTAGCATATTTAGTGTCTGTTTGCTAAAGGGTCCACATCTCCAGCTGTAAGTTATTCTAATTAATGAATCATACATATTTAATTAATACTAATTCTGAAGTCCTTTGCTGCATCTGGCCCTGATGAAATCTCACTGGTAGCAGTGAAACGCGTGGGTATCACCCTTCCTGCTTTTATCCAGTACGGAGTATCTCAGTATGGTATTTTCTCAGACTGACACATTTAGATTGGTCATGCTGGTATTGTATTAATGTGTGTACATTTATCTATAGTAAGCTCATGCATGTCTTCTGGTGCGCTTATTGGACACAGTATTTTCATTGGGAATTCTATTCTACATTGAAAAACCTTTTATAAGTGCTATTTACTAAAATTGTACTCTGAGATTAATTCATTTACTCGCTGCTATATATATCTATTGAGTCGCCCCGCGGGTAAGGGGTACCCGGTACCGGGTCCTGCGGTTCACAGGGGGATGTCACGGTGGCTGCCACCCGGTCCGTGGCCCAAGGTGCCCATGTAAAAGGGAAAGGTCTTTAAAGGGATAGAGTTTATGTTCGTGACACCACCTGTGGTATTCGGTCAGGATGACCAACGTTGCTTTAAGGGGTCCACTGGCGTGATGTTATGGCAGCTAGATGGTATACCTTCCCACAGGTAAAGTATGTCCCCAGGGCTTCCCGGTGTGTAGATGGAGGATGGTGTGAGGCGCAGAGAAGAACAAGGACACAAAGTCGCAGTCTCTCTACCTTTACTGAAGACTTCAGCAGCCACAGTCCAGGGCACCAGATCACAGGGCAGGCAGAGTCTGGCCGGTTTGGAGGCAAGTCCCGAGTTCCCTTGTCCAGGTGGAAATCAGTAGCCTTCCTTTGCGCTGCGGTGGTGTAGTCCCTTACTGCCTATGGCTTCAAATAAGGGTCTCACAGATTTGGTGTTTCGTTCTCTCTGTCCCCCGTATAGGATAGGACAAAACCCGTATGACTGGTGACTTGAGCCTGTTTATAGGGTCTCTTAGATAACCCGGCTCTGTAGATGTCACCGTGCCTCCTGGGTGTAGGTGCGGAAAGGTAACCTGCAATTAGCTGTCCTGCCGGTCTCTGAAATAAGGCGTAGAGGTCCTTACTCCCTCGGCGTACTGGCTACCGTGGTTCTGTGCCTCAGAAGGAGGCAGCTTGAGCGGGGCTGGTCACCTTCTGGTATCCTCTCCTTTGCTTCGACTCGACTCCCTTCACGCTCGCTGCAATACAATTCGGCTTTTCAAAGTCTCTTTCTGGGAGCTGCAGCTCTGAGGGCATGCACAGCTCTGTTGACCCTCTGTCCTCCTCAGACCACTGTCTGGAACTGAGCTGAGCTCAGCCAGCAACTAACTACCTTTCCTACAGACTACCAGTTATATATACATATGGGGAGTGACCTAATAAATAGGAGCAGAGGCTCCCCCTGGTGGCCTGGAGTGTGAATGTGTTGCATGTTTGTGATACCTGGATGCAGTTATCCTTTCTTGCCTCCAAACGAAGCATCACTCTCCTAGGGAGGAAAGCAATACCACTGTGACGACTAGGACCCTGGGGCGCCACACTCTAAGATACATTGGCTGCATATTGCACTTTATATTTATCTTATGCACTTTAATGATTATACTCTTGTATATTTCATCTTGTATATAAGCTTTATCTAATTTGTACATGATTATCTTTTTCTGCACGATATTGAAGCAAATTATGTTACATATTGTTGAGGTTTCAGTGTATTCCAAGTTGGATCCGTCAAGACTTTGAAATGATGGATTCTGTGCAGATTGTGGAAAACGTGTGCACTGGGTCCGTCTTTCTCACGGACCCGTCGAGCCTATGTGCACCTGTTGTGTATGCGTCTTCACAGCGGTTTTCCGCTGCGAAAACGCATACACAACACAAATCAGGTTAAAAAAAATTAAAAATCGCAATATATTACAAGGAAGTAATTCTAGCTGCCGGGATCATCAGTGATGCTGCGTGGGAGCGCCGGTAGGTGAGAATATTGCGATTTTTTATTTTTTTAATTATTTTTCACATTCCATCTTGTTATAATAATAATAGTAAAAAGAGAAAGCGAGCAAGCGAGAGAGAATTTCCGAATTTCCCTGACGGGAAATTCTTCCACACATGCTCTCTTTGAAAAGACTGGATTCCTGCTTTTCACAGGCAGCGACGCTGACCGATTTTCCGACGTGCAGAAAAAACGTTACACTGAACGTGTTCTCTGCCCGACGGACCGTTTTTTTATGCAGGATTCAGTGAAAGACGGATGAAACGGATGGCTATCACAATCTGTCGCTAATACAAGTCTATGGGAAAATGCAGGATCCTGCAAATTTTTTTGCAGGATCCTGCATTCTCAAAAAACGACGGATTGTGACGGATGCTGAAAGACGGAATTGTGAAAGAGGCCTAAGTTCGATACAGACTAGGTCAGTTTTGTAGACCCATGGCCATTTTTTTTTGTTCCTTTTTAAATGTTTTTAATCTTTTCTTTGGCTTGTCTTATTATTGTTAAATATAATAAACTTTATTTTTGTTAGCATTTTCTTCTTGTAGACACAAGTGTTTTCTTTATCTCATTCCTTAGCCTTATATGCAGGCCTAGTCACCTATCCTGTCTTGCATACCCAAATTTCCATTTCAGCTATTCATTTTCTCTCTGCAGATGATGGAACTGATTCATTATTGCAAATGGACATGTTTTGTCTAGTTTGTGGTGTTTTTCAAATTTTTAATTTGTGCTTAGTTTTTAATTTTTTTGCATTTTTCTAAGTCTATTTTATATTGATAGCCTGCTTTATTTTATGATTGCTATTGTGGACAGAGTCTGGGGTTTCTATGTTTTTGGCTAAATCATCAATTTTGACTTTTTAACCTCTTTCCCACCCAAAATGTATCCATACGTTCCTGTGACCTAGGACTTATTGACCTGTGCTGTATGGATATGTGGCGCCCCTAGGGGTATTTGCCACAAAAATAGTTATTGACACCAAATACAAATACTAAAATAGCAAGACTGCACTACCATCTCCGGCCAGAAGGGGGAGCTCCAGAGACTCCCCTTGATCTATTCTGGTCTGAGAAAAGGACTGGCAGTTGGGCTAAGGAGCTAGGAGTGAAAGGTCATACAACTGATTTTCTAACAACCCTATGACGGTTGATAAGTCAGGACCATCGACCTGAAGAGAAGGAGAATAGAGAGAAAGGACATTGTGAGAACCGGGTAGCATTAATTATTACCCAGAATAGGCGCAGAGACGGATACCGGATCCGCGGCTATATTCATTATATATAATACAGCAACCGGAAAGACGTGAGGTGATATCAGCCTCATTAGGGTCAGTATTGCCTTGCGCAGGACGTGTACTATTATGAACCCAATGGCAGAGGGTCTCAGGAATAATGCTAAGTCAGTAAATACAGAAAACCAGCTCATAGGGCAGTGGTAACTGGGCTGACCATATAACTAATCCTAGCACCACAAATACCAGCAGCCGGGGAACGTTCCTACGTTGATCCTAGACGTCTCGCGCCAGCCGGAGAGCTAACTACCCCTAGAAGGGAAAAGAAAGACCTTTCTTGCCTCCAGAGGAAATACCCCAAAAAGTAGGATAGAAGCCCCCCACAAATAATAACGGTAAGGTAAGAGGAAAAGACAAACATAAGAATGAGCTAGGAATTTAGCAAAGAGAGGCCCACTAGCTAATAGCAGAATATAGAAAGATAACTTATATGGTCAGCAAAAAATCCTATCAAAAATATCCACACTGGAAATTCAAGAACCCCCGAACCGTCTAACGGCCCGGGGGGAGAACACCAGCCCCCTAGAGCTTCCAGCAAGGTCAGGAATCACATTTAGTACAAGCTGGACAAAAATGATAGCAAACAAATAACCCAAAAAACAAAGAAGCAAGACTTAGCTTAATTTAGCACGAACCAGGACCAGCAAACAGGAGCAAACAGAATGTGTCTGATAACACCGATGCCAGGCACTGGACTAAGGTTCCAGGAGGTTTATATAGCAACACCCCTGAAGTAACGACCCAGCTGGGTGCAAACAGAGGGAAGGAAATCCCAGAGTCATATCACTAGTAACCACTAGAGGGAGCCAAAAAAGTCTAATTCACAACAGTACCCCCCCCTTAAGGAGGGGTCACCGAACCCTCACCAAGACCACCAGGGCGATCAGGATGAGCAGCGTGAAAGGCACGAACCAAATCGGCCGCATGTACATCAGAGGCAACCACCCAGGAATTATCCTCCTGACCATAACCCTTCCACTTGACCAAATACTGAAGCCTCCGCCTGGAGAGACGAGAATCCAAGATCTTCTCCACCACGTACTCCAACTCGCCCTCAACCAACACCGGAGCAGGAGGCTCAGCAGAAGGAACCACAGGCACAACGTAGCGTCGTAACAAAGACCTATGGAACACGTTGTGAATGGCAAACGAAACCGGAAGATCCAAGCGAAAGGACACAGGATTAAGGATTTCCAATATCTTGTAAGGACCGATGAAGCGAGGCTTAAATTTAGGAGAGGAGACCTTCATAGGAACAAATCGAGAAGACAGCCACACCAAATCCCCAACACGAAGTCGGGGACCCACACCGCGGCGGCGGTTGGCAAAACGCTGAGCCTTCTCCTGTGACAACTTCAAGTTGTCCACCACATGATTCCAGATCTGCTGCAACCTATCCACCACAGAATCTACTCCAGGACAGTCAGAAGGCTCCACATGTCCCGAGGAAAAACGAGGATGGAAACCAGAGTTGCAGAAAAATGGCGAAACCAAAGTAGCGGAACTAGCCCGATTATTTAGGGCAAACTCAGCCAACGGCAAGAAGGTCACCCAATCATCCTGATCTGCTGAAACAAAACACCTCAAGTAAGCTTCCAGAGTCTGATTAGTTCGCTCAGTTTGTCCATTAGTCTGAGGATGAAAGGCAGACGAGAACGATAAATCAATGCCCATCCTAGCACAAAAGGATCACCAGAACCTGGAAACAAACTGGGATCCTCTGTCAGACACAATATTCTCAGGAATGCCGTGTAAACGAACCACATTCTGAAGGAACACAGGAACCAGATCGGAAGAGGAAGGCAGCTTAGGCAAAGGCACCAAATGGACCATTTTTGAAAAGCGATCACATACCACCCAGATGACAGACATACCCCGAGACACCGGGAGATCAGAAATGAAATCCATGGAAATATGTGTCCAAGGCCTCTTCGGGACAGGCAAGGGCAAGAGCAACCCGCTGGCACGGGAACAGCAAGGCTTAGCTCGAGCACAAGTCCCACAGGACTGCACAAATGACCGTACATCCCGTGACAAAGAAGGCCACCAAAATGACCTAGCCACCAGATCTCTGGTGCCAAAAATTCCCGGATGACCTGCCAACACCGAGGAATGAACCTCGGAAATGACTCTGCTGGTCCACTTATCAGGAACAAACAGTCTGTCAGGTGGACAAGAGTCAGGTCTACCAGCTTGAAATCTCTGCAACACACGTCGCAAATCAGGAGAAATGGCTGACAAAATAACTCCTTCTTTAAGAATACCAACAGGTTCTGTGACTCCAGGAGAGTCAGGCACAAAGCTCCTTGAAAGAGCATCAGCTTTCACATTCTTTGAACCTGGTAAATACGAGACCACAAAGTCAAAACGGGAGAAAAACAATGACCAGCGGGCCTGTCTAGGATTCAAGCGTTTAGCAGACTCGAGATACATCAAATTTTTGTGATTAGTCAAGACCACCACACGATGCTTAGCACCCTCTAGCCAATGACGCCACTCCTCAAATGCCCACTTCATGGCCAGTAATTCCCGATTGCCCACATCATAATTCTGCTCAGCAGGCGAAAACTTCCTAGAGAAGAAAGCACATGGTCTCATTACTGAGCAACCAGGGCCTCTCTGTGACAAAACGGCCCCTGCCCCAATCTCAGAAGCATCCACCTCGACCTGAAAGGGAAGTGAGACATCAGGCTGGCACAAAACAGGCGCCGAAGTAAACCGGCGCTTCAACTCCTGGAACGCCTCCACGGCTGCAGGAGCCCAGTTAGCAACATCAGAACCTTTCTTGGTCATATCCGTCAAAGGTTTAACAACGCTAGAAAAATTAGCGATAAAACGACGGTAGAAGTTAGCAAAACCCAAGAACTTCTGAAGACTCTTAACTGACGTGGGTTGAGTCCACTCATGAATAGCTCGGACCTTGACTGGGTCCATCTCCACAGCAGAAGGGGAAAAAATAAACCCCAAAAAGGGAACTTTCTGTACTCCAAAGAGACACTTTGAGCCTTTAACAAACAAGGCATTCTCACGCAAAACCTGAAACACCATCCTGACCTGCTCCACATGTGAGTCCCAATCTTCAGAGAAAACCAGAATATCGTCCAGATAAACAATCATAAATTTATCCAGATACTTCCGGAAAATATCATGCATAAAGGACTGAAATACTGAGGGAGCATTAGAAAGCCCAAAAGGCATCACCAAGTACTCAAAATGACCTTCGGGCGTATTAAATGCAGTCTTCCATTCATCACCTTGCTTAATGCGCACAAGGTTGTACGCACCACGAAGATCTATCTTGGTGAACCACTTGGCACCCTTAATCCGGGCAAACAAGTCTGACAAGAGAGGCAAAGGATACTGAAATTTTACAGTGATTTTATTCAGTAGCCGATAGTCAATACAAGGTCTCAAAGATCCGTCCTTCTTGGCCACAAAAAAGAATCCCGCACCAAGAGGGGAAGAGGATGGACGGATATGCCCCTTCTCCAGAGACTCCTTGATATATGAACGCATTGCGGCATGCTCAGGTACTGACAGATTAAATAATCTTCCCTTAGGAAATTTACTACCTGGGATCAAATCTATGGCGCAGTCACAGTCCCTATGAGGAGGCAGAGCACTGGATCTGGACTCACTGAATACATCCTGATAATCAGACAAATACTCAGGAACTTCCGAAGGAGTAGAGGAAGCAATAGACACCGGCGGGGAATCAGCATGAACTCCCTGACAGCCCCAACTTGACACAGACATTGCCTTCCAATCCAGGACTGGATTGTGGGTCTGTAACCATGGCAGACCCAAAACGACCAAATCATGCATTTTATGCAGAACAAGAAAACGAATCACCTCCCGGTGTTCAGGAGTCATGCACATGGTCACCTGCGTCCAAAACTGCGGTTTATTTTCCGCCAATGGCGTAGCATCAATACCTCTAAGAGGAATAGGATTTACTAACGGTTCAAGAACAAAACCACAGCGCTTGGCAAATGACAGATCCATAAGACTCAGGGCGGCACCTGAATCCACAAACGCCATAACAGGGTAAGAAGACAAAGAGCAAATTAAAGTCACAGACAAAATAAATTTAGGTTGCAAATTACCAATGGCGACAGGACTAACAACCCTTGTTAGGCGTTTAGAGCATGCTGATATAACATGTGTAGAATCACCACAGTAAAAACACAACCCATTCTGACGTCTATGATTTTTCCGTTCATTTCTAGTCTGAATTCTATCACATTGCATTAAATCAGGTGTTTGTTCAGACAACACCACCAGAGGATTAGCGGTTTTGCGCTCCCGCAAACGCCGGTCAATTTGAATAGCAAGCGCCATAGAATCATTCAGACTTGTAGGAATGGGGAAACCCACCATCACATTCTTAATGGCTTCAGAAAGGCCATTTCTGAAATTTGCGGCCAGAGCACACTCATTCCACTGAGTAAGCACGGACCATTTCCGAAATTTTTGGCAATACACTTCAGCTTCATCCTGACCCTGAGAAATAGCCAGCAAGGCTTTTTCTGCCTGAATTTCAAGATTGGGTTCCTCGTAAAGCAATCCGAGCGCCAGAAAAAACGCATCAAAATTCGCCAATGCCGGATCTCCTGGCGCTAGCGAGAAAGCCCAATCCTGAGGGTCGCCCCGTAAAAAAGAAATAACAATTTTAACTTGCTGAGCAGAATCTCCAGATGAACGGGGTCTCAGAGAAAGAAACAATTTACAATTATTCTTGAAATTCCTAAACCTAAATCGATCTCCAGAAAACAATTCCGGAATAGGTATTTTAGGTTCAGACATAGGACTACAGGTAATAAAATATTGTATACCCTGCACACGAGCTGCCAGCTGGTCAACACTTGTAATCAAGGTCTGCACATTCATGTCTGTAGCAAGCACACGCCACTCAAAGGTAAAGGGGAGGAAGAGAAGGAAGGAAAAAAAAAACCTCAGAATTTCCTTTCTTATTATCCCACTTCTGCAATGCTTTAAACATTCAATATTGGCCTGGCATACTGTTATGAACCCAATGGCAGAGGGTCTCAGGAATAATGCTAAGTCAGTAAATACAGAAAACCAGCTCATAGGGCAGTGGTAACTGGGCTGACCATATAACTAATCCTAGCACCACAAATACCAGCAGCCGGGGAACGTTCCTACGTTGATCCTAGACGTCTCGCGCCAGCCGGAGAGCTAACTACCCCTAGAAGGGAAAAGAAAGACCTTTCTTGCCTCCAGAGGAAATACCCCAAAAAGTAGGATAGAAGCCCCCCACAAATAATAACGGTGAGGTAAGAGGAAAAGACAAACATAAGAATGAGCTAGGAATTTAGCAAAGAGAGGCCCACTAGCTAATAGCAGAATATAGAAAGATAACTTATATGGTCAGCAAAAAATCCTATCAAAAATATCCACACTGGAAATTCAAGAACCCCCGAACCGTCTAACGGCCCGGGGGGAGAACAACAGCCCCCTAGAGCTTCCAGCAAGGTCAGGAATCACATTTAGTACAAGCTGGACAAAAATGATGGCAAACAAATAACCCAAAAAACAAAGAAGCAAGACTTAGCTTAATTTAGCACGAACCAGGACCAGCAAACAGGAGCAAACAGAATGTGTCTGATAACACCGATGCCAGGCACTGGACTAAGGTTCCAGGAGGTTTATATAGCAACACCCCTGAAGTAACGACCCAGCTGGGTGCAAACAGAGGGAAGGAAATCCCAGAGTCATATCACTAGTAACCACTAGAGGGAGCCAAAAAAGTCTAATTCACAACAGTGTACTCCGGAGGACAGAGAATGAACTTCAGTCCAATATTGCGGCCAGCATGCAGCCAGCGGGTAAGGAAAGGGTGAATCAAACACCCGAAAACCCCGCCCATATGACCAAAAAATGGTCCCGCCAAATTCAGGTGACAGGTTCCCTTTAAACATTCCAAAAATTCCTGTGAAACACCTGAAGGGTTAATAAACTTCTTGAATGTGGTTTTGAGCACCTTGAGGGGTGCAGTTTTTAGAATGGTGTCACACTTGGGTATTTTCCATCATATAGACCCTTCAAAATGACTTCAAATGAGATGTGGTCCCTAAAAAAAAATGGTGTTGTAAAAATGAGAAATTGCTGGTCAACTTTTAACCCTTATAACTCCCTAAAAAAAAAAGGTTGGTTCCAAAATTGTGCTGATGTAAAGTAGACATGTGGGAAATGTAAGTTATTAAGTATTTTGTGTGACACATCTCTGTGATTTAATTGTATAAAAATTCAAAGTTGGAAAATTGTGAAAGTTTCCAAATTTTCGCCAAATTTCCGTTTTTTTCACAAATAAACGCAGGTAATATCAAAGAAATTTTACCACTATCATGAAGTACAATATGTCACGAGAAAACAATGTCAGAAATTCATCAGGATCCGTTGAAGCATTCCAGAGTTATAACCTCATAAAGGCACAGTGGTCAGAATTGTAAAAATTGGCCCGGTCATTAACGTGCAAACCATCCTTGGGGGTAAAGGGGTTAAAGTGAACCTGTCACCAGGTTTGGCCGATATAAGATGCGGCCACTGTCTTCCAGGGCTTATCTACAGCATTCTATAGAATGTTTTCTCCCTGCGAGGAGACTATTCCTATGTTGATAAAGCGAATAATTGTTTAACCTGTGTTACAGCTACACAATTTTATATTCTGCCATAATTTATTTTAGATGATGGAAGGATATTTTTTAATCACTGATCTTTATTTTTGGCCTAAGTGTATTCACATGGACACCATGACTGGTGGGTATTAATTATAGGATGAACTGTTCTGTTCACATTACAACTGTACTATCTATATAATTCATAGAAAGGGTTACATATTTAGGCTGTCGACATACATTTTTCTTAAAGGGCACCTGTCACCCCGTTTTTTCCGTATGAGATAAAAATACTGTTAAATAGGGCCTGAGCTGTGCATTACAATAGTGTAGTTTGTGTACCCCGATTCCCACCTATGCTGCCGAAATACGTTACCAAAGTAGTCGTTTTCGCCTGTCAATCAGGCTGGTCTGGTCAAAAGGGCGTGGTGTCTTCCCCCAGATTTTGCTTAGTTTTCCGTTGGTGGAGTAGTGGTGTGCGCATGTCCAAGGTCCCGAATCCACTGCGCAGGGGAGTGGAAAGAGCGCGATGTGCACTATTTCATTGGTGATCGGTGGGCGCGGCCATCTTCCTTTGGCCGCGTGTGCGCAGAAGCGGTGCTATGCTGGCCGCGGCTTCAGGAAAATGGCCGTGGGATGCCACGCGTGCGCAGATGGAGATCGCGGCGGCCATTTTCCTGAAGCCGAGATGCGAACTCTGCTTCAGGAAAATGGCCGCCGCGATCTCCATCAGCGCATGCGCGGCATCCCGCGTCCATTTTCCTGAAGCCGCGGCCAGCAGAGCGCCGCTTCTGCGCACGCGCGGCCAATGGAAGATGGCCGCGCCCACCGATCACCAATCGCGCTCTTTGCACATCGCGCTCTTTCCACTCCCCTGTGCAGTGGATTCGGGACCTTGGACATGCGCACACCACTACGCCACCAACGGAAAACTACGCAAGATCTGGGGGAAGACACCACGCCCTTTTGACCAGACCAGCCTGATTGACAGGCAAAAACGACTACTTTGGTAACGTATTTCGGCAGCATAGGTGGGGAATCAGGGTCCACAAAATACACTATTGCAATGCACAGCTCAGGCCCTATTTAACAGTGTTTTTATCTCATACGGAAAAAACGGGGTGACAGGTGCCCTTTAAATGAATGGCATCATGAGTATGTAATGGATAGCTAGAGTGTGGTGCAAGAAACATTGGTCTAAAGTAAATAAGTCAAAGATGGTATGTAGTTAGAAAAAGGTGTCTAAAAATTGACCAAATTTATTATCCAGCATGAACCAATGGGATAAATTTGGCATATCTAGCCTAATTCTATAGTGTCTACATGTAAAAATGTATTACTAAATCCTCCTCATTAAATGTTGCTGTCAAGAATAACATTGGGATTGGCAGGGTGCTTATTTATTGCAATACTACTTGGCTTACCTTAATACCAAAACTAATAAATGAGAAAATAGAATTCTCCATACAAGGGCCATGCATGTGGTAAATCATTAAGAAACATATTGGACAAATTGACTCTGTACAAATGCAGCGGAAACTATTTCTACATATTTGCACATTTGTTTCCATAAGTTTCTATGGTAAACCATTTTATGGGTATGCCAAATATTCTGCATTTAAAAATGGAATTTACCACCTACAGTATAGCTCCATGATCTTGCCTTGGTAGATATAGCCCGAAATACATACATAGTGGGTGTTTTTGTCCAGTAAAAGAATTTATCTAACGAGGATGTGAGATTCCACATTCTTCTAAGCACATTGTGTATCATTGCTAAGTGACGTTCATATAAAATGTGTTTCCACAACCGTTCTGTAGTAAATATTTATGCCGGTAGATAAAAAAATAAGTGATTTTATGCAGGGAATGAATACCCCGGAGAGCCACATATAATTTACTGAGGGCCATTCACAAAACTGTATTTGCAGAAGTTCAATGAAATCAGGGAGCTGACGTCAGAGAAATATACAGGGCTTTTCAGGTAAAACATATCATACATATGTATTTACCTTTCCATGGCAGAATAATAAAAGCAGGATTTGTCAGATAAAACTGACATCCCATAATGCTCATAGTAGGATCCACGGGAACATTATTCTCTTTACTGATCATATTTGTTATACAGTGATTTATCTGGATTAATTTCATATTTAGAGATACACCAAGATTAAATTCTAATCTCATAGTTTCTTTTTTTCTATCTCTATTATTCTTTAATCATTTTCTAAGCTGATCCTCTTATAATGGCTGAAAGATATTTTATTCTCATTTCAGCTAAATATAGGCATGCTGGTTTTCATTTAGAAACAAACCAGTAATCTTCAATGTCTGGAAAATAATGCTATGGCTAATATGACCGTGAAACATTTTATATTCATCTCGGATAAATTGGATCAACCAGGATACCACAATGAAGCTTTCTAATTACCCGCCAGTGACAGAAACATGAGCCTAAACATTGAAGAAATTAAAACATTTACAAAATTCCATAAACACTTTAAGTTAGAAGATCATTAACCTGAAGAAGATAAAAGAAATATTTGACGTTGGATGTGTTGTAAGGCCAATGTCATGGAAGCATAATACTTGCGCTTTTCTGAAGCCGTATTAGTGCCACAAGTCTCAGATGGTAGGTCTAATGGCCCAAACAATACAATATAAACTGTTCAAAAAAGTCAGTGTAGGGTAGACGTAATAATTATATTGCCAAAGGCAAATAATCCCTAACTAAAGACTGTTAACATTTAACTTTTATTATACTATTTAAGCAATATAATGTAACTAAGTAATACAGTTACAGTATATAGTTACATAGGTGTAAAAAAGACCCCGGTCCATCTAGTTCAACCTTTCTCCACCAATTTTGTCACTAATTTAACTATACCTTCAATGTTATCTGTATCAAGGAAATCATCCATCTCTTGTTAAAGCTGTTAGTGTCTGCCATTACTACCTCCTGTGGTCGGGCATTCCACATACATACATTCCACATACACTGCTCTAACTGTAAAGAACTCTTCCCCATTTAGATGCCAGAATCACCTTTCTTCCACCCATAAGGAGTGCCCCCTGATCCTCAGTATGGTCTTTGGAAGGAATAAATCATGTGTCAGTCCTTTATATTGACCACACTTATATTTATACATATAAATGAGATCTTCTATGAGGCGTCTTTTTTCTAAGCTAAACAAGCCCAACTTTTCCAACCTCTCATCATATGAGAGGCCTTCCATCCCTAGTAATAATCTAGTTGGCCAGCCATTGAAATGACTCTAATTTCTGAATATCCTTTTTTAAAATGTGGAGCCCAAAACTAGATCCCATATTCTAGATGTGGCCTCACCAGTGATTTGTAAAGGGGTAATAATACGTTGGTATTGCGGGACTTTAAAGTACCAATCTTAATAAGCTGTAGAAACCACTCTGTTTATTAGGTACCCTCTAATCCATATGGCTTTTAACCCCTTTCTGACATCGGGCATAATAGTACGCCGATGACGGTCACTCCCTGTTTGGTGCAGGCTCAGCGACCTCTATTTCTGCTACATACAGGCAATCTGATCATTGTCTGCATGTAGCAGTGCCAATCAGACAACTGCAGCTTCTAGTCTCCCATGGAGACTATTGAAGCGTGCAAAAAGTAAAAATAAATGTTTTAAAAAATATATACCGTATATACTCGAGTATAAGCCGAGATTTTCAGCCAAAAAAACTGGGCTGAAAGTGCCCCTCTCTGCTTATACTCGAGTCATGGATGGTGGGTGAGGGGGAGCGACGGCTGTCAAATACCTGCATCTGGCGCTCCTGATGCGGTCCCTGCATGTACCACGGTCTTCGGGCGCAGCAGCTTCTTCCCCTGTTCAGCGGTCATTGGTACCGCTCATTAAAGTAATGAATCTGGACTCCACTCCCATAGGGGTGGATCCGCATATTCATTACTGTAATGAGCGGTACCATGTGACCGCTCACTACAGGAAGAAGCTGCTGCGCCCGGAGACCGTGGGACATGCAGGGACCGCGTCAGGAGCGCCGGGAGCAGGTGAGTATTTCATATTTACCTTCCCTCGTTCCACCGCCGCCCCGTCTTCCGCGTCCTCTGCAGTGACTGATCAGGTCAGAGGGCACGATGACGTATTAGTGTGTGTGCTGCCCTCTGCCTGAACAGTCAGTGTGGAGAGACGGGACGCTGAGGAGCAGCGGCAGCGACAAGAGGCGAGTATGTCTTTTTTTTTTTAGTGCAGCAGCAGCATTACATGTGGCACAATGTTATATGGTTCATCTATGGGGCCATAAAGAACTGTATGGAGCATTATATGGGGCATCTATGGGGCCATAAAGAACTGCATGGAGCATTATATGGGGCATCTATGGGGCCATAAAGAACTGCATGGAACATTATATGGGGCATCCATGGGGCCATAATGAACTGCATGGAGCATTATATGGGGCATCAATGGGGCCATAAAAAACTGCATGTAGCATTATATGGGGCATCAATGGGGCCATAAAAAACTGCATGGAGCATTATATGGGGCATCTATGGGGCCATAATGAACTGCATGGAGCATTATATGGGGCTCCTGATTCAATATGGATATTCAAAAACACTTAACCTACTGATGTCTCAATTAATTTTACTTTTATTGGTATCTATTTTTATTTTTGACATTTACCGGTAGCTGCTGCATTTTCCACCCTAGGCTTATACGCGAGTCATTAAGTTTTCCCAGTTTTTTGTTCCAAATTAGGGGGTTCGGCTTATACTCGGGTCGGCTTATACTCGAGTATATACGGTATATATAAAAGTTCAAATCACCCCCCTTTCGCCCCATTCAAAATAAAATAAAAAAATTAAAACATACACATATTTGGTATTGCTGAGTTTGTCAGGAAAAAGTCTTTATTATAACATAGAGCGCCATTCACTATTTTTCTTGTTGTTACTAGACACAGTCAACAAGGTTGACAGCTCCAACATCATAACTTAACTCTACGAATACTATGGGACAGCGAATAATAATAATTTTATTTATATAGCGCCAACATATTCCTCAGCGCTTTACAAATTATAGAGGGGATTTGTACAGACAATAGCCATTACAGCATAACAGAAATCACAGTTCAAAACAGATACCAAGAGAAGTGAGGGCCCTGCTTGCAAGCTTACAAACTATGAGGAGTACACCAGATGTCTATTCAATGTCTGGGGTAAAGGGAAATTGTCTCTTCAGAGAGGTAGAGGACTAAAACTCTAGTGCCACCTATTGGAAGTAGGAATCCTAACAGTCAATGTTGACCTTATAACGAGCCTTGTCACATGACTTAGGGTAAAAGCCAAACCAGAATCTCAATTTGCAGACACTGTGTTTCGGGGTACTGCCCTTCGTCAGTGCAAAGTGGAGATCTGGTTTGGCTGATTGAGAGGCGTCTGACCAGGATCCAAGAAGTATCGTTTCTCCTTGCAGAGAGTGACATTTTAAGCATGTCGAGGTGAGGAGGCTTAAAGCCGCAATGCTCCTCTGGGAAATATTCATATTGTCTCTTCAGAGAGGAAGAGGACTAGAACTTTAGTGCAACCTATTGGAAGTAGCAATCCTAACAGTCCTTGTCGACCTTTTAACGAGCTTTGTCACATGACTTAGGATAATAGCCAAACCAGAATTTCAATTTGCTGACAATGTGTTTCGGGGTACTGCCCCTCGTCAGTGAAAAGTGGAGATCTGATTTGGCTGAGAGGCATCTGACCAGGATCCAAGAAGTATGGTTTCTCCTTGCGTAGAGTGACATTTTAAGCATGTCGAGGTGAGGAAGCTTAATGCCGCAATGCTCCTCTGGGAAATATTCAAATTGTCTTTTCAGAGAGGAAGAGGACTAGAACTTTAGTGCCACCTGTTGGAAGTAGCAATCCTAACAGTCAATGTGACCTTTTAACGAGCTTTGTCACATGACTTAGGATAATAGCCAAACCAGAATCTCAATTTGCAGACACTGTGTTTTGGGGTACTGCCCCTCCTCAGTGAAAAGTGGAGATCTGATTTGGCTGATTGAGAGGCGTCTGACCGGAATCCAAGAAGTATGGTTTCTCCTTGCGGAGAGTGACATGTTAAGCATGTGGAGGTGAGGAGACGTAAGCTGGAATGTTTTACAAATGCTGGGGTAAAGGGGACATTTCTCAAAACACTAGTGAAAGCTCCATGCAGAAATTAAGAAGCACTTTCTAGGTGGGACATAAGTGTGGGAATACAGCTCTAGAGTATGATATCAGCTTTAACGTTGAATCACCAGTTGTGAGGTGCCAACATTGGCCATGAATGGGAAAGAGTGTCTTGTGCACATTCTTCTGGTTGCTCGAACCATTCAGGTTCTGACCCCAATTACAGCACACACTTCATGCAAATGTATAAATGACGCTCCAATAGATGACACTGTCATGAAAAAACAAGACATTCTGTATGATTGTGTAATATAAGACTAGTGACAAAACACACTATATGTATTTAAAAGGAATTTCCTTGTCATCTAGCCGTAATGATTTAGCACTTTTTGGTCTCTTCATTTACAGCGCAGCTTCCTTTTCCACAGAATACTTGAGAAGCAAAACATCTGGAATCAGTTCCCTTTGGCATCATATTTCCTGAAAGCGGATGTTTCACTTTACACACAGTATTCTCGTAACCCTCCACCGCACTACTACAAGCTGGGGGTTATCCAGTGAAGTTCCACATTTGCCTTCTAGCTCTGGAACAGTATCATGACCTTGAAACGTACACCATTAATGCTGGTTCATGAGAAGAGACAGATTTAGCTTCCACGTCATACAATATGAGGTATATGTTTAGTCCAGGTTTTATGTGTGAAGAGACCTGGAGTATGTGCAAACACAACTTTGTGACCATGTTACTGAAACAGGACTTTACACAAGTGGGGATAATTTCTACACATACAGTAAAGATCTGTGTTCTGTCCTGTTATCTAGTGCTTCAATGATACAGTAAAAGCTCTATTAAAGAGTGACATTGTGTGTTATTGAGTTGGTGCATCTGGAGAACTCTGCAGCAGTAAAACCTCCATTGTGAAATAAATACATTCTAAAATACATTGAAGGCATCTTTGGTACAATGAAATCTTAATAATATGACTTCCTTCATAGCTCCCAACCTTCCCTCATGCTGCGGGACTGTCTCGATTTTGAGGCTGTGCCCCGCAGTCCTGCATGGGACTCCACTTTTCCCGCACAGCCAGCAGGAAACGCAGTTGACACACCCCCTTGTATTAGACCACGCCCCCTCCATATCTTCTTTTTCCGGTGCGCTGGTTCAGAGAGGGAGAGAGGACATTCTTAGGTACGTATGTGTGTTGCACACATACATGTAGCTGGCCCTGCTCTACTTACAGTACAAGGCATTATAACCAGGAGTAGTGGCAGCAGTTAGAGCAATCCAGTGCAGCCGGTTAGTCATAGGCACAGTGGAGCCAGTAGATAGCAGTCTTGTCTGAGTGCATGCTGAGTTCGCAGAGCTGGGCTACATTGCAATGTGCAGGATCTGTGAGGCAGCAGTGTGGATAGTGACAGGTGGTGAAATCTTTGCCTGCATTGTAAGCTGCTGGGACACATCTACAGTCCCAACTGTACACTGGCATCATCATGTGGGGCTATTATACTGTACGCATCATGTGGGGCCATTATACAGTATGGAGCACTGTGTGGCCATTATACTGTACGGAGCATCATGTGGGGCCGTTATACAGTACACAGCATCATGTGGGGCCATTATACATTATGGAGCATCATGTGGGGCCATTATACAGTACAGAGCATCATCTGGCACCATTATACAGTATGGAGCATCATATGGGGCCATTATACAGTTTGGAGAATCATGTGTGGCCATTATACTGTACACAGCATCATGTGGGGCCATTATACAGTATGGAGCACTGTGTGGCCATTATACAGTATGGAGCATCATGTGTGGCCATTATACAGTATGGAGCACTGTGTGGCCATTATACAGTATTGAGCATCATGTGTGGCTATTACACAGTATGGAGCACTGTGTGGCCATTATACAGTGTTGAGCATCATGTGAGGCCATTATACTGTACGCAGCATCATGTGTGGCCATTATACAGTATGGAGCACTGTGTGGCCATATTTTTTCTGTTTATAATTATTGTTTATGAAACAGTGGGATCAGCAGTGCTAAATGGCTGTGGTTCGGGCATGGTTATGGGTATGACTAGTTATGAAATAGGTGTGGTCAGGGGCGTGGCCTAAAATTTGCGCTCGCATCTACCTTTGTCCCTCTTTGCCTTCTAAGAAAGTTGGGAGGTATGCTTCCTTAGAATCAAGATGTTTCAATACAGTTGAATGGAGAATACTGCTGGCACATCCTTAAAGATGTTGTCCAGCCTTAGGCCACAAGTCTGCAGTCACTTTAAGCGACCCTACACTTGTGAATAATCATAGCATGCGCACAGTAAGCTGTGAGGATTCTCCAGTGTTGGCCCCAGGAGCAGTGGGTGCATGACCACAATTTGGATACATTTGTTCACGTGACAACTAGACTTGTGTGGCTTAGCTCATGCAAGTTTATTGATAGAGGCTGGAAACATCTAGTCGGAATGTGGCCGGAAGTATGCAAATCATATACTTGCAGTCACATGACCGCCCGTTCCCGGCATCAAAGAGTCCTGAA
The DNA here is from genome assembly GCF_051348905.1 of Ranitomeya variabilis. NCBI lineage: Eukaryota > Metazoa > Chordata > Amphibia > Anura > Dendrobatidae > Ranitomeya > Ranitomeya variabilis. The sequence continues at coordinate 715,990,841 of NC_135233.1, read as the reverse complement.
AGAGCACACTGTGAGGTTTCCCAATTCTGCAATTACATAGAGCCACAGCAAACTTGTACCCTAAGACCAGACAACCCCTTTAAGCTTGTCACATTTTAGATTAATGTTGTTTGACTCTGCAGACAAAGTAATGCTTACGGGATCAGGTCAACTGTCATATGCCAGTGGAATACGGATGTTGGATTTTGTTAATCTTTTGTTTCCTGTATTATGCACGCTTACTAAAAGTGAGCAAGCATGTTTACAGGGAGGGAGATAGCTGTTGGCAAATAATATATGTACTCGCTTCTACGTTGGTGTCCCTCAAGGCTCTGACCTAGGACCCCTTCTCTTCTCCATCCTTGACCTGGGACAACTCATAGAGTCCTATGGCTTTCAGTACCATCTGTATGCTGATGACACTCAGATCTACCTCTCTGGCTCAGATGTCACCTCTCTGCTGTCCAGAATCCCAGAGTGTTTATCAGCCATATCCTCCTTCTTCTCCTCTCGCTTCCTCAAGCTCAGTGTGGACAAATCTGAACTAATTATCTTTCCTCCATCTCACATATCTTCCCTACTTGATCTACCCATCACAATAAATGACATCGCACTTTCCCCTGTCCTGGAAATCCACTGCCTCAGAGTAAAGGTACCTTCACACTAAACGATATCGCTAGCGATCCGTGACGTTGCAGCGTCCTGGCTAGCGATATCGTTTAGTTTGACACGCAGCAGCGATCAGGATCCTGCTGTGATATCGCTGGTCGTTGAATAAAGTTCAGAACTTTTTTGGTCGTCAGACCGGCGTGTATCGTCGTGTTTGACACCAAAAGCAAGGATACCAGCGATGTTTTACACTGGTAACCAGGGTAAACATCGGGTTACTAAGCGCAGGGCCGCGCTTAGTAACCCGATGTTTACCCTTGTTACCAGTGTAAAATGTAAAAAAAACAAACAGTACATACTCACCTTCGCATCCCCCGGCGTCCGCTTCCCACACTGACTGAGCGCCGTAAAGTGAAAGTGAAAGTACAGCACAGCGGTGACGTCACCGCTCTGCTGTTAGGGCCGGCGCTCAGTCAGTGCAGGAAGCGGACGCCGGGGGACGCGAATGTAAGTATGTACTGTTTGGTTTTTTTACATTTTACGCTGGTAACCAGGGTAAACATCGGGTTACTAAGCGTGGCCCTGCGCTTAGCAACCCGATGTTTACCCTGGTTACCCGGGGACCTCGGCATCGTTGGTCGCTGGAGAGCGGTCTGTGTGACAGCTCTCCAGCGATCAAACAGCGACGCTGTAGCGATCGGCATCGTTGTCTGTATCGCTGCAGCGTCGCTTAGTGTGACGGTACCTTAACCGTTGCCCTGTTCTTGAAACCACACATCCAAGCTCTTGCCACCTCCAATTCAAAAATATTTCCAGAATCCGTCCTTTCCTCAATCCTCACTCTACCAAAATGCTTGTGTATTCCCTAATCATCTCCTGCCTCGACTACTGCAACATCCTCCTCTCTGGCCTACCTTCTAACACTCTCGCACCTCTCCAGTCCATCCTTAAGGCTACTTTCACACTAGTCCGTCGGTACGGGCCGTCGCAAACCGTCGGCCCGACGGACAGTGTGTTAAGTAGCACAATGGGGGCAGCGGATGCAGTTTTTCAACGCATCTGCTGCCCTATTGTAATGTCCGGGGAGGAGGCGGCAGAGTTCCGGCCGTGCATGCGCGGTCGGAAATGGCAGACACGACGCACAAAAAAAGTTACATGTAACTTTTTTGTGGCGACGGTCCGCCAAAACACGACGCATCCGTCGCACGACGGATGCGACGTGTGGCCTTACGTCGCAATGCGTCGCTAATGTAAATCTATGGGGAAAAAACGCATCCTGCAGCCAACTTTGCAGGATGCGTTTTTTCTCCTAAACGACGCATTGTGACGTATTCCAAACGACGCTAGTGTGAAAGTAGCCTAAGGGTACCGTCACACAGTGCCATTTTCATCGCTACGACGGCACGATCCGTGACGTCGCAGCGTCGTATGATTATCGCTCCAGCGTCGTAGACTGCGGTCGCACTTTGCAATCACGGCGCTGGAGCGATGCCGAAGTCCCCGGGTAACCAGGGTAAACATCGGGTTACTAAGCGCAGGGCCGCGCTTAGTAACCCGATGTTTACCCTGGTTACCAGCGTAAACGTAAAAAAAACAAACAGTACATACTCACATTCCGGTGTCTGTCCCCCGGCGTTCTGCTTCTCTGCACTGTGTAAGCACCATAGCCGGAAAGCAGAGCGGTGACGTCACCGCTGTGCTCGCTTTCCGGCCGGCAGGCGCTCACAGTGCAGAGAAGCTGAGACTCCGGAGGACAGACACCGGAATTTAAGTATGTACTGTTTGTTTTTTTTACGTTTATGCTGGTAACCAGGGTAAACATCGGGTTACTAAGCGCGGCCCTGCGCTTAGTTACCCGATGTTTACCCTGGTTACAAGCGAACACATCGCTGGATCGGTGTCACACACAACGATCCAGCGATGTCAGCGGGTGATCAAGCGACGAAAGAAAGTTCCAAACGATCTGCTACGACGTACGATTCTCAGCGTGATGTCTGATCGCAGTAGCGTGTCAGACACAACGATATCGTAACGATATCGCTAGAACGTCATGAATCGTGCCGTCGTAGCGATGAAAATGGCACTGTGTGACGGTACCCTTACTCTGCTGCCCAACTAATTAATCTCTCTCCTCGCTACACTCCTGCTTCCCCTCTTTGCAAATCCCCTCACTGGCTCCCAATTTCCCATCATATTCATTTTAAACTACTAACACTGACCTACAAAGCCATCCATGACCTTTTTCCTCCATTTATTTCCGAACTAATCTCCCAATATCTTCCCTCACGCAATCTCTGGTCCTCCCAAGACCTCCTCCTCTCCTCCACGCTTATTCGCCCTCACCCAATCGCCTCCAAGACTTCTGAACATCCCCCATCCTCTGGAATTGTGTGCCCCTGTCAGGATCACACTCAGTCGGAGCAGCCTTTGGAAGTGGGGAATCAACAGAAATAATACACAAGACACGTCTTGTATAGTGTATCACTGGGAAGTCTCTGAAGCACGCCTGCCTTCAAGCTGCTATCCCTTCTTTATATAGTTGTATCGGTAGGTTCAGTGGTTATACAAGTTTTGCATGTTTAAACAAAGAGACAAAACAAGAAAGAAAGAAAAAAACAGTTTCGTGGGCGGCAGTTTCACAACAAACAGTACAAAGGCAATTCCACAGACAAGAAAAACAGGATTTCATACTATAGCTAAAATGTCCTTGAATGGACAGGTCAATATTTATCACAAATTCTTTTTTGTGGTTCATTGAGGTAACCATTTTTGTTCTGCTCTTCACAATCCCCCCTTTGACATATTCCATTCAAAACCTTGTCATATCGACGATCATTTTAGTCATTCTTTTTGTGATATTACAACAAACAAACAAACAGACAAAAAAAAAACTTTATATTCTCGCATCCATTACACAAAATTTATTTGTGCATACCGAGATACCCTTGAGTACAACCTTGAATAATACATATATAATTACAATAACCATAACTGTATGTATTAGGCTTTGCATAATCCCGGTAACCCACCCACCGATCCCTCTGAACCAATTGGCCGGGTTAAGAAAAGAAAAGGTATCTGACCACCAGCTATCCTTATTTTGGTCATTGTCTTTGTCATACTGATCCCTGAGTCGTTGTACGTCTTCTAATTTAAATCTCATACTCATAGTACTATTTGGGTCTATATAATGACAGCAGGTGGGTCCGATGATTTGACACATACCCCCTTGTGAGGCAGTTAGGTAATCCAATACCAGGGTATGTTGGTTAGTGACTATTATAAGCTGATTCTGTACAGCTATACTAGTATTTAATATGTCCAATATATCCCAAATCTGGTCATCTAGATAATCCGTGGCTCTAACTAATCTATCCCACATCTGTGTTAACATTATTAACATCAATATCATGAGTCTTATACTGCTTTTTTGCAATGGCTTGCATGTATCCATGATGCCTTTCCTTCAAGCTTGACTGCTGTCGGAGTTGTTAACAGGACTTGGAAAGGTCCGTCAAACCTCGGTTCCAGAGTCTTTCTGGTGTGTCTTTTCACGTAGACTTGATCACCAGGTTCCAACTTGTGGCCTCCTTCGAGATTTTCTGGATCTGGAAGGGAAGCAAAAACTTGCGAATGCACTTTAGTTAAACGTTTTTGTAATTCTTGTACATAAGCAGTTAAAGTCTCAGTATTCAACATCAGTTGTTGTGGAAAATAACAACCCAAATTTGCTGCTCTACCAAAAAGAATCTCATGTGGTGACAGCTTAGCCTTCCCCCTTGGGGCGTTTCGGATGGAATACAGGGCAAGTGGTAGACACTCGGTCCAAGGCTTTCCTGTTTCTGCCATGGCCTTCTGGATTTTTAATTTTATTGTTCCATTTAATCTTTCCACTTTACCTGAACTCTGTGGGTGATACGGAGTGTGAAACTGGTTTTCTACTCCCAACATTTTCATAACATTCTGGAATATTTCCCCAGTAAAATGGGTACCCCTATCTGACTCGATCACCTCAGGCATGCCGTAACGGGGTATCAGTTCATGTGCTATTTTAATGGCAGTAGTTTTTGCTGAGGCTTTACGAACTGGATAAGCCTCTGGCCACCCTGAGAACATGTCCACACACACAAGCACATATTCGTATCCATTGTACCTAGGAAGTTGGATGTAGTCGATCTGGAGTCTTTGAAAGGGATACAGTGGTCTTACATGATGCTTGGTTGGGGTTTTAATGGTCTGACCTGGATTGTGTGCCAGGCATATAGCGCATGCAGCACACATGTTCCGAGCAAAATTACCAAAGCCTGGAGCCAACCACCTTTCTTTTACCTTGAGCGTCATACCATTTGCCGACACATGCATGGGTAGGTGGAGGTCACTTGCCACTGCGGGGTACCAGGCTCTGGGTAAACACAACAAAGTTCCTTTTTTCCATAATCCTTGCTGATCTTCTGCCCCTTTTTTCTGCCACTGCCCTCGTTCTTCGTCGTCTACCTGTTTCTGAGCTTCCTTCAATCTCTCCTCATCATCTTCAGAGCTATCTAGTGTGTGGGCATGATGTAAGGGTTTACGTGCTGCCTGTTTTGCTGCCTTGTCGGCTTTATCGTTACCCCTGGCTTCCTCGGTGTCGAGTCTCACATGTGCAGCTACCTTTATCACCGCTATTTCTTTAGTTTCTTGTGCTGCCTCCAAAATCTGTCTAATGAGGGAGGCATGTTTAACAGGTTGGCCTGAAGCAGTCATATAACCTCTGGCTCTCCATATTACGCCAAAATCGAAAATAATGCCATGTGCATATCTAGAATCAGAGTATATGTTTGCTGTCTGATCTTTGGCTATTTTTAGAGCTTCAACCAATGCCGTAAGTTCTGCTTCTTGTGCAGACTGATTAGCAGGGAGAGGTTCTGCTTTCAGCACTTCATGCTGAGTTACTACCGCATAACCTGTATGAAATTGTCCATTCATATCTGCATATCTACTGCCATCTATGAAAAGTTCAAATGTAGCATTACAGAGTGGCTTGTCACGTACATTACATAAGCCCTGAGTCTCTTGTTCCATTAATTGTACACAATCATGCATTGACTCTGATGGGTCAAAGGAGTTGGAGAGTGCAGTTTCCTCAGGTATGGTACCCCCCTCAGACTCTAAAGGGAGCAAAGACGCGAGATTAAGAGTCTGAACCCTGGCAAAGGAAATGTTGGGCGGCAGTAGTAGGGAACATTGGAGACGGAGGTGTCTGGCCATTGAAATATGTTTAGGTTGGACCTGGTTAAGAATGCCATGTACATCATGAGTGGTCTGAACTAGAAGTGGGTGATCAAGAACAATCTCAGAAGCTTTATCTAATAACAGTGAAATTGCGGCTACTACTCTAAGGCCATGTGCACACGTTCAGGATTTTTAGCGTTTTTTTCGCGTTTTTTCGCTATAAAAACGTGATAAAAACGCGAAAAAAACGCTAACATATGCCTCCCATTATTTACAAGGTATTCCGCATTTTTTGTGCAAATGTTGCGATTTTTTCCGCGAAAAAAATCGCATAGCGGAAAAAAAAGCAACATGTTCATTAAAAATGCGGAATTGCAGGGATTCCGCACACCTAGGAGTCCATTGATCTGCTTACTTCCCGCACGGGGCTGTGCACACCATGCGGGAAGTAAGCAGATTATGTGCGGTTGGTACCCAGCGTGGAGGAGAGGAGACTCTCCTCCACGCACTGGGCACCATATAACTGGTCAAAAAATAAGAAATAAAATAAAAAATAGTCCTATACTCACCCTCGATGTCCCGCGCAGTGTTCCCGCCTCACGGCTGCACGCTGCCGTTCGGTTCCTGTAGCTGGTGTGCGGCGAAGGACCTTGCCGATGATGTCACTGTCCTGTGATTGGTCGTGAGCGGTCATGTGACCGCTCACGTGACCGTGACGTCACGGAAGGCCCTGTGCGCACAGACCAGCTATAGGAAGACGAACGGACGCCGCTTATGAGATGTCTGGGTGAGTATAAGCATTTTTTTATTTTTTTTATTATTTTTAAACATTCTATCTTTTACTATAGATGCTGCATAAGCTGCATCTATAGTAAAAAGTTGGTCACACTTGTCAAACAGTATGTTTGACAAGTGTGACCAACTTGTCAGTCAGTTTTCCAAGCGATGCTACAGATCGCTTGGAAAACTTTAGCATTCTGCAAGCTAATTACGCTTGCAGAATGCTAAAAAAACGCGAAAAAAACGGAAAAAAAACGCAAAAAAAAAAATGCGGATTTCTTGCAGAAAATTTCCGGTTTTCTTCAGGAAATTTCTGCAAGAAATCCGCAACGTGTGCACATGGCCTTAGGGTATGTGCACACGTTGCGGATTTCTTGCAGAAATTTCCTGAAGAAAACCGGAAATTTTCTGCAAGAAATCTGCATTTTTTTTTTGCGGTTTTTTTCCGTTTTTTTCGCGTTTTTTTAGCATTCTGCAAGCGTAATTAGCTTGCAGAATGCTAAAGTTTTCCAAGCGATCTGTAGCATCGCTTGGAAAACTGACTGACAAGTTGGTCACACTTGTCAAACATACTGTTTGACAAGTGTGACCAACTTTTTACTATAGATGCAGCTTATGCAGCATCTATAGTAAAAGATAGAATGTTTAAAAAAAATAAAAAAAATAAAAAAATGCTTATACTCACCCAGACATCTCATCAGCGGCGTCCGTTCGTCTTCCTATAGCTGGTCTGTGCGCACAGGACCTAGCGTGACGTCACGGTCACGTGGGCGGTCACATGACCGCTCACGACCAATCACAGGACAGTGACGTCATCGGCAAGGTCCTTCGCCGCACATCAGCTACAGGAACCGAACGACAGCATGCAGTGGAGGCGGGAAGACATCGAGGGTGAGTATAGGACTGTTTTTTATTTTAATTCTTATTTTTTGACCACTTATATGGTGCCCAGTGCGTGGAGGAGAGTCTCCTCTCCTCCACCCTGGGTACCAACCGCACATAATCTGCTTACTTCCCGCATCGTGGGCACAGCCCTGTGCGGGAAGTAAGCAGATCAATGGACCCCTGGGTGTGCGGAATCCCCTGCAATTCCGCATTTTAATGAACATGTTGCTTTTTTTTCCGCGATGCGATTTTTTCGCGGAAAAAAAGGCTACATTTGCACAAAAAATGCGGAATACACTTAAAATAATGGGAGGCATATGTAAGCGTTTTTTTCGCGTTTTTATCACGTTTTTATAGCGAAAAAACGCGAAAAAAACGCGAAAAAAAACGCGAAAAATACTTAACGTGTGCACATGGCCTTACACAAGAAGGTGCGGCTCTAGCTACAGGGTCCAGATGAGCTGATATGTATGCCACAGGTCTCTGTTTGTTTCCATGTTTTTGTGTGAGCACCCCTGTAGCATGTGAGGATATCTCAGCTGCCATCAATTGAAAAGGTTTAGTGTAGTCTGGGAGTCCCAGAGCCGGAGCTGATACCAGTGCTGTTTTCAAAGAGGAAAATGACTGTTTAGCCTCTTCACTGAGTGAATATGGCGTGTTGGCAATACAGTCATATAAAGACTGCATGAGTTGACTTGCATGTATGATCCACTGTCTACAGTGTGAAACAATACCCAGGAAAGCACGCAGCTGTTTGTGATTCCTGGGTTCAAGCATGTTACGTATGGCTTCCGTACGTTGAGGTGTGAGATGTCTGATGCCCTGTGATATGCAGTGACCTAAGAACACGACTGTTTGTTGACAAGCCTGGAGTTTCTGTCTATTTACTTTACAGCCTTCTTGCGCTAGGAAAATTAAGAAATTAACAGTTGAGGTAACTGCCGTCTGCTCATCAGGGCAACAAATAAGTAAGTCATCTACATACTGTAGAATGACTACTCCTGGTTCTGGGATGAAATTTTTTAGCACGGTCTGCATTGCTTCAGAGTACAAAGTTGGTGAGTGTACCATACCTTGTGGCAATCTTGTCCATGCTAATTGTTTACCCTTGAATGTAAAGGCAAACAAATGCCAACAGTTCTTATGTAGTGGCACAGAAAAAAATGCGTTTGATAAGTCAATTACCGTAAAATATGCAGCAGTGCTGGGAATTTGAGACAGTAAGGTATGAGGATTCGGTACCACAGGGGTGACCGGTGCCAAAACCTTATTGATTTCCCGTAGGTCGTGCACCATGCAATATTTCACCATAGTTTCTTTGGAGGACACTTTCTTTTTAACAGGATATAAGGGTGTATTGGCGGGTGACCTGATTTCTACCAAAACACCTTGTAACACATAATCCTGAATTTGTTGAGAAATCGCCTGTTCTTGCTGGGCGCTGATGGGGTATTGCCTAAACTGAGGTAAAATGGTTCCCGGGGCAGTTTCTAACAGTATAGGAGCTACTGATAAAAATCCTACATCAGTGTCTCCTTTTGCCCATAGGCTGTCAGGAACCCGAGACAAGTCAATTTTTGCTTGTTGAGTGTAAATTTCGGGAAAATCCTCCATTGCCTGTATTCTAACATATGGTTCCAGAGTTTCTGCATCTTCAGGGATGGTCAGCATAACTGTGCCATCTTCTCTAAAATGGATGTTTGCATGCATTTTACTTAAGACATCAGTACCCAACAAGCAGGTAGGTGCACCTTTAGCAAATAAAAATTTGGATACAAAAGTTTTAGGGCCAAAGCTCACATTTAAAGGTTTTGTAAAGGGCAACGCCTGAATTTTACCATCATACCCTTCTGCATATGTAACCTTTGAGGATATATTGTCAGGATATGGTAAAAAGTCCTGATTTAAAATGGAGGATGTTGCTCCCGTATCTATCAGAAAAGGTACATTTTTACCCTCAACCTCAACTTGTATTATTGGTCTTCTAGAAGGAAGAGAGACCTGCATAACTTTCAGTCATTCTGAGCTGTCTGTTTGATCAGGCACTGGGTTATTTATCCTATTTTTGGGTACAAAGGTTCCTGAATCTATATCGGCTTTTCTCTTCCTACATTCCCTTTGGAAATGTCCTGGCTTCTTACAGTAATGACAAGTAAACTTTTGATTAGCAGAGCCAGTATTAGCCTGTGCAATTCTTACTGGCTTAGAATTTTCTCTTAAGTCCATTTCTATCCCTACAGCTTTCTGTCTAGCCAGGTGTGGGTCTTCCAAGGTTCTCCAATCAGGGGTTGCGGCCTTAAGCTTTTCCTTCACTTTTGGAGACAATCCATCTATAAAGGTTTTTGTAACTAACCTCATCATTCCTGAAGCGGTTAGATCCATGCCTTCATCTCTGAAATTATTTTCTACACTTAGATAATATTCGTCTACTGATTGTCCAGATTTCTGAGCCACCACTCCCGTTGTTCCTCTCTGCCTCTGTCTCTCCCTCATGAAAACCATTAAGTGATCTACAAATTGCGTACCTGATTCTATCGTTTGTAAGGCACCATCTCCTGCTTGGGGCCTATGTACCTGTAGATTTGCTAATAGCTCCTGGAAGAGTCCAGGAGTCATTTTCATTCTACATAATTCTTCTCCATCTGCCCAAACTCCTGCGTGAGTCTGCATAATTTGCTGTATATATTGTGCAAATCTAACTGGACACTGGGTGGGATCTGGTGCGTTATGCAAGAGAGACATGCCTTCAGCGGGGGACCAAGGGAAATATTGTCGAGTTTGGTGGTATCTAGTTCCCATTACTCCGTCAGCACCAGGTTCCCTAAAGGGTCTTGGTACTACCCTAACAGGGGCAAGTACAGCGCCATGTCTAGGTGTACCACAGGCTAGGCAATCATTTCTCCAGTCTGGATTTTGTTGTCCACAGTGCGGACATACCCATCCTCCTGGTCCGGCTAAACTTTGAGGTGGTGTTTGGAGAAAAGATGGGGCATGTGGGTTAAGGTATGGGGGTGGGGTATTTTTAGATTCCACATTTTGTTTTTCTCCACAGCCTGCGGGTCTAATACACCACTTTTTACTCTGTTGATTATATGTCCATCCCTCATTTTCTGCTACCCTAGAGACATCAATCAATGCTTGGATCTGATCTATCCATTTCTTGTCTCTGATTATGCCTTTTTTTCTTTCCTGAATTCCTTCCCATAGTTTTCTACTAAAAGCTTCTGCCCTAGTAACTCCAAACTTACTAAAAATCTTTCTCAGCCCCTTAGTGGCATCTTCACCACTTCTCTCCTTTATGATCTTTATGATAGTATGGATATCTAATTCTTCTGGTTCCGACCTTGTTTGCTTATTCCCCATTTTCTTATCCTGAGCTTTCTTGCCCTAGGTGGCGTTTGGGTATGAGAATACCTCGTTACCTTCTTCCTAAGGAGCTAGGATGTCTTTTCTTGCCCTAGGTGGCGTTTGGGTATGAGAATACCTCGTTACCTTCTTCCTAAGGAGCTGGGATGTTTAAACTGTGTTGATGTAAGAAAATCCTGATTCCTACACCTATAGCAAACAACACAAATGCAACCAGACAGAAAAAGAAAAAGAATATACAACGTATCTTGTCCCAGGCTAATTTATCTGTCCTGGGCTCATACTATCATACACTTATCCGTCACCAGGTTTTTGTCAAAGACAGGATCAGAGATTGAACATAGGCGCGGAGGTCTCCCCGAAAGGACGCAACCACGTTGCCCAGTGGGACAGTCACTTCTTCTGTTTCAACACCCTGGGCGGCTTATAGGGCTATTCCCAACTTCCACACACCTTTTGTTCACATTCACTCTCATTCAATGCCGTACTCCGTGAGGTGATCAATTCCTAAATAGTTCAAGAACCCGAGCTATAGGTATCCTCCTCTACTAGAACTACCCGCTAAAGAACACGACACAGAAAATCTTACGGACAGTGCAGGGCAGATATAAGAGATCTAACAGTGTCTCTTACCTGGCCAGGTTTTTGTTCATCTGCCGTCCATTATCCCAGATTCTCTTTTCGTTCGTATTCTGCCGGTGTTCTTGAAGGAATACACAGACCTCGGGTCCCTGTTCGGGCGCCAGGAAATGTCAGGATCACACTCAGTCGGAGAAGCCTTTGGAAGTGGGGAATCAACAGAAATAATACACAAGACACGTCTTGTATAGTGTATCACTGGGAAGTCTCTGAAGCACGCCTGCCTTCAAGCTGCTATCCCTTCTTTATATAGTTGTATCGGTAGGTTCAGTGGTTATACAAGTTTTGCATGTTTAAACAAAGAGACAAAACAAGAAAGAAAGAAAAAAACAGTTTCGTGGGCGGCAGTTTCACAACAAACAGTACAAAGGCAATTCCACAGACAAGAAAAACAGGATTTCATACTATAGCTAAAATGTCCTTGAATGGACAGGTCAATATTTATCACAAATTCTTTTTTGTGGTTCATTGAGGTAACCATTTTTGTTCTGCTATTCACACCCCAAAACATCCTATTATCCCCTACATGTGGATCCTTCAGACGGAACCTGAAAACCCATCTCCTCAAAAAAGCTTACAATCTGTAATGACCACACGACCACCTCAAGACCATCAGAGCTACTGCAACCCCCAACCTCCTGTCTCCTTCCCCATAATCCTGTAGAATGTAATCATGCAAGGGCAGGGTCCTCTTCCCCCTATACCAGTCTATCATTGTTAGTTTGTCTACTGTTATATTTGAATTTTGATGTAACCCCGTCTAATGTACAGCACCATGGAATTAATGGTGCTATATAAATAAATAATAATAATAATACTGCATATGGCCGCCATAGCATACCTTTGTAAGGATGCCAGATAAGTCTAGCAAGGGTTCTAAAGGTACCTTCACACGAAACGACTTTGTAACGATATCGCTAGCGATCCGTGACGTTGCAGCGTCCTCGCTAGCGATATCGTTTAGTTTGACACGCAGCAGCGATCAGGATCCTGCTGTGATGTCGCTGGTTGCTGAATAAAGTCCAGAACTTTATTTGGTCGTCCAATCGCCGTGTATCGTTGTGTTTGAAAGCAAAAGCAACGATACCAGCGATGTTTTACACTGGTAACCAGGGTAAACATCGGGTTACCAAGCGCAGGGCCGCGCTTAGTAACCCGATGTTTACCCTGGTTACCAGCGTAAAAGTAAAAAAAACAAACAGTACATACTCACCTGCGCGTCCCCCAGCGTCTGCTTCCTGACACTTACTGAGCGCCGGCCCTAAAGTGAAAGTGAAAGCACAGCGGTGACGTCACCGCTGTGCTGTTAGGGCCGGAGCTCAGTCAGTATCAGGAAGCAGACGCTGGGGGACGTGCAGGTGAGCATGTACTGTTTGTTTTTTTTACTTTTACGCTGGTAACCAGGGTAAACATCGGGTTACTAAGCGCGGCCCTGCGCTTAGCAACCCGATGTTTACCCTGGTTACCCGGGGACCTCGGCATCGTTGGTCGCTGGAGAGCGGTCTGTGTGACAGCTCCCCAGCGATCAAACAGCGACGCTGCAGCGATCGGCATCGTTGTCGCTATCGCTGCAGCGTCGCTTCGTGTGAAGGTACCTTAAGGCTTATACAAGGCTGGAAGAACCAGCGTTAATTGTTGGCAATATTGTCTCCATTATTGATATTGTATCTACATTTTCAGATACTGCAAATACTTTTTATTATTTTTCTCCAAAGTCAGTTTTGTCAATAATTAGTGACTTTTTTCTGCTTCCCCCTTAAAATCCTAAAAACTATCAACTATTGCTACAAAAGCTTTGATCAAGACAAAACTACCAAATGTTATATAACATTGCCAATAAGATGAGAAGGCAAAGGTCTGCCTGATAAAATACTAATACCTGATATGATCTCTACTATCTCCAAAATGTTTCTTTAAACTGTAATCCTGAAAACAGATTAAAAACTTGCTAATTAGCCCATGCCACAAAAGCTTTGATCAGAACAAACACATGCACCAAATGTTAGACAACATGGACAATAAAGATAAACAAGCACATGTTTGCCTGATACCATAGTAATACCTGATATTATCACTACTACCTCAAGAATGTTTGACATTCAGATAGAGGCCATTGTTTCTACAAATTAGTGGTGATGTCATCTGCCAGTTAAAGCAAATCCCTTTAAGGTACCGTCACATTTAGCGACGCTGCAGCGATCTAGACAACGATGCCGATCGCTGCAGCGTCGCTGTGTGGTCGCTGGAGAGCTGTCACACAGACAGCTCTCCAGCGACCAACGATGCCGAAGTCCCCGGGTAACCAGGGTAAACATCGGGTTACTAAGCGCAGGGCCGCGCTTAGTAACCCGATGTTTACCCTGGTTACCAGTGTAAATGTAAAAAAAACAAACACTACATACTTACATTCCGGTGTCTGTCGGGTCCCCCGGCGTTCTGCTTCCCTGCACTGTAAGCGCCGGTCGTAAAGCAGAGCGGTGAGGTCACCGCTGTGCCCTGCTTTACGGCCAGCCGGCGCTGAGACAGTGCAGGGAAGCAGAATGCCGGGGGACGCGACAGACACCGGAATGTAAGTATGTTGTGTTTGGTTTTTTTTACATTTACACTGGTAACCAGGGTAAATATCGGGTTACTAAGCGCGGCCCTGCGCTTAGTAACCCGATGTTTACCCTGGTTACCAGTGAAGACATCGCTGAATCGGCGTCACACACGCCGACTCAGCGATGTCTGCGGGAGATCCAGCGACAAAATAAAGTGCTGGCCTTCTAGCTCCGACCAACGATGTCACAGCAGGATCCCGATCGCTGCTGCGTGTCATACACAACGATATCGCTATCCAGGACGCCTCAACGTCACGGATCGCTAGCGATATCGTTGTTAAGTTGTTCAGTGTGAAGGTACCTTTAGAAGGTCTAGATGGCTGTAGTTCAAGCTTTCATTTGGCCAAGATCTTTTACTCCCAACCACCCCACTCATATGCTTGCAAACTCAAATGGGCTGAGGGTGTTGTAGTTTAACAATAGTTATAAACTGCTGTGGTAGCAATGGCTAGTTTTCTAGAAAAACGCAAAGTTTAAATTCAACATGCTTATGAAGAGGTTTATTTCAGGTCAAGAGACCCCCATGCTGGCCTGTGTATTGCGACCTGTACTCTGACTACAAAATACAGATAAAACCCAAGATAAAAATATAACAAGCAAATACCCTGCGGTAAATAAATAGCAATAGTGCATGAAAATAATATAGGGTACTTGGTCAATATAGTTTTGATTAAAAAGATCTTAAAAACTATCCCACCACATCAAGGTGACACTATTGAGGACAGTTTTAACCTCTAATATTAAAACCTTACCATTTGTCAAGTGACGTAAAAAGTGAAAAAGGGCTGAGAAAGACTGAGACCAGGTTACTGGACATCCAGCCATGGGGAACTATATAAACATAATGTCCTGCTCAAGGAAAAGGAAGGCCACACCCTACTGCACAGGCGCGGTCGGCGCTATCTTAGTGGAGACAATTTTTTTCTCTAGCAAGAGGGCGCCGCCAGCACTTGGCAGTAGCATCTATTGGATCGCCGATAGCCATTGCGCAGACGGCGGCATTTTGAGACGTGTTTTTCTTTTTATGAATTTATTGATCGCATCAAATACAAAAATTAAATGCACATTACACATGCGATCACGCTGCAGCACAGGCGCCGCTGATGCCTGCCTGGAGAAGGTAATTTTTTTTTCAATAAATATATAATATTCATTATGTAAAATAGGGGACAGGTCACTAAGGCGATATAAATGAATAGCTAAGCAGAGCACTACATAAAGCCCCCCTCCTTCACAGGCCGCCCCGGAGCACCAGAATCTCATTAATAGAAAATAAGGATTACACAACAACCACAAGACGAATTTCGTCAACCAAGGTATCATTATATTCAGTATAACAGCGCCGACCTGACAATGTCTGTAGGTTACTGAGAACAATCCTGCCAACAGTTTGCCTTTAAAGATTCTCTGAATTGTGTGCGTTTAAAGGAAATAATGTATGTTGTCAATTAACTGGTTTCTGATAGGAAACTTTTTCTATTAATTATCAATATACAGGGTGGGCCATGTATATGGGTACACCTAAATAAAATGGGAATGGTTGGTGATATCAACTTCCTGTTTGTGGCACATTAGTATATGGGAAGGGGAAAACTTTTCAAGATGGGTGGTGACCATGGCGGCCATTTTGAAATCGGACATTTTGATCCAACTTTATTTTTTCCAATGGGAAGAGGGTCATGTGACACATCAAACATATTGAGAATTTCACAAGAAAAACAATGGTGTGCTTGGCTTTAATGTAACTTTATTCTTTCATGAGTTATTTACAAGTTTCTCTTTGTTTACAGCCACTGACATGTTGCAGAGGTTAACACGTGACGAGCGGATAGAAATTGTGCTGATGTCTGGTGAACGCAGTACCCGGGTCATTGCAGCAGATTTCAATGCAAGACACCCTACGCAAGAAAACTGTCACAATTCCCATTTGATTTAGGTGTATCCATATAAATGGCCCACCCAAAAAACGTTTGCCTCATCACTGAACATAATGTTCTGTGTAAACTGAGGGTCCTGTTCCAATTTTTGCTTTACCCATTCTGCAAAGTCAGCGTGCAGATCTGGGTCATCCTAATTGAAATACTGCAGCAGCTGGATTTTGTAAGGGTGCCATTTGTGAGTAGCTAATATCAGCCGAAGGGATGTTCGACTGATGCCAGATTGGTGAGCTGAATTTGCAGAATGGGCAAAACAAAAATTGGGACAAGAACCTCATTAGCATTAGCATTTAGTCAAACTGGCAAAAAAGCCAAACAAAAAAACAAATGTGGGATTGCACTTTTTTTGCAATTTCACCACTCTTGGAATTTTTTTCCCATTTTCTAGTACAAGACTTGGTAAAACCAATGGTGACGTTAAAAAGTACAACTTGTCCCGCAAAAAATAAGCCCTCACATGGCCATATTGACAGAAAAATAAAAAAGTTATGGCTCTGGGAAGGAGGGGAGCGAAAAACGAAAACGCAAAAACGAAAAAGGGCTGCGGCGTGAAGGGGTTAATACCATACAATGGCATTCACATGGCATTGGGAGATAATGGCATACTGTACTGCTCAACCATCTTGGATCAAGTGTGGTATATCTTGCTATACCGGGAGGTCAGAGATATGACCTCAGCTGTGTCATCAGAACAAGTAGTCTGCAGTATCTGCAGCATGGTATGTTTCCAAGGATCATATGCAGCTGTGATCATTTAGTTACTCCTCCTACAATGACAGAGGACCTTGGGGGAGAGTCTGTCATCTGAGTGTGCTCTGTACAACATTACATATAAACATTAATTCACTAATTACCGTATTTTTCGGACCATAAGATGCACTTTTTTTCTTCCAAATTTGGGAGGAAAGAATGGGTGCGTCTTATGGTCCAGATGTACCATGTGAGGAGGGGGCAGAGCGAATGGGATCCACTGAGATTCCACTCACAGGAGGCAGAAAAATGTCCCCGCTGACTGGCTGCAGCGCTGGGGAAACCATGTGATCCCGATGATTAAAGTGCAGTAAATATTCTTTAGCCGCTTCCCCGCCCACCTGTCAGCTGAGCAGTGAGCGGGAGCAGCCACTGAATACTCCTTCACTTAAGCAGAGACACACATGGTTTCCTCAGCGCTGGATTCCTGCAGCAGCTGGGGAGATCTGTGTGTCCAGTGGAGGAGGCAGCAGCAGAGGCCAGGGGAGACTAGATCGCCGCATACCTGGCAGGCTGTGCTAGATGCTGAGGCATAAAGACCTGTGTGATGTCAGGAAGTGGGCGGGCTGGAGCATCACATGGCAGCACAGAGCCCTCCCTCTTCTGATGTCATCACAGGTCCATCAGCACCGCAGTCGCACTAGAATCTGCTGGCTTCCTGTTATGACCTGTGCTGTGGAGAGGCAACAAGAGGGAGAGCTCTGTGTGCGCAGTCATGGGATGCTCCATCTTTTTTCTTCACCACAGTGTGGCTGGCTGGCTGCCACAATTAAAAGGTTAGTCACTACAACACACAATAAAGCACTCTGCCACTCCTGTGGTGAACTATAACTCCCAGCATGCCATAGCATCTGCAGGACATGCTGGGAGTTATAGTTCTCCAATGGGATCTCAAAGCAGCACTCCAGTATTAGTTTTCAGTGCTGGAAAATATAAGCCCTGTGCCCCCATTCTTATACTCACCCGCCAGCATCTTCATATAGTACTTTACAGACACCACACTGGTCCCGCAGCACCATCTTCTACCCGCAGCTTCCAACATAACAATGTACTATTATATATAACAACAACACATATAATAGTATGTTATTTATGTTACTAAATATTTTACCACTTTTTTGCTCCAAATATTTTTTTCCCTATTTTCCACCTCTAAAACCTGGTGCGTCTTATAGTCCAGTGCGTCTTATAGTCCAAAAAATATGGTAATTGCTTTTTCTGACATTTGGTCCTCCCTGGGATTCAAAATCACACCCTTTTGCATTACAAGCATCAACTTTAGCTGTGAGCCACAGGCTGCATTGCTAAGGATAGGAGAATTTTAGCTGCTTACTTCACTAAATGATGTTCTTCTTTACAAACACATTGTACTGGTACTTAGAGATTTGTTTTACAGTTTTATACTGTGTTTTGAGACATACATATATATATAAAAAACTGAGCTTCATAGAACATTACAAAACTTTCATTAAAAAAAATCTTCATTTTTGTATCAACTATTTTGAGTAAAACTGAATACTCCCCACATTTGTGAATTTGAGATACTATCAATGAAATATTGCTCCCTGACATCAGCAGCACTCGTACCACAGAAGGACACTGCCACTGATATATTTCACTGTAGACACCATGCATTTAGGGGAATGAATTTAGATAAATGCATGGTTGCTATAGTGAAGCATGGTGGTGGCAGTATCTTTATGTGAGGTTGAAGTCACCAGTGGCAATCTGGCTGCGTTAGTGTTCGTCTATTGATAAATCCAACCCAAGCTGCAGAACAGGAAAATGAAAGGGTTTAGCAATGGTGTGAACATAGCCTTTAAAGGGTTGTCTATAATTTTCTAACATTTTCTTTATGAGGCTAGGAGAGAATATAATGGTAATTGGGTGTGGCTAGGGGCCTAAAAGTTTGCTGCATATGCATGTTGCATAAATTTGTCCCTCTTTATCTTCTTTGAAAGTTGGGAGATATGTAATTTGGGAATGCACCAGTGTCTTTTTCTTCCTTCATGAAGGCTTAAGACTTCGAGTTCTTCTCATGCTTTATGTGCAAAAGTGGACTTCTAGTATTGCACTCTTCACAAGATTTTTTGAGGAAACCTTTGTTGAGTATGCTAAAATGTATGAATTCTGTGTTTGAGTGTTTAGTGAATATCTGCACCAACTTTATATATTATCCTTCAATTGTTTGTCCAGTATATTTACATTGATGACCTATCCATAGGATAGTTGATCAATAGCAGATAAGTGGGGAGTTGATACCCAGCACCCCTAACAATCAGCTTTTATCACTTCTGCCGCTATTTAGATATAAACAGTCTAGTGCGAGGAACACCACAGCTCCACACACTGTTGGCTGCTGCCAGGTATTGCAGATAATTTTCTATTCTTTTCAATACAAGCTGATCTGCAGTACTGATAGGGTGCTTTCACATTGCATTCAGACACCCGTTCATTTGCCCCATCTGGGCTTTAGTCTATAATGGTGATGGCAGCGTAAACGTGAACTTTGATGTGCATCATTTTCGATTGTGTATACCTACTGGAGGCGGACACTCAGACGCAGTCTACTACTGCTGGCACCATTATAGTTTATGGCCCCTTCAGCGCATATGGTCAAATCCCCGTTTTGCTGAGAGTTCGGACGTAAACCCCAATGGGGACACTGAAGGGGTGCTTGAACACAATGTGAAAGCACCCTTAGGCTCACAAGGTGAGTTGGCTCCTCTAAGTTTCAGAACTGGATAAGCACACAGACCCAGGGTATTGATGCAGCAAGTAAGAAGACACATGGGCAGCAAGCACTTGGCACACTCAGGAATCTCAGGAGCAGCAAGACGATAAGTGGAACTAAGAAGGGAAGAAGCAAGTTAAAGAACAGTGTGCACAAAAGGGGGAGCACACTGAACATAGAGGTATACAGTCTCAATTCAAAACACAGGTGTGTGTCTTAATGGAGACTTTAAATAGGCATAGGGAGATGTCCAGAAGCTGGACAGACAACTGTCTTAGATGGTTCAGTGAATCCTACATTGAGCAGGGAGTTGGACATCATGACTCTGGTGGTCCCTTCCAACTCTAACATTCTATGATTATATGATATCATTAATCCAAGATTGGTAGCTTGCAAAACCCAATGTGGAGCACAACAGAGGCCAAAGGACTCGGGGGATGGAAGCGGAGCCTGAGACAGGTGTGTAACAGGTACCTGGCAATGGCCACTAAACATTGAAGGGAACTCTGTACTGTTTCGCTTTGACGATCTGCTTTCTGCTGGAGCTGGTAACATATGAGGTGGGATTGCCTTGTATCAGACTCCACCAATCAGATATTCATGAGTGATCTCACAGACAGGTCATCAATATGAAAGTAGTGGACAAACTCTTTAATAGTTTTTTTTTTTTAACCAATTAACTTTTTATTTGCAAAAAGAAAGGTACATAGCTCAACAGAGAGCTCAACAGGGGAGACGAGGAGAGGGGAAGGGGGGGGGGAAGCCAGGGGAAGGGGGAAAAGACAAAAAAAACCCACAGTGTTCTAAGATCACAGCAAGTTCAGTACAGAAATACAAAATGATACCATAAAACAAGTCACATCCTACATTAAAGCTACTAAATGATAGTAAGGGCAGATGAGAGTACATAGACCGAGGAAACCCAAGGATCCCACCAAGAAAGCACCTTATTTTTCTTAGAGAGACTCTGTGCCATAATTGTCTGATATGTGAAATGAAGATTGATTTTGGAGATCAATACAGCCCTGGAGGGGGTATCCGGGGACTTCCAGTGGCTCGCTATACATTGCCTGGCAGCGATCAAAATATTAGAGATTATCGGGCGGAGAGGGGGGGGAATTCTATGAGAGAGATGCCCAACACAGCTAGACACCCACTCAAAACAAAAGGAATCCGAACAACCTCCGCAATCAGGGCCTCTACCTGACGCCAGAAGACCTGAATCCGCGGACAGGACCACCAGATGTGGGAGTTGGAACCATTAGCCCCGCACCCCCTCCAACAGAGAGGGGAGGAAGCGGGACCAAATCTGGCAAGGCGAGCAGGGGTGAGATACCATTATAATTGTATCTTTTTAGACTGCTCCAAATGACCTATACATGAGGAAAATCTAGATGGATGCACCATAGCAAACTGCCAGTCCTCCAGGGACGCCACAAAACCCAGCGAGGACTCCCAGGAAACCATAAAAGGGAGTTTATCAGGAATATCATGGGAGATGAGAGCTTTGTAGATAATAGAGACGCCATGGGGCACTATGGTGGCGGGTCTAAAGAACCTGTGAGCTGGGTCCTCTGTCAGAGGCGGGGGCGCACCGAACAGCCGACGTGACCTGAGGAAACTGCGGAGTTGTAGATATTGAAAAAATCTCTGCCAGAGAGAGAGAATCTACTTGCAAGGACCTCAAACGACAACAAGCCGTCCGAGCCAAACAGGTCAGCCACCCGGTGCACCCCGCGCATCTCCCATGAGGAGAGAGAGGTGTGTCCAATAGCATGTTCCAAGGCCCGTAGGGAAACATAGTCATACATAAATAAAAAATGGGAAGTGCAAACTGACGCCCAAAGATTAGAGGCCGTCTTGATAGAACGAAGAGTAGGGCCACGAGGAGAAACTTGAAGCAACCGAAGCTCCAAGAGTAACTTAAGAGAATTCTTAGGGGAAAAATGAGATTCAATAAGCACCCAGGGTAGACGCGAGTTCCCCTCCCACCAAAGCTTAAGGGGTTCCAAAATCGCCGCTTTATAGTAAAACTGGATCGAGGGAACGCCCAACCCACCCATAGAGTACGGAAGGGACATAATTCGACGTTTGATCCTATGAGGCTTATTATTCCAGATAAATCTATCTATGATCGATTGGAGAGCTGAGACAAACCTGGGAGGAATAAAAAGAGGGAGGCACCGAAATAAATAAATAATTTTAGGAAGAAATAGCATTTTTACGGTTTGTATACGGGCCATCCACGAGAGCGAGGCACTCGATAACTGATCGATGCGTTTCCTAATTTCTGAAATAGTTTCCTCACAATTAAAACGAACGATGTTATCCAACCTGGTTATCCGGATGCCCAAGTACGAAAAACCCATAGGGGCCCAAATAAATGCAAATTTAGATTGGATTTGAATTTGGAGAGTAACCGGGAGGAAGAGGGGAAAAATAGTGGATTTAGTCAGATTCAGTTTGTAATATGATACCGCGGAAAATTGGGATAAAATCGTGGTGATCGCGTTCAGCGAAGTTAAGGGCGAGGTGCATGTCAAAACTACATCGTCAGCGTAAAGTCCAATTTTGTGTTCAACCTCCCCAACCCGCACCCCCTTTATATCAGGGCATTGTCTAACCAAGGCGGCCATAGGCTCCATGATCAGGGCAAAAATAAGGGGGGAGAGGGGACATCCTTGACGGGTCCCGTTCAAAATGGGAAACGTCCGAGATTTGAAGCCACCCGAGCAAACCGACGCGCAGGGATTGGAGTACAAAGCCATAATGGCCTTGGAAATAAGTCCAGTGAGCCCAAATTTTTCAAGTGTGAGTTCGATATATCCCCAGTGCACCCTGTCAAACGCTTTTTCGGCATCAAGGGACAGGAATACACTGGGGAGACCCCCCCTCTCCACCACATCCAGGATATCAATCAGACGCCTCGTGCGATCCCTGGTCTGTCTGCCAGGGACAAACCCAACTTGGTCGGGGTGTATAAGGCAGGGGAGCACCGATATCAATCTATTGGCCCAAATTTTAGCGTAGATTTTAACGTCGCAATTCAAAAGGGCTATGGGCCGAAAATTTCCCGGAGACGTCGTGGGTTTCCCCTGTTTAGGAAGGGTCGCGATGGAGGCCTCCAACCCTTCCGCCCTGATGCTACCAACAGACATCCAGTTGTTAAATAAACGAAGAAGAAAGGGGGAGAGAACAGAGAAAAATTGTGCATAGTACAGAAAAGGAAAACCGTCAGGTCCTGGAGAAGAACATTTATTAGAATCCCTGATAATTTGGGAAAGCTCAGATTCAACAATGGGAGAGTTCAGAGAGGAAAGCTGCTCCACATTGACCGAGGGAAGATCAGCTTTCTCCAAGAATGCCATAATTAGCTCCTGCGAGGGCTGAGGGACTCCCGAATCCGAACTAAGATCATAAAGAGAGGAGTAATAAGAAGCAAACTCCTCAGCAATGTGAATAGGATTATAAACACGGGAACCATCGGAACCAAGCAGAAAAGGAATCTTGGATTGAGCTTCTCTCCTCCTAACCCGCCTAGCGAGAACAGCACCTGCCCGATCACCCATTGCATAGAATCTGGCTCTGGTTTTCCTCAGGGCATTCTCAGCCTTGTGCAGAAGTAATTGACGAACATGCAAGCGGGCTTTAGAGAGGTCAGAAAAGAGCGTCGGGCAGGGGGACACTTTATGAGTAGATTCAAGACGAGCTAATTCGTCCAGGGCCGACTGGAGAGTCGAGTTGTATTTCCTCTTGGCTGTTGCGGCCATTTTGATAAAGCAGCCCCTAGCAACCGCCTTATGAGCGAACCAGAGGGTATCATCCTGTACATCTGGGGTATCATTGGAGGAAAAAAATTCTTGCAAGGCTCTTTCCATGAATTGGGAATTTAGCTGATCAGTAAGAAGATGGGTATTGAGACGCCAACGTGAGGGAGGTCTGATAGCAAGGGGGTCCCTCAATGTAAGGGACACCGGAGCATGGTCCGACCAAGTTATACTTCCAATATCTGCCGAAATGCAGTGAGGGAGAGCCACATCATCCACCAGCACATAATCCTGCTATAGGAACCGTGTCTGGGAGACATGAACGTGTAATCTCTCTCACCACAATGCAGATACCTCCATATGTCATGCAGATTATATGATTTAATTAGTGGCCCAGCCTCCCTCCTGGATAGGGAGGGGGCAGAGCAGTCGAGCACCTTAGACATTGGCACGTTAAAATCCCCAACAATCAGTTTATGACCATGATGAATATCGTGTAAGGTTTGAAAAAAACTTAATCTGACCGGCATTAGGAGCATAGATCGAGGCAATGGTGTAGGGGGCATTATTAATTAGACAGAGGACTACAATGAACCTACCCATCGGGTCCGTTATGGAACGGATCAGCTGGAAGGCATTGGCTTTGCTAAAGAAAATCGCAACTCCCGCCTTTTTCGATGGGCTGTTTGCAAAAAACTGATGTGGATATAAACCTGAATACATTCTAGCATTATCACATTCCAATAGGTGTGTTTCTTGAAGACATAAAATGTCACAACGAGATTTACCCAACTGCCTCCAGACAATCGACCTCTTGCCCGGGGAGTTGAGGACGTTTACATTAATTGAATACAATGAGATACTCATAGCAAAAAATTAAAAACAATCTTAACATATGATGAGCACCAATGAGGTGTGCGAGAGAGAAGGTAACATGAGAGCTGCGGACCGGAACACAAGTGCGGAGAGGCCAGGAATGAGGGAAGGAGGGAGGGAGAACAAACAGGACAGACAACAAATAAACTAGGGTACCAAGGTCCATTCAAGCAGAACCTGAGTCCAGAAGGTGAGAATCTGAAAAAACAATTCACCTATGGGGCAAAAAAATTGAAATGCTGCACAAACTCTCAAAGGGAGAGCAGCACAATATAGGGAAAAAAAAAAAAAAAGGATGAAAAGAGAGGAGAAAAAAAAAGGTCCAGAGACAAGAAATAGTGCAGGAAAAAGCCAGGAACCAAAAGTGTGATGTTCAATGTTCTTCAAGCGACCTCCCAGTCCGGCGCAACACAGGCCTTGCGACTCCTGTTGTTCCCAGGCTTAGGGGGGCCCTCCAAGATCGGAGAACCAGGAGCTGACAGGCCCCATTTGACCAATGCAGACGCCGCATGTGAGGGAGTCAGGCAGGTGGTGATGGATCCATCTTTGCGGATGAGGAGTTTGGTGGGAAACCCCCAACGATATAAAATGCCCTTTTCTCTGAGAATAGCAGTGTATGGCCCAAAAGCTCTACGGAGAGCCAAGGTACCCGGAGAGAGGTCTGGAAAGACAGTGATGTGGGCAAATCTTTCAGGCAGGGCAGGGTTCTTCCTCAGGGCCTGGAGAAAGTTCTCTTTCATTTCATAGAAGTGTATGCGGGCGAGCACATCCCTTGGAATTGAAGGACCCATACCAGGCGGCTTAGGGACCCGGTGTATAAGATCTATTATAATATCCTTTGAGGCAAGCTGAGGGAGAACAGCTGAAATAAAGTCCTGCAGAAAGGCTTTCAAGTCCCCTGCCAGGATAGATTCTTCAACACCTCTAAGTTTGACATTGTTTCTTCTGGACCTATCTTCCAAGTCCAAGGTCTTGGTGTGGGTTTTGGTGAGCAGACTCTGCAGTGCCTCATGCTCATCCCATAACTCATTGTGAGAGACCAGCTCCGCCATCTTGCGCTCCAAACGGTCTGTGCGATTCCCCAGCTCCACCACCTCCCCTTTCAGCTCTGCCAACATAGTGCGCATATCCTCCTGGATGGAGGACCTGAGATCCCCAAGCAGACCCCTGAGTAAAGCGGCAGTCACCGGGGCATTGGCAGAGTCCGGTGCTGCAGCGCCTGAGAGTGATGCCTGAGCGCCGCGTTGTGAGGAGCGGGAAGCCCTGGGTGAGGACGGCGCCATCTTGGGATCCTGCGGCAGCCGGGGAGAGGCCGCAAAGAAATCAATAATCCGCCTGGAGGGATCGCGGGCGCCCGATCTGTTCTTCCCCATGCACTCACCGCCGCACCAGGGAACAATGCTGGTATTATGGGGGACAGAGAGGTCACCGGAGATAAGGTATGAGCCGCTTCAAGGTTCCTGGGCACGGAGCTCCCGCTCTGTGCGACCTACTCCATCGGCAGATAGGCCACGCCCCCCTCTTTAATAGTTTTTAATAACATACCTGGGAGTGAAGAACATAAATCCAGAGTGCAGTAATGCAGTTGAGCAGAACAAATATAGTAATTGTTAGATTTAAATATTTTCTAATCTCTACCATTTATTTGTTGGAGAAATAGGACGAGAACAGTCCTTCATCTGTAGATGGACATTTATAGCACGAAACTGATACTACATGATGTATTAGGTACTAACATAGCCAAATTAAGTGTTAATTATCTTAGAATATTTATTTTCAGCAACATGTATTGATATTTTTAGATTTCACATTTTAGGGTGGAAGGAAAACTCAGAACATTTCCTATAATTAAGCAATTTCACGGATTTTCAAGTACCGGTATATCTAGTGAAAGATATAGCAAAGTATCACCAACTTAAACACTATTTAGAAAAATATTTTTTTATATCTAAACATCACTTTTATTAATTAAATGTTAAAAAGAAAAACAATTCTCTAAAAAAATTTAGTTCATATGGCCAGAAATAGTCATCTAACCAAAAACAACTAGGGGTAGGGATTGATTAACCTTAGAAATTGTCTAATATAGTTCTACCTTGCTGAGGAAGTTGGCACCCCACACCGGCACAATGGCGCTCCCGCCTTGACATCAACACTCCCTATCTGATACTATTAGGCCCTAAAGACAGGAAGGCAAAGTCAGAAAGAAACAAAAAATAATCTCAACACCAATAGAAAGAGTATTCTGTAGTTACGTTCTATGTCATCAATCAGATGATAAAGACAATTTACAATTCACCCAAAAAACATAATGATTACCACAAAGTAGTTCAATAACTTGGTGTATTTTTAACCACATTAGTTGAACACTCATCCACATATTCTCATGAGGTACTTTCACTAGCACCTATAAAAGAGTGGAAAGAATACCCTATAATTGGTCTAGTGTGACCATTAGTGATGAGCGAGTATACTCGTTGCTCGGGTTTTCACAAGTACGCTCAGGTGATCTCCGAGCATTTGTTAGTGCTCTGGAAATTTAGTTTTCATCGCCTCAGCCGCATGATTTACGGCTGTTCGACAGCCTAAATACATGTCGGAATTCCCTAACAAACAGGCATTCCTCACATGTATTCAGCCTGTCTAGCAGTCGTAAATCATGCCGCTGAGGCGATGAAAACTATATCTCAGAGCACTAAAAAATACTCCAAGATCAGCCGAGCATGCTCGGGAAA
Source organism: Ranitomeya variabilis (assembly GCF_051348905.1). Taxonomy (NCBI): domain Eukaryota; kingdom Metazoa; phylum Chordata; class Amphibia; order Anura; family Dendrobatidae; genus Ranitomeya; species Ranitomeya variabilis. The sequence goes on along the minus strand of NC_135233.1, from coordinate 715,963,973 downwards.
GCCCGAGCAACGAGTATACTCGCTCATCACTAGTGACCATACCTTGCTGCGGAGGTTGGCACCCTACACCTGCGCCCCTGCTCGGACGTCGACTCTCCCTGTCTGCCCGTCTAACCCCACACAGGGAGATAAAGTGAGGAAAGACAGAAAGTTACAAGAACAAAAAAGAAAGATATTTTGGTTGTATCTTAATTAAGGATATGAGGAATTCACCCTAAAAATAGATTAAAAACTGCAAGACAGAGGGTTAAATGTGCAGTTTTTTCAGACCAGATGGTGATCATAAGGACACAATTCAATAATACAATGTGCCATAAGTGCAGGTTACTAGGTGTCAATGCATAACAGCATATCTATATGATTATATCGATGGGTTGTTGGTACAATTTCTACTAACTCGGGATAAGGCTTAGGCTACTTTCACACTAGCGTCGTGCACTGCACGTCACAATGCGACGTGCCGACGCAACGACGCTAGCGGTGAAAGCGCCGCACAACGGGAGAAGCGGATGTCGTTTTTCAACGCATCCGCTGCCCCATTGTAAGGTCCGGGGAGGAGGCGGAGTTCCGGCCGCACATGCGCGGTCAGAAATGGCGGCCACGTCGCACAAAAAAACGTTACATGTAGCGTTTTTTTGTGCCGACGGTCCGCCAAAGCACGACGCATCCGTCGCACGACGGATGCAACGTGTGGCAATCCGTCGCAATGCGTCGCTAATGTAAGTGAATGGAGAAAAAACACATCCTGCAAGCACTTTTGCAGGATGCGGTTTTTCTCAAAAATGACGCATTGCGACGGAGGCCAAACTACGCTAGTGTGAAAGTAGCCTTAATCACACTTTTGAAGGATTAAAACTGTTACGAAAATACTGTTCCATTTGGAACTAAGTGCAATAGTAATTGAAATTGGTGAAATATCATTACTGTTGGGATAAAGGGCAATACTCTGTTTATCTTTATGGAGCCATTTAATCTCATCTGTTATAGACTGAGGTGCATGGACACCTAGTAACCTCATAGGTATATGCAAATCTCGATCAATTTATCCCTGCTCTTTCCTGGTACACTGCTGTTAGATATCATTTCCCATTGATAGGATCTGCAGTGTGTGCAGAAGTATTAAAAATCTTGACTACATATTATACTGAACTGAATATGTAGATGTGGAAATGAGGATAATATATAGGGCACATTGTATAATTGAATTGTGTCCTTATGATCACCATCTGGTCTGAAAAAAATGCATATTTATCCATCTGTCTTGCAGTTTTTCTTCTATTTTTATGGTGATTTCCTCATATACTTAATTAGGATACAACCATAATATTGTTTTGTACTTGTAACTTTCTGTCTTTCATCACTTTATCTCCCTGTGTAGGGTCTGACAGGGGCAGACAGGAAGAGTCAACGTCCGAGCGGGGATGCTGGTGTAGGGTGCCAACCTTCGCAGCAAAGGTATGGTCACACTCAGGGCCGTATTTAGAGTTTATGCTGCCCTAGGCACTTTTAATGCTGCCTCACCCATTGGTGAGTATGACACTATCGGCAGTGACTTTGGCAAAAATCGTTGATGTGAAAGTCACCTTTTGCAGCAGATCCGGCAGTTTTTCCCCATCTGCCGTGTAACGGATGACTTACGGCAACACTGCATACGGCCTCATTCATGCCCTATGGAACTTGCGGACATGAGCGGCACTTGCAGTTTTGCCACGATCCAGCAAATGCGGTACTTGCAGCAATGGTAAAAAAACGCTGCTTGCAGTTTTTTTTGTCTCACCGCAAGTACAAAACCGCAAGTGCCGCACATGTCCGCAAGTAGCCATCACTACCTGTCCCTGCACCTTGCTAGCTCATCCCTATCCATCCCTCCCTGACCTAAAACTGCACCATAAAGCTTTAGAAAAACAATTTATTAACTGACATATTCCTATGATAATGAGGGCTCCAGGCTACGGCGTAGACTAGGACGGGCAGACTCCGGGTCTCCATTCTCTCTGTGCACACCCTCAGTCCCTGCCTCACCGCTCGCAGTAGCATATCGGCAGAGGTGTATCTAGGGTTTCTGGCACCCACGGCAAGAATTCAGTTTGGCCCCCCCCCAGGATATATGTGATTTGCACACTTGGTCATGTACCCACAAGCTCCTCTCATAAATGCACTCAATGTTCAGTGAAAAACTGAGAAGCAGAAGAGAAGCTCGTTGTCACAGGACCATAAGAAATGAAAATGAAAATTGCATATGAGTGAAGTGTCCATGTGATGACTACTGGAACCTGCAGAGCTGAATCCTGACATCGCAGGCTTCTGAATTTTCACAACAAATGCACTGCTCACTTTTAGGATTCTCCCTTGCCGGTGGACAGTCATGTCAGCACAAGCATGCGATTTGTATACTTCTGACCACATTCCGGCCTCGCTCAGTACATTTTTATTGACCGAGCACGCTCTGGTGGTCTCCGAGTATTTATGACTGCTCAGAGATTTAGTTTTCATTGCCGCAGCTGAATGATTTACAGCTACTAGCCAGTCTAAGTACATGTGGGGGTTGCCTGGTTGCTAGGGAATCCCCACATGTAATCAAGCTGTCTAGTAGCTGTAAATCATTCAGCTGCGGCGATGAAAACTAAATCTATTAGCAGTCATAAATACTCGGAGACCACCCGAGCAACGAGTACACTCGTTCATCACTATTCAGCACGTGACCGCATGTATGTAAAATCGCCAGCGCGAGAGAATCCTGACAGCATGCAGTGCGCACTGTGAGAATTCAGAAGTCTGCAGTCACAAAGAATAAATGCAGACTCATTACAAACCTGGACATCCCCTTTAATGCTCCCAACATAAATAAAAACATGAGAGTTAGTTAGTATCACAAATAACATTTACATCAAGGTACCTTATAGATGATGTTGTCTCTGGAGTCGTTCTCCTTCTTCTCTTCATATTGTCCAGACCCCATGATGAGTTTTCTCATCCACAGCTCCTCTCTTCAGACTTCCATCTTCTCTGCTCTTTTGCAGAAAATCTCCACATGATGCACTTAAAGATACAAGTGTTATTATCATGCTCCTGAATAAAAAATTGCCCCTCACTATATTGTCTGCACAAAATATGACCCCCACACTGTCCCTCTTATGGTGCATGTTCTTCACACTGACCTCTCCTTTCCATACCGGCCCCCTCTTCACACTGTCCTCTCACACTGTGTTCACCCTATAGGGCCCAGTATTTATACTGTACTCTCTTAGCACACTCCCCCTCCTTGGTATACTGTCCGCTCCTGGCTGTGCCCTTACACTGTCCCCCATGCTATGAACCCACTGCTCAGTTTCTATTCTGTGCCCACTCACTTTTCTCCCCCCATACTGTCTCCTCACACTATTCCCCTCCCTCTTCATACTGTCTCCTCACACATCCCTCCTGTTTACCATACTGTCTCCTCATATATTTACCCCCTCACTTTCTATACTGCCTGCTCACCTGACTCCCCATGTGTCTGCACACATCCATCACCCTCACTCCCCGTACTCTGTCCACATACATTTTTCACATCGCTACTCATACTGTGTCCACATACATTCCCCCGTTCACTCCCCATACTGTCTGCACCCATCCCCATACTGTTTCCTAATATATACCCCCATTCCCCCATACTCTTTCCTCATACATGCCCCCATTCCCCAGTACTGTTTGCTCATACATGCCCCCCATTCCCCATACTGTTTCCTCATATATGCCCCTCATACTGTTTCCTCATACATGCCCCCCATTCCCCAGTACTGTTTCCTCGTACATGCCCCCCATTCCCCTGTACTGTTTCCCCCATCTCCCCTTTGCTCTTCATTTTGTGTCCTCAAATATCCACATATTAAATCCCCCCATCTCCACTTGAAATCTCACCCCACACATTAAAAACCCCCATCCCCACTCCAATTCTCCCCACACATAATAAATCTCCCTATCCTCACTCAAATTGTCCCCACACACAATAAATCTCTCCATCCCCACTCAAATTCTCCACACATAATAAATCCCCCATCCCCACTCCAATTCTCCCCACATAATAAATCCCCTCATCCCCACTCAAATTCTCCCCACACATAATAAATCCCCCCATCCCCACTCATATTGTCCCCCCTCCGTGCACTTAATCTTCTGTGTCTTCTGCTCCACTGGAGCACTTACCACCAGTGTTCACCTCAGCAGTGCGAGTGAGCGAAATCAGCAGCGTGATCACGATCTGATCACGCTGTTCACGTCGCTCTGACCCGGCAGTCAGAGCCTCCATTGTACTCACTTCTGTAAGATGCGAGTACAATTGATCCCTGGGCAGGGGCAGACAATGACAGCTTGGGGCCCCTGTGTAAGAAATGTGTCTGGGCCTCCCTCCTTTTATGGCAACAACGCTATATATATATAGCCACACACACATACATGTGTATATATTACATACCGTATATACTTGAGTATAAGCCGACCTGAGTATAAGCCGAGGCACCTAATTTTGCCATGGAAAACTGGGTAAGCTTATTGACTCGAGTATAAGCCGGGTATGTATTGTCCCCTCATTCCTATCCCGGTATGTGTGGTTCTCCCCGTCCTGTCCTGTGTGGCTCCCCGTTTTATGCATGACTCCCCCTGTCCCATCTTGTATGCATGGCTCGGCTCCCCCTGTCCCATCTTGTATGCATGGCTCAGCTCCCCTCCTCCCATCTTGTATGCATGGCTCCCCTACTCCCATCTTGTCTGCATGGCTCAGCTCCCCTGTCCCATCTTGTATGCATGGCTCCGCTCCCCCCTCCCTTCTTGTACGCATGCCTCGGCTCCCCCGTCCCATCTTGTATGCATGGGTCGGCTCCGGGGGGGTCCCATCTTGTATGCATGGCTCGGCTTCACCCGTCCCAACTTGTATGCATGGCTCAGCTCCCCCATCCCATCTTGTATACATGGCTCGGCTCCCCTCCTCCCATCTTGTATGCATGGCTCGGCTACCCCCCCATCCTTGTATGCATGGCTCCCCTGTCCCATCTTGTAGTGCATTCTATGTGCATGGTTCTTTCTCTTGCTCTCCTAGTACATTTTGCTGCTGTGCATCGGTTTGCACCCCTGCTCATATTTACCTCATAGGTTATGATTGGTTTCTTGCCCATTGGTAGTGCCCCCTGGCTTTTTTTTCTCTTTGTGATTCCAACTTGTATGCATGGCTAGGCTCCCCCCCTCCCATCTTGCATGCATGGCTCCCCCCCTCCCATCTTGCATGCATGGCTCCCCCCTCCCATCTTGTATGCATGGCTCGGCTCTCCCGTCCCAGCTTGTATGAATGGCTCGACTCCCCCCTCCCATCTTGTATGCATGGCTCGGCTCCTCCCTCCCCTATCTTGTATGCATGGCTCGGCTCACCCCCCTCCTATCTTGTATGCATGGCTCGACTCCCCCCCTTCCATCTTGTATGCATGGTTAGGCTCCTCCCATCTTGTATGCATGGCTCGGCTCACCCCCCTCCCATCTTGTATGGGTGGCTCCCCCGTCCTCCTTCTCCTCCCCGTTCTCCTTCTCCTCCCCGTCCTCCTTCATCCTCCCCTGTCCTCCTTCATCCTCCCCCAGCTGTCATACTCACCCTCCTCACAGCGCACTGAACGGACTCCCTATATCTCTGTCCCGACTCCTGGACAGCTTCTTCCTGTGTGAGCGGTCACGTGGTACCACTCATTAAGGTCGTGAATATGTGTCCATATTCATCACCTTAATGAGCGGTACCACGTGACCGCTGAGCACAGGACGAGCTGCTGGCGCTGAGACCATCGGAGTTGCAGGCAGTGCTGGAGGAGGGTGAGTATGTCGTCTTCAAGGAGGTGGGGAGGGAGGCGGTTGACCCCAGACTTAAAAAAAAAAACCTTGCTCAGGTGCCGCCCCCCGCATCCTGGTGCCCTAGGCACGTGCCCTCACGTGCCTAGTGGCAAATACGGCCCTGGTCACACTAGACCAATTATAGGGTATTCTTTCCACTCTTTTATATGTGCTAGTGATCGTACCACATGCGAATATATGGATGAGTGTTCAACTAATGTGGTTTAAAAGACACCAAGTTATTGAATTACTTTGTGGCAATCATTATGTTTTTCAGGTGAATTGTAAATTGTGTCTTTATCATCTGATCTGATGACATAGAACATAATTACAAAATACTCTTTCTATTGGTGACAAGATTATTATCTGTTTCTTTCAGACTTTGCCTTCCTCTCTTTAGGGCCTAATGGGGTAAGATAGGATGAGTCACCATCCGAGCGGGGGCGCCATTGTGCAGGTGTAGGGTTCCAACCTTCGCAGCAAAGTAGGGCTATATTAGGCAATTTCTAGGGTGAATCAATCCCTCATATCTTGTACAGTTGATTTTGGTTAGATGAATATTTCTGGCCATATGAGCTAAAACGGTTTTCCTTTTTAACATATCATTAATAAAGGTGATGTTTTATATATAAAAATATTTTACTTAATAGTGTTTGTCAGTGATACTGTAATGAAGCAGTACAAAATACATTTTCATAAACAGTCAATTTCAATACATTTATTAAGGAAACACTACAGTACTGCAAACAATTTATAACCAAAACAGGAAAGAAAACAGTGTCCATGCCCTCAAATAAAAACAAGGTTCACTTCCAGAGGATGTTCTGAATGACACAACTGTAGGTCTTCTACTGCGGAAAAAATACAGATATTTTGCACACAAATTATAAATATTTCTGGAAGTTTTATTTCAGTCATCAATCACAATAATCAATAACATCATCCAAAGTGATATTGTTCTTGCCACATAGTTCAAGGTGATAATTATTACCGTAATAGAAACTTATTACCGATACTGAAACTAAAATCAGTAAGCAAGTAGGAGTAGCAATAGTGATAGATATATACACAGTGGATTGTGAAAGTATTCACCCCCATGGCTTTTTACATATTTTGTTTCATTGCAACCTGAGTTTAAATGTTTTTGTAACCCGATCTGTGTATGATGATGCCTCAGCACTAAATGGTCTCAGTTTGTGGAGTGAGAAAAAAATAGGGATACATTACATTTATGGGATCAAATAACTAAAAATGTATTCACCTCTTTTGCTATGAAGCCCCCTTAAAAAATTTCAAGTGCAAGCAATTACCTTCATATGTCACATGTTTAGTGAAAGGAAGTCCCCCTGTGTGCAATGTAAGAGTCACATGGCCTGTCAGTATATACTGTACACACCTTTTCTGAAAAACCACAGAGGCTGCAAAACCATTAAGCAAGAGGCATCAGTAACTAAACAACACCAAAAAGACCAAGGAGATCTCCAAACAAGTCAGGAACCAAGTTGTTGAGAAGTACATGTCAGGGATGAGTTATAAAAAAATATCTCAATCTCTGATGACCTCCTGGAGCACCGTCAAATCCATTATCATCAAATGGAAAGATTTGTTGTTTGCTTCATAAAAAAAAGGAAAACCAAATGTTGACAGTTGAAGGCAGGACCTGATGTAAACCCTCAAAAAAAATTGTGAAATTCCAGGTTGTGAGGTAGCAAAACACAAAAAATGCCAAAAGGTGCAAATACTTTTGCAAGCCACAGTATATATATAAAATATGTAAGGCTGTATTCACACTGTGCTTGGGTCATACATTCAGTGTACATGATTGAAGTGTAGTACCAAACATATACAACTGTTTTTCTGTATACATCAGCCATAGAATACCATTCTAGAAAATGTACATTGTGCAGTATATATGTATCCTGTTGTATTGAACAACATAGCTAACTACACTTCTGAACACATTAGAAAACATAGACATATAATGGCCAAAAAGGCAGCACGTCTTGCAGCACGTTTGGAAAATAGTAATGTATATGCACTGACGGTGTTTTCTGGGAATATAAAAAAATAAATTACCAAGAAAATGTAATTCTAAATCTTTTGCAAAAAACCTATAAAAAGAAACTCATACTTGTTTTATCAAGGTCAGTAATCACTAGAATGTTAATAGTGGATATTGTGATCATCTGGAGATACCAGGAGTGCTGAGGCTAGAAAGAGGCTGCTCACACGGCTGTCCATCCTTCCTGGATGCTGAGCCGCTGCTGTGAGCTGGCGATTTCAGGTCACAGCAGCGGAACTTCTCACTGCACATGCTCTTTGGCAGCTGTCCTATTACTAGTCTAAGACAGGTGTCTGTCAATGTAACAAGACTTCCAGTTCTATAGTGATTACCTCCCTAGACAAAACAATCGAGATTTTCTAATTTAAGGTATTTAAGAATATTTTTTAGAATGACACTCCCTTTAGTTATTTATTTTTTATATTCCCAGAGAACAATTTGAAATAAATGTCAGGTGGGTTTTCCAATGTATACCCTAAATGGAGACGCCAATCACTGTGAACTGAGCGTACAGGCCCCCCACATACATTAAACTAATGTCACCTCAATATTGATGGGTTAGGCTAACAATCGAAAACGTATGAGGACGCCGGCAGATTGATGGGGAGATGTCGAATTGTCGATTGCCAATCGCATTGTTCTCCTGGAGATAACCCATTGATCAACATGTCAACATGGCTTTCTCATAGAGAACACAGGAGCACGCGGTTGAATGAGAACTCCTGTGCATGGGAAAGTCAGCTGTGATGGCTGTCGGCTGAAGCATAAGTTGGCCGACAGTCATCTAATGTGTATGGCTTCAGAAAATGATAGTATTTGTTATGTAGCATATTGTAAATAGTTGTGCACCACTCCTACCATAATTTGCATCACTGTTTGTATTTTGGGGCAAACATTATTTTAATAAATATAGCACACAGATCTTCATAAGTAATTGGGCCATTTTTACTTTACTGTACAAAGTTTGATACAAGAGTTTTTAGACAAAATTACTCCATCAATTCTTGTATGCAGGACTAATGTGACAAGAAGACCAGTTACACGGTCCTTGACTAGCACTGAAAACTTTGTATTTCTACTTGAAATCTCTGATATTTACAAACCGTGGGTCACAAATTTGCTCCAAAATGAATACAAAATACTGTTACAAACGTTTGGTTCGTGGTACTCATCTCCAACTAGTATACAAGGAGTCATTTCTTAAAGAAACACTTGTCTCGAAAAGGCATATTCAACTAGAATCTAGAACAGTTACAGCCATTAGAGTAGTCATGTTGTCATACTATTACTAGCAATGCTAATTATGCTGCAGCACCGTCTGAGCTCTGAGATAAGAGGATTGCGGGAGGCCGGGGGAAGTAGCCATCAATGTCTGTATTACTGCCTGAAAATCTGGAAAACGTAAAATCCAGTGGCAAATCTGAAAAAAAGAAGAAACAAACAAATTATTCTTGCAAAATCATTTTCAGAAATGTGTGTATATAACTATCAAGGTAGTATTTTTGGCACTGGTGAATGGTCACAACAATGACTATGCTTGAGTTAAAGTTCTTTTAAAGGGGTGTTCCTATCTTGTAAATTGATAGCTGCATATAGCTAGGTCCTAGAGGCTGGACCCTCACTGATCCTGAGAATGAAAGGCAACAAAGCTGGTGCAGTCCTATGCAGAATCTTCTTCACTGCTTGTCACGCAGGTTGGCATTATATGGGAGGCGAGCGGCATCACTCTGTGGGTAAGATATTGGGGGAGACACAGTGCAACACTAGTGTGGCAACCCCTTCTCAGATTCACAAAGTGATGGTAAATCCATGTGTTAGGACTACTGATGAGCGAGTGTACTTGTTGCTCGGGTTTTCCAGAGCACGCTTGGGTGGTCTCCGAGTATTTATGACTGCTCAGAGATTTAGTTTTCCTTGCCGCAGCTGGATGATTTACGGCTGCTAGTCAGCCACAGTACATGTGGGGGTTGCCTGGTTATTAGGGAATCCCCACATGTAATGAAGCTGTCTAGTAGCTGCAAATCATCCAGCTGCGGCAAGGAAAACTAAATCTCCGAGCACTAACAAATACTCGGAGATCACCCTAGCGTGCTCTGGAAAACCTGAGCAACGAGTATACTTGCTCATCACTAGTTATGACATCAGATTACTCGATATAATTACCCATTTTAATAAATATACGGGGGGGGGGGTGCCTTCTTCAATATTCACCTCAGCTATAGGCAGGTTTGTATATGTCTATCTCATATATTTATGGCGGATGTTCAAGATATTGCAGGGCTGTTCCACATAAGCAAATAGAACAACACTACAATATCTTGAGCGTTTGCTATAAAACATACAAGTTAAAGTATGAACCAGCCTGCAGCCGAAATAAACATTTAAGAGGCCTTGATACTTGCTTGATTAACGCACCTTTTCAACGGGCTGATTGGGTGGGATGCCCATTGTTGAACCACCACTCATGTAACTTTATTAGCTTATTTAAAGGGGTTGTTTCCTTTTATTAAAAGCTAATCTTCGGTTATAGAGAGACAAACCGCGCTGTACTCACCTTCCCTGGGACAACTGGCAAGGCTCCTGGTATCTATGGCGCCAATGTAACATTGACAGCAGGCACTCAGTAAGCTCAGCAGAATGGGAACGCCATGCTCAGAACTGCTGAGCTCACTGATTGGCGGCCACGCTGTCGGTGTGACATCAGCGCCACAGAAAATGGCAGACACCGGGAGCAGCGGTGAAACTCACCGGTGGACACAGAGAAGGCGAGTACCATGCAGTTTCTTTCTATAAGTAGCCTGTAGCCAGGGATTAAAGAAAGTTTGTCATCAACAGAAACACTATTATCTGCAGATATTGGGTTAATCTACAGGTAAACAGCATTAACCCCTGAGTATTTATCTAACTGGAAGCACCGGCTACAAAACAAGAAAGTTGTTCTAATCATGTTGTTATCTCCGTGTAAGAACTTTCTCCAAGTCCCCGGGGCAGTACAGGGGAGTGATTATGTCAACACTCAGTATATTGGGAGCGCGGCTGTGCGTCTGTTGCCAGTAATACTGGGTAGCCATTGAAGAGACATTTGGGGGGCTATGCTACTGTTTGTACTACTGGGTTGAAAGGGGGTCCTCACTGCTACTACTACTATTGGTGTAACTATGCCATACCCTTGTCTGATTTCAGCTTATCATCAAGAGCTCTACATTTTAAATATACCACATAGTAATACATAGTATTATCACCTAATTACTGATATTTGACAACAGGCAATTATTTCTATTTCACTAAAAGCGTCCATCATAGAGTAGCTTGTTAAGATGCCAATGTGTCATGATTCTCAATGGCGAGAGAACATAGCCCAGCATATATAAGAACTAGCCCTTGGAAGATGGAATCTAAACTGACCATGAACTAAACCTGCCGCACAATTAACAGTGGCCGGGTAGCGTGCCTACGTTTTATCCCTAGACGCCCAGCGCCAGCCGGAGGACTAACTAATCCTAGCAGAGGAAAATACAGTCCTGGCTCACCTCTAGAGAGATTTCCCCAAAAGGCAGACAGAGGCCCCCACATATATTGGCGGTGATTTTAGATGAAATGACAAACGTAGTATGAAAATAGGTTTAGCAAAATCGAGGTCCGCTTACTAGATAGCAGGAAGACAGAAAGGGCACTTTCATGGTCAGCTGAAAACCCTATCAAAACACCATCCAGAAATTACTTTAAGACTCTAGTATTAACTCATAACACCAGAGTGGCAATTTCAGATCACAAGAGCTTTCCAGACACAGTAACGAAACAGCAGCTGTGAACTGGAACAAAATGCAAAAACAAACAAGGACGAAAGTCCAACTTAGCTGGGAGTTGTCTAGTAGCAGGAACATGCAAAGAAAGGCTTCTGATTACATTGTTGACCGGCATGAAACTGACAGAGGAGCAAGGTTATATAGAGACTCCCACATCCTGATGGGAACAGGTGAACAGAGGGGAAGATGCACACAAGTTCAATTCCACCAGTGGCCACCGGGGGAGCCCAGAATCCAATTTCACAACACCAATGGAGACATAAATAGAAATAAATTGATAAATAATAAATACATTGGATACGTTTTTTTCCTAGAGTTTTTGTAGTAAGCGTTATTAATAGAAGGATATTACAGAGGATCCACCACTAAAAAATCTCTGCGTGAACATAGCCAAAAGAACCAGGACATAATATCCCATACCTTAGTTTTTGAGAATTGTCAAATCTATTGCTCAATGGCGACAAATATCATTTGGATTTTATCAACAGAAATAAATACATTTCTGAGCTTAGACTGACGGTTATGTAATTCTGCATTGTAGACTCACATCTGTTTTATAAATAAGCCCACACGCTTTAAACACATATCCAGTCCCCACATATTTGTACCACTGCTTTTATAAGATTATTGAAATGACTGCTCCATATTCCTACCAGATTGTTGTACCCTAATCCATCAGCACGTTATACTACTGGAGTAGTAGAAAAAATGCTGCTGTCAAAATTTGATATTAAAGCAATATGCAGAAAAAGAAGGTTACATAATGTGAGCAATGTATGTAAATTACGAGAAGAGTCATGATCTCATGAAGCAACTACTGGTACTCCTTGCTTTGCTGTGCATGCTCTTCTCCATGCCACCTGACTCTTCTCCAGTAATTGAGTGTGAAAAAGACCAACGCTTTGAAAAGACCATGATTTATGTAGAGCCTATCTATGACAGATTTTCAGTTCCATCACATATAGAAAAGCATGCCTCAATCTAGCACTTGTTTCAAATATCTGACTTTATTCAAAACTTCAATAAAAACCATACGCTTACACCTTTCATAAAGTTCACTTTTTAAAACCAAAAGGAATGAAATGCATAAGAGTACTTAAGACACTCACTATGCAACTTGTTCTTATTACAAATCCCAATTACGGCCCAAAAGTAATAATACAGGCACTTCCATACAGTAACATAGACCTACAAAGAAAGAAAAGCTAAAGCCCAATCAAATAAAACAAATATTAACAGAAGACAAAAGACACACATGTATATTAAATGGAAAAACAAATGCAGCGTTTGCTAAAATACTCAGAAAACTAATTGCAACCATCTGCCCTGCTTTTTCTATGCGATACCATACTACTAAATACACTACTTGCACACCCCAAAAAGTCATTTTCCTAAGAAATGTATTCAAGATCACGTTGCAAAAAATAAGTACACCTCAATGAAAGTCTAAGGCTGGTTTCAGACTTGCATTTAGCAGGGCTGCGGACGGCAGCCTTCTTCCTCACTGAAGCCCCACCCACTGCCGCGCCTCTTCCTTCAGCTCCGCCTAAGTCTGTATGCGTCCTGCATACCCTATCTTTAACATTGGGTACGCAGGCCATGCAGATGCCTCCGCATGCGTCATTTTGATGCTGCGCTGACCTGCGTCGAACGCAACATGTTGCATTTTGTTGCGATCAGTGCATCGGCAAAACGACGCATGTGGAGGCATCCAAATACATCCACATGGCCTGCGTACTCATTGTTAAAGATAAGGTATGCAGGACGCATGCAGACGTAAGGAAGAGGCGTGGCAGTGGGTGGGGCTTAACTGAGGAAGAAGGCTGCCGTCCGCAGCTCTGCCGAACGCTAGTGTGAAACCAGCCTTAGGGTATGTGCACACGTTGCAGATTTGCCTGTGGAATTTTCTGTGCAGATTCTGTATATCTTGGCAGAAAACGCAGATAAAAATCTGGGCATTTTTGATGCGGATTTTCATGTGTTTTTTCATGCGGATTTGTATCAATTTTTGCAACCTAAATAAAGATCTATTATTTAACAAAAAAAGAATTGTGATGTCATGTCTTTGTCCAACCTCTTATTTTACATACTCCATTGAAAAATAATGTTTACACACACACACAGACAGACAGACAGATGATAGATAGATAATACCAAGGCCGATGTTTAGTAATGAACCTAATAAAATGCTACATAAATAGTTAAATAAAGACACACAAAAAATCTGCACGCAATATATTTAATTTAAAAAAAAAGTGAAAAAAATGGAATGGGCTCCAGCGCAATTTTCTGCTCCAGAGAGGGAAAGCCGATGGCTGGGGGTCCATGTTTCTAGCGTGGGAAGGGGGTAATACCCATGGAGCTTCCCACGCTATGAATATCAGCCCGCAGCTGTATAATTAGCTTTTACAGGCTATTAAAATATGGGACTCCCCCAAAAAAAGATGTGGGGTCCCCCTATAATTAATAGCCAGAAAGGCTATGCAGACAGCTGTGGGCTGATATTCATAGCGTAGAGAGGGGCCATGGATATTGCCCCCCCTCCCCGGCTACAAATACCAGCTCCCAGCCACCCCAGAAATGGCGCATCTAAAAGATGCACCAATTCCGGCACTTAGCCTCTCTCTTCCCACTGCCCTGTAGCGGTGGCATATGGGGTAATAATGGGTTAATGTCACATTTGATTGTAAGGTGACATTAAGCCCGGTTAGTAATGGAGAGGCATCAATAAGATTATCCATCCACCATCCATTACTAATCCTATAGTAGTGAAAGAATTAAATACACAGCCAGAAAAAGTATTTTAATATTCTTAATTTCATCATACTTACAACCACGCCTAATTCCCCGAAGCAATCGATCACCTGCAAAAAATAAAAAATAATAAACCAACAGTATACTCCCTGTTCCGATGCAGTCCAATTAATAACGAGTGTCCCACAACGATCTCCCCTATAGAACAGTGACATCGGGTGATGTCACTGCTCTACAGGGCCTCCCACGATGCACTGACAGGAGATAATGGCTCCTGCAGTGCATCACTTAAGAGGTTACCTGAGTTCAGGCTCACTTTATGGCAATGCTGCGTGGGAATTCTCTCACACAGCACTGCCGGTGAGAGAATGAACTAGGGTGACCTCTCTCCCGGCAGCAGGATAAATAGCGGAGGATTACGTCCAACTGTCAGTCCATCGCGGAGGCCCTGTAGAGCACCGACATCGCCCGATGTCACTGTTCTACACAGGAGATCGTCATGGGACACTCGTTATTAACTGGACTACGGCGGAAAGGTAAGTATAGGTTGGTTTATTTTGTTATTTTTATTACAGGAGATTGAGGGCTTCAGGGAGTAGGTGATTGGCAAGTATGTACTGTATGTTATATGTACTGTCTGTAATGTGTGTCCTGTATGTCTGCTGTATGTTCTGTATGGTTTTGCTTTTGTTGTAATACTGAACACATGCATTTTCTGATGGGACTACTTTCCCATCATCGGCAATGCTGTCACTGTGAGCATTTATACCCGGATGGGATCAGTATTTTACTTAGTAATTGATATGGTTTGTGGACTATATCTGTTATGATCCTCAGTGGCTTAGGATCACAAATCTAACCAGCAAGTAGAAGATAATAGGACAAGCTCTGGGGATGTGGTAACTGGACTGACCGCAAAACCTGATCCTAACCGCACACACTAAAGGTAGCCGTGGAACGTTTCCTGAAATCCTAGACGTCTCTTCACGGCCTGAGAAACTGACTACCCCTAAAGAGAAAGTAAAGACCTCATTTGCCTCAGAGAAATAACCCCAGAGATATAGAAGCCCCCCACAAATATTAACAGTGAGTTAAGAGGAAAAGACAAACGCAGAGATGAAACAGGTTAAGCAAATGAGGCCCGCTAACGCTAGATAGCAGAAAATAGCAAGGGATCTGTGCGGTCAGTAAAAAACCCTATGCAAAAATATCCACGCAGAGAATGCGAGAACCCCCACACCAACTAACGATGTGGGGGGAGCAACTCAGCACCCCAGAGCACCAGCAAGCAGGGAAATCACATATTAGCAAGCTGGACAAAACCCATCATATACTAGGAAACATCTTGAACACAGATGAGCAAAAATAAGCAAACAAAACTTAGCTTCTCTTGGAGAGACTGAGCTTCTCTTGGAGAGACTGATAACGGATGTAGACAGGAGCAATCAGAATAGCACTGAATACAACAACAACAGGCAAGGAATGAAGGACCAGGTGGATTAAATAGGAAACCTAACTAGCAGATGACGAGACAGCTGATCCCAGCCAGAACCTGCAAAATAACAAAAAGAGCCACCAGGGGGAGCCAAAAGAGAGAACTCACACAGTACCACTCACGACCACAGGAGGGAGCCCGGAAACAGAGTTCACAACAGTACCCCCCCCCCTTGAGGAGGGGTCACCGAACCCTCACCAGAACCCCCAGGGCGATCAGGGTGAGCCACATGGAAGGCACGAACCAAATCGGCCGCATGAACATCAGAGGCGACAACCCAGGAATTATCCTCCTGACCATAGCCCTTCCACTTAACCAAATACTGAAGCCTCCGTCTTGAAATACGAGAATCCAAGATCTTCTCCACCACGTATTCTCCCTCAACCAGCACCGGAGCAGGAGGCTCAACAGAAGGAACCACAGGCACCACATACCTCCGCAACAAAGACCTATGGAACACATTATGGATGGTAAACGATGCCGGGAGGTCCAAACGAAATGACACAGGGTTGAGGATTTCCAAAATTTTATAAGGACCGATAAAACGAGGTTGAAACTTAGGAGAAGAAACCCTCATAGGAACATAACGAGAAGACAACCACACCAAATCTCCCACACGAAGTCGGGGACCCACACAGCGACGACGGTTAGCAAAGCGCTGAGCCTTCTCTTGTGACAACGTCAAATTGTCCACCACATGGTTCCAAATCCGCTGCAACCTATCCACCACAGAATCCACCCCAGGACAGTCAGAAGACTCAACCTGACCCGAGGAAAAACGAGGATGAAAACCAGAATTACAAAAAAAAGGCGAAACCAAAGTAGCCGAACTAGCCCGATTATTAAGGGCAAACTCGGCCAATGGCAAAAAAGTCACCCAATCATCCTGGTCAGCAGAAACAAAACATCTCAAATAAGTTTCCAAGGTCTGGTTAGTTCGCTCGGTTTGGCCATTCGTCTGAGGATGGAAGGCCGACGAAAAAGACAAATCAATGCCCATCTTAGCACAAAAGGACCGCCAAAATCTGGACACAAACTGGGATCCTCTGTCAGACACAATGTTTTCAGGGATGCCGTGCAGACGAACCACATTCTGAAAAAATAACGGAACCAAATCGGAGGAAGAAGGCAACTTAGGCAAGGGCACCAAATGGACCATTTTAGAAAAACGATCACAAACCACCCAGATGACAGACATTCTCTGAGAGACCGGAAGATCCGAAATAAAATCCATGGAAATATGCGTCCAAGGCCTCTTAGGAACCGGCAAAGGCAAAAGCAAACCACTGGCACGAGAACAGCAAGGCTTAGCCCGAGCACAAATCCCACAGGACTGCACAAAGGAAAGCACATCCCGCGACAAGGAAGGCCACCAGAAGGATCTAGCCACCAAATCTCTGGTACCAAAAATCCCAGGATGACCCGCCAACACTGAAATAACTCTGCTGGTCCATCTATCTGGGACAAACAGTCTCTCTGATGGACAACGGTCAGGTCTATCCGCCTGAAATTCCTGTAACACCCGTCGCAAATCTGGGGAAATGGCAGACAAAATCACTCCCTCTTTGAGGATACCAACCGGCTCAGAAACTCCAGGGGAGTCAGGCACAAAACTCCTAGAAAGAGCATCAGCCTTCACGTTCTTTGAACCAGGAAGGTACGAGACCACGAAATCGAAACGTGAGAACAACAACGACCAACGAGCCTGTCTAGGATTCAACCGCTTGGCCGACTCAAGATAAATCAAATTTTTATGATCAGTCAAGACCACCACACGATGCTTAGCTCCCTCTAGCCAGTGTCGCCACTCCTCAAATGCCCACTTCATTGCCAACAACTCCCGATTACCAACATCATAATTTCGCTCAGCCGGCGAAAATTTTCTTGAAAAGAAGGCACATGGCTTCATCACAGAGCAATCAGAGCTTCTCTGTGACAAAACAGCCCCTGCTCCAATCTCAGAAGCATCAACCTCGACCTGGAAGGGAAGAGAGACATCTGGCTGACATAAAACTGGAGCCGAAGAAAACCGGCGCTTCAGCTCCTGAAAGGCCTCAACGGCCGCAGGAGACCAGTTAGTCACATCAGAACCCTTCTTGGTCAAATCCGTCAAAGGTTTAACCACACCAGAAAAATTAGCAATGAAGCGACGGTAAAAATTAGCAAAACCCAAGAACTTCTGAAGACTCTTAACCGATGTAGGTTGAGTCCAATCATAAATAGCCTGGACCTTGACTGGGTCCATCTCAATAGAAGAAGGAGAAAAAATAAAGCCCAAAAAGGAAACTTTCTGGACTCCGAAGAGACATTTGGAACCCTTCACAAATAAGGCATTGGCACGCAGGACCTGAAATACCATCCTGACCTGCTTCACATGGGATTCCCAATCATCTGAAAAGACCAAAATATCATCCAGATACACAATCATAAATTTATCCAGATATTCTCGGAAGATATTGTGCATGAAGGACTGAAACACAGAAGGGGCATTAGAAAGTCCAAAAGGCATCACCAAGTACTCAAAATGGCCTTCGGGCGTATTAAATGCTGTTTTCCATTCATCGCCCTGTTTTATACGCACAAGATTATACGCACCGCGAAGATCTATCTTGGTGAACCAACTAGACCCCCTAATCCGAGCAAACAGATCAGACAACAATGGTAAGGGATACTGGAATTTGACCGTGATTTTATTTAGAAGGCGATAATCTATACAGGGTCTCAATGAACCATCCTTCTTGGCCACAAAAAAGAATCCCACACCAAGAGGGGACGAGGAGGGGCGAATATGTCCCTTCTCCAAAGACTCTTTTACATAGCTCCGCATAGCGGCATGCTCTGGTACAGACAAATTAAACAGTCGTCCCTTAGGGAACTTACTACCAGGAATCAAATTTATAGCACAATCACAATCCCTATGAGGAGGTAGGGCACTGGATTTGGGCTCATCAAATACATCCTGGTAGTCCGACAAAAACTCAGGGACTTCAGAAGGAGTAGAGGAAGCAATCGACACCAAGGGAGCATCGCCATGAACTCCCTGGCAACCCCAACTCAACACAGACATTGCTTTCCAATCCAGGACTGGATTATGAGCCTGCAACCATGGCAGACCCAACACGACAACATCATGCAAATTATATAACACAAGAAAGCGAATCACCTCCTGATGTGCAGGAGTCATACACATGGTCACTTGAGTCCAGTATTGAGGTTTATTCTTGGCCAATGGTGTAGCATCAATTCCCTTCAATGGAATAGGGAACTGTAATGGCTCAAGGATAAAACCACAGCGCTTGGCAAATGACAAATCCATCAGATTCAGGGCGGCACCTGAATCTACAAAAGCCATAACTGAGTAGGATGACAGAGAGCAAATCAAAGTAACAGACAAAATGAATTTAGGCTGTACAGTACCAATGGTGGCAGATCTAGCGAAGTTTTTTGTGCGCTTAGAGCATGCTGAGATAACATGAGCAGAATCACCACAGTAAAAGCACAACCCATTCTGACGTCTATGATTTTGCCGTTCAATTCTGTTCAGAATCCTATCACATTGCATAGACTCAGGTTTCTGTTCAGAAAACACCGCCAGATGGTGCGCAGGTTTGCGCTCCCGCAAACGCCAATCAATCTGAATGGCCAAAGCCATTGACTCATTTAGACTCGCAGGCGTGGGGAACCCCACCATAACATTCTTAATGGCTTCAGAAAGACCTTCTCTGAAATTTGCAGCCAGGGCACACTCATTCCATTGAGTAAGCACCGACCATTTCCAAAATTTTTGACAATACACCTCAGCTTCATCCTGACCCTGAGAGAGAGCCAGCAAGGCCTTTTCTGCCTGGTTCTCAAGATTAGGTTCCTCATAAAGCAATCCAAGCGCCAGAAAAAACGCATCCACATTCAGCAATGCAGGATCTCCTGGCGCCAGGGAGAAAGCCCAATCTTGCGGGTCGCCACGTAACAGGGAGATAACAATTCTAACTTGCTGAGCGGAATCACCAGAGGAACGAGGTCTCAAAGAAAGAAATAATTTACAATTATTCTTAAAATTCAGAAACCTAGATCTATCTCCAGAAAAAAACTCAGGAATAGGTACTTTTGGCTCAGACATAGGACTGTGAACAACAAAATCCTGAATGCTTTGCACCCTTGCAGCAAGATGATCCACACTAGAAGTCAGACTCTGAATATCCATGTCTGCAGCTGAACTCAAAGCCACCCAGAGATTAAGGGGAGGAGAGAAGCAGGACACACTGCAGAGCAGAAAAAAAAAAAAAAAAAAATTGAACTCAGGATTTCTCTTATCCCACTTTTGCGATGCATTTAACACTTTGGGCCTGTTGTACTGTTATGATCCTCAGTGGCTTAGGATCACAAATCTAACCAGCAAGTAGAAGATAATAGGACAAGCTCTGGGGATGTGGTAACTGGACTGACCGCAAAACCTGATCCTAACCGCACACACTAAAGGTAGCCGTGGAACGTTTCCTGAAATCCTAGACGTCTCTTCACGGCCTGAGAAACTGACTACCCCTAAAGAGAAAGTAAAGACCTCACTTGCCTCAGAGAAATAACCCCAGAGATATAGAAGCCCCCCACAAATAATAACAGTGAGTTAAGAGGAAAAGACAAACGCAGAGATGAAACAGGTTAAGCAAATGAGGCCCGCTAACGCTAGATAGCAGAAAATAGCAAGGGATCTGTGCGGTCAGTAAAAAACCCTAAACAAAAATATCCACGCAGAGAATGCGAGAACCCCCACACCAACTAACGATGTGGGGGGAGCAACTCAGCACCCCAGAGCACCAGCAAGCAGGGAAATCACATATTAGCAAGCTGGACAAAACCCATCATATACTAGGAAACATCTTGAACACAGATGAGCAAAAATAAGCAAACAAAACTTAGCTTCTCTTGGAGAGACTGATAACGGATGTAGACAGGAGCAATCAGAATAGCACTGAATACAACGACAACAGGCAAGGAATGAAGGACCAGGTGGATTAAATAGGAAACCTAACTAGCAGATGACGAGACAGCTGATCCCAGCCAGAACCTGCAAAATAACAAAAAGAGCCACCAGGGGGAGCCCAAAGAGAGAACTCACACAGTACCACTCACGACCACAGGAGGGAGCCCAGAAACAGAGTTCACAACATATATCCTTAAGTGATCACTGATCTGAATACTGGTTATTATACTATCTTATGGCTCTTGTGCAATTCCCCCTCTCAGTATTAATTATGGAATAGGAACACAGCACAAGTGTCCCCCCTGGTTAGGGCGCTCAGGTTTTTCTGTAATTTGCACATTTTTTACTTTTTTAAACTTTTTACTATGTATTAATAAAGTATGATCATTTTAGATTACTATTCTGGTTCTCTTCATTCGGCCCTTTATTTGATAAGTCCGGAATTGTGTTTATCTGTTTTTGAAGTGCCTGCCACTTTTTATTTTTAAGACAACTCTTGTGTGTATTGAGCAGAGATGATGAGTGCAATATATTAAGAGGACAAACAGTTTGATGGAATTGCTTCTTTAAGTGAGCTACATATCTAGAATACCATTTTTATGCAATTTGGGTTGATTGTGTCAAAGAAGTTTCACTGTATTCAAGTATAGTATAAACCAAGATTTGGAGGATCATACTCATTCTTATTTAGCCGTTTCCATTACTTAATGTATGATAGTTCATGGGACTTTACATAATGCCACAAATAAATAGCTCTTCATGTTCTCTAATATACAGGGTGGGCCATGTATATGGATACACCTAAATAAAATGGGAATGGTTGGTGATATCAACTTCCGGTTTGTGGCACATTAGTATATGGGAGGGGGAAAACTTTTCAAGATGGGTGGTGACTATGGTGGCCATTTTGAAATTGGCCATTTTGGATCCAACTTTATTTTTTCCAATGGGAAGAGGGTCATGTGACACATCAAACTTATTGAGAATTTTGCAAGAAAAACAGTGGTGTGCTTGGTTTTAACGCAGCTTTATTCTTTCATGAGTTTTTTACAAGTTTCTCTTTCTTTACAGCCATTGACATGTCACAGAGGTTAACACGTGAGGAACGGATAGAAATTGTGTTGATGTCTGGTGAACGCAGTACCCGGGTCATTGCAGCAGATTTCAATGCAATACACCCTACAAGACCACCCATCTCCCATGCTACAGTTAGCAACTGTTTGCCAAATTTCGTGAAACAGGTTCAGTGTTGGATTTGCCAAAATGTGGATGTAACAAAACTGTCACTAATGAAGAAACATCAGTGGCTATCCTAGGTTCTTTCAGCAAGAGCCCACAGCGTAGCACTGCCCGCATGTCACTAGACAGTGGCATCAGTCGAACATCCCTTCGGTGGATATTAGATACTCACAAATGGCACCCTTACACAATCTAGCTGCTGCAGCATCTCAACGAGGATGATCCAGATCAGCACGCTGAATTTTCAGAATGGGCAAAACAAAAATTGGAAAAGGACCCTCAGTTTACACAATTGTCAACTGTCTATGCTGTGAAGATACGAGATGTGCAGCATCTGAAACAATAGATACTGGAAGCCTGTGCTAGCATTTCTTCTGCGGTGTTGCTATCAGTGTGTCGAGTGGGAGAAGCGGGTGGCATTGACAATCCAACACAATGGGCAGCATTTTGAACACATTTTATAAGCGGTCATAAACTTGTAAATAACTCATGAAAGAATAAAATTACGTTAAAACCAAGCACACCATTGTTTTTTTTGTGAAAAAGGTGTATCCATATAAATGGCCCACCCTGTACAAATGCCCTATTCAAATGTACTCTAGACATATAGAATAATCAATACCACAGAAATATTAATATGTTGGTAATCGTAATAGAGTAATTTATGTGCAGTAATACAACACAATAAATAAAAAATATGGATATACTTACCTTACGACGGCCCCCGGGGTTCTCCCGGCCGTCAGTGGTGCATGCGGCGGCTTCCGTTCCCAAGGATGCATTGCGCGCCGCGAAGGACCTTTGTGATGTCGCGGGGGCCGTCGGAAGGTAAGTATATCCATATTTTTATTCTTTTTTTTTTTTTACACGAAGATGGATCCCAGGGCCTGAAGGAGAGTCTCTTCTCCTTCAGACCCTGGGAACCATCCGGGAACGCTCCCTGCACATGCCGTACCCAGCGTATAAGACGACCCCCGACTTTTGAGAAGATTTTCAGGGGTTAAAAAGTTGTCTTATACGTCGGGAAAATACGGTATATACAATTTTATAATGTGTTTTAGGTAATATCTATTCTCTCCAGACATTAGTGCGTATTATTTGTCCAGTGTTTTGCTTTTTCCATTTCTGCATGGTTTGCCTCCATCTCCAACAAAAAATTTTTATGAAGCTGTTTTTTATTATAAATAAATAAAGATTGTCATTTTATGATTCCTGTCTGGAGGACCTTTGTTCTTTCATATTTGTCTAAATCACGGCCCTCCACGTTTAATTATTGGGGCATCTTTTTCATTGTTACAATAAATAGGAACTATCACGTAAAATTAAAATAATCTTACGATCAATTCTTGTAATTCGTCTATATGGGCATGCAGGTCATAGGAAGCTAAATAAAATGATACTTTAATACATGTGATCCGATGTCTTATTCCACAGAAAACCATGTAAATGAGCTGTTCAGGACTAAGGGCCGGACATTGATTTGAATGAGAAGGTTATAAGGTGGTTACCAGTGTGATGTGTAATGGCCGCTCTCTGCTCTCCTGATCTCACTTCAGAGCTGTGTGTGATTGTACCTGACACATCTGCAGGTTCCTCTCAGCTTCCATCTCACAAGCAGCCAGTGTTACAGCTGTGTCACCGCTGTGCTCTGCTTTACGGCCGGCACTGACACATTCAGTGCAGGAAGCTCTAGCAGCAGCGCGGATGCCGGGGGACGTGACAGACATCAGAAGGTGAGTATGTACTGTTTTTTTTTTACTTTTACAATGGTAACCAGGGTAAATATCGGGTTACTAAGCGCGGCCCTGCGCTTAGTAACCCGATATTTACCCTGGTTATCATTGTAAAACATTGCTGGCATTGTTGCTTTTGCTGTCAAACACAACGATACACGCCAATCTGACGACCAAATAAAGTTCTGGACTTCTAGCTCCGACCAGCAATATCACAGCAGGATCCAGATCGCTGCTGCATGTCAAACACAACGAGATCGCTATCCAGGACGCTGCAACGTCACGGATCGTCGTCGTTCTCGCTGCAAAGTCGCTTAGTGTGAAGGTACCTTTAGTTACATGTCTCACACTGATAACACCTGCTTTTATTTAAAGTAAGCTCTGAAGGCAGATTCTCATGGAGATCAGTGTCCGGCCAATAGTTCTTAACAACTCATTTGAATATAACAAAAATGTGCATTTCTGTGGAATAAATCATCAGATCGCTGATAACAAGGTATCAGTTTATTCAGCTTCCTATGACCTACATGCTCATATAGACGGCTTAGGAGGGATGATCCTACTTAGAGACTCCTTTTAACTATACATCCCTTCAAACAATACTACAATATATATTACCCTGATGCTTTCATAAATTATACATTTTCTCTACATATTAAACAAACATGAGCAGCCATATAACTGATATATGGATGATGATATATGTATAACTGTCACATCAATAAATGGAACAGTGTAATCAATCAATTATTTCCAGTTGTAAATATGGGTACACACAGAAGCTGAAAACACAGTTCCAACTCATAAAATGACATCCATGAGCTCTTCAGTACTGTAAACAGACGTGCTGCTGCTAAAGCCTATTTTTCTGTATAAAATGTAGTATTGACGCAGTCTGACCCCAAGACCTTCACCAATAAACAGGATGAAGAAAGGACCATAGCACTTGCTTTTTCATGACATACATATATATTTTCATGAACTTGGTGATACTTCTATTTTAATGTGGTACAGTTGTGGCCAAAAGTATTGACACCCCTGCAATTCTGTCAGATAATACTCAGTTTCTTCCTGAAAATGATTGCAAACACAAATTCTTTGGTATTATTATCTTCATTTAATTTGTCTTAAATGAAAAAACACAAAAGAGAATGAAGCAAAAAGCAAAACATTGATCATTTCACACAAAACTCCAAAAATGGGCCAGACAAAAGTATTAGCACCCTCAGCCTAATACTTGGTTGTACAACCTTTAGCCAAAATAACTGCGACCAACCGCTTCCGGTAACCATCAATGAGTTTCTTACAATGCTCTGCTGGAATTTTAGACCATTCTTCTTTGGCAAACTGCTCCAGGTCCTTGATATTTGAAGGGTGCCTTCTCCAAACTGCCATTTTTAGATCTCTGCACAGGTGTACTATGGGATTCAGGTCTGGACTCATTGCTGGCCACCTTAGAAGTCTCCAGTGCTTTCTCTCAAACCATTTTCTAGTGCTTTTTGAAGTGTGTTTTGGGTCATTGTCCTGCTGGAAGACCCATGACCTCCGAGGGAGACCCAGCTTTCTCACACTGGGCCCTACATTATGCTGCAAAATTTGTTGGTAGTTTTCAGATTTCATAATGCCATGCACACGGTCAAGCAGTCCAGTGCCAGAGGCAGCAAAGCAACCCCAAAACATCAGGGAACCTCCACCATGTTTGACTGTAGGGACCGTGTTCTTTTCTTTGAATGCCTCTTTTTTTTCTCCTGTAAACTCTATGTTGATGCCTTTGCCCAAAAAGTTCTACTTTTGTCTCATCTGACCAGAGAACATTCTTCCAAAATGTTTTAGGCTCTCTCAGGTAAGTTTTGGCAAACTCCAGCCTGGCTTTTTTATGTCTCGGGGTAAGAAGTGGGGTCTTCCTAGGTCTCCTATCATACAGTCCCTTTTCATTCAGACGCCGACGGATAGTACGGGTTGACACTGTTGTACCCTCGGACCGCAGGGCAGCTTGAACTTGTTTGGATATTAGTCAAGGTTCTTTATCCAACATCCGCACAATCTTGCGTTGAAATTTCTTGTCAATTTTTCTTTTCCGTCCACATCTAGGGAGGTTAGCCACAGTGCCATGGGCTTTAAACTTCTTGATGACACTGCGCACGGTAGACACAGAAACATTCAGGTCTTTGGAGATGGACTTGTAGCCTTGAGATTGCTCATGCTTCCTCACAATTTGGTTTCTCAAGTCCTCAGACAGTTGTTTGGTCTTCGTTCTTTTCTCCATGCTCAATGTGGTACACAAGGACACAGGACAGAAGTTGAGTCAACTTTAATCCATGTCAACTGGCTGCAAGTGTGATTTAGTTATTGCCAACACCTGTTAGGTGCCACAGGTAAGTTACAGGTGCTGGTAATTACACAAATTAGAGAAGCACCACATGATTTTTCGAACAGTGCCAATACTTTTGTCCACCCCCTTTTTTATGTTTGGTGTGGAATTAAAAAGAATTGTCCTAAAGCCAAATTGGATATGTGTTTTTTCATTTAAGACAAATTAAATGAAGATAATAATACCAAAGAATTTGTGTTTGCAATCGTTTTCAGGAAGAAACTGAGTATTATCTGACAGAATTGCAGGGGTGTCAATACTTTTGGCCACAACTGTATGTCTGACACTTGCATTATTGATTTCTGACTGTCAGTGACATTTCTGTGTTGCCAGCTTATACGTACATGCAAGTCCGTATTTGCCACTAGGCACTGGAGGACTGATGTAGGGGCTGCACCTGAGTCGAAATAAAAAAAAAATAAAAAATTAAATCTCCTTACCTCATCCAGACTCTTTAAAGGAAACCTGTCAGCAGGATTGTGCTCAGTAACCTACACACAGTGTCAGGGACCTGCCCCCTCTTTTACATACTGAAAATAATGTGTTTTTTTTTTACATTCACATTCAGCAGGCAGGCTCCTGCGCTGTAGCATGATTGCATGCATAATGTTCAAGTAATTATTTTATTTGGTGATAAACATGTATTCAGAAAAAAAATGATCTCTCAAAATGCCGTCGGCCGCGCCATATTATCTATCGGAAATCTGATAGATGCTACTGCGCAGGTGCCGCCAGCGCCATTTTGCTAGAGGAAAAAAAAATTGTCTTCACCAAGATGGCCCCGGCGGTGCCTACACAGTAGTATCTATTGGTGATCTGAAAGATTATGTTCATTATATAGCTACATTTTTTTTTTAGCTCTATATGCATTTCTTATTTTCTTAAAGGATTTTTCCAACTGCATCATTATTAATGATCAATCCTTAAAGGCAACCTGTCATCAGGTTTTTTCCATATAAACTGAAGCATTCACCTTTAATGCCTCTTTTACAACAGTCTAGTAAGCTGTATATAGCCTCTTCTCCCCAACCTCTTCTGCACATATCAGAAAATTGAATACCATACTGATCATGCAGCAATTAAGCAGCACATACAGCTCTGGCAAAAATTAAGAGACCACCACATCAAAACCCTGTGATGGCAGCCCAATCTCCAGACCTGAACCCCATTGAAAACCTCTGGAATGTAATCAAGAGGATGATGGAAAGTCACAAGCCATCAAACAAAGAAGAACTGCTTAACTTTTTGTGCCAGAATCAGTGTGAAAGACTGGTGGAAAGCATGCCAAGACGCATGAAAGCTGTGATTAAAAATCATGGTTATTCCACAAAATATTGATTTCTGAACTCTTCCTGAGATAAAACATTAGTATTGTTGTTTCTAAATGATTATGAACTTGTTTTCTTTGCATTATTTGAGGTCTAAAAACTGTTTTTTTTTTTGTAATTTTGACCATTTCTCCTTTTCAGACAAAAAAAATACTAAATTTATTAATTGGTACGCAAGTTGTCAGAAGTTTATAGAATAAATGAAAAATTTACATTTAACGCAAAAATATATCTATAAAGAGAAAAATCAGACAAACTGAACATTTTGCAGTGGTCTCTTAATTTTTGCTAGAGCTGTAGATCAAGAAGTGTTAAGCAGTCACAAATTTAAATAATTTTATATTTGTTGAAAAAAAGTACGGTAAGTAGGAAAATAACAAACAGTTGATGTTAAAAAGGGGTGCCTCAAAACGTAAAACACAAAGAGGAGAGACAACTGCAGTAATGGAACACCATTGCAGAAATATCTATGCCCTATCTTATAATTAAGACAGGTATCCAGACTATA
Organism: Ranitomeya variabilis; assembly: GCF_051348905.1. Classification (NCBI taxonomy): domain Eukaryota; kingdom Metazoa; phylum Chordata; class Amphibia; order Anura; family Dendrobatidae; genus Ranitomeya; species Ranitomeya variabilis. Next base: position 715,935,852 of record NC_135233.1, on the reverse strand, counting down.
CACTTAGATTGCAGAGAGAAAACGTTCTGACTAAGTCAGAAAATACCTTTTCTAATCATCACATATGGCAAGCTCTGGTCTGATGGGCGATGCTGGTCTTGCTTTGGCATCTCCTCTATCCACGCAATCGTCGTTCTCCTGCCGTGCTTTATGTAGATGACATGCTCTAAGTCATCCACACAGCGCCCCCAATTTCGCTTCTGATCAGGTGTATTTCACTCTGTCCTGCTGAGGGGAGAGGAAAGTCCTATAATTTGCATGTGCCGCGAGAGGCCAATGACCGGAAGTAAAACCAGACCAGGCGCATTACCGTACTTTGCTGTGCCCTCGGCAGGACAGTGCGCAATGCGCCTGTGCAGGAGCGAGATTGGAGGCGCTGTGTGGATGATGTAGTACGCGTTATCAACATGAAGCACGGCAGGAGGACGGCGATTGCGGGGATAGAGGAAGCGCCAAAATAATATCAGCAATGTGCATTGAAACCAAAGAAATAGAGGATTATACAAGGTATTTTTGGGATATACAGATGGAATTGGGGACTTAGATACTGCTTGCTAGACTGCTGTAAAAAAAAGTATTAAACGCTTAGTTTCTATTGGGAACACCTGGATGGGTTTAGACCATGTTACATCTGCAGTGGCGAGGCTAGCGTCCTTGCTGGTCAGTGCACTAGCCAGGTTTCATAGAGGTGACAGTCAGGGACTAGGCACATGATGGTGGCTTGGGGAAGGACCCGAATAGGGCATTAGGGAAGCTTAGAGACAGGCACAGGTTGGTGTCAGGTGGTGTTCCATCCCCTGCTCCCTACAGTTAGGGACTTTCTCTCCTTTTTCCATCCCTTCTTATTTATATGTTGTGTCATCCACCACACTTACCTGTGTCTGAGCGTGACAGATGGACTTCAGCGCACACGTTCGCTCTGTGGGTATCATTATAGTCTATGGCCCCATCAGCATACGTTCGAACCCTGTTCGGCAGGGATCCAGATATAAGTCCCGAAAGGACCCACGAAGAAAAGCGCAATGTGAAAGCACCCCAACAGACCGTGTGGAGGTGCGATAGACTGCTAAATGCTAAATCTACCTTCCCCTCCTTGCACTCACATTGTGCCCTAACCAGGCAAAGATGCTTTTCATGTCCTGGGGAGACTGGATAGCTTGCTCATTAAAGTTGTAAAGCCTCGTTTTAGTTTTTAGCAAAAATGCAAGGAAAATATTTTTGTTCAAATTTTTTAGGCAATTCTTTGAAAACTTCACAGAAAAAAGTACATGTAAACAACGAAAACATAAAACTCACCTATTCCTAATGTAAATCTTACCTTAGAGTTGAAAATACTGTACTTAAGGGGGTTATCCAGGACTATTTAATTTTTTTTTACTACGGGTCTAAGCACTAACAGGCAGGCAATTGCTAATCACCTGCACAGAGCGGTGATAGAGCGCTCCTGCCAGCGATTAAGCGGCTTATGCTGACATCATGTCAACAGAGCAGCGGCTCCTCTTCTGCTTTGTTGACATTGTGCTAACATTATGCTGATTGACAGCCAGTTTTGCGCTGTCTATCTGCGAGGAGCCGCCTGTCAATCAGCAAGACTTCGACAGTCATGGAAGAAGAGATGTTCTGTTGACGGCCAGGGACTGAAGGTGGAGACCTTAATCCATGCTTACACTGAGCTACTGAAACAGCGCCCCCACAGGGCAATGCTTGCAGTGACAAAAAGATTCGCTCAGCTTGGTTATATTTCCTACAAACACTATGTCCCTATAGAAACTGTATATGCAGCTGAATTATGATCCGTCTGTGGTCACCATGCAGCGAGAGGTCTTGTGTTTGAGCATAATTAGAAGTCTCTTGCTTTTTATCCGTTTAGACTTTGTATTACCTTACAGAGTTGCCCCTGATTCCTAACTTCAGTATCCAAAACAGTTAATGGACACTATAAGGCACCCCTCCCTGAAACTTTAGGTTCCAGTTGTGATGTGAAGGTGGCTGGGGGAATAGGGTTCCTTCCGTGGTCGTGACATTTTAGCATAACTCCTTCTTTCTGCAGCTATAAGTGGTGTCTGCTGTTTCAGATGTGCTCCATCAAAGAAAAATAGCTACTGTGGCATATTTATGGAGAACAGAAGCCATATTTTTCTAACCTTTACAACCCCTTTACCTTACAAAGCATAGCCATCACAAAGATCCAAGTGCTTACCTAAAATTGCCGTGATGCTTGGGATAGCTATGGTGCTGTAATTCCTAATACTGGAACAGCACCATGTCAGATTTGGTGTATCCTGAGAGCTCTTAGCTCCAGCAATGCAGTCTGCAAAGTAGGATCCCCATTTCTTCGACATAGAATCATTTTCTTCTACTGGAAGGCTCTAAAATAAGAAACAAAATGACTTGGTTCTTCATATGATGTACTGTGGAATATAAGCCGAGTGTTACATCAATTGTGGGCACCTCTGTTTAGTGGTAGACAGCTGCAAATCACATAGCTAGAAATATAGTCAAACAATAAGATGTTATCCTCCTGCATTACTAGGTAAAACTTAGAAGCTTACTGTATACATTTATGCACTGAACTTAATAATGAGTACTATGCGCAACTCCTGGTAGCCAGAATTTTATAATCTAACTTCATATAGATGAGAGGCATTTTGAGCTCTGTATGAGCAAAATTAAATCCTGACTTCTTCAAAAATCGAATCCGAAATAACTCAACACAACATATTATAGGACTATAGGGGTTTTTAAAAAATAAACTGTGATTTACTCACCCCCTTCAGGTCCATAACTGAGTAAACGCTGCTGTTCCAGGTGTCTGCTATTGTATGCAGCACTGAAGTCACATCGACAGTGCTGCAGCCAATATGTGAGTTCAGTGAGACTGCCTGAGTTGACGGCTCAAGCCGCCAAGCTCACCGGTTGGCTGAAGAGTTGGTGACGTCAGCGCCAGAGACCATGACAGACACCAGAAGCAGTGTCAGTGACTTGGTGCTGGACTCACTGAGTAAAAAAAAGTTAGTTTTTTTAAGAAAAAACTTCAGTTGGGGGACAAGGGTTTTCCAAAACTGGAAAACTCCTTTAGGCCGGCGTCACACTACCGTAGAATATGGCTGAGTACTATGCGAGAAAGCAAAGCACTCGGCCCCGTGTTAATCTATAGGGCAGCTCACATCACTGTTTCTTTATTCAGCCGTATTAAGCGTGCGTGTAAAATCTCAGCATGCTACGATTGTCACAGAGATTCGGCTGAGATTTGACAAAGCAAGCCTATGGATGCGAGTAAAAAAATCGCCTCACCTCAGCGGTGCCACAGGCTGATCACCTCCATGCCTCGCAGCATTCATGCAGTAATTGATGCTAAAGCATTGAGTGCCTTTACTGAATATACATTTCAGTAGGCCAACATTTCAGATTTTAAAATCATTTTTCAAACTGGTGTTATAAAGTATTATAATTTACCTACATAATGACTTTTGAGTTTTCATTGGCTGTAAGCCATAATCATCTATATTAACCCTTGTCAGGCTGCATAATTTTACAACCTTAACAGGCTGCATAGGTACAATTGTACCTTCACATATACCTCCACTGTGGGAAGACTTTACTTGGTTTCAGAAACTAAAGTTCATTCAGCTACAAATGTTATGCTGATATCTATTGTTCAGTGTTGTTACTGGTCACTTATGTTGCTGTCAATTAAGTTAATTCAAACTGGGAGTGGCTTCTACTTGTCTTCCTGCCTCCCTCCTCTCATTAGCCATTTTGCTGTTCATCTCATTGCTGTGAGCACACATTTCTAGGCTTGTGAAGTCTTCAATTTCTTGGAAACGAAGGTAGGAAAGTCTCACAGCATCTAACAGCCAGTTATACCTTTATTCTCATTATGTGGGGACAGAACAGTCAAATTGTCTTTCAGCCTGGACTTGGCTTACATATATTTTGTATGAAACATCACTATAGGTATAATTTTTATACGAAAAATGGATAATAATTAGTATCTACATATTGTTTTACGATGTTTTATTTATATTCAGCACAAAATACGAAGCCAAAATTCATCTAGCAAGTCATCATGAGTGATAGTAATGCTGGATCTAGTTTCCGCCATAATCCAAGAAAACGTGTTTGCAGGTTAGTATAATTTTGTGAAAAGCCAATAATGTAGTATTTCGGAAAATTATTTATTTTACATTTTTTCATATTTACAGATTTACGTCTGACGAAATAATGCGAATGCTAGAAGAATCTGATTCTGAGCATGAGGATGAACCATATGTTGCATCTGATGATGAAAACTATGTACCACAAGTGGATGTTACTGAAGAAGATTCAGACATTGAACAAGAAATGGTCATAGAGCATGAAAATGAATACGAATCAGACGAAAGTGTTGAGGATGATTCTGTGCCTCAAAGTGCAGGCGACATTTGGACTGCTAAGGATGAAACTCAATGGTGCAGTAATCCACTGCCAAATGCACAAACAAAATCTCGTAATGTCCTACGACAAAGAGGTGGCCCTGCAGCAATCAGCAACCTATATACAGCAAAAGAGCTATTCAAGTCCATCATGACTCCCGAGATGTGTGACATCATATTACGGGAAACGAATCGAAAGGCCAAGAGAGTTTGTGATGCTTACAACAACGAACTGGTACAACGTTTTCCTGATTCTTCCAAACGGCCACCACAAAAAACATTCAAGCAATTTACTGAAACTGAACTTCATGCATTTTTGGGCATACTGATTGCTGCTGGTGTGCACAGAGCCAACAAAGAGAATCTGGAGGAAATGTGGAATGTTGCTGCTCTGCCTCTTATACGTGCAGCCATGTCTCGTGACCGCTTCAAGATGATACTCAGATTTATCAGGTTTGACAACGAAAATACACGTGCAGAACGTGTGCAAACAGATAAAGCTGCACCAATACGGGACATCTGGACAATGCTGAACAGTAATCTGGAGAGAGCCTACAAGCCATATCATTGTATCACCGTCGACGAGCAATTATTTCCATTTAGAGGTCATACTAAATTTACCCAGTATATACCTTCAAAACCAGCTAAATATGGCATAAAGATTTTCTGGGCTTGTGACTCATCAAATGCCTACCCTTTACAAGGTCAGCTCTACACTGGGAAACCAACTGATGGTCCTCGACAAGTAAACATTGGAGAACGAACAGTATTGGACCTAGTGAGCTCGTATAAAGGCTCTGGAAGAAATGTCACCACCGATAACTTCTTTACAACCATGGAACTAGCTAAGGTATTGAACTCCTGGAACATGACACTAGTTGGTACAGTGAGAAAAAACAAAAGGTTCCTACCTAACAACATGCAGCCTGCCAAAGAAAGGCCTGTAAACTCGACAAATTTTGCCTACAATCATGATGCAACAGTCTGTTCATATGTACCAAAGAAGAACAAATCAGTCGTGCTTCTATCATCTATGCACATGACGGGAGAAGTTGAAGAGACACTAGCAGCCAAGCCAGAGATAATAAAATACTACAACATAACAAAAGGTGGCGTTGATGTTATGGATAAAATGTTGGGAGAGTACACTGTGAAATGACGAACATCACGTTGGACTTTGGCATTTTTCTACAATATGATTGATGTCAGTGGGTTAGCATCCTACATCATCTACAGAGAACACAATCCAAGCTTCAGGGCAAAGGATCAACGAAGAAAGTTCCTGAAAGATCTCGCAAATCAGCTGTGTATGATTGCAATTGAAGATCGTAGTACAAACAAAATGATAATGAGAAACCATTTTCTTCGAGGTGCAGTAGAAATGGTGCTTGGACGATGCATTGTGGTAGCATCGCAGCCAGCAGCTGGCCCCAAAATACCTCATGGTAGTCGTGGACCCTCCCCTGTTGTTGGTAGTTGCTATGTCTGCAGAGACCTGAGGCAAAAACAACGCAAGACTAGAAAGTCTTGTGTGGTTTGTGTGAAACCCATTTGCGATGAACACTCTGTAGCAAAGCCAACATGCATTACTTGCAAAGAAAATCAATAAAAAAAAGTTTCTTACATTTTCTTTTATAATGTAAATGAACAGTTTTTTACTTGTTTATAATAGTTAAATAGCATTATCATTAAAAAAAAATTTATGCTTTTTCCCTTGCATTATCTTCATTCAAAATATATGAGGTACATTTGTACCTATGCAGCTTGTTATGGATGCAAAAAGATCTCGACCCCTTATCTCGGAAGCGGGTGGAGATATTTTATTGAAATTTGGCCAATATATTCTGGACCAAAAATGTAGAGATGTCACGAAATTTCAGCCCTCTACGTCTTTTCAAAAAAAAGTTATTGCAATTTTAAAACGGAATAGTTACAATTGTACCTATTCAGCCGGATAAGGGTTAACAAAAATAAACACTTGAAATAGATCACTCTGTTTGTAATGACTCTATATAATGTACGAGTTTCACTTTTTGTATTGAAGAACTGAAATAAATTAACTTTTTGATGATATTCTAATTTTGTGAGAAGCACCTGTAGATAGATAGATCGATAGATAGATATGGGATAGATAGACAGACAGACAGATAGATAGATGGAAGCCAGCAATTCATTTGCCGTGTACAGTAAAACCACAGAGTGACAGGTTAGAATAGAATATATACATATAGGATACATAGATATATAGATGTCAGTGACATATATATATATATATATATATATATATATTACATAGATAGATAGATAGAAGAAAAGCCAACAATTCAGTAGCAGTGTACTGTAAAATCGCAGCAGGAGCCGACAGGATAGAATTGAAGGATTGCATACAGTAAATACACATAGAATAGGAAGGTATACAGATGTCAGTGACAAATACAATTAGTACAGTGTATGTGCAGCTTACTGTACATGTATTTAATTAATAAAAAGATATTTTTCTGATAAAAATGTAGTAGGCTCCAGCGTAATTTTCTTACCCAGCAGAGGGAAAGCCGATGGCTGGGGGCCGATGTTTATAGCCTGGGAAGGGGGTAATACCCATGGAGCTTGCCAGGCTATTAATATCAGCTCACAGATGTATACTTACACTTAGCTGTTTTGAACAGGTGACATGTGCGCTGAACAGCTGCGGGTGGAATCACGATCCATCCATGGCTATTAACCTATTAAATGCCGCTGTCAATCTCTCACAGCGGCATTTAACATGCGCTTCCGGCAATCGTGTTGGAAATCTGCTCATCGGTGACCTCTATCATCGTCACATGATTGCGTGTCACCGATGGGTTGGCATGACAACCAGAGGTCTCCTGGAGACCTCTATGGTTGTTACTGTCGGATTGCTATGAGCGCTGCCCAGTGGTCGGCGCTCATAGCAAGTGAGGTATTCTGCTACATACAGGTGTTCTGATCATAGCTTGTATGTAGCAGGGCCAAGACTATTGAAGCATGCAAATAGTAAAAAAAAATGTTTTTAATAATATAAAAATAAAATAAAAGTTCAAATCACCCCCCTTTCGCCCCATTCAAAATAAAACAATAAACAAAATCATACATACACATATTTGGTATCACTGTGTTTAGAATCGCCCGATCTATCAATAAAAAGGATTAACCTGATTGTTAGACAGCGTAGTGAGCAAAAAGTAAAAACACCAGAATTACGTTTTTTTGGTTGCTGCGACATTGCATTAAAATGCAATAACAGGCGATCAAAAGATCGTATCTGCTCCAAACTGGTATCATTAAAAACATCAGCTCAGCATGCAAAAAATAAACCCTCACCCAACCCGAGATCAAGAAAAATTTCAGACGCTGCAGATATCTGAAAATGGTGCAACTTTTTTTTTTAAACAAAGTTTGGAATTTTTTTTCACTACTTAGATAAAAAAGAACCTATACATGTTTGGTGTCTATGAACTCATAATTACCTGGAGAATCATAATGGCATATCAGTTCTAGCATTAACCTAGTAAAAAAGCAAAACAAAAAACAAGTGCGGGATTGCACTTTTTTTTGCAATTTCACCGCACTTGGAATTTTTTTTCCTGTTTTCGAGTACAAAACATGGTAAATCCAATGGTGTTGTTCAAAAGTACAACTTGTCCCGCAAAAAACAAGCCCTCACATGGCCATTTTGACCAAAAATAGTTATGACTCTGGGAAGAAGGGGAGCAAAAATGAAAATGCCTCTGATCGTTAAGGGGTTAATAGCCTAGGAAGGGGCAATGGATACAGGCACCCCCCAAGCTAAAAACATCAGCTCTCAGCCACCCTAGAAAAGGCGCATCTCTAAGATGTGCCAATTTTAGAACTTAGCCTCGCTCTTCCCACTTGCCCTGTAGCAGTGGCAAGTGGGGTGATAGTTGGGGGGGTTGATATCACCTTTGTATTATCAGGTGACATTAAGCCCTGAGGTTAGTAATGAAGAGGCATCACTAAGACGCCCCCATTACTAACCCCATACAAAAGAAAAAAGAAAAGGGAAATCCACCGGCACGTCCAACAGGAGAATAAAATTTACTATTTATTAGAAAAAACTTTAAAACATGATAAAAAATGAAGCCTCAGAAACCTGACGCGTTTCTGGTGTATACAACACCCTTATTCATAGGACAATAGGATGTCAGAATGCTATTAGAGAGATACCTGCAGAGTAATAGCACTGTTTCAAGTGACAAGTTCCCTTTATTATTGGAATTTACATGGTGTTAATGGGGGCATTTATTTTATTCCCAATGCATTTGCTCGTATACTTAAGGTTAATACTCTGACACACATTTAAATCTTTGCCCATGTTTGAGAGACCTAACACAGATACTGTAGTTAGGTGTGTAAATATTAAAAATCAAGCAAATATGCTGTGAGAACCAGAACTGTGCAACCATTCAGGGAACATTAATAAAACAAATATACTATGTTCTTCACTGAAATGATCAGCTAAGCAGATAAATATTCAGTATAAATCTGATGATACATTGCTGAGTGCTGGGCAAACTTAAGCCAATATCATCTTTCTTTAAGGGTTTTTCTTTCAGTTGTAATAAAATTGGTAGCGCTACAGTGTCCCAGCATTCACTCTTCAGAGCCTAGAACACAGCGCAGTACATGGCTACGGTGGACAGTAGCAAACGCTCTAAAAATTCAAGAATGTAGTCCATATACAGTATATATATATATATATATATATATATATATATATATATATATATATATATATATACACACACACACACACAGTGAGTACAGTTTTGCTGCATTACTATGCATAGTTGTGCTGCAAAACTGAAACCAGGCATGTGTGGGCAGATTTTCCTTTCAGCCAGGGAATTAAATGCGGCCACATAAGTTATAATAATTATTTCGTGATAGATTTATTGCCTCGGTGTAGAAAAAGGAGCAACTTTTCTAACAGTAAGGGTATGTGTCCACGTTCAGGATTGCATCAGGATTTGGTCAGTGTTTCACATCAGTATTTGTAAGCCAAAACCAGGAGTGGGTGATAAATACAGAAGTGGAGCATATGTTTCTATTATACTTTTCCTCTAATTGTTCCACTCCTGGTTTTGGGCTTACAAATACTGATGAAAAATCCTGATGCAATCCTGAACGTGGACACATACCCTTAAAGTATCCCATTATTCTGTGTATACAGCCTGTATATATTTCCATGGCTACATACTACTAGAAAGCCTATTTGTACTTTGCTCCTGAATCCATTTGTTACTCTTTTCGCTCCTATCCTATACTAGAAGGATAGTAGTAGACTATGACTATATGCACAAAGCCGTTAAAGGGAATCTGTCACCAGGTTTTGATGTAATCATGCATGATGTTGGGGCATGACTGTTCTCTTTGCTGCAGATCTAGCAGTTCTCTGAATGCTGACCTCTGCCCACAGCAGTGATTGGCTGCTTTCTGTGTATACTGTAAATTGATAGAAGCTGGTAATCAGTGGTGGAGGCGGGGTTACACAGAGCAGGACTTCTTAGCACACAACAACTAGTCCTCTAGTGATAACCTACTGCTGACAAAACTCTGATTTTATTGAAATCAGAAGAAGCAACCCAGTGATACACCACTAGAATCAGGGTCTCTGTACCAACATCATAATGCTCTCGGATTACATAGCAAAAACCTGCTGACCCATTCCCTTTAAAGTGTGGCATGGCTCATGATAGCTGTTCCGAAGGAATGAATCAGGAACATGCTGTACATGGCACAAATCACAGGCCCTTGTAACACCAGACGTTAGCTTATTAATGTGCCCTAAGTTATAAATCATTCCCATCAAATAATTTAGTTGCCTATTAAAAATGATATATTTAGGTGTCTGTATCTTCCTCGCCATTACTGTGAATTAGAATTTCATAAGTTTTTAATCACTGGTTACTACGAAAATATGTACTTATTTTCCTACGAAATATCTCAAAGGGCTGCAATAGTTGTTATTGTTAACTTTGGCAAAGACAAGTCTTACAGCTGCAAGAAATCATAGGCATAGTGCCGTACACGAAATATCTAGGATTACACCACTTTGTATGATATTTGCCTTTATGTCTCTATTGGAATCCAGCTAATACACTGTCTTCCTTGTCTCAAATTGCAGACGCTAAAGAGTTCATCATGGCGGTCCTTTCCAAAGAGTGGTGTAGCTTATGGAATTATTTGATAGCTTTAAAGATTGCAATTAGACTGTACATTCCACATCTTTAAATAGGACTGCACATTCTTACACTTATTTTAGGCTAAGTTCCCGCAAAGAGTGTTTGGTCCTTTTTTTTATGCTGCGTACAGCAGCATATATTTGTCGATTTTCCCCATAGACTTGAGCGAGATGAGGAAAATCCGCACGTAAAAAGCTTATATGAGTTCTTATTGCATTTCTCAGTGGAAAAGCGCTAACAATGCATGGAATCCACACATGACTTTAGCAATAAAGACTTACAGTGGGTACAGAAAGTATTCAGACCCCTTTAAGTTATTCACTCTTTGTTTCATTGCAGCCATTTGGTAAATTCAAAAAAGTTCATTTTTTTCTCATTAATATACACGCTGCACCCCATCTTGACTGAAAAAAAAAACAGAAATGTAGAAATTTTGGCAAATGTATTAAAGAAGAAAAACTGAAATATCACATGGTCATAAGTATTCAGACCCTTTGCTCAGTATTGAGTAGTAGCACCCTTTTGAGCTAGTACAGCCATGAGTCTTCTTAGGAATGATGCAACAAGTTTTTCACACCTGGATTTGGGGATCCTCTGCCATTCTTCCTTGCAGATCCTCTCCAGTTCCGTCAGGTTGGATGTGAACGTTGGTGGACAGCCATTTTCAGGCCTCTCTAGAAATGCTCAATTGGGTTTAGGTCAGGGCTCTGGCTGGGCCAGTCAAGAATGGTCACATAGTTCTTCTGAAGCCACTCCTTTGTTATTTTAGCTGTGTGCTTAGGGTCATTGTCTTGTTGGAAGGTGAACCTTTGGCCAAGTCTGAGGTCCAGAGCTCTCTGGAAGAGTTTTTCATCCAGGATATCTCTGTACTTGGCCGCATTCAAGTTTCCTTCAATGGCAACCAGTCATCCTGTTCCTGCAGCTGAAAAACACCCCCATAGCATGAAGCTGCCACCACCATGTTTCACTGTAGGGATTGTATTGGGCAGGTGATGAGCAGTGCCTGGTTTTCTTCACACACTGCTTTAGAATTATCACCAAAAAGGTCTATCTTCATCTCATCAAACCAGAGAATCTTATTTCTCATAGTCTGGGAGTCCTTAATGTGCTTTTTTACCAAACTCTATGTGGGCTTTCATAATTCTTGCACTGAGGAGAGGCTTCCGTCGGGCCACTCTGCCATAAAGGCCCGACTGGTGGAGGGCTGCAGTGATAGTTGACTTTGTGGAACTTTCTCCCATCTCCCTACTGCATTTCTGGAGCTCAGCCAGAGTGATCTTGGGGTTCTCCTTTACCTCTCTCACCAAGGCTTTTCTGCCACGATTGCTCAGTTTGGCTGGACGGCCAGGTCTAGGAAGACTAGTGATCCAAAACTTCTTCTGTCAAGGATTATGGAGGGCACTGTGTTTTTATGAACCTTGAGCACTGCAGAAATTCTGTTGTAACCTTGGCCAGATCTGTGCCTTTCCACAATTCTGTCTCTGAGCTCCTTGGCCAGCTCCTTTGACCTCATGATTTTCATTTGGTCTGACATGCACTGTGAGCTGTGAGGTCTTAAGGTACCTTCACACGAAACGACATCGCTAGCGATCCGTGACGTTGCAGCGTCCTGGCTAGCGATATCGTTTCGTTTGACACGCAGCAGCGATCAGGATCCTGCTGTGATGTCGCTGGTCGCTAAATAAAGTCCAGAACTTTATTTGGTCGTCAGATCGCTGTGTATCGTTGTGTTTGAAAGCAAAAGCAACGATACCAGCGATGTTTTACAATGGTATCCAGGGTAAACATCGGGTTACCAAGCGCAGGGCCGCGCTTAGTAACCCGATGTTTACCCTGGTTACCAGCGTAAAAGTAAAAAAAACAAACAGTACATGCTCACCTGCGCGTCCCCCAGCGTCTGCTTCCTGACACTTACAGAGCGCCGGCCCTAAAGTGAAAGTGAAAGCACAGCGGTGACGTCACCGCTGTGCTGTTAGGGCCGGAGCTCAGTCAGTGTCAGGAAGCAGACGCTGGGGGACGCGCAGGTGAGCATGTACTGTTTGTTTTTTTTACTTTTACGCTGGTAACCAGGGTAAACATCGGGTTACTAAGCGCGGCCCTGCGCTTAGCAACCCGATGTTTACCCTGGTTACCCGGGGACCTCGGCATCGTTGGTCGCTGGAGAGCGGTCTGTGTGACAGCTCTCCAGCGATCAAACAGCGACGCAGCAGCTATCGGCATCGTTGTCGCTATCGCTGCAGCGTCGCTTCGTGTGAAGGTACCTTTATATAGACAGGTGTGTGCCTTTCCAAACCAAGTCCTATCAGTTTCATTAAACACAGCTGGCCTCCAATGAAGGAGTAGAACCATCTCAAGGAGGATCACAAGAAAATGGACAGCAAGTGACTTAAATATGAGTGTCTGAGCAAAGGGTCTGAATACTTATGACCATGTGATATTTCAGTTTTTCTTTTTTTAATAAATTTGAAAAAATGTCTACATTTCTGTTTTTTTCAATCAAGATGGGGTGCAGAATGTACATTAATGAGAAAAAAATGAAATTTTTTGAATTTACCAAATGGCTGCAATGAAAGAAAGAGTGAAAAATTTAAAGGGGTCTGAATACTTTCCGTACCCAGTGTAAGTTAAGTATCGCAAAGTTTCTAAATCAGTTTTCTAAATCTAAAGTTTTATTTAAAGGAAATCTATCATCAGGTTTTTGCTACCCCATCTGAGAACAGCATGATGTAGTGTAGAATTTCCCAGATCCAGTCCTCACGACCCCCAACAAATCAGGTTTTCACATTTTCCTTACAGGTGATGGAAATATTATCAAGGCATCAGAAACTCTCATTGGTTATCTCTGCTGTGCAATACTAAGGAAATCCTGAAGACATGATCTGTTAAGGCTCAGGGAAAACGGGTTTTGGGAAACACTGATGTAGAGGCAGCGACCACGATTCCAGTGATGTATTAGTTACTTTACTGGGTGCTGCAGTTTTGATTCAAAACAGTTTTATCGGCTGAAAGATCTACCAGTTCTCTGAATGCCTAGCTCTATATAATCCCACCCACACCACTCATTAGCAGCTTTCTACAATATACATTGTGCATAGGCAGAAAGCTGCTAATCAGTACTTGCAGCAGGGTTGGCAGCAGGCCAAGTAGTACTTGAGAGATCACCTCCTGCTGATAAAACAATGATTTTGTAAAAATTACACTAAGCTGCCCAGTAAGTGACACATAGCTGGGATCAGGGTCTCTCTCTCTACACCATGCTGCTCTCAGATTAGGTAACAAAAACCCGGTGACAAATTCCATTTAACCCCTTCATAGCTTTTTTCAGTTTTGTGTTTTCGTTTTTCGCTCCCCACCTTCCAAGAGCCATAACTTTTTTTTATTTTCCGTCAATATGGCCATGTGAGGGCTTATTTTTTGCGGGACGAGTTGTACTTTTGAACGACATCGTTGGTTTTAACATGTCGTGTACTAGAGAACGGGAAAAAAATTCCAAGTGTGGTGAAATTGCAAAAAAAAGTGCAATCCCACACTTGTTTTTTGTTTGGCTTTTTTGCTACGTTCAATAAATGCTAAAACTGACCAGTCATTATGATTCTCCAGGTCACTACAAGTTCATAGACACCAAACATGTCTAGGTTCTTTTTTATCTAAGTGGTGAAAAAATAATTGCAATTTTCTGTTACCCCCGTAGCGTCTCCATTTTTCGTGATCTAGGATGTTTTTAATGATACCATTTTGGTGCAGATACGTTCTTTTGATCACCAGTTATTGCATTTTAATACAATACTGTGGCAACCAAAAAACCCTAATTCTGGCATTTTGACTTTTTTTTTTTATTGTTACGCCGTTTAGTGAACAGGTTAATCCTTTTTTTTATTGATAGATCAGGCGATTCTGACCGCGGCAATACCAAATATGTGTAGGTTTGATTTTATTTTTATTGTGTTAATTTGAATGGGGCGAAAGGGGGGTGATTTGAACTTTTATATATTTTTTTATTTTTTAAATATTTTTAAACACATTTTTTTTACTCTTGCCATGCTTCAATAGCCTCCATAGGAGTCTAGAAGCTGGCACAACTTGATCACCTCTACTACATACAGGCAATGCTCAGATCACCTTTATGTAGTAGAATTCCTCAGTTGCTATGAGCGCCGACCACTGGGTGGCGCTCAAAGCAATCCGGCACTGACAACCATAGACGTCTCAAGGAGACCTCTGGTTGTTATGCCGACGAACCGATTACCTCCGATCACGTAACGGGGGTCACTGGTAATTCCGGCCCGATACCCGGAAGCACGATTTAAGTTCCACTGTCAGAGTTTGACAACGGCATTTAACTAGCTAATAGCCACGGGTGGATTGCGATTCCACCCGCGGCTATTGCGAGCACATGTCAGCTGTTCAAAACAGCTGACATGTCCCTGGAAAGATGTGAGCTCACCGCCGGAGCCAACATCAAAGTGGGGGATACTGACGTCGGCGTACTAATATGTCCGATATCATTAAGGGGTTAAAACAAGATGCTTCAGAAAGAGACAGCTGATAAATTGCATGTAAAAAAAACAACAAAAGCATTCAAAAGCGCAATGAAAAAAACCCTCAAGTAACCTAATTTAGCTAATGTTGGAGAAAATCTGCAGCATCAAACAAGCACCAAATACTCATCGTGGGAACATTGCCTTAGCCTGCAAGATAAAAATGACATTCATGGCACACGTAATATAGCCAAGTATAATACTAGAGCTGGATATAAAAACATCAACGTTCATGTATTGCAAATGTATACCCAAGTATACAGGAGGGTTACAAGCAAAATACCATTACATAGTATTTTTACAATTCAGTGGCTTTTGATGATGAAATGAAAAAGTCAAAATCAGGGGGATCACAGAGTACTAAGTAGCAAAAATATAAGATCTCAAACAGGATACTACAAATGTTATGCAGCAGTAAGCAAACTGTATGAGACATTGGTTACTGATAAGTGGCAGGTATATGTACAATAATTTGCTGATGTTCACTTTCTTACATCCTGTGTACTTTCTCAGAAACAAATATGAGAACTTTGTGGTTAGCAACATGTTATATTAAAAAAGTCCCAAGGAAAAACCAATGTACATTTTGTATCTCAATATAATTATCTGCTAACATTATCCTGAATCCTCCTGGGATCCTAGATCCTAATCATTGTCATTGTAACTTTATCCCAATTCTGCATGTACAGAACAATAATCACAATCTGTAGTAAAGAAACATCAAAAGCCAAATCTTTACTGTCACCTGGAATGCCTCAGCTTCAGCAAACACTCACCACAATACAGGCTGTGTGTAGATGAGGTTCTGGCTAAGCATTTATCTCTCTGATCATATTGCAAAGCTTGTTAAAGGGTCAGATAGTGATTGATAAGGTGGGCACCTCGGTACTTGCAAGATAGTTTCTATTGTTTTGCAAGAGAGCTAATTTGCATAATCTTCACCCATGCCAGCAAGTATTAAGTCTTGTTTGCTAGAGGGATCAAATACTTATTTCTCTGCAAAATACAATTACATGTATATAATTTATACAATGTGATTGTCTGGATTTTATTTTTTATATTCTATCTCTCAATGTTAAAATTATCCTACCCTTAAAATATAGACTGTTCATGTCTTTGTCAGTGGGCAAACTAACAAAATCAGCATGGGATCAAATAATTATTTCCCCACTGTGTGTAAAAACAAAAATATACAAAAAAGTATACATACTTGATATTGCTATGTCCGGAACGACCTGATCTATAAAATTGTCACACCATTTAACCCCTAAAGTGAACATCGTAAAAAAAAAAAAATATATTAAAAACAAAAAACGTAGCAAAAAATATGTTTTGTCATCATACAGCTGACAAAAAGTGGAATAAAACGTGATTGAAAAGTCAAATGTAAAGTCGAATGTAAATAAAAATGGTTTAGCTGAAAATGCCATCTTGTTTCACACAAAAAAACACTCATTCCGCTCAAAAAGCATTTTTAGTGAATGGATAGTAAAACAAGCCCTGACATGACTCCTTCAAAATCAGGTTATGCAAAAAATGTTTATTTTGTAAAAAAAAGCATTTTTAGTGTGTGAATAGTAGCAAAACCTAAAAAAACTATATAAATCTGGTATTGCTGTAATTGCAGTGACTGAAAGAAAAAAATCTGTGTAATCACTTGTACCGCACGAGAGATGGTATAAAAAATAAATAGAACCAGTTCTTCACTTGCTGTTGATTTGTTCATTCAGCCTCCCAAGATAAGTAAGGCTCCGGTCATATTTATCCTGTGCTGAGCACCGACATCGAGGTTTACATCTAAATCTCTGACATACGTGATTCAGAGAAAACCCTCAATGGAAAATTCACTGTAATGGGCAGATGGAGTCACCATGAACTCACGTATGGCCTGTGATACGGCAGTGTCTGTCTTTTAAAGCATTGTATTTTTAGGCATGCACGAAACAGTGGTCAGCCAAAGTTTTGTGCACCTTTGAAGAGAAAGACACCAAAGAAAAGAGGCCAGATGGAGTCCAGAGTAACTCTGCTCCCTCATTATAGAGAATGGATGCGTTGGGGTATCATCTGAATCCCGTATATCAGAAATTTAGATGGAAACTCCAATGTAATTTCTCAGCTAAAAGCACAGGATAAATACAGTATGAACGAATTCAAAATGCTACCAATAACAATAAAAGCTTCAACTCTACCCACAACAAAAACAAACCCTCACTCGGGTCCTCATCTGTTAATGGAAATATAGGAGGCTATTACATTACTGGTAGCAGAAAGGTTCTGAAAGAGCGCCATGGCTACCACCAAAAAATCCAGCAAAATCTGCGCTACAAAATCCAAATGCTCCCTCCCTTCTGAGCCCCACAGTTTGCCTAAACTGTATATAGCGTCCACATGTTTGATATTACTGTATCGAGGCGAGCCCACTTAATTTATGAAGTCTATGTTTCCTGAAGAACAAGTAGAGCAAAATGTATGGGCACTACTATTTGCAATTTTCATTCTGCAACACTCATTATGTTTGACTCCATGGGTGATTTCCAGAAACATAATCGTCACTATTAGTGATGAGCGAATATACTCGTTGCTCGGGTTTTCCAGAGCACGCTCGGGTGGTCTCTGAGTATTTTTTAGTGCTCAGAGATTTAGTTTTCCTTGCCGCAGCTGAATGATTTACAGCTACTACCCAGCCTGAGTACATGTGGGGGTTGCCTGGTTGCTAGGGAATCCCCACATGTAATCAAGCTGTCTAGTAGCCGCAAATCATCCAGCTGCTGTGATGAAAACTAAATCTCCGAGCAGTCATAAATTCTCGGGAGACCACCCGAGAGTTCTCGGGAAAACCCGAGCAACGAGTATACTCGCTCATCACTAGTCACTATAACTTTAAATGAATTCCTCAAGGGGTGTAGTTTCCAAAATGAGGTCACTTGAGGGGTTTCTTTCCTATTCTGGCACTAAGGGGCTCTGCAAATGGAATCCACAAATTATAGCAAAACCTGTGCTCCAAAAGTCAAATAGTATTTCTTCCTTCCTGAGCCCTGCTGTGAGGCCAAACACCACTGTAAGCCACAGATATGGTATTGTCATGTTCAGGGGAAATTGTTAAACAAATCATGGGGACATTTTTACTTATTTCCTCTTGTGAAAATGGGAAATCTGGGACTAAAAACATTTTTGTAATAATAATGAAATTATTTTTCTTCACCACTCGATAGTATAACATTTTGTGACACGCCTGAGGTGTCAAAATGCTTACTGCACCTGTAAATAAATTCACTGAGGGGTGCAGTTTGTAAAATGGGGTCACTTATGGGGGGTTCTGCTGTTTTGGCACTTCAAGGGCTCTGCAAATGTGACCTTGCAAACCAGTCCAGCGAAATTTGCACTGTAATATGGCGCTACTTCCCTCCTGAGCTTTTCATTTTGCCTCAAAAGTAGTTTTCGACCACACACAGGGTATTGGCATACTCAGGAGAAATTGCACACCACATTTTATCCTGTTACTCTTGCGAAAATGAAAACTTTGGGGCTAAAGCAACATTTTTGCGGAAAATAACAAATATTTCATTTTTTGTTTCCACTTTGTTTAAATTCCTGTGAAGCACTTGAAGGGTTAACTAACTTCCTAAATATGGTAAATATGGTTTTGAATACCTTGAAGGCTACAAAATTTAAAATATGGTCACTTTTGGGCGTTTTTTTAACATATATACCCCAAAAGTCACTTCAAATGTGAAATGGTATCTAATAAAATAGGTTTTGGAAATTTTGTTGGAAAATGAAACATTGCTGATAAACTTTTCAACCCTTCTACATTCTACCAAAAATGTTTAAAAAATGATGCCGATGTAAAGTAGACATGTGGCAAATGTTATTTATTAATTATTGTTATTGGTATGACTATCGGTTTTAAGGGCATATAAATTCAAAGTTGGAAAATTGTGAATCTTTCATCAAATTTCTGTTTTATCTTTTTTTTAATATAAATAAACGCACATCGTACCGACCTAAATTTACCACTTATATGAAGTACAGAATTGAAAAATTTGGAATGGTCAGGAAGATGAAAATAGGCTTCGGTGGTAAGGGATTTAGGAGAACCAGTACATCCCCTCCGTTGCCACAAGCTCTTGAAATCTTCTAAGAAACTACTTGCAAGTAAATCAATCCAAAATGAATTAAATGCGCACACTATAAAGCCATATTAAGATGCAAAATTCTTTATTTTCCAGTGAAAAGTTCTCATAGATTCCTATAAAAGTGGCAGTAAACTGGATCCTTTGTAGATAGTGGTTAGCCTTGGATCTAGTATAGACCACTCTCTGTACCTAAGCTGGCTACACCTCACCTCCTGTTTTCATATTTACCTTCATTAATCCTGTAAGCAAACAGCACAACAACTTGTGAGCCATTCAGCTATGTTTGCTGCGCTGTAGCCTGTTTATTGACTCTTGTATACATGAAAGTGTTATACTGGACCACAAATAGCAATCCTTCCACAGTCTGCGCAGTTAAAAAAAGAACCGGAAATTTTCAGAGCACAATTACTACTACGCAGCTATTAAAATCATTAATAGTTTACTTTGATGTTACTCATTAGTCAAAACAGAAAATAACATTGGGAGATGTTTGTGTACATTCCTAGAGGGTTTCCTGTGGAACGTAGAGTCATGCACATTCCAGAAGAAACACCAGTAAAGATCACTTACATCATACTTTCCTTTCTTGTTTAAGGAGGATCCAAAATCGGGCACGTCTGGTTCTTGGACTTCACCACCTTCTAACTCCTCAAGGATGAGGACAGTCTCCCAGTTGCTATAGTGACGGGCTGAAAAAATATCTGACCGCATGCTGTCACCAAAATACACCACCTGCAAGCCAGGAAATACTTCAATTATAAGGCTCCATTAGCCTGGCAGGGTAGGTTATGCTGGCATAAGAAATAATTAAGAAACTATGTAGCATATGAGTAATGAGATGTTTTAGTTAATTATATTATTTGTGACTTTTCACATACAAGTACAATCTTACTGAAATGCAGTCAGTATATAAGTACTGGGGATTTATTTGCAATACAAAACATACTGTACATAGAAAAATATTATCATTTTTCCCCCCCAAACCAAACATTAGAGTTTGTGTGAATCAATCTGCAGGTCCTGGTCCATTGGCCATATTAGTAATCTGTGGCTGCTTGATGGGAGCCATGAAAACCTCCTCTTACCTGATGGCATCAACATCTCTTCTTTTGTATTAGATGACTTAATGTGACTTTATATATGCGCCATGCCGCAACAATGACATTGCGCCAAATTAATCAAAACAAGAGCCACCAGTGCCGGCAGTCAAAAAGCAGATCTCGGGCTCCCGACCCGTGGCCATAAATGGACCAGGTCCTCCGAATCTATTCGCATCAATGCTACCAAAGAACAACCTTTATCTCTCATCATTAGTGTTGAGCATTCTGATACCGCAAGTATCGGGTATCGGCCGATATTTGCTGTATCGGAATTCCGATACCGAGATCCGATACTTTTGTGGTATCGGTATCGAAACAACATTAATGTGTAAAAGAAAGAATTAAAATAAAAAATATTGCTATACTCACCTCTCCGACGCAGCCTGGACCTCACCGAGGGAACCGGCAGCGTTCTTTGCTTAAAATGCGCGCGTTTCCTTCCTTCCGTGACGTCACGGCTTGTGATTGGTTGCGTGCCGCCCATGTGGCCGCGACGCGACCAATCACAGCAAGCCGTGACGTAATTTTCAGGTCCTTCTAGGCATTCAGTATTTTATAATTACGTTCCGGCTTTGTGATTGGTCGCGTCGCGGTCACATGGGCGACGCGACCAATCACAAGCTGTGACATCACAGGAGGCAGGAAACGCGCGCATTTTTAAAATTACGTCACGGCTTGTGATTGGTCGCGTCGCCCATGTGGCCGCGACGCAACCAATCACAGTAAGCCGTGACGTAATTTCAGGTCCTTCAGGATTTTAAAATTACGTTCTGGCTTGTGATTGGTCGCGTCGCGGTCACATGGGCGATGCGACCAATCACAAGCCGTGACGTCACGGGAGGCTGGACACGCGCGCATTTTAAAATTACGTCACGGCTTGTGATTGGTCGCGTCGCCCATGTGACCGCGACGCGACCAATCACAAGCCAGAACGTAATTTTAAAATCCTGAAGGACCTAAAATTACGTCACGGCTTGCTGTGATTGGTCGCGTCGCGGTCACATGGGCGACGCGACCAATCACAAGCCGTGACGTAATTTTAAAAATGCGCGCGTTTCCTGCCTCCTGTGACGTCACGGCTTGTGATTGGTCGCGTCGCCCATGTGACCGCGACGCGACCAATCACAAAGCCGGAACGTAATTTTTAAATCCTGAAGGACCTGAAATTACGTCACGGCTTGCTGTGATTGGTCGCGTCGCGGCCACATGGGCGGCACGCGACCAATCACAAGCCGGGACTTCACGTAAGGAAGTAAACGCACGAATTTTAAGCAAACAACGCTGCCGGTTCCCTCGGTGAGGTGAGTATAGCAATATTTTTTATTTTAATTCTTTCTTTTACACATTAATATGGATCCCAGGGCCTGAAGGAGAGTTTCCTCTCCTTCAGACCCTGGGAACCATCAGGGATACCGTCCGATACTTGAGTCCCATTGACTTGTATTGGTATCGGGTATCGGTATCGGATTGGACCCGATACTTTGCCGGTATCGGCCGATACTTTCCGATACCGATACTTTCAAGTATCGGACGGTATCGCTCAACACTACTCATCATTCCAAGCCATTAAGTGAAAAACAACAGAACAAAAAATATGTTTTTTTAAAATAGGAATAAAGGTAAGAGACAAAAACAGACACAAGAACAAAAGTTTTGCAGAAATGTCATAGATAAGCTGGAATAATATTTTTTTCCCAATCATGTTAATTCATTGAACCAGGCTCTAATAACTCAAGCTTCTCAATTCAATCATTAAATAACAATTCTGATGTTATGAAATTGATATAGTTATACAGCATGAATATAAGCAAGTTTGCAATTGACTTGCTTTTATTTATCTGCTGTCATTCTTCTGCTATAAGAGTTTTAATCTCACAGTGCGTAGAGCTTGTTGCCATGGAGATAGGCTATAAAAGCTTGGCAAAGTATGAGCAGTAGATACATTCCAGGCTGAAGAGTTAAATCCCGAGATCACAGTCACCTCTCAACCCAATGATTTCAACTCAGCAGTTAGCTGTTCACCTTCCTCTCTCTCCCTGTCAGTTCTTGACCTGTTATCAGTCTTGCAAAACTACAATCCTTTTGATCTCCCACCATTGGCTGTTTCCACAGAGCTTCTCCTAGTCTCTTTCCTGCTTGTTTAAAGGGAACCTGTCAGCAGGTTTGTGCACAGTAACCTACACACAGTGTCAGGTCGGCACCGTTATACTGATTAAAATGATACCTTGGTTGATGAAATTCATCTTGTGGTTGTTTTTTAATCTTTTCAGTTTTGTGTTAATGATATGCTCGTGCTCCGGGGCTGGCCTGGAGGGGGGTCTTCATGTGGTGATCTGACTAGGTATTCATAATGCAGACTGCTGACAGGTCACTGATCCCTCACTGACCTGCCCCCTAGTTTGCATAATGAATACCTGTACATACTGAAAAAAAAATGCTTTTGCAGGCAAGGTGTCAGCCGTGGCACCTGCGCTGCAGCATAATCACATGTTTAGTGTCCAGTTAATAAGTATTCTTGACATAGAGCAAGTGTAAAAACAAAATATCAATTTGAAAATGGCGCCCGCCGCGTTTGTGCAGTAGCAGCTATCGGTGTGTGTAGAGATCCAATAGCTACTATTGTGCAGGTGCCAGCATCTTGCTGGAGATGAAAAAACTATTTCCTCCTCCAAGATGGCGCCACCTGCGCAGTAGCATCTCTGGGAGTGTTGACCATGCCTCTACCCCAGGGTAGAGTCCAGAAGGCAAATACACAGCCTACTGTGTCATTCAGTGCTGGGTGTGCCTGGAGATCAGAGCTCTAGAGCTGTGTGTGCTCATGGTAAGGAACGTTGGACCTTTTTATGTTTGTTCCTTAGCGGGTGGATCCTGCAGGAACACAGACTGTGCCATATGCTATGTTTTGTTTTCCTGTTAGGTCGGAAAGGCCGTGTTTATTTTGTTAACTTTGCACTGATTTATGCAGTATCTTTAGTAAACCACAGGGGAGACTTAAAGGGACAGCATTCATGTGTCTACCTATATGTACAGCCGAGTGAACCAATCTACCACAGGTGGTGGCTAGTAGTGCGGGCAAGATCCCCAGGAAGCAAGTGTGATGGCTGTGGAAAAACTGCATGTCCTGGGTGAAGGTGGCTATAGGGATATAACAATGGTCAGACAAAATGGAGGAGCTAATCAACCACTTGATCCTAAACCGACCGCAGTAGAACCAGCAGCAACTCCAGCAGCAGTATGTCCAGCAGGAGACAAATAAACTTCTGATGCAGCAGAACCAACATCAGCAATGGCAGATGAAATTCCTGGCAGGGAAAATCTGCAGCAGAGAAACAGCCCCCTCCCCCAAGTCCAGGTGATGACTCATATGTCTGGAAGGCGGTAAGACGAACTATGCAAATGATGTCTCCAGGTGATGGTGTTGAGGCATTTTTGACTGTGTTTGGAAGTGTAGCAGAACGAGAAAAGCTGCCGCCAAAGCAGTGCGCAAAGGTAATGGCCCGCTATCTAACTGGCGAGCCCCCAAATGCTTATTATGACCTGGCCTTACAGGATGCACAAATTAAAAAGGATATATTGGCACGCTCAGGAGTGACTATGTTTGTCAGAGCACAAAGGGTCCACCACTGGGTGTATTGCGGTGACAAACCCCCGCGCTCCCAAATGTTTGACTTACTGCATCTCGTACAGAAGTGGTTGCAGCTGGAGTCCTCCACTCCAGCCCAAATGGTCGAGCATGTTGTTATGGACAGATTTATCCATTCCCTTCCTAGGCCGATGTAGACCTAGGTTGCTTCTTAATGCTTCGCTTAATGCTTCTCCCCCAAAGAAGCATTAAGCGAAACGCGCGTTGGGGTCCCTTTCCACCCACATCTATAGGAGCAGGTTGGTTCCAGTTGTTTTCTCTCCCGTGCAAAAACTTTTTGTTACTCTTGTGTGCGCTGATGCATCATTACATGTAATTGGGGAGTTCCTCTGGATATTTGACACTTATACCTGCATACCTTTACATGCATTATGGTATCTTGCACATTTATGCTCTGGTTCTCTATCTCTCACTTTACAGTTAGTTAAAATATTTTTGTATTTTTGGGCACTGATCTTACATGGCAGCTTATACTGAAGCGATATGAAAGCACTAGGCACCTTATTGTATCATTCCTAATACTGCTGCAATATGAATGATGATTGAATCTATGCCACTGTTTGTACATATACAGTATGTACTATGTTAATTTAGAACTCTATTTGATCAAATAGCCCTTAGAACTATACGGTTTTTAGTGAATGTACTAGCTCTTATATAACTATACATTGGTGCATTATCCTGTATACCTCCTGCTCTGATGTGGCACTAGGGTGTCGTCTTTCATTTTAAATCCTGTGTCTGATACATTTATGCATACTTTTGGTTTTAATTATTTGTTAATAAAATTGTGATATTTTACTATTTTTCACTGCTCTGTGTCCATTCTCTTTCGGTTTCCCTAATGACTTTATTTGAGGCAGATGTCACGGTCCTTGGCATGTAGCTTTCCATTGTCTTATGTCCACTGTACAGATGGAATGCAATATAGGGCGGCGCTGTTCGTATTATGCCTCTCCAGCCTGCAGCATGGACTATCAGTCCAGTGAGGGGCCACAGGCAGGTCCTGTGACTTTAAATGGGGTACTGGTGTCTCGACTTGGGGAGTTTGGTGACCATGGTAAGAGCCACACTCCCCCACCTGTTGATCCCCTGTAAACTCGTGGGCATATGCTGTATTAACGAGGATGCTAAGGACTACCCCTTAGCTAGAGTGACTGTAAAAAAGAACTGTGGCACAATGATGTCGGAGAAGTTAAAGACCTGCTACACCCAGTGATAATAGTACGGGACTTTAGCTTGTTCTCAGGCTTATGGCGAAAGGCGGGGGTGCCAAGTTACTCAGACAGGGGCTGGTCTAACCATGAAGAATCCTTATTGCAGCCAGAGATGGATGAATACCCTCTGTGAGTCCTTGATGACGACAAGAATGAGACGGTGACCCATGAGGCTGAGATTTCTGAGTTGGGGGCTTCTGAGGGGAATTTCAGGACTGCTCAAATAGAGGACCTTATGTTAAAAGGAATGGAGAGAAGGCTAGGAGACAAAAAGCGCAATTAAGGTACCTTCACACTAAACGATATCGCTAGCGATCCGTGACGTTGCAGCGTCCTGGCTAGCAATATCGTTTAGTTTGACACGCAGCAGCGATCAGGATCCTGCTGTGATATCGCTGGTCGTTGAACAAAGTTCAGAACTTTATTTGGTCGTCAGACCGGCGTGTATCGTCACGTTTGACTCCAAAAGCAACGATACCAGCGATGTTTTACACTGGTAACCAGGGTAAACATCGGGTTACTAAGCGCAGGGCCGCGCTTAGTAACCCGATGTTTACCCTGGTTACCAGTGTAAAATGTAAAAAAAACAAACAGTACATACTCACCTTCGCGTCCCCCGGCGTCCGCTTCCCACACTGACTGAGCGCCGTAAAGTGAAAGTGAAAGTACAGCACAGCGGTGACGTCACCGCTCTGCTGTTAGGGCCGGCGCTCAGTCAGTGCAGGAAGCGGACGCCGAGGGACGCGAATGTAAGTATGTACTGTTTGGTTTTTTTACATTTTACGCTGGTAACCAGGGTAAACATAGGGTTACTAAGCGCGGCCCTGCGCTTAGTAACCCGATGTTTACCCTGGTTACCCGGGGACCTCGGCATCGTTGGTCGCTGCAGAGCGGTCTGTGTGACAGCTCTCCAGCGATCAAACAGCGACGCTGCAGCGATCGGCATCGTTGTCGCTATCGCTGCAGCGTCGCTTAATGTGAAGGTACCTTAAGGTCTTATCCGATGGTACAGAGAAAATAGAAATGTGAGACCACTCACCTGATAAGATTGCAGACTAGGAACATGAGAAAGGTGTATGTAACATCTTCTGCAGGACACCAGTCAGAAATACAACAGGAAAAACAATGTGCAAAAGGTGGTGTGTCATTCAGGAATTTATCAGAACAAAAACCTATGGTGGCTGTTAAAAATGTTCATCCTATAAAGTGACCGCTTATAAGATGAACATTTCTAACAGCTAACATAGGTTTTAGTCCTGATGAAGAGGTCGTGCAGAACCTTGAAACGCGTTGACTTGCAAAACCAGTACTATTAAATTCCTTTGATTTTATCTCAGCCATCGAGCTTTTATCCGCAGCGCAACTGAATGATACCACCTTTTGAACATAATTTTTCTTATGTTAAAAGGGGAATTGGTTCATGCAGTACCTTTAATATCCCAGTGGGAGATTTAAAGAGACAGCATTCCTGTGTTTACCTCTATATGAAAGCTGAATGAGCCAACCTACAACAGGGGATTTTAACTATCAAGAAATTCAATGGGATATAGAGACTGTTGCATGTGTTAAAAGCTGTAAGTTCTTATCCACAACCTGTGACAAAGTCACTGGTAAAGTGCTGGAAGAGAGATATGTTACACTACGCCTAATGGCGTCAGTGATATAAAACCGACAGTTTTTCCTCCAGCACTCTAAGTGATGTGAGGGGTTAATTTACTTGCGTAATAAGCTTGCTTATAGGTGGGCATCCTTAGAGCTGGAGGAAGGATATCCACCTTAAATCCACCACAGGGTGTGGTCTGGGGCTTAAGTAGCTGGCCTCCAAAGGCAGCAGGGTTCAGTGTCTGGAGGGGAACACTCCAGAGAAGAGGTTTGTGTTATGCTAAAACCTGAACAATGTGTGTTCTGCTAGCAATGAGCGGGAAAAATCCCACTCTCAGAAGGACTGTGCTTTCTGCTACCGTTTTGGTTTCCTGTCTTGCTCAGAGGGCTGTATTTGTTTTACTATACCTTGGTTTAGGCTGTCCATAATAAACCAAAACAAGTTCTTAAAGCCACAATGTTCCCGTGTCTACCATGTACAGCCGAGTGAGCCGATCTACCACAAACCCAAGACAATTACCTACCTCAGTTGATTGATGAACCAACAAAGGGAGATAATTTGCTGGATCTGGTCCTGTGAAATAGACCAGATACAATATCAAATCTAGAGATCTGAGAGCATTTGGAAAGCAGGTCAAGATTCAATGTAATATTCAACAAAACATTACAAAGGTGAAATATAAAAATCTGGAACTTTCGAAAAGCTAAATTCAGTCGACTAAGGGAAGAGCTTAATCTTGCAGATTGGGATTATGTCTTGTTAAATGTGATACCAGAAATAAATGGAGAGTTTTAAAGATACAGTATATTACTACTGTATCTAGGGGATAAAAATGTTCGCAACGGTCCTAGAATAATTACATGAGGGGTGCATTTTTGAAAATGGAGTATTAGTACCTTAGGGGCTCGGAAAATGCGATATGGTGAAGGAAAACCAATCCAGGCTAAATTTGCTCTCCAAAAGCCAAATGTCGCTTCTTCTCTTCTGAGCCAAGTTGTGTGCCAAAACAGTAGATCACGACCACATAAAAAATAGGTAACAAATTCTGACATGCTTTTCCTCCAAGTACTCCTTGAAAAAATTAAAACTGTGGGGCTAACAATAGTAAAAATTGATTTTTCATTTTATATTTTAATTTTGCATTAGCTCTCGAGAATCTCCTAAAGGATCAAGAATTTTCATAAACACTAGCTGGAATACTATAAACGGTGCACTTTTTAAAATTCGATGAATTGTGTGGGGTTTTTAGTATTTTGGCCCTGTAAAAGGCAATTGAGTGCTAAATTGGCTACTGAAAAAATGGTTCCTGAAAGTTTTTTGAAAATATAGACTCTCTAGTTCTGATGATTTTAAAAACATACAGTCATGTGTTGGCACAATTGAAATTGTTCCAGAAAATGAAGTATTTCTCTCAGAAAATTATTGCAATTTCACATTTTGTTATACATATGTTTATTTTCTTTATGTGTATTGGAACAACACAAAAAAACAAACAGAGAAATTGAACATCATTTTGCAAAAAGCCCCCAAAATGGGCCGGACAAAATTATTGCCATCTTTCCAAAATTGTGAGTAAACAACTTTTGTTTCAAGCATGTGATGCTCCTTTAAACTCACCTGTGGCAAGAAACAGGCATGGGCAATATGAAAGTCACACCTGAAACCAGATAAATAGGGGAGAAATTGACTCAATCTTTGCACTGTGTGTGTTACACTAAGCATAGAGAACAGAACTGTTTGATGACTTGAACCAACATTTTTGAAAATGTCAACCATCTCAAGGTTACAAAGTCCATCTCCAGAGATCATAATGTTCCTTTGTCCATGGGGTGCAACATAATCAAGAAGTTTATAATCTATAGCACTGTAACTAATCTAACTGGACGTGAATGGCAGAGAAACATTGATGAAAGCTTGCAACGCAGGATAGTCTGGATGATGGCAAAGCAGCTCCAAACAAGTTCCAAAGACATTCAAGCTATTCTGCAGGCTCAGGGTTCATCAGTATCAGCTTGAACTATCCGTCGACATTTGAATAAAATAAAACAATTTAGCAGGAGACCCATGGGAACTCAACTGCTGACAGAGACATAAAGCTAGACTGCAGTTTGCCAAAATGTATGTATGTAAGCAAAAGTCCTTCTGGGAAAGCATCTTGTGGACAGATGAGACCAAGATAGTGCTTTTTGGAAAGCACATCATTCTACTTTATCGAAATTGGAAAGATTCCTACAAAGAAAAGAACACAGTACCTACAATCAAACATGGTTCAAAGCTCTGTTGGGTTTGTTTTGCTGCCTGAGGCACTGGGTGCTTTGGCTGTGTGACAAAAAAGTCATGAAATCTGAACGTTACCAGTCGTGATGTAGTGCCCAGTGTCAGAAAGCTGAATTTGCTTCCTGGGTTATGGGTCTTCCAGCACAACAATGACCTCAAACATACTTCAAGAAATGTAAAGGGGAAAAAGTCAGCTCACCTTCACAGAAGTTACCACACAAGGAAACCTTTAGTGCTGCAGTCAGAGAACCATGCGAAAAATAGTGAAAAAATCCAGCGTAGTAAAATTAGAAGTCTTTATTGAAATATTCAATTAAAATACGCACCACTCTGCATGGGTAAGACAAAAAATATGCCAATCTGGCAAACGCTTTTCGTATTTCAATCCTTATTCATTGAATGCAATTTTACTACGCTGGATTTTTTCACTATTTTTCGCATGATACTTCAAGAAGCACTAAATCCCATTGAACACCTGTGGAAAGATCATAAAAGTCCTGTTGGGAGAAGGCACCCTCATGAGCGACCTGGAGCAGCTTGGAAAAGAAGAGTGATCAAAACTTCCATTTGAGAGGTGTAAGAATCTTGTTAATGGTTATAGGAAGTGATTGATTGCAGTTATTTCTTCCAAAGGTTGTGCAACCAAATATTAAGTTGTCTGTGCCAACAATTTTGTCCTGTCCATTTTTGAGGTCCAAATGTCCCATTTGCTATTTTTTCCCTTTGATTTTTTGTGTTGTTCAAATACACACAAAGGAAATAAACATGGGTAGAACAAAACATGTACTGTATAATTGCAATAATTTTCTGGAAAAACTTCAAGGTTGAGAACACTTTGAGCCATGACTGCATATAAATTGTAGACAAAGATCTAGATGAATTGAATGGAATCTGAACATGTTTAACCCCTTCATGACATTGGGATTTTCGTTTTTCCGTGTTCGTTTTTCACTCCCCTCCTTCCCAGAGCCATAACTTTTTTATTTTTCCGTCAATTTGGCTATGTGAGGGCTTATTTTTTGCGGGACGAATTGTACTTTTGAACGACATCATTGATTTTACCATGTCGTGTACTAGAAAACGGGAAAAAACATTCCAAGTGCGGTGAAATTACAAAAAAAGTGCAGTCCCACACTTGTTTTTTGTTTGGCTTTTTTGCTAGGTTCACTAAATGCTAAAACTGACCTGCCATTATGATTGTCCAGGTCACTACGAGTTCACAGACACCTAACATGACTAGGTTATTTTTTATCTAAGTGGTGAAAAAAAATTCCAAGCTTTGCTAAAAAAAAAAAAAAAAAAAAAATTGCGCCATTTTGCGATACTCGTAGCGTCTCCATTTTTCATGATCTGGGGCCGGTTGAGGGCTTATTTTTTGCGTGCCGAGCTGGGGTTTTTAATTATACCATTTTGGTGCAGACATGTTCTTTTGATCGCCCGTTATTGCATTTTAATGCAATGTCGCGGTGACCAAAATAACGTAATTCTGGCGTTTCAAATTTTTTTCTCGCTACGCCGTTTAGCGATCAGGTTAATGCTTTTTTTTATTGATAGATCGGGTGATTCTGAACGCGGCGACACCAAATATGTGTAGGTTTGATTTTTTTTTATTGATTTATTTTGATTGGGGCGAAAGGCAGTGATTCAAACTTTTATATTTTTTTTACTTTTTTCACATTTTTTTTTAACTTTTGCCATGCTTCAATAGCCTCCATGGGAGGCTAGAAGCAGGCACAGCACGATCGCCTCTGCTACATAGCAGCGATCTGATGTTCGCTATGTAGCAGAAATGCAGGTGTGCTGTGAGCGCCGACCACACGGTGGCGCTCACAGCTACCGTGGATCAGTAACCATAGAGGTCTCAAGGACCTCTATGGTTACAATGTAGAAGCATCGACGACCTCCGATCATGTGACGGGGGTCGGCGATGAGCTCATTTCCGGCCGCCTGGCTGGAAGCGCCGGTTAAATGCCGCTGTCTGCGTTTGACAGCGGCATTTAACTAGTTAATAGGCGCGGGCGGATCGCGATTCTGCCCGTGCCTATTACGGGCACATGTCAGCTGTTCAAAACAGCTGACATGTCCCGGCTTTGATGCGGGCTCACCGCCGGAGCCCGCATCAAAGCGGGGCTTCTGACCTTGGACGTACTATCCCGTCCGAGGTCAGAAAGGGGTTAAATTCTATTTTAAGGAGGTGTTGTAAATATTATTTTAACCCCTTCCTGACATGTGCTGTACACATACTGCTCTGCGGGAGGTGCGTTCTCACAAACAGGAGTATAGGTACGGCGCACTGATCGTGTGGGCCTAACGCTGAGCGCCAGTGGCGTATCTAGGGGGGGGGCAGCCATGGCATGTGCCCCGGGCACAGCCGACAGGGGGGCGCCATCGGGCCGCGGTCCAAGGAGGCTCCCCATCGGCGGCATTCTGCCGCCCCCACACTGAAATTCTGCTGTTCTCTGAGCCGGCTGTCAAACTGACAGCCGGCTCAGAGAAAGTGCTGCACGTCGGTTCTCAGGGATTTGTATTAGCGTCTTCAGACGCAAGTACACTTCCCTGACCGCCCCCGACACTTCCTGATCAGTGAAACGCCAGCAGCGTGATCAGGTCACATGATCACGCTGCTGATGTCACTCACTCTTCAGAGGCGATAACACAGGGCACAGCGCTGTGGTTGGTGGTAAGTGCTCCACACGGGGTAATGGAGCTGAAGACATCGAAGATTTTAATGGTGGAAATTTAAGGACAGTATGGGGGGAGAAATGTGAGAACACTGCATAGGGAGAGATGTTATGGACCTGGTGGTTAGGAGCACCCGGAATGACCTGATGAGTAAACTCAAAATCGGGACTAGCTCTGGGAAGTGGGAACTCTGCTGACCGCAAACCCTACTCCTATCACACACACTAGAAATAGCCGTGGAGCGTACCTAACTCTCCCTAGACGCCTCTTCACAGCCTAAGAGCTAACTACACCTAAAGATAGAAATAGAAGCCTTACCTTGCCTCAGAGAAATTCCCCAAAGGTAAAGGCAGACCCCCACATATATTGACTGTGAGTTAAGAGGAAAGTCACAAACACAGGAATGAAATAGGTTTTAGCAAAGGAGGCCAGATTTCACTAAATAGTCAGAGGATAGAAAAGGGAACTATGCGGTCAGCACAAAAGACTACAAAAAACCACGCAGAGTAAGCAAAAAGACTCCCCACACCGACTCACGGTGTGGAGGTGCCACTCTGCACCCCCAGAGCTTCCAGCTAGCAAGGGAATATCAGATAGCAAGCTGGACTGGAAATTAGCAGTACTAAGAAATATATTCAGGAAGCAGTAACAACAAATGAACTAGCAAAGACTTAGCTTCTGCTGGAGTAGACAGATCCTCAGAGAAGTCCAAGAGAGATCTGAACCAATACTGAAACATTGACAGCTGGCATGAAGTAACGATCTGAGTGGAGTTAAATAGGGAAGCCAGCATAGCAATAACGAGAGCAGCTGATAAAGCCAACCTCAGTGACCAGCAGTTCCGCTCGAAGCCACCAGAGGGAGTCCAAGAGCAGAACCAACCAAAGTACCATTCATGACCACAGGAGGGAATCCGAGAACGGAATTCACAATAGGGAGAAATGTAAGAACACTGCATGGGGGGAGAAATGTGAGAACACTGCATGGGGGGAGAAATGTGAGGACAGCATGGGGGGAAGAAATCTGAG
This sequence comes from Ranitomeya variabilis, assembly GCF_051348905.1. Lineage (NCBI taxonomy): Eukaryota > Metazoa > Chordata > Amphibia > Anura > Dendrobatidae > Ranitomeya > Ranitomeya variabilis. The sequence continues at coordinate 715,902,989 of NC_135233.1, read as the reverse complement.
GACAGTATGGAGGGATTAAATCAGAGGACAGTATGGGGGGATTAAATCTGAGGACACTGCATGGAGGGAGAAATCTGAGGACACTGCATGGGGAGAAATCTGAGGACAGTATGGGGAGGGAGAAATCTGAGGACACTGCTCATATATAGCTTTGTCGCCAAAAAAGGAGGGGGGCACAGACACAGTTCTTGCACAGGGGCCCCAAGCTGTCAAGTGGGGATGGGGGATTTCTTGTGTGTGGGGAGAATTGGAGTGGGGATGAGGGTGTTTAATGTGTGAGGTGAGATTTGGAGTGGGGATGGGGGGATTTAATGTGTGGTGGAGATTTGAGGACACAAAATGAAGAGCAAAGGGGGAATATGGCCAGAGGTATACAAATCATATGTTTGTGCTGACATGACTGTCTACCGGCAAGTGAGAATCCTAAAAGTGTGCAGTGCATTAGTTGTGAGAATTCAGAAGCTGCGATGTCAGGATTCAGCTCTGCAGGTTCCAGTAGTCATCACATGGACACTTCACTCATATGTGATTTTCATACTTGTGGTCCTGTGACAACGAGCTTCTCTTCTGCTTCTCTCAGTTTTTCACTGAACATTGAGAGCATTAGGGAGAGGAGCTCATGGGTACATGACTAAGTGTGAAAATCACATATGTCCTTGGGGGGGGGGGGGGGCGCCCCGGGTGCCAGAAACCCTAGATACGCCTCTGCTGAGCGCAGCAGCGATCGAGTGCGGGTGTCAGCTTTGTGTGAGATCTGACACCCCGCAGCAATGCTAGCACCGATCCTGGGCATTTAACCCCTCAGATGCTGCTGTCAGAAGCGACAGTGACGTAGAGGAGAATCGTGCAGGGAATGGGTTCCCTACGCGCTTCCATCAGGACAATCCGATGGAGACTCCTGGCCGAAAGATGGCCTCGGGGTCCTTAGGGAAGGTGGCTTGTGAGCGCCTGCTGAGAGAAGGCGCTGACAAGCCTCTGTCCCTGCCTGTCAAATGCTGATGTGATACTCTGTGCAGAGTATCAGATCAGTGATCTGACACTATACAGTGATGTCCCAGGATGTGACAATGTAAAAAAAATAAAAAAAAAGTTTAATAAAGTGTAAAAATATATTTTTTTAATTCCCCAAATAAAGAAAAAAAAAGAAACAAATGTTTCCAATAAATACATTTATGTAACTAAAAAAATAAACAATAAAAGTAAGCATATTTGGTATCGACACGTCCGTAACGACCTGCTTTATAAACTGTCCCACTAGTTAACCCCCTTCAGTGAACACCGTAAAAAAAAAAAAAAAGAGGCAAACAGCAATGCTTTATTTCATACTGCTGAACAAAAAGTGCAATAAAATGTGATAAAAAAGACGAATGTAAACAAAAATGGTATCACTGAAAACGTCATCTTGTCCCGCAAAAAACAAGCCACCATACAGCTCCATCAGCGGAAAAGTAAGAAAGTTATAGCTCTCAGAATAAAGAGATGCAAAAATAATTATTTTTTCTATAAAATAGCTTTTGTTTTGTAAAAGTGCCAAAACATTAAAAAATGATGTAAATGGGGTATCGCTATAATTGTGCTGACCCGGAGAGTAAAACTGCCTTACCAATTTTACATCACATGAAACGGTATTAAAAAACCCCAAAAGCAATTCCTGATTAGCTGGTTATTGTTCATTCTGTCTCCCAAAAATCGGAATACAAAGCTATCACATTCACTATGTCGGCTCCATTATAGTCTACGGCGACGTCGGCACATATGTCCGAATCCCTTTTTTGTGGTGGTGTTAGGACGCGAGCGCCGATGAGACCAATGAAGATAGACAGAGACGCAGTGTGAAAGGGTCCCATATCTTCCATGAAGACCACTTCTTGCCAGTCTGCTCCTAACAGCAGATCGGTGTAAATGGGTCCCAATATTGTCTGCCGGTGCTGAGCTGATGGCACTGGTGGTCATCTTGCAAATTCAAAAGCAATAATGCTATAGTGAGTCTTCTTGGCCGACCAGTGTGTTTAAACAGGACATCTTGAAACCCCAGTCTAGGGTTTGAAATCTTTGCCTTGGAGAGAAGCTACTGATACGTATAGCTACCTTCTGTCTTGTCGCTCTGCTCAATCTTGCCATGGTGTATGACTTAGGGCTGTCCCACACGTCCAGATAATTCCGGTACCGGAAACAATCAGTACCGGAATTATCCGTGTCCGTGTGCCCCTACGTTTCTTGGGTACATCAGTGTGGCACACTTGCAGCACATTTGTGCCGCCCGTGTGCCCACTGGGTACCACACGCACCGTGCTGGGTACCACACGTACGAGCATCTGGTGCTGAATCCGCGATTCATATGTTCCCTGCAGCAGCGTTTGCTGCAGAGAAAATATGAATAATAGTGTTTAAAATAAAGATCTATGTGTCCGCTGCCCCCCCACCCCCTGTGTGCCCCCCCGCTGTTCAGAAAATACTCACCCGCTCCCTCGTAGGCTGTCGGTGCTTCCTGGTCTGGCCGCGGCTTCCACTGTATGCGGTCACGTGGGGCCGCTCATTTACACTCATGAATAGGCGGCTCCACCCCTATGGGAGGTGGAGCCACATATTCATGAGTCTAATCGGCGGCCCCACGTGACCGCATACAGTAGAAGGGGCGGCCGGCACAGAACACTGCGAGGGAGGCGGGTGAGTGTTTTCTGAACAGCGAGGGGGCGCACAGGGGGTGGGGGGGCGGCGGACACATAGATCTTTATTTTAAACACTATTATTCATATTTTCTCTGCAGCAAACGCTGCTGCAGAGAAGATATGAATGGTGGCTTCAGCACCATGTGGGGGGGACAGCGCTTACTGTAGCGCTGTCTCCTGCACGCACACGGACTGCAGACGGACAACGTCCGTGTGCGGTCCGTGTTTTACACGGACCCATTGACTTTAATGGGTCCGTGTAATACGTGCGCTCCCACGAACACTGACACAGTGTTTGGCACACGGAGACACGGTCCGCAAAAAATCAATGACATCTGCACAGATGCATTGATTTTTATGGGTCTACGTGTGTCAGTGTCTCCGGTACGTGAGGAAACTGTCACCTCACGTACCGGAGCCACTGACGTGTGAAACCGGCCTTATGACATGAAACGTTCCTCCACAACCTCACCTATGTAACAGAGGTTGGCTGTTAGTCACCCAATTTTAAGCCTCCTACACAGCTATTTCTGATTTAGTTAATGAATGGGTTTGGTATACTTGGTTACTCATAGACCTGACTATATTCCTAGAAGATTTGACGCTATTTTGAAGGGAAAGGGCGGTCACACAAAATATTGATTTGATTTAGATTACTATTTTGTTCAAACCCATTCCATTTTGTTAATTGATAAAAATAACTATGCTCACTATATGTAAAACTGACCTGGCAATATGACTCTACCGGACAGTAAGATTATGATGATATCAAACATGTATAGTTTTTATAATTTAAGTGGAGGCAATTTTGGCGAAATATGTAAAGACAAAAATGGTTTTCTTAGCTTCTGTTTCAATTTTCCAAGACCCGTAACGCTTTCAATTTTCGAGATATGGGCTGTGTGAGAGCTTATTTTTTGCATCCTGAGCTGATATCTTTACTGACACCATTTTGGGGTAAATGCTAAGTTTTAATTGCCTATTTCATGCTATTGCAATGTTGTGGCGGCTAAAAACAGTAATTCACAAGTAAAACAAACAGAACTTGCAAGTACTATGTAAACTGGTACAGTGGCCTGGCTTAAAAACTAAGATTGAGACGTGAAGAAGAAAAAAAAGCTGGGCAAAACGTGCGTTGAGGGAGAGGGACATGACTTGGAGGCACCTCTCTCTATTGCGGACCACACTGTCAGATAAAAGCCTTTTTTTAGAATCAGAACGATTTAACATACAAAACCTTGATGTCATGCATTTTTATGTTACCAATGGGTTGCTATTTGAACCCCTATAAGTTATAGTATTTTGATAGGCATTTTTCCTCTGATTTCATGTCCTTCAAATTTTGTCAGGACTCTGAACATTTTTTACCTTTTGTGCATTACTGCCCTTTTCCAACATGGCGTCTTTGGTCTCATGTGCACTTGTCTTCCTGCTATAAAACTCCACCCCAGCCTTCAGTCTGTGCTAGATTATTCTGCTTTGCATCCAGCTCCTGATTACTCCCTGGCCTTGCACCTGCACCTGTGAACCTGTGTTGGAGATCCTGCCACTCTGCTCTGAGTTCCTGCTGCATACACCAGTGTTCAGTAATCCTCCTTCATCTGCTGCTCGTGTTACTTCCATCTGCATTTATTGGACATGTAAGCTGTTTGCTGCTCTGCAAAACCTGAGACTATTAACCAGGCCTCCCTGGTTGAGCTAAGATATGATTTGAACTGCCTTACAGCATATCTATCTGTGTCTGGACTAAGTCAAGGATCTATTCGTGTCAAGTTTCCTCAAGAATAACTGTGCTTCATAGACTTTCTGTTTGTTTGCATCTAACTCTGAAGTTTCCTATTGACTGCTAAGCTGCGTTTATTATTTGCACCAAGTGTTGTGGACTTGAGTTTCTCTCTGCACCTGTTTGAATCACCGTGTGATAATATAAACTTTACCACTTATAAAACTGTGTCCTGTTGTCTTGTTCCACGCAAAGAGTCTCCTGAATTATCCCCTATAATTATTACAAATTTTCAGGACCATTTTCTGATTTTAATTTTGTTTTTACAGAGATCGTACTCCAATAAAATTATTACGTTTTATATGGTTTTGTAGTTCACTTCTTATTTACCAGTGTACCTGGTAATTTTGGTAGATACAAACTGCAGAAGTAGCCTGGCCTATAAACTAGGATTGTGACGTAAACTATAACATTAAAAATCCCTTTGTTCTTTAAAGCAGAGATGATTTTTAACGAAGGGTTAATTGCAAAATTGTTTGTTTTTAAACAAGGATATTGCAATCTTTATTTATAATATCGCAAAAGCCCTTTTAACTAGTTCTAAAAGGTATACTAGTCAAACTCTAGTGGCCATGAAACTACTAAATATTTCATCATTTAAAAAGCAGAAGAAATCTTTTATTTCCATGAATAAAATATACTTTAGCTGTATGAAATTCAAGAGCAACATGATACTTCATCAAAGAGTTGAAATGAAAAATAAAACACATACAATATGGCTACTCTTTCTTCAAGGAAAATATGGTCTTTCATCTCATAAAGCATCAGTGTGTTTATATTTCCCATAGAATAGCTGGCTTTATTAGACTCATATGGGTCTAACCTTCCTTGCTTAAGAGAATTAAACATCTGCATGACATTCATGGGGTTTTATTCAATACAAATCAGGTGAGGTCTTAGGGATCCTGTTCAATCTATTAGGAGTCGCTAGCTGACAAAGCTGAAACTTCAAATCTCAGACTAAAGTTGAGGGAAGAATCAGTGGCCTAACTGACGGGCCCCAATGCCAAATTTGGACTTAGCCCCCACCTCTACATTTTGGTCAAATGGATGGGCTCTTGTAGTGTTCTAGATCCTATGTAGTAGTGCCTCCCATCTTGGGCTCCTTCCTAGTACTGTATATATGTCCCCTTCCTGGGCTGATCCTAGTATACATATATACTATATATAGTATATAAACCTGGGTGTTTATCCAACTGGATAAAATATATACGAGAATGTAGGATATATAGTGTGTACGGAAAGTATTCAGACCCCTTTAAGTTTTTCACTCTTTGTTTCATTGCAGCCATTTGGTAAATTTGGAACTGGAGAGGATCTGCAAGGAAGAATGGCAGAGGATCCCCAAATCCAGGTGTGAAAAACTTGTTGCATCATTCCCAAGAAGACTCATGGCTGTACTAGCTCAAAAGGTGCTTCTACTCTAGGTTGGAGGAGTGTTTAAACTAGGGATTGGGGGGGAGGGTATTCATTTTATAGGAGGGGAAGATAGTGCAGATAGAGACCTGGGCACAAATAAGGAAGTTGGGGGTGGCGGTGGCATGGGGGGTGGGGTTAGAACAGTTAGTAATTTAAGAAAGAATAGAGGTACAGAGAGGAACATCAAGTGCATGTATACTAATGCCAGAAGCCTCGCCAACAAAATGGACAGATTGGAATTAATGTTGTTGGAGCATAATTATGACATGGTGGGGATATCTGAAACATGGCTGGATGAGAGCCATGACTGGGCTGTTAACTTGCAGGGCTATAGCCTGTTCAGAAATGACCGTACAGATAAGCGAGGGGGTGGTGTGTGTCTGTATGTAAAATCGACCTTAAAACCCATCCTGCGTGATAATATAGGTGAATCTAATGAAAATGTAGAGTCCCTGTGGGTGGAGATAAGGGGAGGGGGAAAAATAATAAATTACTGATAGGGGTTTGTTATAAATCTCCAAAAATAATGGAAGCAATGGAGAATATCCTCGTAAAGCAAATAGATGAAGCTGCGACTCAAGGAGAAGTCATTATTATGGGGGACTTCAACTACCCTGAAATAGATTGGGGAACAGAAACCTGCAGTTCCAGTAAAGGTAATCGTTTTTTGACAACTATGAGAGACAATTACCTTTCACAACTGGTTCAGGACCCAACAAGGAGGGGGGCACTGCTAGACCTAATATTAACTAACAGGCCAGACCGCATATCAAATATAAGGGTTGGGGGTCACTTGGGGAATAGTGATCACAAAATAATAAGTTTTCATGTCTCCTTTAATAAGATGTGTAGGAGAGGGGTGACAAGGACACTAAACTTCAGGAGGGCAAATTTCCAACGGATGAGAGAGGATCTTGGTGCAATTAACTGGGACGATATCCTGAGGCATAAAAATACACAAAGAAAATGGGAGACGTTTATTAGCATCCTGGATAGGACCTGTGCACAGTATATACCGTATGGGAAAAAACATACTAGAAATAAGAGGAAACCAATATGGCTAAATAGAGCTGTAAGGGGCGCAATAAGGGACAAAAAGAAAGCATTTAGAGAATTAAAGGAAGTAGGTAGTGAGGAGGCATTAAATAAATACAGAAAATTAAATAAATTCTGTAAAAAGCAAATCAAGGCAGCAAAAATTGAGACAGAAAGACTCATTGCCAGAGAGAGCAAAAATAATCCCAAAATATTCCTTAACTACATAAATAGTAAGAAACTAAAAAATTATAGTGTTGGCCCCCTTAAAAATAGTCTGGGTGAAATGGTGGATGAGGATGACGAAAAAGCCAATATGCTAAATGACTTTTTTTCATCAGTATTTACAAAAGAAAATCCCATAGCAGCCAATATGACTAGTGATAAAAATTCCCAATTAAAGGTTACCTGCTTAACCCAGCAGGAAGTACGGCGGCGTCTAAAAATCACTAAAATTGACAAATCTCCGGGCCCGGATGGGATACAGCCCCGAGTACTGCAGGAATTAAGTACAGTCATTGATAGACCATTATTTTTAATCTTTAAAGAGTCCATAATAACAGGGTCTGTACCACAGGACTGGCGTATAGCAAATGTGGTGCCAATATTCAAAAAGGGGACAAAAACTGAACTCGGAAATTATAGGCCAGTAAGTTTAACCTCTACTGTGGGTAAAATCCTGGAGGGCATTCTAAGGGATGCTATACTGGAGTATCTGAAGAGGAATAATCTCATGACCCAGTATCAGCACGGGTTTACTAGGGACCGTTCATGTCAGACTAATTTGATCAGCTTCTATGAAGAGGTAAGTTCCGGACTGGACCAAGGGAACCCAGTGGACGTAGTGTATATGGACTTTTCAAAAGCTTTTGATACGGTGCCACACAAAAGGTTGTTACATAAAATGAGAATAATGGGGATAGGGGAAAATATGTGTAAGTGGATTGAGAGCTGGCTCAGGGATAGGAAACAAAGGGTGGTTATTAATGGAGCACATTCGGACTGGGTCGCGGTTAGCAGTGGGGTACCACAGGGGTCAGTATTAGGCCCTCTTCTTTTTAACATATTTATTAATGACCTTGTAGGGGGCATTCAGAGTAGAATTTCAATATTTGCAGATGACACTAAACTCTGCAGGGTAATCAATACAGAGGAGGACAATTTTATATTACAGGATGATTTATGTAAACTAGAAGCTTGGGCTGATAAATGGCAAATGAGCTTTAATGGGGATAAATGTAAGGTCATGCACTTGGGTAGAAGTAATAAGATTTATAACTATGTGCTTAATTCTAAAACTCTGGGCAAAACCGTCAATGAAAAAGACCTGGGTGTATGGGTGGATGACAAACTCATATTCAGTGGCCAGTGTCAGGCAGCTGTTACAAAGGCAAATAAAATAATGGGATGCATTAAAAGAGGAATAGATGCTCATGAGGAGAACATAATTTTACCTCTATACAAGTCACTAGTTCGACCACACTTAGAATACTGTGTACAGTTCTGGTCTCCGGTGTATAAGAAAGACATAGCTGAACTAGAGCGGGTGCAGAGAAGAGCGACCAAGGTTATTAGAGGACTGGGGGGTCTGCAATACCAAAATAGGTTATTACACTTGGGGCTATTTAGTTTGGAAAAACGAAGGCTAAGGGGTGATCTTATGTTAATGTATAAATATATGAGGGGACAGTACAAAGACCTTTCTGATGATCTTTTTAATCATAGACCTGAGACAGGGACAAGGGGGCATCCTCTACGTCTGGAGGAAAAAAGGTTTAAGCATAATAACAGACGCGGATTCTTTACTGTAAGAGCAGTGAGACTATGGAACTCTCTGCCGTATAATGTTGTAATGAGTGATTCATTACTTAAATTTAAGAGGGGACTGGATGCCTTTCTGGAAAAGTATAATGTTACAGGGTATATATATTAGATTCTTTGATAGGGTGTTGATCCAGGGAACTAGTCTGATTGCCGTATGTGGGGTCGGGAAGGAATTTTTTTCCCCATGGTGGAGCGTACTCTTACCACATGGGTTTTTTTTTGCCTTCCCCTGGATCAACATGTTAGGGCATGTTAGGCTATGGGTTGAACTAGATGGACTTAAAGTCTTCCTTCAACCTTAATAACTATGTTACTATGTTACTATGTTACTCAATACTGAGCAAAGGGTCTGAATACTTATGACCATGTGATATTTCAGTTTTTCTTTTTTAATAAAAATGCAAAAATTTCTACATTTGTTTTTTTCAGGCAAGATGGGGTGCAGAGTGTACATTAATGAGAAAAAAATGAACTTTTTTGAATTTACCAAATGGCTGCAATGAAACAAAGAGTGAAAAATTTAAAGGGGTCTGAATACTTTCCGTACCCACTGTACATCCTACATTCTGGTATATATTATATCCAGTTGGATAAACACGCAGGTGGGCAGTGCTGACATTTGTTTTTTTCACTCAAAATAGACAGCGATATGACGTTAAAACGTGTTGTGAATAAAAAGTATTTTCCTCACCATCTATTCTGAAGAATTGGTTCACTCCAGCAGCGCAGCCCACCTACGTGTATATCCAACAGGATCCAATATCTCCTGGAGGATTGATTCCCCAGCCACGGGGCAGCAGCAGCTGTTTTTCTTCATGCCTACATAAAAATTGTGCCTGTCACAACACCACCAGGTGAGCGTGACCAGCACTCTCCTACTATTATTATTATTATTTACTATTATTATTATTATTTATTATTATAGCGCCATTTATTCCATGGCGCTTTACATGTGAGGAGGGTGTACATAAAAAAAACAAGCACAGTAGTCTTGAACAATACAAGTCACGACTGGTACAGGAGGAGAGAGGACTCTGCCCGCGAGGGCTCACAATCTACAAGGGATGGGTGAGGATACAGTAGGTGAGGATAGAGCTGGTCGTGCAGTGGTTTGGTCGATCGGTGGTTACTGCAGGTTGTAGGCTTGTCGGAAGAGGTAGGTATTCAGGTTCTTTTTGAAGGTTTCGATGGTAGGTGAGAGTCTGATGTGTTGTGATAGAGAGTTCCAAAGTAGGGGTGATATGCGAGAGAAATCTTGTATGCGATTTTATCAACCTACTATCTACTATCCCTCCATAGGGTATCACCCTATTTTGTGTGCTCTATTTCCTTATCCTGGGCCCCATCCTGGTATATATGTCACCCATCTAGGGCTCCATCCTTGTATATATATACCCATCATCCTGGTATATATATCGACCATCCTGCTATATATGTCTCCCATCCTGGTATATATATCCCCCATATATGTCTGTAAAAAAATGATTCTACTCACCTTCCCTTTGCTCCCCCACAGTGCGACATCCTCTTCTGAAGGCGGCAGCTGAGTTCAGCGTGCAAGCAACGGGAGTGCATGATGTCATTGCCATACGTCCTCAGTCACGTGCACACCGACGTCACCTGCTGGCCTCTGATTGGTCAGCAGCGCATACTGCAGCGCACAAACCCGTATGATATCAGCTGTCATGTACCGGGAAAGATGCAGGTACATACGTCATAGGTCTTGAAGGGGTTAAACATGGTTACAGTCATCATTCCTTTGCATCAGAAGGGTTTTACAGGTAAGCACATTGCTGCTTGTAAGGTTGTCCCTAAAAAAATATTAATAGGTTCATCAAGAACTTTAAAGTGAGAGGTTCAATTGCTGTGAGAAATGCTTCTGAATGCTCAAGAAGGTACAGAAAATGCCAGGACCGTCTCATAAAAAATATTTAGGCACAAGATTGGTTTACACCAGTGCAAGCTTGCTCAGGAATGTCAGCAGGCAGTGCCTTTGTGTAAAAAGGGCAGCAAAGAAGCAACTTCTCTCCAAAAAAAAACCCCATGAAGACAGACTGCAGGAAGAACAATGATGAATTCAAAACAATGCCCCAAAGAGTAGTGGCACTTCAACCAACATACAACAACACATCTCACATATAAATAAATATGAGGGTACCCAAATTATTAAATTTAATTAATTTGGTGGATCTCTTCGTGTACCCTCATATTTATTTATATGCGGGATGTGTTGTTCTAGGTACAACAATGAATGGATTGCAGAGGATTAGGGTAAATTATTATTGTATGAAGAAGGCCCCTTCATACTGTTTGGGACATCCAGAAGAAGGATTGTCCATAGAAGAAAAAGTGAAAGCTACACTGAATCCTGTTTCATGTCAACAATATCATAAGACCTTTTAAAGTGGGTGGACAGATAAAACACAGAAATTGTAAGAAACTCCAAGCACTGATTAGACTAGGATGGGTCACCGTCTGTCAAGTTCTGTCCCAAAAACCGATATCCAACATGTCATGGAGAATTGCGGAAGTCTTGAAAAATAAGGGTAAACACTGTAAATACTGAATTTCTGCATAAACTTGATGGATCTGTCAATAAAACGTATGAAATAATTACAACTGTTCTTTATCATAAACATGGAAACGTCTGACTAAAAGAAAGAAAAACACTGGAGCAGCAAACTATCATAGACAAGCCGTGAGTTGGGATAGTCAAGTCCAAGGTCAATAGCCAGGAGGGTATATCATAAACAGAGGGAAGAGACAAAGGCGTAGTCAGGTAATGGTCAGAGGCCAGAATACCAGTAAGATAGTGGATCAGAGCAAAGGGGTTATACAAATGGGTAGTCAATAGGAAAGTCTAGGGTCCGGCAACAAAATATTAAAAAGTCAGAATGCTGAGGAAAAGACACAGAGAAACAAGTCACAAAGAGCTGAAAGCTACCACTGGCAGCTACTGTATCTGGGCCAGATAGCTCAGTTAAGTAACTAAATAATCTCTGGAACAGGAAACATATGAAGGGAGCACAGCACCTCCCAGAATCATATTGAAAATCCGAGCTGTCAACAAAAACACTGACAGCTCAGCACGCCCCTGCACCAGACTGTACAACGAAGCTGTCAGTCACTGCACAGACAGCTCAACTGTGAATCACTGTCCTAAGACACACTGAGAGGTGGAATCGTTACACAAACTACCATATGTGAAAACCAAAGCATGTGTCATTCTCAAAACTTTTAGGCTTGATGATACAGTTCATTTCTCTAGTGCCACACCAGAAGAAGCTGTCAACAGCAATTATTAATAGTTTCAATAAAAAGTTTGCTTTACTGTTTCATGAAGTTCTAACAAAATGGCCCGTCCATTACTAGCTAACTTTATGTATATGACAATTAATATATTGCTCAGTAACAAAGTATTGACAGTTGTAAAGCCCAGTGTTCCCAAAACTCCAGTTCTCACAGCCCCCATACATCATGTTTTCAGGATTTCCTTAGTATTGTACAGGTGATAGAAATATTATTAAGGCATCAGAAACTGCCAGGTTCTCTCACCTGTGCAATACTAAGGAAATTCTGAAAACATGATGTTGGGGACCGTGAGGACGGGGTTCGGGAAACACTGGTCTAGGCCAAAGGTACAAAGACAAGTTTTACAGTATCAAAGTATTTTCCCTTATTAGTAAGTGAGGTATACCGCATATCCAAAATTCAATTTAGAAAAATAAGTAAGTACATTTTGTTATCATCTTACCTTAGGTTCTGGCTTTCCAGTCATTTTCTTTAACAGATCATATAAATGCACCCAGTTACCCTGAGAATACCAGCCTGCATTCTCCAGTGATGGCAGAATGTCAATTTCCACATCATTGTCTACAAAGTCAATGTGCATACAAATTAGGAATGAGGAAGATACCTCAAAATGAAGGATACAATAAATAAATAAATAATATAAAAGATATGTAGAGTATATGAAACAAACATTGTCGGAGTGGTTGAAATTGTACAATTTATCTTATACCTTAAAGGGAATCTGTCACCTAATTTTTGCCCTATAAACTGTGGCCACCGCCATCAGGGGCTTAACTACAGCATTCTGGAATGCTGTAGATAAGCCCCCGATGTAACCTGAAAGATAAGAAAAAGAGGTTAGATTATACTCACCCAGGGGTGGTCCGGTCCGATGGGCGTCGCGGTCCGGCGCCTCCCATCTTCATGTGATGACGTCCTCTTCTTTGCTTCCTGTCGCGGCTCCTGTGCAGGCGTACTGATTTGCCCTGTTGAGGGCAGAGCAAAGAACTGCAGTGCGCAGGGAAAGGTCAGAAAGGCCCCTCGCCTGCGCACTGCAGTACTTTATGCTGCCCTCAACAAGGCAAATCAGTACGCCTGCACAGGAGCCGCGACAGAAGCAAGACGACATCATATGAGATCGGAGGCACCGGACCCGGACTGCGACGCCCATTGGACCGGACCGCAGCGGGATCGCCCCTGGGTGAGTATAAAATAACTTGTTTTTCTCATCTTTCAGGATACATCGGGGGCTTATCTACAGCATTGCAGAATGCTGTAGATAAGCCCCTGATGGCGGTGGCTGCAGTTTATACGGCCAAAATTAGGTGACATATTCCCTTTAATAGGGTATCAGACAGTTACAGAGTTACAGAGCAGGTTGCCACTGTAGCAAAGCAAATGGAAGTCCCATGAAATCTCTAGGAATAGAAATCACATAACATCTTTAGGAAGATGGGCAGCACAGTGGCTCAGTGGTTAACATTGTTGCTTTGAAGTGTTAGAATCCTGGGTTCAAATCACCAGTGACAACATCTTCAAGGAGTTTGTAAGTTCTGCCATTTTTGTGTGGTTCACCTCTGTTTTCCTTCCACACTCCAAAAACATACTGGTAGGTTAGATTGTGAGCCCCAATGGGGACAGAGCCCTGTTACACATGACAGTGCTATATAAGTAAGCAAAATAAAGAAATAGTGATTCTCATGAGCTGATTATATCCTTCAGTTTGCCCCATTGGTGGCACAGCTGGGAAACTAAACACATTACTGACAGTCTTTGTACTATCAGTTATAGCTGATTGTTGGCGGTTCATTTGTGATCAGCTCATTGTCAAGGAATTTTTTTCGCGATAAAAACGCTATAAAGCCGCAAAAAAACAGCATACATTATGCATCCCATCATTTAGAATGAATTCCGCATGTTTTGTGCACATGATGCGTTATTTTCCGCGAAAAAAACGCATCGCGGTAAAAGACGCAGCATGTTCATAAATTTTGCGGTTTTTTTGCAGATTTCCCACTATAAAATGTATTGGGAAATGTCCGGAAAAAAACGCATCAAAAATGCACCAAAAACGCACAAAAAACGCATGCAGATTTCTTGCAGAAAATTTCAGGTTTTTCTCAGGAATTTTCTGCAAGAATTCCTGAACGTGTGCACATAGCCCAAGGCAAAAGAAAAGAGGTGCATCAAGAAACATTTCTAAAGCAAACTATTTGTCTAGAGTGGGAATTTTGGTGTAGATACATTTTTTGTCTTTTTTTTAAACTATATTTACTATATATGTATTCACATTTCCTAGAGATGTTCCAAAGCTTGTTTAGGGTATGTGCACACGTTGCGGATTCTCTGCGGATCCGCAGCGCTTTTTGAGGTGCAGAAACGCTGCAGATCCGCAATTGATTTACAGTACAATGTAAATCAATGAGAAAAAAAAATGCTGTGCACACTTTGCGGAAAATCTGCTGCGGAAACGCTGCGGTTTAAAAGAAGAAGCATGTCAACTCTTTTTTGTGAATCTGCAGCGTTTTTGTACCCACTCCATTATAGAAAACCGCAGGGGTAAAAAACGCAGCAAATCCGCAAGAAAACTGCAGCAAAAACGCACAAAAAAACGCTGTGGAACTGCACAAAAAAACCGCATGTGCGTTTTCTGCCAGGAGAGACAGAATCCGCACCAGAAATTCCTAAGCCTAATCCGCAACGTGTGCACATAGCCTAATTCTTGCATCAAAACGGTATTGTCCAATGTGTCCTAAGGCCCCTTTCACACATCAGTCTTTTGCTGTCAGTCTCAATCCGGCGAATTTTGAAAAAAACGGATTCTGCGAATGTTGTTGCTGGATCCGTTTTTTTCTCATAGACTTGTATTAGCGACGAATTGCGACGGATGGCCTCACGTTTCATCCGTCGTTTGCTGGATCTGTCGAAAATTGTTTAGCCGATGGCCGGAGAAAACGGACATAGTAAAGTTTTTTGTGTCCGTCGAAAAAACGGACAGCGACAGATCTGTCGCCGTCCGTCGTTTACTAGAATGGAACCCTATGGGAGCCGGATCCATCAAATGACGGAACCCGGCGATGGATTCAGTTTTTTTTAAACTGAGCATGCTCCGATTTTTTTTAGGATCCAATTAGCTGGATCAGCTAGTTGGATCCGGCGAAAAAACGGATCCGTCACATCAGGTTTTCACAATCTGCGACAGATCCGTTTTTTTCAACATTCCATGGATTGTGACTGATGGCAAAAAACTGATGTGTGAAAGCAGCCTAACTGCTAAGCAGGCTTCCATGCTACAAATTTATCACGGGTCAATTAATTTTTTTTCAATTATACATCTCTAAAATATAAAACAACATATAGGCTGAAATTTTCATTGTTTTGAAGTAGCTTTTAAATTAAATATTGCACAAATGAACTAATAAGTCAGTAAGTGAGGCAAAAAAATGTAAGCAGATCAACCAAATTTCTGCACAGCATTACATTATAAATTAGGCATTATTGCAAGCTGCTACTGTTGTTTGATGTTTAACTTTTTCCAATACGTCATACATGTATGCATGGATACATAGAACTAGGCACAGATGTTTTATTTTTCTTGGAAGTAAAGCACACCATATGTGACTTTTTGCCCCCTTGTTACACTACTAATGACCATTTCTAGAGAACTTAGTTAAATTTAAAGGTGTTTCTGGTCTTCTGATAAAAGTCTCCAGTCACTATATGTAATGTAGACTTCTGAAATGCTAACAGCGTGCGGTATTGCCGACAAGAGTGGTATGCAATATGCATACTTCCAGCCACATTCTGATTAGATGTGCTCAGCCTCCCTCAATGCAAGTGAATTAGAGAGGCCAAGCATGTGTAGTGGGCATGTGAACACGTGATAGCCTGCTCTCACCGACAATACCGGTGAACCTAACAGCGCGCACGCTGCACACTGTAAGGATTCAATTGTCTGCAGTCATACGAGTGACTGCAGACTTTTATTAGCAGACCAGACAACCCCCTTAACATAATTTAAGAGGCAGATACTCTAACACTGCACAATACATAATAACAATTTTTTTTCTGCTAGATCATTTGTTATTCTTACCTTTCCTGAACAAAAAATACCACATAGATGAATAATTACACCATATAGTGCCTGAATAATGCCATCAAATCATTGTTGATATAGATTTGCGATTGGTTCCTAAAGACATATTTGTGGTGGATCTTGTAAAGATGGTGTGAGACAAGTGGACTTCTGCCATGTAATGACAATAAAACTGCAAATTTCCAAAGAGTTACTAATAAATAAAACTGCTAACTAGAGATGAGCAAAGCTTTAAACATTCGTTCGATTCGCCGAACAATTTGACGTTCGCAGAACATGTTTGCCGAATGGCTCGACGAACGTACCCGAACGCAACGCCATTAGATTCAATGGGAGGCCAAACCAACCGTATACACAACACCTTAAGGGGCATCAAAAAGCTTCCCAAACGGCTAAAATTAGGGGTAGACACCATGAAAACTGGCATCAATTGACCCACAGTAGAAATTTGCAAATGGTACAGCAGCAGTCAGCCATGGGCCATGCATGAGGTATTAGGGTCTGGCCCAGCATTTACAGCTTGGAACTGAATTTTCAATGAGGACCTGGTGGTTAAGAGAGCGGTGTAAGCCTTTTTAGCTGGGAGACCTTATACCTCATGCAACACCTCCAATTTTTTATTCCAGCCACACTCAGATGGCTCAAACATCAATTTCATAAACTACTATTGGTACAAAAATGTAAAAATAGTAACACAGGTAATTGACTGAACAATTGACTCACAGTAGAACCTTTCATAATGTCATAGCAGCAGTGATCAATAGGCCATGCATGTGGTATCAGCATCTTGGCCAGTATTTACAGCTTGGAACTGAAGTTTAAATTAAGACCAGGTGGGTGACGGACCAGTGTAGGCCAGCTAAGCTGGAGCCCTGATACCTCATGCAACAGCTCAATTTTTTTTTCCCAGTCAGACTCAGACGGTACAAATATCAGCTTGGTAGAGCACCAATATTAGAAAAATGTAAAGATAGTAACACTGGTAGTTGACTAAAACTAAGTGCAGGCCTGTTGGTCTGTGAGCCATACTGCAACAGGCACCACACATGAAGGAGACTCAACTTGGAGTACAAATATTTCCCAAATTTAGGGGCAGACAACAGGAAATGTGGCATTAATTTACCTACAGTAGAAATTTGATAATGGCACAGCAGAAGCCAACCATGTGCCATGAATGAGGTATCAAGGTCTGAGCAAGCATTTAGAGCTTTGAATTAAGTTTTAGTTAAGATGTGGTGGTTAGGGGAGTGGTGTAAGCCTTCTTATCTGGGAGACCTGATACCTCATGCAACACCTCCAATTTTCTTTTTTCCAGCCACATTCAGATGGCACAAATGTCAGTTTCATACAGTAACATTGGTAGAAAAATTTAAGGAAAGTAACACAGGTAGTTGA
This sequence comes from Ranitomeya variabilis, assembly GCF_051348905.1. Taxonomy (NCBI): domain Eukaryota; kingdom Metazoa; phylum Chordata; class Amphibia; order Anura; family Dendrobatidae; genus Ranitomeya; species Ranitomeya variabilis. The sequence continues at coordinate 715,885,477 of NC_135233.1, read as the reverse complement.
CTGAAAGTAAGTGGAGACCTGCCTGTCTGGAAGCCCTACTTACACAGGCAACCCACCAGATGGATACCCAACTTGGAGTCTCCACATTTCAAAAATTAATTGTCACACAGCACTAAAGTGGCATCAATTTCCACAGAGTAGAAACAGTATAACAGACCTCTGACACACCATCCACCACAGACAACCCACCTGATGGAGACCCAACTTGGTGTCTCCACATTTCAAAAAAATAATTGTCACACAGCACTAAAAATAATTGTCACTCAGCACTAAAGTGAAATCAATTTTCCATAGAGTAGAAACCGTACAATAGGCCTCTGACACACCTTTTACTACAGGCAACACACCAGATGGAGACCAGAATTGGGAGTCTCGACATTTAAAAAAATTATTGTAACAGCACTAAAGTGGCATCACTTTCCATAGAGTCGAAACAGTATTATTGGCGTCTGACACACCTTCCACAACAGGCAACCCACCAGATGGAGACCCAAATTGTAGTCTCCACATTTCACAAAATAATTGTTACACAGCACTAAAGTAGCATCAATTTCCACAGAGTAGAAAAAATATAATAGGCCTCTGCCACATCTTCTACTACAGGCAACTCACCAGATGGAGACCGAACTTGGAGTCTCCAAAAGCAATTGCAACAGCAGACACAGAAGACAACACAACGATGGCACAGACTGCGATAACGCGACATCAATGCATAACACTAAAAACGACACCGTCGCCTAGTCTGCCCAATCTGCAACAGATCAGAGATCCATGACTTGTTCATTTTGATGAAAGTTAGGCAGTCTACATTTTGAGGGGACAGCTGGATGCGCTTATCCATCAGGACACCACCAGCAGCACTGAAGGCACGTTCTGAGAGAATGCTGGCTGCCAGGCAATACAAAACCTCCAAGTCATGACAGACAGGCTCAGGCAACTCTTCCATTTTTGAAGACCAAAATGTGAAAAGGTCCGAACACCCCTGATGGAATTGATATCGAGCTCCAAATACTCCAGCACCATCCTCTCCAGTCGTTCACAATGTGTCAGACTTGCATTGTGTTCTGTTGGTGCATGGGGTGGTCTAAAAAATGTGTTAAACGACTCACAGAAATTGCTTACACCACTTACACCACCACTTGCTGCTGCTGCTAATGTTTTGGTGATGATGCCTTGACGTTCCCGGGGTTTAGAACTGGGAGGCACACTGTGTGCCTCACTGCTGTCTGGGGGAAAACCACTCTTAAGATTGTCTACAAGCGTATTTCGATACTCCAGCATGCCCGCATCCCTTTCCAGGGGGGAAGCATCTGGCTAAATTTACTCTTGTACCATCGATCTAACACAGTGGCAACCAGTAGTCAGTACTATTTCTAACCCTAAGAATATGGGCATCATGTTGAAGTGCAGCAAGAAGGCGCTCATCTGTCGGGTGCATCTATGACGTCCAAGTCCATGCTGTGTTGGAGGTGGGGTAACACTCAAGGTTGCTTAATCCCCTCCCGCCAACCATGGACAACAGAGAGCTGATAATTATCCTTTTCATCTCCTGACTATTGCATGTCCATCACCTCATCCTCCTTAATTTGTTCCTCAGCTCCTGCATCTTCACTAACAGTTTGTCTGGAACCATGAACCCCTTTGATTGCTGTAAGCCACCCTTACAAGGCACCTGCCTGTGCGATGACAGTCCAAAAATTTAAGATATTATTACCCCTTCCACATCCTCCTTTGCTTCATACTCTTCCACTGGGACCATCACCTCCTCACGCAGACTATTCGAAGAGTGCTCCACCATGTAGATGTCCGGAACAGTGATGCTGATGACACATCATCAGCGTTAACAATCTTAGTAGTCATTTGAAAACTGTGCAGAAGGGTGAAGAGGTCCATCACCTGTTAACACTCTGCAAGCGTGATTCGCACCACGTCCGGACTGCGTTGCCCCAGGCTATGCAAAAGGACATACTGTACCAGGGCTTGTCGCTGCTGACACAGTGTCTGCAACATGTGCAGAGTGGAATTCCACCATGTCAGAACATCACTAATGAAACGGTTAACCGATAGGCCGAAAGGACTCTGTAGCGATACAAGTCGACGACCTGCGGGGTGTGATAGTCAGAAGTGAGAACACAGCGACCATGCTTTCTGCAGTAGCATCCAGACCGGGATAGTGGCAGAGAAATTGCTGTATCACCAGGTTGAGGTTGTGAGCCATAAAGGCACGTGTGTGAGGTTGCCATGGCGTAGGGCTGCCACCAGGTTTGCACTGTTATCGCACACGGCCTTCCCTGGCTCTAGGTTTAGTGGAGACAGCCACTGCTCTAACTCAGCCTGGATACCTGTCCACAACTCTTGAGCTGTGTGACTGCAATCTCCAAGGCATATTAATATAGACACTGCCTGATTTGGATGCACAGTACAGTGGTGATTGAGAATCTATCTGCACTGTTGGAACGCGTGTCTGATTAAGAGAGAGGTTGAGAGCACAGGTGGAAGCCCTAGAGGAGGTGGAGGAGGCAGAAACAGTGGAGGAACTGTTACATACAGAGGTTTGCCCGCAAGCCTTGGGTATTTAAAGACTTGTGGAGCAGCTCCTTGATCGCTTGCCCCCACAGCCACCAGAGTCACCCATTGCCCAGTCAGCGAGATAATGCCCCTGCCCATGTTTGCTTGTCCATGTCACGGCTGTGTCAGAGGCTGCAGACAGTCTCACTGCATCTAGCTGCAGAAGGTCTCAGCGGTTGGCTTTACAGACACCTTCCTAGTCCTTCTGACTTTAGGACCCAGTGGCAACCTACCCCCGGCTCTAGTTGACACACCTGGAGTGGTGGGGTTTATAACTCCCTTGCTGCTGGGAGTTGCTGGTGATATTTCCATTTCCCTGTTGAGTCTTGGAGCTATAGCAGTCGGCTATCTTCCTCTTTGGTGTTTGGAGGACATCTGTGTTTCTCTCTGAGTCTACTCAAGCTAAATGTTCCCATTGTTTGTGCATCACATCTGTCTTTAGTGGTAGTGGGGATTGACTAGTGAGCAACCTGTCCTTCACTATGCCGGGCTTATAGCCAGGGTCAGGCAGGGGTTAGGTATCCTGCTTGGTGATAGGTGCGGAACCTATAAAGGGACGCTTAGGGCAGACAGGGTGACATTAAATCTGCCTAGGGATCTCCACTCCCCCCTTCCCTAGTGTTGGGTTCCCTTCCCCTTATCCCTTTATGTTGCACTTAGTCTTTCCTGCACTGTGCGTCACAGTCCAGGTGTCAATGGTGAAATGCACCATGGCAGACATAAATTTTTCTAGGGAATGGGTGATGCTGTCAGCGACATGCTGGTGTAGGGCTGGACTGGGCAACTGGTACTGGGAGACTGCGATGGCCATCAACTTTCGGAAACCATCTGTATCCACCAGTCAGAAAGGTAGCATTTCCATGGCCAACAGATTGGAGATGGTGGAGTTCAAGCTCTTAGCTTTGCCATGTGTATGAGAAACATTCTTTTACGTGACTACAACTGCAGGACCAAGGACTGGCTGCTTTGCTAAGAGAAGGCGGAGTACGAAGAACAGGACCAACTGCTGGACTGTGAGTGAGGTGCAGGCAGAGATGTTATGGTGTATGGAGAAAGATGTGTTGTGCTAGGTGACACAAAAGCAGCAGTCATGTCTACTTTCGTAACAGCTGACCGACTCTCACTCACTCTGACTGTGGTGGATAAACAATTATAGCTTCTGCGGCCGGAGACCTGTGTGTGAAGACTTGGAATGGTGACAGAGGAAGAAGCAGCAGATGGGGTTGATGGGACTGTTGGTGGTTGGCGAGGCCTGCTAGTCCGCATTTTAGCGCAGTGAGATTCCAACACTAAGGCATGTTGAACGCGCATGTGGCGGTTCATGCATGTAGTTGTCAAATTATGACAATTTTTGCCTCTACTGAGTTTTCTTTTCAAATTTGACAGATACCGTGTGTTGGGTCATCCTTTGCTGTCTCAAGAAATGCCCAGGCTAGGAAACCCTTGCCGTCCCTATGAACTGCACTCACGTCCGGTGTTGTTCACAGCCAGAGTTGGGATTGAGGATGAAGTGCTTGTTGTGGTTCCATCACTTCGTATCTGTGTGGGAAGCAATGTTACCTCCTCATTTTCCTCCTCCTCCTCTGCTGAGCCACTTAACTGCGTACCTCTCGGTTCACACCAAGTGGGATCTGCACTTGTGGTCAAAATTGTTGGTACCCTCTTTTAATGACAGAAAAACCCACAAAGGTCACAGAAATTACTTGAATCTGACATACCGTAAGTAATAATAAATAAAAAATCTATGAAAATGAACAAATGAAAGTCTGACATTGCTTTTCAACCATGCTTCCACATTGTGAGAATGTAGTCTTGGGCTCATTCAGGGGTCAGTATTTTCCACGTATAACAAGGGACCAATTATTCTGACTTTGATTAGAGTTTGATCAGAGTGTGGTCCAAGCGACATCAATTTTCCCATATGTGAAGAGAGAAAAAAAGTTTCTCCACTTTATCCATTCTGGCATCCAAGTGCGGGCTAATTTTTTCACAGACCCCTAGACTTGCATTGCCACCCTGTCAGAGGAAAAAAATCAGACTTGTGAACAGCCCAATAGAATATTAAAGTACAAGTGATACATGCTACCCATGTAAATAAAACAAATAGCAGTCAGGCGAGAAAATCGGACGTGTGAACGAGCCGTTATTGTGTGATGCTGATCATTCACTATAGCTGCTGTGGGCTTAACAATGGCCCTTATGGTTGACATTTTACTACACATATAAGGCTGGTTTCACATTCGCGTCTTTGTGCGCAGCGTTTGATCCGCATAGGTCATGCGTACATATATTTAACATGGTGTACACATGCTTTTGCGTACGCATGTGTCGTTTCGCGGTGTGCGGCAGGGAGCAGCAACATGTTGCATTTTTGGAGGCGTCAAAAATCAGTCAAATATGCACAGGCATGTGCATGCGGATGAGTGAGGAAAAAACACGCATTACTGTCTATGGGAACGCATTGGTACGCAAGGACATGCGTACGCATGCATTCGATGCGCTTGCGTACTTCGGACTGCGCATGTCCCGGAACTGATTTGAGACACTCCCATTGAGTCACGCCCTCCTGGAAATATCGAACGCATGTGCATAAACAACGCAAACGCAGGCAAAAAAGCATACAAACGCATGCACGTGAAGCGTTTTTTTTTTGCCGTCATGCGCAAGCTGATGCGGATAAAAAACGCTGTGTAAATATGCGTTCGCGCATGCAGATAATACGCTGCGCACATATACGCAAATGTGAACTTATCCTTAGACAGTGGTACTTAACAATATTAATGGTAAGAGCGATCAGGCTCAGAAAAGTTCAAATACCCTAGTTGAATAAAAAAAAAAATCAAATCATTTCATAACTCCCACATAAGACTGTTCAATAACAAGTTATTTAAGTAGTATTATACAATTTAAAGTAAATGTGATATACTTGATATCTCTAAAAGGTTTACTGTATCCTTATCTCCAGATTCCTTAGTGACCTCTACTGGCTGAAGAAAATAAAGAGCCTGTAATTGATAAGAGTCTAAAGTGGAAAGGTACCGTTACACTAAACGATTTACCAACGATCACGACCAGCGATACGACCTGGCCGTGATCGTTGGTAAGTCGTTGTGTGGTCGCTGGGGAGCTGTCACACAGACCGCTCTCCAGCGACCAACGATGCCGAAGTCCCCGGGTAACCAGGGTGTCATGATTCTCAATGGCGAGAGAACATAGCCCAGCATATATGAGAACTAGCTCTTGGAAGATGGAAACTATACTGACCATGAACTAAACCTGCCGCACAACTAGAAGTGGCCGGGTAGCATGCCTACGTTTTTTAACCCTAGATGCCCAGCACCAGCCGGAGAACTACCTAATCCTAGCAGAGGAAAAGACAGTCCTGGCTCACCTCTAGAGAAATTTTCCCAAAAGGCAGACAGAGGCCCCCACATATATTGGCGGTGATTTTAGATGAAATGACAAACGTAGTATGAAAATAGGTTTAGCAAAATCGAGGTCCGCTTTCTAGATAGCAGGAAGACAGAAAGGACACTTTCATGGTCAGCAGAAAACCCTATCAAAACACCATCCAGAAATTCCTTTAAGACTCTAGCATTAACTCATAACACCAGAGTGGCAATTTCCGATCACAAGAGCTTTCCAGACACAGTAACGAAACAGCAGCTGTGAACAGGAACAAAATGCAAAAACACACAAGGACAAAAGTCCAACTTAGCTGGGAGTTGTCTAGTAGCAGGAACAAGCACAGAAGGCTTCTGATTACATTGTTGACCGGCAAGAAACTGACAGAGGAGCAAGGTTATATAGCGACTCCCACATCCTGATAGGAGCAGGTGAACAGAGGGGATGATGCACAGAAGTTCAATTCCACAAGTGGCCACCGGGGGAGCCCAGAATCCAATTTCACAACAGCACCCCCCCCTCAAGGAGGGGGCACCGAACCCTCACCAGAACCACCAGGGCGATCAGGATGAGCCCTATGAAAGGCACGGACAAGATCGGAGGCATGAACATCAGAGGCAGTGACCCAAGAATTATCCTCCTGACCGTATCCCTTCCATTTGACCAGATACTGGAGTCTCCGTCTGGAAACACGAGAGTCTAAGATCTTTTCCACAACGTACTCCAACTCACCCTCAACCAACACCGGAGCAGGAGGCTCAACGGAAGGCACAACCGGTACCTCATACCTGCGCAACAATGACCGATGAAAAACATTATGAATCGAAAAGGATGCAGGGAGGTCCAAACGGAAGGACACAGGGTTAAGAATCTCCAATATCTTATACGGGCCGATGAACCGAGGCTTAAACTTAGGAGAAGAAACCCTCATAGGGACAAAACGAGAAGACAACCACACCAAGTCCCCAACACAAAGCCGAGGACCAACACGACGACGGCGGTTGGCAAAAAGCTGAGTCTTCTCCTGGGACAACTTCAAATTGTCCACCACCTGCCCCCAAATCTGATGCAACCTCTCCACCACAGCATCCACTCCAGGACAATCCGAAGATTCCACTTGACCGGAGGAAAATCGAGGATGAAACCCCAAATTACAGAAAAACGGGGACACCAAGGTGGCAGAGCTGGCCCGATTATTGAGGGCGAACTCCGCCAAAGGCAAAAAAGCAACCCAATCATCCTGATCCGCAGACACAAAACACCTCAAATATGTCTCCAAGGTCTGATTAGTCCGCTCGGTCTGGCCATTAGTCTGAGGATGGAAAGCAGACGAAAAAGACAAATCTATGCCCATCCTAGCACAGAATGCCCGCCAAAATCTAGACACGAATTGGGTCCCTCTGTCAGAAACGATATTCTCAGGAATACCATGCAAACGAACAACATTTTGAAAAAACAGAGGAACCAACTCGGAAGAAGAAGGCAACTTAGGCAAGGGAACCAGATGGACCATCTTAGAGAAACGGTCACACACCACCCAGATGACAGACATCTTCTGAGAAACAGGCAGATCCGAAATAAAATCCATCGAGATGTGCGTCCAAGGCCTCTTCGGGATAGGCAAGGGCAACAACAATCCACTAGCCCGAGAACAACAAGGCTTGGCCCGAGCACAAACGTCACAAGACTGCACAAAGCCTCGCACATCTCGTGACAGGGAAGGCCACCAGAAGGACCTTGCCACCAAATCCCTGGTACCAAAGATTCCAGGATGACCTGCCAACGCAGAAGAATGAACCTCAGAGATGACTCTACTGGTCCAATCATCAGGAACAAACAGTCTACCAGGTGGGCAACGATCAGGTCTATCCGCCTGAAACTCCTGCAAGGCCCGCCGCAGGTCTGGAGAAACGGCAGACAATATCACTCCATCTTTAAGGATACCTGTGGGCTCAGAATTACCAGGGGAGTCAGGCTCAAAACTCCTAGAAAGGGCATCCGCCTTAACATTCTTAGAACCCGGTAGGTACGACACCACAAAATTAAACCGAGAGAAAAACAACGACCAGCGCGCCTGTCTAGGATTCAGGCGCCTGGCAGACTCAAGGTAAATTAAATTTTTGTGGTCAGTCAATACCACCACCTGATGTCTGGCCCCCTCAAGCCAGTGACGCCACTCCTCAAAAGCCCACTTCATGGCCAAAAGCTCCCGATTCCCAATATCATAATTCCGCTCGGCGGGCGAAAATTTACGGGAAAAAAAAGCACAAGGTCTCATCACGGAGCAGTCGGAACTTCTCTGCGACAACACCGCCCCAGCTCCGATTTCAGAAGCGTCGACCTCAACCTGAAAAGGAAGAGCAACATCAGGCTGACGCAACACTGGGGCGGAAGAAAAGCGGCGCTTGAGCTCCCGAAAGGCCTCCACAGCATCAGGGGACCAATCAGCAACATCAGCACCCTTCTTAGTCAAATCAGTCAATGGTTTTACAACATCAGAAAAACCAGCAATAAATCGACGATAAAAGTTAGCAAAGCCCAAAAATTTCTGAAGACTCTTAAGAGAAGAGGGTTGCGTCCAATCACCAATAGACTGAACCTTGACAGGATCCATCTCGATGGAAGAGGGGGAAAAAATGTATCCCAAGAAAGAAATCTTTTGAACCCCAAAAACACACTTAGAACCCTTCACACACAAGGAATTAGACCGCAAAACCTGAAAAACCCTCCTGACCTGCTGGACATGAGAGTCCCAGTCATCCGAAAAAATCAGAATATCATCCAGATACACAATCATAAATTTATCCAAATAATCGCGGAAAATGTCATGCATAAAGGACTGGGAGACTGAAGGGGCATTTGAAAGACCAAAAGGCATCACCAAATACCGTACTCAAAATGGCCCTCGGGCGTATTAAATGCGGTTTTCCACTCATCCCCCTGCTTGATTCGCACCAAATTATACGCCCCACGGAGATCAATCTTAGAGAACCACTTGGCCCCCTTTATACGAGCAAACAAATCAGTAAGCAGTGGTAACGGATATTGATATTTAACCGTGATTTTATTCAAAAGTCGATAATCAATACACGGCCTCAAAGAGCCGTCTTTCTTAGACACAAAGAAAAAACCGGCTCCTAAGGGAGATGACGAAGGACGAATATGTCCCTTTTCCAAGGACTCCTTTATATATTCTCGCATAGCAGCGTGTTCAGGCACAGACAGATTAAATAAACGACCCTTAGGGTATTTACTACCCGGAATCAAGTCTATGGCACAATCGCACTCCCGGTGCGGAGGTAGTGAACCAACCTTGGGTTCTTCAAAAACGTCACGAAAGTCAGACAAGAATTCAGGAATCTCAGAGGGAATAGATGATGAAATGGAAACCAAAGGTACGTCCCCATGAGTTCCTTTACATCCCCAGCTTAACACAGACATAGCTCTCCAGTCGAGGACTGGGTTATGAGATTGCAGCCATGGCAATCCCAGCACCAAAACATCATGTAGATTATACAGCACCAGAAAGCGAATAACCTCCTGGTGATCCGGATTAACACGCATAGTCACTTGTGTCCAGTATTGTGGTTTATTACTAGCCAATGGGGTGGAGTCAATCCCTTTCAGAGGTATCGGAGCCTCCAGTGGCTCCAAATCATACCCACAGCGTTTGGCAAAGGACCAATCCATAAGACTCAAAGCAGCGCCAGAGTCGACATAGGCGTCCGCGGTAATAGATGACAAAGAACAAATCAGGGTCACAGATAGAATAAACTTAGACTGTAAAGTGCTAATTGAAACAGACTTGTCAGGCTTCTTAGTACGCTTAAAGCATGCTGATATAACATGAGTTGAATCACCACAATAGAAGCACAACCCATTTTTTTGTCTAAAATTCTGCCGCTCGCTTCTGGACAGAATTCTATCACATTGCATATTTTCTGGCGTTTTCTCAGTAGATACCGCCAAATGGTGCACAGGTTTGCGCTCCCGCAGACGCCTATCGATCTGAATAGCCATCGTCATGGACTCATTCAGACTCGCAGGCACAGGGAACCCCACCATAACATCCTTAATGGCATCAGAGAGACCTTCTCTGAAAATCGCCGCCAGGGCGCACTCATTCCACTGAGTAAGCACAGACCATTTGCGGAATTTTTGGCAGTGTATTTCAGCTTCATCTTGCCCCTGAGACAAGGACATCAAGGCCTTTTCCGCCTGAAGCTCTAAATGAGGTTCCTCATAAAGCAACCCCAAGGCCAGAAAAAACGCATCCACATTGAGCAACGCAGGATCCCCTGGTGCCAATGCAAAAGCCCAGTCTTGAGGGTCGCCCCGGAGCAAGGAAATTACAATCCTGACCTGCTGTGCAGGGTCTCCGGCAGAGCGAGACTTCAGGGACAAAAACAATTTGCAATTATTTTTAAAATTTTGAAAGTGAGATCTATTCCCCGAGAAGAATTCAGGCAAAGGAATTCTAGGCTCAGACATAGGTGCATGAACAACAAAATCTTGCAAATTTTGTACCTTTGTGGCGAGATTATTCAAACCTGTAGCTACACTCTGAAGATCCATTTGAAACAGGTGAACACAGAGCCATTCAAGGATTAGAAGGAGAGAAAGAGAGGAAGGCTGCAGTATAGGCAGACTAGCAAGTGATTCAATTAAGAGCACACTCAGAACTAGAGGGAAAAAAAAAAAAAAAAAAAAAAATTGTAGCAGACTTCTTTTTTCTCTCCTTTCTCAGCCAGTAATTTAACCCTTTTTTGGGCCGGTCAAATTGTCATGATTCTCAATGGCGAGAGAACATAGCCCAGCATATATGAGAACTAGCTCTTGGAAGATGGAAACTATACTGACCATGAACTAAACCTGCCGCACAACTAGAAGTGGCCGGGTAGCATGCCTACGTTTTTTAACCCTAGATGCCCAGCGCCAGCCGGAGAACTACCTAATCCTAGCAGAGGAAAAGACAGTCCTGGCTCACCTCTAGAGAAATTTTCCCAAAAGGCAGACAGAGGCCCCCACATATATTGGCGGTGATTTTAGATGAAATGACAAACGTAGTATGAAAATAGGTTTAGCAAAATCGAGGTCCGCTTTCTAGATAGCAGGAAGACAGAAAGGACACTTTCATGGTCAGCAGAAAACCCTATCAAAACACCATCCAGAAATTCCTTTAAGACTCTAGCATTAACTCATAACACCAGAGTGGCAATTTCCGATCACAAGAGCTTTCCAGACACAGTAACGAAACAGCAGCTGTGAACAGGAACAAAATGCAAAAACACACAAGGACAAAAGTCCAACTTAGCTGGGAGTTGTCTAGTAGCAGGAACAAGCACAGAAGGCTTCTGATTACATTGTTGACCGGCAAGAAACTGACAGAGGAGCAAGGTTATATAGCGACTCCCACATCCTGATAGGAGCAGGTGAACAGAGGGGATGATGCACACAAGTTCAATTCCACAAGTGGCCACCGGGGGAGCCCAGAATCCAATTTCACAACACCAGGGTAAACATCGGGTTACTAAGCGCAGGGCCGCGCTTAGTAATCTGTTATGATTTTCCCAATGGCAGGGAAATCAAAAATAACAAACGGACTAGCTCTCGGGTGATGGAAACTAAAGTGACCGTGACCTGAACCTGACACAACACTGGAAGTAGCCGGGGAGTGTTTCCTACGATGCCCTAGACACCACGCGCCAGCCGGAGATCTAACTACCCCTATCAGAGGAATATACAGACCTGCCTTACCTCCAGAGATGAACCCCAAAAGGAGATAGCAGGCCCCCACAAATATTGACGGTGAGTCAAGAGGAAAAGACATACGTAGGATGAACAGCAGATTTAGCACAGTGAGGTCCGCTTACTAGATAGCAGAAGTACAGGAAAGAGTTACTTCACGGTCAACTTCAAAACACTACTCAAAAACACCATCCTGAAATTACTTTAAAACTCCAGTGACAACTCATGCCACTGGAGTGGCAATTTCAGTCTTCGAGAGCTTCCAGCTACAGAGAGTCACATTGCAGATAGCTGGACAAAAATAGCATAAACTAGGAACAAAATTCAACTTAGCTGAACTGGAACTTGAGGCAGGAGAATGCAACAGAATGCTACTGATACATTGTTGGCCGGCATCAGACCAGCAGCCAAGCAGGCTTAAATAGGAAACTCCCCTAATGGGTGTCAACAGGTGATCAAGGATAGAAGAAGGCAAATAAGTGGCAATACCATAAAACACCACCGGGGGAGCCCACAAACAGAATTCACAACAGTACCCCCCCCTTAAGGAGGGGGCACCGAACCCTCACCAGAACCACCAGGGCGATCTGGATGAGCACTATGGAATGCACGAACCAAATCAGGAGCATGAACATCAGATGCTGTCACCCAAGAATTATCCTCCTGGCCATAGCCTTTCCACTTAACCAGATACTGAAGTTTCCGTCTGGAAACACGGGAGTCCAAGATCTTTTCCACCACATACTCCAACTCACCCTCAACCAGCACAGGAGCAGGAGGATCAGCAGACGGAACAACCGGCACCTCATACCTCCGCAATAATGACCGATGAAAAACATTATGAATAGTAAAAGATGCTGGGAGGTCCAAACGAAAGGACACAGGATTGAGAACCTCCAGAATCCTATAAGGGCCGATAAACCGAGGCTTAAACTTAGGAGACGAGACCTTCATAGGAACAAATCGAGAAGACAACCAAACCAGGTCCCCAACACAAAGACGAGGACCGACACGCCGATGACGATTAGTGAACTGTTGAGTCTTCTCCTGGGACAACCTCAGATTGTCCACAACCTGTCCCCAAATCTGATGCATTCTATTAACCACAGCATCTACTCCAGGACAATCCGAAGACTCCAATTGACCGGACGAAAAGCGAGGGTGAAACCCTGAATTACAAAAAAATGGAGAAACCAAAGTGGCAGAACTGGCCCGATTGTTAAGGGCAAACTCTGCCAATGGCAAAAAATCAAGCCAATCGTCCTGATCAGCGGACACAAAACACCTCAAGTAAGTCTCCAAGGTCTGATTAGTACGCTCAGTCTGGCCATTAGTCTGAGGATGGAATGCAGACGAAAACGACAAGTCGATGCCCATCCTGGCACAGAACGCCCGCCAAAATCTAGACACAAACTGAGTACCCCTGTCAGACACTATATTCTCAGGAATACCATGCAAACGCACAACATTCTGAAAAAATAGAGGGACCAGCTCAGAGGAGGAGGGCAATTTGGGCAAAGGTACCAAGTGAACCATCTTGGAAAAACGGTCACACACCACCCAGATGACGGACATCCTACGAGAAACAGGAAGGTCAGAAATAAAGTCCATAGAGATGTGCGTCCAAGGCCTCTCAGGAATAGGCAAGGGCAACAACAACCCGCTGGCCCGGGAACAGCAGGGCTTAGCCCGAGCACAAACATCACAAGACTGCACAAAAATACGTACATCTCGAGACAAGGAAGGCCACCAGAAGGACCTAGACACCAGATCCCTGGTGCCAAAAATTCCAGGATGACCTGCCAACGCGGAAGAGTGAACCTCCGAAATAACTCTACTGGTCCAGTCATCAGGGACAAACAGTCTACCAGGCGGACAGCGATCAGGCCTATCCACCTGAAACTCCTGCAAAGAGCGCCGCAGGTCTGGGGAGACAGCTGACAATATCACCCCATCCTTCAGGATGCCAGTATGTTCGGAATCACCAGGCGAGTCAGGCTCAAAACTCCTAGAGAGGGCATCCGCCCTCACATTCTTAGACCCAGGCAGGTATGAGACCACAAAATTAAATCGAGAGAAAAACAACGACCAGCGCGCCTGTCTAGGATTCAGACGCCTGGCTGACTCAAGATAAATTAGATTTTTGTGGTCAGTCAAGACCACCACCTGGTGTCTAGCACCCTCAAGCCAATGACGCCACTCCTCAAATGCCCACTTCATGGCTAAGAGCTCCCGATTTCCAACATCATAATTTCGCTCAGCGGGCGAAAACTTCCGAGAGAAAAACGCACATGGTCTCATCACTGAGCAGTCAGGACCTTTCTGCGACAAAACTGCACCTGCTCCGATCTCGGAAGCATCTACTTCAACCTGGAACGGGAGCGAAACATCAGGCTGGCGCAACACAGGAGCAGAAGAAAAGCGGCGCTTAAGCTCCCGAAAGGCCTCCACAGCCGCAGAGGACCAATTAGCAACATCAGCACCCTTCTTGGTCAAATCAGTCAAAGGTTTAGCAATGGCAGAAAAACCCGCTATGAATCGGCGATAGAAATTAGCAAATCCCAAGAATTTCTGAAGACTCTTTAGAGAAGTAGGTTGTATCCAATCACAAATAGCCTGAACCTTAACAGGGTCCATCTCCATAGATGAAGGGGAAAAAATATATCCCAAAAAGGAAATTCTCTGAACCCCAAAAATACACTTTGAGCCCTTCACAATAGAGAATTAGCTCGTAAAACCTGAAAAACTCTCCTGACCTGTTGAACATGAGATTCCCAGTCCTCCGAAAAAATCAAAATATCATCCAAATACACAATCATAAATTTATCCAGATATTCTCGGAAAATATCGTGCATAAAGGACTGAAAAACGGAAGGGGCATTCGCGAGACCGAAAGGCATTACCAAATACTCAAAATGGCCTTCAGGCGTATTAAATGCGGTCTTCCACTCATCCCCCTGCTTAATCCGCACCAAATTATACGCACCACGTAGATCGATCTTAGTGAACCACTTCGCCCCCTTTATGCGAGCAAAAAGATCAGTCAGTAAAGGTAACGGGTACTGGTATTTAACTGTAATCTTATTCAGAAGTCGATAGTCGATACAAGGTCTCAATGAACCATCCTTTTTACCCACAAAGAAAAACCCTGCCCCCAGTGGAGACAAAGAGGGGCGAATATGACCCTTTTCCAAAGATTCTCTGATATACTCCCGCATAGCAGTATGTTCAGGTACAGACAAATTAAACAAGCGACCCTTAGGAAATTTACTACCGGGAATCAACTCAATAGCACAGTCACACTCTCTGTGAGGGGGGAGAGAATCAGTTTTAGGCTCCTGAAAGACATCATAAAAATCTGACAGAAATGCTGGGATCTCAGAGGGAGTAGATGAAGAAATGGGAACCAAAGGTGCATCCCCATGAATCCCCCGACATCCCCAACTCAGCACAGACATTGATCTCCAGTCCAAGACTGGATTATGAATTTGTAACCATGGTAATCCAAGTACTAATACGTCATGTAGATTATATAACACAAGGAAACGAATAATCTCATAGTCACTTGTGTCCAATATTGTGGTTTATTGCTAGCCAAAGGTGTAGAATCAATACCCTTTAAGGGAATAGAAACCTCCAGAGGCTCTAAATCAAACCCACAACGCTTGGCAAAGGACCAATCCATGAGACTCAGAGCGGCGCCAGAATCCACATAAGCATCCACAGTAACAGATGATAAAGTACAAATCAATGTCACGGACAAAAGAAATTTAGACTGCAAGGTACCCATAGAAAAAGATTTATCAACCTTTTTATCAACCTTCTTTATGCGTTTAGAGCATGCTGATATAACATGAGCTGGATCTCCACAATAGAAGCACAACCCATTTTTGCGCCTGTAATTCTGTCGTTCGCCTCTAGACAATACACTATCGCATTGCATATGCTCTGGTGCCTTTTCAGAGGTCACCGCCAAATGATGCACAGGTCTTTGCTCAGAAGATACCGCCATATGGTGCACAGGTTTTTGCTCAGAAGATACCGCCATATGGTGCACAGGTTTTTGCTCAAAAGATACCGCCATATGGTGCACAGATTTTTGCTCAGAAGATACCGCCATATGGTGCACAGATTTGCGCTCCCGTAAACGCCGATCAATCTGGATAGCCAATTTCATGGCATCATTCAGACCTGTAGGCACAGGGAACCCCACCATGACATCCTTCACGGCATCAGAGAGACCTTCTCTGAAATTAGCTGCTAGAGCGCACTCATTCCATTTAGTAAGCACCGACCATTTACGAAATTTCTGGCAGTATATCTCAGCTTCATCTTGCCCTTGGGAAAGAGCTATCAAGGCTTTCTCAGCCAAAATCTCTAAATTAGGTTCTTCATAAAGCAACCCCAAAGCCAGAAAAAACGCATCTACATTTAATAACGCAGGATCCCCTGGCGACAATGCAAATGCCCAACTTTGTGGGTCACCCCGCAATAGAGAAATAACAATTTTAACCTGTTGCGCAGGATCACCAGCAGAGTGAGATTTCAGAGACAAAAACAATTTACAATTCTCTCTGAAATTCAAAAAACGGGATCTGTCTCCGGTAAAAAATTCAGGCATAGGGATCTTAGGTTCAGACATTGGAGCACGTATAACAAAATCTTGTAAGTTCTGGACCTTTGTAGCCAGGTTATTCAGACCTGCAACCAAACTCTGTGGATCCATGATTCAAACAGGTGTAACCAAAGCCATTCAGAGATTAAGAGGAGAGGAAAAAAAAAAGGCTGAAGACTGCAGTTTAAGCAAGGAGTATAAATAAGCACTAAGGTGCACTTTCCAAACACAGAAGGAAAAAAAAAATCCTTTTCATATCCTTTCCTGCTTTAGTGCATAGTTTTAACACATGTGGCCGGCCAAACTGTTATGATTTTCCCAATGGCAGGGAAATCAAAAATAACAAACGGACTAGCTCTCGGGTGATGGAAACTAAAGTGACCGTGACCTGAACCTGACACAACACTGGAAGTAGCCGGGGAGTGTTTCCTACGATGCCCTAGACACCACGCGCCAGCCGGAGATCTAACTACCCCTATCAGAGGAATATACAGACCTGCCTTACCTCCAGAGATGAACCCCAAAAGGAGATAGCAGGCCCCCACAAATATTGACGGTGAGTCAAGAGGAAAAGACATACGTAGGATGAACAGCAGATTTAGCACAGTGAGGTCCGCTTACTAGATAGCAGAAGTACAGGAAAGAGTTACTTCACGGTCAACTTCAAAACACTACTCAAAAACACCATCCTGAAATTACTTTAAAACTCCAGTGACAACTCATGCCA
The DNA here is from genome assembly GCF_051348905.1 of Ranitomeya variabilis. Classification (NCBI taxonomy): domain Eukaryota; kingdom Metazoa; phylum Chordata; class Amphibia; order Anura; family Dendrobatidae; genus Ranitomeya; species Ranitomeya variabilis. The sequence goes on along the minus strand of NC_135233.1, from coordinate 715,868,414 downwards.
CTGGAGTGGCAATTTCAGTCTTCGAGAGCTTCCAGCTACAGAGAGTCACATTGCAGATAGCTGGACAAAAATAGCATAAACTAGGAACAAAATTCAACTTAGCTGAACTGGAACTTGAGGCAGGAGAATGCAACAGAATGCTACTGATACATTGTTGGCCGGCATCAGACCAGCAGCCAAGCAGGCTTAAATAGGAAACTCCCCTAATGGGTGTCAACAGGTGATCAAGGATAGAAGAAGGCAAATAAGTGGCAATACCATAAAACACCACCGGGGGAGCCCACAAACAGAATTCACAACAGTAATCCGATGTTTACCCTGGTTACCATTGTAAATGTAAAAAAAAAAAACACTACATACTCACATTTCGGTGTCGGTCACGTCCCTCGCCATCAGCTTCCCGCACTGACTGTGTCAGTGCCGGCCGTAAAGCACAGCACAGCGGTGACGTCACCGCTGTGCTCTGCTTTTACTTTACGGCCGGCGCTCACAGTCAGTGCGGGAAGCCGCCGGCGGGGGACGTGACAGGCACCGGAATGTAAGTATGTACTGTTTTGTTTTTTTTACATTTACAATGGTAACCAGGGTAAACATCGGGTTACTAAGCGCGGCCCTGCGCTTAGTAACCCGATGTTTACCCTGGTTACAAGCGAACACATCGCTGGACCGGTGTCACACACACCGATCCAGCGATGACAGCGGGTGATCCAGCGACGAAATAAAGTTCTGGACTTCGAGCTCTGACCAGCGATGTCACAGCGGGATCCTGATCGCTGCTGCGTGTCAAACACAATGAGATCGCTATCCAGGACGCTGCAACGTCACGGATCGCTGTCGTTCTCGTTGGAAAGTTGCTCAGTGTGACAGTACCTTTACAGAATATGTTGGTTCTCTATAAGCAACGATAAGAAAATAAGCAAAGTACACAGAAAAGCAGGATGAATGTGCTAAATTTGCATCATGTTTTGTGAACTGATCACGCTGCTATGAAACTTTGATTGGCATAACTGATAAAAAAATCTTCCTTTTCATTTAGTATAAAAAATACCCAGTTCAAACTGCTTCGATCTCCTACTGTGTGTGTATATACAGTCATGGCCAAAAGTGTTGGCACCCTTGAAATTGTTCCAGTAAATTAAGTATTTTTCCCAGAACATTATTGCAATTACACGTTTTGTTGTAAACATGTTTATTTCGTTTGTGTGTATTGGAACATCATAAAAAAACAGAGAAAGAAAAGGCAAACTGGACATAATTTCACACAAAACTCCCAAAATGGGCCGGACAAAATAGTTGGCACCTTTCCAAAATTGTGGGTAGACAACGTTGTTTCAAGCATATGATTCTTGTTCAAACTCACCTGTGGCAAATAACAGGTGTGGGCAATATGAAAATCGCACCTGAAACCAGATAAACTGGGAGAAGTCGACCCAATTTAGGCATTGTGTGTCTGTGCTTGCCACACTAAACATGGAGGACAGAAAGAGGAGAAGAGAACTGTCTGGGGACTGGAGAGCCAAAATTGTTGAACAATATCAACATTCTCAAGGTTACAAGTCCATCTCCAGAGATCTTGATGCTCCTTTGTCCATGATGTACAACATAATAAAGAAGTTTACAACTCATGGCACTGTAGCTAATGTCCCTGGATGTGGACGGCAGAGAAAAATTGCTGAAAGGTTGCAACACAGGATAGTCAGGATGGTAGATAAGCAACCTTAATCAAGTTCCAAAGAAATTCAAACTGTCCTGCAGGCTCAGGGTGCATTGGTGTCAGTGGAAACTATCCGTCTACTGTTTGCAGAAAATGGAATGAGGCCTAAATAGAAAAGAACATAGTACCTACAGTCAAATATTGTGGAAGTTGAAAGATGTTTTGGGGTTGGCACTAGGTACCTTGGCTGTGTGTAAGGCATCAAGAAACCTGAAGATTACCAATGGATTTTAGGTTGCAATGTAGTGCCCAGTGTCAGGAAAGTTGCTTTCAGTCTTAGGTCATGGGAATTCCAGCAGGACAATGACCCCAAACATACTTCAAGAAGCATCCAGAAATGGATGCACACAATATGCTGGAGAGTTCTGAAGTGGCCAGCAATGGGTCCGGATCTAAATCCCATTGAACACCTGTGTAGAGATCTTAAAATTGTTGTTGGGAGAAGGCACCCTTCAAATACAGAGACCTGGAGCAGTTTGCAAAAGACGAGTAGTCTAAAATTCCAGTTAAGAGGTGTAAGAAGGTTGTTGATTGTTATAGGAAGCAATTGATTGCAGATAGTTATTTCAAAGGGTGTGCAACCAAATATTAAGCCGAGGATGCCAAAAATTTTGACCATCCCATTTTTGGGGTTTTGTGTGAAATGATGTCCAATTTGCCTTTTTTTTCTCTTTTTTTTGTGCTGTTCCAATACACACAAACAAAATAAACATGTTTATAACAAAACATTTGTAATTGCAATAATTTTCTGGCAAAAATACAACTTCTGGAACAATTTCAAGGGTGCCAACACAACACTTTCGGCGATCACAGGACAAATACACTACTCAACATTGAAATTGCAACACCAAGAGGGAACGGTTGTGGAGTTATGGAAATCACAGCATCGACATGTTAATGACATGCAAATAGTAGAAAAAATGGAAACAATGTCTTCAAACAATTTCAATTTATTCCATTATTAATGAGGTTGTTAATAATTTTATGAGTAATGTTCTGCCACACTGCATGCACTTGGGCACAAATCACCAAGAGCTGCTGCTGGCAGCTCCTTTTGCAACTGCCAACCAATGATGTCCCCAATGTGCTCAATGGGAGACAAGTCGGACCACACTGCAGGCCGTGGTAGCACGATTAAGCTATGCAAGCTGCTCACAGTAGCACAAGCGGCCTGATGTTGTTGCGTTAAAAAAACATCTCTTGGGACATTTTGGAGAAATGTTCGGACCACTGGTTCCACCACGAACACTGAGTCTACAACTTTCCCTGCACATGATGACTGATTAACCAGTTTAATCCCACTGTCAATCACAGACAGACGAATTTAACATGCGACGGCAGGAAGCGCATCATACATCCCGCTCATAGGCGCCCCTGTCACGTGATTGGGTTGTTATGACAGGCGATGGTCTGCTGATGACTCCCGTGCCTGTCATTATAAACCTCATGTTAACACTGGCCTGTGGCCACTGTTCATAGGAGATCGTGACTTCTTAAATACATAGCAGTCCTAAATCCCTGCTATGTATAGCACAGGTGATCAGACGATCACAGCTTTAAGTCTCCTAAGGGTACTATTAAACAAAGTAAAAAATTAAAGTTTTTAAAAATATGAAAAATAATTAAAAACACAACAGTTCAAATCATTCCTTTTTTGCCCCTTTAAAAATAAAAATTAACCCCCCCCCCCACATATTTGGTATAGTTGCGTTCAGAGATGTTCAAGCTATCAAAATATAAAGTAAATTAATCAGATCGGTAAATGGCATAATGAAAAAAAAAATCAAAACGCCACAATTGGCAGTCGCAACATTGCAATAAAATGCAATAGGGGCAATCAAAACATTGTATCCACCCCAAAATGGTATCAATAAAAACGTCAGCTCAGGGTGCAAAAAAATAAGCCCCAATATCCCGAAAAAAAGGAAGACGGTACGGGTCTCGGAAAATGGCGACATAAGAAACATGTTTTTTCCTTTCAAATTTCCAAATTTTTGGTCACCACTTACGGTAAATAAAAAAAATCATATGCATGTTTGGTGTCTGCTTACTCATACTGACCTGGGGGATCATATTTCCAGGTCAATTTTACCACATAGTGAACATGGTAAATAAAACACCCAAAGAGCAATTGTGGAATTGCACTTTTTTTGGCATTTTCAAAGCACATTAAATTTTGTTTATGCTTTCCAGTGCATCACATGATAAAATGAATGATGTCATTCAAAAGTACAACACGAGCCACAAAAAAACAAGCCCTTGCTCTTAGGATAAAAAGAGGAAATCCCCACCAAACCCCCAATACATTTAGTATTTTTATTTTGGTCTTCCCACTTTATCTTTCCCTAAGCAATAAAGTCTAATTACAGATTTATAAACATATCTACTATATAATTGTCTAAGGGTCACTTCCGTCTGTCCTTCTGTCTGTAACGGTTATTCGTTCGCTGATTGGTCTCGTCAGCTGCCTGTCATGGCTGCCGCGACCAATCAGTGACGCGCACAGTCCGGAAGAAAATGGCCGCTCCTTACTCCCCGCACTCACTGCCCGGCGCCCGCATACTCCCCTCCGCTCACCGCTCACACAGGGTTAATGCCGGCGGTAATGGACCGCGTTATGCCGCGGGTAACGCACTCCGTTACCGCTGCTATTAACCCTGTGTGACCAAGTTTTTTACTATTGACACAGCCTATGCAGCGCCAATAGTAAAAACATCTAATGTTAAAAATAATTTAAAAAAACCCAAAACGATTATATACTCACCTACGCCGCCTTTCCCGCTCCTCGCGATGCAACTGGCACGTTCTGGTGGCAAGGATCGTCTGGCAGAAGGACCTGACCGCGACGTCATCACAAGTCCTGCGCGCCTGCGCGGAAAGGACCTGCTGTGACGTCACAGTCATGTGACCACTACATGGTCATGTGAGCGCGACGTCATGACAGGTCCTGCACGACAAGGACCTGCCGTGACGTCACGGTCACGTGACCGCGTCACGGTGACGTCATCACACCCTGGGACCGGAAGATGCCGCCTGCACCCCACACAGGCGACAGAGCTACAACGCGCCTGCGGAAGGTGAGTATATGTTTATTTTTTATTTTTGTAACCTGTGTCATACGTGGATGGGCAATATGCTACATAGCTGAGCAATATACTACCTGTGTCATACGTGGCTGGGCAATATACTACATGGGCTGTGCAATATACTACGTGGCTCTGTGCTGTATACTACGTCACTGGGCAATATACTACGTCACTGGGCAATATACTACATCACTGGGCAATATACTACGTCACTGGGCAATATACTACGTGGCTGGGCAATATACTACGTCGCTGGGCAATATACTATGTGGCTCTGCTGTATACTACGTCACTGGGCAATATACTACGTCACTGGGCAATATGCTACCTCACTGGGCAATATACTATGTGGCTCTGCTGTATACTACGTCACTGGGCAATATACTACGTCACTGGGCAATATACTACGTCACTGGGCAATATACTATGTGGCTCTGCTAAACATAACAACGAAATAGATGACATAAGATGCCATTAAGGTATAAAACGTAATACTTTATTAATTAAAACATAATAGACCATACTGCATAGAGACGATACAACAAATAACAGGGCTGAGTAGTCACAATAACACTAGCAATGGACAAGCTGGGGGAGGATCCCAAAGAGCAATCAAAAAAAAAAATATATAATAATAATGAATAAATAAATAAATATCAGGGACTAAATACCCATATCATTTACTACTACCACCAACGGAAGAGGCACTCATCTGCCATTATGAGATCGTGAGGGCTGCATCCACATGTCCACCAATATACAGGATCATAGATATCATACACAGTAATAACATGGGTGCCGGCACAATTGTGCTGCCTCAGCGTGCATTGACCATGCCGCCGCCCGCATACCCACTAAACAATATAGATGACAGAACTAATAGTGCAATAAATAAATGGCAGTGAGGCTTACATACCGTAGTAGAGAGATCCTCCACGAGCCTGTCCAACGCCCCAACGCGCGTTTCGGCACAAACACCTTCGTCAGGTGGCTCTGCTGTATACTACGTCACTAGGCAATATACTACGTGACTGGGCAATATACTACGTGGCTGGGCAATATACTACGTGGCTGGGCAATATAATACGTGGCTGGGCAATCTACTACGTAGCTGGGCAATATACTACATCACTGGGCAATATACTACGTGGACATACATATTCTAGAATACCCGATGCGTTAGAATCGGGCAACCATCTAGTATTTAGATAAATGTCATGACAAAAAAAAAAACCTTACCAAGAGTCCAGAAAGGTCTTTGTTGAGGAGTAAGAGAGAAAAATCCTGGCTTCAAGGCATTAGTAATTATTATGTCGAAAAGCTCCTCAAATTCCTTCCTGCAGAGAAAAAAAAATTACTTTTTAGGGTATGATTTCCCCATGACATACGGTATTTTACACTGGAAAATATATGATTTTATTTTATCTAATCAAGCACATTCCACTTTTTGATATATAATGCATTTAGTATTGCTATATTTGTCTTGTTCAGAGCTTTTTACAAAAATAGTAGGTAAATAATATGGGCATACGTTTGATAAAATGGTGATTTGCTCTCAAACCATGTTACTGTAAGGCCTTGTTCTTTCATTACACAAACTGAAATAGTCTTTTATGCTGGGAAAGGTATCAGGTGGGCTTTATAAACATGTGACTAAAGTTAATACAACCAGACCACAAAATGCCTTTTTTGTCACTAAAAATCGACTACAACTGAAAATAACTAAAAAATCCTAAAGAGCCCAAATAACAGTGACATCCTGTGGTCAATGCTAACACTGGCAAATAGTTTGAAAAAAAGAAAGAAATAATCCTCCGCACAGCTGTTATTGTGATAAACTCTGTAATGGCAAACAACCCCTTGCTTATAGGAACAGCCAGCAAAAAATACCTTTTAATGTAGTAACGGGGTGCAGCTTCCAAAAAACACCTTGCAGTCCATATGAAGATAGAAAAAAGTGCACTTACCCGTATTTCAATAGTCACAACTTTATTTGGACATGGTACAAAAATTGCAGGGAGGGATGTGAAACAACGTGGACGACGGCCGTTTCGTGCCTCAGCACTTCAAAGGACCCGTTGAAGTGCTGAGGCACGAAACGGCCGTCGTCCACGTTGTTTCACATCCCTCCCTGCAATTTTTGTACCATGTCCAAATAAAGTTGTGACTATTGAAATACGGGTAAGTGCACTTTTTTCTATCTTCATATGGACTGACTGGCAAATAGTTTGCATGCAAAGTATCATGTGCTATCAAACCTTTGAAAAATTGCATTTTGTTTGTGCACCGTGAGGTCGAGCACAAACATGTGACATCTGGCATTTTCATGCCATTCTCACCCCAGCTCATTAACCGTGGGCAGAGCTGGGGTGGGACGAGGGCACGAGGTCCCCAGCTCGCCAAAATTAAGACGAGTGGCGGCATTCGCAACTCCGCAAATCTTATTCCAGCAATGGCTGTAGTAAGATTTGTGGTGAGGTGCACGTAGCAGCACACGCCTCGCCTGATTCTCCTGAGTATTGGCTCCAAAAGACTCCCTCATCAAGACCGGTGAGGAAATTGCAGGTCTTGACAAATTACTCCAATGGCTTTAATTCAGGACAGCACCCAGACTTTTTTCCCCCTTCCAGCAACCTGCATTTCACCTCATTCTACATGCAGGGACCCTGTAAGGGTAAGTGCACATGACATATTTCCCAGGTGGCCTACCTGAAATGTTGAAAAATTGCTTAAAAAGGCTAAAAATAGTGAACAAGTGCATTGCGATGCCAACATGACTTGCTGTGCATATGTTCAGTCTTTTTGGGATCATTTTAACCACATCAGGCTTTGAAAGCTATAAAAGAAGGGACCTGGCCATTCTTCAATGAGTAGAATCGTTTGTTTCTTTTTAAAAAGTGCTGGAGAAGAAAGAAAGGGACCCAGGATGGGGACATTACACCAGAATGGGGACATTATACCAGGTCGTGGGACATTATACCAGGAAAGGACATATTATTCCAGAATGAGGACATTATACCGGGATGGGAGACATCATAACAGAATGGGGGACATTATACCAGAATGGGGACTGTAAGAGTCATGTCGGTCTGGTAGTCGGGGGCAGGTATATCTCGCCCAGGTATTTGTCCTATGTGAATTAAGCCGCTCAGTATCTTCAGGATACCGAGGGGTTAATAAGTGCAGGAATAAAGGCTGACCAGCTGGAGGTTTCAGGTGTCAGCCTGGGGCACACAGAATGCCTGTCTGTGTGAGACAAATGTGAGTAGGAGCTGTGCTCATGACCTGTGTTATGTTTGCTGGGTGGGAGTAGCCCCCCCAGTCGTTAGATAGGAACGTGTTTGTTTAGTAAGTGCCGGACAGGCAAGGATTTTATTTTTATGCTTTGTTTTCTGTATTTGTTTTCACTTTAATAAACCTGACCTGAGGTCAGTCTACGTGGAAACCTGCTGTCGCCTCAGAGTTTAATGCACAAACCACGTGACCTTTGACCCCAGCAAAGGCGATCCCGGAGTGTTTTGTTACATTGTGGTGGAGAATGCGGGCACTCCGTGGCACAGGCGACAGTATGGAAGACGTGGTGAAAGCCCTAGTACAGTCCGTTGCCGTACAGCAGGAAGCTAATCGCTTGATGGCCGCACAGCTGAGGGAGTTACTGGACATGACGGCTGCAGACCGCCAGCTTCTCCAACAGGTGGCGCAGCACCTGGTGAGCATGCCTGAGGCTGACCCAGAAGCAGAGTCCAGAAAGATCCATGTGAGTCGATACTGGCAAAAGCTGACCGCAGAAGATGACGTTGAGGCGTACCTGACCACGTTTGAGCGGACGGCGTTGAGAGAGAAGTGGCCGAAGGCACGATGGGCCGATTTGATTGCTCCGTTCCTCTCCGGCGAGGCCCAAAAAGCTTACCATGACTTGGACTCGGAAGTCGCTCAGGACTTTGAGAAACTGAAAACTGAGATCCTGGCCCGGCTCGGTGTGACGATGGCTGTCCGTGCACAGAGGGTGCACCAGTGGACCTACCAGCAAGATAAACCGGCGCGGTCTCAGATGTTCGACCTGATCTACTTAACAAAGAAATGGCTGCAACCCGAGGAACTGACAACACCCGAAATAATTCAGCGGATTGTCCTGGACAAGTATCTGAGAGTGCTACCTCCAGCGCTGAAAAGGTGGGTAAGCCAAGGAAATCCCACGACAGCGGATCAACTTGTGGAGTTGGTCGAGCGTTATTCCGTGGCAGAAGGACTTCCCGACGAAACCGCTAGCACCCGGTCTGTGCCTTCTCCTCGTGGAACCGGTAAGACTGTTCCAGGGACTGCGGGGGAAGGAAAATTGCCAAAAACTGTGGGGGAGGAACACGGGACTGCTCGCACCCCGAGATCAAGGGTGTCGGACTCTGGTTTCAATAGGGGGCCTGTTAGGTGTTTCCGTTGCCATGAGAAGGGCCATGTTTCTGCGAACTGTTCTGTTACCACTGAACCCATGCAGTGCGACGTTACGGACTCTAAGAAACGCATGTCTTTGGTTACACGGCTAGTAAGTGTGAATGCGGGTCAAAATGATACAGCGAAACACCTGCGTGAATTGTCTGTAGATGGGAAAAATGTTGTGGCATTGCTAGACTCTGGAAGTGTGGTGACTCTGGTGAAAGCCAGTCTGGTGGCACTTCCATCTGGTCCGTCTGATAAATTTTCTGTAACGTGTGTGCATGGTGACACCTGCTCATATCCTACAGCGGTCATATGTATCTCCACTCCCTATGGGTCTGTGCAACACAAAGTGGGACTCGTTCCCGCATTGTTACATGATATAATCCTGGGCCGGGATTTTCCTCATTTCTGGCAGTTGTGGGAGAATCAGTTGCTCCTTCATGGTAGCTGTAACCGTGAATCTTCCCCCATGCCATCTGGAGGTCCCGAGTTCCTAGACGAGACCCCACAGGAAGATGTTGCTGGGGAGGTTATTGAATCTAACCTTCAGTTCCCCTTCTCAGTTATGGCGGGGGAAACTGAGGAAACTGAGAAAACTCAGCGAGAGGCGGAGGCAGACAGCCATCCAGCACCCTGCCTACCCGATTTGGGAGTTCAGTTGGATGACTTCCACAGCGAACAAATGAAAGATCCTACCCTGACTCAGGCTAGGAAAAATGTAAAAATGATAGATAGCGTACCCGTAGAACCTGACACTAGGCTAGCGTACCCGTACATGGTTCTTGAGAATGATTTACTCTACCAGGTAGAGAAAAAAGGGGAAGACACTGTGCAACAGTTAGTGGTACCCAAACCTTATCGGCGGAAGGTACTGGACCTGGCCCACGGACATATAATGGGGGGACATCTGGGGGTACATAAAACCATAGAAAGGATATTGCATTGTTTTGTGTGGCCCGGAATACACAATGATGTGCGTAACTATTGTGAGTCCTGTCCAGAGTGCCAAATCTCGGCACCTAAACCTCGGTTCTGTAGCCCTTTGGTACCCCTCCCTATTATTGGGGTCCCGTTTGAGAGAATTGGGATGGATTTGGTTGGGCCCCTTCCCCGGTCCGCACGTGGGCATCAACATATCCTCGTCATCATGGACTATGCCACTCGTTACCCCGAAGCCATCCCTTTGCGTAACACTGCTACCAAAACGATCGCCAAAGAGTTGGTACAAGTGTTTTGTCGGGTGGGAATTCCAAAACAGATACTCACCGACCAGGGGACTCCCTTTATGTCAAGGGTGATGAAGGAGCTCTGCAGGCTCTTACAAATAGACCAGTTGCGTACGTCAGTCTATCACCCTCAAACAGATGGCCTGGTTGAGCGGTTCAATAAAACCTTAAAACAGATGCTCCGGAAGGCGATAGACAAAGATGGGAAGAACTAGGATTACTTGTTACCCTATTTGCTGTTTGCCATTAGGGAAGTTCCCCAGTTTTCCACAGGATTCTCGCCTTTCGAGCTATTATATGCCCGTCGTCCCCGTGGACTGTTGGACGTCGCAAAAGAAACCTGGGAAGGTCAAGTCACTCCCTTTAAAACGGTGATAGACCATGTAACGCAAATGCAGGACCGGATTGCTGCTGTCATGCCCCTTGTTAGGGAACATATGTTACAGGCCCAGGGAGCTCAGAGGCAAAGTTATGATAGAGGCGCCAAGGTCCGTACGTTTGTACCCGGGGATAGGGTGTTGATCCTAATCCCTACGGTGGATAGTAAATTTCTGGCAAAATGGCAGAGCCCCTTTGAGGTCATGGAACGAGTTGGAGAAGTGAACTATAAAGTGCATCAGCCTGGTAAGAGAAAACCAGAGCAGATTTATCATGTGAATCTGATAAAACCCTGGAAAGACCGCGCTGCCCTAACAGCGGATCTGCCCCGTCCGGTTTGCTCACCTACCATACCGGAGGTGCAGATTGCCGAGACTCTCTCTGAATGACAAAAATCTGAGGTTAAGCAGTTTTTGTTACAGAACCAACAGTTTTTCTCGGAAAAACCTGGCCAGACTGGGCTAGTGAAACATGAGATTGTCACAGAGCCTGGTGTCACAGTTCATGTGAAGCCGTACCGGATTCCGGAAGCACGCCGTGAAGCCGTCTCCCGGGAGGTGAAGGCCATGTTGGACTTAGGAGTTATTGAAGAGTCGCACAGCGCCTGGTCCAGTCCAATCGTGTTGATACCTAAGCCGGATGGCTCCATACGGTTTTGTAATGACTTTCGGAAACTGAATGCGGTTTCTAAATTTGATGCCTACCCTATGCCCCGGGTCGATGAGTTGATCGATCGGCTGGGTAAAGCCCGATATATTACGACCCTGGATCTAACAAAGGGGTACTGGCAGATCCCTCTGGCCGAGGCGGCTAGAGAGAAGACGGCATTTGCTACACCGGAAGGGCTGTTCCAATATATCTACATGCCGTTTGGACTTCACGGAGCCCCAGCAACGTTCCAGAGATTGATGGATCGAGTCTTGAGGCCTCACAGGCAGTACGCCTCTGCCTACCTAGACGACATCATAATTTACAGCATGGACTGGGAAGCTCACCTCCGGAAGGTACAGGCGGTGATTGATGACCTGAGAGACGCAGGCTTAACGGCGAATCCTAAGAAATCTCACATCGGCCTTGAAGAAGCCCGATACTTGGGCTACGTGATTGGCAGAGGAGTGGTTAAACCCCAGATCGACAAAATACAGGCAATTCAGGGCTGGCCGCAACCAGTGAACAAGAAACAAGTTCAAGCTTTCCTGGGCATTGCCGGCTATTATCGCCGGTTCATACCCAACTTTGCGGCCATGGCTACCCCCTTGACGGATCTTACCAAAGGAAGGGATTCCGTCATGGTAAAATGGTCCTCAGCGGCTGAAGAGGCCTTCCACAGTCTGAAACGGACTTTGTGCTCTCAGCCCGTACTAGTGACTCCTGATTTCAGCAGCGAGTTTGTGGTGCAAACTGATGCTTCTGATACTGGTGTCGGAGCTGTACTTTCCCAGGTAAGGGACGGAGTCGAACACCCGGTCCTCTACCTCAGTCGGAAACTGAATGTACATGAGCAGAGGTATGCCGTGATTGAAAAAGAGTGCCTAGCCATCAAATGGGCTCTCGACTCCCTCAAATATTACCTGGCAGGTAGGAAGTTTAGGCTGGTCACGGACCATGCCCCTCTCAAGTGGATGCATCTCCACAAGGACCGTAATAGTCGGGTAACCCGGTGGTTCCTTGCCCTGCAGGCTTACTCTTTCACGGTGGAGCACCGCCCCGGGGTGCAGATGGGGAATGCTGATGCCCTGTCCCGAGTACACTGTTTCGAGAGTATTCTTGCTCGACCGGAGTGGTCTGAGCAGGGGGGGAGGATATGTAAGAGTCATGTCGGTCTGGTAGTCGGGGGCAGGTATATCTCGCCCAGGTATTTGTCCTATGTGAATTAAGCCGCTCAGTATCTTCAGGATACCGAGGGGTTAATAAGTGCAGGAATAAAGGCTGACCAGCTGGAGGTTTCAGGTGTCAGCCTGGGGCACACAGAATGCCTGTCTGTGTGAGACAAATGTGAGTAGGAGCTGTGCTCATGACCTGTGTTATGTTTGCTGGGTGGGAGTAGCCCCCCCAGTCGTTAGATAGGAACGTGTTTGTTTAGTAAGTGCCGGACAGGCAAGGATTTTATTTTTATGCTTTGTTTTCTGTATTTGTTTTCACTTTAATAAACCTGACCTGAGGTCAGTCTACGTGGAAACCTGCTGTCGCCTCAGAGTTTAATGCACAAACCACGTGACCTTTGACCCCAGCAAAGGCGATCCCGGAGTGTTTTGTTACAGGACATTATAATAGGATGGGGGACATTATAGCGGGATGGGTGGCATTATACTAGGATGGGGGACATTTTACCAGGGTAGGGGACATTATTCCAGGAAGGAGCCCAGAATGCAGGAAAATGTTATAACATGGGGCCCAGGATGGGGGAGATTATTACAAGAAGGAGTCAGGGTGGGGGCGACATGTATGTCTGTAAAGGATCTAGAATGCTACAAGGATCCATACATCTGCACAACCTGCAAAGGGGACCAAGGTCCATATTTTGCACCTGGAACCATTGGATTCTAGTTACGCCACTGGGAAGGACAAGACCAAAAACACAAGTAAACACCGTTTCTGGTGGCACTACATCTGAAAAACACCTGCAACAGCTGTGGGAACTCAGACTTTAGTTAGAGCTACTCTATAAAGTTTAGTCAGTCAGTAAAACATATACTATACTGAGAAATCTGAGCTATATCAGTAACAAAATGCAAGATAATTAAAGAAAAACCGTCCTAGAACTTACCCTAAAATGTGTTCACATAAAAGTCGGCAGTAGTCACTGTGGGAGCTTGTAATTAACACAAGGGTTTTTCCAGCATTTTTCAGGCTCCTTAACCAGTTTTTCAAAGATTCAGGACATGACTTTAAGTACTTGCTTGGGTCCTTCTTCACAGTTGGAAAATATGTTCCACAATTTTCTAAAATAACAGAAATATGTTGAAGAATAAGTGATAATAGTTTTTTATGAACCTGAATCACAACTTGTGTAGTGTAAGGTGTAATATTTAAGGAGGTGAACATATTTCTAGCATCTCAGTACTGGTAAGAAATAGGCAATTACAGGGAAATAGAGGCAAGCTCTGACTAACACAAAATAGTCTCAACATTGATGACTAGTGTTGAGCATTCCGATACCGCAAGTATCGGGTATCGGCCGATACTTGCGGTATCGGAATTCCGATACCGGGATTCCGATACTTGGCGCGTATCGGATACCGGAATCGGAAGTTCCATGATTCAAAATTCAGAAATTCAGCCAATGAGAAAGATTCCAAGTGTGGGCACATCCTGTTTAGCATGGAGGGCATGAAACTACTGGCAAGGCTGTGATTGGCTGCTTAAATGATGTCATGATGCAGTTTAAAAGTCGCTGGCGCCATTTTGCGATCACTCTGCTGTGAATTCAGTTAGTGACAGGACGCTGTTTGCTGACTGAGGGACAGTTTAGAGATAGCGATTTGCTTCTTTGTGCTTTCCAAAGGCTAATTTAGCAACCGCTGTGTTCACCTACTAATCACCTTCCTTTTGCCTTGTAGCGCTGTTTTCACAGCGATCTGCAAGGTCTCTCTGTGTGTGTGTGTGAGTGCAGCCCACTCTCTAGTCTGAGTGCAGCCACATAGGCCATCCATAGCTGGTTGTATTCAGTTCAGGGAGGGTGGTTCATTGCCTCATACTGTCCTTTTTTTTTTTTTTTTTGAAGTAGTGCAGGCTGCTGCACATTTTTTCCAAAAATTCCTATTAGTGTCTTTCCACCCGTCTCCAGCTAATTTGTGGAAAAACACTACATAGGATAAAGTAGAGGAGGGTTTTTGGGCCTTGCAGCGCCGTTTACGGCTGTCTGCACGGTCTCCGTGTGACTGCAGCTCGCCCTGTAGTCTGTGAGCAGCCGTAGCTTGGTTGTCTCCAGCTCAGGGTTGTTCACTGCGTCATACCGCCAAATCAATTTTCATTTTGTTTTCAAGTAGTGTAGTCTGCTGCTAATTAATTTAAAAAAATCCTATTAGTGTCTTTCCACCCGTTTCCAGCTAATTTGTGGAAAAACACTACATAGGATAAAGTAGAGGAGGGTTTTTGGGCCTTGCAGCGTCGTTTACGGCTGTCTGCACGGTCTCCGTGTGACTGCAGCTCGCCCTGTAGTCTGTGAGCAGCCGTAGCTTGGTTGTCTCCAGCTCAGGGTTGTTCACTGCGTCATACCGCCAAATCAATTTTCATTTTGTTTTCAAGTAGTGTAGTCTGCTGCTAATTAATTTAAAAAAATCCTATTAGTGTCTTTCCACCCGTCTCCAGCTAATTTGTGGAAAAACACTACATAGGATAAAGTAGAGGAGGGTTTTTGGGCCTTGCAGCGCCGTTTACGTCTGTCTGCACGGTCTCCGTGTGACTGCAGCTCTATCCGTTGTCAGTTCAGCCCCAAAAAAATAAATAAATAATAAAGTTCACCAAACACACCAGTTACACCACTTTACATTTGTGTAGGCCACATTAGCTCATATTCAAGTCTAGTCCACACTTTAGAAAATTAGTGTGTCTTATACCTGTTAGGAGGAGTTGCTCAGGAATAAGCACACAAAGCCGTTAGTACTTTTCTGCTTATCTTTATCAGTCAACCAAGATGAAGAAGGCAGTGAGTAAGGCACGTGGGCGTGGGCGTGGGCGCGGAGCAGGGAGGGGACGTGGGGATTCTGTGCCTGCTGCGGGCACCGGTGAGTCATCAGCACCCACTTTCACAAGGGAACAGTCGTTCATGCGCAGCTTTGTCGCCGAGCGCCGTACACCGCTGCTGCGTGAAGACCAAATTGAAGCCGTTGTGGGATGGATGGCAGCTAATGCATCAACTTCCATTAGTGCCACATCCTCTCAGACACAGAGCACTGGAGAGCAGCCATCTGTCTCTTCACCACCTGCAAAATTGCCCAGGCAGACAGAGATCCCAGGACAGGAGCAGTCTCTACTTCTGTTCTCTGAATCATCTCTTGGCTTGGAAACAGGGGGCCAGCCAAGCAGCATTGGAGAAATGGAAGAAGAGGCAGGGTGCAGTGATGCCCAACCGCTTTTTCTGTCTTCCTCTGAAGAGGCGGGTGGGCCAGTGGCTCCGGTCACCACCTCGCAGGCCGCATCAGCTGATGATGACACTCAGGTGCCACTTACTGGTGCGTGCTCTGCTGCTGAGACTACCCAGGAGGAGCAGTTGGGGGCAGAGGGTAGTGTAGATGATGAGGTCCTTGACCCATCTTGGCGTCAGGGACAGGAAGGTGGTGGGAGCAGCTCTGAGGAAGAGATTCCCCGTACGGCCCAAAGAGGGAGAGGGAGGGGGAAGACTGCGGATCCTGCAGCCTCCGCTTTGGCACCCGTAAGGAGCATGTCTCTTCCAAAAGTCAAAAGGGGGGCTCCCAAGACTTGCAGTGCCTGGTCCTTTTTTGACACAGTTGCAGATGACATTTGCTATGTCAGATGCAAGGTGTGTCATCAAAAAATCAAAAGAGGTCAAAAAGTCGCCAACCTCAATACCTCCAACATGTGGAAACATGTGCGCAACAGGCACCCGGCGGAGTTAGACAAACACACTGAAGAGCTAGGCCAACCAACAGCGGCAGCTACCACCTCTTCAGCTCGTGTTGCCTCTTCCTCTAGCTCACACGCAGCTGGTTCGGCTTCCTCCCAGGATCGCCGTGGAAGAACCTCTGGCCCTGTTGTCCAGAGACCCGCTGTCATTCCACCCGCAGCACCACTTTCCCAGTCATCCACACACTCCCAGCCCAGTCTACAGCCATCGGTAGTACAGGCATGGGAGAAAAGGCGGCCTTTCTCGTCAAACCACCCACGAGCACAGGCTCTGACTGCAGGCATTGCCAAACTTCTGTCACTGGAAATGCTGTCATTCAGGCTGGTGGAGACTGACAGCTTCCGTGACTTGATGTCATTGGCAGTCCCACAGTACAATGTGCCCAGCCGCTTTTACTTCAGCAGGCAAGCCGTCCCTGCCCTGCACAAGCATGTGGAGGGACACATAAAACACGCGCTACTGAACGCCGTCAGTAGCAAGGTCCACCTCACCACCGATGCGTGGACCAGTCAACATGGACAGGGGCGATACCTTTCCCTCACTGCCCATTGGGTTAATGTAGTTGAGCCGGGTACAGACCGTGCGAGTGGCGCAGGACGTGTCCTGCCCACTCCAAGGATTGCAGGAATCCATTCTGTACGCATTGACTCCTCCTCTTACACCAGTTCCTCAGAATCATCGCTGCAGGAGCCGTCACAGTCCACCTCCACATGGACCCGTGATGAACGTGTACCTGTTACGACCGACATGAGCACAGCCGTGGCCAAACGTCAACAGGCCGTCTTGAAATTAATTTTTTTGGGGAATCGTAGCCACACAGCGCAGGAGCTCTGGAATGCCATCAAGCAGGAGAGCGATGTGTGGTTTGAGCCAGCGAATCTCCAGCCAGGCATGGTAGTGTGTGATAATGGCCGAAATCTGGTGGCAGCCCTGGGCCTCGGCAACCTCACTCACATCCCATGTCTGGCACATGTGCTCAATTTGGTCGTGCAGAGTTTTTTGAGGGACTATCCGGATCTTGATGCACTGCTGCACAAGGTCCGCCTAGAGTGTGCTCACTTGCGGCGTTCCAGCACGGCAAAAGCGCGCATTGCGGCTCTGCAGCGCCGACACCGCCTGCCGGAACATCGCATCATATGTGACCTACCTACCAGGTGGAATTCCACGTTACATATGTTGGAGCGGTTGTGTGAGCAGCAGCAAGCTGTAATGGAGTACCAGCTGTATCAGGCGCAAAAAAGTCGCAGTCAGCGCCGTACAGACTTCACAACCACAGAGTGGGCCACTATGAAGGATGTCTGCCAGGTTTTGCGTCCCTTTGATTATTCCACGCGGATGGCGAGTGCAGATGATGCACTAGTCAGCATGACTGTCCCCCTTATCTGCCTGCTTGAAAAATCACTGCAAGCGCTAAGGGATGATGTTGTGGAAGAGGTGGAGGATGAGGATTCACCACTTCCATCATCTTCTGGACAGTCAGCGCCACGTGGTTCCTCACAAACGCGTAGGCAGGGGACAGTTTGTGAGGAGGATGAGGAGGAGTCAATGGAGGAGGAAGACATCCGTCCAGAGGAGGGAGTTACACAATTGTCCAGTACTCAGTGTGTACAGCGAGGGTGGGGTGATGACGAGCGGGCAGAGATCACGCCTCCAGCTGGGGACAGCGTTTCTTGGGCAGTTGGCAGACTGCAGCACATGGTGGATTACATGCTGCAGTGCCTGAGAAACGACCGCTGCATCGACCACATTCTCAACATGTCTGATTATTGGGTGTTCACCCTCCTCGATCCTCGCTACCGGGACAACGTAGAAAGCCTCATCACACCGTTGAACCGGGAGCGAAAAATGCGGGAGTACCAAGACACACTGGTCAGTTCCATCATCTTCTCCATTCCAACTGAGAGAAGTGCTGCTACTGCATTCCAAAGCAGCTCAGTGCGTCCAGGCAGTGGTGGAGGCTCTGCACAAAGAGGGAGCAGAAGCAGTGCCTCTGCCCAAGGCAAGACCAGTATGGCCCAACTGTGGCACAGTTTTGTGTGCCCCCCACAAAAGTCTACACCATCACAGACGGCTCCAGTCAGCAGGAGGCAACGGTTCCGTCAGATGGTGACAGACTACATGTCTTGCCCTCTTGCTGTACTCCCAGACGGCTCTTCCCCTTTCAAGTTTTGGGTCTCAAAGCTGGATACATGGCCAGAGCTAAGCCAGTATGCATTGGAGGTGCTGTCTTGCCCTGCGGCCAGTGTATTATCGGAACGTGTCTTTAGTGCTGCAGGTGGTGTACTAACTGACCGTCGCATGCGACTATCCTCCGATAACGTTGACCGGCTTACTTTCCTGAAAATGAACAAGGCCTGGATCTCGCAGGAATTTGCCACTCCTCCTCCTGATTAAATAATTAGGTCACTGTATACGTTATCCAGGTCTCCTGTTGTGTTCATCTTTCTACCACCTGAACTTAAATTCCTGGGCTCCAACACCGCCAGTTGAGGCTCAGACGTGCCGTCTGCACAGTCAAAACATACGACCCAGTGTTATTGGGTTTCAGTAACGTCAGCTGATCCCCAGCTGTGTAGCCGGCAATGTGTCATGCGACCGCCACGCTGACACAACAACTGAAATGTAAGGGAATCTGTCCCCCCCCCCCCCCAAGGCGTTTGTTACTGAAAGAGCCACCTTGTGCAGCAGTAATGCTGCACAAGGAAAAAGGTAGCTATTTTGGTTTTGCTCCTTGCACACGCAAAACTTAACACTTATAAAATGTGTCCACTGATACCGTAAAACCGTCCCGGAGGTGGGACTTTCCTTCGTAATATGACGCAGCACAGCCGTCATTCCTACCCCCCGGCGCCGCGCCCCGGCTCCTCAGCGTTGTTTGATTCCGTCCCGGAGCCTGCGCTGTTATGTTATCCCGTGGCCAGGCACACTTAGCGCTGCCCGTCTTCTGGCATCATTTGGTGTCAGGCTGGCTGCGCCTGTGCGGCCACGCTGGCCGAGAGCCCGCCTCGCAGTGTCTTCTGATTTAATCCCACTGGGGGCCTGGGATCTATGGACATGCGCAGTGCATATCTGAACCTCCACCTCTCACTCATCTCCCTATGGCTTCTTCAGACTGTTCGGTGTCAGCTGGTCCCTAATAGCATGCCACGGCCGTGACACCGCACAGTCTGAAAAAGAAGCCGTAGGGAGGGGAGTGAGAGGCGAGGATATGCACTGCGCATGGCCATGGATCCCAGGCCCCCAGTGGGATTACATCAGAAGACACTGCGAGGCGGGCTCTCGGCCAGCGCGGCCGCACAGGCGCAGCCAGCCTGACACCAAATGATGTCAGAAGATGGGCAGCGCTAAGTGTGCCTGGCCACGGGATAACATAACAGCGCAGGCTCCGGGACGGAATCAAACAACGCTGAGGAGCCGGGGCACGGCGGCGGGGGGGTAGTAATGATGGCTGTGCTGCGTCATATTACGAAGGAAAGTCCCACCTCCGGGACGGTTTCACGGCTTCAGGGGACACATTTTATAAGTGTTTAGTTCTGTGTTTGCAAGGAGCATGATGAAAAGAGCCACCTTTTCCTTTTGCATCTTTTGTGCTGCACAAGCTGGCTCTTTCAGCTACAAACGCCTTGGGGGGGGGTTAAAGGTTCCCTTTCGACTTTCTCAGGCTTCGGCCTACATTGTGTTCCTCTGCTTTTCCACCTGCCCCTGGGCTCCAACACCGCTAGTTGCCGTCCAGAAGTGCTGTACGCACAGTCAACAGTCGCTCCTCTGTTATTGGGGTTCAGTAACGTCAGCTGTTCCCCTGCTGTGTGTGTGGCAATCCCTCCTACCTCCTCCAACCTCCTCCTCCACCTGTCCCTGGGCTCCAACACCGCCAGTTGCCGTCCAGAAGTGCTGTACGCACAGTCAACAGTCCCTCCTCTGTTATTGGGGTTCAGTAACGTCAGCTGTTCCCCTGCTGTGTGTGTGGCAATCCCTCCTACCTCCTCCAACCTCCTCCTCCTCCACCTGTCCCTGGGCTCCAACACCGCCAGTTGCCGTCCAGAAGTGCTGTACGCACAGTCAACAGTCCCTCCTCTGTTATTGGGGTTCAGTAACGTCAGCTGTTCCCCTGCTGTGTGTGTGGCAATCCCTCCTACCTCCTCCAACCTCCTCCTCCTCCACCTGTCCCTGGGCTCCAACACCGCCAGTTGCCGTCCAGAAGTGCTGTACGCACAGTCAACAGTCCCTCCTCTGTTATTGGGGTTCAGTAACGTCAGCTGTTCCCCTGCTGTGTGTGTGGCAATCCC
This sequence comes from Ranitomeya variabilis, assembly GCF_051348905.1. Lineage (NCBI taxonomy): Eukaryota > Metazoa > Chordata > Amphibia > Anura > Dendrobatidae > Ranitomeya > Ranitomeya variabilis. The sequence goes on along the minus strand of NC_135233.1, from coordinate 715,847,703 downwards.
TCCTACCTCCTCCAACCTCCTCCTCCTCCACCTGTCCCTGGGCTCCAACACCGCCAGTTGCCGTCCAGAAGTGCTGTACGCACAGTCAACAGTCCCTCCTCTGTTATTGGGGTTCAGTAACGTCAGCTGTTCCCCTGCTGTGTGTGTGGCAATCCCTCCTACCTCCTCCAACCTCCTCCTCCTCCACCTGTCCCTGGGCTCCAACACCGCCAGTTGCCGTCCAGAAGTGCTGTACGCACAGTCAACAGTCCCTCCTCTGTTATTGGGGTTCAGTAACGTCAGCTGTTCCCCTGCTGTGTGTGTGGCAATCCCTCCTACCTCCTCCAACCTCCTCCTCCTCCACCTGTCCCTGGGCTCCAACACCGCCAGTTGCCGTCCAGAAGTGCTGTACGCACAGAGCCAAACACCTCGCCTATGTGTTAGTGGGGTTCAGCACCGCCAGCTGTTCCCCTGCTGTGTATACGGCAACGTGTACTGCGACCACCACGCAGGCACAACAAGTTAAATTTAAGGGAACCTGTCCCCCCCCCCCCATGCGTTTGTTACTGAAGGAGCCACCTTGTGCAGCAGTAATGATGCAAAGGGAAAAAGTGCCTCTTTTCGTGGTGCTCCTTGCATATGCTGAACCTAACACTTATGAAATGTGTCCCCTCACAGCGTTCAACCGTCCGGTAGGTGGAACTTTCCTTTGTCATGTGACGCAGCACAGCCGTCATTTTTACCCCCTTGTCGCCGTGCGCCGCCTCCTCAGCGTTGTTTGAATCTGTCCCGGAGCCTGCGCTGTTAGGTTACCCCTTGGCCATGCACACATTTTGCGCTGCCCGTCTTCTGACATCATTTGCTGTCAGGCTGGCTGCGCCTGTGCGGGTGCGCTGTCCGAGATTCAGCCTCGCGGTGTCGTCTAATGTAATCCCACCGCGGGCCTGGGATCCGTGTCCATGCGCAGTGCATATCCTCGCCTCTCACTCCCCTCCCTACGGCTTCTAAAGACTGTTCGGTGTCAGCTGGTCCCTAATAGCATGCCACGGCCGTGACACCGCACAGTCTTAAGAAGCCGTAGGGAGGGGAGTGAGAGGCGAGGATATGCACTGCGCATGGACACGGATCCCAGGCCCGCGGTGGGATTACATTAGACGACACCGCGAGGCTGAATCTCGGACAGCGCACCCGCACAGGCGCAGCCAGCCTGACAGCAAATGATGTCAGAAGACGGGCAGCGCAAAATGTGTGCATGGCCAAGGGGTAACCTAACAGCGCAGGCTCCGGGACAGATTCAAACAACGCTGAGGAGGCGGCGCACGGCGACAAGGGGGTAAAAATGACGGCTGTGCTGCGTCACATGACAAAGGAAAGTTCCACCGACCGGACGGTTGAACGCTGTGAGGGGACACATTTCATAAGTGTTAGGTTCAGCATCTGCAAGGACCATAATTAAAAGAGCTAAGTTTACCTTTTCCAGCATTATTGCTGTACACGATGGCTCTTCCAGCTACAAACGCCTGGGGGGGGGGTTAAAGGTTTCCTTTCAACTTGCTCCAGTGCAGGCTTCGGCCTACACTCCGCTCCCCCTGCTCCTCCTGCTGACCCTGGGCTCTAACACCCCCAGTTGGGGCCCAGATGTGCTAGCTGCACAGAGAAAAACACCTCGCCAATGTGTCATTGGGGTTCAGTAACGCCAGCTGTTCCCCTGCTGTGTAGCCGGCAACGTGTCCTGCAAAAGCCACGCAGACACAACAGACCCAAAGCTGCCGCCAGTGCAGGCTTCGGCCTACACTCCCCTCCCCCTGCTCCTCCTCCTCCTGCTCCTCCTCCTGCTGTCCCTGGGCTCTAACACACCGCCAGTTGGGGCCCAGATGTGCTAGCTGCACAGAGAAAAACACCAGCCAATGTGTCAGTGGGGTCCAGCACCGCCAGCTGTTCCCCTGCTGTGCAGCCGGCAACGTGTCCTGCAAAAGCCACGCAGACACAAGAACTGAAATTGAAGGGAACCTGTCCCCCCTCCCCCAGGCGTTTTTACGTTATCCAGCCACCTTGTACAGCGGTAATGCTGCATGTGTGCAAGGTGGCTCAGAAACGTATTCTCCTCGCACATGTGGAACTGAAAACACGTCTGAAATGTGTCCTCTGTGTGACCATTTAACCGTCCCGGTGGTGTGACTTTCCTTTGTAATGACACGCTGCAACCCCCTTGGTAGCGCTGCCCGTCTTCTGGCATCATTGTTTGGCTGGCTGCGCCTCTGCGGCCGCCCTGACCCACACAACGCCCCTCGGTGTCTTATTTTTTGGGACTGCGAGGGTGTGATTCATGGGCAGGATCAGTGCATCAGTTCGCCTGTCCCTCCTCTCCTTCCGCCTTCTTCGGACTGTGCGGCTTCATGGCCGTGGCATGCGATAAGGGATCAGATGACGCCGCACAGTCTGAAGCGGGTGTAAGGACCCGAGTGTGAGAGGCCAACATATGTGCTGCGCCAGGCCCTGAATCCCAGCCCCGCAGTGTTTTAACAATGTTAAGACACTGCGGGGCTGGGATTCATGGTCATCGCGAACCGCACCGGCCGACATTACATGATGCCAGAAGATGGGCAGCGCTAACGGCGCTAGGCCAGGGGATAACACGACAGCGCAGACTCCTGTACAGCAAATAACAACGCTCGGGAGGCTGCACCCAGCACCAAGGTGGGATTCTTGACACCTGTGCTGCGTCTCATTACAAAGGGAACTCTCGCCTCCATTACACAGTTTGACTGTATAAAGGGCTGAATGTTATACGTGTTCCATTCAGCGTGTGCAAGGAGAAAAATTACAAGAGCAACCTTTGACTTGCGCAGCACTGCTGCTGCATAAGCTGTGGCTCTTCTACTTTGTAACCCCTGAGGGGGGGTTAAAGGTGAATTTTGAAATCGGTTCAATTAGGCTTCGGCCTACACTCTGCTCCACCTGCAGAGCCCGGGCTCCAACAACGCTAGTTGCTGTCCGGAAGTGCTGGCTGCACAGAGCCAAACACCTCGCCAATGTGTCAGTGGGGTCCAGCACCGCCAGCTGTTCCCCTGCTGTGTAGCCGGCAACGTGTCCTGCAAAAGCCACGCAGACACAACAGACCCAAAGCTGCCGCCAGTGCAGGCTTCGGCCTACACTCCCCTCCCCCTGCTCCTCCTCCTCCTGCTCCTCCTCCTGCTGTCCCTGGGCTCTAACACACCGCCAGTTGGGGCCCAGATGTGCTAGCTGCACAGAGAAAAACACCAGCCAATGTGTCAGTGGGGTCCAGCACCGCCAGCTGTTCCCCTGCTGTGCAGCCGGCAACGTGTCCTGCAAAAGCCACGCAGACACAAGAACTGAAATTGAAGGGAACCTGTCCCCCCTCCCCCAGGCGTTTTTACGTTATCCAGCCACCTTGTACAGCGGTAATGCTGCATGTGTGCAAGGTGGCTCAGAAACGTATTCTCCTCGCACATGTGGAACTGAAAACACGTCTGAAATGTGTCCTCTGTGTGACCATTTAACCGTCCCGGTGGTGTGACTTTCCTTTGTAATGACACGCTGCAACCCCCTTGGTAGCGCTGCCCGTCTTCTGGCATCATTGTTTGGCTGGCTGCGCCTCTGCGGCCGCCCTGACCCACACAACGCCCCTCGGTGTCTTATTTATTGGGACTGCGAGGGTGTGATTCATGGGCAGGATCAGTGCATCAGTTCGCCTGTCCCTCCTCTCCTTCCGCCTTCTTCGGACTGTGCGGCTTCATGGCCGTGGCATGCGATAAGGGATCAGATGACGCCGCACAGTCTGAAGCGGGTGTAAGGACCCGAGTGTGAGAGGCCAACATATGTGCTGCGCCAGGCCCTGAATCCCAGCCCCGCAGTGTTTTAACAATGTTAAGACACTGCGGGGCTGGGATTCATGGTCATCGCGAACCGCACCGGCCGACATTACATGATGCCAGAAGATGGGCAGCGCTAACGGCGCTAGGCCAGGGGATAACACGACAGCGCAGACTCCTGTACAGCAAATAACAACGCTCGGGAGGCTGCACCCAGCACCAAGGTGGGATTCTTGACATCTGTGCTGCGTCTCATTACAAAGGGAACTCGCGCCTCCAACACAGTTTGACTGTATAAAGGGCTAAATGTTATACGTGTTTCATTCAGCGTGTGCAAGGAGAAAAATTAAAAGAGCAACCTTTGACTTGTGCAGCACTACTGCTGCATAAGCTGTGGCTCTTCTACTTTCTAACCCCTGAGGGGGGGTTAAAGGTGACCTTTGAAATCGGTTCAAGTAGGCTTCGGCCTACACTCTGCTCCCCCTGCAGAGCCCGGGCTCCAACACCGATCGTTGCTGTCCGGAAGTGCTGGCTGCACAGAGCCAAACACCTCGCCAATGTGTCAGTGGGGTCCAGCACCGCCAGCTGTTCCCCTGCTGTGTAGCCGGCAACGTGTCCTGCAAAAGCCACGCAGACACAACAGACCCAAAGCTGCCGCCAGTGCAGGCTTCGGCCTACACTCCCCTCCCCCTGCTCCTCCTCCTCCTGCTCCTCCTCCTGCTTACCCTGGGCTCTAACAAACCGCCAGTTGGGGCCCAGATGTGCTAGCTGCACAGAGAAAAACACCTCGCCAATGTGTCAGTGGGGTCCAGCACCGCCAGCTGTTCCCCTGCTGTGCAGCCGGCATCGTGTCCTGCAAAAGCCACGCAGACACTTGCTCTTGTACCTTCTGCTCCCCATCCTGGTTCCAGTACCGTCAGCTGGTTCCGGGCAGAGCCTTTGGCTTAGGTGCCTCCCTTTGGTATCCGAGTTCCACCAACGTCAGGTGGTCCTTGGTAGTGCTTTCAGGCACGGGTACCTCCTGCTTAGTAACCGGGTTCCAGTAACGTCAGCTGGTCCTCGGTAGTTCCATTGGCTCTTGGACCTTCGGCTACCCATCCGGGTTCCAGCACCGTCAGCTGGTTCTCGGCAGTGTCTTTTGCTCTTGTACCTTCTGCTCCCCATCCTGGTTCCAGTACCGTCAGCTGGTTCCGGGCAGAGCCTTTGGCTTAGGTGCCTCCCTCTGGGTATCCGAGTTCCACCAACGTCAGGTGGTCCTTGGTAGTGCTTTCAGCACAGGTACCTCCTGCTTAGTAACCGGGTTCCAGTAACGTCAGCTGGTCCTCGGTAGTTCCATTGGCTCTTGGACCTTCGGGTAGCCATCCGAGTTCCAGTTCCATCAGCTGGTTCTCGGCATTTTCTCAGCCTTCTTGTACCTTCTGCTACATTTCCAAGTTCAAGAGACTAAACACAATGACCCAGAAGACCACCCCTAAGATGACGACGACACCAGAGACGACAACCACCGTGATGACGACGACCCTGGAGACGATGACCCCGAAGACCACCCCGATGACGACGACCCCGGAGACGACGACCCTGAAGACCACCCCGATGACGACGACCCCGGAGACGACGACCCTGGAGACGACGACGACCTGGAAGACCGAGAAGCAGAAGAACAAGAGGCTGCAGAACAAAGAGCAGAAGGACATTAAGCATAACACAAAATATCAGAGCAAAAAATATTATGTAAATTATAAGCAGAAGAAGACTAAGCAGTGTATGGGGGTGAGTCAGTTCCTCCTCGTGGTGCCCCTGGATAAAGCCTGATGCTGCAGGCCAAACTGAACGCGGACAAATGTAACTGTTTTGTGACAGGCAGAACGGAAGGTGTAATCTTCAAACTTTTATAGATAACAACTACGGGAATGCCTGTCACAAATAAGAATATGATGAAGAAGTTGAATATGATGAAGATAATAGTAAAATAAAAAGAATATGAACAATGTAACCCAAAAAATAATAGGTAGAAGATGAAGAAGAAGATGAATAAGGTGAAGAAGTTGATGTCAAAGAAGCTGATGATGAGGATAATTAAGAAGAAAGCGTGGGAGAAGTAAAAAAGAAGGTGAAGGGCGTGGAAGTAGTGAAACATCAATATCTGACATAAAAAAAAAAAAAAAAAACATAGTCAAATTCTTTCTAACGCCGAACTTCATAAAAAAAAATAAAAAATCCTGCTATTCTATTACATTGGGCTAAACCTCTGTCCCTTTAATATCTCCGCCACGTCCCCCAATACATCCTACAATATTCTTAGTTGTTTTCCTTCATGTAGAATGAACCTACAAGTGTATAAAGGGTTTATTTTAATTCCGATATTTTCGTCCCATTGACTTGCATTGGGATCGGGTATCGGTATCGGATTGGATTCCGATACTGTGACGGTATCGGCCGATACTTTCCGATACCGATACTTTCCGATATCGGAAAGTATCGCTCAACACTATTGATGACTTAAAGGGGTTGTATAGCTCAAATTGATAAGTCTGCAGTCACTCTGTGTGACTGCAGACTTATGAATCCCCCCCCCCCAGCACATCCTGTGTGCTGCGTGGATTTGTCAGTTTCTGAGTTGGGCCTGGAAGGTATATATGAGTTATACTTACTCCTTGCCCAGTGGGCACTGCCTTGCTCTCCATATGCTAGTATGGAGCGAGGCTGTGCCCTCTAGTTGGCCAGGTCCACTGGTCGGCTGCGCCCACTGGTCAGGAGTATGTATAACTCATACATACCCTCCGGGCCCTGGTCAGAAACTGGCAAATTCCTGTAGCGTACTGAGCGTGCGCTGGGGGATTCATAAGTCCGTAGTCACATAGAGAGAATGTGCAGACTTATTGATTTGGACTGGACAATCCCTTTAAGGCCCCCATCGAGGCAACATAAAAAGTTGGCCAAACCTGCCAGTAGGATCGCTTGATCACTTAATATAAAAGGGGTCCTTTCCCCCAACAGATGTCAAGGAGATAAGAATTGGGTGTTCTGAATTTATACACCCAATTCTTTATGTTATCTCCATACACGCTGGCATACTTGCTACGTTTTTTTGCCAAAGGAAAATGGTTCAGGACATGCCAGAGATTTTTTTCGGTCTTGAAGACTATTTTTCTGGTGTCTTACAATAAGCTTTTTCCGTGTTTTCGCCAGTGGATTTTTTTGGGGATATTTTGATATACAATATTGGGCAGCTTCCAAGCAAAAGCTGTCTGAAGCATTAGATTAGTTGGTAGTTTTAACTCTTTCCTTTGTAGAGTGCCAACCTTGGAGCAAACACTACTTGGAAGTATGGTCACGTTTAGAGCTCATGTGCAAGTACTTGTTGGGCTTTGTTCTCACAATGAGCTTTTGGTGAGTTTTTGATGACACAGATTTTCTGCATCTACTGTATTTAGAATATTGGGTCACTTGCGTTTTTCTTTGTGTTTTTTCAGTGCAAAAATACACAGCACCAAAACTCATCATTGACACACAGCCTTAGAGGGTAGGTATGCAATGATTGTATTTACTGTGGATAATTCCACAGCGAAAGGGACACAGAATCCACTAGAAAATAGTCATGCAAATTAGGATTATTTTGTAGACGGCAAATTCCAACAGCTAATCTGTCTTCAAAAAAAGTACAAAAAAACAAGAAATCTGACTGATTTTACAGGTTTCATGATGAGGCTTTTCTAATCCTCCAGCCAGTTCTCGTCAAATCTTGTGCACAAGGGAGCCAGCGACTGGCTGCAGTGGTTATGTGTCTACATGGCACATCATCAAAAGGGACCCGTACTCCAAGACTCGAGAAGGCAGAACTAGGAAAGTTTTCCCAAGTAGGCACACAAAAAAAAATCAGGACCGTGAGTACGTTTTATTTATTTGAGACATTTTTATGAACCTGTAGATTTAACTGTCAAATCCGCAGAGTTAAAGAAGCGCTCCTCCCATCAAAGTTTTTATCCTCTGCTCATGCTGAAAGGGAGCTGAACCTTGTGTTGTTTCTTCAGCAGACGCTCCTTGCAGCAATATGACTGTGTGAATTCTTATGTTTTGTTTTCCTCTTAGGCCATGTTTACTTTTGCTAACTCTATACTGGTTTATGCAGTACATTTAATAAACCAGTGGAAGATTTAAAGAGTGCTTACAATTGCTCATTTTGCTTTTCTACCCAGCTAATTCTTCTATTTTCTCAGCGCTATGAAGAAACAGGAAATCTCTAGCCCCTGCAAAAATCATTCCCCTCATCACCTCCTGACCCAGCTGCTCCCTTTTCCCCCCTGCCAGGGACTTTTGCAGTGACTCATGAGTCATACAGGAACAATTGACCTCCTGGTTCTACATAGAGCTGAGAAGGATTCAGCTAGTCAGATTTAAATCACGTGATGTCACAGACCTAATGGAGAAAAGAAGAATTAACTGGGTAGGAGAAAATTAGCACTCATAATTACACAGTGCCATATAATATGATGATTGCAGTACATTAAGAGGATACACATTTTGATGGGAGTGATTCTTTAATAATCCATAGCAGGAACTGACATGCTGCAGATTTAAAAACCCACAACCAGATTCAATTTCCCTGTGGAAAATGTAATTTTCTTAAAGTAAAAAGGTTAGGGGACCAAATACAATGTCGTGTGAGCTGACAGCCTATCCCATCTTCAGGCCATAGATAATAGGTATTGATTGATTTTCCCATAAATGTATTCTCCATTGCACATGGTGTTCCAGAAATACATGTCATGCTGCTTCCCCCTAGTGGCTGAATTGCTGGAATTACAGGATTTCCTCAAGTTCAAGACTTTTACCTAATTGCTTTCAGAACACTGTTCTACCTTTATAAAAGGCAGCATTCTGATAAAAACATATAGGCGACAGCAAAATGTGAAAAACAATACAATTATTATTATTATTTAAAAAAAAAGTTCCACGAAATGTTGATTCATCTGCTTCTGTGGATTATTGAGATTTTTGAACTACAGCTTTGCTCTAGTGCAAGGTTGGGGAACTTTTTTTCTGCCAAAGGCCATTTGGGTATTCATAATATAATTTGTGGACCATACGAAATTTTCATGTGGAAATCTGCTATATAATTGTCTAAGGGTCACTTCCGTCTTTCTGTCTGTCCTTCTGTCTTTCTGTCTGTCTTTCTGTCTGTCACGGATATTCATTGGTTGCGGCCTCTGTCTGTCATTGAAATCCAAGTCGCTGATTGGTCGCGGCAAAACGGCCACGACCAATCAGCGACGGGCAAAGTCCGGCGGCAAATGGCCGCTCCTTCCTCCCGGCAGTCAGTGCCCGCTCCATAATCCCCTCCAGTCAGCGCTCACACAGGGTTAATGGCAGCAGTAACGGCCCGCGTTATGCCGCGGTGTTATGCACTCCGTTACCGCTGCTATTAACCCTGTCTGACCAACTTTTGACTATTGATGCTGCCTATGCGGCATCAATAGTTAAAAGATCTAATGTTAAAAATAATAATAATAAAAAAAATCGTTATATACTCACCGTCCGTCGGCCCCTCGGATCCAGAACCGGCCTTTCCCGCTCCTCGCGACGCTCGGTGACTGCTCCATGCATTGCGGTCTCGCGAGATGATGACGTAGCGTTCTCGCGAGACCGCTACGTCATCATCTCGCGAGACCGCAATGCACTCTTGGGATCGGAGCGTGCGAGGAGCATCGGTAAACGCCTCGCTTGGATCCGGGGCCAACGGAAGGTGAGTATATAACTATTTTTTATTTTAATTCATTTTTTTTAACAGGGATATGATGCCCACATTGCTATATACTACGTGGGCTGTGCAATATGCTACGTGGGCTGTGCAATATAATACGTGGGCTGTGCAATATAATACGTGGGCTGTGCAATATAATACGTGGGCTGTGCAATGTACTGCGTGGGCTGTGCAATATACTACGTGGGCTGTGCAATATACTACGCTGTGTTATATACTGCGTGCGTGGGCTGTTATATACGTGAGCTGTGTTATATGCTATGTGGGCTGTTATACACTCTGTGGGCTGTGCTATATACTCCGTGGGCTGTGTTATATACTACGTGGCTGTGCTATATACTCTGTGGGCTGTGCTATATACCCTGTGGGCTGTGCTATATACTACGCGGCTGTGCTATATACTAAATGGCTGTGCAATATACTACGTGGCTGTGCAATATACTACGTGGCTGTGCAATATACTACGTGGCTGTGCTATTTACTACGTGGGCTGTTATATACTATATGGCCGGCCTCGAACAATCAGCGACAGGCGCCGTCCAGCCACGAATTGGCGCGGGATTTGAACCACGCTTCGCTAATTGGACGCGGCCGGCCGAATCCTGTGTATTCAATGTATTATTCTAAAATCTTCATAAATAAACTACATACATATTCTAGAATACCCGATGCATTAGAATCGGGCTACCATCTAGTGTATCTATATTTGGTCCAACATTTTATTAACCCACCCCTAATGTGATGGCGGGAGCCGCTTCTCTTTGGTGAGGTGTGTAATGTTAGGTAGTATTGATGATGTTGCTACTTGCAACTACTTTTTCACAGATATATATATATTTTTTGGATTCATATATAAGAAAAGAAAGAAAAATTGGAGGTAGCACACCGTTTGTTGTAAAAAGGAGCTATTTAATCAGCCCAGAAAGATTAAACAGCTCCTTTTCACTACAAACGGTGTGCTGCCTTCAATTTTTCTTTTTTATAATTGAGGTTTGGTATTTGCCTGGGGGGCTCTGCACCCGGACTTTTTCTTTGTGCTACTCTAATTCTCTTTTTTTCTATATATTACTCAAAAATATAAAGGGAACACTTAAACAACAGAATATAACTCCAAGTAAATCAAACTTCTGTGAAATCAAACTGTCCACTTAAGAAGCAACACTGTTTGACAATCAATTTCACATGCTGTTGTGCAAATGGAATAGACAACGGATGTAAATTATTGGCAATTATCAAGACACCCTCAATAGCAGAGTGGTTCTGCAGGTGGGGACCACAGACCACATCTCTGTACCAATGCTTTCTGGCTGATGTTTTGGTCACTTTTGAATGTTGGTTGTGCTTTCACACTCGTGGTAGCATGAGATGGACTCTACAACCCACCCAAGTGGCTCAGGTAGTGCAGCTCATCCAGGATGGCACATTAATGTGAGCTGTGGCAAGAAGGTTTGCTGTGTCTGTCAGCGTAGTGTCCAGAGGCTGGAGGCGCTACCAGGAGACAGGCCAGTACACCAGGAGACGTGGAGGGGGCTGTAGGAGGGCAACAATCCAGCAGCAGGACCGCTACCTCAGCTTTTCTGCAAGAAGGAACAGGAGGAGCACTGCCAGAGCCCTGCAAAATGACCTCCAGCAGGCCACAAATGTGCATGTGTCTGCACAAAAGGATAGAAACCGACTCCATGAGGAAGGTCTGAGTGCCCAACGTCCACAGATGGGGGTTGTGCTCACAGCCCAACACTGTGCAGGACGCTTGGCATTTGCCACAAAACACCAGGATTGGCAAATTCACCACTGGCGCCCTGTGCTGTTCACAGATGAAAGCAGGTTCACACTGAGCACATGTGACAGACGTGACAGAGTCTGTAGTCGATGTGGAGAGCAATCTGCTGCCTGCAACATCCTTCAGCATGATTGGTTTGGCAGTGGGTCAGTAATGGTGTGGGGTGGCATTTCTTTGGAAGGACGCACAGCCCTCCATGTGCTCGCCAGAGGTAGCCTGACTGCCATTAGGTACCGAGATGAGATCCTCAGACCCCTTGTGAGACCATATACTAGTGCGGTTGGCCCTGGGTTCCTCCTAATGCAGGGCAATGCCAGACCTCATGTGGCTGGAGTGTGTCAGCAGTTCCTGCAAGATGAAGGCATTGAAGCTATGGACTGGCCCGCCCGTTCCCCAGACCTGAATCCGATTGAACACATCTGGGACATCATGTCTAGCACCATCCACCAACGTCACGTTGCACCACAGACTGTCCATGAGTTGGCGGATGATTTAGTCCAGGACTGGGAGGAGATCACTCAGGAGACCATCCGTCTCCACATCAGCATCATGCCCAGGCATTGTAAGGAGGTTATACAGGCACGTGGAGGCCACACACACTACTGAGCATCTTTTCCTTGTCATGAGGCATTTCCACTGAAGTTGGATCAGCCTGTAAATTGATTTTCCACTTTGATTTTGAGCATTGTTCCAAATCCAGACCTCCATGGGATATTAGGTGTGATTTCTGTTGATCATTTTTAGGTTTTATTGTTCTGAACACATTCCGCTGTGTAATGAATAAAAATTTACAACTGGAATAATTCATTCAGAGATATCTAGGATGTGGGATTTTAGTGTTCCTTTTATTTTTTTGAGCAGCGTGTATGTATATATATATATATATATATATATATATATATATATATATATATATATATATATATATATATATATATATATATATAATTTTTTTTTTTTCACACTACAGGTCTCCCCTAAGTGGGAAATTAGTCACTACTCACAGTAAATTTACAGAACAGTGAGCAATGGGAGGTCACAGTGGTGTAAAAAAGTGTTTGCCCCCTTCCTGATTTCTTATTCTTTTGCACTGAAATGTTTCAGATCACCAAACACATTTAAATATTAGACAAAGATAACACAAATAATGTTTGGTCCTTATATTTATGTGCATTTTTGAATGAGTTCTTAAAATGGTTCTTAAAGGGGATATCCACTAAATTAACATTGAGGACCTATCCTTAGGGCAGATACAAACGAGCGTATTTGCTGTCCAAGTGCGAAATGGCAAAACATCAGATCTTGCTCAGACCAATATTAGTCTAATTGGGCAGTGCATATGTCAGATTTTTTATGATATTCGGGCATGCGAGTCTGTGGGAAACATTGGACTGCTCTCAGATGACATCTAAGTGCAGTCAGATTTCTGTGCCTTCACAGAGTGGAGCAATGTTTTTCTCCAACTTCTTACCTGAGAGATTCAGACAACACTAGCGAGTACCAGAAGTGGGGCAAGCATCTATCAGACATGTATGGCACAGCACGTGGACATACCATAATTGCATAACATTCGAATAATACTTTATAAATACATTTGTATGGCAGAGTACTGTTAATATAAAGTGTAACAATATCTGCTTTAGCTTGTTTTTCCTAGCAGTTCCCAGTGGCATATTCGTCTTCTTCAGACCAGGTTCACCTTGTGTTTAGCCGTGCCATTCAGACTGAGCCCCTGACGAAGCCATTGATCATGATGAAGCAAACATCCATCTTTTTAGCAGGGCACCATAGTGTAATGTAGCAGGATGATTTCTTTGTGGAGCAATTCATAAAATAAAAATGGATAATTATCTGGAGGATCTGTATACCCTACGGCTATGTAAATTCCATAAGCTACAAGATAGAACAGGACATGTTCAGGGATGGTTACATCATATACAGTCTTAGACCAATGCACTTAGCTTTGCAACCACAAATTGATTAGTTTCAGCGTTTTTTACAACACACTGGACAAACCGAGGAAAACTTTCCAGTAAAGAAAAACGAGACTTCGGCCACTAGAGTGCGCTACATATTTAAGAATCACAATTTGTCGGGTTTTTTTTTAGATAGACTGGAGTTTAACAACATTAGACGGTAAATACTGACCCTTGTAGAAAAAGGACAAAACTCATAATATCATTCATTTTGTCCAAGAAGTCCCAGCAGTATGTTTAAAGGGATTTTGTCACTATGTTTTTTTCTACCCAATCTAAGAGGACCATAATGTAGGGCAGGGGTGTCAAACTGCATTCCTCAAGGGCTGCAAATCCACCATACGGTCCCAGATAGGGGCAAACTTTGTAAAGTATCTTTTTAGGGGACAGTAGCTTGTTCATCCCCATTCAATCCAGTGTAAAACAGAGAGGGGAGGCATGTAGGCGGGAGGCCCCAACTGCAGTGTCAGTGAAAAGGTGGAAGGCAATATATTGACCAATTCAGAACAACACCAACTGATGCTGGTGACTACAGTGCAAGTAAATTACGGTACTTTAGTACGGTGTTACATACTATATGCTATAATTCTCGGGAAGCTTTAAATTGCTGCTTAAAGGGAACCTGTCATGTAAAATGACCCTGTTATCCCTCAGATATGGGGTAAATCTGCAGGTTAATAGCATTCAGACACTGTGTGGTGCGCGCACCGAGAGTCCTGCTGTCGGTGCGGGTGCCAGTGGAGCCGGCACCACCCTGTGACTGAAAGAACGAGACTATGGGGAAATAAGGTTCATTTCTCCCAGCAGCGAGGCTCTCAGTGCGGGTACTGCACGGTGTCAGAACGCAATTATCCTGCAGATGAATCCAATATCTGCAGGTTAATAGCGCGCTTTTACATAACAGGTTCACTTTAAAGGGAATCTGTCTTTTGATATTTAATCCGAGAACAGCATCATGTAGGGGGAAAGAATCTGATTACAGCAATGTCACTTACTGAGCTGATTTGCTGTTTCTGTACAATCAGCGTTTTATCAGCAGGAGATTAATATGCAGGACAACTACTGACTGGCAGCTGTCGGTCACTATACATTGTATTCAGGGTCTCTTCATGCTGCCGTTAGATTACATAGCAAAAACCTGCAGAAAAATTTCCTTTAAAGGGTCTCTTAAAGGGAACCTGTCACCAGAAATAACGCTGTTATCCTGCAAATATTCGGTTAATCTGAAGGTTAACAACATTATGATGCTGTCCGGTGCCTGCACGGATCCAAATGCAGCGGTGAGAAAATGATGTTTAGTCTCCCTGCCAGTATTGGGTATTTAGTCACAGGGGCGGTGCCAGTTCAGTCACCGCTCTGTGTATAAAGAGTGGTCGCTGTAACCGCGCTCCCGACCCTGACTGACAGCAGAACCCTATGTAGAGTCAGTCAGGGCCGGGGTTACAGTGGTGACTGAACCAGCGCTGCCCGCTCCTACGACTGAATGACGAATGCTGGAGGGCAGAATAAAGATCATATTCTCTCCGCTGCATTTGGCTGTGTGCAGGCACCGGACAGCATTATAATGCTGTTAACCTGCAGATTAACCCCATATCTGTATGTTAACAGTGCTATTTCTGGTGAAAGGTTCCCTTTAAAAAAACCAATGCATCCTCATCATATCGGTTCCTGCCATTCCTTTTCTAACACTACCCACCTCCCTCACTAGTTTATTATTATGAATAAGAGCCTGGTGGCATGACTGCAGACTCGTATATTTTTCTTTGAAATGCTAAGTTGTTTCAAGGAAAGATCCTGCTGGAGACCATAGAGAAGTGTCTGGAGTAACACCCAGCCAGCATTTCCCAGTACTTGTCTAGGTGGTTGACAGGTGTCATCTGCTCCGGCACTGGGAGAAGCCATGACACCCAGAGCATGCCCTATTCTAATCTGTTTTGCGGATCAAAATCGGCCATTAAATCCTAGGGGGATCCATATAAAACAGAAGAAAAACGGAAGACATACTTTTAAATTCAATGTTTCAATTTATCCTGCAAAATCAACAAATTGCTGTTAGATAAAAAGCAATCAAAAAGTTATATGTACCCCCTAATAGTACCAATAAAAACAAGAGTTTGCACCACCCAAAAAAATAATCAGTCAAAAAATAAAATATTTATAGGTTTCAAAATATGGCGACACACTGCCTCAACTAGTATCCTCAACACCATCTCTTGATAGACAGCGGCCACTTTAGAGTGCTGCCTGATTGAATGCACATGTGAACTGACAACGCTGGAGTGCGCTCTCTTCCCCCTCTCCTGTCTGCACCGGCCTCCCGCTGCTGTGTGATCCTGTGTGCAGCATTAGGGCGCTGCAGACAGGAGAGAGAAGGAAGAGATCGCGCCCGCAATGGTAATTCAAGCAGCACTCAAAATTCAGTGCTGTCAATCAACATAAGGTGAGGAGGATGACAACAACATGGTGCTCCGAGTCCATGGCCACGCTAAAATTGCACCGAGCACCCCTCTCTTACTAGTGTAATGCAAAGGGTTATTTTTTTTATATATAAACCTTAAGAAGTGAAATCTATACAACAGATGTTTTTTTTTATAGGGGCTAAATCGCCTATATGAATTTACAATTGGTTATATTAATCTCTGGGGATGACAGTCTCCCTATAATGTGTTTGATGATATGGTTCCATACAAATAAGAAGGACCAACAAGAGCACGGGATAAAAGTGTTCAGGGCTCGGACTTAGGACCTCTGCTCCACACACAGCCATTTTCATTTCATCAAGTATTTTCATTCAATTATCAGATGTCTCACAGTCCACTGCTCATTCCCTGATAATTAAGATCCACATCAGACTAAGCAACAGTACGTCTGCATCCTGCATGGCTGGTCGCCATCATAAACTAAACAAAATAATAAGCTTTCGCCCCAAATCCAGACCTTTCTGTAGCGCATGTAATGATATTTAATAAACTGAACTGGAAATGTACACCGTCTGGGAGCAGCATGTTCCCATTTTACAGCGGACACATTTATCTTTGATACATCAGCCCAGTAGTATCGCTGAATTTATTCTCCAAATTAAAATATGGCTGGAACCAGGGCAGGATCACCACTGATGGAGCTTCTGCTCTAGGCCTCTGCTGTGGCTTGGATCTTTAGGTACATCACAGCGGACAAGATCAGGGAAGGAGACACAAGAGCTCGTACGTTGCTATACTAAGGAAATCCTGAAAGCATAATCTGTTTTGGGCCATGAGCACTGGAGTTTGGGAAACACTGGGCTATAGGTTAAACTTAGTGGACTTACATCTACCTTCCACCAGTTTGGGATACGAGTTACTAGACTTCAAGTGGTTGATGTTATGTGAGATTGTGCAAAGTGGTAGATTTAATTTCAATATTATCAATAAGCGTTTCGGGCTAGCAAATCGCTATATACATTCTTTAAAAAGCTTTTTCTTTTTGGGGACACTTTTCAAGATGACAATTGCCCTGACATACTAAACGGATTCTCTAAGATCTAAAAATGGTCTCCACCACCATTTGCCTCACTGATACAGCAAATCACTCATGAACTTGAATTTCACTTCTAAAACCAAAACAAGTCATAGCACTGTCCAATTGGAGATTTTTTTCGTTTTCAGTGTTTTAATAATAAGTGGAAGAGGCAACATTTCACTATTTTGCAACTAAAGTATGATATAATCTTTAACTCCTTGACGAACAGGGGTATTTCTGTTTTTGAATTTCTGTTTTTTGCTCCCCTTCTTCCCAGAGCCATAACTTTTTTATTTTTCGATCAATATGGCCATGTGAGGGCTTGTTTTTTTGCGGAACAAGTTGTACTTTAGAACAACACCATTGGTTTTAACATATCATGTACTGGAAAACAGGAAACAAATTACAAGTGTGGTAAAATTTCAAAAAAAGTCTCCACAGTTGTTTTTCCTTTTTTTACCATTTTCACCAAATGCTAAAACTGACCTGCCATTATGATTATCCAGGTCATTACAAGTTCACAGACACCAAACATGTCTAGGTTCTTTTTTATTTAAGTGGTGAAAAAAAATCTATCCAAAATTTGTAAAAAAATAAAAAAATGGCGCCATTTTCCGAGACCTGTAGCGTCTCTATTTTTTGTGATCTGGGGCTAGGTGAGGGCTTACTTTTTGCATGCTGAGCTGATGTTTTTATTGATACCATTTTGGTGCAGATACGATCTTTAGAGCGCCCGTTATTGCATTTTATTGCAATGTAGTGACAAACAAAAAACTTAATTCTGGCATTTTTTATTTTTTTCTCGTTACGCCGTTTAGCGGGTTAATTCTTTTTATAGATTGATAGATCGGGCGATTATGAATGCGGCCACACCAAATATTTGTATATACCGTATTTTTTGCTTTGTAAGGACACACTTTATTGCCCCCCAATTTTTTTTTGGGGGGGGAATGGGGGTGCGTCTTCCAAAGTGAATATACCGCTTACCGTTGCAGGCTGGGATGAGGGGGTTGTCCACCGTCACGGGTGTCCGCTCCTGCCCAGGGTGATGCTGGCGTCTCCGGTGCTGCAGGGGGCTCTGCCGACATTTTGTGAAAGGCCAGAACCCCCGGCAATTCGTCCATGCTTTCCTGTGCGACAGACTCCGGGCAAATGGCTGCCGGGAGATTTCAGAGCTGAGATCTCATCTCTCGAGATCTTGGTCCCAATATCCCCATCTGCCCATGCGCCGCCTCCCGGCGGCCATTTTCCCGAAGTCCACCGCACAGGAAAGCATGGACGAACTGCCGGGGGGCTCTGGCCTTTCACAAAATGTCGGCAGAGCCCCCTGCAGCACCGGAGACACCCCTGCAGCACAGGAGCCCCCCTGCAGCACAGGAGCCCTGCCGCAGCACAGGACACCTGCACACCCCCTCATCCCAACCTGCAGCAACGCTCCACTCTTGCCTCCTCCAGCAGCAACCCTGCTTCACCACAGCCTCCACCCTCGGTAAGCAATAAGTTGCATAGGAAGCACCACCAATTTATTAAAAAAGTTTTTTTTCCTATTTTTCTCCTGAAAATTTTGGGTGCGTCTTATAATCCGGAGCGTCTTACAAAGCGAAAAATATTTTTTTTTATTTCGAATGGCGTGAAAAGGGGGGTGATTTGAACTTTTACATTTTTTTAAAAATTTTAAAAACATTTTTTAGTTACATTTTGCATGCTTCAACAGTCTCCACTGGAGAATAGAAGCTGCGCTACTTTGATTGCTTCTGCTACACACAGGCGCAGATCAGATCGCCTGTGTGTAGCAGAAATGTTCACTTGCTTTGACAACCATAGAGGCCTGCTGCAGACTTCTGGTTGTCATGCCAACCCATTGGTGACCCGCAATAATGTGACGGGGTCAATGGGCGGGATTAACGACTCGCTTCTGGTAAGCATGAGTTAGATGCCGCTGTCAGAGACTGACAGCAATATTTAACTAGTTAAAAGCCACAGGTGGATTGCGATTCTACCTGCGGCTGTTGTGGGCACATGTCAGCTGTATTGTTCAGCTGTCATGTGCCCAGAAAGGTGTGGGTTCAGTGCCGGAGCACGTTACAAACAGGGGGAGTCCGACATGGGCGTACTATTACGCCCAACGTTGGAAAGGGGTTAATACTAACTTGCTGAAATGTTTAAATGTTTTATATGTATTAGCTACTGGTCTCGGTTCCAGGGCTGCACCCTGCTCCCTTCACCTATAGCTGACACCTTTGCTATGGTCCACTCTGGGTTTCACAAGTTGCCCAGTGAACTCCGGTGACATCATCACCCATTGTCTTTTTCTTTTGTTATTTTACTCAGTTAAATAGCACCATTAATTCCACAAAGCTCTACAGACATTATTGGCACTGTCCCCATATGGACTCACTATCTAAATTCCCTATCAGTATGTTTTGGAGTGTGGGAGAAAACCAGAGAACCCAGAGGAAGAACACGCAAACACGGGAAGAACATACAAACACCTTGGAGATATTGTCCTTGGTGGTATTTGAACAAAGACCCTAGATAAAAAGGGGAGAAGATGACTCAATCTTTGCATTGTGTGTCTGTGTTTGCCACACTAAGCATGGAGGACAGAAAGTGGCAAAGAGAACGGTTTGGGTAATTGAGAACCAAAACTGTTGACCAGTATCAACAATCTCAAGGTTACCAGTCCATCTCCAGAGATCTTAATGTTCCTCTCTCTACGGTGCGTAACATAATCAAGAAGTTTACAACCCCTGGCACTGTAGCTAATCTCCCTGCACTTGGACGGCAAAAAAATACTGATGAAAGTTTGCAACACAGGATAGTCCAGATGGTGGATAAGCAGTCACAATCAAATTCCAAAGAAATTCAAGCTGTCTTGCAGGCTCAGGGTACATTAGTGTCAGCGCAATTGTCACGATAATCCTGAAGCACCTATCGAACATGCTTCTAATGCATGTCACGAGAACCTAAGTAGATCAAAGTATCATCCAAGTGTATAAGAAGTAAAAATTATATTTATGAAGTTCTGAAATACAGCAGGCGCATTGGTGAAACTGAATGGCATCACCAAAATTCTCAAAGTGACTCTTGGGAGTATTGAAGGCAGTCTTCCACTCATCACCTTGGAGAACATGTATAAGGTTATATGCCCCTCTCAGATCCAGTTTAGAAAACCACTTGGCCCCCCTCTAGTTGATTAAACAGATCAGGAATAAGCCATCTAATTAATCTCTCTAAAATCCAAACAAGGACACAAACCGCCATCTTTTTTTAACAGAGAAAAATCCCATGGTGATTGGTGAGGCAGAAGGCCTTATGTGATCCTTGAAGAGACTCTTTTGAATGTACTCTTTCAAGGCATCTTTTTCCGGAAGATAGACACCAAACAGACAGGATTTAGGCAATCTGGCCCCTGAGGTAAATTGGATAGCACAATCATATGACCTATGTGGGAGAAGAACTTCACATTCAGTCTCAGAAAAAAACATCCTTAAAATCCTGAATAAAATCCGGAAAAAGATATCTCTTAGATACCAGGGATTTAGTCAACCAATTGGAAAAACAAAGAATTCCCCCAAGACTTAGCCTCAAGATTCTCCCAATTGATGGAGGTATTGTGTTTCTCCAACTAGGGCATACCCAACACAACTTTAGCTGGTAATGAAAGACATACAAAGACCATGAAAGACATACAATGAGGGAAATAATTATTTGATCACTTGCTGATTTTGTAAGTTGGCCCACTGACAAAGACATGAACAGTCTATGGTTTTAAGGGTTAGTTAATTTAACATTGAGATAGAATATCAAAAATAAAATCCAGAAAATCACATTGTATAAATTATACATTTATTTGCATATTTGCATTCCAGTTAGACACTCCTAATCAACTCGTTACCTGCATTAAAGACAGCTGTCTTACATAGTCACCTTTATAAAAGACTCCTGTCCACAGACTCAATTAATCAGTCAGACTCTAACCTGTACAACATGGGCAAGACCAAAGAGCTTTCTAATGGTGTCAGGGACAAGATCATAGACCTGTACAAAGATGAATTGGGCTACAAAACCATACGTAAGATGCTGGGTGAGACGGAGACAACTGGTGCAATAGTAAGAAAATGGAAGAAATACAAAATGACTAAATGACTGTCAATCGACAATGATCTGGGACACCATGCAAAATCTCACCTCGTGGGCTATCCTTGATCATGAGGAAGGTGAGAGATCAGCCTAAAACTACACGGGGGGGACATCTTAATGATCTCAAGGAAGCTGGTTCTACAGTCACCAAGAAAACCATTGGTAACACATTATGCTGTAAAGGTTTAAAATCCTGCAGTGCCCGCAAGGTCCACCTGCTCAAGAAGGCACATGTGCAGGCCTGTCTGAAACACCTGGATGATTCTGTGAGTGACTGCGAGAAGGTGCTGTGGTCAGATGAGACAAAAATTGACCTCTTTGGCATTAACTCAACTCACTATGTTTGGAGGAAGAGAAATGCTGCCTATTACCCAAAGAACACTGTCCCCATTGTCAAGCATGGAGGTGGAAACATTATGTCTTGGGGGTGTTTCTCTGCTAAGGGCACAGGACTACTTCAACGCATCAATGGGAGAATGGATGGAGCCATGTACCGTAAAATCCTGAGTGACATCCTCCTTCCCTCCGCCAAGACATTAAAAATGGGTCGTGGCTGGGTCTTCCAGCAAGACAGTGACCCAAAACATACAGCCAAGGCAACAAAAGAGTGGCTCAAAAAGAAGTACATTAAGGCCATGGAGTGACCTAGACAGTTTCCAGACTTTAATCCCATAGAAAACTTAAGGAGGGAATTGAAGCTCCGAGTTGCCAAGCAACAGCCTCAAAATCTTAATGATTTAGAGATGAGCTGCAAAGAGGAGTGGACCAAAATTCCTCCTGACATGTGTGCAAACCTTATCATCAACTACAAAAAACATCAGACTGCTGTGCTTGCCAACAAGGGTTTTGCCACCAAGTATTAAGGCTTGTTTGCCAGAGGGATCAAATACTTATTTCTCACTGCAAAATGCAAATATAATTTATATAATGTGATTTTCTGGATTTTATTTTTGATATTCTATCTCTCAATGTTAAAATTAACCTACCCTTAAAATTATAGACTGTTCATGTCTTTGTCAGTGGGCAAACTTACAAAATCATCAAGGGATCAAATATTTTCTTCACTGTATATATATGCAGCATGACATTTCTCCTGAATGTCAATTAATCTATTCTGTATGCAATTACATATAAAAACTTTCCAATAATTTTGACCAAAGGGAAATTTTAGATAAATGACAAATCTTGGTAGACGTTGCCTAATGAAACACTAAGTGCACTGGAGAGTAACCTTAGTAAATATGTCACCATCTCAATATTGAGCTGGGCACTTATGCATATGCATCTTCAGTACAACAACTCAATGGTTGCTGAGTCTGCAAAAAAAAGGTGGTTTTATGAATTAGTCCAATGAGCGTCTTCTCTTTTAAAGCCAATAAAGGTTGTTATAAAAACAGATGTCTTTGTTTGAGCACTCGATTGTTTATCTGCAGCATATTATGTATTTTAAAACCACAATCTTCCTTTCCCAGACCATAATCACCAAGTTCCATTCTTAATGTAATGGAAACATTGTGTGCAAGTATGTTTTTGTCTATTTTCCTAAAAGAATTGTTCTGTCCTGCTTAAATGGCAATGCTGAACTTTGCAAGCATCAAATATCAATTTTGTATCTATTACAGCAAACAGATTTTGTTACGAAGGGAAGACATTTACCTGTGCCTGCCAACAGACATTTCAGAGAGTCACGCTATAAATTTTAATGTTTCCAATAGAAGTGAAAAAGTATGGTAAACCATTTTATTTGTGAAGAACTAATACTGAGCATTGTAAAAAGAAATGTGACATCTTGTCTGCTATGATAGGGATTAAGGTCTTGTCAATAAAGATGGAAGAACCTTTCTATAACTGGATTGGGCTGCAAAAAGTAGCAGCATCATACAGCAACTAAGTAAAGCTAAGCAATCAAATTAGGATTTGCGATACCAAGGCTAAGGCTACCCAGTGTCATGTGTTGCTCATATTGCAACATCGCATCTAATAAATTCCTACCGTGTCCCATTGTGACCTGCCAACTTCTGCAACTGCAAAACTCGCAAATGTTCCCAAATGTGTTGGATGTCCTGCTGCAAGTCCCATGTGACTCCCTTGCCATAGACTTCAATGTACAAGTGCTTCTCACTAAATTAGAATATCATGAAAAAGTTAATTTATTTCAGTTCTTCAATACAAAACGTGAAACTCATATTATATAGAGTCATTACAAACAGACTCATCTATTTGTCTATTATTGATCTGTTTATTTCTGTTTATGTTGATGATTATGGCTTATAGCCAATGAAAACCCAAAAGTTATTATCTCAATAAATTAGAATAATTAACAAAAAACACCTGTAAAGGCTTCCTAAGTGATTAAAAAGGTCTCTTAGTCTGTTTCAGTAGGCTCCACAATCATGGGGAAGACTGCTAACTTGACAGATGTCCAGAAGGCAGTCATTGACACACTACACAAGGAGGGTAACCACAAAAGGTCATTGCTAAAACAGCTGGCTGTTCACAGAGTGCTGTATTCAAGCATATTAATGGAAAGTTGAGTGGAAGGAAAAAGTGTGGTAGAAAAAGGTGCACAAGCAACCAGGATAACCGCAGCCTTGATAGCATTGTTAAGAAAAGGCCATTCAAAAATTTGGGGGAGATTCACAAGGAGTGGACTGC
The DNA here is from genome assembly GCF_051348905.1 of Ranitomeya variabilis. Lineage (NCBI taxonomy): Eukaryota > Metazoa > Chordata > Amphibia > Anura > Dendrobatidae > Ranitomeya > Ranitomeya variabilis. The sequence continues at coordinate 715,824,078 of NC_135233.1, read as the reverse complement.
TGCTGGAGTCATTGCTTCAAGAGCCACCACACACAGACGTATCCAGGACATGGGCTACAAGTGTCGCATTCCTTGTGTCAAGCCACTCATGACCAATAGACTACGCCAGAAGCATCTTACCTGGGCCAAGGAGAAAAAGAACTGGACTGTTGCTCAGTGGTCCAAGGTGTTGTTTTCAGATGAAAGCAAATTTTGCATTTCATTTGGAAATCAAGGTCCCATAATCTGGAGGAAGAGTGGAGAGGCAACACAATCCAAGCTGCTTGAGGTTTAGTGTGAAGTTTCCACAATTAGTGATGGCTTGGGGAGCCATGTCATCTGCTGATGTAGGTCCACTGTGTTTTATCAAGACCAAAGTCAGTGCAGCCATCTATGAGGAAATGTTAGAGCACTTCATGCTTCCCTCTGCTGATAAGCTTTTTGGAGATGGAAATTTCATTCTCCAGCAGGAATTGGCACCTGTCCACACTGCCAAAAGTACCAATACCTGTGCTTGATTGGCCAGCAAACTTGCCCGACCTTAACCCCAAAGAGAATCTATGGGGTATTGTCAAGAGGAAGATGAGAGACACCATACCCAAAAATTCAGATGAGCTGAAGGCTGCTATCAAAGCAACCTGGGCATCCATAACACCTCAGCAGGGCCACAGGCTGATGACTTCCATGCCACGCCGCATTGATGCAGTAATTGATGCAAAAGGAGCCCTGACCAAGTATTGAGTGCATTTACTGAAAATTCATTTCAGTAGGCCAACATTTCAGATTTTAAAATCATTTTTCAAGCTAGTGTTATAAAGTATTCTAATTTACTGAGATAATGACTTGTGGGTTCTTTATTGGCTGTAAGCCATAATCATCAACATTAACAGAAAGAAATACTTGAAAAAGATCACTCTGTTTGTAATGACTCTATTAGTAATGAGCGAGTACACTAATTGCTCGGGTTTTCCCAAGCACGCTCGGGTGGTCTCCGAGTATTTGTTAGTGCTCAGAGATTTAGTTTTCATCGCCGCAGCTGCATGATTTACAGCTAGTAGCCTGCTTGATTACATGTGGGGATTTCCTAGCAACCAGGCAACCCCCACATGTACTTAGGCTGGCTAGTAGCTGTAAATCATTTAGCTGAGGCGATGAAAACTAAATCTCCGAACACTACCAAATACTCGGAGACCACCCGAGCAATGAGTACACTCGCTCATCACTAGACTCTATGTAATATATGAGATTCATTTTTTGTATTTAAGAACTGAAATAAATTAACTTTTTGATGATATTCTAATTTTCTGAGAAGCACTTGTCTTAGGGGTCAAGTTCCCGCCTCTGCACAGGGGGAATCTCTGTCCATCTCCGCTGCGGTCTCCCATTCTTCTCCTGCCACAGTGGAGCCTGCTCAGCAGAGACGTCGGTCCCAGCATCTTGCTCAGTCCCACTCTGTACAAAGAGTTACTGCTGCTTTTCCTGCTTCTGCCATTGAAGTCAGTGCTGGGCAGCGGCGAACAGACGCTTCTGGGACTAAGTCCTGCTCTTCTCGTTCTGAGCATGCCCTAAGTAAGATCTCTCAGTGGAGATCGAGGGTCACATGTTCAGATACTGCAGCTAAGTCCATTGGTCCTTTCAGGAAGGTCCTGTAGGTGCTAGCACTAAGTCCTGCTTGGCACACACTGAGCATGCCCAGGGCAAGATATCTCAGTGGAGATTTAGGGTCACATGCTCAGGTATGGCAGCCTCTCATTGGTCCTTCTGGGAAGGTCTTTTACTTGCTGCAGCTATATAAGGCTCGCATGGCCATGCGCTAGTATTGCTTTCATTTATGTACTTTGTGCCAGTGTGGTCTTGTATGAGTGTGTTCAGGGACCCGGCTGAAATAAGCCCCTACAATGCTGGCACCTCCGGCGAGGAGTTCGTATGCTTGTGTGTTCAGGGACCTGGCCGAAATAAGCCCCTAGAATGCTGGCAACTCCGGCGAGGAGTTTCGTGTGCGTGCGAGACCACTGACTGCTCTTGTTTAGACAGTTAACCTGTGCCTCTGCGGAGTCTAACAGGGCGCAGCGCTTTGAGTTCACGGCTGCTCTGTGAAGTAACAGAGTTAGCTAACACTGCCATTAGTTCCGCTATTTGCTAGCAGCAGGTTCTCCTGCACGGTGGACCCCGGGCTACGAACGCATCTATCCTAATAAAATATATACTTTCATTAGGTGCGTTCCGCTAGCCCTAACAGAATACTAGCGCCAGGGTCTGGCTAGTAAATGGCGGACATACAGCAATCTTTGCGGTATATCCAGCAGCTGGAGGGTAGGTTGGCGGCTCTCGAGAGCTCAACCTCAGCTGTGGATATTTCCGCAGTTGCTGTACAGGCTGCTAGCGTGGCTGCAGCAACCTTGTCCACTGCCACCCCTGTTCCGATATTTTCGAGCCTCCCGCTCCCAGAAAAATTATCTGGAGAAAGCAGATCTTGTAGGGGATTCGTGAGTCAGTGCTCCATTCACCTTGAGCTTCTGGCTGCACGTTTTCCCACAGAGCGGGCTAAGGTGGGATTTATTGTGTCCCTCTTGTCGGACAGGGCGTTGGAATGAGCTACGCCGCTGTGGGAGCGTGGCGATCATGTGGTGCAGAGTGCTCCGTTGTTTCTGAGCACTCTGAAACAGGTCTTCCTAGGACCTCAAGTCACCCATGATACGGCGCTCCAACTGCTGGCATTAACTCAGGGTGAGTCCTTGGTCAGCCAATTCACCATCCGTTTCCGAACTTTAGCTTCAGAGCTGGAGTGGTCGGATAAAGCCCTTATCCCCATATTTTGGAGGGGGCTGGCTGATCACGTTAAGGACGCCACTAGGGAGATTCCAGCCACACTGGAGGAGTTAATAACTGTCTCTACCCGCATTGACCTCCATTTTAACGAGCGGAGGTTTGAGCGAGCCCAGTGTAGGCAGAGGTTTCGGCTGGCTCCCACCTTCGCCAGACCTCTGGAATCTCCGCTTTTGGTTCCTGAGTCACATGAGGCCAGGGAGGTGCCACGAGCGGATTCTAAGTCCCGGACCGCTTGGGCATCCAAGGTTTCTCATGTTTGCCAGCAGTCTGGACATCTTGCCACCAGATGTTCTCAGCGGTCGAGGAGACGTCAGCCTCTAGTGGTAGTCAGGGGAGGTACACTAGATACGGCGACGTTTGCCTCAAAATTGTCCTTTAAGGGGACAATTAACATTGGCTCATCTTCCCACTCAGTAGAGCTCTGCGTGGATTCTGGGGCAGAGGGCAATTTCATGTCTTCCGCCTTTGCCCAACGTCACGCAATACCCCTGGTTATGCTAGCGCAACCAGTTACGGTACGAGTGGTGAATGGGTCGACACTGCCTTCACAGATAACTCACCAGACCATTCCTTTTACTCTGTCCATGTCGCCATCCCATCAGGAGACAATATCTCTGCTCGTCATACCTGAGGGTATTGATGAGGTCCTGTTGGGGATACCTTGGTTACGGTACCACTCTCCACATATCGAATGGTCTTCTGGCAGAATTTTGGGATGGGGTGAGTCTTGTGAGGGTAGGTGTCAAAGGGAGTGCGTTCAGGTTGCCACTACTGAGGTACCCGCAGATCTATCCTCTCTCCCCAAGCAATACTGGTCTCATGCGGACGTGTTCTCCAAAAAGGTGGCGGAGACCCTTCCACCTCACCGCCCCTATGACTGTCCTATTGACCTCTTGCCTGGTGCTGAGCCTCCCCGGGGTCGAGTTTATCCGTTATCTCTCCCGGAGACGGAGGCTATGTCTCAGTACATCCAAGAAAATCTGGCAAGAGGGTTCATTAGGAAGTCAGTGTCGCCCCCTGCTGGGGCTGGGTTCTTCTGTGTTCAGAAGAAGAATGGGGAACTGCGTCCATGTATTGACTACAGGGGTCTTAACGCCATCACCGTTAAGAACAAATACCCATTACCCCTGATATGAGCTTTTTGATAGGCTATGGGGAGCAAGGGTATTTACAAAATTAGATCTGCGGTGTGCTTACAATCTGATTCGCATCCGTGAGGGGGACAAATGGAAGACGGCTTTTAACACCAGGGATGGGCACTATGAGTATCTGGTGATGCCCTTCGGGCTCTGTAATGCCCCAGCCGTTTTCCAAGACTTTGTGAACGACATCTTCCGGGATATGCTCACCACCTCGGTCGTAGTCTATCTGGATGATATTCTCATCTACTCTCCAGATATCGACTCCCATCGGAGAGATGTTCGCAAAGTCTTTGACCTCTTACGGGCAAACTCCCTCTATGCCAAGTTGGAGAAGTGTGTGTTTGAGCAGGAGTCTTTGCCATTTCTTGGTTATATCATCTCTGCCCAGGGTTTGGCTATGGATCCTGCCAAGCTACAGGCTGTGATGGACTGGCAGGAACCCCATTCTCTTAAAGCGGTGCAGCGCTTTATGGGGTTCATTAACTACTATCGACAGTTCATTCCACACTTCTCAACGTTGGTAGCTCCCTTGGTTGCCCTTACCGAGAAGGGAGCAAATCCCAAAATTGTGGTCTGTGGAGGTCTCCAAGGCCTTTAATTCCATAAAGTCACATTTCGCTAGCGCTCCCATCCTACATCGCCCCGATGTAGACAAACCCTTTATCATGGAGGTGGATGCCTCATCTGTTGGTGCAGGAGCAGTCCTCTTCCAAAAGGATGCTCAAGGTCGGAAGCATCCTTGCTTCTTCTTTTTAAAGACCTTTTCACCAGCAGAGAGGAATTATTCCATCGGGGACAGGGAGTTGCTGGCCATGAAATTGGCCTTCTCGGAGTGGAGACATCTCTTGGAGGGAGCTCGTTTTCCTTTCCAAGTCTTCACAGACCATAAAAATCTGGTGTACCTACAGACAGCCCAGCGGTTAAATTCTCGCCAGGCTAGATGGTCCTTGTTCTTCTCCCAGTTCCATTTCACCCTCCATTTTCTTTCTGGGGAGAAGAACATTCATGCCGACGCTCTCTCTCGCTCCGTGGTGTCATCTGTGGAGGAGGAAGAGGAGCCTCGGCTTATTGTCCCCACTGAGAGCCTGAGAACCGTAGCTCCGGTTTTGCTAGAGTCTGTGCCTCCGGGCAAGACTTTTGTACCACCCAATTTGCGACCGGAGGTTCTCTCGTGGGCTCATTCGTCCAGGGTGGGTGGACATTTTGGGACAAAAAGGACATCTGAGCTGTTGGCGAGGACGTATTGGTGGCCACATATGGTCCGTGATGTCAGGGATTATATTCTGGCGTGTCTCCTGCGCCAAAAATAAGTCTCCTCGACAACGGCCAGCTGGGTTACTTTATCCATTGCCGGTGGCAGACAGGCCCTGGGAGATGGTCGGGATGGACTTTGTGGTGGGTTTGCCCAAGTCTCGGGGCTGCACCATCATTTGGGTTATCACCGATCACTTCTCCAAAATGGTGCATTTGGTGCCGCTTCCGCGGTTACCTTCGGCACGGGCCTTGGCAGCGTTGTTCATAAAGCACATATTTCGCCTACACGGTATGCCAGACAAGATTGTCAGTGACCGGGGTCCCCAGTTTGCGTCTCGGTTCTGGAGAGAGCTTTGTCGTCTTCTCAGCATTGAGTTAAATCTCTCCTCCGCATATCATCCCGAGACGAATGGATTGGTAGAGAGGGCCAATCAGACCTTGGTCACATATCTGCGACAGCCAGACAGGATGACTGGGCATCCTTGCTACCGTGAGCAGAGTTTGCGTTGAACAATGCGGTTGCCGACTCCACTGGACAAACCCCATTCCTCATCAACTATGGTCAGCATCTGCGGGTACCTGTGCCTATGCCCGTGTCTTCTGCCGACTCCAGTGTGGCAGACTGGGCTGTGGAAGCACGGGATATTTGGGAACGCACTCAGGATGCCAATCAGGCCTCCAAGGAGAGAATGAGGTCCTCCGCCGATGCACATCGGCGCCCCACTCCGACCTTTGCTCCTGGCGACTTAGTGTGGCTCTAAGCCCGTAACATCAGGCTGCGAGTAGAGTCCGCTAAGTTTGCACCTCGCTACTTGGGTCCTTTCAAGGTCCTCGAACATGTTAATCCTGTGGTCTATCGTTTGGCCCTTCCACCACGCCTGGGTATCACCGACACCTTTCATGTGTCCCTCTTGAAACCCGTATACATGTCCCGGTTTTCCGAGTCATCTGCTGGGACATCGGGTTCGTCTACGGACGATTACGAGGTGAACGCTATTTTGGGGTGCAAGGTAGTACGTGGCAAAAAATTTTATTTGGTGGATTGGAAGGGTTAGGGTCCTGAGGACAGGTCCTGGGAGTCTGCTGAGCACATTCGGGCTCCGCAGCTCATTGCTAGCCTTCGAGCGTGGCAAGGCCCAAGGAGGGGGGGTAATGTTAGGGGTCGAGTTCTCGCCTCTGCACAGGGGGAATCTCGTTCCATCTCCGCTGCGGTCTCCCATTCTACTCCTGCCGCTGTGGAGCCTGCTCAGCGGAGACGTCGGTCCCAGCATCTTGCTCAGTCCCACTCTGTACAAAGAGTCACTGCTGCTTTTCCTGCTTCTGCCATTGAAGTCAGTGCTGGGCAGCGGCGAACAGACGCTTCTGGGACTAAGTCCTGCTCTTCTCGTTCTGAGCATGCCCTGAATAAGATCTCTCAGTGGAGATCGAGGGTCACATGGTCAGATACTGCAGCTAAGTCCATTGGTCCTTTCAGGAAGGTCATGTAGGTGCTAGCACTAAGTCCTGCTTGGCACACACTAAGCATGCCCAGGGCAAGATATCTCAGTGGAGATTTAGGGTCACATGCTCAGGTATGGCAGCCTCTCATTGGTCCTTCTGGGAAGGTCTTTTACTTGCTGCAGCTATATAAGGCTCACATGGCCGCACGGCCATGCGCTAGTATTGCTTTCATTTATGTACTTTGCGCCAGTGTGGTCTTGTATGAGTGTGTTCAGGGACCCGGCTGAAATAAGCCCCTACAATGCTGGCACCTCCGGCGAGGAGTTCGTATGCTTGTGTGTTCAGGGACCTGGCCGAAATAAGCCCCTAGAATGCTGGCACCTCCGGCGAGTAGTTTTGTGTGCGTGCAAGACCACTGACTGCTCTTGTTTAGACAGTTAGCCTGTGCCTCCGTGGAGTCTAACAGGGCGCAGCGCTTTGAGTTCACAGCTGCTCTGTGAAGTAACAGAGTTAGCTAACACTGCCATTAGTTCCGTTATTTGCTAGCAGCAGGTTCTCCTGCACGGTGGACCCCGGGCTGCGAACGCATCTATCCTAATAAAATATATACTTTCATTAGGTGCGTTCCGCTAGCCCTAACACACTTGTTAAGTCACACGTGACATCCGTGTAGTTTCTCTGTGATTTAGCCAATTTTTAATAGCAGGTCACAGGCAAAATGTTTTTTGAAAGCAACTTTCATTAGACTTGGTCATATTACTCATGTCACCCTTTAGCCACTGACTAAACCTCCAGAACTACATCAAAGGGATATTTGACTTTTAGTAACAAAAGTAAGAAGTGTGGAACAAATAAAATGTATGCTTTCTTTTACATACTATAACATTAGTTATGGAAAAAAAACTAAATTCCTATCCAGCTTGTTTTTCCATTTTTTTTCCTGGCTTTGCTTTATGCAAAATTAATCATAGTACTCTTAAAACATTTCTAGTAATTGTTATAAGTTGTGTTTTCAGTCTAAAACAGTTGAAAACCTATCTAAATACACTTTAATCTGTCTTTAGTGGCGGAGAAAGTAAAAAAAGAAAGCTTGCCATATTTCAGGTCTAGGATGTTTACAATTGGCCTAACACATTAAATGACGGTTGGCCATATGATGCTTCGGCCTATCGTTTAACTGACAGCCAACTCAGCTGACTCTATCATACACAGGGTGCTTGTTTGGCTGGGCGCCTGTAATTTCTATGAGAAGGTCGCCAGCTGATACATCGTCCAGCAGCTTATTCCCAGGAGAACATCTCAACTGAACATCAGTCAGCTGGCACCCCCCATGCACATCTGATCGTCGGCAAAACCCAATGATATCAGCCGACATTAGTCTAATGTGTATGGGGGCCTAAATAAACACCTATTGACCTAGAGGCTTAACTTCATCATGTATGAGATCCCTGGTTCAATTCTTTATTTACAGCGTCGTTATTAAAATTATCCTACCCATACGTGTCCATGGTAAAATCCTATATACACAATATGCCATTATGAGTTGGATGAATTTACCTCCAGGAACCCCAGACTGTGGTCATTATGGGAAGAATGTAAAGTTAAAATTTAAAAATAATGAAAAAAATATGTATGAAAATTTTTTTTTTTTTTTTTTTTTTTTTGTATTTAAAATATGTTGCACTATTGTGCTAATGTGTTCCCTAAAGTGGTTGCTTTTTCTGAACTGTTGTCCCCTTTTTTCGTATATATTTTTTCAATTTTAAATTTACTTTCATTGTTTTAATCAAATATTAATAAAATTGGAATTATTTTATAGCACATAGCTTCCGTTTTGCTTTCTTTGATGAATGACTTTTTTGGAAGCGCCATTTAGGCAGCTTAAAACTTTTTAATGATCATTATGGGAAGTGGGAAGAGCCTATATTGCCACTCTTGCACCCTTTCTGTAGACCTCCTTGCATTAGTTTTTAGGTTTTCCTTTGCAAACCCTCATATAACACTCCACTTATCACCCTTTTACACAGACTTCGTTGGCCTGTATAAACATGGCATTGATCAGCTGTGGCCTGAAATATTATTTTTGACTGAAGCAAAGCTTCCAGTGTCAACATGCTGTGTGATGGTAACAATACGTAAATCACATGTGATCAAATGATCGCATTACCTAACATTCATCTCCAGTTTGCATCAGCCCACGGGGAGAAAGAAGCATATTTCCCTCAAAGTTTCTTGTTTTCACACACACTATTGACTTATGGGAAAAAAATGACTGTTAACTGTTATAACCAGTTAAAGTTTTATCCCCATCACTGACCAAATACATTTTCGAGATTTTTTTTCATATGTGCAGTTAAAACAGCTGTAAAAAATGTTTCTCGTTTAAATATTCGAGTAATTTTTGTCATTTTTTAGGGATAAATGGGGCTTTATTTTTATGTCACTACAACACTCTAGTTTTTTTTGCTGATATCAGTCTTCTAATGCTACAAAGAATTACTGAAATAAATTTAAACACTTGCTCTTCTGTAACAAATATTTTTATAAATCTGAATTTTTTTTAAGGGCTATGGGGCTAGTAACAGCAATTTGGATTGACAATTGCTCTTTTTTTTGCCTTTTACTTATTTATTTTTCATTTAATGTAAACATTGTGCCCCAATATGGCCATAAAAAAAGTTATTTCCATCTTATTTGATTTGTAACCGAAGCTGTTATATCCATAGGTACAAGGGAAATGCAGTCTCCTGGCTGCATAGTTTAGCTGTCTGGGTCTCCTATGACTTTGCAGCTCCTCTTCCCTCCTTATACACAAAAATCACAACGCAGCTATGTATGGAGGAGGAAGCCCCATCAATTCTTCCTAATACCTACACACTTCTTCTTTAGCACTATATATACAGCCATCGAGAAGGCACAGACGGTAATAAACCATCTCTGCCTTCTCTACTGGGACTATCTATCTCCACTCCTGCAGCTACACAATCAAGTGCAGCAGTGCTACTATGCAGTGACACTTTACAAAGTCACAGCAGAGTATGAACAGGACCATCAATGGGTAATGCTGAAGCAGTTAAACATGATAAACCTCAATGGGTTATTTTATGGGTACAATTGCAAAGTGCTTATAAAAACAGACAACTTTAGAAATTACTTCCTATTAAAAGAAAACCTCTGCACTTACAAGACCAGAGGGATGTTTAATTTCATAGTTTACAGCTCATATAATGGTCAAGAACAAATGGATTTTTAATTTTAGAGTTTGCTGCCTGTTTACCGATCTGGGTAAACAGGCTCCTATGCAGTCTATCAATGGTGACCCATTTCCTAGGCAATGAGTGCAGCGCTTGCAAACTCAATGCTACAGAAATTGTAAACACTGCTCTGAAGCTGGCCAAATCGCTGAAGGCAAGGGAGCGGTGTGTTCCTGAACTAAGAGAAGAAGACAACTCCTTAGATGGAGCGAGTACACATAAAAAAATGTATGTATGAACAGTTCTATTAAATTACGTGCAGATGACAATCACAGTTTTGTGACTATGACTTTACCGTATATAATTCAGAAATCCCTATATGACACAAATAAAGCTTCATGCTTCAAAAAAATATAGTACGATTGGCTTTGTTTTAAAGGGAACCTGTCACCCCCCAGGGCGTTTTTAGGTAAAAGAGCCACCTTATGAAGCACTGAGGCTGCATTCTGTGAAGGGGGCTCTTATGTTTTTGCTCCCTAATAACACAGAAATATTCAGTTTTATAAATTGCGTGCCATACCTGTATTGAGTCCGGGGGGTAAATTTTTTCCCAAGAACTGAACCGCCTCCAAGCCATCAATCATCACCTCAGTGCACCGGATCTGTTTGTACACACGTCATCGGCGCCTGCGCTCTTATTTTTCAGGAATGCGCCATGCACGCTGCCCTGGAACTCACATCAGCTGATCTCCTGATATCGCGCCTGCGTGTAGCGGATGCCCGAGATCCCGCCCTGCAGTGTGTTATGATTTATTCACACTGCGGAGCTGGGAATCTGGCGCATGCGCAGTCAGTCTCTGCAGCTATCCCCATCTCCCTCCGCCTCTTTCCTCCAGCGTTATACGACTCGTCTGCACTGCAGCGTCAGAGTGATAACAAGCTGACGCTGCAGTGCAGAGGAGTTGTATAACATAACACACTGCGGGGCGGGATATCGGGCATCCGCTACATGCAGGCGCGCTATTAGGAGATCAGCTGATGTGAGTTCCAGGGCAGCGCGCACGGCTCATGCCCGAACAATAAGAGCACAGCGCAGGCGCCCCGGTGCAGGCGTGAATACAGAGGAGGCGGTGCCCCGGTGCACCAAGGGGATGATTGACGGCTGGGAGGCGGTTGAGTCCAGGGGAAAAAACATACCCCTGGGATTCAATACAGGTATAGCACGCAATTTATAAAACTGAATATTCCTACTTTATTAGGGAGCAAAAACATAAGAGCCACCTTCACAGAATGCAGCCTTAGTGCTGCAGAAGGTGGCTCTTTAACTTAAAAATGACCTGGGGGGGTGACAGGTTCCCTTTAATATAAAAAAAATCTGCGGAAGCAGTGCCCATAAATTCTGATGTTCCCATCTAAAACAATATTCTGCCGGAGGAGGCACATGCACACAATGAGATCTCGGCTAGTCACTACCACCAAAATTTTGTTTTAGCCCCAGAATTTACATTTTCCCAAGTGGAAATGGGCTAAATGGTATCAAAATTTGTCCCACAATTTCTGTTGAATGTAGAAATACTCCATATGTGGCTAAACAGTGCTGTTTAGACATACGGCGAGACTCAGGAGGGACAGAGTGCTATTTGCCTACTGGAGAGCAGATTTTCCAAGAATAGTTTGCAGACTTTATACACAGTGGGTACCGAACGTATTCAGACCCCTTTAAATTTTTCACTTTTTGTTTCATTGCAGCCATTTGGTAAATTCAAAAAAGTTCATTTTCTCTCATTAATGTACACTCTGTACCCCACCTTGACTGAAAAAAAAACAGAAATGTAGAAATTTTTGCACATTTATTAAAAAATAAAAACTGAAATATCACTGTAGTGGCCAGTATATTGTAGTGACCAGTACGTTGTAGTGACCAGTATGTTATAGTGACCAGTACGTTATAGTGACCAGTACACTGTGCCAAGCTCATGCTTCTGGACACACACACAAGTAAATTAGGCAGGCTCTCATCGTTACAGAAATACCAAACATGTGGACGCTAAATGTGGTAAGTCACATTGTGGTGCTCAGAAGGGAGAAGGATATTTGGATTTGGGAGCTCAGAATTCGCTGTATTTCTGTTGGGGGCAAGAAGCCATTTTGCTTTCCAAGAGCCTTTGTACTACCAGTAACATGAAAGCCCCATATATTTACATTATGTGGAATGTGTATGTGGAAATCCCTGAAGAAGGGGTCGCACTGACCTTGAAACGCGTTGAATAAACCACCGTCTAATTTCATCATCCTTTGGAACCTCATTATTAAGGCAGCGCAGATTTAACCCACACCTCCTAAACAGTTTATCATACTGCATATATATTTCCATTGACAGATGACGGACCTCTGTAGACAAAATTTGCCGTTCCCCACACATCATATTCTCGTGACCGAGGCTGCACTAAGTTTTGTGCATTACTAAACAGCATGTCCTCCTGTTCCTCTTAAAACATGCAGAGTGAGAGGACACAATCAAGAAATGATGATGTACAGAGCTACTCGGAGTGTCCAAGTGTGGGATCACTGGTCTCCTGGGACTCAACATCGTGGGAGGAAAAAGGATCAGGGTGAAGGTTAAGTGATCTAGACTTTTGGGAGGTGAGAATGGACCGTGTGGAAGACTGGGCGGTTCTGACAAGCATGCTAGAAGCTTAATCTGCAATTCAACTGACTTCATGTTCGCACTGGTGTGGCTTCAGAAGTGGTGACCCGTGCCTCCCTGCAAAGTGGGAGAGGAAGCTATGTGTCGTGATTGGGCATGTTGCTTGTGCTCCAGCAACAGGCACAGTTGCACCTGCCCCTCGTCCATGCCGTCTGCCCCTCGTCCATGCCGTCTGCTTGCACAATCATCAGCAAACTTCCCATCTCCCTGACCGCACACTACGCATTTTATAATTGCTAGGTCTCTGGATTTTCTCTCTAGGTCGCTAGGTCTCTGGAGTTTCCTTGATTAATTGAAACTACATTTTTTTAAATAAAAATGTGTCACCTGTAGCAAGCCAGGTGTTTTTTTTTTCATTTTAATTTTACACAAAGTAGGCAAAACTGTATGGATGACAATAGTCAATTTTTGGAACCCAAAATTTTGTGAACTGTAGCAGGAAAAGAGGTTTTTAAAAATGTTAAACGACCGTAATTTTACACAAAGCACGTCAAACTGTATGGATGACAATATAGTCAAATTTTTCACCCCTCAAAAAATTGGTTATCTGCAGGTCTGCAGGTGCTATATATTTAGCAACGGACTGCAAAGCCCTAAGCCTTGCCTAGAGGCTGTATTCAGCCACTCTTTTTTCTCCAGCAGCTGTCCCTAGGCTAAATGAAGAATGTATCAGATAGAAACAAAAACAGAACAAGATTAGCTCTTAGAAGGACTTTTAGTATTAGGCTGCCGTCACACTAGCAGTATTTGGTCAGTATTTTACATCAGTATTTGTAAGCCAAAACCAGGAGTGGAACAATTAGAGGAAAAGTATAATAGAAACACATCACCACTTCTGTATTTATCACCTTCTCCTGGTTTTGGCTTACAAATACTGATGTAAAATACTGACCAAATACTGCTAGTGTGACAGCAGTCTTAAGGTACCTTCACACTAGGCGACTTTACAATGATAACGATAGCGATCCGTGACGTTGCAGCGTCCTGGATAGCGATATCGTTGCGTTTGACACGCAGCAGCGATCAGGATCCTGCTGTGATATCGCTGGTCTTTGCTGAAAGTTCAGAACTTTATTTGGTCATCAGATCGGCGTGTATCGTTGTGTTTGACAGCAAAAGCAACGATGCCAGCAATGTTTTACAATGGTAACCAGGGTAAATATCGGGTTACTAAGCGCAGGGCCGCGCTTAGTAACCCGATGTTTACCCTGGTTACCATTGTAAATGTAAAAAAAAAAAAACAGTACATACTCACCTTCTGCTGTCTGTCACATGTCCCTCGCCGTCTGCTTCCCGCACTGACTGTGAGCGCCAGCTGTAAAGTGAAAGCAGAGCACAGCAGTGACGTCACCACTGTGCTGTGCTTTTACTTTACGGCCGGCTCTCACAGTCAGTGCGGGAAGCAGACGGCGAGGGACGTGTGACAGACATCAGAAGGTGAGTATGTACTGTTTGTTTTTTTACATTTTACACTGGTAACCAGGGTAAACATCGGGTTACTAAGCGCGGCCCTGCGCTTAGTAACCCGATGTTTACCCTGGTTACCCGGGGACCTCGGCATCGTTGGTCGCTGGAGAGCTGTCTGTGTGACAGCTCTCCAGCGACCAAATAGCGACGCTGCAGCGATCGGCATCGTTGTCGATATCGCTGCAGCGTCGTTTAGTGTGAAGGTACCTTTATAGTTCAGCATCAGCACCAATAGCACCACTGAAGAACTTTGATCAACAAAAGCCTGAACAACTACTCTCTCCCTCCAATCACAACTGTCCCTGAGCTGTGCAATGGCATCAGTGAGTCGAGAGTGGCAGCGCCTGTCCTTTTATAACTTCTGATGAGATAATGCGGTCAGCCAATCACAGTAATGCCACTACCAAGATGACTATGGCATTACTGTGACTGGCAGGTAATGCCTGCATATTTATTGGCCGTGTAACAAGAGGCAAACATGCAGGGTGGGGATTTGAGCATTCAATCCGAGCACCAGCCAATGCTCGACGAGTGCCGAGCATATCCTAGCATTCAGATACTCAAATGACATCCACATAACACCAAACACATTTGCTCATTACTAGATTACTAGTTGTCATTAGTTAGGATTTGGCCCAGAAGCTGGTATCCAGCTGCCAGGGTGAAGTGCCTACGTCATGAAAACTAAGGGTCAATACTGCAAATACTGAGCCTGTGCATATACTTGATGGATTTGTCAATAAAAGATTAAAAAATCTTATAAAATACTTATAATTGTAATGTAGTAGGCACAGAAACATTGAACTAAAAAAAAATCTAAAAAGACTGAGCAGCAAAATATGTGAAAACCAAAATTTGTGTTAGTCTCCAAACTTTTGGCCACGACTGTATGTTATGACAATTCATAAAGGCGATGAAAGCTATCATAAATGCATTTACATTATGCTTAGGTAAAGTATTGCATTTGTTTTAGTGTAATTTCCAATATAACAGCAGAGACGCTCAGGCTCCAAGTGTTAATGGAGAGATCTAGGATTATCAATGACTTCTGTATAAGTAAATAATTGCCAGTAGTGTATATATTACCCCACAAGTAGACGAAAAGTGTCTTTGTATGGCTCCAGTCATAAGCAAAGAAGTCAATGAACTGCATAATCCTTAAGGCTGACCACTACCTCACTTGCTCTGAGAATCTCTTTTGTACAGACGCATTGGCAAGGTCTCATATGTTGAGATCCAGCCGTGCCGTCACTGGCTCCTGAGTAAAGCAATTCTTTCCAGCAGTTTCACATACCACAAAGGTCTACTAGTTCAACTGTCACGCTCCCAGAGACCACTGAATTTTTGGCAGTCTTACTGGTCTCAGATCTTTCCTGTTTGAATTTATTCATAACTCACTAAAGAGATTTTCTAAAGAACCATGAGTAAGGCAAAGACTGAAAGTTGGTGAAACATTCCTTTACTTACAACATGCCCCTGTAGAAATAAAGCCAGACAACTGCACTTAATCCATTTCTTTTCCCAGCACACCTCCCTGTAATTTACCCTACTGATATAAAGTACAAATGTATGTTTGTATAGCTGGAAATGGGCAGGAAACAGACATATTTAATTCCATACCTGGTTTTAATGTCAATTGTTCATTAAAAATCACCAATCAGCCGTAACAGAAAAACCACTGACAAGTGAAGTGAATAACTTCAATCATCTCATTTCAAGCGGCAGCAAGGTAGCAATAGTCAGGTTTTGAAAAGACAAAAAAATGGGATAAAAATGGATGCACGACACTGTGATGATTGAGGACTGGGTCAGAGCATCCCCGTCCTTGGAGATCTCCACAATATACTGTAGTTAGTACCCATCAAAAGTAGCAAAGGAAGGACAAACAGTGTACGGGTAACAAGGTAATGAGTTTCCAAGGTTCACTAATGCACATAGGGAACAAAGGATCCGATCCACTTAGTTGTAACTGTAGCACAAATGACTAAGTTATTACTGGCTTAAATGAAAAGTGTCAGAACATACAGTCCATCATAACACGTTGTGTATATGGCAGACCAGACAGAATGCCAATTCTGACCTCAGTCTCAGATTTTGGGACATTAAACATGATTGCCTGGTTTTAGAGATTATTTTAGTACTATGATTTAATATTAGTGGAATATCTAGAACAAGGTAATCAACTGGGTAACAATTTTGAGCACTGCCAGTCAGCTGTTAGATAAGACAACATTGCATCTGCTTATCAGATACCGCTTCATAATCTTATTGGTAAGGCATTTATAGAATGTGGTAGATAAGCCCAGAAAGGCGGTGGCCGTATCTTATATCGGCCAAACATGGTGACAGGTTCGCTTTAAATAGTAAAGCAAGTCCAGTTGTGGAGATTGCATTGTGTTTGCACCAATGAGAGTTGTTCACAAGATTATCTGGGTCCGTATCTAAAGTTATTGAGCATGATTACCCTGCGAGCAATGCGCTTTTGATAGAGAAACAAAAAATTAGCACTAAATTAAAAAAACACATATCTGGACCTGTATGAAGGATAAAAAAATACAAAACAAAATGAAATAAAAACAGGAAAAAACAGTATGCATAGGTGAGCAATGGGGATAAAGTAAGAGCAAAAACTGTCCACTTTTTCCCTGGGTACAAGTCCTTGCTGTGCTGTCCATGTATTAAATGGATACCACAAATCCTATGGACAACCTCTCTATGGTAAATGAGCATCCTCTAACAAAATCAGCTTTGTCGGGTAACTTGAGTATATTAACGTAGTGTTTAACAGGACAATCCCTTTAAAAATAAGGTAAAACACATGTAATTATTAAGCATTTTTACTGATTATGGGTTTTCTTTCACAAGGTTCTACCCACTAAACTTTTCCCCATAAAATATTTTACACCTGTTTATATTTTAATAAAGTTTCCAAAGCTTCACAGGATAGAAATTCTAAGCATCCCGACCTTACAAAATATGCCTTTTTTCCTTTCTAGCATAAAACTAAAACCACAAATTGCAGCAATCTGCCACTACTTGCAGTCCGTCTAGGACTTGATAATGTTCTGATTAAAAATATAAAATAGGAAATATTAAAATTCAATAAAAATGAAAAGGTGTGGAACGAAAAAGGATTTTGTTGAGCACTCTTCAAAGAATGCTAGCTTTGTATTAATGAAATACAAAACCGTGCAAGTCATGTTCTGTAACAGTTTGATAATCCTACATACTTGGGCTATTGGATGCTATATGTAATTCCTAGCCAAGCAATGACAGGTCATCTTCATCAGATCTTTAGCCTTTGCAAAATGTGATTCTGAAGCCTATTGCTAGTCCACTGCTTCCATGGTTTTTATTATGGGAACGGGGTATAAAAATGCCGGGCTATTGGGTAATATTGTGGGAATTCAACACTAGGATTTTTCTTGTTAAAGTCTGATTTAGTAGACAATCAAGCTTGGAATGAATTTAGTCCAACTGTACACAGGTCATTCATGTGACATTTTGAGACAAAAAATATGTCCTAGTGCATCATTTAAAAGGGAATCTGTGAGCAAGTTTTGCTATCTTCCAAGAACAGTGCTGCATCATTATGAAACCATGTATTTTTTTTTGCGCCCCTGCTTTGTTTTTAGTTCCACCCACCATGCTATACTGTTTTTACAGTATGTTATCTCTTCTGTAAACTAAGACGCCATCTGTATATATTATAATCTTAAATCATTAAGTTTTAAATATTAATTTTAATATATAAATTAGTATCTTAACCCTTTTAACTACCAAGCTTTTTTTTTTACATTTTCCACCACTGGTAGCCAAGAGAATTTTCACACTTTTGAGGTAAATTAGAAAATAAAAAAAAATTAGGTTAGCTACCCCCATACCTATATACTTCCTGAAAGTAGACAATGTCACTCAGCACTTTATACACCCAGGCACCTTTCATGCAATTTTGTATCTGATACACCCATATCTATCACACCCCTCATCAAGTCTTTCTTTGGCTAAGTTCACACATTAGTGATTGATCAGTATTTTACATCAGTATTCTTAAGCTAAAATTAGGAGTGAAACAATCATATAAAAAGTATAATGCATATCTGACCCACTCCTGGTTTCGGCTAGCAATTACTTACGTGAAATACAGGCCAAAGTACTGCACTTTGAACATAGCCTTTCAGTGAGTTTTCACAATAAATAACCATACCATATGAGACATACCAAGCCTGAAGACACAACTTTTCCTTACTCTAAAAATTGATATTAGTGGCTAAAGTGTGAAAAAAAGATGTACCACAACTCCTTAAAATAAAATTGCAACATACAAGAGTCCACACATAGAACATATGCTTATATCTGCATTAGAAATATATAATTTATAAAATCATCAGAAATGGAAAGTTCTAATCTGGCATTTGTCATTTTACTTAGAGTTAGGTCCAAAAATGTGAGGTATAAGTGACATATAGTAACTTTAATCTGCGAGGAAGAATGATTAATAAGATATCAAATTGATAAAGTTTTAATAGGTTTACAGATCATTATTATTAAAAACATTTTTTTTTCAATATCGGGGATATAGTGCACAAATGTATAGTTCTTGTTTGAGAAGGACATCGTGATACTAAATATGTATCTTTAGTATATTGCATCTTTTACAATAAAAAAAGCCATCATTCTTTTCATGGATAGAGTTGTGTGAGGGCTTATTTTTTGTGAGCCAAACCATAGTATTTATCGATACTATTTTGAAGTTCATGAGACATTTTGATAGTTTATTAAGTCAAGTGTTTTTTAAGCAATATGAAAGTGAAACATCAAATCCGATTTTTTCAAATTTTTATTTTTGGGGGGGGGGGGGTGTTTGCTGATTGGGATAAATTATAGTTTGTGTGATTATGGTGGAAATACCAAATATGTATGGATTACTTGTACTTTAAAATCCAACAAAAAAAAATGGTGTTGCCATATTCAAAGAGCCATACCATTTTTATTTGCTTAACCCCTTCACCCCCGGAGCTTTTTCCGTTTTTCCGTTTTCGTTTTTCGCTCCCCTCCTTCCCAGAGCCATAACTTTTTTATTTTTCCGTCAATTTGGCCATGTGAGGGCTTATTTTTTGCGGGACGAGTTGTACTTTTGAACGACATCATTGGTTTTAGCATGTCGTGTACTAGAAAACGGGAAAAAAATTCCAAGTGCAGTGAAATTGCAAAAAAAGTGCAATCCCACACTTGTTTTTTGCTTGCCTATTTTGCTAGGTTCACTAAATGCTAAAACTGACCTGCCATTATGATTCTCCAGGTCACTACAAGTTCATAGACACCTAACATGACTAGGTTATTTTTCACCTAAGTGGTGAAAAAAAATTCCAAACTTTGCAAAAAACAAAACAAAACAAAATTGCGCCATTTTCCGATACTCGTAGCGTCTCCATTTTTCGTGATCTGGGGTCAGGTGAGGGCTTATTTTTTGCGTGCCGAGCTGGCGTTTTTAATGATAGCATTTTGGTGTAGATACGTTCTTTTGATCGCCCGTTATTGCATTTTAATGCAATGTCGTGGCGACCAAAAAAACGTAAATCTGGCGTTTCGAATTTTTTTCTCATTACGCCATTTAGCGATCAGGTTAATGCTTTTTTTTTATTGATAGATCGGGCGATTCTGAACGCGGCGATACCAAATATGTGTAGGTTGGGGTTTTTTTTTATTGATTTATTTTGATTGGGGCGAAAGGGGGGTGATTTAAACTTTTATGTTTTTTTTATTTTTTTCACATTTTTAAAAACTTTTTTTTTTTACTTTTGCCATGCTTCTATAGCCTCCATGGGAGGCTAGAAGCAGGCACAGCCCGATCGGCTCTGCTACATAACAGCGATCATCAGATCGCTGTTATGTAGCTAAAATGCAGGTGTGCTGTGAGCGCCGACCACAGGGGGGCGCTCACAGCCACCAGCAATCAGTAACCATAGAGGTCTCAAGGACCTCTATGGTTACAATGGAGGAGCATCGCCGACCCCCGATCATGTGACGGGGGTCGGCGATGCGCTCATATCCGGCCGCACGGCCGGATGCGGTAGTTAAATGCCGCTGTCTGCGTTTGACAGCGGCATTTAACTAGTTAATAGCGGCGGGTGATCGCGATTTCACCCGCCGCTATTGCGCGCACATGTCAGCTGTAAAAAACAGCTGACATGTCGCGACTTTGATGTGCGCTCACCGCCGGAGCGCACATCAAAGCGGGGGTCCCGACATGTGACGTACTATTCCGTCACATGTCGGGAAGGGGTTAATGATGGGGGCATACAAGGGTTTTTATGAGACAAACTGTAAATTTATCTTAACTTTTGGGACAGTGACATTTTTATCAACTTATATATATATATATTTATTTTAGGTCAAGTAACCAAAAAATACATTTTTTTTGTTTTTTGTTTTAGAAATATATGTTCTCTGGAAAGCTAAATGACAAAGCTAAATGACCGGTTATGTTTATTTTTTTCCCTATAATAAAGGACTTAAGAGAAAAAAAAGGTTATTACATTTTCTTTCAAGTTTTCTTTTATTTTTCTAAACATTTTTTCTACACCAGCATGATACACACAATACCTAATTTTACAGTCAGGAATAAGATCACACATCATTGATCCCTTTCCTGTTGCTGCAGTCTCCTCTTTCACACTGGCTGAAATTAAAAAGATGAGGTGGACACTTTAAAAGGCTCTATCTCATCTGGATCATAGCTACAGCGTCAATACAGGGGTATTCATTTTAAGAGCTCTCTCACATCGGATGATATATGCATATGACCCTTGGCTTAAACTCCGCTATGAGCCAAGTTTCATTTCAATGCACTACGATTCTCTCGCATGAGAGAATTGGATCACAGTTGCGGAAAAGATGGAGAACTTAATTTCTCCATCTTCTCCATTCTGTGAGTAGACGTATATTGGACTGGGCTTGGATAACATCCAAGTGCAGTCCGATGTTTTGCACGCACCCATAGATTTGAATGGGTGCGTGCCATCCGATATACTGTACGTTGCCAATCACAGCATGCAGCAATTTTTTCTCATGACGACTCGGCATTAGAAAATTATAACATTAGAGTGAGTGCTATCCGATAAAACAAGTTATACGCTGGCTGCTCGACAGAGTGAATGAGCCCTAAAGCTGACATTTTTGTGGCTATAACCAAAGATATCATGGGTTAATATGAGAGTTGGGAGTGAGAGTTGCAGAAAAGCATGTAGCTCTCACTTAAACCGATGGAATAACTTGCTCAGCCACAAATCTAAACTTTAAAATGAGCAATAGTCACAACTGTTGATGTGATCTAGACTGAGGGTTGGCCATTAGTAACTGCCCGACTAATCCCTGTGTGGTTTGGTTCTCAGTGGCGTGTAAAGTATGTCTTTCCATGAAACGCTGCAACGGTTTATACCTAATGCAAAAAATGTAGGGTTCAAAAAGGTGAATTTGTTCCCATTTTCAAATATGCCGTGATACCTGCTATAAAATTGCTTCCTGAGTACAAGAATATTTCAACTATAACATAATACTTATTTTGATATCATATTTATCACTATTCCAAGCAATCTATTAACAATGTACCAACTACTCCTCCAGCCTACTGTACAAAGGTCCTTTGCACTGTCGCTTCCCCCAACATTCTAAGTCATTACAGAATAAAGAATCCAGGTATACTGATCTATAATAACCGCCTCCACAATAACCATGTTACAATGATAAATAGTAGCTTCTGTCTACTCTGACCCAGTTATATTGATACATAATACCCCTTTCGTTATAAGGTACAATTATGTAAAGTATAAACCACCCATCCCCCATAACCCATGTATAATATAATAAGCCTCCCATCACCATGACCCAGATATAACATAGTGGTCCGCCTCTGCCATCTACCTCCTTACAAATATGTTGATAGGACATATAAGTTACAGGTCAAAGTAAAAGCTGAGTGGCTTGGCAAATCGCAAATGGTGACAAAACTGAAAATTTTTGTCGCTATTAGCAAAATCTTTGGCACATTGTTAAAGGGGTTGTCCAGTCTAAATTGACAAGTCTGCAGTCACTCTGTGTGACTGCAAACTTACGAATCCCCCCAGCATACGCACTGTGCACTGCGAGGATTCACCCTTTCTGAGCTGGGAATGGCAGTGATTTAACCTTTATGCATAATTCTGGGTAAAACCCATCTAGTGGGTGTGGCCTTGCTCCACAGACTTGTATTAAGCGAGTTGCGCCCATTAGATGGGCTCTGGCCGTTAGTATGTATAATGTGTATGTAACTTCCGATCCCAGCTGAGAAGCCGGCGAATCCTTTCAGCGCACACTGCATGCGCTGGGGCAATTCAGAGATCTGCAGTCACACAGTCACAGTAACCTTTTAATCATCTTGGTCATTATCTGAAGTTCTCCGGCAACATCTAATAGATTTTAGAACATGGTGGACTAAGAAGCCATTGCTAATCGTCTAGGTGCCATAGCAACTTTACAATTGTTTTGCAAGGGTGCAATTGGGCTGACAATGGGCCAATATCTTGGTGTCAAACACATGAGATGTTGTGACCGTTATTGGCCATGGTTTCTGGGAAGTTAAACTGTTGGAACTGGAGCTAGCCCCAGTAGGAGTGGAGCTATATATTATAGTCAGCTCTCACTGCAAGCTATCCCTGAGGCATATATTTATGTCCTGATAGGACAAGTTCCTCCCAATCAGGACATACATTCATGTCCATTCACGTTAAGGGGTTAAAGAAAACATGATCTTTTTTTATTAGTGTTAAACATCAGGCAAGCTAATTATGGCAGCAACAGAGCATTAAAACTGAATTTATTACTGATAACACAAAAGCCTACAAACATGAAGAAACTTAGAACTTGTAAAGGTATGTGTTCTTCATGTCTGGATCAGATTTTGAAGCAGATTGGAAAGTAATACTCACCAATGAATATATGATCTGCAAACTACTGGCCAGTGAGTTGTTTTAAAAATGCTTCCAAAACATGGTTGTTTTCATTAGAGCATGATTCCTATTTCACTGATATTTTATAACACGTCAAGTAATAAGAAACATTTACAGGATTGCTTTCAGGTCAAAGGATGTTTTTTGAAGAGCAGAAGGGTGTATGTAAAATTTAAACTTTATGAAAATAAACTACAAAACTTTGAACTCAGATCCAACATATCGTATTTCTTTCGGAACTTCTTAACATCGACCAAGCAAATCTCTTGACTTTAAACTGTTTTTTCTCTTGGCCTTAATGTTGTTGAACATTTTTCATATCTAGCGCCTGGAACATTCAATTATTATTCTCAAGTCAGAAAAGAATGTAGAACTCACATTTTGTTTCATTCCACTATATACCATAATCATACGATAATCCGAAGTACCCAGCTTAGTGTATTCTCATTTTACTAATACACATAATCACATAATGATTTATAGACAGTATTGTTTCTAATTGCTTCTATTACACAAATTACAAAACTCCAGTACTGGTAGGGCACCCATTTTTGCCATTTGTGACTGTTAATGTCTATTGTATTAGTACATGCTATTGCATGCTCACTATTGAGTCTGTGAATATATGACACAAATAGATATTGGAGTTCATTAATATCCCTATTGTTTGCTTACTACACTTAAATTATGGCCATATGATAAGGGCGCCTATTCTTTTGGGACTGCTGATGTATATGCTACTACTACATGCTTACTATTGAGCATCTATCTTGTTATTTTGGGAGTATTGATGCCTAGTGCTTTATTGCTGGTCGGGCCCACAAACATTTTTTTGAGAAAGCAGCCTATAACTTGAATAATATATAGGCAATTGTCTTAGTTGGTCAATACCAATTCTGGAAAGGGAAAGTAACTATTTAGATTGGTGCTTAACACATTGAGGACATTTCTTTTCTAGTTTTGCAATTTGTCATGCATCGATGCTTTTGGGGATTTCCGTGGCTATGGCTATATGTTTCAGTCATTGATTGGTCATCCAACCAGATTGCCCCATAGGGATTATCTTTTTGTCATAACTGCTTCAAAATTTCAACTCAAACACCTACTCAGAAACTCTGCTTTCCATCCTCTGCCTCTAATTTTCCTGCCTTCTTTCAGAACTTCAAAGATATCTTCTCCAAGCATGGGGTCAAATAACTGCAGGGTAGACATGACTGACCCTGAGTGGGTTCTTGCTTGTGCTTCTTTGTTTCCCACTCTCCATCTAAAGGTCGTCCTCGGGCCCTGAACAAATTCTCTTCTACAGGCAAAACAGTTCCTGCTTCTACTTATCATCCAATCATGTAGTATGATGAAATCAACCATGTTCTGGACTGTGAAAAGACTCGTAGGCCTGAGGAGAGATGCTGGGTGCCTAAAAAGGACATATATGCTCCTTTCCTGCTCAAGAGATGTCATGCCAAGCATCCATTCTGCTGTCACAGAATCATCTTGGAGGGGACAAAAGGGGGAAGTACTGTTACAATACCTGTTCCAGGTATCTCGGTCTTCGTTTCCGTCCCCTGGGTCTACTACCCTCTGTTGTGCTCCAGGTCAGATTTTGCAAGTTTCCAGACATGTATCAATGACACCATCTCTTTACACCTAATTAACACCCATTTAGACATACACCTGTGTCTTGGGATTGAGACTCTAATCCCATGTTTAGTGTGCTCCACCATCTATGTTTTTTGTTTTTATATTAATTGCTGCTGAGTTCCACTTCATCCACCCATCTGCTCCTGAGATTCCTGTGTGCCTGTGTCTTGGGATTGAGACTCTAATCACATGTTTAGTGTGCTCCACCATCTATGCTTTTTGTTTTTACATTAATTGCTGCTGAGTTCCACTTCATCCACCCAGCTGCTCCTGAGATTCCTGTGTGTGCTAAGTCCCGGTTGCTCACATACCTTCCTGCTTGCTGCTTCAACGCCCAGGTTCTATGTGTCCACCTGGATCTGAGGCTTAGAGAGTCTTATTAGGATAGAGCACATTCTCTAAAGTGTATATGAAATATATACATCTATTAATGTATATTTCTTTCCTGAACCAGTTTGTGTCTGTTTTACTTCTCTGCTCAAATGTCTTTGTTTTAAAATGTTAATGTTAATCATGTTATAATAAAGTAGTAGGTTTTTTTAATTTTTTGCTATCTGGTGTGCATCTCTTTGTGAATAGGTCTTAGTTTATGGATGTATCACCATTTTGAACTAACTGTAATTGGTGTATAGACAGTGTATAGTAGTATATGATAGTGTGAATCCTTTAGCATTTTCCGTATTTCTGCAACAACTTGTCTGGTATTTTCAATTAATGGGATAACAATCAGGTGTGAGTGGGTGACCTGTTTTATTTAAAGAACAGGTGTCACGGGAAGCCTAGGTAGGCATGAGCTAATAACCCAGGCCCCTGCGATTTCCCTCAACTCTGGGAAACCCTGACTGACCCTCTCCCAGAGTTTACACTGATGGTGTGCATGTCTGGGCCTCCATCCTCACCCTGTCTCCTGTTTCAACCCTAGGCTGATACCACCACCCACCACCCAGTGAAGAGACCACACACCAATACCCACAGTTAGCACAGACAAGGATAACGGAAAATATGTACCACGCCGCAGTCACTCAGGAATACACTATAAGTGCACAGGGTAAAACAAATACAAATAAAGGAAGGAGAAAATATGACAAAGGGAAATACACCACCAGATACGATACTCCAACTCCTAGACCACCACTCCAGACCGAGATAACCAAGCACAAGACAGAAGCTATAATCGGCGAAGCCCAATGTTCAGAAGAACTATTTAAAAGCAGTGGGCGTAACCCAGCTTCCAATCCAAGCACCAGCTAAATTAACCCCGGACCAGCTAAATAAAATCTAGCCGACGCCACTGAGCGCATAGTGGCCAAAAGCGGAATTACCGCTGTCTGTCGAACGCCCTAGTATGAACAGCGTCCGACATGACAACAGAAGTTCAAAAGAAAAGTTGTTGATGCTCATTAAGCAGGAAAGGGTTAAAAACCATATCTAAGGAGTCTGAACTCCACCAATCCACAGTGAGATAAGGGGAATTCAAGACCATTATTACACTCCCCAGGAGTGGTCACTCCATGAGCAAGTAGAATAGTCTGTGAGTTCACAAACCTAAGGTAATGTCCAAGCAACTCTCCCACATTAGCTAATGTCAATGAGTCTATCATCAGGGGAACACTGAACAATGGAGGGCATGCCACGATTGGAATGAGAAATCATTTGCTTGCCAAAAAAAATCATTGCTGCCTGTTCACAGTTTTCAAAAGATCACATGGACAAGCCATAAGGCTATAGAACAATGTTTTGTGGACAGGTATGACCAAAATAGAGCTTTTTGGTTTAAATGAGAAGTGTTAAATTTTGGAGAAAGAAAATCACTACATTACATAATAAGATCCTCACACTATCTGTGAAAGACAATAGCTGTAGCATCATGGTTTGGGACTGTTTCCAGGATGGCAATAGAACAATGAATTTGGAAAATTCTAGAGGAAAATGTCATGACATCTATCCATAAGCTGAATCTAAAGATAATGTGGGTCATGCAGCAAGACAACAATTTAAAGCACACAAGTCTTTTCACAGTAGAATAGGTAAATTTGTAGAGGGAATTGGTAAAAAACCCACCACAATAACAGAGTTAAAAGCTGCTAGTGAGGAGGAATGGACTGAAATTCCACTAAGCAGATGTGTAGAACTGATCAAAAATTACTGGAAATGTCTAGATGCAATTATTGCTGCATAGGGGAGTCACACCAGATACTAAACGCAAAGTTTCACATACTTTTGTAACTCACAGAAATGTGATATTATATCACTAAAAAAAAAATGACAGTCCAATATTTTTTACTCTTTAGAATTGGTTCTCTATATACTTTTTAGGATTTGTGTTAAAAATCTAATGCAGTTTTATGTCAAATTGATCCAGAAATCTTGACAATTCTAAAAGGTTCACAAACTTTAAAGCACCACTGTATGTGCACCTGCACAGTAATTGAATACCTTAGGATTACTGGCCCTGTACTATGTCTTCTACTGTTACAGCAATCCATGCCCACAGTTTGGCCCACTCATGTGTTATCTGATAAGAGAAAGATAACATACAGATGTCAAATTGCTATTTAACAGTATTTATATAGTAGTTCTGGTCTACGATTAATGCCAACTACTTACCAATGCCAATAGTACACCAGCATAGTTATACCAAACAGCAATGCCAAACAAAACAGTACTGCTGTTGCTGGTAATAGCAACAAACTATTATTGTTGGCTTGTAAAGTAGTAATAGCCAAATCTGCAGTGATCCCCGTATAGTAGTGCCAGCCTTTTTAGTACACTGTGACAGGTACATTGTAAAGTTGCCAATCCATGTCTTCAGAGAGAAGAAACAGAGCAGTTTGATATACCGGCACCACTAAAGAATCCTTCTATCTGCCAAATTATGTCAGTTGGTGACGGACACCAAAAAACCCTAAAGAAGTGGTCCTACCACCTTGTGCTGATTCAGCTGGTCTCACACAGTGCATACTATTACCATCAGTCTGTAAGTATGCAGCCTTTCAAGTATTTCCAAATGAAGATTCACACCGGCTAATAGAATGTAAAAGTTTATTCTGGATACATTTGTAGACATGATATTAGACACTTTAACCACAAAGCATTCCTGGCAAAGGCGTTCTCACACGATTTTTTGAAGAATAAACTTAAGAAATGTTGTTGGCACTCATATTGATTCTCACTAGCCAGACATTTAATGTACTGTATGTTTCTCCATAAAAAGTGATTTCTGGTAATCAGATGTAGACGTTAACATACAGTAGGCCTTTTAATGTTAAGTCAGATTAAATATGGGTTTCTAATCACACACAACCTTAGAAGCTATCCAGGGCAGATAGACAGAACAGAAACATGGACTAGAAACAAAAGCACATCTATGATTGCTCTTGACTACATCTCGCTACATAATGCAGAGTTTTTCAACCTATGGTGCAACAGTTGAATACCACAGAGGAAAGTAACCGGAACCAATGCGTAGAGCCAGCAAGAGCCAGCTGTAGGTGATTCATGTGGCCACCGCCATGTTACAACCAATGGATGAGAAGACAGCAGCTCTACAGTGCTCACACAATGCATATTGGAGCTTCTACTGAGAAGCTGGAGTAAAGTAAGACGATCATTAGAGATGTCTGAGCTACAACAAACACTTTGAGACATTTTAGAATATTTTTGCTCCCCCCTTTATTGTAAAGTGAAGAAACAGATGCGTGACAGTATTTCCATCAATCATCTTTGGTTAATAAGAATTGGCATTGGTCTACAAGGAAAAAATGCCAATAGACTCCCAATCATGTGTTTGGACCTTCACCATTCAAACAGTTATGGCAATTCATGCAGATTAGTTATGTTCCAATTGTACTGTTTGTGGTAACATTAATTGGTACTGAGGTTGTATGGTGGATTATTTTAGAACTGACTGTACTGTTGTGGTGGCAGCATTTTACCGAACGGGTGGGGAAGTTAGCAGCATTAGCGTTAGCTATAAAACGCATAGTGGCGCTAACTATAAAATGAGTATTAAAAGGGGTTGTCCCAATTGGATATGTATGCTGGAAATGTCTGATAGATACTGGTTCTACCAAGGGGACCCGTATTTATTATCAAGACAAGGCTCTTTCGTGTCCTGCAGGGAATATTAAGATAGTTGAGCATACCTAAATCTCTCCATTCATTTGTATCGGAGTTCCAAAAATTCTGGAACACCTTTAGTAGTATTAATTGGGGTCACACCTTGAGCCTCGACAGTAACAATTTTTAAAAAAATTATTTATGAATATTGTGGTCATATTTACTAAAGCTGTCTAACTTTAGACAGTGTAAATTAAGACTATACAGTCATAAAATGCACCAAAGTTATCACGGGGTCTATTCTGCTTAAACCTTTAACACAAAAGGATGCGGTACATGTAAGCTACTTATCTAAACTGTCACCGCACAAAATTGCACTGTGACAGTTGAATGAAAACTGCCATGCAGGTAGCCGGACCGGAACCAATCAGCTTTGTTCCTGCCCGGCAATCACTGTAATTAAGCTGATCGATTTCAGAGAAAGAGGCTAGTTTATCCAGCCCTCCTGGCTCCGATTTTCTCAGTGATGTAACAGAGAATACTGGAGTCTGCTGTCAGGAGTGTACAGTCCTGCTTATCGTTATTGGCAACCATGAAGTTTAAGTACATAACGTGGAATATCTCCTGAAAAAAAACAAATCAAGTTCATTTTTATGTAGCACTCATGTTAAATACAAAGGAGCTAATGATAAACAATAATTTAAAAGAAAAACAATTTGAGAGGAAAACAGAAAAACCTAAATCTTGGTGCGACACTTCTATTACAACTCTTTAGAATAAATTAGTATGAAAAGACATTTTTACTCGCCTGTGGTAAATCACAAATGATAATCACCTGTGATTAATTGTCGGTGCCCATGTGACATTATTTAGCCAATGAATGATGACTTCAGTGTTTTAACTCCTTAATGACAGAGCCATTTTGGTACTCAACGACCAAGACAATTTTTACAATTCTGACCACTGTCAGTTTATGAGGTTATAGCTCTAGAACACTTCAACGGATC
The DNA here is from genome assembly GCF_051348905.1 of Ranitomeya variabilis. Lineage (NCBI taxonomy): Eukaryota > Metazoa > Chordata > Amphibia > Anura > Dendrobatidae > Ranitomeya > Ranitomeya variabilis. The sequence continues at coordinate 715,794,375 of NC_135233.1, read as the reverse complement.
CCACTGATTCTGAGACTTTTTTCGTCACATATTATTGTACTTCATGTTACAGGTAAAATTTATTCGATGTAACTTGCGTTTATTAACGAAAAAAATGGAAATTTGGCAAAATTTTTGAACATTTTGAAATGTTCAAACTTTTAATTTTGTACCCTTAAATCAGAGAGTGATGTCACACAAAATCAACTTTACATCAACACAATTTTGGAAACAATATTTTTTTTTGCTAGGACGTTATAAGGGTTAAAAGTTTCAAACTTTAAATGTGTTTGCCCTTAAACCAGAAAATTATGTGACACAAAATAGATAAAAAATAACATTTACCACATGTCTGCTTCCCATCAGCATCACTTTTTAAACATAATTTTTTTATGAGGAAGTTTAAAAGTAAATAAGCAATTTCTCATTTATCCAACAAAATTTACAAAACCATTTTTTTAGGGACCACCTCACATTTGAAGTGCGTTTGGGGGGTCAATATAACAGAAAATACCCAAAAGTGACACCATTCTAAAAACTGCACCCCTCAAGGTACGCAAAAACACATTCAAGAAGTTTATTAACCCTGTTAGGGCTGGCAGAACGCACCGAATAAATATAAAGATAGTAACAAGGTGCGTTTGCAGCTCAGGGTCTACCGTGCAGAGTTGGAACCTGCAGCTAGGTAATGGCGGCACTATATGGCGGTACTACGCCAGAATAAACACTGGTTCCGTCACCCAGTATGAACTGATGCGAACTTTGTTGCTTCACAGAGTTTCAGAGAAAGAAAGGAAATGCTGTGCCCTGTTAGCAGTCACAGGGTGCAGCAGAAGGACGCTAGAGGGATCCCTGAAATTCACCCCCACTATGCTGGTGATTGATCTCACTCTGACCCTCGGTGGCTTTTGAGCCCACGCCTGAGGACGCCCTGGGTGAGATGCTGAGATCAAGTGGGAGTTCCCACCCTACACTGACTGGTTGACAGGACTAATTAAAGATTTACCGCACAGAGTGCGTACAGCGCCACACTGGCGTACGCCACTAACCACCCTAACTAGGGCTAGGAAAGCGCACTAGTTGCGCACGGCGCCGCACTGGCGGTTGCTGCAAATTGACGCAGTAAACTCGTGCCTGGTGCTGGATGTCACAATCTGGCGCTATGTAGCTCAATCACTCAAGTACATTCAACAACACTAGGAATGGGTATGATTCAGAGCTATCACCAGATTCAGGCATACATCCACACACACACGATTACAGATTTATATTAGCGCATGGCTTAGCGGCCATGCGAGCCTTTTACAGATGTAGCCTTCCAGGACCTTCCTAGTGGTCCAATCGGAGCCGCTGCAGGACCTGAGCATGTGACCTCTGACCTCCAATGAGAGGTTGTCCCACGGGCAACTCTGCTGAGCAGACTCCACTGCGGCTGGGGAAGAATGGGAGGCCGCAGAGGACATGGTTCGAGATTTCCCCTGTGCAGCGGCGGTAACTCGACAACTAACATTACCCCCCCTCCTAGGGCCCCCCTCCTTGTGCCTCGTTACACTCAAAGGCAGCAATGAGCTGAGAAGCCCGAATGTGCTCAATTTGCTCTCAGGTCCTGTCCTCTGGGGCATAACCCTTTCAATCCACCAGATAATACTTTTTGCCATGTACCACCTTACACCCAACAAGAGCATTCACCTCGTAATCGTCTGTGGACGAGCCCGATGTCCCGGCAGATGACTCGGAAAACCGGGACATGTGAACGGGTTTTAGGAGGGACACATAAAAGGTGTCGGTGATACGTAGGCGTGGAGGAAGGGCCAACCGATAGACCACAGGGTTGACTTGTTCCAGGACCTTGAAGGGACTAATGTAGCGAGGCGCAAACTTAGTGGACTCAACTCGCAGTTTGATGTTATGGGCGGAAAGCCACACTAAGTCGTCGCCAGGAGCAAAGGTCAGAGCGAGACGTCGATGTGCATCGGCGGAGACCCTCATTCTCTCCTTGGAAGCCCGGATGGCATCCTGTGCGGTCCCAAATGTCACGTGCCTCCACTGCCCAGTCTGCCACCCTAGAATTGGTGGACAACACAGGCATGGGCACAGGGACAAGTGGATGCTGGCCGCAGTTAAGGAGGAATGGAGTCTGACCAGTGGAGTCAGCTATGGTGTTGTTCAGTGCAAACTCCGCCCATGGTAGCAAGGATGCCCAGTCATCCTGCCTGGCCGAAACAAAATCTCGTAGGTATGTGACCAGAGTCTGGTTAGCCCTCTCTTCATCTCGGGATGATATGCTGAAGAGAGACTCAGCTCAATGGTGAGTAGACGACAGAGCTCTCTCCAGAACCGAGACACAAACTGGGGACCCCGGTCACTGACAATTTTGTCTGGCATACCATGTAGGCAGAAAGTATGCTAAATAAACAACGCCGCCAAGGCCTGTGCAGAAGGTAGCCGTGGAAGAGGCACCAAGTGTACCATTTTGGAAAAATGATCGGTGACTACCCAGATAATGGTGCAGCTACGAGACTTGGGTAAGCCCACCACAAAGTCCATCCAAAGTCCATCCCGACCATTTCCCAGGGCCTGTCTGCCACCGGCAGGGGTAAAGTAGCCCAGCAGGCCGTTGCCGAGGAAACGATTCTTGGCGCAGGAGACACTAGCCCGAATATAGTGTCCGACGTCACGGGCCATATGCAGCCACCAGTACATCCTCCCCAGGAGCTCAGATGTCTTATTGGTCCCAAAATGTCCATCCACCCTGGAGGAGTGGGCCCAAGAGAGAACCTCCGGTCGCAAATTAGGTGGAACAAAAGTCTTGCCTGGAGGCATAGACTCTAGCAAAACCAGGGCCACAGTTCTCAGGCTCTCTGAAGGGACAATAAGCTGAGGCTCCTCCTTCTTTAATGACACGAAGGAGTCGGAGAGAGCGTCGGCACAAGTGTTCTTCTCCACAGAGAGAAAATGGAAGGTGAAGTGGAACAGGGAGAGGAACAGGGCCATCTGGCCTGGCAGGTTAAGCCGCTGGGCGGTTTGTAAATATACCAAATTTTTGTGGTCGGTGAATACTTGAAAGGGATAGCGAGCCCCCTCCAGAAGGTGTCTCCACTCTGAATAGGCCAACTTCATGGCTAGCAACTCACTGTCCCTGATGGAATAATTCCTCTCCGCCGGTAAGAAGGTCTTGGAGAAGAAGCAAGGATGCTTCCGACCTTGAGAATCCTTCTGGAAGAGGACTGCTCCAACACCGACAGTACAGGCATCCACCTCCATGATAAATGGTTTATCAACATTGGGGTGATGTAAAATGGGAGCGCTAGCGAAGTGTGACTTGATAGAGGTGAAGGCCTTGGAGACTTCCCCTGACCACAATTTGGGATTAGCTCCCTTCTTGGTGAGGGCAACCAGGGAAGCTACCAAAGTTGAGAAGTGAGGAATGAACTGGTGATAATAATTCATGAACCCCATAAAGGGCTGCACCGCTTTGAGAGAATGGGGTTCCTGCCAGTCCATCACAGCCTGTAGCTTGGTAGAATCCATGGCCAACCCCCAGGCGGAGATGATATAGCCCAGGAAAGGCAAGGACTCCTGCTCAAACACACACTTCTCCAACTTGGCATAGAGGGAGTTTGCCAGTAAGAGGTCGAAGACCCCTGTAGTCTATGCAGGGATGTAATTCTCTGTTCTTCTTCTGCACGAAGAAGAACCCAGCCCCTGCGGGTGACACTGACTTCCTAATGAATCCTCTTGCCAGAGTCTCCTGGATGTACGGAGACATTGCCTCGGTCTCCGGGAGAGATAACGGGTAGACTCGACCCCGGGGAGGCTCAGCACAGGCAAGAGGTCAATAGGACAGTTATAGGGCTGGTGAGGCGGAAGGGTCTCCGCAGCCCTCTTGGAGAACACGTCCGCATAGGGCCAATAATGCTTGGGGAGAGCAAAGATCTGTGGGTACCTCTGTAGTAGCAACCTGAACGCACTCCCTCTGACATCTACCCACACAAGACTCACTCCATCACAAAATTCTCCCTGTGGACCACTCAATATGAGGGGAGTGGTACAGTAGCCAAGGTATCCCTAACAGGACCTCATCAATTCCTTCAGGAATGACAAGTAAAGAGATAATCTCCTGATGGCGACATAGAAAGAGTAAATGGGATGGTCTGGTGTGTTATCTGTGAGGGCAGTGTTGACCTATTCACCACTCGTACGGTCACTGGTTTGGCGAGCATCACCAAGGGTATTGCGTGCCATTGGCAGAAGACATGAAATTGCCCCGAAATTCACGCAAAGCTCTACCGTATGAGTGGATGGGCCTATGGTAATTGTCCCCTTAAAGGACAATTTGGAGGAAAACGTCACCCTGTCTAGTGTACCTCCTCCTACAAACACTAGACGCTGACATTTTCCCAACCGCTGGGGACATTTTCTGGCATAATGTCATGACTGCTGGCAGACAGGACAGACCTTGAGTGCACGAGCGGTCCGGGACTTAGACCCTGCTCGTGTCACCTCCATGGTCTCATGTGGCTCAGACGCCTGGACCGGGGATTCCAGAGGTTTGGTGAAGGTGGGAGCCAGCCGAAACCTCTGCCTACACTGGGCTCGCTTCAACCTTCGCTCGTTAAAACGAAGCACGACACGGGTAGATATTGCTATTAACTCGAGTGTGGCAGGAATCTCCCTAGTGACCAAGGCATCCTTCACATGGTCAGCTAGTCCCCTCCAGAATACAGGGATGAGGACTTTATCTGGCCACTTCAGCTCAGATGCCAAAGTCGGAAGTGGACAGCAAAATGGCTGACCATGCACAAGCCCTGTGTCAATGCCAGCAGTTGGAGCGCCATATCATGGGTGACACGAGATCCCAAAAAGACCTATTTCAGAGTGCTCAAGAACCGCGGAGCACTCTGCACCACATGATCGTCGCGCTCCCACAGCAGCGTAGCCCACTCCAACGCCCTGTCCGACAGGAGGGATATAATAAATCCCACCTTAGTCCACTCCATGGGAAAACGTACAGCCAGGAGCTCAAGATGTATAGCACACTGGCTCACGAATCCCCGACATAGCTTACTGTCACCAGGAAACTAGTCTGGCAACAACACATGGGATAATGTCAGAGCAGGGGTGGCAGTGGACAAACTAGCTTCAGCCACGCTAGCAGCCTGAACAGCTACTGCGGTAACATCCACAGCTGAGGATATGCGCTCAAGAGCTGCCAACCTGCCCTCCAGCTGCTGGATGTACCGCTGCAGTCACTGTTCGTCCGCAATTACTAGCCAGACCCTGGCGCTAGTATAATGTTAAGGCTGGCGAATAAATATAAACATAGCAATAAGGTGCGTGCACAATAAACAGAGGATGACCAGGGAATGGCACTGACTTTGCCACAGAGACAAATCAACTTCAGGTTGCTTGTAGGTAAAATTTTATTCAAACTGATATAAAAAAATAAAAACTATATACACAACACATTTCGGCTGTTTGCAGCCTTTTTAAGGTGTATGAATTTGACCCTTCTTATATGTCCCATTCCCAGTGTGAGGGAGGGGATACAAAAGAGGAAGAGGAGGAGTGATTTATCTTACATTATTCTTTTATATATTAAAATACAAAAAATATAAAATGTTGTGTATTAAAAATGATAACAAACCTATTTGTAAGAAACATGTCAATCTAATTGAATTCCCATTTGAAAACTAAAATGTATCACAAAAAATACACTTCTCTTTAAAAAAGAAAAAAAAAGAAAACAAAGGTTTGTTTGTTTTGTTTTTTTAAAAAAAACCCTTTAGAATTTTTCCCTTTTTCTAACTTTTTGTCCCTTTTTTCTCTATTCCTTTTCATTTTCTTTAATTTCCCTCTTTTCTATTGAAAATAAGACACAATAAAAATGGGAAAAAAGACAAACGGGAATTTTTAATATGTATATATTGGCCCTTGGCTAGTTAGATGATTTATCTGTTAATTTCATTATTTACTATCTATTTCCCTATATATTATTTTTGTTTCTACACAAACAGTTAAGTGTATACAAGTAGGACTATACATGACAAGTGCAAACACACACTCCTGAAATCAGAACACCAGACGTTTACATACACTATATAAAATGACACATATGCATGTTTTTCTCAATATCTGACATGAAATCAGAATAAACCTTTCCTGTTTTAGGTAAATTAGGATTACCATAATTATTAATATTTGCCAAATGCCAGAATGAGAGGGAGAGAATATTTTCCTCTCGGCAGCACTTTTGGAAGCCCATTTTTTATTTATATTTTTATAGTCATTGTGTGCTAAAAAAGAAATTATGAGCAGGAATCCATCTCTCCATGTGCTGTGTTTGGGAAATATTAAAGTAGCTAGTTTCCTCCCACCATCGCAGAGTCAATAATTAAGAATGTGTAGAAGGAAAAACAAGGGAAAATGCAGGATACAAGTATTTTAATAGACAGAATATATATAATATAAGAAAGTATTTTATAATACAATCAGATTGGAACCTGCCACAATCCCAAGATCAGCTCAAGAAGTTAAATGGCGGCCTGCGGCTGATCAAGCAGGTAATGTAAATGACACACTGGATCGAAGCCTAAAGCTGATGTTTGTTATTCTATGTACATACTAGTGTTTTTCCTTCAGAACCAGCACTTCTGACAGCACTGGGGAAAAATGTTAGCTTGTGTGGAGTGTTACAGCAGTATTGGCACTGCAGGACTGACCAAATAAAATGAAGTCTGAAAGGTTCTTCCTCTAAATGAAAAGCAGAAATGTTTCAAAAGACACAAGTGTGATTTCCAACAGATGTTGAGGCTTTTATTAGTAAAGTTTTAGACATTCATGTCTCAGCTGGTTTAGAATTTGTTTCCACCTTTAATCCATCAACTGAACTGAATCATGGACTGGCACAGTAAAACACGTTCTTAGGAAACATCACATGGTATTAGAAACGTAGCTAAAGTTGGAAAACACAATCTGAATTGACATATATTGAGGCACAATAAATAATTCTAACTGTATGAATTATATTACTTTATAGACTTTCCTTAAGGAGGCTAGGTGATATATTCCCCACTTATATTTAATTGTGTATGTATTGTTGGCCTTTTTTGCTGTAGGCCGTCTTAGTATTACCGGAAGAGGTGCAGCATCAGCACAGGCCTATGTACAGAGAGATGTTGACTTGGTGGTGAGTGCTGTGAAAAAAAAAGCGTTGTGCCAGGACCTAGAAAAAACCAGGAGCAGAATTTAGCTCCAAAGTAGTGAGTGATACCAGACTCTGGGAGGTTTGAAGTACAGACACCATGGGGTGCATCGGTATCCTGTAGTGAGGGAGAATTATATGGAGTCTGAGTGGAGCCGTGCAGTGTGGACTAGAGCAGCCAATATTTGGCGAAGGTTGCACATTGCATCCTTCCTCAGACTCAAAGTTCCACTGTAAGATGAGCAAAAGCCAACAGTCTCTTTGGGTAAAATCCATCACTGCTGAACCTGTCTGAGCATCTCACGATCTCACATCCGGCCAAGAACTATGCAGGAAATTGCTGTGCCAGTCTTGTGAAGGTTATTTGTCCAACCACAAAAGGTCTGCATCATTCAAAATGTCATGTACCCTTATACAAAGCAATTTAGGCCACCACAACCTGTTATTTAGTAATAGGTTTACAACAACACATTCTGTATTCTGGCACATTCAGTATAACACAGAAATAGAATGTGAGACCCTTAACCTCTTCAACCCGCAGCCCGTTTACACCTTCCTGACCAGGCCAATTTTTTTCAATTGAGACCAGTGTCACTTTATGTGGTATTAACTCTAAAACACTTCAACGGAGCCCAGTGATGCTGAGAGTGTTTTTGTGTGATATATTGTACTTCATATGAGTGGCAAATTTAGTTTGATATGATTTGCGTTTAACTCATGAAAACATCGAAAATTTGACAAAAAATTTGAAAATGTAGCAAATTTCAAACTTTAAATGTGTATGCCCTTAAACCAGAGAATTATGTGACACAAAATAGATAAAAAATAACATTTACCACATGTCTGCTTCCCATCAGCATCATTTTTTAAACATAATTTTTTTGTGAGGAAGTTTAAAAGTAAATAAGCATTTTCTAATTTTTCCAACAAAATTTACATAACCATTTTTTGGGACCGCATCCCATTTGAAGTGACTTTGAGAGTCCTATGTGTCACAAAATACCCCAAAATGACATCATTTTAAAAACTACACCCCTTAAAATGCTCAAAATCACATTCAAGAAGTTTATTACCCTTTAGAATTTAGAATGTAAAAAAAATGGTATGGATGTAAAAAACATCATCTTATCCCACAAAAAACAAGCCGCCAAACAGCACCATTGGCGGAATTTTTTTTTTTTCCTATTAAAGTTTATTTTTAAAAGCACCAAAACATAAAAAAAACCTACATAAATGAGGTATCGCTGTAATCGCACTGACCCAAAGAATAAAGTTACCTTATAAATTTTAACACAAGTTGAACAGCATAAAAAACAACAACTAAAAAACAATTCCTAAATTGCTAGTATTTGTTCATTCTGCCTCTCAAAAATTGGAATAGAAAGCAATAAAAAATGTCATGTGCCCGATGGACCTGCAAAAAAAACAAAGCCTCACATGACTCTCTCAGCAGAAATATATAAAAACTAGCTGTTTCCAGCCAGCTAACGCTCGGCACGCTCATTGTTATCTAATTAACGCTGCTGGTGATTAAACTAAAGTAAATAATAACATTCAATAGCGCTTACACAGGTGGTAAATTAACTTAAAATGAAGTTAATAACAATAGTGTGGTGTGTTGGGGGCGGGATTATGTGTGGTAATGTGGTGGGGGGCGGGATTATGTGTGGTAATGGGGTGGGGGGCGGGATTATGTGTGGTAATGGGGTGGGGGGCGGGATTATGTGTGGTGATGTGGTGGGGGGCAGGATTATGTGTGGTAATGGGGTGGGGGGCGGGATTATGTGTGGTAATGTGGTGGGGGGCAGGATTATGTGTGGTAATGTGGTGGGGGGCGGAATTATTTGTGGTAATGTGGCGGGGGGCGGGATTATGTGTGGTAATGTGGTGGGGGGCGGGATTATCTGTAGAAATGTGGTGGGGGCGGGATTATGTGTGGTAATGTAGTGGGGGCGGGATTATGTGTGGTAATGTGGTGGGGGGCAGGATTATGTGTGGTAATGTGGTGGGGGGGTGGGATTGTGTGGTAATGGGGTGGGGGGCGGGATTATGTGTGGTAATGGGGTGGGGGGCGGGATTATGTGTGGTAATGGGGTGGGGGGCGGGATTATGTGTGGCGATGTGTTGGGGGGCGGGATTGTGTGGCGATGTGGTGGGGGGCGGGATTATGTGTGGCGATGTGGTGGGGGGCGGGATTATGTGTGGTGATGTGGTGCGGGATTATGTGTGGTGATGGGTGGGGGGGCGGGATTATGTGTGGTGATGGGGTGGGGGTGGGATTATGTGTGATGTGTTGGGGGGAGGGATTATGTCTGGTGATGTGTTGGGGGCGCGGGATTATGTGTGATGTGTTGGGGGGCGGGATTATCTGTGGTGATGTGGTGGTGGGCGGGATTATGTGTGGTAATGTGGTGGGGGGCAGGATTATGTGTGGTAATGTGGTGGGGGGGCGGGATTATGTGTGGTAATGTGGTGAGGGGGCGGGATTATGTGTGGTAATGTGGTGGGGGGGCTGGATTATGTGTGGTGATGTGGTGGGGGCAGGTGTTGTGAACTCTGTTTTCGGGCTCCCTCTTGTGGTCACAGGTGGTATTGTGTGAGTTTTGTTTTTGGGCTCCCCCTGGTGGCTTTGTTTGTTATCCTGCGGTTCTGTGGCTGATCAGCTGCCTCGTTATGCACTAGGGAGTTTCCTATTTAGCTCTGCTTCACCTCCACTTGTTGCCGGCTGTCGATGTATTCAGTGCTATTCTGATCTCCCCTGATTATCTTCGTTTTCAGTCTCTTCTGGAGAAGCTAAGTTTCTGTTTGATTATTTTTTGCTCATCAGTCTGCAATATGATTTCTGTGTATGATGAGTTTAGTTCAGCTTGCTAATATGTGAGTTCTTGCTGCTGTAAGCTCTGGGGTACGGAGTTGCTTCCCCCGCACCGTTAGTTGGTGCGGGGGCTCGAGCAATCTCTGCGTGGATATTTTGCTTAGGGTTTTCTATTGACCGCACAGCTCCCTTCCTATTTTCTGCTATCTAGTGTTAGCGGGCCTCATTTGCTAAATCTATTTCATCTCTGCGTTTGTGCTTTCCCCTTAACTCACCGTTAATATTTGTGGGGGGCTTTTCTATATCTTTGGGGTCATTTCTCTGAGGCAAGTAAGGACTTTACTTTCCCTCTAGGAATAGGTAGTTTCTCAGGCCGTGAAGAGACGTCTAGGATTTTCAGGTAACGTTCCACGGCTGCCTATAGTTGTTTGCGGATAGGATCAGGTTGCGGTCAATCCAGATACCACTTCCCCAGAGCTGGTCGTCGGTTTAGTTACTTAGCTAGTCAACTTGCGATCCTTGCCACTAGGATCATAACAGGCAGGATTATGTGTGGTAATGTGGTGGGGGGCTGGATTATGTGTGGTAATGTGGTGGGGGGTGGGATTATCTGTAGTAATGTGGTGGGGGGCAGGATTATGTGTGGTAATGTGGTGGGGGGCGGGATTATGTGTGGTAATGTGGTGAGGTGGCGGGATTGTGTGGTGATGTGGTGGGAGGGCGGGATTATGTGTGGTGATGTGGTGGGAGGGCGGGATTATGTGTGGTAATGGGGTGGGGGGGCAGATTGTGTGTGGTAATGGGGTAGGGGGCAGGATTATGTGTGGTGATGTGTTGGGGGGTGGGATTATGTGTGGTGATGTGTTGAAGGGGCGGGATTGTGTGTGGTGATGTGGTGGGGCGGGATTATGTGTGGTGATGTGTTGAATGGGTGGGATTATGTGTGGTGATGTGGGGGGGCAGGATTTGTGGGGGCGGGATTCTGTGTGGTAATGTGGTGGGGGCGGGATTGTGTGTGGTAATGTGGTGAGGGCGGGATTATGTGTGGTGATGTGGTGGGGGGCGGAGCTACTGTGCAGGAGGCGGGATTAGCGAGTAATCACGATGCCTCTTATATATATAGATTATAGTTCTGAAAATATGGCGATACAAAAACTAGTTCTGGAAAAGAAAAGCGTCTTTAAGTGTTCAACAGCAGCCAAACATAAAAAACCCAATATAAATCTGGAATCGCTGTAATCACATTGACCTGAAGAATAAAGTCGTCTAATCGCTTATACAGCAAGAGAAACGGCGTAAAAAAACAAAAAAAACAATTCTTCACCTGCTGTTGATTTGTTTATTCCACTGCCCATAGATCACAGTAAGGCTCAGCTCACATTTATCCTGCGCTCTGTGCTTCTCGCTTACACTGGGGTTTCTGTGTAAATTCTGAAATATGTGATTCAGACGAAGAACCTGGTGGAAAATTACCTAAAAAGAGGTAGATTGAGGCACTAGGGACCCCATCTGGCCTATGATCCGGTGGTGTCCATCCTTTTAGATGTGCATAAAAGTGCAGTCAACTACAATTTTGTACAATTCTGAAAAGAAGGACACCCCTGCACAGAGGCCAGGCTGAGTCCAGAGTAACTCCGCTGCCTCATTATAGTGAATGGATCCCTCGGGGTTTCATCTGAATCACGTCATTCAGAGATTTAGATGGAAACTACGATGTATGTGCTCAGCATATAGCGCCGGATAAATGTGATTTCAAACGTCATGTAAAATGTTCCCAATAAAAGCTTCAACTCAATCCACAAAAAACAAGTCCTCACTCAGGTCCATCATCTGTTAAGGAAATATAGGGGGCTTCCATGTTACTGCTAGTACAAAGGCTCTGGAAAAGCGCTATGCCACCCACACTTCCCAAAAGAAATCCAGGGAATTCTGTGCTCCCAAATCCAAATGGCACCTCCCTTCTGTGCCCCACAGTATTCCTAAACCACATTTAGTGTTCACATTTTTGGAAGGGGTATAATTTCCAAACTGGGGTCACGTGAGGGGGGTATTCTGCTTTTCTATCATTTAGGGGCTCTGTATATGGAGTTCACAAACTATTCTAGGAAAATCTGAGCACCAAGAGGCAAATAGCTCTCCTTCTCTCTTGCGTCTCGCCGTGTGGCTAAGCAGTACTGTACAGCCACATATGGGGTATTGCCACATTCAGCAGAAATTGTGGGACAAATTTTTATGCTATTTTTAACAATTTTCCCAGTGTGAAAATGTAAAATCCATGGCTAAAACTACATTTTTGTGGTAAAAATTTAATAATTTTTTCTTTACTGCTCAATGTTGTAGAGTTCTGTGACACACCAGTGTTGCCAATATGATCACTGCACTCTTAGGGTATGTGCACACGCTGCGAATTGCTCTGCAGGGTTTTCCGGACTGATTTTGGTAAATCCACAGGTAAACCTCACTGCGGATTTCCTGTGGAATTACTGTGGATTTACCGCGATTTTTTTTGCGGATTTCGTGCGGATTCCACCTGTGGTTTTACACCTGCGGATTCCTATTATGGAGCAGGTGTAAACTGCTGCGGAATCCACACAAAGAATTGACATGCACTGTGGATTTTGTTTTCCATAGTTTTACATGGTACTGTAAACTCATGGAAAACTGCTGCGAATCCGCAGCGGCCAATCTGCTGCGGATCTGCAGCAAAATCCGCAGCGTGTGCACATACCCTTAGATGAATTCATTAAGAGGTCTAGTTTGTAAAATGGAGTCACTTACGGAGGGATTCTCCTAGTGGGTCATGGCACCTGCAAACCATAACAGTAAGATCTGCATTATAATATGGTGCTCCTTCCCTTCTGAGCCTTGTACTGTGCCTGAAAAATAGTTCCAGATTACATGAAATTGCACAACAAATTGTGAGGACCATTTTTTCTATTAACCCTTATAATAACCCATCAGGGGCTCTCCAAACGCGATATAGCGTCCACTCTTGATTCCAGCAATTGTGTTAAAAATATCAAACGGTGCTCCTCCCCTTCTGAGCCTTGCCGTGCGTTCAAACAATAGTTTTCTCCCCACATAGAGGGTATTGGCATACTCACGAGTAGTTGCACAACAAATTTGAGGTTCAATTTCTCCTGTTACCTTTGCAAAATAAAAAAACTGGAGCTTAAGTAACATTTTTGCAAAAAAAAGGTAAATGTTCATTTTTACTTATACATTGCATTCATTCATGTGAATAAACTTCTTGAATGTGGTTTTGAGGGGTGCAGGTTTTAGAATGGTGTCACTTTGGGGTATTTTCTGTCATATATGAGATCCAAAATCACTTCAAATGTGATGTGGACCCTAAAAAATGGTTTTGTAAATTTTGTTGGAAAAATGAGAAATTGTTGACTTTTAACCCTTCTTACTTCCTAACACAACAATTTTGTTTAAAAAATTGTGCTGATGTTAAGTAGACATGTGGAATGTATTATTTAGTAATTATTTTGTGTGACAAACTCTGGTTTACGGGCACAAGAACTACAATTTTGAAAATCGTGAAATATTCAAAATTTTCACCAAATTTCAGATATTTTCACAAATAAATGCAAAGTCATGTTGAACAAATTTTATCACTATCGTGAAAAAACAGTCTCAAAATCCCTGGCATCCGTTGACACATTTTAGAGTTATAACCTAATAAATTGGTGCCCGGTCATTAACTTACAAAGTGGCTCAGTCTTTAAAGGGGGTATCCCGGACTACACAAAAAAAATGTATCTAAGCACGAACAAGCAGGTAACTGCATCTTACCTGCCTGCTTCATATGGTGTCGTTGTTCCCTGGCACAGAGCGGTCACATACCACTCCTGCTGGTCCACTCTGTTGATGGGGCGGGACTTCTGAGGTCATTCTCAGTGACAGCCTAATTAGCTGCTGCCTAATTGGGGAGCAGACTGTCAATCAGAATTACATTGGAAATCACACCCCGTCATGTCAGCTCAGGCAGCCGAATCCCCTGGCAGGAGCAGTCTGTCACCGCTCTGTGCCTGGGAAGAACGGCACCAGGCACAACAGGCAAGTAAGTTGCAATTACCTGCCTGTTAGTACTTAGGTACATTTTGTTACTTTTGTGAAGTCCTGGATATCCTTTCAAGTGGTTAAAGACCCTCGTCATCCCGAATTCAATGACGCGGTTCCCACTATCTATCCCTCAGTGGCGCAATCCACTTTGTACTGCTCCCTGTGACACCTTCCTCCTATATAACCAGATTCTGGCACCACGGCCTTCCTGTCTCTTCACTAGAGTGTGCCACTCCACTTGTATTAGCCAGCAACAGCGGAGTAATCCCAGCAAAGAACTCAGTTTTCTCTACTTCTGCATTGTTAGGTCTCTCTACTGCCTGTGATACAGGGTTAGCTCCTGCTGCCTCCATGAACAGTACTCCTGCACTTAGTCATTTTGTATACATTTTACAAGCCTGTCATTTGCTTACAAAGACTTGTACTATTGATCTATTGATATCCAAACCAATTATTATGAGCTCATTGAAATTACCTATTTAGAACAAGATCTACTCTTCTATCCTATGTCCTGGGTAATACATTTAACAGTATAGCAAAATTTGTTCTATGTAAGCCAACTAGGCTTTCCTTTCCTTTTGGGATTACTTCACTATATAAGTATATTATTATGCTGTATTTATCTATCTAGACAATTTGCATTGAAATGATTTTATATCTTATTATGTAAATCATTTTCCTAGTTTGTTTTGTTTATACACATAATTATCTTTTTAGTAACAGTGAGATTTTATGTATAGTACATTCCTGCTGCTTTGTGCTCAAATGTACAGTTTATAAGCAAATATTGGTGAAAGATCCAAAAAAATAGCCCTTGTAAATTAATCCATCTTTGCAATTAACTTTATGTTGTGTTAACGGCATTACAGATATTTTCTCTTTTATCGTTAATATAATGTACTTTGGACTACAGTACAGCAGCTTCCTATGGAGTGCATGTAGGGTACATCAGCGGTGGGTGAGGTTTAGGTGTTCCTTTCTGTAGATTGTTTCTCCTAACAAATGTTCAAAACAATCTGAATACTCACATCAGCTCTGCTATTGCACACAAGTCATGCATTGACCATAGGTAACCTATGAGCATTGTAGCAAGCCAGGTAGAACTTGGTTAAACCCTAGCAGTGCAGGTCTTAATTAGATGCACATGACTAGCTTTGACTAAGGGTACCGTCACACAGTGGCACTTTGGTCGCTACGACGGTACTATCCGTGACGTTCCAGCGATATCCATACGATATCGCTGTGTCTGACACGCAGCAGCGATCAGGGACCCTGCTGAGAATCGTACGTCGTAGCAGATCGTTTGGAACTTTCTTTCGTCGCTGGATCTCCCGCTGTCATCGCTGGATCGTTGTGTGTGACAGCGATCCAGCGATGCGTTCGCTTGTAACCAGGGTAAACATCGGGTTACTAAGGGCAGGGCCGCGCTTAGTAACCCGATGTTTACTGTGGTTACCAGCGTAAAAGTAAAAAAACCCAAACAGTACATACTTACATTCCGGTGTCTGTCCCCCGGCGTTCTGCTTCTCTGCACTGTGAGCGCCGTCCGGAAAGCGAGCACAGCGGTGACGTCACCGCTGTGCTTTCCGGCTGGCACAGACACAGTGGAGAGAAGCAGAACGCCGGGGGACAGACACCGGAATGTGAGTATGTACGTTTTTTTTTTTTTTTACTTTTACGCTGGTAACCACGGTAAACATCGGGTTACTAAGCGCGGCCCTGCGCTTAGTAACCCGATGTTTACTGTTATGACCCCAATGGCAGAGGGTCTCAAAAGTAAATACCAAGTCTGCAAACATAAAAAACCAGCTCATAGGGCAGTGGTAACTGGGCTAACCGTATATCTAATCCTAGCACCACAAATAGCAGCAGCCGGGGAACGTGCCTACGTTGGTTCTAGACGTCTCGCGCCAGCCGGAGAACTAACTAACCCTAGAAGGGAAAAGATAGACCTTTCTTGCCTCCAGAGAAAAGACCCCAAAAGTTGGATACAAGCCCCCCACAAATAATAACGGTGAGGTAAGGAGAAAAGACAAACGTAAGAATGAACTAGATATTTAGCAAAGAGAGGCCCACTGACTAATAGCAGAATATAGTAAGATGACTTATACGGTCAGCAAAAACCCTATCAAAATTTCCACGCTGGATATTCAAGAACCCCCGAACCGTCTAACGGCCCGGGGGGAGAACACCAGCCCCCTAGAGGTTCCAGCAAAATCAGGAATCACATTTAGTACAAGCTGGACAGAAAATAAGAGCAATACAGATAACCAAAAAAACAAGGAAGCAGGACTTAGCTTAATTTTGCAAGAACCAAGACCAGCAGACAGGAGCAAACAGAAAGGATCTGATTACAACGATGCCAGGCACTGGACTGAGGATCCAGGAAGTTTATATAGCAACACCCCTGGACTAACGACCCAGGTGGGTGCCAAACTGAGGAAAGACAATCCCAGAGTCATATCACTAGTGACCACAAGAGGGAGCCAAAAAAGTCTAATTCACAACAGTTTACCCTGGTTACCCAGGGCCTTCGGCATCGTTGGTCGCTGGAGAGCGGTCTGTGTGACAGCTCCCCAGCGACCACACAACCACTTACCAACGATCACGGCCAGGTCGTTTCGCTGGTCGTGATCGTTGGTAAATCGTTATGTGAGACGGTACCCTAAGAATCGGGACATGGTTTGACCTTGTGTCAGTCTGCTGGATGTTGAGCAGAGTGGAGTGTGTTGAATCTTGTGAGTGACCAGCCAAAATGTCAGCTGTAGCTGTGAGGGAGACAAGCTAGAGTCTCCCCATGAATGGTTGTAAAGAAACACCATGAGCATTACTATAAGAGGTGCTAAGGTAGGTCCCCAAGCCGATCAATAGTATAATGAAACCTTGCACTCAACTTAGTGGTGTGATGATTTATTGTAGTACACTTAACAAACGGTTTGGTCACGTTTGACCTTCATCAGTGACAAGTGGTGGACACCGCTTCTGAGGTGCCTGCACCCTAACATCTTAGGATTAAGATTACAACCCCATGCAGTTGTTATTGCCAAATCCACCATAAATACTGAAATACCAGGGACTATCCCCACGGACATCCTTAATACACTAAGTATAGTACGTCACTGATGAAGGTCAAATGTGACCGAAAAGTTTGTTAAGCGTACTACAATAAATCATCACACCACTAAGTTGAGTGCAAGGTTTCATTATACTCTCCATGAATGGAGACTGCATGGGTCAGCTAGGAAAGCTGAGCAGACGGTATTGGAGTCGCAGAGCAACATTTGGAATCTGCAGCCTGTTCAGTGTGAACTGTGCATGGAGTTTAACACTTTTGTTTGGCGCTGGAAGCTGTTGGAGTTCAGGCTGAAGGTGATACCGAGACTGGCAGGACCATATTTCTACTGCATACAAAGTTTGTTCTAGAAAGTACTGTAATCTGTTTGGGTAAGCCCACACTGACATATATGTGCCTGCTGAATGAACTGTTTATTTGCCGTTATAACTTTGTGAACAGAACAGGCTGTTTTTGTTTTGAATCATTTGGAGTTTTAGGAAAGCAATAAAACTGTATGTTTGGACCAAACCGCATTGCCTGTGTGAACGCTACCTAATGACTACCTGAGAACGTGAATCCCTACAGAATGTATAGCTTCAGGGTGTGTGCACACGTCAGGATTTCTTGCAGAAATTTCCTGAAGAAAACCGGAAATTTTCTTCAAGAAATCCGCATGCTTCTTTTTGCGTTTTTTTCCCGTTTTTTCAGCGTTTTTTTTTTAGCATTTTGCAAGCGTAATTAGCTTGCAGAATGCTAAAGTTTTCCAAGCGATCTGTAGCATCGCTTGGAAAACTGATTGACAGGTTGGTCACACTTGTCAAACATAGTGCGTGACAAGTGTGACCAACTTTTTACTATAGATGCAGCCTATGCAGCATCAATAGTAAAAAGATATAATGTTAAAAAAAATAAAAAAATTAAAAAAAGGTTATACTCACCCTCTGATGGCCCCCGATCTCCTCAGCTGTTGCTTTGTGTGTAGGACCTGCGATGACGTCGCGGTCACATGACCGCGACGTCATCGCAGGTCCTTCACACAGAGCATCTATAGGAACGGAAGAGAGAGCATGCACCGATGAGAGGCGGGAAAACTCCGGGGCCATCAGAAGGTGAGTATATCACTATTTTTTATTTTAATTCTTTTTTTTACCAATTATATGGTGCCCAGTCCATGGAGGAAAGTCTCCTCTCCTCCACCCTGGGTACCAACCGCACATGATCTGCTTACTTCCCGCATGGTGAGCATAGCAGATCAATGCATTCCTATGTGTGCGGAATCCCCGCGATTCCACAAATTAATGAACATGTTGCTTTTTTTTCTGCAATGCGATTTTTTCGCTGAAAAAAAATGCAACATTTGCACAAGATATACGGAATACACTGAAAGTAATGGGAGGCATATGTAAGCGTTTTTTTCGCGATTTTATGTGACTGCACACGTTGCAGATTTGCCTGTGGAATTTTCTGTGCCGATTCTGCATCTCTTGGAAGAAAACTCAGGTAAAAATCCGCGGGTTTTGATGAGTTTTTGATGCGGATTTTCATGTGTTTTTTTCAAGCAGATTTGTATGCGTTTTTGTAACCTAAACAAAGATCTATTATTTAACAAAAAAAAAGAATTGTGATGTAATTTCTTTGTCCAACCTCTAATTTTACATACTCCATTGAAGAATAATGTTTACACACACACACAGACAGATGATAGATAGATAATAGATGATAGCTAATTAAGATAGATAATAGATAAATAGATGATAGATATGAGATAGATGATAAATAATAGATATATGCTAGATAGGTAATAGATAGATAATACCAAGGCCGATGTTTAGTAATGAACCTAATAAATGGTACATAGTTAAAGACACACACACAAAATCTGCACACAATATTTTTAATTTAAAAAAAGGGAGAAAAATGGCATGGGTTCCAGTGCAATTTTCTGCGCCAGAGAAGGAAAGCCAATGGCTGGGGGCCGATGTTTCTAGCATGGGAAGGGGGTAATTCCCATGGATCTTCCCAGGTTATGAATATCAGCCCACAGCTGCATAATTAGCTTTTACTGGCCATTAAAATAGGGGACCCCCCCAAAAAATGATGTGGGGTTCCCCTATAATTAATAGCCAGAAAGGCTATGCAGACAGCTGAGGGATGATATTCATAGCCTAGGAAGGGACCATGGATATTGCTCCCCCCCTGGCTACAAATACCAGCTCCCAGCCGCCCCAGAAATGGTGCATCAGTAAGATACGCCAATTCTGGCACTTAGCCTTCCTCATCTCACTGCCCTGTAGCGGTGGCATATGGGGTAATAAGGGGTTAATGTCACCTTTGATTGTAATGTGAAATTAAGCCCGGTTAGTAATGGAGAGGAGTCAATAAGACACCTATCCATTACTAATCCTATATTAGTGAAAGAGGTAAATAAAGTCACAGCCAGAAAAAAGTATTTTAATATTCTCAATTCACCATACTTACCATAGTCGATCGTCTGCAAAAAATTAAAAATAATAAACCAACCGTATACTCCCTGTCCGCCGCAGTCCAATTAACAACGAGTGTCCCACAATGATCTCCCCTATAGAACAGTGACATCGGGTGATGTCACTGATCTACAGGGCCTCCCACAATGCACTGACAGGAGATATTGGCTCTTGCAGTGCATCGCTGAAGAGGCTACCTGTGTTCAGGCTCACTTTATGGCAATGCTGTGTGGGAATTTTCTCACACAGTGCTACCGGTGAGAGAATGAACTCAGGTGACCTCTTTCCCGGCAGCGGCGGAGGGATTACCTCAGCCTGCCAGTTCATCGCGGAGGCCCTGTAGAGCACTGACATTGCCTGATGTCACTGTTCTTCACAGGAGATCGTCATGGGACACTCATTATTGACTAGACTACGGCGGAAAGGTAAATATATGTTGGTTTATTATGTTATTTTTATTACAGGAAATTGTATCTTATATGTTGTATGTACTGTCTGTAATGTATGTCCTGTATGTCTGCTGTATTTTCTGTATGTTTTTTTTTTTTTTAAATACTGAACACATGCATTGTCTGATGGGACTACTTTCCCATCATCGGCAATGCTGTCATTGTGAGCATTCATAGCCGGATGGGAGCAGTAGTCCCATCAGACAATGGCTGCTTACACAGACCCGCAAACACACAGGGACACACACACACACACAGACCGGCACACACACATACACGCAGACCCCCACACACAGACACACAGTCTCCGCCCACACTCTTCCCTCCTCCCGATCTGCAGCGTTTCTCGCACCCACATCTGCAGCAAATCCGCAGATCTTTTTTACACCTGCGGTTTTGCTGCGGATGTGCCTGACTCAATGGAAGTCAATGGGTGCAGAAACGCTGCAGATCCGCAAAAAGAATTGACATGCTGCGGAAAATAAAACGCTGCAAATCTGCACGGATTTTTCTGCAGAATGTGCACAACAATTCTTCATTTCACATAGAATAACATTGGTAGTGCACTACACTGCGAATTTGATGCAATTCCGCGTGTTCAAAAACACTGTGAATCCGCATCAAAATCCGCAACGTGTGCACATAGCCTTAGAGCTGTTCACGTTGGAAACATAGATGAATCCGTGGCTGTGATTAGAAAACAGTGGGTGCCATACCTGTCTGTGAATGCAGTTGACAGAGAAAAAAAACAAGGGTAGTTTTCGGCACAACTAACTGGATAAAAAATGTAAATTTATTGAATCAAGATAAAAGTCTATAACAGTTAAAACCTCAACACCTTTATGAAAATACCCACTCAGAGTCCAGGAAAAATTTCTGGAGTTTTTCGGCACTGCTGAGGATTGAAGAAAATTTGATGCCAAGAGATATCATTAATTCATTTTTTGACACGTTTTGAGGTGTATCACACTTCTTCTGATATAAATAGCTGCCTTAAAAGGATGCCACTAATCTTGCAAAAACATGACTATAGAGATATAGCGATGATGGACACTAGAAGAACAATGTATATTTGGTATAAGACCATAGTAAGGAATATAGCTTGACCTAAAGAGACACCATCCTAATAAATAATTATGAAAAAATAACACGGAGACATATATACAAATAATAGTGTATCCAATATGGAGCCTTAACCAAGCAGATGTAGCTTCATCAGGGGTGGTCACATATTTAAATGCATATTTTCTACTGCATCAGGTTAGCATATTCTGTTTTAATATTAATCAAGTGTGTTGGATAAGACCACATTTGCGCTTTTTTGCTCTCCAACTCCTTTACTAGATGTTGTGCTGGGTACACCACACCGAGAACTCTTTGTTACCTTCCTAATCACGATTATTGACAGGTATGCAATCTGACACAGTAGATGGGGGGGAGAAATGGCTTTACCAAGAGGGAGATTGGAGGTGAAGGAGGCAAGATTGATAGCCTGAAGGAGTGGTGAGCATAGCGGGAGGAGTAATGTAAATTGGAAAGTCTAGAGAAGGAAACAGGAAGTGACAGAAACAGGAAGTTAGCGAAATACAGTGAGTACGGAATGTATTCAGACCCCTTCAAATTTTTAACTCTTTATTTCATTGTTGCCATTTGGTAAATTCAAAAAAGTTCATTTTTTTTTCAAATTAATGTACACTCTGCACCCCATCTTGACTAAAAAAAAACAGAAAAGTAGAACTTTTTGTAAATGTTTTTTTTTTTTTTAAACTGAAATATCACATGTTCATAAGTATTCAGACCCTTTGCTCAGGCACTCATATTTAAGTCACATGCTGTCCATTTCCTTGTGATCCTCCTTGATATGGTTCTACTCCTTCATTGGATTCCAGCTGTGTTTAATTAAACTGATAGGACTTGATTTGGAAAGGCACACACCTGTCTATATAAAGCCTCACAGCTCACAGTGCATGTCAGACCAAATGAGAATCATGAGGTCAAAGGAACTGGCCAAGGAGCTCAGAGACAGAATTTTGGCAAGGCACAGATCTGGCCAAAGTTACAAAATAATTTCTGCAGTACTCAAGGTTCTTAAGAGCACAGTGGCATCCACAATCCTTAAACGGAAGAAGCTTGAGACCACAAGAAGTCTTCGTAGACCTGGCCGTCAAGCCAAACTTAGCAATCGTGGGAGAAGAGCCTCGGTGAGAGGTAAAGAAGAACCACAAGATCACTGTGGCTGAGCTCCAGAGATGCAGTAGGGAGATGGGAGAAAGAAACACAAAGTCAACTATCACTGCGGGCCTCCAACAGTCAGGCCTTTATGGCAGAGTGGCCCAACGGAAACCTCTCCTCAGTGCAAGACATATGAAATCCCACATAGTTTGCTAAAAAACACAGGAAGGACTCCCAGACTATGAAAAATAAAATTGTCTGGTCTGAGTCTGATGAGATGACGATAGACCTTTTTGGTGATAATTCTATGCGGTATGAATGGAGAAAACCAGGCACTGCTCATCACCTGCCCAATACAATCCCAACAGTGAAACATGGTGGTGGCAGCATCATGCTATGGGGGTGTTTTTTAGCTGCAGAGACTGGATGACTGGTTGTCATTAAAGTAAACATGAATGTGGCCAAGTACAGGGATATCCTGGATGAAAACCTCTTCCAGAGTGCTCTGGACCTCAGACTTGGCTGAAGGTCCACCTTCCAACAAGACAATGACCCTAAGAATACAGCTAAAATAACAAAGGAGTGTCTTCAGAACAACTCTGTGATCATTCTTGACTGGCCCAGCCAGAGCCCTGACCTAAACCCAATTGAGCATCTCTGGAGAGACCTAAAAATGGCTGTCCACCACCACCAACATTCACCATCCAACCTGACGGAACCGGAGAGGATCTGCAAGGAAGAATGGCAGAGGATCCCCAAATCCAGGTGTGAAAAACTTGCTATATCATTCCCAAGAAGACTCATGGCTGTACTAGCTCAAAAGGATGCTTCTACTCAATACTGAGCAAAGGGTCTGAATATTTATGACCATGTGATATTTCGGTTTTTATTTTTTAATAAATTTGCAAAAATTACTACAGTTGTTTTTTTCGGTCAAGATGAGGTGCAGAGTGTACATTAATGAGAAAAAAATAAACTTTTTTGAATTTACCAAATTGCTGCAATGAAACAAAAGTGAAAAATTTAAAGGGGTCTGAATACTTTCCATACCCACTGTAAATCGACTAGAGATATAGGAGCAGGGAAAGTTAAGAACATCTTTGACAGGAAGCAAAAGATGTGAGGGTGCTATATTGGACCATCAAATAGCTTTTTAGAGGCTTTCCAATAATATTTTAGGTCTGCTATATTCTTTAATATTTTGAACAATTGGCATATACAAATAAGCAGAAAGATACCAAAATGCAAAAATGATAAAAGTCTATAGAAATTTGGATTTCAAATACACACTCTTCTGAACTACTGAAAAAGTAGTTTTATGGTATGTATGTTTTTACTGGACACTACTAAACATTAAGCATAAAGATATACAAATCAAAATTGAAAAGTGAGGAGAAATGAAACAAAAGGAACAGACTAATAAACATCGAAAGATAAAATAACCTCACTGTCAAATTTTAGCATGATATATAAATAATTTTGATTTATTAATTAGAAACATTTAGGAATGTATTTTCCAAGCCACACAGATCCAACCTCTGTATAAAAAGACTGCCAAGATAAATGTCATAGCCTTCCTTAATTTAACACATGGGATCAGATGAATGAAAAATCCAATTCCCTTTCCACTTCTCAAAAAAAAAAAAGAGTGTCTTACTGCAGGGAAACAAAGAAATGATTTTCCTTTGGAAATGAATCAGAAGACACACCACCATTCGGTAGCCAGAATATAATTCAACTCAGTATATAAAGTGAAAAAAAAGGCACAAAATCTATCATATAAACATTGTTTAAGGAAAAAAGGCATTCCTTCGCAAAGCTCACAGATCAGAAGTGGCCAGGCTGTGTCGATGTTCACATCTGAGGAATACACAGACCCAATGAGCGTGGACTTGGTGATGACCAGCAAAAGCAAGTGCTAACAGGAACAGGACAGCAAACTCTCTTCATTCAGCGAAAGGTAGGTCTGCTCTTTACTAATTGACGTAGGTGATTCTATAAACCCGTCTAGAACTAGAAGAATACGGAAAATATTTTATTCAGCATACTTTACATTTTTCTTTTACTCAGAGACAGGCAGATCAGCTGAAATATGTGTGAGGTGGCAAGATGCTTAAGAATGTTTCTTTTAAACTTTCTAAATCAAATAATGACAAATACACACATGGCTAGAAAAACTGTACATTGGATCGAAAGTCAATATATATATTTACAGAAGATATTATTCTCTTATGTTCAGTGGAATTGAAATTTAGAGAAATGGACTTGGCAACCTCAGAGTTTCAGCTGAAAGTAAGTAAAATAATCCTGCAAAAAAAGAGTATGTATACTTATTGAAGTTCCTTGTGCCTAGAGGCCTGAGGAATGTTTAAATTACTTTAGCATGGGTTGTGTGCAAGCTCTTAGAAGACAAAGAAGGATGTTCAGTATCTGCTGTTAAGACACAAGTGACAGATCTGGATTGTCAAATTACGGTTATAGTCTTGAGCTATGTAACAAAGTTGGCACTCGTTTGATAAGAAACAGTTAAGATATGTAAGTTGTAGTGTAAGTGAACCTTAATTAATAGCAGATTTATCTAGCTTTTTTAAATGTCTAAAATCTAAAACTTCTTGCCAAAGGATTTGTAACATATATATTAACAATATTGAAGTAGGTGGCAAGAAAATACGGTACATGTTCTGTTTTTTTTTTTGACAGGTTGAGTTTATAAAGTACCGTATTAATTGTATAATGCCAACTTGCTTCAGTTTTGCACGGTACTTTTTGTATCAATTCCTCATGAAGTTCAAGATCACTACTTGAATCTTCATTGTTTACTTTCATTGGATAAAACTCATGGTCATGTGATGACAGCTTCTTACAGTCACTATACAGCTATCGGAGCGCTGTAACTAGCCGAGTTCCTGTGTGTCCATGACCATGACGGAATTCTACCGATGGATACTCGGAGAGAATGATTGAAAGCAGAGGTCAAAGCCTCTAAAAGGACATGTCAATTTTTCATTTTTAAGATTACTTTTCTCCCTTTCTTTCAAGAGACATACCGTTTCTATATTTCCATAGACAGACTCATATTAGGGCTTGTTTATTTGCAGTGTGATTTGTAGTTTTGAATGAAACAATTAATTTTAACATGCAATATACTGAAAAATGGTAAAAATCATCCAGATGGAATAAAATGGTGAAAAAAGCACAATTTCGACCATGTTTACGGCTTTTTTGTGTGACTTTTATTGTATGGTAGAAATGGCCAGGCAACTTGAAAGATTTTTTTTTTAATTATTATTATTTTAGTGATTAAAATTCTGACCTTTGTAGAAATATTTTCATTTGTGCCATTTTCAGAGAGCAATAACTTATATTTTTCCATTGATGGCGTGGTCATGTTTTTTTTTTTTTATTTGGTGAGTTGACGGTTATATTGATACTATTTTGAGATACCTGCAATATTTTGATTGCGTTTTATTGCATCTTATATGGAAGTGCAGTGACTGAAAGTCTGGCATGTCCATTTTTTCTCTTTATGACAGTTATCATACAGGTTAATTACGGTAATTTCATATTTTGATAGATTGCACTTTTGCAGGTATAGCAACACTAAACATGTATTTTTGTTTTATAAATGACATATATGTCTTAATACATTTCTTTTGTTTCACATTATTTTTAGACCCCTTGGAGTCTTAAATCTGCATCCTATGGTATTGCAATATACAGTAAAAATGATGGCGTCTTATGAAGCCCAGAATAGTCCCTTACTTACTGAATGGCAGTTTAAAATATAACATTAATATTAAAAATAATCAGCAGGCCACTTTTACATCGTTAACTATTTTGTCTTTGTGACTTCCTAAAAAAGCCCCCCAAAACAGGCTTGGACTGTCCTTTTATCCATGTGCAAAAGGAAAATCAGATGTACAAGAGCTATATAAGATGTTTTTTCTAAATCTCAGAAGGGTAACTTATAAGTAGAAAACTAAACTAAAGTATATCGTATAAGGGGCCTACATAAAAATCATGGGCTCAATAGCAAAAGTCTTAAAGGGGTTGTTCACTACAAGGACAACCCCTTCATTAACTAAATATTTGGCACCCATAAAATAAAAACACCTGTACTTACCTCCCGTGCTGGTGCAGTTCCATCATTGTCAGCACTCGAGGTCCTGGAGCTCTCGTGCTGTGTTGTGACACGTGACCCCAGCGCCCAATCAGCACTGGAGTCACTGTCTCCACTTTCTTATGGATTTAACTTGAAGAGGAAGTGAGGGCTGTGGCTGCTCTCTCACTTCCTCTTCACGCTCAATCTGTATGAAGGCAGAGACATTGACACAGAAGAAAATCCAGCTCACCACCTGCAATTCCACAGTTCTGGAGCACAGATAGCACCTGGGCAGGGTGCAACATCTAATGAAGAAAGCAGAAAAATCCAGCTCACAGATGAAGTCCAAAATTTGTATTTTATTTTCCAAGGTACATGAAGCAAAGATTAAAATTGTGTGTTCACAAAAAAGTGAATACAGGCATCCTTTGACGCGTTATGAGCGACATACGCTCTTTGTCAAAGAGCGCATGTCGCTCGAAACGCGTCAAAAGATGCCTGTACTCTCTTATTTGTGAAGACACAATTTTAATCTTAGCTTCATGTACCTTGGAAAATAAAATGCACTTTTTTGGACTTCATCTGTGAGCTGGATTTTTCTGCTTTCTTCATCAGAGATAGTGACGCCAGCACTGATTAGGCTCCGGGCACCACGTTTCACAATAAGGCAGGAGACACCCAAGATCGCAAGTGCTGACACCGCTGGAACGGTGCCAGCATGTGAGGTGAGTATAGTTTTTTTATTTTATCAGGGCCAACTCCTTTGATTGAAACCCATTCCTCCATCCTAAAAAAAAATATTTGATGGAGTAGACGGGGATATGGTGCAGATGTGTGGTGAAACAGCAGGTTATCTCAACTTTTAACCCCTGCATGACATCCCCCATACATGGTGCATTGCCACAAACCACTGTACATATATAGTGTGATTGGGCTCACTCCAAGAACCAGCAAGATCAAAAATGGATGTCAGCACTATACGAGCACCGACACTGTGCAACCATGCCCACGATCAGTGCAAGCACCGATTGCGTGTGTTTAACCCCTGTGATGCCACTGTCAATAGTGACAGCGATATCAATCGGCATAGTGAAGGATGGAAGCTCCATCTCTGCTCCGATTGGCACAACGTGATGGTGATCGCGTTGTGCCGATTCATCTCCATGGTGATGCTGGATGGACAGATGAACTCGGTGCCACCCAAGTACGGTGACAAGTAGGCTCCTATTTAGAACAGGAGCAGACACGTCTCCTCCCCATATGTGACGCACTGATCTAATGCTCTATAAATCAAAAGAATTGCAGAGTATTAGGTCAGCGATCAGGGCAGGGAAAGTAGATGTCCCATCTTGGGATCAAGTAAAAAAAAATAAAGATAAAAAGAAAAGCATACAGTACACATATTTGGTATCCCTGTGTCTAAAATGACCTGACCTATAAAACGGTCCCACTAGTTGAATCCTTCAGTGAGCACAATAAAAAAAAAACTGGCAAAAAATTATGCTTTTTCTTCATTCCATTGAACATAAAGTGGAATAAAACACAATCAAAAAGTCAAATGTAACTAAAAATATTATTGCTGAAAACGTAATCTTGTCCCGGAAAAAAATAATCCGCCATGAGATGAGAAATAAAAAAGTTACAGCACTCAGAATAAAGCAATGCAAAAATAATTTTTCTATAAAATATTTTTCATTGTGTAAAAACATAAATATAAATTAGGTAACGTTGTAACCGTACTGACCTGAAGAATAAAGCTGCCTTATCAATTTTACCACATGCTGACTGGCATAACCCCCTCAACCCACCTAAAAAGAACAATGTCTAAATTGCTGGTTTTTGTTCATTGTGGCTCCCAAAAATTGGCATAGTAAGCGATCAAAAAATGTTATGTGACTGAAAATGGTACCAATAAAAACATCAACTCATCCCACAAACAGGAAGCCCTCACATGACTATGCCAGCAGAAATATGGAAAAATTATAGCTTTCAAAATATGGTAATGTAAAAACATTGTTTTGCAAAAAGATCATCTTTTAGTGTGTGACAGCAGCATAAAAAAATATACAAATCTGGTATTGCTGTAATCGAAGCGACCCACAGATCGGAAAGTACTCAGCAAGGCCCGGCTCACATTTATTCTGCAATCTACGCTGAGCGCTTACACCAGGGTTTCCATGTAAGTCTCTGAAATACGTGATTCACAAGGACACCACTGAACAGAGGCCAGATGGAGTGCAGAGTAACTCTGCTGGATCCCTCGAGAGTTTCATCTTAACCTCTTCATTCAGAGATTTAAATGAAAATCTCCATAAGCTGCATGATGACCCCCACACAATACAATATTGCCCCCAACAAGTAATCACTGATCAAATTAAAAAAACTACTCACCTACCCCTGTCCCCTCAATGTGATGGTCTGCTCTGTGTAATGTGTGCACCAAGGCTCTGTGCAGCAGGCTTGATTTAGTGATGTCAACATGCCTGCTTCCCTGAAACTCAGACGCACAGGTTGAACGGTCAAACAGGGAGCTGACGGCTCTCCGTTCCACCATTGTATTCAACTATAATTGCATCCTGAGGATGCAATAGCAATAAAAGTGTGACGCATGACAGAGAAGCCCAATGCAGTCACCAGGATTCCAGACTCACGGGCCCTATAGCAGCTGCTTGGTCTGCCGCTATTAGTGGTAAGCCACTGTGCTGTATTCAGCTTTAACCAGATTAAACAAGTGAAAAGCCTTTTTGTAATTCGCAGTGTAGAAAATGTAGACAGAATAAAATAACCTTCTGTAGTTATATTTTTGTTATCACATCATAAAAATTTATTGCAGTTAAAGGGGCTGGACACTTTATCTATATTTTAACAAATGTCTTTGGAACATGATTTTGTGGTACTTAGATGGCATTACATATCCTCCTCCCGCCCTCGTTAGTACAGCCTTCCTTACAGACTATACAACTCTCCTATCCACAAAAAGTCTACTGATGGAGGGAGATGTGACCAGACCTGTCCATCAGCCTCCTCCAAATATTAAACAACTTTCAGAAGCACAGTGTTTTTTTTGGTGGGCTGAAAGACTGGTCTCGTCACATGCTGTTAGGGCTGGCGGAACGCACCAAATACATATATATTTAATTAAAGGTGCGTTCGCAGCCCGGGGTCCACAGTGCAGAGGAACCTGCTGCTAGCAATTGGCGGCACTATATGGTGGTATAAGCGAACTCTGCTACTTCACAGAGTCACCTAGATAGGAAAACGCTGTGCCCTGTTAACCTCACAGAGGATCACAGCTACTTAACAGAGCAGAAAGCAATTAGTGGTCATGCAGTCAGCTTAACACACAAACAACTCCTCTCCGGTGGAGCCGGAATTCTAGTGGCTATACACCTGCCCTGAAATCAAACACACAAAACTCCTCACCGGACGTGCCGGTATTCTAGGGGCTTATTTCAGCCGAACCTGACCACAAGCAGACATGACCACCAAATAGCAAAGCTCATAACATAAGCTGATACTAGCGCATGGCTGTGCAGCCATGCGAACCTTTTACAGCTGACCTCCCATTGCTTGAGTTTTATAAATGTTATTTGAGATGTGTTCAGTTTCCCACTTTGAGAAGACATGCACTGAAATATGCATCTGTGTTTGCTGCAAGTAGTCAACTGCACCCCAGTTCATCCAACGCAAACCTGGAAAAGCAGTTGTGAGTAGCAACATCACTAATACCATCAAGTATCACACGTCTCACAAAAGAGAAGCAGTTCTAATCACCACATTAGTGGTAAGCTTGTTAAATGTTTGATCCAATATAGCAGGCTAACTTTTAAGTTGATAATTTGTGGGCCATACAAAATTATGTTATAAAAATCCAAATTGCCCTTGGCAGAAAAAAGATTCCCATCCCTGACTTAAAGTATTATCAATTCTGAACTTCCATAACTTTTAGGTGCTTAGTCAGAAAAACTAAGTCTGTGGACTGAGAACTACCATGTCCATAGTATAAAGGCAAATATTGATTGTTACATAATATATATTATTTGTAGGAGGCCATGTCTAAATAATGACCTATGAGAATAAGAAGACGCTCTATAGTATTCCAATTTATATCTATACATATATAACTCATTTGCAAAAGTCTGAGGCAGACGTGGAGAAAATCCTGAAAAGTAAGAATGCTTTCAAATACAAAAGTGTCAGTAGTTTGTTTATTATGCAAATTGTCTCTTCAGAGAGGAAGAGAGTTAGAACTCTAGTGCCACCTATTGGAAGGTAGCAATCCTACAAGTCAATGTTGATCCTTTTAACGAGCCTTGCCACATGACTCGTTAAAGGGTGAACATTGACTTGTAGGATTGCTACCTTCTAATAGGTGGCACTAGAGTTCTAGCTCTCTTCCTCTGTGAAGTGACAATTTGCATAATTAGCATATTATCCAGAGGAGCATTGCGGCTTTAAGTCTCATCATCTCGGCATGCTTAGCATGTTGATCTCTGCAAGGAGAAACAAAACTTCTTGGATAGTAGTTTGTTTATCACGCAAAAAAATGTTAAGTGGGTGATCAAATAAGAAATCTCAATCAAATCAATATTTGATGTCACCAACGTATGCCTTCAAAACAGCATCAATTCTTGTAGGTACACTTGCAGAGTTTTTTAAATAACTGGGCAGGGATGTTGTTCCATAAATCTTGGTGCACTAATCAGAGAACATCTGTGGATGTAGACTTGTGCAAATCCTTCGTCTCTTCATGTAATGCCGTTGAGATTTAATGATGTTGTGATAAGGGTTTTATGGGGGCCATATCATGACTTTCATGACTCCTTTTTTTTCTTGAAGATAGTTCTTAATGATATTGGCTTTATGTTTGGGGTCATTGCTTTGCTGCAGAATAAATTTGGAGTCAATCAGACACCTCCAAAAAGATGGATAAATATTTGCCTGTATTTATCAGCACTGAAAGACACTATTAATCCTGGACAAATCACCAACTCCATTTACTGAGATGCAATCTGGAACTTGAAAGGAGCCACCATTCATCATGCTTCACTGTTGCCTGCAGGCATTAATAAATGTACCACTCACCAGCCATTTGACAATAAATATGCTTCCTGTTATGAGACAAAATAGTAAATATTTGGCGGGATGTCCAGAAAACCTGTTGCCATTTTTCTGCATACCAGTTTTTATGTTTTGGATGCATATTTGAGTCGCTTGGCCTTGTTTCCATGTCAAATGCATGGGTATTTGTCTGCAATTCTTACATGAATACCATTTCTGGCCAGACTTTTCCAAACTTTATAAGTAGAAGAAACTCTTGAGTGGCAATTAGACCTCATGTTTGCTTTAAGTTTCTGTACTGTTTTTCCAATATAGAGACCCGCAATAGGATATTTAGCGTACAATATCAGGAACTCATAATTGTTCACCTGGTGAGGTGGATTCTCAAAGCCATAGGTCAAAGTGAGAACACAGATCGGTGATGATAGCACAGCAGAGTGTGTCTTCCCAGAAAAAACATGGTTCAAAGATGACTCAGCCAAACCAGTAACAACACTATATTGCTGTAGAAGACGTTTATTTGAAAGGAACCTTATAGTCCGGCTGTGGTTTGTATAAGAAAACAGGTTTTGCCCCACCTTAAATTGCAGGAATATGTTCCTTTTGGTGTACCAGAGGGAATTAAGTTCCTGACCAAAATCTTTTTATTAAATTTCGAGACTGTCTGTAACATAGCAAGGAGTAGTCTTTGAATATTGTCTTTAGCTGGTCATCCTTATTTAGGACTAGATGGTGGCCCGATTCTAACGTATCGGTTATCCTAGAATATGTAGGTAGTATATAGCACAGGCTACATACTATATTGCACAGTGACGTAGTGTATAACACAACCGATGTAGTATATAACATAGCTACGCAGTATATAACATAGCCACGTAGTGTATTGCACAGGCACGTAGTATATTGGTCAGCCACGTAGTATATAGCAGAGCCAGGTAGTATATAACATAGCCACGTAGTATATTGTAGAGGCACGTAGTATATAACAGAGCCACGTAGCATATTGCACAGCCATGTAGTATATTGCACAGCCACTAGTATATAACAGAGCCACGTAGTACATTGCACAGTCGACGTAGTATATAACAGAACCGACACAGCCACATAGTATATTGCACAGCTACGTAGTATATAACACAGAGCACGTAGTATATTGCACAGCTACGTAGTATATAGTACAGCCACGTAGTATATAACAGAGCCACGTAGTATATTGCACAGCCACGTAGTATATAACATAGCCACGTAGTGTATTGCACAGGCACGTAGTATATTGGTCAGCCACGTAGTATATAGCAGAGCCAGGTAGTATATAACATAGCCACGTACTATATTGTAGAGGCACGTAGTATATAACAGAGCCACGTAGCATATTGCACAGCCACGTAGCATATTGCACAGCCACGTAGTATATTGCACAGCCACTAGTATATAACAGAGCCACGTAGTACATTGCACAGTCGACGTAGTATATAACAGAACCGACACAGCCACATAGTATATTGCACAGCTACGTAGTATATAACACAGAGCACGTAGTATATTGCACAGCCACATAGTATATAGTACAGCCACGTAGTATATAACAGAGCCACGTAGTATACTGCACAGCCACGTAGTATATAACAGAGCCACGAAGTATATTGTACAGTCGACGTAGTATATAACAGAACCGACACAGCCACATAGTATATTGCACAGCTACGTAGTATATAACACAGAGCACGCATTATATTGCACAGCCACGTAGTATATTGCAGTCACATTGCATATTGCCCAGCTACATAGTATATAGCACAGAGATGTAGTATATAACAGAGCCCACGCAGTATGTAACACAGCCCGCGTAGTAGAAAGCAATGTGGGCTCTATATGCGTGTTTAAAAAAGACTTAAAATAAAAAATAAACATATACTCACCTTCCGAATGCCCCTTGAAGTCCTGGCGCCGGTGTGGGGTGCACGCAGCAGCTTCCGGTCCCAGGGTTGGTATGAGCGCAGGACCTGTGATGACGTCGCGGTCACATGACCGTGACATCATGGCAGGTCCTTCTCGCATAGCATCCTTGGCACCGGAACCTGCCGCTTGCACTGCCGAGGACAGCGCGCGACGTCGGATGGTGAGAATAACTTTTTTTTATTTTTATTATTTGTAACATTAGATCTTATTACTATTGATGCTGCATATGCAGCATCAATAGTAAAAAGTTGGTCACACAGGGTTAATAGCAGCGTTAAGGGACTGTGCTACACCGCGGTCCGTTAACGCTGGCATTAACCCTATGTGAGCGCTCAGCGCGGACTGCAGGGCAGTAAAGCAGCAGCCATTTCGCTGCCAGACTATGGCCGTCGCTGATTGGTCGTGGCAATGGTCGTGGGCGTTTTTCCACGACCAATCAGCTACTTGGATTTCCATGACAGACAGAGGCCGCGACCAATGAATATCCGTGACAGACAGAAAGAAAGAAAGAAAGAAAGAAGAACAGACGGAAGTGACCCTCAGACAATTATATAGTAGATAGAATGGAGTAGGGATCTTTTCTCTTTATTTAAGTAGTTAGTTTTGTGGATCCTGATGTCTGATCATTTGGTTATCAATAGAGGTGGGATGGCATCCTTGATTTAAAAATGTCCTTTTAAAGATGGTAAAAGTGTTATTTTCTGTTTGAAGTGCTGGTAAAAGTACAATTATAACTGATGGTCTGGCTGTAGACATTAAACTTTACAATGTATTTTAGGTGGAAAATGTCCCATCAGAGGTATGTAGGGTGGTCACTAGGTTTCCAGTACTTGGCTGTCTATACTGAGCTGTTCTGCATTTTTATGATAATGTTGATAAAACTACCTCCTGTTTGTGAGTGGTCCATTGTCAGGTTTATGGTGGAATCTTTTACAGAAGCTTATTAGTCCTTGCTTACTCGTCTAGATTGTTACGGTGTCATCAATGTAACAGAAGTAGGGGAAGAGTTTGATGAAGCAGAATGCTTACATTTTGTGAGCTGTGTCACAGACTCAGAGGGGCTCCCATTTTCTTTAAGATACATATGGCAAGAGCTTAGTCTATCTTCAAGGGGATGGCACCCTTGAGAAGGAGACCTATTGCAGTTTGACTAATAGATACAGTTGTGGCCAAAAGTATTGACACCCCTGCAATTCTGTCAGATAATACTCAGTTTCTTCCTGAAAATGATTGCAAACCTAAATTCTTTGGTATTATTATCTTCATTTAATTTGTCTTAAATGAAAAAACTTTGGTGTCCAGGAGATTCTGTAGCTGGCTGCTTTTTTAGCCAACAGACACTGGCAGAGATGCCCTGTCAACATGGCAGAGCATAAGACAAGAAGCTACTCTGTCAACATGACAACAAATGGAAGCAATATAAGTCTTTGATAGCTCTGTGGCATCAGAGATTGGCGCCGGAAAGAAGAGGAATGAAGGAATCGGAGAGGTGGCAGTGCGCTGCCAAATATAGGAATAAAGTGCAATATTCAGCAAATAATATTACCTCTATTAAAGTCCACAAATCCATAGATCAAAAAATGGATTTCGGCTCCAGACAAGAGCCTTTGTCAGGTGACCCAGACAAAGGATCTTGTTCAGTGCTGAAAAACAGTTTGCGATCAGTGGACTTTAATAAAGGTACCGTAATATTATTCGCTGAATATTACACTTCATACTTCTTTTGGGCAGCGCTCTTCCACCTGGACGATTCCTTAATCAATTTGTCAACCCGCTCATTGCCTTAGCATGTTCTCTCCTGGTGCTGTCTCCCACCTCCCAAAGAGAATTTAATCTACCATTCACTCCATGAATTGCAGTAGAACTAGCCACCTACTTAAGCTCTCTTAAAGTATATATACCGTATATACTCGAGTATAAGCCGAGATTTTCAGCCCAAATTTTTGGGCTGAAAGTGCCCCTCTCGGCTTATACTCGAGTCATGATCGGCGGTGGGGTCGGCGGGTGAGGGGGGAGAGAGGACTGTCGCATACTCACCTAGTCCCGGCGCTCCCCCTGCCCGTCCCACGGTCTTCGGTGCCGCAGCTCGTCCCCTGTTCAGCGGTCACGTGGGACCGCTCATTAAAGTTATGAATATGGACTCCACTCCCATAGGGGTGGAGCCGCATATTCATTCCTCTAATCACCGGTAACGGTGACCGCTGACAGAGGAAGAGGCTGCGGCACCCGGAGACCAGCTGTCCGGGATAAGGAGCCAGGGACGCCGGGAGCAGGTAAGTATGTCATAGTTACCTGTCCACGTTCCACCCACCGGGCGCCGCTCCGTCTTCCCGTCCTCTTGCTCTGACTGTTCAGGTCAGAGGGCGCGATGACGTACTAGTGTGCGCGCCGCCCTCTGCCTGAACAGTCAGTGCGGAGAGACGCCGAGACGGGACGCTGAGGAGCTGCGGGCAGCAAGAGAGGTGAGTTTGTCATTTTTTTTTTAATTGCAGCAGCAGCATTATATATTGCACAGATTTATATGGAGCATCTATGGGGACATACTGAACGGTGCAGAGCATTATATATGGCACAGCTTTCTATGGAGCATCTATGGGGCCATAATGAACGGTGTAGAGTATTACATATGGCACAGCTATATATGGATCATCTATGGGACCATAATGAACGGTGCAGAGCATTATATATGGCACAGCTTTATGTGGAGCATCTATGGGACCATAATGAACGGTGCAGAGCATTATATGTGGCACAGCTTTATGTGGAGCATCTATCGGGCCATAATGAACGGTGCAGAGCATTATATATGGCACAGCTTTATGTGGAGCATCTATGGGACCATAATGAACGGTGCACAGCATTATATATGGCACAGCTATATATGGATCATCTATGGGACCATAATGAACGGTGCAGAGCATTATATATGGCACAGCTTTATGTGGAGCATCTAAGGGACCATAATGAACGGTGCAGAGCATTATATATGGCACAGCTTTATGTGGAGCATCTATGGGACCATAATGAACGGTGCAGAGCATTATATGTGGCACAGCTTTATGTGGAGCATCTATGAGACCATAATGAACGGTGCAGAGCATTATATATGGCACAGCTATATATGGATCATCTATGGGGCCATAATGAATGGTGCAGAGCATTATATATGGCACAGCTTTATGTGGAGCATCTATCGGGCCATAATGAACGGTGCAGAGCATTATATATGGCACAGCTTTATGTGGAGCATCTATGGGACCATAATGAACAGTGCAGAGCATTATATGTGGCACAGCTTTATGTGGAGCATCTATGGGACCATAATGAACGGTGCAGAGCATTATATATGGCACAGCTTTATGTGGAGCATCTATGGGGCCATAATGAACGGTGCAGAGCATTATATATGTGGCACAGCTTTATGTGGAGCATCTATGGGACCATAATGAACGGTGCAGAGCATATATGGCACAGCTTTATGTGGAGCATCTATGGGACCATAATGAACGGTGCAGAGCATTATATATGG
Organism: Ranitomeya variabilis; assembly: GCF_051348905.1. Lineage (NCBI taxonomy): Eukaryota > Metazoa > Chordata > Amphibia > Anura > Dendrobatidae > Ranitomeya > Ranitomeya variabilis. Next base: position 715,757,496 of record NC_135233.1, on the reverse strand, counting down.
CACAGCTTTATATGGAGCATCTATGGGACCATAATGAACGGTGCAGAGCATTATATATGGCACAGCTTTATGTGGAGCATCTATGGGACCATAATGAACAGTGCAGAGCATTATATATGGCACAGCTTTATATGGAGCATCTATGGGGCCATAATGAACGGTGCAGAGCATTATATATGGCACAGCTTTATGTGGAGCATCTATGGGGCCATAATGAACGGTGCAGAGCATTATATATGGCACAGCTTTATATGGAGTATCTATGGGACCATAATGAACGGTGCAGAGCATTATATGTGGCACAGCTTTATGTGGAGCATCTATGGGGCCATAATGAATGGTGCAGAGCATTATATGTGGCACAGCTTTATGTGGAGCATCTATGGGGCCATAATGAACGGTGCAGAGCATTATATGTGGCACAGCTTTATATGGAGCATCTATGGGGCCATAATGAACGGTATGGAGCATCTATTTTTATTTTTGAAATTCACCGGTAGCTGCTGCATTTTCCACCCTAGGCTTATACTCGAGTCAATAAGTTTTCCCAGTTTTTTGTGGCAAAATTAGGGGGGTCGGCTTATACTCGGGTCGGCTTATACTCAAGTATATACGGTAATCAAAATTCAATGCAACAAAATGTCCAAGTAAGGTGTAGGCAGCATTCACATTGCATTTTGCTGCTGGTTCACCCCTTCATTGAGGACCTCTGTCTGAATACCCCTGATGGAGATATTGACCTAAATCAGAATAATGTAGTCAAAAATAAGAATCTTAAGAATATTAAATAGTCCAAAGTTTCATATTTTGGATACCATTTGCTTAACTGAGGTAAATTGCTTGTCCTGTGGACCCACCTGAATACAATTTTTCAGGTATTTCGGTTGAAGCCACCAACTGACTGCTCGATGGGCATCAAAACACAATTTGAATGTAGCCTTATAGTAAAGTGTAAAATGTCATCCAAGTCTGCATTTTCTGTCTTGACTGAAATTCAAGTTTCATGATATTTTTACAATGGAGTACACAAATGACCACCTTTGGAAACTATACAGCTTGTTGTATCAGATGTAAAACCAAATTTTTTACTGAGAACCAAATCAGAGCTAATTAAATCATTTTTAATTATTTCTCCTAAATGTAACAATAAAAATCACAGAGGGTATAATCAAATTTCATGATTAGAAAACTTGATAGCTGAGCATGAAGAAGAAATTACCAAACAAGGGTAGCCCGTAAAACCTGGAAAAATTACAGCAGAAAAATACAAATATGAAAATAATGAACATGTCGATTTAAGAATTGTGGTTTACATTTACTTGTCATTCCAAGATTCTCATTCTTTGATGACAAATTAAAAACATAAATTGGTTTAGAAACAGTTAACATTGACTGGTAATTTCATCCTAGTCTCGTTGTTTTAAATGATTTCAAGGGCATATTAAAATAACCAGAACTGAGGTATTATAGAGCTGAATTACACACCACCAAAATGGTTTCATTTCAAATGGGCAGATCTTCAACCACATTCTTCAGACTCTATCTTTGAAATTAATAATACTCAATTTATGTGCATAAACAGAATGAATGGAAACTATTTAACCAGTTCAGGACCTGGCTATTTACCCCAGTTCCTGACCAGAAAATGCCTTTTTCATAAAAGCTGATTTAAACAGTTGTACAAAATGTGATTATTCAGATACTCAAATCATTTTTGCATCTTTTCTTCATGAATCATGATACATGGGGCTAAATTTCTAAATTATATTTGTACACTTTTTTTTATATTTTTTTTGCTGATACCAGGTAATACTAATGAGAAGATAAAGGAAATATACCTATGGTATGTCTATTTTTCACATTTTTTCAATTACTTTATAACCAAAAATGACTACAAAAACACATTTTTGAAATGTTCTCCCATTTCTATACAAATTAAATTATATATGTTTTTTTTTTTCAATAGGTCTGGTGCTAGTAACAACGTTTTGAATTGGCAGTGACTTTTTTTTAACATTTAAATATTTTTTAAATCTGACATCCCCTGTAACTGAGGCTGGCATATTAGACCCAGGTACAGTGGAAATGCAGTCTTCTGGTTGAATAGAAGAGCAAACAGGATCTTCTAGGGCCCAGCAGCTCTTGCTCCCCCACTACACCAAGCGATCACATGACCATAAGCGCTTCCTATGACTGTATATATAGAGCTTGTTCCGTGCTGTGTATACAGTGATTCAGACCCTAGCCATCGGCTTTCCCTTTGCTGTCTATGAAAATTACGGCGGACCATAAATTAATAAATGGAAAAAAGTATAAGTGGTATTTCCCCTATTTTTAATTATCAGCTGAGGGAAAGACAACGTCTGAAGGCTGATGTTAATATACTGGGAAAGGGCCAAGAGCCCTAAAGGTTCCCAGCTGTTTGCTTAGCCTTTACTGGTTATTATAGTGTAGACCCCCCAAAAAATGATGTGGGGTCAGCCTTATAAACACTAACCAGCAAAGGCTAAACAGACAGCTGCAGGCTGATATTAATAGCGTAGGAAGGGGCCATGGTTATTGGGCCCCCTCCCAGACTAAAAACATGAGCTCTCAGCCACCCAGAAATAGTGCATCCATTAGATGCGCCAATTCTGGTGCTTAGCTTCACTATTCCCACTTGCCCTGTTGTGGTGGCAAGTGGGGTAATATTTGTGGGGTTGATATCAGCTTTGTAATGTCAGCTGACATCAAGCCTACAGGTTAGTAATAAGAAGTAAGAAGTACAGCTGTTACATCTAGGTGATTTCTTGAGCGCTGGCACCAAGCCAGCAAGAACACACTCAGACAGGAGAGTGAGAACGCTCATGTAGTGTGTAGAAGAAGAAGGCTAGCACTCAACTTCTGTGGAGGTGACGATGCTAGTGAACGGACCCAGTAGTCAATAATAAAATATATAATCACTGCACTCGTACAGGATAAGGTTTGCTTCAAGTGAATAATTTATTGGTGAAAAGTGAGGCGACAGAAAAAATGTTTCCGCCAATCAGTGGCCTTGATCACAATTTCGCTGAAAAAAAATGAAAAATACAATAAATATTTCAAAGTAAACATATATACATACAGTACAGACCAAAAGTTTGGACACACTTTCTCATTCAAAGATTTTTCTGTATTTTCATGACTATGAAAATTGTATGTACATTCACACTGAAGGCATCACAACTATGAATTAACACATGTGGAATTATATACTTAACAAAAAAGTGTGAAACAACTGAAATTATGTCTTATTTTCTAGGTTCTTCAAAGTAGCCACCTTTTGCTTTGATGACTGCTTTGCACACTCTTGGCATTCTCTTGATGAGCTTCAAGAGGTAGTTACCGGGAATGGTCTTCCAACAATCTTGAAGGAGTTCCCAGAGATGCTTAGCACTTGTTGGCCCTTTTGCCTTCACTCTGCAGTCTAGCTCATCCCAAACCATCTCAATTGGGTTCATGTTGTGAATTTGCTTTTTGCTCCCTCTAGTGGTTACTAGTTTTTTGACTCTGGTTTTTCTGTCATTCCTTTTATCCGCACCTGGGTCGTTAGTTAGGGGTGTTGCTATATAAGCTCCCTAGACCTTCAGTTCAATGCCTGGCAACGTAGTTATCAGAGCTAGTCTGCTGTGCTCTTGTCTACTGATCCTGGTTCCAGTTATATCAGCTAAGTCTGCCTTTTGCTTTTTGCTATTTGTTTTGGTTTTGTATTTTTGTCCAGCTTGTTCCAAATCTATATCCTGACCTTTGCTGGAAGCTCTAGGGGGCTGGTGTTCTTCCCCCGGACCGTTAGACGGTTCGGGGGTTCTTGAATTTCCAGTGTGGATTTTGATAGGGTTTTTGTTGACCATATAAGTTACCTTTCTTTATTCTGCTATTAGTAAGCGGGCCTCTCTGTGCTAAACCTGGTTCATTTCTGTGTTTGTCATTTCCTCTTACCTCACCGTTATTATTTGTGGGGGGCTTCTATCCAGCTTTGGGGTCCCCTTCTCTGGAGGCAAGAAAGGTCTTTGTTTTCCTCTACTAGGGGTAGCTAGATTCTCCGGCTGGAGCGTGTCATCTAGAATCAACGTAGGAATGATCCCCGGCTACTTCTAGTGTTGGCGTTAGTAGTAGATATATGGTCAACCCAGTTACCACTGCCCTATGAGCTGGATTTTTGTATTCTGCAGACTTCCACGTACCTCTGAGACCCTCGCCATTGGGGTCATAACAGTTTGCCAGGCCAGTATTAAATGTTTAATGCGTTGCAGAAGAGGGATTATAAGAAAGAAGATTCTGAGTTTTTTTTTTTTTCTTTCTTCTTCCCCTTTACCTCAGAGTGGCTATGCTTGCTGCAGACATGAATGTCCAGACCTTGATTACAAGTGTGGACCAGCTGGCTACTCGTGTGCAGGGCATACAAGACTATGTTATCAGAAATCCTAGGTCAGAACCTAAAATACCGATTCCTGAACTGTTTTCCGGAGACAGGTTTAAGTTTAGGAATTTTGTGAATAATTGTAAATTGTTTTTGTCCCTGAGACCCTGTTCATCTGGAGACTCTGCTCAGCAAGTAAAAATAGTTATTTCGTTCTTACGGGGCGACCCTCAGGATTGGGCTTTTTCGCTGGCGCCAGGAGATCCGGCATTGGCTGATATTGATGCGTTTTTTCTGGCGCTCGGTTTACTTTATGAGGAACCCAATCTTGAGATTCAGGCAGAAAAGGCCTTGCTGGCTATGTCTCAGGGGCAGGACGAGGCTGAAGTGTATTGCCAAAAATTTCGGAAATGGTCCGTGCTGACACATTGGAACGAGTGTGCACTGGCCGCTAATTTTAGAAATGGCCTATCTGAAGCCATTAAGAATGTTATGGTGGGTTTTCCCATTCCCACAGGTCTCAATGATACTATGGCTCTGGCTATTCAAATTGACCGGCGGTTGCGGGAGCGCAAAACCGCAAATTCCCTCATGGTGTTGTCTGAACAGACACCTAATTCGGTGCAATGTGATAGAAAAACCGCAAATTCCCTCATGGTGTTGTCTGAACAGACACCTGATTTAATGCAATGTGATAGAATCCTGACTAGAAATGAGCGGAAAATTCATAGACGCCGGAATGGCTTGTGCTACTACTGTGGTGATTCTACACATGTTATCTCAGCATGCTCTAAACGTATAGCTAAGGTTGTTAGTCCTGTCACCGTTGGTAATTTGCAACCTAAATTTATTCTGTCTGTAACTTTGATTTGCTCACTGTCGTCTTATCCTGTCATGGCGTTTGTAGATTCAGGTGCTGCCCTGAGTCTTATGGATCTGTCATTTGCTAAGCACTGTGGTTTTACTCTTGAACCATTAGAAAATCCTATTCCTCTTAGGGGTATTGATGCTACGCCATTGGCAGCAAATAAACCGCAGTATTGGACACAGGTTATCATGTGCATGACTCCTGAACACCGCGAGGTGATACGTTTCCTGGTTTTACATAAAATGCATGATTTGGTTGTTTTAGGGCTGCCATGGTTACAGACCCATAATCCAGTCCTGGACTGGAAGGCTATGTCAGTCTCAAGTTGGGGCTGTCGTGGTATTCATGGGGATTCCCTGCCTGTGTCTATTGCTTCTTCTACGCCTTCGGAAGTTCCGGAGTATTTGTCTGATTATCAGGATGTCTTCAGTGAGTCTGAGTCCAGTGCACTGCCTCCTCATAGGGACTGTGACTGTGCTATAGATTTGATCCCAGGCAGTAAGTTTCCTAAGGGAAGACTGTTTAATCTGTCGGTACCTGAACATACCGCTATGCGTTCATATATCAAGGAGTCTCTGGAGAAAGGACATATTCGTCCGTCTTCTTCCCCCCTTGGTGCGGGATTCTTTTTTGTGGCAAAAAAGGACGGATCTTTGAGACCTTGTATTGATTATCGGCTTTTAAATAAGATCACTGTCAAATTTCAGTATCCTTTACCGCTGTTGTCTGACTTGTTTGCCCGGATTAAAGGTGCCAAGTGGTTCACCAAGATAGACCTTCGTGGTGCGTACAACCTTGTGCGCATTAAGCAAGGTGATGAATGGAAAACCGCATTCAATACGCCCGAAGGTCATTTTGAGTACTTGGTGATGCCTTTTGGGCTCTCCAATGCGCCTTCAGTTTTTCAGTCCTTTATGCATGACATTTTCCGGAAGTATCTGGATAAATTTTTGATTGTTTATCTGGATGATATTTTGGTTTTTTCTGATGATTGGGATTCGCATGTGGAGCAGGTCAGGTTGGTCTTTAAAATTTTGCGTGAAAATTCTTTGTTTGTCAAGGGCTCAAAGTGTCTCTTTGGTGTACAGAAGGTTCCCTTTTTGGGGTTCATTTTTTCCCCTTCTGCTGTGGAGATGGACCCAGTCAAGGTCCGAGCTATTCTTGATTGGACTCAGCCCTCGTCGGTTAAGAGTCTTCAGAAGTTCTTGGGTTTCGCTAACTTCTACCGTCGTTTTATCGCTAATTTTTCTAGCATTGTGAAACCGTTGACGGATATGACCAAGAAGGGCTCCGATGTAGCTAACTGGGCTCCTGCTGCCGTGGAGGCTTTCCAGGAGTTGAAGCGCCGGTTTACTTCGGCGCCTGTTTTGTGCCAGCCCGATGTCTCACTTCCCTTTCAGGTTGAGGTGGATGCTTCAGAGATTGGAGCAGGGGCCGTTTTGTCGCAGAGAGGCCCTGGTTGCTCTGTTATGAAACCTTGTGCCTTTTTCTCCAGGAAGTTTTCGCCTGCCGAGCGAAATTATGATGTGGGCAATCGGGAGTTGTTGGCCATGAAATGGGCATTTGAGGAGTGGCGTCATTGGCTCGAGGGTGCTAAGCATCGTGTGGTGGTCTTGACTGATCACAAAAATCTGATGTATCTCGAGTCTGCTAAACGCCTTAATCCGAGACAGGCCCGCTGGTCATTGTTTTTCTCCCGCTTTGATTTTGTTGTCTCGTATTTACCAGGTTCAAAGAATGTGAAGGCCGATGCTCTTTCTAGGAGCTTTGTGCCTGATGCTCCTGGAGTCGCTGATCCTGTTGGTATTCTTAAAGATGGAGTTATCTTGTCAGCTATTTCTCCGGATCTGCGACGTGTGTTGCAGAGATTTCAGGCTGATAGGCCTGAGTCTTGTCCACCTGACAGACTGTTTGTCCCGGATAAATGGACCAGCAGAGTCATTTCCGAGGTTCATTCCTCGGTGTTGGCAGGTCACCCGGGAATTTTTGGCACCAGAGATCTGGTGGCCAGGTCCTTTTGGTGGCCTTCCTTGTCAAGGGATGTGCGGTCATTTGTGCAGTCCTGTGGGACTTGTGCTCGAGCTAAGCCTTGCTGTTCTCGTGCCAGCGGTTTGCTCTTGCCCTTGCCTGTCCCGAAGAGACCTTGGACACATATCTCCATGGATTTCATTTCTGATCTTCCGCTATCTCAGGGCATGTCCGTTATCTGGGTGATATGTGATCGCTTCTCCAAGATGGTCCATTTGGTTCCTTTGCCTAAGCTGCCTTCCTCTTCCGATCTGGTTCCTGTGTTTTTCCAGAACGTGGTTCGTTTGCACGGCATCCCTGAGAATATTGTGTCAGACAGAGGATCCCAGTTCGTTTCTAGGTTCTGGCGATCCTTTTGTAGTAGGATGGGCATTGATTTGTCGTTTTCGTCTGCTTTCCATCCTCAGACTAATGGACAGACGGAGCGAACCAATCAGACTTTGGAGGCTTATTTGAGGTGTTTTGTCTCTGCTGATCAGGACGATTGGGTGACATTCTTGCCGTTGGCTGAGTTTGCCCTTAATAATCGGGCTAGTTCCGCCACCTTGGTTTCGCCTTTTTTCTGCAACTCTGGTTTCCATCCTCGCTTTTCTTCGGGTCATGTGGAGCCTTCTGACTGTCCTGGGGTGGATTCTGTGGTAGATAGGTTGCAGCGGATCTGGAATCATGTGGTGGACAACTTGAAGTTGTCACAGGAGAGGGCTCAGCGCTTTGCCAACCGCCGCCGCGGTGTGGGTCCCCGACTACGCGTTGGGGATTTGGTATGGCTTTCTTCCCGCTTTGTTCCTATGAAGGTCTCCTCTCCCAAATTTAAACCTCGTTTTATTGGGCCTTACAAGATATTGGAAATCCTTAATCCTGTATCTTTTCGTCTGGATCTTCCTGTGTCGTTTGCTATTCACAATGTATTTCATAGGTCCTTGTTGCGGCGGTACATTGTGCCTGTAGTTCCTTCTGCTGAGCCTCCTGCTCCGGTGTTGGTTGAGGGCGAGTTGGAGTACGTGGTGGAGAAGATCTTGGATTCTCGCCTCTCCAGGCGGAGGCTTCAGTACCTGGTCAAGTGGAAGGGCTATGGTCAGGAGGATAATTCCTGGGTGGTCGCCTCTGATGTTCATGCGGCCGATTTAGTTCGTGCCTTTCATGCCGCTCATCCTGATCGCCCTGGTGGTCGTGGTGAGGGTTCGGTGACCCCTCACTAAGGGGGGGGTACTGTTGTGAATTTGCTTTTTGCTCCCTCTAGTGGTTACTAGTTTTTTGACTCTGGTTTTTCTGTCATTCCTTTTATCCGCACCTGGGTCGTTAGTTAGGGGTGTTGCTATATAAGCTCCCTAGACCTTCAGTTCAATGCCTGGCAACGTAGTTATCAGAGCTAGTCTGCTGTGCTCTTGTCTACTGATCCTGGTTCCAGTTATATCAGCTAAGTCTGCCTTTTGCTTTTTGCTATTTGTTTTGGTTTTGTATTTTTGTCCAGCTTGTTCCAAATCTATATCCTGACCTTTGCTGGAAGCTCTAGGGGGCTGGTGTTCTTCCCCCGGACCGTTAGACGGTTCGGGGGTTCTTGAATTTCCAGTGTGGATTTTGATAGGGTTTTTGTTGACCATATAAGTTACCTTTCTTTATTCTGCTATTAGTAAGCGGGCCTCTCTGTGCTAAACCTGGTTCATTTCTGTGTTTGTCATTTCCTCTTACCTCACCGTTATTATTTGTGGGGGGCTTCTATCCAGCTTTGGGGTCCCCTTCTCTGGAGGCAAGAAAGGTCTTTGTTTTCCTCTACTAGGGGTAGCTAGATTCTCCGGCTGGAGCGTGTCATCTAGAATCAACGTAGGAATGATCCCCGGCTACTTCTAGTGTTGGCGTTAGTAGTAGATATATGGTCAACCCAGTTACCACTGCCCTATGAGCTGGATTTTTGTATTCTGCAGACTTCCACGTACCTCTGAGACCCTCGCCATTGGGGTCATAACAGGTTCAGTTCTGGTGACTGTGGAGGCCAAGTCATCTGGCATAGCACCCCATCACTCTCCTTCTTGGTCAAATAGCCCTTACACAGCCTGGAGGTGTGTTTGGGGTCATTGTCCTGTTGAAAAATAAATGATGGTCCAACTAAACACAAACTGGATGGAATAGCATGCTGCTGCAAGATGCTGTGGTAGCCATGTTGGTTCAGTATGCCTTCAATTTTGAATAAATCCCGACAGTGTCACCAGTAAAGCACCCCCACACCATCACACCTCCTCCTCCATGCTTCACGGTGGTTCACCTTTTCTGCATCGCACAAAGACATGGTGGTTGGAACCAAAGATCTCAAATTTGGACTCATCAGACCAAAGCACAGATTTCCACTGGTCTAATGTCCATTCCTTGTGCTCTTTAGCCCAAAAAAGTATCTTCTGCTTGTTGCCTGTCCTTAGCAGTGGTTTCCTACCAGCTGTTTTACAATGAAGGCATGCTGCACAAAGTCTACTCTTAACAGTTGTTGTAGAGATGTGTCTGCTGCTAGAACTCTGTGTGGCATTGACCTGGTCTCTAATCTGAGCTGCTGTTAACCTGCGATTTCTAAGGCTGGTGACTCGGATAAAGTTATCCTCAGAAGCAGAGGTGACTCTTGGTCTTCCTTTCCTGAGGCGATCCTCATGTGAGCTAGTTTCTTTCTAGCGCTTGATGGTTTTTGCTACTGCACTTGGGGACACTATAAAATTTTCCCAATTTTTCGGACTGACTGACCTTCATTTCTTAAAGTAATGATGGCCACTCGTTTTTCTTTACTTAGCTGCTTTTTTCTTGCCATAATACAAATTCTAACAGTCTATTCAGTAGGACTATCAGCTGTGTATCCACCAGACTTCTGCACAACACAACTGATGGTCCCAACCCCATTTATAAGGCAAGAAATCCCACTTATTAAAACGGACAGGGCACACCTGCGAAATGAAAACCATTCCCGGTGACTACCTCTTGAAGCTCATCAAGAGAATGCCAAGAGTGTGCAAAGCAGTCATCAAAGCAAAAGGTGGCTACTTTGAAGAACCTAGAATATAAGACATAATTTCAGTTGTTTCACACTATTTTGTTAAGTATATAATTCCACATGTGTTAATTCATAGTTTTGATGCACTCAGTGTGAATGTACAATTTTCATAGTCATGAAAATACAGAAAATTCTTTAAATGAGAAGGTGTGTCCAAACTTTTGGTCTGTACTGTATATACAAAATCAAACACATGTCAGGATGGTCCAAGAAATACACCTAGATACATGGGTGTAAGTATGAGGCATATGGTGAAGGAACATAAAGTACGCAGGACTAGGGTTAAGAAAAATAGTTCCATGGGATGGAATGTAGCAGATGCATAATTGAAACAACAAATCAAATAGGCATACCCCTTCGTAGGTTGTTTTCTAGAATTTGAACATGTAGTATCATTGAGGTAGGTAAATATGAGGGTGTATACATACAATCCTGTTGGGGATGATAGAAGACAGTAAGAGAAGATCTGAATATCTGGCACATGAAGCGAGAAAGCTCATGCTACAGGAGAATAAGTAAAAACATACATTGGGTAAGGTGCTGTCAGGATGATATAAAAAAGGCATATAGTAGTGTTTACCAGATACAAGCTTGTATTTTATATATAGTACAGATTATATGGTCTGAGAAATTGTGCTAATGTTATAGAGAAAACACAGTGACAATTAGAGTAGGTATTTACCACACTGAGGTAAAGACGCCAAGTTAGGAATGCATTCACTGTGCACCGACAGGCAATAAGTTGTAACATAAAGATGTAATGAATCAGGGCAACTGTGCACATATAGGATTATGAATATAGCAATATAAGGCTGGGTTCATACTGCGTTAAAGCAGCCCGTTCAATGCATGCGTTAAACGGACTGCATTAACGCAAGTGCCGAAATGCAATCGCGCTAGAGCAGACAGAGCTAGCAGATGCTCTATCTGCGCTAGCGGTGACGGACCCGGAAACGCTGCAGCCCGCTTCCGAGGGTCCATCACAGAATGACGGCACATCGCTAGCGCATGCCCATTATGGCAAGCGTTGGCGATGCGCCTGAAATAGCAGCGTTAACGGACTGCGTTACACCACGTTATGCCGCAGTGTAATTCAGTCCATCTAACTGACTGCCATAACACAGTATGAACCAGCCTAACTAAATTCACATACATTGGTATTTGGTTTTGATACAGTGGAAATGCTGAGATATATACTGTATATCCAGGCAAGGAGGATATTATGGCCAAAAGAGGGTTTGGAAACAACTGCTTTCCAAACCCTCTTTTGGCCATAATATCTTCCTTGCCTGGATATATATATCTCAGCATTGTATCAGTAATGCCAACCAGCACAGTAACTCCATTCAAACACGGACGTGTCCTTTTTTCAAAACCAAATACCAATATACTGTATGTGAACTTAGTTATATTGCTATATTCATAATCCTATATGTGCACACTTGCCGATTCATTACATCTTTATGTTACAGCTTATTGCCTGTCGGTGCACACTGTATGCATTCCTACTTTGGCGTCGTTTGGACCCCAGTGCAAAAAAAATTTTCCCCCTCAGTGTGGTAAATACCTACTCTAATTGTCACTGTGTTTTCTCTATAACATTAGTACAATTTCTCAGACCATATAATCAGCACTATATAAAAAATACAAGCTTGTATCTGGTAAACACTACTATATGCCTTTTTATATCATCCTGACAGCACTTACCCTATGTATGTTTTTACTTATTCTCCTGTAGCATGACCTTTCTCGCTTCATGTGCCAGATATGCATATCTTCTCTTACTGCCTTCTATCATCCCCAACAGGATTGTATGTATACACCCTCATATTTATCTACCTCAACGATACTACATGTTCAAATTCTAGAAAACAACCTAGGAAGGGGTATGTCTATATTTTTCCTTTCCTAGATAACCCTAGTCCTGCGTACTTTATGTTCCTTCACCATATGCCTCATCCTTACACCCATGTATCTAGGTGTATTTCTTGGACCATCCTGACATGTGTTTGATTTTGTATATATGTATATATGTTTACCTTGAAATATTTATTGTAGTTTTCCTTTTTTTTCAGCGACATTGTGATCAAGGCCAATGATTGGCTGAAACATTAATTTTTTCTATTGCCTCACTTTTCACCAATAAAATATTCACTTGAAGCAAACCTTATCCTGTACGAGTGCAGTGATTACATATTTTATTATCCATGTAGTGTGTAGCGCTGACATGAGAAAGGACATAGGAGTTCATAGCTGATGAACCCCGGTCATCGCACTGACGTCACCACTCGCCACATGAGATTTTTCTCACGATGCGAGCTGTGTCGTCAGTGAGGTGACCGGGGTTAATCAGCTATGAATGCCGGTGACCTTTCTCACATCAGTGCTACATACTGCATGAGCCTAATCATGCTCCTGTCTCAGTCTGTTCCCGCTGTTGTGGAGAGCATTCGCATTGCTGATGTGACTGCTCTCCAAATCATCCGGATCATCGTGGGACAGATATGGATTATCTTCTAGTCGTACAGGTGAGGAATATGGTGTTTTATTGTTTTTTGTCAAATACTGGGGACATGGGCATTGGTGGATTATCTTCTCGTCGGACAGGTGAGTACAACTTTGCTATTTTTTTTAATTTAATTTAAACAAATGGGTAAAAGAGGGTGTCGACTTTATTCTTGCTATGTCTTTATTAAAATCTTACTATGGAGTTTATAATGGGGGCGCCTCTCCATTACTAACCTGTGGACTTGATCTCAGCGGCCATAAAACTGCTGACATCAACCCTACAATTAACTCACTTGCCACCACACCAGGGCAAGTGGGAAGAGCCAGGAAAAGCGCCAGAATTTGCACATCTAATAAATGTGCTTTTTTGGGGCAGCTGCGGGCTGAGGAAGGCCAATATCCATTCCAGTTTGAGAATACCAGCCCCAAGCTGTCCGCTTTAACTTTGCTAATTGTCAAAAATGGGAAGAACCCCACGTCATTTTTTAAATTATTTATTTAAATAATTAAAAAATATGGCATGGGGACCCCTCAAATTTTTAATAACCAGCCAATATAAAGCTGAAAGCTGGGGATTGAAGCTGGTTATCAAAAATAGAGGGGAACCCATGCAATTCTTTTAAATTTACATATTGCACAGGTGAAGGCTGATGAATACGCTCATCAGCCTCACCTGCTCTCACTGCTATCAGTGAGAGCAGGTGTAGGATGATGAAAGTAGTCCTCTCATCAGCCGTTGCCTGTGACCATCTGTAACTTTTTAACGCAAGTCAGAGCTGCTGGCTTACACAGAACTCTGACCGGCGGTAATCATCCTGCCGTCAATCAGAGATGGTGTTTCTTGCACTGTTACGCAGATGACAGTGAGCGTGGGAAACAGCCAATGTGTAACACAGACTGCCTGGAAAAGTCCATGTTCGGGGTCCATATACGGACACTAGGTGTTCGGTATGGATCCGGCACTTTACTGTTCAGGTTCACCCATAATATCAAAAACAAGCGCAAAATATCAAAAAAAAAAACTTAAAACCTAAATATGTTTAGCTTTGGCTAGTTTCACGCTAGCGTTTTGAGGAGCTGCGGAGGGCTGCGGACTTCCTCCGTGAAGCCCCGCCCTCGGCTGCACCTCCGCCGCTAGCTCCGCCTACTTCTGCATGCGGCCTGCGTACCTATCTTTAACATTAGGTACGCAGGTCGTGCCGCTGTATGCGGATGCTTCCGCATGTGTCGTTTTGACGATGCGGAAAAAAAAGAAATTGCTACAAGCTGTGTCCTACGCTGGTCGCCGCATCGTCAAAACGACGCATGCGGAAGCATCCGCATACAGCGGCACAACCTGCGTACCTAATGTTAAAGATAGATACGCCGGCCGCATGCAGAAGTAGGCGGAGCTAGAGGCGGAAGCGCTACCGAGGGCGGGGCTTCACGGAGGAAGTCCGCAGCCCTCCGCAGCTCCTCCAAACGCTAATGTGAAACCGGCCTTATTTGTCCTTTGCATATCAGTTTTCTGTTTCATGATGTTAAGGAAGAGAATTGTCACATCTGAACAAGCTTGATTCAAGATTTTGGAAACCTGTGCCAGCCGCATATTTCTTGTTGTAAAATGATCTTGGCAAAAATTACTCAAGCTGTGATGCATTCTTACAGAAAGAGATATTCAACACCAAGTTCTCAAATAAATAGCACGAATGCCAACAAGTGGGGATCATCCGATAAATTGGTATGAAATATTTACGCCAGGTTCACTCTTTCCAGTGCGATACAGAGATTGTGACTGTTTTGTTCTACAAAATGATCCAAAAATGGAAACTTGCATCAAGACACTATTATTAAACAACATGGTTTCGAGTGCAATTTTAAATACAATTTTCTTGTTGTTTCTGAAGTTTACAGAGGAAAAGCGTGATATGGAGGTCTCTCATGCATGGACCCTCCCCCTTGCATCAGTGAGAAGTTTAAAAAACTCCTAACATTTGGACCCTAATTAGCCAATGTTTTAGGACCCTTCCTGTTAATATTATTTGCACAATTATTAGGCAATAATTATAGGTTATATGGTTTATACACTTCAAATCTAAGCCTACTTCAAAATTGTTTTTTATAGCAAGATATTTAAATTGATGTAAAGCAAATGCGTAGAACAAGGGTTAGTAATTTATGGCACTCTAAAAGTAAAGTTAGAACTTCCAGCATGCTCTGGAAGCCTCCCAACAGCCTGTGACTATGATGGAATATAGGGAATTGTAGTTTAGCAACTGAGTGCAGCATGTTGCTTACCACTAGCATATGGATATGTAACACATAAATAGTCCAGCTCTATCATGTTTAGTGTATTTTAGTTTATTGTTTTATAAAATTTGCTGCAATCAAGAATGAATATGGTGAGCATTGCAAATGTATTATTCACCTTTCCATGTGGTCTTAAAGATGCACTCCCATCAAAATCTTGCAATCATCATATTATATAGCACTGTGTACTTACAATTGTTCATTTTGCCCTTCTAGCTAGTTAATTTTTCTCTTTTCCATTAGGTCTGTGACATCACATGATTAAGTACTGACTAGCTGAATCCTTCTAAGCTCTATGTAGAAACAGGAAGTATTTTCCTTGTTTGAGTCATAAGTCACTGCAAAAGTCCCTTGTGGAGGGAGAGGGGTGTGTAATGGAGGTGTTGGAGTGAGCAGCTAGGTAAGGCGTGGAAGAAGGGAATGATTTATATAGGAAAAAGAGACCTACTGATTCTACATAGAACAAAGACTAAGTGGAAAGGGGCATAGCGGAATGCAACGATAACAAATATTTATATTTTTGATTTTTTTGTTTTAGTTTGAATGGGGCAAAAGAGGGGCAATTTGAACTTTTAGACTTTAATATTTTTTTAACGCTTTTATTTACTTTTTATTTGCTTCAATGAGACTTCAAGCAGCGATCAATCGATCCCTTGAGTTTCAAATACCAGAGTTTCAGCCCCGCTATGTGTAGCAGAAATTATCATCTCAATGGGCTGGCGTTCAGAGGAGATCTACAATGGCAATTACAGGAGTCTTCTGCAAACCCCCAGCTTTCATTGGAGCCCATCGGCGCCCCACGATCATGTAACAGGGGCGCTGATGGACAGGGTTTGTGACGAGCTATTGGTAAGCGCGAGATAAATGCCGCTGTCAGAGACTAACATGTTTAACATGTTAACAGCAGTGGGTGGAACACAATTCCATTTACGGCTGTTAGAGGCACATGACAGTGGATCAAATCAGCTGACATGTGTCAGAAAAGAGGCAGGCTCAGCGCCGGAGACACATGAAATGCCAGGACACGACCTATGACATATCCATACATCATAGGTCTTGAAGGGGTTTATAGTTGGCGAGATGTTCTTTTCCTGAATTCTGTGCCCTTTTTTCTCCACAAATACCTTTGATCATTGTGGCCAAAAAGTGCAATTTTAACTTCATCAGTCCACAAGACTTGTTTCTAAAGTGCATCACGCTTGTTTAGATGTTCTTTTGCAAACTTCTGATGTTGAAGTTTATGACGAGGATGCAGGAGAAGTTACCTTCTGATGACTCTTCCATGAAGGCCATATTTGTCTCTGAACAGTAGAACAATGTACCACAACTCCAGAATCTCCTAAATCTTTCTGAAGTTCTTTTGCAGTCAAGCGAGAGTTTTGATTTGTCTTTCTAAGAATCTTATGAACAGCTCTCACTTAAATTTTTCTTGGTTTTCCATCTTGACCTTCACTGTTCCTGTTAAATGCCATTTTTTAATTACATTTCGAAATGAGGAAAGGGAAACTTGAAAACGCTTTGATATCTTCTTATAGTTTTCTCCTGCTTTGTGGGCCTCCATCATTTTCAGAGTACTACTCAGCTGCTTAAAAGAACCCATGGCTAATGTTTTTTTGGTACAAGGTTAGAGGCTGGGTTTTTATAAAACTGGGAAATTTGCATCATCTGCCCTTTCCTAACGATGTGAATAAGCCACAATCCTAACAGGCTAATTAAAGTATGAAACCTTGGTCAAAGTTATCTGATCACACAAATCTCCAAGGGTGCCCAAAGTTTTCCATTGGGCAATTTTCCTTTTTTCAATTTTTAAAATGTAGAAGATGATGATACATATATTTT
Organism: Ranitomeya variabilis; assembly: GCF_051348905.1. Taxonomy (NCBI): domain Eukaryota; kingdom Metazoa; phylum Chordata; class Amphibia; order Anura; family Dendrobatidae; genus Ranitomeya; species Ranitomeya variabilis. The sequence continues at coordinate 715,740,558 of NC_135233.1, read as the reverse complement.
TTTCCCTAAAACACAACTAGCTGACCCCAAGTTGTTCGTGGGTCTCAACTGCGGTGATAGTCTTCACAGAAGTGAATGTAAACTGGACATTCCTTTCTTTTGCAGTTATAGGTGTTTTAACACCATACCAGACTGCTGTATGTTTTTAAGTAGCAATCCTGCAAATTTCTTGTACAGATAATGCTAACAAACAATATTCATGCTTCCATTTTGTTTCGTCACTGCTCAGGCACATTCACACATTGCATTTTCCTTGTACATTTTTCCTGGATCATTTGATTTTTAGTTGAGGTCCTACAGGACAGCACTACAGGATTATCATCATGCTTTCTCAAAACTCAAATAAATGCTACTTTTAATTCCTTAAGGACAGGATGATTTTTAATTTTTTTTAGATAAGTTTTTTCCTTTTCTTTCAAAAGCCATAAATGTTTAATTTTTGGAGTCGACATAGCTATATGAAACCAACATGATTTTTCAGGTCAGTACAGTTGAAAACTTGCAGGATATATATATAAGCCGACCCGAGTATAAGCTGACCCCCTAATTTTGCCACAGAAAACTGGGAAAACCTAATGACTCGAGTATAAGCCTAGGGTGGGAAATGCAGCAGCTACCGGTAAATTTCAAAAATAAAAATAGGTACCAATAAAAGTAAAATTAATTGAGATATCAGTAGGTTAAGTGTTTTTGAATATCCATATTGAATCAGGAGCCCCATATAATGCTCCATACAGTTCATGATGGGCCCCATAAGATGCTCCATACAGGTCATGATGGGCCCAATAAGATGCTCCATATTAAAATATGCCCCATATACTGCTACACAAAGGTTAATAATGGCCCCATAAGATGTTCCATACACTCATTTGCCCCATACAGTACTGCATAAAGGTTAATAAGGGCCTCATAAGATGCTCCATACAGACATTTGCCTAATATAATGCTGCACAAATGTTGATTATGGCCCCATAAGATGCTCCATAGAGATATTTGCCCCATATAATGCTGCACAAACGTTGATTATAGCCCTATAAGATACTCCATATAGATATTTGCCCCATATAATGCGGCACAAACATTGATTATGACCCCATAAGATGCTCCATATAGATATTTGCCCCATATAGTGCTGCACAAACGTTGATTATGGCCCCATAAGATGCTCCATATAGATATTTGCCCCATATAATGCTGCACAAAAGTTGAATATGGCCCCATAAGATGCTCCATAGAGATATTTGCCCCATATAATGCTGCACAAACGTTGAATATGGCCCCATAACATGCTCCATAGAGATATTTGCCCCATATAGTGCTGCCCAAACGTTGAATATGGCCCCATAAAATGCTCCATAGATATTTGCCCCATATAGTGCTGCACGAACGTTGAATATGGCCCCACAAGATGCTTCATCATAAATATATTTGCCCCATATAATGCTGCACAAACATTGATTATGGCCCCATAAGATGCTCCATAGAGATATTTGCCCCATATGCTGTTGCTGAGATTAAAAAAAAAAAAAAATTACATACTCCCCTCTCGTCGCTCAGGCACCCGGCACTTGCAATACTCACCGGTCCTCGTTCTGGCGCCGCTGTATCTTCCGTGTCCTCTGCACTAACATTCAGGCAGAGGGCTCGGACTAACCACGTCATCGCGCCCTCTGACCTGAGCGTCACTGCAGAGGACGCGGAAGACGGAGCGGCGCCGGAACGAGGAAAGGTGAATATCGCACAGTGCTCCCCATTATACTCACCTGCTCCTGGCGCGGTCCCTGCATCTCCAGGCACTGATAGCTTCTTCCAGCGTTGAGCGGTCACCGTTACCGCTCATTACAGTAATGAATATTCGGCTCCACCCCTATGGGAGTGGAGTCGGGTCCATATTCATTACTGTAATGAGTGGTACCACGTGAACGCTCATCGCAGGAAGAAGCTGTCAGCGCCCGGAGACCGGAGATGCAGGGACCTCGCCAGGAGCAGGTGAGTATGTCACAGCTGCCGCTCCCTGTCCCCCGCTGACCCCCCTGGGACAATGACTCGAGTATAAGCCTAAAAAAATGGGCTGAAAATCTCGGCTTATTATCTAGTATATACGGTATATATATATATATATATATATATATATATATATATATATATATATATATACACACACACACACAAGGTTAAAATTGTTGGTATCCCTCGTTTAATGACAGAAACAGCCACAATGGTCACAAAAATAACTTTAATCTGACAAAAGTAATAATAAATAAAAAATCTATGGGCAGTTTGTGGTGCAACGTGGAATTGGGGAATAGAACAAGACATGATGTCCCAGAAGTACTCGATTGGATTCAGGTCTGGGGAATGGGCAGGCCAGTACAACAGCACAGGGCGCCAATGTCGAATCTGCCAATCTTGGTGTTCTTGGTGGCAAATACCAATCACCCTGCACGGTGTTGGGCTGTAAGCTCAACACCCACTTGTGGACGTCCGGCCATCATATCACTCTCATAGAGTCTGTTTCTGACAGTTTTAGAAGACATATGGATGTTACTGGCCTACTGGAGGTTATTTTGCAAGGCTCTGGTACTGCTCCTCCTTGCACAATGGAGAAGATAGTGGTCCTGATGCTGGGTTGTTGCCCTCCTAAGGCCCCCTCCAGGTCTCCTATTGTAATTGCCTGTCTCCTGGTATCTGCTCCATGCTCTGGACACTGTGCTACCTTTCTTGCCACAGGACGCCTTGATGAGCCATCCTGGATGAGTGGCAATACCTGAGCAGCTTCAGTGAGTTGTACTGTAGACACCGCCTCATGCTAATGTACCTCTAGGGGTGAGCGTAAATGACGAAATGCAAAAGTGATCAAAACAACAGCCAAATAGGATGAGAACAGATAAATGGTCTGTGGTCACCACCTGCAGAACCACTCCTTTATAGGTTTTGTCTTGCTAGTTGCCTATCATTTCTACCTGATGTCTGTTCGATTTGTACAACAGCAGGAGAAATTAATTCACAATGTGTGTTGCTTCATAACTGGGCAGGTTGATTTCACAGAAGTGTGATTGACTTTGATTTACATTGTATTGTTTAAAGCGAACTTGTCAGCAGGATTGTGCTCAGTAACATACAGACACTGTTAGTTAGGCGCTGTTATACTGATTAAAATGATGTGGTTGTTGTTTAATCTTTATTTGTAGTTTTCAGTTAATGAAATTCTCGTGCACCAGGGCGGGCCTGTGGGCGGGGCTTTATGTGGTGCTCTGCTTACATATGCATCTGTATGGACTTTTGACAGGTCAGTGATCCTTTAGTGACCGACTCCATATTTTACATACTGCATAGAATATTGTGTGGAAAAAAAGATTAACATTCATTACGCAGGTGACGATGCTGTAACATGATAGAATGGATACTATGCATATAGTCATCTAATAGTCATCTATGATTTAGCCATATAGTATTGTGGGGAGAAAAAAAAATAATCTTCATCATACTACAGGAAAAATTTTTTTTTAGCTCCATCAAAACGTAGCCGGCGGCGCCTACGCAATAGTATCTGTCAAACTCTGACAGCGGCATTTAACACGCGTTTCAGGCCATGGGGCCGGAAATCCACCCACCAGTGAACCCCGTCATGTGATCGTGGGTCACCGGTGGGTTGGCATGACAACAAGACGTCTCCTGGATACCTTTATGGTTGTCACTGCCTGCTTGCTGTGAGTCGGCCCTCATAGCACGTAATTCAGCTACATACTGTATAGGCAATCTGATAATCGCCTATATGACGCAGAGCCAATCGGGTTAAGGCAGGTTCTAGTCTCCCATGGAGACTACTGAAGCATGCCAAAAGTTAAAAAAAAAAAAAAAAAAAGTTTTAAAAAATATTTTAAAAATAAAAAAATACAAAAGTACAAATCACCAACCTTTTCCCCATTCAAAATAAAACAATACAAAAAAAAAACAGAGACATATTTGGTATTGCCGAGTTCAGAATTGCCCGATCTATCAATAAAAAAAAGGATTAACCTGATCGGTAAATGGCGTAGCGATAAAAAAAGTCAAAACGCCAGCATTACGTTTTTTTGGTCGCCGCAACATTTCATTAAAATGCAATAACTGACAATAAAAAGATAGTATATAAACCAAAATGGTATCATTAAAAACGTCAGTGTGGGGCGCAAAAAATAACCCCTCACCCAACCTGATATCACGAAAAATGGTACGGGTATCGGAAAATGGTGCAATTTTTTTTAACAAAGGTTGGAATTTTTGTCACCACTTAGGTAAAAAAGAACCTAGACATGTTTGGTGTCTATGAACTCGTAATGACCTGGAGAATCATAATGGCAGGTCAGTTTTAGAATTTAGTGTACATGGTTAAAAAAACAAGTGTGGGATTGCCCATTTTTGCAATTTCAGCGCACTTGGAATTTTTTTTCCCATTTTTGAGTACACCATATGGTAAAACAAATGGTGTTGTTCAAAAGTACAACTCATCCTGCAAAAAACAGGCCCTCAGATGCCTACATTAACCAAAAAATAAAAAAGTTATGGCTCTGGGAAGAAGGGGAGCGAAAAACAGAAACGCAAAAACGAAAATGGGCTCCAGCGCGAATGGGGTTAAAAAAACAACCATAAAACGGATTTCATCCCCACAGGTATCATTTTATTCACTATAACGAAATGGCGCCGACTTGACACTGTGTGTAGGGTACTATGAACAATCCTGCTGACAGGTTCCCATTAAAGGGGCAGCATACGCACATAGTACCGCTGCAAGATGGCTCCCAGCCAATAGTTAGCAGACATCTTGTTTAAAAGGCACCCTCCCAAACAGGAAAGTGCCAAGCAACATATTAAATCATTAATGAGAAAGGAGAAGAAAGGAGTTTCATGGTAAAAATAGTATAATTTCATTAGTTACATAAGATATATAAACAGTACAAAAATACAAGATAGAATATATAAAGTGCACAAAGATGGGAAACAAAATGGACCACCAGTGCCAATAAACCACCTAAATCTGTACTATAAATGGGCAGGACACTGCTCAATCAAATATGCTGTTTCAGCAATAAACAAGTAATATATATGAAAATTTCTTGGGCTAAGAGCAGTGCTTAACAGTGGAGTGAAGGGTTAAAGGCGCCGGACTGGATCCTGGAGAACCCCAACGTGAGTTTAGCTTGTTTTGTAGCGTGCTTTCTCAAGAGGATGTATAAAAAGATTGAAGACAAGGACCTTTATGTATCATTGGCGGCCAGTCAGGTGGCCGGTCACATGGTGTGTGTCAGCCAATAGAAGCGGCTCTCTCAGCGCATGCACAGTGTGGCTGCTAGGTCCTAAGTCGGACACCGGTGTCAGACATCACTACGCATGCCGGGGGGGGACGACGAAGTTCAGCAAACATAGTACCTCTTCCACAAGTCCGGGGATTTGCTGAGCTTCGTTCGCTTCCCCCCTGGGCATGCGCAGTGATGTCTGAAGCTGGTGTTCGACGCAGGATCTGGTGGCCACACTGCGCATACGCCGAGAGCTGCTTCTATTGGCCGACACATACCATGTGGTCTCCAGGTTGGTCCTGATGAAGAGGTCCTGCGTGACCTCGAAATGCATTGAATTATAAATCTGTTCCAATAAATTATTTGATTTTAAGAATCTCATCTCAGCAGCGCATAAGTGATACCTCTCGTTGTTTTCCTCAAAACAGGGAAATAACACATAGAACAGTCCCAGCAAAATACCCAAGATGGTGCAAAATTAGAGTCTCACCCTTCCACTGACTTGGGATAAAAGTAGCGGTGACTTCAGAGCTCCCAGGGCCAATTACCCCCACCTGTCCCTTGCACAGAGAGGAGGTAATAACAAGCTTAGGAAGCTGACAGTCCATTCAGGTACAAGGCTTCTCAAAAACATGGAGCCAGGTCACTGGTGGGTCCCATTCCTGGCTTTCCCAAATGTATCCACGGGGCTCAGGTGACTGATGGGTCCAAATCCTGACTACCCAAAATGTACCCATGGTTCAGTGATGCTCAATGGAGCAGATCGGTATTCTTTTCCCCGGGACCTTGGTCCCCTAAGCTGTCATCCTGTAGAATGTCAAATCTGTGTCTCTTGTGATGGAGCCATTATTTGGCAGCTATTCTGTAGAGTGTTCCTGGCTGTGGTTTTGTAAAGAGTATCTGGCTCTTTGGATCGCTTAGCTGACTTGGATATCTGGATGTATATATTGTTACAGAGGAGCATATCCTTTTTTATAGTTCACAACTGATATTTAAGCCATTATTCACAGGTCAAGAAGGGGTGATGAGATTAACTTGCATTGTTTAACTATTTAATTAATTTGAATAGTTTTTCCTCCTCTGTCTTGCAAGTCAACAAACTGCATGGCCTGGCATAAATTGTACTCAACATATGAGCACATATCATTGTTCAGTGACCCTGCATCCCTGTTTTGCAAAAATAACAGTAAAATAAACTGTAGTAGTGGATATAAGAGATAAATAACCATCTGTCGTATTATGAATATCAATTTAACCTACAAGAAGAGTCAACATTTCAGACTCTTTACCAAAAAGAAAGAAACACATAAATTCAAAAGTATATATACATATAAAGTACATATATATAATAGCCTATTTCTCCTGGCTTACTGAAAAAAAAGTCTGGTTAATTAAGATAAAATGCTGTGTCGTCACAGGTGCTCCTTCCCTTCCGGGTGCCCTGCTGTGCAACCAAACAGTAGTATTCTCTCCCATGTGGGGTATCGGCGTACTCATAAGAAATTGCTCTACAAATTTTGAAGTACATTTTTTCTTGTTATCCTTCTGAAAAAAAAATTGAGACTAACGTAAAATGTTTGTGAAAAAAATGTAAATGTTCAATTTTTCCTTCCACATTGCTTCAGTTCCTGTGAAGCACGTGAAGGGTTAATAAACATCTTTAGTATGGTTTTTAGCACCTTGAGCGGTGCAGTTTTTAGAATAGTGTCACTTTTGGGTATTTTCTGTCATACAGGCCCCTCAAAGTCAGTTCAAATGTGATGTTGTCCTTAAAAAAATGGTTTTGTAAAATTAGAAATCGTTGGTCTTTTAAACCTTCTAACTTCCTACCTCCAAAAAAATATGCTTCAGCTATTGTGCTTATGTAAAGTAAAGATGTGGGAAATGTTATTTATTAACTATTTTGTGTGACATAACTCTGGTTTGAGGGCATAAAAATATAAACATTGAAAATTGCAAAATTGTTGTAAAATTTTTTAAAAAAATTCACAAATAAACGCAGGTCATTTTGAATAAGTTTTACCACTATCATGAAATTCAAAATGTACCAAAAAAAGTCTCAGAATCAGTCGGATCGATCCGTTGAAGCGTTACAGTTATTACTATATAAAGTGACACTGGTCAGAATTGTAAAATTTGGCCTGGTCATTAAGGTGAAAACAAGTTTGGGGGTTAAGGGGTTAAGAGACTAATCAGGGCAGGGTGGAGAGCAGGGAGAGAAATAGAGTTGAGAATGGTTTTGAGGAAAGCTGCTTTAACGTGCTTTTTGTTGACCAAGATGGTGACATATTGCAACATCTATCTTTTTCCAGTTTTCATGAAAGACCTATTTTAAAGCCTGGAAGCTGGATGGAGAGTGATGCTGCTCTATATTAGGCCGGGATCACACATGCGAGAAATACGGCCAAGTCTCGTCATGTTAATACCCGACATTGCCGCTGTCACTCAGGAGTGGAGCGTGCAGCTGCATGTATTGCTATGCGGCCGCACGCTCCGCTCCTGAGTGGCAGCGGCAATGCCGGGTATTAACATGCGAGACTCGGCCGTATTTCTCGCATGTGTGATCCCGGCCTTACAGAGATATACTGCTCTTTATTTAAAAAGAAGAAGCTATCATCACTCTGTGCCCTTGGTAGATGTGCACTTTTCCAACATGACAATGATCCAAAACACAAAACTGTTGCACAGGGTGAAAATGATTCCGGGACCAAGTATATCTCCTGATCTGAACACCTTATGGGAAGTTCTGAAGAGACAAGTTGAGAATCACGATTTATCCAGCATTCAGGTTCTTAAAGAGTTTGTTCTTGAAGATTAGAAAAAGATAGATGTTGCAATATGTAACCAACTTGTTCATTCCATACCTAGAAGACTTGGGGTTGTTCTCAAAAATAATGAAGGTCATACAAAATACTAGATCTAGTTGTTCTTGATGTGGGGAGAAACAGCCAGCCAGCTGTTGGGGTGGTGGTCAGACCGATAAATTGAATATTAATCTTTAATTTTACGTCCTAAGGCTACTTTCACACATCAGGTTTTCAGTGTCAGGCTAAATCCGGCAAATGTTGGAAAAACTGGATTCAGCGCAGATTGTGAAAAACTGGTGCGACGGATCCGTTTTTTTGACGGACCTGGCTAGCCTATCTAGATTATTGCATAAAAAAAAAGTTTGGAGCATGCTCAGTTTAAAAAACTGGATCAGGCCGCCGGATCCGCCTTTTTCCGGATCCGGCACCTTCAGGCTCCCATTCTAGCAAACAGGCTTTTTCGCCGGAGACAAAAAACGTTGCTATGGACGTTTTTTCAAGAAACCGGAAGCGGCAGATTTGCCAGATCCGGCAAAAACCGGACGAAACGCAATGTCATCCGATGCAATCCGGCACTAATACAAGTCTATGGGAAAAAAACCTGATCCGGCGGCAACATTCGCCTGATCCGGTTTTTTGAAAATTAGCCGGATTTAGCCTGATGTGTGAAAGTAGCCTAAGTTTGTTAAGCTCTGGCATTTGGACAGAACCCACAGCATAATGAGGAACATTTAATTCGCATTGAACAACTTTCATACAAATCAAATTTCACTGTTAAATCTCATGATTTGCTGAATTAAAATCTTCGATTGTCTCTGCTATACAAAGTTCAGGAAAAAAAAAGTAAATTATGAGCTATTTTTTATTTTAGCAAGATCTTCCACCATAAATGTTGAGGCCCAGGTACAACATTGGATTGTCTGTCAAGGCCTCGGTATATTTTGAGATGTCCTAATACGGTATATCAGCTGTAACATCTGTCGCAAAAATTACTAAACGTATCTCATAGTATTGTACTATAAATATTTCATTTTTTTTCTATTTTTTTGTGGTGGGGTGTGTGTGTGAAAAAATGTGCATCATAAAACTATTATGTGTAAAATGTGAGATATACATATAAATACAGAGAGAGAGAGAAAGCATAAAATGCATAACATTTATATTAGCATAATGTCTCTTTATAAAGGAAAGGTCAGAATTGTTTTTCAAATATAAAAAAATCCAGTGTTTCCTCAAATCACCTTTGTTCATGCTGTCTTACATCCTGCTGTGCTAAATGTTCTGAAGGGCTGGCAACAGAAATGTTATTCCTAACGTTTGGAAAATACAATTCCATTTGGGAGAGGTCTGGTACAGTGGTTAGGGAGTTGGTCTTGTGGGCTTAATTTTTGCCTGGCTATTTAATCTATGTACTTTTTGTCTATGATTACATTTTTATTATTCTAATTTATTTCTAAGAATCCATATCCTTTCAAATTGATGGCCTAATCATAAGATATGCAACCAGTACTGATCGGTTACCCTTCACTGTTTACCAAGCACAAGTATTTAAAGCCACAATAGCATCTGTGCCTAATAGTATAGTTTACTATCAATCATCCCATTCTAATGAACTGAATTTCCTTGAAGAAAGGAGAGAAATGTGGCGCTATCTAAGCGTAGTAAGTAAAAATTAATACAACAGGTGAAATACATATGATGTGCTCACCTGAATAGTCACAGCTCTAGAAATGGTTTGTTCAAGATAATATGGGGTTGAGCTGACCAGTGTGCTGCAGCAAGTTCTTCCACTGGAGTTCTCACAGTGGGCAATAACAGATGATCCAGGCATATGGGGCACTCTAGACAAATGGTGGTATTAAGATCGGGACAAGGAATTGGCTTCAATAAAAATGATTTTATTTTAAAAAACCAATGCGTATCGGCTGCTAACAGCCTTCCTCGGGTGTATGCAGAATAAATTTGGAGGAAATTAGTTGCCTCCCTGATGGCATATGTCAGCAGGATTTTGCTATTGAATCTGAAAGAAGCATACTATAGAAGCAGAGCCCGATTCAAGTTATGTATCACTTATTGAACTTCTTGGTGCAGTTTTGATAGGATCCTTGTTGTCTCTGCTGTTGATGTAGCAGTGGTCAGAATGATGTGCTTTGTGTAATCTTGACCACACCACTGATTGGCAGCACACAGCCTAATAAGTGACATCCTCCTCTCTGTCCCTACATTAAGCTGTTCTCAGATTAAATACCAAAAACTAGAAGAGAGAACAAGAGGATCTACAATTTTGAACCTAATTCTTAGCAACAGGGAGGAAATGGTTGAGGAAGTAAAGGTGGCTGGGAATTTTACTAGGCAGAAATCATGCTATCCTCAAATTTTGGATTGCAAGAGGATGAACACCAACAAGGTCTCAGACTTTAAAGATGGATTTCAGAAAGTCAGGTTTTAATGGACTCAGAAAGAGGGTAGGAAGGGTTCCAAGGAGGGATGTTCTAAAGGACAGAAATGTCCAAGAAGGATGGGAGATTATTCAAAATGAAATTCGCACATCAGTAACAATTCCAAAAAGAAGGAAGAACTGGAAACATTTAAAGAGACCACTGTGGATGAACACAGAAAATAATCACTTGCTAAAAAGGAAAAAATAAATATATATCAAATGGAAAGAGGGGAGCGTATCTAAAGAAGAATATAAAGCTGTTTGCAAGGAATGTAGGGCAAGCGTTAAAAGAGCTAAAGCCAGTAATGAAGTAAGGCTTGCAAGGGAGACCAAAAGAGTAAAAAAAAAAGATTTGGAGTGACTACACCTGTAGATAAATTACCAAAGAGGTATATCTTCAAAAAGGAGGCTCAGGAACTCTGCATATGGAGTCCAAAAACTATTCTAGTCAGATCTGTGCTCCAGGAGGCAAATAGCGCTCCTTCTCTCCAGAGTCTCGCCGTGTGCCTAATCAGTACTGTACAGCCACATATGGGGTATTTCCACAGTCAGCAGAAATTGTAGGACAAATTTTGGCGCTCTTTTTACCCATTTTCCCATGTGAAAATGCAAAATCTGGGGCTAAAACAAAATTTTAGTGGTAAAAAATTAAGTATTTTCTATTCACTACACAATGGTATAAAATTCTGTGACACAGTCGTGGTGTTAATATGATCACTGCACCCTTATATTTAATTCATTGACATGTGTAGTTTGTAAAATGGGGTCACTTGTGCTCTTCTGGCACCTCACGTGCTCTCCCAGTGGGTCATGGTACCCGCAAACCATGACAGTAAAATCTGCACTGTAATATGGCACACCTTCCCTTCTGAGCTTTGTACTATGACTGAAAAGCATTTCGCGATTACACATAGGGTATTGGCGCACTCAGGAGAAATTGCCCTATAAACAGAGGTCTATTTTTTACTATTAGGGCTTAGAAACACTTTAAACTCGGGGATAAAACAATATTTTAGTGGTAAAACTGTAATTATTATTTCTTTACTGTCCAATGGTATAAAATTCTGTGAGGCATATGTGGTGTCAACATGCTCACTGCACCCCTAGAGGAATTCACTGGGGGGTATAGTTTGCAAAATGAGGTCATTTATGAGGGGGGATTTCTGCTGTTCTGGCACCTCAGGGATACTGCAAATGTGACATGGCACCCTCAAACCATTCCAGAAAAATCTTAACTCCAATATGGCACTTCTTCCTTTCTGAGCTAGCTTTGCACTGTTCCTCAAAAAGCAGTTTTCAACCACGTATGGGGAATCTGTGTACACAGGAGAAATTGCACAACAAATTTGGGGTCCATTTTCTCCTGCTATTCTTGTGAAAATGAAAACATTTGGGGCTAAAACATTTTTGTGGGAAAAACGTGACTTATTTTTCACGGTTCAACATTGTAAACTTCTGTGAAGCACCTGGAAGTTCAAAGTGTTCACTACACATCTAGATACGTTCCTTGAGGGTCACTTGTAGAGGTTTCCACTGTTTAGGTACATCAGGGGCTCTCCAAATACGACATGACGTCCGTTCTCCATTCCAGCCAATTTTGCATTTAATATTATAATAAAGAGCGTACCCTGGTGCAAAATATCTTTAATTTCCCTAGCTGCTGGTTGAATAGCAACTTTCACAGTTTGCAATAAAAAAGTTTTATTGTAATAATGCACAAACTAGCACTATGGGAAATGATGAAAAGGACCACTTCATCAGGTGATGTATACACACCCGTATATTTAGATTTGTGTAAACAAATATTTTTTTTTATTTCTTACACATATTGCACTTGGCCCAGATTTCTCTTTAGAATTCGCTATAGTTCAATGTGTAAAAACCTTAGATGTGTTACCAACATAGGGAACTGAAGAAGAAATATGCAAATAGACCCTATTAGGAGGATTAAGTATATTTACATGCAGGCTTTAATCATCATGTTTAACAATGCCAATTGCTGCCCTGAAATGTCTTCAAGCAGGGACTTATTCCTGTGTATTTCCTATATTCTTAATTTTAGGGTCCATTTTCTCCCATAATCCTTGTGAAAATAACAAAAATTGGAGCTAGAGTAAAATTTGGGTGGAAAAAGTAAAATGTTCATTTTATCCTTCTAAAATGCTTTAGTTCATGTGAAGCATCTGAAGGGTTAATAAACTCCTTGAATGTAGTTTTGAGTACCTTGAGGGGGATGCAGTTTTTTAAATGGTGTCAGTTTTGGGTACTTTCTGTCATATGGGCCCCCCAAAGGCACTTAAAATGTCAAGTGATCAGTAAACAAAAATGGTTTTGTAAATTTTGCTGGAAAAATGAGAAATTGTTTCAAAAATTGTGCTGATGTAAAGCAGAAATGTGAGAAATGTTATTTATTAACTATTTTGTGTGACATAAGCCTGGTTTAAGGGCATAAAAATTAAAGTTAAAAAATTGCAAAATTTTCAAAATGTTCGTCAAATTTTCAACTTTTTCACAAACAAACAATTCTTATTGAATAAATTTTACCACTATCATGAATACAATATGTCACGAAGAAACAATCTCAAAATCAGTAGGAAGCATTTTTAAGTTATTACCTCATAATGGGGCAGTGGTCAGAATTGTAAAATTTGGACTGGTCATGAAGGTGAAAACAAGCTGGGGGGTAAAGGGGTTAAGCCTCTTGTATCAGTTTATGACTGTCTATGAACCTACTTACGAAAACGCTGATCATTAACAACTATTTGGTATAATTGATCACTATTGATGAGCTAACATGCTTGAATAAGGTGTCTTTGGCATGTTCAAAAAATGTTGTTAGGCAATCCCTGCATGTGTTGCCAATGTCGAACAGCTGTGAGACATGCAGGTGCGGGAACTGGAAAATGTTATTCAAGCACGCCGAGGACACCCGGTTAGCACGCAAGCATGCTCGGATAGCACCTTATCTGAGCACGTTCGCTCATCAATATTGGTAACTCATTCACCTCATCACTATAAAATAAAATCCCTATGCAGAGCACTGTGTGTTCTGTAAATGGATAATGCTTACAGTAAAAATAGAATATGAAGAGGGATGCCACAACACAAACAAATTAATGTCACTACACAATGACAATGCACACAGCTATATTACAGTACTTGGAATACGTGCAGTGCTGTCACAGAAATATTACACACATCGGTACAAAAAAGAGAAAATAAACATACAGATGTCATGATACATCTATGATTTTCATAATATGCACAAATTATAAACACAGTAATGTTACAATTAGTTTGATCACGCACACAGTGCTGTCACCGTACAGGCACAGTCATAAGCACACAGTGATGTCACAATAGTGATATAGTTACCTTGAAGTTAACCCCTTCACCCTCGGACACCCTCCCTTTGATGTGGGTTCTGGCAGTGAGCCCTCATCTTTTCCGGCATATGTCAACTATTTTGAACAGCTGACATGTGCTGCTAACAGGATCACTATTCCTCCCGCGGCTGTTAACCTGTTAAATCCAAGCGCGCCGGAAATCCACATATCAGTATTTTCAAAAATATTAAAAAAGATAAAAAAAATGAAAGTTTAAATCATCCCCCATTCACCCATTCAAAATAAACCAATAAAAAAAAATCAAACATACACATATTTGGTATCGCCGAGTTCAGAATCGCCCGATCTAAAAAAAGGAATAACCTGATTGCTAAACGAGAATAGAGGGGTCTGCACGCTGTTTTTTTAAAATTATTTAAAAATAATTTTCTGCATTTTCCCATCCTGAGGTCACCGCAGTTCAGCCCGGCCTCGATGATGTCACCGATGGGGAATGAAGCTGCGCTCTCAGCAGCTCATTAACCAGTGGTTTTCATCAAGGACGGTAACATCTTGGCACCGTCCAGGTTGAAAACTATTTAGCCTCAGACATGGATTATAGTGTGGGACACAACGACGGATAGGTATGGTATATTGTTGCTTTTTTATTTTATTTTTATTATAGGAGATTGAGGGCTTCGGGGAATTAGGTGTTGCAGTAAGTATGGATTAATTTAGAATATTAAAGGTATCTGTCATTTTTTTCAAATAAAGGATTTTATTCTGGCTGTGTCTTTATTTAACATATAACTGTAGGATTACTAATGGAGAGGTGTCTTATAGACACCTCTCCATTACTAAGCCGTGGGCTTGATGTCACCTGACATTATAGAGGTGACATCAACCCCATAAATATGAACCCCACTTGCCACCGCTATCCAAAGCCCCTTACCAGCCTGAGAATAGCAGCTCCCAGCTGTGAGCTTTAGCAAGGCTGGTTGTCAATAATGGTGTGGACCCCACGCTGTTTTTTTAAATTATTTATTTAAATAATTAAAATCAGAACGGGGACCCCTCTATACTTGATAACCAACCTTGCAAACACTGATAGCTGAGGGTTGCAGCCCCTAGCTGTGAATTTTGCCTGGTTGGTTCAAGAAAATATTGGGGAAACCACGTCGGGTTTTTCATTTATTTATTTAGTAAGATCGCAGGCAGCTGTAGAATACCCCGGTCATCCGCTCCTGCTGTCACTGTTATTGGCGGCAGCAGGTGCTGGATGATGGGGGTAAGAGTCCTAAAAGCCCCCACCTGCTGTCATAATTCAGTTATCATTCTCCTCTGCTCGCCGATCACCGGCAGAGCAGGGGAGAAAAATGAAAGCCGGCTTCAACACCAGCCGCCGGGGAACAGCGCTTAGTGTAGTGCTTCTTCCCCGGCGGCCAAACGTGTGATACTGATGCATCACACGGACGGCATCGGTATGCGGTACATGCTTACTTGAATGGGTCTGTGTGATCAGTGCAGCTGCACAAAAACGGACATGTCTACGTGTGGGTCACTCGGACACACGGTCCTTGAAAAAACACAGATATGTGCACAGACCCACTCATTTGAATGGGTCTACGGGCGTCAGTGTCTCCAATAAGTGAAAAAACTGTCACCACACGTACTGGAGACACTGACGTGTGAAAGAGGCCTAAACTGCCCATGTACAGAATGCAGTGAGATCAGTTTAACCCTTTATAGGCAGCTAATTCCTTCTAAATCCTTTACAAGCAGCTGTATCCTCCTCATTTATCCTGATTAGATGTCAGGTAGTTTTACCTTTGATTTGCATTTCGCTGATTATCGATTGTGATGCATTTGTGAACTCACCATTTTTATGATTCTTTTTCGTGAATTTATGAGATAAATAAGTAAACTGATTAACCCATTGCATTATATGGACTAGCGTGTTAAAAAACAGCCAAACAGGTTAAACCCTTAGGCCACTTTCACACATTCAGTATTTGGTCAGCTTTTTACCTAAGAATCTGTAAGCCAAAACCAGGAGTGGTTGATAAACATAGAAGTGGTGACATGTTTCTATTACACTTTTCCTCCAATTGTTCCGCTCCTGGCTTTTAGCTTACAGATACTGAGATGAAAAACTCACTAAATACTCAACGTGTGTGCGTGGCCTTATATACAGTGCCTTGCGAAAGTATTCAGCTCCCTGGAACTTTTCAACCTTTTCCCACATATCATGCTTCAAACATGAAGATATCAAATGTAAATTTTTGGTGAAGAATCAACAACAAGTGGAACACAATTGTGAAGTTGAACCAAAATGTATTGGTTATTTAAAAAAAAAAAATTCTAATTCAAAAACTGAAAAGTGGGGCATGCAATATTATTCGGCCCCTTTACTTTCAGTGCAGCAAACTCACTCCAGAAGTTCATTGTGGATCTCTGAATGGTCCAATGTTGTCCTAAATGCCTAATGATGATAAATATAATCCACCTGTGTGTAATCAAGTCTCCGTATCAATGCACCTGCTCTGTGATAGTCTCAGGGTTCTGTTTGAAGCACAGAGAGCATCATGAAGACCAAGGAACACAACAGGCAGGTCCGTGATACTGTTGTGGAGAAGTTTAAAGCCGGATTTGGATACAAAATGATTTCCAAAACTTTAAACCTCCCAAGGAGCACTATGCAAGCGATCATATTGAAATGGAAGGAGTATCATACCACTGCAAATCTACCAAGACCCGGCCGTCACTCTAAACTTTCATCTCGAACAAGGAGAAGACTGATCAGAGATGCAGCCAAGAGGCCCATGATCACTCTCGATGAACTGCAGAGATCTACAGCTGAGGTGGGACAGTCTGTCCATAGGACAACAATCAGTCGTACACTGCACAAATCTGGCCTTTATGGAAGAGTGGCAAGAAGAAAGCCATTTCTCAAAGATATCCATAAAAAGTGTTGTTTAAAGTTTGCAACAAGCCACCTGGGAGACGCACCAAACATGTGGAAGAAGGTGCTCTGGTCAGATGAAACCAAAATCGAACATTTTGGAAACAACGCCAAACTATATGTTTAGCGTAAAGGCAACACAGCTCATCACCCTGAACAGACCATCCCCACTGTCAAACATGGTGGTGGCAGCATCATGGTTTGGGCCTGCTTTTCTTCAGCAGGGACAGGGAAGATGGTTAAAATTGATGGGAAGATGGATGGAGCCAAATACAGGACCATTCTTGAAGCAAACCTGCTTGAGTCTGCAAAATACCTGAGACTGGGATGGAGATTTGTCTTCCAACAAGACAATGATCCCAAACATAAAGCAAAATCTACAATGGAATGGTTCACAATTAAACATATCCAGGTGTTAGAATGGCCAAGTCAAAATCCAGACCTCAATCCAATCGAGAATCTGTGGAAAGAGCAGAAAACTGCTGTTCACAAACCATCTCCATAAAACCTCACTGAGCTTGAGCTGTTTGCCAAGGAAGAATAGGCAAGAATTTTAGTATCTCGATGTACAAAACTGATAGAGACATACCCCAAGCGACTTGCAGCTGTAATTGCAGCAAAAGGTGGCGCAACAAAGTATTACCGGTAAGTTAAAGGGGCCAAATAATACTGCACACCCCAATTTTCAGTTTTTGAATTTCCACAAAAATTTAAAATAACCAATAAATTTCATTCAACTTCACAATTGTGCTTCACTTGTTGTAGATTCTTCACCAAAAATTTACATTTGGTATCTTTTTGTTTGAAGCATGATATGTGGGAAAATGTTGAAAAGTTCCAGGGAGCCGATTACTTTCGCAAGGCACTGTATCTGCCCAAAAGACTCAATTTACCTTTAGATGATTCCCATCCCCTTACTTTAGGTATCTCCCAGAGAAGAGAATCTCACCAGGTTTTCAACACACTGTGGTAAAGTATAAGTAAAACCTGTGTCCTTCTAATACTAATATAATTGCAGAAAAATCTTATTTCATTTTCTGACACAATTTAATTTTTAATATTTTACACCTTCCATCAGTGGCGAACTTTAATTTGTTTTTGTAATTACATTTTTTTCTCTTTTTGCTTCTTTAAGAGCCATAGATTTTTTATTTTTCTGTCATATGAGGGCTTGATTTTGCAAGACAAGTGGTAAAACCAAAACCCAAGACATAAACTAAAAGAAATCCCAGACTAGGATAAGCATATATCAATCTTTATTTTTATATATATAATATATATATATATATATATATAGAGAGAGAGAGAGAGAGAGAGCGATAGAGAGCAGTAAGTCAAATTACAAACAAATGGTTAAAAAAGAAAAAGCGTGCACTCCAGGATATATAGTAGTAATAATATATGAATAGTATAATAGATAAATATACCCTCAATATAGTATTTAGGAAATCCTGATACTCAAATAGAGAATAAGTGACCGGGAAAAAGTGAAAAATACCAATATAACCACAATAAAAGTTTAAATTTGCATAAGTATATCAAGTATAAACACAAGACAAAAAAACAGTAGAATAGTGCCAGTAGCAGAGGGAAATCAACACCGGTCATGCATAGATAGCCGGAGCAGATACTCTATCAGAAAAAAGACTAGTTGATTATAAAATATAAAACTATCTATCCGAATATACAGGATACCTTGAGGGATAAATATCCGTATGCACACGGGCCCCAACGCGCGTTTCGGTAAGATTTCCTTCGTCAGGGGAGAGGACAAGTGGTAGTTATAAATCGCACCATTCAATTCTACCATACAATGTACTTAACAACAGGAAAACACTTGTGGGGGTAAATGAATTACAAACCAAATTACTTTTTTTGAGGGTTCTAGATTCCAAAATGGGGTCAATTCTCATGCTCCATGGCTCCAAAAATCATTCTACCTAAATATGTGGTCCAAAAGCCAAATAGTCATTCATCCCTTAAAGCCTTTTTGTGCGGCTAAGCAGTTGTTTCTAACTACACATGGCTTATTTTCTCTATTTACATATAAATTTACATATAAGGTAGTTTCACCTTTACAACTTCCACTTTCTTATTATTATTTATTTTACAGTTCAATACAAAATTCTGTTAAACACCCGATGGTGAGAATGCTCCATGAATCCCTAGATTAATTCCCTGAAGTGTGTCCACTGTACTGCTTGCTTAGGGGCTCTGAAAATGTAACATGGAGTCAAGAAAAGACTATGGAAAAATCACATATGGTACATTACAGTATTTAGGAAAAATTGTGGTGTTATTGTTATCTTGTTGTTCTTCCTGTAACTAGTGAAAATAGATAATATAAAACACCCCTGTAATCAAATTCGTATCATTACTTCACTACATGAATGCTTTGATGTGTGCAGTTTCTAAAATGGGTCAGTAGTCCCCAAAAATAGGCCACTCCTCAGGGGTTTCCACTGTGACATGACGCCTAAAAAAAATTCCAATGAAATTTGTGGTCCAAAAGCCAAACAGCTTTCTTTCTCCTCTGAACCCCAGTGTGTACCTAACAGCAGTTTTACAAACACATATGAGTATGTTCATGCTGAATTTTGTACAGCAGTCAAAAACTACTAGTTTTCTAGTGCAAGTGGAAACTCTCCATCTTTTGGAAGCTTTTGGAGTTTTGCATTTTCTAAAATGGTTTTGAGAGCTTTTTTAACATGTGCATCAGTGTCATTTTGAACTATCTGTTGACGTTTGAATGAAATGAGATGCTATGGAAGGAGACACAGGAGGACCACACTGCTGACCCAGAGACATAAAAAGCTATACTGCAGTAAAATGTACGTCAGTAAGCCAAAATCTTTGTGGGAAAGCATCTTGTGGACAGATGAGACCAAGATAGCACCTTTTGGTAAAGCACATCGTTCTACTGTTTACAGAATAAAAAATGAGGCCTACAAAGAAAAGAACACAGTACCTACAGTCAAACATGTTGGAGGTTCAAAGATGTTTTGGGATTGTTTTGCTGCCTTTGATACTGGGTGCCGTGAATTTGTGAAAGACATCATGAAATCTGAAGATTACCAAAGGATTTTGAGTCACAACGTAATGCCCAGTGTCATTGGTCTTCCAGCAGGACCATGCCCCAAACATACTTCATGAAGAACCCAGAAATAGATGGAAACAAAAGCAATGGAGAGTTCTGAAGTGGCTAGCAATGAGTCCGGATTTAAATCCCTTTGAACATCTGTGGATAAATCTTAAAATTGCTGTTGGGAGAAGGCATCCTTCACATTTGAGAGACCTGGAGCAGTTTGCAAAAGAGGAGAGGTCTAAAATTCCAGTTGAGAAGTGTAAGAAGGTGTTTGATGATTATAGAAAGCGATTGATTGCAGTTATTTATTCCAAAGGGTGTGCAACCATACATTAACACCTTTCTGACCTCGGACGGGATAGTACGTCCGAGGTCAGATCCCCTGCTTTGATGCAGGGCTCCGCGGTGAGCCCGCATCAAAGCCGGGACATGTCAGCTGTTTTGAACAGGTGACATGTGCCCGCAATAGCGGCGGGTGAAATCGCGATTCACCCGCCGCTATTAACTAGTTAAATGCCGCTGTCAAACGCAGACAGCGGCATTTAACCGGCGCTTCCGGCCGGGCAGCCGGAAATGAGCGCATTGCCGACCCCCGTCACATGATCGGAGGTCGGCGATGCTTCAGAATAGTAACCATAGAGGTCCTTGAGACCTCTATGGTTACTGATCCCCGGCAGCTGTGAGCGCCACCCTGTGGTCGGCGCTCACAGCACAACTGCATTTCTGCTACATAGCAGCGAACATCAGATCGCTGCTATGTAGCAGAGCCGATCGTGTTGTGCCTGCTTCTAGCCTCCCATGGAGGCTGTTGAACCATGGCAAAAGTAAAAATAAAAAAAATATCAAAGTTTAAATCACCCCCCTTTCGCCCCATTCAAAATAAATCAATAAAGAAATAATCAAACCTACACATATTTGGTATCGCCGCGTTCAGAATCGCCCGATCTATCAATAAAAAAAGCATTAACCTGATCGCTAAACGGCGTAGCGAG
Organism: Ranitomeya variabilis; assembly: GCF_051348905.1. NCBI lineage: Eukaryota > Metazoa > Chordata > Amphibia > Anura > Dendrobatidae > Ranitomeya > Ranitomeya variabilis. The sequence goes on along the minus strand of NC_135233.1, from coordinate 715,719,670 downwards.
AAAAAAATTTGAAACGCCAGAATTACGTTTTTTTGGTCACCGCAACATTGCATTAAAATGCAATAACGGGCGATCAAAAGAACATATCTGCACCAAAATGATATCATTAAAAACGCCAGCTCGGCACGCAAAAAATAAGCTCTCAACCGACCCCAGATCATGAAAAATGGAGACGTTATGAGTATCGGAAAATGGCACAATTTTTTTTTTTTTTTAGCAAAGTTTGGAATTTTTTTTCATTATTTAGATAAAAAATAACCTAGTCATGTTAAGTGTCTATGAACTCGTACTGAACTGGAGAATCATAATGGCAGGTCAGTTTTAGCATTTAGTGAACCTAGCAAAAAAGCCAAACAAAAAACAAGTGTGGGATTGCACTTTTTTTGCAATTTCACTGCACTTGGAATTTTTTTCCCGTTTTCTAGTACATGGTAAAACCAATGATGTCGTTCAAAAGCACAACTCGTCCTGCAAAAAATAAGCACTCACATGGCCAAATTGACAGAAAAACGAACACGGAAAAATGGAAAATCCCAAGGTCATGAAGGGGTTAAGTTGAGAGTGGCAACATATTTTATTTAGTATATAGCACAGGGTACGTAGTATATAGGAGTACTGCGTGGCCTGTGCTATATACTATGAGGCTGCTATACACTGTGTTCCAAATTATTATGCACAAAGAGTTTAGGAGTGAGAAGGTTAGAATTTTTTTTGTTTGTCATTTAAACTCATTGATGGTGATGTGTGTCAGGGCTCTTTATATCACTGAAAGCAATTGCAGATACCTGTGCAAATTAGTTTGGTAGGTGTGTCCAAATAACGGCAAGACTACTTAAGAAGGCTGTTCCACATTATTAAGCAGCCTACATTTTTTGCCAAAATGGGAAAGAAAAAGGATGTGTCGGCTGCTGAGAAGCAACAAATTGTGGAGTATTTAGGTCAAGGCATGACTACAATCAACATTGCCAAGACATTTCATCGTGATCATCGCACAATCAAGAAGTATGTAGCTGATTCCCAGCACACACGTGTGCGTGCTGATAAGGAAAAATTGAGAACTCTTTCCAACAGGCAATTGCGTAAGGTTAAAAGAGCAGCTGCAAAAATGCCTTGTCATAGCAGCAGACACGTTTTTGAAGCTGCTGGTGCCTCCAACGTCCCCAGAACAACAAGATGCAGGGTCCTTCAGAGGTTTGCAGCTGTGCGTAAGCCATCCTGTCGACCACCTCTATCTACTGCACACAAGAAGAAACGGCTCCAGTGGGCCAAACGATACATGAAGACTGACTTCCAAACTGTTTTGTTCACGATGAGTGCCGTGCAACGCTCGATGGTCCAGATGGATGGAGTGGAGGATGGCTGGTTGATGGACACCCCATGATAACACGGCTAAGGCGCCAACAAGGAGGAGGTGGAGTAATGTTTTGGGCTGGAATCATGGGGAGAGAGATTGTCGGCCCCTTTATGATCCCTGAAGGGGTAAAGATGAGCTCCATAATCTATGTGGAGTTTCTAAAACAACTCTTCCTGCCATGGTTCAAGAGGAAGAACCGTGCTTTCCGCAGCAAGATCATTTTCATGCATGATAATGCACTGTCTCATGCTGCAAAAAACACATCTGCATCTCTGGCTGCTATGGGCATAAAAGAGGACAAACTTATGGTGTGGCCACCATCTTCCCCTGACCTCAACCCCATTGAGAACCTCTGGAGCATCATCAAAAGGAGTGTCTATGATGGCGGGAGGCAGTTCACATCTAAGCAACAGCTCTGGGAGGGTATTCTGTCCACATGCAAAACAATTGAAGCAGAAACCATTCAAAAACTGACTAATTCAATGGAAAAGAGAGTTCAGAAGCTTCTTTCGAACAAGGGGTCCTATGTGCAAATGTTACATCACCTAGAAGTTTTCACTTGCAAACTGTTTGATTTCATTTTGTAATAAGCTGATAATGCTTATAACTTCACAATTGACCATTTTTTTGTTCAAAATAATAAAAAAAAAAAGGTTGAAAACTCTGCTGTGCATAATAATTTGGAACATGCATTTTGAGTGTTTATTTTTTTAAAAAAGATACTGTTTTCATAGGCAGTTTGTTCCAAAACATTGCAATTATACTAGAATAGAAGATGACTGGAAAATAACAATGACTGCAATTCAGATAGGTAATTTAGAGAAAATATGAGGAAATAATATTTGCATAATAATTTGGAACACAGTGTATACATACATATTGTAGAATGCGTTAATACAGGCCACGCAGTAAATAACACAGCCCACGTAGTATATAACACAGTCCACGCAGTATATAACACAGTCCACGCAGTATATAGCAGCCATGCAGTATATAAAGGCCACATAGTATATAAAACTGGCCACATAATATATAACAGCCCACGTAATATATAGCACAGCTCACATAGTATCTAACACTGGCCATAGAAGTAAATAGTCCCATATGATACACGACTACTCCGCACAGCTGGGGCCACCGTACACATAGATCACTACGCCCGGGCCCGGCAACTCACCGTGTAATTAAAATAAAAAATAGTTATATACTCACCCGCCGGGGTCCAGCGAAGCTGTGCCGATGTGCGCGGCTGCCGCCATCTTTCGTTCCCAGGATGCATTGCGAAATTACCCAGATGACTAAGTCTTCTGGCTAATTTCGCAATGCATCTCTGGGAACGGAAGCTGGCGGCAGGAGCGAGCTCATCATCGGACGATGGAAGGTGAGAATAACAAGTTTTTAGTTTTTTTATTATTTTTAACATTAGATCTTTTTACTATTGATGCTACATAGGCCGCATCAATAGTAAAAAGTTGGGGACACACAGGGTTAATAGCAGCGTTAACGGAGTGCGTTACCCGCGGCATAACGCGGTCTGTTAACGCTGGCATTAACCCTGTGTGAGAGGTGACTGGACGGGAGTATGGAGCGGGCGCCGGGCACTGACTGGACCGAAGTAGGGAGGGACTAATTCTCGGCCGGACTGTGCCCGTCGCTGATTGGACGCGGCAGCCAGGACAGGCAGCTGGCGAGACCAATCAGGGAGGTGGGATTTCCATTACAGAAAGACAGACTGAAGTACCCCTTAGACAATTTTATATATATATATATATATATATATATATATATATATAAAATATATATATATATATATATATATATATATATATATATATATACATACATACATATACACACACTCAAATTTATATACTTTGCGGCTATCTGTACTTATCTGCATACATGGTTAATGCTATACCGCTAATAGAATTGCCGTTATACTGCCGTATGACAGTATGTCATTTATTGTATGAATGCCCCATCTACCCTATCTGTCCGGGATTTATACAGGAGCAGTTATAGGAACATTTTGTAGAACTGTCTCCCCCATAAAACACACACAATCAGAGTGTTTGGTGGAAAAAAATTCTGGGTTTTGTCAATGCACTTCACTTTGTGATTTGTAACTTGATGTTTTCCATAAAGTTTAGACTGGCAAGTGTTTTACATAACTCACTCATTTTGTGTAGAATTGTGGATAAGACTGGACATCAAAATAGTGCAAGTAAGCATTTTCTGACGAGAAAAACTGAGCGGATCCAAGGCTCTGTTGGACACAACATATACATGAGATTTAAGGAGGGAGGAGATATGTTGCTTTGCATGCTATGGTTTTAAGGTGAATGGAAACATTTTTCTTCCTGCTGAAGGATGTGTTTTCTTTACACAGCTGCCGAGGCAATGGAAATTTATTCTTTATATATTTTAAAACCAAAAAATCTTGACTGACTTTCAGGTCAATATTCCACCATATCATACTCCTAAAATTTTAAGAGATCTCCAGCACAGATGTGGTTTACTGCATGTGGAGTCTTTGCCCTGAAGCACAGCTGCTGCTGAAAGAGAATATGTCACCTGAATTCATATTATGTGATGCCCATGGTTAAGAAGATCTTAGACCTGATGAGGCAGGTGTAAATACACACACCTTTATGAAAGCAAGTTCAGTCTTTTTTTCTCTTTCTTCCAAGCGCGATAACTCTTATTTTCCTGTCCACGTACACGTATGAGGGCTTGTTTATTTCCGGGGAGAGTTGCACTTTTGAATGAAACTTTTTTATTTTAACTCATACAGAAAAATTGGAAAAATCCAAAAGCTGTGAAATTGAGAAATTGGGAATTGTTTTTACTGCATACGTTGTGTGGTAAAATTAGCTGGCGGTATTATTCTACTCATCTGTGCGATTACGGAGATACTAAACTTGTCCAGTTTTTGTATTATTTTAGTGGTGGAAAAAAATCAGAAACTAGAAAAAAATGTTTTGCGATAATGTCGCCATTTTCCGAGACTTTGTGGTCTGTGTGACGGCTTATTGTTCGCAGGGAGCAACAATATTTTTATTGATACCATATTGTGATAGATATGACAATTTGATCACTTCTTCCAGCATTTTGTGTGGTATTGAGAAGACCAAGCAGAAAAAAAAAATCACAATTTCGGAGTTTTTAATTTTTTTCTGTTTGTGCCATTTACCGATCAGGATAATTATTTTTTCAGATTTAAAAAAAAAAACTTGTATTTTACTTTTCACTGTATTTATAAGTTCCCTTAGGGGACTTGAACCTGTGATCATCTGATCGCTTGTACTATATATAGCAATACCACAGCATAGCAACACATCACGTCAAGGTAGTGGCAATGGAGGCATAGAATGATGCACTCCCATGCTGGCGAAGTGTTATTGACACTGTCAGAGTTTGACGTTTGACAGGCATTTAACAGGCTAACATTCGCGGACAGAGCTCCACTCCACCAGCGGCCGTTAGAGGGAAAGTACAGTAGCATGTAAAAGTTTTTAGCACCACTGCTCAAACTTACTTATTGTGAACAGTTATGCAAGGTGAAGATGAAATGATCTCTAAAAGGGCTAAAGTTAATGTTAAGGGGTTTTCCGCATGAACAAAAGTATATTTTAGTCAACAGACCTTAAAATAATAAAAATTTCCACAATTCGATGTGTTTAAAAATAATGTTCCTGTGCTGAGATAATCTTAGAAATGTGCCATTGCTATGTACATACTACAGCTCCTGAGCAGGGAAAAAAAAGAGGTAACCTGATGCTTTATGTGAGGTAAAACATTTACTTGCCTGTTTTTAAACAATATTTTACCTAAAAGAAAGAATCAGCTGTGATCCCCTGCTGTAATGTCTGTATAGTTTTTTGCTTCCTCCCTTGCCCAGGAGCTGTGGTATGGTCAGACCATGTTGCTGTACGGACAGACACGACCATTACACAGTACACAGCAGGGGCACATTTATAAGATTATCTCAACACAGATTATCTTAACACATCCAATTTTGGAACTTATTATTCCAGGATATGCGGATTAAAATAAACTTTTATTTGTGGGACTCCTTTAGGTTAAAGATTATACATTTAATTTGTATTTTAGGCAATATACACTGCTCAAAAAAATAAAGGGAACACTAAAATCCACATCCTAAATATCACTGAATGAAATATTCCAGTTATAAAATCTTTATTCATTACATAGTGGAATGTGTTGAGAACAATAAAACCTAAAAATGATCAACATAAATCACAACTAATATCCCATGGAGGTCTGGAGTTGGAATGATGCTCAAAATCAAAGAGGAAAATGAAGTTACAGGCTGATCCAACTTCAGTGGAAATGCCTCAAGACAAGGATATTTTGATCAGTAGTGTGTGTGGCCTCCATATGTCATTGTCCTGCATTAGGAGGAACCCAGGGCCAACCGCACCAGCATATGGTCTCACAAGGGGTCTGAGGATCTCATCTCGGTACCTAATGGCAGTCAGGCTACCTCTGGCAAGCACATGGAGGGCTGTGTGGCCCTCCAAAGAAATGCCACCCCACACCATTACTGACCCACTGCCAAACCGGTCATGCTGAAGGATGTTGCAGGCAGCAGATCACTCTCCACGGCGTCTCCAGACTCTGTCACGTGCTCAGTGTGAACCTGCTTTCATCTGTGAAGAGCACAGGGCGCCGGTGGCAAATTTGCCAATCCTGGTGTTCTGTGGCAAATGGCAAGCCTCCTGCACGGTGTTGGTCTGTGAGCACAACCCCCATCTGTGGACGTCAGGCACTCAGACCATCCTCATGGAGTCTGTTTCTGTTTGTGCAGACACATGCACATTTGTGGCCTGCTGGAGGTCATTTTGCAGGGCTCTGGCAGTGCTCCTGTTCCTCCTTGCACAAAGGCTGAGGTAGTGGTCCTCCTGCAGGGTTGTTGCCCTCCTGGGGCCCCCTCCACATCTCCTGGTGTACTTGCCTGCCTCCTGGTAGCACCTCCATTCTCTGGACACTAAGCTGACAGACATAGCAAACCTTTTTGCCACGGCTTGCATTGATATGCCATCCTGGATGAGCTGCACTACCTGAGCCACTTGTGTGGGTCGTAGAGTCCATCTCATGCGCCAACGAATGTGAAAGCACAACCAACATTCAAAAGTGACCATACATCAGCCAGAAAGCATTGGTACTGAGATGTGGTCCCCACCTGCAGAACCACTCCTTTATTGAGTGTGTCTTGATAATTGCCAATAATTTCCATCTGTTGTCTATTCCATTTGCACAACAGCATGTGAAATTGATTGTCAAACAGTGTTGCTTCCTAAGTGGACAGTTTGATTTACCTGGAGTTATATTCTGTTGTTTAACCCCTTCACGACCTTGCCCTTTTCCGTTTTTGCGTTCTCGTTTTTTCACTCCCCTTCTTCCCAGAGCCATAACTTTATTATTTTTCCATCAATATGGCCATGTGAGGGTTTGCTTTTTTGCGGGACAAGTTGCACTTTTGAACGACATCATTGGTTTTAGCATTTATCATTTGGTAGAGCATTGAACAGCAAGGTGGATAGTTGCTGAGGGGGAAAAAAAAAAATCTTTAAATCTTCAGCTTAGCGAGTGTGAGCGAGCTGAGTGTGACCTGAGCGTGTGAACGGCGGTAAGTGTGACTTGTGATTCAGTGAAGAGGTGTTTGGAAAACCTTTAACAAATACCTGTGTGAATTGGTGTGAGTTGCTGAATTGGGAGTAGCTATATTCACAAGGGGTTAACTTAGGGTGGGGGCTCATAATTAAGGGGTTATAAGGGGCAGCTGTTTGGGACTCAAGTACTTTTTGGTAGAGCATTGAACAGCAAGGTGGATTGTTGCTGAGGGAAAAAAAAAATCTTTAAATCTTCAGCTTAGGGAGTGTGAACGAGCTGAGTGTGACCTGAGCGTAAGTGTGACTTGTGATTCAGTGACTTTGGATTCAGGGAGTTTCCAAGGGAGGAATTGCTGAATTGATGTCTGTATTTTATTAATACTTTGTAGTTATTTTTATTTAACGTTTCTGTCTCGTGCAATCCCCATTAGGAAATGTGCTCCACTATTGTTGATGCCATCCAGTGCACATCTTGCCACATGTATGCAGTCCTTGATCAGCTGGTCGAGGGTGCATACTGCTGTGCGAGATGTGAGCACGTTGAGCATTTGGAAGCCCAGATTCTGGATCTAAATGTGCAGCTGGCAACAGTGAGATCCATAGACAATATGGAGAGGAGTCTTCTGCTCACTGAGCAGACGCTCAATGGGATAGATGAGGGGGGGATGGTAGGATGGAGCAGCAGGACAGTGAAGTAGCTAGCAGAAAGCTAGCAGAATTCAGAAAGCGGGGTAGAGGGAAGAGTGCCAGGGAGGCTAGTCCTGATCTGGCACACCCCAATAAGTTTGCTAAGTTGGCGGATGAGGGGGGTGCCAGTACAGGGGTAGCACTGCTGCAGCCAGGCATTTCCTCTGAAAGCCGGAGGAGTGACTGCTACAGTAAGGAGGGAAATAGGAGAGCAGCACAGGCCAGACAGGTACTGGTAGTGGGGGACTCAATTATTAGGGGAACAGATAGGGCAATCTGTCACAAAGACAGGGATCGTCAGACGGTGTGCTGCCTACCTGGCGCTCGAGTCCGACACATCGCTGATCGGGTGGACAGATTACTGGGAGGGGCTGGTGAGGACCCAACGGTCATGGTGCACATTGGCACAAATGACAAAGTTAGAGGTAGGTGGAAGGTCCTTAAAGATGATTTCAGGGAATTAGGCTGCAAGTTGAAAGCAAGGACCTCTAACGTGGTATTTTAAGAAATACTACCTGTACCACGTGCCACGCCAGAGAGGCAACGGGAGATTAGGGAGGTTAATAAGTGGCTCAAGAATTGGTGTACGAAGGAGGGGTTTGGGTTTCTGCAGAACTGGGCCAACTTCTCAGTGGGCTACAGGCTCTACGCTAGGGACGGGCTGCACCTCAATGGGGAATTTAAACTAGGGATTGGGGGGAGGGTATTCAATTTATAGGAGGGGAAGATAGGGCAGATAGAGACCTGGGCACAAATAAGGAAGTTGGGGGTGGCGGTGGCATAGGGGGTGGGGTTAGAACAGTTAATAATTTAAGAAAGAATAGAGGTACAGAGAGGAACATCAAGTGCATGTATACTAATGCCAGAAGTCTCGCCAACAAAATGGACGAATTAGAATTAATGTTGTTGGAGCATAATTATGACATGGTGGGGATATCTGAAACATGGCTGGATGAGAGCCATGACTGGGCTGTTAACTTGCAGGGCTATAGCCTTTTCAGAAATGACCGTACAGATAAGCGAGGGGGAGGGGTGTGTCTGTATGTAAAATCGTCCTTAAAACCCATCCGGCGTTATAATATAGGTGAATTTAATGAAAATGTAGAGTCCCTGTGGGTGGAGATAAGGGGAGGGGAAAAAATAATAAATTACTGATAGGGGTTTGTTATAAATCTCCAAAAATAATGGAAGCTTGGAGAATATCCTCGTAAAGCAAACAGATGAAGCTGCGACTCAAGGAGAAGTCATTATTATGGGGGACTTCAACTACCCTGAAATAGATTGGGGAACAGAAACCTGCAGTTCCAGCAAAGGTAATCGGTTTTTGACAACTATGAGAGACAATTACCTTTCACAACTGGTTCAGGACCCAACAAGAAGGGGGGCACTGCTAGACCTAATATTAACAAACAGGCCAGACCGCATATCAAATATAAGGGTTGGGGGTCACTTGGGGAATAGTGATCACAAAATAATAAGTTTTCATGTATCCTTTAATAAGATGTGTAGTAGAGGGGTGACAAGGACACTAAACTTCAGGAGGGCAAATTTCCAACGGATGAGAGATGATCTTGGTGCAATTAACTGGGACGATATCCTGAGACATAAAAATACACAAAGAAAATGGGAGACGTTTATTAGCATCCTGGATAGGACCTGTGCCCAGTATATACCGTATGGGAATAAACATACTAGAAATAGGAGGAAACCAATATGGCTAAATAGAGCTGTAAGTGGCACAATAAGTGACAAAAAGAAAGCATTTAGAGAATTAAAGGAAGTAGGTAGTGATGAGGCATTAAATAAATACAGAAAATTAAATAAAATCTGTAAAAAGCAAATCAAGGCAGCAAAAATTGAGACAGAGAGACTCATTGCCAGAGAGAGTAAAAATAATCCCAAAATATTCTTTAACTACATAAATAGTAAAAAACTAAAAAATGAAAGTGTTGGCCCCCTTAAAAATAGAAATGGTGGATGAGGATGAGGAAAAAGCCAATATGCTAAATGACTTTTTTTCATCAGTATTTACACAAGAAAATCCCATGGCAGACAATATGATCAGTGATAACAAAAATTCCCGATTAAGTGTCACCTGCTTAACCCAGCAGGAAGTACGGCGGCGTCTAAAAATCAATAAAATTGACAAATCTCCGGGCCCGGATGGGATCCACCCCCGAGTACTGCAGGAATTAAGTACAGTCATTGATAGATCATTATTTTTAATCTTTAAAGAGTCTATAATAACAGGGTCTGTACCACAGGACTGGCGTATAGCAAATGTGGTGCCAATATTCAAAAAGGGGACAAAAACTGAACTCGGAAATTATAGGCCAGTAAGCTTAACCTCTACTGTGGGTAAAATCCTGGAAAGCATTCTAATGGATGCTATACTGGAGTATCTGAAGAGGAATAACCTCATGACCCAGTATCAGCACGGGTTTACTAGGGACCGTTCATGTCAGACTAATTTGATCAGCTTCTATGAAGAGGTAAGTTCCGGACTGGACCAAGGGAACCCAGTAGATGTACTGTATATGGACTTTTCAAAAGCTTTTGATACGGTGCCACACAAAAGGTTGATACATAAAATGAGAATAATTGGGATAGGGGGAAATATGTGTAAGTGGGTTGAGAGCTGGCTCAGGGATAGGAAACAAAGGGTGGTTATTAATGGAGCACACTCGGACTGGGTCGCGGTTAGCAGTGGGGTACCACAGGGGTCAGTATTGGGCCTTCTTGTTTTTAACATATTAATTAATGACCTTGTAGGGGGCATTCAGAGTAGAATTTCAATATTTGCAGATGACACTAAACTCTGCAGGGTAATCAATACAGGGGAGGACAATTTTATATTACAGGATGATTTATGTAAACTAGAAGCTTGGGCTGATAAATGGCAAATGAGCTTTAATGGGGATAAATGTAAGGTCATGCACTTGGGTAGAAGTAATAAGATGTATAACTATGTGCTTAATTCTAAAACTCTGGGCAAAACCGTCAATGAAAAAGACCTGGGTGTATGGGTGGATGACAAACTCATATTCAGTGGCCAGTGTCAGGCAGCTGCTACAAAGGCAAATAAAATAATGGGATGTATTAAAAGAGGCATAGATGCTCACGAGGAGAACATGATTTTACCTCTATACAAGTCACTAGTGCGACCACACTTAGAATACTGTGCACAGTTCTGGTCTCCGGTGTATAAGAAAGACATAGCTGAACTAGAGCGGGTGCAGAGAAGAGCGACCAAGGTTATTAGAGGACTGGGGGGTCTGCAATACCAAGACAAATTATTACACTTGGTGGAGGCCCCAGCAGATCCATTGCTGCGATGTGGTGGCATCCGGGAAAACGGCTGCCGGGGGCGGCGCATGCTCAGATTGAGATCTCAGATTTAGAGATAATCTGCAAAGAGGAGTGGACCAAAATTCCTCCTGACATGTGCGCAAACCACATCAACGAGAAAATATGTCTGACTGCTGTGCTTGCCAACAAGGGATTTGCCACCAAGCATTAAGTCTTGTTTGCCAGATGGATCAAATACTTATTTCTCATTGCAAAATGCAAATACATTTATATAATTTATACTATGTGATTTTTTTGGATTTTATTTTTGATATTCAGTCTCTCAATATTAAAGTTAACCTAACCTTAAAATTATAGGCTGTTCATTTCTTTGTCAGTGGGCAAATTTAGAAAATCACAAGGGATCAGATACGTATTTCCCCCACTGTATATTCCCGAGTCCTGGCTAGCACTCATTGTCAGAGCTAGTGTCACGGCCACTCCTTCTGCTCATACTTACCCGCTGCGGCGCGCTCCTCCTGCAGGCGCGCGTCCTCTCCTTCATTCTTCTCCACTCCCTGGTTCTCGTCGGGTGCGCGTGTGCACCGCCCACTCCAGCACTTCCTTTCTGATTTACAGGTGCTCTGTATCTCCTCTCTGTGATCCTGGAGGACCGTGACCCGGAAGTCCTCCAGCACTCCATGTATATAAGGCGATTCCTTCCTCTGCTCCTTGCCTGTCTGTCATTTGTGCTCCTGTGACTCAGGTCCACCTTTGTCTTTGCATTGCCTGTTTTGAGTCTCCACTCTGTCCAGCCAGTTCAGCTTCTGTCTCTCCCAGGCTTCCTTGTCTCCTTGTCCAGTCCAGCCCTCCCAGTGTCCTCCCCATACTCTGTTAGTCTGGTGTCTCTGTCCTGTCCTGCTTCCTTTGTGTCTTTCCCTTCACAGTGCTCCTTTGGTCTCGCCTGTACCCAGCTCTTACCTAACTGTACTTCATTTTACCCTGCTCTGTCCGTCCTACGCCTAGCTTCTCTATTTTGTACCTCCTACTACCTGTCTCCGGGTTCCAGCTTCTGCGGCAATAGTCTCCCTTGGGTCTGCCCCTAATGCACCCTGTATAGGGGGTGGTCTACCTGGTCAGCTCACCCTTGGGAGGTTCGTTGTCGTGGATCTGCGGGTCCACCCCAGGTATTCCAAAAGATCTCACAATAGGACTGCACTCGGATGACATCTGAGTGCAGTCTGATTTTTTACAGCTAGCTTCATGCTGCATGGTTAGGAGATGGTGGTTTGTTGTTTGATGAGGCACTTGGTGGATTTATCTGAGACTTTGCTAGGTTTTGGTTGTGTGCTAATTCCCTTCCTTTTCCTACTTTGGTTTTACCCCATACTCCACTCCCTGGTGCATTACTATGTTGTTTGTGTGCGTTTATTTGTATGATTGGTATTTTCCTTTATCCTGGTTTGTATCACCTTGTTAGTCTGGTTGTTGTATTACAGTACACTTCTACTACTCTCTTTCCTGGTTGGGGGAAGAGTACAGACTGAGGGCGGATTCAGGAGCTAAGGAGAGGTACGTGACCCCGGCGTCTTCACCATCAGAAGTCATCCGGGGAACAGGGCGAGCTAGGGTGCCCCTTGCGTTACGGACAGGGAAGGAGCCCCTGGTCTTAGGACACCCGATAACAGTCGTGACACCTGTATATCAGGCCTGAAAGGTTATGGTCTTATCTCACATCAGTCAAACCTGGTAACATGTTCACTATAAGGTCTGAAACCTTGGTAAAAGCTGCCATAGCACATAAATCTTCAAGGGTGCCTAAACTTTTCCATCTGCCCAAGAGATTATCATTGCAAAACTAAGTGGTGCATACCAGGCAGTTCTGCTAATCTGTGTAATCCCCCCCCCACCACTGATTGTCAGCTTGCTGACAATGTATACAGGAAGTTGCCAATCAGGTGTGTGTCGGGAAGTGGGGGTTGTTGGGTTATACAGAGCTCTTCACTCTGACTGCTACATCAGACAAAACAAGGATTCTATCACAACTGCACCAAGCAGACTAGTAAGTGATACATCGCTGAAATCAGGCTCACTTACCCTGCATCATGTTGTTCTTTGATTCCATAGCATAAAAACACTGGTCTCATATAATGCTACCTTTAATATCGGGCAAGAAAACTCATTTATAAGATTATTTCAGCACAGGAACATTTTATTTAACCCCTTAGTGACAGAGCCAATTTGGTACTTAATGACCGAGCCAATTTTTACAATTCTGACCACTGTCACTTTATGAGGTTATAACTCTGGAACGCTTTATCGGATCCCGCTGATTCTGAGACTGTTTTTTCGTGACATATTGTACTTCAAGTTAGTGGTAACATTTCTTCGATATTACTTGCGATTATTTATGAAAAAAATGGAAATATGGCGAAAATTTTTAAAATTTTGCAATTTTCAAACTTTGTATTTTTATGCCCTTAAATCAGAGAGATATGTCACGAAAAATAGTTAATAAATAACATTTCCCACATGTCCACTTTACATCAGCACAATTTTGGAAACAAAATTTTTTTTTGTTAGGGAGTTATAAGGGTTAAAAGTTGACCAGCAATTTCTCATTTTTACAACACTATGTTTTTTTGTAGGGACCACATCACCTTTGAAGTCATTTTGAGGGGTCTATATGATAGAAAATAACCAAGTGTGACACCATTCTAAAAACTGCACCCCTCAAGCTGCTCAAAACCACATTCAAGAAGTTTATTAACCCTTTACGTACTTCACAGGAACTGAAACAATGTGGAAGAAAAAAATGAACATTTAACTTTTTGTTTGCAAACATTTTACTTCAGAACCATTTTTTTAAATTTTCACAAGTGTAAAAACAGAAATTTAACCACAAATTTTGTTGTGCAATTTCTCCTGAGTACGCCGATACCCCATATGTGGAGGTAAACCACTGTTTGGGCACACCGCAGAGCTTGGAAGTGAAGGAGCGCCGTTTGACTGTTTCAATGCAGAATTGGCTGGAATTGAGATCGGACGCCATGTCGCGTTTGGAGAGCCCCTAATGTGCCTAAACAGTGGAAACCCCCCACAAGTGACACCATTTTGGAAACTAGACCCCTTACGGAACTTATCTAGATGTGTGGTGAGCACTTTGAACCCCCAAGTGCTTCACAGAAGTTTATAACGTAGAGCCGTGAAAATAAAAAATCGCATTTGTTTTTACAAAAATGATTTTTTCGCCCACAAATTCTTATTTTCACAAGGGTAACAGGAGAAATTAGACCACAAAAGTTGTTGTGCAATTTCTCCTGAGTACGTCGATACCCCATATGTGGGGGTAAACCACTGTGTGGGGGTAAACCACTGTTTGGGTGCACTGCAGAGCTTGGAAGAGGAGTGCCGTTTTACTTTTTCGATGTAGAATTGGCTGGAATTGAGATCGGACGCCATGTTGCGTTTGGAGAGCCCCTGATGTGCCTAAACAGTGGAATCCCCCCACAAGTGACCCCATTTTGGAAACTAGATCACTTAAGGAACTTATCTAGATGTGTGGTGAGCACTTTAAACCCCCAAGTGCTTCACAGAAATTTATAAAGTAGAGCCGTGAAAATAAAAAATCCTTTTTTTTCCCTCAAAAATGATTTTTTAGCCTGCAATTTTTTATTTTCTCAAGGGTAACAGGAGAAATTGGACCCCAAAATTTATTGTGCAATTTATGCTGAGTAGGATGATATCCCATATGTTGGGGTAAACCACTGTTTGGGCGCATGGCAGAGCTCGGAAGGGAAGGAGCGCTGTTTTGGAATGCAGACTTTGATAGAATGGTCTGCGGGCATTATGTTGCGTTTGCAGAGCCCCCGATGTACTTAAACAGTGAAACCCCCCAGAAGTGACCCCATTTTGGAAACTAGACCCCCCCAAGGAACATATCTAGATATGTGGTGAGAACTTTGAATGCCCAAGTGCTTCACAGAAGTTTATAATGCAGAGTAGTGAAAATAGAAAATTATTTTTTTTTCCACAAAAAAGATTTTTTAGCCCCCAAGTTTTTATTTTCACAAGGGTAACAAGAGAAATTGGACACCAATATTTGTTCTCCAATTTGTCCTGAGTATGCTGGTACCCCATATGTGGGGGTAAACCACTGTTTGGGCACACGGCAGAGCTCGGAAGAGAAGGAGCGCCATTTTGGAATTCAGACTTTGATAGAATTGTCTGTGGGTGTTATGTTGCGTTTGCAGAGCCCCTGATGTACCAAAACAGTAGAAACCCCCCACAAGTGACCAAATTTTGGAAACTAGACCCCCTAAGGAACTTATCTAGATATGTGGTGAGAACTTTGAATGCTCAAGTGCTTCACAGAAGTTTCTAATGCAGAGTAGTGAAAATAAAAAAATATTTTTTTTCCCACAAAAAAGATTTTTAGCCCCCAAGTTTTTATTTTCACAAGGGTAACAGGAGAAATTGGACCCCAAAAGTTGTTGTCCAATTTATCCCGAGTACGCTGATGCCCCATATGTGGGGGTAAACCACTGTTTGGGCGCACGGCAGAGCTCAGAAGGGATGGAGCACCATTTGACTTTTCTAGCGCAAAATTGTCTGTCGTGTTTGGAGACCCCCTGATGTACCTAAACAGTGGAAACCCCCCAATTCTAACTCCAACCCTAACTCCAACACACCCCTAACCCTAATCTCAACCCGATCCATAATCCTAATCACAACCCTAACGATAATCACAACCCTAACCCCAAAACAGCCCTAATCTCAACTCTAACCATAACCCTAATCAAAACCCTAAATCCAACACACCCCTAACCCTAATCTCAACCCTAACCTCAAACCTAACCCTAATCCCAATACACCCCTAACCCTAATCCCAACCCTAACCTTAACCCTAATCCCAACCCTAACCCTAATCCCAACCCTAATCCCAAACGTAACCCTAATCCCAACCGTAACCCTAATACCAACCCTAATCCAAACCCTAACCCTAATCCCAACTCTATCCCTAACTTTAGCCCCAACCCTAACCCTAACCCTAATTTTAGCCCCAACCCTAGCCCTAACCCTAACTTTAGCCCCAATCCTAACCCTAAATTTAACCCTAACCCTAGCCCTAACTTTAGCCCCAACCCTAACCCTAAGGCTACTTTCACACTTGCGTCGTGTGGCATCCGTCACAATCAGTCGTTTTGGACAAAAAACGGATCCTGCAAATGTGCCCACAGGATGCCTTTTTTGCCCATAGACATGTATTACCGACGGATGGCCACACGTCGCGTCCATCCGCGCACTGGATCCGTTGTGTTTTGGCGGACTGTCGTCACAAAAAAAGTTCAATGTAACCTTTTTTTTGTACGTCGCATCCGCCATTTCCGCGCATGCGTGCCCGTAACTCTGCCCCCTCCTCCCCAAGACATAGACTGGGCAGCGGATGCGTTGAAAAACTGTATCCACTGCCCACGTTGTGCACAATTTTCACAACGTGCGTCGGTACGTCGGGCTGAAGCATTGCGACCGCCCCGTACCGACGCAAGTGTGAAAGAAGCCTAAGGCTATTTTCACACTAGCGTCGTACTCGGCCCATCGCAGTGTGTCGGGCCGACGTACCGACGCTAGCGTTGTAAGCGCCGCACAACTGGTGCAGAGGATGCAGTTTTTTCAACGCATCCGCTGCCCCATTGTGAGGTGCGGGGAGGCGGGGGCGGAGTTCCGGCCGCGCATGCGCGGTCGGAAATGGCGGACACGTGGCACAAAAAAAGTTACATGTAGCGTTTTTTTGTGCCGACGGTCCGCCAAAGCACGACGCATCCGTCGCACGACGGATGCGACGTGTGGCAATCCGTCGCAATGTGTCGCTAATACAAGTCAATGGAGAAAAAAACGCATCCTGCAAGCACTTTTGCAGGATACGTTTTTCTCCAACGACGCATTGCGACGGAAGCCAAAAAACGCTATTGTGAAAGTAGCCTAACCCTAACCCTAGCCCTAACCCTAAATTTAGCCCCAAACCTAGCCCTAACCCTAACCCTAGCCCTAACCCTAGCCCTAACCCTAACCCTAGCCCTAACCCTAATTTTAGCCCCAATTCGTCTCTCCTGCCTGCCGGCAGATGGCAGCAGATGGCGGGCGCACTGCGCATGCGCCCGCCATTTTCTTTGCAGAGGAAGAAGCCGGCCGGCAAGAGGAGACGCAGGAGGACCCGGGGACATCGGGTGAGTATGATAGGGTCCCCGAATCCCCCTATTTCTCTGTCCTCTGATGTGCGATCACATCAGAGGACAGAGAATTAAGATCGCTTTTTTTTTTTGCGGTCGCAAAACAGGGGTTGGTTAAAAACCGACCCCGATCATGTTCTTTGGGGTCTTGGCTACCCCCGGCAGCCGAGACCCCAAAGATCTTCCGGGTGCCGGGCGGCAGGCGCACTGCGCATGCGCCCGCCATTTTTTCCCGGAAAAAAGATGGCGGCGCCCATCGGGAGCCACGAGGAGCACCGGGGGAGATAGGTGAGTATTGGGGGGCTATCGGGGGCCATCGGGGACACTATTTCTCTGTCCTCCGATGTGCGATCACATCGGAGGACAGAGAAATTAAATGGCAAATCGCGGTTTGGTTTTTTTTGTTGCGACCGCCGGTAAACGGTTAATTACCGGCGATCGCAACTCGGGGGTCGGTAAAAACCCCCCGAATCATGTTCTCTGGGGTCTCGGCTACCCTCGGCAACCGAGACCCCAGAGAAAATCCGACTCTGGGGGGCGCTATTCACTTTTTCCACAGCGCCGTTAATTAACGGCGCTGTGGTTTAAGTACCCTTAGCGGCCGCCGTTAAAAGGCGTATCGGCGATCGTTAAGGGGTTAAACAGATCCAACAGTGGAGGTTGTTATTATTCAAAGATCTATTGATCAAAATGAACTTTGTTTTTGGGGAAAATCCATTTAACAATACCAACTTTATTAGGTATAAAATATTTATTTAGCATTGTATGCAGTATATAGTACCAAAATATGTGACAGATGCTATTTTTTTATGGTGGGCACAGATGAAACTTTAATTTTGGCATCTTCACATTTTTTTTTTTTATATAGCGAAAATTTTGAAAAATAAAAAAAATCCAGTGTGGCCAGCAATTCTGCCTCTTTTTCCATTTAAGATATAAGTTTATTTTATCAAGTTTTAATAGAAATACCTTTGGTACTTAAATTGAATTCATCATGAGATTTTAGATACCCCATTTGAGAGCAGAATGATGGTGCAAAGACCCTGATTCCAGCAATGCATCACTTACTGGGTTGGTTGCTGCAGTTTTTATTACCGTACATTAGTTTTATCTGCTGCAGATCTACCAGTTCTTTAAATGATCAGCTCTGTATTACCCTGCACACACCACTGATTGACAGCTTTCTGTGTATACTATGCATAGGCAGAAAGCTGCCAATCAGTGGTGGGGTATATGGAGATCATGAATATGGAGGACTATATGCTAGGAAGTTTAATAGTTTTCAAGTGAAAATCCCCTGCTGATAATTCACTGATTTTAAGAAAACTGCAGCAAGCAAATAAGCCCGGGGTCACACTTGCAAGTGCAATGCGAGAAACTCTCGCGAATCTCTCGCATCAATACCCGGCACAGCTGCCGGCACTCGGGACCGGAACGTGCGGCTGCATAGAAATACATACAGCTGAACGCTCCGTTCCTGAGTGCTGGCGGCAGTGCCGGGTATTGATGCGAGAGACTCGCGAGAGTTTCTCGCATTGCACTTGCAAGTGTGACCCCGGGCTTATTTGCTTGCTGCAGTTTTCTTAAAATCAGTGAATTATCAGCAGGGGATTTTCACTTGAAAACTATTAAACTTCCTAGCATATAGTCCTCCATATTCATGATCTCTATATATCCCACCACTGATTGCATTGCACTCGCAAGTGTGACCCCGGCAAAAGTGATATATTGCTGGAATCAAGATTTTCTTCCCCTGCATTACGTTGATCTTAAATTAAGTGTCAAAAACCTGGTAAAAGATTCCCTTTAAGGCTTCTTTCACACTAGCGTCGGGCTCGGCCTGTCGCAGTGCGTCGGGCCAAGGTTACCGACGCTACTGTTGTATACGCCGCACAACGGGGGCAGCGTATGCATTTTTCCAGCGCATCCGCCGCCCCATTGTGAGGTGCGGGGAGGTGGGGGCAGAGTTCCGGCCGCGCATGCGAGGTCGGAAAAAGCGGCCACGCCGCACAAAAAAAGTTACATGTAGCGTTTTTTCCTGCCGACGGTCCGCCAAAGCACGACGCATCCGTCGCACGACGGTTGCGACGTCGCAATGCGTCGCTAATGTTAGTCAATGGGGAAAAAACGCATCCTGCAGACAACTTTGCAGGATGCGTTTTTTCGCCAAAACGACGCATTGCGACGTATTGCAAAAAACGCTAGTGTGAAAGTAGCCTAAGTTGCTAAGAAAAAAATCGAAGAGTACAATAGTAGAATTGCTTATTTTCTATGCATATGTATATGAAAAAAGGCAGGTTTAAATAAAATAGAGAATTTTGTCAATCAGCAGTTTAAAATAAGGCATCTTACTTTTTGAAATGTCAACTTTCCTCATTTCTAAAATGTGAATAGGGCAATTTTTTAAATCTCTGGTTTCCTGCACCTACTATTATTATCACCTGGCTGCTGTATTAAAGAAACGCTGCACCCAAACTAGACTCCTAGGGAACATGCTGCCAAAGCAGTTTAGTCACAAAAAGGAAAAGATTAGAGCCAATTGAAACAAGCAGGCATCAGAATGAAGCCAAGTCTGGAGCGACAGGCAGCTCTGGCAGCTGACAGCGTTTAGTCAAGCTAGTATAGCCATAGGAAAGAATTCCAGAAAACCCTTCCAAGGTTAAGTGGTAAAAAGTACAATGATTAAGTCAAACAGGCATGTACAAGGAAGTAGGGCAGAAAGTAACTGAGACAGTTTTAGAAAAGGGGAGATACCTTTAGTGAGTTCTATACTGGTTTGTGCTTTCAGTATATAATAGTACCATAGTTATTAAGGTTGAAGGAAGACTTTAAGTCCATCTAGTTCAACCCATAGCCTAACCTAACATGCCCTAACATGTTGATCCAGGGGAAGGCAAAAAAAACCATGTGGCAAACAATAATCTCCATATTGGGGAAACATAACAGAAGTCTCTCTTACAATGAAAGCCTATGGAGCTGATGCTCCATAGACTCACACTGTAAAAACCACTTCCCGGACATGCAAACCGCAGTGTGACCCGGAGAGTCTGAAGAGTGGTGATGTCACTGAGAAGAAGAGCTCATCGGCGCTGGACACCGGAGAGAGTGGCGATAGATGAGTATACACTCACACTACATTCCATCCACATACTCACATGTAATTAATAAAAATATAGATGGAAGTGCTTTTCTCCAACAGGTCACTGGGCAGCAGCAGTCAGCGCAACCTCCTACCCAGATTGTATAATAAGTGCTAAAGCCTTTTCTATGATGTGAAAAATCCCTTTACTAAGTTCATGGAAGAGGTAATTTTGCACTAAATAAACCTGCTTTGTTTATGCCTTGTTATTTACATTTATAATACACAATTTAGTTATCAAGAAAAGGGAAAATGATCCAAGGTCCAGCTAGTGATTCCGCAATATAAAAATTGCAAATCTTTCTTTCATAGGTTAAAGGGCATCTGTCACCAGATTTTTGACAAGCAAAATATACAGACAGGGTACCTGATTCCAGCCATGTGTCACTTACTGGGATGCTTAGTGACTAGTTTTCATAAAATCATTATTTTGTCAGCAGAACTCAACCCATTCATGTGTAATCACTGCTTGGAGTTTGTCACAATTTCTGTGTTTTTATTTTGAACATTGACCACAGGATTTCAACGGGATTGAGGTGTGAGGACTTTCATTGTCATAGATCCAACATTTCAATGTTTGGTTCACCAAGCTACGTTTCCCTCATGAAGTGGTGCACCATCATGCTGTCAAAAGAATTGTTCATGACCAAATTGCTCCTGGATCGTTGAGACAAGTTACTTTTGGAGAATGTTTTGGTAACATTCTTTATTCATGGCAGTGTTCCTAGGCAAAATTGTGAGTGAGCCCAATCCTTTGGTTGAAAAGAAACCCCCCACATGAATGGTCTCTGAATACTTTACTGTTGTCATGACTCAGAACTCCTGGTAGCGCTCACCTTTACTTCTCCATCATTCTTCTAGCCGTCCAAAGCAGTCTGTAAGGGGCTTCATCAGAGAAAAGAGCTTTGCAGGAAATACAGTGTTTTGACTGGTGAGAACTGAGATAATTTTCTTGATGAAGTCTACTCCAGACTGTTTCGGACATATGTAAGAATGAAAAGAAAAAGTGAGCACCATGAGTGCCAACAGTAAAGCCTCCTGAGATCATTCATGTGTGGGGTTGCTTTTCATGCAAGGGAGTGGGTCACTCACAATGTTTCCTAAGAACACTGCCAAGAATAAAGAATGGTATCTAAAAATCCTCCAAAAGAAACTTAATCCAATGATCCAGGAGCAATTTGGTGATGAACAATGCCTTTTCCAGCATTATGGAGCACCACATCACACGGAAAAAGTGATAACTAAGTGGCTCAATGAATAAAATATTGAAATGCTGGGTGGATGGCAAGAAAAGTCCCCAGATCTCAATCCCATTGAGAACCTGTGCTCAATCCTCTAAAAAGCAGGTAGACAAACAAAAACAGATATTGCGATAAACTCCAAACACTGATTAGAAAAGAATGGGTCGTCATCAGGCAGAAGGGACGAATGGCAGAAGTCTTGAAAAACAAGGGGCAACACTGTAAATATTGAGTCTTTGCATATTCTTGATGTTTAATTGTGTCAGTCTCAAAGTATTATAGTGCTTAGCTTACTTTTACTAGTCTTACCAGCAGTACTATGTCTGATACTGTAAAAAGACAGAAATATACGGTATGTAATAATACATAAAGAAGAGCAACGTACTATGCAGTATAAGGTACTAATATGTGCTAAGACAATACAAAAGGCTTTCAGGGGATGTTGCTGCGGGTGGCCTCTCTTGTAGCTATTCTAATAGAGAAAAGGCCCACACACAAGGAAAAGGAGGGCTCTTACATTCCCATAATACAAGACCACCCACTGATGTGCCCTAGTAGCTCTGTTACATAAAAACGTTACAGACTTTTGATTTTCAAATATATTTTAGTTTATTGTGGTTAATATAACTATGAATTAAAGTTAAACTTCAAAACAAATAATGTTATCTCAACTTACTGTGAACATTTCCTTGAGATACAGTTAAAATAAAGGAAGAATTCTGTATGCACACTACTCTGACCATAGAAATGAGATAAAACAGCATATTTCAACTAGGGTTTTTTTTCTTCCATTAGTTAGCTATAGTCTTCCATGCAAATGACAAAAAACTTGCATCTGGTTTTGCATGTAATTGTGCATGACCTACATTTTATTCTCTTTCAATATTTAGCTGTTTATTGCATTAAAATGGGTGTCTTAGCAAAACAACTTCATTTTAAGTCGCCACTGCAGAGGCCCGATCATAGGTTTACTGTAAGTTAAAGTTTTGGGGATGCTAGAGCAGTTTTTTTCAGTCTGTTACAGGGCAGCTTGCTTGTTCGGTAGCCATCATTCCTAGTTCTGTACGAAAAATTCTTTACTAGTTGTAATGTATAGTAACATGAACAGGATCTTTTCACTCTCAGGCTGTTGCTGTACTCCCTATAGAGCCACTTAAAAATTTTCATTGTAGTATTTTGAAAAATGAAACACTATCTGGTATACAAAAGGTAAAATACCTTGCAGATGCAGGATACTGGTACGGTAACAGAGACTCACTCATGCTGTTCCAGGATTGACCAATGTAATGTGATAAAAAAAGAGAAAAGCAATTATTAACCCCTTTAACCCCAAGGGTGGTTTGCACGTTAATGACCGGGCCAATTTTTACAATTCTGACCACTGTCCCTTTATGAGTTTATAACTCTGGAACGCTTCAACGGATCTTGGCGATTCTGACACTGTTTTCTCGTGACATATCGTACTTCATGATAGTGGTAAAATTTCTTCGATATAACTTGCGTTTATTTGTGAAAAAAACGGAAATTTTGCGAAAATTTTGAAAATTTCGCAATTTTCCAACTTTGAATTTTTATGCCCTTAAATCACAGAGATATGTCACACAAAATACTTAATAGGTAACATTTCCCACATGTCTACTTTACATCAGCACAATTTAGGAACCAACATTTTTTTTTGTTAGGGACTTATAAGGGTTAAAAGTTGACCAGCAATTTCTCATTTTTACAACACCATTTTTTTTAGGGACCACATCTCATTTGAAGTCATTTTGAGGGGTCTATATGATAGAAAATACCCAAGTGTGACACCATTCTAAAAATTGCACCCCTCAAGGTGCTCAAAACCACATTCAAGAAATCTATTAACCCTTCAGGTGTTTCACAGGAATTTTTGGAATGTTTAAATAAAAATTAACATTTAAATTTTTTTTACCCAAAATTTATTTCAGCTCCAATTTGTTTTATTTTACCAAGGGTAACAGGAGAAAATGGACCCCAAAAGTTGTTGTACAATTTATCCTGAGTACGCCGATACCCCATATGTGGGGGTAAACCACTGTTTGGACGCACCGCAGAGCTCGGAAGGGAAGGAGCGCCATTTGACTTTTCAATGCAAAAATTGACTGGAATTGAGATGGAACGCCATGTTGCGTTTGGAGAGCCCCTGATGTGCCTAAACATTGAAACCCCCCACAAGTGACACCATTTTGGAAAGTAGACCCCTTAAGGAACTTATCTAGATGTGTGGTGAGCACTTTGACCCAACAAGTGCTTCACAGAAGTTTATAATGCAGAGCCGTAAAAATAAAAAATCATATTTTTTCACAAAAATTATCTTTTCACCCCCAATTTTTTATTTTCCCAAGGGTAAAAGAAGAAATTAGACCACAAAAGTTGTTGTGAAATTTGTCCTGAGTATGCCGATACCCCATATGTGGGGGTAAACGACTGTTTGGGCGCATGGCAGAGCTCGGAAGGGAAGGAGCGCCATTTGACTTTTCAATGCAAAATTTACTGGAATTAAGATGGGACGCCATGTCGCGTTTGGAGAGCCCCTGATGTGCCTAAACATTAAACCTCCCACAAGTGACACAATTTTGGAAGGTAGACCCCCTAAGGAACTTATCTAGATGTTTTTTGAGAGCTTTAATCCATCAAGTGTTTCACTACAGGTTATAATGCAGAGCCGTGAAAATAAATTCCTTTTTTTTCACAAAAATGATTTTTTAGCCCCCAGTTTTGTATTTTCACAAGGGTAACAGGATAAATTGGACCCCAAAAGTTGTTGTCCAATTTGTCCTGAGTACGCTGATACCCCATATGTGGGGGGGAACCACTGTTTGGGCGCATGGCAGAGCTCGGGAGGGAAGGAGTGCCATTTGGAATGCAGACTTAGATGGACTGGTTTGCAGGCGTCACCTTGCATTTGCAGAGCCCCTGATGTACCCAAACAGTAGAAACCCCCCACAAGTGACCCCATATTGGAAACTAGACCTCCCAAGGAACTTATCTAGATGTCTTGTGAGAACTTTGAACCCCCAAGTGTTTCACTACAGTTTATAACGCAGAGCCGTGAAAATAAAAAATCTTTTTTTCCACAAAAATGATTTTTTAGCCCCCAGTTTTGTATTTTCCCAAGGGTAACAGGAGAAATTGGACCCCAAAAGTTGTCCAATTTGTCCTGAGTACGTTGATACCCCATATGTGGGGGGGAACCACTGTTTGGGCGCATGGCAGAGCTCGGGAGGGAAGGAGTGCCATTTGGCATGCAGACTTAGATGGATTGGTTTGCAGGCGTCACCTTGCATTTGCAGAGCCCCTGATGTACCCAAACAGTAGAAACCCCCCACAAGTGACCCCATATTGGAAACTAGACCTCCCAAGGAACTTATCTAGATGTGTTGTGAGAACTTTGAACCCCCAGGTGTTTCACTACAGTTTATAACGCAGAGCCGTGAAAATAAACAATCTTTTTTTTTCCCACAAAAATGATTTTTAGTCCCCCCAAATTTATATTTTCCCAAGGGTAACAAGAGAACTTGGACCCCAAAAGTTGTTGTCGAATTTGTTCCGAGTACGCTGATGCCCCATATGTTGGGGTAAACCCCTGTTTGGGCGCACGGTAAAGCTCAGAAGGGAAGGAGCAGTTTTACTTTTTCAATGCAGAATTGGCTGGAATTGAGATCGGACGCTATGTCGCATTTGGAGAGCCCCTGATGTGCCTAAACAGTGGAAACTCCCCAATTCTAACTGAAACCCTAATCCAAACACACCCCTAACCCTAATCCCAACGGTAACCTTAACCACGCCCCTAACCCTGACACACCCCTAACTCTAATCCCAACCCTAATCCCAACCGTAAATGTAATCCAAACCCTAACCCTAACTTTAGCCCCAACCCTAACCCTAACTTTAGCCCCAACCCTAACCCTAACTTTAGCTCCAACCCTAGCCCCAACCCAAACCGAAGCCCTAACCCTAACTCTAGCCCTAACCCTAGCCCTAACCCTAGCCCTAACCCTACCCTAATGGGAAAATGGAAATAAATACATTTTTTTAATTTTATTATTTTTCCCTAACTAAGGGGGTGATGAAGGGGGGTTTGATTTACTTTCATAGCATTTTATATAGCGGACTTTTATGATTGGCAGCCGTCACACACTAAAAGACGCTTTTTATAGCAAAAAAGTTTTTGCGTCTCCACATTTTGAGACCTATAATTTTTCCATATTTTGGTCCACAGAGTCATGTGAGGTCTTGTTTTTTGCGGGACGAGTTGACGTTTTTATTGGTAACATTTTCGGACACGTGACAGTTTTTGATCGCTTTTTATTCCGATTTTTGTGAGGCAGAAAGACCAAAAACCAGCTATTCATGAATTTCTTTTGGGGGAGGCGTTTATACCGTTCCACGTTTGGTAAAATTGATAAAGCAGTTTTATTCTTCGGGTCAGTACGATTACATTTACATTTATACCTCATTTATATCATTTTTTTAATGTTTTGGCGCTTTTATACGATAAAAACTATTTTATAGAATAAATAATTATTTTGGCATCGCTTTATTCTGAGGACTATAACTTTTTTATTTTTTCTTTGATGACGCTGTGTGGCGGCTCGTTTTTTGCGGGATAAGATGACGTTTATAGCGTGTTATTCCACTTTTTGTTCGGCTGTATAATAAAGCGTTGTTTTTTGCCTCGTTTTTTTTTTCCTACGGTGTCCACTGAAGGGGTTAACTAGTGATATAGTTTTATAGGTGGGGTCGTTACGGATGCGGCGATACTAAATATGTGTACTTTTATTGTTTTATTTTTTTTATTTAGATAAAGAAATGTATTTATGGGAATAATATATATTTTTTTTCTTTATTTAGGAATTTTTTTTTTTTTTTTACTTATGTGGAAATTTTTTTTTAAACTTTTTTACTTTGTCCGGGGGGGGGGGGGGGGGACATCACAGATCGGTGATCTGACAGTTTGCACAGCACTCTGTCAGATCACCGATCTGACTTACAGCGCTCCTGGCTTACCAGCGCCTGCACTGAGCAGGCACTCGGTAAGCCACCTCCCTCCCAGCAGGACCCGGATGCCGCGGCCATCTTGGATCCGGGCACCTGCAGAGAGGAGGTAAGAGACCCTCGCAGCAACGCGATCACATCGCGTTGCTCCGGGGGTCTCAGGGAAGCACGCAGGGAGCCCCCTCCCTGCGTGATGCTTCCCTGTACCGCCGGCACACCGCGATCATGTTTGATCGCGGTGTGTCGGGGGTTAATGTGCCGGGGGCGGTCCGTGACTGCTCCTGGCACATAGTGCCGGATGTCAGCTGTGATAATCAGCTGACACCCGGCCGCGATCGGCCGCGCTCCCCCCGTGAGCACCGCCAATCGCGCTGGACGTACTATCCCGTCGGTGGTCATACGGGCCCACCCCACCTCGACGGGATAGTACGTCCAATGTCAGAAAGGGGTTAATATAAAAAAATTAGATTCTATAAAGCACTTGGGACACAAAGCGGTGGAAAATACTGCATTAACTGGTACGAGAGGGAACTATTATTTCACTAACACATTAAAGCGAACCTGTCAGCAGGATGTTGCTAAGTAATCTACAGGCATTGTCATGTTGGCGCTGTTACACTGATTAAAATGATACCTGGTGTGAAGACATCCGTCTTGTGGTTCTTGTGTAATCAGTGCTAGAAGTTTTCAGTTATAGGGAACCTGTCACCCCCCCCCAGGGCGTTTTTAAGTAAAAGAGCCACCTTCATATAGTGCAGCCTTAGTGCTGCTGAAGGTGGCTAGGAATGCTGAAATAATGACTTTTATAAATTTGGCGCCATACCTCTATTGAGTCAGGGAGGTATGATTTCTCCTTGACTCAAGCGCCTCGCAGCCGTCCATCATCCCACCGTGCGCCGCCTCCTCTCTGTCATGAGACTTCGGCACTATCTTCAATGGAGCACGGTGACAGGTACCCTTTAAAGAGATGCCTGTGCTCTGGGACAGGCTTGTAGGCAGAGTCTTATCTTCCTGCTCTAAGCCAGAGAAACCAAGGAAAGCCCTGCACACAGGCCGACCCTAAGCACAAACAAGCACTTATCTCTCTATGATAAGGAACATGTTTGTGCTTCGGGCGGCCTGTGGGCAGGTCTTTCCTTGGTTTCCCTGGCTTAGAGCAGGATGATAAGACTCAGTCTACAGTCAGGCCCAACAGTACGGGCATATCATTAACTGAAAACTTCTAACACTGACTACACAAAAACCACAAGATGGATTTCTTCACCGCAGGTTTCATTTTAATCAGTGTAACAGCGCCAACATGACAATTCCTGTAGTTTTCTTAGCAAAATCCTGCTAACAGGTTCACTTTATGACCTATAAAAGGTCATAATTATTCAAATGGGTTACAAAGAATGAGCTAGATCAGAGTCTGTTTAACTGAAGTTATGTTTTGGTTAAAAACATTGTTTTTGTTTGTTAGCAGGGTTTTCCGAGCTTTGGCAACTAGAAGTAACTTTTCAGTTTAGGAAAGCCATTTTCATATAGCCTATTAGGGAATTATGAGTTCTGTTCTGTTCAAAGAATTCACAATTTTGGGCACTTACAAAGAATGTATGTCACACTAAAGCATTGGTCCTATCTTATACTACATCAATGATCCTATGATTTAGGCTGGATCCTCACAAAAAAAATATTTTTTGTCACCAATGTCCTATAGCCAGCCCTCGGTCACTTCTACAAATTTTCTTTTGGTCAGTATTTTGCATAAAACTGTTAGTAAATATTCCACAAGCCTTTTTTTGGCTTTCAAATACTAATCCAAAGTACTGCTGTGCTAAAGTGGCCTGATCATTCAGTTGATAAATTTGGTGCATTATTCAATAAAAATCAATCTCTCATTATCTCCATGATATAGTGCTTGCCTCCAGCTAGGCCCTATGCCATTGCTTTGACATTTGCACAAGTCTGAAGATGACATGTTCTAAAAAGCAGGATCCTAATCCTTTTGCTAAAGCGTAATAATCAAAGTCCATTTTGTAATATGTTATCTTTGTTTGTTATTTACTCTCTTAACATGTTAGATATAAGGAAAAATATAACTAGGATATTAATTAAGAAACAAGAAAGCATCCATGCTATCCTGCGGGATATTGAAATAGGAAACATAGTGTAGGAAGAAAACTGCTATTGAGTGTTTGGATGGCAGATGTCGGCATGCATATATTACGGAATCAGACTGTGAGATTCCCCTTACTGCTTTCTTTCCAAAATTAATCTACATAAAAAATTTTGTAAATGCATTATTTACAGGGATTTTGCAATACATCGAAATGGATGACCTATCCTTTGAATAACCCTTTGGACAGGTCATCAGTATCAAATTGATATAGGGGCAACATCTGGAACCCCCACTGTTATTATTTACGGTAGTGCCTGGATGTAAACAGTGCACTTCATCACACTGTTTAATGTACGAAGCTGGACACTGCAGATCAGCTCCTATTTAAAGAATAATGTCGCAAACTATATCTCTCTTTCTACTGTGATTGATATTGGCAATGCGTGTGAGTATTGTCTGAAGATGTTAAATGGAAGCTGGATTCTTCCTTTTCCTGTCCTTAAAAAGTAACTATTGTTTTAGGAAATTATTTATTTCAGAAGTTTTGATCTGGGTGCTATGACAGAAATTAAGGGATAGAAAGCTCATAAGTTTGTAAACTATTGACTTTGCTTCTCTGAGGATAAGCAACAAAGGAATATAGTGCTCATCTGAGCACTTCTGCCCCTAAATTCAGCTAATCTCTGGAATTGGACACTCACAAATCAAAACAATAGAAATGGCAATTTCACTTTTACATATGCTTTAAAGCAGAGGTGGAAAAGTAGCCCGGGGGCCACATGTAGAGTAACTTGTGATACCCTTTTGTATGGCCCTCAACTACCTGGTTCAAGTATCTGTTCACATTTATTTTTTATGTAATAGCCAAGAGTAGTGGTGCCTAGCACCGTTGGGATGGGTAATTATGATTGATAAGTTGTGTGGCTACTTCTGAGCCAGCAATATTTTGGCCTACAGGGTGAGTCTTGAGTGCTGTAGCACAGAATGGAGTAGATGAGGTGAAGATGTAGCCATGAATGATTTCACACTGGTGGATCGTGGACCCACAGCATCATGAGCCGGGCTTACTCTGAAGGGGCGTGGCTAGGTGGCTACTTGGTGTTCACTATAACCCCTGATGGTGGACATAGACTTGACCTGTAGCTTTCCGGTACTACTCCAAAGCATTCCCTGATACTGTAGCAGCTGACCCCAAGGGTCAGTAATACAGCCACGGACTCGGGAGTAGAAGACAGGACAGGATACTGATGCTGGTTCAGGCAGAGCGGATTCTGGAACACTTGACAGGAAAGACACTGGTGTAAATTCAGACGCTTCGGATCCTGGAACAATTGACAAGATGGACACTGGTGCAGGTTCAGACAGTGTGGATATTGGAACACTTGACAGAATAGGTAACAGGTTCAGGTGCTAGTTCAGACTAGATGGGTTCTGATTCAGGTATTCAGGATCAGGAACAGACAGGATGAAGTCAGGTTCAAGTACAGACAGATAACAGGTTCAGACACAGACAGGTAACTGGTGCAGGTTGAGGCAGGACGGATCCAGGTTCCGGTACACACAGAACAGTTTCAGGATTCAGGTTCAGGTACCAACAGGTCGTTTCAGGTTCAGGTACCAACAACTCAGTTCATTTTCAGGTAACGATACAGTGGTTTCAGTTTTAGGTACCATCAAGGTGGTTTCAGGTTAAGGTAACAACAAGGCAGTTTCAGGTTCAGGAACTGACAGAACGATGCAGGGACCAACAAACAGGTTTCATGTTCAGGGACCTAAAAGGTGGTTTCAGGTTCAGGTACCGACAAGGTGGTTTCAGGTTCAGGTACGGACTTGGCGATTTCAGATTTAAAAACAGGGAACTGACAACGGACTTAGCAGATGCGGACAAACTAAAAACAAATGTTGCATAGGCACCTCCTTAAAGGGGAAGATCCCTTAAATACTTTAGTGTCTCCCAGCATTTGGTTGGGCACATAACAGGAGTGCGCACCCTAAGTACGTTGACAGGAGACCTACACGGCACGGAGCAGAGGACATTGCTAGCCGGACAAGGTGGTGAGCATGATGGCAGCACTGCCAGGAGAAGGGGGATGAGCTATGCAGGGATGCCGGAATTAGACATGAATTCTGCTTTTTTTCATTGTAAGTTATGAGAGAAAAGACTTTTCTGCTTCAGTGTCTGGCATCTATTAAAACAGTAGAACATAGAAAGCTGAATACACGATGTCTTCATTTCTAGATTGCAAACCCATGAGAAGGGTGTATTTTCCTTCTTCATAGGCAGGACCCCTATAAATGGAATCAGCAGCTATTAGAAATTTACAGTATATACCATGTTTCCCCGAAAATAAAACATGGTCTCATTTTATTTATTTTTTTGCTCTAAAAGATGGGTTAGGGCTTATTTTCAGGGGATGCCATCTTTTCCCCATGAACAATAATCCACATTTATTGTAGAACAAAAAAATCTACAATTATTCAAATATAATCAGGTCATCAAACACACGTATATTGTCATGAGACAGGTAGGGTTTGCTTCTTGCTTCTCTTTCCCCGGCCTGGTCATGGAGGGATTAACCTTTCCTGCCTCTCTTTGGTTCTTGGGTGGCTATTTATTGGTGCTATTTCAGGTTGCCTGTGTCAGTGATAGTTCTGGTCTCTGGCTAGAGCAGCTGATCCGTATACCCTAGTGATCCTTCAGCCTCTGACTTCCCGTGTATGTGTCTGACCTGTCCCCTATCCCTGACTCAGTGTACATTTGGTGATTTCCTTACAGAGTATGACTCGGCTTGAACTCTGAACGCTGTCTTCGTTTTTTTCTCTGGTACTGCTTTCTCCAACTGGCTTTCGACCCTCTGGCTCGTACCTTGACTCCTCTTTCCGTCTCACATTTTGGATACCACGCTCCCATCTGGCTCTGACTTTTGCCTCGTCTCTGACCTCGTGCTTTGCTGTGACCTCTGATTCTTCATCTCCCTGTTTGTTGCTGACTTCGGCCTGTCTAACTATTCTGTCGCCTCTTGGTGGCGGCCTGCACTTCTGCACCAAAGTGTTACATAGTAAGTGCAACCCTTTTTCCTGTTACAGGGCCCCCTGGTGGTTGCAGAGCGCAACTGCTCAGCAGTTGCATTACATTATCATTGACCAACTACATTTTAAAGGGGAGTTTGCACTTTTTTTTCTCTGGTATGGATCCGCTCAATACTTTGGCGTCCAGGTGGCTAGCCTTACTCAAATGATGCAGGAATTATCGGTGGAGTACAGGGCCTTGGTTACTTCTCAGAAACAGGTGCAGAGGGAGATGGCTGAGGCAGTTAAGTTAACACGGGGGACTTCCTCTGTCAGTAAGTCTGGTGAAGTGACTGACGTGTCTCTGCACTCTCCTGAACCTTCGATGAAACTCCCTGACACCTTCTCTGGTGAGAGGGACGAGTTCCGCATGTTCAGGGAGGGTTGCAGATTATTATTTTCCCTTAGACCCTAATCTCTAAGGGGATGAGAGTCGGCGGGTGGGGATAATTATATCTTTACTGAAGGAGGTTCCGCAGTCTTGGGCTTTTTCCTTGCCCCCGACCGCCCCGGAGAGAATGTCTGTTGATAAGCTTTTTGAGGATCTGGGCCTCATCTATGATGAACTAGACCGACTCAGATTGGCAGAGAACACTATTATGGACACTATTCGGCTCTCTGCTGAATGGTACTGTTCGGAATTTTGGAGATGGTCTCCGGAAGTGTCCTGGAACGACTCGGCACACAGGTGTCAGTTCCGGAGGGGTCTGTCTGATCACCTAAAGGACTCTCTGGCTCTTTGTCCTCCTCCTTGCTCTGTGGAAGAGGCCATGACTTAGGCCATCCGCATGGATCGCAGGTTACAGGAGAGAGGTCGTGCAACGGGAAGCCCCTCTCCTTCCCGGTAAACCGGACCCTTCACAATCTGCCGAGCAGATGGAAGTAGGGGCCATCACCTTCAAGGAAAGGGAGAGGAGACATAGACGAGAAGACAAGCTTTGTTTTTACTGCGGTGCTCCAGGACATTGGAAGGACTGTCCCTCCTGTCCTCCTACTCCCAAGCTGTCGGGAAACGTCTAAGTCTGGTTACCTACAGAGGAGGTTGCCCAGACTCACAGGTACCATTTTCCTCATTCCTTAAAGTACTGTTAAAAGTGGAACTTGGTGTAGAGAACTGCTTCACTCCCACTTTGGCCTTTGTAGATTGTGGGTCATCCATGAACCTGGTTGACTCTACATTGGTGGCCAGCTGGGAGTTAAGCTGGAGACTCCTATTAAAATCGTGGCCATTGACTCTACAACTCTCACCAAGGGTGGGAGCCCTACACCAGGAGCGTATTTCATGCTTTGTCTTGGATAATCTCCCTGCTGGCCTGGTGTTGGGGTTTCCTTGGTTGCAACTTCATAACCCAGTGATTGACTGGGGGACCCGGGATATTGTGAAGTGGGGACCTAATTGTTCTGAAACTTGTCTTACTACTATGTCTATGTCATCCTTCAGTATGGAGGGTATTCTGGAGTAACTGAAGGACTTTATGGATGTATTCTCTGAAAAAGACGCTGAGGTTTTGCCACCACACTGCCCATTTGATTGTACCATTGATCTTGTTCCTGATGCTAAATTGCCCAAGGCAATTGTATTATTATATTTGTATAATTTATCTGGTCCCAAGCGTATGGCCATGAAGGAATACATTTCTGACAGTCTTCGCAAAGGGCGCATTCGCACTTCCATGTCCCCTGTGGTGGCTGGGTTCTTTTTCGTGAAAAAGTTGGTGGTTTGTGCCCATGCCTCGATTTCCTAGAGTTGAATAAGATAACTGTGAGAAATACTTACCCTCTCCCACTTATCCCTGATTTATACAACCAACTGTCAGGGGCTAAGTGATTTTCTCAATTGGATCTTCGGGGGGCATACAATCTCATCCGTATACGAGAGGGGGATGAGTGGAAAACTGCATTTTTCACCTCTGAGGGGCTGGTTAAAAATTTGGTTATGCCTTTTGGGTTAACCAATGTGCAGGGTCAACCATGTCTTTTCTGACTTTACTGGGCGCTTTTTGGTAGTGTATCTTGATGATATTCTGGTGTACTCTGTGGAGAAGCAGGCCCACATAGGTCATCTGCGTGCAGTTCTCCAGAGACCCCGGGAGAACTGTCTCTTTGCTAAACCAGAGAAATGTTTGTTATTGGTCCAGGAGTTGTCCTTTCTGGGGTACGTCTTATCTGCTGAGGGATTTTGTGTGGACTCTAGAAAGGTTCAGGCCATTGTGGACTGAGTCCAACCCAGGGATCTTAAAGGTCTTCAGCTTTTCTTGGGGTTCGACAATTATAGGAAATTTATAAGGGGGTTTTCTCAAATTGTTAAGCCCCTCACTGATTTGACCCGAAAGGGGTCTGATATCAAGAATTGGCCTGCCCCTGCTGCAGCTGCATTTTTCTCATTACAGAAGTGTTTCATGTCTGCCCCCGTATTGATTCAACTGGATCCATCTGAACCATTTATGGTAGAGGTTGACGCCTCAGATGTGGGGGTGGGGGCGGTATTGTCCCAGGGACTTGCCCCTTTAACCAACCCAAGACCTTGTGCCTTCTTCTCGAACAAATTATCTTCTGCGGAAAAGAATTATGATGCATGTAACAGAGAGTTATTGGCCATTAAACTAGCATTTGAAGAATGGAGGCATTTTTTGGAAGGGGCGGTCCATTGAATCACTGTGATTACAGATCATAAGAATCTGGCTTACAATGAGTCTGCCAAGAGGTTGACACCAAGACAGGCGAGATGGTCACTTTTTTCTCGCGGTTTCAATTCTCTATTACCTTTCGGCCCGGTTCTAAAAACGTGAAGGCTGATGCCTTGTCTTGTAGTCTGGACCCGCTATCACCTCCTGAACCTCCATTCTTCAGTATGGTGTGGTTGTGGCTGGGGTGTCCTCTGTGTTGGAGCGAGAGATTCTTGAGGCTGCTGGTTAATAAGCTCTTTGTGCCCATTCAATTTCGTCTCAGGATACTTCAGGAGTTTCATGATTCTGCTCTGAGTGGACATCCTGGAATCTTGGTTACCCGTAAGGCCGTTTCTAGGTTGTTTTGGTGGTCATCATTGTCTTCGGATGCGGTTAAGTTCACGTCGTTCTGTGATGTATGTGCTTGAGCTAAAAACTTTCCATAGCTGGCTTGGGAATTGGTGCCTTTGCCAATTCCTGATAGACCATGGACTCAACTGTCCATCGATTTTATCACCGATTTTCCTTCTTCTAGTGGTAAAACAGTCATTTGGGTGGTGGTGGACAGATTTAGTAAGCAGGGGCATTTTGTACCTTTGACAGGTTTAGCTAATGCAGACACGTTAGCTAAATTGTTTGTGGAACATGTGATGCGGTTCCATAGTGTGCCTGTGAGTGTGGTTTCTGACATGGTGGAGCAGTTTGTGTCCAAGTTCTGGAAGGCCTTTTGTAAAAGGTTGGGTATTTGTTTGAACTTTTCTTCAGCATATCATCCTGAGTAATGGTCAGACAGAGAGAACCAATCAGTCCTTGGAACAAATCTGGCATTGTTTGACCACTACCCAGCAGGATAATTGGTGTTCCTCTTTGCCTGTGGCAGAATTTGCTTTTACCAATCGCATTACTCAGTTCATGGGTACCTCCCCTTTCTTCTGCAATTATGAGTTTCACCCTCATTTTGGGGAGTTTTCCTGACAGGATTCAGGATGCCCTGGGGCTGATCTTGCTGTGCAACGTTTGGGGGAGGTGTAGCAGGAGGTTCAGATGAATATTGGAGAGGCTCAAAGGAGGTATAAATTCTTTGCTGCCAAAAGGCAATCTGTGGGGCCATTATTCCGTGTTTTGGATAAGGTTTGGTTGTCCACCAGGAATATTAAGCTTAAAGTTCCTTCTGCTAAATTGGGGACAAAGTTCATTGGCCCTTATGAGATTGTGGAGGTGGTCAATCTTGTGGCCTTCCGTTTGCATCTTCCCCCATCACTGCGGATTCCCAATGTGTTCCATAAGGCTCTTTTGAAACCGTTGGGGTCTTCCTCTGGGGAATCTCCATTTCCTCTGCCACCCATTTCAGTGGATGGCCAAAATGAGTATGAGGTAGAACGGATTGTGGACTCTCACATGGTCTGTCGCTTACTCCAGTATCTGGTCCATTGGAGGGGCTACGGTCCGGAGGACCGGTCCTGGATTCCAGCGCGATTGGTCTGTGTGGATCAGTTGGTCTGGGCCTTTCATGCTTGGTATACTGGGAAGCCTGGGGATCAACTGATCCCCCCCTTGAGAGGAGGGTACTGTCATCATCCAACTCGGGGTTTGCTTCTTGCTTCTCTTTCTCTGGCCTGGTCATGGAGGGGTAAACCTTTCCTGCCTCATCTTGATTCTTGGGTGGCTATTAATTGGTGCTATTTCTGGTTGCCTATGTCAGTGATAGTTCTGGTCCTTGGCTAGAGCAGCTTATCCATATACTCTAGTGATCCTTCTGCCTCTGACCTCCCATGTATGTGTCTGACCTGTCTTCTATCCCTGACTTTGGTGAGTTCCCTACAGTGTATGACTCGGCTTAAACTCTGTACTCCGTCTTCATTTTTTCTGTCTCTGGTACTGCGTTCCCCGACTGGCTGTTGACCCTCTGGCTGATACTTTGACTCCTCTTTCCGTCTCACGTTTTGGATACCACACTTCCGTCTGTCTTAAGCTTTTGGCTCGTCTCTGACATCATGCTTTGCTGTGACCTCTGGTACTTCATCTCCCTGTTTGTTGCTGACTTCGGCTAGTTTGACCACTCTGTCACCTCCTGGTGGCGGCCTTCACTTCTGCACCGAAGTGTTACATAGTAAGTGCGACCTGTTTTCCCGTTACAGCGTCCCTAGTGGTGGCAGAGCGCAACTGCTCCGTATTTGCATTACATATACAAACACAATGCACATATGGAACATACCAGCCTGTCTCCTCTTCAGCGCCTCTAGAATCTTGAAGGTAAAGGACCTTTGATGACATCATGGTCACATGACCGTGAGGTCACCAAGGGTCCTTAAGGAGTCTTAACCTTGGAATAGAAACACTGGGGGCCCTGAGAAATTGCTCAGTTGGCCCTTCCTTTCCCGTAACACCTGCACCGTCTCCTCTTCAGTTCTTCTAGACTCACGCAGTTAAAGGACCATTAGTGACATCACGATCACATGACCGTGATGTCACCAAAGATCCTTAAAAAGACTTAACCTTGTGATAGAAATGCTTGGGGCACCTTAGAGAGTGGGGCGGCTTTGCAATTGCCCAGTTCCCATCCTCCTAACATTGACTGTAACTATTGTTTATTTTTGGAGTAGGGCTTATTTTTCAGGAATACTCCAATAATCCCACAAAATAAATATTTTCGGGTTAGATCTTATTTTTGGGGAATCATGGTACTTTCAATATGTAGTAAAAAAGGTAGTACTTAGGTAATATTTCACTCAATGGGGTTTGTTCGATTTAACAATGTGGCTCTCGGACTCAAATAGGTTATGCACCCCTGAATAAAACAATTAATTTATCACACAAAAATAAATAAAACTTACCGTACATAAACAAATACACGAATAAATGAATAGATCAGAAGTGACCTGATGAAAAAATTTAAGACTAATCAAACCCAGCGTCTGAATTGTTGCTATGTGCATAAATATTTGTAGCAATGTATGCAAACGAAAACATTTGCATCAAATTAATGTAACTTTCAAAACTATGATTACAATTGTTATTAGTCTGAGCTTTCAAGAACTTCTTTTACAAAATAAAGTGTTTGTGTTCTTGGCTGATGCACCTTGATTACCAGCTAGGAACCAATCTCACATTAAACATGACTAATGCCACAACAATGGCTGAAATTGGACGGACTGCAAATTCCTGCATTTAATAACTGTCTGGATAATTAGAGCTCCCCTTTCTGAGGGAGGAGCTTAATTTATGCAAATTGTAACATTTGCATAAAAGTATTAAAAAAATGATTTAGCAAGGAGCACAAAAGGACACAGCTCTCTACACAAGCTTGGGAATATAACTGAATGAATGATCATTACAATACTGCTAAGAATATTTTTACCTTAAAATGTGGCAACTTTCTAAAATTGAGATGATACAAGAACTTCAAAATACAGTCTCTACACTCTAAAGGCAGACAGCAGCGAAAAACGTTCAGAACTCATTACGGTAACCTATAAACCCAGGTAATGTTATATGGCTTGCTGCTTTTTAGGTTTTCTTTTCTAACTCAATCTTTTTTTTTTTTTCAGAACATATAAAACAAACTTCAGGAAACTGTCAGTTATTGGTCTACATTTTGCTGAAATTTCAGTACAGTAATTGACTTTTTTTAATATGCTGCGTTTAGTCATACTTTTCTTTTCCAAACACCACATAAGAGTGATGTTTGCAATGAATTATACAAGCCACACTCTCTGAAATATCAGGACTACATATAAGGTCTTTGTCAATGCGGCTTTGTAAGTTTGACACATTTATTTCATTTCAGAAAATATAATGAAAGTGTCTTTCTTTTCCTTGTACAGAACAAGCTTGGCAATATGAATTTACAAAACAGCATCTTCTTGCTCTTGCTGCTTCCAAATTTTATCTACACATCTGGTTATTTTCCTGAAAGGCATCCAAAGCAATCCAACGTAAAAGGACCACCACCTTTCCTACCATTTAATGCAAAAAGTCAAGGTAAGATATATTCGATTCCATTTGGGTTTTAGATTGTACAATGGCGCAGTTAGCTTTCTCTGGTATTGGTTTTACCAATAAAGTTGCCTGATAATTTAGATAATTCTTATAATGAATACTATATGATGTATCAAGAGCTCATAGAGATATACCCTCTAAATATTTATTTTATTACAATTTACGGTAGTTTTGGGGGTTTCAGATTCCAAAGTAAGATATATAAGATATAAGTTTCAAAGATCTACTCAAAATCATGTGTGACTACGTTATAAAATGTCCAGATTATAATTTATTCAACTTTTATTCAGATAAACATTTTAAATTATGGGGATTGTCCACTTTATCCTTATGTAACAAATGTGTTGTGGACAAGATTTTGTGGCACTTACTATTGTATACGTATTACTGGTTCTTCTTTTGCACTTGTCAGTGACATCATTTTTCAGACTGCAAAGCTCTTCTGTCCATAAATTGACTTCTGGTGGAGGAGCATGTGACTAAACCTGTCCGGCAGTTTGATCCAACTGAAAAAAAAACTTCCCATGGGAAAGCAGTCTATCAGTTGAAGGAGGCTGATGGACAGATCTGGCTACAAGTTCCTTAATCAGCAGCCAGTTTGTGAACAAAAGAGCTGTGCAGTCTGACAAGTGCAGGAAAAGATCATGTAATTAGAGATAAGAGAAAAAGTTTGTGTGATTCCAGTCCATAGGCCAGTTAAGTAGTCTTTGACCACTGGATGGGAGGCTTGCAAATCTCTTACATCTCGGCATCTTCTGAGCTGCTTTTGATTAGCTGGACTGGTGGAACGTTATCTGAACATCACGCCACAGTGAAGATGTCATTTCAGCCCAGCTAATTAGTGATGAGCACAAGTGTTTGTTACTCGAGTCTGCCAAGGGTGCTAGAGTATGTACCAAGTATCGCGAGAGCTCGAGTGAGATGTACACGTCCCCGTGGCCACATGTTTTGCGGCTGTTAGACAGCTCCAAAACATGTAAGCATTGCCTGACAAACACGGGCAATCTCCGCATGTTTTGTGGCTGTCTTAACAGCTGCGAAACATGTACCTGCAGGGACGCCAACATCTCACTAGAGCACCTGCAATACTCGAGTAATGAACACTTGCGCTCATCACTACAGTTAATCAAAAGCTGCACCATGGTTTACAGAAGATAAAAGATTCATGAGTGTCCAGTCCAGCGACCAATGACTACTGAGTTAACCGATGTACTGGAGTCCTGAGAATCGATCTGCCCATCTCTACCTTATATTTCTGTTTTAGTAAATATCACAAAATCATGTACCCAAAACATTATAATAAAGATAAAATGGTGAACCCCTTTAATTAAGTGTGACAATTGAGTAAGTTTATGATGACTTGCGAAATAGCTCAATATTTTACCATAAAAAATATATACTTATTTCCCTGGTAGTTTATCTGATGACACCATTTACAGTAGTTACAAATGTCAAAAGATTGACCATCACTTACAAACAAATGTGAACAGGTGCAAGCTAAGAGAGCCACTCTACAGGGGTTGGACAAAATAATGGAAACACCTAAAGTTTTGGCATCATAATCTTCGAACATGTTATAAACATGCAAACCGTGACATATGGTAATGTTTTGTAGTTGATTATTTGTGTTACGTGATATGTGTATGTAAATTAACTGTTTGTTTTGCTGAATTGTAAAAACATTGATGAGAACCTGATACCAATGGCAGACCTCTCGGATTTTCAAAGAGGCCAAATTGTTGGTGCTCGTATGGCAGGCGCTAGTGTGACAGAAAGTGCCCGAATGCTTGGCGTGTCAAGAGGTATTGTCTCCAAAGTAATGACTGCGTTTGAAAGAGAAGGAAAAACGTCCGCAGCAAAGCACAGGTCTGGCCGAAAGTCAAAGTTGACTGATAGAAACAGTCGGACTCTAAAGCGAATTGTGAGAGAGGATTGCAAGACCATGTCTCCGAAAATCACTGCTGAGCTCAATGAACACCTACAGAACCCAGTTTCCACGAAAACTGTTCGTCGGGAGCTGCACAAATCATCTGGATTCCACGGAAGAGCTGCAATTAGAAAACTGCTGCTCTCAATGGCAAATGTTTCCAAGCGTTTAGAGTGGTGGAGAAACCTCCAGAATTGGTCCCTCGAGCAGTGGAAAAATGTGATATTCTCAGACGAATCATCGTTTACCCTATTTCCGACCTCCGGCCGAGTGTACGTTTGGAGACAGCTGAAAGAAGCATTCCATCCAGACTGCCTTCTCCCAACCGTAAAACATGGTGGAGGTTCTGTGATGATTTGGGGTGATATTTCGTGGGGATACGCCAGGCCAATGATATCCCTTCATGGAAGAATTAACAGCCGAGATTATTTAGGCATTTTGGGCAACCAAGTGCATCCAATGGTTCAAGCACTGTTCCCGGAGGGGAACGCCATCTTTCAGGATGATAATGCACCAATTCATACAGCTAGAATCGTTAAAGCATGGCACGAGGAACATTCTAATGAAGTTGAGCATCTCATCTGGCCCCCACAATCCCCAGACCTCAACATTATTGAGCATTTATGGTCGTTTTTAGAGATTTAAGTTAGACGTCGATTTCCGCCGCCATCGTCGCTCAAAGAACTGGAGGGTGTGTTAACTGCAGAATGGGCTAAAATTCCTTTGGAAACAATTCACACCTTGTATGAATCCATACCTTGGAGAATTGAGGCTGTAATCGCCGCAAAAGGTGGACCTACACCATATTAAACTAACTTTTGTTGATGTTTCCATTATTTGGTCCAACCCCTGTATATGTAACTAACAATTTAAAGCAGCACTCAGAACTGCTATAGTATGCAAACAATGAATATAGGAAATTGGAACAGCATTTCTGTTGTAGAAAATAAGTTAAAAAATGAAGGTACTTAGTGCATAAATCCCAGCAGAGAGGCTCGACTTCTTGGCTGTTGAGTACACATTAATTGGCCAATTTATGAGCAAAGTACCTTCATTTAGACTTCTGTTAAATTAAAAGAATTGTCCTATAATTATAAAGCATCACCCAGAGGTTGCACTAAATATTTTACAGCAAAGTAAAAATACATCTCAGCATTTTTTTAAATAATATTAAACTAAGGAGTAAAATAAAATTCTCAATATCTCAAATTTGTAATACTAGGGAATACGTAATTTTAAGAGGTCGCTATTTATTTATGGAAACATGATCCCATGCATTCCCTAACCATGTAATAGGGAAAAACTTCTCAATAGCTGTGGTTTGACCACTGGGATCCACACAGGTCTCATGCACCAGGGCTCCCTCTGTGAATGGTATGGTGGTCGACCATGTGCTCTGTTGCACCATCTGTGACCTTAGACGTACTATCCCGTCGAGGTGACCTGGGCCTATCTGACCCTCGACGGGATAGTACGTCATAGCCGATCGGCCGCGCTCACGGGGGGAGCGCGGCCGATCGCGGCCGGGTGTCAGCTGCATATCGCAGCTGACATCCGGCACTATGTGCCAGGAGCGGTCACGGACCGCCCCCCGGCACATTGACCCCCGGCACACCGCGATCAAACATGATCGCGGTGTACCGGCGGTATAGGGAAGCATCGCGCAGGGAGGGGGCTCCCTGCGTGCTTCCCTGAGACCCCCGGAGCAACGCGAACAAAAAGTGGAATAACACGCGATCAAAAAGACTGATATAAATAACCATGGTACCGCTGAAAACGTCATCTTGTCCCGCAAAAAACGAGCTGCCATACAGCATCATCAGCAAAACAATAAAAAAGTTATAGTCCTGAGAATAAAGCGATACCAAAATAATTATTTTTTCTATAAAATAGTTTTTATCGTATAAAAGCGCCAAAACATAAAAAAATGATATAAATGAGATATCGCTGTAATCGTACTGACCCGACGAATAAAACTGCTTTATCAATTACCAAACGCGGAACGGTATAAACGCCTCCCCCAAAAGAAATTCATGAATAGCTGGTTTTTGATCACTCTGCCTCACAAAAATCGGAATAAAAAGCGATCAAAAAATGTCACGTGTCCGAAAATGTTACCAATAAAAACGTCAACGCGTCCCGCAAAAAACAAGATCTCACATAACTCTGTGGACTCAAATATGGAAAAATTACAGCTCTCAAAATGTGGTAACGCAAAAAATATTTTTTGCAATGAAAAGCGTCTTTCAGTGTGTGACAGCTGCCAATCATAAAAATCCGCTAAATAACCCGCTATAAAAGTAAATCAAACCCCCCTTCATCACCCCCTTAGTTAGGGAAAAATAAAAAAATTAAAAAATGTATTTATTTCCATTTTCCCATTAGGATTAGGGTTAGGGTTAGGGCTAGAGTTAGGACTAGAGTTAGGGCTAGGGTTAGGGTTAGGGCAAGGGTTAGGGCTAGGGTTAGAGTTAGGACTAGAGTTAGGGCTAGGGTTAGGGCAAGGGTTAGGACTAGGGTTAGGGCTAGGGTTGGGGCTAGGGTTACGGCTAGTGTTAGGGCTAGTGATAGGGCTAGGGTTATTGCTAGGGTTAGGGCTAGGGTTAGGGTTGGGGCTAGGGTTGGAGCTACAGTTAGGGTTGGGGCTAAAGATAGGGTTAGGGTTTGGATTACATTTACGGTTGGGAATAGGGTTGGGTGTGTCTGGGTTAGAGGAGTGGTTAGGGTTACCGTTGGGATTAGGGTTAGGGATGTGTTTGGATTAGGGTTTCAGTTATAATTGGGGGGTTTCCACTGTTTAGGCACATCAGGGGCTCTCCAAACGGGACATGGCATCCGATCTG
The DNA here is from genome assembly GCF_051348905.1 of Ranitomeya variabilis. NCBI lineage: Eukaryota > Metazoa > Chordata > Amphibia > Anura > Dendrobatidae > Ranitomeya > Ranitomeya variabilis. The sequence continues at coordinate 715,676,471 of NC_135233.1, read as the reverse complement.
AATTCCAGCCAATTCTGCGTTGAAAAAGGAAAACAGTGCTCCTTCCCTTCAGAGCTCTCCCGTGTGCCCAAACAGGGGTTTACCCCAACATATGGGGTATCAGCGTACTCAGGACAAATTGGACATCATCTTTTGGGGTCCAATTTCCCCTGCTACCCTTGGGAAAATACAAAACTGGGGGCCAAAAAATAAGTTTTGTGGGAAAAAAAAGATTTTTTATTTTCACGGCTCTGCGCTGTAAACTGTAGTGAAACACTTGGGGGTTCAAAGTTCTTACAACACATCTAGATAAGTTCCTTGGGGGGTCTAGTTTCCGATATGGGGTCACTTGTGGGGGGTTTGTACTGTTTGGGTACATCAGGGGCTCTGCAAATGCAACGTGATGCCTGCAGACCAATCCATTTAAGTCTGCATTCCAAATGGCGCTCCTTCCCTTCCGAGCTCTGTCATGCGCCCAAACAGTGGTTCCCCCCCACATATGGGGTATCAGCGTACTCAGGACAAATTGATCAACAACTTTTGGGGTCCAATTTATCCTGATACCCTTGTGAAAATACAAAACTGGGGGCTAAAAAATCATTTGTGTGAAAAAAAAAGGAATTTTTATTTTCACGGCTCTGCGTTATAAACTGTAGTGAAACACTTGGGGGTTCAAAGTTCTCACAACACATCTAGATAAGTTCCTTGGGGGGTCTAGTTTCCAATATGGGGTCACTTGTGGGGGGTTTGTACTGTTTGGGTACATCAGGGGCTCTGCAAATGCAACGTGATGCCTGCAGACCAATCCATTTAAGTCTGCATTCCAAATGGCGCTCCTTCCCTTCCGAGCTCTGTCATGCGCCCAAACAGTGGTTCCCCCCCACATATGGGGTATCAGCGTACTCAGGACAAATTGGACAACAAAGTTTGGGGTCCAATTTATCCTGATACCCTTGTGAAAATACAAAACTGGGGGCTAAAAATCATTTTTGTGAAAAAAAAAAAAAGAATTTTTATTTTCACGGCTCTGCGTTATAAACTGTAGTGAAACACTTGGGGGTTCAAAGCTATCAAAACACATCTAGATAAGTTCCTTAGGGGGTCTACTTTCCAAAATGGTGTCACTTGTGGGGGTTTTTAATGTTTAGGCACATCAGGGGCTCTCCAAACGCAACATGGCATCCCATCTTAATTCCAGTCAATTTTGCATTGAAAAGTAAAATAGCGCTCCTTCCCTTCCGAGCTCTGCTATGCGCCCAAACAGTGGTTTACCCCCACATATGGGGTATCGTCGTACTCAGGACAAATTGCACAACAACTTTTGTGGTCTAATTTCTTCTCTTACCCTTGGGGAAATAAAAAAATGGGGGCGAAAAGATCATTTTTGTGAAAAAATATGATTTTTATTTTTACGGCTCTGCATTATAAACTTCTGTGAAGCACTTGTTGGGTCAAAGTGCTCAACACACATCTAGATAAGTTCCTTAAGGGGTCTACTTTCCAAAATGGTGTCACTTGTGGGGGGTTTCAATGTTTAGGCACATCAGGGGCTCTCCAAACGCAACATGGCGTCCCATCTCAATTCCAGTCAATTTTGCATTGAAAAGTCAAATGGCGCTCCTTCCCTTCCGAGCTCTGCCCTGCGCCCAAACAATGGTTTACACCCACATATGGGGTATCAGCGTACTCAGGACAAATTGCACAACAATTTTTGGGGTCCAATTTCTTCTCTTACCCTTGGGAAAATAAAAAATTGGGGGCGAAAAGATCATTTTTGTGAAAAAATATGATTTTTTATTTTTACGGCTCTGCATTATAAACTTCTGTGAAGCACTTGTTGGGTCAAAGTGCTCACCACACATCTAGATAAGTTCCTTAGGGGGTCTACTTTCCAAAATGGTGTCACTTGTGGGGGGTTTTAATGTTTAGGCACATCAGGGGCTCTCCAAACGCAACATGGCATCCCATCTTAATTCCAGTCAATTTTTCATTGAAAAGTAAAATAGCGCTCCTTCCCTTCCGAGCTCTGCTATGCGCCCAAACAGTGGTTTACCCCCACATATGGGGTATCGTCGTACTCAGGACAAATTGCACAACAACTTTTGTGGTCTAATTTCTTCTCTTACCCTTGGGGAAATAAAAAAATGGGGGCGAAAAGATCATTTTTGTGAAAAAATATGATTTTTATTTTTACGGCTCTGCATTATAAACTTCTGTGAAGCACTTGTTGGGTCAAAGTGCTCAACACACATCTAGATAAGATCCTTAGGGGGTCTACTTTCCAAAATGGTGTCACTTGTGGGGGGTTTCAATGTTTAGGCACATCAGGGGCTCTCCAAATGCAACATGGCGTCCCATCTCAATTCCAGTCAATTTTGCATTGAAAAGTCAAATGGCGCTCCTTTCCTTCCGAGCTCTGCCCTGCGCCCAAACAATGGTTTACACCCACATATGGGGTATCAGCGTACTCAGGACGAATTGTACAACAAATTTTGGGGTCTATTTTCTCCTGTTACCCTTGGTAAAATAAAACAAATTGGAGCTGAAACAAATTTTGTGTGAAAAAAAGTTAAATGTTTATTTTTATTTAAACATTCCAAAAATTCCTGTGAAACACCTGAAGGGTTAATAAACTTCTTGAAAGTGGTTTTGAGTACCTTGAGGGGTGCAGTTTTTAGAATGGTGTCACACTTGGGTATTTTCTATCATATAGACCCCTCAAAATGACTTCAAATGAGATGTGGTCCCTAAAAAAAAATGGTGTTGTAAAAATGAGAAATTGCTGGTCAACTTTTAACCCTTATAACTCCGTCACCCAAAAAAATTTTGGTTCCAAAATTGTGCTGATGTAAAGTAGACATGTGGGAAATGTTACTTATTAAGTATTTTGCGTGACATATGTCTGTGATTTAAGGGCATAAAAATTCAAAGTTGGAAAATTGCGAAATTTTCAAAATTTTCGCCAAATATTCGTTTTTTTCACAAATAAACGCAAGTTATATCGAAGAAATTTTACCACTATCATGAAGTACAATATGTCACGAGAAAACAATGTCAGAATCGCCAAGATCCGTTGAAGCGTTCCAGAGTTATAACCTCATAAAGGGACAGTGGTCAGAATTGTAAAAATTGGCCCGGTCATTAACGTGCAAACCACCCTTGGGGGTGAAGGGGTTAATGAGCTTGGCTGATCTTTGGCAATCCTGTAAGAATGAATGATGCAGCAGTGCATTTATATCGACCATCGCTCCAAACGTATGGGGCTCTTCAGAATCCCAGTTCTAGAGATTTATGGGTATTCCAGCAGTTGGACCCTCAGAGATTAAAAAAAGTTGTCCTCTATCCTTTGGATAGGGGATAACCACCAAACATGAATGGAACTCCAAAAAGATATTACATGACACACTAAATATACTGTAGTACTAAGAAAGAAACAGGCAGAGCATCCAGAAAAACTGGAAGCTTTTTTAAAAAAACAAACAAAAAAAAAATTAGTATTATTTTATATACAGTTATAACATGCTACCCTGACAGGGTTTCTCACTGCAAAATGTGGTAGCTTATAACTGGGATATTCCAAGAAGCCCTGGTCAGTGGGGTCCAAAAGCCAGACTTCTCCAGCGCATCTCCCTCCGACTTTAAAATTAGGCTGGTACAAATAAAAGAATCCATTAAACTTGGGCAGCAAATATAGGAGACACATCTGTTTTAAATACTTTTCCAAGGAGAAAAAAAGCAAGAGCAGACACTGGCACTACACAAATGCAAGCACTCACCAATTTGACAGGTCAATCAGCAGCTTACACATCTTCTGTGGTGCTCAACCTTATAAAAACCATCCATAACAAGTAGTCCAAAAGACAAAAAGGGGCACTCAGCACTGATGTGTAATAATGTGTTTTTTTTCTATATTGGGACATTTGCAGTATATATACGTCATGGAAGGGAAGGACTTCCCAACCAATGAAGTATATATATGTCAGGAGTAGTGATGAGCTACTTGGGGCTACTTGGGGAATCTTGAGCATGCTTGGATAATATTTTCGAGACCCTGCAGCTGCATCACGCTGGTCCGGTGAAATGGGCATTGTGAAATCACTGTTTCTCCCCCCGCTCCTCGGCGTGTCTGATGTAAATAGATCTGTGAATACCACAGATCGCGCTTTTTTTTCAGTTGCGCAGTGCGTTCGGCTCTTGACTTCCGGGGCACACAGGTTACAGTGACGAGCCGCGCATGCGCAGTGATGTAATGTGTGCTATGCCCACAGTTGGGCAAAGCAATGCGCAGGTGCGAGATTAGACTTTACCTCTTAGGGAAAAGCAAGAGGTGGGGGAGAAACAGTGATTTCACAACGCCCATTTGACCGGACCAGCGTGATTGACAGGCGAAAACGGCGACTTTAGCAAGGTATTTCAGCAGCATAGGTGGGGAATCAGGGGACAAAAAATACACTATTGTAAAGCACAGCTCAGGCCCTATTTAACGGTTTTGTTATCTCATATTGAAAAAACAAGGTGACAGGTTCCCTTTAATAAGTTTGTGTGAGAGCAGAATAACAGTCATAATGCATTGCAATACTGCAATAACAGCAATCAGACTTCTGAAAGTAAAAGTCCCAATGGACCAACTAAAAAATTTTTAAAAATCTAAAATAAAAGTCACAAAATAATAAAAAAAACATTTATTGTACCCATAAAATATATATATATATTATATATATATTATATATATATATAGGCCACTTTATTAGGTACACCATGCTAGTAACGGGTTGGACCCCCTTTTGCCTTCAGAACTGCCTCAATTCTTCGTGGCATAGATTCAACAAGGTGCTGGAAGCATTCCTCAGAGATTTTGGTCCATATTGACATGATGGCATCACACAGTTGCCGCAGATTTGTCGGCTGCACATCCCAAAGATGCTCCATACAAGGCAGGATGGATCCATGCTTTCATGTTGTTTACGCCAAATTCTGACCCTACCATCCGAATGTCGCAGCAGAAATCGAGACTCATCAGACCAAGCAACGTTTTTCCAATCTTCTACTGTCCAATTTCGATGAGCTTGTACAAATTGTAGCCTCAGTTTCCTGTTCTTAGCTGAAAGGAGTGGTACCCGGTGTGGTCTTCTGCTGCTGTAGCCCATCTGCCTCAAAGTTCGACGCACTGTGCGTTCAGAGATGCTCTTAGGCCTACCTTGGTTGTAACGGGTGGCGATTTGAGTCACTGTTGCCTTTCTATCAGCTCGAACCAGTCTGCCCATTCTCCTCTGACCTCTGGCATCAACAAGGCATTTCCGCCCACAGAACTGCCGCTCACTGGATTTTTTTTCTTTTTCGGACCATTCTCTGTAAACCCTAGAGATGGTTGTGCGTGAAAATCCCAGTAGATCAGCAGTTTCTGAAATACTCAGACCAGCCCTTCTGGCACCAACAACCATGCCACGTTCAAAGGCACTCAAATCACCTTTCTTCCCCATACTGATGCTCGGTTTGAACTGCAGGAGATTGTCTTGACCATGTCTACATGCCTAAATGCACTGAGTTGCCGCCATGTGATTGGCTGATTAGAAATTAAGTGTTAACAAGAAGTTGGACAGGTGTACCTAATAAAGTGGCCAGTGAGTGTATATACACATATACACATATATTGTACCCATAAAAACTAAAAAAGTACGTTTGGTATCGTCAAGTCCGGAATGACCCGACCTATAAAAATAGCAAATGTAAATAATAATGGTAATAATGGTATAGCTGAAAACATCACTTGTCTCGCAAAAACAAGTCACCATAGAGCGCCATCAGTGGAAAAATAAAAAAGACATAGGTCTCAGAATGAAGCAGTGCAAAAATAATTATTTTTTCTGTAAAATAGTTTCTATTGTATTAAAACGCCAAAACATAAAGGATATAAATGTGGTATCACTGTAAACCTACTGACCCAAAGAATAAAGCTGCATGATAAGTTTTACCACACGTGGAATGGCATAACCCACCTCAAAAAAAAGAAATTCCTGAATTGTTGATATTTGTTCATTCTGCAGCCGAAAAATCGGAAATGAAAGAGATTAAAAAACGCAAAACAAATGTGATCCAAAATGTTATGTAAAATGTTCCCAACAAAATCTTCAACTCAATCCACAAAGAAAGCAAGTCCCTACTCAGGTCTGTGCCCTGTTAATGGAAATATAGGGGGCTTCCACGTTACTAGTAGCAAAAAGGCTCTGAAAAAATGTTATGGCTCCTCACCCCCCAAAAGAAGTTCAGCAAATTCTGCACTACAAAATCCCCCTCTCGTTTCTGAGCCCTGCAGGGTGTCTAAACCACATTTAGAGTCTACATGTTTGGCATTTCTGTAGCAATGAGAGTGTGCCTAATTTAAGTGTGCATGTCTCCAAAAGCACGAGCTGGGCAATGCAGCCTTTGTGCTACCAGGAAAGTTAGGCGCTTAAAGGCTCTCCCAACGTTGCATAGCATTCACTCTCAATTCCAGCCTTTTTTGCGTTTAAAAAGTCAAATGGTGCTACTTCCTTTCCAAGCCCTGACGTGCGCCCAAACAGTAGTTTTACCCTACGGGGTATTGACGTACTCAGGAGAAATTGCTTAACAAGGTTCGGGGTCCTTTTTTTTCTGTTACCCTTGTGAAAATAAAAAAAGGATATAAAAATAGAAAGCTTGAAAATTGCTAAATTTCTGATATTTTCTCAAATAAACGCAAGTTATATCTAACAAATTTTACCACTATCACAAAGTACAATATGTCACAAAAATCTCAGAATCAATGAGATCCGTTGAAGCGTTCCAGAGTCATTGACACATAAAGCGACACTGGTCAGAATTGTCAAATTTGGCCTGGTCATGAAGGTGAAAACAGACTTGGAGGTAAATGGGTTAAAGGAAAGGCAGAGGCACTGCTGATTTGGAAAAGGGGGTGCACCCCTCTAAGGACTTTAGTCAACAGTCACCAATTGTCAACAAATACGTTAAGTGAGGCAACACATTCAGTGCAATGAAACTATTATTTACCCACGCGTCATTACAGCACTCAATGCTTGAGAAGAGCTCACTGGAGCTGAAACTTTGCATAGGTTAATAAAAGGTTCATTTCGCTGCATGTGCTTGCTTCACTTTCTATATTTGTTTATTTCTGAACACATTCTTACTTTGCAGCACTTTTCCCATACCACATTTTTGCACAGTACTGTACATGCACACATATTTATTCTTACAACATACAGGCAGTGGGTAAAATAACTATGGAACACATCACCAATTTCATAAGTAAATATATTTCAAAAGTTGCTATTGACATGAAATTCTCACCAGATGTCGGTAACAGCCCATTCAATCTACACAGCAAAGAAATCAAACCATAGAGGTTCATATATTAAGTTGTATAATAATAAAAAATGACACAAGGGAAAAGTATCAACCACATGAAGAAAGAGAGTTGCAAAAAGCCACGGAAAGTCATGACACCAGCTGAAATCTATAATTAATTCTGACACTTACAGAAAAATAATATCAGATGATTTAATTGATGGCCTATAAAAAGGTGTCTCATTGCCAAGATGCCATACAAGAAACATCTCAAGATGGGTAAAACCAGTGAGCTGTCTCAAGAACTTCACAACCTTATTGTTGCAAAACATATTGATGGCATTATTATAGAAGAATTTGTTAAGTACTTAAAGCTTAAGTGAGTACTGTTGTGGCCTAATCCGGAAGTGAAAAGAACACAATTTCACCATAAACAGGCCAAGACCAGGTGCTCCCCGAAAGATTTCAGACAGAGGAGTTAAAAGAATTATCAAAAGCGTTGTCTAAGAGCCAAGGACCACTGGCGAGAGCTACAGAAAGACCTGGCATCAGCAGGTACAATTGTTTCAAAGAAGACTCTAAGTAATGAATTCAACCTCCATGGCTTGTATGCATGCTCACCAAGCAAGACTCCATTGCTGAAAAAACCATGTTCAAGCGCATTTAAAGTTTGCGCACCAACACATTGACAAGCCTGTCAAACACTGGAGGAATATATTCTGGTTAGATGAGACCAAAATTGAACTCTTTGGAGGCCATAATACATACCATGTTTGAAGGCCAAAAGGCACTGCACATCAACCCAAAAACACAATAACAACAGTGAAGTTTGTAGGTGGGAACATAATGGTGTGGGGTTGTTTTTCAGCTTACGGCACCGGAAAATGTCAAATGATTGACGGAAGGATAAATGGACAAATGTACCAATACATTCTTGATAAAAATCTGCTGGAATCTACCAGGATGATGAAGATGAAACTAGGATGGACATTTCAGCAAGACAATAATCCCAAACTCACAGCCAATGAATCTCTAAATTGGTTTCCACAGAAAGAAAATAAAGCTGCTAGAATGGCCCAGCCAATCACCTGACCTGAATCCAAAAGAAAATTTATGGAAGGAACTAAAGCTCAAAGTTTATGGAAGGAGCTCAGGGAACCTTCAGGATTTGAATAGTGTTTATTTTAGAAGAATGGGCCAAAATCAAACCTGAGCAATGCATGTGACTAGTTTCTCCATACAGGAGACGTCTTGAAGCTGTCATCATCAACAAAGAATTTTGTACGAAGCATTAAATACATTTCAGTAAGCGTGTTGAATACTTTTTTCATGTGTCATTTCTCATTATTACACATAACCTTTGGACCTCCATGGCTTGATTTCTTTGCTTGAGTGGATTGGATGCGTGGTTACCGACATCTGGTGAAAATTTCATGTGACTAGCACTTTTTTGAAATACCGTATATTACTTAGAAAATTGGTGATGTGTTCATTACTTATTTCATCCGAGGCTGATGCACTCCCATGCAATCCCCATATACACAGACATACAGTGCCTGCGAAAGTATTTGGCTCCCTGGAACTTTTCAACCTTTTCCCACATATCATGCTTCAAACATAAAGATACCAAATGTAAATTTTTAGTGAAGAATCAACAACAAGCGGAACACAATTGTGAAGTTGAACGACATTTATTGGTTATTTTAAATTTTTGTGGAAAATAAAAAACTGAAAAGTGGAGCAGGCAATATTATTCGGCCCCTTTAACTTAATACTTTGTTGCGTCACCTTTTGCTGCGATTACAGCTGGAAGTCGCTTTGGGTATGCCTCTATCAGTTTTGTACATCTAGAGACTGAAATTCTTGCCCATTCTTCCTTGGCAAACAGCTCAAGCTCAGTGAGGTTTGATGGAGATCGCTTGTGAACAGCAGTTTTCATCTCTTTCCACAGATTCTCGATTAGATTGAGGTCTCGACTTTGACTTGGCCATTCTAATACCTGGATACGTTTATTTGTGAACCATTCCATTGTAGATTTTGCTTTATGTTTGGGATCATTGTCTTGTTGGAAGACAAATCTCCTTCCCAGTCTCAGGTCTTTTGCAGACTCCAACAGGTTTTCTTCAAGAATGGTCCTGTATTTGGCTCCATCCATCTTCCCATCAATTTTAACCATCGTCCGTGTCCCTGCTGAAAAGCAGGCCCAAACCATGATGCTGCCACCACCATGTTTGACAGTGGGGATGGTGTGTTCAGGGTGATGAGCTGTGTTGCCTTTACGCCAAACATATCGTTTGGCATTGTTGCCAAAAAGTTCAATTTTGGTTTCATCTGACCAGAGCACCTACTACCACATGTTCACATGTTTGGTGTGTCTCCCAGGTGGCTTGTTGCAAACTTTGAACAACACGTTTTATAGATATATTGGAGAAATGGCTTTATTCTTGCCACTCTTTCATAAAGGCCAGATTTGTGCAGTGTACGACTGATTGTTGTCCTATTGACAGACTGTCCCACTTCAGCTGTAGATCTCTGCAGTTCCTCCAGAGTGACCATCTTGGCTGCATCTCTGATCAGTCTTCTCCTTGTTTGAGATGAAAGTTTAGAGGGACAGCCGGGTCTTGTTAGATTTGCAGTGGTATGATACTCCTTCCATTCCAATATGATCGCTTGCACAGTGCTCCTTGGGATGTTTAAAGCTGGTTTGGATACAAAATGATTTCCAAAACTTTAAACTTCTCCACAACAGTATCATGGACCTGCCTGTTGTGTTCCTTGGTCTTCAAGATTCTCTCTGTACTTCAAACAGAACCCTGAGACTATCACAGAGCAGGTACATTTATACGGAGATTTGATTACACAAAGGTGGATTATATTTATCATCATTAGGCATTTAGGACAACATTGGATCATTCAGAGATCCCCAATGAACTTCTGGAGTGAGTTTGCTGCACTGAAAGTAAAGGGGCCGAATAATATTGCACGCCCCACTTTTCAGTTTTTGATTTTCCACAAAAATTTAAAATAACCAATACATTTTGTTCAACTTCACAATTGTGTTCCACTTGTTGATTCTTCACCAAAAATTTACATTAGTAATTTATTAGTGATAAGCGAATATACTCGTTACTCGAGATTTCCCGAGCACGCTCGGGTGACCTCCGAGTGTTTTTTAGTGCTCGGAGATTTAGTTTTCATCGCCGCAGCTGAATGATTTACATCTGTTAGCCAGCTTAAGTACATGTGGGGGTTGCCTGGTTGCTAGGGAATCCCCACATGTAATCAAGCTGGCTAAGAGTTGTAAATCATTCAGCTGAGGTGAGGAAAACTAAATCTCCGAGCACTAAAAAATACTCAGAGGATACCCGAGCGTGCTCGGGAAATCTCGAGTAACGAGTACATTTGCTCATCACTAATCTTTATGTTTGAAGCATGATATGTGGCACCCTGACGCGTGTTTCGCGTGTAGCTTTGTCCAGGGGAAGCGTCAGATTCAAATTGTGTTTTCTTAGGGACAAATTCATTTTTTAGGTGACTTTGATGGAAACCCAACCAATATTATACAATATTAAAAACTGCATCCATCAAAGTAGTCAAAATTAATGTTAGGAAGCTTGTTAATCCTGCAGGTACTTCACAAGAATTAATATAAAGTGGAATTTAAAAAAAATTCACTAAAATATTGTTTTAGCCATACATTTTTCATTTGCACATGAAGTAATAAGAAAAAATGGACCCAGCAGTTTGTGAAACATTTACTCTCAAACATGGCAATACTCCATTTGTCGTCAAAAAGTATTGCTTGATCACACAGCAGGGCTCTGATGGTGCTATTTGATTTTTCGAAGCACAAATTTCGCTGGAAAAGTCCCTCAGTTACTTACATAGCACCATCTTATTACACAGCGCTTCACAGATATCGTCATCGCTGTTCCCATTGGGGCTCATGATGTAAATTCCCTATCAGTATGTCTTTGTAGTGTGAAAGGAAACTGGAATACCCAGAGGAAACCCACGCAAACACAGGGAGAACAGAAACTCCTTGCAGATGATGTCCTTGATGGGAATACAACCCAGGACCCCAGCGCCACAAACCAACAGTGCTAGCCATTGAGCTGTCTGTAAAGTGCCAAAATGTTTATTATGTTAAAGCAGACTAAGATGGGCTAGAGACAGATAATCTAGTGACAGGCAGCCATAAACAGTGACTAACAAACCTCCATCTATAAGTGTATAAATATTGCAGGGCATTAAAATAGCAGTAGACAAAAAAAAATGTTGAATTCCCATAAAGGGATTAAATAGAAAAGTGAAAAAAGTTATGACAAAAAACTGTAAAAGGTATATTATCCCCTTCACGACATGCGCCGTACATGTACGACGCATGTCGTGTCCTTTGATTTGGGCTCAGGCGTTGACCCCACATTTTTCCCGGCACATGTCAGCTGTTTTAAACAGCTGATATGTGCCCCTAACAACCGTGGGTGGAATCGCAATCCACCCACGGCTGTTAACCAGTTAAATGCCACTGTCAATCTCTGACAGCAGCATTTAATGTGATCGCGCTGGAAGCGCATCACTAATTCATATGACCCTGGTCGCTGATGGGTTGGCATGACAACCCAGGGTCTGCAGGAGCCCCCTGTGGTTGTCATTGCCGGATTGCTATGAGCGCCTGCGAGTAGCAGAGGCAATCGAATGATTGCATCTTCTAGTCTCCCATGGAGACTAATGAAGCAAGTGAAAAATATTAAAAATAAAGTTTTTGAAAATATTAAAAAAATTAAAAAGTTCAAATCACCCCCTATTCAAAATATACAAAAAACAATTAAAAATACACATATTTGGTATCGCCGCGTTCAGAATCGCCCGATCTATCAATATATAAAAATAATTAATCCAATCAGTAAATGACATAGTGCAAAAAAAAGGTCAAAACGCAAAAATTACCATATTTTTCGGACTATAAGGCGCACCAGACCATAAGACGCACTTAGGTTTTAGAGGAGGAAATTAGGCAAAAAATTTAATTAAAAAAATCCTGGTATATATGGTCCCCTCAACCCTATGCTGATACACATAGCCCCCTAATCTCTACCTTGGTATGTATGGCCCCCTTATCCCTATCCTAGTATGCATGGTCCTATCCCTATCTTGGTATGCAGGGCCTCCATCTCATCCTAGTATGCATGGCCCCATCCCTATCCTGGTATGCAGGGCCCCCATCTCATCCTAGTATGCATGGCCCCCATCTCATCCTACTATGCACAGCCCAATCCCTATCCTGGTATGCAGTTTTCCCATCTTGTCCTAGTATGCATCGCCCCATCCCCATCCTGGTATGCAAGGCCCCCATCTTGTCCAGTATGCATGGCCCTTAACCTTATCCTGGAAATCAGGGCCCCCATCTCATCCTAGTATGCATGGCCCCATCCCTATTTTGGTATGATTGGCCTCCATCCCGGTCCTGGTATGCATGGCCCCCAACCTTATGATTGCCCCCCCTCCTGGTATGCATGGCCCCATCAGAAAACATTAAAAAAACTAACCATTATACTTACCTTCTCGGTGCTCCCTTGCAGCATCTTGCTCCGATGCCAGCAGTTGCTTTACGCTGCCGGAATACTCTCAGCTCTGCATGCAGGAACTGTGTGCACAGAGAGCATTCACTTCCCTTCAGCAGCGCTCACAGTGTCAGCCGGAGCCTTCCTGCAGCTGCTGGGTGGTCAAATGTGCAGCTACTTAAGAGAAATTAATATTCACCTCTAACAGCACACATGACCGCTGGCAGCTGCAGGAAGGCTCCAGAACTGTGCGCGCTACTGAAGAGCAATGAATACTCACTGCTCTCTGCGCATACAGTCCCGGCGTGCAAAGCAGTGAGTATTCCGGAAGCTGCCCTTCAGCTTGCAAGCAGTGCATGACATCTCTGCCATGCGCTGCTTACAAGCAAAAAGCAGCCGCTGGCATTGGAAAAAGATGCTGCAAGGGAGCGACGGGAAGGTAAGAGTAATTTTTTTGTGTTTTCTGATGGGGCCATGCATACCAGAACCAGGGTTGGGGGCCAATCATACCAAGATGCTATTAAAGAGAAATGAATATTCATTCCCCTCCACACTCATGGGCATGGAATGCAGTGAATATTCATTTCTCTTTAGCAGCGGACACAGAAGTTAGCAACAGCAGCTAGCTCCTGTCTCTGTGACTCGCTGCTCCAACGATACCGCTCCCCCACCTCCCCACCACAGCCAAAGCCGTTACATCCAGACTGTAAAGCGCACCCCCTATTTTCCTCCACATTTTTGGAGGAAAAAAGTATGTCTTAGGCTATGTGCACACGTTGCGGATTTGCCTGTGGAATTTTCTGGCAGATTCTTCCTCTCTTGGCAGAAAATGCAGTTAAAAATCTGCGCGTTTTTGATGTGTTTTTTTATGCGGATTTTCATGCGGATTTTTATGCGCTTTTGTAAGATAAATAGAGATATAATAATAATAATAATCTTTATTTTTTATATAGAGCTAACATATTCCGCAGCGCTTTACAGTTTTGCACATTATCATCGCTAGAGATATATTATCTAACAAAAAAAAAAGAATTGTGATGTCATTTCCTTGTCCAACCTCTTCTTTTACATACTCCACTGAAGAATAATATTTACAACACAGATAGATATATCTATAGATAGATGGATGGATAATAGATAGATAAATATATAGATAGGTAGATAATACCAAGCCCGATGTTTAGTAATGAACATAATAAAAGGTACATAAAGAGTTAAATAAAGACACACACACACAAAATCTGCGTTAGGCCGGGGTGACACTTGCGAGAAACTCACACGAGTCTCGCACCCCAATACCCGTCACTGCCGCCGTCACTCGGACTGGAGCGTTCAGCTGCATAGAAATACATGCAGCCGCACACTCCTGTCCGAGTGCCAGCGGCACGTAATATCTGTTTAATTTAAAAAAAATAGCGTGGGCTCCAGCGCAATTTTTCAAACCAGAGAGGGAAAGCCAGTGACTGAGGGCACATATTTATAGCTTGGGAAGGGGGTAATTCCCATGGATCTTCCCAGGCTATTAATATCAGCTTGCAGCTGTATATTTAGGCTTTACTGGCTATTAAAATAGGGGAGACCCCCAAAAAATGACGTGGGATCCCCCTATAATTAATAACCAGAAAAGGCTTGCAGACAGCTGCAGGCTGATATTAATAGCCTTGGAAGGGACCCAAGATGGTGTACTACCACCTTATGGGTGTTAGGTCCGAGCATTCCTACATGAACAGTTTCCTGGAAAGTGGATTGGTCATCATGGGACAGTTAAATGGCCACCAAGATCTCCCGATCTGATAACCTTAGACTTTTATTTTTGGGGTCATCTGAAGGCAATGGTCTATGCTGTGAAGATATGAGATGTGCAGCATTTGAAACAACGGATACTGGAAGCCTGTGTTAGCATTTTTTTCTGTGGTGTTACGATTAGTGTTTCAAGAGTGGGAAAAGAGGGTTGCATTGACAATCCAACACAATGGGCAGCACTTTGAACACATTTTATAAGTGGTCATAAACTTGAAAATAACTCACGAAAGAATAAAGCTACGTTAAAACCATGCACACCATTGTTTTTCTTGTGAAATTCTCAATAAGTTTGATGTGTCACATGACCCTCTTCCCATTGAAAAAAAATAAAGTTGGATCCAAAAGGCCGACTTCAAAATGTGTGCACATAGCCTTACACACTAAATGGCAGCTATCTCTGTGCACAGCAATACAGGAAAAGCTGTCAGTCACTGATAGAACGAGAAAAAAAAGCAGAGATTAAAAAGAGTAAAATACATGTTATACTTAATCTTATAAACCTATACTTCAATATGCCCAGCTTTTTTGTGCTATAACATGCTGCCTGCAGGTAAGACACCATATTCAACTTTACAGGTTACATTTATAGGGGTTCTCCCATGAACAAAGTACATTTTAATCAATTGATCTTGGAATAAACCAAAGTTCCATATTTGGGTGTGTTAACCCCTTCATGACATGCGCAGTACATGTCGGTGCGGGCTTCGGCACTAAGCCCACATCTTTCCTGGCACGTCAGCTGTTTTGAACAGTGACATTTGCCCCTAACAGCCGCAGGTTGAATTGTGATCCACCTTCGTCTGTTAACCCGTTAAATGCCGCTTTCAATCTCTGAATCTGACAGCAGCATTTAATTTGATTGCGCCGAAAGCATGTCACTAATCCCGCCCATCAGTGACCCCGTCACATGATCGCGGGTCACCAATGGGTCAGCATGACAACCAGAGGTCTCCAGCAGACCTCTATAGTTGTCATAGCCAGATTGCTATGAGCGCCACCCTGTGGTCGGCGCTGATAGCAAGTGAGCATTTCCGCTACACGCAGGCGATCTGCTCATCACTTGCGTGTAGTGAAGCAAGTGAAAAGCAAAAAAAAAAGTTTTTAAAAATATTAAAAAACATATATAAAAGTTCAAATCACCCCATTCAAATTAAAACAATTTAAAAAAAATACACATATTTGATATCGCCGATCTATCAAGCTATAAAAAGAACTAATCCAATCAGTAAACAAAGTAGCAAGTAAAAAAGTCAAAACACCAGAATTAAGTTTTTTTGGTCTCGGCAACATTGCATTAAAATGCAATAACGGGCAATCAAAAGATCGTATCCACACCAAAATGGTATCAATAAAAACGTTAACTTGGTAATAACATTAATTTGGACGCATAAAAAAAGCCCTCACCCAACCCCAGATCATGAAAAATGAAGACGCTACGGGTCTCAGAAAATGACGCAATTTTTTAAAAACAAATTTAGTATTTTTTTCACCATTTAAATAAAAAACAAACCTAGACATGTTTGGTATCTACAAACACATAATGACCTGGAGAATCATAATGGCAGGTCAGTTTTAGCATTTGGTGAACATGGCAAGAAAAAAAAAAAAAAAAATAGTTGTGGAATTGCACTTGTCTTTTGCAGTTTCACTGCACTAGGAATTTTTTTCCCGTTTTCGAGTAAAAGACATGGTAAAACTAATGGTGTTGTTCACAAGTACAACTCGTCCCACAAACCCTCACATGGCCGTTTTGACGGAAAAATAAAAAAGGCTTTGGCTCTGGGTAGAAAAAGAGCGAAAAACAAAAATGCAAAAACGAAAGGGCTACGGCGTGAAAGGGTTAAAAATGTTCTGCGGTGAGATAATCTTATAAATGTGCCCCTGAGGTGTACTATGTGATGTCTGCTGATAGACAGGCAGTGAGTGTTTGACCTCATAGAAAGCAGCAGTTTAGATCCACTGCTGTCCTATCTGTATACATTCTTATCTTTCCTCCCCTGCTGAGGAGATGTGGTATGATCAAACCACCTTCCTGTAAAGTAAAACACAGCCATTAGGCTATGTGCACACGTTCAAGTTTTTTCGCGTTTTTTTCGAGATAAAAACGCATAAAAATGCATACATATGCATCCTATCATTTAGAATGCATTCTGCAATTTTTGTGCACATGATGCGTTTTTCCGCGAAAAAAATGCATCGTGGTAAAAAAAAGCAGCCTGTTCATTAATTTTGCGGATTTTTTGCGTTTACGCAATGTTTTGAGGAGCCCATGATGCCACTCTTCAGAGGAGATTCAAACAGGAGAACAACTTGCAAGTGGTCACTTTAAGTAGCTTTTCTCATGATTGCATACACCTGGCTATGAAGTTCAAAGCTCAATGAGGTTACAAAACCAAAAAAAGTGCTTTAGTAAGTCAGTAAAAAGTAGGTAGGAGTATTTAAAACAATAAAATAAGGGTGCCCATACTTATGCACCTGTCAAATTTTGTTTGAATGCAGATTGCACATTTTCTGTTAGTACAATAAACCTCATTTCAAGGCAGAAACATTACTGTATCCAACAGTTATTAGATATTAGATATATGAAACTGAAATAGCTGTTGCAAAAAAAAACATTTTTATAAAACATTAAGCTTAAGATTAATAGGGGTGCCCAAACTTTTTAATATAACTACATATATATATATATATATATATATATATATATATATATATATATATATATATATATATATATATATATATGTACACACACACACACACAGTTTTTTTTCGCTTTGCAAGACGCTCCGGATTATAAGACGCACCCCAAATTTTCAGGGAAAAAAAAAGAAAAAAACTTTTTTTTTTTAATAAATTGGTAGTGCTTCTTATAATCCATGCATCTTATTGCTTACCAGGGGTGGTGGCTTCGGTGAAGGGGGGTCCCAGGGTCGCTGCTGGAGGAGACAGGAGTGGACCGTTGCTGCAGGCTGGGATGAGGGGGTGGGCAGGTGTCCTGTGCTGTGGGGGGACTCCTGTGCTGCAGGGGGGCTCCTTTGCTGCTGGGGGGCTCTTGTGCTGCAGGGGGGCTCCTGTGCTGCAGGGGGTGTCTCCAGTGATGCGTGCGTCTTTGGTGCTGCGGGGGGCTCTGCCGACATTTTGAGAACTTTCACCCGGCAGTTCTTCCATGCCTTCCTGTGCGACGGACTTCGGAAAAATGGAGGCGGCGCATGTGCAGATGGAGATCTCGGGACCAAGATCATGAGAGTTGACATCTCGGAGCTGAAATCTCATCTCCCAAGATCTTGGTGCAGAGAACTCTATCTGCGCATGCGCTGCCTCCCGGCGGCCATTTTCCCGAAGTCCGTCGCACAGGAAAGCATGGACAAACTGCCGGGGGCTCTGGTCTTTTTCAAAATGTCGTCAGTGCCCCCCGCAGCACCGGAGATGCAAGCATCACCCTGGGCAGTGGTGGATACTCTGGGCAGCAGCGGCGGACACCCCCTCATCCCAGCCTGCAACGGTACCGGTAAGCGGTATATCCACTTTGCAAGACGCACCCCGATTTCCCACCTAAATTTGGGGGAATTAAAGTGCGTCTTACAAAGCGAAAAATATGGTGTGTGTGTGTGTATATATATATATATATATATATATATATATATATATATATATATATATATATATATATATATATATATTATTCCAATCAATACATTTACTTATGTAAAAGAAAAACAATAAAAGCACACATATTTGGCATTGCCGCGCCCATAACAACCCACTACAAAACTATCCCACTAGTTAACCCCTTCAGTGAACACCGTGAAAAATAAATAAAAAACAAGGCAAAAAACAATGCTTTATCATCATACCGCCAAACAAAAAGTGCAATAAAACGCGATCAAAAAGATGGATGTAAATAATAATGCTACTGCTAAAAATGTCATCTTGTCCAGCAAAAAACAAGGCGCAATAGAGCTTCACCAGCAGGAAAAAAAAGGTATAACTCTCAGAATAAAGAAATGGAAAAATAATTACATTTTCTATAAAAAAGTTTTTATTGTGTAAAAGCACCAAAAAAAAAAACTGTGGCATTGCTGTAATCGTACTGACTGAAGAATAAAGCAGTCTCATCAATTGTACCACACATGGAATGGTATTAAGAAAAAAAAGCAATTGCTTGTTTATGTTCATTTTGACTCCCAAATATCGGAATAGAAAGTGATCAAAAAACGCCATGTGCCCAAAAACGGTACCAACAAAAACGTCATATTGTCCCGCAAAAAAACAAGTCATCACATGACTTTGTAGGCCAAAATATGAAATATAAAAATATGGTGATGCAAAAACTATTTTTCGCAATAAAAAGCATCTTTTAGTGTGTGAAAGGAGCCAAACATAAAAACCAGATAAAAATCTGGTATCGCTGTATTCGCACAGACCGGAAGAATAAAGTCACTTATAAATCTCTTATACCACAAGAGGAACTGCTTGAAAAATAAATAAAACCAATTCTTCACAAGCTGTTGATTTTTTTTTCATTCTGCCTCCCAAAGATCAAAATAAGGCTTGGCGCACATTTATCCTGTGCTCTGTGCTGAGCGCTAACACCGGGGTTTCTGTTTAAATCTCTGAAATATGTGATTCAGACAAAACCCCTGGGGGAAGATTCCCTATAATGAAGCAGATGGAGACACTGTGGACGCCGTCCGACCTGTGATCCGGCGGTGTCTGTCTTTTTAGGATTGCATAAAAGTGCCGTAGGCCAGTTTTGTGCACTTCTGAAAAGGACACCGCTGAACAGAGGTCAGAGTAATTCTGCTGCCTCATTAGAGAATGGATCCCTCGGTGGATTCATCTGTCATGTCAGTCGAAGATTTAGATGGAAACCCCAAAGTAAGTGCTCAGTGTAGAGCGCTGGATAAATGTGATCCCTAACGTTATGTAAAATATTCCCAATAAAAGCTTCAACTAAATCCACAAAAAAGCAAGTCCCCACTCATTTCCGTCATCTGTTAAGGGAAATATAGGGGTATTCAACATTACTGGTAGCGCAAAGGCTCTGGAAAAGCTAAATGGCTTCATGCTCCCCAAAAGAAATTCAGCAAATTCTGCGCTCCCAAATCCAAATGCCCCCTCCCTTCTGAGTCCCAGTGTGCCTAAACTACATTTTGCGCCATGTTTGCATTTCTGTAGTGTTGAGAGCCCACCAAATTTACAGTTGCGTGTCTCCAGAAGAATGAGATGGGCATAATGTACTGGTCACTACAACGGCAGTTTGCAATTTTCGCTCAGCAACATCCACTGCTGCCTGTTTCCGGAAAACATCCATGGAGTAAATTTGTCACTACATCTGTAGATAAATTCCCAGAGGGTTACAATTTCCAAAATGGGGTCACTTGAGGGGGGTTTACAGTGTTTAGGCACATCAGGGGCTCTCGCAAATGTGACATGGCATCCGCTAATTATTCTAGCAAATTTTACATTCAAAAAGTCAAATGGCGCTCTTTCCCTTCCAAGCCCTGCTGTGTGCCCAAACAGTAGATTTCCCCAACATATGGGGTATCGGCATGCTCAGGAGAAATTGCACAACAAAATGTATGGTCTGTTTTTTTCCTGTTACCCTTGCGAAAGTAAAAAAAAAATTAGGTCTAAAGGAAAATTTTTGTGAAAAAAAGTAAATGTTTATTTTTATCTTCCCCATTCCAAAAATTCCTGTGAAGCACCTGAAGGGTTAATAAACTTCTTGAATGTGGTTTTGAGTACCTTGAGGGGTGCAGTTTTTAGAATAGTGTCATTTTGGGTATTTTCTGTCATATAGGCCCTTCAAAGTCACTTCAAATGTGAGGTCCTCCATAAAAAAATGGTTTTGCAAATTTTGTTGTAAAAATAAGAAATCGCTAGTCAACTTTTAACCCTTATAACTTCCTAACAACAAGTTATGTTTTCAAAATTGTGCCGATGTAAAGTAGACATGTGGGAAATGTTATTTATTGACTACTTTGTAAAATTTGACTCTCTGATTTAAGGGCATAGAAATTAAAAGTTTGAAAATTGTGACATTTTCACATTTTTTGCCAAATTTCCATTTTTTTTTCACAAAGAAATGCAAGTCATATCAAAGAAATTTTACCACATCATAAAGTACAATATGCCACAATAAAATAGTCTCAGAATCACCGACATCCGTTGAAGCATTCTAGAGTTATGACCTCATAAAGTAACAGTGGTTAGAATTGTAAAAATTGGCCTGGTCAGGAAGGTGAAAACAGCCTTCGGGTCGGGATGAAGGAGTTAAAATTGTGATATGCATTTGTATTCTGCCCCCAGTTCCCTAAATAAAATCCTGAGTGACCAATTGACTCCAGAAGTCACATAATTAGGAAATTGATTCCGTGTAATGTATTCTCAGTATAACTACAGTTGTTCTGTGAAGGACTCTGAAGTCTGTTTGAGAACATTGGGGATCAAATAGTATAATGAAAACTAAGGAACACACCTGATTGGTCAGGGATAAAATTGTAGAGAAGAGTAAAGCAGGATTAGGTTATAAAAAATAGCTCAAGCTCTGAACAACTCATCTCACAGAGCACTGTTCAATCCATCATCCTACAATGGAAGCAGTATGGCACATCTGCAAACCTACCAAGACATATCCGTCCACATAAACTGATATTCTAAGCAGGAAGAGTGCAAACTAGAGAATGGTGGCAGCATCATGCAGTGGGGGTGCTTTTCTTCAGCAGGGACAGAGAAGCTATTCAGAGTTGATAAGAAGAAAACCCACTAGAGGCTGCAAAAAGATTTGAGACTGGGGCGTGCAACCACCTTCCAACAGGACAACATCCCTAAACATACTGTCAGAGCTACAATGGAATGGTTTAGATCAATGTATATTCATGTGTTTTAATGGAATAGTCCGAGTCAAGACCTAATCCCCTTGAGAATCTGTGACAAAACTTGAAAATTGCTGTTGACTGACGCTCTCCATCTAATCTCACTGAGCTAGAGCAAGTTTGTAAAGAATAGGCAAAAATGTCATCCTCTAATGTGCAAAGCAGGTAGTGGTAGAGACATACCTTAAAACACTTTCAGCAATAATTACATCGAAAGATGGTCCTAAAAAGTATTGACTGGGGGGGGGGGACGGAGACTGAATACAAATGCACATCGCCATTTTCAGACTTTTTTAAATATTAAGAAAGCCATGTATTGTTTCCTTTACACTTCACAAATACTTGCTACTTTGTGTTGGTATATCACATAAAATCCAAATAAAATTTGGAAAAATGTGGAAAAGTTCACAGGGTATGAATAGATTTTCAAGGCACTGTATATAAGCATATAATTTAAATAAATAATTAAAAAAAACTGTCTTATTAACTTATATATTTGTATATTTTTATCTTCTAGTTATTCCAAGCGGGCCAGAACAAGGGCCACCAGGTCCACCAGGGCCAATTGGTCCAAGAGGTTTACCTGGACCACCAGGACCTCAAGGAAAACCAGGTTACGGAACACCTGGTCCACAAGGAGCTCAGGGAGTGCCAGGACCACCGGGATTCTCTTCAATTGGAAAACCAGGCCAGCCAGGAATTCCTGGAAAACATGGAGAGCTTGGAGTTCAAGGTGAAAAAGGAGACATTGGACCAATTGGATTACCTGGACCAAGAGGTTTACAGGGACCACCTGGATTATCTGGTCCAGCTGGAATTTCTGCTTCTGGAAATCCAGGTCCTCAAGGAGCAATAGGAAACCCTGGGCCAAGAGGAGTTCCTGGATTTAAAGGTGAACCTGGTATACCTGGCAGTATTGGACATAAAGGACAAAATGGCTATGGAATCCAAGGTCAACCGGGTGAGAGAGGACCACCTGGTATACCAGGGACACCTGGGCCTCAAGGTCCTATTGGGATAGGCAACCCCGGCATAAATGGTTTTCCTGGACAGCCAGGAAAAGTAGGCGAAAGAGGTCTACCAGGTGTACCAGGGTTACAAGGTCTTTCTGGACCACAAGGACTACCTGGACAGCCTGGACCAACAGGAATTGGTAAGCCTGGGGTAAATGGTGCTCCTGGTCTTCCAGGGCCATTTGGACCCAAGGGACACACAGGACTCCCAGGTATGCCTGGCCCTCAAGGGATGCAAGGTTATGGAAAGCCAGGTTTACCAGGTGTAAAAGGATTAAGAGGACCTGAAGGCATACCTGGGAATCCTGGGATGAAAGGAGATCATGGAGAAATAGGCATTCCAGGACAGCCAGGTACACCAGGTGTGCCAGGAATTGCAGGTATTCAGGGGCATAGAGGTATTCCTGGAGACATAGGTATGCCAGGACATAAAGGTGATAATGGTCAAAAAGGTTCTCAAGGAGCAGCTGGACCTACAGGTGAAAGAGGTTTACCTGGTTTAGATGGTAAACCAGGCTATCCAGGTGAGCCAGGACTTGCTGGCCACAAAGGAATTCCAGGTATTGCAGGACAGAAAGGAGAAAAGGGTATTGTAGGTCCACCTGGGGTACCTGGAATTACTGGTCCAGTAGGCCTTAGAGGAGAGTCTGGTTATAGTGGAGAACAGGGTCCAAGAGGAGCTACAGGTATACCAGGTATGAGAGGGCCAACAGGAGCAGCAGGCAGTCCCGGACTTCCAGGTCAAAAGGGTGAACAAGGTTTCCCTGGTTTACCTGGTGCAAATGGGATTTCATCAAATGGCATGCAAGGACCAATGGGACCACCTGGGATTCCTGGTACAAGAGGAATGAATGGCGAGCCAGGATTACCAGGACCACCAGGTCCACCAGGACAGCCGGGTCAGATGATAATGCCACATCAAATGCCAGATGGCTATGCAAAATCAGGGCAAATTCAAGGTTTAAGAGAGCTTCGATCGTCAGCATTTACTGCTATTCTCTCCAAAGCATTTCCAGCAGTCGGAGTTCCTATAAAATTTGACAAGATTCTATATAACAGGCAAAATCACTATGATGTCCGAACTGGAATTTTTACATGTAGGATACCAGGCCTATATTATTTTTCTTACCATTTACATGTGAAAGGCTCAAATATTTGGGTGGCATTATATAAAAATGGTACACCATTAATGTATACCTATGATGAATACAAAAAAGGATACCTTGACCAGGCATCTGGTAGCGCTGTCATAGACCTTACAGAAAATGATCAAGTTTGGCTGCAGTTACCCAGTGCAGAATCCAATGGTTTATATTCTTCTGACTATATTCACTCATCTTTCTCAGGTTTCTTATTTGGCCTCACATGATACAGCATTGCTTAATTTTAAATTTGATGCTTGAAAATTGGTGTTATTTTAAAAAATTATTTTTTTTATACGTGTTGATATGAATACAATACAGTACATTACAATTTTGTTGTTTTTAGATGCATGAATATGGTAATTGCTGTAAGTTTAACTGATTTTCAGATTTTTTTTAAATCTGATTTGTTTTAAGATCTCAAACCTGGCACTTTACTTCACTGATATGTCAGCCATAAGGGATGCTTAGTGAAACAAGTATTTAAAGTGAAGCAGCATTTTAAAGAGGATACATTTAAATTGTGCCCTTTTACCACTTTAGGGAGCAGAGTGGCTGTTTGTAATGTGCTCATAGCATCAATACAGAAAACAGCACCTGTCTTTTGCAGGCAGCACATGAGGGGGGCCATCGAGAAAAGTTTTTTGACCTGCCAAATTAAACAAATCGCTGTGTAAAGAGAGCATAGGTCATTGTTGATAATGCATTTTGTAACAGAGCAATACAATACATTCATAAGGTTTAAAAAGCTTCATTTAAAAAGGGACCTATCAAAGTAAAATAAAAAAAAGACTCTTTGGTGGACATGATAAATTTGAGAACCTTCTGTGATAAAACTTACGGTACTTCCATTAGATTGCCTAAAGCCTAGAAACAGATCTTTTAAAAAAACTTTGTGACCACATCTCAACATAAAAAAAATGGTTATGACATGAAGAAAAAGTTCTGCATGCTCCGCTTATCCTTCTGTTCTAAAAACTGGCACAAAATGGAACACCAAAAGACACCCATAATAATCTGGAGCTTCTTTGCTTCCATGTGTATCAAACTGATCTGTTTAGGACAAAAATTCCACTAGTCCCTAAAATATAACAGACAATTGGAACTCCTAAACATGTGAATGACATAGAAGCAGAAAACCCAAGTTTGATGTATAACATCACTATTGTCCAAATCGTTCACTGTATTGATACTTTTTGTTGAGGCGAAGACAACTCAAGATGAGTAACTGAAGCAATCTAAATACAGAAATCATTTAGTGTTTAAAGCTATACCGAAAGATAATAAATTAACAAGAGTTCTTAAAAATTGTCATTTCACAATTATCTTGCCATGTAAACAAGCTGCCAATCACAAAATGGATGTGCAACACGCATGTTCATAGGATGAAATGATCTTTTGTAGAGAAAAAGATCATCGTTTTCAGTGGGACTCGAATCGAACTGGGCAAACATGACTTTCGCTGCTGAGAACTATGGCACCCAAAGTGCAATGAGCGAACCAGTACAGATCGCTCAGTGTGCATGGTTTACTTTGGTGTTCCTTTGTAAACAGGCATAACGACTGAGGTTTGCTGATCGGCTTTTGTATCATTCCACTGGTTGCTCGGTCTCACTTTCACCTCTTTTTCTTGACAAAATGAGAAGGTGAAAGTGAAACTTTGTCAAAGTGTGAAATGACAATGCCGGTCCAGCAATGGCTCTCAGTTATAGTTAAAACACCACAAATATAAAAAGAAAATAAAAAGAAGGCAGTTTGTGTAAAGTGCTATCAGCAATGAGGTACTTGAGGAAGAAATTAGATTGTGGACAACACGTTTTGGAGTCAATAAAGCACAACCTCAATTTTATCAGCTGGCATCCAGTTCCTGATTGCCGATAGTCACCTACACAATCTGTCTTTTTTATTTTGGTGATACATTCTTTGGAGCCGGCCTTTCTAGCTCAGTGGGCAGATCAGCAGCCAGCCCTTTTTGGATCTACGCGCTTTCCACAGAGTTGTGCCTGGTTCCAGCACAGCTTCCAAAGATGAGCACTGTTTGGGTCGATCCTTCTATGTACACCGAATACCGAAATACACTATATTGTGCCCCTTTTGATTTTCAGTTATGGTTAAAGGGAACCTGTCACCCCGTTTTTTTCCGTATGAGATAAAAATACCGTTAAATAGGGCCTGAGCTGTGCATTACAACAGTGTATTTTGTGGACCCTGATTCCCCACCTATGCTGCCGAAATACGTTACCAAAGTCGCCGTTTTCGCCTGTCAATCAGGCTGGTCTGGTCAAATGGGCGTGGTGACATCGTTGTTCCTTCCCCCAGATCTTGCTTAGTTTTCCATTGGTGGCGTAGTGGTTTGCACATGCCCAAGGCCCGAATCCACTTCATAGGTGTGGAAAAAGAACGCGATCCGCGCTATTCCCCTGGTGATCGGTGGGGGCGGCCATCTTCCTGTGGCCGCGCGTGCGCAGATGGAGCGCTCTGCTGCCCGGGGCTTCAGGAAAATGGCCGCGGGATGCCGCGCGTGCGCAGATGGAGATCACGGCGGCCATTTTCCTGAAGCAGAGTTCGCATCTCGGCTTCAGGAAAATGGCCGCCAACATTTTTTTAAAAGATAACTTTAGAATCAACCTTTCAGCTTATATATTTTACAGAGGTCTATCTGTTGCAATCGGCATATTTGGGGGAATGAAAATAATGCAGTTGTTAAACTTCTGTGCACTAGTCTCACCAGTAATCTGGGCGGTGCTGATGTTACAGGATGGTAGCTGTTAGAACTCCGAGGTCATGAATTAAAGGGCTTTACCAGGAATAACAATAAATGCATAAATAATATAACATTTAATAAAATTATAAAATACCTTTCATTAGCAAACCACACTTGTTTTGTCTAAGAAAAAATACCAGGCACATAAATTATTAAAACATTGTGAAGCCTTTGAGAAATGAAGAAAGTCAATAATTTATTTGCTCTTAAAACTCTGCTCTGCTTCGGAGCTGTGGTCATGTGACCTCAAGCACAGATCTATGCAGATTATCTAACAAGCATATTACTCATTGCTCCCCTACAGGCTCTGGTTTCAGTATGAGCAACAGTCATGTTGTTCTACATTGCACAATAAAAGTTGTCCCCTCCAGTCCACATTAGCCACATCCAGGGTTGTGGAGTCGCTAAGCCAAACCACCAATTCCGATTGTCTCAGACTCCTCAATTCCCTTGACTTCTGACTCCAACTCTGACACCCCAGCACGGCCTCACTACTGAGAATGTTCATAAAGTGCACCACAGATTCATCTCGACTAAAATTTGAGATCCTTAGATCAGGAACAGAACAGACATTTATGGGACATTTCAGAACTTTCCCAAATTATGAAAACATTTACAGCACATCCTGCATTGTACTACAGTTCCAATTTATACTACCTACAAAAGAACTGAAACATATGCCAAGTAAAAAATTTTTTTTAAAAAATGTATTTAACAAATATTAACACACAACTATTTAAAAAGATTCAGTGGATGAATACACACATATGGACCTGAGAACACAGGACTTAATATACCCATGCCATAAACATATTAAAAAAAATGGATGAAAATCCAGAGCATATAAAGAAAACATTTTTTTTTTTTGGGGTTCCTCAGAAAAGGCTACCTTCTATATGGAATAAAGCTTTCTAGAATGTTAATCACTATTATATAATTCAATATATTTTCTCTTTGCAAACAGTGCTTTTAGACTTGTATGTCAACCAGATTTGGTATTCAGTATAACATTCATAAAGCATAGACACATAAATAAGGAAAAGAGTTTTCCATACAGATGCCCATATAGCTTATGGCTCCATGTAAAACCTTTTATGGCTCCTCGCAACAAAATTGTCTACATATATAATCTCTTAGATTGCTTACTATCTCCATATCCAAAGGCAATAAATAAAATTAAAGTGCATGGTGCTAAGTAATGTTCAATACCAGTGCAAGGCATGCTTTAAGATACTTGCAGAGACAAAACCATATTGTAAGGTGCAAAAACAAGCTACTAAATATGGCAGCAATCAAATAAGGATGACATAAAATGAGGTTAAGGTGCAGTGGTTAAAGTGCAAGCAAGCTACTGAAGGTTTGCAATAGTCTACTAGACATGAAGGAGGAAGCAAATCAACTAAATTCAAGGGGTATATATGACCTGGTTAGCAGGGAGCGCCCCGACGCGCGTTTCGCGTTAGCTTCTTCTTATGGGGGGTATAGTAAGTAGTACTGTTACAATTTATTATATATATTTTAGAAGAGGGAGTCGGTCCATTTTATACGGACTCCAATTGCGACTCCACCAAAATATTCCTCCACCAAAATGGATGGACACCAACTCCACAGCCCTGGTCACATATATTATGTGCTGTTTTATTGTAAGATAAGATAGTCTTTGCAGGTTTTAAAGCTGTTGAATCATGTTTAGATCATACTCAACTGTAACACATAAATACCATATAATATACATTTATCGGGTTACCAGCAATACAACAAAATTGAAACTGCAGGTGATTAATCTATCTTGAGACTGTGTAGGAAGAACTAATAAAGGAAAACAAAGGTAACATGTGAGGCTTGAGCTCTCATTACAAGGATGGTTGTATCATTTTGCTTCTTTCTTAGAGTATTAATAAGATAGGTGCCTGTGGGCACGTGCAATAGGAAGCTCTGCTGCTGTGACCTGGAGATAGCTTGGCAGTATATGGTATAGGTTGTCTCCAAATAACAGCAGCCGCTTAGCATTCAGAAAGTAGTGTGAGCAGCCTCAGCATCCCGGGTATTTCCAATATTAGCTTAGCACAGCAAATGGAAGCACATCTTACACGTAAAGAGGAGCTTCCTACTGCACATGCTCACAAGCACCTGTCATATTAACATTCCAGGACAGGATCCGGCCAGTGTAACAAGACAACAGTCATTTACTAAAGTGATTACCTCCCTAGACAACACGAGTATGATTTGCTAATGAAATCATTTAGTAATTGAATTACAATTAATTTATTCTTCTCTATTTCCAGAAAGCGCCACTTAAGGCAGCGTGGCCATTCCAAAAGTACAGAGACCATGACTAGTATCCATTTCTGGACCACCCAGGAGACCAGAGAAAGGCGGGCACTGTGGTTTTATAACTGCAATATCTTTAACAAGCACTTCTGAGCCCTGTGTATCCTCCCTGTAGTTTAGTAATCACATGTTTGCTGATAGGCTCCCTTTACAGATAAAAACATAGATATATGAAAAGCTTCTTTTATGCTTTATGATAAAAGAAATATAAAAATGGTAAGATATCTGCATTGCATTTGTTTGTTACGTTAGCTTTTACCTCCAGAAGTAATAACCCTTTGGTTCTGACACTACATACAATAGTATGTCTCTTTAGCAAATGACAACCAGCTGTCACTCATACAGTAAGGCTAGAGTCACAGGTCTGTACAAGCGCTACTGGCCGAAAGCATCGTCCGGATTTATTTCTCAGGTGCCATACTAGTTCCTTCTATTTTTTCTCATTCTTTTTTTTTTTCACTGAAGCAGGAAGACAGTCTAAACTTTTTTTCACTTTATACGGATCCACATAGGTTTTAATGGGCTAGTCTAATCCGAGAACAAAAAGCAATGTGTGCATGAGACTTCAGAAATCTGATTCACTTTGCTGGCATTAAGAAATCCTTCAGGTTTTATGACAAAGCTGCATGGAAGAAAGGGGACAAAAATGCAGCGTGTGCACATACCCTTAGACTTCTCTTCCTTCAGGCTTCTATAATATGGGTCTTTCATGGAAGACACATTAGTGGTCCACTTTATTGTCTACCATGTTTGTTTAGTATAAAAAAGCAAGTATCTTTAGAAATATGCAGTTATGTATCCACTTTGTATCATTAGAATATTTTAACAGCATGTCCACATACATTCAACTGAAAAGCTGACTTGTCAACATACATGCAACCATAAAAAAGAGGAAGAAAAGTTACATATAGCATGGACATTAATAAAGGCACTCTTCCCAATACTTGGTTGCACAGCCTTTGGCATCAATGACAGCCTACTAATGTTTCTTCTGTACCCAAAGTCATATGCCAGTTTCTTGCACCTGTCTGCTAATGTTACTTACTCTGCCATTTTCTCAAGCTCTTGAATGTTTTCCCAATCACAGATTTCAGGTCTCTCCAATGATTTTCTACTGAATTGAGCTCAAGACTCATTGCTGGTCAGTCCAAAACAATTCCTTTCTTGTACTTCTGGATGTGTTTGGGGTCATTATCCTGCTGTATGACCCCTTCTATTTGACTCCTACCTCTTTCCCTTACACTTGGTAGAACATGTTGCTCTGCTGTGATAATCCTTTGATTTCAATGTTCCTGTTAAACATTCAAGGCCTCTAGTTCCAGAGGCAGCACCCCAACATAATGGCTTGTCCACTATGCTTCACTGTGGGTATAGTACACTTTTCTTTATGGGCTTTATTTCATCATCTATAAATATAACGTTGGTATGTATTGCCAAAAAGCTCTAGCTTTCATTCATTTGACAATAGGACTTTTTCCCTAAAGAAAAGTTTTGAATTCTCTTTGTACGGTAACTTTAGGCAAAGTTCAGTTACTCTTTTAGGCCAGTCTCACATGTCCAGATAATTCCGGTACCGGAAAAATCGGTACCGGAGTTATCAGTGTCTGTGTGTCCGTGAGCTCACGTGGCACATCAGTGTGGCACACGTGCGGCAGCCGTGTGCCGACTGAGTACCACACGGACCGTGCAGGAGACAGCGCTACAGTAAGCGCTGTCCCCAGCGTGTGGTGCCGAAGCCGCCATTCATTCCTTCTCCCCAGCAGCGTTCGCTGGAGAGAAGGAATGAAAAATCATGTTTTTTTTTTTTTTTTGTTTTTTTTTGTTTTTTTAAATAAAGTTCCTGGTGACCTCCCGCCTCCCACCCCCTGTGCGCCCGCCCGCTGGCATTAAAATGCTCACCCAGCTCCCGCGATGCTTCCGCTCAGCGCCGCAGCTTGTCCTGTATGAACGGTCACGTGGTACCGCTCATTACAGTGATGAATATGCAGCTCCACCCCTATGGGAGGTGGGGCCACATATTCATCACTGTAATGAGCGGACGCTGCTGGGGAGAAAGAATGAATGGCGGCTTCAACACCATACGCTGGTGACAGCGCTTAACTCTAGCGCTGTCTCCTGCACTGTCCGTGTGGTCCTCAGTCGGCACACGGACAGCATCCGTGTGCAGTACGTGTTTACACGGACCCATTGACTTTAATGGGTCCGTGTGATCCGTGCGCTTCCACGAACACTGACATGTCTCCGTGTTTTTCAAACAGACACACGGTCCGTGAAAACACGCTGACATGTGCAGAGACACATTGATTTTAATGTGTCTACGTGAGTCAGTGTCTCCGGTACGAGAGAAAACTGTCACCACACGTACCGGAGCCACTGACATGTGAAACCGGCCTTATATGTCTCTTTTTAAAGGGAATCTGTCACCAGGTTTTTTCCCACCTAACCTGAGAGCACCACAATGTACATACAGAGACCGTGATTACGGCAATGTATCATGTACTTGGCTGATCGATGTCATTTTTATAAAAATCACAGTTCTATCAGCAGGGGATTATCAGGGGACTAGTAAACCTGCTGCCATGTAGTCCTCCACATTCATGAGTTCTGTAAAACCCAGCCCCTCCACTGGCAGCATTCTGCGTATGCACAGTATAAACAGAAAGCGGCCAATCACTGGTGTGGATGGGGTTTTTCAGAGATCAGCATTCAGAGAACTAGTAGATTTGCCGCAGATAAAACACTGGTTTTATCAAAGCGACAGCAAAAAATGCAATGAGTGATACTTTTTTGGAATCAGGGTCTCAGCTTCTACATCATGCTGCTCTCTGATGGGGTGTTGAAAACCTGGTGACAGCTATTCTTTAATATCCAACCCCTTTAGTATTCACAAGTCAGTAACATTGAGCACAACTGTAAAAGGCCTGTTCTTCTGTGATATCTCATCTTCAAAATCTCAACATTTTGTCCATTTTTGTTGGTGTCCATTTTGGTGGTGTCGGAGTTGGTGTAAAATGGACCGACTTCGACAATATATATTAAATTGGGTACAGTAGTACAATGCAGGATGTGCTGTACATGTGTTCATAAGAATTTGGGAAAGTTATGTACATGTACAGTAGTGAGGCAGTGCTGTGGAGTTGGAGCACAGTTTATTAATTCTGTGCCAGTAGAATTTGGGTAGATGACAATCCCAGGATGCTCAGACATATCTCAAGCATTCTCAGATGTGGTAAATCACTTCCAGTTCTACTACGGAAACATCAATCAATATGCACAACAATATACTTACAACTAGCATTGTATATGAGATCTTGACAAAAATGTTCAATAATACCATACATATGGTAGGAACTGCAGCAAAAACAGATGTTGCCTCGCTGCCACATTCTGTAGTTACAGATTGTTTAACTGTTACAATGTGGAAAACTTGAAATGCCGACTGAAGTTTCTCCTGGACAGAATCCATGAAAAACACACACGTTGGTTATATGACTTTTGGTAGTCTCAGCATTCTCAATTTGACTGCCATTTAAAAAAAAATAGAAATTACCATCCAGCGTAGGTATCAGTGTCCATATTTTGCTTTGGTTTGTCTCAGCCACACAAAATTGTATACTTTTTTTTCTGAAAATGTTGAGCTATTTTGAATATAGTATAATTTTCTAATAAACATACGGTAACTCAAATTCAGATTATACAATAAGGATCAGTTACATGTATGTAAGCTGCAGTACTTTTACAAAATGTAAATATCACTCTCATCTGCTCCAAAGTTTTAACGTCATATTCACTTGTAGATTTTCTTATGAGGGTTTTCCTGTAATTAAAATCTGCTGAAGCAGTTTTGGTGTGCTTCTTTAACACATTTTTTGTATATATTCCTCATTCTAATTCAATCAGTGGCCAAAATCGTAACTTTTTCAGACAGAAATACTTGAGAATTGACTTTTTTTGCCCCAAGCTAAAAAACACGCGGAAAGAGACAGCACTATGTGCACCACACATTTTCTCATTAAAATTGGAAGCTTATTCAGAGAGTATTTGTTGCTACTTCAATTGGATTTTTAGCAGAATTTGCTCCAAAATTCTTATCAAATAATTCTGTCTAAACATACCCTTAAACAAGACTTTTACTCCAAACTAACAAATATTGATGAAATCGCAAATATAACATAGTAGTTAAGGTTTGGTCCGATGGTTTGTAATGTTTACAGACATATTGGCACTTTCCGTTTTTTCCGAAAGTAAAGCAGAAAGTACTTTTACAAACTGTTGTAAAAACTCTGGAAACAGAATTGAATGAATTGACTGATTGTGATATTGCTTCTAGTTTCTTAACAAAATGAAGATAGCTGGTACGCAAGAGAAAACATCAATAGGTCTGCATGTAAATCAAAAGGGCACAACTTTGGTCTAATGTCTAAGATATGGGTTTTGTTTTTTTTAGAGGAAATCCTCTTATACGGAATCTGTCAGCAGCATTTCACATCCCAAACTGTTTATATGTGCATGTAGCTCTTTTAAAAACAAGTCCAGCAATACCTTTTCATGGCCAGTTCTTTCCTCTGTTAGGCTATGTGCACACGTTGCAGATTTGGGAGCAGAATTTTCAGCACAAAATCTGCATCTCCTGGCAGAAAACAAAGGTGCAGATTTGATGCGTTTTTCTTGCGGATTCTGTGCGTTTTTCCTGCGGATTCAGTGCAGATTTCATGCATTTTTTACCCCTGCTGATTTCTATAATGGAATGGGTGCAGAAACGTTGCAGATCCGCACAAGAGAAGTGACATGGTCCTTCTTTCAATCCGCAGCGTTTTCCATGCGGAATTTTCCGCACCATTAGCACAGCATTTTTTTTTTCCATTGATTTCCATTGTACTGCAAAACACTTGCGGATCTGCAGCATTTCTGCACGGAAAAAAAGCTGCGGATCTGCAATAAATCCGCAACGTGTGCACATAGCCTTACTAAGAAATCAGCATTGGAATTGTTATGCAAATGAGGCTGTAGAACTATGGTAGATCTGAAGCCTCTGTAACTCCAGCTCTATTCCCCACCCAGAGCCACCGCCTCCTCCTGACTGAGGGCTCCTTTGTCTGAAGTCACAAAACAGAGGCTGTTCGTTAAGCAGGAGGAGGCACGGCTGGGTGGTACATAGAGTTATAGTGACAGAGGTGTCAGATCTTAAATAGCTCTTTAGCCTTATTTGAATATCAATTCAAATGCTGATTTCTCCTTCATGTAGGAAGGGACTGGCAACGTAAAGGTATTGCAAGACTTATGTTTGAAAGAGCTACATGCATAAATAGTTTGGGGTAGATATTCTCCTAACGGATTCCCTTTAAATAAAAAGTGCCATTCAACTGTCATTCAATTACTATATAGTGGGACACAGCGGATAGCAATGTAGCATTGCAGAGCTGGGGTCCTGAGTTCAAATCCCACCCAGGACAACATCTGCAAGGAATCTGCATGGGTGGCACATAGCTTTACTCAGGTTTCCTCCCACATTCCAAAAATATGCATGATAGGGAATTCAGCTTGTGAGCCCCAATGGGGGCAGTGATGATGATGTATGCCATCACTGTGGAATATGAAGGCGCTGTATAAGTAACAGAAAACACAAACTGTACTGGAATTTTCATATTTATACTTACGGTCAAATGTCATTTAGAACTGCAGGGCACAAATGAAGCACTTATTGCACTATTTTTCTTCAGAAAAACAGTCTTATACTCAAATGATGCTAAAGATGCTAAACCCCCAAGCATGAATATGTATGGTGAATGGTTTCGGACAAATATCATGTTGGTTATCTTGTGTTCTTTATGACTGCTTTTACTGTATATGCTCAATTCACATTAGGATTAGGCAAGTCAGTGGTATCTGAAACTAGGTATGTACAATATGCCCTAAAAGTGATGTTAGAAGGGGCATCCAAAGGGTTCTTTTATGTATATTTTACAGATGCCCCAACAGAATCTCAGTGAATAGATGGCAGTTAATGGATAGTATCATCATTTACTATTACAGTAGGCAACGGACACACTTCCTAATATCATTTTCCACTTGCACGCTATTCATACATAGATGCAATGTGTAAAAGAATGAACATATACTGTAGACACGTGAATAAGAACTGTCGAATGAATGAAAAACATGTTTCAATGGGAACTGTCCGAAGTACAGTACAGATTTCTTATTAGTAACAAACAACAATATTCATGTGCTAGGTTTTAAAATAATATGACGGTGGTTTATTTTGTAGATTTATTCAGGATGTATGCAACACTGCTTTATTCTCATTAACCCTTTATATCTTATTTATATTAGTGCGCAATTATGGTACTTTTAACAGCTGAATTAATTGTTACTCTTCAGTACAGTACCCTGTTGAAAGAAATCCCTACCACAACCTTGTTACATGTATAAAAATATGCCTCAGTTAAAAAAAACGAAAAAAAAAACGACTGTTGCACATTTCTACTGATCATAAAAGAAATATTGTCAAAATAAAATTGTTGCACTTTAACCACTTCTGGATTTATTGTTTTATTTTGCTGGACTAAGGCATTAACCCACATCTATCAAAACTGATATCATTCTAGCTTAATGTCGCAGGTAGAGCTAGGCGAAAATCACTACAAGTGATCTATTATGTTATAACATAAATGACTGCCATTGTCTTCTACAGGGTCTCAGTGGAGTAGATACGAGGCTTTTTTCCCATTTTTATAGCCATGTCTAAATTCTGTCCAAGCAGTAAGCCATACCTACTTTTCACTGGGGATAAGGTGCTGCTCCAAGCATGCTCATGTGCTGACCGAATGACTTTGGTGTCCTTGAAAAATATGTCCCCACTAAGGTGGGGTAAATTGCAGAATTGATAAATATGGAGCTGAGTATTCAAAGACATGGTTGTTCACCTTCAGACAAATCCTTTTGGTTCAAGTACTGTTTGTGAAAAACAGACAGCGCACGGACAGCACTAAGTCCAAAGTTATTCAATAGAGCAGTTTCTTTTTCATGGACTGAATCTGCGCATGAAAAAATGGCAGCATGCACTAGTTTCCTCAAAGTCGGATAAGTCTAACCAAATCGGGTCTCTGGACGTGCAAAAAGATCCACTTCCATACAGAGCCACAGTATAATATCTGATTTTTACTGATAAATTGCAATTCTTTATCATAGGAAACTGTAAATTGTCTTGTACATTTTTAATAGCTGTGTATAACAAGCGAGAAAAAAATCATCCAAATTTTCTGGATGAAACACCAGATACCGCAAAGGAGAAATGGGAGTGATAATGTCTCCCTCTACAGGGCCTGATAAGTCTGCATTGCACAGATGGACCACATTACTTTGAATTCTAGTAAATTCTTTGAAATTTTTTTTTAATTGTTCATATTCTTTCTAAATGCACAACTAAGCAACTAGTATTACATAAAATGTTTCCTTCATAAAGGTTTCTGTCATGGTGAATCTGACATAGACCAAGCTGCACACTGGTCTTTGCTGAATGAGCTCTCTCTGCTATCATCGCACTTCCCTGTTCTAAGTGATAGAAACAGCAGCATGACTGAAGGATATGGGACAGAATGGACCCTCACTGCCCTA
This sequence comes from Ranitomeya variabilis, assembly GCF_051348905.1. Taxonomy (NCBI): domain Eukaryota; kingdom Metazoa; phylum Chordata; class Amphibia; order Anura; family Dendrobatidae; genus Ranitomeya; species Ranitomeya variabilis. The sequence goes on along the minus strand of NC_135233.1, from coordinate 715,640,057 downwards.
TCAAATAAACCATAACGCCAGTAAACCTAAACCCTAATAAGTACAAAACACATGACTTTGGTTGTCAAAATGGCCCCAGCTTTATTTAAATGTTTAAGCGTGCAGCAGAAATATGCCAGAGATGGACCAGAAGGTACAGTGCCTTGCGAAAGTATTCGGCCTGCTTGAACTTTTCAACCTTTTCCCACATATCATGCTTCAAAAATAAAGATACCAAATGTAACGTTTTGGTGAAGAATCAACAACAAGTGGAACACAATTGTGAAGTTGAACGAAATTTATTGGTTATTTTAAATCTTGGTATATTTATGTTTGAAGCATGATATGTGGGAAAAGGTTGAAAAGTTCCAGGGAGCCGAATACTTTCGCAAGGCACTGTACAAGTAAACCACTGTTATTAAATGTACTTTGTTTTTCTTTTTCCCCACAATTATTCTCACCATGTTTACATATGTCCTTTCAGCTTTTGCTCCACTAATCCTTCGCTATCCCCAAACCCCAGCACCCTTCAACCAAATAATCATCTCTCCTTCCCTCTTACCTCCCCACCTGACCTCCTCTGCTGACCTGCTCCTTAACATCAGATCTTACCTACTAAAACATAAAACAAGCCGGCAACTCTACTTCTCCCGCCTGCTCTCCCTCTCTCTCTGCTTCTCCTCACTGCTGGAAACATAACTCCCAATCTTGGAACCTCACAGCCAATACCTCCCATTAATTCCCCCTCCTATTGCTCCCAACCTAATATAAACTACCAAAATCTTTCATTCGCAAAACCCGTGTCCTTGACACCCACCATCCTGCTCCCTCTCTCTGAATCACTCTGGAATGCAAGCTTCATCTACAATAAACTCCCTGTGATTCACAACCACTTTACCACTTGCAATTTTTCCTTCCTGGGCCTCACCAAAACATGGCTGACACCCTCCAAAACAGCCTCCCTTGCTGCGCTATGTAAATGCGGCCTCCACTTCACCCACACTCCTTGCCCTGGCAACAGGAGTGGAGGAGTGGGTCTTCATCTTTCTACCAACTGCACCTTTAACCCAATCCCATCTCTTTCTTCCCTCATCCACCCTTCTTTTGAAGTCTACACTGTCCGCATCTAATCTCCCTCCAACCTCCAAGTGGCTGTAGTATACCGACCTCCAGGCCGGCCACTGCCTTTATTGACCAGTTCTCCACCTGGCTTCTTCTCTTTCTCTCTGCTGACATTCCCACCATCATCATCACTCCACAACACAAGCACTGCCCTAGGTTCTACAATGCCACTCTCGCATCAGCTATCGACTCCGTAGCTCTCTCATGCATAGCAGAGTGCGACGAATCAATAGACAACCCTGGCACAATAACCTCACTAAAAAGCTTTGCAAGTATCCAGAATTGCAGAGCGGCGCTGGAAGAACGCATACGCAAAATGACTATCGCAAACAAGCAACATTTGCATTCAAATCAGCCCTCACCTCTGTTAAACAGGCCTACCTTACATACCTCGTATCTTTCTTATCCTACAACCCTGAAGCACTTTTAACTCTCTCCCTACCTAGGACTTTGCCACGCACTTCAAAAATAAGACCAAACAAGGCTAGTCTTTATTGTTCGACCACCACAACCCCTTTGTATACCAGAGTAATGTCCTTACCCCATAACCTCCCTCTCCAACATCACTGAAGGAGAGATTACTCATCTCATCTCCTCTCCAAATCACACTTCACCCCTTGTGCACTTGACCCCATCCCATCGCACCTCCTCCCCAATCTCACCACCACACTTATCCCATCTCTAACCCATCTCTTCAACTTCAGAAATTGTCCACGGCACTCGAGGCTCCTGGGTGGTGCTCAAGTAAGGTTTCCAACCCGTTAATGAATAAATAATAAACTTGGCACTCAAGAGTTCTTTTTGTAAGATGAAAAGAATAACAGTTCGTTTATTGGTGCAACCAGTTCAGTAATTGATGCTTTATAAACGTTTTCGGTCACAAGACCTTCATCAGAAACATCACATATGAAACTGGAAGCAGGGTAGCAACCATATATAGGCACAAGAGGCCTGCGCATAAGTATAACCGGGCAGATTGACCTGGAGGCTCCTGGGGAGACAATAGGGTAGGGCGCACTGGGGAAGCGAGGGTCCCGCTGTAAAGAGCTTGCGCTTGTAGCATCCAGGTCCAGGGAATGCCGTATAGCTGGTAGAGCCGGAAGACGCTCTTCCGGCTCTACCAGCTATACGGCGTTCCCTGGACCTGGATGCTACAAGCGCAAGCTCTTTACAGCGGGACCCTCGCTTCCCCAGTGCGCCCTACCCTATTGTCTCCCCAGGAGCCTCCAGGTCAATCTGCCCGGTTATACTTATGCGCAGGCCTCTTGTGCCTATATATGGTTGCTACCCTGCTTCCAGTTTCATATGTAATGTTTCTGATGAAGGTCTTGTGACCGAAAACGTTTATAAAGCATCAATTACTGAACTGGTTGCACCAATAAACGAACTGTTATTCTTTTCATCTTACAAAAAGAACTCTTGAGTGCCAAGTTTATTATTTATTATTTATTTATCCATCTCTTCAACTTATCACTAACTTCTTGTACCTTTCCCTCTGCTTTCAAACAGGTCATAATCACACCTATCCTCAAAAAGCCATCCCTTGACCCAAGCACTATATCCAGCTATCACCCCATATCGTTGCTCCCATTTGTTTCCAACCTACTTGAGTAGCACGTCCACGCTGAACTTTCCTCTCACTTTGCATCTAACTCACTCTTCGACAACCTGCAATCTGGCTTCCGTTCCCACCATTCCACTGAAACTGCCTTGACCAAAATTACTAATGACTTACATACATCCAAAGCCTACAGACAATTCTCTATACTCTTCCTTCTCGACCTGTCCTCTGCTTTCGACACAGATGGCCACTGCCTCCTACTACGGATCCTCTCTTCCTTTGGCGTCAAAGATCATGCTCTATCCTGGATCTGCTCATACCTTACCAACCGCATTTTCCGACTCCCCCATGAAAATGTTTCCTCAAGTCCTTCAGGTAAAAGAGAGAACAAAGAGAAATAAGAAAGTAATTCCATCCTCCGGTAAACTCCCCTCCTCCCAGAAAGCAACAAGCACACATCCTGTGCCCCTTCCTACAATGCAGGAACCTTTTTTGCTGAAAAACTACACGGCTCTAAGCCATAAGGAAGATAGATTGAACAACACGGGTTAGATGGACGTCATTATAGGGGTGCAAGTTGCCCCCTTCTATATCAGACTCCATGGTTCCTCCCCCTCCCCCCCTTTTTTTTTTTCATCCTCTCTCCTCCTCCATATTCCTCTTCTTAGACTCATTCTTTCCGTTCGTATTTATACCATTATTACTTGGAGTGACCTAGCTCCTCTTGCTTGGGTCACTCTCTTTCAGAGGATACCTCATATGTATCACCAAAAGTCCTACAGTCTCCCTGGATAGGGGATACCTACATCCGCCATGGATTTTTTTTTTCTTTTCAGATCTTGCTGGACTTGATTGAAAATGATTTTGACCTGAAAGTTATACTATTTCGGGACTTGTTGGTTACAGTTCTTGATATACAGTTGTATATGAGATTTCTTTTTGTACTCAATACTTTTTATGTTGTTGAATCCTTTGTTCCTTGTTTGTTTTGAAGTTCTTTTCAATAAAAACCAGATTAAACATAAAAACTACACGGCTATGAAAAACAAAAACTTCAGGTGTACGTTTTGGGTCTGCCCTCCTCCTGTCATGTTACCTCCTCTGCTTAGGGCACTAGGGGAATCTGAAATGGGAGGAGGCTGCACATGGAGACAAGAGAGCAAAGTGGAAGGAAAGCATCCAAGTTTTGAGGGAGAGCAGGTCATGCAGCCTCTAGAAAGGGAAAAAAGAACATATAAGGTGATGAGGTGGGAATTATACAAAATCTGCAAGAGTGTAGAGATGTAGAGATAAATGAGTGCACTCATGACACCTGACACTGCAAAGAAATGAGGGACGAAGAAAATTTATCAGCATCAGAAAAAAGCAGTACAGAAATTAGGCTGTCTTAATCATAAGAGCTACTAAATGAAGCGGCAACTAGAGATGAGCAAACTTGTTCGGAAAACATTTGCCAATCTCAAATTTGGCAGAAACGTTGCACATTCGGATTTGTGTTCGGATTTCCGAGCTTCTTTCCTAAAATTCAGCAAAAGTCGGCCAAAGTTAGGTAAATCATTGAGTTAACTAAAGGCTCTTTCAGACAACAGTGTTTCCAGCAGCAGCACGTTCCGCACACATGCATACTGATGACAAATGGATGACATGCGTGTGTCATCAGTATGAGAATGTAAGATGCGGCCACTGCCTTTCAGAACTTATCTACAGCATTCTATAATGCTGTAGATAAGCCCCCGGCCCGGCCTGCAAGTGAAGACAACCAAGTTTTATTATTCTCACCCGGGGGAGGGGGCAGTCTGGTCCGATGGGTGTCGCAGGTCCAGGTCCGATGCCTCCCATCTTCTTGCGACGACGCCCTCCTGCTTCTTCATCGCTCCCCGACATCGCGCTCCTGCGCAGGCATACTTACCAGTCCTGTTGAGGGCAGAGTAAACTACTGAAGTGCGCAGGCGCTGGGAAAGGTCAGAGAGGCTCAGCACCTGTGCCCTGCAGTACTTTACTATGCCCTCAATAGGGCAGAGAAGTATGCCTGCGCAGGAGCGCCGATGCCGGGGAGCGATGAAGAAGCAAGAAGTTGGCATCGCAAGAAGATGGGAGGCGCCGGACCCGAACCTGCGACACCCATCGGACCGGACCCCCCCAGGTGAGTATAATATAACTTTTCTTCACTTGCAGGTCAGACCGGGGGCTTATCTACAGCATTATAGAATGATGTAGACAAGCTCTGAAAGGCAGTGGCCGCATCTTAAAGCGGCAAAATCTGCTGACAAGTTCCCTTTAAGGCCTTGAAGACTGCAGCCTGAAATGTACTGCAACTTTGACATACTGATAAGACAGGCCAACGCTTTTAGGTTAGTTGGGACTGATCTCTAGGTCCCTCACCAACCATGATCTCTTCATTTTCAAAATCATTGAGGGTCACAGAGGCCAGACCAATGCAGATCATAAAGTGGTGGCAGAGCCTATCAATATAACATAACTTTACTTTGGTGATAACCATTTATCACTTATATACACATCAAGTTATGGCATTTTACACCGTTATATTCAATGATATTCTGTAACAAGTCCAGACTAACAAAAACAATAATAATTATGGAGGTTTTGAAATGACTATCTAACATGAATAATTCCACTTACTCCTAAAAGATATACTTTATTAGCAATTGTTAGCAATTTATTAGCAAAAGTCCCTAAAACAAACACTGTCCCTATCAAGTGATAGCTATAAATCACCCTACCTGAAGGCAGAGTTTGGCACCCTATAGAGACCTCAATCATGGTGGTGTTGCCCTAGGAATCCCTAAGGAACCCTAAACATAAATAGCCCCTATTTGTGGATACTCCGAAAACAACATCCTAAAATGCAGAAAACAACATGCACCACACAATGGAAAATGAGCGGATATCAGTAAAACACAAGACAAATAAAAATTTCTAGACTTTGTCATAGGTTCAAATTGCAGGTTCTGATGCAAAGAAAATAGATAACATAGTTTTAGTCATTGAAAAAAAAAAAAAAGGATATCACTGCTGATTTCTGCGGATTCCTCTGCGGGTTTTCAACAGCACTTTCCTATTGGTGCATGTTGAAAACCGCTGCGGAATCCGCAGAAAGAAGTGACATGATCCTTCTTTTTTTCCGCAGCGAATCTGCGCAGATTTTTCCGCATCGTGGGCACAGCGGTTTTTGTTTTCCATGGGGTAACATTGTACTGTACCCCGCATGGAAAACTGCTGCGGATCCGCAGCGGATTTGATCCGCAGCAAAAACCGCATCGTGTGCACGAAGCCTAAAATAGATTTTATGACTATCCTATCAATCATCTAAACTAGAGTATATAAATGTTATTTTGTCAGTTTACTTAAGAAACAATGTATCATACTTGTATAAATGTTATATTTAATGCTTTAGTGTACTTTCTGGAGTATAGAAGATTATTCAATATCAAGTATAAAGTCCAGCTAAATTGGCATCAGAAATCAATATGTAACACATGCACATTTTGCTGGTTCACAGCACAGATCGGAATAAAAAAATTCTAGCACGTCTCAAAGGTTATAAAGAATTCTTGTTATCAGTAAACACAAGCCACAGTAAATATACAATCACACTCAAAATAAACTACAAAAGACTATATATACAAAACACTAAGGGTACCGTCACACAGTACCATTTTGATCGCTACGACGGTACGATTCGTGACGTTCTAGCGATATCGTTACGATATCGCTGTGTCTGACACGCAGCAGCGATCAGGGACCCTGCTGAGAATCGTACGTCGTAGCAGATCGTTTGGAACTTTCTTTCGTCGCTTGATCACCCGCTGACATCGCTGGATCGTTGTGTGTGACAGCGATCCAGCGATGTGTTCGCTTGTAACCAGGGTAAACATCGGGTAACTAAGCGCAGGGCCGCGCTTAGTAACCCGATGTTTACCCTGGTTACCAGCGTAAACGTAAAAAAAACAAACAGTACATACTCACATTCCGGTGTCTGTCCTCCGACGTCTCAGCTTCTCTGCACTGTGAGCGCCGGCCAGCCGGAAAGCGAGCACAGCGGTGACGTCTGACGTCACCGCTGTGCTTTCCGGCTATGGCGCTTACACAGTGGAGAGAAGCAGAACGCCGGGGACAGACACCGGAATGTAAGTATGTACTGTTTGTTTTTTTTACGTTTACGCTGGTAACCAGGGTAAACATCGGGTTACTAAGCGCGGCCCTGCGCTTAGTTACCCGATGTTTACCCTGGTTACCCGGGGACTTCGGCATCGCTCCAGCGCCGTGATTGCAACGTGTGACTGCAGTCTACGACGCTGGAGCGATAATCATACGATCGCTGCGACGTCACGGATCGTGCCGTCGTAGCGATTAAAATGGTACTGTGTGACGGTACCCTAAGGTAAAGTTACAATCAAAGAGGCTCTGCATCTTCCACAACTCGGACTATATAGTAGTGTCCAGTCAATTGTGTGACAGACCCTCATTTCTATAGTAATGCACTACACAAGTTATAATTAGGATTGCCAGCTACATTCACCATCAGTATCCAATGTTTATTTGGGCAAAAACAATGCTCCCTTCAAACATGAGAAATGGAATTACGTTATGACTGTTTTGACTCTTTGGAACAAAAATAATATTTCTTCCATTACATGAATTCTAGATTCCAGTCTAGGAGCAGTTTTTCGATCCAAATGAAGAAAGATGGGGAAGGCGCTATTAAGCAGCGGACAGCTCCCTATAGACCATTTGAACTAATAACCCAAAAGTGACCGACAAAAATGACACAATATTAACATTTTATGTGCTACCCCAATGCACTGCGTCAATCATGTGCAGTTTTTCATCTGTCAAGCAAAAGCAATTAAGAAACAGATTTAAGATCACCGATTAATAAATAAGTAATATTTACATGCCTGCCAACAGTAGTTGCTGAAATGTTGTACTTTACTTAGCTGGCAACATTAATAAGGCGTTTTTCAGAAATTTTTGGACAGTGTTGTAAAGCATTTAGGCGGATCTAAGCCACAGTAGTAAACTTCTTTTGTCTGGTATTATTTGATAAGCATTTTAATGAACCCTATCAGAAGTGCTGAAATGAAGGAAACGATGCACGCATTTGCAATTCCATAAGAAATAAAGTTGATGAAAACAATTTTAGTTCCGTTATCTGTTTGATGTGTTTTCATCTGAAACATAATTGGAGGCTAGTGTGCTATAAAGCTTAGTTTGACCTCGTGATCTACAGAATGTGAAGCCTTCCAGTCTTGGTCAAACAAAATAACTGCAATGGCCCCTACCTGGCTCACTTGGTAACATGCTAAAAAAGTCCATTTCCAAAAATCAAACACAGAATTCTTGAAGTCAAGTCAGCAGATCCTGTTAACAGAAGATAACTCTCCTAGAAAAACTAGAGCAGTCAAAAAGTTACAGGGGTTGTAGATCATTAGGAAAACATCTTTCTTCCAAAAACAATACTTTGCATTTGGTATTGTGGCTCAGCTCTAGTAATTTCAAAGGGGGTGCCATGCTACAACCCATGGGCAGATCTGGCAATGTTTTTAGAAGAAAGCAGCCATGTTCCCCTACTCCAATACAATCCCTTTAGGTTGTTGACTGTTCAATTCTGCTACATACACTACGGGGCGGTAAATTCCAATACTGGAAGCAGCCAAGGCTACACAGCATGTACATGAACAAAGCACCCTTATAAATGAAGTGATCTGTTTATCATGTATCTAGTGGTACATTGGCATGTAAAAATATGGGCACCTCTGGTGAAAATTACTGTTATTGTGAACAGTTAAGCATGTTGAAGATGAAATGATGTCTAAAAGGCTTAACGCTAAAGATGAAAAAAATGTTTTGTATTTGAGACAAAAAAATATACATATTGTAATTTTTTGCATTTTAAAAAAAGGAAAATGAGCTAATGCAAAAGTTGGGCACCCCTGGAGATTTGTGTGCTCAGATAACATTAACCAAGGTTTTAGACCTTAATTAGCCTTTAGGGTTATGGATTGTTCACCATCATCGATAGGAAATGCCAGGTGATGCAAATTACCCAGCTTTATAAAATCCCAGCCTCCCCTAACCTTGTGCCAAAAAACAGCAGTCAAGGGTTCATCTAAGTAGCTGCCTAGCACTCTGAAAATGAAAACGGTGGAGACCCACAAAGCAGAAGGCTATAAGAACATAGCAAAGTGTTTTCAAGTTGACATTTCCTCAGTTCAAAATGTAATAAAAAAATGGCAATTAACAGGAACAGTGGAGGTTAAGTTGAGGTCTCGAAGAGCAAGAACATTTCAGTGATATCTGCTCATAGGCTTCTTATAGAGGCAAATCAGAACCTCCGCTTGACTGCAAAAGACCTTCAGAAAGATTTAGCAGACTCTAGAGTCGTGGTACATTTTTCTACTGTTCAGAGGTGCATGCACAAATATGGCCTTCATGGAAGAGTCATAAGTAGAAAACCTCTCCTGTATCCTCACCATAAAATTCAGCATCAGAAGTACGCAAAAGAACATCCAAACAAGCCTGATGCGTTTTGGAAACAAGTCCTATGGACCAATGAGTTTAAAATACAACTCGTTGGTCACCACAATCATGTGAGGAGAAAAGAGGGCACAGAATTTCATGAAAAGAACATCTCGACAACCATTAAGCATGGAGGTGGATCAATCATGCTTTGGGGTTGTGTTGCAGCCAATGGCACGGGTTCAGTTTCATTGGTAGAGGGAAGAAAGAATTAAGTGAAATTTCAACAAATTCTTGATGTAAACATAACACCATCTGTAAAAAAAAGCTGAATTTGAAAAGAAAATCCACAATAAACTACCCGAAAAGGCTCAAGCTGAAGGGTTTACAATGGCCCTCAAAGTCCACTGATCTGAACATCATTGAAAATCTGTGTCTAGACCTCAAAATAGCAGTACATGCAGGAATCTCACAGAACTGGAAGAATGTTCCAAGGAAGAATATATGAAAATCCTGCAAGCAAAAAAAATAAAGACTCTTTTCTGGCTACAAAAAGCGTTTACAAGCTGTGATACTTGCAAAAGGGGGTGCTACTAGGTACTAACCATGTAGGGTGCACAAACTTTTGCATTGGCTCATTTTCCTTTATGTAATTTTTGAAAATTACAATATACCGTATATACTCGAGTATAAGCCGACCCGAGTATAAGCCGACCCCCCTAATTTTGCCACAAAAATTGGGAAAACTTATTGACTCGAGTATAAGCCTAGGGTGGAAAATGCAGCAGCTACCGGTGAATTTCAAAAATAAAAATAGATGCTCCATACCATTCATTATTGCCCCATAGATGCTCCATATAAAGCTGTGCCATATATAATGCTCCATACCATTGATTATTGCCCCATATATGATCCATATATAGCTGTGCCATATAGAATGCTCTGCACCGTTCATTATGGCCCCATAGATGCTCCATATAAAGCTGTGCCACATATACAATGCTCTGCACCGTTCATTATGGCCCCATAGATGCTCCATATAAAGCTGTGCCATATATGCTCTGCACCGTTCATTATGGCCCTATAGATGCTCCATATAAAGCTGTGCCACATATACAATGCTCTGCACCGTTCATTATGGCCCTATAGATGCTCCATATAAAGCTGTGCCATATATGCTCTGCACCGTTCATTATGGCCCCATAGATGCTCCTTATAAAGCTGTGCCATATATGCTCTGCACTGTTCATTATGGCCCCATAGATGCTCCTTATAAAGCTGTGCCATATATGCTCTACACCGTTCAGTTTGGCCCCATAGATGCTCATTATAAATCTGTGCCCTATATGCTCTGCACCGTTCCGTTTGGCCCCATAGATGCTCATTATAAAGCTGTCCCATATGGAATGCTCTGCAGCGTTCAGTTTGGCCCCATAGATGCTCATTATAAAGCTGCCCCATATGGAATGCTCTGCACCGTTCAGTTTGGCCCCATAGATGCTCCACATAAAGCTGTGCCATATATGCTCTCACCATTCATTATGGCCCCATAGATGCTCCTTATAAAGCTGTGCCATATATGCTCTGCACCATTTATTATGGCCCCATAGATGCTCCTTATAAAGCTGTGCCATATATGCTCTGCACCGTTCATTATGGCCCCATAGATGCTCCTTATAAAGCTGTGCCCTATATGCTCTGCACCGTTCCGTTTGGCCCCATAGATGCTCATTATAAATCTGTGCCCTATATGCTCTGCACCGTTCCGTTTGGCCCCATAGATGCTCATTATAAAGCTGCCCCATATGGAATGCTCTGCACCGTTCAGTTTGGCCCCATAGATGCTCCACATAAAGCTGTGCCATATATGCTCTGCACCATTCATTATGGCCCCATAGATGCTCCTTATAAAGCTGTGCCATATATGCTCTGCACCATTTATTATGGCCCCATAGATGCTCCTTATAAAGCTGTGCCATATATGCTCTGCACCGTTCATTATGGCCCCATAGATGCTCCTTATAAAGCTGTGCCATATATGCTCTGCACCGTTCATTATGGCCCCATAGATGCTCCTTATAAAGCTGTGCCCTATATGCTCTGCACCGTTCAGTTTGGCCCCATAGATGCTCCTTATAAAGCTGTGCCCTATATGCTCTGCACCGTTCAGTTTGGCCCCATAGATGCTCCTTATAAAGCTGTGCCATATATGCTCTGCACCGTTCAGTTTGGCCACATAGATGCTCCTTATAAAGCTGTGCCATATATGCTCTGCACCGTTCAGTTTGGCCCCATAGATGCTCCTTATATAGCTGTGCCATATATGCTCTGCACCGTTCAGTTTGGCCCCATAGATGCTCCACATAAAGCTGTGCCATATATGCTCTGCACCGTTCAGTTTGGCCCCATAGATGCTCATTATAAAGCTGCCCCATATGGAATGCTCTGCACCGTTCAGTTTGGCCCCATAGATGCTCCACATAAATCTGTGCCATATAACGCTGGTGCTGCTGCTGCAATAAAAAAAAAAAACACACTCACCTCTCTTGCTTGCAGCTCCCCAGCGTCCGGTCCCGGCGTCTCTCCGCACTGACTGATCAGGCAGAGGGCGGCGTGCACACTATATGCGTCATCGCGCCCTCTGATCTGCACAGTCAGTGCGGAGAGACGCCGGGAAGATGGAGCGGCGCCCGGTGTGTGGAACGTGGACAGGTAAATATGCGATACTTACCTGCTCCCGGCGTCCCGCTCCTTCCCCCGGACAGCTGGTCTCTGGGTGCCGCAGCCTCTTCCTCTATCAGCGGTCACCGGCACCGCTGATTAGAGAAATGAATATGGGGCTCCACCCCTATGGGAGTGGAGTACATACTCATAAGTTTAATGAGCGGTCCCACGTGACCGCTGTACAGGGGAAGAGCTGCGGCACCCGGAGACAGTGTGACGGGCAGGGGGAGCGTCAGGATCGCCGGGACTAGGTAAGTATGCCTCAGCGCCCTCTCCCCCTCACCCGCCGACCCTGCCACAGACCATGACTCGAGTATAAGCTGAGAGGGGCACTTTCAGCCCAAAAATTTGGGCTGAAAATCTCGGCTTATACTCGAGTATATACGGTATATATTTTTGCCTGAAATACATGGGAAATATGTCATCTTTAACTTTGGCCCTTTTAGAGATCATTTCATCTTCAACTTGCTTAACTGTTTACAAGAACAGTAATTTTAACAGGGGGAGGCCAAACTTTTATATGCTACTGTATGTGAAGCGTAGAATGGAATCTGGAAGTCTAGAACAGAAAAAATGGAAAGGTATAATATAACAATAATCAGCAAAATTACACCCATGAAAACATCACTTTTTTAGTACTCTTATTTTTAGGGGGCCCTCTGCTATCATTATTTCAGATTTATTCAGATTATTTCATCGGAGAGATATCCTGAATGAAAACCTCTTCCAGAGTGCTCTGGACCTCAGACTTGGCCGAAGGTTCACCATCCAACAAGACAATGACCCTAAGCACACAGCTATAATTATAAAGAAGTGGCTTCAGACCAACTCTGTGACCATTCTTGACTGGCCCAGCCAGAGCCCTGACCTAAACCCAGTTGAGCATCTCTGGGGAGACCTGAAAATGTCTGTCCACCAACGTTCACCATCCAACCTGATGAAAGTGGAGAGGATCTGCAAGAAAGAATGGCGGAGGATCCCCAAATCCAGGTGTGAAAAACTTGTTGCATCATTCCCAATAAGATTCATGGCTGTACTAGCTCAAAAGGGTGCTTCTATTCAATACTGAGCAAAGGGTCTGAATACTTATGATCATGTGATATTTCAGTTTTTCTTTTTAAATAAATTCGCAAAAATTTCTACACTTCTGGGTTTTTTTCAGTCAAGATGGGGTGCAGAACTTTTTTGAATTTACGAAATGGCTGCAATGAAACAAAGAGTGAAAAATTTAAAGGGGTCTGAATTATTTTCGTACCCACTGTACTTAATCCAATCTGAAACAGTTCCATTAATTGCTGACAATCCCATTTTTCATCCTTCACAAAACTATATACTTATATGCAAATTGCCTCTTCAGAGAGAAAGAGGGCTTGAACTCTATATCGTCACCTGCTAGAAGCAGCGATCCTACAAGTCACAATCAACCCTTTAACTTGCAATATGACTTAGGATATTTACTTATATTCACACAATTTCCACAATTCTAATCGTTCTCATTTCTTATGTGAAGCAGTCATAAAATCCTAGCCCTACCTCAATAACAGTCTTAGCTCCTCGTAGAAATAGATCAAGTGTGATAGGTAAGATTAATCCCATAAGAAGATATTCATGTGCAAAGGATTTGTTGCAGACATTTCTGAAACTGAAAATTCACACCATACATATCATGGGTTTTTATTCTGCAGCAAGCACATAAGGAAGGGTAGTCATTTATTATCCTCTCTATGCCACAAAAATAGTATCCAAAAGTAGCAAAATGTGGTGCAAGTGGTATTGTGAGCAAAATTTTGTGACTTTTTGCACCGTTTCAAAAAGACAAAAATTTCCTGTTTTGCGCATATAGCAACCTTAAAGCTATGCGCCCACGTTGCAGAAATCCTGCGGAAATGTCCGCAGCATTTCCGCAACTCCCTGCCACAGGTAAAATGCATGCGGAATTCGCATGCGTTTTCCCCCAAAGCACAAGCATTTTTAGATTGCAGAATGCTTGCGTTTTCCAAGAGATTTGAAGCATCGCTTGGAAAAGTGATTGACAGGTTGGTCACACTTGTCCAGAATAGTGCTTGACAAGTGTGACCATCTTTTTACTATTGATGCTGCCTATGCAGCATCAATAGTAAAAGATAGAATGTTAAAAATAATCAAAAAATAAAAAATATGGTTATTCTCACCTTCCGACAGCCCCCGATCTCCTCAGCGGCGCTCCCGGTACGTTCCGTTCCCAGCCCAGGGATGCTTTGCACAAAGGACCTATGTGACGTCATGGTCGCATGACCACGAGGTCATCTCAGGTGATTCGCGCAATGCATCCCTGGGAACGGAAGCCGCCGCGTGCACCGCTGAGAGGCAGGAGGACTCCCGGGGCCATCAGAAGGTAAGTACATCCTTATTTTTTGTTTTAATTCTTTTTTTTTTACATTAATATCATACCCAGGGTCTGGAGGAGAGTCTCCTCTCCTCCAGGCCCGAGCACCATCTGCACATGAAGCGCTCACTTTAACCCCTTTCTGACCTCGGACGGGATAGTACGTCCGAGGTCAGCTCCCCTGCTTTGATGCAGGGCTCCGCAGTGAGCCCGCATCAAAGCCGGGACATGTCAGCTGTTTTGAACAGCTGACATGTGCCCGCAATAGCGGCAGGTGAAATCGCGATTCACCCGCCGCTATTAACTAGTTAAATGCCGCTGTCAAACGCAGACAGCGGCATTTAACCGGCGCTTCTGGCCGGGCGGCCGGGAATGAGCGCATCGCCGACCTCCGTCACATGATCGGAGTTCGGCGATGCTTCAGAATAGTAACCATAGAGGTCCTTGAGACCTCTGTGGTTACTGATCCCCGGCAGCTGTGAGCGCCTGTGGTCGGCGCTCACAGCACACCTGCATTTCTGCTACATAGCAGCAAACATCAGATCGCTGCTATGTAGCAGAGGCGATCATGTTGTGCCTGCTTCTAGTCTCCCATGGAAGCTATTGAAGCGTGGCAAAAGTTAAAAAAAAAGTTAAAAAAAATGTGAAAAAAAAAAAAAATATATAAAAGTTTAAATCACCCCCCTTTCGCCCCATTCAAAATAAATCAATAAAAAAATAATAGAACCTACACATATTTGGTATCGCCGCGTTCAGAATCGCCCAATCTATCAATAAAAAAAAGCATTAACCTGATCGCCAAACGGCGTAACGAGAAAAAAATTCGAACCGCCAGAATTACGTTTTTTGGTCGCCGCGACATTGCATTAAAATGCAATAACGGGTGATCAAAAGAACGTATCTGCACCGAAATGGTATCATTAAAAACGCCGGCTCGGCACGCAAAAAAAAAGCCCTCAAACGACCAAGATCATGAAAAATGGAGACGCTACGGGTATCGGAAAATGGCGCAATTTTTATTTTTTTAGCAAAGTTTGGAATTTTTTTTCACCACTTAGATAAAAAAGTGGTTTCACACTTGCGTTTTTGTCTGCAGCGTTTTTTGCACAAAAAACGCATGCGTTTTTTTCTCCTATATTTAACATTGAAAACGCATGCGTTTTTTTGCACATGCGTTTGGTCGCGTTTTCAAACGCATGCGTTTTTTGTCTGCATGCGTTCATTTTCAAAAATGCTATCTGCAGTATTTTCTTGCGCGTTTTTTTGCCGCGAAAAAACGCATGCGTTTTTTCGCGGCAAAAAAATGCATTGCTGTCTATGTAAACGCATGCGTTTTTAAGCACATGCGTTTGTTTGCGCTAAAAACGCATGCGTTTTTATAGAAAAAAACCAGAAAACACACTGAAAAGCCACCCACCACCATCAAGGTGATAAAGGGATCTAAACCCTAACCCTAACTCTACCCCTAACCTCACCCCTAACCGTTTAATGAACATTTTCTGACAGTCATATTGCCACGTATTTAAGTGCCACGTATCACGTATTTCAGTGCCACGTGCCACGTGCCACGTATTTAATACGTGGCACTTAAATATGTGCCACGTGGCACTTAAATACGTGGCACTTAAATATGTGGCACGTGGCACTTTAATACGTGGCACGTGGCACTTAAATACGTGGCACGTGGCACTTAAATACGTGGCAAGTGGCATACGTGGCACTGAAATACGTGGCACGTGGCACTTTAATACGTGGCACGTGGCACTTAAATATGTGGCACGTGGCACTTTAATACGTGGCACGTGGCACTTAAATATGTGGCACTTAAAGTGCCACGTGCCACATATTTAAGTGCCACGTGCCACGTATTAAAGTGCCACGTATTTCAGTGCCACGTATGCCACGTGCCACGTATTTAAGTGCCACGTGCCACGTATTAAAGTGCCACGTGCCACATATTTAAGTGCCACGTGCCACGTATTTAAGTGCCACGTGCCACGTATTTAAGTGCCACGTATTTGAGTGCCACGTATTTAAGTACCACGTATTTCAGTTGCACGTATTTCAGTGCCACGTATTTCAGTCACGTTTAGGTTTAGGGTTAGGGTTAGGGGTAGGGGTAGGGTTAGGGTTTTCTTGTTTTTTCTTGTGTTTTCTTGTGTTTTTCTATAAAAACGCATGCGTCTAAAAACGCATGCGTTTTACCGCGTTTACATGCGTTTTTCACACATGCGTTTTTTTAAAAAACGCATGCAAACAAAAACGCAAGTGTGAAACCAGCCTAATGGCAGGTCAGTTTTAGCATTTATTGAACCTAGCAAAAAAGCCAAACAAAAAACAAGTGTGGGACTGCACTTTTTTTGCAATTTCACCACACTTGGAATTTCTTTCCTGTTTTCTAGTACACGACATGGTAAAACCAATGATTTCGTTCAAAAGTACAACTCGTCCCGCAAAAAATAAGCCCTCACATGGCCAAATTGATGGAAAAATAAAAAAGTTATGGCTCTGGGAAGGAGGGGAGCGAAAAACGAACACGGAAAAACGGAAAATCCAAAGGTCATGAAGGGGTTAAGCATGGTGGGCATAGCGTTTCAATGCAATCCTATGGCGGCGCAATCGCCGCGATTCCACAGAAATAATAAACATGCTGCGGATTTTACCGCTATGCGATTCCGCCGCGGGAAATTCCACAGCATGGGCACAGCAACTGCGGAATCCCATAGGATTTCATGGGAATGTGGTTTTAAGCATTTTTATGCGTTTCCGCTGCGGCAAAAAAGTAGCGGAAACGCATAAAAAACACAATGTGGGCACACAGCCTAACAGGTGAGGAATGCTTGTTTTTTATATAACATTTCCTGTTTTTGGCAACTTTCATAAAACTGTAGTCAACACCTTTTAGGGTAAGTTCACACAGGGCGTTTTTGCTGCGTTTTTTTGGCGGCGTTTTTTATGCTAAGTTTCTGCTGCTTTTTACAGTACCAGCAAAGCCTATGAGATTTCAGAAATCTCATGCACACACATTGGTTTTTTGTGTGATCAGTATTTTGTGTTTTGCTGCGTCTTTCGGTCATAGAGCATGTCACTTCTTTCAGGCTATGTGCACGCGTTGTGGCTTCATGTGTGGATTTTTCCGCACCGTTTTTTAAAAATCCGCAGGTAAAACGCACTGCGTTTTACTTGTGGATTTACTGAGGAACTACCGCAGATTTCCTGCTTTTTTTGTGCGGATTTCACCTGCGGTTTTACACCTGTGGATTCCTATTGAGGAGCAGGTGTAAACCGCTGCGGAATCCGCACAAAGAATTGACATGTTGCAGAAAATACAACGCAGCGTTTCCGCGTGGTATTTTCCGCAGCATGGTCACAGCGGATTTGATTTTCAATAGGTTTACATGGTACTGTAAACGTGATGGAAAACCGCAGCCAAATCCACACCGTGTGCACATTCCCTCAGCGTTTTTGCTGCGTTTTTTCAGCGTTTTTCACCCATTGACTTGAAAGGGTGTTGAAAAAAATGCAGCAAAAATGCAGATATTATTTGCTGCTGAAAATTCAAGGACATTAGTATGGGCAAAATGAAAAAAATGCAGCAAAAACGCACCAAATAAGCAACAAAAAACGCACCAAAAACGCACCTAAACCTGCATTTTTGACGCAGCTTCTTTCCTGCCAAAAAGATCAGGTTTTGCTGCAGAAAAAGAAAGCAGCAAAAACGCCCTGTGTGAACTTACCCTTAGTGTTATGATCAAATTGCTCCCATCTTGAAGATGAACATGTAATATCTTACCTTTGAAAGCAGTAGTTTTGTAGTTGTGTTCTATTGCAGAAATAACATCTTTCCAAAAATCATACTTCTTCTGCCCATCAGTCTGTATATATATAAAAAAAAACAACATGTAAATATTTGAGTAATCTTAGTAAACCTACACAAATTAAACAAAAATATATCCTTTCTGATGGTTGGTGAAGGGAAGTAACATCGGCAAGTCTGAACCTCCAGGATCACTCGGGGTTCTAAAAAACACATTTTAAGAGTTACAGACGCCCTGCACATGAAACCTACACAGATCCTACTTCTGATCATTATAACTTTGCCTTTAAACGCAACGATAGTCACAATCAAGACATGATGTAATGACAAAACCCTTCCCAGCCATGGCATATGAGATGCTGCTGTGCAAATAAAAGGTGAAAAAGGGAAACTTCTTTCTAGGGCACAACAAAACTTAATTTAGTTAAAATCTTCATTTTCTAAACCTTTAGGGTATGTGTCCACGTTCAGGAAACGCTGCGTTTTTGATGCAGCGTTGAGCCGCAGCGTCAAAAACGCAGCGTCCAGATGTTACAGCATAGTGGAGGGGATTTCATGAAATCCCGTCTCCACTGTGCATTAAAAAACGCATGCATTTTTCCCCGCAAAAACGCACATGCGGTACGTTTTTTCAGAACGCAGCATGTTGCTACAATGAGCAAAACACACAGGAACACCGCAGGTGACCTGCCAGTGACCTCAGGTGCATTTTTGGTCAGGATTTTACTTGCATAAAATCCTGACCAAAGCCTGAAGCAAACCTGAACGTGGACACATACCCTTAGGGTATGTGTCCACGTTCAGGATTGCATCAGGATTTGGTCAGGATTTTTCATCAGTATTTGTAAGCCAAAACCAGGAGTGGGTGATAAATGCAAAAGTGGAGCATATGTTTCTATTATACTTTTCCTCTAATTGTTCCACTCCTGGTTTTGGCTTACAAATACTGATGAAAAATCCTGACCAAATCCTGATACAATCCTGAACGTGGACACATACCCTAAGAAACTCGGCGAATGTTACCATTTCCAAAACTGCTCTAGTAATGTGTGCAACTGCAGATTGGATGTAAAAACTAAGCCAAAGAAACTTGGTAACACGATGGCAAACTTATGCCTAGTAAAGAGATACTTCTTGCTTTATTGAGCCTAAGAAACCACGTTAAAGGAAAACCCCTGTCTCCCAGCTGCAGTTTGTTCTAAAAACTAAACAAACCAAGCTTTACTCACCCTCCCCAGGTCCCGCACTGAGTCTCTGCTGCTGATTTCAGTAGTTGTTGTCTGCAGCACTGACATGAGTGGCTCATACTGTCAGCTCGGGCAGTGCCCAGAACTTATTGACTGCTGAAAAGTCTACGTGGCATCAGCACCACCGATGACGATTGACACAGAGAAGCAGAGGTGACTCAGAGCTTGACCCGAGGAGGGTGAGGAAAGAACAGTTTGTTTCTTTTTAACAAAAACAAGAAGCCAGTAGACAAAACCCCTTAATGAAATCTCTGCAAGGTATTCCGGCTTTGTAAGGCTTCATTTTATTGGAGTCCCGAAGATGGCATTTCACATTCATATTTATGGTAAGTTAGTTTGTACTTTCTTGTAATTTGTACAAACCGTTCCCAATGACGCATACAATTGTGTAGTAATTTTGTATCTGAACTGTAAGAACAGTATCCTTGAAATTCCACTAGGTGTCACCATCATTTCATAGCCAATTCAAATGATCAAACAGAAATACAGAAGGCCTATCCATAATGTACTGCCTTCAAATGGAAAAAGAAAACCCGGTTGTTTTCAGGTCTGCCCCAATAATGCAATTCCTAGGCAATACCCAGGAGCTTTACTCAGCAGCGTCATGCTTATGCAGCATGCTGGAGTCATAATTTGATATCTGAGACCAAGGCTGATGCTTCATTCCCGGATGGCCACACTGTCCCACCAAAATCCCAAACCCATTGTTTAATCACTCGCTAGTAACACCTACAAGTCCAACAAGAGAAAAGCAAATGGAAAACTAATTTTCATGTAACAAATATGAAAACATATTATATATTAATATTAACCAATCGGCAGAATAGGAAACTTTTCTCCCTGTTAGAATGAAGCGGCAGTGCACATGCTCGAGTGCTGCTCTATTCATTCCCTATGGAGCTGCCGAGCGTTGCTCTTGCGTTTTTTTAGCAGCTTCGTAGAGAATGAATAAAAGGGCGGTTGGGCATCCAATCTGCTACTCCATTCTGTAACAAGGATAAAAATACCCCGATAATGATAAAAATGAATTGTTCTGCCCGTTGCTGAGCATCAGAGCGTTCAGACCCCACAGATCAGTATCCTGCAGATGCATGATAATTGTTCTCACAGAACAACCCCTTTAATTTACCCCATACTTAATTCTTCTTTGCCATAAGTGTTGGAGTTAGGTAGATCCTTCTTAACATCAATATTATGGTGATGCTACTGCAGAACAGTCTATGAAAAAAAACGCTCATTAAGATAATGAATATGCACGCCTCTCCACTCCCATAGGTATGGAGCACATATTCATTACCTTAATGAGCAGTACAACGTGACCGCTCAGGACATGAATAGCTGCTGCATCGGGACAACGGAGATGCCGGGACGTTCAGCAACGGCGCAAGGAGGGGGAGTATGACGGGAGAGGACGGGAGGGAGCCGAGCCATGCATACAAGGATGTGACGGGGGAGCCCAGCCATGCATACAAGGATGGGACCGTGGGAGCCCAGCCATGCATACAAGGATGGGACGGAGGAGCCCAGCCATGGATACAAGGATGGGACGGGGAGCGCAGCCATGCATACAAGGATGGGACGGGGGAGCCCAGCCATGCATACAAGGAAGGGACAAGGGAGCCTAGCCATGCATACAAGGATGGGACGGGGGAGCCCAGCCATGCATACAAGGATGGGACCGTGGGAGCCCAGCCATGCATACAAGGATGGGACGGGGGAGCCCAGCCATGCATACAAGGATGGGACCGTGGGAGCCCAGCCATGCATACAAGGATGGGTCCGTGGGAGCCCAGCCATGCATACAAGGATGGGACTGGGGGAACTCAGTCATACATACAAGGATGGGACCGGGGAAACTCAGTCATACATACAAGGATTGGATGGGGGAGCCGAGCCATGTATACAAGGATGGGACGTGGGAGCCGAGCCATGCATACAAGGATGGGACGTGGGAGCCGAGCCATGTATACAAGGATGGGACGTGGGAGCCCAGCCATGCATACAAGGATGGGACGTGGGAGCCGAGCCATGTATAGAAGGATGGGACGTGGGAGCCCAGCCATGCATACAAGGATGGGACAGGGGGAACTCAGTCATACATACAAGGATGGGACCGGGGAAACTCAGTCATACATACAAGGATTGGATGGGGGAGCCGAGCCATGCATACAAGGATGGGACCGGGGGAACTCAGTCATACATACAAGGATGGGATGGGGGAGCCGAACCATGCATACAAGGATGGGACGTGGGAGCCGAGCCATGTATACAAGGATGGGACGTGGGAGCCGAGCCATGCATACAAGGATGGGAAGTGGGAGCCGAGCCATGTATACAAGGATGGGACGTGGGAGCCGAGCCGTGCATACAAGGATGGGACGTGGGAGCCGAGCCATGTATACAAGGATGGGACGTGGGAGCCCAGCCATGCATACAAGGATGGGACAGGGGGAGCCTAGCCATGCATATAAGGATGGGTCGGGGGAGCCGAGCCATGCATATAAGGATGGGACGGGGGATTCGAGCCATGCATACAAGATGGGAGGAGGGGGAACCGAGCCATGCATAGAACGATGGGATGGGGGAGCCCAGCCATGCATATAACGATGGGATGGGGGAGCCCAGCCATGCATATAACAATGGGACGAGGAGCCCAGCCATGCAGCCATGCATACCAGGATGGGACGGGGGAGCCCAGTCATGCATACAAGGATGGGACAGGGGAGCCCAGCCATGCATGCAAGATGGGACGGGGGAGCCCAGCCATGCATACAAGGATGGGATGGGGGAGCCCAGCCATGCATACAAGGATGGGACGGGGGAGCCCAGCCATGCATACAAGGATGGGACCGTGGGAGCCCAGCCATGCATACAAGGATGGGACGGGGGAGCCCAGCCAAGGATGCAAGGATGGGACGGGGAGCCCAGCCATGCATACAAGGATGGGACGGGGGAGCCCAGCCATCCATACAAGGATTGGACAAGGGAGCCTAGCCATGCATACAAGGATGGGACGGGGGAGCCCAGCCATGCATACAAGGATGGGACCGTGGGAGCCCAGCCATGCATACAAGGATGGGACGGGGGAGCACAGCCATGCATACAAGGATGGGACAAGGGAGCCCAGCCATGCATACAAGGATGGGACCGTGGGAGCCCAGCCATGCATACAAGGATGGGTCCGTGGGAGCCCAGCCATGCATACAAGGATGGGACTGGGGGAACTCAGTCATACATACAAGGATGGGACCGGGGAAACTCAGTCATACATACAAGGATTGGATGGGGGAGCCGAGCCATGCATACAAGGATGGGACCGGGGGAACTCAGTCATACATACAAGGATGGGATGGGGGAGCCGAGCCATGCATATAACAATGGGACGAGGAGCCCAGCCATGCATACCAGGATGGGTCCGGGGGAACTCAGTCATACATACAAGGATGGGATGGGGGAGCCCAGCCATGCATATAACAATGGGACGAGGAGCCCAGCCATGCATACCAGGATGGGACGGGGGAGCCCAGTCATGCATACAAGGATGGGACAGGGGAGCCCAGCCATGCATGCAAGATGGGACGGGGGAGCCCAGCCATGCATACAAGGATGGGATGGGGGAGCCCAGCCATGCATACAAGGATGGGACGGGGGAGCCCAGCCATGCATACAAGGATGGGACAGGGGAGCCCAGCCATGCATGCAAGATGGGACGGGGGAACCCAGCCATGCATACAAGGATGGGACGGGGGAGCCCAGCCATGCATACAAGGATGGGACAGGGGAGCCCAGCCATGCATACAAGGATGGGATGGGGGAGCCCAGCCATGCATACAAGGATGGGACAGGGAAGCCCAGCCATGCATGCAAGATGGGACGGGGGAGCCCAGCCATGCATACAAGGATGGGATGGGGGAGCCCAGCCATGCATACAAGGATGGGACGGGAGCAGAGCCATGACTACTAGGATGGGACGAGGGAGCCTAGCCATGCATACAAGGATGGGACGGGGAGCCGAGTCATGCATACAAGGATGGGATGGGGGAGACCAGTCATGCATACAAGGATGGGACGGGGGAGCCCAGTCATGCATACAACGATGGGACGGGGGAGCCCAGCCATGCATACCAGGATGGGACGGGGGAGCCCAGCCATGTATACAAGGATGGGATGGTGGAGCCCAGCCATGCATACAAGGATGGGACGGGAGCCGAGCCATGCCTACAAGGATGGGACGGGGGAGCCTAGCCATGCATACAAGGATGGGACGGGGGAGCCGAGCCATGCATACAAGGATGGGACGGGGGAGACCAGTCATGCATACAACGATGGGACGGGGGAGCCCAGCCATGCATACCAGGATGGGACCGGGGAACCCAGCCATGCATACAAGGATGGGATGGGGGAGCCCAGCCATGTGTACAAGGATGGGACAGGGGAGCCCAGCCATGCATGCAAGATGGGACGGGGGAGCCCAGCCATGCATACAAGGATGGGATGGGGGAGCCCAGCCATGCATACAAGGATGGGACAGGGGAGCCCAGCCATGCATGCAAGATGGGACGGGGGAACCCAGCCATGCATACAAGGATGGGACGGGGGAGCCCAGCCATGCATACAAGGATGGGACAGGGGAGCCCAGCCATGCATACAAGGATGGGATGGGGGAGCCCAGCCATGCATACAAGGATGGGACAGGGAAGCCCAGCCATGCATGCAAGATGGGACGGGGGAGCCCAGCCATGCATACAAGGATGGGATGGGGGAGCCCAGCCATGCATACAAGGATGGGACGGGAGCAGGGCCATGACTACAAGGATGGGACGAGGGAGCCTAGCCATGCATACAAGGATGGGACGGGGAGCCGAGCCATGCATACAAGGATGAGATGGGGGAGACCAGTCATGCATACAAGGATGGGACGGGGGAGCCCAGTCATGCATACAACGATGGGACGGGGGAGCCCAGCCATGCATACCAGGATGGGACGGGGGAGCCCAGCCATGTATACAAGGATGGGATGGGGGAGCCCAGCCATGCATACAAGGATGGGACGGGAGCCGAGCCATGCCTACAAGGATGGGATGGGGGAGCCTAGCCATGCATACAAGGATGGGACAGGGGAGCCGAGCCATGCATACAAGGATGGGACGGGGGAGACCAGTCATGCATACAACGATGGGACGGGGGAGCCCAGCCATGCATACCAGGATGGGACGGGGGAGCCCAGCCATGCGTACAAGGATGGGATGGGGGAGCCCAGCCATGCATACAAGGTTGGAACAGGGGAGCCCAGCCATGCCTACAAGGATGGGACGGGGGAGCCGAGCCATGCATACAAGGATGGGACGGGGGAGACCAGTCATGCATACAAGGATGGGACGGGGGAGCCCAGTCATGCATACAACGATGGGACGGGGGAGCCCAGCCATGCATACCAGGATGGGATGGGGGAGCCCAGCCATGCATACAAGGATGGGACGGGGGAGACCAGTCATGCATACAAGGATGGGACGGGGGGAGCCCAGTCATGCATACAACGATGGGACGGGGGAGCCCAGCCATGCATACCAGGATGGGATGGGGGAGCCCAGCCATGCATACAAGGATGGGACAGGGGAGCCCAGTCCTGCATACAACGATGGAATGGGGGAGCCCAGTCATGCATACTAGGATGGGAAGGGGGAGCCCAGTCATACATACAACGATGGGACGGGGAGCCCCGCCATGCATACAAAAATGGGACGGGGGAGCCGAGCCATGCATACAAGATGGGACGGGGAAGGGGAGCCATGCATACAACGAGGGGACCGGGAGAGCCATACACACAACAGGGGGAGCCACGCAGAGCAGGACAGGGATGGGGGGACATTGCATACCCGGCTTATACTCGACTCAATAAGCTTACCCAGTTTTCCGTGGCAAAATTAGGTGCCTCAGCTTATCCTCGGGTCGGCTTATACTCGAGTAAATACGATAATCAGTATCATTCCCTGTTAGTCACAAATATTGAATGATTTTCCATTGCTATATTTTTACTCACCATTTCTAAAGAATCAACAATTTTAGCACACAGAAGAGCTCCTGGCAAGTCAAAGTAGTTGTCATAGAAGTAGTATTTAGCTGCAACAACAAAACAACAGATTTCAATTTTGCTCCTTTATAGTACAAAAAAAGATCAGATGTAACAATCCATTTTTTTCTAACCTTGTTTCCAGCAGCCGCATCTTTCAAGGCCTCTAATCCAACCAACCAGTCTTTGATGAGGGACAAAAACCTCTGAAATAGCTATCTGCAAGTGGCGATTGTGCTTTATTTTTTAATATCCTACATCATGGCGCAAGACTCTTTAAATGGTCAATACTGACTTGCTACCTCCCGTAGGTGTCACTGGAGACTCTGGACTCTCTCTATGAAGTAATCAGCCATTTGTGGGCAATGGTTTCTATATTACTGCTTGGAAACAACAATAAAGAGGGATAAAATAAGATTTTCTAAATCCTGTTCTTTTAGATCAAATGTCGGCAGATTCATTGCAGTAGATCATCTTTCATCGCCATTCTAACTCAGACCCACTGTAATGTAGCTGCTGTGAATGGCACACAATTGTGAGCACTCAGTGTACCCAATCCTGTCAACCTTATTTTATGTGAGTGTGGAGCCCCTTCTCGGTTAAGGGGACAGGATTTTTTTTTCTCTTGAGTAAAATGATTACTGAAAAGCATTCTTACCTAAATGTAAAAATAACTCAAATCTGAATGATGCATTTACTCGAGTTCACTAATATCATGTTTTATTCAAAAACCTCAAACCATTCAGTTACAAATAGGAAATACCGTATATACTCGAGTATAAGCCGAGATTTTCAGCCCACTTTTTTGGGCTGAAAGTGACCCTCTCGGCTTATACTCGAGTCAGTATCGGCGGGGGGGTCGGCGGGTGAGGGGGAGCGGTGCGGTGACATACTTACCTGCTCCTGGCGCTGTCCCTGCATGTCCTATGGTCTCTGGGCAGCGCTTCCTGTGTTCAGCGGTCACGTGGTACCGCTCATTAAAGTAATGAATATGCACGCATATTCATTACTCTAATGAGCGGTACGTGACCGCTGAACACAGGAAGATGCCGCCGGCTCCCGGAGACCATCTGACAGTGAGACGCTGCCAGGGACCGCGCCGGGAGCAGGTGAGTTTATCAGGGGAGGGGGAGCACTGCGCGATAGTCACCTTCCTCGTTCCATCGCTGCGCGCTACTCTGTCTTCTGTCCTCTGGCTGTGACTGTACAGGTCAGAGGGCGCGATGATGCAATTAGTGTGCGCGCCGCCCTCTGCCTGAACAGTCAGTGCCGAGGATGGAAGACAGAGCAGCGCACAGCGATGGAACGAGGAAGGTGAATATCGCAAGTACCGGGGTCCTGAGCGAAGAGAGGGGAGTATGTGATTTTTTTATTTTAATCGCAGCAACAGCAAATGGGGCAAATGTATGGAGCATCTTATGGGGCATATATGAGGAGCATGTTATGGGGCATAATGTGTGGAGCATCTCATGGGGCCCCTAATGTGTGGAGCATCTCATGGGGCCCCTAATGTGTGGAGCATCTCATGGGGTCATAATGTGTGGAACATCTCATGGGGCCATAATGTGTGGAGCATCTTATGGGGCCATAATGTGTGGAGCATCTCATGGGGCCCCTAATGTGTGGAGCATCTCATGGGGCCACAATGTATGGAGCATCGTATGGGGCCATAATGTGTGGAGCATCTCATGGGGTCATCAACCTTTATGCAGCATTGTATGGGGCAAATGTCTGTATGGAGCATCTTATGGGGCCATTATTAACCTTTGTGCAGCATTATATGGGGTATATTTTAATATGGAGCATCTTATGGGGCCCATCATGAACTGTATGGAGAATTACATGGGGCTCCTGATTCAATATGGATATTCAAAAACACTTAACCTACTGATGTCTCAATTAATTTTACTTATATTGGTATCTATTTTTATTTTTGACGTTAACCGGTAGCTGCTGCATTTCCCACCCTAGGCTTATACTTGAGTCAATAAGTTTTCCCAGTTTTTTGTGGCAAAATTAGGGGGGTCGGCTTATACTCGGGTCGGCTTATACTTGAGTATATACGGTAATAGTAGATGGGAAATACACATTCATAGTAATGAAACATAACTATCAATGTCATGGGAAAATATGGTATAGCTAGATCTAGTAAGCACGATTTAATAACGTTTGAATAACATAATCAATGAAAACAATTACACCACTCATATTGCAAGCTCGTAATAAAAGAAATGTATTAAAGCTGTTCCATGTGATATCCTGAAAACTACTGACATACGGTAGCTGCACAGTCCAGCACTTCGCTGGTCCACAAAGGCTTAGAGAAAGATGGACTTTATCGCCATCTGCTGTTCAATACATAAACTTCACAAAATAAAATCATTGTGGTAAAGGTGTTTTCTAGCAAAGGTTTTTATTACTACTCCAGCAACCTCTCTGCACTGCTGCCTCTGGTCTTTATTGACAGGCTGCAGCGGTGACCTCATGTCATCAGTGCTACAGTCAACCATCTTTGATTGTGAGAACTGCACGCTCTCCAATGCCACAATCAGAGACAGCATTAGAGGATTGCAGAGGGACTAAGGCTGATCTGGCCAGCTTCACAGCAGTGCTTTCAGGCTGCATAATAAAGATCTGCACTCCTTGCCTAGAAAACTGGCCATCTTTGATAAAACTGCTGAATTGGTCGGTAACCAAGGCAATGTGCAATAAACTACAGAACTAAAAATGGCTCTGTTCTTGGGATCGATAACAATTTTTAATAAGAGGAAAATTGCAAAGCTGCAATTTTAACCATTTAGCAACATGGGAATACCTTTTAAAATATAACATATAGTATTTTGTAGCCTACAAGACCACCCCAGCATTTTAATGGGTTGTGTTGAAAAGAAAAGTCACACAGTCAAATGTGATCTTACATGGTGCCCACTTCAAATTGTTACGTCTTGGTAAAACGGGGATAGATGTCCTGAGTGGAGGAACCCCCTGCATGGCACCCAGGGTATGACAACCCCTTAAAGGTTATATTCCTTAAGTGGTCATGCCTTACCTGATCGTGCATACGTCCCATTGATTGCTTTAAAATGTTTCCACTCTCTTTTTTCACCATAAACCTCTTCAATCATTTCAGCAGTCATCATCTTGGTGCCATGAGATGCCCTGTAAAAAATTTTAAAAAATAAAATGTTCGTGTACGTTTATCTTCTAGCCATGATTGCATGATTGTATGTAGAGCCTTTTCACCTGATAATAACTCCTTAAATATGTAATTCAAGATTGGGGAGTCAGAAGATGAAGACTGAAGGGCAAATTGTCAAAACTCTCTAATTAAATCTGAGCTGTGATTGCTTGCTATGGATAAAAAGGCAAATTTTTTGCCCGAAAGTTTTGATAGGTCTGCCCCTTAATTGAACATCTATACTTCCTAGGTATTGTACTTATCTTCCATTACTACCACATGAATAATTAGTACATTATGGGCCTCCTTCATTAAAACCGGTGTTAATCATGAAGGTCTTCGTGAGCGGGCGTACTGGAGTCAGATGCTCCTGATTCATAAAGAAATGCAGACCCCTTCATAAATTTTGATCGTCTGACGAGTGGCGTGTGCCTCAGGTACTGGAGTGATATTTCTGGCATAGGGAATGCCACAGCTCGTCATGAAATAGACAAGCTGTAGCATCCTGCCCCTGTCCTGTCCCAGCTCAGCCCACTGCAGCTGAGCTGAGAGAAACTGGAATAAAGAATTCAAAAGTCATGATATTTAGGCACAACTCCGAGTTTTGCCTAACTTTTGCAACTTTTCAAAGCTTTTAAACCAGAATTCTGGTGGAAAGTTTTGGGGAAACAGGCCCTTTGTTTTTAAATTGATTGTATTATAAAAATAACCCCTTTCTATAATGTCATATTTGGGTACGCAAAAGTCCCTTACATGTACCAGAGCAATGAGACATTTGTAAACATTATTATCTCTTGCTCTTGTAGACCTAGCTTGTCCATGTATTACATAGATGGCCATTCAATTGAATAAATGCATATAGTGTAGCTAGAGGGAATCTGTCAGCAGGATCAACCCTCCTAAGGCGTCTATATGGTGTGAGGCAGTGTCTGGTGTTACATGTGAGGGTCACTGTATGTCCGCCCCAGTATTCGCACGGTAGCGTATTGAGGCCATGAGGAGCATTGCAGTCACAGGCGTAGCTGTGGTTGCAATGCAGACTAAAGTGAGTATAGGTCTTGGCCATGCTGGTTGTCCAAAGCAGGTTTACAGAAAACCTGCTATGGGCTTTTGGGTTTTGAAACAGACTGCATGGTCTGTTGTGGTATGTTGTGCATGGTAGTGCACAACATACCATGTTGGTATGGTAGTTGTGCAGTCCGTTTCATTCCGGGCTGGGTTTTCCATGTGGCTGAAGGCCACAGGTTGCTAGTTTAGTTTAAAACCTTGCAGTATAGGGTTTGGGTGTGTCAGGGTCAGTCTGGTGTTTGGAGGAGTACAGAGCAATCGGCTCTGCAGAGCTCCACGCTGTGTCAGGCAATACAGGCCAGCAGAGTCAAAAAGCTAGGGGAGCGGAGACGCCTGGCACCCACAACGTACACTCTGGTGCAGTCGCCCATGGTAACCAGTGTCGGAGGTGGACTGTCTTGTGCCCGGCGGCGAACCAGAGGTAGACTGTCCTGTGCTCGGGGGAGGACTGGCGTGTTTAGTGACTGTAAGCTGGAGGATATGGTGCCCGGCTGCGATCCAGAGGATATCGTGTACTGTGTAATGCTGTCATTAATCAAGAGGAGGATTCGCATGATTAGCATTTGTAAACTGAAGGATATCGTGTACGGTGTAAAGCTGTGAGTAGCACATTAACACAGCAGTGCAGTCGCCTATGGCAACCGGTCAGAGGAGGACAGGCGTGTTTAGTGACTGTAATCGAGAAGATATATGCCCAGCTGCGATCCAAAGGATAACGTGTGCTGTGTTTTGCCGAGTTGAACATTAAAGAGACATTTTGCTTTGAACTTTGCTGGGTCACTGCCTCATCACTGCATAAGTGTGCTACCGCTGCACTACAATGGGCATGTAGGTCATAGGAAGCTGAATAAAATGGTACCTTCACATCTGCGACCTGATGTCTTATTCCAGAGAAATCCACGTTTTCTTATATGTAAATGACCTCTTCAGGCCTGGTGCCTGGAAGATAACTCTGTCTCCAGAGCTTATTTTACATGAAGGGGGAGTTACCAGTGTGAGACAAGTAACTCACACAGAACAGCAGAAATGAACTTTGTTTTCTTACAATGTTGACACAGCTGCAGCACAGCGGTAATGACTACAGCACATAACCGCTGGCAGCTAAATCACTAGAAAGAGAGAGCTGACCAGGTGACTTCCTGACACGTGCTCATTGCAGCCATGCCAGCAATGTCAGTAATGACTGAGGACAGTGACGTAGAGGCAGTGCTGGAATGGCAGGAGGGGAAGCAAGGCTAACAGCATTCCCATGGATATTAATTACCATTAATCAAAACTGAAAAATCCATTTAATTCATAATACATTTACAGTATCATTCACATATAGTGGAATTACATATCATTAGAATAGCTACTATGTAAAATATGAGTTTTCTATGCATAACCATCACCAACAAAATGCTGTTTGGCTACTAATCATCAGTCTTAACACTAATCTTGTACACCAAGACTGTACACGCAGGATCGTTACAATATATTGCAGGTTACATTTATTATAATACTTAATTCACCAAAAATGAATATTTGCAATTTATGTAGATGAAAACTCACTAAACGTGCAACTGCCCCAAGTATTTAGAAATACATTTACAACCTTGTAGTTAATAATATCTAAAATGAGAAAAAGATATTCAGATGGCAGATACCTGAGAATAGTTCCATCTGCAGCAAGTTTAAGAAAGTTTCCTTCTTCCAAATCCAACACCAAGCCTTTGAAGCTAAAATATTCAGCAAAAAATGTGTTAAGGATCTCTATACAAAGCTTATCTTCATCTATTAAACACTCAATCACTTTGATAGTTTGAGTCAGCAGATATTTTTTATAACTGAAATGGCTGCTAAAATTACTTAATGATCTCAGGAGCCCAATAATCTACAAAGTTTCAGCTCGGCAGCCTTTTAAGCTCAAGAGTCCCATGTCCTCTTATTCCCCTTTCATGAAGTGGATACTTAGGAAACCACTGATGTCAGTAGTTGGGGAGATACTCAATGCATAAACTTTTGCTGCTCTGATCTCTCATCGCCCTCTGGCAAACAGGAGGCTGGGAGGCAGCGAAACTGAGCACTCCAAAAGACTGCAGGTTAGAACAACCTTTTAATTCACTTTAACTCACTAGTAGAGATGAGCGAACCCAAACGTAAAAGTTCAGGGTTCGTACCGAACAGTCAGTGTCCAGTGCTAAACGCCGAACACTGGCTTCTCCCGATCCTCCATTGCAATTTTCGGAGTTCCACGGGAAGAGTTTTAAACATCAAAAGTTTGAGTCCCCTTTTTTTAATGAGGTTGCGTCGTGTTGCGTCGGACCGTTGGCACAAAAAAAGTTGCATGTAACGTTTTTTTGTGCGTCGTGAGCATCTTTTCCAACCGCGCATGCGCAACTGGAACTCCGCCCCCTCCTCCCCGCACATCACAATGGGGCAGCGGATGCGATGTAAAACTGCATCCGCTGCCCCCGTTGTGCGGCGCTTTCAACGCTAGCGTCGATGTGCTGCAACGTCGCATAGCGACGTGCAGTGCACGACGCTAGTGTGAAAGTAGCCTAAGTTGCAAAATTTGGCACCACTTCACTCCAGTCCCCATTTGGTGTATTTTTAATACTTTCAGCTGACATTTTTATTGATACAATTTTGGAGTAAATACAATGTTTTGATCACCTCTTGTGGCATTTTATTGCAATGTTGGGGAGGCCAAAAAAACATAATTTTGGAGTTTCGATTTTTTTCTCATTACGTTGTTTACCGATCAGGTTAATTTATTTTAGATTTTGATAGATCTGACTTTTATGGACATAGAGATACCAAATATGTGTATTTATTTTTTCTTTATTTTTAGTTTGAGGAAAATAGAGTGATTTCAACTATTATAGTTTTTTTCATATTTTTATCATGTTGTTTTACTTTCTACTGTATCTGTCACTTCTCTTACGGCACTTGAACCTGTGATCATTCGATCACTTGTATTATAGGAAAATTTGGCAAAAAAGAAGAACATCCACTTTTAAAATGTTATCCTTTATTTCAAATTAGTTAAAAACCATTCTGTTGGCTCATGAAGACATCTGACATGTTTCTGTCCTTAGCAATAGAGATATGATTTTTTTTATATGTCTATGACTAAGTGTGGTTTTACACGTTTTTTACTAGTTTGAAATAAAGGACATTGTTTCATTAGTGAATGTTCCTGCTTTTTTACTACATTTTCCTACATTGCTGCTGGGCAGAAGTTCAAGGGGGTTCCACATGTGATACGAA
Source organism: Ranitomeya variabilis (assembly GCF_051348905.1). Lineage (NCBI taxonomy): Eukaryota > Metazoa > Chordata > Amphibia > Anura > Dendrobatidae > Ranitomeya > Ranitomeya variabilis. The sequence continues at coordinate 715,607,194 of NC_135233.1, read as the reverse complement.
AACAAAGTGGTGAGTTCACCATTTTTCTTATTTCACTTGTACTATACACAGCAAAACCACTGTCTCCTACGAACATCAGCTACAGGCTGGCTTTCATAGGAGAATTGTCGTGACAGGCACCGAGGTCTTCAGTAAATCCTCGGCTGTCATGGCAACGTATAAGCGCCTCAAGATCGCGTATCAGGTATGCCGATGGGCACATGGAATGATGCACCTGCCTACCGTCGCGTTACAAATGCCACTTTTAGTGGCAGATGACGGCTGAATAATACAGCCATCATCTACCTGGAAAAATGCAGACTCAACTCAGAGACTGGAAGCTGGCATATGATATAACAGTACATAACATATTGGGAAGGACTTAATATAATATAGTTCAATTTAGTTACTACTAAAAAAAAAATAGGATTACCAGAAATCCCAGTCTTCGAATGTAACAGATAGTAAGTCTTCTTTATAACCTTTTTCAGCCACTAGGTACTGGGCAAAACTGTCATAAATCAACTGTTGAAGACAAAAGAGAAACATTACTTTCAAGATATAGAAAAAACAGTGTAGCTATGACTTAACTCCTTAAGGAGCGATACGCATTAAAAACGGTGGCCGCTAAGGAGCCTTATTCCCTAATCATCGCTTTAAAACGAGGATCGGGAATAAAAGAATAGCGCTCCCTCCAAGAGTTTGAAAATCTCAGAGGTTTCAGCTACCTGGGATAGACGAGACCCTGGAAAACATGATCAGGGCCGTTTTTTTACTGTCTCCAATTACAAGATCGCCCTTGTTCAACGAATAACGACGATCACATTAAAAAAAAGTGACATCCGGTGTCAAAATAATTTCTCTCTCGTCTGACTCAACAGCATAGGAGGCAGTCTTCAAGTCAGAGGATGTCCAGAGACTAAAAGAACATTTTTTTTCCCAGTCCCTGCCACTCCCATGCAAGGCTGTCCCCAAGAAAGATGCCGGGTTTGTGGGAAGGGCGGTAGAAGGAGTGATTCCGGTATTATTGCCAAAAACCAGGCCTTTGTATCTCCCCATTTCGTAATCTACCACACAACGTCCCATTATTAATTTGACATTAGTAACACCAAATCGTCTTTTTTCAAATAATTTATATTTTCTGTTTAGTGGGCCCCAGCAGAGAGGAATTTTTATTGGACAAGTAATAAAAATAATATTTTTATCAGTAAAACACATTTCACCCCATTTCACAATTAATTCCAGTACTTCATCACTCACTTACCAAACTATTCTTCAGATAAATGCTTGTCAACATACCTACGTCTGCACGCTCCAGAATGTGGACCACGCAAATGTTCTTGAAAAGTCAGGTCATCTGACAATTAACTATAAGACTTGATCACTCACATATCAAACTATTTTTTAGACAAATTCTCGATCACATGTCCACATCTGTGTACTCCAGAATGTGAACCCCACAAGTTTTCTTTTGACCATTTACAGTCGGGGAAATTAGTATTTGATCCCTTGCTGATTTTTCTTTTAATTCTTTAAGTACGGTAAATCAGGGAAAATAGTACAAACAGTTAGAAAATAGTTACCTATTACAAATCAGCATTTAGTTGAACCGATGATAAGGGAAAAAGGGGGGGTCGGTTGGGAAGCAAGGGGGGGAGTCATGGGGAAAGATAGGGAAGGGGTGGGGGAGTTCAAAAACATTGGTTAGGTTGGGTTATCTCTATCAAACAAGGTATCATGGGGGGAATTACCAACTATAAACAACAAAAGAGAAGGTACACATAATTGAATACTATAGCATATAGCCAAGCTAACAAATTCGCCAGGAGGTAAGAATATGAGGGCCAGAGACATATGGTCAATTATGGTGAGCAGAATGATAGTGCGAATGTGACAACGAGGAGGCTTAAACTCACAGAGAGTACGGACATATACAAGCTGTCTTTCCACTTGAATTATAACTATGTAATTGCTTCCAAGGACAAGGAAGGGCTCCCTGCGACCTTCGGTACAAGGCGATGTGCTCACCTTGTACCGAGCGTCTCCTCCCTGCAGGCCGCGGATCCAAAATGGCCACGATGCTACATCCGGGTCCTGCAGCGAGGTGGCTTACCAGCGCCTGCTCAGAGCAAGCGCTGGTAAGCCTGCAGCCCTGCATGTCAGATCGCTGATCTGACACAGTGCTCTGCAAAGTGTCAGATCAGCGATCTGGCCCTATAACATGATGCCCCCCCGAGGCAATGTTATAAAGTAAAAAAAAAATATTCACATGTGTAAAAAAAAAAAAAATTCCTAAATAAAAAAAATATATATATATATTGTTCCCATAAATACATTTCTTTATCTAAATAATAAAAACAAAAACAATAAAAGTACACATATTTAGTATCGCCACGTCCGTAACGACCCCACCTATAAAACTGTCCCACTAGTTAACCCCTTCAGGGAATGCGGTTTAAAAAAAAAAAAAAACAGGCAAAAAACAACGCTTTATTATCATACCGCCGAACAAAGAGTGGAATAACACGCGATCAAAAAGACAGATATAAATAACCATGGTACCGCTGAAAATGTCAAGTTGTCCCGCAAAAACGAGCCACCATATAACATCATCAGCGAAAAAATAAAAGTTATAGTCCTCAGAATAAAGCGTTGCTAAAATTATTTTTTCTACAAAATAGTTTTTATAATATAAAAGCGCCAAAACATAAAAAATGATATAAATGAGGTATCGTTGTAATCGTACTGACCCGAAGAATAAAACTGCTTTATCAATTTTACCAAACGTGGAATGGTATAAACGCCCCCAAAAAAGAAATTCATGAATAGCTGTTTTTTGGTCATTCTGCCTCACAAAAATCGGAATAAAAAGCGATCAAAAAATGTCACGTGCCCGAAAATGTTACCAATAAAAACGTCAACTTGTCCCACAAAAAACAAGACCTCACATGACTTTGTGGACCAATATGGAAAAATTATAGCTCTCAAAATGTGGAGACGCAAAAACTATTTTTTGCAATAAAAAGCGTCTTTTAGTCTGTGACGGCTGTCAATCATAAAAATCCGCTAAAAAACCCCCGCTATAAATAGTAAATCAAACATCCCCTTCATCACCCCCTTAGTTAGGGAAAAATAATAAAATTAAAAAAATGTATTTATTTCCATTTTCCCATTAGGGTTAGGGCTAGGGCTAGTGTTAAGGCTAGGGTTAGGATTAGGGCTAAGGTTAAGGCTAGGGTTAGGGCTAGGGTTGGGGTTAGGGTTTCACTTAGAATTGGGGGTTTCCACTGTTTAGGCACATCAGGGGCTCTCCAAACGCGACATGGCGTCCAATCTCAATTCCAGCCAATTCTGCGTTGAAAAAGTAAAACAGTGCTCCTTCCCTTTTCGAGCTCTCCCATGCACCCAAACAGGGGTTTACCCCAACATATGGGGTATCAGCATACTCTGGACAAATTGGACAACAACTTTTGGGGTCCAATTTCTCTTGTTACCCTTAGGAAAATAAAAATTTTGGGAGCTAAAAAAACATTTTTGTGGAAAAAAAATGATTTTTTATTTTCACGGCTCTGCGTTATAAACTGTAGTGAAACACCTGGGAATTCAAAGTTCTCACAACACATCTAGATAAGTTCCTTGGGGGTCTAGTTTCCAATATGGGGTCACTTGTGGGGGGTTTCTACTGTTTAGGTACATTAGGGGCTCTGCAAACGCAATGTGATGCCTGCAGACCATTCAATCTAAGTCTGCATTCCAAATGGCGCTCCTTCCCTTCTGAGCTCTGCCATGCGCCCAAACGGTGGTTCCCCCCACATATGGGGTATCAGCGTACTCAGGACAAATTGGACAACAACTTTTGGGGTCCAATTTCTCCTGTTACCCTGGGGAAAATACAAAAATGGGGGCTAAAAAATATTTATTGTGGGAAAAAAAACAATTTTTATTTTCACGGCCCTGCGTTTCAAACTGTAGTGAAACAATTGGGGGTTCAAAGCTCTCACAACACATGTAGGTAAGTTCCTTAGGGGTCCAATTTCTTCTCTTACCCTTGGGAAAATAAAAAATTGGGGGCGAAAAGATCATTTTTGTGAAAAAAATATGATTTTTTATTTTTACGGCTCCGCATTATACACTTCTGTGAAGCACTTGGTAGGTCAAAGTGCTCACCACACATCTAGATAATTTCCTTAGGGGGTCTACTCTCCAAAATGGTGTCACTTGGGGGGTTTCAATGTTTAGGCACATCAGTGGCTCTCCAAACGCAATATGGCATCCCATCTCAATTCCAGTCAATTTTGCATTGAAAAGTCAAACGGCGTTCCTTCCCTTCCGAGCTCTGCCATGCGCCCAAACAGTGGTTTACCCCCACATTTGGGGTATCAGCGTACTCAGGGCAAATTGCACAATAACTTTTGGGGTCCAATTTCTTATCTTACCCTTGGGAAAATAAAACAAATTGGAGCTGAAGTAAATTTTGTTTGAAAAAAAGTTAAATGTTCATTTTTATTTAAACATTCCAAAAATTCCTGTGAAACACCTGAATGTGGTTTTGAGCACCTTGAGGGGTGCAGTTTTTAGAATGGTGTCAAACTTGGTTATTTTCTATCATATAGACCCCTCAAAATGACTTCAAATGAGATGTGGTCCCTAAAAAAAAAATGGTGTTGTAAAAATGAGAAATTGCTGGTCAACCTTTAACCCTTATAACTCCCTAACAAAAAAAAATTTGATTCCAAAATTGTGCTGATGTAAAGTAGACATGTGGGAAATGTTACTTATTAAGAATTTTGTGTGACATATCTCTGTGATTTAAGGGCATAAAAATTCAAAGTTGGAAAATTTTCAAAATTTTCGCCAAATTTCCGTTTTTTTTCAAATAAACACAGGTAATATCAAAGACATTTTACCACTATCATGAAGTACAATATGTCACGAGAAAACAGTGTCAGAATCATCAAGATCCGTTGAAGCGTTATAGAGTTATAACCTCATAAAGGGACAGTGGTCAGAATTGTAAAAATTGGCCCGGTCATTAACGTGCAAACCACCCTTGGGGCTTAAGGGGTTAAGAGCCTTAAAGATGTAAAAAAGGTCTGTGGTACATTTATGGAGATCATGCTCATAGTATAGAGAATTATAGGCTTTAAATACAATAATACGCCCCATCCAGGAGAGGGTCGGCAAATCATAAGATTTTGTTACTGTTTCCACCTTCTTCAAAAGTGGAATGTACATGTAATTAGCTTAGTATAAACGTGTACGGTCTTTAGTGATAAATACTCCCAACTATTTTAATGTTTGCATGGGCCAGTTAAAGGGTGAATGTTTGCGGAGGATGGCTATATGAGAACTCGGTATGGTTATATTGAGGGCTTCCGACTTGGTAGGACTGATTTTTAAATTGGATATATGGCCAAATTGATTTAATATGCTAAGTATTGTTGGAAAGGCTAAGAGCGGATTGGTTGTGAGAAATAATAAATCGTCTTAAAAACTAACATTTTCATCTCTGTGCTCCCAATCCTTAGACCTTTGATGGATTCCTCTTGTCTGACCTTTTGAATGAGTGTCTCTATGGTCAGGGTGAAAAGAGGGAGACAATGGACACCCTTGTCTAGTACCATTGTTAATACTAAAGCTCTGAGACAGAGTGCCATTAACTCTCACCCTGGCCGTGGGTTGTGAGTACAGAGAGAATATTGCAGAAACAAATTGCGGCGGAATTTCTCTAGTACCCTCTCCATATATCTCCAGCTGACCCTGTCAAACAACAGTGCCAGCGGGATACCCCGGGTTGAGGCAAAAGCTATAGATTGAATGTTCTTCGCTGAATTGTCCCTGCCCCTCATGAACCCGGCCTGGTTTGTATGGATTAACTTAAGGAGGACATCACCAAGTCTCCTAACCAGAATGTAATAATGGCCCACAGCTTAAGGCCCCGTCACACATAGCGATTTACCAACGATCACGACCAGCGATACGACCTGGCCGTGATCGTTGGTAAGTCGTTGTGTGGTCGCTGGGGAGCTGTCACACAGACAGCTCTCTCCAGCGACCAACGATCAGGGGAACGACTTCGGCATCGTTGAAACTGTCTTCAACGATGCCGAAGTCCCCCTGCAGCACCCGGGTAACCAGGGTAAACATCGGGTTACTAAGCGCAGGGCCGCGCTTAGTAACCCGATGTTTACCATGGTTACCAAAAAAAACAAACAGTACATACTCACCATCTGATGTCCGTCAGGTCCCTTGCCGTCTGCTTCCTGCTCTGACTGAGTGCCGCCCCGTACAGTGAGAGCAGAGCGCAGCGGTGACGTCACTGCTGTGCTGTGCTTTCACTTTACGGCCGGCAGTCAGTCAGAGCAGGAAGCAGACGGCAAGGGACCTGACGGACATCAGATGGTGAGTATGTACTGTTTGTTTTTTTTTTACATTTACACTGGTAACCAGGGTAAACATCGGGTTACTAAGCGCGGCCCTGCGCTTAGTAACCCGATGTTTACCCTGGTTACCAGTGAAGACATCGCTGGATCGGTGTCACACACCGATTCAGCGATGTCAGCGGGACCTCAACGACCAAAAAAAGGTCCAGGCCATTCCGACACGACCAGCGATCTCACAGCAGGGGCCTGATCGCTGGTACGTGTCACACATAGCGAGATCGCTACTGAGGTCGCTGTTGCGTCACAAAACTTGTGACTCAGCAGCGATCTCGCTAGCGATCTCGCTATGTGTGACGGGGCCTTTAGTATCAGCATTAAAAAAGAAATCAGTCTGTAACTGGCACAGAGATTAGTATCTTTCCCATCTTTCGGGAGGACAGAGATGAAGGCTTCTAAGGATTGTTTAGGCAAGGGATGTCCAGCTAAATAAGAATTGAGCACTGTTATCAAATGTGGAAGAAGGGATTTGATACATTTTTTGTAGTATGAGATAGGAAGTCCGTCGGGGCCAAGGGCTTTTCCATTGGGGATAGTTAATAAAGTTTCTAGTATAACCTGAGCAGTAACCGAAGCTGTTTAGGGAGTGATCTTCTGGGGGGAGCTTAGGTAATTGTAAAGGGTCAAGGAACAAGGAAATCTTTTCTGAAGCCACAGTTGGATCTAAAGTATCCATTGGTGTGTCAAGATTATATAGCCCTTCATAGAAATTTTTAAACTCTTTGGCAATATCGGCAGTCTCAATGGCTGTTGAGCCATCAGTGGAGTTAATTTGCTTTATGAAGGTTTTATCATTGCGTTTCTTTAGTAATGAGGTCATAAGTTTGCTGCCTTATTGCTATGAAGGCAAAACTTCTGGCAGCTTTTCATATAAATCTTGGCTGAGTGGATATCTAGTAAATCTCTAAAGGCCTGTGGTAGCTTAATTACTTCCTCTTGTACCTCGGTTGCTAATGATCGTTAATGCAGGGTTTCAAATGAGTTAATTTGATGAAGGATAGAAATAATTTCTCTCGATGGTTTCTTCTTTAAGTGTGAGGCCAATGCCACAAATTCTCCTCTCATATTGGTCTTATGAGCCTCCCATACAATAGGCTGTGACGGGCCTGAATGAGAGTTTTCTTAGAAAAAACGGTTGAGAGACTTGAAAAGCTTAGTAATGTGGGCTGTAGAATCTAAGAGCATTTCGTTTAAGGTCCAAGAGTGGAGGGAGTGAGGCAGGGATTTGATAATAATTTCTAAAAATATTGGGGCATGGTCCGAAATTGAGATGACATCAATTTTTGCTGATTTAACACGTTGAAGGTTTGGGGATTGCGTCAGGAGTTAGTCTAGTCTGTGATAGCTATTGTGTGGGGGAGAGAAAAAGGTGAAATCCTTGGTCATAGGGTGCAGAGTTCTCCATGGGTCTATTAAATTAAGGGATTGCAAATTAAGGTGTAGTTTTCTTAAGGATTTTTGGGAGACAGAAGATTTGCCAGATGAGGTATCTACTAGTGGATTAAGTCGGATATTGAGGTCTCCCCCTACAATAAGTAGGCCTCCAGAAAATAAGCGGAGGGTATGTAGGATTCTCATAAGCCATCCAATTTGATTGCTATTGGGAGCATAAAGGTTGCATAAGGTAATTGTAGTGTTAGCTAGTAGGCCCTTTACCATAATTTATCTACCATCCGGGTCAGATAGGGTGTCTCTCAATACAAAGGGCGGGTTCTTTTTAAAAGCTATGCTCACTCCCCTAGAGGCTGAACTGCCGTGCTGTGATACCAGGTTGGAATCTGCGTCCTAGATACATCAGGGACACAACCCTTGTAATGCATTTCCTGTAGGAATGCAATGCTGGTGTTCTTTGTGCGCAGTAGATTCATTATTTGACTGCATTTACTTGGGAAGTTCATGCCGCTCGCATTGTGCAAGGCCACTACTATAGCAGCTGGCATAGTTGTATTAGTCATTGTATAGGGATAAGCGAATCATAGTGGATACATATGTGTACCTAGAACAGCAAATATTTACAAATAACATCTTATCGGCGGCAGAGGTGGGGGGCCGCAGCATCCTCCGAATGCAGACAAGACAGTCTATTGCATATGCACAAATGGCGATCTGATGTTGTCGGAATTAGAATCACCATACGTGATCACGAATCAAACTTAGTAATAAGAATTCCACCATAAAACCATAGCAAATGTGACAGACAAAACAATAGCTATTAACCATCTGCCATTAATTGGCAGAAATTAGGCCCAGGTATGTCTATGTGTATATAGCATCGGCAACGGGCTGCAAGAGAAAAAAAAAGGAAGTGAAAAAAAGAAGGGAGGGAGGGGGGGTGGTTTAAAAAAAAAAAAAGGGGGGGTGTAGATATCTCATAGCCCTTACCAAAACCTCACCCAGACTTCGTCAAGTCAGGGCCTGCCACAGGACCAAAAAAGAAATATATCCAAGTGGTGTGCACTGTGTCTCAGGGAGGAAGCTTCTTCCTGGACCCATGTTTCCCTTGTTTGGGGTAGCGTGCCTTTTCACTGGCGACCACTCTTCAGGTCTCACCAATGGAGGAAGTAGAGGAAGGGGAATGTTCATGTCAAAATCGAGGGGTAACAAGGAAGGCACCTCCATGGGGGAAATGTTGAAGGTCTCCCACACCTTTGAAAGATCCTCTGGAATAACCACTTATGATCCCTTACTGATTTTGTAAGTTTGCCCACTGACAAAGGTATGAACAGTCTATAATTTTAAGGGCAGGTTAATTTTAACATTGAGAGATAGAATACCAAAAATAAAATCCAGAAAATCACAATGAATAAATGATATAAATTTATTTCTATTTTGCAGTGAGAAATAAGTATTTGATCCCTCTGGCAAACAAGACTTAATACTTGGTGGCAAAAACCTTGTTGGCACAGCAGTCAGACGTTTTTTGTACTTGATAATGAGGTTTGCGCACATGTCAGGAGGAATTTTGGTCCACTCCTCTTTGCAGATAATCTCTAATTCATTAAGGCTGTCATTCAGGCTGTTGCTTGGCAACTCGGAACTTTATCTCCCTCTATAAGTTTTCTATAGGATTAAGGTCTGGAAACTGGCTAGGCCACTCCATGACCTTAATGTGCTTCTTTTTGAGCCACTCCTTTGATGCCTTGGCTGTATATTTTGGGTCACTGTCTTGCTAGAAGACCCAGCCACGACCCATTTTTAATGTCCTGGCAGAGGGAAGGAGGTTGTCACTCAGGATTTTATGGTACAAGGCTTTATCCATTGTCCCAGTGATGCGGTGAAGTAGTCCTGTGCCCTTAGCAGAGAAACAGCTTCAAAACACAATGTTTCCGCCTCCATGCTTGACAGTGGGGATGGTGTTCTTTGGGTCATAGGCAGCATTTCTCTTCTTCCAAACACAGCGAGTTGAGTTAATGCCAAAGAGATCAATTTCTGTCTCATCTGACTATGGCACCTTCTCCCAATCACTCACAGAATCATCCAGGTGTTCATTGGTAAACTTCACACGTAATGTGTACCAATGGTTTTCTTGGTGACTGTAATCCCAGCTTCCTTGAAATAATCCCCCTGTGTAGTTTTAGGCTGATCTCTCACCTTCCTCATGATCAAGGATACCCCCCGAGGTGAGATTTTGCATGGTGCCCCAGATCGATGTCAATTGGCAGTCATTTTGTATTTCTTCCATTGTCTTTCTATTGCACCAACAGTTGTCTCCTTCTCACCAGTGTCTTACACATGGTTTTGTAGCCCTTTCCAGCTTTGTGCAGGTCTATGATCTTGTCCCTGACAGTCTTAAAAAAATGGTTATTAGACCTACCGGTAATTCGGTTTGCAGGAGTCCATCCTGACAGCACCCTGGAGGATGTCCCCTCCTCCTTGCAGGGACAGAAAAAAAACACACGAGAGGTTAAAAGGTCCCAGCCCGCCCCTTTCCTTCAGTGTTTTGACAAGTACCACCCATGGATAGATGCAAATAGAATTTTTTATTAACCACATCATATTACAGCATATGAAAATAGTATACATGGGGGGGAAGTAACGATGCTGTCAGGATGAAATCCTGGAAACCGAATTACCGGTAGGTCTAATAACCATTTTCCAGGATGTCCCCCTGACAGCACCCTGGAGAATACCAGATAAAACTCCTTTAGGGTGGGACAACTGCTTGGAGAACTTTTCTCCCAAATGACGTTTGCTGGGTTGCTAACACATCAAGTTTGTAATGTTTACAGAATGTGTTCACTCTGGCCCAAGTTGCGGCCTTACATATTTGCTCTAAAGACGCACCCGCTCGTTCAGCCCATGATGCTGAGATAGCCCTAGTAGAATGAGCTTTAATTCCTGCTGGACAATCTACCCCTTCTGATGAATAGGCTTTAGAAATTACCGTTGTGATCCATCTAGCTATAGAAGCTTTTTTACCCTTATTTTGTTCCCCAAACAGGATAAATAGGTTACGGTCCCTTCTCCAGGAATTAGTGGCCTCTAGATAGTCTAACACTGCTTGTCTGACATCAAGGGAGAAGGATGGTAAAATTATTTCCTGGTTTCGGTTTTGTATTGAAGCTATTTTAGGGATAAACAATGGGTCTAATTTTAAAATTATGTGATCATCGCGAACCTGAAGGTAGGGATCCCTAATAGATAGAGCCTGAATTTCTCCCACTCTTTTAGCTGTTGTAATTGCTACTAGAAATGCTGTTTTCCATGTACGGACTGAGATAGGCATGTTTTCCTGTAAGGCAAAAGGATCTTTACATAGAGCTCTGAGGAATAATTTAAGTCCCAAGAGGGAACTAACTGCCTAAAGGTGGGACGCAATCTCTGGATGGCTTTAACAAACCTAATTATCCATGGGTATGAAGCTAAAGGATAATGTAAGAAAATGCTGAGGGCCGAAATCTGAACCTTAAGAGTACTAGGCCTAAGCCCCAAGTTGAATCCAGATTGCAGAAAATCCAGAACTCTGGGAATGTCCGGGGTCTCTGGGAACACGGTAGACCTGCCACCTTCCATACAAAATTTCTTCCAGATCTTGTAGTAGATTGCCGAAGTTACCGTTTTTCTACCAGTTTTCTACTCGCTTGGATAGTTGAAATGACTTCATCTGATAAACCCCGAGCTTTCAAAATGTCCCTTTCAGGATCCATGCTGAAAGGTGTAATCTTTCTGGGTTTTGGTGGAAGACAGGACCCTGATAAATGATGTCCTTCCATAGAGGGAGTTTGATTGGGTTCTCTGTTGTCATGGACCCCAGCAACGGAAACCAGCTTCTTTTTGGCCAGAATGGCACAATCATCAGAACTGTTGCTTGGTCTTCCACCAACGGAATGAGTGCCAATGGAGGAAACGCATAGGAGAGTGGTTCGTCCAAAGTCTGGCTTAAGGCGTCGACTGCTTCTGGCATGTCTGAAGGGTTGAGAGAATAGAATCTGGGCAACTTTGAATTTTTCCTTGTGGCAAACAAATCTATCTTGGGGGTTCCCCAATGGTGGCATAATAGTTGGAAAACTTCTTGGTTTAGTTCCCACTCTGTGGGACAGACCTTCCTCCTGCTTAGGTAGTCGGCCAGGGTATTCTGAGACCCTTCTAGATGCACTGCTTTAATTGAATGAACTGTGTTCTCTGCCCAGGCAAATATCTTTTGCGCTAGATTTTGAAGTGCTTTGTGCTTGGGACCTCCCTGGTGTCTCAGGAATGACATTGCTGTCATGTTGTCCGTTTCGTCTTAGGGTCACCCAAACTGCGAAAAGTTCTCTGAAATTTGAAGACTTGTGGCTGATGTCCTTGGGCCACTTGCCCTCAAAAAATTGTCCTTCCAGGTGTGCTCCCCATCCCCACTGACAGGCGTCTGTGGTGATTACCACACAAGGAGTCGGAATCCATGGAACACCTGTTCTTAGATTGGTGGGTTGTGTCCACCACCATAATGATCTTCTTACTGTTGTTGATAGTTGAATCTGTCTGTCCAGAGACGTCTGGCAACGATCCCAGACCGATAAGATCTGTCTTTGAAACGGTCTTGAGTGGGCTTGGGCCCACCTGACACAGGTGATACAGGCTGTCATTTTTCCTAAGATCTTCATGGCTGATCTTATGGTAACTAGACCTTTCAGGAACTCTATGATCATCTTTTTTATTGACTCCTGCCTTTCTCTTGGCAGAAAGGACTGTCTGCAGGTTGAATCCAGAAGCACTCCCAGGAATACCTTCCAAGATTCGGGTTTTAGGTGAGATTTTTTCCGATTTACGACCCATCCCGGTGTTCCAGCACCGCTATGGTTCGATCTCTGTGTAGGAGTAAAGTTTTTTCTGATCGAGCTACCAGGAGAAAATCATCCAAATAAGGAATTATTGTAATTCCTTGGTTTCTTAGGTATGCAACAACTTCTGCGATCAGCTTCATGAATATTCTTGGGGCTGAGGCCAAACCGAACGGGAGATATTGAACCTGGAGGTGGCAGGTCTGATCCGATAAACTTACAGAGAACCTCAGAAGTTCCTGAGAGGTTGGATGGATTGGAACCTGATAATAAGCACTCGTCAGGTCGAGAGTGCACATTACTGAATTTTTGTCTATGAGATGGATAGTTGATTTTATGGATTCCATCTTGAACCGTTTGTATTTGACCCAAGCATTTAATGGTTTTAGGTTTATGATGTTGCGACTTTCCCCTGACGGTTTCGGGATTGAGAATAGGGAAGAGTAGTGACCCCTGCCTATTTCTGATGCGGGAACCCAAACTATGACCTGGGAGCTGAAAAGTTCCTGAAGGTCTGAGAACATTGGAGAATCGGCTGCCACAGTTGTCGGTGAGATATACCTTTGGGGCGCGGAAGATACAAGTTCTATTTTGTAGCCCTTGGATATTATATTTAGTACAAATTCGTTTTGTGTGATCTGACCCCAATTGCTCAGAAAAAACCTGAGCCTGCCCCCTATACCTATGGCGTCATTGCCTTCTAGGCCTAGAGCTTGATCCAAAAAGGGAATTTCTTCCCCTTCTGTTCTGGGTATAGGAACCTTTATAGGTCCCTCTGTTGGATCTCCACTGTTCTTTATAATCAGGTTGTTTACTGAGGTGGGGGCCTTCTCCGAAAAGGCTGAAATTTCTTAGGTTTATCCTCAGGAAATCTTTTTATTATCCGGCGCGAACTCCCAAGATGTCATCTAATGCGTGCCCAAATACCCTGGATCCCGCAAAGGGAATGGCACACAATCTATTCTTAGAAACGTTATCTCCCGACCAGGATTTAAGCTATATAGCTCTATGGGTTGAACTATTTCTAGCTGCAAATCTCACAGATTCGGCTGAAGTATCAGCCATGAAGGCTGTGGCAGATTTTATAATGGGAAGGGAAGAAATTATTTCAGCCCGTGGGGTTTTGTTAACTAAATGTTCCTCTAATTGCCCCATCCATATGAACATGGACCTTGCCACCGAAGTCGCCGCAATATTAGCCCGTATTAGGGCTGCTGATGTCTCCCAAGCATGACGTAGGAGAATGTCCGCCTTGCGGTCCATGGCATCCCTTAGGCTTGACGAATCCTCAAAAGGAATAGAAGTCTTTTTTGTAACTTTAGCCACAGGAACATCGACTTTAGGGATCTCTTCCCATGTCTTGATATCATCTGGGTCAAATGATAGACGGCCCTTAAATTCCCGGGACATCACTAGTCTACGCTCTGCTTCTTTCCATTCTTGCAATATCATCAGCCGGATATGATCGCTTACAGGGAATACCGTCTGCTTCTGAGATGTTAGACCTCCAAACATCAGATCCTGTCTGGATTTTGGACGCGGCTCTTCCTTCAACTGCATAGTATTTCTCACCGCTTGCACTAGGTCTTCCACTGGGAAGGGATATTTCCTTCCTTGATCCTGTTCTTCCACTGGAAGTTCTCCTTCTTCCTGATCTGAGCTCTTGAAGTCTGATTCTTCATTTGACGGTGATATGTCAATGTCTTCTTGCTCTGCATCCTATCTAGGTCTCTTGCGGCTCGGACCTGGACTGGAATGGTGCTGTTGTGATATGGTAGCCAAGGAAGCTTGTACTTCCTCCCTGATTAAACTCCTCATCTCCGACAATAACGTTGGTTGTTCTTCTCTTACAATCTTGGAAATACAGGAGCTGCAGAGTGCTTTTTTTGTATGCCTCTGGAAGCTTTACATGGCACATGGAGCAACGGCTAGATTTCACCGAGGCATTGCCTGGCTTTTTTGCCGTTGGGAGGAGTGTTTGTGGGATATCCTTATCCTAATAACACAAGAATAGGGACTGGACTTAGTGTCTACATGTGAGTTCAGGTGTGTTTGTGCTATGCGCACTTACCCCGGCATCCTCACTTCTGATTTCGATATCCTCCTTTGTCTCAGGGATTCTGACACCTGCTCACGACTCCCTTTGCGCCAAATCAGCGACACCAATCATTTGACCGCGGGTCCTGCACATGTGGACACTAGGCAGCCCGAACGCAAACTAAATCAAATTTGCTGCCTGCCGCCCACCACGCTGTGAACGCCAGCCGGGATACACCACTGATGTCACCGGAAATGACCTCGGCTATTTTCCCCACTTACTTCCACAATGTGTAACGCACGCTGGGTCTCTGCTGATGTCACCGGAAGTGACGCTCGGCTCTGTTACCGCCGACTCCTCCGTGTTCCTATATGGAACACATAGTTCCAGGCGCCTCTTCTCCTGCCTGGCGCCAGAGCCGAGAGCCCCCCACCGGGAGGAAGTGGCTCTACCCAGGAGCCCGTCTGCTCGACTAGTCTCTGGGGCAGAGGGACTCCCCACCGGGAAGTTTCTGCCTTGGGCCGTTAGACAGGGGGAAGGATATTGGACCAGCCGCACGATCCCCCTGAGCCCTCCGGTATGTCAGGACTCTGAACATTTTTTATTACCTTTTGTGCATTACTGCCCTTTTCCAAGATGGCGTCTTTGGTCTCATCTGCACTGTGTCTTCCTGCTATAAAACTCCACCCCAGCCTTCAGTCTGTGCTAGAGTATTCTGCCTTGCATCCAGCTCCTGACCTCTGGTGACGCCCTGGCTATATACCTGCTCCTGTGAACCTGTGTGGTTATCCTGCTACTCTGCTCTGAGTTCCTGCTGCATACACCAGTTCCAGTAATCCTCCTTCATCTACTGCTCTTGCTCATCCATCTGCACTTGCTGGACATGTAAACTGTTTCTGCTCTGCAAGTACTTGAGACTATTACCCAGGCCTTCCTGGTTGAGCTAAGATATTATTTGAACTGCCTTATAAGCATATCTATCTGTGTTTTGGACTAAGCAGGGACTTATTCGTGTCAAGTATCCTCAAGAATGATTGTGCTTCATAGACTTTCTGCGTGATTGCATTTTCCTCTGAAGTTTCCTATAGACTGCTAAGCTGCATTTAATATTTACTCCCAGTGTTGTGGACTTGAGTTTCTCTCTGCACCCGTTTGAATCACCGTGTGATAATAGACTTTACCACTTATAAAACTGTGTCCTGTAGTTGTCTTGTTCCATGCAAAGAGTCTCCTGAGTTATCCCCTATAATTATTACAGGATACTCCAGCCTAAAAAAAAAAAGGAGACTGCTGGAACAATGACTGCAGAAAGCAGACTAGAGCAGGTGTTTTCCATAATTAGATCACTGCAGAAAGATGTGGAAGGTCTGCAAAAGAAGTTTGGAAGCTTTGAACACAATCAACAAGTGTTTGGACAGACTTTGCAGGACTTAAGCACCCGCATGGCAGCCCAGGAAAACAAACTTGCTGGCATAGAGTCCCAGTATGGACGGGCTTTTCAGGACATAAGCACGCAAATAGCTGCACAAGCGACTTTTCCCTCTGGGCAACCGCCACCAGCTAGCCCACCTAAGTTGCCCCCATTCAGATTTAATGGTGATCGCGACATATTTCGTGGCTTTGTGAATCAATGTATGCTATATTTTGATGTGCATGCTGACCGTTTTCCTAATGATAAATCCAAAGTATTTTGTTCAATAATGCTGCTGACCGCACGAGCGCTCGCCTGGGCGAATCAGATGATTGAGTCTCGTGACCCACGGTTAAATAACGGTGATTTCTTGGCC
Organism: Ranitomeya variabilis; assembly: GCF_051348905.1. NCBI lineage: Eukaryota > Metazoa > Chordata > Amphibia > Anura > Dendrobatidae > Ranitomeya > Ranitomeya variabilis. Next base: position 715,590,690 of record NC_135233.1, on the reverse strand, counting down.
ACTATAGCATTCATGTTTGATGATCCTAATTGCCGTGCAACCGCTGAATCTGCTTTATTGTCTTTATGCCAGGCAAAACGTTCTCTTATTGAGTATGCTACTGAATTCAGAAGATTAGCGGTAGATACCAATTGGGACAGTTATGCACAATTGCCTATTTTTAAAAGGGGTCTGTCTAGTATTGTAAAAGATGAACTAGCTCGCTGAGTCACCACAAGAGCTAGAGACATTTATACAGCATTGTGTGCGCATTGACATTCTCCTTACTGAGCGTAGGCAGAAGTTTGCTGCATATAACCGTATTTCTAACTTCCCTTCCTTCCAAAGAGCCTGCAGGTAAAACATCTCGGGAGGTGGAGGAGGTGCCCATGCAAATTGATTCCGTTCAGAGGCACGAGATCAATGAGCGCCGGGAGCATCGCGTTCGTGAAAGTCTATGTTTCTACTGTGGCCAGTCTGTCCACTTCTTGATCAATTGTCCTAAGTGTCCTAGACGGCCTAACAAGGTGCTAGCAGCAGTAGGGGAGTATGACAACTGTGATGATGAATCTGACATCTCTGAATGTAGCCTGCCTTTAAACACTGTATTCCATTCACTTTCTATGACTTCACCCCCCCCCCCCCCCAAGGAGCTTAAGGAAAAGAACTCTCACTGTTCTCTCCCTATTAAGATCCTGTGTTCAGGACAATGGATTTCCAGTGCAGTTATGATTGACTCTGGTGCAGGTGGCAATTTCATGGATATCGCATTTGCCAAGGAACATGGTATTGAAATTCAGCAAAGAGCCTCTCCAATTACCATGGAAACAGTGGATGGGTCACCTTTAATCTCTGGGCCTGTGGATCAGGAGACTGTACCCCTTGAAATTTTGTTGGAGCCTAATCATCTTTCTTTCTTGCTAATTTCTTCTCCTCATTTTCCTGTGATTTTAGACATTCCTTGGTTGCATTCTCAGAACCCAATTATCAACTGGGAGACCAAGGAGATTATCTTTCCAACAAGGAGCAACTCAGCGTTAACAGAAGCTGTCCGAGTCCACGGCTACGGAACCACATGTACAGGTATTTTCTTTACCTCCAGCATATAAAGTTCTCTGACATCTGTGACAAGAAGAATGCAGATCAGCTTCCTCCACACAGGCATTATGACTGTCCCATTGAGTTGCTTCCTGGGGCAGCTATTCCTTTTGGTAATGTATTACCTTTGGCGGCACCTGAGCTTCAAGCCTTTAAGGTGTATATTGATGAAAATCTGGCCAAAGGCTTCATATGTCCTTCTTTCTCACCAGCAGGGGCACCTATCTTTTTTGTAAAGAAGAAGGATGGGACCCTGAGACCCTGTGTTGACTATCGGGAACTCAATAAGGTAGCCGTACGAAACCATTACCCTTTGCCTCTGATTCCCGAATTACTGGAAAGAGTCCGCCATTCTAAGGTGTTCTCTAAACTGGATCTTCGTGGGGCTTATAATTTGGTGCGTATTCGTCCAGGGGATGAGTGGAAGACAGCATTCAGATGCCGGTATGGACACTTTGAATCTCTTGTGATGCCCTTCGAGCTTTGTAACGCCCCTGCAACGTTTCAACACCTTGCTAATTACATTTTCAGAGATTTGTTGGACCAATTTATAGTGATCTATTTGGATGATATACTAATCTTTTCTGACTTTCTACAGGAACATGAAGAACATGTCAAAACTGTTTTCAGTTGTTCTGCGTCTGACAAAGGTTCTTCTGTGTAATCCAAACACCTCAAACTTGGATTCGTCTGTCAATAACACTTTTTTCCAATCTTCCTCTGTCCAATGTCTGTGCTCTTTTGCCCATTTGGCTTTTTCTTTGCCACTGTGCTCTGAAGGCCAGCATCCAGGAGTTGCCTCTTCACTGTAGATGTTGACACTGGCATTTTGCGTGTACTATTTAATGAAGCTGCCAGTTGAGGACCTGTGAGGCGTTGATTTCTCAAACTAAAGACTCTAATGTACTTGTCTTGTTCCTCAGTTGTGCAGCGGTGCCTCCCACTTCTCTTTCTACTCTGGTTAGAGCCTGTTTGTGCTCTCGTCTGAAGGGAGTAGTACACACCATTGTAGGAAATCTTCAGTTTCTTGGTAATTTCTCGCATGGAATAGCCTTCATTTCTTTTCAAATAATTTTTATTGTATCTTTTGAAATTTAGTATTAACATGCAAAGATACTCATATAATCAGCTCTCAAGGGAATAAGGGTAAGGAGAGGGAGGGAGGTAAGGGAAATGGGACTGGGAAAAGGTAAGTACAACTTTGTGGACACGCTGTCCAGACATAACAGAATTTGATAGTTATTAACAATTTTAACAGATTAACATATTTTATCCTTACAGGTATGCGGTAACCACCATCTTTCCTTTTAATGCGATAAGTTGGAGTCTACCTGAACCCACTTCTTCCATTTCCTATCATATTTTTTATAATAATTGTTTGCTATTGCGAAGTTTTCTTCATATGTTTTATGTAGGTTAATTTGGTCTATAATTTCGGTAAAGGCCGGTAAGATCGGATTTTTCCAATGGAATGCTATAATTTGTTTAACTAGGAGACAGATATGAATTATAATAGATCTCACATTTGTGTCCGTGCTTTCCCAGTTCAATGACAACAAGGCCATTGCAGGGGTGACTATAGAGTTGTCTGTTAATAGTTTATTGATTAATTTTATGGCCTGTCTCCATAAGGGTTTCACCCGGGGGCATGTCCAAAACGCATGTAGCAAACTTCCGTGTTCTCCACATTCTCTCCAGCACAATGGAGATCCTCCTGACGGTAGATGATAAAGGCGAGCCGGAGTATAGTACCATCTTGTTATTATTTTATAGTAGGCCTCTTTCAATGTCATGCAGATGTTTGAGGCGTAAGTAAAGTGGATCGCATTTTCCCACTGTTCTGGAGTGAACGTTGTATTCAGATCCCTTTCCCATTTTGTCATGTGAGATAACTTATTAAATTGTGTATCATTGTTAAACCACCGATATATTTACTTGCTGCTCCAAAATAGATGATGTTTGGGGTTTTTTTAATAATTTAATAATTGCTTCAGATATTTTTGGTTTGTTTGTGATGAAGTTTTGAGCTTGGTCCTTCAGTGCCAAATAAGGGAAAAAGGCTGAGGAGGGAATTTTAAATTTTTGTTTTACAGAGCTGAAGCTGAGAAATTTAACCCCATCGTGGATATCATTTAATTTTTTGATCCCATTGTCTCTCCATATGGGAGAGGGGTTCATATTTTGGATAAGCATGATAATCTCTATTGGGGTATTGTGGAGAAGGATTTTCCTGTTGGATCCTCTCTTTCGTTTAGACAGTTTGTCCCAGGCGTATATAATGGGAGAAAAGATAGGGTGATGAGCGTAGGCATTACAAGGTCTGTTTAGAATATGGTCAAAAACCAATTCTTTAGGTGATTTATTATGGTTATGTGCAATTTCAAGATCAAGCCAGTTCGGAGAGTCTTCTTGCATAAACCAGTACTGGCTTTGTTTTATTAAATTCGATAAATATAAAGCAGTTATGTTTGGTAGGCCTGTGCCCCCAAATTCCTTGCATTTATATAAAATGTTTGTGGGAATGCGGGCCCTTTTTTTTATTCCAAATAAACAGATTAATTGTGGATTGAATACTAGTCAGGTAGGAAGTGTTGACTTTTAGGGGGAGTGTTCTCAATATATAAGAAATTTTTGGGACGATAAAAGTTTTTATTGCCAATACTTTGCCCCACCATGAGAGATCTTTGGTGCCGAGGAAATTTAGGTCCTTGTTTATAGTCTCCAAGAGTTTGTCCAGATTTTTCTTCATTATTGTGTCTAAGTTTTTTGAGATGATTGTACCTAGATAGTCTAAGTCTCCTTCTGACCAACTTAATGAAGCTATGTCCTCAATTTTCTTTGTTTCTGATTCCGTCAAGTAAAATGGCAATATTTTTTATTTATTTTCATTTATCTTGAAGAAGGTAATATTTGAAAAAATTTGAAGGGTTTTTTGTAGCTCAGAAATTGACTCATAGGGATCCGTCAGGGTAAACATCAGGTCGTCAGCAAAAAGCCCGATCTTGTAATGACGTGTTCGCGTTTGTAAACCTTTTATGTTATTATTTTGCCTAATTGATTGCGCCAGTGGTTCCATTGATAAAATGAAAAAAAGCGGAGATAAGGGGCAATCTTGTCTTGTACCATTTGAAATATCAAATGGTGTAGAGGAATAATTGTTTGCATAAATTTTAGCTTTTGGCCTTGAATAGAGTGCCATGACGCTGTTGATATATTTTTCGTTACACCCAAATTTCCGTAAAACTGATGTTAAGTAAAGCCAGTTTAGTCGGTCAAAAGCCTTTTCAGCGTCTAGAGTTATAATTACCGTTGGCACTTTAGAGGAATGAATCAATTTGATTGAGTTAATAAGTCTTCTAGTGCCATCTGGCGCTTGACGACCCGTAATAAAACCCGTCTGGTCCCCATGAATCAATGACGGCAAATAGGATTTGAGCCTATTTGCTATTAGCTTGGAGTAAATCTTCAGATCTGTATTAATTAGGGAAATTGGCCTGTAATTTTTAACAAGGGTTAAGTCGGAATTGTGTTTGGGGATCAAAATAATTGTCGATTCTAACATTTCTGCTGGAAAATTACCTGAGGAACAAGCTATATTAAAAAGATTTTGTAGATGTGGGGAGAGTAATTTAATGAAAGTTTTATAATATTCGTTTCCGAAACCATCTGGGCCTGGCGATTTAAAATCCTTGAGTTGGAGGATAGTTTTTTCGATTTCTTCTTGGGAGAATGGGGAAGTTAGGTTTTCTAAATCGTCGTGGGTCAATTTTGGAAGGTCAATTGAGGTCAGAAATTTTTCGATGTCAGAAATATTGGGATGTGGGGTGGAAGGTTGGGAATGTAAATTATACAATTTGCTGTAATAATCTGCGAAGGAGTTGGCTATATCTTGGGGATGAGATACTGTTGTACCATTTTGAGTTTGTATTTTGGTGATCCTGTTTACTTGTCTTATTTTTTTCATTCTATTAGTCATGTATCGCGTTGGCTTATTAATTGAGGAATACTGCTTCATTTTGGAAATTTTGACCATGGTGTGGTATGATGAAAATATGATTTTCTTGAGCTCCTGCCTGAGTTTTAGTAGCTCTGTTTTAATTTGAGTAGATGGAGGGTTTGAATTTAGTTGTTCGCTTTCTTTATCTTTTATTTTATTTTGAATATCCTCAATCTGGATCCTAAACATTCTTTTCCTTTTTGCAGAGATTTGGATCATGATGCCCCTTATGACCGCTTTATGGGCGCACCAATGGGTGAATGGGGTTGTTTCAGTAGGTGAATTTTCTGTGAAATAATTTGTTAATGATTTTTCTATTATTGATCTGTGATCAGGGTTGTGTAATAGATTAGCGTCACATTTCCATAGTGGATTTTTATTAATCGTGTGGCCAATTTGAATTTCCCCTGAAACTGGGGAGTGATCCGAGAAGGTTTTCCTTTCTATAATAATTCTATGGATTTTGGGGAGCGTAAAGATATCTGATAAGATTAAGTCAATTCTTGACGCTGATTGATGAGGGTCAGAGAAATGGGAGAATTCAATTGAAGTGGTGTTTAGGCACCGAAAGATGTCAAATAATTCATTTTGATGTATCCAATTGTCTAAAGTGTGTGGTCTGTATCTATTTGGGTTGGAGGAATCCATATTTGCATTCGGAACCATATTAAAGTCTCCTAACCAAATCATGGCACCTCTCTTGACTGACATGACTTTTTTATTTACTTTGTTCAGGAAACCTATTTGACCCGTGTTGGGGGTGTAGATATTAACAATTGTGCAAATCTGGTTATTCAGAGAACAAACAAGAATATGAAATCTCCCTTTAGCATCTTTGATCTCCTCCAGAAATTCAAATGAGATAGTTCCTTTGATGATGGTGACCACTCCGGCTTTCTTTTTTGTGTTGTCAGACTTGTAGATATATGGGAAGTTTTTATGCGAAAATTTTGGGTTATCTGTGTGTTTGAATTTGGATTCCTGTATACAAATTATTTCGGCATGGCTTTTAATTAGTTCTCTCCAAAGGGTGTGTCTTTTGTGTGGGCTATTTAAACCTCTTACGTTGTAAGATAATAATTTTAGACTCATTGTGTACAAGCAAACCTGTGAGGATTAACAAACCTATAAACTTTAAATAAGAGTAAGAACAATAAACAATAAACTGTAATGTCCACTTGAAGTGGTCCACTGCGGTGAACCTGACTTCACCTGTTGGGGGGAAAAAGTCCGTGTTACTCGCTCCTGAGCAACATCCTCTTTGTTGATGAACATAAACTCAATATATTAAATACATAAACTCGTTACTAACAATAACAAATTAATAGAATATTTAGACATCCTAGGGTAAGGTATTGCATTGTACCCGGGTGTTTTCCCATTTAGATCACTCAATATAAATATATCAAAACCCTTTCATGTCTTGCTTTCAGAATCAGGGTGAACTTTGTGTCGTGAATATAATGGGATATTGATGGATTTTAAGAAGTCCCTGCCTTCCTCTGGGGAGTTTAGGGCGATAACATTGCCTCTGTAATTTACCAGTAATTTTAGCGGGAATCCCCACTTATAAGAGATCTCATTGTCTCTGAGAGGTATGGTGATATTCTGGAAAGCTTTCCTCCCTTCGATCGTATCTCTGGAGAGATCGGCATATAATTTGAGTTTTTCGAATGGCTCAGGGAAGTTTTTATTTTCTTTAATTTTGAATTTTTTCTTTTGTTTTGAAAAAATGGATTCTCATTAACGTGTCTCTAGGTAGATCTTTAGGAATAGTGGGTGGTTTTCGCAACCTGTGGATTCTGTCTATTTCTAGTTCTTGATCAGTCAGGGTAGGGATTATTTTTCTGAATAACTTCTTAGTGTACTCTTCCAATTTATTTGGGCCTATATTCTCAGGAATCCCCCTAATTTTGATGTTATTTCTCCGATTCCGGTCTTCCAGATCTGCTACCTTAAGCTTTAGCTTATGCATCTCTCTGATGATGTCGTTATTTACTTTTGATATATTATCTGGCCTCACCTCTATCTTTTTAATTCTATCTTCAAATTTGTCCATTCTATTGCTGAGGAGGGATAATGATTCTTTGAACATTTTATTTTGCTTATCAAACCTTTCGTTCATGCTGTTTTCAAACTTATCCATTTTTTCTGTCAAATTAGACAGAAGTTTCCCAACAGAATTCATATCAAATCCTTGAGTATCGTCGGGGTTTGGATTACTTTTTTTTGGTTTTGGCTTGGCGGGGCTTGTATTAGGAGAGAAGATCTCTGAGACCTCGTCAGATGAATCATTAGGAGTGGCGTATTTCTCTCCTATAGCCCCTGGAGTTTTCCTCTTTAAAGATGTAGATGAGTCCATCTCTACAAAAGTGTTTGGGAGGTTCTTTTTTACTCTGTTTGAATTGGGGAGTTTATCATAGTCTAATTCCTCATAGTCTTTTAAAGGAGACCTGGATCTATTGGGACTTATTGTGGTTATTAAATCCTTTGATGGATTGTGCCCAGACCCTTTGTACCTTTGGGGTTTTTGAGGTATAGATGAGGCCATGTTTAAGAATTGGGGTTTAGACGAGTTCTTGCTCATTGTTATCCCCAAGCAATAGCCTGATTTGCAGAGAGTGTCTACTAGGACGGTCTCAGAATAAAGATTAAAGATTTTCCACAAATAGTAGCCCCAAGCAAAGCTGGAATTGTAGACAATGTCCTCTACATTGATCTCAGAATAATCCTGGTGAGGCTAGCCCTGTGAAATAAAAATCCCCACAAAGTGGTCTCAAGCTGCAAAAGGGGAGCAACTATGGAACTACCCCTGTGAGTGTGGTAATAGCAATCATCCGAATATAAACAAGCAATTAGCTGTGTCAACAGCTGGCGTATATAGTTTCACAGTAATTACAGAAGAATATGCTTAGATAATACCTAGCACCTGAGAATTAAAAAGTGCAGATTAACACTGGGGCATACAAATAGATTTTTCCTAACAGAGCATGCTTATAACACTTTGTGTTTGTTAGTTAAAGTGTGCAGGTTAATTGCCCAAAACAAACAAGTATCTTTCAAGAACTGATTGTTCTCCTAGAGACATGTGCTAATAAGGAAGGAACCAGGGTAGAAATAAAACTCTCCAAATAATATGACTGAATTTAGGACTTCCCAGTCAGCTTCACTAAAATAGCCAGTTACCTGGATTAGATCCTGCGAGAGACTGATATAGTAGGCTATAGCTCTTTTGCTTTGTGAGCCCTGCAGGGCTTCTAGCTGTTTCAACAGCAGTTTATGCTGCACCGGAGTCTTCCTGTCGCTCCTGCAGAGATGGCTGTCTGTGTGGTTCCACCATTGTCCTGCACGGGAGCCGTCGGTCGTCGCTGTCTTCCTCGCTGGACCGCCGGTGTATTTTCGTTCCCAGCAGGGGGCCGGAACTTACCGCTGTTTGAGTCCGGTGGTGCTTGGATCCGGAGCCTGCGATGTGTTGACCAGCGCAGATCTTCTTCTTTGCTGTCGCTGGTCTCTCGCGCCTTCTAATCTGTCGCCGTCCACCAATAAAATGGCGGCCGTCTTTTCCCACCTTTTATTCCAAGGTCCGGGGGAGTGTCAGCGTCGGCTTCTGTGTGGAGCTGATATCACGTCACTGCGGGTCTTCCCCCGATGCTTCTGGATCGCTTTCTTCTGCCTCCGTCTTTCAATCCGGGGAGGCTTAGCACTTTCTGCTAATGAGCACAATAGCGGAGGGAGCAGCAGCTGTGTAGAGACCGCTCCACAGTGTGTGCCTGTAGCTGTCACTTCCCTCCTCACTACCAAAGCCAGAGAGGGAGTTTATAATAAAATCTGATGTTTTTTACCTCAGGTCCTTTGGCTTATTAGCTGAGCCGCTTGTTAGAAGGTATTAGCTTCCTGAGGCTGGATTACCTCAAACCTGTAGTTTGAAGGCCCAAACTTTCCTAGGGCTGATTTCTAAAATTTATGTGGTAAAATTAAAATAATTTTCGGATCATAGTGACCCAGATGAGGCACTGGATAAGATCCAACTAAAGATTTGACAATAAAAACGTTTTTTTAGGCGATTTTAGTTGATTATAGAGGATTTCCCTCAGGAGCTCCAGCACTGCACAACCTACGCCATAGCAGTCCAGGCCACGCCCCAATAGCCTTCATTTCTAAGAACAAGAATAGACTGTCGAGTTTCACATGAAAGTTCTTTTTTTCTGGCCATTTTGAGAGTTTAATGGAACAAACAAATGTAATGCTCCAGATTCTCAACTAGCTCAAAGGAAGGTCAGGTTTATAGGTTCTCTAATCAGCCAAACTGTTTTCAGCTGTGCTAACATACTTGCACAAGGGTATTCTAACCATCCATTAGCCTTCTTACACAGTTAGCAAATGCAAAGTACCATAAGAACACTGGAGTGATGGTTGTTGGAAATGAGCCTCTATACGCCTATGAAGATATTGCATTACAAACCAGAAACTTGCAGCTAGAATAGTCATTTACCACATTAACAATGTATAGAGTGTATTTCTGAATCATTTAATGTTTGCTTCATTGGGAAAAAACTGTGCTTTTCTTTCAAAAATAAGGAAATTTCTAAGTGACCCTAAACTTTTGAACGGTAGTGTATATAAGGCATAAACCAGTGTGAGGACAAAGTAAACACGGACTCTCAGGGCAAAACAGGAAAATATAACAAAATAGTATAGCACAGTCCATTCATGTGCGGGAAATCTGCCCGCTCAGCAGAAATCAGCATCCAGAGGTTCAGATTTCCTTTGCAGGACACAACTATATCCTCTTTCAATGAATCTCCCATCTGGGGGATCCCAATAGGCCAATTTCTCCACGCCAAGAGAATCTGCTCCAATGCAGAAAACTTCAATATTTAACCTGCTGATCTTACACTAAGATTCATCGAAAGAGTATATAGTAAACTATCAAAAGAGGATATCTTAGAGCAGAAAAAATGATGCGTAATCAACTTCTTTATGGACCTTCAAAATCCAGGAACCAGGATAACTCCAATCAGGTACGATTTAGCTCAACCTACAACAACCAATGGAATAACTTGACTAATATCGTCCGTAGGTCTTGTCGGTTGATCCCACACTACAGCATATACTACCTGCCCAACCATCGTTTGTGGCCAAAAGATTCTCCAACTTGAAGGATATTCTGGTTCATAGTCACTGAGAATCAGCAAAGATCAGATCCGACCCCACAAGGCAGCCGAGATCGCCAGACTTTTACCCATGTGGCCTTTGTAAGGGATGTCTCAATCACATTAAATCCACGACCTTCACTAATCATGATGGCTCCCGTTGTTATGACATTCACAAACATCTGAGTTGTGCATCTCATGGAATCATCTATCATGCTCAATGCCCTTGTGGGAAAGTATATATCGGCTTGACCACTAGAAAGCTCAAGGTAACAACACGTGAACATGTGAGGAACATAGAAAAAGCTAAGACCATTGAGGATAATTCCTCCCTTATGTCTCTCCACAGACACTTTAAACTCCATCATGGGTGTAATGCTAGGGGTCTTGTTGGCAAAGCCATTGACCAAGTAGTGTTGGGGTCACGTGGAGATTTAGCTAGAACTCTTTCCCAAGTGGAAAGCAGATGGATTTATCGATTGGGAACCATGAGTCCAAGGGGTCTCAACGAGAGCTTGGGTTTTTCAGCATTTCTGTGATTTATGCATTCAAGAGGCATCTTTTTTATGATGTGGGGAGGGTTTAGTTTTATTTTTTCTAATTGTTCTCTGCTTTTAAATTGTGTCTAAATTACATGTCTAATTTGTTTCTTTTTTATATCAGATGATCTACCCTGGGGATACTCACCTTATACGTTTTCCTGTCAGTTCAGCTGCTGGTCCGTTGTCTTAATGAACATATGCCGCGTAGTCCTGAAGACTTCAATAATATCTAGGCAGGATAAAAAAATCTGTAATCCTTAAGGATTCCCTTGGTCTTTGTCACGGAGTCCTTCTCCGGTACCACACAATCAACAGAGCCAGCAAAGAGTGAACAATACCAAGACCTTTATTTAGGCAAAAATACCAAAGGTCCATATACGATCCACCACACAAAGGATAAAATAGTCCAGAACACGAATGCAGTTCAGTAACAGAATAAAAGTCAAACAATCCAGCAGACAGAGGATCGCATAGTCCATATACTCTTCTTTCTCTCTGAGATGCTGTGAACACATCATCATTCCACACAGGACTGATCTGTATTTCACCTCCCTGATATTTTTTAAAAGTCTCCCTCCTCATTCACAGGTCAGGAGGGGGAAGGTCTCAGGGGCTCATTGTTTCAACAAGCTAGGTCAACATGTCATTAGCATATTAGCAAACAATACCATACTGTGGGGGGTGATATCAGATGGCAGCAACAGCCATTCATCAATTAGCAAATAACTCCTTCTACAAGAGAACACCATGAAAATAAGTAAAATATACACAAAAATGATACCCACATAGCATATCACACCATCACAACCTTCATCATTTCTTCTATGAAGAAAGATTAAACGTGCCCTATATATATGGCTGCGGTCTTGTAGTCATCCATCACTATGAAGTACTTACCTAAGTACCTAACTGGTCCCTATATTTCTCAAATGAATTGCCCTAGATTCTGGCTTACCATCTGAGTATGGCTATATAAACAGCATCTTATCATTACTGTCTGGAATCTGTCACCCCATTTTAGGCCTATAAGCTAAGGCCACCGCCACCAGGGGCTTATCTACAGCATTCTGTAATGCTGTAGATAAGCCTACGATGTAACCTGAAAGATAAGAAAAACAAGTTAGATTAAACTCACCCAGGGGCGGTCCTGGTTCGGTCCGATGGGCGTCGCAGTCCGGGTCCTGCACCTCCCATCTTCATACGATGTCATCCTCTTCTTTGCTTCCTGTCGCGGCTGAGCAAAGAACTGCGGTGCGCAGGCACTGGCCTCTCTGACCTTTCCTGCCGCAGCAGGAAGCAAAGAAGAGGACGTCATCGTATGAAGATGGGAGGTGCCGGACCCGGACTGTGACGCCCATCGGACCGGACCGGGACCACCCCTAGGTGAGTATAATCTAACTTGTTTTTCATATCTTTCAGGTTACATCAGGGGCTTATCTACAGCATTACAGAATGCTGTAGATAAGCCCCTTATGGCGGTGGCCTTAGCTTAAAAGCCTAAAATGGGGTGACAGATTCCCTTTAATATGGAATGGACAAGAAATTCTATGAACCGGATTCTTCTGCAGCGGCTTGGGGAGGGAGTGAATAAATCTATTCAAGACCACTCGCTTGTCTCTTGACCATCTGAGCTGTAGAGGAGGTCTCTGGCTGAAACTATTTCTGGACCAAATGCAAAAAGTCAACCATCTGAGAGAAGGGAGGTTCGTTACCACAATAAGCCCAGTAATGAACCCTTTCGGCTCTGACATAGTGACCCCTGAGCATGCCAATATCTTCGTTTTTAACTTGGCATATTACCGGACATTGTTAAAGGCCAAGTAAAAAAAAGGCTTTCTGGAGTTAGACAGTCAGATAAGGGGCCAGCACCTGTGTCCACAGCCCCGGGGACAGCTTCTACTGCTCTGTAGCCTGCTCAAAAACAGTCAGAAATGCCTCTATATCATCGCCTGGGGTCATCTTTTGCATGGCTCGTTTTACCGCTTTCCGGACATATCAGTCATCACCTTGATGTGGGGGAAGGGCGGTTTCTCTGATGTGGACATCTCCGACCGGGAGTTTCACCTGCTTCTGCCGCTGTTAAATCTGTTGCATCAGGAGTATATTTGTCTGCTAATGTATCTGCTGCTGTTGCTCTGGCGCTGCTTCTGCTCTCGATGTTGTTGGTGTTGCCGATGGTGGCTCAAGATCAGGTGCTTGAATAGCATTTCCTTTTTGCCCGACCATTGTTCCATCCCCGTAGCATTGTTCCCCAGGACATATGATTTGTCCACGGCTGCTGACAGACAGGTAGGCACAGGAACACTGTCTCTAAGTCCTTTCACGGGTTTATTATATATATATATATATATATATATATATATATATATATATATATATATATATATATATATATATACATACATACATACACACACAGTACAGACCAAAAGTTTGGACACACCTCATTTAAAGATTTTTCTGTGTTTTCATGACCATGAAAATTGTACATTCACACTGAAGGCATCAAAACTATGAATTAACACATGTGGTATTATATACGGTACTTAACAAAAAAGTGTGAAACAACTGAAATTATGTCTTATATTCTAGGTTCTTCAAAGTAACCACCTTTTGCTGTGATGACTGCTTTGCACACTCTTGGCACTCTCTTGATGAGCTTCAAGAGGTAGTCATCGAAAATGGTTTTCACTTCACAGGTGTGCCCTGTCAGGTTTAATAAGTGGGATTTCTTGCCTTATAAATGGGGTTGGGACCATCAGTTGTGTTGTGCAGAAGTCTGGTGGATACACAGCTGATAGTCCTACTGAACAGACTGTTAGAATTTGTATTATGGCAAGATAAAAGCAGCTAAGTAAAGAAAAACGAGTGGACATCATTACTTTAAGAAATGAAGGCCAGACAGTCCGAAAAATTGGGAAAACTTTGAAAGTGTCCCCAAGTGCAGTGGCAAAAACCATCAAGCGCTACAAAGAAACTGGCTCACATGAGGACCGCCCCAGGAAAGGAAAACCAAGAGTCACCTCTGCTTCTGAGGATAAGTTTATCCGAGTCACCAGCCTCAGAAATCGCAGGTTAACAGTAGCTCAGATTAGAGACCAGGTCAATGCCACACAGAGTTCTAGCAGCAGACACATCTCTACAACTGTTAAGGGGAGACTTTGTGCAGCAGGCCTTCATGGTAAAATAGCTGCTAGGAAACCACTGCTAAGGACAGGCAACAAGCAGAAGAGACTTGTTTGGGCTCAAGAACACAAGGAATGGGCATTAGACCAGTGGAAATTTGTGCTTTGGTCTGCCGAGTCCAAATTTTAGATCTTTGGTTCCAACCACCGTGTCTTTGTGCGACGCAGAAAAGGTGAATGTATGGACTCTACATGCCTGGTTCCCACCGTGAAGCATGGAGGAGGAGGTGTGATGGTGTGGGGGTGATTTGCTGGTGACACTGTTGGGGATTTATTCAAAATTGAAGGCATACTGAACCAGCATGGCTACCACAGCATCTTGCAGCGGCATGCTATTCCATCCGGTTTGCATTTAGTTGGACCATCATTTATTTTTCAATAGGACAATGACCCTAAACACACCTCCAGGCTGTGTAAGGGCTATTTGACCAAGAAGGAGAGTAATGGGGTGCTACGCCAGATGACCTGGCCTCCACAGTCACCAGACCTGAACCCAATCGAGATGGTTTGGGGTGAGGTGGGCAGCAGAGTGAAGGCAAAAGGGCCAACAAGTGCTAAGTATCTCTGGGAACTCCTTCAAGATTATTGGAAGACTATTCCTGGTAACTACCTCTTGAAGCTCATCAAGAGAATGCCAAGAGTGTGCAAAGCAGTCATCAAAGCAAAAGGTGGCTACTTTGAAGAACCTAGAATATAAGACATATTTTCAGTTGTTTCACACTTTTTTGTTAAGTATATAATTCCACATGTGTTAGTTCATAGTTTTGATGCCTTCAGTGTGAATGTACAATTTTCATAGTCATTAAAATACAGAAAAATCTTTAAATGAGAAGGTGTGTCCAAACTTTTGGTCTGTACTGTATATAGCATAAACCACGGTGAGGGCAAAGTAGACACGGCCCCTCAGGGCAAAACAGGAAAATAACACATAATAGTATAGCACAGGCGATCCATCTTGTGGTTCTTGTATAATCAGTGTTAGAAATTTTCAGTTAATGATATGTCCATGCTCCGGGGTGGTACTGAAGGCAGTCTTATTTTGGTGCTCTAAGCCAGACACCAAGAAGAGACCTGCCCACAGGTATTAACATGTTCCTCATCATAGAGACAGAGAGAGAGAGACAGAAGTTTTGTGCTTCAAGATGGGCCTGTGGGCAAGTCTCTCCTTAGTTTCTCCAGCTTAATGAAGGAATACGCTGCCTATAGTCCCTCCCCAAAGCACTCATTAACGGAAAACTTCTAAAATTGATTACACAAGAACCACAAGACTGATTTCTTCACCCCAGGTATCATTTTAATCAGTTTAACAATGCCAATCTGACAATGCCTGTAGTTTACTTAGCCATATTTTGCTGACAAGTTCGCTTTAAAGGAAATGTAGTTATCTGGGTTTCGTTCGGAGTTTCTCAAAGTTTGACTACAGTACGCTAATACTCCTTCTTGGCCCCCCTGCTACTGGGCAAGTACCGCTCCTAATCCATGAAGACCGTATATAGTATGAATGGGCAATCATATTGAGTGTATGTAAATACGAGGACATTGGTTGAGGCTTTTTTCAGCTGATCCAGGGCTTGTGGATGCGAGAGTCCCCAGGTAATAGGCAGATTCTTTAGGCCTTTTGCGGTCCTCTTCAGTAACTTGGGAAGAAGCTCAGCTATCTTATCGAAGCGCATGATGAAATGTCGATAATATCCTGTTACTCCCGAGAAGGCTTGCAGCTCTCGAAGAGTCTGTGGCGGAGGCCAGTTCCTTATAATTTCCACTTTGCTTCCAGCCAGGCTGACGCCATCCAAAAACACCACGTGCACTAAATATTCGATTTCTGCCTGAAACAAATGACATTTTCTGAGCTTCAAATTCAGACCATCAGCCTGTAGACGGGTCAGCAATTGTCTTAGTCTTCCTAGAAGTTACTCGAAAATAGGTGCATGAACGATGACGTTGTCCAGACAGATCAAGATGGATTAAAAATTCAGCTCTCCCAAGCATGTCTCCATTAACCGCTGAAACGTTTCAGGTGCATTGGTGAGTTAGAAAAGCATTCTATTGAACTTGTACAGGCCCATTAGTAAAATAAAAGTTGTCTTGGGCTTTACTCTTTCAGCCACTGGAAACTGCTAGGAGCCACTTGCCAGATCTAAGGTGGAGAAATACTTGCCCTGCCAAAGCACCGTCAGGGACACTTCGACTATAGGCAAAGAAGAAGCGTCTTGTATGGTGACACTATTCAACTTGCGATAGTCACCACAGAATGTCAAGCTTCTGTCCTTCTTTTGGTCACGCACTATCGATGCGGCCCATGGACTCTGACTCTTCTGCACTACTACACTAATCAGCATCTGTGATAGCATAGCTTTTAGTTCCTTGTTCAGGTTAGAGGGAATTTGTCGATATCGCTCATGGATCAGAGATGTGTCTCCAGTCAGAATCTCGTGTTCATTGCAGGTTGTACATCCAAAATCACCTTCATTTCTGGAGAAAGCAGCTTGAAACTCCCATAAAAGGTATTATATCACCTGATTTTGAGGACAACTGACTGTTATCCAGTCATATTATTTAGAGGATCTTCTGGCCATTCTATTCAGGAGTCGGCTCTGTCGTCAGAGCTCCGGACACAGTCACAGCCCATGGTTCCAGTTCCTCAGCAATTAGGGCCAAATGGACTGCGGGGACTGTCTCTCCTCCATAAAAGTACAAATATGCACCTTTTTCGCCTGCACGAAGCACGACAGGAGAATCATGTACATTGCCACTTGTCCATCCACCACTGTCAACATAGTACATGTAATCATCAGGCCTTGTTCGGTTCCTGTTGGCTTCTGGGGGATCAATAACCACCTCTATTCGGATGAGTCTTTGGTGGTTTCACACATCCATCTGTACGATCTGCTCCTGACGAGGCAAAATAATGTTTGGATGCCTTGAAAAGACTTTTGCAATTCTCACCTTTCACCTGTAGCGAATCCCAAATACCCAGCTCAGTCTCTGGAGTGCCTTCTGTGTAGGTCGATGTTTGATGACTCTCTGCGGTATCCCGGGCCATCTTTGTGGAACATCAATAGGTCTAGATCATATAGGATATTCATTACTAATATAATCAAAGTCCCTGACCATGAATCCCCATCCATCAGCACAGCCCCTGTTTGACACACATCCAGGCCTCCAATCTTCACTTGCATCCATAGTATCCCATGGACTGTAATTTTCATCTGGTTAACGGCCATCAGCTTAATCATTTTCCTTGCTCGGTTTTGATTAAGTGAGCAAAATGGGTCTCAAACGTACTCCAGTGGCAGTGTGGAGACTACTAGGCTGCGCACGGTCTTCTCTTCAATCAGTACGTCTATCACTGAACTTAGGGACACAATGTTCTTAGGGCATTTCAGGTCTTGCCTACATGGGGCATTTCCTCCAGTGCGTCCTAACACTGGAGGTGATCTTCGTTTAAATGTCCTGGTTCGCACTCTACCATCCGTTGTATGAGCTGAGGCAGGTTCGGGAAACATGCCCTCTTTCTCAGCATTTGCAGCATATTGGGCCCTGAGATTGTTCAGGTATTCTCGGGTTTGGTCCTGGTTTGGACTACATTGTCCTTGGGGTGGGTCAGGCGGCACTGGGGATGTCTGGTCCAGGGTTTCGTCTTGAGACCTATAAGAAGGGACGTTTGTTGGATGTCTTAGTTCTTCACACCCCATCTGTTGGGTCTACGGGTCATATGTCAAATATACTGGCTTCCCCCACCCCACTTGACAGCACAATAGGGCAGATCCACTTGCGGCTTCAGTTCCTGGATCCTGGATTGCAGCCCTCACCTTCATGAGCCAAAGTTTCTGTGGCAAGCTGGGCAAACTGAAGTGTCTCATTCACCTGTATCTGATCCCACAATGTCCATCTCAGCAATAAATCCATTAGTCCCTGAACAAACTGTTCTTTCCGGATTGTGTTAGGATTGGTGAAAATAGAGGCTCCAGCCATGCATTTTTTGGCAGGTCTGTAAGATTCTCTATAAAGAATTTATATACTGGGGCATGCTTTTGTCTTCTTACTGAAACTGATTAAAGAAGCGCATCCGAAAACTATCAGCCGAGCCTCTCTCTAATAAGGCCACAATGTCTTCTAGAGTTTTTTGTGTTGACGAGGGACGTCAAGTCACCGTTTCCCGGGCTTCTCCCTCTAGCGAGTGCAGCGTGACATCAGAGCGCAGCTCTTCAGCTACTTTGTACAGTCTGTGTGTACTTCCCATACAATCGGACCATTCTTCGATTGGCATGTTATCGCCATCCAATTTTGCAAGATGTCTCAGTATGGGAAAACAACAAGATTACGGTGCACTACATAATCAATAGCAATATTATAAAAAAGGGGGTTGCAAGATGCATCGTAGGGTAAATGTCAAGAAGAGAAGCAAAGACAATAGCATACACAATGCGAACACCTAAGTATAAAAAAATGTAAAGATTTTATTAAGTGACCAAAAGAGACATACAAGAATAAAACACCATTAAAAACAGAAAAACAATGATACACCAAGTTACCGAAATAGTTCACGTAGCTGGTAATACAAGCAAAACCCTAGTTGGTTGTACAGTAATAAATATAGTTTGCACAGCTATAGGCAAGACTAAATCTGACATAGGCAATACACAGCAAAAACAAAGCTCCATCAAAGGGGCATATATGACACATGACAATAGCAGCATGTAAGTAACCAAGACTGGGCGTCCCCAAGGTTGGTAAAGAAAGACACAGGCAAATATAAGTAAAGGGGTATAATCCAGCCCTATAGGGTTGACTGTGTAAAAATAACACAAAAGTAGATGGTATTGAAGCACACCAATGATGGTATAAAGAAAAGCCACTAGAGGGCAGCAAGGAAGAAAATCTTGTAGTATGGTGTACTATAGTGTGAAAATGTATACCCACAGGGAATAAGCGGTATGTAATGCTGACTAATCAGAAGCACCAAAAGCATCTTTATTAGTGACCGCACGCTCCCGTATAGCTATGAGAACCATACTGGCTTTCCACATAAGCGGCGGCTTAAGATACTGCATCAGCTACGTTCTTTCCTTTTTTTGCCGACCTCACTTGTCATCTCAAGGCATGTGCCGATTCGGCCATCTTACCGCTGACATGCATGGAGCTCATGCTGGCGTTCTGGCACACACCGGTAAACTTTTGTGTTCATCAATTTTTCTTTATTTATTGACTGACCCTGACCATCTTGACACACTTCCCCTGACAAAGCTGAAGGTGTCCGCGATACGCGTGGGGTTTCCCACACACCTTGGTCCCGGGACCTGCTCTTTCACTTACCATGCTGACCTCTGACAGCTTTGGCCTCACGGCTTGACTGCTCCATATGGTGACATACTATGCACTTCCAGCTTACTATTTGGACTGATTAGTCAGCATTACATACCACTTATTCCCTGTGGGTATACATTTTCACACTACAGTACACCATACTACAAGATTTTCTTCCTTGCTGCCCTCTAGTGGCTTTTCATTATACCATCATTGGTGTACTTCAATACAATCTACTTTAGTGTTATTTTTACACAGTCAACCATATAGGGCTGGATTATACCCCTTTATTTACATTGGTAAATTTATTTCTTCATTTTTAAAAAAAGGAAAGGGTTGTATCCTATGGTACACCACTTGTAAATAAGTTATAATTTCTTACAGCATTATGCACACATGGCAGCGTTCTTCCGACGCGTTTCGACTAACGTCTTAATCATGGTGAAGTGCTAATCAGTGCATAATTAAGAGAAATCAGACGCTGTGCTTTTCTGGCTCCTCTATGTCACGGTAAACCCGTGACAGCAGGGCTTCCCCAAGTCCTTAGCTATAGAAACGCCGTATTAAAGCTCTTAGGTAATGCTGATCTCTCTAAAGCAGGGCTTCTCTAAGTCCTTAGCGAAAGGCCTCACGTGGTCTAACCCAAGATACTGTGTACTAGGTTGTCCTCACCGAATCGGCTAATGTCAAGCAGAAAAACGCATCACAGAGTCACCAACAGATACAGAGTCGCACCGCCCTATCCAGACTTTCTCCAAGAATCCGCAGCTTCACTTTCACCCGAACTCTCCTTTGACTCCTCCCAACAACCCACCAACCACCAAAACCTCCTGCGCACTAATTATGGCTTCTTGCCACTGCCCTCTACTGGCCAGATAATATATTACATCACAAATCTCCAACAATACAATAAACTGTGATTAACCCTTACATATACAGTCAAAGTCATGTGACCGGAATGTAGATGAAATCACAGTGGTGTAGTTCAGTAATGTGATAGTCTGGTTGCATGACACTGAGTGACATACAAGTAAGAGTCGCATGATCACTGTTACCGAAGGGAGAAGGAAATAAAATGAGGGGAGGAAAAACAGAATGTCAATATATGCAAAAAGGCTGAACATGTAAGTCAGGAGGCTTTGTAGAAAAATGGATGCAATTCCCAATCATTTCACAGAATATTTTAACTCAACCGCTTTAATTAAACCTGAAAATCTACACTTTAATTCCATCTCAGTTGTTTCATTTTAAATAAAAATAGCGGCATGCAGAGCCCAAAGCATGAAGATTCGGTCACTGTCCAAATATTACTAGAGCTAGCTGTATGTGCATGGTCTTTCTGGGTGGCGCATTTGGATTGGTCATGGACACTTATTCCACGCCATACTTTCTAATTACAGGTTGCACATTCATGTATCAGCTATATGACTACCAACAAACCGACATGTCACCACAGATGGTATGATACAAATTATTAGAAAATGACAAAAATAGTAACTTACATATGTACTGTAACGCCTAGTATGATATGTGGTCCTTGGGAACTGCAGCTTCAGTGACCTGTGCTAACCTCAATTAGCCACCGCCCGTCACTGGAGCTGCTCTCCAAAGCTCAGCTCAATGTCTCTTGGATTTCAGACTGAACGGTTACCTCATGCCACTGTTCAGCAAGACGAAACAGAGACAAACAGCGCTGGACAAATGGATTATCGTCGGACAGGAACCTGCTTTTTTATTTATTTTTTTTACAGTAATAAATGGGAAAATGAGGGTGGGTGTGTTTATTTCAATTAAAGGACTTTATTCTTGCTGTGTTTTTTTTTTTACAATATACCGTATATACTCGAGTATATGCCTGTTTTTTTTTTTTACAATATACCGTATATACTCGAGTATATGCCGACCTGAGTATAAGCCGAGACTCCTAATTTTGCCACAAAAAAACTGGCAAAATTACTTGAGTATAAGCCTAGGGTGGAAAATGCAGCAGCTACCGGTAAAATTAATTGAGACATCAGTAGGTTAAGTGCTTTTGAATATCCATATTGAATCGGGAGCCCCATATAATGCTCCATACAGTTCATGATGGCCCCATAAGATGCTCCATAGACACATTTGCCCCATATAATGCTGCACAAATGCTGATTATGGCCCCCATAAGATGCTCCATAGACATATTTTCTCCATATAATGCTGCAAAATGCTGATTATGGCCCCCTAAGATGCTCCATGGACACATTTGCCCCATATAATGCTACACAAATGCTGATTATTGCTCCCATAAGATGCTCCATACAGACATTTGCCCCATATAATGCTGCACAAATGCTGATTATGGCCCCATAAGATGCTCCATAAATACATTTGCCCCATATAATGCTCCACAAATGCTGATTATGGCCCCATAAGATGCTCCATAGACACATTTGCCCCATATAATGCTGCACAAATGCTGATTATGGCCCCATAAGATGCTCCATAGACACATTTGCCCCGTATAATGCTGCACAAATGCTGATTATGGCCCCATAAGATGCTCCATAGAAATATTTGCCCCATATAATGCTGCAGATGGCCCCATAAGATGCTCCATAGAGATATTTGCCCCATATGCTGGTGCTGCGCTAAAAAAAAAAATCACATACTCACCTCTCGTCACTCAGGCCCCCGGCACTTGCTATATTCTCCTGTCCTACGTTCCATCGCCGGCGTCGCTGTCTCTTCCGCGTCCTCTGCACTGACGCTCAGGCAGAGGGCGGCGCGCACACTAATCGCATCTTCGCGCCCTCTGACCTGAGCGTCACTGCAGAGGACACGGAAGACGGAGTGGCACCGACGGTGGAACGTGGGACAGGTGAATATGCCCGTTATACTCACCTGCTCCTGGCGCAGTCCCTGCGTGTCCCTGGTTCTCCAGGCGCTGACAGCTTCTTCCTGTATTGAGCGGTCACATGGTACCGCTCATTACAGTAATGAATATGTTGCTCCACCCCTATGGGATTGGAGTCGGGTCCATATTCACTACTGTAATGAGGGGTTCCATGTGACCGCTCAATACAGGAAGAAGCTGTCAGCACCCGGAGAACCAGGGACCTGCAGGGACCGCGCCAGGAGGAGGTGAGTATGATTAGACAGCTGCCGCTCCCCCTTCCCTGCCGACCCCTGGGAATGACTAGAATATAAGCCGAGAGGGGCAATTTCAGCCTAAAAAAAATGGGCTGAAATTCTCGACTTATACTCGAGTATATACGGTAACTATGGGATTTGTAATGGGGGCGTCTTGTAGATGCCTCTCCATTGCTAACCAGTGAGATTGATGTCAGCTCACAATAAAAAGCTGACATCATCCCCAACTCTATTACCCCACTTGCCACTGCACCAAGGCAAGTGAGAAGAGCGAGACTAGGTGCCAGATTTGGCGCATCTTGTGAATGCACCATTTCTTGGGGCTGCTGAGGGCTGACGTTGGTAGCCTTGGAGTAGGAACATTATCTGCGGCCCTTTCCCAGGCTATTAATAAGAACCCAGGGCTGTCTGTTTTGCCTGTTTTTCCTTGAGGAAGGACTGTTTATACTGGGTCCGAAATGCGTCAGGCCTATGGGGGGAGTCCCCATGATGTTTTTCTTTTATCGCTGAAGATGTTTAAATAAATAATTTTTACTGAAAAAGGATTCCTGTGCCAGAAGTCTTCTATTTCTACACATGTGGTAGTCAGCCACTGATCTAAAGGCATGGATGGTCTCAGGTATATTTTGGTGAGCGAAGTTACCTCCTCCCTTCTCCTTTTTGCTATGTTTTGCCTTTGCTGGTTAGAATTTATAGGGGGAAACTGCGTCATTTTTTTTCTTGGGTCCCCCATAAACTACCCAGTAAACGCTAATCCATCAGATGTGAGCTGTTATTAATAGCCTGGGAACCTTTTGGGATATTGTCCCCTTTCCCAGATTAGTTACAGCAGCCCCCATGCATAGGCTTTCCCTCTGCTGTTAATCAAAATTACAGGGAAGCCCACACCATTTTTTTAAATTATTTATTTTACACATGACATGATGAACACAGAGGGTGCTGAATACAACTCCCATCGTTGTCGCCTGGTCACGCTTAGCTCGGGGAGCCTGGGCGACAATGATGACAGCTATGTTCAACACCCGGCTCCTGGGAACAGTGCAAACTGTACGGCCCTTTCACAAGTGTCGGTAGATACATGTCACACAAAATGTCCCTGGTGCAAGTTAAAAAAACTGACATGTCTGCGGGTTTCTCACATGGTCCGTGTGAAAAACCTGACATCTGCTCACCACCACCATAGAAAACAATGGGTGTGCGTGTGTATTTGCAGTGCTTAAAATAACGGACAGCATATGGACACAAAAAAATATGTGTGATGGGGCCTTATAGACTGTTAATGATTTTGCCCTACTGATATTAGGTTTAACTGTGTAAATGTATCATGTGGTCCATCCATCGTGTTACTCTGTTGAGTCCATATTGTTTTGTTTATTGAATAAAACGTATACTTTTTGAATAGTATACTCAGCTTCAGTTCTTTTGGTGGTATCAGGTATATGTCTGCTACAATACTTGATTACATGTACTATTATACCCAGGCTATTCACTTATTTAACAAGACAACTTTCATATATTTACCATATTTCGCCGATTTTCTCAATATTATTATGTCTGCATTATTTTGCCTTAAAGGGAACCTGTCACCTGAATTTGGCGGGACCGGTTTTCGGTCATATGGTGTCACGATCCAATTTTGGATTTGTGGCAGATCTGGTTTACCTCAGTTTAAGACCTTTTTTCCTTTCTGGTCATCGGGGGTTAATGCAGTTTCCCCCCGGTGGCCGCTGGTGTTATTGCATTGCTGCTGGGTCAGCTGATGTTTGTGATGACCACTCCCTCCATCCTTTAAAAGGTCACCTGGTTCATCAGCTGACTGTCGGTGTTAGTTAATTCTAAAGCGACCAAGCTGGGAGAAGGAGCTTGCTGGGAATTGTTGTTCTACTGCTGTGTCCAGTGAATCTGGTGTTACTTTTTGCTGTTCTGTGCTTTGCAGCATTAAGCTAAGTGTTGTTTACCTTTACCTTGTCTGTATTTCCTATATTTGCATACCTCCCAACTTTTGAAGATGGGAAAGAGGGACAAAGTTTCGCTTCGCGCGCCGCGGCAAATTTTAGGCCACGCCTCTGACCACACCCATTCATAATTAGTCACACCCATATCCACGTCCCAACCACACCCATTTAGCACTGCTGATCACACTGTTTCATATACAATAATTATAAACAAAAAAATACGGCCACACAGTGCCCCATACTGTATAATGACCACACATGATGCTCCATACTGTATAATGGCCACACAGTGCTCCATACTGTATAATGACCACACATGATGCTCTATACTGTATAATGGCCACACAGTGCTCCATACTGTATAATGACCACACATGATGCTCCATACTGTATAATGACCGCACATGATGCTCAATACTGTATAATGACCGCACATGATTCTCCATACTGTATAATGACCACACATGATGCTCAATACTGTATAATGACCGCACATGATGCTCCATACTGTATAATGGCCCCACATGATGCTCAATACTGTATAATGACCGCACATGATGCTCCATACTGTATAATGGCCACACAGTGCCCCATACTGTATAATGGCCACACATAATGCTCCATACTGTATAATGGCCTCATTATGCTCCATACTGTATAATGGCCACACATGATGCTTAATACTGTACAATGACCCCCCCCTGGCTCATATCCCCACCTGTATGCATGGCTCATATTCCCCCCTCTGTATCCATGGCTCATATTCCCCCTCCCCCTATATGCATGGCTCATATTCCCCCCTGTATGCATAGCTCATATTCCCCCCTCCTGTATGCATGGCTCATATTCCCCCCCTGTATGCATGGCTCATATGCCCCCTCCCCCTGTATGCATGGCTCATATCCCCCCCCCTATGCTTGGCTCATTTTCCCCGCTCCTGTATGCATGGCTCATATTTCCCCCCCTGTATGCATGGCTCATATTCCCCCCCCCCCCGTATGCATGGCTCATTTCCCCTCCCTGTATGCATGGCACATTCCCCCCCTGTATGCATGGCACATTCCCCCCCCCCTGTATGCATGGCTTATTTCCCCCCCTGTATGCATGGCTCATATTCCCCCCCCCGTATGCATGTCTCATTTCCCCCCCTGTATGCATGGCACATTCCCCCCCTGTATGCATGGCACATTCCCCCCCCCCCTGTATGCATGGCTCAATTCCCCCCCCTGTATGCATGGCTCATCTCTCCACCCCCCCGCTCCCATCTTGAATGGCGCGGCTTACCGTCCTCCTTCATCCCCCCTACCCTGACCCCCGTCCCTCATACTTACCTGTTCCTCACCGCGCGGCCATCCCTCTCGCTCTGTCCCGACTCCCGGCTCAGCAGTGCACCTTCTTCCTGCGTGAGCGGTCATGTGATACCGCTCATTATTAGGTCATGAATGTGCGCATATTCATGACTCTAATGAGCGGTACAACGTGACAGCTCATTCAGGAGCACTGCAGAAGCCGGAACCAGGCATCGCTGGAGCAGGGTGAGTATCGTCTTCAAGGAGGGTGAGTGGGAGGCGGGTGGGGGCGGGGGGCGGTCGGGAGGTGACCCAGCTTTTATAAAAAAAAAAGCAACCAACCTTGCGTAGTGCGGGACAACTAATGTCCCTCCCGGGATCGCGGGGCTGACTGTCAAAATCAGGACAGTCCCACGGGATCCGGGACGGTTGGGAGGTATGCATTTGTATTGTTTTGCCCTGTGCACATTATAGTGCTTTCCCTGTCTGTGCTTTCTGTAGGGGTTGGTGAGAGGTCTTATCACTGGGTGGCGGGTGGAGGTTTCAGCTTAGTACTGAAACAGGACTCAGGGTCAGGCCTGGCGGCCCAGACATGCACACCTTCAGTGTAAACTCTGGGAGAGGGACAGACAAAGTTTCCCTAGTTTGAGGGATATTACAGGGGCCCGGGTAAACAGCTGTAGTCTACCCAGTACCCCCGTGACATATGGGCGGTGTTTTCGGGTGTTTGATTCACCCTTTCCTTACCCGCTGGCTGCATGCTGGCCGCAATATTGGATTGAAGTTCATTCTCTGTCCTCCGTAGCACAC
This sequence comes from Ranitomeya variabilis, assembly GCF_051348905.1. Classification (NCBI taxonomy): domain Eukaryota; kingdom Metazoa; phylum Chordata; class Amphibia; order Anura; family Dendrobatidae; genus Ranitomeya; species Ranitomeya variabilis. The sequence goes on along the minus strand of NC_135233.1, from coordinate 715,564,249 downwards.
GCCTGCACAAGGCAATCTTGCCTTGCGCACGCGCAGTATGCTTTGCCCAACTGCGGACAAAGCCGAAAAGCATCAGTGCACATGCGCCGGCGCACTATGTCCCGGAACACAACAAAATACTTCCGGGACATAGTGCGCCGGCGCATGCGCACTAATGCTTTTCGGCTTTGCCCGCAGTTGGGCAGAGCATACTGCGCGTGCGCAAAGCAAGATTGCCTTGCGCAGGCGTGTACTACGGAGGACAGAGAATGAACTTCAATCCAATATTGTGGCCAGCATGCAGCCAGCGGGTAAGGAAAGGGTGAATCAAACACCCGAAAACCCTGCCCATATGACCAAAAACCGGTCCCGCCAAATTCAGCTGACAGGTTCCCTTTAATAACAAATTGCAAATTGTGTTACACCAGAATACTGAGGCATAACAGACAATGGATGCCAAAAGGTAAGGATACTAGCGGTCAATAGATACAAGGGTCATGTGCCCCTACAGCCTTAGACATACTGCTGTCCCCTCACCGCTGGGTCATGTGCCCCTACAGCCCTAGACATACTGCTGTCCCTTCACTGCTGTGTCATGTGCCCCTACAGCTCTAGACATATTGCTGCCCCCTCACCGTTGGGTCATGTGCCCCTACAGCCCTAGACATACTGCTGCCCCCTCACAGCTGGGTCATGTGCCCCTACAGCCCTAGACATACTGCTGCCCCCTCACAGCTGGGTCATGTGCCCCTACAGCTCTAGACATACTGCTGCCCCCTCACCGCTGGGTCATGTGCCCCTACAGCTCTAGACATACTGCTGCCCCCTCACCGCTGGGTCATGTGCCCCTACAGCTCTAGACATACTGCTGCCCCCTCACCGCTGGGTCATGTGCCCCTACAGCTCTAGACATACTGCTGCCCCCTCACTGCTGTGTCATGTGCCCCTACAGCTCTAGACATACTGCTGCCCCCTCACAGCTGGGTCATGTGCCCCTACAGCTCTAGACATACTGCTGCCCCCTCACTGCTGTGTCATGTGCCCCTACAGCTCTAGACATACTGCTGCCCCCTCACAGCTGGGTCATGTGCCCCTACAGCTCTAGATATACTGCTGCCCCCTCACCGCTGGGTCATGTGCCCCTACAGCCCTAGACATACTGCTGCCCCCTCACAGCTGGGTCATGTGCCCCTACAGCTCTAGACATACTGCTGCCCCCTCACTGCTGTGTCATGTGCCCCTACAGCTCTAGACATACTGCTGCCCCCTCACAGCTGGGTCATGTGCCCCTACAGCCCTAGACAAACTGCTGCCCCCTCACAGCTGGGTCATGTGCCCCTACAGCTCTAGATATACTGCTGCCCCCTCACCGCTGGGTCATGTGCCCCTACAGCCCTAGACATACTGCTGCCCCCTCACAGCTGGGTCATGTGCCCCTACAGCTCTAGACATACTGCTGCCCCCTCACCGCTGGGTCATGTGCCCCTACAGCTCTAGACATACTGCTGCCCCCTCACCGCTGTGTCATGTGCCCCTACAGCTCTAGACATACTGCTGCCCCCTCACAGCTGGGTCATGTGCCCCTACAGCTCTAGACATACTGCTGCCCCCTCACAGCTGGGTCATGTGCCCCTACAGCTCTAGACATACTGCTGCCCCCTCACCGCTGGGTCATGTGCCCCTACAGCTCTAGACATACTGCTGCCCCCTCACCGCTGGGTCATGTGCCCCTACAGCCCTAGACATACTGCTGCCCCCTCACAGCTGGGTCATGTGCCCCTACAGCTCTAGACATACTGCTGCCCCCTCACCGCTGGGTCATGTGCCCCTACAGCTCTAGACATACTGCTGCCCCCTCACTGCTGTGTCATGTGCCCCTACAGCTCTAGACATACTGCTGCCCCCTCACTGCTGTGTCATGTGCCCCTACAGCTCTAGACATACTGCTGCCCCCTCACAGCTGGGTCATGTGCCCCTACAGCCCTAGACATACTGCTGTCCCCTCACCGCTGGGTCATGTGCCCCTACAGCTCTAGACATACTGCTGCCCCCTCACCGCTGGGTCATGTGACCCTACAGCTCTAGACATACTGCTGCCCCCTCACCGCTGGGTCATGTGCCCCTACAGCTCTAGACATACTGCTGCCCCCTCACTGCTGTGTCATGTGCCCCTACAGCTCTAGACATACTGCTGCCCCCTCACTGCTGTGTCATGTGCCCCTACAGCTCTAGACATACTGCTGCCCCCTCACTGCTGTGTCATGTGCCCCTACAGCTCTAGACATACTGCTGCCCCCTCACAGCTGGGTCATGTGCCCCTACAGCTCTAGACATACTGCTGCCCCCTCACAGCTGGGTCATGTGCCCCTACAGCTCTAGACATACTGCTGCCCCCTCACCGCTGGGTCATGTGCCCCTACAGCTCTAGACATACTGCTGCCCCCTCACTGCTGTGTCATGTGCCCCTACAGCTCTAGACATACTGCTGCCCCCTCACTGCTGTGTCATGTGCCCCTACAGCTCTAGACATACTGCTGTCCCCTCACAGCTGGGTCATGTGCCCCTACAGCCCTAGACAAACTGCTGCCCCCTCACAGCTGGGTCATGTGCCCCTACAGCTCTAGACATACTGCTGCCCCCTCACCGCTGGGTCATGTGCCCCTACAGCCCTAGACATACTGCTGCCCCCTCACAGCTGGGTCATGTGCCCCTACAGCTCTAGACATACTGCTGCCCCCTCACAGCTGGGTCATGTGCCCCTACAGCTCTAGACATACTGCTGCCCCCTCACCGCTGGGTCATGTGCCCCTACAGCTCTAGACATACTGCTGCCCCCTCACCGCTGGGTCATGTGCCCCTACAGCTCTAGACATACTGCTGCCCCCTCACCGCTGGGTCATGTGCCCCTACAGCTCTAGACATACTGCTGCCCCCTCACTGTAGGGTCATGTCCGGTACAGCACACAGACCACAGTACGACTACATGTGCAGGAAAACAGAGCGCCTGCTGACGTCACCACTGCGCATGCTCCCAGGCACGGCCGTAGACTACTTATTCGGGCCTGTCTACCCGGCAACTGCTGGTTAACCCTTCCATCGCTGACTGCGGGAAATAACGGGTGCTCGCCGGTAACAACGGTTCTCGTTCCTAGTCCGACGCTGCTCCGCGCACCGGACGGCGCCCTGACAGACCCGCAGGTCACACTGGGAGCGCACACCGCTGCAGCCGCCACCCCCCGTTCTTCTCACTCACCTTGCTGGATTCCTGCAGCCGATAGCGGCACAGCGTGTGGTCCAGGTCGAAGCCCATGACATCGCAGTCGGCGAGTGAGAAGTGGTCGCTCATTGTTGGAGGCGGGGGAGAAGGGAGAGCGCTGCACGGTGCGGTCCCTGCCCGGGGCTGAGCTGCCGTCTGCACTTTTCCCGCTCCTTCTCAGGGCGGCAGCACAGTCCTGCACACGGCCTACAGCTCCATTACTGGGGCGCCTTCCCCGGCCTGGGGGAGCTGAACTAGTGCCCTGTCACACTGCAGCTCCCGGGGACGGTTATGGCGGCCTGAAGTCTGTTTGCTGGAGTTACAGCTGATTGAGCATAAAGGTCACCTGTCATGTACCCAAATGCTACTAGCGGAAGCTGTGGGGTTAATAGTGGTCCAGACCCCGGCTACCACACTGACAGCGCGGCTACCGGGAGGAAACAAACATTCCCCCGGGAGCCGCCAGCGTGTATAGAGATATGGCTGCAGACACCGCCCCGTATACCGTGAGCGGCAGCGGTCTGGGCAGAGTCTGCTGCCTCTCAATGTCCAGGACGTGGCTACAGCTGACTGAAAACTGGAGGGAGAAACTTCATGGCCTCCCTGGCAGAGCAGCATTGTAGTTACCATGGTAACTTGCAGCTTAACCCTGGCTGCCTGCCATGGTGCAGCAGTAGTTGGCGCACGACGACGCCCCTTTAAAGGGAACCTGTCACCCCCAAAATCGAAGGTGAGCTAAGTCCACCGGCATCAGGGGCTTATTTACAGCATTCTGGAATGCTGTAGATAAGCCCCCGATGTATCCTGAAAGATGAGAAAAAGAGGTTAGATTATACTCACCCAGGGGCGGTCCCAGTCCGATGGGCGTCGCGGTCCGGCGCCTCCCATCTTCATCAGATGACATCCTCTTCTTGTCTTCATGCTGTGGCTCCGTTGCAGGCGTACTTAGTACTGCAGTGCGCAGGGAAAGGTCAGAGAGGCCCTGCGCACTGCAGTACTTTGCTCTGCCCTCAACAGGGCAAAGTACACCCACGGCGTGAAGACAAGAAGAGGATGTCATCTGATGAAGATGGGAGGCCCCGGACAGCGACGCCCATCGGACCGGGACCGCCCCTGGGTGAGTATAATCTAACCTCTTTTTCTCATCTTTCAGGATACATCGGGGGCTTTTCTACAGCATTACAGAATGCTGTAAATAAGCCCCTGATGCCGGTGGCCTTAGCTCACCTTCCATTTTCGGGGTGACAGGTTCCCTTTAAGGCTATAAAGTCAGGAGCCAGTGAGCGGTTCTCTGTGACGTTTCATACATACATTTGCCGTGGGCTTCATACAGTCTGATCAGTATGTTATACCAAAAACCTCATGCTCCGTTATATCTCTTTTTGCCTAGCGGCATTAGATCAGTGTATGATTTTTGGAGGTGCGGGCTTTGCTTTTTTTCAGCATATTGCATGATCTGGTTTTTTTGTCTGATGTGCACTCCTATTTGGAACAGGTGATTTTAGTTAGCAGGAGACTGCAGATGGGTCCAGCCTATGTTTGCTTCATTTGAGAACTTCGGGAAGATGAGTTGCATGGCTCCTTTCACTTGGTGTTGGTACTGTGTGGCGGCCATTGTTGCTTTAGTTTTGGGTGGTGCGGTCTGAAATCATGGAGACTCAGTGTTGCAACATGAATGCTGTGAGTCACCAGGCCAACTGCCCTGCTGGTGCATTGTCGCTGCGACGCTGGTTAGCGCACGATGCTGCTCCTTTAAATGGGTTATCCACTACCAGGACATCCCCTTCTTAACCCTTTTCCAATATCAGGCGTATATTTACCCTGATATCGGACTCCCTCTCTTTAATGTGCGGTGAGCCCACATCTTTTCTTGCACAGTTCAGCTGTTTTGAACAGCTGACATGTGCTCGGAACAGCCGAGGGTGGAATCGCGATCCACTCGCAGCTATTAACCCGTTAAATGCCCCTGTCAAACGCTGACAGCGGCATTTAACAAGCACTTCCTGAAATCCGTCCCCCAGTGACCTCCATCACGTGATCGCGGGTCCCCGGTGAGTTGGCATGACAACCAGAGGTCTCCTGGAGACCTCTATGTTTGTCAATGCCGGCTTGCTGTGAGCGCCGCCCAGTTCTTGGCGCTCATGGCAAGTGAGTAATTCAGCTACATGGAGGCGAACTGATCATCGCCTATATGTAGCTGAGCCGATCGGGTAATGGCAGCTACTAGTCTACCATGGAGACTATTAACCCCTTTCTGCCATCCGACGTACTATTCCATCCATGTGACTTGGGCCTTCCCAAGGACAGAATAGTACGTCATACACGATCAGCCGCGCTCACTGGGGGAACTCGGCTGTGTGTCAGCTGATTATCGCAGCTGACACCGGGACTAAGTGCCAGGAGCGATCATGGACCGCTCCCGGAACTTTAACCCTGGAAAACTGAGCTCAAACAAGATCGCAGCATTCCGGTGGCATAGTGAAGCATTGCTCAGGGAGGGGGCTCCCTGCCTACTTCCCTGAGACCCCCAGAACAACTCGAAGTTCTCCCTGCCTTCAAACCCCTGGAACCAAGATGGCCGCAGGGTCCTGCATGGAGGTGGCTTGTCAGTGCCTGCTGAAAGCAGGACTTGAGAAGCCTCCTTCACTGCCTGTCAGATCGCTGATCAGACACAGTGCCTTGCAAAGTGTCAGATCAGCAATCTGACTGTATACAGTGATGTGCCACCCTGGGACAATGTAAAAAAAAAAAGTAAAAAAAAAAAAAATAACAATCTTTATTTTTATAAACCGCTAATATATTCCGTAGCGCGTTACAGTTTGAACACATTATCACTGCTGTCCTCGATGGGGCTCACAATCTAGAATCCCTATCAGTATGTTTTTGGAATGTGGGAGTCAACCGTAGGAAACCCACGCAAACACAGAGAGAACATACAATCTCCTTGCAGATGTTGTCCTTGGTGGGATTTGAACCCAGGACTCCAGCGCTACAAGGCACTAACCACTGAGCCACCGTGATTCCTAAATGAAAAAAATATTGTTCCAAAAAATACATTTCTTTATGTAAGTAAAAAAAAAACAATAAAAGTACACATATTTATTATCACCGCATCCGTAACGACCCTACCTATAAAACTGACCCACTAGTTTTCCATGGGAGGCTAGAAGCTGGCATAGCCTGATCGGCTCTGCTACATAGGAGCGATCATCAGATCGCTCCTATGTAGCTGAATTACAGGCTTGCTATGAACGCCGACCACAGGGTGGCGCTCACAGCAAGCCGGCATCAGTAACTATAGAGGTCTCAAGGATACCTCTGATTACTATGCCAATGCATCGCTGACCCCTGATCATGTGACGGGGTCGGCGATGAGCGCATTTCCAGCCGCGCATCCGGAAGCGGTAGTTAAATTCCGCTGTCAGCGTTTGACAGCGACATTTAACTAGTTAATAGCGGCGGGTGGATCGCGATTCCACTTGCCGCTATTGCGCGCACATGTCAGCTGTTCAAAATAGCTGACATGTCGCAGCTTTGATGTGGGCTCACCGCCGGAGCCCACATCAAAGCACGGGATCTGACCTCTGACGTACTATCCCGTCCGAGGTCAGATAGGGGTTAAAGTGGGAATAAGGGGTGTGTTAGAGTTAGGTTTTTGGTTAGGGTTGGGATTAGGGTTAGAGGTGTGTTGGGGCTAGGGTTGTAGTAAGAATTGGGGGTTTCCACTGTTTAGGCACATTCAATGCTCTCAAAAAGGGACATGGCGTCCGATCTCAATTCCAGCCAATTCTGCGTTGAAAAAGTAAAACGGTGCTCCTTCCCTTCCGAGCTCTGCCATGCGCCCAAACAGTGGTTTCCCCCAACATATGGGGTATCAGCGTACTCAGGACAAATTGCAAAACAACTTTTGGAGTCCAATTTCTCCTTTTACAAATGGAAAGATAAAACATTGGGGGAGAAAAGATCATTTTTGTGAAAACAATATGATTTTTTATTTTTATGGCTCTACATTATAAACTTCTGTGAAGCACTTGGGGGTTCAATGTGCTCACCACACATGTAGGTAAGTTCCTTAGGGGGTCTACTTTCCCAAATGGGGTCACTTGTGGGGGGTTTCCACTGTTTAGGCACATCAGGGGCTCTCCAAACGCGACATGGCATCCGATCTCAATTCCAGCCAATTCTGCATTGAAAAGCTAAACGGCGCTCCTACCCTTCCGAGCTCTGCCATGCGCCCAACCAGTGGTTTAGCTGCAGATATGGGGTATCAGCGTACTTAGGAAAAATTTTACAACAACTTTTGAGGTCCAATTTCTCCTGTTACCCTTGATAAAATAAAACAAATTGGATCTGAAGTAAATTTTTTGTTAAAAAAAAAAAGTTAAATGTTAATCTTTTTTTTAAACATTCCAAAAATTCCTTAGAATGGTGTCACTTTTCGGTATTTTCTATCATATAGATCTCTCAAAGTGGCTTCAAATGTGATATAGGCCCTAAAAAGAAAATGGTGTTGTAAAAATGAGAAATCGCTGGTCAACTTTTAACCCTTATAACTTCCTAACAAAAAAAATGTTGGTTCCAAAATTGTGCTGATGTAAAGTAGACATGTGGGAAATGTTACTTATTAAGTGTTTTGTGTGACATATCTCTGTGATTTAAGGACATGAAAATTCAAATTTGGAAAATTGCAAAATTTTCGCCAAATTTTCATTTTTTTCACAAATAAACGCAAGTCTTATCAAGGAAATTTTACCACTATCATGAAGCCCAATATGTCATTTTTTGAGCAGTGTATTTTATCATGTGATGCACTGGAAAGCTGGAAAAAATTCCAAGTACACTACTGTTCAAAAGTTTAGGGTCACTTAGAATTTTCCTTATTTTTTCAAAGAAAAGCACAGTTTTTTCCAATGAAGCTAGCATTAAATGATTCAGAAATACACTCTATACATTGTTAATGTGGTACTTCACTATTCTAGCTGCAAACGTCTGGTTTGTAATGCAATATCTTCATAGGTGTATAGAAGCCCATTTCCAGCAACCATCACTCCAGTGTTCTTATGGTACTTTGTGCTTGCTAACTGTAAGAAGGCTAATGGATGGTTAGAATACCCTTGAAAACCCTTGTGCAAGTATGTTAGCACAACTGAAAACAGATTGGCCGCTGCGGATTTGCAGCAGTTTGCCCTGAGTTTACAGCATCATGTAAACCTATGGAAAACAAAATCCACAGTGCACATGCTGCGGAAAAAAACGCGCGGAAACGTAGCGTTGTTTATTCCGCAGCATGTCAATTTTTTCTGCGGATTCCGCAGCAGTTTACACCTGCTCCATAATAGGATTCCGCAGGTGTAATACTGCAGTTGGAATCTGCACAAAATCCGCGGTAATTCCGCAGTGCGGATTACCCACGGAATTACCAAAATCAATCCGGAAAAATCCGCACCACTTTCCGCAACGTGTGCACGTGGCCTTACATTTGTTGGTTCCATTAAACTGTCAAAATGGGCAGAAAAAAGAACTTTCATGTGAAACTCGACAGTCTATTCTTGTTCTTAAAAATGAAGGCTATTCCATGCGAGAAATTCCTACAACGGTGTGTACTACTCCCTTCAGAGGAGAGCACTAACAGGCTCTAACCAGAGTAGAAAGAGAAGTGGGAGGCCCCACTGCACAACTGAGCAACAAGACAAGTACATAAGAGTCTGTAGTTTGAGAAATCGACGCCTCACAGGTCCTCAACTGGCAGCTTCATTAAATAGTACACGCAAAACGCCAGTGTCAAGGTCTACAGTGAAGAGGCGACTCCGGGATGCTGGCCCTCAGGGCTGAGTGGCAAAGAAAAAGCCATATCTGAGCCTGGCTAATAAAAGGAAAAGATTAATATGGGCAAAAGAACACAGACATTGGACAGAGGAAGATTGGAAAAAAGTGTTATGGACAGACGAATGCAAGTTTGAGATGTTTGGATCACACAGAAGAACATTTGTGAGACGCAAAACAACTGAAAAGATGCTGGAATAGTGTCTGACGCCATCTGTCAAGCATGGTGGAGGTAATGTGATGGTCTGGGTTTGCTTTGGTGCTGGTGAAGTGAGAGATTTGTACAAGGTAAAAGGGATATTGAATAAGGAAGGCTATCACTCCATTTTGTAATGCCATGCCATACCCTGTGGAAAGCACTTCATTGGAGCCAATTTCATCCTACAAATGGACAATGACCCATAGCACACCTCCAAATTATGCAAGAACTATTTAGGGAAGAAGCAGGCAGCTGGTATTCTATCTGTAATGGAGTGGCCAGTGCAGTCACCAGATCTGAACCCCATTGAGCTGTTGTGGGAGCAGCTTGACCGTATGGAATGCAAAAAGTGCCCATCAAGCCAAACCAACTTGTGGGAGGGGCTTCTGGAAGCATGGGGTGAAATTTCTCCAGATTACCTCAGCAAATTAACTGCTAGAATGCCAAAGGTCTGCAATGCTGTAATTGATGCCAAGGGAGCATTCTTTGAGGAAAGCAAAGTGTGAAGGAGAAAATTATTATTTCAAATAAAAATCTTTTTTTTTCGAGCCTTGTCAATGTCTGGACTAGATTTTCAATTCATTTGGCAACTCATTTGATTAATAAAAGTATGGGTTTTTCATGGAAAACACAAAATTGTCTGGGTGACCCTAAACTTTGGAACGGTAGTGTATGTTGAAATTTCAAAAGAAGTTCAGTTTCACAGTTGTTTTTTCTTTTTTTTATTCCCATATTAACCCCTTTCTGACCTCGGACGGGATAGTACGTCCGAGGTCAGAAGCCTCGCTTTGATTCGGGCTCCGGCGGTGAGCCCGCATCAAAGCCGGGACATGTCAGCTGTTTTGAACAGCTGACGTGCCCGTAATAGGCGCGGGCAGAATCGCGATCTGCCCGCGCCTATTAACTAGTTAAATGCCGCCTGTCAAACGCAGACAGCGGCATTTAACTACCGCTTCCGGCCGGGCGGCCGGAAATGATCGCATCGCCGACCCCCGTCACATGATCGGTGGTCGGCGATGCTTCAGAATGGTAACCATAGAGGTCCTTGAGACCTCTATGGTTACTGATCCCCGGCAGCTGTGAGCGCCACCCTGTGGTCGGCGCTCATAGCACACCTGCATTTCTCCTACATAGCAGTGAACATCAGATCGCTGCTATGTAGCAGAGGCGAATGCGTTGTGCTTGCTTCTAGCCTCCCATGGAGGCTATTGAAGCATGGCAAAAGTAAAAAAAAATGTGAAAAAAATATAAAAGTTTAAATCACCCCCCTTTCGCCCCAATCAAAATAAATCAATTAAAAAAAAATCAAACCTACAGATATTTGGTATCGCCGCGCTCAGAATCGCCCGATCTATCAATAAAAAAAAGCATTAACCTGATCGCTAAACGGCGTAGCGAGAAAAAAATTTGAAAAGCCAGAATTACGTTTATTTGGTCGCCGCGACATTGCATTAAAATGCAATAATGGGCTATCAAAAGAACGTATCTGGACCAATATGCTATCATTAAAAATGTCAGCTCAGCACGCAAAAAATGAGCCCTCAACCGACCCCAGATCATGAAAATTGGAGACGCTACGAGTATCGGAAAATGGCGCAATTTTTTTTTATTTTTTTTTTTTTTTTTTTAGCAAAGTTTGGAATTTTTTTTCACCACTTAGATAAAAAATAACCTAGTCATGTTAGGTGTCTATGAACTCGCACTGACCTGAAGAATCATAATGGCAGGTCAGTTTTAGCATTTAGTGAACCTAGCAAAAAAGCCAATCAAAAAACTAGTGTGGGATTGCACTTTCTTTGCAATTTCACCGCACTTGGAATTTTTTTCCCGTTTTCTAGTACACGACATGGTAAAACCAATGATGTCGTTCAAAAGTACAACTCGTCCCGCAAAAAATAAGCCCTCACATGGCCAAATTGACGGAAAAATAAAAAAGTTACGGCTCTGGGAAGGAGGGGAGCGAAAAACGGAAAATTCCAAGGTCATGAAGGGGTTAATAGTAGGTAGATAAAGCTGCTTTGTTTTTGATACTTCCTGGGGTTCTGAATCATATGCTATTTTTTTGCCTTTTGAATAGTAAATTATGCCAGGGCAATGGAAGTGTTGCTGCGATTACTGGAATTTTGACAGTCCAAGATCGGATATAATTTTGCTAGTTTAGCGCATTTCAGAGTCACACCAACTCCTTCATAAGAACCATTTATGGTTATGGTTGTCCTGAATAAGGAGTCGGTGTGACTTTGAAACACGTTGTAAATGAACCAGCAAATTGTATCCGATCGTGGACTGTCTCATAATTTCAGTAAACGAAGCAACACCCATTGCTTTGGCATAATTTACTGATACTACCGTACGGAAGCTGCAGCATCTGGAATACAGGCTTTTTAGTGGTTGTGTCTCACACAATTCCTTTTTTTTTGTTTGTGTAACTTGGATAAGACCCTATTGCGCGTTAGCATTTTATTTCGTTTTTTGAATATGTGCAGTTTATATATTTACCTATTAAGTACTTACACATTTACTGATCTATTTGATAGATCTATGCAATATCTCATTTTGTATATGACTAGTGTAATGAGAATATAGCAATTTGACTAGCCCCGCCCACGCGTCTTATGAATACATTTGTTGTGAACGTTGTTATTTTCTCTATCCCCATGATGGCACCACGGAGAGAGGGGTCCGCCCCCAGGGACAGGAAACCTACAGGTGAAAAAGGGCGTACCTCTCTCCCACATCAGTTGGTTTCCTGTCCCTGACGGGGAACCTACAGCACGTACCTGAAGGATTCTTCGTGGAGTTCCAGGGGCTGATGCAGTCGACTTTCTAACAGGGGGCGCCCTGTTACGGCTGGATCAAGCGGTTTTTTCCTCTCTTTTTCTCCCTTTCCTGAAGCACCACCACAGGGGTCGGCGGGCCTCATGGGTGAGTGGAGGAAGGCAGTGAAAGGATCCAGTCTGCCTTCCATGAAAAAAAAAAAAAAAAAGAGAGGGGGGGTAAGGAGCAGGTGACGGCGGTCACCGGAGGACTCTTAATGATAATATGGAGGTAGCGGCGGCTATCTTTCCATAAAAGGCCAAGTAAGACGGGCCAGAGGACACCGGCGTAATTACCGGTAAATCGGTGTGGGCGTCGGTAATGGAGCGCTGGTGCGCTCACCGGCGCCATCATCGCGAAAACGCAGCGCTACTGCGCGCGCGCCGGCGTCCCAGTACATTCATTCCCTCATGTGAAGCTGGCAGAGAACCGGAAGTTGGGCGGCAGGTCACAAACACTGATGGAAGAAACCCGGTCTATCTTCTACATTGCAGAACACAATCTGAAGTCCCTAACAGCCCTTTACATAAAGGGTTCAGAAAACCAGACCGCAGACTTCCTCAGCAGAACACGCTTGAGACAGGGGGAGTGGGAGCTGAAACAGTCGGTATTCAACCAAATAGTGAAACGTTGGGGAGAGCCAGAAATAGACCTATTTGCGGACTTTCAGAATCGGAAAGTGAGGAAGTTCTGCTCAATCGACCCCCGGGGAGGGCCAGTAGCTCTGGACGCTCTCACAGTCCCCTGGAACTATCGCCTCTCCTACGCGTTCCCTCCAATATCCCTCATTCCCCTAGTCTTGAGGAAAATTCGGGAGGAGGGAGCAACAGTGATAATCATAGCTCCATTCTGGCCTCGCAGGATATGGTTTTCTTGGCTGAGAAAGATGTCCTTAGACAGTCCGTGGGTTCTACCAGACACGCAAAATCTGTTATCCCAGGGCCCAGTGTGTCACCCCAATGTGAAAAGCCTACATATGACAGCCTGGCTTTTGAAAGGAAGCTATTAAGCAGCAAAGGGTTTTCATCCAACCTGGTGTCCACATTACTACAGAGTAGGAAACCCGTAACCACCAAAATATACGGCAAAGTGTGGAAAAAATTCATGTCTGTATCAGGGGTTGACCCAGGGGGGGAAATCCCAATAGATAAGATTCTCGAATTCCTGCAAAAGGGTTTGGAAAAAGGGCTAGCTACGAGTACTCTAAAAATTCAGGTAGCAGCCTTGGGAGCACTATATAATTATGATCTAGCCAGAAACCGATGGATCGTGAGATTCATCAAAGCCTCGGGTAGATTAAAACCGGTTCCTTTGCATAATGCCCCTCCATGGGATCTAAACCTTGTTCTAAATGCACTAACCAAATCTCCTTTTGAGCCCTTGGCAGACGCACCCCTAAAGATTCTATCTTTAAAAACAACACTCTTAGTGGCCCTAACCTCAGCCCGTCGCGTTAGTGACATACAAGCATTGTCCGCGGGCCCTCCCTTCACTCAAATTCTTGAGGACAGAGTCATTCTAAAAACGGACCCGGCTTACCTCCCAAAAGTCGCGTCTCAATTTCACAGGACACAAGAGGTCTCCCTGCCCTCATTCTGTCCCAACCCCAAGAATGAGGGAGAAAAAACACTACATACCCTTGATGTTAGGAGGTGCCTACTCCAATACTTGTCAGCCACTAGAGAGTGCAGGAAGGATAGGGCTCTGTTTGTCTGCTTCCAGGGTCCACGGAAGGGACAGAAAGCGTCAAAAGCTACGCTAGCGAGGTGGATAAGAGATGCCATCGCCCTATCCTACTCTTCCAGCGGGACGGCCATCCCGGAGAATATAAAGGCGCACTCGACCAGAGCAGTGGCATCATCCTGGGCGGAAAGAGCGGGCGCGTCAATACAACAGATATGTAGAGCGGCCACTTGGTCTTCCCAGTCTACATTTTTCAGACACTACCGCTTAGACTTGACCTCCTCTGATCTCACCTTTGGTCGAAGGGTTCTAGAGGCAGTGGTCCCTCCCTAAAAAATTACAATCTATGTAAATCTCTCCGTGGTGCCATCATGGGGATAGAGAAAATCGTAGTTACTTACCGATAACGGTATTTCTCTGATCCCATGATGGCACCCGTATATTCCCTCCCTTTTCACACACAGGTGTGCACACTATAATGTATAGTTAGTTACCTTTAGCCACGGTGCCTCTGTTAAGTAAAAAATTGTTAAGTTTAATTTGTGTAAATATCAAATTGCAGCTGAAGTTCTGTATAAGGCTCTGTTAACCAACTGATGTGGGAGAGAGGTACGCCCTTTTTCACCTGTAGGTTTCCTGTCCCTGGGGGCGGACCCCTCTCTCCGTGGTGCCATCATGGGATCAGAGAAATACCGTTATCGGTAAGTAACTACGATTTTTTTCTATGTATTGCTCCCCACTATTTTAATATGTTTTAATTATAATTGTATATACCAATAAAATGTATACCTTTTGTTATATTTTTCTGTCTCTTTTGTGGTCATTTACTTTTTTGGTGTACTCTGGTCTTGTAAAACTTGTGTAATACTGCCCTCTAGTGGTTTGTAATGTGTCTTCCTTTTTTCATGACTATATTTTATGTGATTTGAAGATAAATAGTGCTGCGATAAAAGAAAACTGTTGTCTCTGATCTGTTGGTGTGTTTTGCTGTTTGTGTAAGTTGATGTAGGAGTTATTGATATTTCCCATAGGTGTCTTGGAATTTATATGATGTGTTAAGACATTTTAAAGGGATTCTCTTTTAATTGTATGTTCCCAACTACTTATTTTCTAATCTATCTCTGCCCATCCTTGGCTCTATAAAGCCAGAGCTGTCAATCAAAGAAGAGGTGTGGTGGAGAGAGAGGAAAAACAAGTAGATGGGAAGGAGCACTGATCTGTTTGGCCACACCATGTACTTGATTTGAAGAGTCACTTTGTGCTGACAGACTGTCTTTAAGGCCACGTTCACACTTTCAGTGTTTGAGTTTTTTACATCAGTATTTGTAAGCCAAAACCAGGAGTGGATGATAAATACAGAAGTAGTGATGTGTTTGTATTATACTTTTCCTCTGATTGTTCCTTCTCTGGTTTTGGCTTACAAATATTGAGGTAAAAAACCTCACCAAATACTCAACGTATGAACGTGAACTAACACTGTCGGTAGTCTTTGAACAGTTGAGAGTGTCCAGGTATTTAGGTGAGCCCCATCGCGTGTGTTGTTCTCTGGCAAATACCTTTCACACTTTAGCTACGCTACTAACTGCAATACTTCTGTATTGGAATGTACAGTACTTTGTGTCATGAGTGAGGTGATAGGGTGACATTTGAATGCTGTATTTCCTATTGGCCGCAGTATTTAAGATATATAAACAGCCGTGCTTGGGGTCAGCTCTCATGGTTGCAGTTACAGGACGGTGTCAGCTGTACAACAAAAATCAAGATATTTTAATGTAGTTTTTAAATTAATATTTACATTAAGGAAACATTAAAATTTAGAACTACCTAAAAATTTGCTTATTTCATACCAAAAGCACAGAGTTAGGATACAAACGTGTCAGTCATTCGACACACGAGGCTCTTTTTGTAAGACCTCCATGAGTGGCATTTGCCAGAAAACGCACGACGGGGCTCGGAAGGGAAGGATCACCATTTGACTTTTTGAACGCAAAATTGGGTCAAATCATTAGTGAATGCCATGTCCATCTGGAGAGCCCCTGAAGTGCCTAAACAGTGGAACAAGTGACCCTATTTTGGAAAGTAGACCCTTCAAAGATGTGTGGTGAGCACCTTGAATCCCCAGGTACCCCACGACAGTTGAGCTGTGAAAATAAAAAATCACATGCTTCCAACAAAAATTTTATTTTAGCCCCAATCTTTTTATTTTCGAAAGGGTAACAGGAGAAATTGCACCATACAATTTCTCCTGAGCACGCCAATACCTCTTATTTGGGGGAAATCTACTGTTTGGGCGCATTGAAGGGAAAGAGCTCCATTTGACTTTAGGAACTCAAAATTGTCTGGAATCATTAGCGAACGACATGTCACCTTTGGAGAGCACTTGATGTGCCTTAACAGTGCAAACCTTCCAAAAATGATGCCATTTTGGAAACTAGACCCCTCAAGGAATATATCTAGATGTGTGGTGAGCACCTTGGTCCTTTTTTTGATTGATTTTGGACGCAGCAAAAATGCAACTTGCTGCGTCCTCTGCGCCCGGACGCGTGCGCTGCAGGGACGCATGCGGCGCAAAACGCAAGTGCGACGCATGTCCATGCGCCCCCATGTTAAATATAGGGGCGCATGACGCATGCGGCGACGCTGCGGCGCCCGACGCTGCGGCGCAGACCGCAAATGTGAACGTAGACTTAGTAAACGGTTCCTAAGTCACCAAGGCTCTCTTGAAAGCCATCTAAATCACGTTATAGATTATAGACGATAAAGCTCAAGCTACAGATGAGAATGCTTAACTGAAAGAGCACATCCTCTACTAATCGCGTGTAGTTGTCGGCCTTCTTGTTGCCAAGAAAGTTTTTCCCAATTAAACCAAGCATATGACTCAATTTTATCAATTGACACTATGAAATTGGAGTCTTTTATAAGTTGTCTGATCTGTGGACCCTTGATAACTCCTAGAGTGCACTGAAATTTTATAAAATCAACCATACCTAAGAAGCTGATGCGGTTTATCTATTTTCCAAATAAAAAATCTATAAAAGTTCAAATCCCCCCCTTTCGCCTCAATCAAAATAAAACAATAAAAAAAAAATCAAACCTACACATATTTGGTATCGCCGCGTTCAGAATCGCCCGATCTATCAATAAAAACAAAGGATTAACCTGATTGCTAAATGGCGTAGCGAGAAAAAAAATAAAAACGCCAAAATTAAGTTTTTTTGGTCGCCGCAACATTGCATTAAAATGCAATAACGGGCGATCAAAAGAACGTATCTTCACGAAAATGGTATCATTAAAAACGCCAGCTCGGCCCCCCAAAAAATAAGCCCTCACCCGACCCCAGATCACGAAAATTGGAGACGCTATGGGTATCGGAAAATGGCGCAATTTTTTTTTTTTTTAGCAAAAGTTGGAATTTTTTTTTTACCACTTAGATAAAAGATAACCTATACATGTTTGGTGTCTATGAACTCATAATAACCTGGAGAATCATAATGGCATGTTAGTTTTAGGATTTGGTGAACCTAGCAAAAAAGGCAAACAAAAAACAAGTGTGGGATTGCACTTTTTTTGCAATTTCATCGCACTTGGAATTTTTTTCCCGTTTTCTGTTACAAGGCATGGTAAAACCAATGGTATCGTTCAAAAGTACATCTCGTCCCGCAAAAAATAAGCCCTCACAAGGCCATATTGACGGAAAAATAAAAAAGTTATGGCCCTGGGAAGGAGGGGAGCGAAAAATGAAAACGAAAAAAGCTCTGGGGGTGAAGGGGTTAAGGAAAGAAAATTCCACAATGGTGATTAGAGTAATTTAAAACTGACAAAAATAATTTTCTCTTTAAATTTACTGAAATCAACTATCAAATCAGTCATGGGCAGGCTAACAGTTTCTTCATTATTCAGTAGAGTGAAAAAAAACTACCAAAAAACAACCATAAAAATATATATAACAAAAACCATAGGAAATGGCTGAAAAAAATACTTAATAAAACCTGAGACACTAAGGCCGGAGTCACACTAGAGAGTTTTACGGACGTATAAGAGGCGCAATAACTACGCATTGCACACGGACCAATGTTTCTCTATGGGGCAGCTCCTATCTGCCGTATATTTCTCAGCTGTATTTTACGGGCGTAGAAAATCGCAGCATGCTGCGTTTGTCAGCGTATTGCGCAAAAAAATCCACCAATGAAAGACTATGGGGTGAGAAAAATACGGATTACACACGGACCATCAGTGTGACTTGCAAGAAATACGCACCGGTGTTCTATAGAAAAGCCGGTAATTCAGTTGTTGTGAATTCTGCTTTTGGGTTCCCTCCGGTGGTGGTAGGTGGTAATGCAGTTGTCCCTGGGTTTCAGTCCTGGTCAGGTGTTTCTGCTGATTGCAGTTCTGACTGGGGTATTTAGGTGTGCAGGATTCATTAGTCCTTGCCAGTTGTCAATTGTTGTTGGGAGGTGTTGGATCTCTGCCCGGTTCCTCCTGTCTTTCTGCCAAATCAGCAAAGATAACTGTCTGTTTTTTTTTTCTGTGGCACACATGCTGTGTGCTTCACAATTCAGTGCTATTCTTTTGTGTTTTCTTGTCCAGCTTAGATTGTGTCAGTATTTTCTCAGTCTTGTTGGATTCTCTGGAGTGGCAGATATACATTCCATGTCTTTAGTTAGATTGTGGAACTTTTTGTATTATCTGCTGTGGATATTTTTGGAAGGGTTTTAATACTGACCGCTTAGTATTCTGTCCTATCTTTCCCTATTTAGCTAGAGTGGCCTCTTTTGCTGAATCCTTTTTTCTGCCTGCGTGTGTCTTTCCTCTCCTACTCACAGTCAATATTCGTGGGGGGCTGCCTATCCTTTGGGGTTCTGCTCTGAGGCAAGGTAGTATTCCTATTTCCATCTATAGGGGTATTTAGTCCTCTGGCTGTGTCGAGGTGTCTAGGGTTTGTTAGGCACACCCCACGGCCACTTCTAGTTGCGGTGTTAGTTCAGGATCTGCGGTCAGTATAGTTTCCACCTACTCCAGAGAAAGTTTAATGCGGCTCCAAGGTCACCGGATCATAACATTCAGTGCAGTGTACAGTAAAATCACACTGACAGGTTAGAATAGAATAGAATAAATGTCTACACACAGTATAGATAGAGATATATATATATATATGTATATATATGTATATATATATGTAGCGCCCCCACTGCCGCAGGGCCGAGGGGTACCCGGTACCGGGCCTCTGAGTCTCTGCTCTGGGGTTGTCACGGTGGCTAGACCCGGTCCGTGACCCTGCTGAGGGGCGCACAATGATAGGTGGTGGTATGGTGCTGATGTTATGGTGCGGTGTAGTGCCGGTTGCGGTCAATAACGAGGACACCAGGTTGCAGTCTCTTTACCTCTTTACTGAAGGCTTCTGAGTCCTCAGTCCGGAATACGGTTAACCGGGCTGCGCAAGCCTGGCCGGTCCGATGGCACCTCCAGAGTTCCCTTTGCAGGTGGAAATCTGTGCCTACCTTCCTGCGCTTGTGTGTTGTGGTCCTCCCCTGCTGTGCTTACGGGATAGTCCCCACAACTGTTGTGTCTGTTTCTCGCGTTCCCTCACAACTCGATTCTGATGTTCTCCCTCTACGTCCCCCTGATCTTACGGTTAGGACGCACCCGTTTGACGGGGAGGCTCGGAGCTCTTCCGGGACTCCAGCGTCGCCCCACTCCTGTTGTTACCCCCCTGTGTCTTCCTGGGTCTGGGTGAGACAGCCCACCTGTAACTGACTGTCCTGCCGTAGGTTTGAAGTTTGGCTTGGAGCTCTATACTTCCTCGGCGTTCCGGCCACCGGTTATGCGCCTCAATAGGATGTTGCCTCGTCTTACAGCACGACTCCTACTGGTATTCTCCCCATTGCATTGATCTCGTTTCTCACTCAGCACAATATACCTCGCTTCTTATCCTTTCTTGGGGTACCGCCGCTATATCGTGCAGGCGCGGTCCCGTAACGTTCTCTCTGGTTGCTAGGCCTCTGTCAGGATCCCACCCCTGACAGGGACCCTACCGAATCTTCCCTTACAACACCCTCTGCCACAAGGTGTTGCCTGGTTCCAACCCAGTCAGCTTTCTCTCTAACTTCCTGCCTAACCCCCAGTTTTACCAGATTGTGAGGAGTGGCCTAATAAATAGAACCCTTAGCTCCCCCTGGAGGCCAGACTGTGAAATGTATTGGTGTCTGTGATACCTGGTCAGATGAACTCCTTCAGTGCCATCAGACGTACCATAGCCCCCCTTAGCGGCGGAGCAACAGTACTGCAACAACTAGGACTCTGGGGCACTGCATATATATATACAGTATGTCATTGAGACACATATATATATTTATATTTAATAGAGCGCTAGATTGCAGAAAAGCCGGTAATTCAATTGCCGGCTTTTGCTGTCTCCTTCCCAAACCCGACAGGATATGAGACATGGTTTACATACAGTAAACCATTTCATATCCCTTTTTTTTAACATATTCCTCAATACTAATGATAGAAGTGCATGTGTGCAAAATTTTGTGGCTCTAGCTGTTAAAATAAAGGGTTAAATCACGGAAAAAAATGACGTGGGCTCCCACGCAATTTTCTCCGCCAGAGTGGGAAAGCCAGTGACTGAGGGCAGATATTAATAGCCTAGAGAGGGACCATGGATATTGCCCCCGGCTAAAAACATCTGCCCCCAGCCACCCCAGAAAAGGCACATCTGTCGGGTTTGGGAAGGAGATAGCAAAAGCCGGCAATTGAATTACCGGCTTTTCTGCTATCTAGCGCTGCATTAAATATAAATAAATATATATAAATCTACTATATAATTGTCTAAGGGTACTTCCGTCTGTCTGTCCTTCTGTCTGTCGCGGTTATTCGTTCGCTGATTGGTCTCGCCAGCTGCCTGTCATGGCTGCCGCGACCAATCAGCGACGCGCACAGTCCGGAAAAAAATGGCCGCTCCTTACTCCCCGCACTCACTGCCCGGCGCCCGCATACACCCCTCCGGTCACCGCTCACACAGGGTTAATGCCGGCGGTAACGGACCGCGTTATGCCGCGGGTAACGCACTCCGTTACCGCCGCTATTAACCCTGTGTGTCCCCAACTTTGTACTATTGACGCTGCCTATGCGGCATCAATAGTACAAAATGTAATGTTAAAAATAATAAATAAAAAAATAAACCTGCTATACTCACCCTCTGTAGTCCGCTGAGCCGCTCGCGCCGCCCGCCATCTTCCGTTGCAGGTTGCGGTGGCAAAGATGGTATGGCAGAAGGACCTGCCATGACGTCACAGTCATGTGACCGCGACGTCATCATAAGTCCTGCGCGCCTGCGCAGAAAGGACATGACGTGACGTCACGGTCATGTGACCGCTACACAGTCATGTGACCACGACGTCATCACAGGTCCTGCGCTCAGACCAACCCTGGGACCGGAAGCTGCCGTGGACTACAAGGGGCCCTCGGAAAGGTGAGTATATGTTTATTTTTTAACCTGTGACAAACGTGGCTGGGCAATATACTACGTGACTGGCCAATATACTACGTGGCTCTGTGCTGTATACTACTTCGCTGTGCAATATACTACGTGGCTCTGTGCTGTATACTACGTCACTGGGCAATATACTACGTCGCTGGGCAATATACTACGGCGCTGAGCAATATACTACGTCGCTGGGCAATATACTACGTGACTTGGCAATATACTATGTGGCTCTGTGCTGTATACTACGTGACTGGGCAACATACGTGGCTCTGTGCTGTATACTACGTCACTGGGCAATATACTACGTGACTGGGCAATATACTACGTGGCTGGGCAATATACTACGTGGACATGCATATTCTAGAATACCCGATGCGTTAGAATCTGGCCACCATCTAGTGTATATATATATATATATATATATATATATATATATATATATATATATATATATGTGTGTGTATATATATATATATATACACTCACCGGCCACTTTATTAGGTACACCTGTCCAACTTCTTGTTAACACTTAATTTCTAATCAGCCAATCACATGGCGGCAACTCAGTGCATTTAGGCATGTAGACATGGTCAAGACAATCTCCTGCAGTTCAAACCGAGCATCAGTATGGGGAAGAAAGGTGATTTGAGTGCCTTTGAACGTGGCATGGTTGTTGGTGCCAGAAGGGCTGGTCTGAGTATTTCAGAAACTGCTGTTCTACTGGGATTTTCACGCACAACCATCTCTAGGGTTTACAGAGAATGGTCCGAAAAAGAAAAAAAATCCAGTGAGCGGCAGTTCTGTGGGCGGAAATGCCTTGTTGATGCCAGAGGTCAGAGGAGAATGGGCAGACTGGTTCGAGCTGATAGAAAGGCAACAGTGACTCAAATCGCCACCCGTTACAACCAAGGTAGGCCTAAGAGCATCTCTGAACGCACAGTGCGTCGAACTTTGAGGCAGATGGGCTACAGCAGCAGAAGACCACACCGGGTACCACTCCTTTCAGCTAAGAACAGGAAACTGAGGCTACAATTTGTACAAGCTCATCGAAATTGGACAGTAGAAGATTGGAAAAACGTTGCTTGGTCTGATGAGTCTCGATTTCTGCTGCGACATTCGGATGGTAGGGTCAGAATTTGGCGTAAACAACATGAAAGCATGGATCCATCCTGCCTTGTATGGAGCATCTTTGGGATGTGCAGCCGACAAATCTGCGGCAACTGTGTGATGCCATCATGTCAATATGGACCAAAATCTCTGAGGAATGCTTCCAGCACTTTGTTGAATCTATGCCACGAAGAATTGAGGCAGTTCTGAAGGCAAAAGGGGGTCCAACCCGTTACTAGCATGGTGTACCTAATAAAGTGGCCGGTGAGTGTATATATGTGTGTATATATATATATATGTGTATATATATATATGTGTGTCTCACTGACATATATATATAGACTGCATATATGTTTTCACGAATATTTGAGCCCATGGATCCATTCTATGTCCATTTTGCAAGCCGGCGAGAAAATCTCGCCATACGGATGACACACGGATCATTTTTGGAGAAAAAATCGCATCCTCGCATTGAAAATGGATCAATGTTCAGGAGATTTTCTGGTATTACGGCCGTAAAAAACGGACCGTATTTCCCTACGCTAAGTGTGACGCCGGCCTAATACTGATGAAAATTGGATGAAAAAACTTTAATGAATCTTTTGTAATTTAATTTTTCTTTATCCATACCGGAAAAACACTTATGACACAATGATGGAAAACACTGATGACACCAATACCATTTTTTCACGTATGAGTTTTATATGGATGTGTGAAGGACACCTTAAGAGTAGACCATCAGTGTTTAAGTTCTGGAGAACTGTTTGCAGAATTCACCGATCAGCCATACCAATAAAACCACCTGCCTAATACTGTGTAGGTCTCCCTGATGCTGCCAATTTAGATGTGAACCATCAAGGTATGAACTTAACTTGGTATCTGAAGCTCTGAAGGTGTGCTGGGTCATCTGTCATTAAAACATTAGAACATTTAAAGGGGTTGTCCACTGGATAGGTTAAGTCATCTTACATTTTTGTGCTTGATTCATCAAGGTGTTTTACTCAGAATTCTTTCATAAAACATCTGTAAAAGATACAAAATGTTTGTGCAGCTCAAAGTTGAATTTTTACACCATGCCCTGCCAACATTTAACAAAATAAGCAGAGCTGGGGTAGGACAGGGCATGACCAAGCACACTCTACTAATTCATGATGATCTAAAGTAACTGTCACTCTGTGACCGTAGGAATGACGGGGAAGAGGGACCCTATACTGTCCCTAATCTAGGGAAGCCCTAGTCTATCCCTAACCCCGGAGTTACTCCTGAAGGTGAAGCTTCCTGGTTCTTGTACCTCTTTGTGCTGCTATGAAATGCTATGCAACTTCCACCCTCCCCCAGTGAGGCAAGGGACAGGGTTATAAGAGGTAACTCCGGCTGGGCAGACACGGGCAGAATAAGCCACAATCAAACAATAGGCACACATGAGAAGATGGGTGAAAAGCAGAAATGCAACATGAAGGAACACCAACAAGGGGAATGAAGAGGGATTCACAACAAACTGTATGCAATCTCAAGACGACAAGAGCAACTCTCCAGAAACACCTACTCCACTACAGCCAAGAACAGAATGAAGATTCTATTGCTCGCATGGGGAGAAGCTAGACACAGATTTATATAATGGAAAGGTGTGGTTCCAATAAACAGTGTAGTCAATAGATCATGAGGGACTCTAAATCCTTTCCACACCACAAAAAACCTGTTGACTCATGAATAACCGTGAGGAGTCCAACCTGTGTTCAGCTAAAAGCTGCGATCTTTTAATCTCAAATGTACTACATGTCCCATCAGAATGTGGCACATTCATGACAGTAACATTGCATCTTTTCAAGAAAAATGCTACAGCATATGCAGAAGTAAGACTCTAGATGGACACCTGGAACTATAGATTGTGCTTTAAACTGTTTTATGTTCTTCCTTCTTTATTTGAACTATATCAGCTCAAATTGAGTAAGAGCCTGCACAAATATATGCACATTCACTATCTCATGAGTTATAGAAATAGTTTGAAATACTTAAACTTTTCACTCAAACATAGGATACATAGGATAGCTTCTTGATCAGTGAGGGCACAACCACTGGGACCTGTAGAACATGAAACTTTTATCCCTGTAAGAATGGATCTGCAGAAACCATACTCAACCGCCATTCCATTCATTCTCTATGGGCTGCTGAGCACTGTACTGCCAAGCAGTTCAGGTTGGCTCTCCACTGATCAGTAAGTTATCACCTATCTGTAAGGTACCTTGTTTTCACCAGACAATCCATTTTAAATGCACAGATAGAATAATTTGTGGCTTAGGTCCAGTGTCTTTATTTTGCAAATAGTGGCAAGGAAGGCATCTGTAGGTTTTTTGATTTTTCCTTTCAACTTTCTATTAATCAAATTGCTCCTGCTTGTAAACATTGCACTAATATGGCTACTAAGTGTATAATACTACACTGTTGTATTTGTGCACATACCTACCTTAGAGAAACATGTCATAGTTGACATAAGTCCATCAAGTTCAACCATTAACCAAGGGTGTACTGTCCATAGCAGCAGCCCATGCAGTCTCCTTACCTACTCCAATATTACAATTCCAGCATTAGCTGCATCCTCAGAATACAGATACTGTTGAATAGAATGGTGGATCAGTGAGAAGAAGAATATGTTATCCACCATTCAGCCTATGCATTTGTGTCTGAGAGTCTATTTTCCACAGGATTGATGATATCACTACTGTACATCACACTTGTAATGTGGAGCCTCAATACTCATACTGCAGCGCTTTGGGAACAGGGTGAGGTATGTAGTGTTTTTTCAATAATTGTGGGGGCATCATACTAAGTGATGGGCTGCCATCATACTAAGTGGGGAGGTGTGGGTTCCTTATAGTGAGTGGTGAGCTGTGGATGTCCTCATGCTGAGTGGGCCATTATATTTAGAGGGGAGATGTGGGGACTATTATACTAAATGGGGCTGGTAGGGTCCATTATACTGAGTGGGGGGAGGGCTGCTGGAGGCCATTATACTGAATAGGCGGCTGTGGGGGATTGTGAGGGCTCTTATATTAAGTGGAGGCTTTCATACTGAGTGGTGTCCTATGGGTGTCCTCATTCTGTGTGGGGGCTGTCATACTGTGTGTGAGCCATCATACTGAGTTGGGAACTGGAGGCCATTATTCATACTGAGTGGGGAGTTGGCGAGGCTATTATACTGTATGAGGGGCTGTGGGGGACCTTATGTTGAGTTGTGAGCTGTGGGAGCCATCATACTGAGTTTTGGACTGGGAAACCCTCATACAGAGTTGAGAGTTGTGGAGACCATTATACTGTGTGAGGGGCTGTGGGAGCCTTGTCACTGAGTGGGTGGCTGGGGGTACTCCCATACTGAGTGGGGGTTTTCAAAGTAAGTGGGAGCCCTCATCCACTGTGGGAGGCTGGGAAGGCCCTCATTCTGTGTGTGTGTGGCTCTGAGAGCCCTAATTCTGTGTTGGCAGCTGAGGAGACCATTTTACTTAGTAGATGGCTGTAAAATGTTCCCAGTAAAAGCTTCAATTCAATCCACAAAAAAAATGCCCTCACTCATTTCCCTCATCTGTTAACGGAAACATAGGGGCTTCCACGTTACTGGTAGCACAAAGGCTCTGGAAGAGCCCACCAAAAGCAAATGGAGCAAATTCTTTACTCCCAAATCCAAATGCCCCCCTCGCTTCTGAGCCCCAGTGGGCCCAAACCACATTTAGCGCCCATGTTTGGCATTTCTGTAGTGATAAGAGCTGGCTAATTTACAGGTTTGTGTCTCCAGAAGCATGAGCTGGGCATAATGTACTGGTCACTACAAAGTAGTGGTCGCTAGAGTGTACTTGTCACTACAACGGCAGTTTGCAATTTTCACTCAGCAGCATCCACTGCTGCCTGTTTCTGGAACGCCCATGGAGTCAAAATCATCACTGCATCTGTAGATAAATACCCAAAGGGGTATAATTTCCAAAATGGGGACATTTGAGGGGGCATTCTGCTGTTCTTGCACTTAGGGGCTCTATATATGGAATCTGCAAACTATTCTAGGAAAATCTGCGTTCCATGAGGCAAATAGCGCTCCATTCCTCCCGAGTCTGTCCTTATGGCTAAGTAGTACTGTACAGCCACATATGGGGTATTGCCACATTCAGGAGAAATTGTGGGACAAATTTTGGTGCCATTTTTACCCATTTCCCAGCATGAAACTGTAAAACTTGGGGCTAACACACAATCTTGGTGATAATATTGTAAATTATTTTATCTTCACTCCCAAATGGTATAAAAATCTGTGACACACCTGTGGTGTCAATATAATCACTGCACCCCTAGATAAATTAATTGAGAGGTTTAGTTTGTAACATGGAAATCTCAAACATGTGCAGCAAAATGCACTGCAATTTGGCAGAGCTTTGCTCTGTACTCCAAAAGTAGTTTTCGATGAAATATGGGCTATTGGTGAACTCAGGAGAAATTGCACAACAAATTTTGGGGTCCAATTTCTAATCTTACCCTTGTGAAAATACAAAGTTTGTAGCAGATTAACCCCTGCACTGCCAAAACAAATTTACACCATTTAGTAAGAAAGTGAAGTGCTTCTAAACTGTGCAGGAGTAGAAGAAATCAGATGCTGCGGTGTTCTGGTTCCTCTCTGTCGTGATAAACCCGTGACCTTACTCTCTTCTATGAGAGACCTTCTGAATATCAGAATCGGATTTATCAGCGTGTGCCACGTGAAAAGACCGGATCAGCCTGGCTGCATGGACGTCAGATGCTGGTACCCACATCCTCTCTTCAGAACCGTATCCCTTCCAGTGTACCACATACTGAAACGACCGATAAACTAAGCGAGAATCAATTATCTTGGCTATTTGACATTCCAAATTACCTCCACAATGACTGGAGATGGTGGTAGCGGTGATGGTACAGAGGACGCAACATATTTTTTGAGTAGAGATCGATGAAACACATTATGGATCCTAAAAGTGAGTGTCAAAGCAAGGAGGAATGGTACGGGATTGACAAATGGCCACAATCTTATAAGGACCGATGAACCTGTGACCCAGTTTCCATGAGGGAACCTTCAACTTAAAGGGAATCTGTCACCCTAAAATTCGCCTATAAGCTAAGGCCACCGGCATTAGGGGCTTATCTACAGCATTCTGTAATGCTGTAGATAAGCCCTCGATGTAACCTGAAAGAGAAGAAAAACAAGTTAGATTATACTCACCCAGGGGCGGTCCCGCTGCGGTCTGGTCCGATGGGCATCGAGGTCCTGGTCCAGCGCCTCCCATCTTCATAGGATGACGTCCTCTTCTTTGCTTCCTGCCACGGCTCCTGCGCAGGCGTACTTTATCTGCCCTGTTGAGGGCAGAGCAAAGTACTGCAATGCGCAGGCGCCAGGCCTCTCTGATCTTTCCAGGCGCCTGCACACTGCAGTACTTTGCTCTGCCCTCAACAGGGCAGGTAAAGTACACCTGCGCAGGAGCCGCGGCAGAAAGCAAAGAAGAGGACATCATCGTATGAAGATGGGAGGCGCTGGACCCGGACCGCAGCTTATAGGCGAATTTTGGGGTGACAGATTCCCTTTAAGGTTCCTTGAGGACAACACCAAGTCATGAACACACAGGTCTGGACCCACCAAACATCTCTGATCAGCCACACGCTTATATTTGGACCCCATGTTCCTCAAATCATCAATAACCCCTTGCCACACAGACGTAATTAATGATGAAAATTGTTCTTCTTCTGGTATTCCAGAAGAACTATTCCTATTAAGTTAGCTCAACTGAGGATGAAACCCGTATGCCCTGAAAAATTTACCGGTAGACACATGACAATGATTATTTACCGCAAATTCAGCTAGAGATAAGTAGGTAACCCAATACTCCTGATTCTCATATACAAAACACCTAACATAAGTCTCAAGATTCTGGTTAACCCGTTCAGTTTGCTCATTAGACTGTGGTTGAAATGCTGATGAGAATGACAGGTGGATCCCCAAACAAGTGCAAAATGACCTAAAAAATGTGGAAATAAACTGCACCACCTGGTCAGGTACAAAATATCAGTTGGAATCCCATGTAATTTTACTATCTCACGAGTGAAAATTTGAGCCAAGGTCTTGGCGTTAGGTAAAGAGGGTAGCGCAATAAAATGTGACATCTTACTGAATCTGTCCATTACCACCAAAATTACAGTATTACCTGCTGACACAAGTAGGTCAGTGATAAAATCAACCTATAAATGATTCCAAGTTCTACTGGGAATCGCCAATGATTGTAGACATCCAGATGGATGAGTATGAGAAGTTTTAGAATGTGCACAGACACTGCAGGTGGCCATGTATTTCCAGGCATCCCGATGTACTCCAGACCACCAAAAACGGCAAGTAAGAAAATCTGTGGTGGCTTTATTACCGGGATGTCTGTCCAAGACCAAATCATGTTGTTCGCTAAATTCTCAGACTGAGATTCAGAGGCACAAACAATTTACCTAAGGACATTCAGCAGGGGCGTCCCCCCAAGTGTAAATAACCTCTTTTTCATGATCCGAGCATATAGATGAAATAACCACCCCTTTTTGTAGTATAGGAACAGGTTTACAATTATTTCCACCACCAGTAAAACAATGAGATAAGGCATCCGCCTTAATATTCTTGTTTCCTGACCTATATGTAACCAAAAAATTAAATCTGGTGAAGAACAATGCCCATCTTGTCTGTCGAGGCTTTACACGTTTCGCAGACTTTAGATATACGAGATTCTTATAATCCGTGATTACCATAACTGGATAAATTGGCCCCTTCAGAAAATGATGCCACTCTTCAAATGCCTATAAAAAGATGGTACACGTCATTCTGTAACAAGGGGGGTGCTCGGAGAGGGATACCACTCCCTTATCTGTACAAATCAAAAAATTCTGGCACTCCAAATGTCTGCAATTTAGATTTATTTTTAATGCAATCCCAAATTTATAACGTTTCGGTCTGTTACTTAGACCTTCCTCAGAGTAGGATTGAAAAACAAAAACAAAACAAATCATGAATAAAACAATAAGTACATAAATGATGCCTTAAATTTAGACGGAAAAAATAACGTACTGGTTTCTCAAAACACGTCACCTAAAGAGGCTATACAGTATATACATCAGCCGAGAAATAAATGCCATATAAAGTACATATAGAAAAATTAGTACCATCAATTAACAATATACTGCATAAAGTGTAACATTACTAGTCAGTATTAAAGTATAGGAAAAAAACACCAAATTTCCTGTTACAAACACTGATACAAGTAAGTACATATGTGGGTACATGCAAAAGGAAAAAAGGCTGCACCAGCCGACAACATGTCAGCGCTGTTTCCTCTTAGGAGCTTATCCTCTACCACGCGCTGCTTACGATTGGCACCTTCACCCTTCAGCAATCCGGTAAACTATACAGCGGCATTTTCTATATACTCTTTTTCTATATACTTTTTATGTGCATTTGGCTTTCTCTATAAGTGCTAATTTGTCACGGAACAGCTGAGGTACCGGTACCTGTTCTTTTTGCCGTTTTCTTTTCCCCTTCTTTTACCTAAACCCTTTTCGGTTTGTCATTCACCCTTTTTACCCTTTTTTTACATTTTTATTTTTATTATTTTTATTTTTTATCTCCATAAACCCATACGATACATAGTAAACTTCAGTATGTTCTACAGTGACATTGCCCTCATTGCCTATATATTATTTCTTTTTGTTACATAAATGCAAACATTTGTGATGGTCATTTTTGTTACAATGTGTCAGTCCATTAGGAGTTTTGTGGCTCTTTTTTCTTTTGCATGTACTCACATAGGTACCCACTTGTACGATATATAGTAAACTTTAGTATGTTCTGCGGTGAGATTGCCCTCATTGCTTGTATATTATTTCTTTTTGTTACATAAATGTAAACTTTTGTGATGGTTATTTTTTGTTACAGTGTGTCAGTTCATCAGGAGTTTTGCGGCTCTTTTTTCCTTTTGCATGTACCACATATGTACCTACTTGTATCAGTGTTTGTAACAGGAAATTTGGCAGTTTTTTCCTATACTTTAATACTGACTAGTAATGTTACACTTTAGGCAGTATATTGTTAATTGATGGTACAAATTTTTCTATATGTACTTTATATGGCACTTATTTCTCGGCTGATGTATATATAGCCTCTTTAGGTGACGTGTTTTGAGAAACCAGTACATTATTTTTTCCGTCTAAATTTAAGGCATTTATGTACTTATTGTTTTATTCATGGTTTGTTTTGTTTTTGTTTTTCAATCCTAGTCTGAGGAAGGTCTAAGTAACAGACCGAAATGTTATAAATTTGGGATTGCATTAAAAATAAATCTAAATTGCAGACATTTGGAGTGCCGGAATTTTTTGATTTGTACTCTTCAAATGCCCACTTGATTGCCAAGAGTTCCCTGTTACGGATGTCATAGTTTCTCTCCACAGATGACAGTTTTTTTTAGAAAAGTATGCACATTGACTCCATTTACCAGGAGATGCACCCTGTGACAATACAGCCTTCTCCCCCAGTTCAGACACGTCAACTTCTACAACAAAAAGGCTGAGTGACGTCAGGCTGTATGAGAATTGTCGCAGATGCAAAACACTCCTTCAAAGTATCGGATGCCTCTCTGGCCAGACTGAACCACTTGGAAAAGTTGGTCGCTTTCCTGTTCATATCCGTCAGAAGTTTGGCCACTACCGAAAGGTTTTTGATGAACTCACGGTAGTAGTTGGCGAAACTCAAAAACCTTTGTAATGCCTTCAATTCCTCAGGCAGATCCCAATCTAGTACCACCCGGACTTTCACCGGTTCCATGTGAAAACAGGTGGACGATAGCACATTCTACAAAAAGGGATCTCCTCAACCGAGAACATACATTTCTCTGGTTTGACAAATAATTTATTGTCTCTGAGTATCTATAAGACCTGCCTGACATGTAACTGATGTGACTCCAGGTCTTGGGAATAAATTAATATGTCATCATGATAGATTACCACAAATCTACCTACCAAGTGACTAAAGATGTAGCTTACAAAGTGCTGAAAAATGTCGGGAGCATTCGTCAGCCCATATGGCATCACAAGGTTCTCATAGTGTCCCTTGAAAGCTATTTTCCACTCATCCCCCTCACTCCTCCCAATTGGCCTGGGTCTGTTGCTTGGCTTGACACTCAGCTCTCTCAGCCTCTCGCTTGGCTCTCTCAGCCTGGTCTTGGCCGTCTGCAAATTCACGCTCTGCTTTGTGTTCTTGAAGCACCAGCTGCAGGCAGGATTGAAGGTCTCTCATTTGCTGTAGAAGGAGTGACATGCAAGAGATAATTCCATCCTGGGAGCTGTGGTTGCCGCTAGCCTCCTTTGAGTCTGACAGCTCTGGAGCCCAAGCCATATCTAGGTCTCCTGATGCTCCACTGGACTCATACTCTGGGGCCATATCATGCTGCTCTCTGGCATCATTCTCCACCAATGCTTGGATTAACATCTCTTTGGTATTGTCTTATCCATCAAGACCTCGCTCTTCACACAGACTGATCAGCACCACTTTCTTGTGCTTTTTATAAGCAGATGCCACTTCAGCAGTCACTTGCCAAATAATAGATTGGATAGAAAAACAAGAGAAAAGGAGGGGTGTAACTGCTACACATACAGTATTGTCCCAGATAAAAAAAATAAAACACTGAGTCTGATTCCTCAAAACTCTACACAGAATTCTTGCAAGAACCAAGCAAGTTTTCAGTGACAGAAATGATTTCTCAAACCAGATCACTGTTTTTCTGTAATATCCTACCACTGCCACCAATTTGTCATGATTATCGCAGCCCAGGAAGGTCGTGCAGAACCATCCAGTGTGATATCTGTGTCAAACAGCTCTCTGCTGCCCCCTATTATCTGGACAATTACATGATTAGCTGTCACCAATAATAAGCCAGTTATCGGGAAACTAACAGTGAGCGTATGGTATATACACCTACGATTCCAAAGTATGGAATATGTATATACCTTCATGCAATCACCACTAACTTCATGACAAACTCAAACTACTCAAAGTCACCGCCAGTCAATTTTTAATATTCAGGCTGACTTGAGGCTTGTGTATTGCTGCGAGTCATGGTTTACAGAACAAAATGAACAAAACTATAAAATTTTATATTTAATCCAATAGGAGACAGTGTTTGCAAAATATACAAAAGATTATACAAAGGGGGACAAGATATTATACAGTTACAGATAATAAAAGGGATTAACAAAAGAACTTACTAGGCCACTCACAGAGATGAGTCAACTTAGTGGATGGACACAATCCGTTGAAAATGTCTGGCTAATGGGATCACGCCTATACCAAAAAGTATCTTCCTTTGCACTGAACACAGATCATAATTTGCCTCAATCTTTAATGAGCAATTGAGTTAGACCCACCCCCGTGATGTCCTCACGTGTGCCAGGGTGTTGAATGTCTTCAACCCTTTGGGATTTTTTGAAGAATCCAACTTATGCAATAACTCCTCTCCAGATGCTCGCAGTAGTTCAAAATCGCCACCATATTTTCCATCAGGATTTTACTTTTCCCCAGAGATCAAACATGGCATGGTTGTTGTCATTTATCTGGCCACTATGGATTTGTGGCTTATAGGCAGGGGTTACAGTTATGAGAAAAAAATGCATATTCTTCCCTGATTCGCCCTGACACTGAAAATGTATATCCCATCCCTATTGGATTTATACAAACTGCAATATTCATACATTCCTATCGGTGCCTCAGCATCTAGCAAAGATGTTTGGATGAATGGACTGTGCACCTGTGAAGAACAATAGCTATATCTAAAGTGTGTAAGGTATCTACTTTAATCCTCTTCAAAACGTAAAAGACGTTTCCTGTCTTAACTATTTGTCCAGACTGTAACACTCTGCCTACAATGTACACGATGGACATCCTTGTTAATATGTCAGGGTCTATTGTTGGAAAAGGAGCTTCTGCATGCATTTTAATTAGGATTGTCATTTCTTTGTCCCCAATCTATACATTGCAGTCTTACTAATTTTCATGTGTTAAAATGTGGAACTCACATAGTTGTGAATATCATTGCATTTTCTGCTGCCAACCTATGTGCTTTGTGAATAGATAGGGTTAACCACAACTCAACTGCAGGTTTTGTTTTAATATATTCTTTCTCCTACATTTTTCACAATAATTTTATCAGCTTTACTTCCATGCCGTTCTTTGATTCTTCAGGTTGTGCTGGCAGTATACTGTATAACATTGGCATTTCACTGTAATTGACCAACAATTTATTTGTGTTTTTGGCATTTATACCACCTGGGTCACTTTTCTTATTGTGATGTCACAGTATAGGCATATTTGCAACAATCATTGTATTTATTATAAGATACCTGTGCACTGTTTTACTAGATAGGGGAACACTATAGCTCCATTATGGGCTTGTCTGGTTGTGTTTCTGCAACCATTGGGCTTTTCTAAGTGTTTTTCATTGTACTTTTGGCTTACATTTCAATAAATATTTATCATTTATAGCTGATAATATTATAATAGTAATTTTATTTTATATAGCGCCAACATATTCCACAGCACTTTACAATTAAGTGTGTACATAAACAGATAAATTCAATATAAGGTAAGAGAGTGTAAACAGCTACATTAGGAGTGGCACCCTGCTTGTAAGCTTACAATCTACAAGGACATAGGGAGGTCACAACATATAGAATGTGCTGGTTACTTCTGATTCAGCAATTGTAATAAATAGGAATTTTCATATAAAGCAGCATGATCCAGTCATCAGATAGTGTGTTTAAATGCAATTATCAGGTGCATGAAGGGCATGGAGACAGATGAATAGAAGTGAGAAGATTCTGAATAATATTTAGAAGCAGGGAGCTGGGAAGAGTTAAGTTAGTGAGTTGAGGTGATACACTTAAAAATGTAGCTAGGTAATAGTTGAAAATGGAGGTGTGAGGTTCGAATTATGGAGGATGTTAATCAGTTTCAAAATGGATGGAACACGTAGGGTGTAGCGCAGCAATGTTCAGACCATGCGGTAATGAGTCAATGACCCAGTAAAGTTCAAAACACAATGTCTTTAATGTCCAAAAAATCACAAATGAAAAGCGTATCCTACGGATTGCAGCCGGGGTGTCAAATCAGTCCGCATCAGAGACCTGTTAACGTGGGCGACTACACCACCATGTCACACTGAGGGGACGCCAGGCATTTGCTTCTCTTGGCTCTGTGTTGACTGCACACTTAAGCCACTTGCTCTGCAGCTTGCAAACCAACATTGACACACCCAACCTTTGCTGCAGGGTTTTTAACCCCTTAAGCCCCGAGGGTGGTTTGCACGTTAATGACCGGGCCAATTTTTACAATTCTGACCACTGTCCCTTTATGAGGCTATAACTCTGGAACGCTTTGACGGATCTTGGCGATTCTGACATTGTTTTCTCGTGACATATTGTACTTCATGTTAGTGGAAAAAATTAATTCTATATAACTTGCGTTTATTTGTGAAAAAAACGGAAATTTGGCGAAAATTTTGAAAATTTTCGCAATTTTCCAACTTTGAATTTTTATGCCCTTAAATCAAAGACATATATCA
Source organism: Ranitomeya variabilis (assembly GCF_051348905.1). Classification (NCBI taxonomy): domain Eukaryota; kingdom Metazoa; phylum Chordata; class Amphibia; order Anura; family Dendrobatidae; genus Ranitomeya; species Ranitomeya variabilis. Next base: position 715,529,258 of record NC_135233.1, on the reverse strand, counting down.
CGCAAAATACTTAATAAGTAACATTTCCCACATGTCTACTTTACATCAGCACAATTTTGGAACCAAAATTTTTTTTGTTAGGGAGTTATAAAGTAGACCCCCTAAGAAAGTAGACCCCCTAAGGAACTTATCTAGATGTGTGGTGAGCACTTTGACCCACCAAGTGCTTCACAGAAGTTTATAATGCAGAGCCGTAAAAGTAAAAAATCATATTTTTTCACAAAAATGATCATTTCGCCCCCAATTTTTTATTTTCCCAAGGGTAAGAGAAGAAATTGGACCCAAAAAAATGTTGTGCAATTTGTCCTGAGTACGCTGATACTCCATATGTGGGTGTAAACCATTGTTTGGGCGCATGGCAGAGTTTGGAAGGGAAGGAGCGCCATTTGACTTTTCAATGCAAAATTGACTGGAATTGAGATGGGACGCCATGTTGCGTTTGGAGAGCCCCTGATGTGCCTAAACACTGAAACCCCCTACAAGTGACACCATTTTGGAAAGTAGACCCCCTAAGGAACTTATCTAGATGTGTGGTGAGCACTTTGACCCACCAAGTGCTTCACAGAAGTTTATAATGCAGAGCCGTAAAAATAAAAAATCATATTTTTTCACAAAAATGATCTTTTCGCCCCCAATTTTTTATTTTCCCAAGGGTAAGAGAAGATATTGGACCCAAAAAAATGTTGTGCAATTTCTCCTGAGTACGCTGATACCCCATATGTGGGTGTAAACCATTGTTTGGGCGCATGGCAGAGCTTAGAAGGGAAGGAGCGCCATTTGACTTTTCAATGCAAAATTGACTGGAATTGAGATGGGACGCCATGTTGCGTTTGGAGAGCCCCTGATGTGCCTAAACATTGAAACCCCCTACAAGTGACACCATTTTGGAAAGTAGACCCCCTAAGGAACTTATCTAGATGTGTGGTGAGCACTTTGACCCACCAAGTGCTTCACAGAAGTTTATAATGCAGAGCCGTAAAAATAAAAAATCATATTTTTTCACAAAAATGATCTTTTCACCCCCAATTTTTTATTTTCCCAAGGGTAAGAGAAGAAATTGGATCGCAAAAAATGTTGTGCAATTTGTCCTGAGTACGCTGATACCCCATATGTGGGTGTAAACCATTGTTTGGGCGTATGGCAGAGCTTGGAAGGGAAGGAGCGCCATTTGACTTTTCAATGCAAAATTGACTGGAATTGAGATGGGACGCCATGTTGCGTTTGGAGAGCCCCTGATGTGCCTAAACATTGAAACCTCCCCCACAAGTGACACCATTTTGGAAAGTAGACCCCCTAAGGAACTTATCTAGATGTGTTTTGAGAGCTTTGAACCCCCAAGTGTTTCACTACAGATTATAACGCAGAGCCGTGAAAATAATTTTTTTCTTCTTTTTCTCAAAAATGATTTTTTAGCCCCCAGCTTTGTATTTTTACAAGGTTAATAAATTGGACCCCAAAATTTGTTTTCCAATTTGTCCTGAGTACGCTGATACCCCATATGTGGGGGTAACCACTGTTTGGGCGCATGACAGAGCTCGGAAGGGAAGGAGCGCCATTTGGAATGCAGCCTTAAATGGATTGGTCAGCAGCCGTCACATTGCATTTGCAGAGCCCCTGATGTACCCAAACAGTACAAACCCCCCACAAGTGACCCCATATTGGAAACTAGACCTCCCAAGGAACTTATCTAGATGTGTTGTGAGAACTTTGAACCCCCAAGTGTTTCACTACAGTTTATAACGCAGAGCCGTGAAAATAAAACATCTTTTTTTTCCCACAAAAATGATTTTTAGCCCCCCAAATTTTTATTTTCCCAAGGATAACAAGAGAACTTGGACCCCAGAAGTTGTTGTTCAATTTGTCCCGAGTACGATGATAACCCATAATTTGGGGTAAACCCCTTTTTGGGCGCACTTGAGAGCTCGGAAGGGAAGGAGCACTGTTTTACTTTTTCAACGCAGAATTGGCTGGAATTGAGATTGGACGCCATGTCGCGTTTGGAGAGCCCCTGATGTGCCTGGACAGTGGAAACTCCCCAATTCTACCTGAAACCCTAACCCAAACACACCCCTAACCCTAATCCCAACGGTAACCCTAACCACACCCCTAGCCCTGACACACCCATTATTCTAATCCCAACCCTAATCCAAACCGTAAATGTAATCCAAACCCTAACCCTAACTTTAGCCCCAACCCTAACTTTAGCCCCAACCCTAACCCTAACTTTACCTCCAACCCTAGCCCTAACCCTAACCCTAACTTTAGCCCCAACCCTAACCCTAGCCCTAACCCTAACCCTAACCCTAGCCCTAATGGGAAAATGGAAATAAATACATTTTTTTAATTTTATTATTTTTCCCTAACTAACGGGGTGATGAAGGGGGGTTTGATTTACTTTTATAGCGTTTTTTATATCGGATTTTTATGATTGGCAGCTGTCACACACTAAGGCTTGTTTCACACTTGCGTTTTTATCTGCATGCATGCATGAAAAAACGCATGTAAACGCGGTAAAACGCATGCGTTTTTTAGACGCATGCGTTTTTATAGAAAAACACAAGAAAACACAAGAAAAAACAAGAAAACCCTAACCCTACCCCTAACCCTAACCCTAAACATGACTGAAATACGTGGCACTGAAATACGTGGCACTGAAATACGTGCCACTGAAATACGTGGCACTGAAATATGTGGTACTTAAATACGTGGCACTTAAATACGTGGCACTGAAATACGTGATACGTGGCACTGAAATACGTGATACGTGGCACATAAATACGTGGCACTGAAACACGTGGCACTGAAATACGTGATACGTGGCACTTAAATACGTGGCACTGAAATATGTGGCACTGAAATACGTGGCACTGACATACGTGGCACTGAAATACATGGCACTTAAATACGTGGCACTTAAATACGTGGCACTTAAATACGTGGCACTATGACTGTCAGAAAATGTTCATTAAACGGTTAGGGGTGAGGTTAGGGGTAGAGTTAGGGTTAGGGTTTGGATCCCTTTATCACCTTGATGGTGGTGGGTGGCTTTTCAGTGTGTTTTCTGTTTTTTTTTTCGATAAAAACGCATGCGTTTTTAACGCAAACAAACGCATGTGCTTAAAAACACATGCGTTTACATAGACCGCAATGCATTTTTTGCCGCGAAAAAACGCATGCGTTTTTTCGCGGCAAAAAAACGCCGCAAGACAATACTGCAGGTTGTATTTCTGAAAATGAACGCATGCAGAAAAAACGCATGCGTTTGAAAACGCGACCAAACGCGTACAAAAAAACGCATGCGTTTTCAATGTTAAATATAGGGAAAAAACGCATGCATTTTTTTGTGCAAAAAAACGCTGCAGACAAAAACGCAAGTGTGAAACCAGCGACGCTTTTTATAGCAAAAAAGTTTTTGCGTCTCCACATTTTGAGACCTATAATTTTTCCACATTTTGCTTCACAGAGTCATGTGAGGTCTTGTTTTTTGCGGGACGAGTTGACATTTTTATTGGTAACATTTTCGGACACGTGACCATTTTTGATCACTTTTTATTCCGATTTTTGTGAGGCAGAATGACCAAAAACCAGCTATTCATTAATTTCTTTTGGGAGAGGCGTTTATACCATTCCACGTTTGGTAAAATTGATAAAGCAGTTTTATTCTTCGGGTCAGTACGATTACAGTGATACCTCATTTATATCATTTTTTTTATGTTTTGGCGCTTTTATACGATAAAAACTATTTTATAGAAAAAATAATTATTTTGGTATCGCTTTATTCTCAGGACTATAACTTTTTTATTTTTTTGCTGATGATGCTGTATGGCAGCTTGTTTTTTGCGGGACAAGATGACGTTTTCAGCGGTACCATGGTTATTTATATCAGTCTTTTTGATCGCGTGTTATTCCACTTTTTGTTCGGCGGTATGGTAATAAAGCATTGTTTTTTGCCTCGTTTTTTTTTTTTTTTCTTACGGTGTTTACTGAAGGGGTTAACTAGTGGGGCAGTTATATAGGTTGGGTCGTTACGGACGCGGCGATACTAAATATGTGTACTTTTATTGTTTTGTTTTTTTTATTTAGATAAAGAAATGTATTTATGGGAATAATATATATTTTTTTATTATTATTTATTTAGGAATTTATTTTTTTTTTTTTTACACATGTGGAAAATTTTTTTTTTACTTTGTCCCAGGGGGGGACATCACAGATCGATGATCTGACAGTGTGCACAGCACTCTGTCAGATCGGCGATCTGCTGTGCAGGGCTGCAGGCTTACCAAGCGTCTGCTCTGAGCAGGCACTCGGTAAGCCACCTTTCTCCCTGCAGGACCCGGATGCCGTGGCCATCTTGGATCCGGGACCTGCGGCGAGGAAGGAGGTAGGAGTCCCTCGCAGCAACGCGATCACATCGCGTTGCTCCGAGGGTCTCAGGGAAGCCCGCAGGGAGCCCCCTCCCTGCGCGATGCTTCCCTATACCGCCGGTACACTGCGATCATGTTTGATCGCGGTGTGCCGGGGGTTAATGTGCCGGGGGCGGTCCGTGATTGCTCCTGCCACATAGTGCCGGATGTCAGCTGCGATAGGCAGCTGACACCCGGCCGCGCTCCCCCCGTGAGCGCGGCCGATCGCGTATGACGTACTATCCCGTCACTGGGAATTAAGTCCCAGGTCACCTTGACGGAATAGTACGTCATATGGGATTAAGGGGTTAAATGAGATCTGTGGCCATGGGCCACTTGTAAGAAACGGCTCGAGAGAGTGAACCCCGTCCCACTACCATTTTGGAGTTCACTCCAAAAATAAAAGCCCATGCCGGCTTCTTAAATCTGCCTTGGGCAAATAGCTTGTCCAAGACCAAACTTACATTTATTCTTCACTGCAACCACAGCTATGTCTGTGACTGCAATGTACTTCGGCAGTCTCAATACACTTCTAAGGGCATCCTGGGGGATACATACTGCATATAATTCCCCTCACTGCCTCACAAGTGCGATAGACTGAGATGAGAGAGGAGACATAGGGTGGTACAGAACTGTGGAGGGCTTTGTGGGTGAGAAATATGAGTTTATATTGTATTCTGTATTGGATTGGTAACCAGTGTATTGACTGGCACAAGGTGGAGGCTTCGGTGAAGCGGCTGGACAGAAATACGACCCTGGCTGCCGCATTCAGGACGGATTGGATAAGATAGAGTTTAGTAAGAGGAGACCGATCAGAAGAGAGTTGCAGTAATCCAGACGAGAATTAATAAGAGCGACAGTAAGAATTTTAGCAGTTTGAAAGGTGGGAGAAAGTCGGATATTGGAAATATCGTTGAGATGTACAGTACAGACCAAAATTTTGGACACACCTTCTCATTTAAAGATTTTTCTGTATTTTCATGACTATGAAAATTGTAAATTCACACTAAAGGCATCAAAACTATGAATTAACACATGTGGAATTATATAGTTAACAAAAAAGTGTGAAACAACTGAAAATATGTCTTATATTCTAGGTTCTTCAAAGTAGCCACCTTTTCCTTTGATGACTACTTTGCACACTCTTGGCATTCTCTTGATGAGCTTCAAGAGGTAGTCACCGGAAATGGTCTTCCAACAATCTTGAAGGAGTTCCCAAAGATGCTTAGCACTTGTTGGCCCTTTTGCCTTCACTCTGCGGTCCAGCTCACCCCAAACCATCTCGATTGGGTTTAGAACTGGTGACTGTGGAGGCCAGGTCATCTGGCGTAGCACCCCATCACTCTCCTTCTTGGCCAAATAGCCCTTACACAGCCTGGAGGTGTGTTTGGGGTCATTGTCCTGTTGAAAAATAAATGATGGTCCAACTAAACGCAAACCGGATGGAATTGCATGCCGCTGCAAGATGCTGTGATAGCAATGCTGGTTCAGTAAGCCTTCAGTTTTGAATAAATCCCCAACAGTGTCACCAGCAAAGCACCCCCACACCATCACACCTTCTCCTCCATGCTTCATGATGGGAACCAGGCATGTAGAGTCCATCCGTTAACCTTTTCTGCATCGCACAAAGACAAGGTGGTTGGAACCAAAGTTCTCAAATTTGGACTCATCAGACCAAAGCACAGATTTCCACTGGTCTAATGTCCATTCCTTGTGTTCTTTAGCCCAAACAAGTCTCTTCTGCTTGTTGCCTGTCCTTAGCAGTGGTTTCCTAGCAGCTATTTTACCATGAAGGCCTGCTGCACAAAGTCTCCTCTTAACAGTTGTTGTAGAGATGTGTCTGCTGCTAGAACTCTGTGTGGCATTGACCTGGTCTCTAATCTGAGCTGTTGTTAGCCTGCGATTTCTGAGGCTGGTGACTCGGATAAACTTATCCTCAGAAGCAGAGGTGACTCTTGGTCTTCCTTTCCCGGGGCGGTCCTCATGTGAGCCAGTTTCTTTGTAGCGCTTGATGGTTTTTGCAACTGCACTTGGGAACACTTTCAAAGTTTTTCCAATTTTTCGGACTGACTGACCTTCATTTCTTAAAGTAATGATGGCCACTCGTTTTTCTTTACTTAGCTGCTTTTTTCTTGCCATAATACAAATTCTAACAGTCTATTCAGTAGGACTATCAGCTGTATATCCACCAGACTTCTGCACAACACAACTGATGGTCCCAAAACCATTTATAAGGCAAGAAATCCCACTTATGAAACCTGACAAGGCACACTGTGAAGTGAAAACCATTTCCGGTGACTACCTCTTGAAGCTCATCAAGAGAATGCCAAGAGTGTGCAAAGCAGTCATCACAGCAAAAGGTGGCTACTTTGAAGAACCTAGAATATAAGACATATTTTCAATTGTTTCACACTTTTTTGTTTTACTATTTTTACTAACTATATGATCATAGTGAATTTTTACTTAAATTTGTGAAAATGATCCCTTTTCATTTTAGTGGGTTTTCCACTTTTGGAAAACTAGACCCCAAACATTTCCTATAATATAAGAAAACAAAATCATATAGTACTCACCCTCAACAGGTCCAGTGTTGGCTCCCTGTGGTTGCTGCAGTCTCAGTATTTTGGCTGGAGGGGTGACATCACATCAACGACTTATATCACTTTAGCAGCCAATCACTGAGCTCAGTGGCTCATGCTGTCTACATCGGCTGATCAAATGAGCTCAATGATTGGGTGCAGTGGTGATGTAACCTGTCGGCATAACATAGCCATTGCAGCCTAAACACTGACACTGGAACAATGGCAGAGAGCCATTTCTGAACTTGGGAAAGGAGAGTGTGGTATCCCACAAAGCAGCCCTTTCTACGGGATACCGGATATATGGTGTGTTTTCATATAAATGCTGTGAATTTTTATGTGGACTGTGCATTTTAAATACATTGTGAGACCTGCTGACAGGCAGAACAAAAAGGGTTAATCTCTCAAGTTTGATCAGGTGACCCAGCTTTGTTTTAACATGCAGAAGGTTCCGGAAAAATGCCTCAGAGCAGTCAGCCAATGACTGCAGCTCTACAGTCACATAAAATTCGGAGGAGCCAAGTCCTGTTAGATAGTTTTTAATTTAAAGTGGCAGTTTGTGGTCGGACATCTTGAGAAGAGGAAGCCATTTTTTAGGTGAAGGAATTACCTTTTCCCTGCCTGCTTTGCTTTAAAAAGCAACTGACACGATAAGGGGAGTTAATAGTCTTCAAATGAGGAAGACTACCATTGCACCTCTAGGAGGAAGCATTACCTCAGGGCAGAAACAGAGGACAGTGATGAAGAAGAAATATTCAGACTTAATAAAACCAGAGGTTACTAAGATCTGTCTGTCTGCAGGTACACAGCAATCATCAACTCTGAGTGTAATCCTGTAACTCAGTTTCCTGCTGTTTGGAAATAATTTGCCCCATTAGCTTCAGTAAAAAGACTTCTGTTTTATATTCTTATGGCTGCTTCATGACTGGGTGCCAAATTCACCAACTACTACCACCATCATCATAATCTTCTGCCTAGAGGCAGTTACTGCGCAAACATTGAATTGTGGAGTTTCCTGGGAGTGTGTAAGTTGAGAAGGAATGAGTCTTCTCCTGACGAAAGCTTGGCCTCTGTAAGATACATCATACCCTGTCAGGAGCACAACCCTCAGCCATACACCACATGAGAACACCACATGAGTACTGTCTGATTTTGTTATTTTACATAACAAAAATGTTTGCGGTACACTTTTCTAAAAGTGGAAAACCCCTTTCAAGTGCAGAAAGAAAGTCATTAGGCCTGATCCATCTATGCATTTCAGCCAGTTTTGTAGCATGAATACCTCTCAATTAGTGACTTTTTGTTTTCTGCCCAAATCATCAAACAATCTTCGCCTTTTTCCAGTTGACATTTGTAATTTGATTAGTATTCTAATTTTAATATTGATGTGGCTTTTCTAGATGCTTCACCGGTGTTCCCCAACTCCGGTCCTCAAGAGCCACCAACAGGACATGTCTTCAGGATCTCCTTAGTAATTGCACAGGTGATGGTATTATTGCCTTTCCAGGAAAAGCGATTATCACCTGGGTAATACTAAGGAAATCCTAAAAACGTGACCTGTTGGTGGCTCTTGAGGACCGGAGTTGGGGAACACTCCTTTAGACAGTATCATGAAGTGGGATTTTTTTTTAAAAGTTGCAAAATTTGAAAACACTCTACTTTTAATCCACCTTCAATCCACATTTTGCAAAATGTGGGTCTTTTCACAGCAAACAGTTGCTAAACCAGTTAAAGACAGAAAATGAGACAATTTCGGGCTTTGCACAATCATGTACACCATTCTGATTAACTTGGAGCAAAAAACTCATTGAAAACAACAAATCAGAAAAGTGTCTTAAAAAACCCGTAGTGTATTTCTTAAGAAAATTTACTTAAACAATATAAAAAAAATTACTATTGCTTTTAATTTACTTCTGCTCTTTCAGATGTGAAAGAAATGTAAACTAAGCACAAATTAAAGTGGAAAGTGTTTAAGAAATTGCGTAAAGGTATTCTTTTAAAGAAGTAATGGGGGCTAAAATAAAAATATGTAATCTTTCAGCAACAGTGGTATAAGGAACTATATCCATATAAGGCTGCCGTCACTCTAGCCGTATTTGGTCAGTATTTTACATCAGTATTTGTAAGCCAAAACCAGGAGTGGAACAATTAGAGGAAAAGTATAATAGAAACATATGCACCACTTCTGCATTTATCACCCACTCCTGGTTTTGGCTTACAAATACTGATGTAAAATACTGACCAAATACTGCTAGTGTGACGGCAGCCTAAGAACTCGCATTTCAGGGACCAATGCTCCCCATCCTATGGACCTCCTGCTGTTGCAAAGTGACAACTCCCATCATGTGTGTAGTGAAGGGGAAGAAAGAAAAACCACATAGATTGAAGTCTGTGCATATTGATTGGCTTCCTCGATCCCAACTTTTGTATAGTGGATATTCTGCACTGACTTTATACATGTACTTTGATGAGTAAGTGTTCCATTATTATATGGATGGGCTGGTTTGGGCTTCCCTAATATTAGTTTATTATGGAAGAAATGTGTGCAACGTTTAAATGTTTTTAAATGTACAGTATGTGTATTGTTATGTATTATCCAATAAAATCCTATTTGTATTTTTGTTTCAATCTATCTATTTCTTTCTTCCCCTTTATAACATACAATGACCTTACGACATGGTTTACAGAACTCCTGTATACAAGTTGCCCATTTCTAGTGCCCATCCACTCTTTTCTCCTAAACTCTCATAATAAGTGTAAGTGTAACTACAACAGTGAAATCATCTGCTTATTTGTATGAATTACATGGAGAGGTATTCTGAATTGTCTTTCTTGAGTTCCTGGAAAAGCGCCTATAGCAATATGCTTTCTACCTTACTCATCAGGTATCGGAAAGGTTACATTTTTTTGCTGTACTCTTCCTGGTTAGACCTAGAACCAGGGAGTAAACTTTGCACACTGGGCGGCGCTTCTAAAAAGAAACAAAACATTCCTTCACCAGGAAGTAAAGTGAAGAGGTATTCCACAAACCAGTTTACCTGGATACAGCCTTCAACAAGGTGTGCTTTTCATTCAGTGAGAAATGCAGACAGATTCGGATGCCTCGTAGCTGGAAACGACTAGATGTTGAGATTTTTCCCTTTCCATTGACTTCGATGCTGTGATTATTTGGACTTAATGGACTTCTATAGAAAATATCAATTTGACAGAAACCAGATGTTTGGATCAGGGTACATATTCTCCTATACGATGAGCAAGAACCTTATCTAAAACAACAAGGAATCAGCGCTGTTTTTCAACTGTGAATATGGGCAATTATTGCAGAAAACATTGTAGGTGTTGCTGTTGCTGTAGAGCCTCCGAAAGCAAGGAAAATGCTAGAAAAGAAAATTACAAAGTAAATGACATTGTTTTCGTGAATAAACATGTGGAGAACCCTGTGGAGAATCATGCGGTACACTTTGGTGGACCTCCAAATATAATTATCCATCCAAGAAAGGACAGCAGTGCAAAAGACGCCTATGTGGCTTTATTTGATTATGAGGCTCGCACAAGTGAGGAGCTGACATTTTATGCCGGAGACTACTTGCACATCTTAAATACTAGTCATGAGAGCTGGTGGAAAGCTAGAGCCTTGAAACCTCGAGGAAAGGCAGAAGGATACGTCCCAGCAAACTATGTCGCTCCAGTCTCCAGTATTGAATCCAAACCGTAAGTCCACATTTTCTTACTTCATTGAAAAATTATTCATTTTAACTATTGGTATTTTGGTCAATGAAGAACAGTGACATGTCATGTGCCATAGTATATGTTTCTATTGCCCCCCGGACAAGCAAATAATATCACGTATTAAAGCAAACTATCTGAACTGCGGCATTATTTCAGAACGCTTCTAGGCACTATTATTTCTCTGAGATTATATGACTCGCAGTATGTAACACTTAATTCTGTAGATATTATAGGAAAGCAGGTAGTATATTAATCACTAACATTCTGGCTTTACCTGTGACATTTGTGGCTTTACCTGTGGACTAGTGGCAAACTGCTGGCAAAGTAATGAGACAATCTTAGTAAATATGGTGCGAGCAGTTCATTTTTTCTCCAAATAATTCTCTCTTCTTTAAATGCTCACATCATATCAGTTTCCATTCATTGCACAAAACCTTCTATATGTGAGGTTACAAAAGCAGGATTCTAATGAATTAATCAAAGCAAAAGTTCTTCTCTTTTTATGCATTGCTTTCATAAAATTCACTGTTTATTGTTATCAATTTATATAGAAAATTAATTTGGGATCACAGTAGCAGGATCATCCTTTTCATGTACACACTCACATTCACATAGCAAATGTATGTAAAATGTTCCTGATCGTTTTGAGTTTTGACAAGTTGCAAATTGAAAGCGATTTCTCTTCCTATTTAGGGTGTGTGCACACACTGCAGATTAGGGTGCTTTCACACTAGCGTCGTACGAGGCACGTCGCAATGCGTCGTTTTGGAGAAAAAACGCATCCTGCAAAGTTGCCCGCAGGATGCGGTTTTTCTCCATAGGGTTGCATTAGCGACGCATTGCCACACGTCGCATCCGTCGTGGTTTGGCGGACCGTCGACATAAAAAAAGTTCCATGTAACTTTTTTGTGCGTCGTGTCCGCCACTTCCGACCGCGCATGCGCGGCCGGAACTCCGCCTCCTCTTCCCCGGACATCACAATGGGGCAGCGGATGCGTTGAAAAACTGCATCTGCTGCCCCCGTTGTGCTTTTTTCACAGTATGCATCAGTACGTCGGGCCGACGCATGGCGACGGCCCTGTACCGACGCTAGTGTGAAAGTAGCCTTACTCTACGGATTTTTCCCAACTGATTTTGGTAAATCCGCAGGTAAACCGCACTGCAGATTTCCTGCGTAATTACCGTGGATTTACCGCGATTTTTTTTGCGGATTTTGAGCGGATTCCACCTCCGAAATTACACCTGCGGATTCCTATTATGGAGCAGGTGTAATCCGCTGCGGAATCCGCACAAAGAATTGGCATGCTTCGGAATAAACAATGCTACGTTTCCGCAGCATGTGCACTGCGGATTTTGTTTTCCATAGGTTTACATGGTGCTGTAAACTCAGGGAAAACTGCTGCGACTCCGCAGCTGCCAATCCGCTGCAGATCCGCAGCAAAATCCGCAACATGTGCACATACGCTTAATGTAAAACACAAAACCAGCAATACTGAAAAATCTAAACATACAACACGCTTGTGAGCACAAAACTTAGCCATATGTGCACTTTCAAACATATCATTGTGAAACCAAGAACACAGAAGGCTCATTCAGGCGTCCGTGCCGATCGGTCCGAGCACAGACTGCTAATGCACAGGCTGGTCGTGGCTCTCCTAAGCCGAGCGTGACGGCTTCATACATTTCTATGAGGTTGCCACGCTTGGGTTAGGAGACCCGTGGCCGGTCTGTGCAGTATCAGTCTGTGCTCGGACCGAAATCCATGGATGTCTGCATAAGCCCTAATTCTGCTATGCAGGATATGAAGGCTATCAAATTAGTGCACAACTCCTTTAGATAACATTATAATTTTACAGTACAGGCCACTTAAAAAACAGCAATGCCAATTATGCGAGGTTTTTTTTCGATTGAGGTAAAAAATAAATTTGCAATTTTTAAGCGTTGCTATAAGAAAACCCCGCATAATTGGCATTGCTGTTTTTTAAGTGGCCTGTACTGTAAAATTATAATGTTATCTAATGGGGTTGTGCGTTATTGATATTGCAGATTTTCTACAGCATTTCTGCACCAATTACCGTAGGTATATTAGGTTATTTGCATATTTTTATAGTGTTTATGAGTGCATTTTTATCCTGTTTTTGACCCTTTTATAACTTTTTTGTATGTCAAGTTTTAAATAAAGAGGTTTTGTTTTTGATACTTCCTGGTATTTAGCTTTCAAAAAACTTTATTGATACAGTCATGTGTTGATTGCAGCATTCAATAGAAACAGTCACTCCTATATGTAGACGTGGGTGCTCAGCTGGATTGCAGCATTCTTAGTGCGTTTCTGCAGTAGAACGCACTAAAAACGCATGTGCGTCTCTTTACCTGGGGAGTTTCTGCATCTAATGCACGTCTATTGGAAAATCTGTACATAAAAGTCCGCGTACCTGCAAGCTTACATGTTGCGGATGCATAAAAAATGCACCACGGATCAGTTTATGCAGCATAAATGTGAAGCACATAGGGCACGAGATTTTTACAAATCCCATCCACTTTGCTGGAACTGTAGGACACTGCATTTTTTCTACAACGTCAAAAACTTCCAAAACATCTAATCGCACACAGATATGGAAAGAGAAAAAAAGGATGTGTAATTAAAATGTCACTTTTATTTCTATATTAATTTAAAAAAAAATGGAATTCGCATACATCCCATTAGGAATGTATATTGGATCACAGTTATAAAGTTGAATGTAACTATTACCGCTGTGATCCACTAGATTCCTGTTATTTCAAAGTGTAGAAAAGTATTATGAATCAAATGGGATTCCTCACTATTGTCCCTCATAAATTATTATTCAGACTGTTAAATTCCCATATTATATGTATAGAGAGTCACAGAACATTGAGCCCCGTATGAGACTTATCATCAGCCTATATTCTTATAAAGGAAGCCTATAAATCTCTATTTATATTTATAAGCATTATTGCATAATACCAGCCAGTAGAAATAATTAAATTAAAATGGCTGGTAGGATACTTATCAAATGCTCGTCAGTGAGTTTAAGCAAACCATCGGATTGCACTCGGATGACATCTGAATTCAGTTTAATTTCTTCCGACTGACACAATTGAGAAGATGGAGAATTTATCCATCTTCTCCTCATCCAAGAGAATCTGATCAAAGTGTGATTTGCATAACCAACTTATTCGCTCACATGTCCTAACAAGCAGCAGCCTATTAGACTCTGCTTCTGGCAGAGGAGTGACAGCATTTTCCCTCTGTCAACCTCTTTTAGATGCTATGGTCATCTAAGGGGTTACACGGCACATAGCTGCAATCTCTCCCTTATATAACAGTTGGTCCCGGTGCAGGTGACATGGGTGCCATCCCAGTGCCATGTAGGTATGGTGCGGCACAGGCTTTAACTATTAAAAAACTCATAGCCTATATACGCTCCAATATTTGCCACTGTTTGTACATGGAGTACCTTGTTTTTAACTTCAATACATTAGTTCAACTTGTTAGAAAGTTGTGCTGCATATCTAATTCATATCATATATATTTTTTCATATTAAATACATTTTATTGAACGGGTTTACTAGTTTATTGGGTTTAACCCCTTGTCCCACCCTTCCCCATCTTCCAACCCTTTTTTCCAGGTAGCACAAAGTCCAATTCAAGTTTACTTATGTTTGAAGAAAAGCTTTTAGCAAAAGGTAAAAAAATGTATACTAGTAATATCTATGAAGTATTCTCCTAATGGGATTTTTCGGAGAGGGTTTTAGCTACAGTCTAGCCTATATACTCCTAATGAGAAATTAACAGTTAATGTTCATATCAATTTAATCATTGGCACTGGGATTTTCACCTGGAAGAGAACCTGGAGGTCAGTCATTCTCTACTTTTGAATATGGTGTCTTATCTGGCTCAAGCCTCTTTCACACGTCAGTGTCTCCGGTACGTGTAGTGACAGTTTTCTCATGTACCGGAGACACTGACACACGTAGACCCATTCAAATGAATGGGTCTGTGCACATGTCTCCGTGTTTTCACGGACCGTGTGTCCATGTGCAAAACACAGAGACATGTCCGTGTTTCTCCGGCAGCACGTACAGCAATACGTCCTGCACACGTGCACACGGAGAACAGTGTGCACTCTCCTCCGTGTGCACATTCCGCCCGCAGGAGAGACAGCGCTACAGTAAGCACTGTCCCCCCGCTGTGGTGCTGAAGGCGGCATTCAACTCTTCTCCCTGCAGGAGAGAAGAGATGAAAGATCAAGTTTTTTTTTCTTTTTTGTTAAAAATAAAGTTGCTGGGACCTCCCGCCTCCCATCCCCAGTGCGCCGCCCGGCCCCTTGCAGAAGAAATACTAACCCAGCTCCCGCGATCTCTCCTCTCAGAGCAGGCAGCCTGTCCTGTATGAGCGGTCACGTGGTACCGCTCATTACAGTGAGGAATATGCGCATATTCCTCACTGTAATGAGCGGTCCCACGTGACCGCTCACACAGGACAAGGGGCCAGCGCTGAGAGGAGAGAGGAGACATCGCGGGAGCTGGGTTAGTATTTCTTCTGCAAGGGGCCGGGCGGCGCACTGGGGATGGGAGGCGGGAGGTCCCAGCAACTTTATTTTTAACAAAAAAGAAAAAAACTTGATCTTTCATCTCTTCTCTCCTGTGGGGAGAAGAGTTGAATGCCGCCTTCAGCACCACAGCGGGGGGGATACAGCGCTTACTGTAGCGCTGTCTCTCCTGCACGGTCCGTGTGGTCCTCAGGCGGCACACGGATGCCACACGTGTGCCACACTGATGTGCCACGTGAGCACACGGACACGGATAACTCCGGTACCGATTTCTCCGGTACCGGAATTATCTGGACGTGTGAAAGAGGCCTCAGGCAAAGTTCACACAATGGTATTTTTGGCTCAAGTGCCTGCCATGAAAAAAACTCACAACACTCAGATCAATATTATTCAACTGTGCTGTTCAGATGTTCAGTTTTTTCTAAGACGAATCTGCACGTGAAAATTAAAATCACAGTATGCACACATTTCTTCTGTATGTTTCATAAGACTTTACTTTTCAAGTCTGTGGTTGTGCAAAAAAAAAGGGATCCCATATGGAACATCCCTATGGTATACAATTTCTCTGGATATATTGCAAATCTTTAACATAGGAATCTGTATTTGGTCTTGTAAATTTTAATAGCCGCTGATTTATAAAAACGGACTTCCCTTGGATGGAAAATGGATGAATATTGAGATGAAAATTACCCGTTTTTTTTTTTTTTTAAGTAGGATAATTTTTTTAGACGTTCGTGTGAACCTAGCCTTAGATTAAGGGTTTTTTTCAGACGTACGTGATCATCGGTCCAATCTTAGATTGAAATGCATGGATTGGCCTTGCATTGCCTACATTGTGGCCCGCTGTCAGTCTGGGCTGGAGATGCCGTTACAGCAGCTGCCATGTATACTCAGAGCGGTGACTGAATCGGCGCCCCCCCCCCCCGCACCTATGACTGAATGCCGGCGGGGAGAATAAAGATAATTTTCTCCCTTCTGCATTCAGCTGCATGCAGGCATCGGGCAGCATCATAATGCTGTTAACCTGCAGATTAACTGCATACAGGGCCGTATTTAGAGTTTCTGCTGCCCTAGGCACTTTTAGTGCTGCCTCCCCCATTGGTGAGTATGACACTATCGGCAGTGACTTTGGCATGAATCGCTGTTGCGAAAATAGCCTTTTGCAGCAGATCGGGCAGTTTTTTCTGCATCTGCCGCGTAACGGATCACTTACGGCAACACTGCGTTTGGCTTCATTCATTCCCTATGGGATTTGCGGCACTTGCTGTGATCTGGCAAATGCGGTACCATACTTTCCAACTCTTGAAGAAGGGAAAGAGGTATAAAGGTTGCGGTGCACGTAGTGTGCAGCGGCAAATTTTAGGCCACGCCTCTGACCACACCCATTTCACAACTAGTCACACCCATATCCAAGTCCAACCACACCCATTTAGCACTGCTGATCACACTGTTTCATATACAATAATTATAACAAAAAAATATGGCCACACAGTGCTCCATACTGTATAATGGCCACACATGATGATCAATACTGTATAATGACCCCACATGATGTTCAATACTGTATAATGGCCACACATGATGCTCAATACTGTATAATGGCCACACATGATGCTCAATACTGTATAATTGCCACACATGATGCTCCATACTGTATAATGGCCACACATGATGCCCAATACTGTATAATTGCCACACATGATGCTCAATACTGTATAATTGCCACACATGATGCTCAATACTGTATAATGGCCACACATGATGCCCAATATTGTATAATTGCCACACATGATGCTCAATACTGTATAATTGCCACACATGATGCTCAATACTGTATAATGGCCACACACGATGCTCCATACTGTATAATGACCCCACATGATGTTCAATACTGTATAATGGCCCCACATGATGCTCCATACTGTATAATGGCCACACATGATGCTCAATACTGTATAATGGCCACACACGATGCTCAATACTGTATAATTGCCACACATGATGCTCAATACTGTATAATTGCCACACATGATGCTCAATACTGTATAATGGCCACACACGATGCTCCATACTTTATAATGGCCACACATGATGCTCCATGCATACTGTATAATGCCCCCCCTCCTGTATGCGTGGCTCATCTCCCCCTCCCTGTATGCATGGGTGGCTCTGGCTCATCTCCCATCCCCACCCTATGCGTGGCTCATCTCCCCCTCCCTCCCTGTATGCATGGGTGGCTCAGGCTCATCTCCCATCCCCCCTGTATGCATGGCTCATATCCCCCTCCCTGTATGCATGGGTGGCTCAGGCTCACCTCCCATCCCCCCCTGTATGCGTGGCTCATCTCCCCCTCCCTGTATGCATGGGTGGCTCTGACTCATCTCCCATCCCCCCTTGTATGCGTGGCTCATCTCCCCCTCCCTGTATGCATGGGTGGCTCAGGCTCATCTCCTCCTCCCTGTATGCATGGGTGGCTCAGGCTCATCTCCCATCCCCCCCCCTGTATGCGTGGCTCATCTCCCCCTCCCTCCCTGTATGCATGGGTGGCTCAGGCTCATCTCCCATCCCCCCCCTGTATGCGTGGCTCAACTCCCCCTCCCTCCCTGTATGCATGGGTGGCTCAGGCTCATCTCCCACCCCCCCTGTATGTGTGGCTCATCTCCCCCTCCCTGTATGCATGGGTGGCTCAGGCTCGTCATCTCCCATCCCCCCCTGTAGGCTGTATGCATGGCTCATCTCCACCTCCCTGGCTGTATGCATGGCTCATCTCCCCCTCCCTGGCTGTATGCATGGCTCATCTCCCCCTCCCTCCTTGTATGCATGGGTGGCTCAGGCTCATCTCCCATCCCCCCTGTATGCGTGGCTCATCTCCCCCTCCCTGTATGCATGGGTGGCTCAGGCTCACCTCCCATCCCCCCCTGTATGTGTGGCTCATCTCCCCCTCCCTCCCTGTATGCATGTGTGGCTCTGGCTCATCTCCCATCCCCCCTTGTATGCGTGGCTCATCTCCCCCTCCCTGTATGCATGGGTGGCTCAGGCTCATCTCCCCCTCCCTGTATGCAAGGGTGGCTCAGGCTCATCTCCCATCCCCCCCTGTATGCGTGGCTCATCTCCCCCTCCCTCCCTGTATGCATGGGTGGCTCAGGCTCATCTCCCATCCCACCCCTGTATGCGTGGCTCAACTCCCCCTCCCTCCCTGTATGCATGGGTGGCTCAGGCTCATCTCCCACCCCCCCTGTATGTGTGGCTCATCTCCCCCTCCCTGTATGCATGGGTGGCTCAGGCTCGTTATCTCCCATCCCCCCCTGTAGGCTGTATGCATGGCTCATCTCCACCTCCCTGGCTGTATGCATGGCTCATCTCCCCCTCCCTGGCTGTATGCATGGCTCATCTCACCCTCCCTCCCTGTATGCATGGGTGGCTCAGGCTCATCTCCCACCCCCCCTGTATGCGTGGCTCATCTCCCCCTCCCTGTATGCATGGGTGGCTCAGGCTCGTCATCTCCCATCCCCCCTGTAGGCTGTATGCGTGGCTCATCTCCCCCTCCCTGGCTGTATGCGTGGCTCTTCTCCCCCTCCCTGGCTGTATGCATGGCCCATCTCCCCCTCCCTCCCTGTATGCATGGGTGGCTTAGGCTCATCTCCCATCCCCCCCATGCGTGGCTCATTTCCCCCTTCCTCCCTGTATGCATGGGTGGCTCAGGCTTATCTCCCACCCCCCCTGTATGCGTGGCTCATCTCCCCCTCCCTGGCTGTATGCGTGGCTCATCTCCCCCTCCCTCCCTGTATGCATGGGTGGCTCTGGCTCATCTCCCATCCCCCCCATGCGTGGCTCATCTCCCCCTCCCTCCCTGTATGCATGGGTGGCTCTGGCTCATCTCCCATCCCCCCCTATGCGTGGCTCATCTCCCCCTCCCTCCCTGTATGCAGGGGTGGCTCAGTCAGACTCATCTCCCATCCCCCCCAATGCGTGGCTCATCGGCTGCCCCGCCGCTCTCCATCCATGGTCCTGCTTCATCCTCCCCGGCTCCCCCCGTCCTCCCTGGCTGTCATCATATCATACTCACCTCACACCGCGCAGAAGAACGGAATCCCGGCTTCACCTCTGTCCCGACTCCCGGCGGCGGCGCAGCACCCTCGTCCTGTGTGAGCGCCGCGGTCAGGTGGTACCGCTCATTAAGTTCATGAATATGCATGCATATTCATGAATATTAATGAGCGGTACCATGTGACCGCTCACACAGGACGAGGCGAGGGCGTGCAGTCACTGAGAGCAGACCAGGCATCGCTGGAGCAGGTGAGGTAAGTATGAATCAATCATACCGTATCATGATGTCTTCAAGGGGGCAAGGGGGCAGCGGCGGGCAGATGTTTAAGGTGACCCCGGCCGAACCGGACTTGTAAAAAAAACAAACACACACACCTCAGGTGCCGCCCCCCCCCGCATCCCGCCGCCCTAGGCAAATACGGCCCTGACTGCATATATGCAGTTTAACAGCATTATTTCTCGTGACAGGTTCCCTTTAAAGTTAGACCAAGCACCTTAATTTCTCCACGAAAGAGCTGCTACTACTGCGCCATAGTAAGCTTTCCATATATTCTAAAATATATAGTTTCCAACCTTTGTTGAGTCATAGATATTCTTCATTGTTCTCTTTTCCACTGTGGTTCTGCTCTGAGGTGATTCTCCTACATGACTGCATGGGACAACATGTCTTGTGGGCAGTCAATCATGTCTTGTTCTTGCGATGCCTGTATGGGCAACATGGGCACTATCCTTACTGGCTTACATAAACTATATCCTAAACATATGTAGAATGAGGTGGTTATTATTAGGGTTTTTTTCTATTCACTTAAATATAAACTCCTTTTACTGCACAGTATGTCTTCCCATTGTATTAAACTTTTCAGAAACATTTCATAAATTTGGAGACAAGGAGAGAAAATATTTGGACTTTCTTGCACATGTACACTTGTCACACTCCCACTCATTCCAAGTCTATGGGCATTACAAGAGCAACCTAGTGGGATCATCGCCCTCTTAGCGCAACCCCTACCCTTAAAAAAATACAGCATATCCTGCACCCTAGAGGAAGACTTGTCACACACCATCATGGACCACATGTCATGAGTGTGTCACGCCAACCTGGGATATATGGGGGTATAAGATCATAAACACAGAAAAAAAAAATGTTTATTTCGCTCACCCTTAGTTCATCTGTGCGATGTGGTAAGTATCAGTCCGAGCACAGAAACAAAGTGCTGCTGCCACAACACTGGTTGATGTGTAAAAAAAGATGTGGATCCAGCTCCAGGGATAAAATGTAGAAACTTTATTAGATCACATTAAAATGCTGCTGAGACATGACCGGCATGGTGGGTAACGGAGAGCAACCAGCACCTGACTGGACGCGTTTCGAGCAACAAGTGTGCCCTTAGTCCTCAGTCCTGAGGACTAAGGGCACACTTGTTGCTTGAAACGTGTCCAGTCAGGTGCTGGTTGCTCTCCGTTACCCACCATGCCGGTCATGTCTCAGCAGCATTTTAATGTGGTATAAGATCACTGCATATTGTGAGTCGCAGATCTTACATTTAGCCTGTGTGTTTGAATCCCATATTAAGTGAATTTGGTTTCCTTTGATGCTGAAGAAGTTAATGACCCTTTCTATGCTGGTCAGAAACATGCAGCTCCATTTCAGCTGCTTCTGATCTGGTTGTTAACTTTCCTATAAAACTTGGTCAGACCCTCTCCACCTTGCCAGTAAAATCTCTGCTTCCTTGCTCTTAGGAGACGCTGTGCTGAGTGGAGTTTGTTGTTGCTATTGGAGATTCTTCTTCCTGTGCTGTGTGCTTAAGCTAAGTGTTTTGGAGAGAAGTTGTTGTAGAGGTGTTCTGTTGAACTTATTTGTTTTTCTCCTGGTCCCTGTTTCCCGTTTAGTTTATTCCTCCCTGTTCCTAGTCTCCTTCCTATTGTTGGTTGATGCTTTTGTGTGATTCTGTTATCCCTCTTTTGTCTTGTGTGGCTTGTTCACATTACATTTGTGTCCCAGTCTCCATGGTGTGAGGGAGGGGACAGACCAGGGATTAACAGAAGCATAGTGAGGTTGGAGACTTGGGCCTCTCTACCATCAAGAGTACCCCAGGGACAGGAATAGGTAGGGTTCCAGGGACAGTGTGAGGCCCCCCTCCCCTACCTAACACCGTCACAGTGTTACACCACAGTTAAAAATGATTATGGGGTGGAACAGGATGGAAGGTTTTATTTAAACCAAATCTTAATATTAGATTGTCTTTTTTATTTATATATTTACATTATGAAAACACAATGGCCTGTTATTTTTGTTCTCTGTAGTAATATATCTAGGTACATCTGTCTATTTCTAGCTTTGCAGTCTCTGCAATTCTATTGCAGTTAAACTAAACTTGTGTTGCACCCGGAAGTCAGATTATTGCCTGCATAATCTTTATAGTGCTCTTATAATTTGCATAAACTGTTTGGCTATCCTGGTCCTAAATTAATCTGTTTACTACATGTAATAAAAATATACACATAAGAGCTTTATATGTGATGAATTTTTTACAGTGATATAAAACATCTAAAGAGAGCTGCAGTTATAATATTTTATCCTAATATATCTTTATGCTGCATGATAAATTTGAACGATAAATGGGAGATTTGCTCCCATGACTTCATAATCTTTCCATTCATATATTAATAATACTTCAAGTAACCCATTAAAGTGCGCTAAGGCAGAATAATTATTTGTGTCTTTAATTTAAACAGCTGAAAACTAGACCTGGCAGAAGACGCTGCAAATCTGTCATAATGATTCCCGCTGCCTAATCGATGTGATGCATCCTGATAGGCATGATAGATACTTTTCTTTTCTCCACCCCATGGCTGGCTTATTTATAGCACTATTGCATGCCAACATTGTTCTGCAGTCATTAATAATTTGGGCATACTTTAGCGCTCGATTTACCCACACCCCATCTTCTAGATACGTTCGAATGTTGTCTAGTGAGTCACAAAAAGTATCTAAAACATGTTAACAAATCTGGCACACACTACAAACTCATATGCCAAACTCATCGCATATTTGCCATAGCTCTCCATTAGTGATGAGCGAGCATGCTGAAGTGGTAATAGAGTATCTTCGGCATGGTCTAATACTATGTTCGAGTCCCCGCTGCTGCATGTCTCGCTGCTGTTTGTTAGGCAATCCCTGCATGTGTTGTGTCTGTCGAACAGCTGCAAGACATGCAGCAACGGTGACTTAAACATATTATTTGAGCATGCCGAATATACTCTATTAGCTCTCAAGCATACTCGGGTAACACCTTATCTGAGCATACTCGCTCATAACTACTCTCCATTTTTACTTCACTGGTCAAAAAATAAATTACTGTAAGGAAATCCCTAGCTAGGAATCAATTTGGGAATCAACAAACTCTCTTGGTAATGTTGATAAACTAAAGAAAGTAGAGATGTATTCTGGGATTTACAAATCAAGTTAACTATATCAGTATGCAGCATAGTTAACCCTTTTCCAACATCAGGATTAAATGTACTCAGATATCGGACTCCCTCGCTTTGATGTGGGCTCTGTCACTGAGTCCACATCTTTTCCAGCATATGCCAGCTGTTTTGAACAGATGACATGTGCCTCTAACAGCCTAGGGTGGAATCGAGATCCACCCACGGCTGTTAACTAGTTAAATGCTGCTGTAAAACTCTGACAGCGGCATTTAACGCGAGCTTCTGGCAAAAGTGTCGGAAATCCTGCCCATCGGTGACCTCCGTCACGTGACCGCAGGTCACCAATGATTTGGCATGACAACAAGAGACCTCCTACAGACCTCTATAGTTGTCACTGCCAGATTGCTATGAGCGCCGCCCGGTGGTCGGCGCTCATAGCAAGTCAGCAATTCTGCTACATACAGGCGATCTGATCATCGCCTGTATGTAGCAGAGCCGATCGGGTTATAGCAGCTTCTAGTCTCCCATGAAGACTATTGAAGCATGCCAAAAGTAAAAAAAAATGTTTTTACAAATACTAAAAAAAATATAAAAGTTCAAATCACCCCACTTTGGCCCCATTCAAAATAAAACAATAAAAAAACAAACATATACATATTTGGCATCACCACATTAAGAATCGCTCAATCTATCAATATAAAAAAAAATTAACCTGATCGCTAAACTGTATAACGAGAAAAAAAGTAAAAACTCCAGAATTAAGGGTTTTTTGTTCGCCACAGCTTTGCATTAAAATGCAGAAATGGGCGACGAAAAGATCGTATCTGCACAAAAATGGTATCATTAAAAAGTCAGCTCGGCACGCAAAAAATAAGCCCTCACCCAACCCGAGATCAAGAAAAGTGGAGATGCTACGGGTATCGGAAAATGGCTCAATTTTTTATTTTAACAGACGTTGAAATTTCTTTTACCACTTAAATAAAAAAGAACCTAGACATGTTTGGTGTCTATGAACTTGTAATGTATGTGAAAACACCGTGTGCACAGTCACTCTGTGGTGCATAGACTAGGTTCCTAAACCGTTTATATAGTCAAAAGAAAGTCTAGCACTCAACTTCAGTGAACGTTAAATGACGTTTTATTTTGTAGCACTCGAAACGTTTCAGTCCTATCATGGACTTTCATCAGTCACTACAATATTATAAAGAACAAAATAAGATAGTACAACCAGTACAAAAATACAAATAAAGTATGTACAATAAAACAAATACCAAAAACATAACATATACACATACAAGGTTCACTTGGAGCGAAGGTCAAAAAATACACAGCAATACAGGGAGCAATGAGCATGCAGTGGAAGATAACAAATAGCCAGGCTCAGTGCTAATTTAGAGATGGTGCTGAGGAATGTTGAACTATGATAGGTAGGAGCAATATAGACATACCGTGCCAGTGTAGGCCTGTGGGGCCAGGCAACAACAAGGTGATGGAAGCAATCCGCCAAGATCTATAGTGGGACGCAAAATCAGAGGGAGACGAGGATGATGCTAGGTAAGAAATGGTAGTGGTGGGTGAGCAGAGGTCTATGTATATTACTTACGTGGAGGATGAACCCTATGTAGCACTAGTAGAGAACGTGATATACGCTGTAGGATAAACCAATAGGAGGGGTTTTTTTATGTACACTGTGCCCACACAGCAAATCCAGTGGTATATAAATGTCTGTTGGTAATAGTACCTTAGTAATGGTGTCAAAAAGCCAAAGATGATAGTATCTCAGGTGGGCTGTAGTACCTAATAAGCTAGGAGGGCAAATGAGAATAAAGGTGAGTACCAGTGCAATGGGTGGCGGTGTAGCGGTGATTCCGCCCTACATCAGAGTGAGCACCTTACCAGAAGTAATGCCGATGGAAGGGAGAAGAGTGCTTCCTTCAGACGCGGTATCCGCCGCTTGTCTGAGGAGGGAGAGGTCCCTGCAGCGATTTATAGCAGGCGGAATTGGAGCCGGGAGTGAGAAGGGCGGGACCGCTGTAACCGGAAGTGACGTAGCGGCTTGGAGCGCAAACCGGAAGAAGATGGCGGTTTGCATGGTAAAGCGGTGTGCGTTCCACCGTATGTTAATAGCAACTAGAGGGGTGGAGGGGGAGGAGTGTATGACTAAGCTGCACAGTGCAGGCCGGGCTATAGTGCCATAAGAGGACAACTTGTAAATGAATAGGGTCCAGTGGGAGGGGCCGCACTGGAAAATGTGGCATTTGTATTGTTCCATACAAATGCCACATTTTCCAGTGCGGCCCCTCCCACTGGACCCTATTCATTTACAAGTTGTCCTCTTATGGCACTATAGCCCGGCCTGCACTGTGCAGCTTAGTCATACACTCCTCCCCCTCCACCCCTCTAGTTGCTATTAACATACGGTGGAACGCACACCGCTTTACCATGCAAACTGCCATCTTCTTCCGGTTTGCGCTCCAAGCCGCTACGTCACTTCCGGTTACAGCGGTCCCGCCCTTCTCACTCCCGGCTCCAATTCCGCCTGCTATAAATCGCTGCAGGGACCTCTCCCTCCTCAGACAAGCGGCGGATACCGCGTCTGAAGACAATGCCCTTCCATCGGCATTACTTCTGGTAAGGTGCTCACTCTGATGTAGGGCGGAATCACCGCTACACCGCCACCCATTGCACTGGTACTCACCTTTATTCTCATTTGCCCTCCTAGCTTATTAGGTACTACAGCCCACCTGAGATACTATCATCTTTGGCTTTTTGACACCATTACTAAGGTACTATTACCAACAGACATTTATATACCACTGGATTTGCTGTGTGGGCACAGTGTACATAAAAAACCCCTCCTATTGGTTTATCCTACAGCGTATATCACGTTCTCTACTAGTGCTACATAGGGTTCATCCTCCACGTAAGTAATATACATAGACCTCTACTCACCCACCACTACCATTTCTTACCTAGCATCATCCTCGTCTCCCTCTGATTTTGCGTCCCACTATAGATCTTGGCGGATTGCTTCCATCACCTTGTTGTTGCCTGGCCCCACAGGCCTACACTGGCACGGTATGTCTATATTGCTCCTACCTATCATAGTTCAACATTCCTCAGCACCATCTCTAAATTAGCACTGAGCCTGGCTATTTGTTATCTTCCACTGCATGCTCATTGCTCCCTGTATTGCTGTGTATTTTTTGACCTTCGCTCCAAGTGAACCTTGTATGTGTATATGTTATGTTTTTGGTATTTGTTTTATTGTACATACTTTATTTGTATTTTTGTACTGGTTGTACTATCTTATTTTGTTCTTTATAATATTGTAGTGACTGATGAAAGTCCATGATAGGACTGAAACGTTTCGAGTGCTACAAATTAAAACGTCATTTAACGTTCACTGAAGTTGAGTGCTAGACTTTCTTTTGACTATATGAACTTGTAATGACCTGGAAAATCATAATGGCAGGATAGTTTTAGCATTTAGTGAACATGGTAAAATAAAAAAACAATTGTGGGATTGCACTTTCTTGCAATTTCACAGCAGTTGGAATTATTTTTCCTATTTTCGAGTACACGACATTGTAAAACCGTTGGTATTGTTCAAAATTACAACTCGTCCCGCAAAAAACAAGCCCTCACATGGCCATATTGAAGGAAAAATAAAAAAGTTATGGCTCTGGGAAAAATGGGAGCAAAAAATGAAAATGCTAAATTAAAAATTACTCTGGTTGTTAAGGGGTTAAAGAAGCCCTCCAATTAAGTTTTTTATTCTTTAAATATGTTTCTGTAATGTAGTGTAAGTGTATTATATACTTACCCACTGCTGCTCTCTCCGGTATCCAGCGCCATTCTGCTCCTCTTCTCAGTGACGTCACCGCCATTGCGACTAGCCCGCTCACGCCATGCTCTGTGTGTGACTTTACATTGTAAGCTTATAGAGTGTCATAAAGATGATCCATAAAATTACACTGTAAAAGGGACTTTCGGATGACACGTAGAGCATAGAATGATCCAGTTAGTTGCAATGGCGGTGACTTCACTGGGAAGAGGAGCAGAATGGCGCTGGATACCAGAGAAAGCAGCGATAGGTGAGCATATTAATACACTCACATTATTTGATCAGTCATTATTAGTGTTGAGCGATACCTTCTGATACTTGAAAGTATCGGTATCGGATAGTATCGGCCGATACACGAAAAATATCGGATATCGCCGATACCGATACCCGATACCAATACAAGTCAATGGGACACAAGTATCGGAAGCTATCCTGGATGGTTCCCAGGGTCTGAAGGAGAGGAAACTCTCTTTCGGGCCCTGGGATCCATATTCATGTAAAAAATAAAGAATTAAAATAAAAAATATGGATATACTCACCCCTCCGGTGGCCCCTGGACCTTACCGATGTAACCGGCAGAATCCGTTCCTAAGAATGAGGAGTTTAGGACCCTCGATGACGTCGCGGCTTGTGATTGGTCGCGTGCCGCTCATGTGACCGCTCACGCGACCAATCACAAGCCGCGATGTCATCGAGGGTCCTAAACTCCTCAATAAGGGCTAAAGTTAGGGTTAGGGTTTGGATTACATTTACGGTTGGGATTAGGGTTGGGATTAGAGTTAGGGGTGTGTCAGGGTTAGGGGTGTGGTTAGGGTTACCGTTGGGATTAGGGTTAGGGGTGTGTTTGGATTAGGGTTTCAGGTAGAATTGGGGAGTTTCCACTGTTCAGGCACATCAGGGGCTCTCCAAATGCGACATGGCGTCCGATCTCAATTCCAGCCAATTCTGCGTTGAAAAAGTAAAACAGTGCTCCTTCCTTTCTGAGCTCTCCCGTGCGCCCAAACAGGGGTTTACCACAACATATGGGGTATCAGCATACTCAGGACAAATTGCACAACAACTTTTGGGGTCCAATTTCTTCTCTTACCCTTGGGAAAATAAAAAATTGGGGGCGAAAAGATCATTTTTGTGAAAAAATATGATTTTTTATTTTTACGGCTCTGCATTATAAACTTCTGTGAATCACTTAATGGGTCAAAGTGCTCACCACACATCTAGATAAGTTCCTTAAGGGGTCTACTTTCCAAAATGGTGTCACTTGTGGGGGATTTCAATGTTTAGGCACATCAGGGGCTCTCCAAACGCAACATGGCATCCCATCTTAATTCCAGTCAATTTTGCATTGAAAAGTCAAATGGCGCTCCTTCCCTTCCGAGCTCTGCCATGCGCCCAAACAGTGGTTTACCCCCACATATGAGGTATCGGCATACTCAGGGCAAATTGTACAACAACTTTTGTGGTCCATTTTCTCCTGTTACCCTTGGTAAAATAAAACAAATTGGAGCTGAAATAAATTGTGTGAAAAAAGTTAAATGGTCATTTTTATTTAAACATTCCAAAAATTCCTGTGAAACACCTGAAGGGTTAATAAACTTCTTGAATGTGGTTTTGAGCACCTTGAGGGCTGCAGTTTTTAGAATGGTGTCACACTTGGGTATTTTCTATCACGTAGACCCCTCAAAATGACTTCAAATGAGATGTGGTCCCTAAAAAAAAATGGTGTTGTAAAAATGAGAAATTTCTGGTCAACTTTTAACCCTTATAACTCCCTAACAAAAAAAAATTTTGGTTCCAAAATTGTGCTGATGTAAAGTAGACATGTGGGAAATGTTACGTATTAAGTATTTTGCGTGACATACCTCTGTGATTTAAGGGCATAAAAATTCAAAGTTGGAAAATTGCAAAATTTTCAAAATTTTCGCCAAATTTCTGTTTGTTTCACAAATAAACACAAGTTATATCGAAGAAATTTTACAACTATCATGAAGTACAATATGTCACGAGAAAACAAGGTCAGAATCGCTAAGATCTGTTGAAGCGTTCCAGAGTTATAACCTCATAAAGGGACAGTGGTCAGAATTGTAAAAATTGGCCCGGTCATTAACGTGCAAACCACCCTCGGGGCTTAAGGGGTTAATATTGTGTATAAGGTCTCAGGAAGCCTCATTTTATCTGGGCTTTATGTCATTCTTGATTTTTTTTTTTTTTTTTAGAGGGAAATGGTTACAGCTTGAAGTGTGGGCATATATGTAAAATTAGCAATTATAACTTTTTAATTATTTGTTCACATTTTTTGTTAAGGTGTTTTTTATTTCCCACAATAATGTCATTTCCTAAAGAATACATAGTGTTTTAATAATCAAAACCGTACTGTACACATTGTACTGCAGACATGATGCCTTCAACATGTCACCAGTATGTAATTGTATTATGGCAATATGTTCAATCTTATGTCCTCATCTGACTCCTATTCACTAACTACTTATAGGGAAATAAAAGATTTGTATAGAAGAAAGTTGCTCAGAAATTAAGCTTCACTGGTCTCGGCTTTCTTCTACTACTATGCTTCACTGATTCCACCTGCACATTCCACCTGTGAACATTACAAATATAACACTGCATATCTCATTAAAGGGAATCTGTCAGCAGTTTTTTTGGTATATAATCTGAAAGTAGCATAATCAAGGGCAAGTGAGCCTGATTCCAGCAATGTATCACTTAGTTTACTGGGTGCAGTAGTTGTGACACAATCAGAGTTTTTATACGTAGCCTGTAGCAGAGCTCAGAAAGCTAACCCCGCCCACACCACAGCTTTCTATGCACCTTGTCTATTGACAGTGAGCTGCTTATCAGAGGAGAGGTGGAGTCAAACCATTACTCACAGGAACATCACTCCTGGCAGGGATAATCCCCAGGTAATAAAACCTTCACAGTTAGTAAAAAACAGTACACAGCCTAATAAGTGACACATCCCTGAATTCTCTATTTCAGCCTTTATCTCTTGCTGTCTTCAAATTACATAGTAAAAACAAGTTGACAAATTCCCTTTAAACATCACCGGAGCTCATCAGACACCAGTGGTATTCTTTGTACAATGTACCAAGGAACCACAACTGTAGTATTAACACAGCCTCAGCCAGCAATTCTCCTCATCTTTTCTTCATCTCATTCATCCAGAAACTGAGTTAATAACTCAGGGTCACACAGATCATTATAAAAATCACTGATTTTACTTTGATTTGCACTATCCACCATTTTCTGTATAGTTTTTTAGTTAGGTTTTACACTCACTTTAGTGCAATTAATGTGGCTGTGCACTATTTTAAAGGTTGAATTGAATGTAGTGATTGATGGGAGCATACAGCTTGAAAAACCAGATATTCAATTTTCCATAAATAGCCATAGTGTTTTACATATCAATGAGTATCATGAGTAATATCAAACAGAGCATTATTCCACGCAGTTACTTGATTCCTTAACGCCTTGACTTTCCATCACTTACTATTATGTCATGGAGGGAGTGCTGCTGTCCATTACTGATAGTGGCATTCAAGTCCTGTGATTGCTGCACAACATGATCGAGAATAACCAAAAATCCGAATACATATTAGGTAAACCCGGGAAAAAGCACTGGTATAAATAAGGTAATAACCCGGATTAATCAAATCATCGCTCCAAATATTAAATGCCAGAAAAAAAGGAGGATCAGGAGCCAGAAGTACAAATATATATAAGAAAATCTTTATTTTTACAAAACATAAAATCAGGACATGGATAATCGTAACAAGTATACCACAACACTACATGAGAGGGGAAGGAGAACAAACCCTTGCCCCCAACACCCCAACTCTATAGGGAATTATTATGTGAATAGTTATGTGCACACGTAGGAAATGTGGTGCAGAATTTTCTGCACTAAATCTGCATCTGCAGATTTGATGCAGTTTCTGTGCAGTTTCTATGCAGTTTCTGCGCAGATTCTATGCAGTTTCTGTGCAGTTTCTATGCAGATTCGATGCAGATTCTATGCAGTTTCTGCGCAGATTCTATGCAGTTTCTGTGCAGTTTCTGTGCAGTTTCTATGCAGTTTGGCCACGTTCACACGCTGCGGGTTCCTCTGCGGGTTAATCCCGCAGCGGAATTGAAAATCTGCAGGGCAAAACCGCTGCGGTTATCCCTGCAGATTTATCGCGGTTTGTTCCGCGGTTTCCGCTGCGGGATTACTCCTGTACTATTGATGCTGCATATGCAGCAATATGCAGCATCAATAGTAATGGTAAAAATAATAAAAATTGGCTATACTCACCCTCTGACGTCGCAATCTCCCCGGCGCTGCAAGCGGCTGTGCCGACAAGGACCTTCGTGACGTCACGGTCATGTGACCGCGGCGTCATCACGGTCATGTGACCGCGACGTCACCACAGGTCCTGTTCGGCACAGCAACTGAGACCGGACGCCGCGGGCAGCGCTGAGAGGTGAGTATAGCATGATTTTTTATTTTAATTCTTTTTTTTACACCCAAATATGGTTCCCAGGGCCTGGAGGAGAGTCTCCTCTCCTCCACCCCGGGTACCACCCGCACATTAACCGCTTAACTTCCCGCAACGTGGGCACAGCCCCATGCGGGAAGTTAGCGGTTCAATGCATTTCTATGGGTGCAGAATCGCTGCGATTCTGCACCAAGAAGTGACATGGTCCTTCTTTTTTTCTGCAGAAAATCCGCGCGGATTTTCCACAGAAAAAAAGGATCGTCGGCACAGCGGGTTTTGTTTTCCATTAGGTTATATTGTACTGTAACCTACATGGAAAAAGGATGCGGACCCGCAGCTGCAAAACAGCTGCGGGTCCGCAGCAAAACCCGCAGCGTGTGAACATAGCCTTATAGGTAATATACACCATATAGCAAACGCTACAGGGAATAATCCCAAACAATTGTATAAACAGTAAATACCATATAGCAAAAAATAATGGTCGCATGGGAAGCTAAGGAAGAAGTGGCTGCTGTGTCAGTATGCAACAAACGGTCTGAGGCAAGTGCATTAATTAGTAATAATAAATAACCCAGGACACAGCGGCGGTGAAATGACAAACATGCTTACCCATGCAAGGGGGGAAGAGGAGAAGGGATCCCGCCGGTGGATAGACCCCGGCGCGCGTTTCGCAGCGCACACACGCCGCTTCCTCAAGGGGATATGGTATCTAGTGAGGCTGGACCTGCCTATAACCCCCCTGACCCAGGTCACATGTCCGGCAGCCACCAATCATAGTGGCGCTGTCGGCGCATGCGCACTGCGGCGGGAGAGCTCCGCACAAGGACCTGGCGTCAGGCCGAGCACGCAGGCCAGGAAGAAGAGTTCCAGACCTGCGCGCAAGGCACATGAGACGCCCGTCCATATGCGGCAGCCGCCCGCACACAGGGCGATGAGCACGGCCACACGGGGGCGCGCGCTGCAATGGGACGCTGGCAGATGTAAAGCCGGAAATAAATTCTGCACTCGAGCCCACATAGAGAAAGAACCGCTAAGGACTCTAACTATAGGTGAATCTAACTATCTACAATATACCTGTGCACATAATAATAACAGCAACTCATAATATAATCAATCTCAACATAAACAAGTAATGGTATAAGTTTGAAACAGGGATAATGCAGATATCTTCATATGTGGGACACATGTTAGATAATCAGAGCGCTTCAAGGGTCCACAAATGCAGCAAATTCAGCGACTCCCAAGGAGTGGATGGCATAAAGCAGGAGGAGGAGGACCAAGGCAGGGCCCACAGAGAAATGATTACTAATAATAAAAAGAAAAGGGAAAAATCACAGATTAAAAACACCAAAACAAAACCGCCGGAGGGAAGATGGTAAAAACCAAAGATGGGACATCACACTGAGAGAGACAAAAATACAACAAACCAGGCTAGAGGTAGGGAGCAAAACTAAGGGACTCATTAAGACCTTTAGGGGTCATGGTATCAAGCATAACGATCCACTTAGTTTCGATCTGTGCTAGTCGCTTTTTATTGTCCCTACCCCTAATGCCGAAATGGAGCACATCAATCCCCCTCACCTTAAGCAATTTCTCATTGCAATGATGGTATGACCTAAAGTGATGGGGGATTGTTTTGAGATCCACCCCCGGGGACACCGTCCTGGCCGCGCCAATGTCCCGCACATGTTCCCTTACGCGAACTCTAAGTTCGCGAGTGGTGAGGCCAACGTATATCCTGGGGCACGGACAAGTGGCGTAATATATCACATTAGTGGTCCCACAGGATATACGCTCTTTGATCTGAAATATTTTTACGCCAACGCTAGAAACAAAGTCGGAACAGCGCAGGACATTGGCGCAGGCAAGACAGTGCCCACATGGGGTGCATCCCGCACGAGGGCCACCTGTGCCGAAAAAGTTTCTTTCCGGGGCTGAAATGTAGTGGCTCCTCACCAACATATTACTGAGGTTAGTGCCTCTTCTGGGAGTCATGAGGGGCGAGGCGCCCAGGGTAGCACACAGGGAAGGCTCAGCCTGAAGAACAGGCCAATGTTTTTTCAAGATGGACCGCATACTGGGTAAGCATGTTTGTCATTTCACCGCCGCTGTGTCCTGGGTTATTTATTATTACTAATTAATGCACTTGCCTCAGACCGTTTGTTGCATACTGACACAGCAGCCACTTCTTCCTTAGCTTCCCATGCGACCATTATTTTTTGCTATATGGTATTTACTGTTTATACAATTGTTTGGGATTATTCCTTGTAGCGTTTGCTATATGGTGTATATGCAGTGCCCCAGAGTCCTGGTCGTTGCAGTAATGTCGCTCTGCCGCTAAGGGGAGTGATGTTACGTCTGACTGCACTAAAGGATTTCACCTGATCAGGTAACACTCACATTACACTTCACACTCCGGCCACCAGGGGGGGTGGTTCTATCTAGTTGGCCACTCCTCACACTCTGGTAAAACTGGGGGTTGGCCAGGAAGACAGAGAGAAGCAACTGGGAAGAGCTAGAGAGAGGACCTGTCAGGGATGGGATCCTGACAGATTCCTAAAGAAAGGACAAGAAGCGAAGTTTATTGTGCCGAGTGAGAAAACAGGAATACAGCAAAGAGGCAATAGAACCAGAAGGAGTTGTGCTGTAAGACCGAGGCAACATCCTTCTGAGGCGCAAACAGCCGGTGGCCGGAACACCGAGAAAGTAAGAGACTTTAAGCAATACTTCGAACCATGGCAGGACAGCCAATTATAGGTTGGCTGTCTCACACATATCACCTAAGCAGACAACGGAGGCAGCTGCGGGAGAGGGGCGACTCTAGAGTCCTAGAATAACTCCAGGCCTACCCCGTCATACGGGTGCGTCCTGCCATATCATCTGTGGGACGGAGAGAACGAGCATCAGAGACAGACAGAAGCAGTTGTGAGGACTATCCCGGGGTGCTCAGCAGGGAAGGACTACAACACACAGGCGCTAGAAGGTAGACGCTGATTCCCACCTGTGAAGGGGACTCCTGATGTGCCTTCGGATCGGCCGGTCTCAGACAGCTCGGTTAACAGTGCCCTGGATTGGACACCTGAAGCCTTCAGTAAAGAGGTAAAGAGACTGCAACCTGGTGTCCTCGTTATTTACTGCACCGCACCACCACCACCATCCACATCTATTATCGTACGCCCCTCAGCAGGGTCACGGACCGGGTCTAGCCACCGTGACAACCCCAGAATAGAGACTCAGAGGCCCGGTACCGGGTACCCCTCGGCCTTGCGGCAGTGGGGGCGCTACAACTTGGCGTCATGAACAGGATCTACTTAAGCCTGAAGAATCAGGTCATGTGTGCCTTGGAACTGTGATTTATTATGCTTGGACTGTGACTTATTGACTGTGCATTGTTATTGCGCCAAGAGTTCCCGCCACAATTCGCCATCGCCGCGCACGGAAGGAGGAGCCTCAGCTTCGTGGGCGGAACCGGTCGAAAAGAAGCACGGAACGAGAAAGCGCGGAAGGTGCCAATCCCGGAAGAGGAACTCCGACCTCCAGCAGGTTAGTGGGAGGAAGGGACAGCCTTGTCCGAGTCGGGAGGAGAGGAGGTGGCGGCCGCAGCTGTGGACGCAGGGGCAGCTCCAGTCCCCGCAGCGGGTGAAGCCGCGGCCCTAATACCACCACTGGTAGCCCCGGAGCCCGCTGCCCCCATCGGCCAGTTGGACACTGCCGCTACCACAAAGGCCATAATGCCCTTCTCTATGCCATACCTGCCCGGAGCAGCCTGGCTCCCACGATACTCTGGGGAGTCGCATACCTTCACTGACTTTAAAGAAGGGATCTGCAGCCTGCTCGAGTTCTATCCCCTGACAGAGCCTCAGAAGGTCCATATGATAACCGGCCAACTCTTTGGAGCGGCTCTGAGAGAAATGAAGTCCTGGCCCGCCGTGGATAAGGGGACAGCACAGCAGGTTTTTGCAAAGCTTAAAGCCACCTTCGATACCCGTACAGCTACAGAAATTATATTGACTTTCTATGGATACAAACAGATACCGCAGGATAGCTTACGGGACTATGCCCTTAATCTCCAGGAGGCGATGCGGGCCATTAAGCAGAGTGACCCCGACAGCATGCAGGATGAGGATAAACTCCTGAAGGAGCGGTTCATTGAGGGGCTCCTGTGCAGTCACCAACGGAGCCAATTGCACTTCCTGGCCATGCAAAATCCAGACTTGACTTTTGCGCAATTCAAGGATAAAGCTATCCAGGCATTGCAGGAGCGACAGCCTAGCCGTGCAGCACCTCCCAGGCGTCCCGCTCTCACATACCACCAGGAGGTGGCTTCGGATGTCCCATTCGCCACCGAGGCCGATGCCCAGAGCCTAGAAGATGACTCCCCTGCAGGACTCCGCCTCCAGATGCAGGAGCTGACCAAGAGCGTTGCTGCCCTGGCCTGGACGGTGCAGTCCCTACAGGAGGCCCCCAAGGAGAAGATCCAGCTGGCCTCCCGACCGGAGGATGTTCCTTGGATGCGACAGAGGAGGACTCCGCCGACCAGAGGCCGGGCTGACGATCGGTTCCATCAGGATGGATGACCCATCTGCCGTCGCTGTCATCAGGTGGGCCACCTTGCAAGGTACTGTCCTTTAAATGAGCAACCCCTGGGGCAAAGGGCCAACCCCCAGGAGTAGGACGGTCAGGCCCACAGCATTGGAGAGCCAAATACATTGGAGGGCGACCAGTTCTTCCTGTAGTAGTTGACGGCATCCCCCTGAATGCTTTGCTGGACACCGGTTCTCAGGTGACGACTATGCCTTACGTACTCTATAAACGGTATTGGGAGGACACCGATATTACTCGTGGCCCCAATGACGATTTCACCATCATAGCCAGTAATGGTCAGCCATTGCCACAAGTGGGGTATAAAGAGGCCACCATCAAAGTGGGGCGGGTGGAATTGAAAGCCCAAGGAATTGTAATTGTTGATATTGACCACCGAGAATGTAACCCCATGATGACTATCGGTACTAATGTTATAGAAAATTGTCTTGCAGAAGTTATTGTTTTGTTGCAACAGGTAGCAGAAACCGCCGGCCACAGTGAACAACGTGCCCTGCAAAAAGAAATCAGAGCTCTGATGCAGAGACAGCAGGTAGAGCTGAATGGTGGTGAGATTGGTCGTGTCACTGTGAGTGATTCAAACCCCATCGCGGTACCCCCCAGGAGCGAGATGTTAATATGGTGTCGGGCAGCCATAGGCATCAGGGGTAAAGACTACCAGGCCTTAGTAGAACCCGTGTATTCGGATAATAGGCCTACTATCCTGACAGCTCGGGGGTGGTTGACGTCCGCCAGGGGAGGGTGCCCGTGCGTGTCCTCAATTGTGGGGAGGAAGAGGTTCATCCTTACCAAGTATGCCACGCTCGCCAAACTGTTCGCTGTCAATAATAATGTGATACAGACACCTGAACCCTTGGTCCCGTCAAACGTGGCGGAGGACAACGGTTCTGCAGGGCACTCGAAAGATTGGTGTCGGGAATTGCATGTGGGCACTGACTCTACCCCATCCCATCAAAAACAAGGGGCTTACAGGGTGGTTCACGAGTACGAGCAGGTATTCAGCAAACACCCCTTAGATTTTGGGCAGGTGAAAGGGATCCAACATCACATCCCCACGGGAGATCACCGACCCATAAAAGAGAGATACCGCCCTGTACCCCCAGCTCATTACCAGTGTGCCAAGGACATGTTGCGAGAAATGAAGGAGGCTGGGGTGGTGAGAGACAGTTGTAGCCCCTGGGCAGCTCCATTAGTCCTGGTTAAAAAGAAGGATGGTACAATGAGGATGTGTGTTGATTACAGGCAGTTGAATCATATTAAACATAAGGACGCATACCCACTGCCCAGGATAGAGGAGTCTCTGGCTGCCTTAAAATCTGCTAACTACTTCTCTACCTTAGATCTCACCAGTGGGTACTGGCAGGTTCCCGTGGCGGAGGCGGACAAAGAGAAGACGGCCTTCACGACACCGATGGGTCTCTGCGAATTCAACTACATGCCCTTTGGATTGTGCAATGCCCCGGGGACGTTCCAGAGGATGATGGAGTGCTGTCTGGGGCACAAGAACTTTGAAACCGTACTGCTGTATTTGGATGATGTCATTGTCTTCTCCAAGACCTACGAAGACCATTTGAAACACCTGGCTGAGGTGTTTGAAGCCCTGTCCAACTTTGGCTTAAAGGTGAAGCCGTCCAAATGTCATCTGCTGAAACCTAAAGTGCAGTACCTGGGCCATGTGGTGAGCGCTGAAGGAGTGGCCCCAGACCCCGACAAGGTCACGGTGATCCAGGATTGGCCGAAGCCCAGCAACCTCCACGAAGTCCGGCAATTCCTCGGGCTGGTAGGCTATTACCGGAGGTTCATTAAGGACTTCACCAAGAAGGCCGCGCCCTTGCAAGACCTGTTGGTGGGCCAATCGAAGAAGACCAAGGGGAAGAACACCCCATTTGATTGGAACGAGGGGCTGGAAGGATCCTTCACTTGCTTGAAGTCGGCACTGATGGGAGAAGAGGTACTGGCCTACCCCGAATACGACCAACCGTTTGTGCTGTACACGGATGCCAGCAATGTAGGATTGGGAGCCGTGCTGTCCCAGGTCCAGAAGGGCAAGGAGAGGGTAATCGCTTGCGCCAGCAGGAAACTTCATCCCACGGAAAGGAACCCTGACAACTATAGTTCCTTTAAGCTGGAATTCCTTGCCATCGTCTGGGCCGTGACAGAGAGGTTCAAACACTACCTGGCCTCAGCGAAATTCACTGTCTTCACGGATAACAATCCGTTAACACATCTGGACACCGCCAAGCTCGGGGCCTTGGAACAGCGATGGATGGCCCGGCTGTCCAACTACAACTTCACCATCAAGTACCGGGCAGGACACAAGAATGCAAATGCTGATGCCTTGTCTCGAATGCCCAATTTGCCGGAAGCAGAGGAAGACCCGGAGGCACTTGAAGAGGTGGAGCTACCTGCATTCCATCGCCCTAAAGCCACTCAGAACTCCCATCATGTGAGGAACAGGCACAAAAACCAACCGGGTGCCACGCTGAACCCCCTGCCCCACCACGGGTGGGCAGAAACCCAGGATGGTGACCCCGCGGTCCGTCGGGTGAAAGAGCTCTTGACGCAGGCAGGGTTGCATCCCGGCCCAGATGATCCACAGGAGACCCAACAGCTGTGGCGGGGGAGAAGCAAACTGTTTATCCATGATGGCAAGCTGTGCCGGAGGAGCATCGACCCACGTACTCATGAATTGGTGTGGCAGATAGTGCTACCGAGGCGGGATGCGCCCATGGTTCTGGGAGCCTACCACGATGGAGCCGGACACTTCGGATGGAGGAAGCTAGAGAGGCTGCTCCGAGGGAGGTTCTATTGGATTGGCATGAAGAGAGCCATTGAGAAGTGGTGTCGGGAGTGCGGTCCATGTAGCCTACGCCGGAAGGACCGTGACAGCCAACGGGCTCCCCTGCGGCCTATCATCACCAAACGGCCGCTCGAACTGGTCGCTCTGGATCATGTGAAGCTGACACCTAGCCGGTCAGGCTATATCTACGCTCTTACCATCGTAGATCACTACTCCAGATTTTTGGTGGTTGTACCTGTCAAGGATCTAACGGCCAGGACTGCCGCCAAGGCCTTCCAGCAGTACTTTTGTAGGCCCCATGGCTACCCAGAGAAGGTACTGACCGATCAGGGACCAGCCTTCGAAGCAGAAGTGTTCCAAGAGTTCTGCCAACTGTACGGGTGTAAGAAGATCAGAACCACACCGTACCATCCTCAAACCAATGGGATGTGCGAAAAGATGAACCAAGTGGTGATTGACTTATTGAAGACCTTGCCCGTAGAGGAACGGAACCTGTGGCCGACAAAGTTGCCTGACTTGGTGGATATATACAATCACATCCCAGTAAATTCTACCAACTGCACTCCAGCGTACCTGATGTGAGGAAGGTCTAGCCAGTTACCCGTTGATCTGGACATGGGGGTCCTAGTCCCTGAAGATACCTCACCGGATGCAGATTGGGATGTAGAGAGGCAGCAAAGTTACCGCAAAGTACAGGAGTGCGTAGAAAGAAGTCTCGCCCAGGCTAGGCAAAAACAAGAAAGGGACTACAACCAGCACGCTCCTGCGATTCCCCTGTCACCTGGTGAGCAAGTACTCAAACGAAAGAGGAGACTACACAAGCTCGATGACCAATGGGAAGCGGAACCGTATACCATCCTGCCATCTGATTTCGACAACACGAAGGTCTGTCTCATCAGCAAGGACGGAGGGGAGACCTCGACAGCGATATCCAGGGATCACCTTAAGATCTGCCCTGATAAATTGAGAGAGGGGGAAACAGCTCCAGGAATCTCCCCGCCTGTGGAAGAGGAGAAGATGATCCACACTGTCCTTGGTGATTTTCCCCAGTCCTGGACTCAGATAAATCAGGCCATCGTGGTACCTGTTCTAATGTTCCAACAGCCGGACCCACCAGAAGCAATGGTGGTACCAGATCATCCGGTCTTGCAGCCTCAGCAAGCTCAGCAGATCCAACCTGAAGATGCCATGCCAGCTGTTGAACCGGCAAGTCTTCCCTCTGCTATCGGCGAATCTGTCGTACCCACTGTTGGTAACAGCAGCCCTGAGAGCTCTAGCCTGCCAGTGCTACCCAGACTCACTAGAAGTGTAGCCAGAAGACAGTGCACTACACCAGCGGTAGCAAGCATAGCGGGCCCTGTTACGCCAGTAGCAACCCCTGCACTGCGAAGGTCTACGCGCAGCACTCAGAATCAAACTCCCCTCCGCTACAAAACGTGGAGGTATTAATGAGGGCTGCTATTTAGTTGAAAATGTTTGTGTGCATATCTTCTGTTACAGGTTTTAAAAATGGACAACGGAGTAATGGACAGTGAATTGCTCCAAAAACTTCTGAAAGGGGACCCCTTTGTTTACCCGGGGTCCCCGCTGTTTCAACCACTGAACTGTGAGTCATAAACTGTGCATGACCTAACTTTCGTAACGTTCAAGAAGTCCTCACCTCCCATAAAGGGAAGCACTGTTATGTTTAATTGTTTATAATCTTTCAAATTGTTGTGTGTTTCCTGTTAACATGTATTGTTGTTCTCGTTTTCCCAGTCCGGGAGTACTGGATTTAACCGGGGGGGAGTGCAGCGCCCCAGAGTCCTGGTCGTTGCAGTAATGTCGCTCTGCCGCTAAGGGGAGTGATGTTACGTCTGACTGCACTAAAGGAGTTCACCTGATCAGGTAACACTCACATTACACTTCACACTCCGGCCACCAGGGGGGGTGGTTCTATCTAGTTGGCCACTCCTCACACTCTGGTAAAACTGGGGGTTGGACAGGAAGACAGAGAGAAGCAACTGGGAAGAGCTAGAGAGAGGACCTGTCAGGGATGGGATCCTGACAGATTCCTAAAGAAAGGACAAGAAGCGAAGTTTATTGTGCCGAGTGAGAAAACAGGAATACAGCAAAGAGGCAATAGAACCAGAAGGAGTTGTGCTGTAAGACCGAGGCAACATCCTTCTGAGGCGCAAACAGCCGGTGGCCGGAACGCCGAGAAAGTAAGAGACTTTAAGCAATACTTCGAACCATGGCAGGACAGCCAATTATAGGTTGGCTGTCTCACACATATCACCTAAGCAGACAACGGAGGCAGCTGCGGGAGAGGGGCGACTCTAGAGTCCTAGAATAACTCCAGGCCTACCCCGTCATACGGGTGCGTCCTGCCATATCATCTGGGGGACGGAGAGAACGAGCATCAGAGACAGACAGAAGCAGTTGTGAGGACTATCCCGGGGTGCTCAGCAGGGAAGGACTACAACACACAGGCGCTAGAAGGTAGACGCTGATTCCCACCTGTGAAGGGGACTCCTGATGTGCCTTCGGACCGGCCGGTCTCAGACAGCCCGGTTAACAGTGCCCTGGATTGGACACCTGAAGCCTTCAGTAAA
The DNA here is from genome assembly GCF_051348905.1 of Ranitomeya variabilis. Taxonomy (NCBI): domain Eukaryota; kingdom Metazoa; phylum Chordata; class Amphibia; order Anura; family Dendrobatidae; genus Ranitomeya; species Ranitomeya variabilis. The sequence continues at coordinate 715,488,164 of NC_135233.1, read as the reverse complement.
GAGGTAAAGAGACTGCAACCTGGTGTCCTCGTTATTTACTGCACCGCACCACCACCACCATCCACATCTATTATCGTACGCCCCTCAGCAGGGTCACGGACCGGGTCTAGCCACCGTGACAACCCCAGAATAGAGACTCAGAGGCCCGGTACTGGGTACCCCTCGGCCCTGCGGCAGTGGGGGCGCTACAACTATTACCTATAACTATTCACATAATTATTCCCTATAGCGTTGGGGTGTTGGGGGCAAGGGTTTGTTCTCCTTCCCCTCTCATGTAGTGTTGTGGTATACTTGTTACGATTATCCATGTCCTGATTTTATGTTTTGTAAAAATAAAGATTTTCTTATATATATTTGTACTTCTGGCTCCTGATCCTCCTTTTTTCTGACAACATGATCGAGGGCTGCTGATGGATTGCCATTGCATATGAGGACTTGCTCAAAGCCCCCATCACTGCTATGCTGGTACTCCTTTGTAGACAAGCCAGTGGTTAGAGCAACATTATTAAAGCTATACCTGTATACTGCAATATTGTATTATTGCAGAGTATAAAATGAACAGGTTGAAGTCACCTAAAAAAAGTGAAAAGAAAAAAAAAGTTTTATCCCAAAATGCTTCAACTGACAAATATAACTCATCCTGAAAAAAGTAAGCCTTCATACAACTATGTAATGGCAAAGAAACCCTGCTATGGCCCAAATTAATTAAGCCTGGCTTTTCGTACACCATTCCTAATGATGTGTGGATAAGATGCACCAAATTTATTAAGAGGTGAATGCCACATTGAAGTCAGAGTGGAAGTCAAAGACTGGAGTAACATTTCTGACTATCGATGAATTTGATTGTCAGGCATAATGACTTCTCCCCATTTCTGCCCATATTGGCAGAGCTGTCCAAAACTGCCATGAATACGGCAAAGTGTTTTACTCCTGTTTTCTGGTGAAAATGCTTTGATGAATCGGCCCCTATGGCTCCTGAAATCTGACAATAAAAAAAAATACTGTGTTTAAAAGTCCCAAAACGGGCATATTCTTAAAGGGGCTGTTGTCCTCTCTTAAACTAAAAGTCTGCAGTCATTCTACAATGACTGCAGACTTGTGAATCTCTGGTGCCGGCAAAAGGAGTAGGTGGTCATGTGATCGCAAGTGTATCATTTGCACAATTCCTAACACATTCCCACTAGACATGTCCAGCATCACTTAATGCAAGGCCGCACACATCTAGTCAGCACGTAACTGCATGTATGCAAATCACATACTTGCAGTCATGTGACCATCACTCACGGCACCAGCACAGGAAAATTCTCACAGAGCACAATGTGAGTATTCACAAGTCTGCAGTCACATGGAATAACTTCAGACTTGTAGCCCAAGGCCGGACAACCCCTTTAAAGAGTTAAACAGCACATGCAAAGTTGTGAACCCAACAGCAAGGTCTGCAGTTTGTGGGGCCTACATCTGTTAGGTTAGCATGTTATGGATGCCCTAATTTACTAAATGCTGAACAGTAACTATATTAGAATTGTCTATTATCGGAAATATTATGTAAATAAAAATATTAATGTGCAGATTTTAAGTTATATATAATATGGGATATTTTGCATGAAAATCAATTCTGGAATTTGCCATTTATTTATGTTATGATATAATAGGTTATACAATGAATGATCATGTCCTATTTCTACCTGTCTATGCAGCAGCTGATGATACTTCCCATATTACAGTTCATTTTCATGTGAGCAGAATGACTGGAATTCTAATGGATAGTTTTGTAATCCGGGTCTATAAACAGTTTCCTTTATTAGAATGAGTAAACATTACAGAAGAAGCCTTATCGGTTATAATGGAGACAACTCCCTGAGGATCCTGCCTTACACCCATATTTGCAATACTAGTTAAACCTATATTCATCATAGTACAGGTCTATATACTGTAGATCTATAGATTATTCATGTATATATGATGCAGATTACTGTAAAATAAGAGTTATAGTTATACTAGTTATTTCCTACATTTTAACATATTGAACTCCACATTTTACGTTGAATTGTTCTGTTTAAAAAAAAGTTTAAATAATAATAATGTGACGGCACACACACGCGCTGTTGTGACGGACACACAGATAGTGTCCATGGAATGGACACTAATGGAAATGAGTGGGGAGACGGCAGTAACAAACAGAAGGGTGTGACAGCTGCTGAGAACACGCTGCACTAAAAAGACCTGACACACGTGACCACCGGGGGAGTGGCTGAGTAGGAGCTAACCTCTGTGCAAGGGAAGGTAAAAATGCGAGCGAGAGCCAATGGAGCCGAGAGAGAAAGAGATGCAGACAAGCCGGGTTCGATAGCCAGAGGATAACGCAGTATCCGAGGGCACAGACTGAAAGATGGTCAAATACAAGCTGAAGTCAGTAAACCGGGCAGGCACGCAGTAACCAAGGTCACAGACAAGGAGGGTAGTTAGAGGGCAAGCCAGAGATCAGAACCAGAGAATAGCAGAGGTACAGAATCAGAGCGCAGGCACAAAAATAAAGGACACGCCAGATCATACACAGGGCAAGCACACGGAAATGAACGGTATACACAAATGTAGCAAGGTCAGCTGCTCAGCCGAGGGCAGAGCTATCACTCACAAAAACCCAACAGAAGGGCGGGTTAATATAGCTCTCCCCAGGTCAGAGGGAGGCCAGCAAAGTTAATTCCATAGAGCCCAGGACGGGAAAAGGAATTCCCGTCCAGAACCATGACAGTACCCCCCTCTCAACGGGGGGCCACCGGACCCCCAGGTTTCCCAGGATGTCTGACATGAAAGGCTCGAACCAACCTATCAGCATGTACAGAACGAGCCGGCACCCAAGATCGATCCTCCAAACCATATCCCTTCCAGTGTACAAGATACTGCAAAGTACCACGTACTCCCCGAGAATCCACAATGCATCTCGTACTCCATGTGGCCATCAACCAGTACCAGCAGCAGACAAAGACCCTTCCTCAACAGTTCCCAAAGGCTTCAGAAGAGATTTGTGGAACACATTGGAAATCTTGAAGGAGTCTGGGAGACGCAACCTAAAAGCAACTGGATTAACATCTCAACAATTTCATATGGGCCAATAAATTTAGGACCCAACTTAGCAGAAGGAACCTTAAGTTTAATGTTTCGAGTGGACAACCACACCTTCTGCCCTACCTGGAAAGGAAGACCAAATACTCGTTTCTTATCTGCAAAAAAATTGTACTTTTTCTGAGCCTTGCCTTGGAAATGTTTTGTCGAACCTCAGTCCACAACTCCTTTAGATGCTGCACAGTCCTCTCAGCCCCAGGAAAACCAGAGTCCAAACAAGAGAACTCCCCAAAATGTGGATTAAACCCATAATTGGCAAGAAAGGGTGACATGCCAGTGGTCTGGCTTACTTGATTATTAAAAGCGAACTCAGCTAAAGGCAAAGCATCACACCAATCATCTTTTCGAGTGGAGGATAAACATCGCAAAATTTATTCTAGAGACTGATTTGTGCATTTAGTCTGGCCATTTGACTCTGGATGATAGGCAGAGGAAAAGGACAAAGTAACACCCAACTTTTTGCAAAATGCCCTCCAGAACTTAGTGACGAACTGGACAACTCTGTCAGACCAGACACCATATTCAACAGCACTCCATGCAAACGCACCACATGTTGCACAAACAACCTGGACAATGTCTCTGCAGAAGGTAACGCAGACAAAGGTACAAAATGGGCTTCCTTAGAAAACCTGTCCACTACCATCCATACCACAGTATTGCCCCCGGAAGGAGGGAGCTTGGTGATAAAATCCGTGGACAGGTGAGTCCATGGTCTATCAGGAACTGGTAAAGGCACCAATTCCCCAGCCGGCTGGCTATGAGAACTCTTAGTACGTGCACAAACACCACACGCAGACACAAACTTTTTGACATCAGCAATCAGTGAGGGCCACCAAAAAACCCAAGCCGCGGCCCCACAAATGGCTGAGATCCAAGGATGCCCACTCAAAACAGACTCATGGAACTCCCAAAGGAGCTGTAGATTAAATTGTACAGGGACAAACAATTGACCAACACAGTTTGTGTACGGAGGATATCACCAATGAGTTAAAGTAATTTAAGATCTCACCTGTCACTTAGGGAAATACTTACATAAGAATAAACATAAAAAAAACAGAAAATCGTATTTTATTATCGGGGCGTTATGTTGATAAGCTAAAATAGTTATGTCGTGTCTCAACTTTCATATGAATGCTATCATTTTGCTTAGTCACAGAGAAGAGATTATTGTCCTACTTCCTCCTTCAGGTTTACTTTAGAATGAGGAAGCGCGGCTGCTCGCATTCCAGAAAGTTTGTCCTCAAATACATTAGATGAATGTTTTATGCAGTTAATCTGCTAAAGATGTTTGTTCAGGTAATCCTAGATTTTGGAAATAGTGAGTAAGAAGTTAAAAAATTATCTAACTATGCAATCAATAAATCTTTAAGGACTCGGATATATATATACAGTATATATATATATATATATATATATATATATATATATATATTTTTTATTTTTTTTTGTGCTTTAGTTTTTTATCTCAACCATCCAAAAACAATAAACCTTTTATTTTTTATTGACGTAACTGATGACGTCTTTTGTGTTTGAAGAATGAGTTGTATTTTTTTGTGGTATGTTGGGGTGGAATGGCAAACAAGCAGCAATTTTGCCATTTTCTTTGGAGTTTTGCTTCTTCGTCATTCACTGTGTGGTCAGTACGATTATGCCTATACCATCTTAATATAAATTTTTTATGTTTATATTTTAAAAACAAAACACGTTTTTAAGAATAAAAATTGATTTATACTCCATATTTTGAGTACTATAACTTTTTTATTTTTTCGTCAGTGGAGCTTTTTTTCGGGTTTGTAGTTTCTATTAGACTCATTGATGTATTGTTTATATATGATCACTTTTTTTTTTCAGTTTTTTGGAAGACGAGGTGAAATCCACAATTTTGTCATTTTTTTTTTCCTTATGTTCAGGGTCATGTGATTTTTTTAGAAGATGAAGACAGCAATTTTCAATAAGCTTCTAGCTCACAACAAGTTGTCATGTTATGGAGGTAACTATGGGGTGACAAATGAGGTTCCCCCTCTGCTATTGAGTTCCGCATCTAAGGGTATGTGTCCACCTTCAGGATGGCCAGCGGTTTGGACGGAGCGGCAAACCCGCTCCGCCCCCTTCTGTGATGCAATGATGCCGGATGTGTTCATTGCACACATCCGGCATCATTGCCCCCCACACATAGGGCCCTGTGTTTTACCATGCGGCGGTGCAGCGTCGCCGCAAGGTAAACGGACATGCTGCGATCTTAAAAGACGTGCCGCATGTCCAAAATCGCAGGGCCGACGGGTGCGTGTTACCACACATAGTGGAGACGAGATTTCATAAAATCCCCTCCTCTATGCTGTAACATCTGGACGCTGCGTATTTGACGCTGTGGCTCTGCGCAGCGTCAAACACGCAGCGTTTCCTGAACGTGGAAACATACCCTAAATGGTCAAACAATTAAATGTGTATGTTAGATGTGTAACAAAGCTGACAATGCTTGTATACAGCGGACTCCGCTCCTGAGCCTGCTCCATGCACTGGCACCTCACTTGTGATATACATGTGGGGTTAGGCATAGGATAGGACACATATATCCCTTTTCTAATTATCAATAATGTTTATTATGCCCTATTATTCTTAAAGAATATGTTCACTTTTGCAACAATTTGTTGCATCAATAAAGTAAAAAAAGGAACCAACCTTCTAAATAGTCCAAGTGTGTACAGTACAACAAAAACTGTTGTCTTATCCTGTAGCAGTGTGGTACACCAGTCCCACAACATCACCTTCATGCTAACAAAAAAACAATATTGACCCACATCTTTGTATTCTTCAAGGTACTTCCTGAATATTTTCATACAGAAGAATTGCATAATTGTTTTTACACCCCAACTTTCCCTATCAAGCTTCAGAGTATGTGCCGAGCTCTTGAGCAAAAGGGGAATTCCTATTTTCTTTGATATAAGGCTAAGGTGTGGTTGTTATGTGACTGTTTGGAGTTGCATGTTGCACATGATATGTGTGTTAATACATTGTGCACATCTGAAGTTGCTATATTTTTTTTCTAGGACTTATTGTTTTTAAATATGCAAATAGCCTCTTTAGTGAAGAAGAGAACTAGGACTCTAGTGCCACTTATTTGCTATAGAAATCCTAAAAGTTAATATCGACCCTTTAACGAGCCTTGCAATATGACTTAAGAAAAGAAGCTACGTCCAACACTTCATTTGCAGACACGTGTTTCAAGCTGTTTGCCCCTCATCAGTGCAAAGCAGGAGGTATGATTTAGCTTGTAAAAGGTCTATGACAGTGAATAAGGTAAGGTTGAGCATTTCGCTTTGTGGAGGTTGTCAAGCTAGCTTGACTGTAGTGCCACCTACTGGAAATAGCAATCGTAAAAGTCAACTTTGGCTCTTTATCCAGCCTTGCCACATGGCTTAAGAATCCAGTCTAAGCCTAAATAATATAATGATGAAGGTTTTATTTCCATTTTTCCAGAGTGTGTGCAAAATCTGGTGAGATTCTCTTTGTTGCTCTGATTCATTCTCCCCTGGACTACTGCAACTGTCTACTAATCAGTCTCTCTCTAACTAAACTTTCACCTCTCCAATCTATTATGAATGGAGCAACTAGGGTTATATTTTTTCCAACCACTACACTGATGCCGCCACAATGTGACAATCTTTGCACTGGTTGCCCATCCACTACAGAGTCTAATATAGACTTATTACTGTCACCCACAAAGCTCTCCACAGTTCTGTACGTACCTACATCTCCTCCCTCATTTCTTTCTATCATTCTACCCGTGCCTTCCATTCGGCTAATGACCCAACACTAACATCCTCTGTAATCTGAACCACCCACTCCCATCTCCAGGACTTCTCTCATGCTGAACCCATTTTCTAGAATTCAGATGGGGATTATGCCATAAATGAATCTCTACAGAACTGATGTGGAAACAGAGTAAAAGTGTAGTTTTCTTCACTAGATTTGTGCAGTAACACAGCAGAACCTTGACACGTGATAGAACCATTTGCACTTGCACTAATATCTTTATACATGGGCTTACATAGAACAAAAATGACCCCAGCTACTTAACTACGGTAGCTATAATGAATTTGTACCATGCATTGTATATTTCTTCAAAGTTTCATTGGTATAAGTAAGAACTTGATGATGTGATTGGTGGTTCTATACCACATGACTGCACAGGATATTACATAAAAAGCTATTCAGTGTTAAAATAAATAAGGATTAAATTCCAAAACGCATATGCGAGATTTGCTGATTTTTTTTCTGCCCTTGTACACTGGTGCGACTTTTTAATTTTCTAATAAGGAGAACTTCTGAATTTTATTCAACAGGCTGGATATTTTTCTATTTCTACAATTGGTTTCCTAACTGCGGCACTGCAGGTTTCCTTGCGTGGTATCCATGGAGAAAAAAGTGAGCTGATATTTTTCTCTCTTTTTAGCATCTCTATCCTTTCTGCTATATTATCCTAATTGAGCTAATATACAGTAAGTATACAGTCAGAAGGCTGAACAGCGATCTCCTACATTATAACTCTGTAACAATAGCTGGGTAGCACCGTGGCTCAGTGGTTAGCATTGTAACCTTGCAGCATTGGAGTCCTGTGTTCAAATCCCACCAAGGACAACAACTATACTACCACTAATATATGCTGTATTTCGGCGCAGCTTCCACTTCAAGGGAGATGTCTGGTTGGTCACAATTTCCATCTTTCCACTGACATCTATATATACAGCTTTGGCAAAAATTAAGACAACACATCAAAATCCTGTCATGAGCAGCCCAATCTCCAGAACTGAACCCCACTGAAAACCTCTGGAATTTAATCAACAGGGTGATGGATAGTCACAAGCCATCAAACAAAGAAGAACTGCAGTGCTTACATTTTTGTGCCAGGAGCAGTGTGGAAGACTGGTGGAAAGCATGCCAAGACGCATGAAAGCTGTGATTAAAAATCATGGTTATCCCACAAAATATTGATTTCTTAACTCTTCCTGAGTTAAAACATTAGTATTCTTGTTTCTAAATGATTATGAACTTGTTTTCTTTGCATTATTTGAGGTCTGAAAGCACTGAATTTTTTAAAAATTTTTTGACCATTTCTCCTTTTCTGAAAAAAAAAAAATACTAAATTTATTGCTTGGAAATTTGGAGACATATTGTAAGAAGATTATAGTCTAAAAGAACAATTTACATTTTACTCAAAAATATACCTATAAAGAGAAAAATCAGAGAAAATGAAAAATTTGCAGTGGTCTCTTAATTTTTGCCAGAGCTGTATATATGTACATATTCTATGTGCATATATCTATTCTATATATTCTATTCTAACTTAGTGTGATTTTAATGTATGTGGCACATGAATTGCTGGCTTTTCAAAGGACACAGGTGCGTAAAAATCAGACATGGTGCGAGTGCTGTGCGATTTTTTTCTTGCACCCATTGGCTTGCATTGGTGAGTCTGCATGCTGCAATTTTACACACACGCTGAATACACCCGAGCAAATAAACGGTGTTGCGAGCTGCCCCATGGATTAACACTGGGCCGAGTGCTATGCGATGTTTCCTCGAATAGCACTCGCCCGTATTCTATGGTAGTGTGATGCCAGCCTTACTCCCATCATCTTACACCTACTGCTGCTAATACCAGTGACAGCAGGAGTAGCGGTCGGGAGTATTCAACAGTCGCTGCCTGCACTATAAATAAATAAATAAAAACCTGTGTGGGTTCCCCTGTATTTTTGATAACGAGCCAGGCAAAACTCACAGCTGGAGACTGCAACCCTCAGCTGTGAGCTTTAGCAAGATTGGTTATCAAGAATAGAGGGGTCCCAATGCTGTGTTTTTAATTATTTAAATAAATAATTTAAAAAAATGGTGTGTGGTCCAACCCCATTTTTGAGAACCAGCCTTGCTAGAGCTCACAGCTGGGGGCTGGTATTCTTAGGCTGGTAAGGAGCCATGGATATATCCCCCCCCCAGCCTAAAAATAGCAGCCCGCAGATGCCTAGAAAAGGCACATCTATTAGGTGCGCCAATTCTGGTGCTTTGCCCAGCTCTTCCCACTTGCCCTGTAGTGGTGCCAACTGGTGTTCATATTTGTGGGGTTGATGTCACCTTTGTATTGTCAGGTGACACCAAGCTCACAAATTACTAATGGAGAGGCGTCTATAAGACACCTATCCATTACTAATCTTATAGTTATATGGTAAATAAAGATGCAGCCAGAATAAAGTCCTTTATTATAAATAAGACTAAACACAGTTTTCCATTTTATTTAAAAATAACAAACAGAGTTATACTTACCTAACACCTATTCCACCAAAGCAGAGTCGGTCACCGGTGGTGACGTCATAGAGGTTACTGCTGGTCAATGACTCTGTGCTTGCAGCAGTTCAGTCACCAGTGGTTCTCAACCAGGATGGTCACATCTTGGCACCGTCCAGAATGAAAACTATTAATCCCCCAGACATGGATTACGGCGTGGGACAGAACGACTGAGAGGTGAGGAATATTGTTGTTTTTTATTTTAGAAGAACGAAGGCTTCAGTGGAATAGGTGTTAGGTGAGTATAACGGTGTTTGTTATTTTTAAATAAAATGAAAAACTGTATTTAGTCTTATTTCTAATAAAGGACTTTATTCTGGCTGTGACTTTACTTACCATATAACTATAGGATTAGTAATGGATAGGTGTCTTATAGACGCCTTTCCATTAGCAATCTGTGTGCTTGATGTCACCGGACAATGCAAAGGTGACATCAACCTCACAAATATGAACCCCACTTGCCACCGCTACTGGGCAAGTGGGAAAAGCCGGGAAAAGAGCCAGCCGTGGGCTGCTATTTTTAGGCTGGGGGCCAATATCAATGGCCCCTTACAGTCTGAGAATGCCAGCCCCCAGCTGTCTGCTTTAGCAATGCTAGTTGTCAAAATTGGGGGGGGGCATGAATTTTTTCATTATTTATTTAAATAATTAAAAAATATGGCATGGGGACACCTCTATTCTTGATAGCCAACCTTACTGAAGCTCACAGCTGAGGGTTGCAGCCACCAGCTGTGAGTTTTGTCTGGCTGGTTATCAAAAATACAGAGGAACCCTTGTCAGGCTTTTTTCTTAATTATTTATTTACAGCGCAGGAGCCGCTGATGAATACGGCAGCAGGTGTCGGATGATGAGAGCTGTAGTCACATCAGCTGACACCAGTGACCGGAGGTAAACTTTATACCTCCGATCACAGCTGAGCGCTCACACTGTCTTTTGACAGCGTGGGAACCCCGGCTCTCTGATCAGCGGGGATGATTTCACCGCCGATCAGAAGCACCACGCCAGTGTTTCTCACGCTGTCACACAGTGTGGGAAACAACGGCTTTTGTGCTGTGCATGTTCAGCTATAGTCAGCGATTTAAATAGACGATTAAATCATCGACTATTGCAAATTCGGCGATCGTGAGCCAAACCAAATATTGAAATATTCACTCATTTCTAGTGCTAAATATAATTTCAGGGTCAGGGAACTTAGATTAGTGGTACCACTCCAGCACTAAAATAAAAGAGAAAAACCCACTGGATTGGTGCTTTCAATAGACTACATTTATAGTTGTACATCTATATGTATCTAAATACTGTACTGGATTTTATAGCTTGAGCAACGAAAAGGCTAAAATAATGTACGCATCTTGATCTTAACATAAATGAATGATTGAATGAATTAATGGATTTATACATGGATAAATGAATTAAAAATCTGATCATTTTCAAATTGTTAAATTTTATTATTCTTCCAACTGGGAAACAATATAATTTTGGTGCATTCATTAAATTATCTATTGTAAATAAGCTTTGGGCAGACAAAAAAACTCATTACTCAATGACTAATGTATATTGTTCTACTCTGTATTGTAATCAAAGCATGCAGAACAGAACTAATATTTTTTTTCTACCTTTTTGTAATACGCACCAATCTGAGAATCATTTTTAGAAGCAGAAAAGCAGGTTTTAAAGAAGCATTCATGCACTAATATTTTTAAATAAGTAAAACAATGCTGTGTCTGTGTTTAACAGGTAAACCTTTGTGTGTAATTTTATTCTAAATTGTATGCTATTTACAGAGCTGTACTCTTTGATCATGAAAAGACCGAAAAAAAGTTCTTCTCACTATATAGATATACAGGGGCTTCTCACAAAATTAGAATATCATCAAAAAGTTAATTTATTTTAGTTCTTCAATGCAAAAAGTGAAACATATATTATATAGAGTCATTACAAACAGAGTGATCTTTTTGAAGTGTTTATTTCTGTTAATGTTGATGATTATGGCTTACAGCCAATGAAAACCCCAAAGTCATTGTCTCAATAAATTAGAATACTTTATAACACCAGCTTGAAAAATGATATTAAAATCCGAATTGTTGGCCTACTGAAATGTATGTTCAGTAAATGCACTTAGTACTTGGTCGGGCCTCCTTTTGCATCAATTACTGCATCAATGCAGCGTGGCATGGAGGCAATCTAGCCTGTGGCACTGCTGAGATGTTATGGAAGCTCAGGTTGCTTTGATAGCAGCTTTCAGCTCGTCTACTTTGTTGGGTCTGTTGTCTCTCATCTTCCTCTTGACAATACCCAATAGATTCTATATGGGGTTAAGGTCAGGTGAGTTTGCTGGAAAATCAAGTACAGTGATACTGTTGTTTTTAAACCATGTATTGGTACTTTTGGCAGTGTGGACAGGTGACAAGTCCTGCTGGGGAATGACATTTCCATCTAAAAAAAAGCTTGTCAGAAGAGGGAAGCATGAAGTGCTCTAAAATTTCCTGGTTGACGGCTGCGCTGTCATTGGTCTTGATAAAACACAGTGGACCTACACCAGCAGATGACATGGCTCCCCAAACCATCACTGATTGTGGAAACTTCACACTAGGCCTCAAGCAGCTTGGATTGTGTGCCTCTCCACTCTTCCTTCAGACTCTGTGACCTTGATTTCCAAATGAAATGCAAAATTTACTTTCATCTGAAAACAACACCTTGGACCTCGGAGCAACAGTCCAGTTCTTTTTCTCCTTGGCCCAGGTAAGAAGCTTCTGGCATCGTCTATTGGTCATGAGTGGTTTGACACAAGGAATGCAACATTTGTAGCCCATGTCCTGGATACGTCTGTGTGTGGTGGCTCTTGAAGCAATGACTCCAGCAGCAGTCCATTCATTGTGAATCTCCCCCAAATTTTTGAATGGCTTTCTTAACAATCCTTTCAAAGCAGCGGCTATTGTGGTTGCTTGTGCACCTTTTTCTACCACACTTTTTCCTGCCACTCAACTTTCCATTAATATGCTTGGATACAGCACTCTGTGAACAGCCAGCTTCTTTAGCAATGACCCTTTGTGGCTTACCCTCCTTGTGGAGTGTGTCAATGACTGCCTTTTGGACATCTGTCAAGTCAGCAGTCTTCCCCATGATTGTGGAGCCTACTGAAACAGACTTAGGGACCTTTTTAAATGCTTAGAAAGCCTTTGCAGGAGTTTTTGTTAATTATTCTAATTTACTGAGATATTGACTTTTGGGTTTTCATTGGCTGTAAGCCATAATCATCAACATTAACAGAAATAAACGCTTGAAATAGATCACTCTGTTTGTAATGACTCTATATAATATATGAAGTTCTCTTTTTGTATCGAAGAACTGAAATAAACTAGCTTTTTCATGATATTCTAATTTTGTGAGAAGCACATGCAGCATGTAGGTCTGAGGCACTCAAAGAATTCAAACTTGTTCTTAGGCAGCGTATTGGACGCAGCGCACTTGTGTTGCATCAAAAATGCTGCATCCTACATGACAAGCACAGTGGATGGGATTTCTATAAATCCCATGCCCACTGTGCTTCTATTGTGGTTTGGGATTACGATCTGCAGCATGTCAATTTCTGTTGTGGAGATACTAGTCTCCTCTGTGGATTTTGATCAATAGAAAGTGTGGTAATTAACATGCAAAATTTTGGACGCAGCAAAAATATGCTGCTATTTCTGATCATGGGAACGTAGCCTTATAAATATAATCTAACTTCTCAGAATAATCTGGCGTGTTCTTGTGTGGGTGTGTATGAGGAATGACACTATATCTGAATATTATATGACTATTATATCCTATGTTTTCCTATCTATAAGCTCTATTTTTTTTAAAGGGGATATTCAAGTCTTTTAAAAAAAAGGGCACTATCAGGCATGTAGTTGCTAACAGTGGCAACTACCTGCCCGCTGTACATGGCACTGATCATTGACCGCTCCTGCAGGAGATTCAGCTGCTCCCTGCCAACAGTGCAGCGGTTTCTCTTTCTGAAGACAGGGCGAGACTACAGGCACTATGCTGATTGGCAGCCAACCTCTCCCAATCTGCCGGTTAGTGCTTAAGCCCATTTTTTTTCTTAAAGTCCTGGATAACCCCTTTAATTTGTAATTGACTCTGAGCTAGTGGGTGGATAATGATGTCTCCCATACACTGCACAGCATTTAGAGAGGGATTCCTGCTCTTTATTTATTTTAGCTAGCACCCAAAAGTTAGGTGTGAATAAAGCACTAGGGTGAAGTGAAAAACTTGTAAGGAAACGCAACATCATCTTTCTGTTTTTCTCTCAGCCTTTTTTTTTCACTGTGCTCCACAGTCCTCTCCCCTTTGCATAGAGTATAATAGGAGGTGTAACCTGACACCTCACTGTGATGATAATCCATCTTGTCTCAAAATGTTATGAGATGAAATTGAGCTGTTTTTTCTCAGAGTGGTTCACTAGTTCTGAAGGCAAAGGGGAGGGGAAGAAATGTCCCATATGTATACACACATCACAGCTTACTCTGAAAAGCTACCTGAAAGTATAGTCACTCTTTCACTGTTTGCTTTGGTACCTGAAATGCAATATTTTTTTTACTATCTTCCTCTTCTGGAGTCCGATCCATAACATTCATCCAAATGGGAAAGGACTGTAAAAACAGATACATCTGTTAATTCCCCTCTGAACATGTGACGCACATCACATTTTGGGTGGGGGTTTATCAAGCAGGCTCAGGAGCTCCTGTCCATAACTACAGTAGTCATAGCTAGCTAGGACAGTTGCTGTTTAACTCTTTAGAAACCGCAGTCAATAGCAGGCTGAGTGGTTGGATAATGGTGCGCATGCTCTGTGGGACTTTCAAGTGCTGAGTTCGACTTTTTCCAGGAAACCCTATAGCAAATGAAGGTTGATCATGTGCACTGCCACTCCATTCTATCAATAACAATGCCATTTTTGACAATCTGTTTTTCTGATTTATGAGTTATTGCCAATCCTGTGGATAGTTGATAACTTAATTTTACATTGTAACCCCCTTAAGTAAAAATGGTGTAAAAAACATGGATGTTTGGTATGCCTGTCCTTTTTATGTGAATTTTATCAGAATCTGGATTGGTTCCCCAAACGAGTTGTATTGAAGACAATAAAGCCTACTCCTTGTTTGTCAAAGCACTGGAGCCTAGAAACTTTTTAATTATACAGTTATTTCCCTCTATTTTTAATAGGATAAATTCCCCCTTCTAGGTATAAATTTAAACCCCTTAAGAACACAATTTTTTTTCCATTCCTGCCTTTAAAGAACTGTAAATTAATGTTTCTGTAGACACCGTCATACAAGGGAAGAATAGAGACCAGCTCACCCGCATGTCAGGTTTGAAGATCCAGAGCAGAGGAGGCATCTGTGCCTTAGACGTGGATAATTGTTCAGTACACGATTAATGCGTTGTTTTATCTACTATGCAAATTGTCTCTTCAGAGAGGAAGAGAACTAGAACTCTAGTGCCACCTGTTGGAAGTAGCAATCCTAAGAGTTAATGTTGACCCTTTAACGAGCCTTGTCACATGACTTAGGATGAGCCAAACCAGATCTCAATTTGCAGACACTGTGTTTCGGGGTACTGCCCCTCGTCAGTGCAAAGTGTGAGATCTGGTTTGGCTGAGTGAGAGGCGTCTGACCAGGATCCAAGAAGTATCGTTTCTCCTTGCGGAGAGTGACATGTTAAGCATGCCGAGATGAGGAGACTTAAATCTGCAATGCTCCTCTGGGAAATATGCAAATTGTCTCTTCAGAGAGGAAGAGGACTAGAACTCTAGTGCCACCTATTGGTTTTATGTACTACCATGGCATTTTAACTTAAAACTTAAAAGTTTTGTATTTCCATGGAGCTGGATTCCTCTTTCTTTACAGTCATACAAGGGCTTAGCTTTTATGGAAAACAAGTTGTATATATTAATGGCATCGTTTTGGGGTGCATATAGTGTATTATTGAATGCAGTAATTCTGGTATAGTTTTCTGCACCATGCATGATAAGCATTGCAATCACTTTTTGGTTGAAATTGCTACAAATGTGTTTATGTTTTTTGTCTTTAGATTTTAGCATGTCTCTTTGGAAAATAGTCTTTTTCCGATTTAGCTTCCTTTATTTAAATAACTGTAGACTTTATATTAATTCTTGCCATTCCCGTCCATTGAAATAAAATTATTAAACATAAAAAAGCCATATATTATATGTTCGATATGTCATTACACCCACATAATACATTTTATTTAAAATTTAAGGTTTTTGCAGAACACTAGAAATAATGAATAATTTTGGGCTCATTCCACTTAAAAAAAATATTAACTATTCAATGTAATTTCATCAAATTATAAAAAAAAAATAATTGTTCCTCCTGCTCCAAAAAACCCCATAAAAACAAGACCATAAGCATTAAAACAATGGAAAAATATGCTCCTCAAGGTCAATTTGAGCCTTATCTGTATTTGCTTCTAGGAAATCACAATCATGGTTAACAAAAGTATTGTTTTCTTACCAGTGTTTCCGTACTGAGGTCAATGAAAATTTTGCCACAAAAATGTGATACGGTAAATAAGAGTCATGATATAGAGAGAGTTGTGGACTGCCTTTGTAAGAGCGGGAGTCTTCTGGGTGCTAGGACCATTTAATGTCTATAGGGAATAATAGGGTCAGTTCATGACCTTGCCAATTTCTAACCAGATGGGGATCTGTAACATGGTCTGAGATGCCTGTACCCTTCCCCCTTGGACGAAACAGATATATTTTTTTACACTGAACTTTCTGTTCACTCTAAATAAGATCAAACACTATTATTAAATGGACCTGTCTCA
This sequence comes from Ranitomeya variabilis, assembly GCF_051348905.1. Classification (NCBI taxonomy): domain Eukaryota; kingdom Metazoa; phylum Chordata; class Amphibia; order Anura; family Dendrobatidae; genus Ranitomeya; species Ranitomeya variabilis. The sequence continues at coordinate 715,471,865 of NC_135233.1, read as the reverse complement.
ATAGAAGGGTACCTGTAACTCTGACCACTGTGATTTGAGGTGGTGTGGGTTATCTGGTTAACAGTAATTTTTTGGCAGGCCTATATCAAGCATTGTGGGTCTAGCTATTGTACATCTGCTAAACTATGTTTTTTAATATTTATGTGCGTAAATGTCATTGTTATGATACTTATTGAAAGTTTTATTGATACTCACTTTTTGATGATAGATTGAACTAGTGAGTTTATTGGGAGTGGTTTGAATATCAGGGCATAGTCCCCTGATTATATGTCCTCTATTGCTAAACTTTACAGGTAGCCTATTACTTGTCAGCGGTGTCTGAGACATCATAGAAGTTTAATTACCTGGATCACAGGTACCTTTGATCCCGGCAACTGCAGCAGGATTCTGAATGTCAATTATAGCAAAGTTTACATAATGATCACAAGGTCAAAGCTCCATGTGATTCTGCAGGACCTATACTCTATACATGCTATACACGTACATAATTGAAGTGGTCTGTGGTCTCTACATTGCAACAGCCTCAATCTGTTTTGTATAAAATTCAACACTGGCATATAATCATAATCATAAATGTTTAAATAACCTTTTTGTCCCAAAATAAAACAATACAAATTACACGTATTTTGTATTGCCGTGTTCAGAAATGCCTGATCTATCAAAATATAAAAATAATTAATCCGATTGTTAAATGGTTTAATGGGAAAAAAAATCCAAATGCCAGAATTACGTTTTATGGTCGCCTTAACATTGCAATAAAATGCTATAACGGGTGATAAAAACATCATATCTCCCCCAAAATGGTAACAATAAAAAAAAATCAGCTTGGCACTCAAAATATAAGCCCTCACCCATCCTCCTAAAAATGGAGACACAACAGGTCTCTTTTTTATCTTGCAAACTTTGGATCTTTTTTTCACCACTTAAATTAAAAAACAAAACAAAAAAACAATACATGTGTGGTATCTACAAACTCGCAGTTACCTTTAAAATCATAATGGAAGGTCAGTTTTGGCATTTAGTAAACATGGTAAGAAAAAAAAACAATTGTAGAATTGCAGTTTTTTTTGCAATTTCACTGCATTTTGATTTTTTTTTCCTGTTTTCCAGTACAAGATATGGTAAAACCATTAGTGTCATTCAAAATTACAACTCGTCCCACAAAAAACAAGCCCTCACATGGCCATATTGACTGAAATAGTAAAAAATAGTTGTAGCTCTGGAAAGTGGGAGGAAAGGGTGCAAAAAATGAAAATGCAAAACGTCAAACCCCAAGGTCATGAAGAGGTTAAAGTAGACAGTGATCAAAAATATCACATATTGCACTTCATAAGCAAGAAATATGATTATCTCTGCAATGCAGTGATGGAGGAAAAGGTAAAGAGGAAAAGATTGGCAGAATCAGGGGAGATTGCGGAGTTTTACAAAGAAAGCTATTTGACTAATTTCTTTTGAGCAATTGACAGGTTCTCTTTAAAGTGTTGTCTAAAAAGTCATGTACTGTCTCCCAATCAGTTATTCATGTCCCAAAGAAAATTCCAAATGCAAACTGGACCCTTCAACAACAGATACATCAATAAAAAGTATGTTACTAGATAAAAAGAGATTCCAGCAAAAAAAAAAAAAAAAGGAAAAATCAACACCATCACTCTGAGCAGGACACCTCGGAACCCTTTATCTACCCTTCTTTCCCTTGTTCCCATACCCCAATTCTTCCTAAGTTTTTGCCTCCACTCCCTTTACCCCCCACTTCCTATTATAGTTAGATGTCTTTGTGACTCTCTGAAAATAACAACTTGTTATGCGAATGGTAACTTTTATTTTACGTCACAAAAAAGATGTCATGTTCTTTTGTTTTCCTTGTTTGTTAAAAAATATTTTAAATAAAGAATTCATAAAAAAAATAAAAATATCTTTATTGAATTTGAACATAACAAAAAAGCATAAAACAGGAAAGACAGGGCAATAGACCTCCAAACAATAAAATATCACAGGCCATAAAGAGAAATCCAAGGGATTAGAAAACTACGATATATAGAGCTGGCAAAAATTAAGAGACCACTGCAAAATGTTCAGTTTCTCAGATTTTTTTTCTTTATAGGTATATTTTTGAGTAAAATATAAATTGTTCATTTATTCTTTAAACTTTTGACAACATGTCTCCGAATTTCCAAGCAATAAATGTATTTTTTTTCTGAAAATGAGAAATAGTCAAAATTAAAAAAAAACCCAGTGCTTTCAGACCTCAAATAATGCAAAGAAAACAAGTTCATAATCATTTAGAAACAACAATACTAATGTTTTAACTCAGGAAGAGTTCAGAAATCAATATTTTGTGGAATAACCATGCGTCTTGGCATGCTTTCCACCAGTCTTTCACACTGCTTCTGGCGCAAAAAATTAAGCAGTTCTTCTTTGTTTAAAGGGAACCTATCACCTGAATTTGGCGGGCCCTTTTTTCGGTCATATGGGCTGTGTTTTCGGGTATTTTATTCACCCCTTCCTTTCCCGCTGGCCGCAATATCGTCTTGAAGTTGATTCCCTTTCCTTCGTAGAACACGTCTGCGCAAGGCAATCTTGCCTTTCGCACGTGCAGTATGCTTTTCCCAACTGCGGGCAAAGCCGAAAAGCATTAGTGCGCATGCGCCGGCGCACTATGTCCCGGAAGTATTTCGCTGTGCTGCATAGGCCGCATCAATAGTAAAAAGAGAAAGAGAGGGAGAGAGAGAATTTCCCTGACGGGAAATTCTTCCACGCATGCTCTCTGTCACGCCGCTGCCGCTGCTCGCCGCCTCTTCCCATACTTACTTGTCCTCGGCGTCGCGGCTGTTCCTCTGCAGCGTCCTCCTCTCAGCGTCCACTCTCCCCCTCTGCTGGTCGGCTAGTGCGCACGCGCACCAGGTTCAATTCTGCGCGTGCGCACTTCTAGCTTCTCTCCTGCGCCTCCTGCTCTGTCCTCTCTATCACCTTGGAGGACTTTCACCCGGAGGTAATGCGCAGCACACATATATATCCGCCTCTTCCTCTCTCCTGTGCCTTTGGTCGTTTGTTCTTCATATTGCCCTAGGCTCTCTCTTTGTTCCTGTGCTCAGTGCTTGTCTCTTGATCCTTTGTTTCTCTCCTTCCGTCCAGTGCCCTGTTCGTTCCTGTGTTCCAGTCCTGTTCCTGCCTGTCTGCCAGCCCCTCCGTCCGTCCAGTGCCCTGTTCGTTCCTGTGTTCCAGTCCAGTTCCTGCCTGTCTTCACGTCCGCAGTACCCTGTTCGTCCTGTTCGTTCCTGTGTTCCTGCTTCGTACCCGCCAGCCCTTCCGCCCGTCCAGTACCCTGTTCGTTCCAGTGTTTCCAGTCCAGTCCTTGCAGGTCTCCACGCCCTCAGTATCCTTCTGTATCCTGTATTCCTGTGGTATCCCTGTCCGTCTCTGTGTCCTAGCCTCCCCTGGGTTATCTTTCCTTGCCCCTGCTCCTTCCCTATCCGCTGTCACTTCCGTCAGCTAGGAATATCTTCCTTTTACCTTGGTCCCCCAGCCCCCATGGCAATAGTCCCTCACGGGCCTGTCCCTAACTCTCCCTGTATAGGGGGAGGTCCATCAGGTCAACTCGTCCGTGAGGGGTTCGTTGTCGCAGTCCAGAGGGTCCACTCCTTCTCGCTTTAAAGACGTCACAGTACCAAAGGCCATGGACCCCGCTGGTGTCTCGGCCACTCAGAAAGAGTTGCTTTTTTTGCGGGAGAATCAGACCAGGATCATGTCTTTTCTAAAGAATATGGAGTCTCGCCTAGCAGCTTTACAGTCCTCAGATCCTGGCAATGCCTCTCAGTTGGCTGTTCTTCAGCAGGAGCTCTGCCAACAACGGGACACTCAGTCCCATATTTTGAGTTTCATGGCCTCTGTGGATGCTCGTCTCCTGTCTCTCCAGGGTGCCACCTCTGCTCCTATTTTGGCATCTGCCCCGCAGCCTTCGCCCCGCCTTGCCAGGCCTCCTCGGTATAGTGGAGATCCAAAGTCTTGCCGCGGCTTCCTAAATCAATGCCAATTACATTTTGAGTTGTCTCCACTACTCTATCCCACTGATCGAGCTAAGGTTGCCTTTGTGGTGTCCCATTTGGAGGGTGAAGCTTTGGCTTGGGTCAATCCCCTCTGGGAACGAGACGATCCCTTGGTCACCCAACTTAACTCCTTCTTAGATGCCTTTCGCAAGGTATTCGATGAGCCTGGTCGGTTGGTTTGTACCACCGAGTCTCTTTTCAATCTCCACCAGGGTACTCTTTCCGTAGCTCAATACGCCATTCGTTTCCGGACGTTGGCCTCTGATTTAGGCTGGAACAACGAGGCTCTGGTTGGCGCGTTTTGGCGTGGCTTGTCCTCTCGGATTAAAGATGAGCTTGCAGGTCGAGATACTCCCACCGTCTTAGATGATCTCATTTCCTTGGCTATACGTATAGACTTGCGTTTCCAGGAGCGCTCTCGTGAGGATGTCAGGGAGAAAAAACCTCTCTGTCCGTCTACTGCCACACGAGGTGCATTTTTCCCTCAAGCTGCGACGTCTGCTCCTACAGCTTTACCTGAACCTATGCAGGTTGATCATCTCAAGCCTGCCGAGCAACGTCACAAGGAGAGACTTGCTCAAGGTCTTTGCTTTTATTGGGTCAGTGCCTCCCATCTCCTGCGTTCCTGTCCCTTGAAGCCGGGAAACGCCTCCACCTAGGTCAGGTAAGAGAGGTCTCCCTAGGTACTTGTAAATCCTCTCTACCCCTGATTCTTTCTGTTATTTTGCATTTGGGTTCTTGTAAATTTTCTTCGGAAGCCTATATTGACTCAGGAGCGGCTGGAAATTTTATTCAACTTGAGCTAGTTAACAAACTTGGAATTCCTGTTAGGCCCTTGGAGACTCCTAGACAAATAGCTTCTGTCGATGGTCGGCCGTTGCAGGAGACCGTCAACCTGGTCACGGAGGAGGTTGATTTTCAGATTGGAGCTCTACATCGTGAGAAATTGGCTTTCTTTGTCTTACCTTCTCTGTCCCATCCATTTCTTTTGGGGCTTCCCTGGCTCAGAAACCACGAACCCACTCTGGACTGGCGTACTGGGGATGTTTTACGGTGGGGACAGTCGTGTCAGAATAGGTGTCTACTCTCCATCAAACCTGCAAGTTTTTTCCGGTCTACTGCAGTCTCTGAGGACATACCGTTGGTCTATCGCTCCTTTTCAGATGTTTTTAACAAAAAGGAGGCAGAAGTTTTACCACCACATCGTCTGTATGACTGCCCCATCGATTTAGTCCCTGGTTCCTCTCCTCCAAGAGGTCGCATTTATCCTCTGTCCCCTACCGAGACGCAAGCCATGTCCGAATATGTCCAGGAGAATCTTGCCAGAGGCTTCATCCGTAAGTCTACCTCTCCTGCTGGAGCTGTTTTTTTCTTTGTCAAGAAGAAGGTTGGTTCTCTGCGTCCCTGCATTGACTACCGAGGCCTCAATAGTATCACAATCAAAAATAAATATCCTCTCCCTCTTATTCCTGAACTTTTTGATCGCCTGTGAGGAGCACGAATTTTTACCAAGTTGGATCTCAGAGGAGCCTATAACTTGATTCGTATCCGTTCTGGAGATGAGTAGAAGACAGCGTTTAACACCAGAGACGGCCATTATGAATATTTGGTTATGCCCTTCGGCTTGTGTAATGCACCCGCAGTTTTCCAAGAACTGGTGAATGATGTCTTTCGGGACTTGCTGTACTCCTGTGTCGTAGTATACTTGGATGATATTCTCGTATTCTCACCAGATCTGTCTTCCCATAGGAGAGATGTCCGGCAAGTACTTCAGCGTCTGAGGGAGAATCGACTTTACGCGAAACTTGAGAAGTGTGTCTTTGAGCAGTCATCTCTACCCTTCTTGGGTTTCATCATTTCAGATGCTGGTTTGCGTATGGATCCAGAGAAAGTCTCTGCGGTACTCAACTGGCCACGTCCTTTCGGAGTTAAGGCTATTCAACGATTCCTGGGATTCGCAAATTACTAACGGCAATTCATTCCTCATTTTTCCTCGTTATCTGCTCCCATCTCTGCCATGATTCGTAAGGGTGCTAATCCTCATTTATGGTCCCTGGAGGCTGAAGAGGCTTTCCATACCCTCAAGCAAGCTTTTTCTTCTGCTCCAGTTCTTCAACGTCCTGTAGCCAACAAACCTTTCGTCCTGGAGGTAGATGCTTCTGCTATCGGAGCTGGAGCTGTGCTGTCTCAAAGATCCTCTTCTGGTCATCTTGTACCCTGTGGCTTTTTCTCCAAGATTTTTTCTTCCTCTGAGAAAAATTATTCCATCGGAGATAAGGAACTTTTGGCCATCAGATTGGCATTGGAAGAGTGGCGGCATCTTCTAGAGGGAGCTCTACATCGTTTTGTGATCTACACGGATCACAAGAATTTGGCATACATTCGTTCTGCTCATAGATTAAATCCTCGACAGGCCAGGTGGGCCTTGTTCTTCGCCCGGTTCGACTTTGAGCTTCGTTTTCAGCCTTGTCATAAGAACTCAAGAGCTGACGCCCTGTCTAGGTCTTTTCTGTCGGAGGACGTCGAGGAGGAGCCTTCACACATCATCGATCCTGCCAGAGTCATCACGGTAGCTCCAATTTCTCTCTCTCCTCTGCCTTCAGGGAAGACTTTCGTCGCCAAGGGAAATAGAAAACGCATTCTCCTTTGGGGCCATGCCTCCAAACTAGCCGGACATGCTGGTTTCAAAAAGACTTTGCATTTGATTTCTCGCCACTATTGGTGGTCTACTTTGTCTAAAGATGTCCGAAGTTATGTTGCCTCTTGCCCTTCCTGTGCCAAGAATAAAATTCCTAGGCATTTACCTTCCGGGCTTCTACATCCTCTACCGATACCTTCTTCTCCGTGGCAACATTTGTCGATGGATTTCATCACTGATCTGCCTAGCTCTTCTGGCTGCACCGTTATTTTTGTGGTCATGGATCGCTTCTCTAAAATGGCTCATTTCATTGCTCTCCCTGGTCTACCTTCTGCTCCCGAATTGGCAAAGATTTTCATTCATCATATTTTTCGTGCTCACGGTCTACCCCAACATATTGTTTCTGACCGAGGAGTTCAGTTTACCGCTCGAATCTGGAGATCCCTCTGTAAGTTTATGAACATTTCCCTAGACTATTCTTCATCTTATCATCCTCAGTCCAACGGCCAAGTGGAACGCACTAACCAGACTTTGGTGACGTATCTCCATCATTTTTCTAATGCCCATCAGAATGGTTGGGTGGACTTACTACCGTGGGCCGAATTTTCTTACAATAATCATCCCAGTGAAGCTTCCAACAAGTCTCCATTTTTCATCGTTAATGGTCAACATCCTGGTCTTCCTCTACCGGTTCCTCCTGTCTCGACCGTACCTGCAGCAGATCTTCTGTCTAGTGAGTTCTCCAGGGTTTGGTAGGAGACCAAGTCCGCTCTTGAGTTAGCTCAACTTAGGATGAAGAAACATGCAGATAAAAGGCGTCTAGATTCTCCTATATTTCATCCGGGGGATAAGGTCTGGCTTTCTTCTAAATTTGTTCGCCTTAAAATCCCTTCACATAAGTTGGGTCCCCGCTATATAGGTCCTTTTGAGGTGTTAACACGCATTAATGATGTTTCTTATAAGCTTAAGTTGCCCGTCTCTCTCCGCATTCCCAATGCTTTTCATGTGTCTCTCCTTAAGCCTGTAATTTTTAATCAGTTTCATGCTTCTACTCTTTCCTCTCCTTCTCCAGTTTCCGCAGATGACGTCTTTGAGGTAAAAGACATTCTTGCCGTGAAAAGACTGAGAGGTAAAACTTTGTTTCTGGTTGATTGGAAGGGGTTTGGTCCCGAGGAGAGGTCCTGGGAGCCCTTGGAGAACATTCAGGCTCCTCGAATTCTGGCTAGATTTTGGTCCAACCTTAAAAAGAGGGGGCGTAAAGACGGGGGTACTGTCACTCCGCTGCCGCCGCTCGCCGCCTCTTCCCATACTTATTTGTCCTCGGCGTCGCGGCTGTTCCTCTGCAGCGTCTTCCTCTCAGCATCCACTGTCCCCCTCTGATGGTCGGCTAGTGCGCACGCGCGCCAGGTTCAATTCTGCGCGTGCGCACTTCTAGCTTCTCTCCTGCGCCTCCTGCTCTGTCCTCTCTATCACCTTGGAGGACTTTCACCCGGAGGTAATGCGCAGCACACATATATATATCCGCCTCTTCCTCTCTCCTGTGCCTTTGGTCGTTTGTGCTTCATATTGCCCTAGGCTCTCTCTTCGTTCCTGTGCTCAGTGCTTGTCTCTTGATCCTTTGTTTCTCTCCTTCTGTCCAGTGCCCTGTTCGTTCCTGTGTTCCAGTCCTGTTCCTGCCTGTCTGCCAGCCCCTCCGTCCGTCCAGTGCCCCGTTCGTTCCTGTGTTCCAGTCCAGTTCCTGCCTGTCTTCACGTCCGCAGTACCCTGTTCGTCCTGTTCGTTCCTGTGTTCCTGCTTCGTACCCGCCAGCCCTTCCGCCCGTCCAGTACCCTGTTCGTTCCAGTGTTTCCAGTCCAGTCCTTGCTGGTCTCCACGCCCTCAGTATCCTTCTGTATCCTGTATTCCTGTGGTATCCCTGTCCGTCTCTGTGTCCTAGCCTCCCCTGGGTTATCTTTCCTTGCCCCTGCTCCTTCCCTATCCGCTGTCACTTCCATCAGCTAGGAATATCTTCCTTTTACCTTGGTCCCCCAGCCCCCGTGGCAATAGTCCCTCACGGGCCTGTCCCTAACTCTCCCTGTATAGGGGGAGGTCCATCAGGTCAACTCGTCCGTGAGGGGTTCGTTGTCGCGGTCCAGAGGGTCCACTCCTTCTCGCTTTAAAGACGTCACACTCTCTTTGAAAAGACGGGACCTGTCGCTGGATTCCTGATTTTCACAGGCAGCGACGCATCCTGCGCCCATAGGCTTCCATTGTAGCCAGTGACGGTCAGCGCAGGATGCGTCGCTGACCAATTTTCCGACGTGCAGAAAAAACATTCCTCTGAACGTTTTCTCTGCCCGACGGACCATTTTTTTTATGCAGGATCCAGTGAAAGACGGATGAAACGGATGGCCATCTGTCACAATCCGTCGCTAATACAAGTCTATGAGAAAATGCAGGATCCTGCAAATTTTCTGCATTCTCAAAAAACGACGGATTGTGACGGGAGCTGAAAGACGGAAGTGTGAAAGAGGCCTAAGCTGTATCAATTTGATAAGTACCCCTTTAAGCTTTTCATACTAATCTACCTGCACTGGAATGCTTTTACGTTCAAAATCTATTATCCATTAACAAAGTAGGGTGCCAACCTCTGCTGTCTAGACAGGTGTCAAGATTGTAGGATACAGTATAGTGCTAACATAGGGGTCTCTCTTTATGTTTATCTATATACTAGATGGTGGTCTGATTCTAACACATCGGGTATTCTAGAATATGTATGTAGTTTATTTATGAAGATTTAAGAATAATGCAATGAATACTCAGGATTTTCTGGGTAAAATATATATATATTATCATTAAATTTTATTGGTCATAGAACTTAATGCAAGTGAACGAAATTATTAAACAGATCATCAAAATATATAAACCATTACATGAATATCTAACTGTTTAAATAAATAATCGGACGAAAGAAGTACATCGACACTATAATATATTTATGCGTGGCACTGTGACTGGCAGAACTTGTTCAGTAAACGTGAGTGAACTATATGGCACTGTGACTGACAGAACTGTGCCTGTCGCTGATTGGTCGCGGGCGGCTGGCGTGACCAATCAGCAACGCGGGATTTCCGTTACAGACAAACAGAATTAGATGATTATATAGTAGATTTATCTTGGTATATCATTGGAATGCACCTGGGCTGACTATTTCCAGCATTACTTATTGGTAGTTTTCATTGGTATTGTCTGCTGCTACATCCTGACATTTTGCCCTGCTTGTTATGTTTAGCTTTATTGAGTCTGAAGCATTATTGTGTGCCTGCTATCACTTACATATAGGGCTTTTAAGGGCATAGAGGAACAGCCGCTGAGGAGTGGGAGCGCCAATTGAGTGGTTATATCTATAGGGTGCCAACCTCTGCTGAAAGACAGGAATAAAAGCTAGGAGACAGTTTATAGGGTTTACCTAGAGTGCACTTTTTATTGTGTGTGTGTGTGTGTGGTGTATATCTTTTTCATGATTGTTGTAGTCTTTTTTAATGATCTTCATTAAACGTTAGATTTTATATTCCCATTACATGTGCTTTCCTGATCTCACTGCAGAGCTGGGTCAGATTACAACTAACAATTCCTCCGCTTCCATGCCATAGGCAGTAAGTGAGAGATGTGTTTGTCATGAAACAAAGCTCATCAGTCTGTGTGTCTGAGTCTCTTTGCACCATGTCACTAACGACGTTACTGATCATGCCTACTGTATGGGGTTCTAGTGAACACAGCACAGACCAGAGCTACATATTGGGGGAATGGGTCTACGGTATTTTTTTTCTTTTTCCCTCTCTCCCCTCCATTTTCTTCCCTCTTTACATGGAAATCATTTATACAAATAATTATGTTTTAGTTTGCAATATTAATAATTATATATTTAATCCTGTTTAATGTTTAATCCTTGCAGGATTCTAGTATTAAATTCAAATATCCACCAAGCTAAATCTCCTCCACTCAAAGGTTTTTTTTTTTTTTTCTATACCTGTAACTATGCAGGATGTAGTATCTCCGTTGTGTATTTGGCTAAAATGTCTAGAGACAGCTGAGCAATTATTGGTTAATCTGTTCACTACATTTGATATATGTCTCCTAATGCGTATTTTCAATGTGTTGGTACTACATCCTACATATTGTAACTGACACACTTAGCAAGTAATTATATCAATAACATATGTGCTATTACAATTAGTAAAAGTTTTTACTGGATATGTTTTACTCATTTCTTCTGCCCATGTATACTGGTGTGACTTTTTAATTTTCTAAGAAAGACTTCTGAATTTTATTCAACACGTTGGATATTTTTCTATTTATCATTTGTATTGTTTTCATGTAATTATGATTTGTCAGTAGTGCTTCCTATTGAGCACCACTGTAATATGCACTATGTATCTATTTGTGCACTTTATTTATATATATATCATGTTCTGTAATTTTGTATCATATCTTTTGGTACTCACATTGCACATTCGGGGTACATCTTCACACCCATAATATGTTGCTTATTGTCTTTGTAATATTATGCATTTGTCACTTTATCAGGGGAATCTCTAAATTTGTTCGGAGACTGGAAAGGGATTATGGATTAGATTTTGCCCCTTTATTTGCCCATCTCCAAAATGGCCACTTCGCGGGCGCGCATGTCCACTGGGATGGTATCCACAGCCAGGCTTGGTCTTTGACGTCACAGAGGATTTCCTCCTGACCCGCCTCGCTGCTGTTGATGCCCGACATGTCACCACTTCCGGGAACTATGCGCAGTGCGCATGCGCCGCTCAGCATTGTTCTGTGATCTGCATTTAGTCCGGACGGTATATAAACCTTCTTAGGACACACCGTGTTACAGCCCCCCGAGGAAGCCCACGCGAAACACGCGTCGGGGCTGCACTGGACCGCACATCACGCAGGTACTTTCATGGGTAAGCTGTGCCTCTACCTGATTATTGTCTGTACTTCTCCTTGGAGTCTTATTTGAATATTTTGGCCATGTAATGTGGCAGGGCTGTATATGATACCCCTTTTTGGTCTGGGACATATGTGCAATTATTATGATCAGAGGGTGCCAATTGACTTTACATTGATATGCTTGATATTGGCTGTGGTATTTCATTTGCACCATATATTTTATATTGTAACTTGCTTACATTTAGTGATGTGGTTTGGTCCTCACACCTGAGCCTCTGTATCTGCTTGACCTGTATCGTATATATTGTATTGTTATTTTTTTATGCCTGATTATTTAAATAAACTCTTGTTTTAAAATACTTTTTTCTGGACGACAACTCCGTTGCTCTTGTAGGATATATTGTATTGGGAGTGTCCTTATGTACTTTATGCTGGCTTTTTTAGATTGGCATTGCCAGCTTACATGGATATCTAGGATGTGTCAATGGTTTCTGCTCTTAATATTGTAACCGACACACTTTGCAAGTAATTATATCAATAACATGTGTGCTATTACAATTGGTGAAAGTTTTTATTGGATATGTTTTACACCTTTTTTCTGCCCATGTATACTGGTGTGACTTTTTAATTTTCTAATAAAGACTTCTGAATTTTATTCAACATGCTGGATATTTTTCTATTTGCACAAAAGGATAGAGATGGTACAAGATCTATCTGGTCATGAAATGCTGTACGTGATACATTATAGGACTTATAGCAGAATATTGGGGATTATAAGGCAGGATGACAGTCAAGATGGACTCTGGAGAAAGAAAACAGAAGTTGGAACTACAACAAAATAAGTACAGTAAACATAAAAGAAATGCAGAGTGTGATAGACAATCAGGGTGGGGGTGCAGTTATAAAACAAAAACAAAACTAGGGTTGCTTTTTTTCTAATTATCCTGTTAACTTTAGGTGTTACCTTTTTGCTTTTATTAGTGACTATTAACAAAATATGACAAAATATTGTCAGATATATTTGGATTTTCAAATAGTATAATGCAATTAAAAGGAAATTGTACTTTCAATTACCTTTGCCAAAAAACAATAGTAGAAGCAAATAGATCCCTTTGTAATATATCTTTGAAAAGTATGCGTAATTCTCCACTTATGCACCACTTCTTTTCTTAGTGTGTCCCGAATTAATCATCCATTCTTAAAAAAAGCTCAAATATGTCTAGCTCAAGAGAAAATGGCTCACTGTGGTGTTAGGTTCCAGAAGCCATTGTGCTCTATGGATATGGGAAGAATGAGGAGCAAAGTGAGAAAAAGTACAGAGTGAGTCACAGTACAATTGTTCTGAGCTTTTTAACAAGTTATTTACCAAACTCCAGAGCTGGATTCACATATACACTGATCAACACTGCTATATATTTTCATCTATACCTTATGCCTGCACTGCTGTGAATAGGAGAGATTATAGCAGCTAGACTACACCCACTACATCAGAGATGACTGAAAATTAGAGACAAACCCTACAGAGGGGAACATTGGGGAAAATGCAGAATACAGGTCATATTAAGGCCAGAAATAGCATTATTCCTCATGTAGAAACACATGACAACTTAATCCGAAAAGTTAGCAAACTATGGTTGTTACCCTTTAATATACTTCAAAGTACATACAGTTGTCATGTCTGTCAGAGGTCACATTCTCAAAAAGGCTGCCTCAAACAGATGTGATACATGCTACTCCATATAACAGATTCCAGAGAACCCCAACCTTCACCTTTTAACCCTGTACAGGGATCTGGTCTTAAAATGAGGTCCACTAGATTGCTTCCACAAATGGACTGCCATCCAGAGGTGTGAACCTGAGGCAGGAAGGGTCGCCAAGCAGTCAAAGCCAAGAGGTCAGGTCAGGGACAAAATTGTAAAGAAAATGGGTAGTCAAATGTCAAAAAATGGGAATAAACAGGTCAAAACACAGGGGCCAGCACTGAGGGATATTGTAACAAGGATGTTTTCTCAAACATCTCCATTTGTCATGGCAGCGTTAGGGTCTGTGGATTCCTTAGATTCATACACTGTTCCTTGTGACTCCATAGATACAGTCATGGCCAAAAGTATTCACACCCCTGCAATTCTGTCAGATAATACTCAGTTTCTTCCTGAAAATGATTGCAAACACAAATTCTTTGGTATTATTATCTTCATTTAATTTGTCTTAAATGAAAAAATACAAAAGAGAATGAAGCAAAAAGCAAAAATTGATCATTTCCCACAAAACTCCAAAAATGGGCCAGACAAAAGTATTAGCACCCTCAGCCTAATACTTGGTTGCACAACCTTTAGCCAAAATAACTGCGACCAACCGCTTCTGGTAACCATCAATGAGTTTCTTACAATGCTCTGCTGGAATTTTAGACCATTCTTCTTTGGCAAACTGCTCCAGGTCCCTGATATTTGAAGGATGCCTTCTCCAAACTGCCATTTTTAGATCTCTCCACAGGTGTTTTATGGGATTCAGGTCTGGACTCATTGCTGGCCACCTTAGAAGTCTCCAGTGCTTTCTCTCAAACCATTTTCTAGTGCTTTTTGAAGTGTGTTTTGGGTCATTGTCCTGCTGGAAGACCCATGACCTCTGTGGGAGACCCAGCTTTCTCACACTGGGCCCTACATTATGCTGCAAAATTTGTTGGCAGTCTTCAGACTTCATAATGCCATGCACACAGTCAAGCAGTCCAGTGCCAGAGGCAGCAAAGCAACCCCAAATCATCAGGGAACCTCCGCCATGTTTGACTGTAGAGACCGTGTTCTTTTCTTTGAATGCCTCATTTTTTTTCCTGTAAACTCTATGTTGATGCCTTTGCCCAAAAAACTCTACTTTGCCTCATCTGACCAGAGAACATTCTTCCAAAACGTTTTAGGCTTTTTCAGGTAAGTTTTGGCAAACTCCAGCCTGGCTTTTTTATGTCTCGGGGTAAGAAGTGGGGTCTTCCTGGGTTTCCTACCATACAGTCCCTTTTCATTCAGACGCCAATGGATAGTAAAGGTTGACACTGTTGTACCCTCGGACTGCAGGGCAGCTTGAACTTGTTTAGATGTTAGTCGAGGTTCTTTATCCAACATCCGCACAATCTTGCGTTGAAGTCTCTTGTCAATTTTTCTTTTCCGTCCACATCTAGGGAGGTTAGCCACAGTGCCATGGGCTTTAAACTTCTTGATGACACACCGCACGGTAGGCACAGGAACATTCAGGTCTTTGGAGATGGACTTGCAGCCTTGAGATTGCTCATGCTTCCTCACAATTTGGTTTCTCCAGTCCTCAGACAGTTCTTTGGTCTTCTTTCTTTTCTCCATGCTCAATGTGGTACACAAGGACACAGGACAGAGGTTGAGTCAACTTTAATCCATGTCAACTGGCTGCAAGTGTGATTTTGTTATTGCCAACACCTGTTAGGTGCCACAGGTAAGTTACAGGTGCTGTTAATTACACAAATTAGAGAAGCATCACATGATTTTTCGAACAGTGCCAATATTTTGTCCACCCCCTTTTTATGTTTGGTGTGGAATTATATCCAATTTGGCTTTAGAACAATTATTTTTGTTTTTTTCATTTAAGACAAACTAAATGAAGATAATAATACCAAAGAATTTGTGTTTGCAATCATTTTCAGGAAGAAACTGAGTATTATCTGACAGAATTGCAGGGGTGTGAATACTTTTGGCCATGACTGTAGCTATGGTCAGACTGACTTGGGCATCAAATTCTAGAGCTGCAGCTCCTAGGCAGGTTAGAAGGAGTTACATCTTTGTTGGACTGAGCTTGTTGATTACCTCTGGTCACATGCTATGGGAGAACCAGTTGTGTCTACTGTTTCCCTATTTAAGCTGGCTCCACTGTTGAGGTAATGCCAGCAATCGTTCTCTATCCTAGTCTGGTTATTATTGGTTATTACTAAAGTTGTTGCAAGTGTTTTTTTGTTAATCCTTTCCTTTCCCCTATGTATCTTTATATTACTTTGTTGCCTTTTGGGCTGTACACTTTATATTCCTCTGTGTATTTCACTGAAAGAGTGCTGTGTGACTGTGCTTTCGTTTCTGCCCTGTCTGTTTTGTTATGTACACTGCTCAAAAAAATAAAGGGAACACTTAAACAACAGACTATAACTCCAAGTAAATCAAACTTCTGTGAAATCAAACTGTCCACTTAGGAAGCAACACTGTTTGACAATCAATTTCACATGCTGTTGTGCAAATGGAATAAAGAACAGATGGAAGTTATTGGCAATTATCAAGACACCCTCAATAAAGGAGTGGTTCTGCAGGTGGGGACCACAGACCACATCTCAGTACCAATGCTTTCTGGCTGATGTTTTGGTCACTTTTAAATGTTGGTTGTGCTTTCACACTCGTGGTAGCATGAGATGAACTCTACAACCCACACAAGTGGCTCACGTAGTGCAGCTCATCCAGGATGGCACATCAATGCGAGCAGTAGCAAGAAGGTTTGCTGTGTCTGACAGCGTAGTGTCCAGAGGCTAGAGGCGCTACCAGGAGACAGGCCAGTTCACCAGGAGACGTGGAGGGGGCCGTAGGAGGGCAACAACCCAGCAGCAGGACCGCTACCTCAGTCTTTGTGTAAGGAGGAACAGGAGGAGCACTGCCAGAGCCCTGCAAAATGACCTCCAGCAGGTCACAAATGTGCATGTGTCTGCACAAATGGTTAGAAACAAACTCCATGAGGATGGTCTGAGTGAACGATGTCCACAGATGGGGGTTGTGCTAACAGCCCAACACCGTGCAGGATGATTGGCATTTGCCACAGAACACCAGGATTGGCAAATTCGCCACTGGCGCCCTGTGCTCTTCACAGATGAAAGCAGGGTCACACTGAGCACATGTGACAGACATGGCAGAGTCTGGAGACACCGTGGAGAGCGATCTGCTGCCTGCAGCATCCTTCAATATGACTGGTTTGGCAGTGGGTCAGTAATGGCAGAGGCGTAGCTAGGGTTTCAACTTAGGGGGGGCGAAACATCTGAGTGGGCCCCTAACCAGTTAACCCTGATTACAGTTACGGTTGCACACTCTAATTGTGAATATAGTGGAAACTCAGAATATGACCGCTCTGTTATTGAAAATAAATCTATATACAAAAACGAACATTAATTTTACCGCCATATTGTGACGATATGCAACTTTGATGGTCGCAATACTCTGAGTGCCCCTATAACAATACAGTAATGCTTAACCCCTTCACCCCCGGAGCTTTTTCCGTTTTTCCGTTTTCGTTTTTCGCTCCCCTCCTTCCCAGAGCCATAACTTTTTTATTTTTCCGTCAATTTGGCCATGTGAGGGCTTATTTTTTGCGGGACGAGTTGTACTTTTGAACGACATCATTGGTTTTAGCATGTCGTGTACTAGAAAACGGGAAAAAAATTCCAAGTGCAGTGAAATTGCAAAAAAAGTGCAATCCCACACTTGTTTTTTGCGTGCCTATTTTGCTAGGTTCACTAAATGCTAAAACTGACCTGCCATTATGATTCTCCAGGTCACTACGAGTTCATAGACACCTAACATGACTAGGTTATTTTTCACCTAAGTGGTGAAAAAAAATTCCAAACTTTGCAAAAAACAAAACAAAACAAAATTGCGCCATTTTCCGATACTCGTAGCGTCTCCATTTTTCGTGATCTGGGGTCAGGTGAGGGCTTATTTTTTGCGTGCCGAGCTGGCGTTTTTAATGATAGCATTTTGGTGTAGATACGTTCTTTTGATCGCCCGTTATTGCATTTTAATGCAATGTCGTGGCAACCAAAAAAACGTAAATCTGGCGTTTCGAATTTTTTTCTCATTACGCCATTTAGCGATCAGGTTAATGCTTTTTTTTTATTGATAGATCGGGCGATTCTGAACGCGGCGATACCAAATATGTGTAGGTTGGGGGTTTTTTTTATTGATTTATTTTGATTGGGGCGAAAGGGGGGTGATTTAAACTTTTATATTTTTTTTATTTTCTTCACATTTTTAAAAACTTTTTTTTTTAACTTTTGCCATGCTTCTATAGCCTCCATGGGAGGCTAGAAGCAGGCACAGCCCGATCGGCTCTGCTACATAACAGCGATCATCAGATCGCTGTTATGTAGCTAAAATGCAGGTGTGCTGTGAGCGCCGACCACAGGGGGGCGCTCACAGCCACCGGCAATCAGTAACCATAGAGGTCTCAAGGACCTCTATGGTTACAATGGAGGAGCATCGCCGACCCCCGATCATGTGACGGGGGTCGGCGATGCGCTCATATCCGGCCGCACGGCCGGATGCGGTAGTTAAATGCCGCTGTCTGCGTTTGACAGCGGCATTTAACTAGTTAATAGCGGCGGGTGATCGCGATTTCACCCGCCGCTATTGCGCGCACATGTCAGCTGTAAAAAACAGCTGACATGTCGCGACTTTGATGTGCGCTCACCGCCGGAGCGCACATCAAAGCGGGGGTCCCGACATGTGACGTACTATTCCGTCACATGTCGGGAAGGGGTTAAGTGACCACTTTACATTTAATAATGTCCCCTAAGTTTCCTCATGTACTGCTCCATTATACACAGTATGGTGAGCTCAAAGCTTCCATATACACAGTATAATGCCCCCACAGCTCCCCTATACACAGTATGGTGAGCTCAAAGCTTCCCTATACACAGTATAAGGCCTCCACAGCTCCCCTATACACAGTATGATGATTCTATAACTCCCCGATACACCGCATGATGTTCACACTGCTCCTCTTTACACAGTATAATGCTGACAGAGCTCCACTATAGAAAGTATAATGCCCCCCAGAGCTCCCATATATACAGTGTAATGGGCCAACAGCTCCCATATGCACAATATGCCTTCACAGTTCCCTATACACAGTATGGTGGGTGCACAGCTCCCTTATAAACAGTATGATGGGCCTCCAGCTTCCGTCAAGCAGTATGATGACCCTCAGTCCCCTGTACACAGTATGATGGGGCCACAGCTTCCTTATACACAGTATGGTGAGCCCATAGCTCCCTTATACACAGTATGATGGGCCTGCAGCTCCCTTATACACAGTATGATGGGCCCGCAGCTTCCTTATCACAGTATGATGAGCCCGCAGTTCCCTTATACACAGTATGATGGGCCCGCAGCTCCCTTATACACAGTATGATGGGCCCGCAGCTCCCTTATACACAGTATGATGGGCCCGCAGCTCCCTTATACACAGTATGATGGGCCCGCAGCTCCCTTATACACAGTATGAGCCCGCAGCTTCCTTATCACAGTATGATGAGCCCGCAGTTCCCTTATGCACAGTATGATGGGCCCGCAGCTCCCTTATACACAGTATGATGGGCCTGCAGCTCCCTTATACACAGTATAATGGGCCCGCAGCTCCCTTATACACAGTATGATGGTCCCGCAGCTCCCTTATACACAGTATGATGGGCCTGCAGCTCCCTGTCATGATTTGGCAGTCTGCAGTCACATGAAGTGACTACAGACATTTATTCCAAGCCTTTATCAACTTTATAGTAATACATTTGTTATTATTAAATTATTAAAGCACCACTCTAGCAGGGTTTTTTTTCCACCACTGGAGTGGTGTTTTAAGCGCAAGTCCCCTGCCCCGGTCATTTACTCATCCTCCGGCGTATTCACTATTTTGTGGCACTGCTGCAGTCCCACGGCTCAAACTTGTGAGCGCAGCTTCTGACTGGCCAGAAGTTAGAAGCTATGTCACAAGCGCTCAATTTAAGACTATGAGGCTATGTGCCCACGTTGCGGATTCGTGTGTGGATTTTTCCGCACCGTTTTTGCAAAATCCACAGGTAAAACGTGCTGCGATTACCTGTGGATTTACCGTGGATTTCCTGCATTTTTTGTGAGGATTTCGCCTGCGTTTTTACACCTGCGGATTCCTATAAAGGAGCAGGTGTAAAACGCTGCGGAATCCGCACAAAGAATTGACATGCTGCGGAAAATACAATGCTGCGTTTCCGCGTGGTATTTTCTGCACCATGTGCACTGCGGATTTGGTTTTCTATAGGTTTACATGGCACTGTACACCACATGGAAAACTGCTGTGAATCCGCAGCATCCAATCCTCACCGTGTGCACATAGCCTGAGAGTGAGAAAGAGGCCAGAACGAGGCTCCCACAGACTCACAGTGATTAGTGACCTCTGCCCTGCTCCATGAAACACTGGAGCCTCGGACAGGTCACAAACTGCAGGAGACGGAGTAGAGCGGAGACAAAAACAGATGAAAACGCCAGAAGGTGAGTATCAGACTGGGGTCTTGGATTTTCAGCACCGCTCCAGCAGTGAAATAAAAAAAAATGCTGGAGTGGTGCTGTAAATGTGATGCAGCTCTTGGTTACCATATGGGGCTTCGTATACTAATACTCATAAAAGACCCAGGTGGTACATATCAAAAGCCCCCTAACTCCCCCCCCAATCTCCAGCCTCCCCAGACATCAAATATTACATGTGATGGATCACATATAATATCATAACAAAACATTATAATATTTAACCCCCAGTGATATGTTCCCCCTCCCCCACTTCAGCCCCAATGCCCCCATCAACTCACATCCACCCCCTCAGTGCCCTGTCCCACTTCACCCACCTTCAGCCCCCACAACACCCCCATGGTCTCACATTTACCCCCCAGTGCCCTGTCTCCCCTCCCCCACTTCAGTACCCAATACCCCCATCATCTCACATTCACCCCTCAGTACCCTGTCCCCCTCACCCACTTTCAGCACCCACAATACCCCAATGGTCTCACAGTCACATCACAATGACATACCTGAATTTAATAAACCTAAAATGTTCCATCCCCACTTACTGATAAAGTTTGCAGGCAGGACCAGAAAGTGTACGTGAATGCAAGGTGTGGGCACTAGGACCCAGCGTGCCTGAGCCAACCCCAGCGTGCACAGAGTGAAGAAAACTGCAGCCAGGGGAAAAGCTTCATGATCAGGTCAGACGGGCGAAACCATTCACTGCAGGAGGGAGACTGCAGCCGGCCACTGTGCTAATAGCCTGCAGAGTCTCTGTCAGATGGGATCAGACATTATACTGCTCTGCTTCTATGCTGTGTTCTGCCTCATCACAGAACTGGCCCTGGCTCCCGGTGAGCCCCTTCATGTGACAGGGCCCAGGGCGATGGCCCCCTCTGCCCCCCAAGTAGCTATGCTACTGAGTAATGGTGTGGGGTGGCATTTATTTGGAGGGCCGCACAGCCCTCCATATGCTCGCCAGAGGTAGCCTCACTGCTGTTAGGTACCGAGATGAGATCCTCAGACCCCTTGTGAGACCATATGCTGGTGCGGTTGGCCCTGGGTTCCTCCTAATGCAGGACAATGCCAGATCTCATGTGGCTGGAGTGTGTCAGTAGTTCCTGCAAAATGAAGGCATTGAAGCTATGGACTGGCCCGCCCGTTCCCCAGACCTGAATCCGATTGAACACATCTAGGACATCATGTCTCGCACCATCCACCAACGTCACGTTGCACCAGAGACTGTCCAGGAGTTGTCAGATGCTTTAGTCCAGGTCTGGGAGGAGATCTCTCAGGAGACCATCCACTGCCTCATCAGGAGCATGCCCAGGTGTTGTAGAGAGGTCATGTGTGGAGCCAACACACACACAACTGAACATCATTTCGTTGTCTTGAGGCATTTCCACTGAAGTTGGATCAGCCAGTAATTTGATTTTCCACTTTGATTTTGAGTACGATTCCAAATCCAGACCTCCATTCATTTTGATGTACATTGATCATTTTTATGTTTCATTGTTCTCAACACATTCCACTATGTAATGAATAAAGATTTACAACTGAAATATTTAATTCAGTGATATCTATGATGTGGTATTTTAATCTTCCCTTTATTTTTTTGAGCAATGTATTTCCCCATACACTGTATAGACTAGTAGATTTAGAAGCATAGGAAGGAACAAGTCTCTGGCATCTCCACCTTCTGGGGTAATGCTGGGACAGAGATAGCCAGGGACCCATAGCCTGAGGTTCAGAACAGGTGTATTCAGCGCCCCAGAGTCCTGATCGTTGCAGTACTGTGGCTCCGCCGCTAAGGGGGGCTATGGTACGTCTGATGGCACTGAAGGAGTTCATCTGACCAGGTATCACAGACACCAATACATTTCACAGTCTGGCCTCCAGGGGGAGCTAAGGGTACTATTCATTAGGCCACTCCTCACAGTCTGGTAAAACTGGGGGTTAGGCAGGAAGTTAGGGAGAACGCTGACTGGGTTGGAACCAGGCAACACCTTGTGGCAGAGGGTGTTGTAGGGGAAGATTCGGTAGGGTCCCTGTCAGGGGTGGGATCCTGACAGAGGCCTGGCAATCAGAGAGAAAGCTACGGGACCGCGCCTGCACTTCATAGCGGCGGTGCTCTAAGAAAGGACAAGAAGCGAGATTTATTGTGCTGAGTGAGAAACGAGATCAACGCAACAGGGAGAAATACCAGTAGGAGTTGTGCTGTTAGATTGAGGCAACATCCTACTGAGGCGTAAATAACCGGTGGCCGGAACGCCGAGGAAGTACAGAGCTCTAAGCATTACTTCAAACCAGCGGCAGGACAGAGAGCTATAGGCTGGCTGTCTCACCTACATCACCTACGCAGACATAGGGGGCAACCTTTGGAGAGGGGTGACTCTAGGGTCCCGGAAGAGCTCCGAGCCTTCCCGTCATACGGGTGCGTCCTACCATAAGACCTGGGGGGCGAGAAGAAGAAGAACATCAGAATCGAGTTGTTGTGAGGGAACATGAGGAACAGACACAACAGTTGTGGGGTACTATCCCGTAAGCACAGCAGGGGAGGACCACAACACACAGACGCTAGAAGGTAGGCACAGATTTCCACCTGCAACGGGAACTCTGGAGGTGCCATCGGACCGGCCGGACTTGCGCAGCCCGGTTAACCGTATTCCGGACTGAGGACCCAGAAGCCTTCAGTAAAGAGGTAAAGAGACTGCAACCTGGTGTCCTCGTTATTTACTGCACCGCACCACTACCACCACTACCACCATCCACACCTATTATTTGGGCGCCCCTCAGCAGGGTCACGGACCGGGTCTAGCCACCGTGACAACCCCAGAGCAGAGACTCAGAGGCCCGGTACCGGTTACCCCTCGGCCCTGCGGCAGTGGGGGCGCTACATGTACATCTATTATCCCACAGTAACACCGTGACATTATTGTTGGCCATCCTGGCTTTAAAGGGATGCTTCATCTCATATTGCATCGTTTTTGGCGGTCTAAAATTCAGGGGGTGGGGATGGGGGGGTGATAGACTATGTTTCCACCTGTGCCATCTGTGCACGTTCTAAGATGTCTCCTCATTCTTGAGGGTGTTTGCACCCTTTAAGTATTCCCACTCAACCATGGACAGACATTTCAATGGACTTTATAACTGATTTTCTGTATTGACGCTGCCTGGTGTCATAGAAAGGCAGCCTAAGGGGGCGCTAGCTAGAGCGCAGGGAGAGGGAGGAATGAGGCAAGCAGTGCACAGAGGACCTGAGCTAGGCTGGTCACATGATAACTGCAGGGATGATGGGGGTGGAGCTACCACGTGAGAACGGAGGGTCTGCAAGGAATGCAGGACACAGGGTACTAAGACAGAGACGTGGTCAAAGGACAAGCTGGGGGTCGGGAGCCAGACGGGAGCAAGGTACCAAGGGGCAAAATAGCAGATTAGTCAAAGACAAGCCAAGAGGTCAGACAGCCAGGACAGACAGAGAAGTACCAAGCAGAAAACAGGGACAATAGTCAGGGGCAAACCGGGTCATACACAGCAAGGCACACACGCACAGAGGCACAACGATTACAGACGAATAACCTGGGTCAGCTATCTCTAACCGAGTAGACGGAAGTATAACTGAGCCAGAACCCAGGAACCACCAGCATTAAATAGCCACCCCAGAACCAAAGAGAGTTGGACTAATTTAACCCAGAGCTGACCAGGACGGAGCCAGAATCAGCCCATTCAGAGTCATTGCATTTTCCCTCTTCTGCTGGTAATACAATAATTTTGGTGATTGTTGATAGGTTTCCTAAAATGACACATTTTGTCGCCTTGCCATCCTTATCAAATGCCAAAACGTAGGCTCAGGCGTTTGTTCAGGAGATTTTTAAGCTCCCATGTGTTCCTTCTAGTATCATCTCAGATATACAGTGGGTGTGGAAAGTATTCAGACCCCTATACATTTTTCACTTTTTGTTTCATTGCAGCCATTTGGTAAATTCAAAAAAGTTGATTTTTTTTCACATTAATGTACACTCTGCACCCCATCTTGACGGAAAAAAAAGAAATGTAGAAATTTTAGCAAATTTAATAAAAAGAAAAACTGAAATATCATGTGTCATAAGTATTCAGACCCTTTGCTCAGACACTCATATATAAGTCGCATGCAGTCCATTTCCTTGTGATCCTTGTTGAGATGGTTCTACTCCTTTATTGGAGTCCAGCTGTGTTTAATTAACCCCTTCCCGACCCATGACGCCACGTAGGCGTCATGAAAACCCGTGCCAATCCGACCCATGACGCCTATGTGGCGTCATGGAATGATCGCGTCCCTGCAGATCGGGTGAAGGGGTTAACTCCTATTTTACCCGATCTGCAGGGAGAGGGGGAGTGGTACTTCAGCCCAGGGGGGGTGGCTTCACCCCCCCGTGGCTACGATCGCTCTGATTGGCTGTTGAAAGTGAAACTGCCAATCAGAGCGATTTGTAATATTTCACCTAAAAAAATGGTGAAATATTACAATCCAGCCATGGCCGATGCTGCAATATCATCGGCCATGGCTGGAAATACTGAAGTACCCCCCCCCCACGCCCACCGATCGCCCCCCCCGTCCTCTGTTATGGGGTCCGGTCCCCTCCGTCCGCCTGCCGGCTCCCCCGTCCTCCTGTCCGCTCCCTCCTTGCCCAGACCCACCCCCCCTGTGCTCCGTTCCCCCCCCCGTGCTCCGATCCACCCCCCCACCACCCCTTCATACTTACCGATCCTCCCGGTGTCCGTCCGTCTCCTCGCTGGGCGCCGCCATGTTGGAAAATGGCGGGCGCATGCTCAGTGCGCCCGCCGAATCTGCCAGTCGGCAGATTCCTTACAGGTACATTTTGATCGCTGTGGTAGGTTCTATCACAGCGATCAAAATAAAAAAATAATAAATAACCCCCCCCCCCCTTTATCACCCCCATAGGGACAATAATAAAATAAAGAATTTTTTTTTTTTTTTTTTTTTCCTCTAGGGTTAGGATTAGAACTAGGGTTAGAACTAGGGGTAGGGGTAGGGGTAGGGTTAGGGTTACGGGTAGGGTAATTAGGGGTAGGGTTATGGCATGTGCACACAGAGCGGATCGGCCGTGGATCCGCAGCGGATCGGCCGCGGATCCGCAGCGGATCGGCAGCGGATCGGACGCGGATCCGCAGCGGATCGGCCGCGGATCGGCAGCGGATCGGCCGCGGATCCGCAGCGGATTGGCAGCGGATCCGCAGCGGATTGGCAGCGGATCCGCAGCGGATGGGCCGCGGATCGGCAGCGGATCCGCAGCGGATTGGCAGCGGATCCGCAGCGGATCGGCCGCGGATCCGCAGCGGATCGGCAGCGGATCGGCAGCGGATCCGCAGCGGATCGGCAGCGGATTGGCAGCGGATCCGCAGCGGATCGGCCGCGGATCCGCAGCGGATCGGCAGCGGATTGGCAGCGGATCCGCAGCGGATCGGCCGCGGATCCGCAGCGGATCGGCAGCGGATCCGCAGCGGATCCGCAGCGGATCCGCAGCGGATGGGCCGCGGATCGGCAGCGGATCCGCAGCAGATTGGCAGCGGATCCGCAGCGGATTGGCAGCGGATCCGCAGCGGATTGGCCGCGGATCCGCAGCGGATTGGCCGCGGATCCGCAGCGGATTGGCCGCTGCGAATTCGAAGCAGTTTTCCATCAGGTTTACAGTACCATGTACACCTAAGGAAAACCAAATCCGCTGTGCCCATGGTGCGGAAAATTCCGTGCAGAAACGCTGCGTTGTATTTTCCGCAGCATGTCAATTCTTTGTGCGGATTCCGCAACGTTTTACACCTGTTCCTCAATAGGAATCCGCAGGTGAAATCCGCACAAAAAAACACTGGAAATCTGCTGTAAATCCGCAGGTAAAACGCAGTGCCTTTTACCTGCAGATTTTTCAAAAATCGTGCGGAAAAATCTCACACGAATTCGCAACGTGGGCACATAGCCTTAGGGTTAGGGTTGGAATTAGAGTTAGGGTTGGAATTAGGGCTAGGGTTTGAAATAGGGTTAAGATTAGGCTTGTGGTTAGGGTTACGGATAGGGTTAGGGGTGTGTTGGGGTTACAGTTGTGGTTAGGGTTGGGATTAGGGCTACGGTTGGGATTAGGGTTAGGATTAGGGTTGGAATTAGGGTTACGGGTGTGTTGCGGTTAGGGTTGTGGTTAGGGGTGTGTTGGGGTTAGGTTTGTGATTAGGGTTATGGCTACAGTTGGGATTAGGATTAGGGGTGTGTTGGGGTTAGTGTTGAAGTTAGAATTGAGGGGTTTCCACTGTTTAGGCACATCAGGGGTCTCCAAACGCAACATGGCGCCACCATTGATTCCAGCCAATCTTGCATTCAAAAAGTCAAATGGTGCTCCCTCCCTTCCAAGCCCCGACGTGCGCCCAAACAGTGGTTTACCCCCACATTTGGGGTACCAGCGTACTCAGGACAAACTGGGCAACAACTGTTGGGGTCCAATTTCTCCTGTTACCCTTGCAAAAATAAAAAATTACTTGCTAAAACATAATTTTTGAGGAAAGAACAATTATTTTTTATTTTCACGGCTCTGCGTTATAAACTTCTGTGAAGCACTTGGGGGTTGAAAGTGCTCACCACACATCTAGATAAGTTCCTTCGGGGGTCTAGTTTCCAAAATGGGGTCACTTGTGGGGTGTTTCTACTGTTTAGGCACATCAGGGGCTCTGCAAATGCAATGTGACGCCCGCAGACCATTCCATCAAAGTCTGCATTTCAAATGTCACTACTTCCCTTCCGAGCCCTGACGTGCGCCCAAACAGTGGTTTACCCCCACATATGGGGTATCAGCATACTCACAACAAACTGGGCAACAAATATTGGGGTCCAAATTCTCCTGTTACCCTTGTGAAAATAAAAAATTGCTTGCTAAAACATCTTTTTTGAGGAAAGAAAAATGATTTTTTATTTTCACGGCTCTGCGTTGTAAACTTCTGTGAAGCACTTGGGGGTTGAACGTGCTCACCACACATCTAGATAAGTTCCTTCGGGGGTCTAGTTTCCAAAATGGGGTCACTTGTGGGGTGTTTCTACTGTTTAGGCACATCAGGGGCTCTGCAAATGCAATGTGACGCCCGCAGACCATTCCATCAAAGTCTGCATTTCAAATGTCACTACTTCCCTTCCGAGCCCTGACGTGCGCCCAAACAGTGGTTTACCCCCACATATGGGGTATCAGCATACTCACAACAAACTGGGCAACAAATATTGGGGTCCAAATTCTCCTGTTACCCTTGTGAAAATAAAAAATTGCTTGCTAAAACATCTTTTTTGAGGAAAGAAAAATGATTTTTTATTTTCACGGCTCTGCGTTGTAAACTTCTGTGAAGCACTTGGGGGTTGAACGTGCTCACCACACATCTAGATAAGTTCCTTGGGGCGTCTAGTTTCCAAAATGGGGTCACTTGTGGGGGGTTTCTACTGTTTAGGCATATCAGGGGCTCTGCAAACGTAACATGATGCCCGCAGACCATTCCATCAAAGTCTGCATTCCAAAACGTCACTACTTCCCTTCCGAGCCCCGGCATGTGCCCAAACAGTGGTTTACCCCCACATATGGGGTATCAGCGTACTCAGGAGAAACTGGACAACAACTTTTGGGGTCCAATTTCTCCTGTTAGTCTTGCAAAAATAAAAAATTCTGGGCTAAAAAAATATTTTTGAGGAAAGGAAACACATTTATTATTTTCACGGCTCTGCGTTATAAACTTCTGTGAAGCATTTGGGGGTTCAAAGTGCTCACCACACATCTAGATAAGTTCCCTTGGGGGTCTAGTTTCCAAAATGGAGTCACTTGTGGGGAGTTCCTACTGTTTAGGCACATCAGGGGCTCTGCAAACGCAACCTGATGCCCGCAGAGCATTCCATCAAAGTCTGCATTTCAAAACGTCACTACTTCCCTTCCGAACCCCGACGTGTGCCAAAACAGTGGTTTACCCCCACATATGGGGTATCAGCGTACTCAGGAGAAACTGGTCAACAACTTTTGGGGTCCAATTTCTCCTGTTACTCTTGCAAAAATAAAAAAATTCTGGGCTAAAAAATATTTTTGAGGAAAGGAAACACATTTTTTATTTTCACGGCTCTGCGTTATAAACTTCTGTGAAGCACTTGGGGGTTCAAAGTGCTCACCACACATCTAGATTAGTTCCTTGGGAGGTCTAGTTTCCAAAATGGGGTCACTTGTGCGGGAGCTCCAATGTTTAGGCACACAGGGGCTCTCCAAACGCGACATGGTGTCCGCTAATGATTGGAGCTAATTTTCCATTCAAAAAGCCAAATGGCGTGCCTTCCCTTCCGAGCCCTGCCGTGCGCCCAAACAGTGGTTTACCCCCACATATGGGGTATCACCGTACTCAGGACAAACTGGACAACAAAATTTGGGGTCCAATTTCTCCTATTACCCTTGGGAAAATAAAAAATTCTGGGCTAAAAATCATTTTTGAGGAAAGAAAAATTATTTTTTTATTTTCACGGCTCTGCGTTATAAACTTCTGTGAAGCACCTGGGGGTTCTAAGTGCTCACTATGCATCTAGATAAGTTCCTTGGGGGGTCTAGTTTCCAAAATGGGGTCACTTGTAGGGGAGCTCCAATGTTTAGGCACACAGGGGCTCTCCAAACGCGACATGGTGTCCGCTAACGATTGGAGCTAATTTTCCATTCAAAAAGTCAAATGGCACGCCTCCCCTTCCGAGCCTTGCCATGCACCCAAACAGTGGTTTACCCCCACATATGAGGTATCGGCATACTCAGGAGAAATTGCCCAACAAATTTTAGGATCCATTTTATCCTGTTGCCCATGTGAAAATGAAAGAATTGAGGCTAAAAGAAATTTTGTGTGAAAAAAAAGTACTTTTTCATTTTTGCGGATCAATTTGTGAAGCACCTGGGGGTTTAAAGTGCTCACTATGCCTCTAGATGAGTTCCTTGGGGGGTCTAGTTTCCAAAATGGGGTCACTTGTGGAGGAGCTCCAATGTTTAGGCACACAGGGGCTTTCCAAACGCGACATGGTGTCCGCTAACGATGGAGATAATTTTTCATTCAAAAAGTCAAATGGCGCTCCTTCCCTTCCGAGCCTTACCATGTGCCCAAACAGTGGTTTACCCCCACATGTGAGGTATTTGTGTACTCAGGAGAAATTGCCCAACAAAATTTAGGATCCATTTTATCCTGTTGCCCATGTGAAAATGAAAAAATTGAGGCTAAAATAATTTTTTTGTGAAAAAAAAGTACTTTTTCATTTTTACGGATCAATTTGTGAAGCACCTGGGGGTTTAAAGTGCTCACTATGCTTCTAGATAAGTTCCTTGGGGGGTCTAGTTTCCAAAATGGGGTCACTTGTGGGGGAGCTCCAATGTTTAGGCACACGGGGGCTCTCCAAACATGACATGGTGTCCGCTAAAGATTGGAGCCAATTTTTCATTCAAAAAGTCAAATGGCGCTCCTTCCCTTCCAAGCCCTGCCGTGCGCCCAAACAGTGGTTTACCCCCACATATGAGGTATCAGCGTACTCAGGACAAATTGGACAACAACGTTCGTGGTCCAGTTTCTCCTTTTACCGCTGGGAAAATAAAAAAATTGTTGCTAAAAGATCATTTTTGTGACTAAAAAGTTAAATGTTCATTTTTTACTTCCATGTTGCTTCTGCTGCTGTGAAACACCTGAAGGGTTAATAAACTTCTTGAATGTGGTTTTGAGCACCTTGAGGGGTGCAGTTTTTAGAATGGTGTCACTTTTGGGTATTTTCAGCCATATAGAACCCTCAAAATGACTTCAAATGTGAGGTGGTCCCTAAAAAAAATGGTTTTGTAAATTTTGTTGTAAAAATGAGAAATCACTGGTCAAATTTTAACCCTTATAACTTCCTAGCAAAAAAAAAAATTGTTTCCAAAATTGTGCTGATGTAAAGTAGACATGTGGGAAACGTTATTTATTAACTATTTTGTGTCACATAACTCTCTGGTTTAACAGAATAAAAATTCAAAATGTGAAAATTGCGAAATTTTCAAATTTTTTGCCAAATTTCCGTTTTTTTCACAAATAAACTCAGAAATTATCGACCTAAATTTACCACTAACATGAAGCCCAATATGTCACGAAAAAACAATCTCAGAATCGCTAGGATCCGTTGAAGCGTTCCTGAGTTATTACCTCATAAAGGGACACTGGTCAGAATTTCAAAAAACGGCAAGGTCATTAAGGCCAAAATAGGCTGGGTCATGAAGGGGTTAAACTGATAGGACTTGATTTGGAAAGGCACACACCTGTCTATATAAGACCTCACAGCTCACAGTGCATGTCAGACCAAATGAGAATCATGAGTTCAAAAGAACTGGCCAAAGAGCTCAGAGACAGAATTGTGACAAGCACAGATCTGGCCAAGGTTACAACAGAATTTCTGAAGTACTCAAGGTTCCTAAGAGCACAGTGGCCTCCATAATCCTTAAATGGAGGAAATTTGGGACCACCAGAAGTTTTCCTAGACCTGGCCATCCAGCCAAACTAAGCAATCGTGGAGAAGAGCCTTGGTGAGAGAACAATCCCAAGATCACTGTGGCTGAGCTCCAGAGGTGCAGTAGGGAGATGGGAGAAAGTTCCACAAAGTCAACTATCACTGCAGCCCTCCACCTGTCAGGCCTTTATGGCAGAGTGGCCCAACAGAAGCCTCTCCTCAGTGCAAGACATATGAAAGCCCACATAGAGATTGCTAAAAACACTTGAAGGACTCCCATACAATGAGAAATAAGATTCTCTGGTCTGATGAGATGAAGACAGACCTTTTTGGTGATAATTCTAAGCGCTATGTGTGGAGAAAAGCAGGCACTGCTCATCACCTGCCCAATACAATCCCAACAGTGAAACATAGAGGTGGCAGCGTTATGCTATACGGGTGTTTTTCAGCTGCATGGACAGGACGACTGGTTGTCATTGAAGGAAACATGAATGCGGCCATGTACAGAGATATCCTGGATGAAAACCTCTTCCAGAGACCTCTTCGGGAGAGACCTAAAAATGACTGCTCACCAATGTTCACCATCCAACCTGAAGGAACTGGAGAGGATCTGCAAAGAAGACTGGCAAAGGATCCCCAAATCCAGGTGTGAAAAACTTGTTGCATCATTCCCAAGAAGACACATGGCTGTGCTAGCTCAAAAGGGTGCTTCTACTCAATACTGAGCAGAGTCTGAATACTTATGACCATGTGATATTTCAGGTTTTCTTTTTTAACAAATTTGCAAAAATTACTATATTTCAGTTTTTTTCAATCAAGATGGGATGCAGAGTGTACATTAATAAGAAAAAAAAATAACTGTTATGAATTTACCAAATGGCTGCAATGAAACAAGTGAAAAATTTAAAGAGGTCTGAATACCTTCCGTACCCACTGTATTATTCAATTTATTGTTAAACCCTGGAAAGCTTTTTGTTTTTGGTTAGGGATTAAGCTATTCCATTTTTTGGCTTTCCATCCTCAATCTAATGGGCAAACAGAAAGTGTTAATCAAAATTTGGAGCAATTTGTACAATGTTTTATATCTGAAAATCAGGAAGAGTGATCCTCTTTTCTTTCTGTTGCTGAATTTGCCATTAATAATCATCATTGTGAACTGGGGTATTACCCTTTTTCTGTGTTTATGATCAGCATCCTCAGTTCTATACATTGCAGGAAGAGAACTCGTCTGGGGTACCTCGGGAGGATCCGCTTGTTTTTTTTAATTATACTGTAATAAACACTACATGGGAGTGTGCTTTCAGTGACATTTGCTGAGTTCCAAATATAATCATTCGGCTGATTGTAAATGTGTGTCTGGTCTGGACCTGTGTATGAGTGATCTGGTGTGGTTGTCTACCAAGAGTATTAAATGTAAAGTACATTTGTTGAAGTTACGATCTCGGTTTATTGGTCTATATACAATTACAATGGTCATTAATTCTGTTGTTTTCCATCTGACATTACCTGCATCATTCAAAATTCATAACGTTTTTCACAGATCTCTTTTAAAGAAAGAGTCGTTTTTGAAACCTCTCATCCCTTACCACCACCTCCGGTCTTAGATGGATCACTAGAGTTTGAAGTATTCAAAATTATCGATTCCTGTCTCATCCACCGCTCATTGCAATATTTAGTTCATTGTCAGGGTTATAGTCCTGAGGAGAGGATTTGGGTTCCAGCCTGTAATTTAGCGCTCCTAGGCAGGTTAGAAGGAGTTACATATTTGCTTGACTCAGTTTGTTGATTGCCTGTGGTCACATGCTGCGGGAGAGCCAGTCGTATCTGCTCTTTCCCTATTGAAGGTGGCTCCACTGTTCAGCTAATGCCAGCAATAATTCTCTATCCTAGTATGGAGAGTTGGACATATTCTGGTTATAAGTGGTTATTTCTACAGTTGTGAGTGGTGTTTGGTTAACCCTTTCCTTTTCCCCTAGTTATCTTTATATTACTTTGTTGTTTCTCGGTCTATACATTTTATATTCCGCTGTGTATTTATCTGAGATAGTGTTGTATGACTGTGCTTCCGTGACTGCCCTGTCTGTCTTGTTATGTATTTCCCCATATACTTAGGAACATAGGAAGTAACGAGGCTCAGGCATCTCCACCTTCAGGGGTAATCCTGGGACAGGGTTATCCAGGGACCCCTAGCCTGAGGGTCAGTATAGGTGCACATCCAATATCCCACAGCCACACCTTGACTGATATACCAGGACAGCAGAGCTATTGACTGGCAGTGGGAACTGATTCTCAGGAATAGACTGCAACCCATCCGGTGCTGACAGCAGGAAGAAACCCAATCTAACAGAATTTAATGCAATAGCTTCTGGACTAGCAAGCACCAAGTCCCAGGAATAAAACAAGGCTACTGAATAACCACTCAGCGTTGGCGGGGATACAACAATGACTTATTAGAACTACACTATCATCACAAGATAATTTTGTTTTAATATGTCTCAATAATACTTCCATACAGTGACTAACACTGTCATAAAGTAACTAAATAATACTGTTATACAATCACTTAATGATACCACCATACTGGGACCAAATAATACTGTCTTATAGTGATAAAATAATAATCTAGTTCCAATGTCTTTTGGCCTATGTCTTGCAGTAATTTAATCATTTTCTATGTGACACAGAATGTTGTCAAGGCTTCTTTAGCTATGATTCACAATATATCTACTACCCCTCTGGAAACACAACTATCACTCATTGGAAAATTCTTAACCATGCTGAAATTTGCCCCCTACTAAACCATGCCTTGTCCAGGTGCAGCCTTAGAAATTGTACATCAGGCCTTGCAAAATGATATTTTAATCAGTGCCTGCTATTTGCCTCCATAACTGTACATGTGACAGCTGTAGTAGTCTACAGCAGAGGTGTCAAACTGCATTCCTCGAAGGCCGCCAACAGGTCATGTTTTCAGGATTTCCTTGTATTGCACAGGTGATAATTTAATCACCTGCACAGAATGATTCCAGCACCTTGTGGAATGCTAAGGAAATCCTGAAAACATGACCTGTTGGCGGCCCTCGAGGAATGCAGTTTGACACCTCTGGTCTACAGCACACAAAAACTACAGTTATATGGCGTTAAACAGCACACATGTATTTAAAGGGAAGTTGTGATGTTCTGTCTTCAAGAGTGCACCGCTCCTAACCCAAGGTGAATTGCAAAGATGGAGGGCACCATTAAATATATTTCATTTTATTAGAAAGGGGATCGACCTTCAGTATGTAACAAAATTAGACCAAATAACAACCAAACAATCTCTGCGTATGCGCATTTGTAGATGGATTGGTTATGGAGTCATTTTCGGTTTTCTAGTGTTGCCGCTGATACAGCACGCAAACTCCATGTGGTAAGCTCAACAGCTGTTGAGATTTAGTAATTATTTTAGCTTGGATATACATATAGATAGGACTCACAAAGCCCATCACACTTTCCCTTGCCTCTGATAAAGTCACAGCGCTGATGATACGCGTTGGGCTTACAGGAGCCAGTTCTTTTGCCTTATACTTCATTATGTGCACCTTGTGCATATTGTTCTGTGAGCATACATAGTTTGACTACAGCCTTTGATTGGTTTAGGAAGAAAATTCCAAAAAGCATTATTGGTGGTGCGTGTAAATAGCTTAATGTCGAATCACAACCATGCACCACCCATGCATGGACAATGAGGACAACTGCCAACACATAATACAAAAGAAAAGAAGCAATGCAGTCTTAGAATCCATTAAAAACCACTTTTATTAAGAGTAGATTAAAATACATAGTAACAAAAACAACCAGACAAGCAGTGTACGGTAGGGCTAGCAGCTGTTAAAGATGCCAACCGCAGCATATCAAAAGACTGCCCAAGGGACGGTAGACCCCGCTGGTACTATTGGTACAGCTCATAGGTATAGAAAAAACAATCAATAGATCTAATCACAGAGCTAATAGAAAAGTATACAAATAATAGTGACACCAGCACATATCTCTATAGCCCATCTGTATAAACTATAGTAGTTAAACAGCAAACACAAAAGTAGGTGTAATTACATATTACCTGATATAGTACCAAGGACCAGCGTAGGGGACACCGAACCTCCCCGACGCGCGTTTCGGTAATTATACCTTCCTCAGGGGGAAACGCGCGTCGGGGTGGTTCGGTGTCCCCTATGCTGGTCCTTGGTACTATATCAGGTAATATGTAATTACACCTACTTTTGTGTTTGCTGTTTAACTACTATAGTTTATACAGATGGGCTATAGAGATATGTGCTGGTGTCACTATTATTTGTATACTTTTCTATTAGCTCTGTGATTAGATCTATTGATTGTTTTTTCTATACCTACGAGCTGTACCAATAGTACCAGTGGGGTCTACCGTCCCTTGGGCAGTCTTTTGATATGCTGCGGTTGGCATCTTTAACAGCTGCTAGCCCTACCGTACACTGCTTGTCTGGTTGTTTTTGTTACTATGTATTTTAATCTACTCTTAATAAAAGTGGTTTTTAATGGATTCTAAGACTGCATTGCTTCTTTTCTTTTGTTTGATTGGTTTAGTATATTATAGGTGAATACTTTATGGGACTATTGGGACAGGTCTGTGTTCACATTCTATGCTTTAGGGGGCTTGTTAATGGTTTTTATTATGTGATTATATTGAAATATAAACATCAGTATCATAACTTTTGATGGTTATTTAATTGCACTTTATTTGTACAAGCCCTCATTTTTGCATGTTTATATTTGGTGCCAATCTTGATCATTTCCAACTAATTTAGGCATGTGGTTTATTGAACTATGCATTTTCAATATTCCCATATATAACAGCATGTTTGTCTCCACTATGTATAGATCTTTCAATTTGGGAATCTTATGTTGATATTAGGCTCACTGTTGCTCCTGTTTGTAATGGTTGCACCTTTGTAACTATTTTAGTATTTTAAATGATTTTAAAAATCCTTTTTTGTGGTTTTGTGTGTACTAATAAAATGTGATAATTTGCATGGTGATCCCTGCTTTTGTGTATGTCTCTTTGTCTTGGTTGTTATTTGCTCCCAGCCCAAGGCTTCCTGCTTTGCGGAGGTCAGCATGCTCCTGAAGAATGACGGTTTGGACCACTTGTTTGAAATGCGCGCTATTCCAGGCTGCTAGCCAAAGTTGCTTGTTTTTACACACAATTTCCAATTTTAACCATATTGAGAACTTGAGACAACCCCTTTAACCATTTAATGAATAGATGCATTTAAAATTTAAAAGGGTAGTCAAGGCCTCATACTACTAATTTAAAAAAAAAGTCTCCAGGGTCCTGGCACATATATCAATACAAATAATAATAAAGAGAGTAACAGTAAAACACTAATTCTACATTCTAAACATGTTTGCCCATGAGCCGGGGGGCCTGGTGCCAACCCCTGCACTGGGCCCCACCACCCATCATCGCACATTCAACTGTATCAGCAACCTTCATGTCGATACAGTTTAAGGTATTGTTGAGAGAGAGAAAATCACTACATGGCACATTCTGTACTTCAGAACACTTGCTCTAGAGATCGAAGCAGCAAGGGAAAAAGGAGGAGAGGTGAGTATTGTATTTTTTTTTTTTAAATCAGCGAATACATTGTGTGCCAATAATGCTGTATGGAGAACTATAGGGAGTATGTTATACTATATGGATGACTATAGAGAATGCATTATATTATATGGAGGACTATGGGGAGGGCACTATACTATATGGAGTACTTTGGGGAGTGCATTATACTGTATGGCTGTATGGAGGACTGTGGAGAGTGCATTATACTGAATGGAGGACTGTTGGGAGTGTATTATACTGTATGGAAGACTATGGGGGTACATTACACTTTATGAAAGACTATAGGGAGTGAATAATGCTATGTGGAGGGCTATGGAAAGTGCATTATACTTTATGGAGTACTATGGGGACTGTATTATACTATAGGGAGGACTATGGGGGTGTATTATACTATATGGAGTACTATGGGGAGTACATTATACTGTATGGAGGACTATGGGGTGCAACATACTATATGGACGATTATGGGGTGCAGTATACTGGGACCAATTTAACTATGTAGAGGGCTATGCGGGGTGTGGAGGGCTATGTGGGAGCTATTATAATATTCTAATATTTGGAGGGCTATGTGAGGGCCATTATAATATTTGGAGGGCTATGTGGGAGCCGTTATACCTTATGGAGGGTTAAGTAGGTGCCATTATACTACATGCAAGCAATTATACAGTGTGAAGGTTGGTGTGGGGTGCATTCCACTGTTTGGAGGGCTGAGTGGGGGCCATTATACTGTTTGGAGGGCTAATGGGGGCCGTTATACCGTGTGGTGAGGGGTCACTATTCTGTATATAGGCCCATTATACGGTACATAGGCTGTGTGGGGGTCAAAATTTGGAGATCATACTATATTGGGGTCACCACTCTTTGCCATGGGAGCTGAGGTGGGCCACAGTATACTCATACTGTGAATGTGGGTGGTACTGTGGAGGAGTTCATTTTTGTTGTCATCATACTTTATGGATGCAAAATGTTATGTGACCCCACTGAATATTAAATATTTTTCTTTTGTTGGAAGGGGCAATTAGAACTTCTGCTGTGGGGCCCCATGATTTCTATGTACACCCCTGCACCTGGAAAAAGTGTATTTGTGACATGCAGATTGTGTCACTGAATGATGAATTTCAGTACAGTTGCATGCATGGAATAAGGACACATCCACTAAAGTGCTTCTGCTCTGGAGTATGCATATCGTATACATCACCACCGTTCCCGGCTCAGACACCGATGAACTCTCGCAGCGCACAGTGGGTGTGTCGGGAAGGGGAGGCTCGAAAGTCTACAGTCACACAGAGTGCAGAGTTTTCATTTTAGACTGGACAACCCCTTTCATGTCCTACCAAGATATATTATTAAACTGACAAAAAATTACTAATCAACCTGGTAATTCTACAATGATAAATAAGGTCATGTACTTGATTTAAAACAGCTGGTAATTTAGTGCAAGGATCTAGAATGCCTTTCAAATTAGTAAAAGTATCCTGTGATCTACAAGTGCTTATCATTACATTAGAATATCATCAAAAAGTTAATTTATTTCAGTTTTTCAATACAAAAAGTGAATCTCATATATTATATAGCGTCATTACAAACAGAGTGATCTATTTGAAGTGTTTATTTCTGTTTATATTGATGATTATGGCATACAGCTAATGAAAGCCCAAAAGTCATTATTTCAGTAAATTAGAATACTTTATAACACTAGCTTGAAAAATTATTTTAAAATCTGAAATGTTGGCCTACTGAAATGTTCGTTCAGTAAATGCACTCAATACTTGGTCGGGGCTCCTTTTGCATCAATTACTACATCAATGCAGCGTGGCATGGAGGCGATCAGCCTGTGGCACTGCTCAGGTGTTAGAGAAGCCCAGGTTGCTTTGATAGCAGCATTAATCTCTTCTGCATTGTGGGGTCTGGTGTATCTCATCTTCCTCTTAACAATACCCCTTAGATTCTCTATGGGGTTAAGGTCGGGCGAGTTTGAATTAAAGACACACAGTGGAACTACACCAGGAGATGACATGGCTCCCCAAACCATCACTGATTGTGGAACCTTCACACTAGACGTCAAGCAGTTTGGATTGTGTACCTCTCCAGTTTTCCTCCAGACTCTGGGACCTTAATTTCCAAATTAAATGCAAAACTTACTTTCATCTGAAAACAACACCTTGGACTACTGAGCACAGTCCATTTCTTTTTCTGCTTGGCCCAGGTAAGACGCTTCTGGCATTGTCTATTGATCATGAGTGGCTTGACACAAGGAATGCGACACTTATAGCCCATGTCCTGGATACGTCTGTGTGTGGTGGCTCTTGAAGCAATGACTCCAGCAGCAGTCCACTCCTTTTGAATCTCCCCTAAATTGTTGAATGGCCTTTTCTTAAAATCCTTTCAAGGCTGCGGTTATCCTGGTTGCTTGTGCACCTTTTACTACCACACTTTTTCCTTCCACTCAACTTTCCACTAATATGCTTGGATACAGCACTCTCTGAAAAGCCAGCTTCTTTAGCAATGACCTTTTGTGGCTTACCCTCCTTGTGGAGTGTGTCAATGACTGCCTTCTGGACATCTGTCAAGTCAGCAGTCTTCCCCATGATTGTAGAGGCTACTGAAACAGAATAACAGCTTAGGAGTCCTTTGCAGGTGTTTTTTGTTAATTATTTATTCTAATTTACTGAGATATTGACTTTCAGGTTTTCGTTGGCTGTAAGCCTTGATCATCAACCTAAACAAACATAAACACTTGAAATAGATCACTTTGTTTGTAATGACTCTATATAATATATGAGATTAACATTTTGTATTGAAGAACTGAAATAAATTAACATTTTGATGATATTCAAATTTATTGAGAAGCACCTGTATATTTCCACTTTAGGCAAATGTATCCTCTCTATCTCTACAAATGGAAAAAATAAAAGTCTCCATTATGACACTGCAAAAGAAAAATGATTAGACACCGCAAAAAGGATTACTACCAATGGCTTTCTCATGATCTGATTTTTATGGATGATGACTTAATGCAAATGTGTT
Organism: Ranitomeya variabilis; assembly: GCF_051348905.1. Taxonomy (NCBI): domain Eukaryota; kingdom Metazoa; phylum Chordata; class Amphibia; order Anura; family Dendrobatidae; genus Ranitomeya; species Ranitomeya variabilis. Next base: position 715,432,810 of record NC_135233.1, on the reverse strand, counting down.
TGGCTCTATGGTTAACTTAACACAGTTCATTTTGCTATGTCAGTCTTCTACCTTTGTAGCATTATATACTTATATGGTGGGGTGGTTCCCCTTTGCAATGAAGACGTTTTTCTGTCAGTTTCTCTAACAGGGACCAATCCAACATTGTACTATCTTGAAAGAAATCATCCACCTGTTAAGGGCACCATATACAATAGATAGCTGTTGGCTGAATGATGGATCGACTTGCAGTTGTCTCTCTCGACTCCTCCATACATAGGAGCACTCACTCTGCAGCTAGATCCTGAGTTATCTTTGAGAGAGCCACTGTTGGACTCATTTGTCTCTGTCTTGTCTTATGGAGAAGAGAAGGAAGCTGAATTTTCATCTTCCCTGATATCATCTGTTGGGGGACAGTTGGGAAGTCCTGTAACACATTAGATTATTGGTCAAGCTTACTGATATCGGTGGGTTGGAATGATGATATTCTAATATGGGGGCTTTCAGATTCTCCCCAACAGACAATATGGGGAAGATACAGATCCAGTTAATCTCCTAATCTCTTAGTCAGACTTCACTCTGTAGAGCTTTGCATATTTGACCCATATCCTACTTGACAAGGATCCCATCCAATCCTTTGCTCACTCCAAGATTCTGGCAGGTTCAGGCTTGGATTATTAGGCCATACTTCAGCTCAACTGAACATTAACTCACACCTTGAGTCTGCCTTAGTCCTGACTCTTCAAAGTTCCCCCTATGTCTCCCTTCCAACTATCTACAGTACTCAGTTCTGTCCTGCTTAGTCCAGGACTGTGCTATTAGGACACAACCCAGGCCTACAGGACAACGTGGCCTAAATGTAATTTGTGGTAGACATTTAGGTCCTAGAAATAAAAAAAAGCTTAGAAAGCCTCCATTCATAAATTTGTAAGTGTTATTTCTATAAGTAGAAAATTCACTTTCTTTTTAGAACCTGACAATTATACAGAGAAGAGTGACTTTAAATAGGTCTTACTAATCTAGTACTACTGCTGTTATACACACTGATTGGTGTGAACTCTCTTTTTTTTCTTTTAAGGAAAGCTTGAGTTTAATACTTACTACTGGTTTTGTGAATTCTGCATTTAGAAGGAGGTTGGACAAGATGACCCTAGAGGTCCCTTCCTACTACAACATTCTATTATTCTATAACAGTACATAATTTTTTGGGACTTCTATTATTTCTAGAATTTACAGTAGACTGTATATTATCTGAAATTTGTCTATTGGAAATATATATATATATATGTTCCAAAGGATTGAGCTTTCCACTCATTATTAATACTTTTTTAACAGGTGGTTCTTCAATGATATCAAGCGTGCAGAGGCAGAAAAGCAGCTAATCATGCCAGGCAATCTTGCTGGGGCTTTTCTTATCCGCCAAAGTGAGAGTCAAAAAGGGGATTACTCACTTTCTGGTACGTACATTACATAATTATTTTAGATTATTATAAATGTACAGTATATATAATGTGTGCACATTATACCATTTTTTAGTGACTTAATGCAAAAAAACCCCTGATTTTTTACTTTTCTGTTACATCTATACATTATGAGTTAAAAAAAGTAACATCAGAGATTTTTTTTGCATAAAATTATTAAAAAATAATTGCATAAAAACAATTCTATTAATCACATTTTTACACTCTTTTGTATTTTTTTTTTTTTTTTTTTACCAGTGATGTACTTGACGATTATAGTTATTACATTTTTATACACTTTTTCAAATAGTCATAAACCAGTAAATAACATGGACATATTTGTAATGTATGTAATTACAACAAGGATGTATATATATGTACCAATACATGATGCTTGTAAATAAGAAGAATACCATTTAGATCTTTAGGCAGAGAAAATTCTCTGACACATAACTGTGTTGCACTGTTATCTATAAGATATTTTTCTCTGCCTAAAGATCAAAATTGTATTCTTCTTCTTTACAAACGTCTTTGTTGTAATTGCTTAAATTGGCTCAGTACTAGAGTTTCTGCTTTCCATGTTAGTAATTCTGAGTAGAATCCTGGGCAAAATCTACTACAAGAGAATATATTAAATATTTAAAAGCAGTTAGTGAAAACATTCAGATGGCAAGAGGGTCTTTCTCCACTTGAGAAGATGGATTCAAGTGTGAACATAGGGAGATGAGGAGCACCCTGTTTAATTATACAAGTTGTGTTCTGTGATTTATTATGAGCCTGCATAAACCATCTCCAAATATTTATTTAAAGGGTTATTCTCAAGTTGTCTCTTGAGCAGCTCACAACTCTGCAATCTCTTTACTTCCTGGTTACTGGCAGGACTAACACTCCTATTTGAGTGACAGTTCTAGATAGTAGCAGAATTGTAGTATTATTAGTAGAACTATAAGGCTCAGCAAAAGTTCTCCTACTTCAGGGAGCTGAGGAGGGCAAGCTTTTGATCAGCTAAATACCAGTTTAACATTAATGGACTTTAAAGAGCTGAGCGGTATGTTAGGAGTTATTGCTTCTCCTGGAATGTAAAAACTGTGCACACTCAACTAGGGTATGATGGTCAAGCTTCATCAAAACAACCTATACCCTGCGTAAAATAAAAGCTCTCATTGTAGGAAAATAGCAGAAGATATAAAAAGCAAGTCAATTGCAAACTTGCTTATTTTCATAATGTCTAGCTAATTTAATAACTTGAGAGTACCCCTTTAACAAAATTCAAATTAGTAATGTAAACATAAATACATTGGAAGCAGTTCAACCGATTCTGCTGCAATATTAATTTGGAGAATTACACAAAACTTTATGAGGCAGAAGACAAGGGTAAATATTCCTTCCCAACAAGAATAAATCTGCAGGTTAATAGCGTTTTTCTCTGGTGACAGGTTCCCTTTAAAAAAATCACCTAAAATTTTTTTTTCTTTTTTTGGTCACTATTGGAAACCCATATATATTTTTTCCCTTGTAGACAGAACTGTTTAGAGCCTTGTTTTTTTTATAGGACATGCTGTAGTTTGCACTGGTGCCACATTTGAATTTTTTTTCCATTTTTTACTCCATTCTGGCATTTGTTTTGTATTTTTATACGTGTTCAACATGTTGGATAATTAAAATTTAGTATTATATATGAATCAATGAAATAACATTGATATGCAATTTAGAACTTTTTTTAATTTTTATATATCTTTTTACTACTTTTTCAGAAAATCTCCTTTTAAAAATTGTTTTTAATGGTTTTTTTTTTACAGAGCATGAAGGATACGTTAGGCTGGTTTCACATTTGCGTTTGTTGCCACAGCGTTTGTACCGCATATAAACGCATGCGTCGTGTTTTCCTATATTTAACATTAAAAACGCATGCGGTTTTTTTTGTTCGCGTTTTGCCGCGTTTGACGACGCATGCGTCGTCTCGTCGTTTGCGGCTTGGCGCTTAAATGCAACATGTAGTAATCTCTGGAGGCGTCTATTTGCCGCCAGGAAACACATGCGGTCGATTGCGCAAGGATTGCGACAAAAAAAAACGCATTGCTGCCTATGTAAACGCATGCGTTTTTTAGCACATGCGTTTGGTTGCGTTTTTGAACGCATGCGTTTCAATTGAGAAAAACATGTCTAGACACTGATAAGCCACCCCCCACCATCAAGGTGATAAATGGGAGGGTGTGGACAGTTGCAGGTCACTTCTCACCAGACTCTGAAGCAGACGAGACACAGACAGGCTACATCTTGGAGGAAAAGACCCTGAACAATGTGAGTATATCCTAGCCAATGCCTTTATTTTCTATTTTCTGTCTCTACATGCCCTAATTTCTGCCATTTCTTTCTTTCTACATGCATCAGAATGTCTTCTTCGAATTCTTCATCTGGTGAGGAGTTTCGGCCAGGACAGTCGGAAGTGGAGCATGTCAGTGAGGTGAGTACTTGCCTCGTCAGATTGGTAAGTATTCACTGTCACATCGACACATGTGACAATTTGATTTTTTCTGTTTTTTAGAGCTCTTCTACTGCGGCTGAGAGGGCAGGAGCAGCGGAGTCAAGGTCCGGTGGAAAGGCGGCAGCGGGTACGTATACAAGGCTGACTGTCCTCAGTGTATTATTCTTGAATCTTCCTTTCTTTACACTCGTATTTCTTTACTTTTTTCTTCTGGAATCCTTTTGTATGTTGACTTTCCTATTCATGCCATTTCTCAGCATCTTTTTTCTTTCTTTTCCTTATGTAAATTGAGCAAACTTTAATGACTTTCTTTAACTTTTAGGTTTCACAATGGGAGGATGACCTAATCGAAAATGACCTCCTTATCACCCTGGTCCAGGAGCGAGTCCCGTTGTGGGACACCTGGGATCCACTTGAACAACATCACGATCCGGCGGTTATGGAATGAGATGGCCCAAGCGATGTGGGATGGCTGGGACAACGCCCCGACACGGGTCCGAGCTGCATTTGGTAAGTATTGCACTGCAGTGTGAAGCAGCAGAGACCTTGGTCGTGCTCACTCGACTGTGTGTGATGAAAGAAACTCTCAGGAGTTTCTGTCATCACACACAGTTGTGTGAGCACGGCCAAAAGTCCTTTTTCTGACCACAATTTTTTTTTTACAGTATCCAAAGTCTAAACACGTTGGCGTTCGATGAAGGACCGCATCAACAAGGACCTGCGTCAAGAGAGCCGTGTTCCCAGTGGTTCAGGAGCAAGGATCAGACGCTACAAATACCATCGAGTACTGTCATTCTTAAGACCGGTCCTTGCCCAGAGAACGTAAGTATTTATCACGTGCATTAGGCTGTATTGTATTGCCATAATCTGTATTTTTAAATTCCACAGGATTTTGCGTCTGGTAAATTTTTGATATTAATTTTCTTTTTCCTTTTTTCACAGCACATACAGCACGACTGTTGGCCCAGGTTCTGGAGCGGTCCTTCATCCGACAGCCACGGACCCGTCCCAGCCATCCAGCAGCGCAGCAGCAAGTGGGCCTTCCACACTAACTGGAGACCAGGGAGCTGGTCCTTCAGGTCTTCCCCTTTCGCAATCCTCTTCCACTGCCCCCTTTTTTTTGGGCTCATCCCGGCAGCGGCAGAGGGCTTCGGACAGGTCACTCATGCCCAAGTTTTTGCACTTGAGCTCGGTTTTACACGATGCGATCAAGGCTTTGGGTGACCGAATGGATGCTTCGCATAACCTCTTAAATGCACGTATCCAGGAGGTCAGCAAAAGCCTTGATCAAGTGAAAGCCGATCTCCAGAGGCCAGCACATCATTTTTTTAATCAAATTGAGCAGGGCATGTCGGAACACCTTACTCCTGATCTCCAGCTGAGTGTCATGCAGGCCTGCAATGCTGCTTACGTGCAGGCTATGCAGCAGAGTCGGTATTTTCAGCAGACAGTGGGGGCATATCCACCTGTGCCTTCACTGTCATGCTTGATGTCGACCTCTGCTGCATCCCACTGCACGGCCACCTCAATTCGTTCCACAGCCGGACACCACTACAGTACCACCACCATGCCGAGTGCAGTTGGTCATCCCACCGCCACCACCATGACATCCGCTGCTCCTGCTTGGACCTCCTCCACTGACACCATGATGCAGCAGGACCCTGGCATGGCCTTCCGTACCGCCACCTCCACGATGCAGCGGGACCCTGGCATGGCCTTCCGTACCACCACCTCCACGATGCAGCAGGACCCTGGCATGGCCTTCCGTACCGCCTCCTCCACGATGCAGCAGGACCCTGGCATGGCCTTCCGTACCGCCTCCTCCACGATGCAGCAGGATCCTGGCATGGCCTTCCAAACCGCCTCCTCCACGATGCAGCAGGACACTGGCATGACCTTCCGTACCGCCTCCTCCACGTTGCAGCAGGACCCTGGCATGGCCTTCCGTACCGCCACCTCCACGATGCAGCAGGACCCTGGCATAGCCTTCCGTACCGCCACCTCCACGATGCAGCAGGACCCTGGCATGGCCTTCCGTACCGCCACCTCCACGATGCAGCAGGACTCTGGCATGGCTGCACGCTCTACGAGCACTATGGACTCTGGCATGGCTGCACGATCTACGAGCACTATGGACACAGTGCAGCCGGACCCTGACAGGTCACCCACCACCACACCACGCCATATGAGCCCACCAAGACCTCCCACAACCAGGCAAACAAAAAAGAAAACACAAAAAAAAAAAAAACCGAGGACTCTTAGCATTCCTCCCCCTTCACCTCCCAATGTGTCAGGTTTGTCTCACCCTTCCAGTGCGTCTGAAGCCTCTCATGTGTCAAGCCCCATCCCCGAACTTCCAGACCCTTCTAGTTTCATTGCCCCTTCTCCTGCCACCTCTGCGTCGTCCACAGTCAGCCAGGCCTCAGTACTTCACACCCCCCGTTTACATCGCTCTACCCCAAGCCGGCGCAGTAAAAAATAATTTTTTTCCAGTTGTTAACAAAATAAAAAAAGTTTGATTTGCCACAATTATGTTTGGTTTATTGTGTCTTCTGCCGCCGGCAAAACACACCGTGCGCCATGAAACTTCGCCACACACAAATTTTTTGGGCCATATCATATCTCCTCTAGTTAAAAATAAAAAGACTGCAGCTTTATGTGTCTTTAGTATACAGATATGAGGTGGCCCAAAAAATATTACATGTATCTCCATAATCTCTTTTGGTCTGTGCTTAGTGTGCCAGTCTGAAGAGAAAATGGTGGAAATACAGTGCAGACCTCTACTGAACAGGTCAGGTGTCAAAAAACTCATTAGTTATGACACCTGACCTGTTGAGTAGAGAACTGCCTTGTATAACCACCATTTTCTCTTCTTATATTACACACAACTTGAGTTACACTGGTGGTCACACACTACATATCTATGCTCACATGCACAGGTGTCAGAAATAGTGAATTCATGAGCCTGTATATGTTTATCATGAATTCATTATTTCTGACACCTGACTTGATGACTATAGATAGTGTGACAGTGATTGTCTCTTCAGCTTGTGTCCAATGGATACAGGAGAAGAGAATCATGACGCAATGACGTCAACAAGCTTACCAATAAAGCAACATGGCTGCCATTACTAGCAGTATGTGGCCAGTGTTGTATAACAGTATTTGTAAGCCAAAACAAGGAGTGGAACAATTAGAGGTAAATTAGGATATTAACATAATAACTAGCACATCTGCTTTTATGACCCACTCCTGGTTTTGGATTACAAAAACTGATATTAAATACAGATCACATACTGCCAGTTTTAGGACAGCCTGGGTTTTGAGAGGAAAAAGATAGGAGACATGGTCAACTCAACCAAAACTAAAGTTTATTAATGAGAAATATTATTATCATTGTAGAAAATAACTGGTACATATCGAATTACAACAGGACTTTTACACTACATTGTCCTGCCATGAGAAACGTCCAATATCTGAATCAAAAGAGGCCGCAAATTGGTCCCGCATGTGGCCAACTGCTGCAGTTGACCGCAGCGGGTGATGCTGGAAATTGGGCAGTGGGTGTGCAACTGGTTCATCCAGTTCAATGTTGGGTTGCTCCTTAACCATTATATAATTATGCAGAACCACACAGGCTTTGACCACCTCGTCAACTGTTTCCACTTTTAGATTTATGGCTGATGCAAGAATGCGCCATTTAGCTACCAGAAAGCCAAAGGTACACTCTACAGTTCTTCGGGCCCTGGTCAGTCTGTAGTTAAAGATCCTTCTAGTGTGGTTCAAGTCCCGACTGGAATAGGGCTTCAGTAGGTTTTCACCCATCTGAAAGGCCTCATCCCCAACCATAACAAATGGCATCGGTGGTCCTTGAGTGTTGGGAAGAGGTTGTGGCGGGGGAAAATTGAAATTTTTTCCATACACATGGCGGCCCATATCCGAGTTCTTGAAAGTCTGCAAATCGTTGCCACGGCCAAATGCTCCAATGTCCACGGCGATGAAGCGACAGTTCGCATCGGCTATTGCCATGAGCACAACAGAAAAATATTTTTTGTAATTGAAGTACTCCGATCCTGTTCTGGCTGGTTTGATAATGCGAATGTGCTTTCCATCCACCGCTCCTAAACAGTTGGGGAAATCACACACACTCCAGAATTTCTCCGCAATTTCTAGCCACATGTCCAAGGTGGGTAGGGGTATAAACTCTTCCCGGAGTACATTCCACAAAGCCCAGCAGGTGTCCGCAACTATTCCGGACAGGGTGGATATTCCAAGTCGGTATTGGAAGTGGAGGGATGATAAACTCTCTCAGGTGTCCAGAAATCTGTAAGAAAAACAAACACAAAAACCATTACAATCTATTCTTTTTATGGTGTGGTTACGCTAAAGAATGAAACGAAAATACCCAAAAAATACATGTCAGAAAACAGTAAATTTGGACTATCATTGGTTTAGATTTGGAACGTACCTTAATGTAACCAGCAGACGTTCCTCGGGTGGAATCGCTTTACGGAGCTGGGTGTCCTGTCGCCGTATGGCTCCTTGGACACGAGACAGCAAATCCAGGAATGAGTCTTGCGACATTCGTGTGTATTCCTGGAATTTCTCCGGGTTGGCATTAAGCTCGGCACAGAGCGTGTGGTAGGCTCCACGGCTCTCACGTAGTTCAATAATGGGGTGCCTCCAAAAACGCCTACGTTGTCTCCTTCTCCATCTTTGGCGATTTCTGTCTTGCTCCCAAGCGAAAGCACAGGCAAGAAACAGTTTGAAGCTGAAATCCAGGTTAAAATAAAAGCTCTCCATGCAAAGATCCATCATGACACAGGATACAGTAGCAAACTGTTAAAATTTCAGTAGCCCTAGGGTCTATATATAGAGATCCCATAATACACGCCCTCTGTAGTCCCATTGGCGGTGTCTGGTTATCTTGATTTTTCTCTTGTGAAATTTCTCATCATGCGCACCAAAAACGCAAACGCAGGAAAAAAAACGCATGTAAACGCGTACAAACGCAGCGTTTTTTTAACCGCATGCGTCAACGCATGCGTAAAAAAACCCGCCGCGTTTGTATGCGTTTACATGCGTTTTTTCCACCACTTGCGGATGCGTTTTAAACGCTGCAGATTTAAACGCAAATGTGAAACTAGCCTAAGATGTTTTGCTGATTTTTATTTCATTTTATGTAAGGCATGTGAAACAGATATCAATTCTAGCATAGCTTTTATCTGTTTTTTTTTTTTTTTTTTTTTGCGGCATTCACTATGCGATAAAAAATAATTATACCATTAAATAGTACTGGTTGTTACAGATGCAGCATCACCAAATATGTGAGTGTTTTTTAGACTTTTTGGAAGCGAGCCCCCTTACTTCTCGGGTTGCACCAATGGTATGACAGTTCCTGCTACTATGGATGCCCCTTTTTATATTTTACACTTCTGTAAATAAATCATTATATCATTCTTTTTACTCTACCAGTTATATAATTATGTCTAGTTTTTAGATCACTGCTAAAACATATTTCCAAACAGAATAAACCCATAATGGATAAACTTTCTGCATACTAGAGTTCACTGATTCCATTATTTGCTTTGGTTGCCCGCCTTTTGCCTTGGCAGCAGCTTGTTGGCATTGGTTACTGCAAACAAGTAGGTTTTGATTAGTAGCAGTCATAGTTGTGCCGGTAGCATGGCTGCACCAGTAAGGCTACATTCCTGAGTATTTGGTGAGGTTGTCATGTCGCAGATTTTCTGCAGCATTTCTGCACCTATTAGCTAAATTAGGTTACTTGGGTTTTTTTCATTGCATTTTTAGTTGTTTTTTATATGCTCTTTTATCATGTTTTAAACTCTGAGAGTTTGTCACTTTTTCTTATTTCATGCTATCAACAAAGCTGCTTTGTTTTTGATGCTTCCTGGTATCTGTTTTTGCCAAACCTGATATTCATCTGTGGATTACACTCATTTTTAGAGCATAAACTGTACTCAAATATGCCTCAGCATTCTTTTAAACTGGTGGATTCTTTCATCTAATGCAATTCTATTCAGAAAATCCACATATAAAACTAAAGGTACTTGCAAGAGAAATTGACACGTTACGGATTTTTTTTTAAAAAAGCACGGTTGGCATAAAATGACTGGAAATCTATCCACTGTACTGGAACTGTAAGTCGCTGTTTTTCATGTCAATAACTCATCAAAAATAATCATGGCAACGTAAAGGGGTTATCCAGGACTTTGGTTATTTTTTCATTTTTTTCCAATCAGACCATGTCCCTGCACGATCAGACATATCCATTACACAATACACAGAAGGGGCACATTTATAAGATTATCTCAACACAGGAACATTTTTTTTAACAAATCCAATTGTGGAACTTACTTTTTATTCAGAGATCTATTAATTAAAATGTGCTTTGGTAGTTGTTAACCACCAGCCTGTTCTGCTCAGCGCTGATAGGTTCTGGCTCAGGCAGCGATTCTGCGGCTTCATTTGACCTTATGGCAACAAAGCAGCTCTAACTCTTCTGGTCTCCTCTGTCGACTGGGCGTTGTGGCTGACATCGTGTTGATTGACAATTTGCTTCCCACAGTTAACCAGCAGGGAGCCATGTGTTAATCAGCATGACATTGACATCAACAAAGCAGAACAGAAGAGAAGAAGCTACTCTATCAAGGTGACGTTAACGGAACCTGCAGAATTGCCGTTAGTAGTGGTCTGTGACTGATTTGGGCTGGCAGAGACTGTTGCAGGGCAGAAAAGACTGGTAGTTAGCAACTGTTTGTTGGTAAGTTCTTAGGCCCATACGAAAAAAAAGCAAAGTCCCAAAGAAGCCGTTTAACCCCTTCATGACCCAGCCTATTTTGACCTTAATGACCTGGCCATTTTTTGCAATTCTGACCAGTGTCCCTTTATGAGGTAATAACTCAGGAACACTTCAACGGATCCTAGCGGTTCTGAGAATGTTTTTTTGTGACATATTGGGCTTCAAGTTAGTGGTAAATTTAGGTCTATAATTTTTGCGTCTATTTGTGAAAAGAATGGAAATTTGGTGAAAATTTTGAAAATTTCGCAAATTTTGAATTTTGAATTTTATTCTGTTAAACAAGAGAATTATGTGGCACAAAATAGTTAAATAACATTACCCACATGTCTACTTTACATCAGCACAATTTTGGAAACAAAATTTACTTTTGCTAGGAAGTTATAAGGGTTAAAATTTGACCAGCGATTTCTCATTTCTACAACAAAATTTACAAAACAATTTTTTTTAGGGACCACCTCACATTTGAAGTCAGTTTGAGGGTCTATATGGCTGAAAATACCCAAAAGTGACACCATTCTAAAAACTGCACCCCTCAAGGTGCTCAAAACCACATTCAAGAAGTGTATTAACCGTTCAGTTGCTTCACAGCAGCAGAAACAACATGGAAGGAAAAAATGAACATTTAACTTTTTAGTCACAAAAATGATATTTAGCAACAAATTTTTTATTTTCCCAAGGGTAAAAGGAAAAACTGGACCCTGAAAGTTATTTTTCCTGAGTACGCTGATACTTCATATGTGGGGGGGAACCACTGTTTGGGCGCATGACAGGGCTCGGAAGGGAAGGAGTGCCATTTGACTTTTTGAATGAAAAATTGACTCCAATCTTTAGCGGACACCATGTCGCGTTTGAAGAGCCCCTGTGTGCCTACAGATTGGAACTTCCCCACAAGTGACCCCTATTTGGAAACTAGACCCTCCAATGAACTTATCTAGATGCATAGTGAGCACTTTGAACCCCCAGGTGCTTCACAAATTAATCCGTAAAAATGAGAAAGTACTTTGTTTTTCACAAACAATTTCTTTTAGCCTCAATTTTTTTTTTTACATGGGCAACAGGATAAAATGGATCCTAAAATTTGTTGGGCAATTTCTCCTGAGTACACCGATACCTCACATGTGGGAGTAAACCACTGTTTGGGCACACGGCAGGGCTCGGAAGGGAAGGAGAGCCATTTGACTTTTTGAATGAAAAATTAGCTCCAATCGTTAGCGCACATCATGTCGCGTTTGGAGAGCCCCTGTGTGCCTAAACATTGGAGCTCCCCCACAAGTGACCCCATTTTGGAAACTAGACCTCCCAATGAACTAAACTAGATGTGTAGTGAGCACTTTGAACCCCCAAGTGCTTCACAGAAGTTTATAACGCAGAGCCGTGAAAATAAAAAAATCATTTTTCTTTCCTCAAAAATTATTTTTAGCCCGCAACTTTTTATTTTCACAAGGGTAACAGGAGAAATTGGACCCTAAAAGTTGTTGTGCAGTTTGACCTGAGTACGCTGATACCCAATATGTGGGGGGAACCATTGTTTGGGCACACATCGGGGCTTGGAAGGGAAGTAGTGACGTTTTAGAATGCAGACTTTGATGGAATGGTCTGCGGGCATCGTGTTACGTTTGCAGAACCCCTGATGTGCCTAAACAGTAGAAACCCCTCACAAGTGACACCATTTTGGAAACTAGACCCCCAAGGAACTTATCTAGATGTGTGGTGAGCACTCTGAACCCCCAAGTGCTTCACAGAAGTTTATAATACAGAGCCGTGAAAATAAAAAATCATTTTTCTTTCCTCAAAAATTGTTTTTTAGCCCGCAATTTTTTATTTTCACAGGGGTAACAGGAGAAATTGGACCCCAATAGTTGTTGTCCAGTTTGTCCTGAGTACGCTGATACCCAACATGTGGGGGGAACCACTGTTTGGGAACATGTCGGGGCTCGGAAGGGAAGTAGTGACATATTGGAATGCAGACTTGGATGGAACGGTCTGCGGGCCTCATGTTACATTTGCAGAGCCCCTGATGTGCATAAACAGTTGAACCCCCCCACAAGTGACCCCATTTTGGAAACTAGACCCCCCAAGTAACTTATCTAGATGTGCGGTGAGCACTTTGATCCCTCAAGTGCTGCACAGAAGTTTATAACGCAGAGCCAAGAAAAAAATCATTTTTCTTTCCTCGAAAATTATTTTTTAGCAAGCAATTTTTTATTTTCACAAGAGTAACAGGAGAAATTCGAGCCCGATAGTTGTTGTCCAGTTTGCCCTGAGTACCCTGATATCCCATATGAGGGGGTAAACCACTGTTTAGGCACACGTCGGGGCTCGGAAGGGAAGTAGTGACGTTTTGAAATGCAGACTTTGATGGAATGGCCATTTTTTTCCCACAAAAATTATTTTTTAGTAAGCATTTTTTTATTTTCACAAGGGTAACAGGAGAAATTAGACCCCCAAAGTTGTTGTGCAATTTTTCCTGAGTATGCTTATGCCCCATATGTTTGGGTAAACCACTGTTTGGGAGCACGTCAGGGCTCGGAAGGGAGGGAGCACCATTTGACTTTTTGAACGCAAGATTGGCTGGAATAAGTGGTGGCGCCATGTCGCGTTTGGAGACCCCTGATGTGCCTAAACAGTGGAAACCCCTCAATTCTAACTCCAACACTAACCCCAACACACCCCTCACCCTAATCCCAACTCTAGCCATAACCCTAATCACAACCCTAACCCCAACACACCCCTAAGCACAACCCTAACCCCAACACACCCCTAACCCTAATCCCAACCCTAACCACAGCCCTAACCCCAACACACCCCTAACCCTAATCCCATCCATAACCCTAACCACAAGCCTAACCCTAACGCCAACACACCCCTAACCCTAATCTTAACCCTATTTCCAACCCTAACCCTAATTCGAACCCTAACTCTAATTCCAACCCTAAACCTAAGGCTATGTGCCCACGTTGCGGATTCCTGTGAGGATTTTTCCGCACTGTTTTTTAGAAATCCGCAGGTACAATGCACTGCGTATTTCCAGTGTTTTTTTGTGTGGATTTCACCTGCGGATTTCTATTGTGGAACAGATGTAAAACGCTGCAGAATCTGCACAAAGAATTGACATGCTGCGGAAAATACAATGCAGAGTTTCCAAGTGGTATTGTCCGCACCATGGGCACAGAGAATTTGGTTTTCCATAGGTTTACATGGTACTGTAAATGTGATGGAAAACTGCTACAAATCCACAGCGGCCAATCCGCTGTGGATCCAAAGCCAAATCTGCACCATGTGCACATAGCCTAATTCTAACATAACCCTAATTCTAACCCTAACCCTAATTGCAACCCTAACCCTAATTGCAACCCTAACCCTAATTGCAACCCTAACCTTAATTCTAACCCTAACCCTAATTGCAACCCTAACCCTAATTACAACCCTAACCCTAATTCTAACCCTAATTGCAACCCTAACCCTAATTGAAACCCTAACCCTAATTCTAACCCTAACCCTAATTGCAACCCTAACCCTAATTGCAACCCTAACCCTAATTGCAAACCTAACCCTAATTGCAACCCTAACCCTAATTACAACCCTAACCCTAATTCTAACCTTAATTGCAACCCTAACCCTAGTTGCAACCCTAACCCTAATTCTAACCCTAACCCTAATTGCAACCCCAACCCTAACCCTAACCCTAACCCTAGTGGAAAAATAAAAGTAAATATATTTTCTTTATTTCATTATTTTCCCTACCTATGGGGATGATAAAGGGGGGGTATTTGCTATTTTTTTATTTTGATCACTGTGATAGGTTCTATCGCAGTGATCAAAATGTACTTGGAATAAATCTGCCGGCCGGCAGATTCGGCGGGTGTACTGCACATGCGCAGGCCATTTTGGAAGATGGCGGCACTCATGGAGAAGACGGACAGACACTGGGAGGGACACCAAAGCTCAGTAGGTAAGTGGGGGTGAGATTGGACCACGGGGGGAGCAGGGGGAGGATGGAGGGGAGCGGAGGACAGCAGAGGACAGGACAGATGATTGAGGGGAAGAGGTCGTGGTGGTTGCGGGGGCAGATCGCGGTCTCCAGCCATGGCCAATGATATTGTAGCATCGGCCATGGCTGGATTGTAATATTTCACCAATTTTCATTGGTGAAATATTACGATTGCTCTGATTGAAAGTGAAAGTAAAATGTCACTTTCAACAGCCAATCAGAGCGATCGTAGCCAAGGGGGTGAAGCCACCCCCCTGGGCTCAAGTACCACTCCCCCGTCCCTGCAGGTCGAGTGAAATTTGAGTTAACCCTTTTACCCGACCTGCAGGAACGTGATCATTCTGTGACGCAGCATATGCGTCACAGGTTGGATTGGCACCGACTTTCATGATGCATACGCTGTGTCTCAGGTCGGAAGGGGTTAAAAGTGTTTTTCAGTTAAATTAGAAAAATATTTGAGAAAATAAAGTTTTGCATACCATGTAAATTAGCATTATAACCATTATATACATTGTAGCCATCTTGGGTTGTTTGTGCCACCAACAAAATATGAAGCTTCTTTTCTACAAATTGTAGGTAGCCACACCTCTGCCTATATTATACCAGTACACCATACCTTCTTTGGGTATGTGCCAACAATTATGACATAAGGGTATACGTGACTAAGGTGAGCTTCAATCACGACCCCTTGGTCCTCCCCTCCCTAACGAAACTCTAAAAGGTCCAACCCCTTAACACTAAACAAAATTCCCCCCAATAAACACATTAGACATACAGTATATTCGATTTAAATGGCTATTGCAGCATTTATTAACATTGAACTCAAAACATATCAAAACAATAACCTCCCGAAGAAAGGGGGTTGGTCCTCGAAGCCCCAACAATGTAAGCCTCAAATATCCAAATCCCAACTTTTGGCCCCTCTGGTTAAGACTTACCCCCAGCCGCTATGCTCCAGCTCAGACAGATAATGACTAACCTAGCCATACCAAAAGACCCGTCCACGAGTCCCTTAGGTTATCCAAACAAACCCCGTCCAATTAAATTCTCCCAGGGGGAGTCCAGGACCTTTCAAGATCCCCCCACCACCAATCTGCCATTTCCACCAACTTTGAGGACCCTCCCCACTCGCCACGCCGCCATGACGATTATTATATAAAACACAAGTCCCTTCAACGATAATGCCTTTAAAGCCTCCTTTTAATAAAGAAAAGGGGGTGTTCCTTATAAACACACCCGTGGCTTGATCCTCAAGTAAAAAGAGGGGAGGGTGGGTGGGAGCTTCCTGTCACAAAGGTGGGTACTCAAAATGGTTGCTCTACTAAGATGTCTGCCCCCTCTTACAATGTCCCCCCCTGTAACTCCTCCTCCAACTACTCCTCCTTCTATAACTGAACCCATAGTGCAGCACCCCAGAGTCCTGGTTGTTGCAGTACTGCGGCTCCGCCACTATGGGGAGCTATGGTACGTCTGATTGCACTAAGGAGTTTCTCTGACCAGGTACATTTTCACCACACTTCACACTCCGGCCACCAGGGGGGGTGGTCCTATCTAGTAGGCCACTCCTCACAACTCTGGTAAAACTGGGGGTTGGACAGGAAGACAGGGAGAAGTAGCTGGGAAGAGCTAGTGAGAGGACCTGTCAGGGATGGGGATCCTGGCAGACTCCTCAGAGCAGAACTAACCAGCAAACAACGGGAATACAGAAAAGGAGAATACCAGCAGGGGTTTTGTTGAAAGAGGCAGCACCTTGCTGAGGCGCAAACAATCGGTGGCCGGAACGCCGAGCAAGTAAGAGACTTTAAGTACATTGCAAACCACGGCAGGACAGCTAATTACAGGTTGGCTGTCTCACTTAACACCTAAGCAGACAACGGAGGCAGCTGTGGGAGAGGGGCGACTCTAGAGTCCCGGAAGAACTCCAGGCCTACCCCGTCATACGGGTGCGTCCTACCATATCACCTGGAGGACGGAGAACGAACAGTAGAGACAGAAAGAAACAGTTGTGAGGACTATCCCGGGAGCTCAGCAGGGAAGAACTACAACACACAGTGCTAGAAGGTAGATACTGATTCCCACCTGTGAGGAGAACTCCTGATGTGTCGTTGGACCGGCCGGTCTCTGAAAACCCAGTTAACAGCGCTCTGGACTGAGGTCTCCAACATCTTCAGTAAAGAGGTAAAGAGACTGCAAACTGGTGTCCTCGTTATTTACCGCGACCTGCACCGTTACCACACCACTTATTGCACCGGACGTCCCCCATTGACAGACAGGGCCACGGACCGGGTCTAGCCACCGTGACAACCCCAGGACTGAGACCTAGAGGCCCGGCTCCGGGTACCCCTCGGCCCTGCGGCGGTGTGGGGGCGCTCCAACTTGGCGTCACGAACAGGATTTACTTAAGCCTGAAGAATCAGGTCATGTGTGCCTTGGAACTGTGAGTTATTGTGCTTGGACTGTACTTTATTGAAAAGACTGTGCTGTGCCATTTGCCGCCAAAATTCGCCATTGCCGCGCGCGGAGGGAGGAGCCTTAGCTACGTGGGCGGGATCAGCCAAAAGAAGCGCGGAACGGAAAGCGCGGTGAGGCGCCAATCCCGGAAGAGGAACTCCAACCTCCAGCAGGTTAGTGGGAGGAAGGGACGGCCATGTCCGAGTCGGGAGGAGAGGAGGTGGCGGTCGCAGCCGCGGACGCAGGGGCAGCTCCGGTCCCCGCAGCGGGCGAAGCCGCGGCCCTAATACCACCACTGACTGCCGCAGAACCCGCTGCCCCCATCAGCCAGTCGGACACTGCCGCTAATGCAAAAGCCATAATGCCCTTCTCCATGCCCTACCTGCCCGGAGCGGCCTGGCTCCCACGATACTCTGGGGAGGCGCATACGTTCACTGACTTTAAAGAAGGGCTCTGCAGCCTGCTCGAGTTCTATCCCCTAACCGAGCCCCAGAAGGTCCATATGATAACCGGCCAACTCTTTGGGGCGGCTCTGAGGGAATTGAAATCCTGGCCCGCTGAGGATAAAGGAACTGCACAACAGATTTTTGCCAAGCTTAAAGCCACCTTTGACACTCGCACTGCTACAGAGATTAAACTGACTTTTTATGGATGCAAACAAAAGTCACAGGATAGCTTGCGGGACTATGCCCTTAATCTCCAGGAAGCGATGCGGGCCATTAAGCAGAGTGACCCCGGCAGCATGCAGGATGAAGATAAAATCCTGAAGGAGCGGTTCATTGAGGGGCTCCTGTGCAGTCACCAGCGGGGCCAATTGCACTTTCTGGCCATGCAAAATCCAGACTTGACTTTTGCGCAGTTTAAAGATAAAGCTATCCAGGCATTGCAGGAGCGACAGCCCAGCCGCGCAGTACCACCCAGGCGCCCCGCTCTCACATACCACCAGGAGGTGGCATCGGATACCCCAGTTGCCGCGGAGGCCGACGCCCAGAGCTTCGAGGACGACTCCCCTGCAGGACTTCGTCTCCAGATGCAAGAGCTAACCAAGAGCGTTGCTGCCCTGGCCCGGACGGTGCAGTCCCTACAGGAGGCCCCCAAAGAGAAGATCCAGTTGGCTTCCAGCCCGGAGGATGTCCCTTGGATGCGACAGAGGAGGACTCCGCCGACCAGGAGCCGGCCCGACGATCGCTTCCACCAGGATGGACGACCCATCTGCCGCCGCTGTCACCAGGTGGGCCATCTTGCAAGGTACTGTCCTTTAAACGAGCAACCCCTGGGGCAAAGGGCCAACCCCCAGGAGTAGGACGGTCAGGCCCGCAGCATTGGAGAACCAAGTATATTGGAGGACGACCAGTTCTCCCTGTAGTGATTGATGGAATCCCCTTGAATGCTTTGCTGGACACCTGTTCTCAGGTGACGACTATACCTTACGTGCTCTACAAACGGTATTGGGAGGATGCTGATATTACTCGTGGCCCTGATGATGATTTCACCATAATCGCCAGTAATGGTCAGCCATTGCCACAAGTGGGGTATAAGGAGGTCACCATCAAAGTGGGGCGGGTGGAATTGAAAGCCCAAGGGATTGTGATTGTAGATATTGATCGTCGAGAATGTAATCCCATGATGACTCTTGGTACTAATGTTATAGAAAATTGTCTTGCAGAAGTGATTGTTTTGTTGCAACAGGTGGCAGAAAACGCTGGCCACAGTGAGCAACGTGCCCTGCAGAAGGAAATCAGAGCTCTGATGCAGAGACAGCAGGTAGAGCTGACTGGTGGTGAGATTGGTCGTGTCACTGTAAGTGATTCAAACCCCATCGCGATACCTCCCAAGAGTGAAATGTTAATATGGTGTCGAGCAGCCATAGGCCTCAGGGGTAAGGACTACCAGGCCTTGGTAGAACCTGTATATTCAGACAATAGGCCTACTGTTCTGACAGCCCGGGGGGTGGTAGACGTCCGACAGGGGAGAGTGCCTGTACGTGTCCTCAATTGTGGGGAGGAAGAGGTCCACCTAACCAAGTATACTACGCTCGCCAAACTGTTCACTGTCAATAATAGTGTAATACAGACACCTGAACCTTTGGGCCCGTCAAACGTGGCGGAGAACAAAGGTTCTGCAGAGCACTCGAAAGATTGGTGTCGGGAATTGCATGTGGGCACTGACTCTACCCCATCTCATCAAATACAGGGGGCTTACAGGGTGGTACACGAGTTTGAACAGGTATTCAGCAAACACCCCTCAGATTTTGGACAGGTGAAAGGGATCCAACATCACATCCCCACGGGAGATCATCGACCCATAAAAGAGAGATATCGCCCTGTACCCCCAGCTCATTACCAGTGTGCCAAGGACATGTTGCGGGAAATGAAGGAGGCTGGGGTGGTGAGAGACAGCTGTAGCCCCTGGGCGGCTCCGTTAGTCCTTGTTAAAAAGAAAGATGGTACAATGAGGATGTGTGTTGATTACAGACAGTTGAATCGCATTACACATAAGGACGCATACCCACTGCCCAGGATAGAGGAGTCTCTGGCTGCTTTAAAATCTGCTAACTATTTCTCTACCTTAGATCTCACCAGTGGGTACTGGCAGGTTCCTGTGGCGGAGGCGGACAAGGAAAAGACGGCCTTCACGACGCCAATGGGCCTCTGTGAGTTCAACTACATGCCCTTCGGATTGTGCAATGCTCCCGGAACGTTCCAGAGGATGATGGAGAGCTGCCTGGGACACCTGAACTTTGAAACCGTGCTGCTATATCTGGATGACGTCATAGTCTTCTCTAAAACCTACGAAGACCATCTGAAGCACCTGGCCGAGGTGTTTGAAGCCTTGTCCAAATTCGGCCTAAAAGTGAAACCGTCCAAGTGTCATCTGCTGAAACCTAAAGTGCAGTACCTGGGCCATGTGGTGAGCGCTGAAGGAGTGGCCCCAGACCCCGACAAGGTCACAGTGATCCAGGACTGGCCAAAGCCTAGTGACCTCCACGAAGTCCGGCAGTTCCTCGGGTTGGTAGGTTACTACCGGAGATTCATTAAGGATTTCACCAAGAAGGCCGCACCCTTGCAAAATCTGCTGGTGGGCCAACCAAAGAAGACCAAGGGGAGGAAAACCCCCTTTGATTGGAACGAAGAGCTGGAGGAATCCTTCACCTGCTTGAAGTCGGCGCTGACGGGGGAAGAGGTATTGGCTTACCCCGAATACGACCAACCGTTTGTGCTGTACACAGATGCCAGTAATGTGGGACTAGGAGCCGTGCTGTCTCAGGTCCAGAACGGCAAGGAAAGAGTGATCGCTTACGCCAGCAGGAAACTCCGTCCCACGGAAAGGAACCCTGACAACTACAGTTCCTTCAAACTGGAATTCCTTGCCCTTGTCTGGGCAGTGACGGAGAGGTTTAAGCACTACCTGGCTTCCGCGAAATTCACCGTCTTCACGGACAACAATCCGCTAACGCATCTGGATACCGCCAAACTCGGGGCCTTGGAACAGCGGTGGATGGCCCGGCTGTCCAACTATGATTTCACCATCAAATATCGGGCAGGGCACCAGAATGCCAATGCCGATGCTTTGTCCCGAATGCCCAATTTACCAGAAGTGGGAGAAGACCCGGAGGCACTTGAAGAGGTGGAGCTGCCTGCCTTCCATCGCCCCAAGGCCACTCAGAGCTCTCACCATGTGAAGAACAGGCACAAGAACCAACCGGATGCCACGCTGAATCCCCTGCCCCACCACGGATGGGCAGAAACCCAGGATAGTGACCCCGCGGTCCGTCAGGTGAAGGAGCTCTTGACGCAGGCTGGGTTGCACCCTGGCCCAGATGATCCACAAGAAACCCAACAGCTGTGGAAGGGAAGAAACAAGCTGTTTATCCATGATGGCAAGCTGTGCAGGAGGAGCATCGACCCACGTACTCATGAATTGGTGTGGCAGATAGTGGTGCCAAGGCGAGATGCGCCCATGGTTCTGGGAGCCTACCATGATGGAGCCGGACACTTCGGATGGAAGAAGCTGGAGAAGCTACTCCGAGGGAGGTTCTATTGGATTGGCATGAAGAGAACCATTGAGAAGTGGTGTCGGGAGTGTGGTCCATGTAGTCTGCGCAGAAAGGACCGTGACAGCCAACGGGCCCCCCTGCGGCCTATCATCACCAAACGGCCGCTTGAACTGGTCGCGCTGGATCATGTGAAGCTGACACCTAGCCGGTCGGGCTATATCTACGCCCTTACCATCGTGGACCACTACTCCAGGTTTCTGGTGGTTGTGCCTGTTAAAGATCTAACGGCCAGGACTGCCGCCAGGGCCTTCCAGCAGCACTTTTGTAGGCCCCATGGCTGTCATGATCTCCATGGCCAGAGAACTAGCATAAGCCTCTATAGGAACAAGCTCTTGGAAGATGTAACTGTACTGACCATGAACTAAACCTACCGCATCATCTAGAAGTAGCCAGGTAGCATGTCCTACTTTTTATCCCTATATGCCCAGCGCCGGCCGGAGAACTAAATAATGCTAGCAGAGGGAAATATAAGACCTGACTCACCTCTAGAGAAATGCCCAAAAGGAGACAGAAGCCCCCCACATATATTGGCGGTGATATGAGATGAAACAACAAACGCAGCAGGAAAATAGTTTTAGCAAATTTGAGGTCCGCTTTCTAGATAGCAGAAGACAGAAAGCATACTTTCATGGTCAGTAGAAAACCCTAACAAAACACATCCAGAAATTACTTTAGGACTCTGGCATTAACTCATAATACCAGAGTGGCAATTCCTGATCAACAAGAGCTTTCCAGACACAGTAACGAAACTGCAGCTGTGAACTGGAACCAAAATACAAAAACAAAACATGGACGAATGTCCAACTTATCTAGTAGATGTCTGGGAGCAGGAACAAGCACAGAGAGGCTTCTGATAACATTGTTGACCGGCAAGCATCTAACAGAGAAGCCAGGTTATATAGCGACACCCAGATCTAATCAGAACAGGTGAACAGGGAAGATGATGTCACAAGTTCAATTCCACCAGTAGCCACCGGGGGAGCCCAGAATCCAAATTCACAACAGTACCCCCCCCTCAAGGAGGGGGCACCGAACCCTCACCAGAACCACCAGGGCGATCAGGATGGGCCCTATGAAAGGCACGAACCAGATCAGAGGCATGAACATCAGATGCAGTGACCCAAGAATTATCCTCCTGGCCGTATCCCTTCCACTTGACCAGATACTGGAGTCTCCGTCTGGAAACACGGGAGTCTAGGATTTTTTCCACAACGTACTCCAACTCACCCTCAACCAACACCGGAGCAGGAGGCTCAACGGAAGGCACAACCGGTGCCTCATACCTGCGCAATAACGACCGATGAAAAACGTTATGAATAGAAAAGGATGCAGGGAGGTCCAAACGGAAGGAAACAGGGTTAAGAATCTCCAATATTTTATACGGACCGATGAACCGAGGCTTAAACTTAGGAGATGAGACCCTCATAGGGACAAAACGAGAAGACAACCACACCAAATCTCCAACACAAAGCCGAGGACCAACACGACGGTGACGGTTGGCAAAAAGCTGAGTCTTCTCCTGGGACAACTTTAAATTGTCCATCACCTGCCCCCAGATATGATGCAATCTCTCCACCACCGCATCCACTCCAGGACAATCCGAGGATTCCATCTGACCGGAGGAAAATCGAGGATGGAACCCCGAATTACAGAAAAACGGGGAAACCAAGGTGGCAGAGCTGGCCCGATTATTGAGGGCGAACTCCGCCAATGGCAAAAAAGCAACCCAATCATCCTGGTCAGCAGACACAAAACACCTCAGATATGTCTCCAGGGTCTGATTAGTCCGCTCGGTCTGGCCATTAGTCTGAGGGTGAAAAGCAGACGAAAAAGACAAATCTATGCCCATCCTAGCACAAAATGCCCGCCAAAATCTAGACACAAATTGGGTTCCTCTGTCAGAAACGATATTCTCAGGAATACCATGCAAACGAACAACATTTTGAAAAAACAGGGGCACCAACTCGGAAGAAGAAGGCAATTTGGGCAGGGGAACCAAATGAACCATCTTAGAAAAACGGTCACACACCACCCAGATGACAGACATCTTCTGAGAAACAGGCAGATCTGAAATAAAATCCATCGAGATGTGTGTCCAAGGCCTCTTAGGAATAGGCAAGGGCAACAATAATCCACTAGCCCGAGAACAACAAGGCTTGGCCCGAGCACAAACGTCACAAGACTGCACAAAGCCTCGCACATCTCGTGACAGGGAAGGCCACCAGAAGGATCTTGCCACCAAATCCCTGGTACCAAAAATTCCAGGATGACCTGCCAACGCAGAAGAATGCACCTCAGAGATGACTTTACTGGTCCAATCATCAGGAACAAACAGCCTATCAGGCGGACAACGATCCGGTCTATCCGCCTGAAACTCCTGCAAGGCCCGCCGCAGGTCTGGAGAAACAGCTGACAAGATAACTCCCTCCTTAAGAATACCTGTGGGGTCAGAGTTGCCAGGTGAATCAGGCTCAAAACTCCTAGAAAGGGCATCCGCCTTAACATTCTTAGAACCTGGTAGGTACGATACCACAAAATTAAACCGAGAAAAAAATAATGACCAGCGCGCCTGTCTAGGATTCAGGCGCCTGGCGGTCTCAAGATAAATCAAATTTTTGTGGTCAGTCAATACCACCACCTGATGTCTGGCCCCCTCGAGCCAATGGCGCCACTCCTCAAACGCCCACTTCATGGCCAAAAGCTCCCGATTCCCAACATCATAATTCCGCTCAGCGGGCGAAAATTTACGGGAAAAGAAGGCACAAGGCCTCATCACGGCGCAGTCAGAACTTTTCTGCGACAACACTGCCCCAGCTCCGATCTCAGAAGCGTCGACCTCAACCTGAAAAGGAAGAGTCACATCAGGCTGACGCAACACAGGGGCAGAAGAAAAACGGCGCTTAAGCTCCTGAAAGGCCTCCACAGCATCAGGGGACCAATTAGCAACATCAGCACCCTGTCTAGTCAAATCGGTCAATGGCTTAACGACATCCGAAAAACCAGAAATAAATCGACGATAAAAGTTGGCAAAGCCCAAAAATTTCTGAAGACTTTTAAGAGAAGAGGGCTGCGTCCAATCACAAATAGCTTGAACCTTGACAGGATCCATCTCAATGGAAGAGGGAGAAAAAATATATCCCAAAAAGGAAATTCTCTGAACCCCAAAAACGCACTTAGAACCCTTGACACACAGAGAATTAGACCGCAAAACCTGAAAAACCCTCTTAACTTGCCGGACATGAGAGTCCCAGTCATCCGAAAAAATCAGAATATCATCCAGATACACTATCATAAATTTATCCAAAAAATCGCGGAAAATATCATGCATAAAGGACTGGAAGACTGAAGGGGCATTAGAAAGACCAAAAGGCATCACCAAATACTCAAAGTGGCCCTCGGGCGTATTAAATGCGGTTTTCCACTCATCCCCCTGCCTGATCCGCACCAAATTATACGCCCCACGGAGATCAATCTTAGAGAACCACTTGGCCCCCTTTATGCGAGCAAACAAATCAGTCAGCAACGGCAATGGGTATTGATATTTAACCGTGATTTTATTCAAAAGCCGATAATCAATACATGGTCTCAAAGAGCCGTCTTTTTTTGACACAAAGAAAAAACCGGCTCCTAAGGGAGATGACGATGGATGAATATGTCCCTTTTCCAAGGACTCCTTTATATATTCTCGCATAGCAGTATGTTCAGGCACAGACAGATTAAATAAACGACCCTTTGGGTATTTACTACCCGGAATTAAATCTATAGCACAATCGCACTCACGGTGCGGAGGTAGTGAACCCAGCTTGGGTTCTTCAAAGACGTCACGATAATCAGACAGGAACTCAGGGATTTCAGAGGGAATAGATGATGAAATGGACACCAAAGGTACGTCCCCATGAGTCCCCTTACATCCCCAGCTCAACACAGACATAGCTCTCCAGTCAAGGACTGGGTTGTGAGACTGCAGCCATGGCAATCCCAGCACCAAATCCTCATGTAGATTATACAGCACTAGAAAACGAATAGTCTCCTGGTGATCCGGATTAATACACATAGTCACTTGTGTCCAGTATTGTGGTTTATTATTAGCCAATGGGGTGGAGTCAATCCCCTTCAGAGGAATAAGAGTTTCCAAAGGCTCTAAATCATACCCACAACGATTGGCAAAGGACCAATCCATAAGACTCAAAGCGGCGCCAGAGTCGATATAGGCGTCAGTAGTAATAGATGACAAAGAGCAAATCAGGGTCACAGACAAAATAAATTTAGACTGTAAAGTGCCAATGGAAACGGATTTATCAAGCTTTTTAGTACGCTTAGAGCACGCTGATATAACATGAGTAGAATCCCCACAATAGAAACACAACCCATTTTTCCGTCTAAAATTCTGCCGCTCGCTTCTGGACAGAATTCTATCACACTGCATGCTTTCTGGCGTCTTCTCAGTGGACACCGCCAGATGGTGCACAGGTTTGCGCTCCCGCAGACGCCTATCGATCTGAATGGCCATTGTCATGGACTCATTCAGACCCGCAGGCACAGGGAACCCCACCATAACATCCTTAATGGCATCAGAGAGACCCTCTCTGAAAGTAGCCGCCAAGGCACACTCATTCCACTGAGTAAGCACAGACCATTTACGGAATCTTTGGCAGTAAATTTCAGCTTCATCTTGCCCCTGCGATAGGGACATCAAAGTTTTTTCTGCCTGAAGTTCCAAATGAGGTTCCTCATACAGCAAGCCCAAGGCCAAAAAAAACGCATCCACATTGCGCAACGCAGGATCCCCTGGTGCCAATGCAAAAGCCCAGTCTTGAGGGTCGCCGCGGAGCAAGGAAATCACAATCCCAACCTGCTGTGCAGAGTCTCCAGCAGAACGAGATTTCAGGGACAAAAATAGCTTACAATTATTTCTAAAATTCTGAAAGCTAGATCTATTCCCTGAGAAGAATTCCGGCAAAGGAATTCTCGGCTCAGATACCGGAGCATGAATAATAAAATCTTGCAAATTTTGTACTTTCGTGGTGAGATTATTCAAACCTGCAGTTACACTCTGAAGATCCATTATTAACAGGTGAACACAAAGCCATTCAAAGATTATAAGGAGAGAGAAAAAAAAGAAAGACTGCAGCATAGACAGACTGGCAAGTGATCCAATTAAGAGCACAGAGGAGAAAAAAAAAAAAACTCTCAGCAGACTTCTTATTTCTCTCCTTTCTCAGCCAAGGATTTTAACCCTTTAGTGGGCCGGTCAAACTGTCATGATCTCCATGGCCAGAGAACTAGCATAAGCCTCTATAGGAACAAGCTCTTGGAAGATGTAACTGTACTGACCATGAACTAAACCTACCGCATCATCTAGAAGTAGCCAGGTAGCATGTCCTACTTTTTATCCCTATATGCCCAGCGCCGGCCGGAGAACTAAATAATGCTAGCAGAGGGAAATATAAGACCTGACTCACCTCTAGAGAAATGCCCAAAAGGAGACAGAAGCCCCCCACATATATTGGCGGTGATATGAGATGAAACAACAAACGCAGCAGGAAAATAGTTTTAGCAAATTTGAGGTCCGCTTTCTAGATAGCAGAAGACAGAAAGCATACTTTCATGGTCAGTAGAAAACCCTAACAAAACACATCCAGAAATTACTTTAGGACTCTGGCATTAACTCATAATACCAGAGTGGCAATTCCTGATCAACAAGAGCTTTCCAGACACAGTAACGAAACTGCAGCTGTGAACTGGAACCAAAATACAAAAACAAAACATGGACGAATGTCCAACTTATCTAGTAGATGTCTGGGAGCAGGAACAAGCACAGAGAGGCTTCTGATAACATTGTTGACCGGCAAGCATCTAACAGAGAAGCCAGGTTATATAGCGACACCCAGATCTAATCAGAACAGGTGAACAGGGAAGATGATGTCACAAGTTCAATTCCACCAGTAGCCACCGGGGGAGCCCAGAATCCAAATTCACAACACATGGCTACCCAGAGAAGGTACTGACCGACCAGGGACCTGCCTTTGAAGCAGAAGTATTCCAAGAATTCTGCCAGTTGTACGGGTGTAAGAAGATCAGAACTACACCGTACCACCCTCAAACCAACGGGATGTGCGAGAAGATGAACCAGGTAGTAATCGATTTATTGAAGACCTTGCCTGTGGAGGAACGGAATCTGTGGCCGACAAAGTTGCCTGACTTGGTGGATATGTACAACCACATCCCAGTAAGTTCCACCAACTGTACTCCAGCGTACCTGATGCGAGGAAGGTCTAGTCGGTTACCCGTTGATCTGGACATGGGGGTCCTAGTACCCGAAGATACCTCGCCGGATGCGGATTGGGATGCAGAAAGGCAGCGAAGGTACCGCGAAGTGCAAGAGTGTGTGGAGAGAAGTCTCGCCCAGGCTAGGCAGAGGCAAGAAAGGGACTACAACCAACACGCTCCTGCGATTCCCCTGTCACCTGGTGAGCAAGTGCTTAAACGAAAGAGGAGGTTACACAAGCTCGATGACCAATGGGAAGCGGAACCGTATACCATCTTGCCATCCGACTTCGACAACACTAAGGTCTGTCTCATCAGCAAGGACAAAGGGGAGACCTCGACAGCGGTATCCAGGGATCACCTTAAGGTCTGCCCCGATAAATTGAAAGAGAGGGGCACGGCCCCAGAAATCTCCCCGCCGGTGGAAAAGGAGAAAATGTTCCATACTGTCCTTGGTGACTTTCCCCAGTCCTGGACTCTGATAAACCAAGCCGTTGCGGTACCTGTTGTAATGTTTGAACAGCCGGACCCGCCAGAAACAATGGTGGAACCAGATCATCCGGCCCCGCAACCTCAACAAGCCTTGCCTGAAGAAGCCATGCCGACCGTTGAACCGGCAAATCCTCCCTCTGCTATCAGTGAGCCTGCCGTACCCACTGTTGATAGCAGCAGCTCTGAGAGCCCCAACCTGCCAGTGCTACCCAGACTCACTAGAAGTGTAGTTAGAAGACAGCGCACTACACCAGCGGTAGCAAGCACAGCGGGCCCTGTTAGGCCAATAGCAACCCCTGCGCTGCGAAGGTCCACACGCAGCACACAGAACCAAACTCCCCTCCGCTACAAAATGTGGAGGTATTGATAAGGGCTGCTATTTCATTAAAAATGTTTGTATGCATATCTTTTTGTTACAGGTTGTTAAAATGGACAATAGAGTAATGGACAGTGAATTGCTCAAAAACTTTCATAAGGGGGACCCCTTTGTTTACCCGGGGTCCCCGCTGTTTCAACCACTGAACTGAGAGTCATAAACTGTGCATGACCTAACTTTTGCAACGTTCAAGAATCCTCACCTCCCGTAAAGGGAAGCATTGTTATGTTCAATTGTTATGCTATTTCAAAAGTTTGTGTGTTTCCTGTTAACATGTATTATTGTTCTTGTTTTCCCAGTCCCGGAGTACTGGATTTAACCGGGGGGGAGTGCAGCACCCCAGAGTCCTGGTTGTTGCAGTACTGCGGCTCCGCCACTATGGGGAGCTATGGTACGTCTGATTGCACTAAGGAGTTTCTCTGACCAGGTACATTTTCACCACACTTCACACTCCGGCCACCAGGGGGGGTGGTCCTATCTAGTAGGCCACTCCTCACAACTCTGGTAAAACTGGGGGTTGGACAGGAAGACAGGGAGAAGTAGCTGGGAAGAGCTAGTGAGAGGACCTGTCAGGGATGGGGATCCTGGCAGACTCCTCAGAGCAGAACTAACCAGCAAACAACGGGAATACAGAAAAGGAGAATACCAGCAGGGGTTTTGTTGAAAGAGGCAGCACCTTGCTGAGGCGCAAACAATCGGTGGCCGGAACGCCGAGCAAGTAAGAGACTTTAAGTACATTGCAAACCACGGCAGGACAGCTAATTACAGGTTGGCTGTCTCACTTAACACCTAAGCAGACAACGGAGGCAGCTGTGGGAGAGGGGCGACTCTAGAGTCCCGGAAGAACTCCAGGCCTACCCCGTCATACGGGTGCGTCCTACCATATCACCTGGAGGACGGAGAACGAACAGTAGAGACAGAAAGAAACAGTTGTGAGGACTATCCCGGGAGCTCAGCAGGGAAGAACTACAACACACAGTGCTAGAAGGTAGATACTGATTCCCACCTGTGAGGAGAACTCCTGATGTGTCGTTGGACCGGCCGGTCTCTGAAAACCCAGTTAACAGCGCTCTGGACTGAGGTCTCCAACATCTTCAGTAAAGAGGTAAAGAGACTGCAAACTGGTGTCCTCGTTATTTACCGCGACCTGCACCGTTACCACACCAATTATTGCACCGGACGTCCCCCATTGACAGACAGGGCCACGGACCGGGTCTAGCCACCGTGACAACCCCAGGACTGAGACCTAGAGGCCCGGCTCCGGGTACCCCTCGGCCCTGCGGCGGTGTGGGGGCGCTCCAACTACCCCTCCCAGCATGTAATATTAACCCCATTAGGGAAAAACTTAAAAAACCCACAGCCCTGTCAGCTCCCTATCTTCCCACGTCACCCTGTCATGTCGGCCTCCCCTTATGGCCGGGGGCCCAGTACAGCCTTTCTGGAGCAGCAGTGTTTTGATCGTAGCTCACCTGCGCTGCGTCCAAAATGCTGCTTTCTGCATTAGAAGCACAGTGTGTGGGATTTATAGAAATCCTATGCCCACTGAGCTTCTATTTAACACTGCGTATAGCCACCCGTGGTCCAGGTTTATGAGTCGCAGCATCTTTAGTTCACAGTCTGTATCGGGACCACAATACCTGGACTGAAAGCTGGTCTCCTGACCCAAACATTAACCCCTTTCTGCCATCTGACGTACTATCTCATCGAGGTGACCTGGGCCTTAATTGCCAGGGACGGGATATTACATCATGGCATTTAATGCGACATCGTGACTTAAGTCGCGGTGATCGCATTAAAATTCCAACGCCATCTTACCTCAGGGAAGATGGCCTCAGCATCCTGGGGTCTGTTGCCGCCCCCTACCCTCCCGATCGCTGTGATTGGCTGTTCCATTCTGAACAGCCAATCACAGCCTTTCTCTTTGTTTCAGCCAATCAGGTTGGCTGAAACAATGAGGTCCCAGGATAGGATCGAGTAGCGATGTACTCGATCCTAGGCTGGTGCCTGGCAATGCCAGGCACCTGCAAAAACCCCCCGGATTGGCACGATTGCCGATCGCATCAATTGCGCCAATCGCAAGGCACAGCACTGGTATTACCGCTCTGTGCCCGGCCGATACCGGCCTGGATCGATGCTGTAATAGCACCGATCCTAGGCCAGAGCCTAGGACAGGCCCAGCAGGGCCTGCAGGAGCTGATTGGCACGATCGGTTTCAACGATGATCGTGCCAATCACAGGGCACAGCGGCAGTCACGTTGTGACCGCTGTGTGCCCTGTGTTATGACCCCAATGGCGAGGGTCTCAGAGGAACGTGGAAGTCTGCAGAATACAAAAATCCAGCTCATAGGGCAGTGGTAACTGGGTTGACCATATATCTACTCCTAACGCCAACACTAGAAGTAGCCGGGGATCATTCCTACGTTGATTCTAGATGACACGCGCCAGCCGGAGAATCTAGCTACCCCTAGTAGAGGAAAACAAAGACCTTTCTTGCCTCCAGAGAAGGGGACCCCAAAGCTGGATAGAAGCCCCCCACAAATAATGACGGTGAGGTAAGAGGAAATGACAAACACAGAAATGAACCAGGTTTAGCACAGAGAGGCCCGCTTACTGATAGCAGAATAAAGAAAGGTAACTTATATGGTCAACAAAAACCCTATCAAAATCCACACTGGAAATTCAAGAACCCCCGAACCGTCTAACGGTCCGGGGGGAGAACACCAGCCCCCTAGAGCTTCCAGCAAAGGTCAGGAAATAGATTTGGAACAAGCTGGACAAAAATACAAAACCAAAACAAATAGCAAAAAGCAAAAGGCAGACTTAGCTGATATAACTGGAACCAGGATCAGTAGACAAGAGCACAGCAGACTAGCTCTGATAACTACGTTGCCAGGCATAGAACTGAAGGTCCAGGGAGCTTATATAGCAACACCCCTAACTAACGACCCAGGTGCGGATAAAAGGAATGACAGAAAAACCAGAGTCAAAAAACTAGTAACCACTAGAGGGAGCAAAAAGCAAATTCACAACAGTACCCCCCCCTTAGTGAGGGGTCACCGAACCCTCACCACGACCACCAGGGCGATCAGGATGAGCGGCATGAAAGGCACGAACTAAATCGGCCGCATGAACATCAGAGGCGACCACCCAGGAATTATCCTCCTGACCATAGCCCTTCCACTTGACCAGGTACTGAAGCCTCCGCCTGGAGAGGCGAGAATCCAAGATCTTCTCCACCACGTACTCCAACTCGCCCTCAACCAACACCGGAGCAGGAGGCTCAGCAGAAGGAACTACAGGCACAATGTACCGCCGCAACAAGGACCTATGAAATACATTGTGAATAGCAAACGACACAGGAAGATCCAGACGAAAAGATACAGGATTAAGGATTTCCAATATCTTGTAAGGCCCAATAAAACGAGGTTTAAATTTGGGAGAGGAGACCTTCATAGGAACAAAGCGGGAAGAAAGCCATACCAAATCCCCAACGCGTAGTCGGGGACCCACACCGCGACGGCGGTTGGCAAAGCGCTGAGCCTTCTCCTGTGACAACTTCAAGTTGTCCACCACATGATTCCAGATCTGCTGCAACCTATCCACCACAGAATCCACCCCAGGACAGTCAGAAGGCTCCACATGACCCGAAGAAAAGCGAGGATGGAAACCAGAGTTGCAGAAAAAAGGCGAAACCAAGGTGGCGGAACTAGCCCGATTATTAAGGGCAAACTCAGCCAACGGCAAGAATGTCACCCAATCGTCCTGATCAGCAGAGACAAAACACCTCAAATAAGCCTCCAAAGTCTGATTGGTTCGCTCCGTCTGTCCATTAGTCTGAGGATGGAAAGCAGACGAAAACGACAAATCAATGCCCATCCTACTACAAAAGGATCGCCAGAACCTGGAAACGAACTGGGATCCTCTGTCTGACACAATATTCTCAGGGATGCCGTGCAAACGAACCACGTTCTGGAAAAACACAGGAACCAGATCGGAAGAGGAAGGCAGCTTAGGCAAAGGAACCAAATGGACCATCTTGGAGAAGCGATCACATATCACCCAGATAACGGACATGCCCTGAGATAGCGGAAGATCAGAAATGAAATCCATGGAGATATGTGTCCAAGGTCTCTTCGGGACAGGCAAGGGCAAGAGTAAACCGCTGGCACGAGAACAGCAAGGCTTAGCTCGAGCACAAGTCCCACAGGACTGCACAAATGACCGCACATCCCTTGACAAGGAAGGCCACCAAAAGGACCTGGCCACCAGATCTCTGGTGCCAAAAATTCCCGGGTGACCTGCCAACACCGAGGAATGAACCTCGGAAATGACTCTGCTGGTCCACTCTTGTAATCAAGGTCTGGACATTCATGTCTGCAGCAAGCATAGCCACTCTGAGGTAAAGGGGAAGAAGAAAAAAAAAAAAAAACTCAGAATCTTTTTTCTTATAATCCCTCTTCTGCAATGCATTAAACATTTAATACAGGCCTGGCAAACTGTTATGACCCCAATGGCGAGGGTCTCAGAGGAACGTGGAAGTCTGCAGAATACAAAAATCCAGCTCATAGGGCAGTGGTAACTGGGTTGACCATATATCTACTCCTAACGCCAACACTAGAAGTAGCCGGGGATCATTCCTACGTTGATTCTAGATGACACGCGCCAGCCGGAGAATCTAGCTACCCCTAGTAGAGGAAAACAAAGACCTTTCTTGCCTCCAGAGAAGGGGACCCCAAAGCTGGATAGAAGCCCCCCACAAATAATGACGGTGAGGTAAGAGGAAATGACAAACACAGAAATGAACCAGGTTTAGCACAGAGAGGCCCGCTTACTGATAGCAGAATAAAGAAAGGTAACTTATATGGTCAACAAAAACCCTATCAAAATCCACACTGGAAATTCAAGAACCCCCGAACCGTCTAACGGTCCGGGGGGAGAACACCAGCCCCCTAGAGCTTCCAGCAAAGGTCAGGAAATAGATTTGGAACAAGCTGGACAAAAATACAAAACCAAAACAAATAGCAAAAAGCAAAAGGCAGACTTAGCTGATATAACTGGAACCAGGATCAGTAGACAAGAGCACAGCAGACTAGCTCTGATAACTACGTTGCCAGGCATAGAACTGAAGGTCCAGGGAGCTTATATAGCAACACCCCTAACTAACGACCCAGGTGCGGATAAAAGGAATGACAGAAAAACCAGAGTCAAAAAACTAGTAACCACTAGAGGGAGCAAAAAGCAAATTCACAACAGCCCTGCTGGTGACCTGGCTGTGACCTGCATAGGATCAGAGTGATCCTAGGCAGTTGCCATGGTCACCAGGGCCAGCAGTGATTGGTGGGATCGATGTGATCATTCGATCCCACCAATGACAGGTCACAGCAGCGATGTGACCACTCTGTGACCTGTCTGTCACCTGTCTGTGACCTGACTGACTGCTCTCCAGGGGTCCTCACTCTAGGTGAGGATTCCTACAGAGTGGTCACAAAGCCAGATCTCCTCCTGTGTTGGGTATTGTGGTGCCACAGTAGCCTGTAACACCACAATCTCTGTTGAATAAAGAAGACAGAAGAAAGAAAATAGAAGAAAGAAGACAGAAGAAAGAAGAAAGACTACAACTGTAAGTGTTATCCCTGATCCCTACCCGATCTCTCTTCATCCACCCCAATCCCCCCATTCCCCATCCCCCTCTTTTTACCCCCTCCATCCCTCTTTGCACCTCCTCTATGTGCACGTTTAGCAGCTGCCAAGCATTCATTGGTGACGCAGTTCACCGATCAACACTCGTGCTTGCTTTTTTCATCAGCCCCTTTGCGCCAACTCCGTACACACATCCCGCAGCCGCCGAACTTTGATAAGTGATGCGGTTCACTTATCAGAGCTCTCATGCCTGCTGCTTTCCTTTTTTTCCTTTTTCACATCCCCGTTCACACACCTAGCAGCCACCGAACTTTGATAAGTGACGCGGTTCGCTTATCAGAGCTCTCGTGCCTGCTGTTTTTCTTTTTCACATCCCTATTCGCACACCCAGCAGGCGCCGAACTTTGATCCAACTGACCTGTGTGCTAGGTTACAACAATAACATGGGGGGCATTGATCTCTCCGATCAACTCCTCCAACCGTACAGTGCTTTGAGAAAGGCCAGGGTGTGGTACAAAAAGGTGGCCGTGCACATTGTACAAATGACAATGCTCAACGCTTTCCTGCTGTCACGATGTGCACGCCACGCCTATAGGTCATACCTTCATTTCCAGGAGGTAGTGGTTAAGGCCCTGATATTTGGCGCTCCGGAAGGAGCGAGCTCCAGTACTTCCGGAACTGAAGGTGCTCGTATCGTATCAGGTCAGCATTTTCCGGGGGTGGTCCCGCCAACTGGAAGAAAAGGTAGGCCACAAAAAAGGTGCCAAGTGTGTTACAAAAGGGGAATACGCAAGGACACCAGTTATCAATGCGACACCTGCCCCGAAAAACCTGGCCTGTTTATGAAGGATTGCTTCAAATTGTACCACACCTCCATGCACTACTAACTTACTTTACAGGAAACAGATTAGTTCCAAAGGGGGCACATCTAGATAAGTTCCTTGAGGGTCTAGTTTCCAAAATGATGTTACTTGTGTTTTTTTTCCTGTTTAGACACATCAAGGGCTCTGCAAATGAAGCATGACGCCCGCAGACAGTTCCACCAAAGTCTGCATTCCAAAACATCATTACTTCTCTTTCGAGCCCCGACGTGTGCCCAAACAATTTTTTCCCACATATGGGGTACCAGTGTACTCAGGACAAATTGGACAACAACTTTTGTGGTCCAAATTCTCCTGTTACCCTTGGGAAAATAAAAAATTGGGGACTAGAAAGTAATTTTTGTTCGGAAAAAAAAAATATATTTTTTTAACGCTCGGGCATTATTAGTGTTGAGCGATACCGTCCGATACTTGAAAGTATCGGTATCGGAAAGTATCGGCCGATACCGGCAAAGTATCGGATCCAATCCGATACCGATACCCGATACCAATACAAGTCAATGGGACTCAAGTATCGGACGGTATTCCTGATGGTTCCCAGGGTCTGAAGGAGAGGAAACTCTCCTTCAGGCCCTGGGATCCATATAAATGTGTAAAAGAAAGAATTAAAATAAAAAATATCGCTATACTCACCTCTCCGACGCAGCCTGGACCTCAGCGAGGGAACCGGCAGCGTTGTTTGTTTAAAATTCGCGCTTTTACTTGGTTACGTGAAGTCCCGGCTTGTGATTGGTCAGGGCGGCCATGTTGCCGGGACGCGGACCAATCACAGCAAGCCGTGACGAAATTACGTCACGGCTTGCTGTGATTGGTCCGCGTCCCGGCAACATGGCCGCCATTAACCAATCACAAGCCGGGACGTCACGGGAGGCTGGACACGCGCCCATTTTAAAAAGCGCGCGTGTCCAGCCTCCAGTGACGTCCCGGCTTATGATTGGTCACGGCGCCATGTTGCCGGGACGCGGACCAATCACAGCAAGCCGTGACGAAATTACGTCACGGCTTGCTGTGATTGGTCCGCGTCCCGGCAACATGGCCGCCATTAACCAATCACAAGCCGTGACGTCACGGGAGGCTGGACACGCGCGCTTTTTAAAATGGGCGCGTGTCCAGCCTCCCGTGACGTCCCGGCTTGTGATTGGTTGCGCCGCGGTCAACCAATCACAAGCCGGGAGGCTGGACACGCGCGCATTTTAAAATTTTAAAATGGGCGCGTGTCCAGCCTCCCGGCTTGTGATTGGTTGACCGCGGCGCAACCAATCACAAGCCGGGACGTCACGGGAGGCTGGACACGCGCTCATTTTAAAAAGCGCGCGTGTCCAGCCTCCCGTGACGTCACGGCTTGTGATTGGTTAATGGCGGCCATGTTGCCGGGACGCGGACCAATCACAAAGCCGGGACGTAATTTTAAAATCCTTAAGGACCTGAAATTACGTCACGGCTTGCTGTGATTGGTTGCGTCTCCCATGTGACTGCGACGCAACCAATCACAACGCCGGAACGTAATTTTAAAATCCTGAAGGACCTGAAATTACGTCACGGCTTGCTGTGATTGGTTGCGTCCCGGTCACATGGGCGGCACGCAACCAATCACAAGCCGGGACTCACGTAAAGGAAAGAAAAGCGCGAATTTTAAACAAAGAACGCTGCCGCTTCCCTCGGTAAGGTGCAGGCTGCGTCGGAGAGGTGAGTATAGCAATATTTTTTATTTTAATTCTCTCTTTTACACATTTTTACATTAATGTTGTTTCAATACCGATACCCGATATCACAAAAATATCGGATCTCGGTATTGGAATTCCGATACAGCAAGTATCGGCCGATACCCGATACTTGCAGTATCGGAATGCTCAACACTAGGCATTATAAATAGTGATGAGCGAGTGTACTCATTGCCCGGGTGACCTCCGAGTATTTGTTATTGCTCGGAGATATAGTTTTCATTGCCTCAGTTGCATAATTTACAGCTTCCAGATACGCTGAATACATGTGAGGATTGCCTGTTTGTTAGGGAATTCCCACATGTATTCAGCTTATCTGGAAGCCATAAATCATGCAACTGAGGCGATGAAAACTATATCTCCGAGCAATAACGAAAACTCGGAGGTCACCCGAGCGTGCTCGGGAAAACCTGAGCAACGAGTATATTCGCTCATCACTAATTATAAACTTTAGTGAAGCACTTGGGGGTTCAAAGTGCTCATCACACATCTAGATAAGTTCCTTTGGGGGTCTAGTTTCCAAAATGGGGTCACTTGTGGGGGTTTTCGACTGTTTAGGCACATCAGAGACTTGTCAAACACGACATGGCGTCCAATCGCAATTCCAGCCAATTTTAGGTTGAAAAAATCAAACGGCGCTCCTTCCCTTCCGAGCCCCGCCGTGCACCCAAACTGGTTCCCCCCCACATATGGGGAATCAGCGTACTCAGAACAAATTGAACAACAACTTTTAGGGTCCAATTTCTGTTATCCTTGGGAAAATAAAAAAATGTTGCTAAAAGATCATGACAAAAAAGTTAAATGTTCATTTTTTCCTTCCACGTTGCTTCTGCTCCTGTGAAACACCTGAAGGGTTAATAAACTTCTTGAATGTAGTTTTGATCACCTTGAAGGGTGCAGTTTTTAGAATGGTGTCACTTTTGGGTTTTGTCTGCCATATAGACCCCTAAATCTGACTTCAAATGTGAGGTGGTCCCGAAAATAAATAGTTTTGTAAATTTTGTTGTAAAAATGAGAAGTTGCTGGTCAACTCTTAACCCTTATAACTTCCTAACGAAAAAAAATTGGTTTCCAAAATTGTTCTGATGTAAAGCAGACTTATGGGAAATGTTATTTATTAACTATATTGTGTGACATATTTCTCTGTTTTAAGGGCATTAAAATTCAAAGTTTGAAAATTGCTAAATTTTCCAAATTTCCGCCAAATTTCCGTTTTTTACACAAATAAACACAAGTTATATCATAGAAATTTTACCACTATCATGAAGTACAATATGTCACGAGAAAACAGTCTCAGAATCGCCAAGATCCGTTGAAGCGTTCCAGAGTTATTACCTCATAAAGGGACAGTGGTCAGAATTGTAAAAATTGTCCCGGTCATTAACGTGCAAACCACCCTTGGGGGTTAAGGGGTTAAACCCTCATATATACCCATGAGGCTGCACATTCAGGTCAGGAGTCCATCTGAACGCAACCTTAACCCCTTAATGACCGCCAATACGTCTTTTAACTGACCTGAGATATAAGAGAATAGCATCCCCATACAGGTGACAATCCAGTAGCTGTCGGCTGTACACTATAGGTGACAACTTGCTTCATCAGGCACGATCAGTGTTTGCACCATCCAAATCTGTTTAACCCCTTAGATGCTGCTGTCAATAGTGACTACATCATTATAAATGGTTAACAGAGTGAGGGGGCTTCCCCTTTATCCCAATTGGCACCATGAGATCACAATTTTGTGGTCCTGATGTTTGCCATGGCAATTCACGACCAAATAGCGGCCTTAGGCTGGGGTCACACATGGCGTAAGAAAATACGCCACGTATTATACGTCCGTACTACGGCCGTAATACGGAGAAATGTCCCCAAAATATTGATCCGTAGTCAGGGTGTTTCAGCGTATTTTGCGCATGGCATCCTCCGTATGTAATCCGTATGGCATCCGTACTGCGAGATTTTCGCGCAGGCTTGCAAAACCGACATCTAATGGATTTATGTGCTCAAATGTTAGGGAAAACATATATACAGTATATATATATATATATGTCATTGAGACACATATATATATATTCTGTATTTAGATTTCATTCAGCGCGATATCTGTGAACAGCCGCTAATTCAATTGCCGGCTTTTCATTTCTCCTGCACAAACCCGACAGGATATGAGACATGGTTTACATACAGTAAACCATCTCATATCCCCTTTTTTTTTGCATATTCCACATTACTAATGTTAGTAGTGTGTATGTGCAAAATTTCAGCGCTGTAGCTGCTGAAATAAAGGGTTAAATGGCGGAAAAAATTGGCGTGGGCTCCCGCGCAATTTTCTCCGCCAGAGTGGTAAAGCCAGTGACTGAGGGCAGATATTAATAGCCAGGAGAGGGTCCATGGTTATTGGCCCCCCCGTGGCTAAAAACATCTGCCCCCAGCCACCCCAGAAAAGGCACATCTGGAAGATGCGCCAATTCTGGCACTTGGCCACTCTCTTCCCACTCCCTGTAGCGGTGGGATATGGGGTAATGAAGGGTTAATGCCACCTTGCTATTGTAAGGTGACATTAAGCCAGATTAATAATGGAGAGGCGTCAATTATGACACCTATCCATTATTAATCCAATTGTAGGAAAGGGTTAAAAAACACACACACACATGATTACAAAGTAGTTTAATGAAATAAACACAGCGGTTGTTGTAATAATTTATTGTTCTCCCATTCCATTTCCAGGACCTCGCTTGGCAACATAATAAACGCACAAGATACATACCTTCTGCTGTCAGATCTCGTCCCACGAAGTAATCCATCTGAAGGGGTTAACTAATATTACAGGCAGGAGCCCTGCAAATGCAGCTGTGCTCCGTGCTTGTAATCCCCGGGGAATGAATGAAATGTAGGTCATTGACCTACATTTCCTTCAGTCGCGGTGATGCGCCCCTGCTGGATGTTCTCATGAACTGCAGCCTGGGAACTTTTTCCCACGCTCCAGGTCATATGAGGACATCCACCAGAGGGCGCATCACCGCGACTGAAGGAAATGTAGGTCAATGACCTACATTTCCTTCATTCCCCGGGGATTACAAGCACGGAGCACAGCTGCATTTGCAGGGCTCCTGCCTGTAATATTAGTTAACCCCTTCAGATGGATTACTTCGTGGGACGAGATCTGACAGCAGAAGGTATGTATCTTGTGCGTTTATTATGTTGCCAAGCGAGGTCCTGGAAATGGAATGGGAGAACAATAAATTATTACAACAACCGCTGTGTTTATTTCATTAAACTACTTTGTAATCATGTGTGTGTGTGTTTTTTAACCCTTTCCTACAATTGGATTAATAATGGATAGGTGTCATAATTGACGCCTCTCCATTATTAATCTGGCTTAATGTCACCTTACAATAGCAAGGTGGCATTAACCCTTCATTACCCCATATCCCACCGCTACAGGGAGTGGGAAGAGAGTGGCCAAGTGCCAGAATTGGCGCATCTTCCAGATGTGCCTTTTCTGGGGTGGCTGGGGGCAGATGTTTGTAGCCACGGGGGGGCCAATAACCATGGACCCTCTCCTGGCTATTAATATCTGCCCTCAGTCACTGGCTTTACCGCTCTGGCGGAGAAAATTGCGCGGGAGCCCACGCCAATTTTTTCCGCCATTTAACCCTTTATTTCAGCAGCTACAGCGCTGAAATTTTGCACATACACACTACTAACATTAGTAGTGTGGAATATGCAACAAAAAAGGGGATATGAGATGGTTTACTGTATGTAATCATGTCTCATATCCTGTCGGGTTTGTGCAGGAGAAATGAAAAGCCGGCAATTGAATTACCGACTTTTCACTAACAGCGCTGCGTATTTCTCGCAAGTCACACTGCAGGTCCGTGTGGAATCCGTATTTTTCGCGCCCCCATAGACTTTCATTGGCGTATTATTTGCGCAGTACGCTGACAAACGCAGCATGCTGCGATTTTGTACGGCCGTAGAAAGCCGTATAATACTGAACCGTAATATACGGCTAATAGGAGCAGCCCCATTGAGAATAATTGTGCCGTATGTAATGCGAGTTTTACGGACGTAGTTTCTGCGCTCTTACGTCCGTAAAACTCGCATGTGTGACCCCAGCCTTAGAGTCTGCCGGCTGTAGTAATCTATTCTGAAGCTAGAGATATTTAGGTGGTAAAAATACATTTTTTAATTTCTGTCATGCCACTTTGCATTAATTCCTGCAAAGCACCTGAAGGGTTAATAAACTACCTGACTGCAGTTTTCAATATGTCAGAGGGCTCTGTTTTTAAAATGGTTTGACTTTTGGGGGTTTCCCAATATATGGGACTCCTAAGGGCACTTTAAACCTGGATAGGTCCCTAAAAAAATAAATGTTGTTAATTTCTTTGAAAAAATGAAAAATTACTGCTACATTTTTAAACCTCCTAAAATGCTAACAAAATAAAATAATATTTAACAAATGGTGCTGATGTAAAGCAGACATGTGGGAAATGTTATTTATTAATGTTTTTCTATGGTATGACTATCTGGATTAAAGGGATAATCATTCAAAGTTTGAAAATTGCAATTTTTTGTAAGTTTTTCTCAAATTTCTGATATTTTTTATAAATAAACACAAAACATATTGACCTACATTTATCATTGTCATAAAGTATAATGTGTCATGAAAAAACAGTCTCAAAATCACTGGGATTTGTTGAAGCGTTACATAGTTATTACCACATATAGTGACACTGGTCAGATTTAAAAAAATTGGCTCCGTCACTAAGGGGTTAAGAGGGCATTAACCCCTTCATGACATTGGGATTTTTCGTTTTTCCGTGTTCGTTTTTCACTCCCCTCCTTCCCAGAGCCATAACTTTTTTATTTTTTCGTCAATTTGGCCATGTGAGGGCTTATTTTTTGCAGGACGAGTTGTACTTTTGAACGACATCATTGGTTTTTGCATGTCATGTACTAGAAAACGGGAAAAAAATTCCAAGTGCAGTGAAATTGCAAAAAAAGTGCAGTCTCACACTTGTTTTTTGTTTGGCTTTTTTGCTAGGTTCACTAAATGCTAAAACTGACCTGACATTATGATTCTCCAGGTCATTACGAGTTCATAGACACCTAACATGACTAGGTTATTTTTTACCTAAGTGGTGAAAAAAATTCCAAACTTTGCTAAAAAAAAAAAGAAAAAATTGCGCCATTTTCCGATACTCGTAGCGTCTCCATTTTTCATGATCTGGGGTCAGTTGAGGGCTTATTTTTTTGCGTGCCGAGCTGGTGTTTTTAATGATAGCATTTTGGTTCAGATACGTTCTTTTCATCGCCCGTTATTGCATTTTAATGCAATGTCGCGGCGACCAAAAAAAACGTAATTCTGGCGTTTTGAATTTTTTTCTCGCTACGTTGTTTAGCGATCAGGTTAATGCTTTTTTTATTGATAAATCGGGCGATTCTGAATGCGGCAATACCAAATATGTGTAGGTTTGATTTTTTTTATTGATTTATTTTGATTGGGGCGAAAGGGGGGTGATTTAAACTTTTATATTTTTTTTATTTTTGTCACTTTTTTTTAACTTGTTTTTTTTGCTTTTGCCATGCTTCAATAGCCTCCATGGGAGGCTAGAAGCAGGCACAGCACGATCGGCAGAAAATCAGGTGTGCTGTGAGCGCCGACCACAGAGTGGCGCTCACAGCTACCGTGCATCAGTAACCATAGAGGTCTCAAGGACCTCTATGGTTACAATACTGAAGCATCGCCGACCTCCGATCATGTGACGGGGGTCGGCGATGACGTCATTTCCGTCCGCCCGGCCGGATGCGGTAGTTAAATGCCGCTGTCTGCATTTGACAGCGGCATTTAACTAGTTAATAGGAGCGGGCAGATCGCGATTCTGCCTGCGCCTATTGCGGGCACATGTCAGCTGTTCAAAACAGCTGACATGTCCCGGCTTTGATGCGGGCTCACCGCCGGAGCCCGCATCAGAGCGGGGCTTCTGACCTCGGACGTACTATCCCGTCCGAGGTCAGAAAGGGGTTAAGGTTATGTTCCTAACTAGTATCATTGCTTCCATTTACAATAGAAGCCTTCATACTGTGAAGGCTTTCACATATAACTGATACAAATGGATCGAGATCAAATTGCACTGCTAGGACTGACCTGTGGCATGACAGCTGCATAGAAATACATTAATCTGTCACACTCAGGATGGCACTGCATTATGATCTCATACCTATTCAATTTCAATTTGGAATTGCAAGAAATTGTGTGAAAAATATTATACCACCTTCAGACCATGTGCACATGTTCAGTATTTGTTCAGTATTTTACATCAGTATTTCTAAGCCAAAACCAACAGTGGGTTATAAATACAGAAGTGGTGGTGACATGTTTCTATTATACTTTTACTCTGACTGTCCCACTCCTGGTTTTGGATTACAGATACTGAGGTAACATACTGACCAAATACTGAATGTGTGCACGTTGCCTTACTCACAGATTTCTAGTGACGTGTTTTATTTGCATGCATCAATATTTCATGAAAAAAAAGTCTTCTACCTAATCAATGATCCGTGTAATAAAAAGTTTTATTACATGTAAGGTTCTTTGGAGTCTAAAGGGCAGTGGAAATACTGATGTAATTTGTCCTATTATTTTTTTTTTATTCACCTCTTTCCTGATACAGTCAGCCTTTTTAGGTGATCAATTTTATCTTCACTTTTTTTATTGCAGTGTCCTAAGATCCATATCTTTTTTTTCCATTGGCATGGCCGTAAGTCTATGATGTATGTCAACTGAATAATTTTGGAATACATATAACTTAAAGGGAAACTGTCAGCAGTATTGTGCACAGTAACCCACAGACAGTGTCAGGTTGGCGCCATTATAATGATTAGGGCTCCTACTCACTTGCGCTAGACTCGGACAAGTCTCACATGTTAATACCCGGTGCTGCTGCCGGCTCTCAGATCGGAGCGTGCAGCCGCATAGGAATACATGCAGCTGCACGCTCCGCTCCTGAGTGCGGGGTGCAATGCCGGGTATTAACATGCGAGACTAATCTGAAGTAGGAGCCCTTACAATGATACCGTGGTTGATGAAATCCGTTTTGTGGTTGTTTTATCTTTATTCTCAGTTTTCAGTTAATGATATGCTCGTGCTCTGGGGCGGCCTGTGGGGGGTCTTCATGTGGTGCTCTGATTAGGTATTCATGTGTATGGCTACTGATGGGTCACTGAAGGTTTTTTTCCCAAGATATACATAATATTCATTATGTAAACTAGGGGGCAGGTCAGTGAGGGATCAGTGACCTGTCAGAAGCCATACACATGAATACCTAAGCAGAGCACCACAAGAAGACCCCCCACAGTCCACCCCGGCATATCGTTAACTCAAAACTGGACATAAAGATTAAAAAAGAACCACAAGAGGGATTTCATTACTCAGGT
The DNA here is from genome assembly GCF_051348905.1 of Ranitomeya variabilis. Taxonomy (NCBI): domain Eukaryota; kingdom Metazoa; phylum Chordata; class Amphibia; order Anura; family Dendrobatidae; genus Ranitomeya; species Ranitomeya variabilis. Next base: position 715,388,747 of record NC_135233.1, on the reverse strand, counting down.
ATCATTTTAATCAGTATAACGGCGCTGACCTGACACTGTAGGTTACTGTGCACAATCCTGCTGACAGTTTCCCTTTAAGCAGAGTGAGAGCTTATTTTTTGCAGAACAAGCTGTAGTTTTTATTGGCTGTACTTTATGATACATACGACTTTTCAATCACTTATTAATACGGTCTTTGAGAAGCTAAATGAATAGGGCAAGTATTAATGTTTTTCTACTTTTGTATGGCAAAAATCACATTTTGTAAAAAATATTTATGAGGGTCACCATATTCTGAGACCCATAACTTTTTTTTTCTGTACACAGAACTTTGTGATGGGATGGATTTTTTTTCTTGTGGGACAATCTGCCCTTACCTAAAAAACACTCTGTTATCTTTTTTTATTCTATTTTTTGGTACGAGGAGTGAACAGCGGCATTTAACATGCACGCACCGGAAGCGCGTGACTAACCCTGCCTATTGGCACCCCTGTCAGATGACCGTGGGGCGCCAATGGGTTGGAATGACTTTGTTTGTCATTGCTGATCTGCTATGAGTGCCGCGTTATTAGAAGGTGATCATTTCTGCTAAACATAGAAGGGCTGAAACGATCAGATCGCAGCTTCAAGTCTCCTAAGGCGACTATTGAAAAAAGTGTAAAAAAAAAAGAAAAGTGTTTAATAAAATATTACAAAAAATGTAAAGGTTCAAATCACCCCCCTTTTGCACCATTCAAAATAAAACACCAAAAATAAAAAAATACACATATTTGGTTTCACTGCATTCAGAAACGCCCGATCTATCAAATTATAGAAAGAATGAATCCGATGAGTAAATGGTGTAACGAGAATGTTTTGGTTGCCACAACATTGTAATTAAATGCAATAGAAGGCGATCAAAATATCGCCTCTACCTCATAATGGTATTGATAAAAACATCAGCTCTGCACACAAAAGATAAACCCTCACCCATCCCCAGATCCTAAAAAATGGAGACGCTACGGGTCTTGGAAAATGTCGCCATTTTTTTTCTTTGGATTTTTTTTACCACTTACCAGTAAATATAAAATGACATGTAGAATCATAATGGGAGGTCAGTTTTAACATCTAGTGAACATGGTAAAAAAAAATAAAAATCAATTGTGTAATTGCACTTTTTTTGCAATTTCACCGCACTTGGAAATTTTTTCCCATTTTCCAGTATAGCGTGTGGTAAAATCAATGGTATCATTCAAATGTGCAACTCTTCCCGCAAAAAACAAGCTCTCACATGGCCATATTGATGGAAAAGTAAAAAAGTTATGGCTCTGGGAAGAAGGCGAGCAAAAAAAACTAAAACGCAAAAATGGAAAATCCCAAGATGGTGAAAGGGTTAAATAAAACTTCTCTGTTTTTCATACTTATTGTTATTTCACTTTAGTAAAACTTATTAATAAGTCATGTGCTGGTTATTTGAATTTTTAGTGCGCTACTGCGCTGCAGGAATGCACTGAAAACGCATATGCATATGTTACCTGTGAATTTTCTGCATCTCATTCCACTCTATTGGGAAACTCTGCAGATAAAATGCATATTTACTGCAAGTGAAATTTACATTTTGAGGATGTAAAAAAAAAAATCGCACTGTCCACCAATTTCAGCTGCATAAATAAAAAGCACGATGGGCCTGAGATTTCTATAAATCACATTCACTTTACTGGAATTGTAAGATGCTGCTTTTTGAGTACAGAAAAAAATATGCAGCATCAAAAGCGCAGCAAATACTGTGAGAACTAGGGTTGAACGAAACGGATCGGACAAATTCAAAAATCGCCGACTTTCGGCAAAGTCGGGTTTCATGAAACCCGACCCGATCCTAGTGTGGGATCGGCCATGCGGTCGGCGATCTGCGCGCCAAAGTCGCGTTTCATATGACGCTTTCAGCGCCATTTTTCAGCCAATGAAGGAGGACGCAGAGTGTGGGCAGCGTGATGACATAGATCTCAGTCCCCACCATCTTAGAGAAGGGCATGACAGTGATTGGCTTGCTTTCTGTGGCGTCACAGGGGCTATAAAGGGGCGTGCACGCCGACCGCAATCTTCTGCCGATCGTAGCATAGGGAGAGGTTGTTGCAGCTTCATCAGAAGAAGGGATATAGTTAGGGAGGGAAGATTAACCCCCAAACTGCTTGTGCTGTAGCGATTTCCACTGTCCAACACCACCTTTGTTTTGCAGGGACAGTGGAAGCTATATTTTTGTGCATCAGCTCTGTAGCTTAGATTGCGTTGTTATGTACACTGGGCCTGAGTTTTGGTTCAGACTCCCCCCAAAAAAGTGAGATTCAAATTCTCACAAAGTGGATATACTTCAGTTCTGTTAGTTTGTCGTATATCAGTCAGCCACTTTCTGCCACTTACATTGTGTTGTTTTATACACTGGGCCTCAGTTTTGGTTCGGTCTCCAAAAAAAAAGTGAGATTCAAATTCTCATAAGTGGATTTACTTCAGTCCTGTTAGTTTGTTGTATATCAGCCAGCCACTTTCTGCCACTTACATTGTGTTGTTATATACACTGGGCCTGAGTTTGGGTTCAGACTCCCCCAAAAAAAGTGAGATTCAAATTCTCACAAAGTGGATATACTTCAGTCCTGTTAGTTTGTCGTATATCAGCCAGCCACTTTCTGCCACTTACATTGTGTTGTTTTATACACTGGGCCTGAGTTTTGGTTCAGACTCCAAAAAAAAAAGTGAGATTCAAATTCTCACAAAGTGGATATACTTCAGTCCTGTTAGTTTGTCGTATATCAGCCAGCCACTTTCTGCCACTTACATTGTGTTGTTTTATGCACAGGGCCTGAGTTTTGGTTCAGTCTCCCCCCAAAAAATGGAGATTTAAATTCTCAACAAGTTTATATACACCTTCTACCTTGTTTTACAGTACCATATAACGGTTGTTATTTTGGTTAGATTTTCCAAAAAATGAGGAAGTCTGGTGGAAGAGCCCGTGGGCGGTGGTTGCCAGCTGGTACTGGTGGTAGTGGCAAAAGCACAATAGCACCTAAGGCTGGAGGTGTTGAGCCAGCGTCATCGTCTGGCTACACAAGGCCTCAAAGGCTCCCTTATCTGGGAGTAGGAAAACAGCTTTTAAAGCCGGAGCAGCAGGAAAAAGTTTTGGCTTTCCTTGCTGACTCAGCCTCTAGCTCTTTCGCCTCCTCTTCAGAAAATTCCAAATATAAAAGCAGCGAGTCGTCAGTGGATGCTCCCGGTCAGGAGCAAGACATTGCCTTGTGTCCTTCACCCAAACCAAAAGTGAAGGCTGCGTCAGGCGACACTACAGGTTACTCCATGGAGCTCTTTACATATACCGTGCCTGGGTTAGAAAGGGAAATTGTTAATTGCCCATTACAAGATGAATCGGACTTGGAGTGCACAGATGCACAGCCACAGCTAGATTATTATGCTGTTTCATTGACTCAGATCACTACATTGCCCTCGCAGTGTACTGAGCCAGAATCTGACCCTGATGAGACTATGGTGCCCCGTCCCGAACGCTATAGCACCTTACACGGTGACACAGAGAAAGGTGCACATGACATTAAAAAGGAGGTGATAGATGACCCAGTTGTTGACCCAGATTGGCAGCCATTGGGGGAAGAGGGTGCCGCTGCCAGTAGCTCAGAAGCGGAGGAGGATGATCCGCAGCAGCCATCTACATCGCAACAGCTGTCATCTGGCAGGCCCGTATCAGGCCAAAAACGTTTGTCAAAAACAGTTTTAGGACAGCGTGGCCATCCGGTGAAAGTAGCACAGCGTGCAATGCCTGAAAAGGTATTCCATAGTACGAAGAGTGTAGTGTGGCAATTTTTTAACCAAGATCCGAATGATCAGTCAAAAGTTATCTGTAAGAAATGCTCAAAGACCTTTAGCAGAGGGAAGAATCTCCAAAATTTAAATACAACGTGCATGCGTAGACATTTAACCAGCATGCACTTGCAAGCCTGGACTACCAAACGTCCCGTACCGTTGGTGCACCTGCTCAGAATGAAGGTAGTCAGCAACGCTACATTGCTTCTCTCACTGTAAGCCCACCGGTTAGGACACCACCAGCAGCAAATGTGGAGGTATCGTCGCAAGGCCAAAGCAGTCAGGGAATCACAAGGTTATTGGTAGGAAACACTGTATGTAGGCCAACATCAAGAATACCATCACCAACCCTCTCTCAATCCGCCATGGCCACCACCACCACCGCTAGTTCCACCATATGCAGCTCTCCAGTCCAGCTCACCCTACAAGAGACTCTCGTTAGGAAACGAAAGTACTCATCCTCTCATCCGCATACATAGGGTTTGAACGCCCACATTGCTATACTAATCTCGTTAGAGATGATGCCCTACCGGTTGGTTGAAAGTGAAGCTTTCAAATATCTGATGGCCTATGCAGTACCACACAATGACCTACCCAGTCGGCACTTCTTTGCGAGAAAAGCCATCCCAGCCCTCCACCAGCATGTCAAAGACCACATTGTCCACGCACTGAGGCAATCAGTCAGTGGAAAGGTGCACCTCACAACAGATGCATGGAGCAGTAGGCATGGCCAGGGACGTTACGTGTCCATCACGGCACACTGGGTTAATGTGGTGGATGCAGGGTCCTTAGGGGACAGCCATAGTGGGACAGTTCTGCCTAGCCCACAGTCTAGGAAACAGTTGGCTGTAGGCATTCGCCACCCCTCCTCCTCCTCCTACAGAAGCGAAAGCTTATCCACAGAGCACAGTAGCCTGACCACTCCATCCGCAGCTGCCAGTGTTGCACATGAGGTGTCCCATTATCGAACAGCTAGTGGTAAGCGTCAGCAGGCTGTGTTACAAATGAAGTGTTTGGACGACAACAGACACACTGCGGAAGTACTGGCCGAGTACTTGCAGCAACAAACTCAGTTATGGCTGGGCAGTGTACATCTTGAGGCAGGCAAGGTAGTCAGTGATAACGGAAGGAATTTTATGGCTGCCATAGCCCTTTCAGAACTGAAACACATACCTTGCCTGGCTCACACCTTGAACCTGATGGTGCAGTGTTTCCTCAAAAATTATCCGGAGTTACCAGCCCTGCTCCTGAAGGTGCGAAGACTTTGCTCGCACATCCGCCGGTCGCCCGTACACTCCAGCTGTATGCTGAACCATCAGCGATCATTGAATCTTCCCCAGCACCGCCTAATAATCGACGTTGCAACAAGGTGGAACTCCACACTGCACATGGTTCAGAGGCTGTGCGAACAGAGGCGTGCTGTAATTAATTTGTGGGAGGATACACATACACTTGCAGGCACTTGGATGGCAGACATGGAGTAGTCTGGTGTGCAGTGGTCGAAGCTACAAGACCTCTGTCAAGTCCTTCAGTGTTTTGAGGAATGCACACGGCTGGTAAGTGCAGACGACGCCATCATAAGCATGAGAATCCCACTAATGCATCTGCTGATGCAAAGTTTGATGCACATTAAGGAGCAGGCGTCTGCAGCTGAGGAGGAGGGAAGCCTTGATGACAGTCAGCCATTGTCTGCTCAGGGAACTCTCCTGGATGAGGTGGCGGACGAAGAGGAGGAGGAGGATGATGGGGATGAATATTTATGGGAGGAGGATGCTTCTCAGGGGGCAATATAAACTGGTGGCGTTGCAAGGTCAGGTACAGGGTTTTTGCGGGACACAAGTGATGTTGATTTGCAAGAAAGTGCTCCTCAACCCAGCACAAGCAGTGAATTGACAACTGGAAGATTGGCCCACATGGCTGAGTATGCCTTGCATATCCTAAAAAGGGACCCCCATATTATCAAAATGATGACCGATGACGATTACTGGTTGGCCTGCCTCCTGGATCCACGATATAAAGGAAAATTACAAAATATCATGCCACATGAGAACCTTGAGCAAATATTGGCTACCAAACAAGCAACTCTTGTAGACCGTTTGGTTCAGGCATTCCCAGCACACAGCGGCGGTGATGGTTCTCACATGAGCCGTAGGGGGCAACATGGCAGAGGTATTAAAGGTGCACAAATCCGAAGTGGCATTGGACAGAGGGGTTTTATGGCCAGGTTGTGGAGTGATTTCGCAATGACCGCTGACACGACAGGTACTGCTGCATCGATTCAAAGTGACAGGAGACAGCATTTGTCCAGTATGGTTACGAACTACTTTTCCTCCCTTATCGATGTTCTCCCTCACAGGTCATTCCCCTTTGATTACTGGGCATCTAAAATAGACACCTGGCCTGAATTGGCAGAATATGCATTACATATGCTAGTGTGCTGTCAGAAAGAGTCTTCCGTGCTGCTAGTTCACTACTGACTGAAAAAAGGACACGTCTGGCTACCCAAAATGTTGATGATCTAACCTTCATTAAAATGAACCAATCATGGATTTCAAATTATTTTGCCCCACCTTCCCCTGCTGACACGTAGCTTGCCTGAAAAATGTCTTGCTTTTGGCCTCCTCTTACTGACTTCTCCAATTCCACCATTTGCAGCTGCTGTATGTCCACCATAGGCCATTTTTATACCACCCTAAATGGGCTGACTCCCCCCACAGGGCCGTGGTCACCACCTGGCGCAAGCACCCGTGTGAGTGCCATTTGCCTGGACAGGTGCGTGGGCCCACTCTTGGGCGACGGCACTGGCACAGGGTCCCTCATAGTACAATGAAGTGTCTCTGACGGTGGTGGTTCGCAACCAATGTCAGACACAACATCGTAATATGAGGGGCCCTGGGCCAGTACCGCCGCCCACGAGAGAGTGTTCCCCCCAGCTCGAACAGTGCTCTACCACTTGCAATACTTACCGCTCCCTGCTCCACCACTGTGTAGTCTGTGCTGTTAAATCCTTCAATGCCACTGCCAATGCAAATTTGTTGAAATGATAGATGATAGTTAAAATATACAGGGGCCCTGGCCTCCATTTAGACCAGTTAATACTTTGCGTCTACTACCACTGTCTGCTACTCAGCAGAGGAGCCCACCCCTGTACCTAGCTATGCCACCTGTTTATTTATGAACAATTTTTTGGCAGACATTTAGCCCACTTTATTATTTGGGCCTACTAACTGTGTCTGACACTCATTACAGTTTTCCTCCACTGAACAAAGCAATGCCGCTTGTTTAGTCCTGTTACCACATTTGAACTGCATTTAGCCTACTTTATTATTTGGCCTACTAACTGTGTCTGCCACTCATTACAGTTTTCCTCCACTGAATAAAGCAATGCCACCTGTTTAGTCCTGTTACCACATTTGAACTGCATTTAGCCTACTTTATTATTTGGGCCTACTAAGTGTGTCTGCCACTCATTACAGTTTTCCTCCACTGAACAAACCTATGCCGCCTGTTTAGTCCTGTTGCCACATTTGAACTGCATTTAGCCTACTTTATTATTTGGGCCTATATCTGTGTTTCCTCCTCATCCTGCCCATTGCCCAGCCACTGCTAGACGAGTCTGCTGGTACATTGACCCAGACCACTACATTCCCCTTGCACTCTACACAGCCAGAATCTGACCCTGCTGAAAGTCAGGTTCCCCTTCCCGCATACTACCACCTTACACGGGGACAAAGAGGAAGGTGCAGATGAAAGTGCAGGTTCCTTCATCAGGTGGGGCGGGCATACTCGCTGGCGACATCACTGGCACATGGCCCCTCATAGTATGCTAAAGTGTCTCTGCCGGTGGGAGGCGCCACTCGCCGTCAAAAACACCGCTGTACTATGAGGGGCCCTGTGCCAGTGCCAACGAGTGTGCCCCCCCCTGCTTGCTCAGGATCACAGCACTTGCAAAGTTGAAATACTTACCTCTCCCTGCTCCACCGCCGTGACGTATTCCGCGTTTCCTGGGCCCATGAAAATCTTGAGCCAGCCCTACCCCCCCACAACTTTAGCCAAAAGACCCCCAGTTTTCAATGCCTAACTATTATTATAAAGTAAATTAAGATTGACAAGCTTAAGTAAGAAGAATTGATGTTTTTGGCATTAAAATGGGCACTGTAGGTGTTTTCCTGTCCTCCACTCACTGCCGACTTTGATTCCCCATTGACTTGCATTGGGTTTCGTGTTTCAGTTGGCTCCCGACTTTTCGCAATAATCGGCCGACTTCACCCAACCCGACTTTTTACAAAGTCGGGTTTCGCGAAACCCGACTCGATCCGAAAAAAGTAAAAGTCGCTCAACTTTAGTGAGAACAATTATACTGGCTGGTTATTGGGAATGCTTATTTTCAAATGATCGACCTGTCTAAAACAACTTCCAAACATCCAACAAATGAGAAAAATGCTTGATCATTGGGTGAAATTATTTTTTAGCCGGTTTAAAAATCATTGATCTCGGCAGCACATCATCTTGTGTAAACAGGTGATGTGCTGCCAAAAATAAAATGTCATATGGGGACAGAATCATTGTATTAATTATTGTTGTCTGCGTTTGAAGGTTTGGTCAGCTAATCCAAGTAGGTTATTAAAGGACCTCAAATTGGTGTTTGTTTAATGGCCACAATTGAGCCGACTAAATGCATCTCGGTGGTACAAATTAGTTGCTAAAGTGAGAAGGGGCATCAGAGTGCCCTGATGATTGGCAATGTATGACCCTGAAATTCATGATGACTCTCCTGATTACAATCTTGTACATTTATGGCATATACTGTATGTAATAGATGCAGATGTTGTCAACAGGACTTAGATCTGTTTTGAGAATGGTGCGCTGTCGCACGCGACTATCAGTGGAGAGATGGTCGGACATACTGTAGATGCAGGTCCAGTGGATATGTCTTACATGTACAATATGGGAGTACTCTTTTAATTTTATTGCTGGTGATTTCCCATGATATTTTTAACCACCAAAGGTCTTCCTTGGCCTTGCAATACCAATTTTTGATATGAGGAAATAAAAGATAAGAGTTTTCGTGTTCTTCTATTGATGTACAGTACAGACCAAAAGTTTGGACACACCTTCTCATTTAAAGATTTTTCTGTATTTTCATGACTATGAAAATTGTACATTCACACTGAAGACATCAAAACTATGAATTAACACATGTGGAATTATATACTTAACAAAAAAGTGTGAAACAACTGAAATTATGTCTTATATTCTAGGCTCTTCAAAGTAGCCACCTTTTGCTTTGATGACTGCTTTGCACACTCTTGGCATTCTCTTGATGAGCTTCAAGAGGTAGTCTCCGGGAATGGTTTTCACTTCACAGGTGTGCCCTGTCAGGTTTAATAAGTGGGATTTCTTGCTTTATAAATGGGGTTGGGACCATCAGTTGTGTTGTGCAGAAGTCTGGTGGATACACAGCTGATAGTCCTACTGAATAGACTGTTAGAATTTATATTATGGCAAGAAAAAAGCAGCTAAGTAAAGAAAAACGAGTGGCTATCATTACTTTAAGAAATGATGATCAGTCAGTCCGAAAAATTGGGCAAACTTTGAAAGTGTCCCCAAGTGCAGTGGCAAAAACCATCAAGTGCTACAAAGAAACTGGCTCACATGAGGACCGCCCCAGGAAAGGAAGACCAAGAGTCACCTCTGCTTCTGAGGATAAGTTTATCTGAGTCACCAGCCTCAGAAATCGCAGGTTAACAGCAGCTCAGATTAGAGACCAGGTCAATGCCACACAGAGTTCTAGCAGCAGACACATCTCTACAACAACTGTTAAGAGGAGACTTTGTGCAGCAGGCCTTCATGGTAAAATAGCTGCTGTGAAACCACTGCTAAGGACAGGCAACAAGCAGAAGAGACTTGTTTGGGCTAAAGAAAACAAGGAATGGACATTAGACCTGTGGAAATCTGTGCTTTGGTCTGATGAGTCCAAATTTGAGATCTTTGGTTCCAACCACCGTGTCTTTGTGCGACGCAGAAAAGCTGAACGGATGGAATCTACATGCCTGGTTCCCATCGTGAAGCAGGGAGGAGGAAGTGTGATGGTGTGGGGGTGCTTTGCTGGTGACACTGTTGGGGATTTATTCAAAATTGAAGGCATACTGAACCAGTATGGCTACCACAGCATCTTGCACCCGCATGCTATTCCATCTGGTTTGCGTTTTGTTGGATCATCATTTATTTTTCAACAGGACAATGACCCCAAACACACCTCCAGGCTGTGTAAGGGCTATTTGTCCAAGAAGGAGAGTGATGGGGTGCTACGCCAGATGACCTGGCCTCCACAGTCACCAGACCTGAACCCAATCGAGATGGTTTGGGGTGAGCTGGACCGCAGAGTGAAGGTAAAAGGACCAACAAGTGCCAAGCATCTCTGGGAACTCCTTCAAGATTGTTGGAAGACCATTCCCGGTGACTACCTCTTGAAACTCCTCAAGATAATGCCAAGAGTGTGCAAAGCAGTCATCAAAGCAAAAGGTGGCTACTTTGAAGAACCTAGAATATAAGACATAATTTTAGTTGTTTCACACTTTTTTTGTTAAGTATATAATTCCACATGTTTTAATTCATAGTTTTGATGCTTTCGGTGTACAATTTTCATAGTCATGAAAATATAGAAAAATCTTTAAATGAGAAGGTGTGTCCAAAGTTTTGGTCTGTACTGTATATGCGATATGATATACCTGACAAAATATTCTTTCTATTTTAGGGGTTTTTCAGGCTTTGAAGAAAAGTCTGCAGTCTATTCATACACTGTAAGGATTCCCCTGTATTTCCAGTATGAGTGGACGGTCATGTATGTGATAGAACATTGAGAGAAAAATGAGAATTTCACCGGCATGTGACCACAGCTTTACAAACCGTATGCCCTCCAGTTATATAGAGCAACTACAGACTTTTCGTCTCGGCCCGGCAAACCTTTAAGATTGTGCTTATTTATTAATGTACCGTAAATTAGGGTATTGATGCGTCCTTGCAATCTAACAGATATGAACATGTACAGTAGAGCAGATAGCTACATGACCTACAATAGTGACCGCAATAATTTTTTTAAAATAATAACTTTATTGGTTCAAATAATATAAATAACTATGTGAGCAAGTTGCGAATGACCACAAAACATGTAGTTCTAAAAATTCTAACAAGATATTTCTTGTATTTTAGTCTATGATGGCATCACTGTGAAACACTACAGAATCAGAAAACTTGACAATGGAGGATTTTATATATCGCCAAGAAAAAAATTTAAAGATATGGAAGAACTTGTGCAGAATTATATGAAGATGGATGATGGACTTTGCTGTAAGCTCAGAAAACCATGCATAAAGGTATAATATAAACTGTGAGGATACTCGTTGAAAAAGTTTGTTGTATGCAAACTCTTAAGGCTTTGGACACATGCATCTTTTTAATCTTTTTTTATAACACTGAATTTATTATGTGAAAAAAAGATTCTGTAATTAATTTCAAGTAAAAATCAGAATTCAGCTTAGTTTCATGTTCACAAAGCGCTCGGTATTTAGCTGGCTGTTGGGAGTGATACTGACAAAATCAAGCAGCTTGCAGTATATTGTAATATATGGACGCTAAAGAAGCAAATTGATTGAATATTTTTCAACTAAAAGTGATCACATAAATCAGACAAAAAAAGTATAAAAAATGCAAATGTATTTTTAAAGAGGACCTTTCAACAGATTTTTAAAGTTGAACTGGATACTCGATGTAGAAGTAGCTTCGGAGCTGATTAAAACATTTTTTTTTTGCCTCTCCATTGCATAGATATTAGCATTCAAAGTATTTGGCACTTAATGAGTTAACTTTTATTAAGTTTGGCTTGGTGTTACAGAACAGTTTTCATTGGGGGCGGGAATTTCTTCTCCCTGTGTAATGCTGACCAATCATAAGCAGGGTGCATCAAAGCAAAAAAAGAACTCGCCCCACAATAGCATAGAGTAGGTTTCTCATTGTGTGATATAGCCCTGATCTTGTGGTCTTACCTCCTACATGAGTAAGGGTATGTGCACACGATGCAGATTTAGTGCAGAATTGGTGCAGAACTGCAGCAGATTTTTCTGCTGCAGAAACGCTGCAGAACTGCACTGTGATTTATAGTACAATGTAAATCAATGTGAAAAAAAAAAGCTGTGCACATGGTGCAGAAAAATCTGCGCAGAAACGCTGCAGATTTGAAAGAAGTGCATGTGCACGTTTCTGCATCCCTCCATTATAAAAATCTGCACTGGTAAAATCTGCACAAAAACTGCACAGAAACTGCACAGAAACTGCACAGAAACTGCATCAAATCTGCACCTGCGTTTTCTGCCAGGAGATGCAGATTTAGTGCAGAAAATTAAGTGTGGGATAGGAACAGTGCAGCTGAGTTTAGCTGTGTCACATTACAAACCCTTGTATTATCTGTCAGCTCATGCTCTTCTAGCACACTCACCTTTACTATACTGCCCCTCCCACACCCATAATGTTTGTCCACAGCTATGTCAGAAATCACACTTATGTCTGCTGTGCTGAGGCAACTTGTTATTGCTCTACAGTGAGAGAAGAGCTATGTATCACACAGGAGTAGTCCAGAACAGGCAGGTTACTCCTGTGTAAAACATAATGACAGCCCGGATCTCGCTGCAGAGCCAGTATAAGTTGCCTGAGCACAGCAGACATAAGTCTGGTTACTGACGCATCTCTGGACAGACAATGTGGGGCAATACAGCTGAGGTGACCGTGCTATTAGAGAGTGAGATCTGATAGAAAGGTTTGTAATGTGACACAGCTAAACTCAGCTGTACTGCCCCTCCCCCACACTGACTTATGCAGGAGGTAAAACCAGGAGATCAGAGCTGTATCCTTACATCTCACACACTGAGAAAACTGCTATAAGCTATTGTGGGAAATGTTTTTTTTTTCCTCCTGAATGTTGCTGCCTTCCCATGATTGGTCAGCATCTTACAAGGAGAAGTATACTCCCCCATTGAAAGCTAAGTTATAGCACCCACTTGGATGTAGCAAAATGTAGCTCATTAGTTGCACTCGGGATGCGTGTTTGAGAATCTTGTTCTAAAGTAAAGAAGGTTTAATCATCATCACAGTTGACAATTCTTTTCTGTGAGACCAGTGAGACTATGGAGACTATGGAACTATCCGCCTCACGATGCTTGATTCACTCAATGGTCGATTCACTTAAAAAGCACAAGCAGTTGCCTAGATTCTGTGGTTGGGAAGTTGATTCAGGGAAGTCTGATTGCTGTATGGAGTGGGGAAGGAAATTTTCCCCTAATATGGGGCAATTAGTGTTTGCATAAAGGGATTTTTTGCCTTCAACTGGATCAGCATGTTAGGTTATAGGCTGAACACGATTTACTTGTCTCTTCTTTCAACTATGAATCTATGAAGCAATGAGTTCATCTGACATTTGTTTCATTTCATTTTTTTTTGTGCTAATTTGACATTTTTCTCCATACTTTCCGCATTTCTTCTTGTAGGTGTAGTTAATGCATTCTGACCTTCAACTGGTTTATGTATTTGCTAAATCAGGTGTTATCGTGCACTAAATATTTGTTGTTATTTCCTGGTCAAACTTCCTTGTTTGACGTTATTATAAACTTAGTTTACCATTGGAATGTATGAAAAGCACAGGTGCCATCTTGTGGACATTTGTAGAAATGCTTTCCAGTGCTTGCGTTACATTTTTCCTTCACTACTCTGACATTTGCTCAGTGTCGGACTGGATTGGCAAAGGCCCACCAATAACGTTAACTCTCACGGCCCACTGTTCAGCTACATGCAAAAATAACTTGACCCTAGAACACAAATTTACTTTTACTTATAGGAAACATTAATTTGGCTAGCTGTTTACTGAATGATTAAATGATACCTATGTCTGTAAATAGTGAATCAAGTCCAATAGCACTGCTCATCATCACTTCTTCACAGGGGCCTACCGGAGGATTCTCCTGTTTCCCGATGGGCCAGTCCGAGCCTCTGTGCTCCCAATATTTTTCATTTCGCCTATAAACTGCTTACTTACGGCTTTCATGTTTTTCACTCAAATCTTTCAAGAGCTGTAACATTGAAATTAAAATTTTGAATGCCATCTTTTCATTTACAATCTAATGTATTGGACACTAGAAAAATAAATCTCTATACCTCGTTTGTGTCGCCATATTCTGAGACCTATAACTTTTTAATTTTTTAGTCATTGAAGCTGTGAGGGGTCATTTTTCAGGGCCAACTCTTGCTTTTATTGTTACAAATGTGGGATAAATACAACTTTTTTTGAGGGGGGCATGGTAAAAAACAGCAATTCTAGAAGTTTTTTGTATCATTAAAAATAATAATTATTATTAAAAATAATAATAACTATTTTTACAGGCGTGGTAATAGCAAATAACTTTATTTCTTGTCTTTTTTATTTATAGAATGAAAAAAAAAGGACTTAAAAAATTGTAGCTGTTCTATATATTTTTTTTAAGCAACTTGAAACTGCGATCGCTTGGTTGTAGGAAGAATAGGCTGCGATAATCACGTTTTACAGTGTATGGGAATTGTTCAAAGATGGCGGACGTGGGGGTTTTGAGTAGCACTCTGATTGCCTGACAACACGAGTATCATGGACGCTGCTGAGCGAGGCATCTAAGTGGTTAGGCTGCTTCGGTCATGTGGTCAGCTTCTGAGTTGCTCTATACACCAGTGCTCTACGTGATATATATGTATAAGAAATGTTTGTCAAGGGTTAATGGAGGATTAATATTAAAAGTTCATGGCTGATGGAGATAACAAATCCGCTCTTGCTTTTGCCGAACAGACGTAGACGACTTTTTAATGACTGATTAGTTTCAGCTAATTTTATTACAAGGTTTTTGCATATAATTATATCAGCTCCACAATAAGTAGGGCCTAACAAAATTATTATTAACGCATGATATATATGTTTATAGATATAACATTTTGCTTTTTTATTCTAAACCAGAATGAAGTTCCTCTTCCTCCAGACTTGTGTTACCAAACTGCAGATCACTGGGAAATTGACAGGAACTCTTTGAGGTTTTTGAAGAAGCTGGGACAGGGTCAGTTCGGAGAAGTGTGGGAAGGATTGTGGAACAATACCATATCAGTAGCTATTAAAACATTAAAAACAGGTATGTAGCGGTGGAGCGTGGAAATGAGCAGATTTATTTATGATGCTCTGTCATATATCTTGCTTGGCATGCTGTGCCTTGGTGTTTTGATGTACACTGTTTAGTATTATTTTTCAGATACTATTAGTTTATACTGGAATTCAATACTCCAGGGATGAGGAAAATAATTGTGCAACAAGTGCAGCTGACTTGCAGGTTTACTAGTCCCCTAGTGATAATTTCCTGCTGATAAAACAGTGATGTTATAAAATCTACAGCAAGTAGCCCAGTAAGTGATACATTGCTAGAATCAGGGTCTATTCCTCTACATTATGTTACACTCAGATTAGATGGCAAAAGTTGGTGACAGATTGCCTTTAAATGTAAGGGACTGAGCTAAAGAGCTTAATGGCTATCATTTACTAGTGGATTACTAGAGATGCAGGGGTTACATAGTAAGTAATGGGGCACACTGAGTACTGTAGTTTATTCTTAGGGCATTTATGAATCCAAACAGCATATGGAATTGCATACACCATATATAATCCACACCTAAGGAGAATATTGTATTATCGCATTTTCAGTCTGATTATTTATTTCAAAAGAGACATAAAAGATTGTTGCTTTTCTCCCCACACTGGCATCATCAACTTTTGCAGATTCTTTCCTGGAGCTGTTATTCTTTAATACATTAGAGTGGGGTTCTCCTTTTAGGGTACAGATATAAGAAATGATATTATTTTTTTTAGATGTGCTTGTCTGATAGATAGATTGGTAGATACAGACTTCATACCATGTGTACATGTTTTCATTTTATGTACCCTAGGATCCATGAATCCCCAAGACTTTTTAAGGGAAGCCCAACTTATGAAGAGTCTCAGACATCCAAGGCTTATCCAGTTATATGCAGTGTGCAGTTTGGAAGAACCAGTCTATATCATAACGGAGCTCATGAGACATGGCAGCTTGCTTACATATCTACAAAGTAAGTAACAACACCAATAATGGAAAACAATGCAAGCCGTTAAGCGCGTTATAAATTTTATTTGACATAAATACATAGGAAAATTAAAAAATATGTATGTATGTACAAAAATTAAGAGACCACTGCAAAATGTTCCACAGAAGAAATGCTAGCACAGGCTTCCAATATCAGTTGTTTCAGATGCTGCACATCTCGTATTTTCACAGCATGGACAATTGCCTTCAGATGACCCCAAAGATAAAAGTCTAAGGGGGTCAGATCGGGAGACTTTGGTGGCCATTCAACTGGCCCACGACGACCAATCAACTTTCCAGGAAACTGATCATGTAGGAATGCTCGGACCTGACACCCAAGATGGTGCACCACCACATAAGAGGGTTGCATTGACAATCCAACACAATGGAAAAGTTTTCCCCCTCCCATATACTAATGTGTCACAAACAGGAAGTTGATATCACCAACCATTCCCATTTTATTTAGGTGTATCCATATAAATTGCCCAACCTGTATATACAAAATGAGACTCCACAGAAAAAAGTAAAAACCAAGGGACACCTGTATGGCAAAGTTTAAGCTATAGCTGAAGCATTGATACAATATTCCAACCCGTGAATCGTATTAGAAACACTTGGCATTCAATATATGAATGGTCTTCCAGTATAAAAAGTAAGTCAATTGAAGATAAATTATGTAAATAAACCCACAATATAAGATTAAATATACATGAAATCAAAATTTGTATCACATAGTAAATACCCATATGTTTCCAAGATAGCAGCTAGGTATTAAGAGGGTCCCACTGCACCCAACGCGCGTTTCGCAAGGAATGCATGGATGAAGCATTCTGGAGTAAAATAATTTGTAAAGTTGTAAAGTGCTTAAATATTTCTCGGGAGTAAGACTTGTGACAAGATGCACACTACTTACCTCCTAATGAATCAGGATGAAGAATCATCCATGTACTTCCTTAATAAGGACATTTTTTTGGCCCCAAGTATGATTCTGCTTAATAGCTTTCAGGGTTTATTTCTAATCCAAGCTTTTACATTCATCTTTCAAATCAATGTGTGCTGTATAGATGATTCTTACAGGTCTTCTCTCACGTGCAATGAACACCGTCTTATTTTGTCTCTACACATTACGGAAACTAGTCTGCTCTACTAAATTAAAAGGTCAAACCAATAAAGAATAATTGTTACCGAAAAGCCCTATTAATTATATGACAATTACAAGACAACCACAGTTCAGCAAGTTCACAGTAACAGTAAAGTCTCTTTACCTTGAAAAATGTGGATGCATTTGTTCCCGGTTGAAATTGTATTGCTTTGTACTAGACAGGGATGTGAAATATTGCAGTTTCAGGAAAGAAAGTTGGGAACATGTAATGAATTACTTTGGCAATAACAAAACTTTGTCTATTAGCAGAATACCAATTACTTACAGGCGAAATGAAAGTCGCTATCCCAATAATAAAAACACCTGATTGCTTGTCATGGGTTACTTATTGTCCATTTTATGGTTGGGTCTGACCTATTGGATGTAAACTGTCCTGTGCAATGTACAGAGCAATGTTCCGTAGAATAGGTATTTCATCTTCAGTAGATGTAGATGCATATATATGTATACAGTACTGTACACATTTTTTGGCAGGTGTGGAAAAATGCTACAAAGTAAGAATTCTTATGAAAAAATATGTTAGTAGTTTATTTTTTTAGCAATTAACAAAATGCAAAGTGAATGATCAAGAGAGGGATCAAAATCAAATTCATATTTGGTGCGATCAACCTTTTGCCTTCAAAGCAGCAATAATTCTTCTAGGTAGACTTGCACAGAGTTTTTCAATTCATTCAGAATGGATTTTTCTTTAAAAAATCTTGAAAAAGTAACCATAGATCTCCTATGGATGTAGACTTGTACAAATCTTTCATGTAATCCCAGACTGGATAATGCTGGATCAGGGCTCTATAGGGGCCATGTTATTACCTCCAGGACTCTCTTCTTATTTACACTGAAGGCAGTTCTTTATGACACTGGCTGCATTGGATCATTGTCCAACTCCGGAATAAATTTGGTACCAATCAGATGCCTCCCTGATGATATAGCCTGATGGATAAGTAACTGCTTATATTTCTACAAAGATAGATATACAATTCTCTGTATTTATACAAAGATAGATAGGTTTAGCTATGTCTTTCTGGTTGCTTCCAGTTTTGAGCTTATAGCACTGTTTAACATCTTCTAATTTTGAATGGAAGTAAGCATGATGTGACTTTTATCTGCTGCACTGCATCTTTGGTCTTCAACATTGTCCATTTCTTGGTTCTTCTTCAAAAAAGCTTGAACAGCACATCTTGAAACCCCAGTCTGCTTTGATATCTTTGACTGGGGGAGACCTTGCTGATGCAGTATAACTATCTTGTGTCTTGTTGCTGTGCTCAGTCTTGCCATAATCTATGACCTGTGACATGAAACTGTTTTTGATAACCTCACCTTTGTAACAGAGTTTGGCTATTCCTCACCTAGTTTTATTCCTCCTACACAATGGTTTGTTCCATCTAATCACTGTTTCAACCTATACAGTTGTGGCCAAAAGTATTGACACCCCTGCAATTCTGTCAGATAATACTCAGTTTCTTCCTGAAAATGATTGCAAACACAAATTATTTGGTATTGTTATCTTCATTTAATTTGTCTTAAATTAAAAAACACAAAAAGAATTGTCCTAAAGCCAAATTGGATATAATTCCACACCAAACATAAAAAGGGGGTGGACAAAAGTATTGGCACTGTTCGAAAAATCATGTAATGCTTCTCTAATTTGTGTAATTAACAGCACCTGTAACTTACCTGTGGCACCTAACAGGTGTTGGCAATAACTAAATCACACATGCAGCCAGTTGACATGGATTAAAGTTGACTCAACCTCTGTCCTGTGTCCTTGTGTGTACCACATTGAGCATGGAGAAAAGAAAGAAGACCAAAGAACTGTCTGAGGACTTGAGAAACCAAATTGTGAGGAAGCATGAGCAATCTCAAGGCTACAAGTCCATCTCCAAAGACCTGAATGTTCCTGTGTCTACCGTGTGCAGTGTCATCAAGAAGTTTAACCCCTTAAGCCCCGAGGGTGGTTTGCACGTTAATGACCGGGCCAATTTTTACAATTCTGACCACTGTCCCTTTATGAGGTTATAACTCTGGAACGCTTCAATGGATCTTGGCGATTCTGACATTGTTTTCTCGTGACATATTGTACTTCATGTTAGTGGTAAAATTTCTTCGATATAACTTGCGTTTATTTGTAAAAAAAACGAATATTTGGCGAAAATTTTGAAAATTTCGCAATTTTCCAACTTTGAATTTTTATGCCCTTAAATCACAGACATATGTCACACAAAATACTTAATAAATAACATTTCCCACATGTCTACTTTACATCAGCACAATTTTGGAACCAAAATTTTTTTTTGTGACGGAGTTATAAGGGTTAAAAGTTGACCAGCAATTTCTCATTTTTACAACACCATTTTTTTTTAGGGACCACATCTCATTTGAAGTCATTTTGACGGGTCTATATGATAGAAAATACCCAAGTGTGACACCATTCTAAAAACTGCACCCCTCAAGGTACTCAAAACCACTTTCAAGAAGTTTATTAACCCTTCAGGTGTTTCACAGGAATTTTTGGAATGTTTAAATAAAAATGAACATTTAACTTTTTTTCACACAAAATTTATTTCAGCTCCAATTTGTTTTATTTTACCAAGGGTAACAGGAGAAAATGGACACCAAAAGATGTTGTACAATTTGTCCTGATTACGCCAATACCCCATATGTGGGGGTAAACCACAGTTTGGGCGCATGGCAGAGCTTGGAAGCAAAGGAGCGCCATTTGACTTTTCAATGCAAAATTGACTGGAATTGAGATGGGACGCCATGTTGCATTTGGAGAGCCCCTGATGTGCCTAAACATTGAAACCCCCCACAAGTGACACCATTTTGGAAAGTAGACCCCCTAAGGAACTTATCTAGATGTGTGGTGAGCACTTTGACCCAACAAGTGCTTTACAGAAGTTTATAATGCAGAGCCGTAAAAATAAAAAATCATATTTTTTCACAAAAATTATATTTTCACCCCCAATTTTTTATTTTCCCAAGGGTGAGAGAAGAAATTGGACCCCAAAAATTGTTGTGCAATTTGTCCTGAGTACGCTGATACCCCATATGTGGGTGTAAACCATTGTTTGGGCGCAGGGCAGAGCTCGGAAGGGAAGGAGCGCCATTTGACTTTTCAATGCAAAATTGACTGGAATTGAGATGGGACGCCATGTTGCATTTAGAGAGCCCTTGATGTGCCTAAACATTGAAACCCCTAACAAGTGACACCATTTTGGAAAGTAGACCCCCTAAGGAACTTATCTAGATGTGTGGTGAGCACTTTGACCCAACAAGTGCTTTACAGAAGTTTATAATGCAGAGCCGTAAAAATAAAAAATCATATTTTTTCACAAAAAGGATCTTTTCACCCCCAATTTTTTATTTTCCCAAGGGTAATAGAAGAAATTGGACCCCAAAAATTGTTGTGCAATTTGTCCTGAGTACACTGATACCCCATATGTGGGTGTAAACCATTGTTTGGGCGCAGGGCAGAGCTCAGAAGGGAAGGAGCGCCATTTGACTTTTCAATGCAAAATTGACTGGAATTGAGATGGGACGCCATGTTGCGTTTGGAGAGCCCCTAATGTGCCTAAACATTGAAACCCCCCACGAGTGACACCATTTTGGAAAGTAGACCCCTTAAGGAACTTATCTAGATGTGTGTTGAGCACTTTGACCCAACAAGTGCTTCACAGAAGTTTATAATGCAGAGCCGTAAAAATAAAAAATCATATTTTTTCACAAAAATGATCTTTTCACCCCCATTTTTTTATTTCCCCAAGGGTAAGAGAAGAAATTAGACCACAAAAGTTGTTGTGCAATTTGTCCTGAGTACGACGATACCCCATATGTGGGTGTAAACCATTGTTTGGGCGCATAGCAGAGCTCAGAAGGGAAGAAGCGCTATTTTACTTTTCAATGCAAAATTGACTGGAATTAAGATGGGATGCCATGTTGCGTTTGGAGAGCCCCTGATGTGCCTAAACATTAAACCCCCCCACAAGTGACACCATTTTGGAAAGTAGACCCCCTAAGGAACTTATCTAGATGTGTTTTGAGAGCTTTGAACCCCCAAGTGTTTCACTACAGTTTATAACGCAGAGCCGTGAAAATAAAAATTATTTTTTTTTTTCACAAAAATGATTTTTTAGCCCCCAGTTTTGTATTTTCACAAGAGTATCAGGATAAATTGGACCCCAAAAGTTGTTGTCCAATTTGTCTGGAGTACGCTGATACCCCATTTGTGGGGAGGGACCACTGTTTGGGCGCATGACAGAGCTCGGAAGGGAAGGAGCGCCATTTGGAATGCAGACTTAAATGGATTGGTCTGCAGGCGTCACGTTGCATTTGCAGAGCCCCTGATGTACCCAAACAGTACAAACCCCCCACAAGTGACCCCATATTGGAAACTAGACCCCCCAAGGAACTTATCTAGATGTGTTGTGAGAACTTTGAACCCCCAAGTGTTTCACTACAGTTTATAACGCAGAGCCGTGAAAATAATTTTTTTTTTTTTCACAAAAGTGAAATTTAGCCCCCAGTTTTGTATTTTCACAAGGGTATCAGGATAAATTGGACCCTAAAAGTTGTTGTCCAATTTGTCCTGAGTACGCTGATACCCCCTATGTGGGGGGGAACCACTGTTTGGGCGCATGACAGAGCTCGGAAGGGAAGGAGCGCCATTTGAAATTCAGACTTAAATGGATTGGTCTGCAGGCGTCACGTTGCATTTGCAGAGCCCCTGATGTACCCAAACAGTACAAACCCCCCACAAGTGACCCCATATTGGAAACTAGACCCCCCAAGGAACTTATCTAGATGTGTTGTGAGAACTTTGAACCCCCAAGTGTTTCACTACAGTTTATAACGCAGAGCCGTGAAAATAAAAATTATTTTTCTTTTTCACAAAAATGATTTTTTAGCCCCCAGTTTTGTATTTTCACAAGGGTATCAGGATAAATTGGACCCTAAAAGTTGTTGTCCAATTTGTCCTGAGTACGCTGATACCCCCTATGTGGGGGGGAACCACTGTTTGGGCGCATGACAGAGCTCGGAAGGGAAGGAGCGCCATTTGGAATGCAGACTTAAATGGATTGGTCTGCAGGCGTCACGTTGCATTTGCAGAGCCCCTGATGTACCCAAACAGTACAAACCCCCCACAAGTGACCCCATATTGGAAACTAGACCCCCCAAGGAACTTATCTAGATGTGTTGTGAGAACTTTGAATCCCCAAGTGTTTCACTACAGTTTATAACGCAGAGCCGTGAAAATATATATATTTTTTTTTTTCACAAAAATGAAATTTAGCCCCCAGTTTTGTATTTTCACAAGGGTATCAGGATAAATTGGACCCTAAAAGTTGTTGTCCAATTTGTCCTGAGTACGCTGATACCCCCTATGTGGGGGGGAACCACTGTTTGGGCGCATGACAGAGCTCGGAAGGGAAGGAGCGCCATTTGGAATGCAGACTTAAATGGATTGGTCTGCAGGCGTCACGTTGCATTTGCAGAACCCCTGATGTACCCAAATAGTACAAACCCCCCACAAGTGACCCCATATTGGAAACTAGACCTCCCAAGGAACTTATCTAGATGTGTTGTGAGAACTTTGAACCCCCAAGTGTTTCACTACAGTTTACAACGCAGAGCCGTGAAAATAAAACATATTTTTTTTCCCACAAAAATGATTTTTAGCCCCCCAAATTTTTATTTTCCCAAGGATAACAAGAGAACTTGGACCCCAGAAGTTGTTGTTCAATTTGTCCCTAGTACGCTGATACCCCATATGTTGGGGTAAACCCCTTTTTGGACGCACGGGAGAGCTCGGAAGGGAAGGAGCACTGTTTTACTTTTTCAACGCAGAATTGGCTGGAATTGAGATTGGACGCCATGTCGCGTTTGGAGAGCCCCTGATGTGCCTGAACAGTGGAAACTCCCCAATTCTACCTGAAACCCAACCCTAACCGTTTACTGAACATTTTCTGACAGTCATAAGTGCCACGTATATAAGTGCCACGTATATAAGTGCCACGTATATAAGTGCCACGTATATAAGTGCCACGTATTTAAGTGCCACGTATTTAAGTGCCACGTATTTAAGTGCCACGTATTTAAGTGCCACGATATTTCAGTGCCACAATATTTCAGTGCCACGTATTTCAGTGCCACGTATAGCAGGCACTGAAAAATACGTGGCACGTAAATACTTCAGTGTCACGATATTTCAGTGCCACGATATTTCAGTGCCACGTATTTCAGTGCCACATATTTCAGGCACTGAAAAATACGTGGCACGTAAATACGTGGCACGTAAATACGTGGCACTTAAATACGTGGCACTTAAATACGTGGCACTTAAATACGTGGCACTTAAATATGTGGCACTTATATACGTGGCCACTAAAATATCGTGGCACTTATATACGTATATACGTATATAAACGTATATTTCAGTGCCACGTATTTCAGTGCCACGTATTTCAGGTTAGGGGTAGGGTTAGGGGTAGGGTTAGGGTTTTTTGTTTTTTTCTTGTTTTCTTGTGTTTTTCTATAAAAACGCATGCGTTTTACCGCGTTTACATGCATTTTTTCACACATGCGTTTTTTTTTAAAAAACGCATGCAGATAAAAACGCAAGTGTGAAACCAGACTAAAAGACGCTTTTTATAGCAAAAAAGTTTTTGCGTCTCCACATTTTGAGACCTATAATTTTTCCACATTTTGGTCCACAGAGTCATGTGAGGTCTTGTTTTTTGCGGGAGGAGTTGACGTTTTTATTGGTAACATTTTCGGACACGTGACCATTTTTTATCACTTTTTATTCCGATTTTTGTGAGGCAGAATAACCAAAAACCAGCTATTCATGAATTTCTTTTGGGAGAGGCGTTTATACCGTTCTGCGCTTGGTAAAATTGATAAAGCAGTTTTATTCGTCGGGTCAGTACGATTACAGCGATACCTCATATATATAATTTTTTTATGTTTTGACTAGTGTTGAGCATTCCGATGCGGCAAGTATCGGGTATCGGCCGATACTTGCTGTATCGGAATTCCGATACCGGGATTCCGATACTCTTGTGGTATCGGGTATCGGGTATCGGAACAACATTAATGTTAAAATGTGTAAAATAGAGAATTAAAATAAAAAATATCGCTATACTCACCTGTCCGACGCAGCCGGGACCTCAGCGCAGGAACCGGCAGCGTTGTTTGTTTAAAATTCCCGCTTTTACATGGTTACGCGAAGTCCCGGCTTGTGATTGGTCAGGGCGGCCATGTTGCCGGGCCGCGGACCAATCACAGCAAGCCGTGACGAAAATACGTCACGGCTTGCTGTGATTGGTCCGCGTCCCGGCAACATGGCCGCCATTAACCAATCACAAGCCGTGACGTCACGGGAGGCTGGAAACGCGCTCATTTTAAAAAGGGCGCGTGTCCAGCCTCCCGTGACGTCACGGCTTGTGATTGGTTGCGTCGCGGTCAACCAATCACAAGCCGGGAGGCTGGACACGCGCCCATT
The DNA here is from genome assembly GCF_051348905.1 of Ranitomeya variabilis. Taxonomy (NCBI): domain Eukaryota; kingdom Metazoa; phylum Chordata; class Amphibia; order Anura; family Dendrobatidae; genus Ranitomeya; species Ranitomeya variabilis. The sequence goes on along the minus strand of NC_135233.1, from coordinate 715,364,092 downwards.
TCAAAATGAGCGCGTCCAGCCTCCCGGCTTGTGATTGGTTGATCGCGGCGCAACCAATCACAAGCCGTGACGTCACGGGAGGCTGGACACGCGCCCATTTTAAAATGAGCGCGTGTCCAGCCTCCCGTGACGTCCCGGCTTGTGATTGGTCAGGGCGGCCATATTGCCGGGACGCGGACCAATCACAGCAAGCCGTGACGTAATTTCGTCACGGCTTGCTGTGATTGGTCCGCGTCCCGGCAACATGGCCGACCTGACCAATCACAAGCCGGGAATTCACGTAACCAAGTAATAGCGCGATTTTTAAACAAACAACGCTGCCGGTTCCCTCGCTGAAGTCCCGGCTGCGTCGGACAGGTGAGTATAGCAATATTTTTTATTTTAATTCTTTCTTTTACACATTTATATGGTTCCCAGGGCCTGAAGGAGAGTTTCCTCTCCTTCAGACCCTGGGAACCATCAGGGATACCGTCCGATACTTGAGTCCCATTGACTTGTATTGGTATCGGGTATCGGTATCGGATTGGATCCGATATTTTGCCGGTATCGGCCGATACTTTCCGATACCGATACTTTCAAGTATCGGACGGTATCGCTCAACACTAGTTTTGACGCTTTTATACGATAAAAACTATTTTATAGAAAAAATAATTATTTTGGCATCACTTTATTCTGAGGACTATAATAGTTATAGTTTTTTTGCTGATGATGCTGTATGGCGGCTCGTGTTTTGCGGGACAAGATGACGTTTTCAGCGGTAACATGGTTATTTATATCCGTCTTTTTGATCGCGTGTTATTCCACTTTTTGTTCGGCGGTATGGTAATAAAGCGTTGTTTTTTGCCTCGTTTTTTTTTTTTTTTTTTCTTACGGTGTTTACTGAAGGGGTTAACTAGTGGGCCAGTTTTATAGGTTGGGTCGTTACGGACGCGGCGATACTAAATATGTGTACTTTTATTGTTTTTGTTTGTTTTTTTTAGATAAAGAAATGTATTTATGGGAATAATATTTTTTTTTTTATTATTATTTATTTAGGAATTATTATTTTTTTTTTTTACACATGTGGAAATTTTTTTTTTTACTTTTTTACTTTGTCCCAGGGGGGGACATCACAGATCGCAGATCTGATAGTGTGCACAGCACTCTATCAGATCTGCGATCATACTTTCATCGGAGCAGGCTGCAGCTTTCATCTGCAGCCTGCTCCGACCCGGAAGTGCTCCCTGCAGGACCCGGATACAGCCCCTCGGCCATTTTGGATCCGGTGCCTGCAGGGAGAAGACGTTCGGTACGAGGTGAGTACATCACCTTGTACCGATCGTCTCAGGGAAGCCCGCAGGGAGCCCCCTCCCTGCGCGATGCTTCCCTGTACCGCCGGTACACCGCGATCATGTTTGATCGCGGTGTGCCGGGGGTTAATGTGCCGGGGGCGGTCCGTGACCGCTCCTGGCACATAGTGCCGGATGTCAGCTGCGATATGCAGCCGACACCCGGCCGCGATCGGCCGCGCTCCCCCCGTGAGCGCGGCCGATCGCGTATGACGTACTATACCGTCACCGGGAATTAAGGCCCACCCCACCTCGACGGTATAGTACGTCATATGGGATTAAGGGGTTAAAGCCCATGGCACTCTGGCTAACCTCCCTAGATGTGGATGGAAAAGAAAAATTGACAAGAGATTTAAACGCAAGATTGTGCAGATGTTGGAAAAAGAACCTCGACTAACATCCAAACAAGTTCAAGCTGCCCTGCAGTCTGAGAGTACAACAGTGTCAACCCGTACTATCCGTCGGCGTCTGAATGAAAAGGGACTGTATGGTAGGAGACCCAGGAAGACCCCACTTCTTACCCCGAGACATAAAAAAGCCAGGCTGGAGTTTGCCAAAACTTACCTGAAAAAGCCTAAAACGTTTTGGAAGAATGTTCTCTGGTCAGATGAGACAAAAGTAGAGCTTTTTGGGCCAAGGCATCAACATAGAGTTTACAGGAGAAAAAAGAGGCATTCAAAGAAAAGAACACGGTCCCTACAGTCAAGCATGGCGGAGGTTCCCTGATGTTTTGGGGTTGCTTTGCTGCCTCTGGCACTGGACTGCTTGACTGTGTGCATGGCATTATGAAGTCTGAAGACTACCAACAAATTTTGCAGCATAATGTAGGGCCCAGTGTGAGAAAGCTGGGTCTCCCTCAGAGGTCATGGAACTTCCAGCAGGACAATGACCCAAAACACACTTCAAAAAGCACTAGAAAATGGGTTGAGAGAAAGCACTGGAGACTTCAAAGGTGGCCAGCAATGAGTCCTGACCTGAATCCCATAGAACACCTGTGGAGAGATCTAAAAATGGCAGTTTGTTGAAGGCACCCTTCAAATATCAGGAACCTGGAGCAGTTTGCCAATGAAGAATAGTCTAAAATTCCAGCAGAGCATTGTAAGAAACTCATTGATGGTTACCGGAAGCGGTTGGTCGCAGTTATTTTGGCTAAAGGTTGTGCAACCAAGTATTAGGCTGAGGATGCCAATACTTTTGTCTGGCCCATTTTTGGAGTTTTGTGTGAAATGATCAATATTTTGCTTTTTGCTTCATTCTCTTTTGTGTTTTTTTATTTAAGACAAATTAAATGAAGATAATAATACGAAAGAATTTGTGTTTGCAATCATTTTCAGGAAGAAAATGAGTATTATCTGACAGAATTGCAGGGGTGTCAATACTTTTGGCCACAACTGTATATGAAAATTGTCTCTTCAGAGAGGAAGAGGACTAGAACTCTAGTGCTACCTATTGGAAGTACTGATGAGGGGCAGTACCCCGAAACAAAGTGTCTGCAAATTGAGATTCTGGTTTGGCTTTTATCCTAAGTCATGTGACAAGGCTCGTTAAAGGGTCGACATTGACTGTTAGGATTGCTACTTTCAATAGGTGGCACTAGAGTTCTGGTCCTCTTCCTCTCTGAAGAGACAATTTGCATATTTCCCAGAGGAGCATTGCGGCTTTAAGTCTCCTCACCTCGACATGCTTAACACGTCACTCTCCGCAAGGAGAAACGATACTTCTTAGAACCTATATATGAAAGTGGTGATCATTATCACCTGCTTGCTGACATATCTGAATTAACAAAACACACAAAGGGGAAACAGAAATGACTTGGGAAAGATGTATTCAAATTATACAAAAAAGGGGAGAACCCCATTTTGGATCCCACTTTAGTAAGTCATAAGACTTAACTTTTGTTAAATTGTCTAAAATATATACACCTTGGTGTCATCACTAACTTGCAGAACATGCCATTGTCCCATCCCCTGATGAGGCTGCACATGCAGTGAAACATGTTGGGGGGTCTTTTGCACTAATTTTATAAACTGTTGTGCCAGTTAGTAATGACACCTCGGGGTACCATCAATTTAAAACATATAGTAGGAAGGTTTCCTTAAAGTCTACATATAGAAGTGAGATTTGGGACATATTTATCAATACACAGTATGTATTTTAGTCAATTTAAAGGGGTATTCCCATCTCCAAGATCCTATCCCAATATCTAGTAGGTGTAATAATATTAGCAAATACCTCTAATTAGAAATATAGTATAGTTTTTCTGATATGCTATTTTTCTTTCCTCATGTGCAGGTAATGCAGGACCTTAGGTATCCATGGATACAACCACTAGCAACTCACTGTCACTGTAAGTGAAACTGTAACTTGTAACCATGGATACCTAAGGTCCTGCAATGCCTGCACATGAGGAAAGAGACATAGCAAATCAGAAAAACAATACTGCATTTCTAATTAGAGGTATTTGCTAATATTATTATTATATATACATTACATATTGGGTTAGGATCTTGGAGATGGGAATATGCTTTTAATAAAAGTTAAGTCTAATCACTTGTTTGAGTGTATTCCAATATGGGGTTACCCCCTTTTTGTATAATACTCATATACCTGGTTTTAATCTTACAAAATCCCTAGTACCTAGTACCTAGAATAATTGATGCTGTTTTGAAAGCAAAGGGTTGTTTCATCAAATATTATATTTGATTTAGATTTCTCTTATCTTCTTTTACTTACACTTCAATTTTTGAAAGCAGTCTTACTTTGCAGAAATTTTTACACACCTTAAACTATTGCACAGTATTGTACATGTATTCAGATCTTATATCACATTTCTTGAAGTTGTTTTTTTAAATCTCTTGGTTCCATAAAAAAATAGCACAGCCCCTGGTTAAAAAGTAAGAATTCTGATACTGTGCTAAAACTTAATTTTAACATAAGTTAACACAATAAAATAGCCAAGCATAATTCACCACCCTGAGCTACACAGGAACTTAGCTTGATGAGTGTTTTTCCCTTTTGTTTATCTTTATAGGATTTTTTTCATTTTTTAACCCCTTCAAGTCGCCGCCCTTTTTCGTTTTTGCTTTTTCGTTTTTCACTACCCTCCTTCCCAGAGCCATAACTTTTTTATTTTTCTGTCAATATGGTCATGTGAGGGCTTATTTTTTGCGAGACGAGTTGTACTTTTGAATGACACCGTTGGTTTTACCATGTCTTTTACTAGAAAATGGGAAAACAATTCCAAGTGCGGTGAAATTGCAAAAAAAGTGCAATCCCACACTTGTTTTTTGTTTGGCTTTTTTGCTAGGTTCACTAAATGCTAAAACTAACCTGCCATTGTGATTCTCTAGGGCATTACAAGTTCATAGAAACCTAACATGTCTAGGTTATTTTTTATCCAAGTGGTGAAAAAAAATTCAAAACTTTGCTTAAAAAAAAAAAAAAAAAAAAAGTGCTATTTTCCGATACCCGAAGCGTCTCCATTTTTCGTGATCTGGGGTCGGGTGAGGGCTTATTTTTTGTGTACCATGCTGACGTTTTTAAATATACCATTTTGGTGCAGATACGTTCTTTTAATCACCCGTTATTGCATTTTAATGCAATGTCGCGGTGACCAAAAAAACATAATTCTGGCGTTTCGAATTTTTTTATCGCTACGCTGTTTAATGATCAGGTTAATGCTTTTTTTATTGATAGATCAGGCGATTCTGAACGCGGCGATACCAAATACGTGTAGGTTTGATTTTTTTTTTATTGTTTTATTTAGGATGGGGCGAAAGGGGGGTGTTTTAAACTTTTATATTTTTTATATTTTTTTCTTATTTTTAAAAACATTTTTTTTTACTTGTGCCATGCTTCAATAGCCTCCATGGGAGGCTAGAAGCTGGCACAACTCGATTGGCTCAGCTACATAGCAGCGATCATCAGATCGCTGCTATGTAGCTGAATTGCAGGTGTGCTGTGAGCGCCGACCACAGGGGGGCGCTCACAGCAGGCCAGCATCAGTAACCATAGAGGTCTCAAGGACCTCTATGGTTACTGTCCTGACACATCGCCGACCCCCGATCATGTGACAGAGGTCGGCGATGAGGTCATTTCCGGCCGCACGGCCAGAAGCGGTAGTTAAATGCCGCTGTCAGCATTTGACAGCGGCATTTAACAGGTTAATAGCGGTGGGTGAATAGCGATTTCACCCGCCGCTATTGCGCGCACATGTCAGCTGTACAAAACAGCTGACATGTTGTGACTTTGATGTGGGCTCAGCGCCGGAGCCCACATCAAAGGGGGAGACACGACATGCACAGTAATAGTACGGCGCATGTCGTGAAAGGGTTAAATTTCCCTTCTTAGATTGTAAAATAACTCTCAACCCTTTAAGAAAAGGGCGATTTTTAATTTTTGCTCTTTCGTTTTTTTCCTCCCCTTATATCAAGAGCCTAACTTTTTTTATTTTTCCATCAAAAAACCCGTATGAAGGCTTGTTTTTTGTGGGACGAGTTTGGGTGGTTGGTAGGTTGTTAAAGACCTATACCATACAAATCCATAATAAGGTCATGTGCACAAGGCTAAAGAAGTTCGCTTTTTTAGTTTCTAGGCGAAATGTTAACAACAACAATAGTAATAGCTTATAAATGTTTTTTGCAGACGACATCAACAATTTATAAATAATTTTACGCTATGGTAAAGGAATAACCAACTGCTTATTTCTTTAATATTTCAGATGATAATGGTGCGACAATAAAAGTACCCCAACAGGTAGACATGGGTGCACAAGTGGCATCAGGGATGGCTTATTTGGAAACACAAAACTTCATCCACAGAGATTTAGCAGCTAGAAATGTACTTGTTGGAGAAAATAGTGTATATAAGGTGGCCGATTTTGGACTTGCCAGAGTTTTTGAGGTAAGTCTAAAGATCATGAGATATTCTGTTTCTGCATAGTAATTACATTTCATGCTTTTTGCACCATGATGACCTGTTGCCGACATCTCGGGCTCCATAACATGCCTTTCTCATTCTTGATTTCTTTTTAAGGATGGTAATGTATACCAGGCCACAAATGATTCAAAGCTTCCTCTGAAATGGACAGCACCAGAAGCAATCCGAAAACACGAATTTAGTGTTAAATCTGATGTTTGGGCATTTGGAATTCTTCTTTATGAAATAACAGCATATGGAAAGATGCCATATCCTGGTAAGATCCTGTCTAATTCTGGCACTACTACGTGTAATCATCATTTCTCTTATATAATATCTATGAGACTTTACTTTTAAAGAGAATCTGTCAACATGTTTTTGCTGCTCTATCTGAGTAGGGACCTTGATTGAAATGCTCAGTCACTTGGCTTTTTGCTGTAATTATGGTAAAACATTGTTTTGTCTGCAGAACCTCTGCTAGTCCTCTCATGATGAGCTTTTGTTTTGTAGTCCTCTGTATTCATGAACTCTGGGTATCTTCATCCCTCACCACTGAAAACTTTCGTTTTATGCGCAGTTTTTTCAGAAAGCTGTCAGTGATGTAGGTGGGATTATGCATAGCTTAGAACAGAGAAGACTAGCAGAGATGCAGCAGATAAAACAGTGATTTTAACAAAACTACAGCAAGCCCTTAACCCTGTTTTCTGCTGCTTTCAGATTGGGAAGCAATCTGGTGACCAATTCTGTTTACCTGTACATAACAGTGTAAACTACTGATCAAATTTAAAGAACCAGTCAACTAAGTACTGTACTATGAGCGACTAAACTCAGCATTTTAAGTTATTTGCCAGTTTATATACAGAAGAAAAAGCATGGGCATACAGAAAAAAAAATCAGGTAGAATAATTAAAGGAGTTGTCCAGAGTGATGATGAAAGAGTCTACTTTTTCAAAGGCAATATTTTAGTTTAGTCATATGGATTTGTATGGGAATTGCAACAATACACAATACATGCAATGGACAATAGTATTGTGGGGTTTTTTCTAATCATTGACAGTCTTTTAATACAATCCAAATTGATAGTCAGTAAAAGGATGAAAACTTAAATCATAGGGCAGTAATCCAACAGATAGGTACAAGCAATATATCTACCACGTCACCAACATAAGGTTTATAGTGAAGGACCTCTGAGTCCATAAATATTAATTTAAGGCAAAGGGCTGTAGAGAATTATTCTTTATGTGTCATGGAGAGATGATTTGACTTGAGGAAGAGGTCTGTCTGACCTTGAAACGCATTGTCTCATATAACTGTTGAACTATGTCCATCTTCTGAAAATTTTCATTATCGGCACTGTGGCCATAATCATCGCCAACTCTTCCAGGACTATATATGCCATGGTTAACTGACTGAATTAATGAAAAGAAGCATGGCACCACATTGTGAAACAAATCCAGAATAGATATGGCAGTGCCACGGAGCTATAGGTATACTCATCACGGGAGATATCAGACACAACACTGCTCAAAGCTTTTAGGTAGTATTTAACAGCAGCAACACCAGCTGCTGCTCCTTCTGCAAAGTGGACCAAGGAACCAGCACCTTAATTGGGCACAGAAAGTAGATAACAGGTTAAATCTGACATGTTGGTGTTGTTGGTATTTTAATAAATACATATACTATACAATTCACTCCATAATATAGTTAACGAACACCAGGGATTTATACATACATATTAAATAAGAAAGGAAGGGCAAATAACATCATTGGGCGGTGACACAGGTAAAATAACACAGATTGGTAATACTGATTGGAATCAGTCACTGGAATCCAGCACAGCATTGCTAGCGTATTGACCACTGGGCCACCATGCAAGAATACAGAGGAACAATTCATTAAGTGAAATAAAGAAATGCTTTACAAGAACTAATCATAAATGTGTACTTGGATTGATTGAAACCCCGGGCTCAAGCACTGCAGACAAGTACCAATCCACAAGCAATATTAATTAGTAATTATACTAACAGACGATCAAGACTCTTGGGGCGTCTTAGCCATTTAATATAATCCATTTGCCCGGGGGCTTGAGATTTTGTTGATCTACAAGGTTTCTCTATGTCAGGCCAAGTTTACACAAGCAAATCAAAAATAGTTCGCTTTTCATCCAGAAAATATGATTTTTTTTTTATACATCAGTAGATTTCAAAATTTACAAAGCAAAAACAGCTTCCTATGTTACACAATTGCAATGTACTGCATTCATAAAAATGGTTGATCCACATGGGATCCAATTATTTTGTGCATCCATAGACTTGAATAGGCAAGTCTCATCCAGAATACAGAAGAGATTAGTGCATGGTGCAATTTTTTTTTCTTCATGCAGATATTTACTCACATATTAAATACAGATTATACATTTAATGTCTGTTCATTAAAATTCTATTACTGTATAGATGTTAAATCAGCATAGAGGAATTCTTGAAATGCCCCATTAACATACATATTACCATACAGTGCAACGGGCTGAATCGAGTCCTCACATTGAATTTTTTTGCCACTATTATTCATGATTTTTGTTTCTGTTTGTCTTATTCTCCTCTCCTTATTGTAATTACAATTTCCCATGTCTCCTCCTGTCTGCCATCAAGGAAAATGATAGTGATTGTAGAAGAAATAATAGTAGAGGAGCTCATCCTCATGTAATCTGTATTTTTATTTTTTGAGCATCAGAATTGTACCACTTTCTTCATAATTTTGAATATTTCCTTTTTACTCTAAAATTTACTTTGTTGTTAGTTTATTAATCATAATTAATACAACATTCTAATAAATAATTTACTATTTTGTTTAAAAAAGTCAATTGATACTCTTTTTCCCAGCAGAGTAGCTTAGTGGTTAGTTAAAGAGTTCACGTCACTTTTTTTTATCTTGTGTAAATGCCATCATTATTAATCTGGTGCTGTTTTTATTTTGTTTTTCACTTCTCCATTTCTGAGATATAGCTTTCACACCATATAAATCTAGTCTTTTTTGCCAAGTAGGCTGGTCCCCAACTTTTCTCCATTGGAGTCTTCTTTAGTACCATGCCCCCTTGTCTAACAATACTGGATTTATGTACATGGAAGAGGTTGCCATGTCTCAGAAGCTGAGAGGCAGGGGAACAAAAAATTACCCATACCAGATTAATTTACTATAAGTAAAAAAATACATATTAATATCAGTTGACTACTGGCCTGAGGAAGATACCATACAAGGTCTGAATAGCACAATTGCCTGGTCCCTTATTACTGTTATTGATGAAAAAAAGCCCTTTTGGACTAATAGTTTCTCATATTTATTGACCATGCCCATCGCTCCACAACCCATTTACAGCTCTGGCAAAAATTAAGAGACCACCACATCAAAACCCTGTCATGTAATCAAGAGGATGATGGATAGGCACAAGCCATCAAACAAAGAAGAACTGGTTACATTTTTGCGCCAGAAGCTGTGTGAAAGACTGGTGGAAAGCATGCCAAGACGAATGAAAGCTGTGATTAAAAGTCATGGTTAGTCCATGCTTCGGCATGCTTCGGCAAGCATCCAGAATTGCAGAACGGCGTTGGAAGAAAACTCATTCGCAATATGATTTCACTGCACTCAAACAAGCAACACTCACATTCAAATCAGCTCTCACCTCTGCTAAACAGGCCTACTTCACAACCCTCGTATCTTCCCTATCCCACAACCCCAAACAGTTGTTCAACACTTTTAACTCCCTCCTCCTCCCACCACTGCCCCCTCCGAGTTTCCTAATCGTTGCCAAGGACTTTGCCATGCACTTCAAAAATAAGATCCACCAAACAAGGCAAATCCTTGTCTTCAAACCACCACAACCCCTTTGTATACCAGACCAATGCCCAAACCCCAGAACTTCCCTCTCCAAAATCACTGAAGGGGAGCTTGCTCATCTTCTCTCAAAATCACACCTCACCACTTGTGCACTTGACCCCATCCCATCCCACCTCCTCCCCAACCTCACCACCACACTAATCTCATCCCTAACCCATCTCTTCAACCTATCACTAACTTCTGGTACCTTCCCCACTGCCACAATCACACCTATCCTCAAAAAGCTTTCCCTAGACCCAAGCGCTATGTCCAGCTATTGCCCCATATCTTTGCTCCCATTTGCATCCAAACTCCTTGAGCAGCATGTCCATGCTGAACTTTCCTCTCACTTTTAATCTAACTCTCTCTTCGACAACCTACAATCTGGCTTCCGTCCCCACCATTCCACTGAGTCTGCCCTGATCTGGCCCAGATGTCACTTCTCTATTCTCCATAATCTCGGAGTGTCTATCGGCCATATCCTCCTTCTCCTCTCGCTTCCTCAAGCTCAATGTGGACAAATCTGAACTAATTGTCTTTCCTCCATCTCACATATCTTCCCTACCTGATCTATCTCTCAAAATAAATGAAATCACACTTTACACTGTCCCCAAAATCCGCTGCCTCGGAGTAACCCTGGACTCTGCCCTGTCCTTCAAACCGCACATCCAAGCTCTCTCCACCTCCTGTCGCCTCCAGCTCAAAAATATTTCCAGAATCCGTCCTTTCCTCAACCCTCACTCTACCAAAATGCTTGTGCATGCCCTAATCATCTCCCGCCTCGACTACTACAACATCCTCCTCTGTGGCCTACCTTCTAACACTCTCGCACCTCTCCAGTCCATCCTTAACTCTGCTGCCTGACTAATTAATCTCTTTCCTCGCTACATTCCTGCTTCCCCTCTTTGAAAATCCCTTCACTGGCTCCCTATTTCCCAGCGTATCCAGTTTAAACTACTAACACTGACCTACAAAGCCATCGATAACCTTTCTCCTCCGTATATTTCCAAACTAATCTCTCAATATCCTCCCTCATGTAATCTTCGGTCCTCCCAAGACCTCCTTCTCTCCTCCACTCTTATTCGCTCCTCACCCAACCGCCTCCAAGACTTCTCCCGAATATCCCCATCCTCTGGAATTCTGTGCCCCAACACGTATGGTTATCCACTACATTTGGATCCTTCAAAAGAAACCTGAAAACCCATCTCTACAAAGAAGCTTACAGCCTGTAATGACCACACAGCCACCTCAACACCATCGGAGCTACTGCAACTCTTGACCTACTGTCTGCTTCCCCACAATCCTGTAGAATGTAATCCTGCAAGAGCAGGGTTCTCGCCCCTCTGTATCAGTCTGTCATTGTTAGTTTTGTTTACTGTAAGTGATATTTGCATTTTGATGTAACCCCTTTTCATGTACAGCACCATGGAATTAATGGTGCTATATAAATAAATAATAATAATAATTCCGCAAAATATTGATTTCTGAACTCTTCCTGAGTTAAAACATTAGTATTGTTGTTTCTAAATGATTATGAACTTGTTTTCTAAGCATTGTTTGAGGTCTGAAAGCACTGTTTTATAAAAAATTTTGACCATTTCTCCTTTTCAGAAAAAAAAGTACAAAATTTATTGCTTGGAAATTCGGAGACATGTTGTCAGAAGTTTATAGAATAAATGAAAAATTTACATTTTACTCAAAAATATACCTATAAAGAGAAAAATCAGACAAACTGAACATTTTGCAGTGGTCTCTTAACCCCTTAACGACCGCCGATACGCCTTTTAACGGCGGCCGCTAAGGGTACTTAAACCACAGCGCCGTTAATTAACGGCGCTGTGGAAAAAGTGAATAGCGCCCCCCAGAGTCGGATTTTCTCTGGGGTCTCGGTTGCCGAGGGTAGCCGAGACCCCAGAGAACATGATTCGGGGGGTTTTTACCGACCCCCGAGTTGCGATCGCCGGTAATTAACCGTTTACCGGCGGTCGCAACAAAAAAAAAAAAACGCGATTTGCCGTTTAATTTCTCTGTCCTCCGATGTGATCGCACATCGGAGGACAGAGAAATGTGGTCCCCGATGGCCCCCAATAGCCCCCCAATACTTACCTACCTCCCCCGGTGCTCCTCGTGTCTCCCCATGGGCGCCGCCATCTTTTTTCCGGGAAAAAATGGCGGGCGCACGCGCAGTGCGCCCGCCGCCCGGCACCCGGATGTTCTTTGGGGTCTCGGCTGCCGGGGGTAGCCGAGACCCCAAAGAACATGATCGGGGTCGATTTGCACCGACCCCTGCTTTGCGATCGCCGGTAATTAACAGTTTACCGGCGACCGCAAAAAAAAAAAAAAAAAAAAAAAGCGATCAGTTATTTCTCTGTCCTCTGATGTGATCGCACATCAGAGGACAGAGAAATAGGGGATTCGGGGACCCTATCATACTCACCCGGGGTCCCTGGGTCCTCTTCTGTCTTCTCCTGCCAGCCGGCTTTTTCATCATGGCGGGCGCATGCGCAGTGCGCCCGCCATCTGCTGCCATCTGCCGGCCGGCAGGAGAAGACAAGTTGGGGCTAAAATTAGGGTTAGGGTTAGGGTTAGAGTTAGGGTTAGGGTTAGGGTTAGAGTTAGGGTTAGGGTTGGGGCTAAATTTAGGGTTAGGGTTAGGGCTAGGGTTAGGGTTAGGCTACTTTCACACTAGCGTTTTTTGGCTTCCGTCGCAATGCGTCGTTGGAGAAAAAACGCATCCTGCAAAAGTGCTTGCAGGATGCGTTTTTTCTCCATTGGCTTGCATTAGCGACGCATTGCGACGGATTGCCACATGTCGCATCCGTCGTGCGACGGATGCGTCGTGCTTCGGCGGACCGTCGACACAAAGAAAACTACATGTAACTTTTTTGTGCGACGTGTCCCACATATTTCAGTGCCACGTGCCACGTATTTAAGTGACACGTGCCACGTATCAAAGTGCCACGTGCCACATATTTCAGTGCCACGTATCAAAGTGCCACGTGCCACGTATCAAAGTGCCACGTGCCACGTATCAAAGTGCCACGTGCCACATATTTCAGTGCCACGTGCCACGTATCAAAGTGCCACGTGCCACATCTTTCAGTGCCACGTGCCACGTATTTAAGAGACACGTGCCACGTATCAAAGTGCCACGTGCCACATATTTCAGTGCCACGTGCCACGTATTTAAGTGACACGTGCCACGTATCAAAGTGCCACGTGCCACATATTTCAGTGCCACGTATCAAAGTGCCACGTGCCACGTATCAAAGTGCCACGTGCCACATATCAAAGTGCCACGCGCCACATATTTCAGTGCCACGTGCCACGTATCAAAGTGCCACGTGCCACGTATCAAAGTGCCACGTGCCACATCTTTCAGTGCCACGTGCCACGTATTTAATTGCCACATATTTAAGTGCCACGTATCAAGATTTTCCATGGAGAACAGACACATCCAGAGATATGTCTGCTCTCCACGGCTGCAGCAACACACTGACAGGAGCCATAGTTCCTGTCGGTGTGTCACTGCGCATGCGCGAGTGAGTTTACCGGCGGTCATTGACCCCGGCACTCTCGCTTAACGGCAGTGCTGCGTGGGAAAGTTCAACGCAGCTGTACTGCTGTTAACCGAGACGCCGGAGTCATTGAACTCCGGAACAGTACGCGATACACTGCTAGGAGCTTCGCTCCTGGCAGTGTATCGCCGGAGAGCAGCAGATCGGCGTGGGACACTCGTTTTATGGATTCTGCGGACAGGGAGTAGGAATTTGGTTTATTATTTTTGGATTTTTTCCTGGAGGATCGAGGGCTTCGCCTACAAGTGTGCTGTTGGTGAGTATATACTCTGTGTTATATGTTGTATGTACTGTGTGTCATGTATGCGTATTGTGTGTAGGTGTTTTGTGTAACTTTACAATTGTGCTAAGTCGCCGGACACAGGGACAACTCTCCCATCCTAATACCGGATGGGAGTAGTAGTCCCATACGGCGACTTAGCACAATGGTGGCACTAGCGTCGCATGGGGACACACACACGCACACACACGCACACACACGCACACACACACACACAGAAGGACTCCATGCTGCTTCACTGGGCGGCGGGGGCTTCCCTCTTCCTGTCCGACGTCACGTCCGGTCCTGGGTGTCAACCCCTCCGTACAAAGACGCCGACACCCAGGACAAAGGCGCTGTGTGTGGAAGGTAATATGGGGCCCTAGGGGGATACGCAGACACGCCGCTGCGTAAAGAATTGACATGTCAATTCTTTTTACGCCGGCGTGTTTGCAGACAAAAGCGCTGCGTTTTTTTGCGGTGTGTCTGAACGGCAAAGTGAATTTCTCATTCACTTTGCCGGCAGACGAAAATGACATTGCGCATTTTTGAAAAGCGCCCGCAAAATAGCGCTCAAAAATGCGCTATGTCTGAAAGTAGCCTAAGGCTTCTTTCACACTTGCGTCGGTACGGGGCGGTCGCAATGCGTCGGCCCGATGTACCGACGCACGTTGTGAAAATTGTGCACAACGTGGGCAGCGGATGCAGTTTTTCAACGCATCCGCTGCCCAGTCTATGTCCTGGGGAGGAGGGGGCAGAGTTACGGCCACGCATCCGCGGAAATGGCGGACGCGATGTACAAAAAAAAGGTTACATTGAACTTTTTTTGTGACGACGGGGGCTAAAGTTATGGTTAGGGTTGGGGCTAAAGTTAGGGTTGGGGCTAAAGTTAGGGTTAGAGTTGGGATTAGGGTTAGGGTTTGGATTAGGGTTGGGATTAGTGTTACGTTTGGGATTAGGGTTGGGATTAGGGTTAGGGTTGGGATTAGGGTTAGGGGTGTGTTGGATTTAGGGTTTTGATTAGGGTTATGGTTAGGGTTGAGATTAGGGCTGTTTTGGGGTTAGGGTTGTGATTATCGTTAGGGTTGTGATTAGGATTATGGATCGGGTTGAGATTAGGGTTAGGGCTGTGTTGGGGTTAGGGTTGGAGTTAGAATTGGGGGGTTTCCACTGTTTAGGTACATCAGGGGGTCTCCAAACACGACAGCCAATTTTGCGCTAAAAAAGTCAAATGGTACTCCCTCCCTTCTGAGCTCTGCCGTGCGCCCAAACAGTGGTTTACCCCCACATATGGGGCATCAGCGTACTCGGGATAAATTGGACAACAACCTTTGGGGTCCAATTTCTCCTGTTACCCTTGTGAAAATAAAAACTTGGGGGCTAAAAATCTTTTTTGTTGGAAAAAAATATATTTTTTTATTTTCACTACTCTGCATTATAAATTTCTGTGAAGCACTTGAGCTTTCAAAGTTCTCACCACATATCTAGATAAGTTCCTTAGGGGGTCTAGTTTCCAAAATTTGGTCACTTGTGGGGGTTTCTACTGTTTAGGTACATTAGGGGTCTGCAAACGCAACATAACGCCCGCAGACAATTCTATCAAAGTCTGCATTGCAAAATGGCGCTCCTTCCCTTCCGAGCTCTGCCGTGCGCCCAAACAGTGGTTTACCCCCACATATGGGGTACCAGCATACTCAGGACAAATTGGACAACAACTTTTGGGGTCCAATTTCTCTTGTTACCCTTGTGAAAATAAAAATTTGGGGGCTAAAAAAATCTTTTTTGTGGGAAAAAAAATATTTTTTATTTTCACTACTCTGCATTATAAACTTCTGTGAAGCACTTGGGCATTCAAAGTTCTCACCACATATCTAGATAAGTTCCTTGGGGGGTCTATTTTCCAAAATGGGGTCACTTGTTGGGGGTTTCTACTGTTTAGGTACATTAGGGGTCTGCAAAGGCAACATAACGCCCGCAGACAATTCTATCAAAGTCTGCATTCCAAAATGGCACTCCTTCCCTTCCGAGCTCTGCCATGCGCCCAAACAGTGGTTTACCCCCACATATGGGGTACCAGCATACTCAGGACAAATTGGACAACAACTTTTGGGGTCCAATTTCTCTTGTTACCCTTGTGAAAATAAAAACTTGGGGGCTAAAAAATCTTTATTGTTAAAAAATATATATTTTTTATTTTCACGACTCTGCATTATAAACTTCTGTGATGCACTTGGGCATTCAAAGTTCTCACTACACATCTAGATAAGTTCCATGGGGGGTCTAGTTTCCAAAATGGGGTCACTTTTGGGGGGTTTCTGCTGTTTAGGCACATCAGGGGCTCTCCAAACGCGACATGGCGTCCGATCTCAATTCCAGTCAATTTTGCATTGAAAAGTCAAATGGCGCTCCTTTGCTTCCGAGCTCAGCCATGCGCCCAAACAGTGGTTTACCCCCACATATGGGGTGTCGGCGTACTCAAGACAAATTGTACAACAGCTTCTGGGGTCCATTTTCTCCTGTTACCCTTGGTAAAATAAAAATTTGGAGGCAAAAAGATCATTTTTGTAGAAAAAATGCGATTTTTTTATTTTCACGGCTCTACGTTATAAACTTCTGTGAAGCACCTGGGGGTTTAAAGTGCTCACCACACATCTAGATAAGTTCCTTAAGGGGTCTAGTTTCCAAAATGGTGTCATATGTGGGGGGTCTCTACTGTTTAGGCACATCAGCGGCTCTCCAAACGTGACATGGCGTCCGATCTCAATTCCAGCCAATTCTACATTGAAAAAGTAAAACGACACTCCTTCTCTTCCAAGCTCTGCGGTGTGCCCAAACAGTGGTTTACCCCCATATATGGGGTATCGACGTACTCAGGAGAAATTGCACAACAACTTTTGTGGTCTAATTTCTCCTGTTACCCTTGTGAAAATAAAAATTTGGGGGCAAAAAGATCATTTTTGTAGAAAAAATGAGATTTTTTATTTTCACGGCTCTACGTTATAAACTTCTGTGAAGCACTTGGGGGTTCAAAGTGCTCACCACACATCTAGATAAGTTCCTTGGGGGGTCTAGTTTCCAAAATGGTATCACTTGTGGGGGGTTTCCACTGTTTAGGCACATCAGGGACTCTCCAAACGCGACATGGCATCCGATCTCAATTCCAGCCAATTCTGCATTGAAAAAGTCAAACGGTGCTCCTTCACTTCCAAGCTCTGCGGTGCGCCCAAACAGTGGTTTACCTCCACATATGGGGTATCGACGTACTCAGGAGAAATTGCACAACAACTTTTGTGGTCTAATTTCTCCTGTTACCCTTGTGAAAATAAGAATTTGTGGGCGAAAAAATCATTTTTGTGAAAACAAATGCGATTTTTTATTTTCACGGCTCTACGTTATAAACTTCTGTGAAGCACTTGGGGGTTCAAAGTGCTCACCACACATCTAGATAAGTTCCTTGGGGGGTCTAGTTTCCAAAATGGTGTCACTTGTGGGGGGTTTCCACTGTTTAGGCACATTAGGGGCTCTCCAAACGCGACATGGCGTCCGATCTCAATTCCAGCCAATTCTGCATTGAAACAGTCAAACGGTGCTCCTTCACTTCCAAGCTCTGCGGTGCGCCCAAACAGTGGTTTACCTCCACATATGGGGTATCGGCGTACTCAGGAAAAATTGCACAACAAAATTTGTGGTTAAATTTCTGTTTTTACACTTGTGAAAATTAAAAAAAATGGTTCTGAAGTAAAATGTTTGCAAAAAAAAGTAAAATGTTAATTTTTTTCTTCCACATTGTTTTAGTTCCTGTGAAGTACGTAAAGGGTTAATAAACTTCTTGAATGTGGTTTTGAGCAGCTTGAGGGGTGCAGTTTTTAGAATGGTGTCACACTTGGTTATTTTCTATCATATATACCCCTCAAAATCACTTCAAAGGTGATGTGGTCCCTAAAAAAAACATGGTGTTGTAAAAATGAGAAATTGCTGGTCAACTTTTAACCCTTATAACTCCCTAACAAAAAAAAAAATTGTTTCCAAAATTGTGCTGATGTAAAGTAGACATGTGAGAAATGTTATTTATTAACTATTTTTTGTGACATATCTCTCTGATTTAAGGGCATAAAAATACAAAGTTTGAAAATTGCAAAATTTTAAAAATTTTCGCCATATTTCCATTTTTTTCATAAATAATTGCAAGTAATATCGAAGAAATGTTACCACTAACTTGAAGTACAACATGTCACGAAAAAACAATCTCAGAATCAGCGGGATCCGATAAAGCGTTCCAGAGTTATAACCTCATAAAGTGACACTGGTCAGAATTGTAAAAATTGGCTCGGTCATTAAGTACCAAATTGGCTCTGTCACTAAGGGGTTAATTTTTGCCATAGCTGTATACCCTTCAATGTCAGGATCCTGTAAAAAAAGTGTGCAAAGACAATAATATGAGGAATGAAAATGAATAGAATAAACCAGAGATTCCGTAGAAGAAATCTATAACAAAAATCAGTGTCCTACCAGGTATAACAGAAAGAGGGAAAAAGTATACCAGAAATATAAAATGGATTTTGAGCGTCAGATCATCTTATGCTTGTTAGCTATCTGTCATCATTGATTTACAAATATAAACTATATGAAAACTACGTAAAGACAGTAACATAAGGAGTGTAATTGAGTACAAGAAATCAGAAATTCCATAGAATATATTTATCTACTCAACGGTTTCATAGCCTATCTTGTGTTTGTTAGCTATTTTTCATCTTTCTTTCCATATATTAACTATGTGAAAAGTATGAATAGATATGAGAAGCGTAAATGAATAGAATAAATCAGAAATTCCATAGGGTTGACTTCCAACGAGGGGGAAATGTTTAGTGTTGTTGTCCCTCTCCATGAATGTTATTAACCGGTGGCTCATAAAATGTTCTAAGCGAGACAATAAGAGCAAACAATGATGAGATCACATTTTCATTTAATTGAAATTATCCATCTATTATTAAAATAAAGCAAAGCATTCTTAACATATTCCTGTAAATTTCACTTTCATTTGAAATTCTTTAATAAAAAACTCAGCATGCAGAGAGCAATTATAGCTATGGTTTACCTGCAGTCTCACCAGCTGAGCAATTTCATGTTTTTTAATTGCTGATCAAGGTCTCTTTACTTTAACTGAAAAGACAAGGTCATCATGTACTTAAAGGAATCCCACAGGGCACAGTGATGGAAATGATTCCCTTATGTAAATTTTAAGATTACAAGGATTGTTTTTAACATTTTTTTTACTTCTCTTGTGCAGGCATGAATGGGCGGCAGGCACTAGAAAAACTCGAACAAGGCTATAGGATGCCTAAACCATTCAACTGTCCCCAGGACCTTTATAGCATCATGTTGGAATGTTGGAATGCAAATCCAGAAAACCGGCCGACCTTCGAGACCTTACAGTGGAGGCTGGAGGATTATTTTGAAACGGAATCTTCATCTTACCATGACGCAAATGCATTTACCAATAGCTAGAATCTATAATAATATAGAATGAAAATCAGACTTGTTTTAAATATTCTTAATAGGACTAAGTGACTAATACTGAAGGAGAATCAAAAATGACATCATTTCAACAAATCTTTGAACTGAGAAATCACTACCTGAAGAAAATATCCACATGATATTAATAGCTTGTGAAAAAATATAGCACTTTCATATGAGATAAGCACTCCAGAGACATACTGTAGGTATTTAGAGTTTACAGAGAGTTCAACAAAATGTGATTTTTCTATGACTGTTCCCTATAATGGTTTTGGTACTCTAACATACAGTACATAAATACACTGGCAGCAAGAATATATAATATATAACCATGGAAAGAAAAGTAGATAAACTTATGTCTCACGTACAGAGTCTAACACTTCCCACTAACAATACACAGAGAGTTCCTGAAATTTCTGCTAGCTTCTATAATCTAAAGCTGGTCATACATTGAGCCTTAATCTGCCCAGTTTTGAAGGTCTCCTTAAACCCACCTATAAAATATGTCTAAAATATGTCATGGTAAAAAAGGATTATATATTCCCATGGGAGGTAAGTAGTTGCCAGAAGTATCTAGCAAAGGCTTATTCTCCTCTCCTTATTGTAATAAATATACATGAGTAGACAAGCTCAAAAAGCAATTGGTTGTGAGTTAATCTGACTATTTTCTCTCTGAAAAGGCAATTTTTGTGTTCCATTTCTCAGAGAAGTATTGCATGTCCTAAAAGCCTCCGTACCCTGACATGCCAGGCATGCTTCTCTCCATATGGAGAAAGATAACCCCTTAGACACTAGTCAGGCCTCTCATACAGCCAAATCAGATCACATGCTTTGCACTGAGGTTGGGGCCACACCCCGAAACATGTTTCTGCAAATTAAAATTCTGGTTTGGCTTTTATGCTTAGTCATGTGGCAAGGATAATTATTGGTTGATATTGACTTTTAGGATTTCTACTTCCAATAGGTAGCACTATAGTACAAGTCCTCTTCCTGTCTGAAGAGGCAAATTGCAAACTTACTATTTGTAGCACTCCCTATGTGTTCTTGTTAAGAATATAACTATATGCCAGTGTCCTGGTTGGATGGCACCAAGTATGCAGATGGAAGATTTTCTAAAAAGAAGCACAGAGTTTCATAATGAATTGCAAGACTCATTCAGGAATGAGAGTAGTGAAAAAATTCTTCATAGTTGGAGATTTTTTTTCCAGAAGATTAAAATTGGGTTGTTATTGCTTAACCAATATTACAGAGTCAAAGGTATCCCCTGTTCTTAATGCCTACTGTATCTCCTGCAAGGAGGTATGTACAAATACCCATGTTTACAGGTATAGTGTACAATATACAGTCAGACAGATACAAGTGCTAGATGAAAGGTGTGGAGGTGTGGAGTTCCCGATTTAGTATTGGAAGGCAGGGTCAGAAGGTTAAGTCGGAGACGGTACACATCAAGTGAATTCAGTGAATTTGATAACAGAAAAAAACAAGGAAACTGACCACGCAGGCTGAAAATTAAGCACTCAAAAATTGTAGTTAAACCCTTTAAAATAATCACATGCGAAGCACCAATCTTGCATCTGTAGCCACTCAACAGAACAAAGAAAGCAGAGAACTGTAGCAGCCTGGCATAATATTGAAATCAAAGTTTTAGATGGGGTGACATACTTTGCTGTGGCAAACAATTTAGTATGGCCAGATTTACATGCCTGATTCTTAATTTCTTATTATCATAAAAATATAGCTTAAGTTGTAGATCTTGCATAAATTATCATGTAAGGGCTTTGACCTGTACATACCTTTCTTGGTTTACTATTTTATTAACATATCAAACTAAGTTGTACTGATCAATATCATCATCTTGACTGAATACACTTTAGTTTATCAGCTTAGAGATTTTCATTTTTATTAGTTAAACTCAGTATGAAATTGTCTAGTCAAGTGCAAAACACTGATGTTGGCCAAGTGCACAATAATTTAAATCAGACTGTTGCTGCTAATTTTTAAAAATGTCTGTCATATAAAAAATCTTAAATTTGTCTTAAAGATTAAATACATAAATCAATAGCTGCATTAAATTGTTGGGGCTATTATATATCATTACTATTATTTTAAATATCTTAATAATGGACATAGATAGTTATATTGTATCACTTGATAACTGGTTGAAATTCATCAAGATTGGCATTTTATACTCTGCTTGCATAAAGCCAGCCATACATATCACATGGCTGTCAGCTGAACATTGCTACACTCTATCGTTTGGCCAGTAGCCATCTTAGCCGTATTTCCTATGCACAGGAGCGCTCATTCAGCCAAGAAATTGGACATGCCCAGTCAACATGCCCTCCTACAATCAAATGGCCGGTGCCCCATACACATTAAACTGTCAGCCGAATCCATCAATATTGGAGGGTTCGGCCAAAATTAGTAGAATGAGTATGGAGGCTTTTAGATGTATCAAATTCCAAGTTTGGTTTATCTTTCATTTGCCTTGAGTCAGAAATGTGTATCTGACTGGCGTACATTTTTTCCATAATTTATGCCATTTAAAAAAAAAAATTAAATTGACTATCTTGCAGCATTAGGCATGATATCCTAAGACTATGCTCTGTCCAAATTTTTTTCAAAAAGTTGGCAGAACTGGTGTCAATTTTGTGAGTTTTCTGAATAAAAGGGCTTCATAAAATTGACTCTTTAAATAGAGCAGAAACGTCATGCCCATGTGGTGGTGAACAAACCATTTGAGGTTTTTTTCTCTGAAGCCCCAGTGCTATTGCCGTCGTTTTGCTTTTGTGTTTAATGCATATGTATATGTGTACATATGTGCTTATTGAGCATGTGTGTGTAATAAACAAAGGGTACAATAAAAAGACTAATTTTTGCAGAAGTTTCTTGCCTCTTTAGATAATTCACAGCATTGGAGCATCTACCTATTACAGTATACTCAAAGCAGTTTTTATAACATCTCAATTTAAATCAATAGGCATTAACTTAGTTTAGGTTAAAGTTGATCCCCACTTTGCAGCTATAACAGATTCCAATCTTCTGTGAAGGCTTTCCACAATATTTTTTGCTTGAGAATTTTTGTCTGGCTTGCAATTTTCATTCTTAACCCCATTAAACACCTTTTGGAGGAAGAAGGTCAAGGCTTTGTGTGGACCAGTGAAGTTCTTTCATACCAAACTTACCCAACCTTGCCTTCATAGACCTTACTTTGGGGTCCAGTCATGCTGAGATGGAAAAGGGCCTTCCCCAAACTGTTCCCCAAAAGCTGTAAGCATACAATTGACCACAATGTCTTGTTGAAGTAATAAGATTACCTTTCATTCGAACTAAGGGCTCCGGGCCAACCCAGAAAAACAGTCTCATAGTATTATCATTCCTGCACCAAACGTTACATGTGGTGAAATTTAGTCAGGCAAGTAACATTCTCTTGGCATCTACCAATCACAGACCTGCCCAGTGAACTACCATATAGAGTAGGTTAATTTTTCAATACACATAACAGAATCCTCAAAATACTTCTTTAGTGTCTAGTGGCGGCGTGCTTTACACCATTCTATCCAACCTTTCACATTGTTCTAGGTTATGTAAGGCTCGAATTCAGCCTATCAGCCATGGCAACTTATGCAGTGATGCTTCCAGCGCACATTGCATAAGCACATAATGGCAAAAGAGGTTTTGAACTCTGTAGTTATTGAGTGAGCCGAGCATTGGTGACTTTTGTGCACTCTAACACTCTACGATACCACTCTGTAACTTTACATGATCTGCTGTGGCTCCTGAGAACTGCCAATTTCTATAATACAGTAGTTGATCATGGAATATTTAGTGGGGAAGAAATTTCATGAACTGACTAGTTAAAAGGGTGGTATCCTATTACAGTACCACTCTTATCTTCAGTAACGAAGTGTGCCCCAATACTTTTATTCATAAAATGTATATGTATGTGTAATGTGTTTATGTATATTTGTAATGTAGCATGTAATGTATATATTTATGTATCATATAGCAGTACTATATGTGTATGCAGTATGACAGCACTGTTTATGCCAAGTATTGTGTTGCATAACATTTTTAAAAGGGGTGACAAATTTAGCCAAGTTCTAGATTTGAGTCTGCATTGAGGGTTCAGCGAAACACAAAATCTTTAACCTTCGTACAAAGATTAGCTACAACTCTGTTAACGTACTATACTCTGATAAATCAGGAAAAGTAGCCTATGTTATATGCTTTCCAATATGGGACCTATATTATAAAGAATTTATCCATACTCTCCAAAGTTAAACCTATACGGATATAAAATTCATGCAATGTTTCTGTTCTAATGTACAGTACTTGCGGTTGTATATTTTATGTAGACTGTTCTTGATATTTGATAACATTTTATTCAAGAAGGATTTTTCCACCGTGAAGCAGGTTTGTTCTTGTGTCGTTAATGCATCTTTTCTACATTTACAATGACGATAAACTTATTTTGAATACAGAGAAAATGCCTACAATTACTTCATTGTGTTTTGACTTCAATTTTAGTAATCAATGTCACATTTTAAAAAAAAATAGACGTTGCATAAATGTGTGTTCTTTGACATTTGCTGCAAAAATGTTAGGATCAGTTGCTATTGTATGCTTATTATAGACAAACATACAACATCAAAAAAATTAAAGTCATGAAATTAAAGATATAATTTATAAATTACTTTTGATTCTAATATCTTTTTTCTGAAAGCATTATTTGAATACAATGTGCACCAATAGGGAGTACTTTTTAATGTACATTAATTCAAATGAAGAGGAGAGAATAGTTCTGCACTCTATCTATCTGATTCTAGTTACCTACTTTGTCAGAAGTTAGAAATCATATCAAAGGAAGAAGCTCCTAAAGAACCACAAATAAAAAGTTAAACCTTTATTAGACAAACATATGAAAAACATGTATAAACACTGGTAGTAAGGTGATGACAATAGTAAGCCACAAAGATGGAACCACAATGTAGACAAGCAACAGACAGGCAGAATAAACACATTGTAACTAGCTAAAAAGTGCATTGTGCAAAATGAACAATCCCATGGACAAGATGATCATGTTTGTATATAAGAGTGAAAGGTACTAAAGTGAATGGAGTCCAATATAGTGCCACTGTCTCAACCTCCAGGTAACACCAGGCATTTCTTTACTCCCCTTTTTACTTTATATCCTAGCCCAAGCGCATCTATTGGTTCTTTACACAGTCCTATTATAGCATTTCTGTAAGTTGGGTTCAAAACCTGATCAGGATAGCCTTGCTGTCTGAAACAGTCCCTGAGTTCATAGGCTTGTTCCCTAAAAGTTCCCTCCTCAGAGCAGTTCCTTCTCACGCTGAGGTATTGCCCTCGAGGGATGCCCTTCTTCAGCAGGACAAGGTGGTGACTGTCCCACCTAAGAAGGGCATTGGTGATTGTGGGCTTACCGAAGACTCTGGTGCTCAAAAAACGTTGCTCCTTCTACTCAGTGCAAGAGGAGGAGAGATCAGATGCTGCGGTCTTCTGGCTCCTCTTTGTTGCGGTAAACCCGTGACAGATAGACTGACTATATATGCAACTTTGGGTCTGCTTCATTATTGCATTATGTGCCTTTTTGTGTTTTTTTTTGTCTGTTTTCACTTATTCTTCCTATTTGTTTTTTTTTTTAATTTTTGCCTTTTTAAAGTCTATTTTATAAAAAAAAATCAATGAATGTCACAAGACAAAAAAAGAAAAGTGACTTAAAAAATGCAAATAATAAAATGGGTCTTTTGTTTTCATGTTCCTCGAAGAAGCCAAATGGGCAAGACACTAAGCGTATGGTTTTGTTTTTCGAAATTGGATAATATTGATGTGCTGATTTTCCTATGTTCTTTTGTAAATATATATCTTAAAATGACAATTATGTGAATAGTTTTACACAATGTTTTGGCTTCACAGATTTATAAAAAATAAATTTTTATTTGGAAAGGAACATCTTGGGCATTAAAAACAACTGCCAAGTTTAAAAGAGTTGTCCGACCTTGGGCTACGAGGCTGCAGTCATTCTATGTGACTGCAGACTTCTGGATCCTCAAATCATGAGGATTCTCCTGTGTGAACGCCGGGAGCAGCAAGCGCTTGAACCCCATGTATGTGATTTGCATACATCACTTGCCGACTAGTTGTAAGAGGCCTCACTCAATGCTAATTTATTGAGTGAAGCTGGACATGTCTTATCAGTGGAGGTTGTGGTGCTGAGAACTCCATCAGTCGCACAATTCCCCCTGAGAGATGTGAAGCCTATGATTTCTACTGAATCCATGTTCCATTCTGTGTGAGCTCAGACCTTACTTGGACACCACTTGGGGAGGTTTTCAAGCAATCAGTGGGGTCTTTTAATTTGGACACCCACAGATCTGCTTGCAATTAAAAGGCAGTAAGTTATAAAAAGGGATATATAGGTTTACTCAGGGGCGTAACTACCGCGGTCGCAGCGGTCGCCATTGCGACCGGGCCCCGCAGGTCAGGGGCCCCGGGCCGGCAGGTCTGAGCAGGGCCAGGCTGGCCATCGGGCACTTCTGGCAAATGCCAGAAGAGCCGATGCCAGTAGTGGGCCGCTGCACTGTTCCTCCCCCGGAACCCCCCCCCAGTGCCGACGCCGCCGCATTTAACTATACCGGCGTCTATGACACCGGTATAGTTCAATGCAATGATGGGAGGAGAGAGCGTCACCTGACGCTTCCTCTCCCATCATTCCCCGCTCTGCCTCTGACAGTACACTGCGGGTGCGCGATGACGTCATATCATCGCGCACCTGCAGTGTCCTGGGCAGACTGCAGCCGCCAGGAGCAGCGCGGGCAAAAGGAAAGGTGAGGAGAGTTTTTTTTTTTTTCTTTTCTTTTTAACCGGACTGTGGGGCCATTATCGGGGGGGGGATGAGATGTGGGCTGTGCTCTATATATCCCTGTGCGGGCTCTGCTGTATATACCACTGTGCGGGCTGTGCTGTATATACCACTGTGCGGGCTGTGCTCTATATACCACTGTGCGGGCTGTGCTCTATATACCACTGTGCGGGCTCTGCTGTATATACCACTGTGCGGGCTCTGCTGTATATACCACTGTGCGGGCTGTGCTGTATATACCACTGCGGGCTGTGCTCTATATACCACTGTGCGGGCTGTGCTGTATATACCACTGTGCGGGCTCTGCTGTATATACCACTGTGCGGGCTCTGCTGTATATACCACTGTGCGGGCTGTGCTCTATATACCACTGTGCGGGCTCTGCTGTATATACCACTGTGCGGGCTGTGCTCTATATACCACTGTGCGGGCTGTGCTCTATATACCACTGCGGGCTGTGCTCTATATACCACTGTGCGGGCTGTGCTGTATATACCACTGTGCGGGCTGTGCTGTATATACCACTGTGCGGGCTGTGCTGGATATACCACTGTGCGGGCTGTGCTGGATATACCACTGTGCGGGCTGTGCTGGATATACCACTGTGGGGGCTCTGCTGTATATACCACTGTGCGGGCTGTGCTGTATATACCACTGTGCGGGCTGTGCTGTATATACCCCTGTGCGGGCTCTGCTGTATATACCACTGTGCGGGCTCTGCTGTATATACCACTGTGCGGGCTGTGCTGTATATACCACTGTGCGGGCTGTGCTGTATATACCACTGTGCGGGCTCTGCTGTATATACCACTGTGCGGGCTCTGCTGTATATACCACTGTGCGGGCTGTGCTGTATATACCACTGTGCGGGCTGTGCTGTATATACCACTGTGCGGGCTGTGCTGTATATACCACTGTGCGGGCTCTGCTGTATATACCACTGTGCGGGCTCTGCTGTATATACCACTGTGCGGGCTGTGCTCTATATACCACTGTGCGGGCTCTGCTGTATATACCACTGTGCGGGCTGTGCTCTATATACCACTGCGGGCTGTGCTCTATATACCACTGTGCGGGCTGTGCTGTATATACCACTGTGCGGGCTGTGCTCTATATACCACTGTGCGGGCTCTGCTGTATATACCAGTGTGCGGGCTCTGCTGTATATACCACTGTGCGGGCTGTGCTGTATATACCCCTGTGCGGGCTGTGCTGTATATACCCCTGTGCGGGCTGTGCTGGATATACCACTGTGCGGGCTGTGCTGGATATACCACTGTGCGGGCTGTGCTGTATATACCACTGTGCGGGCTGTGCTGGATATACCACTGTGCGGGCTGTGCTGGATATACCACTGTGCGGGCTGTGCTCTATATACCCCTGTGCGGGCTGTGCTCTATATACCCCTGTGCGGGCTGTGCTGGATATACCACTGTGTGGGCTGTGCTGGATATACCACTGTGCGGGCTGTGCTGGATATACCACTGTGCGGGCTGTGCTGGATATACCACTGTGCGGGCTGTGCTGGATATACCACTGTGCGGGCTGTGCTCTATATACCCCTGTGCGGGCTGTGCTCTATATACCCCTGTGCGGGCTGTGCTGGATATACCACTGTGTGGGCTGTGCTGGATATACCACTGTGCGGGCTGTGCTGGATATACCACTGTGCGGGCTGTGCTGGATATACCACTGTGCGGGCTGTGCTGGATATACCACTGTGCGGGCTGTGCTGGATATACCACTGTGCGGGCTGTGCTGGCACCCAACACCATGTTGCAGTGCAGGAGATTCCTGCAACAGTCCGAGGCGTATCTAGGGGAAGCGGGGCGGGGGAAGGTGGGGGGGTTGCGGGGGCGGGGGAAGGTGGGGGGGTAGGGGGGGCATAGGGGGGGGCCCCATTTGGAAGTTCGCACCGGGGCCCATAACTTTGTAGTTACGCCACTGGGTTTACTTACTCTTTAACCACTTCACCCCCAAGCCTGTTTTCACCTTCTTGACTAGGCCACATTTTACAATTCTCACCAGTGAAACTTTATGGGGTAATAACTCTGGAATGCTTCAATGGATCCCACTGATTCTGAGATTATGTTTTTCTGACATATTGTACTTCATAATAGCGGTAAACTTTTTGTGATATGACCTGAATTAATGTGTGAAGAAAACAGAACTTTGGCGAAAATTTCTAATTTTTAATTTTATGCCCTGAAATCAGAGAGATATGTCACACAAAATAATGGATGAACAACATTCCCCATATGTCTATTTTACATCAGCACACTTTTTGAAACAAAACATAATTTTTTTCTTAGGAAGTTAGAAGGGTTAAAGGTTCACCAGCAATTTCTAATTTTTGCAACAAAATTTGCAAAATCATTTTTTTAGGGACCACATCACATTTGAAGTAACTTTGGGGGACTATATGACAGAAAATACTTGAAAGTGACACCATTCGAAAAACTTCACCACTCAAAGTCTTCAAAACCTTATTCAAGAAGTTTATTAACCCTTCAGATGCTTCACATGAATTAAAGCAATGTGGAAGGAAAAAATGAACATCTTACTTTTTTCATAAAAAATTAACTTTAGCCCCAAGTTTTTTATTTTCACAAGGGTAACAGTAGAAAATGGACCACAAAATTTGTCATACAATTTATTTGAGTATGCTAATACCCCAGACGTGGGGGAAAACTGGTGTTTGGATGCACGGAAGGGAAGGAGCAACGTTTGATTTTTTTTATGCAAAAATGGCTGGAATCAAGAGCGGACACCATGTCGCATTTGAAGAGCCCCTGATGTGACTAAACAGTGGAAACTCTAAAGTGACCCCATTTTGGAAACTAGACCCCTCAAAGAATGTATCGATGTGTGTGGTGAGTACAAAATATTCTTTAAGTGCCAAATTTTGCATTTTCACAAAGGTAACAGGAGAAAATGCACCATTCAATTTGTTGTTCAGTTTCTACTGAGTATGCCAATACCTCATATGTGCAGGAAAACAACTGTTTGGCCACACAGTAGGGCTCAGAAGGAAAGGAGCGCCATTTGATTTTTTAACCCCAAAAATGCTGGAATTATTATTGGACATTTCGCGCTTTGAGAGCCCCTGATATGCCTAAACAGAGGAAACCCCCACAATTGACCCAATTTGGAAACTATACCCTTCAAGGAATGTATCTAGATGTGTGGTGAGCACCTTGAACTTCCAGGTGCTTCACAGAAGTTTATAACATTAAGCTTTGAATTATAAAAAATCATATTTGTCACACAAAAATGTTCTTTTAGCCCCATTTTTTTTCATTTTCACAAGGGTAGTAGGAGAAATTGCACAATACAATTTGTTGATGAATTTCTCCTGAGTACATCGATGCCCCATATGCAAGGGGAAAACTACTGATTGGGGGCATGGCAAGGCTTTGAGACAAAAAGCTCAATGAATTGGTGTTGGATTTGATGAATCCATAACTTTTTCCTCTTTGATGGTAAGTACTTCCACGAGTGCAGGGGGACGGTGATGGGTCGCTCATGTGCACCATCGCATGCCAACCTCTTCGTGGGCTGGTGGGAGGAAACAGTAGTATTCCCTGAGCTCTGGTGGTCAGAGAAAATATCGGCTGGGTATCGGTATACAGATGACATGTTTGTCATATGGTTGGGCTCAGAAGAAGAATTCTGTAAGTTTGTGCGGGAACTTAACATCAATGAGATAGGCTTAAGATTCACTTCTGATTGTGACTTGAATGAGCTTGCATTCCTGGATGTAAAAATAACAAAGAATGTCCAGATTTTTTGAGCACCAGAGTCTTCCGTAAGCCCACAGCAACCAATGACCTTCTTCAGTGGGACAGTTACCACCTTGTCCCACTGAAGAAGGGCGTCCTTCAAGGGCAATACCTCAGGGTGAGAAGGAACTGCTCTGAGGAGAGCACTTTCAGGGTACAAGCCTATGAATTCAGGGACCGATTCAGACAGCGAGGCTATCCTGATGAAGTTTTGAACCCGACTTACAGAAATGCTCTAAATAGGGAGGAGAAACAAACTCTTCTACAGCCCTGAGAAATCCAGGCCAATAAGGAGGTATCAAGGATTATTGGAACCTATGACAATCAGGTAGTAATCTTCCATAAGTGGCGTTCCCTGAGGGACTGACTGGTACACAGCCACTATACCAGACGGAGATCAGAGGGTACCTGGCTTGACAGGAAGATCTGTGGGACATTTAGGTGTGGGAATTGCTCCTTTTGTAAACAGATTGTCCCCTGTAAAGGTTTCCAAAGTACTTCCACCGGCAAATGGATTTTCTTAAGAGGCTTTGCCAACTGTGAAAGGACAGGGGTGGTTTATATGGCAACATGTCCGTGTCCCAAAAACTATATAGGCAAAACCAGAAGGGAACTGAGGAAGAGGATAAGTGAACACTTGGGGGATGTGAGAAATGAGAGGGACACTCCCGTGGCTCACTATATTTGGGATTGTCATTAGGGAAACAGGGATGTCTTGTCATTCTGTGTATTGGAAATAGTAAGACAAAATGGGAGACAGGGGTATTGGGACAGATTGATTTTGCAAAAGGAAACCCAGTGGATCTTTAAGATGGAGTCAGTCATGGCCAGACTGGGACAAAAAAGCAGCCCTGCCACATAAACCCCACCAGCCCACATACTATAACACTCCTAACCCCAATCAGTGAATTTTGCTTTACTTTGTCATGCCCCTCACTCTGCTAAAAGGAGATATTTGAAGAGCCACATGTGAATGGCGCCACAGTGCGTATGATAGACCACATCTGCATTTACAATGTGCTCTACAGAGCTCCAATTTTCAGGATCATAGGGGTCCCAGCAGTTGGATCTCCAGCAATTGGAAAGTTATCCCCTATCCAGAGGAGAGTGGGTTACTTGAGATAATCCATTTAAACAGCTTTGCCAATATTTTATTTTTATTTGGCCATAATAATATTGAAAATACTAAACCAATATTGACCCTACCTAAGTCCAATGTCGCCTCTTCGACAACAGGACAGGAGAAGTGGTACTGTGCAGTCCATACAGGGCTGGCTATAGGTTTTTGTGAGCCCCGAATGAAAGAGTCTCAGTGGGCCCCCTTTAACATATACCACAAATCATAATAGACAGATACAGCAGAGAACTATAGGGATCGTACAATGCCAAAGATTTCACTTCTTACATTAAATGAGTCATATCTATTGTACATTCTACAATAGCTCAGAAACCAGATAGTATAGTCCTCCATACAGTATTATGGGCACGACATAGTCCTCCATACAGAATAATGAGCCCCATATATTGCTCCATACAGTATTCTGGGCACCACATAGCCCTCCATACAGAATAACATGCCCCATATATTGCTCCATACAGTATTCTGGGCACCACATAGCCCTCCATACACAATAACATACCCCATATATTGCTCCATACAGTATAATGAGCCCAATATATTGCTCCATACAGTATTATGAGCACCACATAGCACTCCATACAGAATATGAGCCCCATATATTGCTCCATACAGTATTATGTGCACCACATAGCGCTCCATACAGTATTCTGGCCACCACATAGCCCTCCATACAGAATAACATGCCCCATATATGCTCCATACAGTATAATGAGCCCTATATATTGCTCTATACAGTATTATGGGTACTACACAGTGCTCCATACAGTATAATGAGCCCCATATATTGCTCCATACAGTATTATGGGCACGACATAGTCCTCCATACAGAATAATGAGCCCCATATATTGATGTCATGTCGGACGCTGTTCACACTAGGGTGTCCGACAGACAGCAGTAATTCCACTTATGTCCACTACACGCTCAGTGGCATCGGTTAGATTTTATCCAGCTTGCTCGGGGTTAATCTAGCTGGTAATCAGGTTGGAGGCTGGGTCGCGCCCACGGCCTTTAAATAGTCGCGCTGGACTTTGGGCGTCGCTGATTATAGCTTGTGCTTTATGCCTGGTGATTTTGGTCTGAAGTGGTGGTCTCGTTGTAGGAATATCGTATCTGGTGGTGTATAATCCTTTGTCATATTCCTCCTTCCAATTTGTATTTGTTTTGCCCTGTGCACATTATAGTGTATTCCTGTGTGTCTGCGGCGTGGTGCGTTTTTCAGTTTTCCCTGTCTGTGCTTTCTGTGGGGATTGGTGTGTAGTCTCTTCACTGGGTGGCGGGTTGTGGTTTCAGCTTAGGGCTGAAACAGGAGTCAGGGTCAGGCCTGGCGGCCCAGACATGCACACTGTTGTGAATTTGCTTTTTGCTCCCTCTAGTGGTTACTAGTTTTTTTGACTCTGGTTTTTCTGTCATTCCTTTTATCCGCACCTGGGTCGTTAGTTAGGGGTGTTGCTATATAAGCTCCCTGGACCTTCAGTTCAATGCCTGGCAACGTAGTTATCAGAGCTAGTCTGCTGTGCTCTTGTCTACTGATCCTGGTTCCAGTTATTTCAGCTAAGTCTGCCTTTTGCTTTTTGCTATTTGTTTTGGTTTTGTATTTTTGTCCAGCTTGTTCCTAATCTATATCCTGACCTTTGCTGGAAGCTCTAGGGGGCTGGTGTTCTCCCCCCGGACCGTTAGACGGTTCGGGGGTTCTTGAATTTCCAGTGTGGATTTTGATAGGGTTTTTGTTGACCATATAAGTTACCTTTCTTTATTCTGCTATCAGTAAGCGGGCCTCTCTGTGCTAAACCTGGTTCATTTCTGTGTTTGTCATTTCCTCTTACCTCACCGTCATTATTTGTGGGGGGCTTCTATCCAGCTTTGGAGTCCCCTTCTCTGGAGGCAAGAAAGGTCTTTGTTTTCCTCTACTAGGGGTAGCTAGATTCTCCGGCTGGCGCGTGTCATCTAGAATCAACGTAGGAATGATCCCCGGCTACTTCTAGTGTTGGCGTTAGGAGTAGATATATGGTCAACCCAGTTACCACTGCCCTATGAGCTGGATTTTTGTATTCTGCAGACTTCCACGTTCCTCTGAGACCCTCGCCATTGGGGTCATAACAGTTTGCCAGGCCAGTATTAAATGTTTAATGCATTGCAGAAGAGGGATTATAAGAAAGAAGATTCTGAGTTTTTTTTTTTTTTTTCTTCTTCCCCTTTACCTCAGAGTGGCTATGCTTGCTGCAGACATGAATGTCCAGACCTTGATTACAAGTGTGGACCAGCTGGCTACTCGTGTGCAGGGCATACAAGACTATGTTATCAGAAATCCTAGGTCAGAACCTAAAATACCGATTCCTGAACTGTTTTCCGGAGACAGGTTTAAGTTTAGGAATTTCGTGAATAATTGTAAATTGTTTTTGTCCCTGAGACCCTGTTCATCAGGAGATTCTGCTCAGCAAGTAAAAATTGTTATTTCGTTCTTACGGGGCGACCCTCAGGATTGGGCTTTTTCGCTGGCGCCAGGAGATCCGGCATTGGCTGATCTTGATGCGTTTTTTCTGGCGCTCGGTTTACTTTATGAGGAACCCAATCTTGAGATTCAGGCAGAAAAGGCCTTGCTGTCTATGTCTCAGGGGCAGGACGAGGCTGAAGTGTATTGCCAAAAATTTCGGAAATGGTCCGTGCTGACACATTGGAACGAGTGTGCACTGGCCGCTAATTTTAGAAATGGCCTTTCTGAAGCCATTAAGAATGTTATGGTGGGTTTTCCCATTCCCACAGGTCTGAATGATACTATGGCACTGGCTATTCAAATTGACCGGCGGTTGCGGGAGCGCAAAACCGCAAATTCCCTCATGGTGTTGTCTGAACAGACACCTAATTCGGTGCAATGTGATAGAAAAACCGCAAATTCCCTCATGGTGTTGTCTGAACAGACACCTGATTTAATGCAATGTGATAGAATCCTGACTAGAAATGAGCGGAAAATTCATAGACGCCGGAATGGCTTGTGCTACTACTGTGGTGATTCTACACATGTTATCTCAGCATGCTCTAAACGTATAGCTAAGGTTGTTAGTCCTGTCACCGTTGGTAATTTGCAACCTAAATTTATTCTGTCTGTAACTTTGATTTGCTCACTGTCATCTTATCCTGTCATGGCGTTTGTAGATTCAGGTGCTGCCCTGAGTCTCATGGATCTCTCATTTGCTAAGCGCTGTGGATTTACTCTTGAACCATTAGAAAATCCTATTCCTCTTAGGGGTATTGATGCTACACCATTGGCAGCAAATAAACCGCAGTATTGGACTCAGGTTACCATGTGCATGACTCCTGAACACCGCGAGGTGATACGTTTCCTGGTTTTACATAAAATGCATGATTTGGTCGTTTTAGGGCTGCCATGGTTACAGACCCATAATCCAGTCCTGGACTGGAAGGCTATGTCAGTCTCAAGTTGGGGCTGTCGTGGTATTCATGAGGATTCCCTGCCTGTGTCTATTGCTTCTTCTACGCCTTCGGAAGTTCCGGAGTATTTGTCTGATTATCAGGATGTCTTCAGTGAGTCTGAGTCCAGTGCACTGCCTCCTCATAGGGACTGTGACTGTGCTATAGATTTGATCCCAGGCAGTAAATTTCCTAAGGGAAGACTGTTTAATCTGTCGGTACCTGAACATACCGCTATGCGTTCATATATCAAGGAGTCTCTGGAGAAAGGACATATTCGTCCGTCTTCTTCCCCTCTTGGTGCGGGATTCTTTTTTGTGGCAAAAAAGGACGGATCTTTGAGACCTTGTATTGATTATCGGCTTTTAAATAAGATCACTGTCAAATTTCAGTATCCTTTACCGCTGTTGTCTGACTTGTTTGCCCGGATTAAGGGTGCCAAGTGGTTCACCAAGATAGACCTTCGTGGTGCGTACAACCTTGTGCGCATTAAGCAAGGTGATGAATGGAAAACCGCATTCAATATGCCCGAAGGTCATTTTGAGTACTTGGTGATGCCTTTTGGGCTCTCCAATGCGCCTTCAGTTTTTCAGTCCTTTATGCATGACATTTTCCGGAAGTATCTGGATAAATTTTTGATTGTTTATCTGGATGATATTTTGGTTTTTTCTGATAATTGGGATTCGCATGTGGAGCAGGTCAGGTTGGTCTTTAAAATTTTGCGTGAAAATTCTTTGTTTGTCAAGGGCTCAAAGTGTCTCTTTGGTGTACAGAAGGTTCCCTTTTTGGGGTTCATTTTTTCCCCTTCTGCTGTGGAGATGGACCCAGTCAAGGTCCGAGCTATTCTTGATTGGACTCAGCCCTCGTCAGTTAAGAGTCTTCAGAAGTTCTTGGGCTTCGCTAACTTCTACCGTCGTTTTATCGCTAATTTTTCTAGCATTGTGAAACCTTTGACGGATATGACCAAGAAGGGCTCCGATGTAGCTAACTGGGCTCCTGCTGCCGTGGAGGCTTTCCAGGAGTTGAAACGCCGGTTTACTTCGGCGCCTGTTTTGTGCCAGCCTGACGTCTCACTTCCCTTTCAGGTTGAGGTGGATGCTTCGGAGATTGGGGCAGGGGCCGTTTTGTCGCAGAGAGGCCCTGGTTGCTCTGTTATGAAACCTTGTGCCTTTTTCTCTAGGAAGTTTTCGCCTGCCGAGCGAAATTATGATGTGGGCAATCGGGAGTTGTTGGCCATGAAATGGGCATTTGAGGAGTGGCGTCATTGGCTCGAGGGTGCTAAGCATCGTGTGGTGGTCTTGACTGATCACAAAAATCTGATGTATCTCGAGTCTGCTAAACGCCTTAATCCGAGACAGGCCCGCTGGTCATTGTTTTTCTCCCGCTTTGATTTTGTTGTCTCGTATTTACCAGGTTCAAAGAATGTGAAGGCCGATGCTCTTTCTAGGAGCTTTGTGCCTGATGCTCCTGGAGTCGCTGATCCTGTTGGTATTCTTAAAGATGGAGTTATCTTGTCAGCTATTTCTCCGGATCTGCGACGTGTGTTGCAGAGATTTCAGGCTGATAGGCCTGAGTCTTGTCCACCTGACAGACTGTTTGTCCCGGATAAGTGGACCAGCAGAGTCATTTCCGAGGTTCATTCCTCGGTGTTGGCAGGTCACCCGGGAATTTTTGGCACCAGAGATCTGGTGGCCAGGTCCTTTTGGTGGCCTTCCTTGTCAAGGGATGTGCGGTCATTTGTGCAGTCCTGTGGGACTTGTGCTCGAGCTAAGCCTTGCTGTTCTCGTGCCAGCGGTTTGCTCTTGCCCTTGCCTGTCCCGAAGAGACCTTGGACACATATCTCCATGGATTTCATTTCTGATCTTCCGCTATCTCAGGGCATGTCCGTTATCTGGGTGATATGTGATCGCTTCTCCAAGATGGTCCATTTGGTTCCTTTGCCTAAGCTGCCTTCCTCTTCCGATCTGGTTCCTGTGTTTTTCCAGAACGTGGTTCGTTTGCACGGCATCCCTGAGAATATTGTGTCAGACAGAGGATCCCAGTTCGTTTCCAGGTTCTGGCGATCCTTTTGTAGTAGGATGGGCATTGATTTGTCGTTTTCGTCTGCTTTCCATCCTCAGACTAATGGACAGACGGAGCGAACCAATCAGACTTTGGAGGCTTATTTGAGGTGTTTTGTCTCTGCTGATCAGGACGATTGGGTGACATTCTTGCCGTTGGCTGAGTTTGCCCTTAATAATCGGGCTAGTTCCGCCACCTTGGTTTCGCCTTTTTTCTGCAACTCTGGTTTCCATCCTCGCTTTTCTTCGGGTCATGTGAAGCCTTCTGACTGTCCTGGGGTGGATTCTGT
Organism: Ranitomeya variabilis; assembly: GCF_051348905.1. Taxonomy (NCBI): domain Eukaryota; kingdom Metazoa; phylum Chordata; class Amphibia; order Anura; family Dendrobatidae; genus Ranitomeya; species Ranitomeya variabilis. The sequence continues at coordinate 715,327,040 of NC_135233.1, read as the reverse complement.
GGTGGATAGGTTGCAGCAGATCTGGAATCATGTGGTGGACAACTTGAAGTTGTCACAGGAGAAGGCTCAGCGCTTTGCCAACCGCCGCCGCGGTGTAGGTCCCCGACTACGCGTTGGGGATTTGGTGTGGCTTTCTTCCCGCTTTGTTCCTATGAAGGTCTCCTCTCCCAAATTTAAACCTCGTTTTATTGGGCCTTACAAGATATTGGAAATCCTTAATCCTGTATCTTTTCGTCTGGATCTTCCTGTGTCGTTTGCTATTCACAATGTATTTCATAGGTCCTTGTTGCGGCGGTACATTGTGCCTGTAGTTCCTTCTGCTGAGCCTCCTGCTCCGGTGTTGGTTGAGAGCGAGTTGGAGTACGTGGTGGAGAAGATCTTGGATTCTCGCCTCTCCAGGCGGAGGCTTCAGTACCTGGTCAAGTGGAAGGGCTATGGTCAGGAGGATAATTCCTGGGTGGTCGCCTCTGATGTTCATGCGGCCGATTTAGTTCGTGCCTTTCATGCCGCTCATCCTGATCACCCTGGTGGTCGTGGTGAGGGTTCGGTGACCCCTCACTAAGGGGGGGGGTACTGTTGTGAATTTGCTTTTTGCTCCCTCTAGTGGTTACTAGTTTTTTGACTCTGGTTTTTCTGTCATTCCTTTTATCCGCACCTGGGTCGTTAGTTAGGGGTGTTGCTATATAAGCTCCCTGGACCTTCAGTTCAATGCCTGGCAACGTAGTTATCAGAGCTAGTCTGCTGTGCTCTTGTCTACTGATCCTGGTTCCAGTTATATCAGCTAAGTCTGCCTTTTGCTTTTTGCTATTTGTTTTGGTTTTGTATTTTTGTCCAGCTTGTTCCAAATCTATATCCTGACCTTTGCTGGAAGCTCTAGGGGGCTGGTGTTCTCCCCCCGGACCGTTAGACGGTTCGGGGGTTCTTGAATTTCCAGTGTGGATTTTGATAGGGTTTTTGTTGACCATATAAGTTACCTTTCTTTATTCTGCTATCAGTAAGCGGGCCTCACTGTGCTAAACCTGGTTCATTTCTGTGTTTGTCATTTCCTCTTACCTCACCGTCATTATTTGTGGGGGGCTTCTATCCAGCTTTGGGGTCCCCTTCTCTGGAGGCAAGAAAGGTCTTTGTTTTCCTCTGCTAGGGGTAGCTAGATTCTCCGGCTGGCGCGTGTCATCTAGAATCAACGTAGGAATGATCCCCGGCTACTTCTAGTGTTGGCGTTAGGAGTAGATATATGGTCAACCCAGTTACCACTGCCCTATGAGCTGGATTTTTGTATTCTGCAGACTTCCACGTTCCTCTGAGACCCTCGCCATTGGGGTCATAACAATTCTCCCCAGCCGGGGGTCCCTTCTGTCCCAGACAGGGATCCACTTATGCCCCAGATGGGGGCTCCTACTGTCCCAGATGGGGATCCACTTATGCCCCAGATGGGGCTCCTTCTGTCCCAAGCGGGGACACACCTGTGCTCCAGACGGGGACACATACTCTGCCTCAGGCCTTCCTGCTTGGGCTCTGACCAGGAAGCAGGAGCTTCCTGCTCCCTTGAGGCTGCAAGCCCAGCCCCCTAAATTAACCCCTTCCGTCCATGCCTCTAGTATGTGCATAACAAACACAGCATAACAATCATACATGGCAGACACAGCACATTTAACAGTGTATAACATTAAGGCATAAGTGGTACATAGCATTACACATTATTGAACAACAGCGAAACATTAACATGTTAACATCCAGGTACACAATCAAGGTACCGCATAAAGTGCACGAGAACAGCATGAAGGAGAGAGGGAGAAACGAGGGTCTCCGCCACCTCCTTACACATGCACCAATATATACTATTAAGCAAAGACCTCTGTCTCTTTTGTAGCACAATAGCACTTTCCTGGAATTGACTACCCAGACACCTTGTCTTTTATGTCCCTTCATTTGGGGTCGGGGTTTGTAATATTGCTGTATCGTCTAAATAAGTTAACCCACCCTCCCTTTACTTACCCCTACCCCCTACTCATATCATTAGGTTCTAGATATTTTTTCTTTGACCAGACAGATAGTTGGAAGTGAAAGTATCCAGGGAAAGTGAGGGTAAGCTGTCTTTGAGCGGGTGTGCCACTTAGCGTACAAAGATTAGGGTGCCAACCTCCGCGACTAGGTAGGGACAATAGATTAGGGATACCGGAGGATGAGTTATCATATTTGAAACCCCGTCGGCAATCTTCAAAGTGATTGATATTGCTTTTCTTTGGATATCTGACAATCAATATATTCTTGTAGAATACCTGTTTTTGGTTATGTAAATGGTATTAAGGTGACAGGCTATATAGGTTTGTTGCTAATCTTGGACAACTGGTCTTAACCTGAGGAACTCTACTATCACCATTAGCTTCTATTTAAATGTAAAACTCCCTACTCCTTACCTCCTTCCTGTCTCTCTCTCCCCCATTACCCTGTTTCTTGTATTATGTACTGGTTACCCTTGTGAGTTATATAACTACTGAAAGGATCACGTGTGGTATCTGGCTACTTTTGATGCTTCATTAACAGTCAGGGAATCATAGGGAGAATCTAGGAGTAGCCATCAGTGAGCAGAAGCGCCAATTTGCGTTCAAGTTAGGGTGCCAACCTCCGTGGCAAGGTAGAGGCAAACTAGGGAGCGTTAGGGTTACTTAGGTCTTATCGTGGTTTACCCTAGTATACCATTATACTGTTTTTGACTTTTTGCTTGGTAAGGCTTTATTAACGTTTGTTTGCTCTGTTTTAAATAGTTAAAATAAAAGGCACATTTTAAGGTATAAGGGTATGTGTCCACGTTCAGGTTTGCTTCAGGCTTTGGTCAGGATTTTATGCAGGTAAAATCCTGACCAAAAATGCACCTGAGGTCACTGGCAGGTCACCTGCGGTGTTCCTGCGTGTTTTGCTCATTGTAGCAACATGCTGCGTTCTGGAAAAACGCACTACATGTGCGTTTTCGCGGGAAAAACGCATGCGTTTTTTAATGCACAGTGGCGACGGGATTTCTTTAAATCCCCTCCACTATGCTGTAACATCTGGACGCTGCGTTTTTGACGCTGCGGCTCAGCGCTGCATCAAAAACGCAGCGTTTCCTGAACGTGGACACATACCCTTAGATTTTGGTGAGCTTTCTGTCTACTAAAACCTGACTGTCGATGCTTAGTTTTTTCACTTTCACTAACCAATTACAATTTGTTGTGCAATTTCTCCTGAGTACGCCGATACCCCATTTGTGGTGAAAAACTACTTTTGGAGGCACAGTGCAAAGCTCAGAAGGGAGTTCATATTTTGTTGAAATTGTTTGAGGGTGCCACATTTGCAGAGCCCATTAGGTGCCATAACATCAGAAAAACCACATAAGTGATGCAATTTTACAAACTACACCTCTCAGTGATTTAATCTAGGGTGCAGTGAGCATGTTGACTCCACATGTGCCTCACAGAAATTTGTACCATTGGACAGTGAAAAAAGAATAATTACATTTTTACTTCTAAAATGTTTTATTTTTTTGGAAGGCTAATAGGAAAAAATGTACCTCCTAGTTTGTTTTTCTCCTGAGTACACCAACACTCTATATGTAATCAGAAACAACTTTTGAGGCCCAGTACAAAACTCACAAGGGAAGAGGTGCCATAATTTAGTGCAGATTTTGCTGTTATGGTTTGTGGGTGCCATAACCCACTGGGAGAGCCCCTGAGGTGCCAGAACAGCAGAAACGCCCATAAGAGATCCCATTTTACAAACTACACCACTCAATGAATTCAACTTAGGGTGCAGTGAGCACATAAACACCACAGGTGTGTCACAGAAATTTATACCATTGGGTAGTGAAGAAAAAATAATTACATTTTTACAACAAAAATTTTGTTTTAGCCCTAGATTTTACATTTTCACAAAGAAAAATGGGTAAAAAAGCACCACAAATTTGTCCCACAATTATACCGGAAGAGAGAGACAGGTTGAATATTTTTTTTAGGTGAGTGGTGGCAGCAGGGGAAAGGGACTGGAGGAGATGTGACAGAATAGGGTTGCTGGGGCAAGTAGTAGGGCAAGAAGATGCAGGGAGCCTGATCACTTCTTCTGTGACTGGTTCAAAGTCAGAGAGTGAGCTAGATGCAGTAGGGAGAGAGGACAGCGCATGGTATGAGGGAATTGTGAGAGAATTTCTTGTTGGATATGGTCAATTTTTTTTTAAATAATTGGCCAGATCATCAGCGCAGAGATCCATGGTTGGGGCCTGCACTCTTCGGTTGAGTAGGGAATGATAAGTATAAGAGATGTTTAGGATTATTGCATAGTGAGGTGATGAGGGTGTTGAAAAAGGTTTGTTTGGAGAGGTGAAGGACAAAGTTGTATGTTCTAAGCATAAACTTATAATGGATGAAATCCTCAGGCAAATTGGATTTTCTCCAAACGTGTTTGCAGCATGTGCCAGGGTTGCCGCCGTCTGTGCTCAGTTGTTCTATGTATAGGAGGTGTAGCTTTATCCAGGGCACTTTGCTGTTTTTTACTATAATATTTCAGTGCAGAGACAGGACATGAGAGGGAGGAGATTGCGGCCAATGATGACTACAATTTCTTCATAAGTTTCTGGATGTTAATGGTATGTATAATTCTATAAGTGTCCTGAGCGGGATGACAGTTCTTGACAGAGAATGAAAGAAGGTTGTGGTCAGAGAGCGGGGAAGGGGAGTTAGTAAAATCATGCACTGAGCAGATCCGGGAGAAGATCAGGTCGAGGGAGTTTCCATATTCAAGAGTGAGGGAGATAGTAAGCTGCAAAAGGCTGAAGGAGGAGGTTAGAGGTAAAAGATTAGTGGCAGATGGGGAGAGGGGAAAAGCAATGGGGATGTTAAAGTTTCCCATGATGAGGGTGGGCATGTCACAGGAGAGAAAATGTGGAAGTCAGGTGGCAAAGTTATCCAGGAACTGATGGGAGGAGGCCGATATACAACTTCCACTTGCATGGGGAAGGGGATGTAGAGTCTGACAGCATAGACCTCAAAAGAAAGGAAGATAAGTGAGGGTATTTGGGGGATTATCTGAAAGGTACAGTGGGTACGGAAAGTATTCAGACCCTTTTAAATTTTTTACTCTTTGTTTCATTTCAGCCGCTTGGTAAATTCTAAAACATTTTTTTCACATTAATGTTCATTCTGCACCCCATGTTGACTGAAAAAAAGAAATGTAGAAATTTTTGCAAATTAAATAAAAAAGAAAAACTGAAATATCACATGGTCATAAGTATTCAGACCCTTGGCTCAGACACTCATATTTAAATCACATGCTGTCCATTTCCTTGTGATCCTCCTTGAGATGGTTCTATTCCTTCATTAGAGTCCAGCTGTGTTTCATTAAACTGATAGGACTTGATTTGGAAAGACACACACCTGTCTATATAAGACCTCACAGCTCACAGTGTATGTCAGACTAAATGAGAATCATGTGGTCAAAGGAACTGTCCAAGGAGCTCAGAGACAGAATTGTGGCAAGGCACAGATCAGGCCAAGGCTACAACAGAATTTCTGCAGTACTCAAGGTTCCTAACAGCACAGTGGCCTCCATAATCCTTAAATGGAAGAAGTTTGGGACGACCAGAAGTCTTCCTAGATCTGTCCGTCCAGTCAAACTGTGCAAGAGACTTGGTGAGAGAATTAAAAAAGAACCCCAAGATCACTGTGACTGAGCTCCAGAGATGCAGTAGGGAGATGGGAGAAAGTTCCACAAAGTAAACTATCACTGCAACCCTCCACCAGTCAGGCCTTTATGGCAGAGTGGCCCGACGGAAGCCTCTCCTCAGTGCAAGACATATGAAAGCCCGCATAGAGTTTGCTAAAAAAAACACATGATGGACTCCCATACTATGAGAAATAAGATTCTCTGGTCTGATGAGATGAAGATAGGCCTTTTTGGTGATAATTCTAAGAGGTTTGTGTGGAGAAAACCAGGCACTGCTCATCGCCTGCCCAATACAATCCCAACCATAAAACATGGTGGTGGCATCATCATGCTATGGGGGTGTTTTTCAGTTGCAGGGATAGGACGCCTGGTTGTCATTGAAGGAAACATGAATGCTGCCAAGTACAGAGATATCCTAGATGAAAACCTCTTCCAGAGTGCTCTGGACCTTAGACTTGGCCGAATGTTCACCTTCTAACAAGACAATGACCCTAAGCACACAGCTAAAATAACAAAGGAGTGGCTTCAGAACTACTCTGTGAGCATTCTTGACTGGCCCAGCCAGAGCCCTGACCTAAACCCAATTGAGCAACTCTGGAGAGACCTGAAAATTGCTGTCCATCAACGTTCACCATCCAACCTGATGAAAGTGGAGAGGATCTGCAAGGAAGAATGGCAGATGATCCCCAAATCCAGGTGTGAAAAACTTGTTGCATCATTCCCAAGAAGACTCTGGGCTGTAATAGCTCAAAGGGGTGCTCCTACTCAATACTGAGCAAAGGGTCTGAATACTTATGATCATGTGACATTTCAGTTTTTCTTTTTTAATAAATTTGCAAATTTTTAAAAAATGTCATTTGACATTTCATTTTTTTTCAGTCAAGATGGGGTTGAGAGTGTACATTAACCCCTTCGTGATCCGAGGTATTTTCATTTTTTCATTTTCTTTTAGCGCTCCCCTCTTTCCCAGAGCCGTAACTTTTTTATTTTTCCGTCAATATGGACATGTGAGGGCTTATTTTTTGCGGGACGAGCTTTACCTTTGAACGACGTCATTGGTTGTAGCATGTCATGTACTAGAAAACGGGAAAAAAATTCCAAGTGCGGTGAAAATGCAAAAAAAGTGCAATCTACCACTTCTTTTTGCTTGGCTTTTTTGCTAGGTTCACTAAATGCTAAAACTGACCTGCCAATTTGATTCTCCAGGTCATTATGAGTTCATAGGCACCAAACATGTCTACGTTATTTTTTATCTAAGTGGTGAAAAAAAATCCAAACTTTGGTTAAAAAAAAGGCGCCATTTTCCAATACCCGTAGCATCTCCATTTTTCATGACCGGGGGTTGGGTGAGGGCTTATTTTTTTGCATGCCAAGCTGATGTTTTTAATGATACCATTTTAGTATTGCATGTTAATGCAATGTCGCGGTGATAAAAAAAAACGTAATTCTGTTGTTTCAAATTTTTTTCTCTCTACACCTTTTAGCGATCAGCTTAATCTTTTTTTATTGATAGATCGGGCGATTCTGAATGCAGCGATACCAAATATGTGTATGTTTGATTTTTTTTATTGTTTTATTTTGAATGGGGCGAAAGGGGGGTGATTTCAACTTTTATATTTGTTTTTATTTTTTTCATATTTTTTAAAACTTTTTTTTTTACTTTTGCCATGCCTCAATAGCCTCCATGGGAGGCTAGAAGCTGGCACAACTCGATTGCCTCTGCTACAAAGGAGCGAAGCTCAGATCGCTCCTATGTAGTAGAATTACAGACTTGCTATGTGCACCGACCACAGGGTGACGCTCATAGCAATCCGGCATCAACAAACTTAGAGGTCTCAAGGAGACCTCTCGCTGTTATGTCGATGCATCGCTGACCCCCCATCACGTGACAGGGGTCAGAGATGCATGCATTTCCAGCCAGATGGCTGGAAGCGCTAGTTAAATGCTGCTGTCAGCGTTTGACAGCGGCACTTAACTAGTTAATAGCGGCTGGTGAATCGTGATTCCACCCTTTGCGATTGCGGGCACATGTCAGCTGTTCAAAACAGCTGACATGTTCCGGCTTTGATGCGGGCTCACCGCCAGAGCCCGTATCAAAGCAGGGGATCTGACCTCTGACATAGTAATAATAATAAATTAAATAATAATCTTTATTTTTATATAGCGCTGACATATTCCGCTGCACTTTACAGTTTGCACACATTATCATCGCTGTCCCCGATGGGGCTCACAATCTAAATTCCCTATCAGTATGGCTTTGGAATGTGGGAGGAAACCGGAAAACCCGGAGGAAACCCACGCAAACACGGGGAGAACATACAAACTCTTTGCAGATGTTGTCCTTGGTGGGGTTTGAACCCTGGACTCCAGCGCTGCAAGGCTGCAGTGCTAACCACTGCGCCACCGTGCTGCCGTCTGAGGTCAGAAGAAGGTTAATGAAAAAAATGAACTTTTTTGAATTTACCAAATGGCTGCAATGTAAGAAAGAGTGAAGAGTGAAATACTTTCCCACTGTACATTTGGGTGAAATGAGCATACCAAGCCTCCACCTGGTCTGTTGTCCGATCTTGGGGTATGAGAGAAATTTAGTCCATCATATGACAGAGCAGCAGCAGCAGTGGTGGTGGTTTCTGACTACTGGATCCAGGTTTCCGTAAAAGCCAGAAGGTTATGAGAATCAGAAAGGAAGAAGTCATGATGAAGGAGATATTATTATACACTGAGTGAGAATTCCAAAGGGCACAATTAAAAGAGACAGAAGGCATGCAGGGAATATTAATGAGAGTTGAGGGGTTTCTGCGTGTAGTAGTTGAGGTGTTCGACTTACTATAACATGAGGGGCCGGCTGTGATCCAGAGGACACCATTTGTTTTGTTTTTGAGTACGCTGTACATTAAACTACGTTTACTTTGAACTTTCCTGGATAGCTGTCTCATCACTGCACAGTGTGGTCACCACTGCACAGTGTGGTCACCGCTGCACTACACATGATTAACTGCAAGGTACTTTAAAAAAATGTACTTAGAATAAAATGTACATAAATGCCCCCCCAACCTGTTCGTATAGATATGACTAAGGTCGTGAAGGGGTTACAGGAACTCTGTCTCAACGTTTTTGCTACATAATCTGACAGTAGCACGCATTAGGTACAGGGACCTGGATTCTAGTTATTTGTCACTTAGTTTAATGGGTGCATCAGTTACACTATTTAAAAAAATAATTTTTGTACTGCCATATTCTGGGAACCTTAACTATTTTATTTTTTTCTTGACAGAGCTGAATAAGGTCTTATTTTTTGTGGAATAATTTGTAGCTTTAATTGGTACAACTTTGAGTACACATGACCTTTGATACATTTTTATTACATTTGATTATGTAATACAGTAAAAAAAAATTGTCATAATTTTTTTCCTGACAATTATTTGACCGGATAAATAATGATAGTAATATACTGAAAATATCAATAAATAATACGAAATATAAAATAACAATAAATAAAAAGTTAAAGTTTCATTTTTTTTAGGACCAGTGATATAAAAAATGTTCAGTTTTTATGTTTTATAGCTATTTTAAAAAATGTTTCATAACTTTTTGTTTGTCTATAGGGTGTACAGGCTCTTTTGTCTGATGATTCATAGTTTAGCCTTGATACCATTTTGGGGTACTATTTGATTTCTTTGCAGCACATTATTTTGGGAGGCTAAATGACTAAGCAACAAAGATTCTGACTTTTATTTTTTCTTTATTACTGTGTTCATTGGGTACGATAAATAACATGCTAAGTTTCTGATTTTGGTCATTATTTTTTCTTTGACAAGTGTTCGTGCCGGCCTCTTTTTCTCGGATGAACTTTGTTTTTTGTTGGTATCATTTTTATTCATGTGACCTTTAAATCTATTTGCAGTCAATTATTTCAAGGCAAGGTAAAAAAAACAGTTAAGTTTGATGCTAGTTTTAGGCAAAGTTCCCTAGATGAGTGATGCGTTTTCATGCTACATATTTTCTACAGCGTTTCTGCACCAATTAATCAATTTAGGTTACTTGCATATTTTCATTGCATATTTTAGTGCATTTTTTTTACATGTGATTTCATCTAATTTTTTTCAGCTTCGGTCTATTGTGATATGTCATGTTCTATGACACTTTATTAGTTTAGAAGAGTTCAGAAGAAGATAAATAAGGGTTACAAACTAGCAGGGTTCAAGGTCAGACTGGAGTGTCTTGGGCTCACGGGGGAATTGACCCTTGGGACCCACCATACAGCTATATGCAAATATCTGTAAGCCGTTATCCGTGTTATAGTTGACATTTGCCTGTAAAACACGATCGGCTCCTGCACATCTACTGTGCGCCACCATAACTAGAATGTACAATTACAGAAGTTTGTTTTAGAGGGGTTCTTTGGTTAAAACAATTTATCACCGATCCATGGGCTCCACAGGATAGGTGATAATTTAGTGATCGGTGGGTTCTGACCTTTGGAAACCACACTGATCAGAATAATTGGAAACTTTCATCCTTGACAGGACACTTTTATCTCCGTTTTAAAATGGAGATGCAGGTAAGATATCTGACCGCATGTCCATTCATTCCCTTTGGGGCTTCCAGAAAAAAACAAGAGCAGCACTCGCAGCCACAGAGGAATGAATGGATCAGTAACCGATTTGTACATGCCATACCTGTTTAATGGGGATGAAAGTCCAACATTCTGCCAATTGGTGCGAGTCACATCAGTTGGATCCCACCAATATACTGTATAAGTTATCATTTATCCTTTGGAGATGTGATTACATTTTTTCCTGGTGATCCCATATAAGTGAATCTTTGCTGCTGTGTTCCAAGTATTTAATCTGTAATGGAAATAAAGAATCTTCTCCTAATTAATATCAGAGAGAACAAATGACCGCCATACACAACACAATCCACTATACCAAGACCAGTAATACCACATACAAGGGAGAAATACCCCCACACGGTGACCAGACCACATAGTGACTGAATAATACCACATACAAGGAACAAATACCACCACACCATAACCAGACCACATATTGCAACCTCATAGTGACCTAATGCTACCACATACAGGGGATAAATACTGCCACACCATAACCAGACCACATATTCCCACCACATCATGACCAAATAATACCACAAACTGTATAAGGGAGAAATACCATCACACCATGACCAGATCACAAATTACCACCCATAGTGAATACTACAATACTAATGTTGAATAAAAACCACAATACTAACAACACTGTTATCCGCCAGTAACACTCTTATCCACCAGTAACATTATACAACTGTCCCCTACATTTATTATGTTCATCCACTTGCCACCATAAACTAATATAGTATGTTTCTCTTTATGGCTCCCATACAGTAATTAAGTCTCTCATCCTGGCCCCCCTTATTTAATAATGTGCACCATCCTAGATCCCTATGTTGCCCTATCTTGTGTCCCCATATGTCCCTTGTCCATCCTGTCTCCCATATGTCCCTTGTCTATCCTGGCCCCCACATGTCTCTTATTCATTTTTGCCCCCATATGTCCCTTGTCCATCCTGGCCTCCATATGTCCCTTGTCCATCCCGGCCCCCATATGTCCCTTGTCCATTCTGGCCCCACATGTCCCTTGTCCAACCTGAGCTCATATGTCCCATGTCCAGGCTGGCCCCCATATGTCCATCCTGACCCCCATATGTCCATCCTATCCCCCATTTATCCATCCTGGTCCCCATTTGTCCATCCTGGTCCTGGTCCTAATTTGTCCCTTGTCCATCATGGCCCCCATATGTCCCTTGTCCATGCTGTCTCCCATATATCCATCCTGACCCCCATATGTCCATTCTGGCCTCCATATATCCATTCTTGCCCCCATATTTCTATCCTGGCCTCCATATATCCATTTTTGTCCACATACACCCATTTTTGCTCCATCCCACATATCCATCCTGGCCCCCCACGTATTCATCCTGACCCCCAAATTTCCTATCCTGGCCCCCATATACCCATTCTTGCCACTATGTATCCATCTGGGTCCCCATACATCCATCCTAGTCCCCATATATCAATTCTTGCCCCCATCCCATGTATTCCTCCTGACCCCCCATGTATCCATTCTGGTCCCCATATGTCCCTTGTTCTGGCCTCTGCATCATACCGCAACCACAGAAGAAAATAAATGATTCCTGTTACCTGCCTACATTCCCACGCCTCATTGCTGCCAACCTAGCAGAGGCCAGTAACTGATGTGAGTACGCCTGACGGACACATGGCAGTGACGTCATATGTCATTGATGTCATACGTGATGTCAGTGTTCATCATGATGTGCAACGTGGCCGTTCAGGTAATGAATGCTGTGTGTGCGCTCCCCTGCACATACTCTGCCTGCGCTTTTAAAGGGCCCATACCCCTAAAAAACGCACTCTTTTTAAAAATTTTCCTCAATCCCTCTCGTCCACAGCAAGGGCCCACTGGGGATTTCCCAAATACCTCACCTGGCCATTCTGACCCTGGCAATGATTAATGGGTTGCCAACTTGGACTGTCGCGTTGCACAGGAAGTGATATGGCAGTGACCACTAGGTGGCGCGGAAGCTCCGACATATGAGTCTGCGGAACGTGGATCTGCCGGGGAGCAGGGATGATGCTGCAAGCATGCAGCATGACTCAGCCAGTGAGGAGAGCACCAATGTCCGAGACCTGAACCGGGGACGAGCGCACTCCTAACCAGGATCAAGCCACCGGTGACATGCCTAGGTGTGCGACCGCCGATGGGAAGAGACAGAAGAAAGGTAAGTAACTAGCCAGTGGTCAGGAACCAGCCGGGAGCGGAGATACAAGAGGATGAGGCAGAAAGCAACATCAAGAGTGAGCAGAGGGTCATGCACGTGGAAGCCAAGTATAAACAAAGACGTAGGACAGGGGCACAGGGGAAGCGAGGCAGACACAACACAGGGAGCAGAGGGGACAGGAGAATCACATGGATAAACGTAGGTCAGCGGCTCAAGCTGAAGGACCAGAACTATCACCAACACTGGACTTAGGCAGAGACAGCACTAAATAGTCGGCCCCAGAACCAAGGAGAGGTGGATAAAATTAACCCAGACCTGACCAGGATAGAAAGGAAGCAAAACTCCTTCCTGGATCCTGACATTACCCCTCTCTCAACAGGGGGCCACCGGACCCTCATGCTTCCCAGGATATCTGGCATGAAAAGCCCGGACCAACTGATCTGCATGAACCGATCAGGCCAGAACCCAAGACTGGCCACCAGGCCGTAACTCTACCAATGCACAAGATACTGAAGTGCACGCTGGACCATTCGGGAATCCACGATGCGTTCCACCTCGTACTCAGCTTGCCCATCCACTGAGACGGTCCTGAAGCAGACAACAAGCATTCCTCCACAGACCCCAATGGTTTCAGAAGGGCCTTGTGGAAAACATTGGTAATCCGAAAAGACTGAAGGAACTCTGAGTTTAATGTTCCTAGTGGGCAACCAAACTTTATCCCCAACTTGGAACACAGGCCCCACAACCCGTCTTTTATCTGCAAAAAACTTATATTTCCTATGAGCAACCCCAATATTCCTTTTGGACCTCCTGCCACAAGTTCCCTAAGAGCTGGACAGCCCCATCAGCCCCAGGACACCCAGAGTCCAACCAGGAGAGCTCTCCAAAATGGGGATGGAACCCATAATTGCAGAAGAAGGGGGATGCTCCCATAGATTGATTAATACGGTTGTTAAATGCAAACTCGGCCAAAGGCAAGGCAACACACAATCATCCTGTCTAGCGGTGGACAGGCACTGTAATATTTGCTCCAGGGACTGATTAGACCATTCAGTCTGACCATTGGTCTCTGGATGATGAGCAGACGAAAAGGACAGAGTAACACCCAACCTTCTACAAAATGCCCTCCAAAACCTAGACATGAACTGTACCCCCCTATCAGACACCACATTCAAGGGTACCCCATGCAATCGCACCACATGCTCCACAAACAATCTGGACATTGTTTCTGCAGAGGGCAAGGCCATCAAAGGTACAAAATGTGATTTTTTACTAAACCTGTCCACCACCACCCAAATGACAGTATTACCCTTAGAAGGAGGAAGATTGGTGATAAAGTCCATGAACAAATCAGTCCATGGCCTTTCCATGGCCTTTCAGGAATTGGCAGAGGCACCAATTCCCCAGCCGGCCGGTTATGAGAACTTTTAGGATGGGCACAAACCTCACAGGCAGACACAAACCTCCCCACATCTGAGGAAAGCGAAGACCACCAAAATACCCTGGCGACAGCCCTACGGGTAGCCGAAATCCCAGGATGCCCACTAAGGGCTGAGTTGTGGAATTCCCGGAGGACCCTGAGGAGCAACTGAAACAACTTTTTCACAGGTTTAGATGGGGGAGCCAGGGACTGAGTTTCCTGAATCTCCCACTCCAAATCAGACAAAACGTCAGCCACCCTTATCCCCCGGTTGAAGAATGGAGGAAGGAGATTCGGGGGAAGACTCTGGATCCAGACTACAGGACAAGGCATCAGCTTTAATATTTTTGGACGATGACTGAAAAGTGATCAAGATCTGAAACCAAGAAAAGAAAAGTGACCACATGGCCTGTCTCGGTGTCAACCTCTTAGCAGACTCGATGTAAGCCAGATTTTTGTGGTCAGTAACCATGGTAATAGGATGAACTGCCCCCTCCAAAAAATGCCTCCATTACTCCAATGCCAATTTAACGGCCAGAAGTTAATGATTACTAACAGCACAGTTCCTTTCTGCAGAGGAAAATTTCCTAGAGAAAAAGACACAGGGTCTCAAGTTGGTCAAAGTGGCGGGCCCCTGAAACAACACTGCCCCCACCCCCACCTCCGAGGCATCCACCTCAATGATAAAAGGTTTAGACAGATCCAGCTGAATCAGAACCGGAGCGGACATGAAAGATTTCTTTAATGAAAAAAATGCCATTACAGCTGAGGCTGACCAATTCTTGATATCAGCCCCTTTTTGTCAGATCAGTGAGAGGTTTAACCACCTGCGACAACCCTTTGATAAACTTCCGATAATAATTGGCAAACCTCAAGATGCATTGAAGACCTTTCAAAACTCAGGGCTCCACCCAATTAACAATGGCTTGGACCTTCTTAGGATCCATACAAAAACCGTCACCAGACACAATAAACCCCAGAAAAAGCAATTCCTGCACAAAAAAAAGAACATTTCTCTAACTTAGCAAAAAGCAAGTTCTCCCGGAGTCTCTGGAGAACAGCACGGAGATGAATAATTTGAGTCTGTTTATCAGGCGAGTAGATAAGTATGACGTCTAAATACACAACCAAAAAATGCCCCATAAAATCAGAGAACACATGATTGATGAAATTCTGGAAGACTGCTGGAGCATTAGTCAAACCGAAGGGCATGACCAGGTTTTCAAACAACCTCTTGGAAGTGAGAAACGCAGTCTTCCATTCATCCCCCTCCCGCACCCAAATGAGATTATATGCCCCCCTAAAATCCAGCTTAGAAAACCATTTGGCTCCAGACAACTGGTTAATTAAATCGGGAATGAGTGGGAGAGGGTATGTGTTTCTCACTGTAATCTTATTGAGCTCTCGAAAATCGAGGTATGGACGAAGGCCACCATCTTTCTTTAAAACAAAAAAAACCTGCCGCCACAGGAGAAACAGAGGGGTGTATATGCACCTTGCAGAGGCTCTCGGCAATATACTCTTTCATGGCAGCCCGCTCAGAACCGGAATTATTAAACAGACAGGCTTTGGGCAATTTTACTCCTGGCTTCAAGTCAATGGCACAATCGAATGGGCGGTGCGGTGGTAAAACCTCGGCTTCAATGTCGGAGAACACGTCCTTGAAGTCCTTCAGGTACTCCGGAATACCTTCCAGACCTACGTACGACGCAGATGCAGAAAATAAACATTTTTTTACACAATTGGGGCCCCATTTAACAATCTATCGGGATTCCCAGTCAATGACCGGATTATGAACCTGTAACCAAGGGAACCCCAGTACCAACCCCGCAGGGACATTGTCAAAAACAAAACAGGATATATGCTCCATATGTACAGAACCCACCCTGAGAACATACTCCTCACACACAAAATCAATCTCGTCCTTAGCGAGAGGTGTAGAGCCTATGGCCACAACCTTCATGGGTGTCTCTAAACTCACTGTCCCTATCTCACAATGGGCCACCAATTTAGAGTCAATTAGATTCACTGAAGAGCCACAGTCCACAAAAGCTGAAGAGGGGGAAAAAACAGTTTTTATCACCAAGTTCCAAGTTTAGCAATAATTTGAAAATGGAGGAAAAATGTACTTTGCGGTCTGGGTAGTGCTTTGGACACAGCACATGTTTGTTGCGTCCAAAGCGCTGCTGGCTTTTGACGCAGGTGATTCCACATGTGTTCTTTGAATTGTGTGGAATCACCGCACTCAACACATTGTAAGGGTGAAATTTATCTTGCGGAGGCTAGTGTCTCTACAAGATAAATAGACATGCTGCGGTCTGGAAAGACGCGCTGCATGTCTGTCTCCACAGGTAAGCTGGAGGAGTCTCAGCACGCATAGTGGACATGGGATTTCTTGAAATCCCATCCACTATGCTGTAACATCTGGACGCTGTGGGTTGGACTCTGCGGATGTACGCAGTGTCGAACTCGCAGCATTTACTAACCGTGGGAACATATTGTTAGGATTTGCAGATCGCACTAAATATAAATTATGATAAAATGCGATCACAACCCGGGTTCCATAGTACAGTGAATGAAAAACCGCAGCTAGTGAACAATGGCGGAGCGAAGCTGTGAGCTAGCACTATAAACACACCGAGTTAAAGGTCGCTCAGTGTGAGCAGAGTGCAAAGTACCTAGATCTGTTACACCACAGAGTGGTACTAAGAAAGAAAGCACTCAGAGCTTTATCCTGTTAGACATCACAGGAGTTAAGCAGTACTGATGCTAGTTGGGGTCCCTATAGCTACCCCCCAGGGAAGTCTAGGCTGGTGGTTGTGCTTGCTCTGACACTCGACTGTGCTAACTGCATACACGACTTGAGCTGCTCGGAGTCAGATGCTAAGCCAAGTGGGAGTTCCCACCTTACACTGCCTGCCTAGACACACAATCGCCATGCTAGAAGCGGCACACATGCACACACGTAGTGGTAATGTATCCACCAACATAAAAGACATAAATGATCTTACTGCGCCAACGCGCGCTCCATGAAACCTTTTATACGTTCCTGTTCAAGTCCAGTCAGACAGGACCTTGCTCGTGGACCAATCCAGAACTGCCACGTCCACCAATGAGAGGTTGCCACCTCACGAGTATGCTCAGTAGGGTGATTTCTGGACGCCTGTTTGCTGCTGCCTATTGCTAGTTACCATAGCTTTGGCTGGAGAGCCAGCAGTAACCAAGCAAACAGCATGTGTCTGGGCAAGATGCTGAGTATGATGTTTTTGCTGAGCAGCTCCCACTGCGACCGAAGCAGAATGGGAGACCGCAGAGGCAGACAAGTCTTGGCATTTACACCGTGCAGTGGGGAAATCCCGGCACCTAACACATACACTTACTGTAACAAAATACTGACCAAATACTGAACGTATGCATGTGGCCTAATAATTTTTCATGGAAATCCTTTTTGTGTACTCTAAAATCGCACAAAAATTCTAATCCTAAAATATCCTACAGTATATTTCTTGTTGTGAATTCTGCTCTTGGGCTCCCTCCGGTGGTTGTAAGTGGTAGCGCTGCTGTCTCTAAATCTGTTATGACCCCAATGGCAAGGGTCTCAGAGGAACGTGGAAGTCTGCAGAATACAAAAATCCAGCTCATAGGGCAGTGGTAACTGGGTTGACCATATATCTACTCCTAACGCCAACACTAGAAGTAGCCGGGGATCATTCCTACGTTGATTCTAGATGACACGCGCCAGCCGGAGAATCTAGCTACCCCTAGTAGAGGAAAACAAAGACCTTTCTTGCCTCCAGAGAAGGGGACCCCAAAGCTGGATAGAAGCCCCCCACAAATAATGACGGTGAGGTAAGAGGAAATGACAAACACAGAAATGAACCAGGTTTAGCACAGAGAGGCCCGCTTACTGATAGCAGAATAAAGAAAGGTAACTTATATGGTCAACAAAAACCCTATCAAAATCCACACTGGAAATTCAAGAACCCCCGAACCGTCTAACGGTCCGGGGGGAGAACACCAGCCCCCTAGAGCTTCCAGCAAAGGTCAGGATATAGATTAGGAACAAGCTGGACAAAAATACAAAACCAAAACAAATAGCAAAAAAGCAAAAGGCAGACTTAGCTGATATAACTGGAACCAGGATCAGTAGACAAGAGCACAGCAGACTAGCTCTGATAACTACGTTGCCAGGCATTGAACTGAAGGTCCAGGGAGCTTATATAGCAACACCCCTAACTAACGACCCAGGTGCGGATAAAAGGAATGACAGAAAAACCAGAGTCAAAAAACTAGTAACCACTAGAGGGAGCAAAAAGCAAATTCACAACAAAATCGCAGCATTTGTCAGGTGTGTTCACTTTTTGCAAATCTGACTGGGCTATTTAGTCTTGCTTCACCCTTTAGTCAGGGCCAGTTGTCCATTGTTCCTGGAGGATTCACATCACTGCCTGGTCTCTCCTGCTTTGCAGTTCTTTTCAACAAAGATAAGTTCTGGCCTTGATTTTTTGCTTTCCACATGCTGTGGCCTTATTGTTCAGTTCTTTTCCATGTTTTTTTGTCTTGTCCAGCTTGGTCTGTATAAGGATTTGTTTAGCCAAGCTGGTATCTCTGGAGATGCAGATGTACCCTCCATATCTTTAGTTAGCTGTGGAGTTTTTGTATTTTCTGTGGTGGATATTTTCTAGTGTTTTAATACTGACCGCATAGTACTCTGTCCTATCCTTTCTATTTAGCTAGAAGTGGCCTCCTTTGCTAAATTCTGAATTCAGTCTGTGTATGTTTTTTCCCTCTCCTCTCACAGTCTATATTTGTGGGGGGCTGCATATCCTTTGGGAATTTTCTCTGAGGCAAGATAGTTTTCCCTTTTCTATCTTTAGGGGTAATTAGTCCTCCGGCTGTGTCGAGATGTCCAGGGAGCGCTAGGTACATTCCACGGCTACTTGTAGTTGCGGTGTTAGGTTCAGGGTCTGTGGTCAGTACAGGTACCACCTTCTCTAGAGTACGTCTCATACTGCTCTTAGGCCACCAGATCATAACAGTACAACTGGCCAACAATGAGTTAACCGCATCTCAGAAGAAGGGAAGGAAAGTGCTGAGCCTTTTTTTTTTCTGTAGTCTGTTGTGGTTTTTTTTCTTCCCTCTTTACCTCTGGGTGGCTCAGGAGTTCAGCGCTGGTATGGATGTTCAGGCATTGGCTTCTCGTGTGGATCAACTTGCTGCTAGAGTACAGGGTATTTCCGATTATATTGTTCAGACTCCGGTTTTAGAGCCTAGAATTCCAACTCCTGATTTGTTTTTTGGGAATAGGTCCAAATTTCTGAGCTTTAAAAATAACTGTAAACTGTTTTTTGCTCTGAAACCCCGTTCCTCTGGTGATCCCGTCCAGCAGGTTAAAATTGTTATATCTCTGCTGCGTGGTGACCCCCAGGATTGGGCATTTGCCCTGGAACCTGGGAATCTGGCGTTGCTTAATGTAGACACCTTTTTTCAGGCGCTTGGGTTATTGTGTGACGAACCTAATTCAGTGGATCATGCTGAGAAGACCTTGTTGGCCCTGTCTCAGGGTCAAGAAGCGGCAGAATCATATTGCCAGAAGTTTAGAAAATGGTCTGTACTGACTAAATGGAATGAGGATGCCTTGGCGGCAATCTTCAGAAAGGGTATTTCTGAATCCGTTAAAGATGTTATGGTGTGGTTCCCCACGCCTGCTGGTCTGAGTGATTCTATATCTCTGGCCATTCAGATTGATCGGCGCTTGCGCGAGCGCAGAGTTGTGCACACTATGGCATTGTCTTCCGAGCGGAGTCCTGAGCCTATGCAGTGTGATAGGATTGTGTCTAGAGCTGAACGACAAGGATTCAGATGTCAGAATAGGTTGTGTTTTTACTGTGGCGATTCTGCTCATGTTAATTCTGATTGCCCTAAGCGTACCACGAGAATCGCTAGTTCTGTTACCATCAGTACTGTACAACCTAAATTTCTGTTATCTGTGACCCTGATCTGCTCATTATCGTCATTTTCTGTCATGGCATTTGTGGATTCAGGCGCCGCTCTAAACTTAATGGACTTAGAATTTGCCAGACGTTGTGGTTTCTGTTGTGAATTCCGTTCTCGGACTCCCTCCTGTGGTCGTGAATGGTACTTTGGTTGGTTCTGCTCTTGGGCTCCCTCTGGTGGCTTTGAGCGGATCTGCTGGTCACTGAGGTTGGCTTTAGCAGCTGCTCTCGTTTATTGCTATGCTGCTTCCCTATTTAACTCCACTCAGATCGTTACTTCATGCCAGCTGTCAATGTGTCAGTATTGGTTCAGATCTCTCTTGGACTTCTCTGAGGACCTGTCTACTCCAGCAGAAGCTAAGTCTTTGCTAGTTCATTTGTTGTTACTGCTAATTTCTAGTCCAGCTTGCTATCATGATATTCCCTTGCTAGCTGGAAGCTCTGGGGTGCAGAGTGGCACCTCCACACCGTGAGTCGGTGTGGGAGTCTTTTGCTTACTCTGCGTGGTTTTTGTAGTCTTTTGTGCTGACTGCATAGTTCCCTTTTCTATCCTCTGACTATTTAGTGAAATCTGGCCTCCTTTGCTAAAACCTGTTTCATTCCTGTGTTTGTGACTTTCCTCTTAACTCACAGTCAATATATGTGGGGGTCTGCCTTTACCTTTGGGGAATTTCTCTGAGGCAAGGTAAGGCTTCTATTTCTATCTTTAGGTGTAGTTAGCTCTTAGGCTGTGAAGAGGCGTCTAGGGAGAGTTAGGTACGCTCCACGGCTATTTCTAGTGTGTGTGTGATAGGAGTAGGGTTTGCGGTCAGCAGAGTTCCCACTTACCCAGAGCTAGTCCCGATTTTGAATTTACTCATCAGGTCATTCCGGGTGCTCCTAACCACCAGGTCCATAACAGTACAGCTGGCCATAAAGTGTTAATGCATCTCAAAAGAGGGATAAGAGAAGTTCTGAACCCATTTTTTTTTCTTTGCAGTGTGTTTTGTCTCTCTTTTCCCCTTGACCTCTGGGTATTTCAGGACACAGGTGTAGATATGGATATTCAAGGTCTGTCCTCTTGTGTGGATCACCTCACTGCAAGGGTACAAAGCATTCAAGATTATGTAGTTCAGAATCCGATGTTAGAGCCTAGAATTCCAATTCCTGATTTGTTTTCTGGGGATAGATCTAAGTTTCTGAATTTCAAAAATAATTGGAAACTGTTTCTTGCTTTGAAATCCCGCTCCTCTGGTGACCCCATTCAGCAAGTAAAAATTATTATTTCTTTGTGGCGTGGCGACCCTCAAGACTGGGCATTCTCTCTTGCGCCAGGAGATCCTGCATTGCTTAATGTAGATGCGTTTTTTCTGGTGCTTGGATTGCTTTATGACGAACTGAATTCAGTGGATCAGGCAGAGAAAATCTTGCTAGCTTTGTGTCAGGGTCAGGAGGAAGCGGAGATATATTGTCAGAAGTTTAGAAAATGGTCTGTGCTTACTCAATGGAATGAGTGTGCCCTAGCAGCAATTTTTAGAAAGGGTCTTTCTGAAGCCCTTAAGGATGTTATGGTGGGATTCCCCACGCCTGCTGGTCTGAATGAATCAATGTCCTTGGCCATCCAAATTGATCGGCGTTTGCGCGTGCGCAAAATTGTGCACCATTTGGCAGTGTCCTCTGAGCAGAGGCCTGAGCTTATGCAATGTGATAGAACTTTGACCAGAACTGAACGGCAAGAACACAGACGTCAGAATAGGCTGTGTTTTTACTGTGGTGACCCCACTCATGCTATCTCTGATTGTCCTAGGCGCACCAAGCGGTTCGCTAGATCTGTCACCATTGGTACTGTACAGCCTAAATTTCTTTTGTCTGTTACTCTGATTTGCTCTTTATCATCCTACTCGGTTATGGCATTTGTGGATTCAGGCGCTGCCCTGAATTTGATGGACTTGGAGTTTGCCAGGCGCTGTGGTTTTTTCTTGGAGCCTTTGCAGTATCCTATTCCATTAAGGGGAATTGATGCCACGCCGTTGGCCAAGAATAAAGCGCAGTAATGGACTCAGTTGACCATGTGCATGGCTCCTGCACATCAGGAAGATATTCGCTTTTTGGTGTTGCATAATTTGCATGATGTGGTCGTGTTGGGTTTACCATGGCTACAGGTTCATAATCCAGTATTGGATTGGAAATCAATGTCTGTGTCTAGTTGGGGTTGTCAAGGGGTACATGGCGATGTTCTGTTGGTGTCAATTTCTGCTTCCACTCCTTCTGAAGTCCCTGAGTTTCTGTCGGATTACCAGGATGTATTTGATGAGCCCAAATCCAGTGTCCTACCCCCTCATAGGGATTGTGATTGTGCTATAAATTTGATTCCTGGTAGTAAGTTTCATAAGGGCCAACTTTTTAATTTATCTGTGCCAGAGCACGCCGCTATGCGGAGTTATATAAAGGAGTCCTTGGAGAAAGGGCATATTCGCCCGTCTTCATCACCGTTGGGAGCAGGGTTCTTTTTTGTGGCCAAGAAGGATGGTTCTCTGAGACCCTGTATAGATTACCGCCTTCTCAATAAAATCACGGTCAAATTTCAGTACCCTTTGCCTCTGCTGTCTGATTTGTTTGCTCGGATTAAGGGGGCTAGTTGGTTCACCAAGATAGATCTTCGAGGGGCGTATAACCTTGTGCGTATTAAACAGGGCGATGAATGGAAAACAGCATTTAATACGCCCGAGGGCCATTTTGAGTACCTGTTAATGCCATTCGGGCTTTCAAATGCTCCATCTGTGTTTCAGTCCTTTATGCATGACATCTTCCGAAAGTATCTGGATAGATTCATGATTGTATATTTGGATGATATTTTGGTCTTTTCGGATGATTGGGAGTCTCATGTGAAACAGGTCAGAATGGTATTCCAGGTCCTTCGTGCTAATTCCTTGTTTGTGAAGGGGTCTAAATGTCTCTTTGGAGTTCAGAAGGTTTCCTTTTTGGGCTTCATTTTTTCCCCTTCTACTATCGAGATGGATCCTGTTAAAGTTCAGGCCATTTATGATTGGACTCAACCTACATCTGTGAAGAGCCTCCAGAAATTCCTGGGCTTTGCTAATTTTTAACGTCGCTTCATCGCTAATTTTTCTAGTGTGGTTAAACCTTTGACTGATTTGACAAAGAAAGATGCTGATGTGGTGAATTGGTCCTCTGCGGCCGTTGAGGCTTTTCAGGAGCTGAAACGTCGTTTTTCTTCGGCCCCTGTGTTGCGTCAGCCAGATGTTTCGCTCCCTTTTCAGGTTGAGGTTGATGCTTCTGAGATTGGAGCAGGGGCTGTTTTGTCTCAAAGAAGTTCTGATGGCTCTGTGATGAAGCCATGTGCCTTATTTTCTAGAAAGTTTTCGCCTGCTGAGCGTAATTATGATGTTGGCAATCGGGAGCTGCTGACTATGAAGTGGGCATTCGAGGAGTGGCGACATTGGCTTGAGGGAGCCAAGAACCGCGTGGTGGTCTTGACGGATCACAAAAATCTGACTTACCTCGAGTCTGCCAAGCGGTTGAATCCTAGACAGGCTCGATGGTCGCTGTTTTTCTCCCATTTCGATTTTGTGGTCTCATACCTTCCAGGTTCTAAGAATGTGAAGGCGGATGCCCTTTCTAGGAGTTTTGTGCCTGATTCTCCGGGAGTCCCTGAGGCGGCTGGTATTCTCAAAGAGGGGGTAATTCTGTCTGCCTTCACCCCTGATTTGCGGCGGGTGCTGCAGGAGTTTCAGGCTGATAGACCTGACCGTTGTCCAGCGGAGAAATTGTTTGTCCCTGATAGATGGACTACATAGTTACATAGTTACATAGTTACATAGTTATTGAGGTTGAAGGAAGACTTTAAGTCCATCTAGTTCAACCCATAGCCTAACCTAACATGCCCTAACATATTGATCCAGAGGAAGGCAAAAAAAACCCATGTGGCAAGGAGTAACTCCACCATGGGGAAAAAAATTCCTTCCCGACTCCACATACGGCAATCAGACTAGTTCCCTGGATCAACGCCTTATCAAGGAATCTAGTGTATATACCCTGTAATATTATACTTTTCCAGAAAGGTATCCAGTCCCCTCTTAAATTTAATTAATGAATCACTCATTACAACATCATGCGGCAGAGAGTTCCATAGTCTCACTGCTCTTACAGTAAAGAATCCGCGTCTGTTATTATGCTTAAACCTTCTTTCCTCCAGACGTAGAGGATGCCCCCTTGTCCCTGTCTCAGGTCTATGATTAAAAAGATCATCAGAAAGGTCTTTGTACTGTCCCCTCATATATTTATACATTAAAATAAGATCACCCCTTAGTCTTCGTTTTTCCAAACTAAATAGCCCCAAGTGTAATAACCTATCTTGGTATTGCAGACCCCCCAGTCCTCTAATAACCTTGGTCGCTCTTCTCTGCACCCGCTCTAGTTCAGCTATGTCTTTCTTATACACCGGAGACCAGAACTGTGCACAGTATTCTAAGTGTGGTCGAACTAGTGACTTGTATAGAGGTAAAATTATGTTCTCCTCATGAGCATCTATGCCTCTTTTAATACATCCCATTATTTTATTTGCCTTTGTAGCAGCTGCCTGACACTGGCCACTGAATATGAGTCTGTCATCCACCCATACACCCAGGTCTTTTTCATTGATGGTTTTGCCCAGAGTTTTAGAATTAAGCACATAGTTATATATCTTATTACTTCTACCCAAGTGCATGACCTTACATTTATCCCCATTAAAACTCATTTGCCATTTATCAGAGTTAGCAGAGTTTATCAGACTAGCAGAGTTATTTCTGAGGTTCATTGCTCGGTGTTGGCTGGTCATCCTGGGATTTTTGGTACCAGAGATTTGGTGGCTAGGTCCTTTTGGTGGCCTTCCTTGTCATGGGATGTGCGTTCTTTTGTGCAGCCCTGTGGGACTTGTGCTCGGGCTAAGCCCTGCTGTTCTCGTGCCAGTGGGTTGCTTTTGCCCTTCCAGTCCCGAAAAGGCCTTGGACGCATGTTTCCATGGATTTTATTTCAGATCTTCCTGTCTCTCAAAGGATGTCTGTCATCTGGGTGGTTTGTGATCGCTTTTCTAAGATGGTCCATTTGGTACCCTTGCCTAAATTACCTTCTTCCTCTGATTTGGTGCCATTGTTTTTTCAACATGTGGTTCATTTGCATGGCATTCCGGAGAACATTGTGTCGGACAGAGGTTCCCAGTTTGTCTCTAGGTTTTGGCGGTCCTTTTGTGCTAAGATGGGCATTGATTTGTCTTTTTCTTCGGCTTTCCATCCTCAGACAAATGGCCAAACCGAACGAACCAACCAGACTTTGGAAACCTATCTGAGATGCTTTGTTTCTGCTGATCAGGATGATTGGGTGACCTTCTTGCCATTGGCTGAGTTCGCCCTTAATAATTGGGCTAGTTCGGCTATTTTGGTTTCGCCTTTTTTTTGCAATTCTGGTTTTCATCCTCGTTTTTCTTCGGGGCAGGTTGAGCCTTCTGACTGTCCTGGTGTGGATTCTGTGGTGGACAGGTTGCAGCAAATTTGGACTCACGTAGTGGACAATCTGACGTTGTCCCAGGAGAAGGCTCAACGTTTCGCTAACCGCCGTCGTTGTGTTGGTCCCCGACTTTGTGTTGCGGATTTGGTTTGGTTGTCTTCTCGTTATGTTCCTATGAAGGTTTCTTCTCCTAAGTTTAAGCCTCGTTTCATTGGTCCTTATAAGATTTCTGAAATTCTCAACCCTGTGTCATTTCGTTTGGTCCTTCCAGCTTCTTTTGCCATCCATAATGTGTTCCATAGGTCGTTGTTGCGGAGGTACGTGGCGCCTATGGTTCCCTCCGTTGATCCTCCTGCTCTGGTGTTGGTTGAGGGGGAGTTGGAGTATGTAGTGGAAAAAATTTTGGATTCTTGTATTTCGAGACGGAAGCTTCAGTACCTCGTTAAGTGGAAGGGCTATGGTCAGGAGGATAATTCCTGGGTTGTTGCCTCCGATGTCCATGCTGCCGATTTAATTTGTGCCTTTCATTTGGCTCGTCCTGATCGGCCTGGGGGCCCTGGTGAGGGTTCGGTGACCCCTCCTCAAGGGGGGGTACTGTTGTGAATTCCGTTCTCGGACTCCCTCCTGTGGTCGTGAATGGTACTTTGGTTGGTCCTGCTCTTGGGCTCCCTCTGGTGGCTTCGAGCGGAACTGCTGGTCACTGAGGTTGGCTTTAGCAGCTGCTCTCGTTTATTGCTATGCTGCTTCCCTATTTAACTCCACTCAGATCGTTACTTCATGCCAGCTGTCAATGTGTCAGTATTGGTTCAGATCTCTCTTGGACTTCTCTGAGGACCTGTCTACTCCAGCAGAAGCTAAGTCTTTGCTAGTTCATTTGTTGTTACTGCTAATTTCTAGTCCAGCTTGCTATCATGATATTCCCTTGCTAGCTGGAAGCTCTGGGGTGCAGAGTGGCACCTCCACACCGTGAGTCGGTGTGGGGAGTCTTTTTGCTTACTCTGCGTGGTTTTTGTAGTCTTTTGTGCTGACCGCATAGTTCCCTTTTCTATCCTCTGACTATTTAGTGAAATCTGGCCTCCTTTGCTAAAACCTGTTTCATTCCTGTGTTTGTGACTTTCCTCTTAACTCACAGTCAATATATGTGGGGGTCTGCCTTTACCTTTGGGGAATTTCTCTGAGGCAAGGTAAGGCTTCTATTTCTATCTTTAGGTGTAGTTAGCTCTTAGGCTGTGAAGAGGCGTCTAGGGAGAGTTAGGTACGCTCCACGGCTATTTCTAGTGTGTGTGTGATAGGAGTAGGGTTTGCGGTCAGCAGAGTTCCCACTTACCCAGAGCTAGTCCCGATTTTGAATTTACTCATCAGGTCATTCCGGGTGCTCCTAACCACCAGGTCCATAACAGGTTTCCCCTTGCAGCCTTTGCAGAGTCCTATTCCTTTGAGGGGCATTGATGCTACACCGTTGGCTAAAAATAAACCTCAGTTTTGGACACAGCTGACCATGTGCATGGCGCCAGACCATCAGGAAGATTGTCGTTTTCTGGTGTTGCATAATTTGCATGATGCTATTGTGCTGGGTTTCCCATGGTTACAGGTGCATAATCCGGTATTAGATTGGAAATCTATGTCTGTGACTAGTTGGGGTTGTCAGGGGGTTCATGGTGATGTTCCTTTGATGTCAATTGCCTCCTCCCTCTCTTCTGAAATTCCTGAGTTTTTGTCAGATTTCCAGGATGTATTCAATGAGCCCAAGTCCAGTTCCCTTCCACCGCATAGGGACTGTGATTGTGCTATTGACTTGATTCCAGGCTGTAAGTTCCATAAGGGCCGACTTTTCAACCTGTCTGTGCCAGAACATACCGCCATGCGGAGCTATGTTAAGGAGTCCTTGGAGAAGGGGCATATTCGGCCATCTTCTTCACCATTGGGTTCAGGTTTTTTTTTGTTGCCAAAAAAGATGGCTCCTTGAGACCCTGTATTGATTATCGCCTCTTGAATAAGATCACTGTCAAATTCCAATACCCTTTGCCTTTGCTTTCTGATCTGTTTGCTAAGATTAAGGGGGCTAGTTGGTTTACTAAGATTGACCTTCGAGGGGCATATAATCTTGTTCGTATTAAGCAGGGTGACAAATGGAAAACTGCGTTTAATACGCCAGAAGGCCATTTTGAATACCTTGTGATGCCATTCGGACTCTCTAATGCTCCATCTGTGTTTCAGTCCTTCATGCATGATATATTTCGGAATTATCTTGATAGACTCATGATTGTATATTTGGATGATATTTTGATTTTTTCAGATGATTGGGAGTCTCATGTGAAACAAGTCAGGATGGTATTTCAGATCCTTCGTGATAATGCCTTGTTTGTTAAGGGGTCTAAGTGCCTCTTTGGAGTACAGAAGATTTCTTTTTTGGGCTTCATTTTTTCTCCCTCATCTATAGAAATGGATCCGGTTAAGGTTCAGGCCATTCATGATTGGATCCAGCCCACATCCGTGAAGAGCCTTCAGAAATTTTTGGGCTTTGCTAATTTTTATCGCCGTTTCATTGCCAACTTCTCCAGTGTGGTTAAACCCCTGACCGATTTGACGATGAAAGGCGCTGATGTGACGAATTGGTCCTCTGCGGCTGTTTCTGCCTTTCAGGAGCTTAAACGCCGATTTACTTCTGCCCCTGTGTTGCGTCAGCCGGATGTTTCTCTTCCTTTTCAGGTTGAGGTTGACGCTTCTGAGATTGGGGCAGGGGCCGTTTTGTCTCAGAGGAATTCTGATGGTTCCTCGATGAAACCGTGTGCCTTCTTTTCTCGAAAGTTTTCGCCTGCGGAACGCAATTATGATGTTGGCAATCATGAGTTGTTGGCTATGAAGTGGGCATTTGAGGAGTGGCGACATTGGCTTGATTGGGCCAAGCACCGTATTGTGGTCTTGACCGATCATAAGAATCTGAATCATCTCGAGTCTGCCAAACAGCTGAATCCTAGACAGGCCCGATGGTCCCTGTTTTTCTCCAGCTTTGATTTTGTGGTCTCGTATCTTCCGGGTTCTAAGAATGTTAAGGCTGATGCCCTCTCTAGGAGCTTTTTGCCTGATTCTCCTGGGGTCCTTGAGCTGGTCGGTATTCTGAAGGAAGGGGTGATTCTTTCTGCCATCTCCCCTGATTTACGACGGGTTCTTCAGGAATTTCAGGCTGATAAACCTGACCGCTGTCCAGTGGGGAAATTGTTTGTTCCTGACAGATGGACTAGTAAAGTGATTTCGGAGGTTCATTGTTCTGTGTTAGCTGGTCATCCGGGGATTTTTGGTACCAGAGATTTGGTTGGTAGGTCCTTTTGGTGGCCTTCTTTGTCACGGGATGTGCGTTCTTTTGTGCAGTCCTGTGGGACTTGTGCGCGGGCCAAGCCTTGCTGTTCCCGCGCTAGTGGGTTGCTTTTGCCTTTGCCGGTCCCTGAGAGGCCTTGGACGCATATTTCTATGGATTTTATTTCGGCTCTTCCGGTTTCCCAGAGGATGTCAGTTATCTGGGTGGTTTGTGACCGGTTTTCTAAGATGGTTCATTTGGTACCTTTGCCTAAGTTGCCTTCCTCTTCTGATTTGGTTCCGTTGTTTTTTCAGCATGTGGTTCGTTTGCATGGCATTCCGGAGAATATTGTGTCCGATAAAGGTTCCCAGTTTGTTTCTAGGTTTTGGCGGGCCTTTTGTGCTAGGCTGGGCATTGATTTGTCTTTTTCTTCCGCATTTCATCCTCAGACAAATGGCCAAACCGAGCGAACTAATCAGACTTTGGAAACTTATTTGAGATGCTTTGTGTCTGCTGATTAGGATGATTGGGTGGATTTCTTGCCATTGGCCGAGTTTGCCCTTAATAATCGGGCTAGTTCTGCTACCTTGGTTTCACCCTTCTTTTGTAACTCTGGTTTTCATCCTCGTTTTTCTTTGGGGCAGGTTGAGCCTTCTGATTGTCCTGGGGTGGACTCTGTGGTTGACAGGTTGCAGCAAATTTGGGCTCATGTTGTTGACAATTTGGTGTTGTCTCAGGAGGGGGCTCAGCGTTTTGCTAACCGTCGTCGGTGTGTTGGTTCCCGGCTTCGGGTTGGGGATTTGGTCTGGTTGTCTTCCCATCATGTCCCTATGAAGGTTTCTTCCCCTAAGTTTAAGCCTCGGTTTATTGGCCCTTATAGGATTTCTGAGATTATCAATCCAGTGTCCTTTTGTTTGGCCCTTCCAGCCTCTTTTTCCATCCATAATGTTTTTCATAGATCTTTGTTGCGGAAATATGTGGTGCCCGTTGTTCCCTCTGTTGATCCTCCTGCCCCGGTGTTGATTGATGGGGAGTTGGAGTATGTGGTTGAGAAGATTTTGGATTCTCGTTTTTCGAGGCGGAAGCTTCAGTATCTTGTCAAATGGAAGGGTTATGGCCAGGAGGATAATTCCTGGGTTGTTGCCTCCGATGTTCATGCTGATGATTTGGTTTGTGCCTTTCATTTGCCTTGTCCGGATCGGCCTGGGGGCTCTGGTGAGGGTTCGGTGACCCCTCCTCAAGGGGGGGTACTGTTGTGAATTCTGCTCTTGGGCTCCCTCCGGTGGTTGTAAGTGGTAGCGCTGCTGTCTCTGAGTCGCAGCATTTGTCAGGTGTGTTCACTTTTTGCAAATCTGACTGGGCTATTTAGTCTTGCTTCACCCTTTAGTCAGGGCCAGTTGTCCATTGTTCCTGGAGGATTCACATCTCTGCCTGGTCTCTCCTGCTTTGCAGTTCTTTTCAACAAAGATAAGTTCTGGCCTTGATTTTTTGCTGTCCACATGCTGTGGCCTTATTGTTCAGTTCTTTTCCATGTTTTTTTGTCTTGTCCAGCTTGGTCTGTATAAGGATTTGTTTAGTCAAGCTGGTATCTCTGGAGATGCAGATATACCCTCCATATCTTTAGTTAGCTGTGGAGTTTTTGTATTTTCTGTGGTGGATATTTTCTAGTGTTTTAATACTGACCGCATAGTACTCTGTCCTATCCTTTCTATTTAGCTCGAAGTGGCCTCCTTTGCTAAATTCTGATTTCAGTCTGTGTATGTTTTTTCCCTCTCCTCTCACAGTCAATATTTGTGGGGGGCTGCCTATCCTTTGGGAATTTTCTCTGAGGCAAGATAGTTTTCCCTTTTCTCTCTTTAGGGGTAATTAGTCCTCCGGCTGTGTCGAGATGTCCAGGGAGCGCTAGGTACATTCCACGGCTACTTCTAGTTGCGGTGTTAGGTTCAGGGTCTGCGGTCAGTACAGGTACCACCTTCTCCAGAGTACGTCTCATGCTGCTCTTAGGCCACCAGATCATAACAATTTCTATAGTCTCATCAGTAACATTCCTTTTTTTAATGCCAATAGAAATTCTCAATATTTATTGAAATCTCATCACCAAACAGAAATATACTTTTACATATACTCAGCAATTAAGTTATGTTGGCTGAAAAATGTTGAATATTACAAATAAGCAAAGTATTTAAATAATGGGCACAATTTGTGGTGCTCAGCATAAAGACAATAAGTTATGTAGCATCATATTTCACTTTCCAATTAAAGGAGTATTCAATGAAGCAGAACAACTTACAAATTCATTACACAGATAGACCGCTCTTATTTGAGGCAGCAGAGTGGACAAAAAATATTAGATGCAAATTATCATATGAATCTTAGAGTGGGCCTAATGATGTTACTAGGATTATTTATCACCTGTGCATGTGAAGGGCATAAGAATTACATTTATTAAACAAACTACTTTCAAGTGTAACACATATTCTATCAAATTCCAAGTATAACTATGTGAAACTTGTGTTATGAATACGAATCAGTCTTTTTGTTATCTGTGCTTGGTTGTGCACTTATTTCCTAGTAATTAGTTGCTTTATACTTCTTATCAGTACAGTGAATCATCACTTTTGTGGAGGCTCACAAGATTATATGGTACAACGAGGCAATGTACAAGAATAGAAAACAAACTCTCTTTTAATTTTGGCAAAAAGTTAAAAACTAGGCATTTGCCCTGGGCTCTCATTTTACAGGTGACTATCAAGGATAAGAAAACTAGAAATGAGACGAATTGGAGTAGTCATGTTTGTCAATGGCATCGTTTTGGGGTGCACATAACATACTAATCCCTTACTGACAACAATTTGCGATCATTAAGTGCTGCCTTTTTAAGGCTCTGGGAAATAAGAGCCTAGAGCCCCACAATATGAGAATGCAGCAGGGTGTCAGTTGTATAATAAAGCAGACACCCTGCTGCAACCAGCCATGATCGGAATTGGTTGTTTAGCCAATTAGGTTACTTGTATAGTTTCATTGCATTTTTTAGTGCATTTTTTAAAATGCCTTTTCATCGCATTTATGCTCAGCTTCAATCTTTGTCTATTGTGATATGTCATGTTTTATGACACCTTATCAGTTTATAAGAGTACAGAGCTCCTAGATGCCACTATCAAAAGCTACAATGGCATATAAATGGTTAATAGATGGATTTGACTCCTCCTTACTCCCCATGAGCATTCTTGCAACGTCATTGCGGGATGCTGATCCTTATATGGCAATCCAAGACAACAGAGCGGCCTCGGGTTTGCCAACTGCCAAGACAACGGAGCGGCCTCGGGTTTGCCAACTGCCAACTATTAGGCTCTGCCTTAGGCATGGTCTAATAGGCATATATCAGTGTAAGTGCTGAATCAAATATCAGTTTTCTTCACTTATGAGAAAAACAGACCTCATTTCATCAGTGATTTTCATCAAAGTTTCATCAGATTTTCATCAGAGTTTAGTCATAGTTTAATCAATTTTTTTCACTGATGAGTAGTGTTGAGCATTCCGATACCACAAGTATCGGGTATCAGCCGATATTTGCTGTATCGGAATTCCGATACCGAGATCCGATACTTTTGTGGTATCGGGTATCGGTATCGAAACAACATTAATGTGTAAAATAAAGAATTAAAATAAAAAATATTGCTATACTCACCTCTCCGACGCAGCCTGGACTTCAGCGAGGGAACCGGCAGCGTTGTTTGCTTAAAATTCGCGCTTTAACTTCCTTACTTGAAGTCCCGGCTTGTGATTGGTCGCGCGCCGCCCATGTGACCGCGACGCGACCAATCACAGCAAGCCGTGACGTAATTTTAGGTCCTTCAGGATTTTAAAATTACGTTCCGGTGTTGTGATTGGTCGCGTCGCGGTCACATGGGCGACGCGACCAATCACAAGCCGTGACGTCACGGGAGGCAGGACACGCGCGCATTTTAAAAATGCGCGCGTCTCCAGCCTCCCGTGACGTCACGGCTTGTGATTGGTCGCGTCGCCCATGTGACCGCGATGCAACCAATCACAACGCCGGAACGTAATTTTAAAATCCTGAAGGACCTAAAATTACGTCACGGCTTGCTGTGATTGGTCGCGTCGCGGTCACATGGGCGGCGCGCGACCAATCACAAGCCGGGACTTCAAGTAAGGAAGTTAAAGCGCGAATTTTAAGCAAACAACGCTGCCGGTTCCCTCGCTGAAGTCCAGGCTGCGTCGGAGAGGTGAGTATAGCAATATTTTTTATTTTAATTCTTTCTTTTACACATTAATATGGTTCCCAGGGCCTGAAGGAGAGTTTCCTCTCCTTCAGACCCTGGGAACCATCAGGAATACCGTCCGATACATGAGTCCCATTGACTTGTATTGGTATCGGGTATCGGTATCGGATTAGATCCGATACTTTGCCGGTATCGGCCGATACTTTCCGATACCGATACTTTCAAGTATCGGACGGTATCGCTCAACACTACTGATGAGTAATAAATACTTTTCTCCACCTTATCCCAGCTATCAGTGAAAAAAGACAGCACACGGATGTAATCTGAGTGCTGTCCAATTTTTTCACTAACCCATAGCCTTACATTGCCTATTTTGATCTAATATTTCTGTCATGTCTCCGTGATTTTACTTGGTCCACTCAGTCCGAGAATTTTTTTTAAATGTGAACAGTGCCATAGACTGTCATAGATGTGAGTCCTATCTGATAAAAACATGGGTAGCACTCCTATAAGAAAATGGATGTCTGCACAAACCCTGAGGGTATGTTTCCACATGGCGTAATACATCAGGATTTGCTGCGGATTGGATGCTGTGTACATCCGCAGCATCCAATCCGCAGCGTCCAGATGTTACAGCATAGTGGAGGGGATTTTATGAAATCCCGTCTCCACTATGTGCCCACGGCCGCATCCGGCGGCCCTGCATATCCGGACATGCGACGCGTCTTTCTAGACTGCAACATGTCTATTTATCATGCGGAGAAGCTCCATCTCTGCAAGATAAATAACACTGTCCCTATGTATAGGATGCGGTGATTCCGCCTGTGTTCAGTGAACACAGGCAGAATCATGGCGCGTACAACAGGGGGCGGTGCATTGGGCGGAGCAGGGTATGCGCTGTGTCCAAAGCGCTGCCAAAACGCCCCGTGGAAACATACCCTGAAACTCGCATCTATGATGCATTGCAATACATTAGCACTGTGCAGTGTATTAAACCAATGATGAAACTATAACAATTTTTGGTAAATAAGTGAGACTAAGTAAAAATGTAAAAAGCTATATGTACAAATTTTTAAAGAAGCAAAAAAACTAACAGAAAAACTAAAAAAGTTTCACCATTTAAAATGCAGCATTTATGTAAAAACAAAAATAAAGAAAAAGACATACACATAATTGGTATTGCTCATCTGGAAAGACCCAAGCTATAAAATTGTGGCACTGCTTAGTCTGTACAGCGTAGCCTGTTAGTCTGTAAGAAAATAAAACAAAAAAATGGTGTTCTCTCATTATACAGCCATATAAGAGTGGAACAAAAAGTTATAAAAGAAGGTCATTTGTAAAAAAATTGTATAATTGAAAACATAATCTCGTTCTTCAGAAAAAGTGCACAGAAATATATTATCTGGGTGTACACTTGAGGTGATATAAGTTTGTTAGAAAGGTGTCCAGGAATTAGGTGAGCAATAACCATGAATAACATCCTTTATATAACTTTGATGAATGATGGGTTTTATAAGCAAACATTCCTTCATATGTGCTAGTTATACTTACAGCTGAAAGAATTTCTTCCTTGGAAGGAATGCTGGAGGACTTTCAAGCAATAGCTTCATAGCCATAGAAATTTGAGTAATGATTACTTTGACTTGGGGTGGGATTTTGTTAATGTCCCAGAAGAGTAGTGATAGAGAAGGGGAATTTGAAGTAGGAAAGAAAAGGAAGGTACATCCAGCCTTGTAAAAAATCCTTGTATGCCATGACTAAGGATATAATAGTTTGAAACGTGTCTGAATCTACTCTATGTCTGGAGTTTTTATGGATTTGCAATATACAAGGACTTTTTACAAGGACCCCGTGCTGGATGCTATTTTCTTTTCTTTCCGTTTTTTCTTGCCATCTTATAAGATCATCCATGCAGAGAAGATCCTCCATCCATGGGTGAGACAAATACTACTGGTTCCGTGATGACTTGATCGACTTTGGATAGGCAATTCCTTCAACGGATAATATTGTCAGCGAATTCTGGAGACTTAGGACAGAAATCTGATGCTGCTGCAACTTGGCCTGCTGTAAGAAATTTCCCATCCAACCAGAGTCCAGATAAGCTGTTTCAATAAACTGTATACCTCACCAGCACACTGATATATTCAAAGTCAATGTTGATACAGTTTAACACACCAACTGCTACCAAACAACTATAGAGATTGCTCAGGCACCTCCCTATTGGGGAGGGTCCTTTTTATACAAGATGTCTCCCAGCTGTTAGCTGTGGGCATCTTTGCAGGTGCACGCATTGCTCCTTTAAGAGCAGGACAGTGGATTAACACACTAGGCGTTCCGCAGGAAGTCAGAGCAGCGTGTACAGGGGAAGGAGGGAGAGGAGTGTGTGTGGATGCTGCTGTGAGTATGCCGGCGTCCCCGCATGCAGGGAGGAGTGGAACCATGCGGGATGTCGGCAATGGATGTTACAAAATGCTGCTTTTACCCCATTTTTAAAATGGATACCAAAGTTTGTTACTCAATTTTCTGACTACGTCAATACCCCATATGTGGTTGGAAACTACTAGTCAAGGACACTGCAGAGCTCAAAAGGGAAGGAGCATCATTTTGAAGTACTTATTTTGCTGGATTGGTTTGCTGGTGCTATATCACAATAGCAGGGCCCCAAAGGTGCTAGAACAGCAGAAATTTCTCAAAGGTTACCTTATTTTAGAACCTGCACTTCTCAAGGAATTCATCTAGACAAGTGCAAAAGTGATGTAGCTTTACAAACTACATCCCTCAACAAATTTCATGTCCTGGTTAAAGATGAGTGAGCACTGAAATGCTCGGGTACTCTTTACTCAAGTTGAGCAAATCGCAATGCTCGGATGCTTGACTCATGCATTTTCCCAGCGACCCCCCTGGAGGTCTGGAGGGGGTTTAAAAATGGCTGAAAATGATGTAATCAGTGCTGAAATGGCATGGGAACATCATGTGGAAGACTCCCGGAAGCACATCTGAATCCTAGGTCAGTGCTGAGAACAATAATGTCAGAGTATTACGCCACTTTTACAGACTGTCAATAAAACATACAAAACCGCACTTAAAATGAATTTGACTGAAAAAAGTGTTAAGAAAGAGTATTTCTAGGATAATTAATTATATATAAGGCAAAATAAATAAGAGAAAAAAAATGCTCCCTCCACACGTTGGGCTATGTTTACAACACAGTGTTTTTACCGGTTTGTATTGCTTTTAATGGTGAAAAAAATTCCACAGGAAATGTAATTTTATTATGTTAATACCTTATCTGGCCATGTGGTGTGTGAGACATGATCAGACACATTGAAAGTTTTTTTTGTTGCAGGGTCATCAGCCTGCCATCGCTAATTGTAAAGGGCCATCAGGCAGCCCTTTCTTTTGTTAGAGGGCCAACAGCAATTACATCAGTATTTCTAAGGAAAAATCATGAGTGGAAAAATCAGAGGAAAAGTGTAATAGAAACACGTCACCTCTTCTACATTTTTCACCCATTTCTGATTTCATCTTATGAATAATGATGTAAAATTCTAACCAAATACTGATCATATGAACGTGACCTTAAACGGGTTTTTCAGGCTTAGGCCAGAAATCACACTACTATATAATATGGTCAAGTACTCTGCAATAAAACCTCTCCTTTCTGTTTCATACCTGAATGCATTTGCTAGCAAATATATTGTAAGCAGTATGTCTGCCTGATGTAGTTTGCTGAGAGTCACCTAAGTACAGCACTTACATGTACAGCAATAAATTAGATCAAAAATTAACCAGTCACAGTATACAATGTTTCTGTTTCTTTCTACTATCACCCCTATAGTCTTCCAATTCTTACTAATCCCTACACCTAGTAATGAACTGGTAGTCTCTCCCTCCATCTTCCCCATCCATGTCACTTCCTCCCCAGAACTGTTCCACAACATAAATTCCTCTGTCTAAAAACACAGACTGCCACTCTAAGCTCTCCCCTGCTCCCACCTTGTAACACTTTCTCTGCTTTTCCTCAATGCAGGCAATATTTCTCCAAATCCTGGTCCTCCTCACTACATCTCCACAGTCATTTCTACCTCCCACCCATGATCTATCACAAATTTCCACAACCTTTCTAACATTATACCCATTCGCCTAGCCACCGTGTCCCCAGTCCCTCTAACAGGTGCTTTATGGAAAGCTTGCTCTGTCTGCAACAAACTTTCCTACATCCATGATCTCAAGCTGTACTTTCTTATGGTGGTTCCACCTTTCCCACACTACTCGCCCCAGCAGCAAGCATGGTGGAGGAGTTGGTTTTCTCCTGTCATATAATTGCTCTTTCACACAAATTCCACTGCCGCTCTCTGTTACTCTCCCTTCCTTTGAGGTGCATCCCCCCTCCAACTGGCTGTAATCTTGCCCCTCATGCAGCACATCATCAGGAGAGATTGATCCTCATGTGCTTAACCCCCAAACCCTGGTACCAGGCTGGGTGAATTGGAACATTTACCTGTTAAGTAGTCTCTTTACATCCCACTCACTCCTGATGAATCTTTGAAAGAGGAAATGTGTTAAGTGTTCCTCGGAGCTCTTAGTGCTATGTTTTTGATGATATATTTGTGATGAATATTCATTAGCTCATACCCTTATGTCCTGAATTTTCCATGAGTGGTTTTCTAGAGCTGTTGGTCTCATATGTACCTATCATTTGGGATGGTGCAATATCATGTTGTGTATCTTTTATATTAATTTGTATTTGTTATCATATATGATTGCTAGACACCCCGTACCTTCTAATTTGTATTTCCCTCCTTCACTACCCAGCATACTTATTTCTGGTTACCCATGTAGCATCTGTTGACATCTTTAGGGAAAGGATGGTCAGCCACCTGGAGCAGGGGCGTCAATTTCGTTACCAACTTATGGTACCAACACCCACTGTCAGGAAGGGCACAGATAAGGGAAATTTGTCCTCCTTCCCTAAGTTATAGCTTTTTTGCTATTGCCTATTAAACAGCACTAATGTACTTTTATCAAATTGAAGGCAGAGATACTTTCTATCGAATAAAAATTTCTGCAACAAAAATTTAGATTTGCATTATAAACAAGGCCAATTTTTTGGCCATATTTGCATTCTCCCAGGCTGACTACATATCCTTTGTCTATCCCCCCTCCAGGGTCATATAGGGATAGAAGGGACAGCCCTCGGTGAGTGGGGGCAACAGTGCGCAGGTCATAGGGTGCCAATCTCTGCTGCAAGGTAGGAGCAGTATTGCAATTGGATAGATTCAGGCACCTCCTGGGTCCTATCTTCTTTCATTTTTAATGGTGATAATGGTCTCTTATTTAAATCACTAATTTCACGTTAAGTCAAGACTTAAATAAAGGCTATATTGATAAGTACAGAATTTTACATGGTGAACTAATTTCTCTTTCATACCTGTACAGAGAATAACTCCCTACGTGTGAAGTATGGTGGAGGAGTTGGTTTTCTCCTGTCAGATAATTGCTCTTTCACACAAATTCTACTGCCACCCTCTGTTACTCCCCCTTCTTTCGAGGTGCACTCCCCCTCCAACTGGCTATCATCTACTGCCACAAGGGCCGGCAACCACCTTCTTTGATCACTTCACCACCTGGCTACTTCATTTTGTTTCTGCTGACATCCCCTTTATAGTAATGGGTGACTTCAACATTCCCCCTGATACTTCCCACTCAGCTGTCTCTAAGCCTCTAGCTCTCACTTCCTCCTTCAGCCTCCTTCAATGGTCTTCAGGAGCCACTTCCAAAGAGTGTTACACACTAGGCATCATCTTCACCCACTTATATTCTCTATCTAATCTCTCTAACTTACCTCTCCCTCTTTCTGACTACAACCTACTTACATTCTCTTCCCTCTCCTCTCCAGGTGCACAATTCCTACTCCACAACCTTGCACACCTTCACAGAAATCTCAAACACCTTGATCTACACTCACTGTTGTGAATTTGGTTTCTGGGCTCCCCCGGTGGTCTCTGGTGGTACTGAACTTGTGTGCTTCATCGCCTCTGTTCACCTGTTTCCATCAGGATGTGGGAGTTGTCTATTTAGCCTTGCTCCTCAGTCATTTCTATGCCGGCCAACAATGTTACCAGAAGCCTTTCTGTTGCATGTTCCTGCTCCTAGACTACTATCAGCTAAGTTGGACTTGTAGTCCTAAGTTTGTTTGCATTTTTGTTCCAGTTCTCTGTGTTTGAATATTTCTGAGGCTGGAAGCTCTTGTGAGCTGAAATTGCCACTCTGGTGTCATGAGTTGATATTAGAGTCTTAAAGTAATTTCAGGATGGTGTTTTGAAAGGGTTTTCAGCTGACTGTGTAGTTCCCTTTTCTGTCTTCCTACTATCTAGTAAGCGGACCTCAATTTGCTAAACCTATCTTCATACTTTGTATGTCAATTTCCTCTAAAATCACCGACATTATATGTGGGGGCTACTGTCTGCCTTTTGGGGAAAATTTCTCTAGAGGTAAGCCAGGTCTGTATTTTCCTCTGCTAGGGTCAGTCAGTTCTCCGGCTGGCGCTGGGCGTCTAGGGATAAAACGTAGGCACGCTACCCGGCCACTGTTAGTTGTGCGGTAGGTTTAGCTCACAGTCAGCTCGAGTTCCCATCTTCCAAGAGCTAGTCCTTTTGTATGCTTTACTACGGTCTCTTGCCATTGAGAACCATGACAGTTTGGCCGGCCCAGGGTTAAAATAATTGGCAGAAGAAAGGAGAGAAAAGAAGTCTGCAGAGAATTTTTTTTTTTTTTTCCTGAGTTTGCTCATTAGTTGATTCACTAGCATCTCTGCTTACTGCAGCCTTCGTCTCTCTCTCCTTCTAATCCTTGAATGGTTCTGATTTCACCTGATGAAAATGGATCCTCAGAGTTTAGCTACAGGTTTGAATAATCTCGCTATGAAGGTTCAAAGTTTACAGGATTTTGTAATTCATGCTCCTATATCTGAACCTAGAGTACCTTTGCCTGAATTTTTCTCCGGGGATAGATCTCGCTTCCAGAATTTCAAACATAATTGTAAATTATTTTTGTCTCTGAGATCTCGCTCCGCTGGAGATCCTGCACAGCAGGTCAGGATTGTAATTTCCTTGCTCCGGGGCGACCCTCAGGATTGGGCATTTGCTTTGGCACCAGGGGATCCTGCGTTGCTCAATGTGGATGCGTTTTTCCTGGCTTTGGGGTTGCTTTATGAGGAACCTCATTTAGAGATTCAGGCTGAAAAAGCCTTGATGGCCCTGTCTCAAGGGCAAGATGAGGCTGAAATATACTGCCAAAAATTTCGTAAGTGGTCTGTGCTTACTCAGTGGAATGAGTGCGCCCTGGCGGCGAATTTCAGAGAGGGTCTCTCTGATGCCATTAAAGATGTTATGGTGGGGTTCCCTGTGCCTGCAGGTCTGAATGAGTCCATGACAATGGCTATTCAGATTGATCGGCGTTTGCGGGAGCGCAAACCTGTGCACCATTTGGCGGTGTCTACTGAGAAGGCGCCAGAGATTATGCAATGTGATAGAATTCTGTCCAGAAGCGAACGACAGAATTTTAGGCGAAAAAATGGGTTATGCTTCTATTGTGGCGATTCAACTCATGTTATATCAGCATGCTCTAAACGTACTAAGAAGGTTGATAAGTCTGTTTCAATTGGTACTTTACAGTCCAAGTTTATTCTATCTGTGACCCTGATTTGCTCTTTATCGTCTATTACCGCGGACGCCTATGTCGACTCTGGCGCCGCTTTGAGTCTTATGGATTGGTCCTTTGCCAAACGCTGTGGGTTTAATTTAGAGCCTCTGGAAGTTCCTATACCTCTGAAGGGTATTGACTCCACGCCATTGGCTAGTAATAAACCTCAATACTGGACACAAGTAACTATGCGTATTAATCCGGATCACCAGGAGATTATTCGCTTCCTTGTGTTGTATAATCTACATGATGTGTTGGTGCTTGGATTGCCATGGCTGCAATCTCATAACCCAGTCCTCGACTGGAAAGCAATGTCTGTGTTAAGCTGGGGATGTCAGGGGACTCATGGGGACGTACCTTTGGTTTCCATTTTGTCATCTATTCCCTCTGAGATTCCGGAATTTTTATCTGATTATCGTGACGTTTTTGAGGAGCCTAAACTTGGTTCACTACCTCCGCACAGAGATTGCGATTGTACAATAGATCTGATTCCGGGCAGTAAGTTTCCAAAGGGTCGTTTATTTAATCTATCTGTGCCTGAACATGCTGCTATGCGGGAATATATTAAGGAGTCCTTGGAAAAGGGACATATTCGTCCTTCGTCATCTCCCTTAGGAGCCGGTTTTTTCTTTGTATCTAAAAAAGATGGCTCTTTGAGGCCGTGTATTGATTATCGGCTTTTGAATAAAATCACGGTTAAATATCAGTATCCTTTGCCACTGCTTACTGATTTGTTTGCTCGAATACAGGGGGCCAAGTGGTTCTCTAAGATTGATCTTCGTGGGGCGTATAATTTAGTGCGAATTAAGCAGGGGGATGAGTGGAAAACCGCATTTAATACGCCTGAGGGCCATTTTGAGTATTTAGTAATGCCTTTTGGTCTTTCAAATGCCCCTTCAGTCTTTCAGTCTTTTATGCATGATATTTTCCGTGAATATTTGGATAAATTTATGATTGTGTATCTGGATGATATTTTGATTTTTTCGGACGACTGGGACTCTCATGTCCAACAGGTCAGGAGGGTTTTTCAGGTTTTGCGTTCTAATTCCTTGTGTGTAAAGGGTTCTAAGTGCGTTTTTGGGGTTCAAAAGATTTCGTTTTTGGGGTACATTTTTTCCCCCTCTTCCATTGAGATGGACCCTGTCAAGGTTCAGGCTATTTGTGATTGGACGCAACCCTCTTCTCTTAAGAGCCTTCAGAAGTTTTTGGGCTTTGCTAATTTTTATCGTCGATTTATAACTGGTTTTTCTGATGTTGCTAAACCGTTGACTGATTTGACTAAGAAGGGTGCTGATGTTGCTGATTGGTCCCCTGCTGCTGTGGAGGCCTTTCGGGAGCTTAAGCGCCGCTTTTCTTCCGCCCCTGTATTGCGTCAGCCTGATGTTACTCTTCCTTTTCAGGTTGAGGTCGACGCTTCAGAAATCGGAGCTGGGGCGGTTTTGTCGCAGAAAAGTTCCGACTGCTCCGTGATGAGACCTTGCGCATTCTTTTCTCGTAAATTTTCGCCCGCTGAGCGAAATTATGATATTGGTTATCGGGAGCTCTTGGCTTTGAAGTGGGCTTTTGAGGAGTGGCGTCATTGGCTTGAGGGGGCTAGACATCAGGTGGTGGTATTGACTGACCACAAGAATTTGATTTATCTTGAGTCTGCCAGGCGCCTGAATCCTAGACAGGCACGCTGGTCGTTATTTTTCTCTCGGTTTAATTTTGTGGTTTCTTACCTACCGGGTTCTAAAAATGTGAAGGCGGATGCCCTTTCTAGGAGTTTTGAGCCTGATTCCCCTGGTAATTCTGAACCTACAGGTATCCTTAAGGATGGAGTGATATTATCTGCTGTTTCCCCAGACTTGCGACGGGTCTTGCAGGAGTTTCAGGCGGATAGACCTGATCGTTGCCCGCCTGGTAGAATGTTTGTTCCTGATGATTGGACCAGTAGAGTCATCTCGGAGGTCCATTCTTCTGCGTTAGCTGGTCATCCTGGAATCTTTGGTACCAGGGATTTGGTGGCTAGGTCCTTCTGGTGGCCTTCCCTGTCGCGAGATGTGCGAGGTTTTGTGCAGTCTTGTGATGTTTGTGCTCGGGCCAAGCCTTGTTGTTCTCGGGCTAGTGGATTGTTGTTATCTTTGCCTATTCCGAAGAGGCCTTGGACTCACATCTCCATGGATTTTATTTCTGATCTCCCTGTTTCTCAGAAGATGTCTGTCATCTGGGTGGTGTGTGACCGTTTCTCTAAGATGGTCCATTTGGTCCCCTTGCCTAAATTGCCTTCCTCATCCGAGCTGGTTCCTCTGTTTTTTCAAAATGTGGTTCGCTTGCATGGTATTCCGGAGAATATCATGTCTGACAGGGGAACCCAATTCGTGTCTAGATTTTGGCGAGCGTTCTGTGCTAGGATGGGCATTGATTTGTCTTTTTCGTCTGCTTTCCATCCTCAGACTAATGGCCAGACCGAGCGAACTAATCAGACCTTGGAGACTTATTTGAGGTGTTTTGTGTCTGCGGATCAGGATGATTGGGTTGCCTTTTTGCCCTTGGCGGAGTTTGCCCTCAATAATCGGGCTAGTTCTGCCACCTTGGTTTCTCCTTTCTTCTGTAATTCGGGGTTTCATCCTCGTTTCTCTTCCGTCAGGTGGAGTCTTCGGATTGTCCTGGAGTGGATGCTGTGGTGGAGAGGTTGCATCAGATTTGGGGGCATGTGGTGGACAATTTGAAGTTGTCCCAGGAGAAGACTCAGCATTTTGCCAACCGCCGTCGTCGTGTTGGTCCTCGTCTTTGTGTTGGGGACTTGGTGTGGTTGTCTTCTCGTTTTGTCCCTATGAAGGTTTCTTCTCCTAAGTTTAAGCCTCGGTTCATCGGCCCGTACAAGATATTGGAGATTCTTAACCCTGTGTCCTTTCGTTTGGACCTCCCTGCATCTTTTTCTATTCATAATGTCTTCCATCGGTCATTGTTGCGCAGGTATGAGGTACCGGTTGTGCCTTCCGTTGAGCCTCCTGCTCCGGTGTTGGTTGAGGGTGAGTTGGAGTACGTTGTCGAGAAGATCTTGGACTCCCGTGTTTCCAGACGGAGACTTCAGTATCTGGTCAAGTGGAAGGGTTACGGTCAGGAGGATAATTCTTGGGTGACAGCCTCTGATGTTCATGCCTCCGATTTGGTCCGTGCCTTTCATAGGGCTCATCCTGATCACCCTGGTGGTTCTGGTGAGGGTTCGGTGCCCCCTCCTTGAGGGGGGGGTACTGTTGTGAATTTCGTTTCTGGGCTCCCTGTTGTGAATTTGCTTTTTGCTCCCTCTAGTGGTTACTAGTTTTTTGACTCTGGTTTTTCTGTCATTCCTTTTATCCGCACCTGGGTCGTTAGTTAGGGGTGTTGCTATATAAGCTCCCTGGACCTTCAGTTCAATGCCTGGCAACGTAGTTATCAGAGCTAGTCTGCTGTGCTCTTGTCTACTGATCCTGGTTCCAGTTATATCAGCTAAGTCTGCCTTTTGCTTTTTGCTATTTGTTTTGGTTTTGTATTTTTGTCCAGCTTGTTCCAAATCT
Organism: Ranitomeya variabilis; assembly: GCF_051348905.1. NCBI lineage: Eukaryota > Metazoa > Chordata > Amphibia > Anura > Dendrobatidae > Ranitomeya > Ranitomeya variabilis. The sequence goes on along the minus strand of NC_135233.1, from coordinate 715,282,864 downwards.
ATATCCTGACCTTTGCTGGAAGCTCTAGGGGGCTGGTGTTCTCCCCCCGGACCGTTAGACGGTTCGGGGGTTCTTGAATTTCCAGTGTGGATTTTGATAGGGTTTTTGTTGACCATATAAGTTACCTTTCTTTATTCTGCTATCAGTAAGCGGGCCTCTCTGTGCTAAACCTGGTTCATTTCTGTGTTTGTCATTTCCTCTTACCTCACCGTCATTATTTGTGGGGGGCTTCTATCCAGCTTTGGGGTCCCCTTCTCTGGAGGCAAGAAAGGTCTTTGTTTTCCTCTACTAGGGGTAGCTAGATTCTCCGGCTGGCGCGTGTCATCTAGAATCAACGTAGGAATGATCCCCGGCTACTTCTAGTGTTGGCGTTAGGAGTAGATATATGGTCAACCCAGTTACCACTACCCTATGAGCTGGATTTTTGTATTCTGCAGACTTCCACGATCCTCTGAGACCCTCGCCATTGGGGTCACAACAGTTTGCCAGGCCAGTATTAAATGTTTAATGCATTGCAGAAGAGGGATTATAAGAAAGAAGATTCTGAGTTTTTTTTTTTTTTTCTTCTTCCCCTTTACCTCAGAGTGGCTATGCTTGCTGCAGACATGAATGTCCAGACCTTGATTACAAGTGTGGACCAGCTGGCTACTCGTGTGCAGGGCATACAAGACTATGTTATCAGAAATCCTAGGTCAGAACCTAAAATACCGATTCCTGAACTGTTTTCCGGAGACAGGTTTAAGTTTAGGAATTTCGTGAATAATTGTAAATTGTTTTTGTCCCTGAGACCCTGTTCATCTGGAGATTCTGCTCAGCAAGTAAAAATTGTTATTTCGTTCTTACGGGGCGACCCTAAGGATTGGGCTTTTTCGCTGGCGCCAGGAGATCCGGCATTGGCTGATCTTGATGCGTTTTTTCTGGCGCTCGGTTTACTTTATGAGGAACCCAATCTTGAGATTCAGGCAGAAAAGGCCTTGCTGGCTATGTCTCAGGGGCAGGACGAGGCTGAAGTGTATTGCCAAAAATTTCGGAAATGGTCCGTGCTGACACATTGGAACGAGTGTGCACTGGCCGCTAATTTTAGAAATGGCCTTTCTGAAGCCATTAAGAATGTTATGGTGGGTTTTCCCATTCCCACAGGTCTGAATGATACTATGGCACTGGCTATTCAAATTGACTGGCGGTTGCGGGAGCGCAAAACCGCAAATTCCCTCATGGTGTTGTCTGAACAGACACCTAATTCGGTGCAATGTGATAGAAAAACCGCAAATTCCCTCATGGTGTTGTCTGAACAGACACCTGATTTAATGCAATGTGATAGAATCCTGACTAGAAATGAGCGGAAAATTCATAGACGCCAGAATGGCTTGTGCTACTACTGTGGTGATTCTACACATGTTATCTCAGCATGCTCTAAACGTATAGCTAAGGTTGTTAGTCCTGTCACCGTTGGTAATTTGCAACCTAAATTTATTCTGTCTGTAACTTTGATTTGCTCACTGTCATCTTATCCTGTCATGGCGTTTGTAGATTCAGGTGCTGCCCTGAGTCTCATGGATCTCTCATTTGCTAAGCGCTGTGGTTTTACTCTTGAACCATTAGAAAATCCTATTCCTCTTAGGGGTATTGATGCTACACCATTGGCAGCAAATAAACCGCAGTATTGGACACAGGTTACCATGTGCATGACTCCTGAACACCGCGAGGTGATACGTTTCCTGGTTTTACATAAAATGCATGATTTGGTTGTTTTAGGGCTGCCATGGTTACAGACCCATAATCCAGTCCTGGACTGGAAGGCTATGTCAGTCTCAAGTTGGGGCTGTCGTGGTATTCATGGGGATTCCCTGCCTGTGTCTATTGCTTCTTCTACGCCTTCGGAAGTTCCGGAGTATTTGTCTGATTATCAGGATGTCTTCAGTGAGTCTGAGTCCAGTGCACTGCCTCCTCATAGGGACTGTGACTGTGCTATAGATTTGATCCCGGGCAGTAAATTTCCTAAGGGAAGACTGTTTAATCTGTCGGTACCTGAACATACCGCTATGCGTTCATATATCAAGGAGTCTCTGGAGAAAGGACACATTCGTCCGTCTTCTTCCCCTCTTGGTGCGGGATTCTTTTTTGTGGCAAAAAAGGACGGATCTTTGAGACCTTGTATTGATTATCGGCTTTTAAATAAGATCACTGTCAAATTTCAGTATCCTTTACCGCTGTTGTCTGACTTGTTTGCCCGGATTAAGGGTGCCAAGTGGTTCACCAAGATAGACCTTCGTGGTGCGTACAACCTTGTGCGCATTAAGCAAGGTGATGAATGGAAAACCGCATTCAATACGCCCGAAGGTCATTTTGAGTACTTAGTGATGCCTTTTGGGCTCTCCAATGCGCCTTCAGTTTTTCAGTCCTTTATGCATGACATTTTCCGGAAGTATCTGGATAAATTTTTGATTGTTTATCTGGATGATATTTTGGTTTTTTCTGATAATTGGGATTCGCATGTGGAGCAGGTCAGGTTGGTCTTTAAAATTTTGCGTGAAAATTCTTTGTTTGTCAAGGGCTCAAAGTGTCTCTTTGGTGTACAGAAGGTTCCCTTTTTGGGGTTCATTTTTTCCCCTTCTGCTGTGGAGATGGACCCAGTCAAGGTCCGAGCTATTCTTGATTGGACTCAGCCCTCGTCAGTTAAGAGTCTTCAGAAGTTCTTGGGCTTCGCTAACTTCTACCGTCGTTTTATCGCTAATTTTTCTAGCATTGTGAAACCTTTGACGGATATGACCAAGAAGGGCTCCGATGTAGCTAACTGGGCTCCTGCTGCCGTGGAGGCTTTCCAGGAGTTGAAACGCCGGTTTACTTCGGCGCCTGTTTTGTGCCAGCCTGACGTCTCACTTCCCTTTCAGGTTGAGGTGGATGCTTCGGAGATTGGGGCAGGGGCCGTTTTGTCGCAGAGAGGCCCTGGTTGCTCTGTTATGAAACCTTGTGCCTTTTTCTCTAGGAAGTTTTCGCCTGCCGAGCGAAATTATGATGTGGGCAATCGGGAGTTGTTGGCCATGAAATGGGCATTTGAGGAGTGGCGTCATTGGCTCGAGGGTGCTAAGCATCGTGTGGTGGTCTTGACTGATCACAAAAATCTGATGTATCTCGAGTCTGCTAAACGCCTTAATCCGAGACAGGCCCGCTGGTCATTGTTTTTCTCCCGCTTTGATTTTGTTGTCTCGTATTTACCAGGTTCAAAGAATGTGAAGGCCGATGCTCTTTCTAGGAGCTTTGTGCCTGATGCTCCTGGAGTCACTGATCCTGTTGGTATTCTTAAAGATGGAGTTATCTTGTCAGCTATTTCTCCGGATCTGCGACGTGTGTTGCAGAGATTTCAGGCTGATAGGCCTGAGTCTTGTCCACCTGACAGACTGTTTGTCCCGGATAAGTGGACCAGCAGAGTCATTTCCGAGGTTCATTCCTCGGTGTTGGCAGGTCACCCGGGAATTTTTGGCACCAGAGATCTGGTGGCCAGGTCCTTTTGGTGGCCTTCCTTGTCAAGGGATGTGCGGTCATTTGTGCAGTCCTGTGGGACTTGTGCTCGAGCTAAGCCTTGCTGTTCTCGTGCCAGCGGTTTGCTCTTGCCCTTGCCTGTCCCGAAGAGACCTTGGACACATATCTCCATGGATTTCATTTCTGATCTTCCGCTATCTCAGGGCATGTCCGTTATCTGGGTGATATGTGATCGCTTCTCCAAGATGGTCCATTTGGTTCCTTTGCCTAAGCTGCCTTCCTCTTCCGATCTGGTTCCTGTGTTTTTCCAGAACTTGGTTCGTTTGCACGGCATCCCTGAGAATATTGTGTCAGACAGAGGATCCCAGTTCGTTTCCAGGTTCTGGCGATCCTTTTGTAGTAGGATGGGCATTGATTTGTCGTTTTCATCTGCTTTCCACCCTCAGACTAATGGACAGACGGAGCGAACCAATCAGACTTTGGAGGCTTATTTGAGGTGTTTTGTCTCTGCTGATCAGGACGATTGGGTGACATTCTTGCCGTTGGCTGAGTTTGCCCTTAATAATCGGGCTAGTTCCGCCACCTTGGTTTCGCCTTTTTTCTGCAACTCTGGTTTCCATCCTCGCTTTTCTTCGGGTCATGTGGAGCCTTCTGACTGTCCTGGGGTGGATTCTGTGGTGGATAGGTTGCAGCAGATCTGGAATCATGTGGTGGACAACTTGAAGTTGTCACAGGAGAAGGCTCAGCGCTTTGCCAACCGCCGTCGCGGTGTGGGTCCCCGACTACGCGTTGGGGATTTGGTATGGCTTTCTTCCCGCTTTGTTCCTATGAAGGTCTCCTCTCCCAAATTTAAACCTCGTTTTATTGGGCCTTACAAGATATTGGAAATCCTTAATCCTGTATCTTTTCGTCTGGATCTTCCTGTGTCGTTTGCTATTCACAATGTATTTCATAGGTCCTTGTTGCGGCGGTACATTGTGCCTGTAGTTCCTTCTGCTGAGCCTCCTGCTCCGGTGTTGGTTGAGGGTGAGTTGGAGTACGTGGTGGAGAAGATCTTGGATTCTCGCCTCTCCAGGCGGAGGCTTCAGTACCTGGTCAAGTGGAAGGGCTATGGTCAGGAGGATAATTCCTGGGTGGTCGCCTCTGATGTTCATGCGGCCGATTTAGTTCGTGCCTTTCATGCCGCTCATCCTGATCGCCCTGGTGGTCGTGGTGAGGGTTCGGTGACCCCTCACTAAGGGGGGGGTACTGTTGTGAATTTGCTTTTTGCTCCCTCTAGTGGTTACTAGTTTTTTGACTCTGGTTTTTCTGTCATTCCTTTTATCCGCACCTGGGTCGTTAGTTAGGGGTGTTGCTATATAAGCTCCCTGGACCTTCAGTTCAATGCCTGGCAACGTAGTTATCAGAGCTAGTCTGCTGTGCTCTTGTCTACTGATCCTGGTTCCAGTTATATCAGCTAAGTCTGCCTTTTGCTTTTTGCTATTTGTTTTGGTTTTGTATTTTTGTCCAGCTTGTTCCAAATCTATATCCTGACCTTTGCTGGAAGCTCTAGGGGGCTGGTGTTCTCCCCCCGGACCGTTAGACGGTTCGGGGGTTCTTGAATTTCCAGTGTGGATTTTGATAGGGTTTTTGTTGACCATATAAGTTACCTTTCTTTATTCTGCTATCAGTAAGCGGGCCTCTCTGTGCTAAACCTGGTTCATTTCTGTGTTTGTCATTTCCTCTTACCTCACCGTCATTATTTGTGGGGGGCTTCTATCCAGCTTTGGGGTCCCCTTCTCTGGAGGCAAGAAAGGTCTTTGTTTTCCTCTACTAGGGGTAGCTAGATTCTCCGGCTGGCGCGTGTCATCTAGAATCAACGTAGGAATGATCCCCGGCTACTTCTAGTGTTGGCGTTAGGAGTAGATATATGGTCAACCCAGTTACCACTACCCTATGAGCTGGATTTTTGTATTCTGCAGACTTCCACGATCCTCTGAGACCCTCGCCATTGGGGTCACAACAGCTCCCCCGGTGGTCTCTGGTGGTACTGAACTTGTGTGCTTCATCGCCTCTGTTCACCTGTTTCCATCAGGATGTGGGAGTTGTCTATTTAGCCTTGCTCCTCAGTCATTTCTATGCCGGCCAACAATGTTACCAGAAGCCTTTCTGTTGCATGTTCCTGCTCCTAGACTACTATCAGCTAAGTTGGACTTGTAGTCCTAAGTTTGTTTGCATTTTTGTTCCAGTTCTCTGTGTTTGAATATTTCTGAGGCTGGAAGCTCTTGTGAGCTGAAATTGCCACTCTGGTGTCATGAGTTGATATTAGAGTCTTAAAGTAATTTCAGGATGGTGTTTTGAAAGGGTTTTCAGCTGACTGTGTAGTTCCCTTTTCTGTCTTCCTACTATCTAGTAAGCGGACCTCAATTTGCTAAACCTATCTTCATACTTTGTATGTCAATTTCCTCTAAAATCACCGACATTATATGTGGGGGCTACTGTCTGCCTTTTGGGGAAAATTTCTCTAGAGGTAAGCCAGGTCTGTATTTTCCTCTGCTAGGGTCAGTCAGTTCTCCGGCTGGCGCTGGGCGTCTAGGGATAAAACGTAGGCACGCTACCCGGCCACTGTTAGTTGTGCGGTAGGTTTAGCTCACAGTCAGCTCGAGTTCCCATCTTCCAAGAGCTAGTCCTTTTGTATGCTTTACTACGGTCTCTTGCCATTGAGAACCATGACAACTCACTCTCTGAATTCTTTTTCTCTCTTGCAAACATAAGTTCCTTACACAATGCAGATGCTGCTGCCACTTTATATAACACCACAACAGAGGCAAACTTGGCACACCAGGGTGATTAAAGAACTGAGGTGGGCTTCCAGGGTTGCTGAGCGGAGATGGAAAGGATCCCATTCCAATGAGCACTTCATCACATTCAAACATTTCCTCACGACTTTCAAGTTCACACTCACTGCAGCAAAACAAACTTACTTCTCATCTCTCATATCCTTCTCTCACAACCCAAAACAGCTATTCAACACTTCCAATTCTCTCCCTAGATCCTCAACACATCCTCCCTCTCCTCTCACCTCTGCTGAAGACTTTGCCTCATTCTTCAAGCAAAAGATTGACAACATCAGACAAAGCTTTGGCCTAGAGTCTCCGTTGCCACTCCTCATACTGTACCTACTCAGACTTCTTCCTCCAAAACCAGCTGCTCCGCCATTATGGAAGAATAACTTTCCTATCTACTCTCCAGATCACATCTCACCACCTGTGCACATACTTTACCTGATCCTGTCCCACCTTATTCCAAACCTCACCACAGTCTTCATGTCAACCCTAACCCATCTCTTCAACCTGTTACTAACAACTGATGTCTTACCCTCATGTTTCAAATATGCTTTGATCACACCCATCACACCCATCCTCAAAAAGCCCACCCTTGGCCTGTCTTCTGTGTCTAGCTATCGCCCCATATCACTTCTCCCCTAAGCCTCAAAACTACTGGTACAACATGTCCATTTTGAATTGTCCTCACACTCCCTCTTCCACCACTTAGAATCTGGCTTCTGACCACATCACTCTACTGTAACTGCCCGGACTAAAGTCACCAATGACCTACTAACTGCCAAATCCAAGCGATTCTACTCTGTCCTCCTCCTCCTGGACCTGTCTTCTGCCTTCTGCATAGAGGACTATGAGGATTATTCCTTCTTACTACAGATTCTCCCATCTCTTGACACCACACACTTGGCCCTATCTTGTATCTCCTCATACCTCACATACAAACATTCAGTGTTTCCCATTCACACACTACCTCCTCATCTTGCCCCATCTGTTGGTGTCCCCCAAGGTTCAATTCTAGGAACCCTGCGGTGCTCCATCTACACCTTTGGCCTGGGACAGCTCATTGACTTCAGTATCACCTTTATGCTAATGACACACAGATCTACCGCTTTGAACCAATATAATTTCCTAACTAACCAGAATCCCACAATGTCTTTCCCCATATCATCTTTCTTCTCTGCTAGATTTCTAAAGCTTAACATAGATAAAACAGAATTCATCATCTTTCACCCATCTCATTCAAACTCCCAACAGACTTATCAATCAAAGTCAATGGCTGATCACTCTCCCCAGTTCCGCAAGCTTGCTGCCTTGGAGTAACCCTTGACTCTGATCTCTCCTTCAAACCACATATTCAAGCCCTTTCCACTTACTTCCGACTCCAATTCAAAAATATTTCCCAGATCCACACATTCCTTTACCAAGAATCTGCAAAAACACTAGTGCATGCCCTGTTCATCTCCTTCCTTGAATACTGCAACCGCCTGCTTTGTAGCCTCCCCACTAACACCTTCTCACCCCTCCAATCTATCCTAAACTCTGCTACCCGACTATTCCCCAGCCTCTCATTTGTGTCAATCCCTTCACTGGCTCCCCATTGCCCAGAGACTCCAGTTTAAATCCCTAACCATGGCATACAAAGACATCCACAACCTGTCTCCTCCATACATTTGTCACCTAGTCTCCAGGTGCTTACCTGCAAGCAAACTTCGATCCTCACAAGATCTCCTTCTCTACTCCCCTCTTATCTCCTCTTCCCATAATCGCATGCAAGATTTCTCCTATGCATCCCACTACTCTGGAACTGTCTGTTCCAACATATCAGATTCTCGCCTACAGTGGAAATCTTCAAAAGGAACCTGAAAACCTACGTCTCCCAATAAGCCTAAAACCTGCAGTAACCCTTGTTCCACCATACCGCTGCCCAACTAGCCCTACCCTCACCTACTGTATCCTTACCCATCCATTGTAGACTGTGAGCCCTCGTGGGCAGGGTCCTCTCTCCTCTTGTATCAGTCCTTGACTCATTTTGTTTGACATTATTGTACTTGTTTTCTATTACCTATACCCCTCCTCACATGTAAAGTGCCATGGAATAAATGGGGCTATAATAATAAATAATAATAATAATTTTGTGCAACCATTGGTCTTTCTCAACTTTCTTTTTATATGCAACTGTTATGCATGTTTTGAATATCATGCTATTTTATGATGTCTTGATAGTTTTTTATATTGAGGAAGTTTTATCTTTCAATGATTTAAATAAATATCTCTTCTTGTGAAAGGGTAAACCTATGTATGTGTATGAGCTGTGCCATTACAGTGTGCTGTGTGAAGTTACTACTCCTGTATTTTGCTTAATGCAGAGCTGTTAGTGATTAAGTGAGTGAAATAGATTTGCCTTTTAGAGTCCTGCCAACATCATGAGATGTGTGTATCTGCCTGAACTGAATATTAGACCCTTCCCGATATGCACTATACGTATACTATACGTATACTGTTCTGCGGGAGGTGCATTCCCACAAAGAGCAGTATATCTACGGCAGCATGATCGCGCAGCCTCATGCTGAGCGCCGTGGTGATCGTGTGTTGGTGTGAGCTGTATGTGACAGCCGACTCTTTGTAGTAAGTTTTAGCAAATCTGATGCCGCTGTCAGTAGTACTATCGTGTTGACCTGATGGTCTCCATGGAGACCCCGACACCAAGATGGCTGCGGGGTCCTCCTGGGTCCTGGAGGAAAGGTGGCTTGCGAGTTCCTACTGAGTGCAGGCGCCGTCATGCCTTCTTCGCTGCCTGTCAGATCTGCTTGTTTAGTGTCAGATCACTATACACTATCGGTGTCAGAACACTATATAGTGATGTACCATACTAGGACTATGTAAAAAAGCTAAAAAAAAAATTACAAGGTGTAAAAATATATTTTTTAAAATCCCTAAATAAAAAAAAAGAAATAAATATTTTTCCAATAAATACATTAATCTATGTAAATAAAAAAACAATAAAAGTACACGTATTTGGTATCACCACGTCCATAACGACCCGCTCTATAAAACTGTCCCACTAGTTAACCCCTTCAGTGGACACCGTAAAAAAAAAACCAAGGCAAAAAACAATGCTTCATCATCATACCACCGAACAAAATGTACATTAAAACGCAATCAAAAAGATAGATATAAACAAAAATGGTACCACTGAAAACGTCATCTTGTTCCACAAAAAACAAGCCGCGATACAGCTCCATCAGCAGACATTATGTAAAATGTTCCCAATAAAAGCCTAAACTCAATCCACAAAAAAAGAAAGTCACCACTCAGATCTGTCAGCTGTTAATGGAAATATAGGGGCTTCCACGTTACTCGTAGCACAACGGCTCTGGAAAAGCGAAATGGCTCCTCGCTCCCCAAAAGAAATTCAGCAAATTCTGTGCTCCTAAATCCAAATGCCCCTCTCCCTTCTGAGCCCCAATGTGCCTAAACAACATTTAGTGCCCACATGTTTGGCATTTCAGTAGTGATGAGAGCCCGCCTAATTTACAGGTGCGTGTCTCCAGAAGCATGTACTGGTCACTACAATGGCAGTTTGCAATTTTTACTCAGCAACTGCTGCCTGTTTCTAGAAAACAAAATCGTCACTATATCTGTACATAAATGCACAAAGGATTATAATTTCCAAAATGGTGTCATTTGTTGGGGGTTTCCACTGTATAGGCACATCAGGGGTTCTCCAAACGTGACATGGCATATGCTAATTATTCAAGTAAATTTTACATTCAAAAAGTCAAATGGCGCTCCCTCCCTTCCAAGCCCAAAGAGTAGTATTCCTCAACATGTGGGGTATTGGTGTACTCAGGAGAAATTGCACAACAAATTGTATTGAGCAATTTAACCTGTTACCTTTATGAAAATGCAAAATATGTAGCTAAAAAGGATTTAAAAAAAAAATAAACTTCTGTGAAGCACCTGTGGGTTCATGGTGCTCAATACACATCTATATAAGTTCCATAAGGGGTCTAGTTTCCAAAATGGTGTCACTTGTGGGGGGTTTCCACTGTTTAGGCACATCAGGGGCTCTCCAAACACGACATGGCGTCCGCTAATTATTCCAGCATATTTTACATTCAAAAAGTTAAATGGCGCTCCTTTCCTTCCAAGCCCTGCCGTGCATCAAAACAGTTGTTTTCCTCCACATATTTGGTATCTGAGCACTCAGGAGAAATTGCACAACAAATTGTATAGAGCAATTTATTTTGTTACCCTTATAAAAATGCAAAATTTGGAGCTAAAAAAGATATTCCGGGAGAAATGCGATTTGTTTTCACGGCTTAACGTTATAAACTTCTGTGAAGCACCTGGGGTTTAAGGTGGTCAATACACTTCTAGATAAGTTCCCTAAGGGGTCTAGTTTCCAAAATTGGGTCACTTGTTGCGGGTTTCCTCTGTTTAGGCACATCAGGGGCTCTCCAAACATGACATGTCGACTGCTAATTATGCCAGCAAATTTTACATTCAAAAAGTGGAATGGTTCTCCATCCCTGCCGAGCCCTGCCGTGCACCCAAAGAATAGTTTTTCCCAACATATGGTGTATCAGCATGCTCAGGAGAAATTGCACAAAAAAATGTATGGTCCATTTTATCCTGTTACCCTTGCGAAAGTAAAAAAAAAAGTTAGGTCTAAATGAAAATTTTAGTGAAAGAAAAGTAAATGTTTATTTTTTCTTTCACATTCCAAAAATTTCTGTGAAGCATCTGAAGGGTTAATAAACTTCTTGAATGTGGTTTTGAGTACCTTGAGGAGTGCAGTTTTTAGAACAGTGCCATTTGGGGGTGTTTTCTGTCAGATAGGCCCCCCAAAGTCACTTCAAATGTGAGGTGGTCCCTAAAAAAATGGTTTTGCAAATTTTGTTGTAAAAATGAGAAATCGCTGGTCAACTTTAAACCCTTTTAACTTCCTAACAAAAAAAAATATGTTTCCAAAATTATGCTGATGTAAAGTAGAGCTGTGGGAAATGTTATTTATTAACTATTTTGTGTGATATGACTCTCTGATTTAAAAGCATAGAAAATAAAAGTTTGAAAATTGCGAAATTTTCTACATTTTTGCAAAATTTCCATTTTTTTAAACAAATAAACGCAAGTCATATCAAATAAATTTTACCACTATCATAAAGTACAATATGTCACGAGAAAACATTCTCAGAATCACTGGGATCCATTGAAGCGTTTTAGAGTTATGGCCTCATAAAGTGACAGTGGACAGAATTGTAAAAATTGGCTTGGTCGGGAAGGTGAAAACAGGCTTCTGGGTGAAGGGATTAATTTCAGCATTAGAGATGGATATAGCTAACGCTGGCCAAAAACAACTTTTTGCAATGGAAATATCATCAGTTTTTCATTTTGTTGTACTGTTTCTTTAAGTTATTTAATAGGTAAGATAATTTTTATTTAATGTTGATTATGATTATGACATGTACACCATTACTAGATAGAACATTCATACTAAAGCAGCAAAACTTTCATTAGACAAATCTTCTTGATTTACATATTTATTTATCAATTAACTTATTTATTTAAATAAATTAATTCAGTCTGGAACAGCAAATAAATAAAATAGCAAGGTCAATATTTCAGTTATGTCAACCCTTTATCAGGGCTGTATTCACAACTGAACATAGAACACAGAGTAGAAGTTGAAAGTTAGACATGTTATCAGTCACTTCATTTGAAAATATATTTGCTGAACATGGCAATATCCCATATGTGGCTGGACAGTATAGGTAAGCTAGAACAGTTTGTGAACTCATATACAGATACCCTAAGTGCTAGAAAAGCAGCACTTCTAAATTCTTACATAGAATTATTAGCTTTCTTTTCAGAGCTTGAAAAGCTAGTAGACTTTGTGCAATTTAGGATTTATTTCAGAACAAGAGAACAATTTATCAACACCCACTGCCCAATATCTCCATATATGATTTATTCAGCAGACTTAACTTGCTTCTCCTATTAAGTGATATTATGCAGGCTTATTTTGTGGAAGTTATTTATCAATCCATGTTTTAGGTTTTCACAGAAAAACAATATTTTTATGATAAATGACATGGAATAAAATTAATATTTTTTAGCTCGTTCACTACAGGTAGAAATAAAACTTAACGCATTTAGAAATTGTTATGTTTAGTTATCGCTAGTGTTGAGCGATACCTTCCGATATGCAAAGGTATCGGTATCGGATTGGATCGGCCGATATCAAAAAAATATCGGATATCGCCGATACCGATACCCGATACCAATGCATATCAATGGGACACAAAATATCGGAATGGTTCCCAGGGTCTGAAGGAGAGGAAACTCTCCTTCAGGCCCTGGGATCCATATTCATGTATAAAATAAAGAATAAAAATAAAAAATATTGATATACTCACCCATCCGACGGCCCCGGTTCTCACCGGTCCAAGCGTCTGCCTCCGTTCCTAAGAATGCAGAGTGAAGGACCTTCGATGACGTCGCGGCTTGTGATTGGTCGCGTGACCGCTCATGTGACCGCTCACGCGACCAATCACAAGCCTCGACGTCATCGAAGGTCCTTCACTCCCTGCATTCTTAGGAACGGAGGCACCGCTAAGAGCCAGGGTCCGCCGGAGGCGTGAGTATATCAATATTTTTTTATTTTTATTCTTTATTTTTTACATGAATATGGATCCCAGGGCCTGAAGGAGAGTCTCCTCTCCTCCAGACCCTGGGAACCATATGCACTGCACACTTCCGATTCCGATTTCCGATATCGCTAAAATATCGGAACTCAGTATCGGAATTCCGATACAGCAAATATCGGCCGATACCCGATATTTGCAGTATCGGAATGCTCAACACTAGTTATCGCATATGCAAAATGTCTCTTCAGAGAGGAAGAGGACTTGAACTCTAGTGCCACCTTTTGGAAACAGTGAACCTAAAAATTAATATTGACCTTTTAACGAGCCTTAATATATGAAAATAGAAAAAATTGGACTCCAATGTTTTCTATTTTCCTTGATGTGAGGCCAGGGCGAGGCCGATGTCTGAGTTCCAGGTGGATGAGCTACTAGGTGAGCTGGAATCAAGTTTCTATAACCTTAATATATGATTTAGTATTATAACCAAGCCAGTATCTCAATTTGCAGACACGGTGTTTTGGAGTGTTGCCCCTTATCAGTGCAAAATATGAGATTTGATTTGGCTAGGTCAGAGGCTATGGACTGTAGTTTTATAGAAGTATTTTTGAAAATTATATTAAGTAGAACAAATCCATGATCAAAAAATAAAATTTAGTTGTGTTGGGAACATTTCTTGTCTTATTGTGTGTTGGTTTGGCACACATTTTGTGCTCATTCTGGAGACTTGTCACTAGGGTCTATTTTAGGTTGACTGAAAAATACCCTATTAGGCTGGGGTCACACATGGCGTAAGAAAATAAGCCACGTATTATACGTCCGTACTACGGCCGTAATACGGAGAAATGTCCCCAAAATATTGATCCGTAGTCAGGGTGTTTCAGCGTATTTTGCGCATGGCATCCTCCGTATGTAATCCGTATGGCATCCGTACTGCGAGATTTTCGCGCAGGCTTGCAAAACCGACATCTAATGGATTTATGTGCTCAAATGTTAGGGAAAACATATATACAGTATATATATATATATATGTCATTGAGACACATATATATATTCTGTATTTAGATTTCATTCAGCGCGATATCTGTGAACAGCCGGTAATTCAATTGCCGGCTTTTCATTTCTCCTGCACAAACCCGACAGGATATGAGACATGGTCTTCATACAGTAAACCATCTCATATCCCCTTTTTTTTTGCATATTCCACATTACTAATATTAGTAGTGTGTATGTGCAAAATTTCAGCGCTGTAGCTGCTGAAATAAAGGGTTAAATGGCGGAAAAAATTGGCGTGGGCTCCCGCGCAATTTTCTCCGCCAGAATGGTAAAGCCAGTGACTGAGGGCAGATATTAATAGCCTAGAGAGGGTCCATGGTTATTGGCCCCCCCGTGGCTAAAAACATCTGCCCCCAGCTTCTTTTTCCCACGCTCCAGGTCATATGAGGACATCCAGCAGGGGGCGCATCACCGCGACTGAAGGAAATGTAGGTCAATGACCTACATTTCATTCATTCGCCGGGGAATTACAAGCAGGAGCACACCGCTGCATTTAGCAGGGCTCCTGCCTGTAATATTAGTTAACCCCTTCAGATGGATTACATCGTGGGACGTGATCTGACATCTGAGGGTATGTATCTTGTGCATTTATTGTTTTCCCAAGCGAGGGTCTGGAAATGGAATGAGAGAACAATAAATTATTACAACAACCGCTGTGTTTATTTCATTAAAATACTTTGTAATCATGTGTGTGTGTGTTTTTTAACCCTTTCCTACAATTGGATTAATAATGGATAGGTGTCATAATTGACGCCTCTCCATTATTAATCTGGCTTAATGTCACCTTCCAATAGCAAGGTGGCATTAACCCTTCATTACCCCATATCCCACCGCTACAGGGAGTGGGAAGAGAGTGGCCAAGTGCCAGAATAGGCGCATCTTCCAGATGTGCCTTTTCTGGGGTGGCTGGGGGCAGATGTTTTTAGCCACGGGGGGGCCAATAACCATGGACCCTCTCTAGGCTATTAATATCTGCCCTCAGTCACTGGCTTTACCACTCTGGCGGAGAAAATTGCGCGGGAGCCCACGCCAATTTTTTCCGCCATTTAACCCTTTATTTCAGCAGCTACAGCGCTGAAATTTTGCACATACACACTACTAATATTAGTAATGTGGAATATGCAAAAAAAAGGGGATATGAGATGGTTTACTGTATGAAAACCATGTCTCATATCCTGTCGGGTTTGTGCAGGAGAAATGAAAAGCCGGCAATTGAATTACCGACTTTTCACTAACACCGCTGCGTATTTCTCGCAAGTCACACTGCTGGTCCGTGTGGAATCCGTATTTTTCTCGCCCCCATAGACTTTCATTGGCGTATTATTTGCGCAGTACGCTGACAAACGCAGCATGCTGCGATTTTGTACGGCCGTAGAAAGCCGTATAATACTGAACCGTAATATACGGCTAATAGGAGCAGCCCCATTGAGAATAATTGTGCCGTATGTAATGCGAGTTTTACGGACGTAGTTTCTGCGCTCTTACGTCCGTAAAACTCGCATGTGTGACCCCAGCCTTAAACTTTTTGGGAAATTGTTATGTCCTGTGTGTGTTTAATGGTCCTCAAAAAAGTTTATGATGTAATTCAAAGAGGACATGTTCTTTTATGGCAAAGTATGGTTCACACTTTGACACTCCATGTACAATTGATGGAGAAAGGTTGAACTTGATGGACCTAGGTCTTTTTTTTCAACCTGCATAACTATGTCAGACATTTTTGGCCTGATAGTCATGAAAGTAGCTGTACAACTATTCTTATTCATAGAGATTCAAGGGATAATGTTCCTCCTTGCTGAGAGTGACAGGTCAAGCCTGACATGCTCTGATGTGTCGCTCTCCGCAAGGAGGAATGTTACCCCTCAAATCCTGGTCAGACGCCTCTCACCCAGCCAAACGAGATCTCACACTTTGTACTGACGAGGGGCAGTACCCCTAAACACAGTGTCTACAAACTGAGATTTTGGTTTTGGCTCTTATCTTAAGTTATTTGACAAGGCTCGATGGAGAGTCGATATTGACTTTTCGGATTTCTACTTCCTATAGGTAGCACTAGAGTTCTAGTCCTCTTCCTCTCTGGAGAGACAATGTGCATATTCATAGAGAGACACAGGCTTCAAAGAAATACAGTCTCTCTCGTTGTCAATTCTGTTCCCTCTCCCTTTGTCTCATTCTTCTTAGGTTTTAAACTGAATTCAGTGTAAGACATGTAGACTTTAAAAAATAAAGCTATGTTTTATTAAGGTGTCATGAGGCACATCAGCAAAGCAATAGCAGTGACATGGCATGTGTTGCTGTTGTGCCTAGGTTGCCACTTGATGGAGCTAGTTAGCCTCATCTCTCCGTAGTAAAATCTCAATGCAAATTACTTTTTGCATAGAAGACATTTAAAATGGACATTGCTTGTCAAGTTCAATAATGGTTTGCAAAGTAGCAATTTAATTTTTCAAGATCACACAACTTGCTATTATTATAGTTGTACTACAGTGTTCATGGCAAAAACATTGAGGTAAAAGCATAGGTATGAAGAAGGGAAGACAAAAGCAAAAGTACAAACTATTTTATTTTTACATTTCATAAGAAGGAAAACATTATCTAGCCACATCTGTCTATCTGTCTAGTATAATTATATAATATACAGTATACATATGACTGCCAAGCCTCAATTACAGTAACAATTATTTACTTAATGTAAAAAGCCTCTTAGCTTATGGAATCTTATCTTAACCTTTAAAAGGTTGCCCGAGATGTTTTAAATGATATAAAAAACAATAATTTATACATTTTTTTGTAACCCATCCAACTCTCCAGCTTTAGTAATCCTTAAGTGATTCTGCCAGTTTTTGTGACCTGCTCTTCAGTTGATGACCATGCAAAGGTGACTGCTGCAGCCAATCACTAGCCTCAGCTGTAAAGTGCTGACTGTGTTACTGTAGGTGCTGCAGTGGTCATGTGCGTGGGCCGTGAGATCTGTTTGTAATTAAATCTGTTAGGAATGAAAGTATATTTGTACGTTTCATTCATTTTTATTTGGTTTACAACAGAAAAACACTTTTCCTCTCTGGATTATCCCTTTAAGAGCTAGATGCATACTGTTAAATACCGGCCTTTAAAGGTAAGGTACCGCGTTTGTAGATTATTAATAAATCACTGTAATGTAGCATAACATGCTGCTATAACCAAGTTTTAAATGCATGTGAAACAGACTTCGTGTGTTATATGTGTTTAAAGAAGGAACTGGGGGCTGACATCTTGGTTTTGCAGCAGTAGCAGGGCACTAACAGTGTCATTTTACAGCACCCCATGGACATAGGAGATAATAGACCGGCGAGGACCCTATCTTTAACATTGGAGAGGCGTTAGCAGTGAGCTGGGCACGCCTCTGTTGGCTGCACAACTCACTGCTGTAGGTGTGACTGGCAGCCATTTTATTATAGCCCAGTGCTCTCTGCCCAGCTCCACTTACTCTCTATCACAGGAGCTCCATTCACTCCACATTCACAGCCTGCAGAGAGAGGTGACACCTGACACCTCTCTCAGCCATACAATGTATCTCTCCCCTCCCTCCACAATGCCTGGCCATTCACTGCAGACCTGGAGCTCCTTCTTATCTTACTGAGGGATGAGTCACAGACAGCTCTGCACTGACAATGCTGCTCCATACACACCACATAAACTATAAACTGCTGGTGATAGCAGATCACAGGGCAGTCACACACAAAATGGATCTGCCCTGTGATGCTGCTCTTCATTCTGCCCCAGGGATATTAGACCACCCAAAAGGGGAGGGAAATGCTGATGTCAGCAGTTACTGCCCAGATTTTCCAGCTAACAGTAAAGCTGGTAAGTCTCACTATAGCTGCTTGAGGTCTAAAACGGAAAATGCTCCCCCTAGTGGTCAATATATATATTTGTAAGAAAATATATAATATTTCTCATATAGAAATGTTTGCAAACAGTGCAAACATTGCATTAATACATTTTATTTACTATTTTAAGCTTAATTTCACAAAAAAACAAACTACAAGAAAACTGGTGGCACCTTCCCTTTAAAGCAACAAAGGATGCAGCAAACTCTTATGTGACATCTTCAGGTGAGTGAATGCAGACAAATTTTGTGTTTTAATCCATCCAAATAATTAGGAAAACACGGCACTTCTGGAATTCTGGTGGTGCACAAGTAGGATAACCAAATCTGTGAGCTGTGATGTAGAAATACTTGCCACTCATATTAATCCATCCAAAGGCATTGTCTGATGACAGGTCATTAACATCAGATTAGTGGGGCCTGACATCTAACACCCCATCCTTCAGCAGTAGGAATATCCTGCTATGACCGATGTAAAAAGTGTACAAAGCTGGAACAGCTGTGCTCATTATATTGTGTAGTGGCTGTTCTGAAGGTGTATGAGAACATATGAGAACTTTCACCCCACATTCTTCCTACAGATCGTTCATCCATCAAGTCACCATGGCTTGAGATCAAGCCAACGGCCATGAAATAATAATAGCATTAACAATAATAATGCTGAAGATGGGTCATCAATATATAAGTTCTGGACAACTGTCCCAACACAGCTGTCCAGTGACCTTGGACCAGGGGTTTCATTTCTGGCCCTAACACTAGGGGGCAACCTAGCTTGCCCTGTTCCCCGGGATACTTCAGATGGTGAAGATGCCATGGCCTCCACCCTTGCCTTATCTCTGAAATTAGCCCTCCATCTGTTCTCTTCACCCACCTAGGGAGAAGGGGGCGCTACTCTGCACCGCAGTGCACCAACCCAACAAACAGGGTGACAAAGACAAGGGGAAACTGAAAACTCCATGCACACAAAATATTCACTCACATATAACAGAGGAATCCTCCGGGGTGTGCAGGAAGGGGAAGAAACCAAAATAGGAAGGGATAAGGAACTTTCAAGTATACAAACCAAACAACAGTCCCTTATAACTCCTCCAGCACTCCTTCTCATACCAACTTCTATCCCTCCTTTAGCCATGTAACAAAATCAAACTCTGATGAGATTTAGTAATAGAGGCCAGATTACATAGGGAAAAGGAGTGGATAACTGAGCACACCTGAGAACAGGGATTTCCAACATGGCTGATTAACCCCTGTTCTGTCAAAAGAAATAAACATGTTTAATAAGACAGAGAAGTGCTTCTTCTCGGCGCCGGAGTAGGAGCAACCAGACGCTGCGGTCTTCTGGCTCCGCTTCGACGCGGCAACCCAGTGACAACAACCTCTTTAAAATAGTGGATTTTCTCTATCAGAAACTTTGACCTCCTGTTACAATAAAGATGTATGAAAGGGTTTATCTACCACTATCTGTGTCTCCCAGCTTCCTCTTCCTACAAATCATGATTGCACAAGAGTTATGAAGTTGACATTAGCTACCAAAAACACAAACTGTAATTATAACATTATTTTAAAAGGAATCTGTACCAGGGTTTTGGTACCACATCTGAGAGCAGCATAATGTAGGTAACCCGTCTCCAGCAATGTGTCATTTACTGGGCTTGCTTTATTGCTGTTTTATGAAAAATAGCAAGGTAGGGCTGTAGTTACATAAATAATAAATAGTAAAATATAACTTTTAATCTTATCTGTTTAAAATGAGCTGTAATATCTCATAAAATCCATATAATACACAACAAACAACATTTAAATACTCCTTAGTGCTTCAATCATGCACTATATTCTCCAGCACAATGCACTTTTTATCAATATATGGGATATTGCTTCCCCCAAAGAGAAAAAAATGCTTCTTAAAGTGGTCCAATCTATGTCTGAGATTCTGTTATGAAGGAGGACGTCGGGAGAGTTGGATGAGACTTAGAGTAATGAGGTCTCGAAAAGGGCAAGTGGAGAGCCCCCTCATGAATAGAAGCATCGCAACCTACCCTGACTCAGACCGTGAAACAAGGGACTTTATTTGGTGAGATTGTTCCTGTATTTCAACGGTTAATATAAGTGGCATATTCAGACATAGATTGGACCACTTTAAGAAGCATTTTTTTCTCTTTGGGGGAAGCAATATCCCATATATTGATAAAAAGTGCATTGTGCTGGAGAATATAGTGCATGATTGAAGCACTAAGGAGTATTTAAATGTTGTTTGTTGTGTATTATATGGATTTTATGAGATATTACAGCTCATTTTAAACAGATAAGATTAAAAGTTATATTTTACTATTTATTATTTATGTAACTACAGCCCTACCTTGCTATTTTTCATTTTTGAACTGATTGGTGGCACTAGACTAAATCTTTATTGCTGTTTTATCAGCAATTGATTATCACTTAAGGACTAGTAAATCTGCTTCCATGTAGTCCTCCATATTCATGAGATCTCTATAACTCCACCTACAACCACTGATAGGCTACTTTCTGCCTATGCACAGCATAAACAAAACGCTGTTAATCAGTTGTGTGAGTGGGTTTATGCATCTTTTTTTTTTTTTTTTAAACTTGTTCTATTAATATTATACAACATAACAAGGTTACATCAAAGAACAAAAGAACAAACAGCATTTCTCACTGCTCATTAATACTGTCTGCCAAAGTTAACCTTGCCCTTAATATAGCATAGGTCTAATATCTTAACCAAGAGCAACTTCTTCTTCTTTTTCCCCTTAACCCCCAGAGCTTATTTCGGTTTTGCGTTTTCTTTTTTCACTCCCCTCCTTCCCAGAGCCATAACCTTTTTATTTTTCTGTCAATATGGTCATGTGAGGGCTTGTTTTTAGTGGGACAAGTTGAACTTTTGAATGACATCATTGGTTTTACCATGTCGTGTACTAGAAATTGGGAACAAAATTCCAAGTGCGGTGAAATTGCAAAAAAGTGCAGTCCCACCTTGATTTTTGTTTGGCTTTTTAATACGTTCATTAAATGCTAAAACTGACCTGCCATTGTGATTCTCCAGGTCATTACGAGTTTATAGACACCAAACATGTCTAGGTTCTTTTTTATCTAAGTGGTGAAAAAAAATTCCAAACTTCGTAAAAAAAAAAAAAATTGCACAATTTTCCGATACCCGTAGTATCTCCGTTTTTTTTTCTGGTTGGTTGAGGGCTTATTTTTTGTGCGCCGAGCTGACGTTTTTAATTATAACATTTTGGCGCAGATACGATCTTTTGATCGCCCGTTATTGCATTTTAATGCAATGTCACGGTGACCCAAAAAACATAATTCTGTACGCCGTTTAGCGATCAGGTTAATCCTTTTTTTAACTCCTTACCAACATCGGGCATAATAGTTTTCTGATGTCGGGGTTTCTCCCTTTGATGTGAGCTCCAGCGGTGAGCCTACATCTTTCCGGGGGGGACATGTCAGCTGCTTTGAAAAGCTGACATGTGCCCGCAATAGCCGCGGGTGGAATCGCAATCCATCCATGGCTATTAACCAGTTAAATGCCACTGTCAAACTCTGGCAGCAGCATTTAAATTGCGCTTTCGGAAATACGCACACCGGTGAACCCGTAACGTGATTGTGGATCACCGGTGTGTTGGCATGACAACCTGAGGTCTCCTGGAGACCTAGCAAGTGAGCAATTCTACTACATAAAGGCGATCCTAACATCGCGTCTATGTAGCAGAGTCGATCGGGTTGTGGCAGCTTCTAGTCTGCTGTAGAGACTATTGAAGCATGCCAAAAGTTAAAAAAAAATGTTTTTAAAAATAAAAAAAATTAAAAAGTATAAAAGTTCAAATCACCCCCCTTTTGCCCCATTCAAAATAAAACAATAAAAATAAACTCAAACATACACATATTTGTAATCACCGTGTTCAGAATCGCCCGATCTATAAATAAAAAAGTATTAACCTGATCACTAAATGGCGTAGCGAGTAAAAAGTCAAAATTAGGTTTTTTTTGGTCGCCGTGACATTACATTAAAATGCAATAACGGGCGACCAAAAGATCATATCTGCACCAAAATGGTATCATTAAAAATGTCAGCTCGGTTCGCAAAAAATTAGCCCTCACCCAACCCTAGATCATGAAAAATGGAGACGCTATGGGTATCAGAAAATGGAGCAATTTTTTTAAAAAAAAGTTTTTAACAAAGTTTGGAATTTTTTTTACTATGTACATAACAAAGAACCTAGACATGTTTGGTGGCAATGAACTCAAAATGATCTGGAGAATCATAATGGAAGTAATGGTATGCACTCAGGTCAAGAACAAGGAGGTGCTGGTAAAACAGACCATGTGGTCCAAATAGTCATGTACTGAAAATTACCGCACACTCAAAGCCAGTATGATGCAAAAGTATTTCACAAGTTTATTATGTTCACAAATAGTGTTGCCACAAAAAAAAACCATGCAGATAGAAACCCAACGTTTTGACCCTCCCGGGTCTTATTCATGGGGTTACTTGGTTTACGATTAAACACATATAAGAGTGGCAGACGTAGGGTAGGAGGATACATCCCTTGGTGTATAAACTGTCGCTTGACAAGGAGTGAGACGGGACTTATAGATCCTCAGTAACGAGTGATTGTCCAATAGAGAGGCCGTCACATCTGTGGTGGGCCTGTAATGTCCTGGATGTCCTGTGTAAGCGGCGCTCCCGCGCCCTGCTAAATGTGGCATGAAGAATCACAATGGCAGGTCAGTTTTAGCATTTAGTGAACCTAGCAAAAAAGCCAAACAAAAAACCAGTGTGGGATTGCACTTTTTTGCAATTTCACCACACTTGAAATTTTTTTCCCGTTTTCTAATACATGACATGGTCAAACCAATAGTGTTTTTCAAAATTACAACTCGTCCCACAAAAAACAAGCCCTCACATGGCCATATCGACGGAAAAATAAAAAAGTTATGGCTCTGGGAAGAAGGGGAGCGAAAAACGAAAACTCAAAACCGAAAAAAGCTCCAGGAGTTAAGGGGTTAATTGATAGATTCGGCAATTCGATACCAAGCATATGTATGTTTGATTTTATTTTTATTGTTTTATTTTGAATAGGACTAAAGGGGGTTGATTTGAACTTTTATTTTTTTTATATTTTTAAAAACATTTTTTCTTACTTTTGGCATGCTTCAATAGCCTCCATAGGAGACGCGTTTCTTCCAAGCTCAAGTCATCAGGGGATTTGCTTGTATGAGGAGATTATGTGCTGATAACAGAGGGACAAAAAGTCCTGCCACCCTCTATGCTGTCCTACATACAGTAAACCATCTCATATCCCTTCTTTTATTACATATTCCTCTTTACTAATGTAAGAAGTGTCTCTGTGTAAAATTTGGGGTCTCTAGCTATTAAATTAAAGGGTTAAATCCTGGAAAAAATTGGCATGGGCTCCCGTGCAATTTTCTCAGCCAGAGTGGGAAAGCCAGTGACTGAAAAGTTCCCAGGCTCGAGTTCATATGAGTCATTAACCCTTCATTACCCCATATCCCACCGCTACACGGGAGTGGGAAGAGAGTGGCCAAGTGCCAGAATAAGCGCATCTTCCAGATGTGCCTTTTCTGGGGTGGCTGGGGGCAGATGTTTTTAGCCAGGGGGGGTCCTATAACCATGGTCCCTCTCTAGGCAATTAATATCTGCCCTCAGTCACTGGCTTTACCATTCTGGCCGAGAAAATTGCGCGGGAGCCCACGCCAATTTTTTCTGGGATTTAACCCTTTAATTTAATAACTAAAGCCACAAAATTTTACACAGATACACTTCTTACATTAGTAAAGAGGAATATGTAATAAAAGAAGGGATATGAGATGGTTTACTGTGTGTAAACCATGTCTCATATCCTGTCAGGTTTGTGAAGGAGATAGCAAAAGCCAGCAATTGAATTACCGGCTTTTCTGCTATCTAGCGCTGAATTAAATATAAATATATATATACAGTATATATATATGTCTCACTGACATATATATATATATATATATATATATATATATATATATAGACTGTATAAATGTTTTTAAGAATATTTGAGCCGATGGATCCATGATATGTCCATTTTGCAAGCCTGCGAGAAAAAAATCGCCGTACGGAAGCCATACGGATGCCATACAGATGACACATGGATAAATTTGTGCGTAAAAATCGCATCCTTGCATTGAATACGGAACAGTGTTTTGGGACAATTACTGCGTATTACGGCCGAAAAAACCGGACCGTATTTACTTATGCCTAGTGTAAGGCCGGCCTAAGTCATCTTGATAATGGTTTTCCACTTCGCCTTATTCCTTCTATGTTTCCAACCATGATGGCCTTCTCCAGTGATTGCTCTCTTCGTATAATGTGATCCTTACTTCAAGTGACAAATCTGGCTTGATTTGCAGCTCAGCATTCTGTGACAGATAAAACAGTGAATTTATCAAAACTGCAGCATGCAGCCCAGTAAGTGATACATGGTTGGAATCAGGGACTCTGTCCCACATCATGCTCCTCTCAGGTGGGGTAGAAAAACCTGGTGACAGATTCACTTTATTAAGAGGTAATATCAACATCTTCTAGAATTGTGATTGCTGTCGGAAAATAAATTGTGCCCTCCTGCAGAGACAAAATGACATATGTTTATACAGACACAGCAAAGTAACATTTCCTAATAACGCTGTCTGGTGAGCTCATTAATAAATGAGAGGATCTAATTTTGCACTTACTATTGGTAATCATTATTATTTTCTTCTCATATAAGTGACCCTGTACACAAAAGC
Source organism: Ranitomeya variabilis (assembly GCF_051348905.1). Taxonomy (NCBI): domain Eukaryota; kingdom Metazoa; phylum Chordata; class Amphibia; order Anura; family Dendrobatidae; genus Ranitomeya; species Ranitomeya variabilis. The sequence goes on along the minus strand of NC_135233.1, from coordinate 715,258,196 downwards.
AGAGGGTCTCTTGGGTGGCAATCTGTAGTAATGTGCAATATGGACTTTTTAGCAAAAGCAGCATATTGTCCATTATAATTGCCCTTCATATCTAACTTGCTATCACACAGGTTAATGACTTAATAAAATATTAAAATCATTTCCATTTCCAGTTTGCCGTTCTGAGCCTCTTTGTTATTACCTCATCTGATAGCAAATAATCTTTTCGAAGCTTAAATGAAGAAACCCTTTTATGAAAGTATATCAAAGGATCTATCTACGTCGATTAGTCATAACATTAAAACCACCAAAGTTGACGTAATTAAAATTGGCACCTGTCAAGGCGCAGCTTCGTCAAGCATAAGGATTTAAACTATTGTAAGGGCTTGTTCACACACTGCATTTTTTGCCCCGTTTTTCCACTGTGTTTTGTTGCGGGAAGAAACACAGCCTTTTACAGTATCGGCATAATTTCTGCAATCTCATGCGCAGGCTGCTTATTTTTCCACTGCAAATTTGGACTATCAAAACATTTTCCAAGTCTGTAGCATGTCAATTCTTGCAGCGTTTTTCAGTGTTTTTCACCCACTCAAATGAATAGGAAAAAACTCAAGTAAACGCACAAAAAATGCACATAAAAGTGGGTTAAAAAATGCATATTTTACAAAGAGTTTTTCCTGCCAACATTTTGGTTTCTGCAGCAGAAAAGTCTGTTGCAAATTCTCAACATATACATGTACTAGATAGAGGTGAAATAGTGATGGCTAGACAGAGCATGCCTACAATTGCCACAGGAAAGCTACTGAAATACAAATTGTTGGAAAAATAATAAAGGCTATGTTCACACGCTGTTTTTTTCTGTAGCCAAATCCTGCTCTAATGGCAGTACAGTAAAAACGCTGCATTTTTAACTGCATTTTCACAGAGTTTTTGTATCGCTTTTTGCAGCATTCATTTTGGTGCGGATTCCATCTATACTTTGCCTACAAAACAGGTTAAATTAGTTTTTATTCACCCAAAAAGTTTTTGCAGTTTTATGCTGCATTTTTTTCATTTGTCATTTTGTGGGTGAAAAAAGCTGGAAAATGGTGAAAGAATTGACATGCTGTAAATTTAGAAAACGCTGCACTTTTCAATTTCTGTGAAGAAACAAAAACAAACGTAATCATGAGATTTCTGAATCTAATACTGTACTGTACTTCTTGCACTGTAAAAACTAGCTTTTAGTTTGCATTAAAACGCAGCAAAAACCCTGCATGTGAACATACCTTAACACTTACCATGATAGAAATAAATTAGGACTTCTGGTTCTGGTGTAAAGAAAATGACCAGATGCAACTCGAAGATGGACATGAGGCGAGAACAGCCTATTAAATATTTATTTCCTCCGATATAGGGGGAACTTGCAGTAGATATGGAAACAGTTAAGCAGTTTGAAATAGAATAATCACAAGTAAATTGTAGAATACTAAACATTTAATGGGTCTTAGAGTTCACTTTAAATGATAGGGAAGTCTCTTAGGGATTATGTTTAGGTCCCTCTAAAAGGGGTGATATAACCATTCCTCTGGGAGCTAGTGTCTTGGCTCCTCCTGAAGTAATGGCCTTATCGGGGGTCATTGGTTCTTCCCGCTAGGTGGCAAGTCCTCCTGCCAAAGCACAATGGGCCTCATTTGATTCAATTGACCCCCGCCCTGTATGCTCTCCTAGCCCAGGCCAACCCCTATACCGTAAGTCAGTATTGGAAGCAACGTCCCAGCTCATTCCTGTCATCTGTTCAACACTGTAAATGTGCTCTCTTGAGTGAAGTCTCCTCAAAGATTTTCAGTGATTGACTGCCGGTGGGTGTGTCTCAGGTCCAAAGGGATGAGGGCTGGGCTCCAAGTCCTGGCTGGTGTCATCTGAGCTCTGGGTCATGACCAGGACAAGTCTGGGTTTTGGGATTTAATTGGTGTAGATGGATCTCCGGGTCTTGACCGGCGTAGATCGGGTACTGTCTGACCTTGCCAAAGCCCGCTGGTGTACACTCCCTACTGTGGTCTGTCACCCCGGTGGCAGCATCTTTCCCTGCACATGTATGGTCTGTTCTCCTTCCTGGCTCCAAAACCTGCTTTGGTTTGGCATGCAGACCTTTTATACTCAGGAACTCACAATGGCACCTGACTAGGTGTTGAATCCAAACTCATCATCTCTGCAACTCTTCCTTTTCCGGTTCGTTCTGTATTGTCCCATTTGGATGGTATATGGCAGACTTCTTACACCAATAAATCACAGCGCTGGGGTTTTTCGAAATACAGCATTATTGCACATAAAGGGAAACGTCAGATTTGGAAAATTTGGCATAGTCACTAAGGGGTTAAATTTCACTGCTGGAATGGTATCACTAATGTCTGTTCCCTGTCCCTAGTAATATGCTTTCCATCCGCTGTCTTCTGCTCTTCCCGATGCCACTCTGGACCCACTCCGACATCTTGTGAATGCAGCTTGTTACTGACTGAAAGTTAGTGCTGACAGTCACAAGTGCTAAAGGGAAGCCTATGAGAGCCTCATTCTGGCCTCCTTCTGGCTCTTATAAACTTACATTGAGCTGTGACCTCTAGCTCATTCAGCAAAGACTGGGTCAATGAACACCATGTGTATTTGCTGAAGATTTTATTGTAGAAAGTCCTCCATTGCAACTGTTCAAATGAAAAAAATAAGAATTAAAGAAAATACAGAAAAATGTTTGGATATAAACTCCAAATGTCTAGGTTCTACTGTTATTGTAATACATTTTGTCAGGGAGTACACCGTGAAATCTTGCAGATCCTACTGCAGCCACCAGTTTGTCACAGATAACACAGGGGAGATCCCACAGATCTCACCACTTGTCACTAGTTTGTCAGTGAAGGCAACTGACTGACGAGTGGTTGACAAGGCAGCGGCTGCTTCCACTACTAGGCCAGTTATTGGGGGACTCATAGTGAGCATATACTATATACACCTCCGATTCCAAAGCATGGAATATATATACAGTATACCCTAGTACTGTCACTAGCAACTCGACAGTAGCAAAAGGAGCCATTTGCTGCCACCGCCAATTGTTCATACAGGCCAGTTGGACACCCATTACAGATTGATTATGGCTTCAGGGGTGCAGTTTACAGAGCAAGAGGAACAGAGCTATTATATTTCCTATATTTAATCCGGAAAAGTAGGCAGCATTTATGAAAAAAATATACAAATATGATACAAAATGGGAGAAAAAGAATGTGGTATATACAATTACATAAAATAAAAGGGATAACAAAAGAAAATGACTAAACCTGATATCATTGAAATGGCGCAGAGCTTAGCAGAGGGAGGTATTCATTAGGAAAATATACAGAACCCACAAAAATCTATACCTTCTAAGACTTCCAAAATTTAAAAATCAAAATTCTCCTTTTTATTACATCAAGGTTATGCCCTCATACCTTCCCTTGGTGACCTCATATAAGGGCTGGTTGTGGGATGTACTAGATCTGTTAGAATTTTACAATATCCATAACTTTTAGCATATGTTCTCATCTGGAGGTCACAGACAGTAAATATTGTCATGTTTCCTATCATGATTTTACCTTTCCATAGAGATGAAACATGGTATGATATTAAATTGGAAAGGCCTTATGGTGATTTCAGTAAATGCAAAATGTTTGTCCCATTGCTACAACTCTGAAAATATATCTCCCATAAATATCAGATTGATTTAAGCCCCAATAGTCATTATTGACCACTGGCTCCAAAGTGTCTCAGACAAGCCCTTTGAAAAAAAGGAAGCTCTTGTCTTGGAAGTACTTCTCTACCTCTGAATAAACAAATCTTATTCTTGGTGGCTGGTCCTCAGAGCAGATCTCTACTGTTATGATTACCTGGTCACTGGAGGAGGTCTGTACTTCAATGGAAATTTTTGCAAGATATGCAAAATACAGACTTATTTGTGTTCAGGAGGAGTTTACACTTTTCTGACAGTAGATGGCGATGTTGTTACTGTTATATGCTTAGTTGAATGTAATGCATATACTTGTTGTACTTTGGTTTCACTTTCTCTCTGGTAAAATGTTTTTAAGACTTCCTGTTAGGCCTCTTTCACACGTCAGTGTCTCCGGTACGTGTAGTGACAGTTTTCTCACGTACCGGAGACACTGACACACGTAGACCCATTAGAATCTATGTGTCTCTGCACATGTGCGTGTTTTCACACGGACCGTGTGTCCGTGTGGAAAACACGTCGACATGTCCGTTTTTCACCGGCAGCACGGACCCCAATACGGATGGCATACGTACATACGGATGCTCATCCGTGTGCTGTCCGTGTGCGTTTTGGCAAACATTGTATCAGTATGAGAGACAGGTGTCCTGAATGTCAGGTGATATTAAGAAATAAACTCAGTCTGGCCTTTTCTTTGCTGAGGTGAAGTAGTTGTGTCTTCAGGCACATTTGGGGATTGCTTATCCTGTATTTTTATGACATAATGGCACCTCGTGTGGATACTGAGCGCCTAATAGCTCTTGTGGAACAACACCCAGAACTTTGGGACACTCGTGTGGACGGATACCACGACCGGCTGATTATAGACCGTGGATGGCGTGCAGTAGCAGAAGCATTGTTTGCACGTAGTGGTTGGTCAACATATTCCCCATCCAAGCAAGCGAAGTATGGTGAGTGGACCCATGGATGTTCCTATGTACTACCAAACTGTACTTACTTAATTGATATTTAAAATAGTGCTTACAGTGCTGATGTGTTAGTGAATCTGTTTGTAGGCCATCAAAATGGCATGTAATGTGTTAATTCCTAGAACTATTATAGTCACTAGACTTCAGAAGGTGTTTTTTTATGGCAAATCTAAACTTCATGATGTACCTTTGAATACTGTTAATATTAGCCTAAAAAAATGCTTAAATTGATGTTTCACAATGTTAGCACACATTACTGTTGTGCCTCTCATGAACAACCATGCTTCTGCAAGGCCCAAAGTAGACTGTCCCATGTTTTTTTTTTTCTTCTTCACTTGTTTCTTTCAGTATTAGTTGTTTTTATTCTAAAACCCATGCAAATATCTGACACAAATCATGCCCTTACAGGTGTCTTCCCGACATTGTAATGTATGTGTATACTCACTACTCTACACACATATATCTTGAACATAGTTTTTGTAGATAAGAACCCTAGCAATGTGTACATTATGGTGCAGGCTACAGTTGTTAAAGGGACACTGTCACCTGAATTTGGAGGGACCAATCTTCAGCCAGAGAGGCGTGGTTTTCGGCGGGTTAATTCACCCTTTCATTACCCGCTGGCTGCATGCTTGCGCAGGCGTGTACTACGGAGGACAGAGAATGAACTTCAATCCAATATTGCAGCCAGCATGCAGCCAGCGGGTAAGGAAAGGGTGAATCAAACACCCGAAAACCCCACCCCTATGGCTGAAGATTGTTCCCTCCAAATTCAGGTGACAGTGTTCCTTTAAATTTATGCATGCCATGAGGTAAGAAGTGGCAAGAATTATATGTATAGTAAGGCCCTAGCTGCTGTTTACTTTTGTGAACATATTGAGCAACTGACCATTAAAGGCATATGTCTTCTAAGCAAATTATGTTTATGTATATTACATAGGCCTAATTTTTTACAAATGTTTACTTTATCACCAACAGTGGCTTTGATGAAACGACGCTGGCGCTCAGCAAGGGACCAGTACCGGCGGGAATATAATCCCCTTCCCTCCACATCTGGGGCATCTAGAAAGCGCCAATATGTTTATTTCCGGCAATTAGAATTCCTGCGCCCAGTCATGGAACTCAACCAGTAAGTGTACTGCTTCAACTATCTCATTTTTCAATTTGGATTCACAAACACCAATATTGTTTGAGGCAAACTATGTATGTGGCACTGTAAATACTCAAGTAAGCCACTTTGTCCATGCACATGTAAAATGGCTTGCCACACGCCTATTTTTTACAATTGTCAAAAAAAGGTACCCGATGAGTAGTCCTTAAACCAAAAAAGAATATAAAATGGTTGCATACAGATACCAAGGTTGTCAAAATTGACATTTGAAATATAAGGGTGTGACATGAACTCCCCTATTGGTAGGTTTGAAAATTTTTTCAAGGATATTTTTCAAAGGAATACATGTTTACGTTACAACTTGAAAAACAATGTCCATTTCTTTAATCCTAGAACTGTGGACAACTTGGACGATTCTGATGAGTCACCAGCAGCGGCTGCCTCAGCACCTTGTACGTCAGCATCAGAGACGGATCACCCAGCTGAGGGCACACAAACAACATAGCCACCACAGCCATCTGCTGCTGGTGAAACAAGCACTGAGGGTATGATTGGAAGCAGCCAAAATACAACAGAACAACAATCACAGGCATCAAGCGCACCAGCACCACAGGCATCACAAGCAGCATCAAACATTCCACCGCGGTACATACCACCTAGCCTGAGAGGAAGACGGAGCAGGCGACATGAGGAGATGAGGATGTTGCCAGAAGCAATTGATGCAAGAGTCCTGCATATACTGAATTCAATGACACCAGAATCAGATGTTGATCGTTTTTGTCGCTCACTGTCTCCCTGTCTGGCCAAAGTCCCCACACAACGTCAAGAACGTGTCCGGGCAGCTATGCTTACCCTCCTTTCTGCCAGCCAGGGAGAGAATGAGCCCAACCAGGTGCTTGCACAAATAGAACAGTGGCGTACTGACCAAAATCAGACCCAGTTGGCCACTCGAGCGTCAACACACCAGGAGCAACAGGTGCCTGCAACCTCTTATGGGCAACCATCAACCAGCCAACAATTCACACAAATGCCAGTACCATATTATGTGCATGCCCCCCCCCCCTGCATCAAGCCAACAGATCCAACATAGGCCACTGGGTGAAGTTGCTCAGAGATTTCAAGGGCAACAGCAGTCCACCAGGCCACCAAGGCAAATCATGCCTGGCCTAACTAGATTTGGCCCACCTAACCCTCAGCCAACAACCCAACAAACAACTGGCCCAACATATCAAGGTTACATCTCACGTCCACAAAGCCATATGCAACCTGTTGCTCAGGTTGGCCAATACTCAGTCTGTGCAAACTACCAGCAACAACCACTCCCCCAACAGCAACACTTTTATGGCCCCTCCTTAGAAACCCAAAGCTACAACACTACTACCTCTGGATACCAACAAATGTATGTTGGAACATCCGTCGATAATCCACCACTGCAGACACAAATGACCCAATCTGAAATGCCCCCACAATCCGCCATCACGGAAGGTGTAGGACCAGAAAACACTACAGAAGAATCAGTGTCTACTCAGGATGATTTCCAAAATCTTTAAATGTTCTCAAGGTTTACATAATAGTTTTTCGAATATGTGGCATGTAAGAATGTCGTTAATGCACATTATTGGGCATATGTTGTTGTAAAATGAAAAAACGTTTAGTTTTGGCTCATATTATTAAAAAATTTTGAGTAAAACAAAATAATGTACATGCTGTGTTTATTTGGAACAACTTCACTAACTAATTGTAGGCTAGGTAGCACCAAGGGATCCAAAGCCCATTATATTGTGCAAAATAAAAATAATGAACAAGTCCTGAAGGTGGAAACGTGTGTTTAGAATAAAAAATTGATAATTAGTGCACCTTTCCCTCATCTATCCCTTTAATTACAGGCCCAAGCCTTTAATTGCAGACTGAAAAAACTCTCTGAGGTACGTGTCCACACGGATGACACACGGATGACATACGGATGGCATACGTAACGTCAACACGGACACACGGATGACACACGGAGCACACACACGGACATACGGACATACGGACACGGATATCTCCGGTACCGGTTTTTCCGGTACCGGAAATATCAGGACGTGTGAAAGAGCCCTTATGCTGTATTAAGAAGCTGATGCATGTACCTCATGTTCTGTGTAGATAAAAGTTGAATTACCCCATATAATGTACTCTCACAAGTTTCTTCTGCGACCAAACTATGCAACAGAAATGAGTATGGAGGATTTGTGGACTTATTTCACGCTGCTGGTTATTGAAGATGTCAATTATCAGGAATTAACCACATATGAATACATAGAGGCTCTATTAAAAATCAGCCACATCAAAAACTCACCAAATATTTATGATGGGAACTTAGCCTAAAGGGTTAAGTTCCAACATAATGGAATTTCTGTAGCATATTTGCTTGCGGAAAACCTGCTGCATTTTACAATGCATTGTGCTGACACTTCAAGAAATCTCATGCACATTCTGCTAAAAATATCTGCATCTTAAATTGACAGCTGCAGAATTGAGATTGAGATTGGCAGTGTGTCAATTTGTGCTGCGGATGTTAGTGAGTGATTACCCCTAGTGCAAAGGTTGAAATGTACACAAGGATACCCACAGCCATAAATACCGCCATTGATATTGCAGCAGTGCTAGAAATGCTATGTGTGTGCCCTAAGGCTTTGCAGTATTTTATGTAAATTGTACCATTAATAATATGCTATGTCATAGTTACCTACCCTAACTATGTATAATACACTAATCTGTCTTCTACATAATAAATAGTTACCTATTATAACTATTTATAATGTACTCGTGTGTCTGCTACATAATAAATGTGTAGATTAAGTGAACCATAGGATACAGACTGTCTACTTAAATTAGAAAAACAATCTTTTTTTAGTAAAATCCAGTCACTGAAATTTAATCTTGGATTGTATCATGCGGCTAAATATTTTTTAAGGCTTAGCAAGCTAAACAAAAAAGGAAAATTAATGAAAAATATCCTTAATAACTACAATCGGATAAGAGTTGTGCCTCGGGTGCATTTAATGTGTTTGCTGGAGTGAAGAATTTACATGGCTAAACCTATGCAGCCGAAAATAATTCCCATTGGGGATAAAATGATTAGTGATGTTTTCCTTACCTATAGCCTCGAATGTATATTGTCAGCTTTTCAATTAAGCAACGGGAGCCGGTAACGTTTGCAACCTGTCTGTTGGGTTTAAAGTCCATCAAAGTGTGATAAAGGAAGGCAGAATGATATTATTTTTCTAGAACAGAACCTCAGTTGTGCATTGATCACCGCAGCATGCAGTGACTAATTTCATCTAGTCTTTTTTTAATCCTTTGTGAAAATTAGTTACTTTTTTTTTAGATTACATTACCAGCTGGAATAAATGTGCAATCTGCATGCCCTTAGGTAATAAGATACCTGTAGTGAACTGTATTAAGATGAATTATCCACACTACCTTCACCGTACTCAGTCCGTATGTCTCTATTTCTGGAAAACGAGACATTTTCTTTTGCAGAGAAGTAGAACAGGAGGATAAACTTCAATACTGCACTTCTTAAGACTTGCACGGATACATATAGCAGGGCATGGAGCCACAATCAATTCCGAATTCTGTCTACATCTCAATTTCTGGTTTGAAGTACTTTTTTTTTCAATCGCCCTTGGAGATACAAGATAAATAAGACATGGCGAACATATATTTAGTCTGCTTCCGACAGGTCAATGTCTAAGTTTGATCCTGCAGTAGTTGCTTTCAGTGACAGATATCAAAACTGCCACCGAGTCTAACATCTTTATCACACTCTGTGACCCGTGTGTACATCTATGCCTTCAGTTGGAATTCCTCTAGTTCATAGTGTATATTGATTTATATTATTTCATTTTTTTATACATTTTTATTTTGACTCTGGTGGTGAATCCTGTGACCTGTGTCTTCTAAAACAAGAAATTCTTAAAGAAACACTTAAATGAGGCACGGCGAATAAGCCTCCTTACCTTGACAAGCCAGCTGGTATGTCACTCTCCATAAGGAGGAACGTTACCCCTTAGACCCCAGTCCAGAGCCTCTCACCTAGCCAAATCAGTTCTCATGCTTCGCACTGACGAGGGCCAACAGCCCGAAACACTGTGTCTGCGAATTGAGATACTGATTTGGCTTTTATCCTAAGTCATATTGCACGACTCGTTAGAGAGTTGATTGTGACTTGTAGGATCGCTACTTCCAATAGGTGACGCTATAGAGTTAAGTCCTCTTTTTTTCAGCAGAGGCAATTTGCATATTTAAATGAGACAAGCATTTTTCCAATTTGCATTTTCAGACTTAATTTCAACTATTTAATAAGGTTTTCTTTTTTTTATCATGTAGCTAAATTGAGATGTCAACATTTCCAAAATGTTTCTTTCTATTTTACAGAGAAAAAGTGATATGTTTATTATTACTCATATCATTTCTTATGACTATGGCTGAGTTACCAATTATAAGAATATAGTTTAACCAGTATAGTTTCTTTGATTCTTTTTTATGTGTCTCTCCTATAAAAAAAATCCCCAAACAACAGTTCCATATTGTGTGACATCTTTTTCAAATTGATCTTTGATAATCAGGTTTACTTATTTCTCATTACATATGTTAACTTTTATGGTAAAAGATGATTTCTCAACAAGGCATGTGATATGAGACACACAGGTAGGACTTTTTCACAAGCCTATAACCTGTATGCCCATATTAATAGGTTACATAGCTGAAAATTGATGATAGTTTTCCTTTAATGACCTATGACACACATTCCGGTAACGGAAAATAGTAACGCTGCATTATCAATTTATTCTTACATTTCTGAAAGTTCTCTTTAACTTACTAAGGACATGTGGAGCTCACGCACCTATATAAGAATGTAGCTAAACTTTGTTTCTTAGGATCTAATCTCAAGAGTCTTTATTTCAAGAAAGAGCTCTTTTATTTAGATGACATTTGTCTATATAGAAATACAGTGGGGCAAAAAAGTATTTAGTCATTCAGGAATAGTGCAAGTTCCACCACTTAAAAAGATGAGAGGCGTCTGTAATTTACATCATAGGTAGACCTCAACTATGGGAGACAAACTGAGACAAAAAAATCCAGAAAATCACATTGTCTGTTTTTTTTATCATTTTATTTGCATATTATGGTGGAAAATAAGTATTTGGTCAGAAACAAACAATCAAGATTTCTGGCTCTCACAGACCTGTAACTTCTTCTTTAAGAGTCTCTTCTTTCCTCCACTCATTACCTGTAGTAATGGCACCTGTTTAAACTTGTTATCAGTATAAAAAGACACCTGTGCACACCCTCAAACAGTCTGACTCCAAACTCCACTATGGTGAAGACCAAAGAGCTGTCAAAGGACACCAGAAACAAAATTGTAGCCCTGCACCAGGCTGGGAAGACTGAATCTGCAATAGCCAACCAGCTTGGAGTGAAGAAATCAACAGTGGGAGCAATAATTAGAAAATGGAAGACATTCAAGACCACTGATAATCTCCCTCGATCTGGGGCTCCACGCAAAATCCCACCCCGTGGGGTCATAATGATCACAAGAACGGTGAGCAAAAATCCCAGAACCACGCGGGGGGACCTAGTGAATGAACTGCAGAGAGCTGGGACCAATGTAACAAGGCCTACCATAAGTAACACACTACGCCACCATGGACTCAGATCCTGCAGTGCCAGACGTGTCACACTGCTTAAGCCAGTACATGTCCGGGCCCGTCTGAAGTTTGCTAGAGAGCATTTGGATGATCCAGAGGAGTTTTGGGAGAATGTCCTATGGTCTGATTAAACCAAACTGGAACTGTTTGGTAGAAACACAACTTTTCGTGTTTGGAGGAAAAAGAATACTGAGTTGCATCCATCAAACACCATACCTACTGTAAAGCATGGTGGTGGAAACATCATGCTTTGGGGCTGTTTCTCTGCAAAGGGGCCAGGACGACTGATCCGGGTACATGAAAGAATGAATGGGGCCATGTATCGTGAGATTTTGAGTGCAAATCTCCTTCCATCAGCAAGGGCATTGAAGATGAAACGTGGCTGGGTCTTTGAACATGACAATGATCCAAAGCACACCGCCAGGGCAACGAAGGAGTGGCTTTGTAAGAAGCATTTCAAGGTCCTGGAGTGGCCTAGCCAGTCTCCAGATCTCAACCCTATAGAAAACCTTTGGAGGGAGTTGAAAGTCCGTGTTGCCAAGCGAAAAGCCAAAAACATCACTGCTCTAGAGGAGAGCTGCATGGAGGAATGGGCCAACATACCAACAACAGTGTGTGGCAACCTTGTGAAGACTTACAGAAAACGTTTGACCTCTGTCATTGCCAACAAAGGATATATTACAAAGTATTGAGATGAAATTTTGTTTCTGACCAAATACTTATTTTCCACCATAATGTGCAAATAAAATGATAAAAAAACAGACAATGTGATTTTCTGGATTTTTTTTCTCAGTTTGTCTCCCATAGTAGAGGTCTACCTATGATGTAAATTACAGACGCCTCTCATCTTTTTAAGTGGTGGAACTTGCACTATTGCTGAATGACTAAATACTTTTTTGCCCCACTGTATGTAGGATATGTCCTTGGAGGACTGTGGAGAACTATGGCTGTAGCTCATTCGTACATGTGTGCCATAAAAACAATGCCTTTGTTTACATGGATATTTATCATAAATTTATATTCAACACTATTACATTTTCTCTAGCATAAATATTATTTTAGGCAAAATGAAAGGTTAATTGAATAATACTTTATAACATCCAATTGGGACACAAATTAGTTTGGCAAAGCCAAAATTCAGATATATCTTCTGTCCAGAGTTGACTTTTACTATTCCGTTCAGTGACTGTGCTAAATTAATTTTTCCCATTTCTATACATCTACCACAATAATTTTTTTTTATATTTATCTATATAATCATCTAAGGTCTACTTCCGTCTGTTTGTCTGTCTGTCTGTAATGGAAATCCCGCGTCGCAGATTGGTCGCGGCCGGCTGGGCGTGACCAATCAGCGTCAGGCACAGTCTGGTCGTGAATTGTCCCCTCCCTACTCACCTCCAGTCAGTGTCCCCTCCATACTCCCCTCCAGTCAGCGCCCACACCGTGGCATAACGCGGTGTAACGCAGCCCATTAACGCTGTTATTAACCCTGTGTGACCAACTGTTTACTATTGATGCTGCCTATGCAGCATCAATAATAAAAACATATAATGTTAAAAATAATAAAAAAAATAAAAAATCATAATATTCTCACCTTTCGGCGTCCGCGACAGCCTTTCCCGCTCCTCGCGATGCTCCGGTACCAAGAATGCATTGCGGCAACGACCCCTGATGACGTAGCGGTCTCGCGAGACCGCTACATCATCACACTTTATTGCCGTAAGGCATTACTGGGAACGGAGTGTCGTGAGGAGCATCGCTAAAGGCCTGGGCTGGATCCGGGGGCCATCGGAAGGTGAATATATAACTATTTTTAATGTTAATTATTTTTTTAACAGGGATATGGTGCCCACATTGCTATATACTACATGGGCTGTGTTATATACTATGTGGGCTGTGTTACATACTGCATGGGCTGTGTTACATACTGCGTGGGCTGTGTTATATACTGTGTGGGCTGTGCTATATACTATATGGCTGTGTTATAAACTATGTGAGCTGTGTTATATACTACATGGGCTGTGTTATATACTACGTGTCTGCGCAATATACTATGTGGCTGTCACATATACTACGTGGCTGTTCTATATACTATGTGGGCTGTGTTACATACTGCATGGGCTGTGTTATATACTACGTCGCTGTGCTTTACACTACGTGGGCTGTGCCATATACTACGTGGGTTGTGTTACATACTACGTGGACTGTTTTACATACTTCGTGGGCTGTGTTATATACTACGTCGCTGTGCTCTACACTACGTGGGCTGTGCTATATACTACGTGGCTGTGCAATATACTACGTGGCTGTGCTATATACTACATGGGCTGTGTTATATATACTACATGGGCTGTGTTATATACTACATGGCTGTGCAATATACTACATGGCTGTGCTATATACTACGTGGCTGTGTTATATACTGTGTGGGCTGTGCTATATACTACGTGGGCTGTGCTATATACTACGTGGGCTGTGTTATATACTGTGTGGGTTGTGTTATATACTGCGTGGGCTGTGCTTTATACTACGTGGGCTGTGCTATATACTACATGGGCTGTGCTATATACTACGTGGGCTGTGTTATATACTGCGTGGGCTGTGCTATATACTACATAGCTCTGCAATATACTACGTGGCTGTGCTATATACTACATGGCTGTGCTATATACTATGTGACTGTGCAATATACTATGTGGCTGTGCTATATACTACATTACTGTGTTATATGCTGTGTAGGCTGTGCTATACACTACGTGCCTGTGCTATGTACTACGTGGCTGTGCTATATACTATGTGGCTGCTATATACTACGTGGCTTGTGTTATATTCTATGTGGCTGTGCTATTATACTGCATGGCTGTGCTATATACTACGTGGGCTGTGGTATATGCTACATGGCTGTGCAATATACTATGTGGCTGTGTAACATACTACGTGGGCTGTTACATACTGCATGGGCTGTGTTACATACTGCATGGGCTGTGTTATATACTACGTCGCTGTGCTCTACACTACGTGGGCTGTGCTATATACTACGGGGGTTGTGTTACATACTACGTTGGCTGTTTTACATACTTCGTGGGTTGTGTTATATACTATGTCGCTGTGCTCTACACTACGTGGGCTGTGCTATATACTACGTGGCTGTGCAATATACTACGTGGCTGTGCTATATACTACATGGCTGTGTTATATACTGTGTGGGCTGTGCTATATACTACGTGGGCTGTGCTATATACTACGTGGGCTGTTTTATATACTGTGTGAGCTGTGTTATATACTGCGTGGGCTGTGCTTTATACTACGTGGGCTGTGCTATATACTACATGGGCTGTGCTATATACTCCGTGGGCTGTGTTATATACTGCGTGGGCTGTGCTATATACTACATAGCTCTGCAATATACTACGTGGCTGTGCAATATACTATGTGGCTGTGCTATATACTACGTTACTGTGTTATATACTGTGTAGGCTGTGCTATACACTACGTGCCTGTGCTATGTACTACGTGGCTGTGCTATATACTACGTGGCTGCTATATACTACATAGCTGTTATATCCTATGTGGCTGTGCTATTATACTACGTGGCTGTGCTATATACTACATGGGCTGTGGTATATGCTACGTGGGCTGTGAGACTCTTTCGCCTGGGGCCCTCAAAAACCTGCAGCTGGCCCTGGCTTCACTGATTGGTCACGGCCGGCCACAAACAATCAATGACAGGCTCAGTCCGGCCGCAAATTGGCGCGGGATTTGAACCACGCTTTGGTTGCGTCCGGCCGGCCGAATCCTATGTATTCATTGCATTATTCTCAAATCTTCATAATAAACTACATACATATTCTAGAATACCCAATGCATTAGAATCGGGCCACCATCTAGTAACTTTATAGTCTTAAAGTCCTATCAGCACATATTAAAAATGAACAGAAACTATTTTAAGGATAGTGGACACAACCCTGGATTTTATTATAGAGTTCATAACTAAATGGTTATCTTAACCTCCTAATGCTGTTATTATTACATATATAAATCAGTTTTCACAGAATATTAATCAGAGAGATGGAAAGAGCCTAACACATCTGATTGGTGAACACATGTATGAAGTTAACACCTAGAAAGATGGAAATGGATTTCTGATGATGTTGTTTGAACAGTTGCTCATTCAACTGCTTTATACATGACATTTGCCTAAATGTATTTGTTATTTTTAAGATGTCTGTCAGACTGCATGTGCCACTTATTTTCAGGGTATACAGTATATATAAATACATACAGTATATCTATATATATCTATATCTGTTCATCCAACATATCCGATCTTTACTTCGAACTACGGTACAGTTTTGCCCAGTGATATTAGGTTAACATTACATCCAAACTTCCAATCTATCATCAGGTTAAAAAGGTGAAAAAAACTTTATTGTTGTTTTATGAAAATATGTTGCATATATATTTTAATGAAACAACAATAAAGGTTTTTATTTCCCATTTTTTTAAATCGATGCTAGATTGGAAACTTATTGGTATCTCGGAGTAATATTGCTTGCTACATCACAAGCCGGATCAGGGCACTGGACCATGCATGGATTGACTAAGGACTGGAAGAGAATATACACTCACTGGCCACTTTATTAGGTACACCTGTCCAACTTCTTGTTAACACTTAATTTCTAATCAGCCAATCACATGGCGGCAACTCAGTGCATTTAGGCATGTAGACATGGTCAAGACAATCTCCTGCAGTTCAAACCGAGCATCAGTATGGGGAAGAAAGGTGATTTGAGTGCCTTTGAACGTGGCATGGTTGTTGGTGCCAGAAGGGCTGGTCTGAGTATTTCAGAAACTGCTGATCTACTGGGATTTTCACGCACAACCATCTCTAGGGTTTACAGAGAATGGTCCGAAAAAGAAAAAAAATCCAGTGAGCGGCAGTTCTGTGGGCGGAAATGCCTTGTTGATGCCAGAGGTCAGAGGAGAATGGGCAGACTGGTTCGAGCTGATAGAAAGGCAACAGTGACTCAAATCGCCACCCGTTACAACCAAGGTAGGCCTAAGAGCATCTCTGAACGCACAGTGCGTCGAACTTTGAGGCAGATGGGCTACAGCAGCAGAAGACCACACCGGGTACCACTCCTTTCAGCTAAGAACAGGAAACTGAGGCTACAATTTGTACAAGCTCATCGAAATTGGACAGTAGAAGATTGGAAAAACGTTGCTTGGTCTGATGAGTCTCGATTTCTGCTGCGACATTCGGATGGTAGGGTCAGAATTTGGCGTAAACAACATGAAAGCATGGATCCATCCTGCCTTGTATGGAGCATCTTTGGGATGTGCAGCCGACAAATCTGCGGCAACTGTGTGATGCCATCATGTCAATATGGACCAAAATCTCTGAGGAATGCTTCCAGCACCTTGTTGAATCTATGCCACGAAGAATTGAGGCAGTTCTGAAGGCAAAAGGGGTCAAACCCGTTACTAGCATTGCGTACCTAATAAAGTGGCCGGTGAGTGTATGTTTGCACTGAATGGAGTGAGCTATATCAAAGCACTCTTTTATATTACTGACATTGGATTCCATCTAAATCAGTAAGAACAGCCAACAAAAATATATTGTCTAGGACTATCTTTAAAGAGATACATCAGCATATCCAACATGCATATCTTAATAATGCGGCATCAATTTATGAGATTGGGAAACCCCTTCAAGGGGTTACACATCAATTCTGTCGGACTTTAATACGTTTTAGATTGGCAGAATGATAAGTTGGCGGTCAGCCATTTCTCAAACTGTCAAACACACTGAGAAAAGGTTCCTTAATAATCTATGAATTTAAGTTTTAAAATGATAAATGGTATTGTAGGAGTAGGGATAACGTTGTAAATGTATTATAATGTGACAAGTCTTCGCTTTAAGGGACTTTCCAGGTAAATATAAATTTAGTTAGTTATGTAGTTACATAGGATGAAAAATGACGCAGGTCCATCAGATCCAACCTTTTTCCATGCATTCTCTGTCGCTAGATTTTTTTTTATAATCCACAATACCATTTGTTGTGAGAAATGCATCCAGCCCTTTTCAATGCTGATATAGTATCTGCTGTTGCTAACTCTTGCGTTAGGCATTCCCCAGTCTGACTGCTCTAACTGTAAAGAATGCTTTCCTATTGGAATCACCTTTCCTCCACACATAATGGATGATGAAGAAGTCATGCTCCAGTCCTTTGTATTGATAACACATGCATTTATACATATAAATGAGATCTCTTCTGAGACATCTTTTTTTAAGCTAAATAAGCCTAACTTTTATAACTATAGGAGAGGCCTTCCATCCCTTGTAATAGTCTAGTTGCTTGCCTAAGAACTGACTCTAACATCCCAATATCCTTTTTTAAAATGTAAAGCTCAAAACTGTGGGGTGACAATACGTTGGGATCACAGAATTTTATCTCTTTTTTTACTCACTGTAAAATCTTGTTAGCTTTTGCCACTGCTGCTTGACATTGAGTACTGCTGCTCAGCTTACTTGTAACTCGAATACCAAGTCATTCTCTTGTTCTGTTGTCCCGAATATACTTCCAATTAATTTGTTTGCAGCAATACCATTATTCTGGCCTAGGTGCATTACTCCATGTTTGTCAACTTTAAGGCACATCTGCCATGTGTTTTCCCAATCAGACATCTTATCTAGAATGTTCTTATACTATAGCTCAGAGTTTATTATTTTACAAGGTTTGGTGCCATCAGCAAAGACTGACAACTTACTTTCAATTCCATCATTAATAAGGAGAATTAAAAGAATTATGCTCATCTCTGACTGAGATGACTATATCCCATTTAGACGTTGTGCAGGATAGTTTGTGGATTAAGTCCGCGCTGCCACAATAATACAGATTCGGATGTAATGAAGAATTCTGGTGGTTTATTCAACGCGTTTCAAGGTCGCTCTGACCCCTTCATCAGGAAACACCAGAAAGACGTCTGTATTATTGTGGCAGCACGGACGTAATCCACAAACTATCCTGCACAACGTCTCTGAGAAGGTCGCGCTGGCGGCCCATGGATCTGCAGCAGCCAATACGTACATGCGTTTGCTTTACACCATCAGGTGAGCAGCTCCCTGTTAAAAAACACATTTTAATCTGAGGATAAGACCCTATATGAGCTTTTTGTCTCCCTAATTTACTATTAGAGAATGTATCATTTATGACTCCTTATTTCCTGTTCCTGCATATATTATCTCCTAGACCCTGCTTCTGAAGCTTCATTATAAGGATGATGCGTGGAATAGTATCAAATTCCTTTGCAAAGTCCAGGTAAATCATATTAGCTGCATTGCCATGACGCAGATAACGTACTGAAAAATTCCTCTTATTCCAATTTGTCATTGCTGTCTGCTTGCCATTCTCAGTCCTGGCTGCCTCAATTTCAGTCCTGTGCTCAATACCGAATAAAGTTTTCTTTGTCGTCACAGGATCGGTGCTGTAAGTTAAGGGGGTTGTCTAACTCTTATATTTATTACGGTATCTATGTTGACCTCTTGTCTAGACAGAGAAGGAGGACTTTCCTGTAGTAGGACATTTGAGGTTTATGTATTGATAGGGAAAGGATCTGAGGAGTCTAAGTCTCATAAAGTGAAGCAGGTAAGAAAGTTTATTTCAACGTGAGGTTGAAGCAGAAGAGTTAATTCATTAAAGGGAGAAAAATAACAATTTCAGCCATCTGCCATTAGAAGATTAAATAAGACTGGAAGACGGCAGAAAAATGTATGCCACATTAGCAAAACTAGATATTTTAGAACATTTTATGGTTTTCCAGCATAGGAACCTTTTAACAAACTTTTAGAAGCCATTGGTCAAATAGGCATTATTAGGCAAGATTATTGTATCACTTGATTAGGTGCCCTTGAATCTTACACAAACCTATAAGCATTTTTGTCAAATTTCTTCACTGGTTGGATATGCTTAACTGATTATCCCCTTTTATATGCTAGTTCATGTCAAAGGTCCAGTTTTAACTTCCTGTTGTATGAGAATTGAACATTGGGTACTCTAGGTGGCTCTCACTTACATTTTATATTTACCTTGTTTTGGAGCAATCATTTAAAAGACCCAACTACTCATGGCTCAATGGCCAGTAGGTATTTCCTCAAGATACTTCAGAACTGCTACTAGGGTACCCATTACAATGACAAATAAAGAAGCAGCTGCCGGGGCATTAAAATGCCTTGGAGGGGAGAGGAAATGTCATACCATATCCCTTCTGGTGTGCAGTCAATGTCACATTATTTTGCAAGATCTCACTGTTTAGTGCAAAGGCAACATACAGTAAAGGGAATGTTACTGTGAGCCACTACTCATGGACAAACCATGACACAGGGTAATTCAGGACTCAGGAGGTCCAGGATCAGATACCAAGAAAGATCGTCATAAACAGAGGCATAAGACAAAGATGTGGTCAGGTGACAGTTCCAGGAAGTTAGAGGATCAAGATAAAGGGGCTAGTCAAACGGAGGGTCAAAGGCCAGGTCCAAGGTCGGGCAGCAAAAGATGCAAAACGGAGCACTGGGAAACAAGGCAAACACACACCACCAAACTAAGGCTACAACTAGCAATAATCAGTTACTAAATAGTCAGGTAATCACGATAATCACCCAGTATAGGAAACACCTGGAAGAAACTCAACATGCTCCTGCACTGACTGGCGATTGGACTGCCTCTCACAATGCAGACAACTTAGCACACCCCAGTCTCAGATTGGATGGATGAGCTGTCACTCACAATGCCGACAGCTCAGCACTACCCTGATCCTATAGGGCAGCTGAGCTGGCATTTGTAAGACACTAACAGGTACGTAGGATGCAGTGACACACAGGAGGCAGAGCAAGGGTTAACAGGTTCTTTATGTATAGGAACAGTAATGGTACAAGCAGGGGGGTAAAGGATGTGATTGGAGGATGGGGGAAAGTCAAATGCACTAGAATATACAGGTTAACTTATCAGTCTCTGTGCTCTGGAGGAAGGTGGCTGGAAGATCCCTCGGCGGCACCGCAGGCGGCGCGAGATGTCTCCGATCCGGTTCCGCAGATGAGCGATGCACTTTCTCCTTGCGACAATGAATCCTCCGGGTTCTTCTGCATGTGATCTCCTGATCTGTGCACACGGTGGAGTAGAGGTGATGGTCGGTGGCACAGAAGAAGCAGAAAGTTCAGTAGGCAAGGCTGCAGTAAAAGCACACAATCCAGCGGACACAGCCACAGGCACGGGCCACTCCTTAGCAGGCACTGCAAGGATGGGACTAAGCGGTGCCTCCGCAGTAGTTAGCGAAGCCAAGGTACGTACTCTATCCTGATCACTACCCGGTGCGGAAGTCTCTCTGGGCTGAGGGTAGGATGTGTCAGGAGTCTGGCTAGCTGGGGGTATAGGCACAGCTAGCGGGCGTGGGTCCGTGAAGATGGAGTTAACTGTTGTGAATTCCGTTCTTGGGCTCCATCCTGTGGTTGCGAATGGTATTTTTGGGAGTTCTGCTCTTGGGCTCCCTCTGGTGGTTTCAAGTGGAACTTAGCAGCTGTGTTCACTAATCGGTTCCCTGGCCTTTGTTATTTAACTGGGCTTTTGGCTGTAGTCGATGCCAGCTGTCAATGTATTTCCTGTGGATTCAGTTCTTTCCTGGAAGTTCTCTGTTGGCCAGTCCATTTTCAGCTTAAGATAAGTCTGCTAGTTTTTGGGTGTTTCCCTGCTTATGACCTTCTGTTCAGTTTAATTTTGTCTCTTTTGTCCAGCTTGTCATTATGAAATATTCCGGCAAGTTGGAAGCTCTGGGGTCGCAGATTTGCCCCTCCACACCGTGAGTCGGTGTGGTGGTTATTTTTTGTAAACTCTGCGTGGACTTTTTAGTTTTTATACTGACCGCACAGTAGCCTTTCCTATCTCTGTCTATTTAGATAGTATTGGCCTCCTTTGCTAAAAAATCTAGTTTCATTTCTGAGTTTGTCATTTCCCTGTCCACTCACCGTCAATATTTGTGGGGGGCTGTCTTCCTTTGGGGGTTTCTCTGAGGCGAGATAGTTTTCCGTTTCCATCTTCAGGGGTAGCTAGTTCTTAGGCTGTGCAGAGGCGTCTAGGCAGAGTTAGGTACGCTCCACGGCTATTTCTAGTGTTGGTGTTAGGAGTAGGGATTGCGGTCAGTAGAGTTACCACCTCCTCAGAGCTAGTACATTATTTGTTTTACCCGCCAGGTCACTTCAGTGCTGCTCCGTATTCACTAGGTCATATCAGTGATTACTGTCTGTGGAGCTGCTACCTCCTCTAAGTTTGTCCATGATTGGTTTTACCCACCAGGTCATCTCAGTACCGCTCCGTAACCACCAGGTCACAACAGTTAACCGTCTCACTACTTACAAGCTCGGTCCCTGTAATCTCTTCCCTCTGCAATTCTGATAACAGCTTCAACGGTTCCAACCAGACACGCAGGAGAGACCGTTAGTCTGGCTCTCCTCCTTACACATTCACTATGGAATCGTGACAGTTACTATATGCTCAGTTGCCAGGGATATCACTTCACTTTATTAGAAGACTTTAATCTCAGAACAGAGATAAGTGTGAAAATGATAGTCAGGAGAGTTGCAGATATGCAGGGAAAACTCTTCTGATAAAGAGACACTATGACCCCAGCAACAGAAGATACAGTATCTGCCACTCTACTGCTCAGGACAAATGGATCACTTCCATGCTGTGGAGTGATGTACTGCTGCTAGCATGCTGGAAGATGGCAATAACTTTTGTCAGCTAATCGAATTTGAATATCATGATCCTCCCCTTCACATGATGTACAAATGACTTTACCAAAATTTTAATTAATTTTATTTAAAAAAGTTTTAACTTTCCTATTTGTAATATATGAAATAAAAAATAGTGGTGCTTTTTGATGACAGGCAGTGCCATACTTTCCATTAAGTCAGTCAGTGCCTAGGGTGTCGGGTTGCACAGAGAAAAAATGTTATGTTTTATTTCCCCCTATTTTTGCAGAACCAAGTAGCATCTTTGGAGAGGGGAGGATGAGTTAGAGGGGTTTGCCGATTACCAAGACCCACTTGGATTTTCATCTGTAAGACGCAAATACAAATTAAGATGTTAGAAGCAATTGCACATACGGGGTCAAAGGAGCACTGATTAGTAGTGTTGAGCGATACCGTCCGATACTTGAAAGTATCGGTATCGGAAAGTATCGGCCGATACCGGCAAAGTATCGGATCTAATCCGATACCCGATACCAATACAAGTCAATGGGACTCAAGAATCGGACGGTATTCCTGATGGTTCCCAGGGTCTGAAGGAGAGGAAACTCTCCTTCAGGCCCTGGGATCCATATTAATGTGTAAAATAAAGAATTAAAATAAAAAATATTGCTATACTCACCTCTCCGATGCAGCCTGGACCTTACCGAGGGAACCGGCAGCGTTGTTTGCTTAAAATGCGCGCTTTTACTTCCTTCCGTGACGTCACGGCTTGTGATTGGTCGCGTGCCACCCATGTGGCCGCGACGCGACCAATCACAGCAAGCCGTGACGTAATTTTCAGGTCCTGGATGCCTAATTCTAGGCATTCATGATTTTAAAATTACGTTCCGGCTTGTGATTGGTCTCTGCCTCAAAGTGCAGTTGATGTTGCTGCAGTGCAATGAGATCACTTTGTTTAGTGGGGATTACAGAGTAAGGAATAGTGTGAGGGAAAGTATGAAGAGAGGACAGTGTGAAGTGGTGGCCAAGTCGAAGGCTCAGTATGGAGAAGGGACAGAATAAAGAGCTCAGTATGGAAAAGGTTCAGAATTAAGGGCCGGCATAGGTGGCTCAGTATGAAGAGAGTGAAGCATGGGTGCCTCAGTATGGTGACAGGATATAATGGAGGATTCAGTATTTAGAGGCAGCATTGGGAAGTCACCAAGAAAAGGGAAATATGGAGGGTTCTGTATGGTGGGTTTAGTATAGAGAAGGAGCAGCATGAAGGGGGCTCAGTATAAATAAGGGACAGCATGAGAAGATCAGTATGGAAAAGGAGCATATGGGGATTAGTACAGAAATGAGCATGGGGCTTTAGTATGGAGAAAGGGCAGCATAGTAGGTCGGCATATAATGAAGCAGTAACAGGATCTCAGTATGGAAAATAGGCACCATGTGGCAGTTGTAATTTCTAAGAGGTTATGAGGGGGTGATAGTTCACAAAGGTGGTGTCATGGGTGTGTCAGAAGCAACAGACAGTCGCTCTGCATCTGGCTCCAGATGGTCTCTGCTTTTGGCCTTGCAGACACCTTCTTAATCCTTTTTACTCTTGGACCTAGTGTTAATCTCCCTCCGGCTTTAATTGGCCTTGGGTGTTTATAGACTTTCAGTCTGCTTCAGTGAGCCGCTGGTGATATTCACATTTTCCCTTGTGAAAGCTTGGAGCTATAGCAGTCAACTTACTTCCTTTCTGGTGCTCTTGGAGGACGTTTGGTGTTACTTCTTTGCAGTCTGTTCAAGTTAAGTTTCTACCCCTTGTTTGTCTCCCTTCTTGTCTTTTAAGTGTACAATGGGGACTGACCAGCGCTCATCCCACCCACCTTTCCCTATTCAGGGTCTAGCTCTAGGGATATACAGGGCTTAGGTTTCCTGCTCGTCGATTGGTGTGGAACCATTACAGGGAAGGTAGGGTAGTCAGGGTGCTATTAGATCTGCCTAGTGTTAGGGCTTGCGGAACGCACCAAATATATATATGTTATTAAAGGTGCATTCGCAGCCCAGGTCCACCGTGCAGGAGAGGAACCTGATGCTAGCAATTGGCGGCACTATATGGCAGTATAAGCGAACTCTGTTACTTCAGAGTCACCTAGATAGGAAAACGCTGTGCCCTGTTAACCTCACAGATAATCACAGCTACCTAACAGAGCAGAAAACAATTAGTGGTCATGCACTCAGCTTAAAACACAAACAACTTCTCTCCGGTGGAGCCAGAATTCTAGTGGCTACATGCCTGCCCTGAATTCAAACACACAAAACTCCTCACCGGAGGTGCCGGTATTCTAGGGGCTTATTTCAGCCGAACATAAGCTCATAACATAAGCTGATACTAGTGCATGGCCGTGTGGCCATGCAAACCTTTTATAGCTGCAGCAGACAAGAATCTTCCTAGAGGACCAATAGGAGTTGCTACAGGACCTGAGCGTGTGACCCTTGACCTCCATTAAGAAGTCTTCCTTTGAGAATGCTCAGAAGGGGAAAAGCAGGAGGTGGTTCGAGATTCCCCCTGTGCAGAACATTAGCCCCCCTCCTTGGACCTCACTACGCTCGAAGGCAGCAATGAGGTGCGGAACTTGAATGTGCTCAGCAGGCTCCCAGGACCTGTACTCTGGACCATAACCCTTCCAGTCCACCAAATAAAATTTTTTGCCACCTACCACCTTGCACCCCAAAATAGCATTCACCTTTTAATCATCCGCAGACGAACCCGATGTCCCAGCAGATGACTTGGAAAACCGGGACATGTGTACGGGCTTTAAGAGGGACACATGAAAGGTATCGGTGATACCTAGGCATGGAGGAAGGGCCAGATGGTAGACCACAGGGGTAACCTGGTCAAGGACCTTTAAGGGACCCAAGAAGCGAGGTGCAAACTTAGTGGACTCAACTTGCAGCCTCATGTTATGGGTGGAAAGCCACACTAAGTCTCCAGGAGCAAAGGTCGGAGCGGGGTGCCGATGTGCATCGGCAGAGACCCTCATTCTCTCCTTGGAGGCCCGTATGGCATCCGGAGTGCGGTCTCAAATGTCCCGTGCCTCCACAGCCAAGTCTGCCACCCTGCAATCGGCAGAAGACATGGGCATAGACACAGGAACCTGCAGATGCTGGCCATAATTAAGGTGGAATGGAGTCTGACCAGTGGAGTCAGCTACTGTGTTGTTAAGCGCAAACTGCACCCACGGTAGCAAGGCTGCCCAGTCATCCTGCCTGGCAGAATCAAAATGTCGCAGCTATGTGACCAGGGTCTTGTAGGCCCTCTCTACCAACCCATTCATCTCGGGATGATATGCTGAAGAGAGATTCAACTCAATGCTGAGTAGACGACAAAGCTCTCTCCAGAACCGAGATGCAAACTGGGGACCCCAGTCACTGACAATTTTGTCTGGCATGCCGTGTAGGCGAAAGATATGCTTAATAAACAACGCTGCCAGAGCTCATGCAGAAGGTAGCCATGGAAGAGGCACCAAGTGCACCATTTTGGAAAAATGGTCGGTGATCACCCAAATAATGGTGCAGCTACGAGACTTGGGTAAGACCACCACAAAATCCATCCCGACCATCTCTCAGGGCCTGTCCGCCACCGGCAGGGGGTAAAGCAACCCAGTTGGCCATTGTTGTGGGGACTTGTTCTTGGCGCAGGAAACACACGCCCGAACATAGTCACCAACATCACGGGCCATATGCAGCCACCAATATGTCCTCGCCAGCTGCTCAGATGTCCTTTTGGTCCCAAAATGTCCACCCACACTGGATGAGTGAGCCCAAGAGAGAACCTCCGGACGCAAATTTGATGGTACAAAAGTCTTGCCCGGAGGCACAGACTCTAGCGAAACCGGAGCCACAGTTCTCAGGCTCTCAGAAGGGACAGTAAGCCAAGGCTCCCCTTCCTCCTCCTCAGATGATACAATGGAGCAAGAGAGAGAGCATCGGCATAAATGTTCTTCTCCCCGGAGAGAAAATGGAGGGTGAAATGGAACCGGGAGAAGAACAGGGACCATCTGGCCTGGCGAGAATTTAACCGCTGGGCTGTCTGTAAGTAGACAAAATTTTTGTGGTCTATGAATACTTGGAAGGGAAAGCGAGCCCCCTCCAAATGATGTCTCCTCTCAGAGAAAGCCAATTTCATTGCTAGCAACTCCCTGTCCCCAATGGAATAATTCCTCTCCGCTGGTGTGAAGGTCTTGGAAAAGAAGAAGCAACGATGCTTGCGACCTTGAGCATCCTTTTGAAAGATGACTGCTCCAGCACCAACAGATGAGGCATCCACCTCCATTATAAATGGTTTATCTACATCGGGGCGATGTAGGATGGGAGCGCTAGCAAAATGAGACTTAATAGAAGTGAAGGCCTTGGAGACCTCTTCAGACCACAATTTGGGATTTACTCCCTTCTTGGTGAGGGCTACCAAGGGAGCTACCAAAGTTGAGAAATGAGGAATGAACTGGCGATAATAGTTAATGAACCCCATAAAGCGCTGCACCGCTTTAAGAGAATGGGGTTCTTGTCAGTCCATCACAGCTTGTAGTTTAGCAGGATCCATAGCTAATCCCTGGGCAGAGATGATATAGCCCAGGAAAGGTAAGGACTCCTGCTCAAACACACATTTCTCCAACTTGGCGTAGAGGGAATTTGCCCACAAGAGGTCGAAGACTCTGCAAACATCTCTCCGGTGGGAGTCAATATCTGGAGAGTAGATGAGAATATCATCCAGATAGACTACAACCAAGGTGGAGAGCATATCCCAGAAGATGTCATTTACAAAGTCTTGGAAAACGGCTGGGATATTACAGAGCCCAAAGGGCATCACCAGGTATTCATAATGCCCATCCCTGGTGTTAAAAGCCGTCTTCCATTAGTCCCCCTCGCGGATGTAAATCAGGTTGTAAGCACCCCGCAGATCTAGTTTAGTAAATACCCTTGCTCCCCGAAGCCTATCAAAGAGCTCAGACATCAGGGGCAGGGGATACTTGTTCTTAATGGTGATGGCATTAAGACCCCTGTAGTCTATGCATGGATGTAGTTCCCCGTTCTTCTTCTGCACGAAGAAGAACCCAGCCCCTGCAGGTGACACTGACTTCCTAATGAATCCTCTTGCCAGATTTTCCTGAATGTATTGTGACATTGCCTCCATCTCCGGAAGAGATTACGGATAGACTCAACCATGGGGAGGCTCAGCACCAGGTAAGAGGTCAATAGGATAGTCATAGGGGTGGTGAGGCGGAAGGGTCTTCGCAGCCCTTTTGGAGAACATGTTAGATAGATCCGCGGGTGCCTCAGTAGTAGCAACCTGAACTTATTCCCTCTGACATCTACCCCCACAAGATTCACCCATCCCAAAATTCTGCCTGTGGACCACTCAATATGAGCAGTGTGGTACCTTAGCCAAGGTATCCTTAACAGAAACTCATCAATTCCCTCAGGAATGCCGAGCAGAGATATAATCTCCTGATGAGCTGGTGACATAAACAAAGTAAAAGGGATGGTCTCGTGTGTTATCTGTGAGAGTAGTGTCGACCCATTCCCCACTCATACGGTTACTGGTTGAGCAAGCATAACCAAGGGTATTGCGTGACGTTGGGTGAAGGCAGAAGACATAAAATTGCCCTCCACCCCGGAATCCACGAAGAGATCAACTGAATGAGTGGATGAGCCTATTGTAATTGTCCTCTTAAAGGACAGTTTGGAGGCAAACGTCGCCGTGTCTAGTGTACCTCCACCTACTACCACTAGACGCTGACGTCTCCCCGACCACTGGGAACATCTGGTTGCAAGATGTTCTGACTTCTGGCAAACATGACAGACCTTAAGTGCACGAGCGGTGTGGGACTTAGATCCCTGTTGTGAACTCTGTTTCCGGGCTCCCTCCTGTGGTCATGAGTGGTACTGTGTGAGTTCTCTCTTTGGGCTCCTCCTGGTGGCTCTTTTTGTTATTTTGCAGGTTTCTGGCAGGATCAGCTGTCTCGTCATCTGCTTGTTAGGTTTCCTATTTAATCCACCTGGTCCTTCATTCCTTGCCTGTTGCCGTTGTATTCAGTGCTATTCTGATTGCTCCTGTCTACATCCGTTATCAGTCTCTCCAAGAGAAGCTAAGTTCTGTTTGCTTATTTTTGCTCATTTGTGTTCAAGATGTTTCCTAGTATATGATGAGTTTTTGTCCAGCTTGCTAATATGTGATTTCCCTGCTTGCTGGTGCTCTGGGGTGCTGAGTTGCTCCCCCCACATCGTTAGTTGGTGTGGGGGTTCTCGCATTCTCTGCGTGGATATTTTTGCATGGGGTTTTTTACTGACCGCACAGATCCCTTGCTATTTTCTGCTATCTAGCGTTAGCGGGCCTCATTTGCTTAACCTGTTTCATCTCTGCATTTGTCTTTTCCTCTTAACTCACCGTTATTATTTGTGGGGGGCTTCTATATCTCTGGGGGATTTCTCTGAGGCAAGTGAGGTCTTACTTTCTCTTTAGGGGTAGTCAGTTTCTCAGGCCGTGAAGAGACGTCTAGGATTTCAGGAAATGTTCCACGGCTGCCTATAGTGTGTGCGGTTAGGATCAGGTTTGCGGTTAGTCCAGTTACCGCATCCCCAGAGCTTGTCCTATTATTTTCTACTTAGCTGGTTAGATTTGTGATCCTAAGCCACTAGGATCATAACAGATCCCGCTCGTGACACTTCCATGGCCTCATGTGACACAGGAGCCTGGACCAGAGATTCCAAAGGTTTGGCGAAGGTGGGAGCCAGCCGAAACCTCTGCCTACATTGGGCTCACTCTAACCTGCGCTCGTTAAAATGGAGGTCAATACGAGTGGACACAGCTATTACCTCCATCAGTGTGGCGGGAATCTCCCTAGTGGCCAAAGCGTCCCTCACATGGTCAGCCAGCCCCCTCCAAAATATAGGGATGAGGGCTTTATCAGACCACTCCAGCTCATATGCTAAGGTGCGGAAGTGGATGGCAAAATGACTGACCAAGGATGAGCCCTGAGTCAATGCCAACAGTTGGAGCGCCGTATCATGGGTGACTCGAGGTCCTAAAAAAGACCTGTTTCAGAGTGCTCAGGAACAGCAGAGCACTCTGCACTACATGATCGCCACGCTCCCACAGCGGCGTAGCCCACTCCAACGCCCTGTCCGACAGGAGAGACAAAATTAATCCCACCTTTGCCCGCTCTGTGGGGAAACATGCAGCCAGGAGCTCGAGATGTATAGAACGCTGGCTCACGAAACCCCTACAAGATTTGCTATCACCAGAAAATTTTTCTGGCAGCGGGAAGCAAGATAGGGTCGGAACAGGAGTGGCAGTGGACAAAGTTGTTGCAGCCACGCTAGCAGCCTGAACAGCTACTGCGGTAACATCCACAGCTGAGGTTGTGCGCTCAAGAGCCGCCAACCTACCCTCCAGCTGCTGGATGTACCGCAAGGATTGCTGTTTGTCCGTCATTGCTAGCCAGATCTTGGCGCTAGTATTATGTTAGGGGTGGCAGAACGCACCAAATATATATATGTTATTAAAGGTGCATTCGCAGCCCAGGGTCCACTGTGCAGGAGAGGAACCTGCTGCTAGCAATTGGCAGCACTGTATGGCGGTATAAGCGAACTCTGTTACTTCACAGAGTCACCTAGATAGGAAAACACTGTACCCTGTTAACCTCACAGAGGATCACAGCTACCTAACAGAGCAGAAAGCAATTAGTGGTCATGCAGTCAGCTTAACACACAAACAACTCCTCACCGGTGGAGCCGGAATTCTAGTGGCTACACGCCTGCCCTGAATTCAAACATACAAAACTCCTCACCGGAGGTGCCGGTATTCTAGGGGCTTATTTCAGCTGAAACTGACCACAAGCAGACATGAACACCAAATAGCAAAGCTCATAACATAAGCTGATACTAGCGCATGGCCGTGGGGACATGCAAACCTTTTATAGCTGCAGCAGACAAGGACCTTCCTAGAGGACCAATGGGAGTTGCTACAGGACCTGAGCGTGTGACCCCCGACCTCCAGTGAGAAGTCTTCCCTTGGGCATGCTCAGAAGGGGAAAAGCAGGACTTGGTCCCAGAGGCGTCTGCTCGCCGCTGACGAGTACTGGCTACAACAGCTGAGCCTGGAAGAGTAGCAGCAGCCAAGCACAGAGTATCTGCCTGAGCCAGATGCTGGGACCGACGTCTCCGCTGAGCAGACTCCACTGCGGCAGGAGAGGAATGGGAGACCGCAGTGGAGGTAGTTCGAGATTCCCCCTGTGCAGAGGCGGGAACTCGACACCTAACATCTAGGGGTCTTCACTCTCCCATTCTCTAGCATTTGGGCTTCTTTCCCTTCATGTTGCGCTTAGTCTTCCCACACTTTGATGGACAGTGTGACTGTCATATTATATTAAGGGGATGGTGTAGCAGTCATAATATATAAGGGGGGAGGTTTGGTGGGAATACTTTAAAAGAGGATAGTGTTGAGGTTATATGTCATAAAATGGATTTTTTTTTTTGTGTATGGACCACAGTGAGAAGCAATTATTTATGCAGAGGCACTGCGAATTGCTTATTTAAGACAAAGCATGAGTGGTTATTTCTATTCTGGTGCTGTTATAATTACACTGTTGTTTTTACTTCACCATATTGGGATGTGCTGCAGAAGATTGGAGAAAAAGAAAGGTCTGGAGAGATAAGCTTTTGCTGTAAAAAAGTCATCATGGCATAAAGACCAAATGAAGAAGAAAGGAAAAGAAATACCGTATATACTCGAGTATAAGCCGAGATTTTCAGCCCAAAAAAATGGTCTGAAAGTGCCCCTCTCGGCTTATACTCGTGTCATGAAAGGCGGGAGGGTCGGCGGGTGAGGGGGAGCGATGCCTGTCAAATACTCACCTGCTCCCAGCGCTCCTGACGCGGTCCCTGCATGTCCCACGGTCTTCAGGCAAGGCAGCTTCTTCCCCGTTCAGCGGTCACTGGTACCGCTCATTAAAGTTACGAATATGGACTCCACTCCCATAGGGGTGGAGCCGCATATTCATTACTGTAATAAGCGGTGCCACGTGCCACTACAGCTGCCGCTCCTGGAGATGTGGGACATGCAGGGACCGCGTCAGGATCGCCGGGAGCAGGTGAGTATGTCATATTCACCTTTCCGCGTTCCACCGCCGCCTCATCTTCCGCATCCTCTGCAGTGACTGTTCAGGTCAGAGGGCACAATGACGTATTAGTGTGCTCGGCACCCTCTGCCTGAACAGTCAGTGCGGAGAGACGGGACGCTGAGGAGCAGCGAGCAGCGACGAGAGGTGAGTATGTCATTTTTTTTTTTTAGTACAGCAGCAGCATTACATGTGGCACAATGCTACATGGAGCATCTATGGGGCCATAAAGAACTGCATGGAGCATTATATGGGGCATCTATGGGGCCATAACTGCATGGAGCATTATACGGGGCATCTATGGGGCCATAACTGCATGGAGCAATATATGGGGCATTATATGGGGCATCTATGGGGCCATAAAGAACTGCATGTAGCATTATATGGATCATCTATGGGGCCATAACTGCATGGAGCATTATATGGGGCATCTATGGGGACATAACTGCATGGAGCATTATATGGGGCATCTATGGGGCCATAAAGAACTGCATGGAGCATTATATGGAGTATCTATGGGGCCATAAAGAACTGCATGGAGCATTATATGGGGCATTTATGGGGCCATACAGAACTTCATGGAGCATTATATGGGGCATCTTATGGGGCCATAAAGAACTGCATGGAGCATTATATGGGGCATATTTGTATATGGAGCATCTTATGGGGCCATAATGAACTGTATGGAGCATTATATGGGGCCTATTTTGTATGGAGCATCTTATGGGGCGATAATGAACTGTATGGAG
Organism: Ranitomeya variabilis; assembly: GCF_051348905.1. NCBI lineage: Eukaryota > Metazoa > Chordata > Amphibia > Anura > Dendrobatidae > Ranitomeya > Ranitomeya variabilis. The sequence continues at coordinate 715,226,067 of NC_135233.1, read as the reverse complement.
CATTATATGGGGCCTATTTTGTATGGAGCATCTTATGGGGCCATAATGAACAGTATGGAGCATTATATGGGGCTCCTGATTCAATATGGATATTCAAAAACACTTAACCTACTGATGTCTCAATTAATTTTACTTTTATTGGTATCTATTTTTATTTTTGACATTTACCGGTAGCTGCTACATTTTCCACCCTAGGCTTATACTCGAGTCAATAAGTTTTCCCAGTTTTTTGTTGCAAAATTAAGGGGGTCGGCTTATACTCAGGTTGGCTAATACTCGAGTATATACGGTAACTTCAATCAGAGAATACGTCGCTGATAGGATAACTGTCCGTAAGGGTGTATTTCCACTTGATAATCATGGTCCTTAAACGACTGCTATATGAAGCTTATCATCAGTTGTTTAATCCTGTTTAGACAGGTCAACCAAACTTTCATGTGCGTAGAACAATTGTTAAGATGATCGTTTTTTGCATATACAATAGCATTGTTCTCAGTAGCAAATGTTTACACAGGATAATCTGGTGTCGAGAACAATGATATTTAAGCAAGCTAATAATTTCACTCGATGTACGAATGTTTGGTTTGAGTAATTTGCAGCCAGTTTAGATACGCTGACATTTGGTTCTCTATTTTTATGTGCTTAAATGCACATTTCTAAAATAATTAAACTTTTTGAAGCTTTTTTTATGTTTTAGGCCCTTTAATTCTGACTAGATCAGTGGAAGACATGGACTTGAGATCCCCATCAATCACTAAAATGACCTCTTAGAAGTGTGCATCTTAGGAGATGGAATGCACACACAGTGCAGAGCGGAGGCAATAGAAAGTAATAGACTTTTTGTGTACATCTGTCTCCTAAGCTGCACACTTCTAACAGGTCTTTAGCGTGATCAACGGGGGTCTCAGGACCAAGACTTGCATCAATATGCTCAGAATTCAATGGCCTAATACAGAGATCTCTTCCAAAAGTTGTTAATCTTTAAATGTTTAATGGTGCTACTAGCCACATATAATCAGTACTACGGTTCCTGTATAGACTTCAGTTGATGATGACTGGTAACAACATCTTCCATAATCTTCTGATCATTGTTAAGAACATACTGAGAGTTGCAGGTTCATGTGAACCAATTGTACATGTTGGTGGCTGACCTGACATTGCAACTGATCATTGTGCTAAGCTTGGTGTTTTATTCATATATTGGTGCTTCAGGTGCTGTATTCATATGCTGATGATAGTTCTGGTTATTCATGTACTGATGGTACATGGTTATGGTGATATATTTATGTACTGATGGTGGATTTGGTGATGTATTTCTGTAATGATGGTGGGTCTTCTGATGTATTCATGTACTGATGGTGGTCCTGGTAATGTGTTGATATACTTATAGCATCTCTTGCAATGTAATCATATACTGATCCTGTATTATTGTAAATGTAGTAATGTTTAATTTATTAGACCTGTTACTAGATCATTACAGGGCCAATGTGCTATCCATTGCACACATCGACAACACAAAGTGTTTGACTAAAGCTGCCATACACTGTTTGATAGCTCGCGCCGACTTCACATAGGTGAAGTGAGTTCATAGACCGTGAACTCACAGGACCTGTCAGACGGCATTGCGAGCAGGAGAACTTCCTCACACTTGCGGTGCTGTCAGAAAGGTAATAGAAGTTCACAGAGAGACACTGAGCATACGGTGCTCAGTGTGTCTGCTGGATGACAGGCTGGATGGTTGCATCATGCAACCGTGCAACCTACCATCTAGATGTAGCAGAGCTAGGCCTGTCGTGGGACAAATGGATTAGCAGCATCTCTGTGGAAAGGTGAAGAATATTGTTGTTTTTTTAACTCTTTTTCAGATGACGAGGGCATAAGGGGAATGGGTGAGGTCGTAAGTATGGTTTAATTAAGATTATTAAAGGAGTCTGTCATTGTTTCAATTACAGGACTTTTTTCTGGGAGTCTGCATTTTCTTACAATGTGACTATAGGGTTAATAATAGAGGTATCTTTTTGACGCCTATCTATTACTAACCTCGGGGCTTGTTGTCACCTGACAATACAAAGGTGGCATCAATCCCCCAACTATCAGCCCATTTGCCACAGCTTCAGGGCAAGTGGGAAGAGCGAGGCTAAGGCCGGGGACACACTTAACGTATAAAAAAACGGTCCGTTTTTCACGGCCGAGAATCGCACAAATGTTTCAAAAACAGTGATCCGTGTGCAGTGCGAGGATGCGATTTCCTCGCATCAAATGATCCGTGTGACATCCGTATGGCATCCGTATGCCGAGATTTTCTCGCAAGCTTGCAAAACCAACATCTAATGGATTTATGTGCTCAAATGTTCGGGAAAACATATATACAGTATATATATATATATATATATATATATATATATATATCATTGAGACACATATATATATATTCTGTATTTATATTTCATTCAGCGCGATATCTGTGAACAGCCGGTAATTCAATTGCCGGCTTTTCATTTCTCCTGCACAAACCCGACAGGATATGAGACATGGTTTACATACAGTAAACCATCTCATATCCCCATTTTTTTTGCATATTCCACACTACTAATGTTAGTAGTGTGTGTATGCAAAATTTCAGCGCTGTAGCTGCTGAAATAAAGGGTTAAATGGCGGAAAAAATTGGCGTGGGCTCCCGCGCAATTTTCTCCGCCAGAATGGTAAAGCCAGTGACTGAGGGCAGATATTAATAGCCAGGAGAGGGTCCATGGTTATTGGCCCCCCCGTGGCTAAAAACATCTGCCCCCAGCCACCCCAGAAAAGGCACATCTGGAAGATGCGCCTATTCTGGCACTTGGCCACTCTCTTCCCACTCCCTGTAGCGGTGGGATATGGGGTAATGAAGGGTTAATGCCACCTTGCTATTGGAAGGTGACATTAAGCCAGATTAATAATGGAGAGGCGTCAATTATGACACCTGTCCATTATTAATCCAATTGTTGGAAAGGGTTAAAAAACACACACACACATGATTTAAAAGTAGTTTAATGAAATAAACACAGCGGTTGTTGTAATAATTTATTGTTCTCGCAATCCATCAGGACCACCCTCGCTTGGCAAAATAATAAACGCACAAGATACATACCTTCTGGTGAACCGTCTCGTCCCACGAAGTAATCCATCTGAAGGGGTTAACTAATATTACAAGCAGGAGCCCTGCTAAATGCAGCTGTGCTCCGTGCCTGTAATCCCCGGCGAATGAATGAAATGTAGGTCATTGACCTACATTTCCTTCAGTCGCGGTGAGGCGCCCTCTGCTGGATGTTCTCATGAACTGCAGCCTGGGAACTTTTTCCCACGCTCCAGGTCATATGAGGACATCCACCAGGGGGCGCATCACCGCGACTGAAGGAAATGTAGGTCAATGACCTACATTTCATTCATTCGCCGGGGATTACAGGCACGGAGCACAGCTGCATTTAGCAGGGCTCCTGCTTGTAATATTAGTTAACCCCTTCAGATGGATTACTTCGTGGGACGAGACGGTTCACCAGAAGGTATGTATCTTGTGCGTTTATTATTTTGCCAAGCGAGGGTGGTCCTGATGGATTGCGAGAACAATAAATTATTACAACAACCGCTGTGTTTATTTCATTAAACTACTTTTAAATCATGTGTGTGTGTGTTTTTTAACCCTTTCCAACAATTGGATTAATAATGGACAGGTGTCATAATTGACGCCTCTCCATTATTAATCTGGCTTAATGTCACCTTCCAATAGCAAGGTGGCATTAACCCTTCATTACCCCATATCCCACCGCTACAGGGAGTGGGAAGAGAGTGGCCAAGTGCCAGAATAGGCGCATCTTCCAGATGTGCCTTTTCTGGGGTGGCTGGGGGCAGATGTTTTTAGCCACGGGGGGGCCAATAACCATGGACCCTCTCCTGGCTATTAATATCTGCCCTCAGTCACTGGCTTTACCATTCTGGCGGAGAAAATTGCGCGGGAGCCCACGCCAATTTTTTCCGCCATTTAACCCTTTATTTCAGCAGCTACAGCGCTGAAATTTTGCATACACACACTACTAACATTAGTAGTGTGGAATATGCAAAAAAAATGGGGATATGAGATGGTTTACTGTATGAAAACCATGTCTCATATCCTGTCGGGTTTGTGCAGGAGAAATGCAAAGCCGGCAATTGAATACCGGCTTTTCTATAGAACACCGCTGCGTATTTCTCGCAATGCACACGCATGGTCCGTGTGTAATCCGATTTTTTCTCGCCCCCATAGACTTGCATTGGCGAGTCTCGGCCGAGATACGCTGACAATCGCAGCAGGCTGCGAGTTCCCTCGGATCCGAAATACGGTGGAGAAAATATCGGATGTTGGGAGCTGCACCATAGATTAACATTGTGCCGAGTGCTATGCGATTTTTTATCGCATAGCACTCGTCCGTATTACGGTCTAGTGTGACCCCGGCCTAAGTGCCAGAATTGCACATCTTAGAGATGCACCTTTTCTGGGTTGGCTGAGAGCTAATGTTTTTAGTAGTCATGGCCTTAGTCTTAGGCTATTAATATCAGCCCGCAGCTGTCTGCATAACCTTTGCTGGTTATCAAGGCTGGCATTTGGGGCAGGCAAACAAGGCAGATAACTAGGACCCCACTCACAAAGGGAGCTCCCTGCGTCTGCAGCCACTTTATGAAGTGCACAGAGGGTGTACAGCAGTGAATAACGCTGTGCATCCTCTGTAGTCCTGGAGCGTCTCTCCCTAACCCCCCTCCAGCAGCCCTCTCTCCCTCTTTCTCCCTGCAGTGTCAGGTTAGTAGTTGAGAGTGAGGGGGAGGGGCCAATTACAGCACAGCAGAGTGCGGGGCCAGGAAGATGACTGCAGCCCTGTGTGTCTGTGTCCTCATCATGATTGCTCCTAGCACTGTCCTGGAAATGGACCTTTACAATTGAAGCTGCAGAACCTGGTAAGTATAGATGTATACACTCCCTGACAGACGTTATGTTGCTTATCCATGTTATGTAAATAAAAGCTTATAACCTGACATTAAATTCATCCATTGGTTGTATAAATTATTCTTTTGAATGCTGAAACCCTCCAAAATGTGGTTTAGGTTAAGAAAATAAATTGGCATCAATGCAGAAATATTGATCAGTTAATGGACACAGAATGGTTAGATTTGGGCAAGACAAAAGTTTTGTCGCCCACAGAAAGTAATGTGATATTCAAACAAATAATTAACTTAAAATACAAATATATGTTGCATAACATTAACATTGGTGAATGAAGTTGTGGTGCTGTTAGAGTCATATTTAATATTTTGCTGTGACTTCCATGAGCTAGAAGGACTGCATCTGTAATAGTATGCAGGTACTGAGTATGTCACCATGGAACAGACAGACCAACAGTTGAGGGGTTTAATAACAGGAATCAGGTTCTCCTTGCAGGGAGGAAGCAATGGAAAATAACTAGCAATAAAACAGTGCAAAAATATGGGAGTCAAACATTGTAACAGAATTAAGCAGGGTTTTCTTGAGAAAAGAACACTTATCAGTCTGATGAGGACTTGCTTGAAGGGTCGTCTTCTCCAACATAAGCGCCGAGAAACAGCGGCACTTATCGTCCCTCTGTAGTCCGTGGGCTGAGTAGTCTCCAGGAGCCCGCTGCCTGGGGATTCGGGAGTTAATGTGATATGCACAGGCTCTGAGTCTTTAGCTTTTACAGCACAGCCAGGAATCAGGGGCTCTGCACTGTTAAGTCTCTCACCAAGAATCACAGTCTCTGTACTGATACTGCGGGGACCAGGGCGTCGAAGTCTCTGCACAGGCCAATGTCTCTACATGGGTCTCTAAGCGCCCCTCTCCAGTCACAGCAGAGTCCGCTTTCATGTACACACAAGATGCAGTCTTTCTGGGCAGTCTGACCGCTGCTCACGCTGCTCTGTGTCTTGCGCACGTGCCTTTCCCGCTCTCTGCCCGGCTTCCTTCCTGTCCCAGTCTCTAAGTCTGCCCCCTGGGGAACCTGCAGCACAGCTCAATGGTTCCAGGCACAGAGCCGAGAAGGTAACTGCCCCCAGACTCTTCTTTTGTTACACCTCCTTACATTCCCCCCCTCTTTCTGCTCGCCATTCCACGGGCGAGATTTTCAGGAGTTCATGTTGGCAATCTTCCTGTCCTTGCACAATCTGCTGCCAGATGAACTCGTCCTGATTGTAGTGAACAGGGGGTACACCAGCCGTTGAACGATCAGAGCATCTCAAATCTGCAGGGGTGGTGGTGTCAAGTGCTGTGGGAGGAGTCGAGGCTTCCTCTGATACGTTGGTAGTTTCAGGAACCAGCCCTGTTTCTGGGTTACCTGGGAGAGATTGGGAGTCTTCCTCATCTTCCACATCTACATTGATCACTGGCGCAGCCAGTGGGGGCGCTGGAGCCAATTGGACTGATTCAGGATCTCGAGACAAACATGGACGCAACATATTCCTGTGCAGTGTGCAGGTGGGAGTCCCCTCTTCCATTTTGGGCTGGACCTCATAAACAGGACCCCCGTTGCCGAGCCGCCGCTTCACTCGGTACGGCCTTTTCTCCCACCAGTACTCAAGTTTGTTTGTGTGGGCGATTTTCCCTCACTAAGACTCAGTCTCCAGGCCACAGGGCTGTCCCCTTTTGAGGAGCTACCTGGGGATGCTCCAATTCTTGCAGCCGGTTCTGCACTAGATGTTGAATTGTCCGCAGCCAACGACGATGTTCTTGAACCGAGGAGTACGCCCCCGTTCGTGGGTAGTCCTCCTCGGGTTCCAGCTCCAGCTCTGCCAGCCTCTTCCTGGGTCGGCCAAAGAACAAAGAGTAGGGGGTGAATCCGGTGGTGCTGTGTTTCCGATTGTTATACGCCCACACCAATTCAGGGACGGACTCAGTGCACTTCACCTTCTGGTCCTCTTCCAGGGTCCTCAGCATTTGAATCAGAGTGCGGTTAAATCTTTCACAAGCCCCATTCCCCTGCGGATGATAAGGGGTGGTCCAGGACTTATCGATTTTGTACAGCTGGTGCAGCTCCTCCATCACTCTTCCGAGGAAGCAGGCCTCTTGATCAGAATGGATGCGCTTGGGACACTCGTACACCTGTATGAAGTGTTTGCAGATTGCGTGAGCAGCAGACTCGGCAGTCTGGTTCCACGTGGGCATCACTACGGCAAACTTAGTAGAGTGGCCTATCATCACTAAACAATGCTCATAGCCTTGGTGTTCTGGTCCAATTTAATTTAATCTATTGCCAGTAGGTCCATGGGGCCAGAAGACCTCACCGTCTCTGTGGGAGCTCGTTGTTCTGGTGGTTTGACCAGCTCACAACTTCTGCATTGCTGACATACTTTCTCCACAATGTTCCTTAAGTGGGGATGATAAAATAGGCACTGTAACCACTGGAAAGTTTTTTCTGGCCCAAAGTGTGCTCCTTTCTCATGTGCTTCCTTAGCCACCTGGTCTATCAAGGACGAGGGAATCACCGTCTGCCATACAAGACTGAGTTCTGTTTGCAGGAATACCTTCCTGTACAGGATACCATCCCACAACTGGAGCCTCTCCCACTGGCGTAGCATCTTCAGTACTTCAGGTGACATGGACCTCCTCTTGTGCCAATTGGGCATTTGTTCAGACACAACCCACCTTCTCAACTGAGCTAGCTCTGGATCCTCCTGCTGCACTCGGACCCACTCATCGCGGAGCTGCTCCAGCAAATTCACACAAGCCTCTTCCTGTTCAATTTCCTGTACCGCTGCCACCATCCTAGCAGTCTCTCCAAAACCTGGAACCTCCACATCTTCCAGTTCTTCATACTGGCTGGGTGCTGGTTTGTGATAGTTTACACGAGAGAGGGCATCCGCATGAACATTCTCAGCTCCTCTTTTATACAAAATTCTGTATCGGAACTTGGCCATTCGGGCTACCCAATGTTGTTCTAGGGCACCTAACTTGGCATTTTCGAGATGGGCCAATGGATTATTATCGGTGCGTACATGAACTTCTGAGCCAGCCAGATACTCCGCGAATTTCTCAGTCATTGCCAACACCAGCGCCAACAACTCCAGCTTAAATGAACTGTAGTTTTCTGGATTCCTTTCCGAGTCAAGCAAAGATCGACTGGCGTATGCGATGACGTGCTCTTTCTCATCCTGCATCTGCGATACTACGGCCCCGTGGCCCTGCAGGCTCCCATCAGTGTGCAAGATGAATGGTTGTGTGAAGTCAGCGTAGGCTAGCACGGGGGCTCCGTCAAAGCCTTCTTCAAAGCCAAGAATGCCACCTCCTGACCCTTCCCCCACTGTATGTTCCTGTTTTTGGCGCAAGAGGGCACTCCCCTCAACAACTCCTGGAGTGGATTAGCAAGGCAGGTAAAGTCTTTTACGAAGCGTCTAAAGTATCCTGTGAGTCCCAGGAACGCGCGCACATCTTTCACAGTTTTTGGAGTTGGCCACTCTTGTACCGCAGTGATCTTCTCCCGGGAAGGCCTCACCCCCTCAGTGGAGACAACGTGTCCCAAGTATTCAATCTCGGTACGGAAGAGGTGACATTTCTGGGGTTTCACTTTCAAGCCATACTTCTGTAGCCGACTCAGAACTTGCTCTAGTCTCTGCAGATGCTCCTCAAAGGTGGGGGCAGAGACGATGATATCATCCAAGTAGATCAAAGTGGCTTCAAAGTTCAGGTATCCCAGACATCTCTCCATGAGTCGCTGAAATGTTCCTGGGGCGTTTGCTAGGCCAAAGGGCATCCGGTCAAACTCATGCAGTCCCATCGGAAGGATGAAAGCCGTCTTGGCTCGGTCTTGCTCAGACATGGGCACCTGCCAGTAGCCGCTGGCCAAGTCTAACGTGGAGAAATATCTGGCATTCCCTAGTGCCGTCAGGGACTCCTCTATCCTGGGCAGTGGGTACGAGTCCCACACTGTGCAAGCGTTGAGCCGGTGATAGTCCACACAGAACCGCAAGGACCTGTCTTTCTTTCTCACCAAGACTATAGGGGCAGCCCACGGGCTCTGACTCTCGCATATAACTCCCTTCTTCAGCATGTGTGACAGCATCCCCTTCACCTCCTGGTACATCTGTGGGGGTATTTGGTGGTACCGTTCCTGGATTGGTGCCGCATCCCCGGTGGGTATCTCGTGGGTGATGGCCATGGTACGTCCAAAGTCATCTTCATCTTTGGCGAACGCATCCTGAAATTTCCCCTTCCACCTGAGGTACCTGCTCTGGAGTAAGTTCTGAGAGCTCAACCCTCATGCGTTCCAGTATCTTGCGCCCTTCTTGCAGTAATCTGGGGTACAGAGCTGCCTCCGCTCTGTCGGTCACCAGCCATGGATCTTCTGGCCTTGCTGTCAGCTGTACCGCCTCAGTTGGGACCAACTCATCTGGGAGACCCAGGACTTGAGTGACTTCGCTTCTAGGGGGCAAAGTTGTCTCCCCCAAATTTATGCAGCGCACAAGGACAGTTCCATCCCACACGGTAGCCAGGGACCATGCGACCAATATTCCTGATGGCAGCTGGGCGGTTCTGCTGGGCTCAATTTGGACTTCGACCCCTTCCTGCGGAATGCCAGCTTGTATAGGCAGGGGAAGCACCGTCTGCCCAGGGGGCAACACTCGATTGACTGAGTCGGGGGCGACGAATTTGCCGAGTTCCTTTCCGTCGCTGTATGCTTCCTGGACCTGGGCGGTCCGTATCAGTTGTTGAAAGACCCTTCTCTGGGGGGTTTGGTCGCTCCTTTGTTGCAGGAACTGTTCCGGGGACTCATTGAAAACCAGACTTCCGAGGTCTTTTAACACATTCATGCCCAGGGTCACGGTATGGTCTTTAGCTACCTCTCCATCCACCAGTACCACTCCTCTTCTCCCGAGGTCTTTTCCGCAGACCTCTATGTTCATCCATACCACCCCTGCGACAGGGATGGGCAAGTGATTGGCCGCCATAAGTTTGATTACAGGGCCCCATTCGGGCCGTATCGCCTCTGTGAAGTGATGGCGGAAATATCTCTCAGGCATGGTGGTCACTTGTGAGCTGGTGTCTATCAAGCACCGCACTGCTCTTCCATTGATTTCTGCCCAAACCAGAGGGCACGTGGAAACAAGGCTGTGGGGACTTTTACTACTCCTCCTCTGTTCTTCACGCTCTGAGCGGTGCCCCTCAAGCTCAGAGCCACCTAGTTTAAAGGAGGGTGCGGGGATGGTCGGCTCCACCGGGGACACTATCGAGCAATGTGGCCGGATTCTCCACAAGTGTAGCATGTAAGAGGGCTTCTCCTCCTGGTCGTTTCACCCTCCCTTCGGGGGGCAGCTTCTCTGTCTCGCACAAGAGGGCCGGGCCCTTCTGCCAGAGTTTTTCTGGAGGCCGCCATTTCTTCATGGACCTGTCTAATCTCCATTCTCAGGTCCTCCACCCACTGGGGGAAATTGCCTGCGGTGGTGGTTACCTCCCCGCTCTCCACCCTTCCCACCAGCCCCGTCACTCCCTGTTCTTGTTCTCGCACACGCACCTCACTGCCAACCTCAGAGAAAGTCATGTCTGGCTTTACTCGCATGCTCTCTCACAGTGCCTATTTCATCATTGCGTCACGCAATCCCATCACCAGCTGATCTCTGAGCACCCCATCAACTGACCCAACCGCTACACCATCCTTTCGTCTGATAGCAGTGTGAAGCTCTTGTAGGGCATTCATGAATTGGGTCATGGTCTCCCCCTCCAGTTGTACTCAGTGAAACAGTTGCATGCGAAGTTCCCCTACGTCAGTGGGGTCCCCATGCATCTCCTCAAGTATGCACAGCACTTTGTCCAGGGTATCTCTCTCCCGGGGGGACTTATGCATGACAGAATCCCGCGCCTTCCCCTCCAGGGCCATCAATGCAATTTCTGCCTCCAGGGCTGGTGTCATGGGATGCATCCGCATCATTCCCCGGATACGCTCCGTCCAACTCCACAGCATTACATTGTTCCCAGTGAACCTTGGCAAATTATTCAACATGGCTCCCAGGGAAATGCTAGACCTGGGAACTTCCCCAGCTGCTTGGTCTGCCCTGTCTGCGCTACCGTGTGACATCCTGCCGACTACGCCAAATGTAATTGTATGCAGGTACTGAGTATGTCACCATGGAACAGACAGACCAACAGTTGAGGGGTTTAATAACAGGAATCAGGTTCTCCTTGCAGGGAGGAAGCAATGGAAAATAACTAGCAATAAAACAGTGCAAAAATATGGGAGTCAAACGTTGTAACAGAATTAAGCAGGGTTTTCTTGAGAAAAGAACACTTATCAGTCTGATGAGGACTTGCTTGAAGAATCGTCTTCTCCAACATAAGTGCCGAGAAACAGCGGCACTTGTCGTCCCTCTGTAGTCCGTGGGCTGAGTAGTCTCTAGGAGCCCTGTCATGGTTCTCAATGGCAAGAGAACGTAGTAAAGCATACAAAAAGGACTAGCTCTTGGAAGATGGGAACTCGAGCTGACTGTGAGCTAAACCTACCGCACAAATAACAGTGGCCGGGTAGCGTGCCTACGTTTTATCCCTAGACGCCCAGCGCCAGCCGGAGAACTGACTGACCCTAGCAGAGGAAAATACAGACCTGGCTTACCTCTAGAGAAATTTTCCCCAAAAGGCAGACAGTAGCCCCCACATATATTGTCGGTGATTTCAGAGGAAATTGACATACGAAGTATGAAGATAGGTTTAGCAAATTGAGGTCCGCTTACTAGATAGTAGGAAGACAGAAAAGGGAACTTCACAGTCAGCTGAAAACCCTTTCAAAACACCATCCTGGAATTACTTTAAGACTCTAATATCAACTCATGACACCAGAGTGGCAATTCCAGCTCACAAGAGCTTCCAGCCTCAGAAATAAACAATCACAGAGAACTGGAACAAAAATGCAAAACAAACTTAGGACTACAAGTCCAACTTAGCTGATAGTAGTCTAGGAGCAGGAACATGCAACAGAAAGGCTTCTGGTAACATTGTTGGCCGGCATAGAAATGACTGAGGAGCAAGGCTAAATAGACAACTCCCACATCCTGATGGAAACAGGTGAACAGAGGCGATGAAGCACACAAGTTCAGTACCACCAGTGACCACCGGGGGAGCCCAGAAACCAAATTCACAACAGTACCCCCCCCTCAAGGAGGGGGCACCGAACCCTCACCAGAACCACCAGGGCGATCAGGATGAGCCCTATGAAAGGCACGGACCAAATCGGAGGCATGAACATCAGAGGCTGTCACCCAAGAATTATCCTCCTGACCGTAGCCCTTCCACTTGACCAGATACTGAAGTCTCCGTCTGGAAACACGGGAGTCCAAGATCTTCTCGACAACGTACTCCAACTCACCCTCAACCAACACCGGAGCAGGAGGCTCAACGGAAGGCACAACCGGTACCTCATACCTGCGCAACAATGACCGATGGAAGACATTATGAATAGAAAAAGATGCAGGGAGGTCCAAACGAAAGGACACAGGGTTAAGAATCTCCAATATCTTGTACGGGCCGATGAACCGAGGCTTAAACTTAGGAGAAGAAACCTTCATAGGGACAAAACGAGAAGACAACCACACCAAGTCCCCAACACAAAGACGAGGACCAACACAACGACGGCAGTTGGCAAAATGCTGAGTCTTCTCCTGGGACAACTTCAAATTGTCCACCACATGCCCCCAAATCTGATGCAACCTCTCCACCACAGCATCCACTCCAGGACAATCCGAAGACTCCACCTGACCGGAAGAGAAACGAGGATGAAACCCCGAATTACAGAAGAAAGGAGAAACCAAGGTGGCAGAACTAGCCCGATTATTGAGGGCAAACTCCGCCAAGGGCAAAAAGGCAACCCAATCATCCTGATCCGCAGACACAAAACACCTCAAATAAGTCTCCAAGGTCTGATTAGTTCGCTCGGTCTGGCCATTAGTCTGAGGATGGAAAGCAGACGAAAAAGACAAATCAATGCCCATCCTAGCACAGAACGCTCGCCAAAATCTAGACACGAATTGGGTTCCCCTGTCAGACACGATATTCTCCGGAATACCATGCAAGCGAACCACATTTTGAAAAAACAGAGGAACCAACTTGGATGAGGAAGGCAATTTAGGCAAGGGGACCAAATGGACCATCTTAGAGAAACGGTCACACACCACCCAGATGACAGACATCTTCTGAGAAACAGGGAGATCAGAAATAAAATCCATGGAGATGTGAGTCCAAGGCCTCTTCGGAATAGGCAAAGATAACAACAATCCACTAGCCCGAGAACAACAAGGCTTGGCCCGAGCACAAACATCACAAGACTGCACAAAACCTCGCACATCTCGCGACAGGGAAGGCCACCAGAAGGACCTAGCCACCAAATCCCTGGTACCAAAGATTCCAGGATGACCAGCTAACGCAGAAGAATGGACCTCCGATATGACTCTACTGGTCCAATCATCAGGAACAAACATTCTACCAGGCGGGCAATGATCAGGTCTATCCGCCTGAAACTCCTGCAAGACCCGACGCAAGTCTGGGGAAACAGCAGATAATATCACTCCATCCTTAAGGATACCTGTAGGTTCAGAATTACCAGGGGAATCAGGCTCAAAACTCCTAGAAAGGGCATCCGCCTTCACATTTTTAGAACCCGGTAGGTAAGAAACCACAAAATTAAACCGAGAGAAAAATAACGACCAGCGCGCCTGTCTAGGATTCAGGCGCCTGGCAGACTCAAGATAAATCAAATTCTTGTGGTCAGTCAATACCACCACCTGATGTCTAGCCCCCTCAAGCCAATGATGCCACTCCTCAAAAGCCCACTTCATAGCCAAGAGCTCCCGATTACCAATATCATAATTTCGCTCAGCGGGCGAAAATTTACGAGAAAAGAACGCGCAAGGTCTCATCACGGAGCAGTCGGAACTTTTCTGCGACAAAACCGCCCCAGCTCCGATTTCTGAAGCGTCGACCTCAACCTGAAAAGGAAGAGTAACATCAGGCTGACGCAATACAGGGGCGGAAGAAAAGCGGCGCTTAAGCTCCCGAAAGGCCTCCACAGCAGCAGGGGACCAATCAGCAACATCAGCACCCTTCTTAGTCAAATCAGTCAACGGTTTAGCAACATCAGAAAAACCAGTTATAAATCGACGATAAAAATTAGCAAAGCCCAAAAACTTCTGAAGGCTCTTAAGAGAAGAGGGTTGCGTCCAATCACAAATAGCCTGAACCTTGACAGGGTCCATCTCAATGGAAGAGGGGGAAAAAATGTACCCCAAAAACGAAATCTTTTGAACCCCAAAAACGCACTTAGAACCCTTTACACAGAAGGAATTAGAGCGCAAAACCTGAAAAACCCTCCTGACCTGTTGGACATGAGAGTCCCAGTCGTCCGAAAAAATCAAAATATCATCCAGATACACAATCATAAATTTATCCAAATATTCACGGAAAATGTCATGCATAAAAGACTGAAAGACTGAAGGGGCATTTGAAAGACCAAAAGGCATTACTAAATACTCAAAATGGCCCTCAGGCGTATTAAATGCGGTTTTCCACTCATCCCCCTGCTTAATTCGCACTAAATTATACGCCCCACGAAGATCAATCTTAGAGAACCACTTGGCCCCCTTTATTCGAGCAAACAAATCAGTAAGCAGTGGCAAAGGATACTGATATTTAACCGTGATTTTATTCAAAAGCCGATAATCAATACACGGCCTCAAAGAGCCATCTTTTTTAGATACAAAGAAAAAACCAGCTCCTAAGGGAGATGACGAAGGACGAATATGTCCCTTTTCCAAGGACTCCTTAATATATTCCCGCATAGCAGCGTGTTCAGGCACAGATAGATTAAATAAACGACCCTTTGGAAACTTACTGCCCGGAATCAGATCTATTGTACAATCGCAATCTCTGTGCGGAGGTAGTGAACCAAGTTTAGGCTCCTCAAAAACGTCACGATAATCAGATAAAAATTCCGGAATCTCAGAGGGAATAGATGACGAAATGGAAACCAAAGGTACGTCCCCATGAGTCCCCTGACATCCCCAGCTTAACACAGACATAGCTTTCCAGTCGAGGACTGGGTTATGAGATTGCAGCCATGGCAATCCAAGCACCAACACATCATGTAGATTATACAACACAAGGAAGCGAATAATCTCCTGGTGATCCGGATTAATACGCATAGTTACTTGTGTCCAGTATTGTGGTTTATTACTAGCCAATGGCGTGGAGTCAATACCCTTCAGAGGTATAGGAACTTCCAGAGGCTCTAAATTAAACCCACAGCGTTTGGCAAAGGACCAATCCATAAGACTCAAAGCGGCGCCAGAGTCGACATAGGCGTCCGCGGTAATAGACGATAAAGAGCAAATCAGGGTCACAGATAGAATAAACTTGGACTGTAAAGTACCAATTGAAACAGACTTATCAACCTTCTTAGTACGTTTAGAGCATGCTGATATAACATGAGTTGAATCGCCACAATAGAAGCATAACCCATTTTTTCGCCTAAAATTCTGTCGTTCGCTTCTGGACAGAATTCTATCACATTGCATAATCTCTGGCGCCTTCTCAGTAGACACCGCCAAATGGTGCACAGGTTTGCGCTCCCGCAAACGCCGATCAATCTGAATAGCCATTGTCATGGACTCATTCAGACCTGCAGGCACAGGGAACCCCACCATAACATCTTTAATGGCATCAGAGAGACCCTCTCTGAAATTCGCCGCCAGGGCGCACTCATTCCACTGAGTAAGCACAGACCACTTACGAAATTTTTGGCAGTATATTTCAGCCTCATCTTGCCCTTGAGACAGGGCCATCAAGGCTTTTTCAGCCTGAATCTCTAAATGAGGTTCCTCATAAAGCAACCCCAAAGCCAGGAAAAACGCATCCACATTGAGCAACGCAGGATCCCCTGGTGCCAAAGCAAATGCCCAATCCTGAGGGTCGCCCCGGAGCAAGGATATTACAATCCTGACCTGCTGTGCAGGATCTCCAGCGGAGCGAGATCTCAGAGACAAAAATAATTTACAATTATGTTTGAAATTCTGGAAGCGAGATCTATCCCCGGAGAAAAATTCAGGCAAAGGTACTCTAGGTTCAGATATAGGAGCATGAATTACAAAATCCTGTAAACTTTGAACCTTCATAGCGAGATTGTTCAGACCTGTAGCTAAACCCTGAGGATCCATTTTCATCAGGTGAAGTCAGAACCATTCAAGGATTAGAAGGAGAGAGAGACGAAGGCTGCAGTAAGCAGAGAAGCTAGTGAATCAACTAATGAGCAAACTCAGAAAAAAAAAAACAAAAATTCTCTGCAGACTTCTTTTCTCTCCTTTCTTCTGCCAATAATTTTAACCCTTGGCCGGCCAAACTGTCATGGTTCTCAATGGCAAGAGAACGTAGTAAAGCATACAAAAAGGACTAGCTCTTGGAAGATGGGAACTCGAGCTGACTGTGAGCTAAACCTACCGCACAAATAACAGTGGCCGGGTAGCGTGCCTACGTTTTATCCCTAGACGCCCAGCGCCAGCCGGAGAACTGACTGACCCTAGCAGAGGAAAATACAGACCTGGCTTACCTCTAGAGAAATTTTCCCCAAAAGGCAGACAGTAGCCCCCACATATATTGTCGGTGATTTCAGAGGAAATTGACATACGAAGTATGAAGATAGGTTTAGCAAATTGAGGTCCGCTTACTAGATAGTAGGAAGACAGAAAAGGGAACTTCACAGTCAGCTGAAAACCCTTTCAAAACACCATCCTGGAATTACTTTAAGACTCTAATATCAACTCATGACACCAGAGTGGCAATTCCAGCTCACAAGAGCTTCCAGCCTCAGAAATAAACAATCACAGAGAACTGGAACAAAAATGCAAAACAAACTTAGGACTACAAGTCCAACTTAGCTGATAGTAGTCTAGGAGCAGGAACATGCAACAGAAAGGCTTCTCGTAACATTGTTGGCCGGCATAGAAATGACTGAGGAGCAAGGCTAAATAGACAACTCCCACATCCTGATGGAAACAGGTGAACAGAGGCGATGAAGCACACAAGTTCAGTACCACCAGTGACCACCGGGGGAGCCCAGAAACCAAATTCACAACAGAGCCCGCTGCCTGGGGTTTCGGGAGTTAATGTGATATGCACAGGCTCTGAGTCTTTAGCTTTTACAGCACAGCCAGGAATCAGGGGCTCTGCACTGTTAAGTCTCTCACCAAGAATCACAGTCTCTGTACTGATACTGCGGGGACCAGGAGGTCAAAGTCTCTGCACGGGCCAATGTCTCTACATGGGTCTCTAAGCGCCCCTCTCCAGTCACAGCAGAGTCCGCTTTCATGTACTTTCAAGATGCAGTCTTTCTGGGCAGTCTCCCTGTATTTGTCTTCAGACCGGGAGCTCTCTCTCTCTCCCGGAGCGCAGCTGCACCCTGCTCTGACCGCTGCTCACGCTGCTCTGTGTCTTGCACACGTGCCTTTCCCGCTCTCTGCCCGGCTTCCTTCCTGTCCCAGTCTCTAAGTCTGCCCCCTGGGGAACCTGCAGCACAGCTCAATGGTTCCAGGCACAGAGCCGAGAAGGTAACCGCCCCCAGACTCTTCTTGTGTTTCACCTCCTTTCACATCCATGCGGTTCAACAATGATTCATACAATTTATTAATGAAGTCATCAGGAATAGCAAAGAATAAAGTCTAGCATGCCTCCCAGAGTTCATCTAGATTCTTTAGTTTTGTCTTCCAAGCTTCCTCTTTCATCCTACCCCAAACATGATCAATGATGTTCATGTCTGGTGACTGGGCTAGCCAATCCTTGAGCACCTTGATCTTTTTTGCATGGAGGAACTTTGTTGTAGAGATGGATGTATGAGATGGAGCACCATCGTGCTGCAGAATTTGACCCATTTTATGATTTGGAATATAAGAGGTAGCTAATACTTCTTGATATTTTAGGCTATGGATATTGCCTTCCACCTTGCAAATGTTTCGCAGACCCCCATACTGAATTTAAGAACAGACCATGATCTTTCCACCACCAAATGTAACTGTTTTCTGGGTGTATTTTGGATCCATATGGGCTCCAGTATTTCTCCTGCAGTATTTGCAGTGGCTGTGGTGTAATTCTACTGAAGATTCATCAGAAAAATCAACCTTCTGCCACTTTTGTTCTGTCAGGGAGTGTATGTCTATCTGTGTGTACATGTGCAGTATACAGTCTGTGTCTATATATGTGTATATAGTATGTGTGTTCATAAATACAGTATATAGTATGATTGCGTATATCTGTGGTGCATGTGTGTATATATACAGTATATATACATATATAAATGCATGTACATACAGAATATAATATGTGTCTGTATATTATATTTGTATACTGCATGTATGCACTATATTGTGTAAATATATATAAACTGTACATGTATGTGAGCATACTGTATATACTGTATATAAACTGAATGTTTCTGTGTATATATACTTCATGCATGTGCTTGTATATACTGTATGCGTCTGTATACTGTATATACTTTATATATGTAAATTTTTATGAAAGAACCAAAAACCACCTGCAGTGCTGCCGTCCATATCCCTATGTGCGCTGCAGCCGGCAGATGACCTGAAGCCTTCAGGTGCTCATCCAGAGCCACAATAGTCCCCCAATATCAAATATAGACAGACAAATGGCACTCACCAGGCTAGTTTTTCAGACTTTATTGTAGCATCTTCTGCGGGAGAATGGGAACAGGGGTGTGTGAATGACGACGATCGTTTTGCGCAAGTGCGCTTCAACGGGTCACACAAGCAAACTTGTCCACTCTTTCATTTAAACCAGTAGAGTCCAGCGCTTGTATGCACAATATCCACTGGGTTTCTTTTCTGAGTAGCAACTTATGCAGATCGCCACTCTGCGAGGGCAGCGTTACTTTCTCTATGCCGGCAAAGGTTAGAGTCTCTGGTTTACCCCCGTGAGTGTCCCTAATATGGTTTATCAAGCGTGGTACACCTTTACCCATAGAGACAGAATTATAATGCTCTCTGAATCTAACATATAACAAATGTATTGTCTCCCCTATATAGAAGAATTTACAGGGGCAAAATATTACATATACCACATGGGTAGTTTTGCAGGAGATAAAATCGAAATCACGATGTGTAACTGCACCAATATGCAGGTTGCGGCCTGTTACATGTTGTGAACAAAATGGACAATGTCCACATCTGTGGTTGCCTTTAGGGATATTAGAGCCGAACCAGTCATTCTGTTCCCTACAATCCGATTCTGAACAAGAACATGCTTTATGCTTGTACTTTTTCTACATGAGAATAATGGACCCCTTGATACAATATCTGATAAGTCCTTGTCACGCCCGACGATGTGTCAATTCTTTCTGATCGTGGATCAAATAAAATTGTTCATAGGACTATACTGAAAGCTAAAAATAATGTACGTGTTTTATATGGACATGGGGCCCCACTTTGAATTTTGCCTAGGGCCCCAATTTGTCTAAAGGCGGCCCTGCTGGTTATTACGGTATATGTGTCATGTCGGACACTGTTCAGACCAGGTTGTCTGACAGACAGCGGTAATTCCGCGTTTGACCACTGTTTGCTCATTGGCGTCGGCTAGTTTTCGTCTGGCTGCTCCGGCGTTAATTTATCTGATCCTCGGATTGGAAGCTGGGCCATGCCCATTTCCTTTAAATGATTCTCCTGATCTTTGGGCGTCGCCGATTATAGCTTCTGTCTTATCCGTAGTTATCTCGGTCCGGAGTGGAGAGCAGGTTGTTGGAGAATCATTGCTGGTGGTGTATTTTTCTTTGTCTCTGATAACCAGGAGGAGTGGTCTACCTTTCTTCCTTTGGCTGAGTTTGCCATCAATAATCACCGCCAGGAGTCGTCTGGGGAGTCTCTGTTTTTTGTGTTTACGAGCTACATCCTCAGTTTTGTACGTTGAGTCAGAGAGGCTCTTCCGGCGTTCCAGAGGAAGACCAGTTAGGAACACAATTGTCATCAGTCTGGAGGAGAGTTAAACAGCGCTTGTTGAGTGTGGGTGCTAGGTACAAACGTGTGGCTGACAGTAGGCGTGTGCCAGGTCCGGACCTGAGTGTGGATCACTGGGTGTGGTTATCCACAAAAAACATAAGACTCAAGATACCATCCCTTAAATTGGGTCCTCGGTTTATTGGTCCATTTAGGGTCACCGCCGTCATTAACCCTGTAGCGTACCGACTGGAGCTCCCTACGGTGTATAAAATGCACAACGTGTTCCACAGGTCTCTTCTTAAGAAGGTAGTGGGTTCTGTGGACGCTGCGCCTATGCCACCTCCAGTCTTGGTGGATGGTAACCTAGAATTTGAAGTCTCCAGGGTGGTTGACTCTCATGTGGTGCGCCGCACTTTACAATATTTGGTACACTGGCGTGGTTATGGGCCTGAGGAGAGGTCCTGGGTATCAGCCTCGGACATTCATGCGGATCGGCTGGTCAGGTGTTTTCATCGTCGCCATCTGGACAAGCCGGGTCCTATAAGCCGTGAGGGCCCTGGGGTCCCTCGTAGAAGGCGGGGTACTGTCATGTCAGACACTGTTCAGACCAGGTCATCTGACAGACAGCGGTAATTCCGCGTTTGACCACTGTTTGCTCATTGGCGTCGGCTAGTTTTCGTCTGGCTGCTCCAGGGTTAATTTATCTGATCCTTGGATTGGAAGATGGGCCATGCCCATTTCCTTTAAATGGTTCTCCTGATCTTTGGGCGTCACCGATTATAGCTTCTGTCTTATCCATAGTTATCTCGGTCCGGAGTGGAGAGCTGGTTGTTGGAGAATCATTGCTGGTGGTGTATTTTCCTTTGTCTTATTTACTCCTTCCTATATTTGTATTTATTTTGCCCTGCACCTTTATAGTGTATTCCTGATTGACTGCGGCGTGGTGTATATTTTCCTTTATCCTTGTTTGTTATTACTGTGGGTATTGGTCTATTGCATTCACTGGGTGGTGGGCAGTGGTGTTCAGTCTAGGGCTGAATCAGGAGTCAGGGTGAGGGTGGAGGCCTGAACATGCACACCTTCAGTGTAAACTTCAGGTAGAGGGTCAGACAGGGTTTCCCTAGTCTGAGGGAAATTGCAAGGGCCCGGGTTATTAGCTCTCACCCTCCTTGTATCCCCGTGACAATATGGCACTGTGTATTTAAAATTACAAATTTAGCCTTTCTACTCAGTTATTTCTTATCTTTTCCATTAGGTCAATGACACCAAGTGATTAAAACCAAAGAAGCTGAATCCTTCTTAGACCTATGTAGAAACAGGAGGTCTTTTTTCCTGCATGAGTCATGAGTCACTGCAAAGTCCCGGGCTGGAGGAAGGAGCGGCGCATCTGAGTCAGGAGTTGAAGAGGAGTATAAATCATGCAGGGAAAATTGACCTCCTGTTTCTACAAAGAGCTTAGAAGGATTCAGCTAGTCAGTTTTTAATCACATAATGTTAGAGATCTAATGGAAAAGAGGAGAATTACCTAGATAGAAAGGCAAAACGAGCAATAGCAAGTACACAGTGCTATATAATATGATGATTGCAATATATCAAGAGGGTAAAAACTTTCATGTGAGTGCTTCTTTAAGTGAATAAGATTCTGTTATAATTAGTGACAATAATTCTACAGTTATATATATTAATAGAGATGTGAAAGTTGAAAAGATCAATAACACCTTGTTCTGTGCTTCTTTAGAATAGATGTATTGCAAATAAAAAGTCTTTGCAAGAATTCATTATTTAGTGTAGGACATGAACTTATGGCTACATTGTTACATTATATTGTAAGAGCACATTTAACAAATGCTGACCTACAAGAGCTCTTTCTGAAGTCTTCATTAAGATTTACAAGAATGCCAAACAAATCTATCAAGTCAGTACTTACACAATGTATCTATATACTGTACATAATTTGAGAAGAGAAGTGCAGCCATTCTTGTCTTAATATTCCCAATATGTAGCAAGTAATAGGCTGTGTCTCTTGCGGCAACACGTCCTTCAATGTGATACTATTGAATTTAACTGTAATCTTATTATGAATGTGGTGATCATTTTCTCCAGAAGTGGCTGAAAATAAAACCGTGAATTATATGACTCACTACATTGTGCATAGCTAAAATTTCTGAATCTATAAGCATGATAAAATCAATATCTACCATATGATATATTTATTCTCAAATTAGGCATTGATTTCTCTAACATTTTGCTCATTTAGCCTTGGCATGGACATGTCATTAGTCGTATATTACCGTACAATTCAGAATAAAACGACCTTAATAAAAAATTCCACTACCAGAAAATTATACATACAGTACAGACCAAAGGTTTGGACACAACTTCTCATTTAAAGATTTTTCTGTATTTTCATGACTATGAAAATTGTACATTCACATTGAAGGCATCAAAACTATGAATTAACACATGTGGAAATATATACTTAACAAAAAAGTGTGAAACAACTGAAATTATGTCTTATATTCTAGGTTCTTCAAAGTAGCCACCTTTTGCTTTGATGACTGCTTTGCACACTCTTCCAACAATCTTGAAGGAGTTCCCAGAGATGCTTAGCACTTGTTGGCCCTTTTGCCTTCACTCTGCGGTCCAGCTCACCCCAAACCATCTCGATTGGGTTCAGGTCTGGTGACTGTAGAGGCCAGGTCATCTGGCGTAGCACCCCATCACTCTCCTTCTTGGTCAAATAGCCCTTATACAGCCTGGTGGTGTGTTTGGGGTCACTGTCCTGTTGAAAAATAAATGATGGTCCAACTAAACACAAACTGGGTGGAATAGCATGCCGCTGCAAGATGCTGTGGTAGCCATGCTGGTTCAGTATGCCTTCAATTTTGAATAAATCCCCAACAGTGTCACCAGCAAAGCACCCCCACACCATCACACCTCCTCCTCCATGCTTCACGGTGGGAACCAGGCATGTAGAGTCCATCTGTTCACCTTTTCTGCGTTGCACAAAGACACGGTGGTTGAAACCAAAGATCTCAAATTTGGACTCATCAGACCAAGGTACAGATTTCCACTGGTCTAATGTCCATTCCTTGTGTTCTTTAGCCCAAATAAGTCTCTTCTGCTTGTTGCCTGTCCTTAGCAGTGGTTTCCTAGCAGCTATTTTACCATGAAGGCCTGCTGCACAAAGTCTCCTCTTAACAGTTGTTGTAGAGCTGTGTCTGCTACTAGAACTCTGTGTGGCATTGACTTGGTCTCTAATCTGAGCTCCTGTTAACCTGCGATTTCTGAGGCTGGTGACCCGGATAAACTTATCCTCAGAAGCAGAGATGACTATTGGTCTTCCTTTCCTGGGGTGGTCCTCATGTGAGCCAGTTTGTTTGTAGCGCTTGATGGTTTTTGCACCTGCACTTGGGGACACTTTCAAAGTTTTCCCAATTTTTCAGACTGACTGACCTTCATTTCTTAAAGTAATGATGGCCACTCGTTTTTCTTTACTTAGCTGCTTTTTTTCTTGCCATAATACAAATTCCAACAGTCTATTCAGTAGGACTATCAGCTGTGACAGTTGGGGACACTGTTGGGGATTTATTCAAAATTGAAGGCATACTGAACCAGCATGGCTACCAGAGCATCTTGCAGCGGCATGCTATTCCATCCAGTTTGCGTTTAATTGGACCATCATTTATTTTTCTACAGGACAATGACCCCAAACACACCTCCAGGCTGTGTAAGGGCTAATTGACCAAGAAGGAGAGTGATGGGGTGCTACGCCAGATGACCTGGCCTCCACAGTCACCAGACCTGAACCCAATCGAGATGGTTTGGGGTGAACTGGACCGCAGAGTGAAGGCAAAAGGGCCAACAAGTGCTAAGCATCTCTGGGAACTCCTTCAAGATTGTTGGAAGATCATTCCCGGTGACTACCTCTTGAAGCTCATCAAGAGAATGCCAAGAGTGTGCAAAGCAGTCATCAAAGCAAAAGTGGCTACTTTGAAGAACCTAGAATATAAGATATAATTTCAGTTGTTTCACACTTTTTTGTTAAGTATATAATTCCACATGTGTTAATTAATAGTTTTGATGCCTTCAGTGTGAATGTACGATTTTCATAATCATGAAAATACATAAAAATCTTTAAAGGTGTGTCCAAACTTTTGTTCTGTACTGTATATAATTTCATACATTCAATATTTGCATACATATTAGTGCATACAGAGGGCTGCTGTACTCTTATTTACTGTATATATCTACAAATAAAGAAAAGGATGCAGCAGCAACCTTGAATGTACATAGTGAACAAAATCTGTGATATGTTCATTGTTTGCACACATCTTAGCTCATACAGAGTGCTGTATTCTTCTGTTTCTATATTATGCAATTATAGCAGCTTGCAATTGTTCACATTTGCTTTGTCCTGTGTGGAGGGGCTGATCAGCTTTACAAATACCTTTATACAGGATTTACCGTCTTTTTCGGACTATAAGATACACCGGACTATAAGACGCACCCGGGTTTTAGAGGTGGAAAATAGGGAAAAAAATATTTGAAGCAAAAAATTTGGTAAAATATTTAATAACATAAATAACATACTATTGTATGTGGTGTTATTATATATAATAGTAATAATAATCTTTATTTATATAGCGCCAACATATTCCGCAGCGCTTTACAGTTTAGCAGTTTCAAACACAACAGTCATAAGTAACAATGTTAACAATACAATAATTAAAGAAAAATAAGACAACCCTGCTTGTGAGACTTTACAATCTACAATAGATTTCTATTATTATAACATGAAATATAATTAATATAACTTTGTGTCAATATATTTTATAAAACAACAAATGAAAAATAATGAAGACTTCAGTTTTTTTTTTATCTCTAAAAAGGTTGAACAGTTCATGCATTTTTACATTGAACAGAATAATAAAACACATGTCCTTTATACAGATATTTTGCACACCCAGCACATGTCAGATTTGTTTTATTGTCACAAGAAGATGACAGAAGCTACATCTCTTCCTGTTTTGGCTGGTAGATGTGCTGGTGGAGGCCGTGGAGTCTTTCTTGAGCATGCTGCCGGACACTCTTCACAATGGCTGCTGCTCCTTCGTTTCTGGGGTATGCTTTTCTGGCTTCGATATACGGCCTAACTAGAGATTTTCCTAATTCTTCACTAAAAAGTCTTCTTTTATGCAGCTTATTTCCATTCCAAATGGGGTCGATTTCTCTCCATAAAACAAATGCTTTGTATGCCGAAACATCCAGAATGTAGTAAAATATTATCATTGGCTAACGATTAGTTTTGCGTTTGCATGTGTATGATGATATTGGTTGATCTAGTGTATCAACTGCCCCTTTTGTGGCATTATAAGCTAATATCATGTCCGGCTTTCTGTCTTCTCGATTACTTATTGCATTGTCATGGTGCATTGTGCTCATTAGAATTACATGCTTATTTCTTGGGGAGCGTAAGACACAGCTGTTGTATCTCCAGTAAAGTGAAAAGTAGAACTATACACCTCTCTTTTACTAAGTATACCTTGTGGCAGTTCTGACTTGTTTTTCCTTAAAGTACCCAGCAGGTTTTCTTTTTTTCGCAACATCTGGCCCAGTTGGTAGGATGTGAAAAATTTGTCACATGTGACATTTTGTCCTTTTAGTCCATGAGTCATATCGAAAATAACTCGCATACCCTGAATTTTTTCAGCTCTTTCTCCAGGGTTTCTTCCTGTATACACTTAAGCGATTACAACGCATGAACTTTTGCTGTTACAAAGTGTCCATATCTTGATGCCGTACTTTGCTGGCTTACTCAGAATGCCACCAGTTGTTCATCAACAGTTACAGCTTCACCAATATTATATAATTTTGGTAGAATATCTACCCATTTATTCCAAACATTTCTAGGGGCTAGTTTATCTTTAGCTCTTCTTTCATTTCAATCTGTTTTATTATCAAACCTCAGTACTCTAGACATCTCATGAACCCTTACAAGAGACATTGTAGCTCTAATTATGTGGTGACTGGTTTCACAATTAGTTGATTCACCATAAGATTTGTAAACTCCTGCTCTGATACGGGTATACCTTGACGTTTGGTAGAGCGGCTTAGTATACATTTTTTGCAAAAAACGTATCAACCAAATACCCTGTTTTTTCCATCTTTTTACTAGCACTTGCTGTTCACTGTGATTTTTGTGCAACAGAGTGTTTTTGGTTTTACTGTGCTTTTTTGTGTTTTCAAGTCTCTTGGTCGTGTGAACATGTCTCTACAGGCTTGTTCACTGTGCGCACGGCTCATGTGTTCCTGTTTTACATAAAAGAAGTAAACCATTA
Source organism: Ranitomeya variabilis (assembly GCF_051348905.1). Classification (NCBI taxonomy): domain Eukaryota; kingdom Metazoa; phylum Chordata; class Amphibia; order Anura; family Dendrobatidae; genus Ranitomeya; species Ranitomeya variabilis. The sequence continues at coordinate 715,199,740 of NC_135233.1, read as the reverse complement.
TAAGCATTTAGAGCTGGCACATCTAATTTGTTCCATTTATCACCATAAACTCGTCCTCAATGTTTGTCATTTGTATTATAATAATAACAATAATAATAATAAGAAGAAGAATAATATGTTAATAATAATAATTGCATAATGAGATGAAGTAAACAGGAAAACAAATATATTTTGCAGGCAGAAATAATTAGTGACCTGTTGAATAGTATAAAATGTTATCGGGTCATATTGACCTGAACAGTACTAGTGTAACAATCATTAATGGCAATGGCAGGCCTGGCACAAACATAGAGATACACAGTGATGGCTGCAGAGCAGTGGTCCTGTAGGCAGACACAGTCCTGTATCCTTAGAGCACAGGAGGCAGCACTGATTGCCAACCTATTATCTCTGGCACACGCCTACAAAACTCTGGGCAGCTCCAATTTGGCTGCTGCCAGGCACTGACCAGTCAGTCCACCATATCCACCATGCTGCACCGTCCACACACCACATGCAATGACCTGAAGTCTGAGAATCAACAAGCCACCACTGCACTAAGCTTGTAAAATGGCGCGTCTTCCCCAGCAGACCACGCCTCCTTCTCCCAAAACGCTTAGCCAATCACAAGCACCGCACACTGTGCTGCCTGGAGCGAATAGCAGTGACCTTCCAATTGGGTTTAGCAAAAGATGTGGGAGCGGGAAGGGGGACGGGCTCCACTGACCAACCGCTGCTCGGGAGGAACACGGCTGAAATGACTGTATGCACCGAGGGGCAGCAATGGATCTGGTGTGTAAGTTATGGCCAATCAGTCCTGCAGGAGAGGCATATGTGAAGGGACAATGCATCCTGCACCAGGGGCATACATAGAAATCATGGTGCCCCAAAGCATAAATTCTAATTGCCCCCTCAAAAAAAATAAATATATATTTGGCTGGGTCACATAATATCTCACATCTTTGCAGCCATTTCAAAGTAATTTTCCTCCTATTGAAACCCCTAGATTCCTCTTTCTTTCATTACCCCCAAAAAGTGTGATGCCAACAAAAGTGTCCCACGAACATTGTGATCCCCTTACAGTGAATTGCTCCAAAGGACCCTCCACACACACAGCATGATGACCCTACTGTACTCCCCGTCAACTAATCTGGCACAGTATGATTCCCCACTGTGACCCCCACACAGCCCTCAATGTAGTATAATGGACCCACATACAATATAATGGCCCATATATCTCTTCACACTGTATAATGGCCCCAACACAGCCCTCAAATCGCCCTCCTTAAAGTATAAAGGTTTCCTCATAGCCCTCATTATTAAACCACAGAAAAAAATCAAAAAGCAACATACCATGGCCAGTAGCTGGCTGACAAGTGTCAGCCTGGGGGGCAAGCACATAGCACTGGCCCACAAGTTGCAACGGACCAAGGCTCTAAAAAACAGTGGTTGGTGCTGCTTTCACGGACCAAGGCTCTAAAAAACAGTGGTTGGTGCTGCTTTCATATTGGGATCATACACATATTTGTATATACATTATTGAGCTCGATCATTTAGAAGGACGAAGACTTAATTTTGTCATTTATATCACTTTAGGTATCGTTAGTACATCGTATTACAGTGGTATAAGACCATAATAACGTTATAGTATAACTAGTTGTCTCTCTCAAGCATGGAAAATCATCACCCCTAATATAAACCTAGTAGTCCACTACCCCACAATCGCGAGTGGACTCAACACATCGCACTTTTACACAATCATAAGAAAATTCTATCTACCACCATTGTAAAGTATAACAAAAACAAATCCATCTGAAACAGCCTATAGTTTACAGACAGCGCATATCCTTGTCTGCAAGAAACTTGGGATGCAATTAAAAACAGGGAATAATGAGTTCTCTACTTTACAATTGCAGTGAATATATTTGGAAAAAAAGCCCAAAAATGTATTCAAAAGTAATGCTCTGCAGACGGAATCAATCACATCAATAATGCATACGTCCTACTGTCCTTATGCCAGGTATATGGCTTTTTTAGCAGTTTAGTAGATTATGTTTTCACTATACTTTTATAACTAAATGTATACATGGCATAAGAAAAGTGAAACATAGGTGTGGGTGTACTATGTCCGACCATCACAGTCAAAGGCTCCACGGTGCTTCTGAATGCTACATATGGATTTCTTCAAATGTTTGGTCAAAGCGAGATCATAATGTCTTTTCTATATTAGGAACAGACTGGTGGAATTTATGTGCAGAACGGAGAACCCCAGTTATACAAAGGATCGGTTTGGGCATTCAGTCCACTTGTCTGTTCTTAAAGCAGAAAAAATAAATGGAATTCCGCAAAGCCTCATTCGCTTGTCTGTGTTTATACACGTACAGGAGAAATGGTCCTAATGTCATCAGTGTGTACGGTCTGTGTGTCCATTTTTACCGTCAGTGTACGGTCTGTGTGTCCGTTGTTGCCGTCAGTGTACGGTCTGTGTGTCCATTGTTACCGTCAGTGTATGGTCTGTGTGTCCGTTGTTACCGTCAGTGTATGGTCTGTGTGTCCGTTGTTACCATCAGTGTACGGTCTGTGTGTCCATCGTTACCGTCAGTGTACGGTCTGTGTGTCCATCGTTACCGTCAGTGTACGGTCTGTGTGTCCATTGTTACCGTCAGTGTACGGTCTGTGTGTCCGTTGTTACCGTCAGTGTATGGTCTGTGTGTCCGTTGTTACCATCAGTGTATGGTCTGTGTGTCCATCGTTACCGTCAGTGTATGGTCTGTGTGTCCATTGTTACCGTCAGTGTATGGTCTGTGTGTCCGTTGTTACCATCAGTGTACGGTCTGTGTGTCCGTTGTTACCATCAGTGTACGGTCTGTGTGTCTGTTTTTACCATCAGTGTACAGTCTGTGTGCCCGTTGTGTGTTAGTATGTTATTATGTTAGAAGCTACAGGTAGAAGATGGTGCTGCAGGACCAGTGTGATGTCTGTAAAGTACTATATGAAGACACAGGAGGGTGAATATAAGAATGGGAGCACAGGGTTTATATTTAAAGCACCACTCCAGCACTGAAAAATAACACTGGAGTGCTGCTTTAAGATTCCATGGGAGAACTATAGCTCCCAGTATGTCCTGCAGATCCTGTGGCATGCTGGAAGCTATAATTCACCACAGGAGTGGACGAGTGTTTTTTTATGTGTTGTAGTTACTAACCTTTTAATTAATTCTTACTTGTACAGGCTGTGCTCACATCAGTGCAGGTCCTGCAGCCAGCCAGCCATGCTAAAAAACCGAAATTATCTGTCTCTACAGCTTACAGGACCTGGGTGAGGTAAATAAGGGCTGGAGCATCACATGACCGCACCACAGGTCTTGAAAAAGGAACCTGAATTGTTTCTAGTGCGGTGTCTGAAGGACCTGTGGTGACATAATGAAGAGGGAGGGTTCTGTGCTGTTATGTGATGCCCCAGCCTGCCCTCTTCATTATGTCACCACAGGTCCTATACGGAAGCCCTCAGCATCAGCACAGCCAGCGCTGGGCTGTCAGGTATGCAGCTGCGATCCCTCCTGTGGCACCCTGCTCCTGCCGCCTCCTTCTCCACTGGACACAGATCTCTCCTGCCGCTGCAGGACTCCGGCAATGGGGAAACCATGCGGGTCCGCTGTTTAAATGAAGGAATATGGGCTCCCCTCCCACTGCTCGGCGCTGACAGGTAGGCAGGGAAGCACCTAATAGCATTGGGACCATGTGGTTTCCCCAGCGCCGAATTCCTGCAGCGGCAACATTTTCCTGCCTCCTGGGAGTGCAATCCAACTCCGCCGCTGCCGCCTCCTCCCCACATGTTACATTCGGGCCATAAGACACACCGCACACGTTCCTCCCAAATTTGGAGGAAAAAAGTGTGTCTTATGGTCCGAAAAATACAGTATAAATATATACATATATGTAGAGTCATATTATGGATATTGGGTGCAAGCCCCTGGACACCAACTTTAGGTCCACTATATAAAATATGAAAAAAAAATAAAAATCAGTGGGAACACTAAATATAGTGGATACTCACAGTGAAGCTGATAGCTGATACATACTGCCCAATGCTGTATGTATCAGGCGCTGGCTTCATTATCTCAACCAGGTATGGCTCAGATCAAACATTCAGTGCCTTATACATGCTGCCTATGGATTGGGTAGCATGTATCAGCTGTCAGGTTTCCTTTAAAGAGAATCTGTCAGCTGAAAGCAGCATGATGTAGGCAAAAATATTCTGATTCCAAGGATCTATCACATAATTTACTGGGTGCATCAATTCTGACACAATCAGAGTTTTTAGATGTAGAATGCCGCAGAGCTAAGAAAGCTAACGCCGACAACACTATATATTTAAATTGAAACAAATCAATGAAGCTAGTTCAGCATAGACGAGAAGATCAAACTGAAGGGTGCCATGTCTACAGCTGGTGCGGCACAGTGAGGATAAACTTAAACATAGGCTATCAATATTAAAGTATCGGAAAACCCCCTTAAAGGGAATCTGTCAGCAGGTTTTTGCTATGTCATCTGAGGACAGTATGATATAGGGGTTAAAACACCGAATTCAACAAGGTGTCATTTATTAAAGGGAACCTATCACCCCGTTTTTTTCGGTATGAGATAAAAATACTGTTAAATAGGGCCTGAGCTGTGCATTACAATAGTGTAGTTTGTGGACCCCGATTCCCCACCTATGCTGCCGAAATACGTTACCAAAGTAGTCATTTTCGCCTGTCAATCAGGCTGGTCAGGTCGGATGGGCGTGGCTTCTTCCCCCAGATATTGCGTAGTTTTCCGTTGGTGGCGTAGTGGTGTGCGCATGTCCAAGGTCCCCAATCCTGCACGGGGGGGTGAAAATAGCAGCGATGTCCGTTATTCCATTGGTGGTCGGTGGGCGCGGCCATCTTCCTTTGGCCGCGCGTGCGCAGAAGCGGCGCTCTGCTGGCCGCGGCTTCAGGAAAATGGCCGCCGCGATCTCCATCTGCGCACGCGCGGCATCCCGCGGCCATTTTCCTGAAGCCGCGGCCAGCAGAGCGCCGCTTCTGTGCACGCGCGGCCAAAGGAAGATGGCCGCGCCCACCGACCACCAATGGAATAACGGACATCGCTGCTATTTTCACCCCCCCGTGCAGGATTGGGGACCTTGGACATGCGCACACCACTACGCCACCAACGGAAAACTACGCAATATCTGGGGGAAGAAGCCACGCCCATCCGACCTGACCAGCCTGATTGACAGGCGAAAATGACTACTTTGGTAACGTATTTCGGCAGCATAGGTGGGGAATCGGGGTCCACAAACTACACTATTGTAATGCACAGCTCAGGCCATATTTAACAGTATTTTTATCTCATACCGAAAAAAACGGGGTGATAGGTTCCCTTTAAGCTGTGTGCTGTTGCTTACTTAAGGTACCTTCACATTATGCGACGCTGCAGCGATAGCGACAACGATGCCGATCGCTGCAGCGTCGCTGTTTGATCGCTGGAGAGCTGTCACACAGACCGCTCTCCAGCGACCAACGATACCGAGGTCCCCAGGTAACCAGGGTAAACATCGGGTTACTAAGCGCAGGGCCGCGCTTAGTAACCCGATGTTTACCCTGGTTACCAGCGTAAAATGTAAAAAAAACAAACAGTACATACTTACATTCGCGTCCCCCGGCGTCCGCTTCCTGCACTGACTGAGCGCCGGCCCTAACAGCAGAGCGGTGACGTCACCGCTGTGCTGTACTTTCACTTTCACTTTACGGCGCTCAGTCAGTGTGGGAAGCGGACGCCGGGGGATGCGAAGGTGAGTATGTACTGTTTGGTTTTTTTACATTTTACACTGGTAACCAGGGTAAACATCGGGTTACTAAGCGCGGCCCTGCGCTTAGTAACCCAATGTTTACCCTGGTTACCAGTGTAAAACATCGCTGGTATCGTTGCTTTTGGTGTCAAACACGACACACGCCGGTCTGACGACCAAATAAAGTTCTGAACTTTGTTCAACGACCAGCGATATCACAGCAGGATCCTGATCGCTGCTGTGTGTCAAACTAAACGATATCGCTAGCCAGGACGCTGCAACATCACGGATCGCTAGCGATATCGTTTAGTGTGAAGGTACCTTAACACTGAAGGATTTTGTCACTAGGAGATTATCGTTTCCAGGTCTAATGTGCACTCGACTAGTAGTCCAACTCCTCCCCCTCCTTTGATAAGCAGCTCACCATCAATAGACAAGGTAAATACATAAACCAATTCAAGAATGGAGGAGACATCACATCCAAAAGTGATTACAATTCAATTATTCTTTGTTCTTATATCCATAAAAATGACAAACAGGGATATTTAAAACACAATGTGTCTCTGGTGAGTCACTCACCTTTAATTATGGTAAGACAACTGCATTACAATTGTCTCATTTTAAACTACAGCAAACCAATCATAGTAAACTACCTTATGACGTGTATGAAAATCATAGGGAAACCACATGTTTGAAAATACACCTGGATGATAATGAAAACCTGAACCACATATGGAAACTACAAAAAATTGTATATCTTGGAGTACACATGAATAATAATTAAACACAGAACCTAAGAAGTCAAAAGATAAAAAAACAAGTCATTTCTAAAATTCATACCTGCGGTGTATTTAGTATCAAGCTTGAGTATCAAAAAACTTATCTCAACATGAGACGCTTTTGCTAGCTCCCCCATCTGGTGGGGTAGGAGACTTTCTCCATTCATAAAATTTGAAATGTTTTATGTCACCATTATGCATGTTTACAAAGTGTTTTGCTGCACCCTAGTAAGTTCCATTTTTTTCAAGTATATTGGCAAGATGCTCCGAAATAAGTTGCTTCAATTTTCTAATAGTGCAGCCTATATATTTCACTTTGCAATATAGCATTATAGTATGTGGTGACTATCAAAATTAATGAATTTATCAATCTAAAAATTATCATTTTATAATGTAGAACATTTTGTGGTTTTATGCAAGGCATAAGGGCACGTGTTGCTTAGACTCCCCACATACCTGAAAAACCCTTTTAAAATTAATCAAGTCATAGTAGTATTGGATATATGAAATAAGCTAGGAGACAGAAAGAGTTGAATCTTGATATGAAATGGAAATATCTTTTTGGATAATATTCTTTATTTGCCCAAACTGCAAATTATATGGTGTGAAAAATGTAATAGGTGCAATTAGACCTGTTTTTGTTAGAATTATCAGCAACCCTCAGCTGTCAACTTTACCATGGCTGGTTATCAAGAGTAGTGGGATCCTGTTATGATCCTAGTGGCTGAGGATCACAAAACGGACTAGCTAAGTTTATGAACATAGACACGAGCTCTAGGGAGGTGGTAACTGAACTGACCGCAAACCTGATCCTAACCAACACACTAAAGGTAGCTGGTGAACGTGCCTAAAATCCTGGACGTCTCGACGCAGCCTGAGAAACTATCTACTCCTGGAGGGAAAGTAAGACCTCACTTGCCTCAAGAGAAATCACCCCAAAGATATAGGAAGCCCCCAACAAATAATAACGGTGAGGTAAGGGGAAAACACAAACGTAGAAATGAAAACAGATTCAGCAAATGAGGCCCGCTAATACTAGATAGCAGAAGACAGATAGTGAACTGTGCGGTCAGTAAAAAACCCTATGCAAAATATCCACGCTGAGAATACAAGAACCCCCACACCAACTAACGGTGTAAGGGGAGAAACTCAGCCCCCTAGAGCTACCAGCAAGCAAGGAAATCACATATTAGCAAGCTGGGCAAGAAAACAAAAATAAACCAAGAAACATATGACCACTGATGGTCAAAAAATGAATCAAGCAAAACTTAGCTTCTCTTGAAGAGACTGATAACGAAGGACTGCCGGAGAGCTCCAAAATAGCACTGAAGACATTGACAGCAGGCAACAACTGAGAGTCCAGGTGAACTAAATAGGAAACCAGCTAACAGATAACGAGACAGCTGATCAGCCTCAGACCTGCAGAATGACACAAAGAACCACCAGAGGGAGCCCAAAGACAGCACTACACAGTACCAGTTGTGACCACAAGAGGGAGCCCAAAAACAGAGTTCACAACAGGGTCCCACGCTGTCATGTTGGACGCTGTTCATTCTAGGGCGTTCGACAGACAGCAGTAATTCCTCTTTTGTCCACTATGCGCTCAGTGGCGTCGGCTAGATTTTGTCTAGCTGGTCCGGGGTTAATTTAGCTGGTGCTCGGATTGGAAGCTGGGCCAAGCCCACTGCCTTTAAATAGTTCTGAACATTGGGCGTCGGCGATTATAGCTTCTGTCTAGTGCTTGGTTATCTCGGTCTGGAGTGGTGAGCTAGGAGTTGGAGTATCGTATCTGGTGGTGTATTTCCCTTTGTCTTATTTACTCCTTCCTATATTTGTATTTGTTTTGCCCTGTGCACTTATTGTGTTTTCCTGAGTGACTGCGGCTTGGTTCATATTTTCAGTTATCCTTGTCTGTGCTAACTATGGGTATTGGTGTATGATCTCTTCACTGGGTGGTGGGTAGTGGTTTCAGCCTAGGGTTGAAACAGGAGATAGGGTGAGGGTGGAGGCCTAGACATGCACACCATCAGTGTAAACTCTAGGAGAGGGTCAGTCAGGATTTCCCTAGTCTGAGGGAAATTGCAGGGGCTTGGGTTATTAGCTCTTACCCACCTAGGCTTCCTGTGACACACGCTGTGCTTTATTTTAATTAATTAAATAACTAATTTAAAAAAGGTCATGGTGTCCCCAAAATTTTAACAACCAGCCAAGCTAAAGCAAACAGCTGGGGACTAGTATTCTCAGATTGAAAAGGGGCAGCGTGCTGCGATCCCAGAAAAAAACGCATCTATTAGATGTGCCAATTCTGGCTCTTTGACCGGCTCTTCCCACTTGCCCTGGTGTGGTGGCAACTGGGGTAATGGTTATGGGGTTGATGTCAGCTGTTTTATGGCTGCTGATATCAAGCCCACAGGTTAGTAATAAGACACTCTCATTACTAACCGCATAGTTAGATTGTAAAAAAAGACAGCCAGAATAAAATCCATTAATTTGAATAATGATACAGATTTCTTTATTTGAAATAATAATAAAAAAGAACAGTTATTCTCACGTTTACGCCTAATCCATTAATGCCCATGTCACCTATTAAAGACAGAAAATAACAAATAACCATAATGCTCCCATTTACGCCTAATCCACCGATCCACATGCACCCTGGAAAAGAAAAAAAATAAATAAACAACCATATCCCTTACCTATCGGACTTGAAGATAACTCATACCGTCCCACAATGATTCAGATGATTTGGAGAGCAGTAACATCAGTGACCGCTCTCCCTGCCAGCTGGTTCACATTGATACAGGACATACTGAAACAGGACCGTAATCGCACCTCAAATGTGTAGATCTGAGCTGCTGCAAGAAAGTCACTGGAGTTCATAGTTGATGAACCCTGGTGGCCTCACTTAGGGCACCGCTCATTCCTTTAAAAGCTTCCCATTTCTTGGGATTTTGTGCAAAATTATGTCCAATTTGCTGTTTATTATTGTTACAATACACACAAAGGAAACAAATATGTGTATAACAAAACATGTGTAATTGCAATAATTTTCTAGAAGAAATACTTCATCTTCTGGAACAATTTAAAAGGTGACAACATTTTTGGCCATGACTGTATATGCCATGTCTCCTATTTACAAAAAGCTAAAATCATGATAGGCATTAATATCTCCTACTTGGGACTTCAAAGGGGGCAATAATTCTGAAGACTGGGGATCTCATAATTTTTTGGTACCAGAGCCACGTCTCATGGATCATCCCTGTCTGAGGTCACCAAGGGGAGGGATGGGGGAGTGACAGTAATGTAATAAAATCAGATTCTGAATTATAATCATTGCTCAGTAGTGGGAAATACAGCTTGTTGTACGACTCTGATCTGCACCATTTCTGTTACATCAGGTCTAGTACTTTTCTTTTGTTATCCCATTTTATTTTATGTGATTGTGAAAACTTTGTAACATCTTTGTATATTTTTATAAACATTGCCTACTTTCCGGATTAAAGATACAAAAATTAATTGCTTTGTTGCTCTTGTTTAAAGAACTACATCCCTGCAGTCTCTTGAGGTCACTGTGACTTTATTAACCCCTTCAAGACGGGAGGTATTTTTGGTTTTGCATTTTCATTTTTTGCTCCCCTTCTTCCCAAAGCCATAACTTTTTTACTTTTCTGTCAATATGGCCATGTGAGGGCTTGTTTTTTGCAGGATGAGTTGTACTTTTGAAGACACCATTGGTTTTAACATATTGTGGCCTGGAAAACAGGAAAAAAATTCAAAGTGCGGTGAAATTGCATAAAAAATGCAATCCCACAGTTGCTTTTTGTTTTGCTTTTTTGCTAGGTTCCCTAAATGCTAAAACTGACCTTTCATTATGATTCTCCTGGCCATTATAAGTTCATAGACACGAAACATGTCTAGGTTCTTTTTTATCTAAGTGGTGAAAAAAATTACAAACTTTGTTTAAAAAACAAAAATTGTGCCATTTTCCGATACCCGTAGCGTTTGCATTTTTCGTGATCTGCGGACTGGTGAGGGCTTATTTTTTGTGTGCCGAGCTGACATTTTTTATGAAACTATTTTGGTGCAGATACGATCATTTGATCACCGGTATTGCATTTTAATGCAGTGTCGCGGCAACCAAAAAAACTTAATTCTGACATTTTGACTTTTTTTCTCGCTACGCTGTTTAGCGATCAGGTTACTCCTTTTTTTATTTATATATCGGGCGATTCTGAAAGCGGCGATACCAAATATGTGTATGTTTGATTTTTTTATTGTTTTACTTTGAATGGGGTGAAAGTGGACGATTTGAACTTTTATTTTTTTTATATTTTTAAAAATATTTTTTTCACTTTTGGCAAGCTTTAGTAGTCTCCATGGGAGACTAGAAGCTGCTATAACCCAATTGACTCTGCTACTTGCAGAGGATGATCAGTTGCTATGAGCGCTGACCACCGGTGGCGCTCATAGCAATCCGGCAGTGACAACCATAGAGGTTTCCAGGAGACCTATGTTTGTCATGCCAACCCATTGGTAACCTGCGATCATGTGATGAGGGTCACCAATGAGCAGATTTCCAGCACAATTAGGGTATGTGTCCACGATCAGGATGGCCGGCGGTATCGTCGGAGCGGCAAACCCGCTCGGCGCTAAGCCCCGCCCCCTTCTGGGACGCGATGATGCCGGATGTGTTCATTGTACACATCCGGGATCATCGCACCCCTCGCATAGGGCCCTGTGTTATTCCTTGCGGCGGCGCAGCGTCGCCGCAAGGAACACGGACATGCTGCGATCTTAAAAGACGCGCAGCATGTCCGGAGTCACAGGGCCAACGGATGCGTGTTTCCACGCATAGTGGACATGGGATTTCAAAAAATCCCCTCCACTATGCTGGAACATCTGGTCGCTGCGTGTTTGACGCTGCGGCCCCACGCAGCGTCAAACACGCAGCGTTTCCTGAACGTGGACACGTACCCTTACTGGAAATGCATGTTAAATGCCACTGACAGCGGCATTTAGCGGGTTAATAACCGCGGGTGGATCGCGATTCCACCCGCAGTTGTTCCGAGCACATGTCAGCTGTTCAAAACAGTTGACATGTGTTGGGAAAGATGTGGGCTCACCGCCGGAACACACATCAAAGGGAGGGAGTCCAACGTGGGTGTACTATTACGCCCAACGTCGGAAAGGGGTTAAAGTATACATATATATTCCATGCATTGGAATCTGATGTGTATATAGTATACAATCACTTGGAAGCACACAATAACCTGCCTAGTAACGAAAGCTGTGGCCTTGTCCATCAATTGCATAATTGTCCTGGTGATTGGGGGCAGCAGAAGGCACCGCTCCACCCGCTATTGTTAGTGGCAGGTCTTGGTTGTAATACACAGCCATGACCTACCGGGTACGGATTGGGCTCACTGTGAAGGCACGCTCCATACACCCACTTCTGACATGTGCTGTACATGTTGAATCCATCCTTGATTTATATTATGTATGCCGTGTTGTGATGTCAGTTATATTACGTGATGAATTAGTTTAGACAGCATTGCATTTAAATCAGAATGTAGTCAATTGCATATGCAAATTGCTGCTTGCCACTTGGATAGATGTGTGCTGTGGATCTTCAGCAATAGACTTGTCACAAAAGTATAAGGTCTGCTTATCATGCAATCACTTCCATTAGTACATTTCAGTCAATGCTGACCCGCTATTAGAGAATTTAATTTAATTTCTCTATCACTGGTGTCATGGGTTATTTTTTTCATCACTTAGGAGATTTAATTTGCTTGGTAAACTCTATTACTCAGCGGCAGAATATTTGTCACTAAATGCTTGCTTGTGCCTTTTTAGGAACCCAATTTTGCACATTATTTATCATTGTCATCTACAAGGCTAACAGTTCAAGCTAACCATTCAATGAGAATATTAAACTAAAGTGCATCTAATCTGACAATAACTAAGTGTTTTTTTCTCCATTATCTAAAGTATATGGACAAACTGTCAATGAAAGGATTCCTGTGGAAAAGCTATTGTAAGAGAATGAGCTTAGTACAGTCAATATGATTCATATTTTTACAAAGTATGTAGCTGCTTCACATCTTCCGTAAAAATAAAAAATGTAAAAACTGTTTAACAAAAAGTAAAAAAAAACAAAAAACCAAACACTTAGTGCAAATCTGACTGTTGTTCCTGGAACTCCAAAGCTTGCAAAATGATTTTCCTGTGTCTTGAGTATCACTAGGTCATAATGAAGATGCTTGCTGAATTTTATAGGCTGGTTGTATTGATGGAAGTTTGGGTGGTATATTTTATTTTATTCAGTTGTATAGATGATTGAGCATTAAAATGCTCGGGTAATCGTTGCTCGAACCGAGCAATTTCTAATAGTCGAATGCTCATTTCGAGTAACGAATATAATGGGAATCAATGGGTAATCTGAGCTTTTTTCCAGCAGACCCTACAAAGAGGTCTGGGGGGCAGTGAAAATGTTCAAATAGTTTGGAAAAGTGCTGAATGGAAGGAGAATAGTATGGAGAAGACCCCTGGAACCATCTCTGACTCCCAGATTGCTTCTGAGAACAATGCTGTCATATTTTTACTCCACTTTCAGGAGTGAATATAAAACATTTCAAAGCAATGAGAAATTGCATTTTACAGGAAAAAAAATGTTAAGAAACATTTTTTCCTGTATGATGACCAAAATATTTTTTTAAATTAAAAAATAGGAAATGTTAGTGTAATTTATGAAGGAAGCAAGAACTGCTAAAAATTTGGAACTCAGTTTGACTCAGATACACCATGTATTAGACATAAAGGACGGCCTCATACACATTGTTAAAATTGTACTTTTATTGGTGCTCATAAAGGCTACGCACTTTTGAGGGTTATATACCAACGAAATGTACTCCAGACCACAGAATAGTCTATGAGTGAGCAATATAATACTGATAAATTGGAGCAAGTTTTTTGAGGCTTATATATCACTGAAATCTACCGAAGAATATGTAAAAGTCAATGGATGAGCAATATGATACCGTTATGCAGCACCCCAGGGTCCTGGTTGTTGCAGTAATATCATTCTCCTCTAGGGGGAGTGATGTTACGTTTGAAGGCAATAAAGGAGATCTCTTTACTAGGTATCACAAACCATGCAACACATTTCATACTCCAGTCCACCAGGGGGAGCTATGCTCCTATTTATTAGGGCACTCTTCACAATTAGGTAAAACTGGTGGTCTGGATAGGAAATGAGGCAGAAGCTGGCTGGGCTTCACCCAGTGAGCTGCTTTCTGAGCTCCACTCAGGTAGTGGGTCCCTGACAGGGGTGGGATCCTGTCAGAGGCCTAGACAGAAGGCCACGGAGCTGCGCCTGCCCGACGTGTGGCAGCATCCTAACAAAGAGACACAAAAGAGAATTGTCTTTTAGAGGGTGAGAAATGAAGTCATAGCAAAAGGAGAGGAAACCAGAAGGAATTCTGCCCTGCACAGGCTGCCTCCTTCTGAGGCGCAGGATCTGGTAGCCGGAACACCGAGGGAGCAACAGTCCTTTATGCCTTGCTCCAGAGACCATCAGGACAGCTAATTTCAAGTTACTGATCTGCCCTATACCCAGGAGTAGTGTTGAGCGATACCGTCCGATACTTGAAAGTATCGGTATCGGAAAGTATCGGCCGATACCGGCAAAGTATCGGATCTAATCCGATACCGATACCCGATACCAATACAAGTCAATGGGACTCATGTATCGGACGGTATTCCTGATGGTTCCCAGGGTCTGAAGGAGAGGAAACTCTCCTTCAGGCCCTGGGAACCATATTAATGTGTAAAAGAAAGAATTAAAATAAAAAATATTGCTATACTCACCTCTCCGACGCAGCCTGGACTTCAGCGAGGGAACCGGCAGCGTTGTTTGCTTAAAATTCGCGCTTTAACTTCCTTACTTGAAGTCCCGGCTTGTGATTGGTCGCGCGCCGCCCATGTGACCGCGACGCGACCAATCGCAGCAAGCCGTGACGTAATTTTAGGTCCTTCAGGATTTTAAAATTACGTTCCGGCGTTGTGATTGGTTGCGTCACGGCCACATGGGCGACGCGACCAATCACAAGCCGTGATGTCACGGGAGGCTGGACACGCGCGCATTTTAAAATGCGCGCGTCTCCTGCCTCCCGTGACGTCACGGCTTGTGATTGGTCGCGTCGCCCATGTGACCGCGACGCAACTAATCACAACGCCGGAACGTAATTTTAAAATCCTGAAGGACCTAAAATTACGTCACGGCTTGCTGCGATTGGTCGCGTCGCGGTCACATGGGCGGCGCGCGACCAATCACAAGCCGGGACTTCAAGTAAGGAAGTTAAAGCGCGAATTTTAAGCAAACAACGCTGCCGGTTCCCTCACTGAAGTCCAGGCTGCGTCGGAGAGGTGAGTATAGCAATATTTTTTATTTTAATTCTTTATTTTACACATTAATGTTGTTTTGATACCGATACCCGATACCACAAAAGTATCGGATCTCGGTATCGGAATTCCGATACAGCAAATATCGGCCGATACCCGATACTTGCGGTATCGGAATGCTCAACACTACCCAGGAGGCATGGTGGCAACTTGTGGGGGCTGGGGCATGCTAGAGTCCCTGTAAGGAGCCTCAGGCCATCAGTCATACGGGTTTGTCCTATCCTTACCATCTGGGGTGTTGTGAACTCTATTTTTGGGCTCCCTCTAGTGGTCACAAGCGGTACTGTGTAGTGTTGTCTTTCTGCAGGTTGCAGCATCAGCTGGTTCGTTATCCTGGTTGGTTTCCTATTTAGCCCACCTGGATACTCAGTTCCTTGCCTGCTATCAATGTATTCAGTGCTCTTCAGATTCCTTGTGTCTACCTTGCTCCCAGTCTCTCCAAGACAAGCTAAGTTTTTGTTTGATCATTTTTTGATTATCAGCGTTCATTATGTTTTTAGTCCAGCTCGCTAAAATGTGATTTCCTCGCTTGCTGGTTGCTCTAGGGGACTGAGTTTCTCCCCCCACACCGTTAGTTGGTGTGGGGGTTCTTGAAATCTCAGAGTGGATATTTTGTAAGGGTTTTTTACTGACCGCATAGATCCCCTTTTCTATTTTCTGCTATCTAGTATTAGTGGGCCTCATTTGCTTAATCTGCTTTCACCCCTGTGTATGTGCCTTCCTCTTACCTCACCGTTATTATTTGTTGGGGGCTTCTATATCTTTGGGGATTATTTCTCTGGAGGCAAGAGAGGTCTTTCTTTCTAGGGGTAGTTAGTTCCTCAGGCTGGCTCGAGACGTCTAGGATTTTTAGGCACGTTCACCGGCTACTTCTAGTGTGTTTGGATAGGTTCAGATTTGCGGTCAGTCCAGTTTGCCACCTCCCTAGAGCTTGTCCTATGTTTGTTACTTAGCTGGAGTAATTTGTGATCCTCAACCACTAAGGATCATAACAGTATAGCAGGCCAAAAAGTGTTTAATGCATCGCAGATGTGGGATAAAAAGAAGACCTGAGTACATTTTTTTTTTTTTCCTCACGCTTTTCCTTTGCTGCAGTCTGTTTAGCTTCTTTCATCCCCTTGAACTCTGGGTGGTTTTGAGCTCAGCTGCAGACATGAATGTTCAGACTCTGACTTCTAGTGTGGATCATCTTACTGCACGGATGCAAAGTATTCAGGATTTTGTTATTCATAGCCCTATGTCAGAACCAAAGATACCCATTCCTGAGTTGTTTTCTGGAGATAGATCTAGGTTCTTAAATTTTAAGAATAATTGTAAGTTATTTCTATCTCTGAGACCTCGTTCCTCTGGTGATTCCACTCAGCAAGTTAAAATTGTTATCTCCTTGTTGCGTGGCGACCCTCAAGATTGGGCCTTCTCTCTGGCGCCAGGAGATCCTGCATTGCTTAATGTAGATGCATTTTTTCTGGCTCTTGGACTGCTTTATGAGGAGCCTAATCTTGAGAATCAGGCAGAAAAAGCGTTGCTGGCTATCTCTCAAGGTCAGGATGAAGCAGAGGTGTATTGTCAAAAATTTCGGAAATGGTCGGTGCTTACTCAATGGAATGAGTGTGCCCTGGCTGCAAATTTCAGAGAAGGTCTTTCTGAGGCCGTTAAGAATGTTATGGTGGGGTTTCCCACCCCTACAAGTCTGAGTGATTCTATGGCTTTAGCCATTCAGGTTGATCGGCGTTTGCGGGAGCGCAAATCTGCTCATCCTTTGGCGGTATTTTCTGAACAGAGACCTGAGTCTATGCAATGTGAACTCTGACCAGAATTGAGCGACAAAGTCATAGACGTCAAAATGGGTTGTGCTTTTGCTGTGGTGATTCTACTCATGTTATCTCAGCATGCTCTAAACGCTTAAAAAAAATCGCTAAACCTGTCACCATTGGTACTATACAGCCTAAATTTATTTTGTCTGTTACTTTGATTTGTTCTTTGTCGTCCTACCTGGTTATGGCTTTTGTGGATTCGGGTGCTGCCCTGAATCTGATGGATTTGTCGTTTGCCAGGCGCTGTGGTTTTGTCCTGGAGCCTTTGGAATTTCCTATTCCTCTGAGGGGAATTGATGCTACGCCATTGGCTGAGAATAAGCCTCAGTATTGGACGCAAATGACCATGTGCATGACTCCCGTACATCAGGAGGTGATTCGCTTTCTTGTTCTGCATAATTTGCATGATGTTGTCGTTTTGGGTCTGCCATGGCTGCAAGCTCATAATCCAGTTTTAGATTGGAAAGCTATGTCTGTGTCAAGTTGGGGTTGTCAGGGACTTCATGGCGATACTCCGTTGGTGTCTATTGCTTCTTCCACTCCTTCTGAGGTCCCTGAGTTTTTGTCTGACTACCAGGATGTACAGTTAGGTCCATATATATTTGGACAGAGACAACATTTTTCTAATTTTGGTTATAGACATTACCACAATGAATTTTAAGTAAAACAGTTCAGATGCAGTTGAAGTTCAGACTTTCAGCTTTCATTTGAGGGTATCCACATTAAAATTGGATGAAGGGATTAGGAGTTTCAGCTCTTTAACATGTGCCACCCTGTTTTTAAAGGGACCAAAAGTAATTGGACAATTGACTCCAATTCTATTTCATGGACAGATGTGGGCAATCCCTTTATTATGTAATTCTCAATTAAGCAGATAAAAGGCCTGGAGTTGATTTGAGGTGTGGTGCTTGCATTTGGAAGGTTTTGCTGTGAAGTAAACATGCGGTCAAAGGAGCTCTCCGTGCAGGTGAAACAAGCCTTCCTTAAGCTGAGAAAACAGAAAAAACCCATCCGAGAAATTGCTACCATATTAGGAGTGGCAAAATCTACAGTTTGGTAGATCCTGAGAAAGAAAGAAAGCACTGTTGAACTCATCAATGCAAAAAGACCTGGGCGCCCACGGAAGACAACAGTGGTGGATGATCGCAGAATAATCTCCATGGTGAAGAGAAACCCCTTCACAACAGCCAACCAAGTGACCAACACTCTCCAGGAGGTCGGCGTATCAATATCCAAATCTACCATAAAGAGAAGACTGCATGAAAGTAAATACAGAGGGTTCACTGCACGGTGCAAGCCACTCATAAGCATCAAGAATAAAGAGGCTAGACTGGACTTTGCTAAAAAACATCTAAAAAGGCCAGCACAGTTCTGGAAGAACATTCTTTGGACAGATGAAACCAAGATCAACCTCTACCAGAATGATGGAAAGAGAAAAGTATGATGAAGGCATGGTACAGCTCATGATCCAAAGCACACCACATCATCTGTAAAACACGGCGGAGGCCGTGTGATGGCTTGGGCATGCATGGCTGCCAGTGGCACTGGGTCACTAGTGTTTATTGATGATGTGACACAGGACAGAAGCAGCCGAATGAATTCTGAGGTATTCAGACCCACACTGTGTGCTCAGATCCAGCCAAATGCAGTCAAACTGATTGGTCGTCGTTTCATACTACAGATGGACAATGACCCAAAACATAAAGCCAAAGCAACTCAGGAGTTTATTAAAGCAAAGAAGTGGAATATTCTTGAATGGGAAAAGTCAGTCACCTGATCTCAACCCAATTGAGCATGCATTTCACTTGTTAAAGACTAAACTTCAGACAGAAAGGCCCACAAACAAACAGCAACTGAAAACCACCACAGTGAAGGCCTGGCAGAGCATCAAAAAGGAGGAAACACAGCGTCTGGTGATATCCATGAGTTTAAGACTTCCGGCAGTCATTGCCAACAAAGGGTTTTCAACCAAGTACTAAAAATGAACATTTTATTTTTAATTATTGAATCTGTCCAATTACTTTTGGTCCCTTTAAAAACAGGGTGGCACATGTTAAGGAGCTGAAACTCCTAAAATCTTCATCCAATTTTAATGTGGATACCCTCAAATAAAAGCTGAAAGTCTGAACTTCAACTGCATCTGAATTGTTTTGTTTAAAATTCATTGTGGTAATGTCTTTAATCAAAATTAGAAAAATGTTGTCTCTGTCCAAATATATATGGACCTAACTGTATCTGATGAGCCCAGGTCCAGTGCCCTGCCCCCTCATAGGGATTGTGACTGTGCTATAAATTTAATTCCTGGTAGTAAATTCCCTAAGGGACGACTTTTTAATTTGTCTATACCAGAGCATGCCGCGATGCGGAGTTATATAAAGGAGTCTTTGGAGAAGGGACATATTCGCCCATCCTCTTCCCCTCTTGGTGCAGGATTTTTTTTTGTGGCCAAGAAGGACGGTTCTTTGAGACCTTGTATAGATTATCGTCTTCTGAATAAAATCACAGTCAAATTTCAGTATCCTTTGCCACTATTGTCTGATTTGTTTGCTCGGATTAAGGGTGCCAGTTGGTTCACCAAGATAGATCTCCGTGGTGCGTATAACCTTGTGCGCATTAAGCAGGGAGATGAATGGAAAACAGCATTTAATACGCCCGAAGGCCATTTTGAGTACTTAGTGATGCCTTTTGGACTCTCTAATGCTCCTTCTGTGTTTCAGTCCTTCATGCATGACATCTTCCGAGAATATCTGGATAAATTTATGATTGCTTATCTGGATGACATTTTGGTCTTTTCTGATGATTGGGAGTCCCATGTGAAGCAGGTCAGGATGGTGTTTCAGGTCCTGCATGCTAATGCTTTATTTGTGAAGGGCTCAAAATGCCTCTTCGGAGTACAGAAGGTCTCCTTTTTGGGTTTTATTTTTTCTCCTTCTACTGTGGAGATGGACCCAGTCAAGGTCCAGGCTATTCATGACTGGACTCAGCCCACGTCTGTTAAGAGTCTTCAGAAGTTCTTGGGTTTTGCTAATTTTTACCGTCGTTTCATCGCTAATTTTTCTAGCGTGGTTAAACCTTTGACGGATTTGACCAAGAAGGGTTCTGATGTGACTAATTGGTCTCCTGCGGCCGTGGAGGCCTTTCAGGAGCTGAAGCACCGGTTTTCTTCAGCTCCAGTCTTATGTCAGCCAGATGTCTCTCTCCCCTTCCAGGTCGAGGTTGATGCTTCTGAGATTGGAGCAGGGGCTGTTTTGTCACAGAGAAGCTCTGAGGGCTCTGTGATGAAGCCATGTGCTTTCTTTTCAAGAAAGTTTTCGCCTGCCGAGCGGAATTATGATGTTGGTAATCGGGAGTTGTTGGCTATGAAGTGGGCATTTGAGGAGTGGCGACATTGGCTCGAAGGAGCTAAACATCGTGTGGTGGTCTTGACTGATCACAAAAATCTGATTTACCTTGAATCTGCCAAGCGCCTGAATCCTAGACAGGCTCGTTGGTCGTTGTTTTTCTCCCGTTTCAACTTCGTGGTCTCATATTTGCCTGGTTCGAAGAACGTGAAAGCTGATGCACTTTCTAGGAGTTTTGTGCCTGACTCTCCGGGAGTTTCTGAGCCGGCTGGTATTCTCAGAGAGGGAGTGATTTTGTCTGCCATTTCCCCAGATTTGCGACGGGTGCTGCAGAAATTTCAGGCGGATAGACCTGACCGTTGTCCACCAGAGAGACTGTTTGTCCCGGATAGATGGACCAGCAGGGTTATTTCCGAGGTTCATTCTTCGGTGTTGGTGGGTCATCCTGGGATTTTTGGTACCAGAGATTTGTTGGCTAGGTCCTTCTGGTGGCCTTCCTTGTCGCGGGATGTGCGTTCCTTTGTGCAGTCTTGTGGGATTTGTGCTCGGGCTAAGCCTTGCTGTTCTCGTGCCAGCGGTTTGCTTTTGCCTTTGCCGGTTCCGAAAAGGCCTTGGACGCACATTTCCATGGATTTTATTTCGGATCTTCCAGTATCTCAGAAACTGTCTGTCATCTGGGTGGTGTGTGATTGTTTTTCCAAGATGGTCCATTTGGTGCCCTTGCCTAAGTTGCCTTCTTCCTCCGATTTGGTTCCTCTATTTTTTCAGAATGTGGTTCGCTTGCACGGCATTCCTGAAAATATTGTGTCTGATAGAGGATCCCAGTTTGTGTCCAGGTTTTGGCGGACTTTTTGTGCTAAGATGGGCATTGATTTGTCTTTTTCGTCGGCCTTCCATCCTCAGACTAATGGCCAAACCGAGCGAACTAATCAGACGTTGGAAACTTATTTGAGATGTTTTGTTTCTGCTGATCAGGATGATTGGGTGACTTTTTTGCCTTTGGCCGAGTTTGCCCTTAATAATCGGGCTAGTTCTGCTACTTTGGTTTCGCCTTTTTTCTGCAATTCTGGTTTCCACCCTCGTTTTTCCTCGGGTCAGGTTGGGCCGCCTGACTGTCCTGGGGTGGATTCTGTGGTGGATAGGTTGCAGCAGATTTGGAACCATGTGGTGGACAATTTGAGGTTGTCACAGGAGAAGGCTCAGCGCTTTGCCAACCGCCGCCGCGGTGTGGGTCCCCGACTTCGTGTTGGGGATTTGGTGTGGCTGTCTTCTCGGTATGTTCCTATGAAGGACTCCTCTCCTAAATTCAAGCCTCGCTTCATCGGTCCTTATAAGATCTTGGAAATCCTTAACCCGGTGTCTTTTCATTTGGATCTCCCAGCATCGTTTGCCATTCATAATGTGTTCCATAGGTCTTTGTTGCGGAGGTATGTGGTACCTGTGGTTCCTTCTGTTGAGCCTCCTGCTCCGGTGCTGGTCGAGGGCGAATTGGAGTACGTGGTGGAGAAGATTTTGGATTCTCGTATCTCTAGACGGAGGCTTCAGTATTTGGTTAAGTGGAAGGGCTATGGTCAGGAGGATAATTCCTGGGTTGTCGCCTCTGATGTTCATGCGGCCGATTTGGTTCGTGCCTTCCACGTGGCTCATCCTGATCGCCCTGGGGGTCTTGATGAGGGTTCGGTGACCCCTCCTCAAGGGGGAGGTACTGTTGTGAACTCTATTTTTGGGCTCCCTCTAGTGGTCACAAGCGGTACTGTGTAATGTTGTCTTTCTGCAGGTTGCAGCATCAGCTGGTTCGTTATCCTGGTTGGTTTCCTATTTAGCCCACCTGGATACTCAGTTCCTTGCCTGCTATCAATGTATTCAGTGCTCTTCAGATTCCTTGTGTCTACCTTGCTCCCAGTCTCTCCAAGACAAGCTAAGTTTTTGTTTGATCATTTTTTGATTATCAGCGTTCATTATGTTTTTAGTCCAGATCGCTAAAATGTGATTTCCTCGCTTGCTGGTTGCTCTATGGGACTGAGTTTCTCCCCCCACACCGTTAGTTGGTGTGGGGGTTCTTGAAATCTCAGAGTGAATATTTTGTAAGGGTTTTTTACTGACCGCATAGATCCCTTTTCTATTTTCTGCTATCTAGTATTAGTGGGCCTCATTTGCTTAATCTGCTTTCACCCCTGTGTATGTGCCTTCCTCTTACCTCACCGTTATTATTTGTTGGGGGCTTCTATATCTTTGGGGTTTATTTATCTGGAGGCAAGAGAGGTCTTTCTTTCTAGGGGTAGTTAGTTCCTCAGGCTGGCTCGAGACGTCTAGGATTTTTAGGCACGTTCACCGGCTACTTCTAGTATGTTTGGATAGGTTCAGATTTGCGGTCAGTCCAGTTTGCCACCTCCCTAGAGCTTGTCCTATGTTTGTTACTTAGCTGGAGTAATTTGTGATCCTCAACCACTAAGGATCATAACACTGGGGGCAGAGAAAGAGACATAACATCTAGAACATCTACAACAGTTGTGAGGACCTTATGAGAGGTTCAGCAGTAAGGTACTACAACACTCAGGCGCTGGAGGAAGGCTACTGATTTCCACCTGGATAAGGGGACTCTGGATTTGCCTTCAGACCGGCCGGACTCTGCCTGCCCTGTGATCTGGTGCTCTGGACTGTGGATGCTGAAGTCTTCAGTAAAGGTAAAGAGACTGCAACCTTGTGTCCTCATTCTTCACTGCACCTCTCACCATACCACCATGTACACACTGGGAAGCCCTGGGGACATACCTCACCTGTGGGAAGGTATACCATTTAGCTGCCATAACATCACCCCAGCGACCCCTAAGCAGCATCGGTCACACTGACCGAATACCACAGGTGGCGTCACAAACATTTCCCCTTTAAAGACCTTTCCCCCCTTTTTTTACAACGGACGTCGCTAGGGCCACGGACCGGGTCAGCCACCGTGACATCCCCCTTGAGAACCGAAGGACCTGGTACCGAGTACCCCACTGCCCTACGGGGGCACTCCAGTTACATTTTTGAACAAGTTTTTTGAGGGTTACAGTGGGGAAATAAGTATTTGATCCCTTGCTAATTTTGTAAGTTTGTCCACTGACAAAGACATGAACAGTCTATAATTTTAAGGTAGGTTAATTTTAACATTGAGAGATAAAATATCAAAAATAAAATCCATAAAAGCACAATATGGCAGTTAATTATAGGTAATCTACTATATAATCGTCTAAAAGTGACTTCCGTCTGTTTGTCTGTCTTTCTGTCTGTTTGTCTGTAACGGAAATCCTGCGTTGCTGATCGGCAGGCCTCGACCAAACAGCAACAGGCTTAGTTCGGCTGCAAATTTTTCCCTCCCTACTCTCCTCAAGTCAGTGCCCCCTCCCTACTCCCATCCAGTCAGTGCCAGTGTGTCGTCTCATCCCGGACAAACTTTTTACTATTGATGCTTGCCTATGCAGCATCAATAGTAAAAAGATATAATGTTTAAAAAATTTAAAAAAATAAAAAATTGTGCTATTCTCACCTTCCGACGTCCACCGATGCGCGCAATGCTGCCTTCCTCGCGAGACCGCTAAGTCATCTGGGTAATTTTGCAATGCATCACTGGGAACAGAAGCTGGCAGCAGCATCGCGCGCATCGGGACAGCTTCGTTGAACGCTGGATGGTGAGTATATAACTATTTTTTATTTTATTTTATTTTTTTTAACAGGGATATGGTGCCCACACTGCTATAAACTATGTGGGCTGTGTTATATACTGCATGGCCTGTGTTATATACTTTGTGGGCTGTGCTATGTAATGTGGGCTGTGCTATATATTACGTGGGGTGTGTTATATACTGCCTGGCTGCTATATACTACATGGGCAGTGTTATATACTATGTGGGCTGTATTATATACTGCGTGGCCTGTGTTATATACTGCGTGGGCTGTGTTATATACTACATGGGCTGTGCTATATATTACATGGGCTGTGTTATATACTGCCTGGCTGCTATATACTATGTGGGCAGTGTTATATACTGCGTGGGCTGTGTTATATACTATATGGGTTGTGTTATATACTGCATGGGCTGTGCTATATATTATGTGGGCTGTGTTATATATTGCGTGGGCTGTGTTATATACTACGTGGCTGCTATATACTACGTGGCTGCTATATACTACGTGGCTGTGCTATATACTACGTGGCTGTCTGTGTTACGTGAGCTGTGCTATATACTATGTGGCTGCTATATACTATGTGGCTGTCCTATATACTACGTAGCTGTCTGTGTTATATACTACGTGGCTGTGTTATATACTACGTCGCTGTGCTATATACTACATGGCTGGCTGTGCTATATACTACGTGGCTGTCTGTGTTATATACTATGTGGCTGTGTTATATACTATGTGGCTGTGTTATATATTACGTGGCTGTGCTATATACTATGTGGCTGTGCTAAGCGCGATGTACATACATACATACATATTCTAGAATACCCGATGCATTAGAATCGGGCCACCATCTAGTGTTTACTATAAGGCTACAGTATGTGCCCACGATCCGGAACTGGCAGCTCTTTGGACGCAGTGCATGTTTGCTGCATCCAAAGTGCTTCCATCTATTAAACACAGGTGAATCCACGTGTGTTTACTGAACCGTGTGGATTCACTACGTCCAATACATTCTTTGGGTGAAATTTCTCTTTCTCGGATATGTGAGTAATTTTTTTGATCGCTTGCTGTTAAAAGAAAAGTGAGAGCACTTGAACCAATGTAATTCAGTACATAGTAACATAGTTATTAAGGTTGAAGGAAGACTTTAAGTCCATCTAGTTCAACCTGTAGCCTAACCTAACATGCGCTAACATGTTGATCCAGAAGAAGGCAAAAAAAAACCCATGTGGCAAAGAGTAAGCTCC
This sequence comes from Ranitomeya variabilis, assembly GCF_051348905.1. Classification (NCBI taxonomy): domain Eukaryota; kingdom Metazoa; phylum Chordata; class Amphibia; order Anura; family Dendrobatidae; genus Ranitomeya; species Ranitomeya variabilis. Next base: position 715,174,640 of record NC_135233.1, on the reverse strand, counting down.
ACATTGGGGAAAAAAATTCCTTCCCGACTCCACATACGGCAATCAGACTAGTTCACTGGATCAACACCCTATCAAGGAATCTAGTGTATATAACCTGTAACATTATACTTTTCAAGACAGGCATCCAGTCCCCTCTTAAATTTAAGTAATGAATCACTCATTACAACATCATACGGCAGAGAGTTCGATAGTCTCACTGCTCTTAAAGTAAAGAATTTGCGTCTGTTATTATGCTTAAACCTTCTTTCCTCCAGATGTAGAGGATGCCCCCTTGTCCCTGTCTCAGGTCTATGAGTAAATAGATCATTAGAAAGGTCTTTGTACTGTCCCCTCATATATTTATACATTAAAATAAGATCACCCCTTAGCCTTCATTTTTCCAAACTAAATAGCCCCAAATGTAATACTAATAATCTATCTTGGCATTGCAGACCCCCCAGTCCTCTAATAACCTTGGTCGCTCTTCTCTGCACCCGCTCTGGTTCAGCTATGTCTTTCTTATACACCGGAGACCAGAACTGTACACAGTATTCTAAGTGTGGTCGAACTAGTGACTTGTATAGAGGTAAAATTATGTTCTCCTCATGAGCATCTATGCCTCTTTTAATACATCCCATTATTTTATTTGCCTTTGTAGCAGCTGCCTGACACTGGCCACTAAATGTGAGTTTGTCATCCACACATACTCCCAGGTCGTTTTCATTGACGGTTTTGCCCAGAGTTTTAGAATTAAGCACATAGTTATACATCTTATTACTTCTACCCAAGTGCATGACCTTACAAAATTGTCCTCCTCTGTATTGATCACCCTGCAGAGTTTAGTGTCATCTGCAAATATTGAAATTCTACTCTGTATGCCCCCTACAAGGTCATTAATAAATATGTTAAAAAGAAGAGGGCCCAATACTGACCCCTGTGGTACCCCACTGCTATCCGCGACCCAGTCCGAGTGTGCTCCATTAATAACCACCCTTTGCTTCCTGTCCCTGAGCCAGCTCTTATCCCACTTACACATATTTTCCCCTATCCCCATTATTCTCATTTTATGTATCAACCTTTTGTGTGGCACCGTATCAAAAGCTTTTGAAAAGTCCATATACACTATGTCCACTGGGTTCCCTTGGTCCAGTCCAGAACTTACCTCTTCATAGAAATTGATTAGATTATTCTAACAGGAACGGTCCCTAGTAAACCCATGCTGATATTGGGTCATGAGGTTATTCCTCTTCAGATACTCCAGTATAGCATCCCTTAGAATGCCCTCCAGGATTTTACCCACAGTAGAGGTTAAGCTTACTGACCTATAATTTCCGAGTTCAGTTTTTGTCCCCTTTTTGAATATTGGTACCACATTTGCTATACGCCAGTCCTGTGGTACAGACCCTGTTATTATGGAGGCTTTAAAGAATAAAAATAATGGTCTATCAATGACTGTACTTAGTTCCTGCAGTACTCGAGGGTGTATCCCATCCGGGCCCGGAGATTTGTCAATTTTAGTGATTTTTAGACGCCGCCGTCCTTCCTGCTGGGTTAAGCAGGTGACACTTAATGGGGAATTTTTGTTATCACTGTTCATGTTGTCCGCCATGGAATTTTCTTGTGTAAATACTGCTGAAAAAAATTTAGCATATTGGCTTTTTCCTTATCCTCATCCACCATTTCACCCAGACTATTTTTAAGGGGGCCAACACTATCATTTTTTAGTTTCTTACTATTTACGTAGTTAAAGAATATTTTGGGATTATTTTTACTCTCCCTGGCAATGAGTCTCTCTGTCTCAATCTTAGCTGCCTTGATTTGCTTTTTACAGAATTTATTTAATTTTCTGTATTTATTTAATGCCTCATCACTACCTACTTCCATTAATTCTCTAAATGCTTTCTTTTTGTCACTTATTGCGCCCCTTACAGCTCTATTTAGCCATATTGGTTTCCTCCTATTTCTAGTATGTTTATTCCCATACGGTATATACTGTGCACAGGTCCTATCCAGGATGCTAGTAAACGTCTCCCATTTTACTGCTGTTCAGATGACCATTTTTTTCCCACTCAGACCAAATTTACACTTGAAATTACTCTTAGCATAAATTATTTTCTTCCTCATCTCATATGAACCTTGCCTATTCGATTTTATAGTTGTGGAAAAAGAATCATATCCTCTATGGATCAACCACATAGCAAATAACTTTTATGGATTATTGAAATTCTTTAACAAAGGAAATTGTTTTTGGTCTTGTAAATTGTGATAGTTGTTGCTATATAAAACCGCATGCCATGTGGCTATTAGTAGCAGTTAGGCTCCCTTGCTTATAAAAGCTAGGCTTAAATCTGTATGCTACATTCAAAATCCAAATAAATCAAATTGAGCAATACAGAACTCTTTAAAATATATACAGCTGGTGGTATATGAGGCATTTTAGCAATGATGAGATTGACAGTTCAGCCAATGTGAGTCCTCAGGAGTATAAACACATATCAACGCTTCACACTTTACTGAGATGAAAGATAATTTTATTACTCCATGATATATTACCATTCAGAAAAGACAATATATTTGATATTCCATAAAAAGCCAATTGGCCTGCTAATGTATGAGCGAAGTATTTATTGCAGAGGGACTTTTTTTAAAGGCTGAAGCATGAAATATATAATTTTGAAAGGGATTTTTCCAAGAATGAGAAAAAAGAATTCTCAGGAAAGAATCTGAATGGAATTTCAGATTACAATTGTTAACCCCTAAAGGTCTAACTGAACAAATCTCATTTACATCTTTCCTTTAAGTCATCATTTTGTCCTCTAACCAATAGGTTCCTTGATGGGTTCTTGATTATATGCAGAAACCTTAACCATGCACCACTTTATGTGGTTGTTCCATTGTGAATCTATATCTTTAGTAACTTTATGCTCAACATCGTACACTGGTGAACCTATCCCCTTCTCTCCCGCCAACTCCCCTTATAAGTTATAGTCATATTGATATATGCAAAAACATGCATTCCCAAAAATATTTATCAAGTTTATACCGAGTAGTTTGCATACGTTTTGGAGCAGTCACAATGTTTTAGATATAAACATCAAGTATATTCTGTACCTCTACTCTAATTTGCCATGCGTTCCACATTGCTATGCGTTCCACCGCAGATCGCTTGTTGCATATTTAATGACGGAAGTGAAGCCATCTGACCTGGAAATTTGTGTCAGTGTGCCGGTCACGTGTCCAATTTCATCAGAATGGGGAGTATTGCATTGTAATCTCTAATGTTTGGAGGATCTTTCCCCTCCTCTACGCATGCGTATTTAGATACAGGGAATATCTATAAGCATGGGAGGGCTTTTTAATATATGGGCTTTTGCTTTATTCTAATCCCTGATATGGAGGGATATTTAAAACCCACAATATCATGTCCAGGCACACTCACATGGACCTGTGAATCTGTCTACTGTGTCACATCAAGCCCCCTGATGAACCAACAAGATGGGGAAACGAGTTGGGGCATGGATATTTAGATGCACATACAGCTAAGGATAAGTTATCAGTAAATCTCTATTTATGTGTTACGGTGGGCTCCCAGACTGTGACATGTACTGTATATCTTTCAATTTATGCTGTCATTATCCTGTTTCTTACTTGTTTCATTGTTCATTGTATAATTCAGAACAGGGAAGACTAGAGGCAGCGAGGGAAAGCCACCATTGAACTTGGGCAACATTCTCATATATATACATATAGGGTGCCAACTTCCATGGCTACGCAGTACCAGCCCCAGTTATCATATTAGAGCTTTACAGGTTTTCCTCTGGGTGTTGGCTGGGATGCATCTATATGATCTCTGATAATATACTTCTTTATATATGATATATATTGACCTATAATTTGTAGGCAATGGCATAACAAACTAAATGTTCATTATTTTATTAATCATTTTTTGCACTGGATTTTTAAGTATTATCCAATAAAATTCAATTTTAAGGGGTTTATATGTTGACCTTGTAAAAAAGAATTCTGCCCAAAATTCTAACTGGATAAACTGCTCAGTGACCTTATTTTTAGACTTTCTCGCTGTTCCTTTACTGCCACAGTACGGCATACCACATGTATGTTTACATGATGACGTATCATTTTGGCAGTTGTGTGGCCAGTCATGCCTGCTACAAGGTAATGGTGAGGAGTTCTAAACGCAGGTATTAAATAGTTTATTTAAGATTTTTGTGCTAAAATGAGAGTTACTATTCCCTTTTATATGTAAAAAATAAACCCCTGTAAAGAGTAACAGTAATTTTAGTTTTTTTCATAAGTCAACAATACACAGGAAAATAAGAAACTTTGTAATATATCTTATCAGAGAAATCTGCTTCTTTCTCTGCCAGAATTAATAATTTTGAACATTTTCAATTCTTTGATAAAATCTGTACTCAGGAAAGTTCAGTGAAGACAGATTGTTACATTAGGGAATGGCAATTGCTACTGTTAAGATTCTATGTAAACAAAAGGAGGAGCTATGTCTGAAACTTATCTGTAACTTATCACCGCCCAAGCCGCTCTGATGCACCTTCTGTGTCCCAGGGTCTGCGCATGCCATACAGATTTTCTGGCAGAAAGCTTAGGGCACCCGTGCAGGGTCAGCTGCTGTGGTATCGGGATCTGTCCTGGAGTAGCACCTAGCATCCACCTGGACAAAAGTCTAACCCCACCATCAGGGGCTCTAGTAAAAATTCATTTGGTCACTTACTTACACGCCTCCAGGCTCTCCATGGCCAATGGCGCAGTGGATCCATGATCCACAAGAGAGACTGTTTGCACAGGCCAAGGACATCACTGATACCAAGACTTCTCTGCTCTCTGAATTATTCCAAGAGATGTCCTGGCAATGTGATCGGCAAGACAAAATCCTGTTCTATCTGCGGACAGTAAGCACTCATTGGCTACTTTGGTCCAATTTGCTGCAGCCGCGACAGTTACTACTTAGCTTGCAATTCATGAATCAGGACATGCTTCCTGTCTATCGATATGAACCCCAAGCAGTGCTGCGGGTTTATTAACCAATGTACCCTACACTATTTGCTGCTGGCCCACCAGTTTCCCTCTGATTGGGCTTAAATTGCATTTTTGATGTCTCACTTAGGAGGAGAGGGACTGGCATGGCTCAGTCCCTAATGAGAGAGAAGCGATCTAGTGACCTCGACTTTGCATGTTTTCCTGGAGCCTCTTCACAAGGTCTTCCATGAGCTGGACAGTTTCACTTCTGTAGCATCATCCCTCCTCAGGCTGCATCAGGATAGTCTAACCATAGGCCAATATGCAGTCCAGTTTCGCACTCTGTCTTCCCAACTTGCCTTGAATTATGAAACACTGGTGGTGGCACTCTGGGAGGGATTATCTAGAAGAATTAAAGATGAACTGGCCAATCAAGATATTCCTGCCACATTCAATTACCTAATTTTCTTGACCATCCTTATCCATGAACATTCTAGAGAGTTTGCATGTAAAAACATACTGAGTCATCTGGCTCCGTCTTTTCAAAGGCTGCATATTACTCAGCCATCTATGCTGCCTTCTAGCTCTGAACCCATGAAGCTCGACCATGCTAAGTTGGCTGAACAATGGTGTAGAGGCATGGGGTCGGTGGGAGCCCCCATCCTCTAACTGAAACAGCATGGACCAGGGATCGAGCATAATGCTACTCAGACAACACAGGGTGAGGGAAAAACAGTGTGGCAATACTTTATTGAACCACAAAACAGGCAGATAACATGTAGAACAGTCTCAGCACAGTACCCAAGATGGTGCACATTACAGAGTCTCATCCTTCCGCTGATTCAACAGAATAAGAGCAGCTGTTACTTCAGGTCTTCCAGGGCCGATTTCCCCACCTGTGGCATGCACACAGAGAAGAGGTAACGACAAGCATAGGAAGCTGACAGTCCATGCAGGTACAAGGGCCATTGACTGGAGGGTCACAACCTGGCTACATCTTCCAGGGCCAAATACCCCACCTGTGGCATGCACAGAGAGAGAAGGTAGTGACAAGCATAGGAAGATGACAGCCCATTCAGGTACAAGGCCAGTTGACGCAAGGGTCACAAACTGACTTCTCCAAACATCTTCGTGGAGCCAGGTGACTGGTGGGTCACAATCCTGGCTTTCTCCAAACATATTCATAGGTACCAGATGGTCCCAGACTGGTTTCTCCAAAAGTATCCATAGGTGCCAGATGACTGGATGGTCCCAACCCAGCTTCTCCAAACAAATCCATAGGTGTCAGGCAACCAAATGGTCGCAAACTGGTTTTTCCATATGTATCCATAGGTGCCAGGTGACTGGATGGTCCCAACCTGGGTTCCACAAACATACTCATAGGTACCAGGTGACCAGATGGTCCCAACCTGGTTTCTCCAAATGTATCCATAGGTGTCAGGTGACCAGATTGTCCCAACCTGGGTTCCAGAAACATACCCATAGGTGCCAGGTGGACCAAATGGTCCCAACCTGGTTTCTCCAAATATATCCATAAGTGCCAGGTGACTGGATGGTCTCAACCTAGTTTCTCCAAACAAATCCATAGGTGTCAGGTGACCAGATGGTCCCAACCTGGTATCTCCATAAGTATCAATAGGTGCCAGGTAACAGGATGGTCCCGACCTCGGTTCCACAAACATACCCATAGGTGTCAGGTGACTAGATAGTCCCAACCTGGTTTCTCCAAACATATCCATAGGTGTCAGATCACTGGATGAACCCAATCTAGTTTCTCCAAAACAAATCCTTAGTTGTCACATGACCAGATGGTCCTTACCTGGTTTCTCCAAAGTATCCATAGATTCCAGGTGACTGAATGGTCCCAACCTGGGTTTCACAAATGTTTCCATGGTTCAGCAATGGTCAATGGAGCAAATCTGTATTCTTCCAGCCTTGGCCAAGGTCCCTTAAGCTGGTATCCTGTAGAATGATAAATCTGTGTCCCTCGTGATGGAGCCATGAAGTCTTGGCTCCAGTCCTATAGGGACTCTCTGGATGTCTGGATGTCTTTGCTGAATCACTGTCTGTCTGGATCTACAGAAGCATATAACCTCTTTTTATAATTAACAACTGTCCTTCAGCCAGTATTCACAAATAAAAGGGGAAGAATAGAAATCTACTTTGAATAGTTTTTCCTCCTCTAAAAAGTGATCGAACCCGCTTTGACCTAGGATTGTCAAACTAAACGCTCACTCTCCTTTTAAACGTGGGTATAATGCTACTCAGACAACACAAGGTGAGGGTAAAAAAGTGTGGCAATATTTTATTGAACCACGAAACAGGCAGATAACATGGAGAACAGTCCTAGCACAGTACCCAAGATGGTGCACACTGCAGAGTCTCACCGGCTTACTTGCCGGGATAATAGCAGCTGTTTCTTCAGGTCTTCCAGGGCCGATTACTCCACCTGTGGAACGCACACAGAGAGAAGGTAAAGACAAGCGTTGGAAGCTGACAATCCATTCAGGTACAAGGGAAAGTTGACCGGAGGGTCACAAAGTGGCTTCATTTTCCAGGGCCAACTACCCTACCTGTGGCATACACAGAGAGAGGAGGTAACAACAAGCTTAGGAAGATGACACTCCATTCATGTACAAAGCTAGTTGACTCGAGGGTCACAATCTCGCTTCTCCAAACATATCCGTTGAGCCAGGCGACCGGCGGGTCCCAATCCTGGCTTTTTCCAAACATCCATAGGTGTTAGGTGACCGGATGGGTCCAAACCTGGCTTCTCCAAATAAATACATAGGTGCCAGGTGACTGAATGGTCCCAACTTGGTTTCTCCAAACATATCCAGAGGTGCCAGGTGATGTCCCAACCTGGATTTCTAATATACTACCCATAAGCTACAAAGAATAGCTAGAAGAGTCAAAAACCAACGAATTTAGTAAAGCAAATAACCCTTAGTAATTGATATTTAAGATAAAATACACAAGTTTATTTAATTAAAATTAAAAACCATGAGACAGCTACATACAGATATACACAAAAACCACATAACCGTGCACTCTAGATTTTCCCTATTGATACAGCCACTGATAAACTCCTACCTATCAGCGGAGGTTGGCACCCTAAACAGATATACGAGATTGGCGCCCCTGCTCACCGACAGCTGGCCCTGTGACTCCTGATATATATACCCTCTTATAAGTGTCACAGATGCCTCCTCATATATACCAGACCAGAAAAAGAGATAGGCAGGATAAACCAGACCAATATATTATGTTGTCTATATCTTGGTCTTTAATGTGATAGGTTGAGATACACGGACTAAAACAGTGCAAAACAAAAATGTGCTCGTGCTAAACAGACATGTAAATCTCACTACCTCTGACCCCTGCTCATATGCTCCTGCCTAGCAGTGGGGGTTGGCGCCCTATTTGGCAGCGGATGCGGCGCCCCCACTCCCCGGTGGCTGACCCTGGGACACCCTATTTATAGACTAGTGATGGTCCTCAGGCTGATATTAACCACTTAATGTATACATACATATAATGGCAGGGCAGTCATCCAACCAATAATCAGCTCTGATCTGCAGCTGACTACTACATTAACACCATAGCATAATGGCAGAGGGTGAGACACGATACTTATCGGACATGATGATTAATACGCCTCTACGTGTTTCACCTCGTCGGATCATCAGGAGGCCATGATATGTAGATGCTGCATGGAATCCAACTTGAGCTGTTTATATGCATTTGTCTAAGTGTCAGAGTAAAATATGGGCGGTGTCAAAATGGAGACACTAGAGGCCGGGTCGGATCCACCATTAAAGCAAAGCCCTAGTTAAAGGACCAAAGGTAATTGTTCAAGTTTGTAGATCAATGGCAGCCGCCCACTCTTGCGGACATATGCATGACTACCAAATGCACACCCATTAATGGATGTGAAGCGCACCTGACCCATAATTCATCACTGACCTGCCCATCTTGTGATGCTACTCAGGAAGTTAGCATAGCGTGCGTGTCAGCCGACACGCATGGTACCGCGCATGTCCCAAGCATCATTATGCATATCACCACGCGCATCATCGCGCGCAGACATGATGAGCCGCTTACCACTATTGTCACTCCTTGCTGCGCATGACCAGACTAAACTCCGGCGCTCGACAGCGGCGAGGCTCCTCGCTCTGCACCGCGCGGCTTTGCGCATGTCACGGCAGCGCGCCACTCCCCTAGCAATGGCCAGAGAACCATGCACAGCAACCAGCTTGTATAACTATGCGCCTGCGCCAGCGCTCCTGGCAGCTGATAGAACGCACATCTTACCCCGTGCAGTACTCATAAGCAGTGCATCCCCAGAAGAAAAGAACATATCAAATTAGCTATCATCTGTGGATTAGTACTCCATACTCATTTAAATGCGGGGGAATCCTGCCCTCTATTAAGCTCCACTAGCTGATATGTGTCTACACTAAACATTGCAGTGGACCAACTCAGTCAAACACAATTAACCCCTTCAATATGTATATAGAGTAACAGCAAATTAAATATTGAGTACCGCCTAGATTTAACAGAGTACCATATGGACTACACACTATACACTTATATATACACTTGCAATATACTCAAGAACAACATTGATATATCTAAAGGTTGATATTGACAATATTCACAGCTAATACAGTGTAAACCCCTATTACTAAAATAAGGGATATAATAGTAGCATAGTAACAACAAGTATCCGTTTAAGGACCCTACAGAATCAGAATTTGTTGGTTTTTGACTCTTCTAGCTATTCTTTGTAGCTTATGGGTAGTATATTATTTGATTTTGAGTGGCATGGCTAGCTTCCTATCAGGCCCACTTAATACAGATGCCTGGATTGAGGACGCCAATCAGGCGTTCTGCACACAACCAGGTCCAGCCTCAACTAATCAATCATTCAAATCTCAGTTTGGTGACTTGTATGGTGATTATAAAGAACATATCAAGTCATGGTGGGAATTTTAGGCCCTTGAAAACTACATTAAGAACAGAGAGGTACCTAGTGGCTTGAGGATTAATCTTAATCCATCAACAAGGACTGCCTCTCCGGAATTCTTGATGAAATGGATAAAAGAGTCCATTGACTCATCCATTAGATTCATGCAGTTGCTTCTTGATGAGGAAAAGAAATTGTTTGATCTATCAACTAAGCAACTGAACAAGTCAATAGATAACATCTTGCATCTTAAAGCTGATCCAGATTTTAATAGGCGTGAGGGCCTATTGCAGACCTCAGTAGAGAAATATCAGTCCTTTATAAAGGAAAGAAAACAATCACAATTTCAGAGAGATTTGAGAGCCTTTAGTGACAATCAGGCCTATAATTTCAATCAAAATAGTGCTTCTGATATTTCTTCATCAGACATAGACAACTCAGATACTGAGCGTCTGCAAGGAGGTGCCCCCTATAGAGGTAATAGACGCTATAGACAAAGATGGAGGGGCAAAGGAAAAAACTACAACAGAGGCGCACAAAGGAAAGGACAGTTACAACAGGTTGGCAGAGGGCAAAATATGACAAATGGTCCCTTATCTCTAGTACCCTCATCGGCATCTTCATCCTCTTTTTTAGAGAGGAGTGTGGATACGGGATACCATCTAAGACCCAGAATGGTCTAATACAGGGACAAATTATCAATCTGTCTAGTCATGTCCTATCGAGTGATGATTATAGTCTTCTTAGAAAGGGCCTTAATTTTGTTCCCACAAATAAATATTATAGCTTTGGCTGGATTAAAGATTTAACCTTATTCTGCAGAAAGCTTAAGTGGAGAAAATTTTTTGCACATAAGGATCGTACTGAACTGGATCGATTGGGTCTGAGTATGGAGGACATGGATGGTTATTCAGCACTGATTGGTTTACTGGATGAAAATACCCGAAAGATAGGGGAGGGCCCTTTCACAGGTCTAAAAAATAAAAGTAAGAAAATGCCACCGCAGGGAGACATTACTAGTATAGATGTCTTTTTGATGATGGTAGAAAGAGATCTGAGAAAAATATCTAGAGGACGTGGTGAACCCAATCTATCTGAGGGTGAACATGAGGCTCTATTAAAGCTGCCAAAAAACAGTGAACTAATAAATAAGCCCTCAGATAAAGGGGTCAACCTTGTTATTATGACAGAGACTAACTATTTAAAGATGTGCTATGCCATTCTAAGTGATACCACCACCTATGAAGTCCTTCCATACGACCCTTCGACCCAATATAAAAATGAACTGGCAGAGTTACTGGAAACAGCGTTCACAAATAAATTAATTTCTAAGTATGAGCTAGAATTCCTTTTACCTACCCACCCACTTATAGCCACCTTTTATACTACACCCAAGGTACATAAGGGGCTAGAGCCGTTAAAAGGTCGCCCAATCGTGTCGGGGTCTGACTCATTGACTCAAAACTGTGGGGTGTATATTGATGAAGTGCTTCGGGTATTTGTGTTGACTCTTCCCTCATACATTAGAGATACGTCAGACTTGCTTGTGAAACTAGATGGTTTGCAATTTACCAAGGAGTCCTTCTTGGCCTCTATAGACGTGGAGGCACTTTACAGCAATATTCCACATCATCTGGGGCTCGGAGCCATCGAGCACTTTCTGAGATCAAGAGCAGTGCAATTTAGGGCACACAATCGGTTTGTACTAGACCTCCTACAATTTATATTGACTAAAATTTTTTTTCTATTTGACAGGAAGTACTTCCACCAGCTCAGGGGCACAGCGATGGGGAGTCCCTGCGCCCCATCGTATGCAAATTTGTTCCTGGGCTGGTGGGAGGAAACTATAGTCTTTACTGATGATAGTAAATGGTGGCATCAACTAGTAGGCGTCTGGTACAGATTTATTGATGACATCTTTGTTATATGGCAGGGCACTAAACAAGAGTTTTCAAATTTTGTGCAGGAACTCAACACAAATAATATTGGGATGAGGTTCACCTTTGAAATTGATAACAAGACCCTTCCATTCTTGGACGTGCTCATTCAGAAAAGGGATGATGGTAGTTTGAAAACACAGATTTACCGCAAACCCACGAGTACCAATAGTTTGCTCAGATGGGACAGCCATCACCCTGGGGCTTTAAAGCGTGGTATCCCGAAGGGTCAGTTTATGAGGCTGAGAAGGAACTGCTCGGATGTGGACACATTTGTTGAGCAATCAGTTGATAATGAGGAAGAGATTTTTGGAGAAGGGATATCCGAGAGGAGTTATTGAAGCGTCATACAAATGTGGCGCCCCTAGGGGTATTTGCCACAAAAATAGTTATTGACACCAAATACAAATACTAAAATAGCAAGACTGCACTACCATCTCCGGCCAGAAGGGGGAGCTCCAAAGACTCCCCTTGATCTATTCTGGTCTGAGAAAAGGACTGGCAGTTGGGTTGAGGAGCTGAAAGTGTGAGGTCGTATAACTGAACTCCTAACAGCCCTATAACGGATTATAGGCCCGTAATACCCATAGTAGGAAAAGAGGAATAGAGAAAAAGGACATTGTGAGAACCGGGTAGCAATAACCTCTACCCAGAATAGGCGCAGAGACGGATACCGGATCCGTAGCTATGTTCATTATATATAATACAGCAACCGGAAGGACGTGAGGTGATATCAGCTTCACTAGGGTAAGACGCAGCAACAGACACAGAGTTCAGCGGTACTCCCAGAGGGGGTAAGCCGACAAAAAGGACTCGGGTTGTCCGTTGAACCAGAGTACAGAAGAGACAGATTGGGTCGGCAGCCAGTTCACAAACAGCAGCAGGGCCATACAGAAACTGCGCATAATAAGAGGTGGAAATCCTGACAGGGTCAAAGTAATTCAGAGTTCTTAAACAGACTCCGGTGACAGTATTGGTTGCAAATCCCTCTTTGTTGAAGTAAACTGGTTAAACGTTTCAGTGCCTCAGTCTTTCATTTGGACAATAGCCATCGATCCAGGACCTGCTGCTGATCAAGTAAGTGTCTGTTCCTTCATGATACCCCTTATACTGTACATCACCTGAGGCCACAGCACCGGGTCAAGCCACTAGTGACATCCCCCTCAAGAGACGGACCTCATTGATCTGGTGCTGGGTACCTCGGTCTCCCGCTCGTCACAACTGGCGTCACAAACAGGATTGGGCCAGCCCGTACACCGGGTATTGTGTGCCGTAATTGGAGTCTGAAACTGTGAAAATTTGGATGAAAAATCTTGGAAATTGACTTTATTAAAGAAAATCCCGTTCCCCATTGAAAACTATTGAAAGTGACTTTTCTCCATTGGTTATAATGGGGTAAAAATGGCCGCCATCCCCTGATGTAATCATCTCATAACCGTTAGGCACAAAACTGTTAATCGAGCTACGTCATTACCCAAGCCCCAGTCTAACTGAAAAACTTCAAAATCCACCATCACAGAGCGTGCGGCAGTTAGAGGCAGCAGGGGGCGTGTCATTGTCATCCTGCTGCACAGAGGAACGAATCTACATTATCTAGACGGAAGCTGGGACCGGAGGGGTCTGGATTAACTAAGGGGGTACAGTATGTCGCAGCACGGAGACGCCGCAGTACCCGGCGACACTAATGCAGCTGAAAGACAGAGTGTCGATAGAGAGCCTGGCAGCGCAGCAGTGCAAGGAGTGGCGCCCATCATGCCGGTGTTGATGCCATATACCCCGGGTGGCCCGTGGCTTCCAATGTATGAAGGTGAACCTAATACCCTTGACGGTTTCAGGGAAAAGATGCTGGCTCATTTTGAAATGTTCCCCGTGGGTGAAGCTCAGCGTGTTAGTCTCCTGATGATGCAGTTAAGTGGCCATGCTAAGCGAGAAGTCACGGCATGGGCAACTGATCTAAAAGGTACTGTTGAACGCATATTTGCTGGATTAAAAGCTACATTTGAAACCACTACCAGCAACAAAGCTAAAGTACGATTCTTTAATTGCAAACAAAAAGCTAATGAGGGCGTGAGAGATTTTGCCTTAAACCTGCAGGAAGCCCTTAAATCACTTACACTGGCTGAACCCATTTTTAACACAGGAGCCGATAAACTGCTAAGAGACCAATTTATTAAGGGACTCTACACCCCTTCTCACCGGGGGCATGTGAGCATGCTTGTTTTTAAGAACCCTGAATTGACATTTGCCCAGTTAAAGGAGAGCGCTATACGTCTCCAGCTGGCAGAGGCACCTCGGGATCAGGATCTCACACAACCCATGGCAGATGTACTTTAGCAACGGGGAATGCCAGTGACATCAGCTATGTCCTGTGCCAGTGCTAAGTCCCTGGGGCCCATTACTAAAGAGGCTCTTCAGCAAAAGCTTGACTCTTTAACTGATGTTGTTGCTTCAATGGCTAAAACCATGCAGGAGATGAGAGAACCCAAGATGGAGTTGGCAAACCGTAGAGAGGATGTTCCATGGATGAGGTCCCGGAGATACCTGACATGGAGAGGACGACCCCGTGACCGCTACCAACCGGATGGACAGCCCATTTGCCGCCGTTGCCAGCAGCCAGGCCACTTTGCATAAAATTGTGATTTAAACGGGAATCCCCTGGGAATGCGGGCCTCTTCGCAGGAATGAATTTTCAAGGCCCAACACCCTGGCACGACAGGTACATCGGAGGACGACCCATCATCCCTATCGTGCTGGACGGAATTCCCCTCAACGCTTTGCTGGATACAGGTTCCCAGATTTCATCCATACCATATATCCTTTATAAGAGGTACTGGGCTGAGGTAGATATTGATAAAGGACCCTCTGATGTTGAACTAGATATATGGGCCGGTAATGGTAAGTTGGTACCGAAGCTAGGATTCAGGGAGATGACCATAAAGATTGGTAAAGCAGAATTGAAGAAACAGGGTATAATTGTCGTTGATGTTGACCGACAGAACTGTGAACCAACTGTATTGATAGGAATGAATGTGTTAGAGAACTGCTTTTCCGAAGTTATCTCTGTCTTACAACAAATTGCTGAAACTGCCCGATCCTGCCAGCAGAGAGTTCTCTGGAGAGAAATAAAAGTATTAATGTTAAGGCAACAGATAGAAGTTGCAGGTGGAGAAATCGGCAGTGTGAGGGTGAGTGATCCAACGTCTATTGTAATCCCACCAAAAACAGAAATGCTGGTATGGTGTAGAGCGGCCATTGGTACTAAAGGACGAGACTATCAAGCCTTAATAGAACCAGCATACACCGACAGCAGGCCCACTATACTTACGGCACGAGGGGTGGTCGAGGTATACCGGGGACGGGTGCCGGTACGACTTTTGAACTGTGGAGAGGAAGAGGTCACTTTGCCAAGGTACGCTACAGTGGCAAAGTTATATACTGTTGACAACAATGCCATCACAACTGTTGAGCCCTTAGAATCGACCTGTCAGGTGGAAAATAACGGCTCAGATGGAGAATCGGAGGATTGGTGTCAACAGCTAGACGTGGGTGTAGATTCAACACCTACCCATCAAAGACAAGCGGTGTATAGATTAGTGACGGAATATGAACAGGTCTTCAGTAAACACCCATTGGACTTCGGACGGATAGAAGGGGTGGAACATACAATCCCCACCGGTGACCATCCCCCGATAAAAGAAAGATATAGACCCATACCGCCCGCTCACTATCAATGCGCGAAGGACATGCTGAGAGAGATGAAACAGGCCGGGGTAATAAGAGATAGTTGTAGCCCTTGGGCGGCCCCTCTGGTGATTGTCAAAAAAAAGGACGGAACCATGAGAATGTGCGTAGACTACCGGCGGATTAATAACATCACCCACAAAGACAGCTATCCCTTGCCTAGGATAGAAGAGTCCTTGACTGCTTTGAAATCTGCTAATTATTTTTCCACCTTAGACTTAACAAGCGGGTATTGGCAAGTCCCTGTGGCTGAGAGAGATAAAAAAAAAAACGGCATTCACCACACCAATGGGTCTAAGCGAATTTAATTGCATGCCGTTCGGACTCTGCAACGCATCCGGTACTTTCCAGCGACTGATGGAATGTTGCCTCGGACACAAGAACTTCGAGATCGTCCTCCTGTACCTAGATGATGTGATCGTCTACTCAAAGACTTACGAACAGCACTTAACAGACCTGGCAGAGGTGTTCGAAGCCTTATCCAAGTATGGTATGAAAATCAAACCATCCAAATGTCACCTTCTCAAGCCAAAGGTACAATACTTAGGGCACATCGTGAGTTCGGAGGGAGTAGCACCGGATCCCGAGAAAATAACTGCCATAAGGGATTGGCCAAGACTTACCAACGCAAAAGAAGTGAGGCAATTCTTGGGATTAGTGGGTTACTATCGTAGATTTATAAAAGGATTTACCAAATTGGCAGCACCCTTGCAAGATGCTTTGATAGGGCAGACGAAGAAACCTTCAAACCGAAACCCTCCTTTTCAGTGGAACGACAAAAGAGAAGACTCCTTTGAACAACTAAAGAAGGCACTAACCGGAGAAGAAGTTCTGGCGTATCCGGATTACCATCAACCTTTCATCCTCTACACCGATGCCAGTAATGTGGGATTGGGAGCGGTGCTGTCACAAAAGCAAGAAGGTTGGGAGAAAGTCATCGCCTTTGCAAGTAGAAAACTCCGGCCTACTGAAAGAAATTCTGAAAATTATAGCTCCTTCAAATTGGAGCTACTGGCAGTAGTTTGGGCTGTGACTGAACGTTTCAAACACTATTTGACCGGTGCAGAATTTATTGTCTATACTGACAACAATCCATTGACCCACCTAGACACAGCTAAATTAGGTGCGTTAGAACAGCGATGGATAGCCCGGTTATCTAATTACAACTTCGTGATCAAGTATCGAGCAGGTCGCAAGAATGGAAATGCCGATGCCCTATCCCGGATGCCACACTTGAGAGATGTAGAAGAAGAAACGGGGGAGCTTGAAGAAATTGAACTACCAGCCTTTCATCAGCCCAAGGTAAAACATCGTCAGTCAAATGCCTATCAGAAACAACAAGAAGTGAATTTTAATCCGTTAGCACACCATAGATGGGCTGACACCCAAGATAGCAATCCGGCTGTGAAGCTAGTGAAGGAACTATTGACTGAGCAAAGTGCATATCCCGATGAGGATGCCCCAGAAGAGACACATCAACTCTGGAAAGAGAGAGGCAAAATGTTCCTGTATCAAGGGAAACTCTGTAGAAGATACACCAATCCGAAAACGCATGAATTGGTTTGGCAGATTATCGTGCCTAAACAAGATGTGAGGATGGTCCTCGAGGCTTACCACAATGGTGCTGGTCACTTTGGTTGGAAAAAGCTAGAAGTACTTCTGAGAGAGAGATTTTATTGGGTCGGGATGAGAAAATCAATCGAACAGTGGTGTAGAAACTGTGGCCCGTGCAACCTCAGAAGGAACGATCAAAAGAGCCAAAGAGCACCACTGCAGCCCATAATCACCAAACAACCACTTGAACTGGTAGCCATGGACCACGTGAAGTTGACACCGAGCCGGTCCGGTTACGTCTATGCCTTGACCATCGTGGATCATTATTCGCGCTTCTTGGTAGTAGTACCTGTAAAAGATCTGACTGCAAAAACAGCAGCCAAAGCGTTCCAAACGTACTTTTGTAGACCCCATGGATATCCGGAACAGGTTCTCACTGACCAGGGTACAGCCTTCGAATCAGAGATCTTCAGAGAATTCTGTAATATGTATGGTTGCAAAAAGATCCGGACGACGGCCTATCATCCGCAAACAAACGGCTTATGTGAGAAGATGAACCATATTGTGATAGACCTACTAAAGACTTTACCTGAAACGGAAAGGAATCAATGGCCAGAGAAATTGCCTGACTTGGTGGATCTGTATAATCATGTCCCGGTGAGCTCTACCAACTGCACCCCAGCTTATCTTATGCGTGCAAGACCCGGCCAATTGCCAATCGATATAGAAATGGGAATTCTGAAACCAGACGCAGAAGTTCAAGACTCCAATTGGGATGTCGTACGGCAAAAGCAGTATCGCCAAGTGCAAGAGAGTGTGGAAAGAAGCCTCCAGCAAACCAGAGAAAGACAAGAGCGAACTTTCAACCAGAATGCTCTAGCAACTCCATTAAGACCGGGTGACCAAGTACTCAAGAGGAATCGTCGAACCAATAAACTGGATAATCAATGGGAAGCCGTACCCTACACAGTTTTACCAACAAGAATGGATAATCCTAAAATGTGTCTCATTAGCAAAAAAGGAGGTTTAACATCTGTACTAGTGTCAAGAGACAATCTTAAATTATGTCCGGAAACGTTGAAAGAGCCACAAGTTGTCCAGCCAGAATCAGAAGTTATTCAACCTATACAGGTTCAACCAGTAAAGGAAAAAGAGGAGGAAATGTATCACACCTGTATAGGAGACTTTCCCAAAACCCTACTAACATACCATGGTGCAGTAGTGGTTCCCATGGTGGGCTTTTATCCAACACCGAATCCAATATTAGAAGTCTCAAGACAGGAAGAGGCTGACCCTGTACTACAAGAGGTTCCAGGTCAGGAAGAACAGATTCCTGATCAGAGTGATCTCATTCACGGTGGACTTGCCAACCCCATAGTGGTGGAATTATCTTTAGCAGAGAGGGCAGATACTATATCCACAGTAGACAATAGTACACCACATAAAGAGACACCGCTATTACTTAGATCCCAGCGCAGTACCCAGGGTCAATTACCGGCCAGGTATGCGGATTAGCAACTATAAGACTATAGTCATTGTTATCGTTCTGTAACGTTTAAGCCCAGTACCTACAGAGACTTACCTGTATGAACTTTTTGCATATTCTTGAACTTTTTATCAGCCCAGAAACACTAAATCAAAGCTCCGGAAAGACTGCTTTGTGAACTTTGCTTCCTAGTACCTTCAAGGATAGAACTGTATTAATGGACGCTATTTGAAGTGACTTTTTACAGAATTCCATTTTTTTTTGTTTCTTTGAGTGGTTTTTGTAACTTTTCATTTTTAAGACTCTGTACATACCAATTGTTATTTCAAAATGTTATCGTCCCACAGTCCCGGAGTACTGTTCTTAACTAAGGGGGAATGTGGCGCCCCTAGGGGTATTTGCCACAAAAATAGTTATTGACACCAAATACAAATACTAAAATAGCAAGACTGCACTACCATCTCCGGCCAGAAGGGGGAGCTCCAGAGACTCCCCTTGATCTATTCTGGTCTGAGAAAAGGACTGGCAGTTGGGTTGAGGAGCTGAAAGTGAGAGGTCGTATAACTGAACTCCTAACAGTCCTATAACGGATTATAGGCCCGTAATACCCATAGTAGGAAAAGAGGAATAGAGAAAAAGGACATTGTGAGAACCGGGTAGCAATAACCTCTACCCAGAATAGGCGCAGAGACGGATACCGGATCCGTAGCTATGTTCATTATATATAATACAGCAACCGGAAGGACGTGAGGTGATATCAGCTTCACTAGGGTAAGACGCAGCAACAGACACAGAGTTCAGCGGTACTCCCAGAGGGGGTAAGCCGACAAAAAGGACTCGTCGAACCAGAGTACAGAAGAGACAGATTGGGTCGGCAGCCAGTTCACAAACAGCAGCAGGGCCATACAGAAACTGCGCATAATAAGAGGTGGAAATCCTGACAGGGTCAAAGTAATTCAGAGTTCTTATACAGACTCCGGTGACAGTATTGGTTGCAAATCCCTCTTTGTTGAAGTAAACTGGTTAAACATTTCAGTGCCTCAGTCTTTCATTTGGACAATAGCCATCGATCCAGGACCTGCTGCTGATCAAGTAAGTGTCTGTTCCTTCATGATACCCCTTATACTGTACATCGCCTGAGGCCACAGCACCGGGTCAAGCCACTAGTGACATCCCCCTCAAGAGACGGACCTCATTGATCTGGTGCTGGGTACCTCGGTCTCCCGGGCGTCACACAAGCATGCTCTCTCACAAGATAGAAGCACATTACTACAATCACAAACCAGGTCAAATTCAGAAAATTGTGAGCTAACCAGAATTATTGGTACCTTTAATGACCAAAATGATAGAGTCACAAAGGTGCTATCAAAATATTGGGAAATCCTGACGTCTGATCCTGATTTGAGTCAATGGGTTGGCCCCAGACCACTGATAACATACAGAAGGGGACGCTCATTGAGAGATAATTTGGTTCATAGCCATTTCAAGAGATCAACTCCGCCTGGGACGTGGCTTGACCACAAGACTTGTGGGTTTTTTAGATGTGGTAGCTGTGTTAATTGCAGATATATGAGACCAGGAAAATCTATCACTAGCTCTTCGACTGGAAATACGTTTTATATCCGTGATTTCGCTAACTGTAAGATCAGTGGACTAATCTATATAGCCACATGCAGTTGTCCAAAAGACTATGTAGGTAAAACGAGGAGGGAATTCAGGAGACGTGTAGGCGAACATAAGCGTGATACCCCCATAGCCAGACACATGAATGATGCTCATGGTGGTAATGCAAATGAGATATCATTCAGTGTGATTGAAGTATACACTCAGAATCCGAGGGGTCGCGACTTTGATAGACTCCTATTACAAAAGGAGTGTGCGTGGATCCATCGCATAAATTGTATAGCCCCACGAGGTCTCAATGAGAATGTCTCCTATGTTTGCTTTCTGTGACCATATGTGCATATACATGTGATATATTTCACTCATAGGGTTAGGTTGTTATAGCACAGGCTCTATCTGATTCTGTAGGGTCCTTAAACGGATACTTGTTGTTACTATGCTACTATTATATCCCTTATTTTAGTAATAGGGGTTTGCACAGTATTAGCTGTGAATATTGTCAATATCAACCTTTAGATATATCAAAGTTGTTCTTGAGTATATTGCAAGTGTATATATAAGTGTATAGTGTGTAGTCCATACGGTACTCTGTTAAATCTAGGCGGTACTCAATATTTAATTTGCTGTTACTCTATATACATATTGAAGGGGTTAATTGTGTTTGACTGAGTTGGTCCACTGCAATGTTTAGTGTAGACACATATCAGCTAGTGGAGCTTAATAGAGGGCAGGATTCCCCCGCATTTAAATGAGTATGGAGTACTAATCCACAGATGATAGTTAATTTGATATGTTCTTTTCTTCTGGGGATGCACTGCTTATGAGTACTGCCCGGGGTAAGATGTGCGTTCTATCAGCTGCCAGGAGCGCTGGCGCAGGCGCATAGTTATACAAGCTGGTTGCTGTGCATGGTTCTCTGGCCATTGCTAGGGGAGTGGCGCGCTGCCGTGACATGCGCAGAGCCGCGCGGTGCAGAGCGAGGAGCCTCGCTGCTGTCAAGCGCCGGAGTTTAGTCTGGTCATGCGCAGCAAGGAGTGACAATAGTGGTAAGCGGCTCATCATGTCTGCGCGTGATGTCGCGCGTGGTGATATGCATAATGATGCTTGGGACATGTGCTGTACCATGCGTGTCGGCTGACACGCACGCTATGCTAACTTCCTGAGTAGCAGCACGAGATGGGCAGGTCAGTGATGAATTATGGGTCAGGTGCGCGTCACATCCAGTTATGGGCGTGCATTTGGTAGTCATGTATATGTCCGCAAGAGTGGGCGGCTGCCAAACTTGAACAATTACCTTTGGTCCTTTAACTAGGGCTTTGCTTTAATGGCGGATCCGACCCGGCCTCTATTGTCTCCATTTTGACACCGCCCATATTTTACTCTGACACTTAGACAAATGCATATAAACAGCTCAAGTTGGATTCCATGCAGCATCTACATATCATGGCCTCCTGATGATCCGATGAGGTGAAACGCGTAGAGGCGTATTAATCATCATCTCCGATAAGTATCATGTCTCACCCTCTGCCATTATGCTATGGTGTTAATGTAGTAGTCAGCTGCAGATCAGAGCTGATTATTGGTTGGATGACTGCCCTGCCGTTATATGTATGTATACATTAAGTGGTTAATATCAGCCTGAGGACCATCACTAGTCTATAAATAGGGTGTCCCAGGGTTAGCCAACGGGGAGTGGGGGTGCCGCATCCGCTGCCAAGTAGGGCGCCAACCCCCACTGCTAGGCAGGAGCATATGACCAGGGGTCAGAGGTAGTGAGATTTACATGTCTGTTTAGCACGAGCACATTTTTGTTTTGCACTGTTTTAGTCCGTGTATCTCACCCTATCACATTAAAGACCAAGATATAGACAACATATTATATTGGTCTGGTTTATCCTGCCTATCTCTTTTTCCGGGCTGGTATATATGAGGAGGCATCTGTGACACTTATAAGAGGGTATATATATCAGGAGTCACAAGGACAGCCGTCGGTGAGTGGGGGCGCCAATCTCATATATCTGTTTAGGGTGCCAACCTCCGCTGATAGGTAGGAGTTTATCAGTGGCTGTATCAATAGGGAAAATCTAGAGTGCACGGTTATGTGGTTTTTGTGTATATCTGTATGTAGCTGTCTCATGGTTTTTAATTTGAATTAAATAAACTTGTGTATTTTATCTTAAATATCAATTACTAAGGGTTACTCGCTTTACCAACCTGGTTTTCTCCAACTATATCTGTAGGTTCCAGGTGACCGGATGGTCCCAACCTGCGTTGCACAAACGTATCCATGGTTCAGCGATGGTAAATGGGGCAGATCTATATTCTTCCAGCTGAGGCAGAGGTCACTTAAGCTGGCATCCTGTAGAATGATAAACTGTGTCCTTTGTGATGGAGCCATGGAGTCTTGGCTGTAGTCCTGTAGAGAGTCTCTGGATGTCTTGGCTGAATCTCTGTCTGTTTGTCTCTACAGAGGCATGTAATCTCTTTTTAGAATTAACAAGTGTCCTTCATCAAGTATTCACAATGAAAAGGGGAAGAATGGAGATCTAGTTGCATAGTTTTTCCTCCTCTAAAAAAGTCAACAAACTATCTAGCCTAGACAATGTATAATTAGCATATCAGTAAACATCACTAGTTATCAAGGATAAGAGCACAATAAGTTACATCAAATGTCAACTTACAAGTCAATATTACAGGCTTACACAAACAAAAGTCTGTTTTCTCGACCAACCAAGAAAGAAACATTTAAATTCAGAAGTCAACATACAGATAACAATCTTTTCTTTCTGGCTTGCTAAAAATAGTCATCTGGTTAATTAAATGACAAAAGGCAAGAACACTGCCATGCCAAGGGACTGTGCTACTTTTGCGGTAGCACAAAACATCTGATCCATAAGTGTCCCAAGAAGTGTGAAATTCCAACGGGTAGGATCGGTAGGAGATGCCTTCCTAAGTGAAAGTGATTCCTCTCCACCATTGATTCTGGCCATATCGATATTTCTGGAGCTTCGTAGAAACAGATTACCTAGATTCTGGTGTGGCTAGAAACTTCATGCAGCAAGAAGAGGTAGATCAGTACCATATTCCCATTCAACACCTTGAAAATCCTTTGTAGGTGTCATCTGTTGATGGGAAGGTCCTGTCCAAAGCCATTCTTGTGGTCACCAAGGAAGTGGAGCTCAGTATAAGAATTCTACACATGGAGAGGATTGCCTTCTATGTACTTTCTGGACTATTGCACCCTCTTCTCCTGGGCCACCTTCCGTGGCTTCACGTACATGAACCGGTTTAATATTGGATATCAGGAGAGGTGCGCTGATGGAGATAGTCTTGCCATGAAAAGTGTTTTATACCTGATGTCCTGTGCAGTCACAGGCAAAACCATCTACACTGTGTTCCAAATTATTATGCAAATTGGATTTAAGTGTCATAAAGTTTAATTGTTTTGTTTTTCAAATAAACTCGTGGATGGTATTGTGTCTCAGGGCTTAATGGATCACTGAAATTAATCTTAAACACATGTGATAATTGGTTTTCCAGGTGATTCTAATTAAAGGAAAACTACTTAAAAATGATGTTCCACATTATTAGGCAGGCCACAGTTTTCAAGTAACATTGGAAAGAAAAAGGATCTCTCTGCTGCCGAAAAGCATCAAATAGTGCAATGCCTTGGTGAAGGGATGAAAACATTAGAAATTTCCTGAAAACTTAAGCGTGATCATCGTACTGTTAAGAGATTTGTGGCTGTATCTGAGCACAGATGTGTATGCTGATAAAGGCATAATGAGGAAGGCAAGTTCATCGGATTAAGAGAGCAGCTGCTAAAAAGCCATTACAAAGCAGCAAACAGATATTTGAAGCTGCTGGTGCCTCTGGAGTCCCTCGAACCTCAAGGCGTAGGCTCCTTCAAAGGCTTGCTGTGGTGCATAAACCTACTATTCGGCCACCCTTAAACAGTGTTCACAAGCAGAAATGGTTGCATTGGGCCCACACATACATGAAGACTAATTTCCAAACAGTCTTGTTTACTGATAAGCGTTGAGCAACCCTGGATGGTCCAGATGGATGGAGTAGTGGATGGTTGGTGTATGGCCACCATGTCCCAACAAGGCTGCAACAACAGCGAGGAGGTGGAGGAGTCATGTTTTGGGCTGGAATCATGGGGAAACAGCTGGTAGGGCCCTTTAAGGTTCCTAAAGGTGTGAAAATGACCTCTGCAACGTATACTATATAGAGTTTCTGACTGACAACTTTCCTCCAAGGTATAAAAAGCAGAAACGTGCCTTCAGGAGCAAAATCATCTTCATGCTGACAATGCCCCATCTTATGCTGCAAAGAATACCTCATTGGCTGCTATGGGCATAAAAGGAGATAAACTCATGGTGTGGCCACCATCTTCCCCTGACCACAACCCTATAGAGAACCTTTGGAGTATCATCAAGCAAAAGATCTATGAGGGTGGGAGGCAGTTCACATCAAAACAGCAGCTCTCGGAGGCTATTCCGACTTCATGCAAAGAAATACAAGCTTCATGCAAAGAAATACAAGCAGAAACTCTCCAAAAACTCACAAGTTCAATGGATGCAAGAATCGTGAAGGTGATATCAAAGAAGGGTTCCTATGTTAACATATAACTTGGCCTGTTAGGATCTTTTGGAGTTAAATAGCTTTTTTGTTCAGTTAATGTGACCTCCTAATGCTGCAAATTCCACAAATGAGCATTTTCAGTTCTTTAACCCCTTCACCCCCAAGGGTGGTTTGCACGTTAATGACCGGTCCAATTTTTACAATTCTGACCACTGTCCCTTTATGAGGCTATAACTCTGGAACGCTTTGACGGATCTTGGCGATTCTGACATTGTTTTCTCGTGACATATTGTACTTCATGTTAAAGGTAAAATTTATTCGATATAACTTGCGTTTATTTGTGAAAAAAATGGAAATTTGGCGAAAATTTTGAAAATTTTGCAATTTTCCAACTTTGAATTTTTGTGCCCTTAAATCACAGACATATGTCACGCAAAATACTTAATAAGTAACATTTCCCACATGTCTACTTTACATCAGTACAATTTTGGAACCAAAATTTTTTTTGTGACGGAGTTATAAGGGTTAAAAGTTGACCAGCAATTTCTCATTTTTACAACACCATTTTTTTTTAGGGACCACATCTCATTTGAAGTCATTTTGAGGGGTCTATATGATAGAAAATACTCAAGTGTGACACCATTCTAAAAACTTCACCCCTCAAGGTGCTCAAAACCACATTCAAGAAGTTTATTAACCCTTCAGGTGTTTCACAGGAATTTTTGGAATGTTTAAATAAAAATGAACATTTAACTTTTTTTCACACAAAATTTATTTCAGCTCCAATTTGTTTTATTTTACCAAGGGTAACAGGAGAAAATGGACCCCCAAAGTTGTTGTACAATTTGTCCTGAGTACGATGATACCCCATATGTGGGTGTAAACCACTGTTTGGGTGCATGGCAGAGCTTGGAAGGGAAGGAGCGCCATTTGACTTTTCAATGCAAAATTGACTGGAATTGAGATGGGACGCCATGTTGCGTTTGGAGAGCCCCTGATGTGCCTAAACATTGAAACTCCCTGCAAGTGACACCATTTTGGAAAGTAGACCCCCTAAGGAACTTATCTAGATGTGTGGTGAGCACTTTGACCCACCAAGTGCTTCACAGAAGTTTATAATGCAGAGCCGTAAAAATAAAAAATCATATTTTTTCACAAAAATGATCTTTTCGCCCCCAATTTTTTATTTTCCCAAGGGTAAGAGAAGAAATTGGACCACAAAAAATGTTGTGCAATTTGTCCTGAGTACGCTGATACCCAATATGTGGGTGTAAACCATTGTTTGGGCGCATGGCAGAGCTTGGAAGGGAAGGAGCGCCATTTGACTTTTCAATGCAAAATTGACTGGAATTGAGATGGGACGCCATGTTGCGTTTGGAGAGCCCCTGATGTGCCTATACATTGAAACTCCCTACAAGTGACACCATTTTGGAAAGTAGACCCCCTAAGGAACTTATCTAGATGTGTGGTGAGCACTTTGACCCACCAAGTGCTTCACAGAAGTTTATAATGCAGAGCCGTAAAAATAAAAAATCATATTTTTTCACAAAAATGATCTTTTCGCCCCCAATTTTTTATTTTCCCAAGGGTAAGAGAAGAAATTGGACCCCAAAAAATGTTGTGCAATTTGTCCTGAGTACGCTGATACCCCATATGTGGGTGTAAACCATTGTTTGGGCGCATGGCAGAGCTTGGAAGGGAAGGAGCGCCATTTGACTTTTCAATGCAAAATTGACTGGAATTGAGATGGGACGCCATGTTGCGTTTGGAGAGCCCCTGATGTGCCTAAACATTGAAACTCCCTACAAGTGACACCATTTTGGAAAGTAGACCCCCTAAGGAACTTATCTAGATGTGTGGTGAGCACTTTGACCCACCAAGTGCTTCACAGAAGTTTATAATGCAGAGCCGTAAAAATAAAAAATCATATTTTTTCACAAAAATGATCTTTTTGCCCCCAATTTTTTATTTTCCCAAGGGTAAGAGAAGAAATTGGACCCCAAAAAATGTTGTGCAATTTGTCCTGAGTACGCTGATACCCCATATGTGGGTGTAAACCATTGTTTGGGCGCATGGCAGAGCTTGGAAGGGAAGGAGCGCCATTTGACTTTTCAATGCAAAATTGACTGGAATTGAGATGGGACGCCATGTTGCGTTTGGAGAGCCCCTGATGTGCCTAAACATTGAAACTCCCTACAAGTGACACCATTTTGGAAAGTAGACCCCCTAAGGAACTTATCTAGATGTGTTTTGAGAGCTTTGAACCCCCAAGTGTTTCACTACAGATTATAACGCAGAGCCGTGAAAATAATTTTTTTTTTTTTCTCAAAAATGATTTTTTAGCCCCCAGCTTTGTATTTTTACAAGGGTAACAGAATAAATTGGACCCCAAAATTTGTTTTCCAATTTGTCCTGAGTACGCTGATACCCCATATGTGGGGGGGAACCACTGTTTGGGCGCATGACAGAGCTCGGAAGGGAAGGAGCGCCATTTGGAATGCAGACTTAAATGGATTGGTCAGCAGCCGTCACGTTGCATTTGCAGAGCCCCTGATGTACCCAAACAGTACAAACCCCCCACAAGTGACCCCATATTGGAAACTAGACCTCCCAAGGAACTTATCTAGATGTGTTGTGAGTAGTGTTGAGCGATACCGTCCGATACTTGAAAGTATCGGTATCGGAAAGTATCGGCCGATACCGGCAAAGTATCGGATCCAATCCGATACCGATACCCGATACCAATACAAGTCAATGGGACTCAGGTATCGGACGGTATTCCTGATGGTTCCCAGGGTCTGAAGGAGAGGAAACTCTCCTTCAGGCCCTGGGAACCATATTAATGTGTAAAAGAAAGAATTAAAATAAAAAATATTGCTATACTCACCTGTCCGACGCAGCCGGGACCTCAGCGAGGGAACCGGCAGCGTTGTTTGTTTAAAATTCGCGCTTTTACTTGGTTACGTGAGGTCCCGGCTTGTGATTGGTCAGGGCAGCCATGTTGCCGGGACGCGGACCAATCACAGCAAGCCGTGACGAAATTACGTTACGGCTTGCTGTGATTGGTCCGAGTCCCGGCAACATGGCCGCCATTAACCAATCACAAGCCGTGACGTCACGGGAGGCTGGACATGCGCGTATTTTGAAAAGCGCGCGTGTCCAGCCTCCAGTGACGTCCCGGCTTATGATTGGTCACGGCGCCATGTTGCCGGGACGCGGACCAATCACAGCAAGCCGTGACGAAATTACGTCACGGCTTGCTGTGATTGGTCCGCGTCCCGGCAACATGGCCGCCATTAACCAATCACAAGCCGTGACGTCACGGGAGGCTGGACACGCGCGCTTTTCAAAATACGCGCATGTCCAGCCTCCCGTGACGTCCCGGCTTGTGATTGGTTAATGGCGGCCATGTTGCCGGGACGTCACTGGAGGCTGGACACGTGCGCTTTTCAAAATACGCGCATGTCCAGCCTCCCGTGACGTCCCGGCTTGTGATTGGTTAATGGCGGCCATGTTGCCGGGACGTCACTGGAGGCTGGACACGCGCGCTTTTCAAAATACGCGCATGTCCAGCCTCCCGTGACGTCACGGCTTGTGATTGGTTAATGGCGGCCATGTTGCCGGGACGTCACTGGAGGCTGGACACGCGCGCTTTTCAAAATACGCGCATGTCCAGCCTCCCGTGACGTCACGTAATTTCGTCACGGCTTGCTGTGATTGGTCCGCGTCCCGGCAACATGGCCGCCCTGACCAATCACAAGCCGGGACTTCACGTAACCAAGTAAAAGCGCGAAATTTAAACAAACAACGCTGCCGGTTCCCTCGCTGAGGTCCCGGCTGCGTCGGACAGGTGAGTATAGCGATATTTTTTATTTTAATTCTCTTTTTTACACATTATTACATTAATGTTGTTGCGATACCCGATACCCGATATCACAAAAATATCGGATCTCGGTATCGGAAATTCCGATACAGCAAGTATCGGCCGATACCCGATACTTGCAGTATCGGAATGCTCAACACTAGTTGTGAGAACTTTGAACCCCCAAGTGTTTCACTACAGTTTATAATGCAGAGCCGTGAAAATAAAACATCTTTTTTTTCCCACAAAAATGATTTTTAGCCCCCCAAATTTTTATTTTCCTAAGGATAACAAGAGAACTTGGACCCCAGAAGTTGTTGTTCAATTTGTCCCGAGTACGCTGATAACACATATGTTGGGGTAAACCCCTTTTTGGGCGCACGGGAGAGCTCGGAAGGGAAGGAGCACTGTTTTACTTTTTCAACGCAGAATTGGCTGGAATTGAGATTGGACGCCATGTCGCGCTTGGAGAGCCCCTGATGTGCCTGGACAGTGGAAACCCCCCAATTCTACCTGAAACCCTAACCCAAACACACCCCTAACCCTAATCCCAACGGTAACCCTAACCACACCCCTAGCCCTGACACACCCATAATTCTAATCCCAACCCTAATCCAAACGTAAATGTAATCCAAACCCTAATCCTAACTTTAGCCCCAACCCTAACTTTAGCCCCAACCCTAACTTTACCTCCAACCCTAGCCCTAACCCTAACCCTACCCCTAACCCTAACCCTAAACGTGACTGAAATACGTGGCACTGAAATACGTGGCACTGAAATACGTGGCACTGAAATACGTGGCACTGAAATACGTGGCACTGAAATACGTGGCACTGAAATACGTGGCACTGAAATACGTGATACGTGGCACTTAAATACGTGGCACTGAAACACGTGGCACTGAAACACGTGGCACTGAAACACGTGGCACTGAAATACGTGGCACTGAAATACGTGGCACTGAAATACGTGGCACTTAAATAAGTGGCACTGAAATATGTGATATGTGGCACTGAAATACGTGGCACTGAAATACGTGGCACAGAAATACGTGGCACTGAAATACGTGGCACTGAAATACGTGGCACTGAAATACGTGGCACTGAAATATGTGATACGTGGCACTTAAATACGTGGCACTGAAACACGTGGCACTGAAATACGTGATACGTGGCACTGAAATACGTGGCACTGAAATACGTGGCACTGAAATACGTGCAACTGAAATACGTGGTACTAAAATATGTGGCACTGAAATACGTGATACGTGGCACTGAAATACGTGGCACTGAAACACGTGGCACTGAAATACGTGATACGTGGCACTGAAATACATGGCACTGAAATACGTGGCACTGAAATACGTGGCACTGAAATACGTGGCACTATGACTGTCAGAAAATGTTCATTAAACGGTTAGGGGTGAGGTTAGGGGTAGAGTTAGGGTTAGGGTTTGGATCCCTTTATCACCTTGATGGTGGTGGGTGGCTTTTCAGTGTGTTTTCTGTTTTTTTCGATAAAAATGCATGCGTTTTTAACGCAAACAAACGCATGTGCTTAAAAACGCAAGAAAATACTGCAGGTTGTATTTCTGAAAATGAACGCATGCAGAAAAAAACCGCATGCGTTTGAAAACGCGACCAAACGCGTACAAAAAAACCGCATGCGTTTTCAATGTTAAATATAGGGAAAAAACGCATGCGTTTTTTTGTGCAAAAAACGCTGCAGACAAAAACGGAAGTGTGAAACCAGCGACGCTTTTTATAGCAAAAAAGTTTTTGCGTCTCCACATTTTGAGACCTATAATTTTTCCACATTTGCTCCACAGAGTCATGTGAGGTCTTGTTTTTTGCGGGACGAGTTGACGTTTTTATTGGTAACATTTTCGGACACGTGACCGTTTTTGATCGCTTTTTATTCCGATTTTTGTGAGGCAGAATGACCAAAAACCTGCTATTCATGAATTTCTTTTTGGGGAGGCGTTTATACCGTTCCGCGTTTGGTAAAATTGATAAAGCAGTTTTATTCTTCGGGTCAGTATGATTACAGCGATATCTCATTTATATCATTTTTTTTATGTTTTGGCGCTTTTATACGATAAAAACTATTTTATAGAAAAAATAATTATTTTGGTATCGCTTTATTCTCAGGACTATAACTTTTTTATTTTTTTGCTGATGATGCTGTATGGCAGCTTGTTTTTTGCGGGACAAGATGACGTTTTCAGCGGTACCATGGATATTTATATCAGTCTTTTTGATCGCGTGTTATTCCACTTTTTGTTCGGCGGTATGGTAATAAAGCGTTGTTTTTTGCCTCGTTTTTTTTTTTTTTTTCTTACGGTGTTTACTGAAGGGGTTAACTAGTGTGGCAGTTTTATAGGTTGGGTCGTTACGGACGTGGCGATACTAAATATGTGTACTTTTATTGTTTTTTTTTTTTAATTTAGATAAAGAAATGTATTTATGGGAATAATATTTTTTTTTTTTTTCATTATTTTGGAATATTTTTTTTTTTTTTTTTTTACACATTTGGAAATTTTTTTTTTTACTTTTTTACTTTGCCCCAGGGGGGGACAATACAGATCGGTGATCTGCCAGTTTGCATAGCACTCTGACAGATCACCGATCTGCGAGAAGTACAGGCTGCTTCACAGTGCCTGCTCTGAGCAGGCGTCTGTGAAGCCACCTCCCTCCCTGCAGGACCCGGATCCGCGGCCATCTTGGATCCGGGTCTGGAGCAGGCAGGGAGGGAGGTAAGACCCTCGCAGCAACGCGATCACATCGCGTTGCTGCGGGGGGCTCAGGGAAGCCCGCAGGGAGCCCTCTCCCTGCGCGATGCTTCCCTGCATCGCCGGCACATCGCGATCATGTTTGATCGCGGTGTGCCGGGGGTTAATGTGCCGGGGGCGGTCCGTGACCGCTCCTGGCACATAGTGCCGGATGTCAGCTGCGATATGCAGCCGACACCCGGCCGCGATCGGCCGCGCTCCCCCCGTGAGCGCGGCCGATCGGCTATGACGTACTATCCCGTCGGCGGTCATACGGGCCCACCCCACCTCGACGGGATAGTACGTCAAATGTCGGGAAGGGGTTAAAACATATCAAATGTTTAGAAATTCTACTGTGCCTAATAATTTGGAACAGTGCATTTTAAGTTTTTATTCATTTTGGAGATTATACTGTTATCATTGGGAGGCTTCTTCAATAAAATTCGATGTATACTCTAACGGGTGATGACTTTTATTAGACTGACTGTCATTTTCACCGACCATTTAGGAAAATTCGAGAAAAATGTCAGTTGCATAATAATTTGGAACATAGTGTAATCTCCCAGGTCTGCCATCCGCTTACTGGCCTTATGCAGATGTCTTTGATAAGAAAGAAGTAGAGACATTACATCCACATAGGATATGATTGTCCCATTGACATGCTCCCGGGATCTTCACCTCCTTGAGGTTGCATCTACCGTCTGTCATAAGCTGAGTCCCTAGCCATGACTCAATTTGTAAAGGAAAATCTGGTTAGGGAATTCATCCAGAAGTCTTCTTCTCTGGCTGGATCTGGCTTCTTTTTGTCAAGAAGATGAATAGTTGTCTTTGACTAGGGGAGAGGAAAAATAAACCAAATAAGAGAGGATGAGGATGTGCACACAGACAAAACTCCAAGCACCAATCTCCTGAACAAACTCCAAACACCAACTTCAACCATGAACTACACTAACTCCAGAACCAGGCAGTAAGAACTAACACTGGCAATCCCTAAGTGCCAGAGGTGAGCATGCATAGCAGAGGGGAGTGGACAACACTGAACAGCTGAGGCAATCCCAGTAAGAAAGCTCAAGGAGCTTCAACTAAACATTTTAACCCTTGCACTGCTATCAAGGAAAAAAACTGCATTGTTTAATATGAAAGTGAAGTACTTCTAACCAGTGCAGAAGTTTGTGAAACCAGACATCACAGTCTTCTGAACCCTCTCTGTCGCGGTATCCCTGTGACAGCTAGCTAGTGATCAGGTTCCAGTACCAGTCCAGCTTGATCTGTACCAGTACCTATTCTGCCTTCTTGTTCCCATCCTATCTGTGCGATACCTGAACCTGAAACCCATCTGGCGGTACCTGAATCCGAAACCGCTTTGGAGTTACCTGAACCCAAAACCGCTCTGGCAGCACCTGAACCCAAAATCGCATCCTTTTTATCAGAATCCTGAAAACGCTTCGGTGGTATCTATACCTGAAACCCATGCTGTCAGTTCTGGTTCTAGAGTCTGTCTAGTCTGAGCAAGCATCTATATCAGTACCATCTGTATCCGGTCCTTACTTGTGGCAACGGTGTGGATCTCCAACTGACGCTGGCATCTGGGTAAGAACCTGGAGGTTATCTACTATGTACATATTATGTTTGAGCCTGTGTACAGGGCTCATGTGAGTGCATATATTGCCCGGTTACCATACCCCAGGGAAATGTACCTATATATAGTTGCACTATTATGCACTTTATGATATGCAGTGGGCGTTTAGTTGTTTCCACACCAGTTTTTGGTCTGTGCTACCCGGCTCTCTTTAGCTGAATGAGTCTGTAAACTACATGTTTGTTTGAATCTTATGTAATGACTTTTTTGACTTAATAAACTTACTATTTAATTAGTTGATGGACATGTACTCCATTTTGTTCTGTTATATCTAATTGCTCGGAGTGTCCTGGTACATGCTATTGGTACCTATTTCTCCTCCACGTGTTCCTTCCAGTGTGTTTTGGAGCATGGTGGTTCATTTGACTAATATACCCTCCATTCTGGGCTTATTTTTCTTACTTGTACACTAAGTCTGTTTCTACTGTTCTGACATGTGGGGTCAGCTGCAACAGTACCAGGATCTGTCCTGGAGTAGCAACTGGCGCTTACTTGGGCCCCACCATCAGGGGCTCTGGTGAAAATTCAGATGGTTGCTTAGTTATGCCCGGTGCCAGTATCAGAGTTGAGTATAAGTGTTGTTATTTTACTGGGGCAAACAAACTGATTAATACAGGGTTGTCTGAAAAGTGGACAACCCTTATAAGAATTTAAGATCAGTGTTGGTAGAGAAAGAAGAGGATTTCTCAGGCACCAT
Source organism: Ranitomeya variabilis (assembly GCF_051348905.1). Classification (NCBI taxonomy): domain Eukaryota; kingdom Metazoa; phylum Chordata; class Amphibia; order Anura; family Dendrobatidae; genus Ranitomeya; species Ranitomeya variabilis. The sequence continues at coordinate 715,140,800 of NC_135233.1, read as the reverse complement.
ATGTTGCTTATATTTATGTATACTATTGATTTATGAAATAAAAATTAAAAAGATGGTTTCCCTTTTACATTTTCAGTGATTCTTACTAACTTAAAATTATATTTAGCTTGAATGCTACTTAAATATTGGTCAATAAAATACAAGAAAAAGTATTTGTAATATGTTTCAGATCGAGAGTTGCTATTTTTTTTTACTTTTACATTTTTTTTCAATACATTCAGGATCATAAAAACCATTCTAGTCATAAATAAAGTAACCGTTCTCATGCAGGAAAGAGTTTATGAGATATGAGTGAAAAGTTTTATAGATGCATTGGTTATAAATGTGAAATATGCATAATTTTCTGGGTCATTTGATACTGTATTATACAAGTTCCTAAGAAAAGAATTTGGGCAAAATGGAATATCTCTCTCCTGGTCGCGCAGTGTGGGTATGTTCTACTATTTTATCATGTGAAACTAAAAGGGGTATTCCCTTCTCCAAGATCCTATCCCAATAAGTAGTAGGTGTAATGTTAACAGTATTAGAAAATACCTCCAAATAGAAATGTAGTATAGTTTTTCTGATTCGCTATGTCTCTTTCCTCATGTGCAGGCATTGCAGAGTACCTGGAATGAAGACTACATAAGTTCAGCTACTGCACATTATGCCACACAACATTATCATCCTGGGAGTTGGACTGGTGTGACATTTCCTTCCTTCCTCTTATTTGCATTGTCCACGTGGCGTTGACCCAAGATAATGTGGCACTCTTCATTGAAGAGGATAGTCCTTCATTACAATCTCATTTGTCGTCTTGCTTTGCACTATGAAAGTTTTTGAAAGCAGTGGACTGAGGTCAGTGGAACACTGTAGCTGGAATTCTGGCTTGTAGCCCAATATCAGGCAAAAGCCTTCTGATGGTTTGTATAGACATTGTTTGATGCCTTATTCTTGGTATGTGACTGTTGTGAATTCTGCTCTTGGGCTCCCTCCGGTGGTTGTTGGTGGTAGTGCAGTTGTCTTGGGGTTGTAATCCGGGCAGGTGTTTCTGCTGATTGCAGCTCTATTAGGTATTTAGGTGTGCAGGATCCATGAGTCTGTGCCAGTTGTCCATTGTACTTGGAGGGATTGCATCTCTCTCTGGCTCCTCATGCCCTGCTGCAAATTCACTAAGATAAGTGTCTTTTTTTGTCTCTGTGCACACATGCAGTGTGCTTTGCAATTCAGTGCAATTTATTGTGTTTTTGTCCAGCTTAGACTTTGTTTGGATTTTTCAGTCCTGCTGGATTCTCAGGAGATGCAGATATACTTTCTATGTCTTTAGTTAGATGTGGAATATTTGTATTATCTGCTGTGGATGTTTTTAGGATTTTAATACTGACCGCTTAGAATTCTGTCCTATCCTTTTCTATTTAGCTAGAAGTGCCTCTTTTGCTAAATCCTGTTTTTTCTGCCTGCGTGTGTCTTTCCTCTTATACTCACAGTCAATATTTGTGGGGGGCTGCCTATCCTTTGGGGTTCTGCTCTGAGGCAAGATAGAATTCCCATTTCTATCTATAGGGGTATTTAGTCCTCCGGCTGTGTCGAGATGTCTAGGACATGTTAGGTACATCCCACGGCTACTTCTAGTTGCGGTGTTAGATTAGGGTTTGCGGTCAGTACAGGTACCACCTACTCCTGAGAAAGTCTCTCATGCGGCTCCAAGGTCACCAGATCATAACAGTACAACTGGCCAACAATGAGTTAAATGCATCTCAGAAGAAGGGAAGAAAGAGCCATTTTTTTTCTGTAGTCTGCTTTGTCTTTTCTTCCCTCTTTTCCTCTGGGTGACTGAGGAGTCTTGTGCTAGCATGGATGTTCAGGTATTAGTTTCTCGTGTAGACCAGCTTGCTGCTAGGGTACAGGGTATTTCTGATTATATTGCTCAGACTCCGCTTTTAGAGCCTAGGATTCCTACTTCTGATTTGTTTTTTGGGGACAGGTCCAAATTTTTGAGTTTTAAAAACAACTGTAAACTGTTTTTTGCTCTGAAGCCTCGTTCCTCTGGTGATCCCATTCAGCAGATTAAAATTGTCATCTCCCTGCTGCGTGGTGACCCTCAGGATTGGGCATTTTCCCTGGAATCTGGGAATCCGGCCTTGCTTAATGTAGATGCCTTTTTTCAGGCTCTAGGATTATTATATGATGAACCAAATTCTGTGGATCAAGCGGAGAAGACCTTGTTGGCCCTGTCTCAGGGTCAAGAAGCGGCAGAATTGTATTGTCAGAAATTTAGAAAATGGTCTGTGCTGACTAAATGGAATGAGGATGCTTTGGCGGCAATTTTCAGAAAGGGTCTTTCTGAATCTGTTAAAGATGTTATGGTGGGGTTTCCCACGCCTGTTGGTCTGAGTGATTCTATGTCTCTGGCCATTCAGATCGATCAGCGCTTGCGGGAGCGCAGAACTGTGCGCGCTGTGGCGTTGTCCTCAGAGCAGATGCCTGAGCCTATGCAGTGTGATAGGATTCTGTCTAGAACGGAACAACAAGGATTCAGACATCAGAATAGGTTGTGTTTTTATTGTGGCGATGCTTCTCATGTCATTTCAGTCTGTCCAAAGCGTACAAAGAGAATCTCTAGTTCAGTTACCATCGGAACTGTACAACCTAAATTTCTGTTATCTGTGACCTTGATCTGCTCATTGTCGTCATTATCTGTCATGGCGTTTGTGGATTCAGGCGCCGCTTTGAACTTAATGGACTTTGAATTTGCCAGGCGTTGTGGTTTCCCCTTGCAGTCTTTGCAGAACCCTATTCCTTTAAGGGGCATTGATGCTACACCTTTGGCTAAAAATAAACCCCAGTTTTGGACACAGGTGACCATGTGCATGGCACCAGCCCATCAGGAAGATTGTCATTTTCTGGTGTTGCATAATTTGCATGATGCTATTGTGCTGGGGTTTCCATGGTTGCAGATACATAATCCTGTGTTGGATTGGAAGTCTATGTCTGTGACTAGTTGGGGTTGTCAGGGGGTTCATAATGACGTTCCTGTGATGTCAATCTCCTCTTCCTCCTCTTCTGAAGTTCCAGAGTTTTTGTCTGATTTTCAGGATGTATTCAATGAGCCCAAGTCCAGTTCCCTTCCACCGCATAGGGACTGTGATTGTGCTATTGACTTGATTCCAGGCTGTAAGTTTCCTAAGGGCCGACTTTTCAACCTGTCTGTGCCGGAACATACCGCCATGCGGAGTTATGTTAAGGAGTCTTTGGAGAAAGGGCATATTCGGCCATCTTCTTCACCGTTGGGAGCGGGATTTTTTTTTTGTTGCTAAGAAGGATGGCTCCTTGAGACCCTGTATTGATTATCGCCTCTTGAATAAGATCACGGTCAAGTTTCAATACCCTTTACCTTTACTTTCCGATTTATTTGCCAGGATAAAGGGGACTAGTTGGTTTACTAAAATTGACCTTCGGAGGCATATAATCTTGTTCGTATTAAGCAGGGTGACGAATGGAAAACTGCGTTTAATACGCCCGAAGGCCATTTTGAATACCTAGTGATGCCATTCGGACTCTCTAATGCTCCATCTGTTTTTCAGTCCTTCATGCATGATATCTTCCGGAATTATCTTGATAAGTTCATGATTGTATATTTGTATGACATCTTAATTTTTTCTGATGATTGGGAGTCTCATGTGAAACAGGTCAGGATGGTATTTCAGATCCTTCGTGACAATGCTTTGTTTGTGAAGGGGTCTAAATGTCTCTTTGGAGTGCAGAAGGTTTTTTTTTTGGACTTCATTTTTTCTCCCTCATCTATAGAGATGGATCTGGTTAAGGTTCAGGCCATTCATGATTGGATTCAGCCCACATCCGTGAAGAGCCTTCAGAAATTTTTGGGCTTTGCTAATTTTTATCGCCGTTTCATTGCTGACTTCTCCAGTGTGGTTAAACCCCTGACCGATTTGACGAAGAAAGGCGCTGATGTAACAAATTGGTCCTCTGTGGCTGTCTCTGCCTTTCAGGAGCTTATATGCCGATTTACTTCTGCCCCGGTGTTGTGTCAGCCAGATGTTTCTCTTCCATTTCAGGTTGAGGTTGACGCTTCTAAGATTGGGGCAGGGGCCGTTTTGTCTCAGAGGAATTCTGATGGTTCCTTGATGAAACAGTGTGCCTTCTTTTCCCCTAAGTTTTCACCTGCTGAATGCAGTTATGATGTCGGCAATCGGGAGTTGTTGGCTATGAAGTGGGAATTTGAGGAATGGCGACATTGGCTTGAGGGAGCCAAGCACCGTATTGTGGTCTTGACCGATCATAAAAATCTGATTTACCTCGAATCTGCCAAACGGCTGAATCCTAGACAGGCTCAATGGTCCCTGTTTTTCTCCCATTTTGATTTCATGGTTTCTAAGAATATTAAGGCTGATGCCCTCTCTAGGAGTTTTTTGCCTGATTCTCCTGAGGTACTTGAGCCGGTCGGCATTCTGAAGGAAGGGGTGGTCCTTTCTGCCATTTCCCCTGATTTGCGACGGGTTCTGCAGGAATTTCAGGCTGACAAACCTGACCGCTATCCAGTGGGGAAACTGTTTGTTCCTGATAGATGGACTAGTAGAGTGATTTCTGAGGTTCATTGTTCTGTGTTGGCTGGCCATCCTGGTATTTTTGGTACCAGAGAGTTGGTTGGTAGGTCCTTTTGGTGGCCTTCTTTGTCGCGTGATGTGCGTTCTTTTGTGCAGTCCTGTGGGACTTGTGCGCGGGCCAAGCCTTGTTGTTCCCATGCTAGTGGGTTGCTTTTGCCTTTGCCGGTCCCTGAGAGGCCCTGGACGCATATTTCTATGGATTTTATTTCAGATCTTCCGGTTTCCCAGAGGATGTCGGTTATCTGGGTGGTTTGTGACCGGTTTTCTAAGATGGTTCATTTGGTGCCTTTGCCTAAATTGCCTTCCTCTTCTGTTTTGGTTCCATTGTTTTGTCAGCATGTGGTTCGTTTGCATGGTATTCCGGAGAATATTGTGTCTGACAGAGGTTCCCAGTTTGTTTCTAGGTTTTGGCGGGCCTTTTGTGCTAGGCTGGGCATTGATTTGTCTTTTTCTTCCGCATTTCATCCTCAGACAAATGGCCAGACCGAGCGAACTAATCAGACTTTGGAAACTTATTTGAGATGCTTTGTGTCTGCTGATCAGGATGATTGGGTGGCTTTCTTGCCATTGGCCGAGTTTGCCCTTAATAATTGGGCTAGTTCGGCTACCTTGGTTTCGCCCTTCTTTTGTAATTTTGGTTTTCATCCTCGTTTTTCTTCAGGGCAAGTTGAGCCTTCTGATTGTCCTGGTGTGGATTCTGTGGTTGACAGGTTGCAGCAGATTTGGGCTCATGTGGTGGACAATTTGGTGTTGTCTCAGGAGGAGGCTCAGCGTTTTGCTAACCGTCGTCAGTGTGTTGGTTCCCGGCTTTGGGTTGGGGATTTGGTCTGGTTGTCTTCCTGTCATGTTCCTATGAAGGTTTCTTCCCCTAAGTTTAAGCCTCGGTTTATTGGTCCTTATAGGATTTCTGAGATTATCAATCCGGTGTCTTTTCGTTTGGCTCTTCCGGCCTCTTTTGCCATCCATAATGTTTTCCATAGATCTTTATTGCGGAAATATGTGGTGCCTGTTGTTCCCTCTGTTGATCCTCCTGCTCCTGTGTTGGTTGATGGGGAGTTGGAGTATGTGGTTGAGAAGATTTTGGATTCTCGCTTTTCGAGACGGAGGCTTCAGTACCTTGTCAAATGGAAGGGTTATGGCCAGGAGGATAATTCTTGGGTTTTTGCCTCTGATGTCCATGCTGCTGATTTGGTCTGTGCCTTTCATCTGGCTCGTCCTGATCGGCCTGGGGGCTCTGGTGAGGGTTCGGTGACCCCTCTTCAAGGGGGGGTACTGTTGTGAATTCTGCTCTTGGGCTCCCTCCGGTGGTTGTTGGTGGTAGTGCAGTTGTCTTGGGGTTGTAATCCGGGCAGGTGTTTCTGCTGATTGCAGCTCTATTAGGTATTTAGGTGTGCAGGATCCATGAGTCTGTGCCAGTTGTCCATTGTACTTGGAGGGATTGCATCTCTCTCTGGCTCCTCATGCCCTGCTGCAAATTCAGCTAAGATAAGTGTCTTTTTTTGTCTCTGTGCACGCATGCAGTGTGCTTTGCAATTCAGTGCAATTTATTGTGTTTTTGTCCAGCTTAGACTTTGTTTGGATTTTTCAGTCCTGCTGGATTCTCTGGAGATGCAGATATACTTTCTATGTCTTTAGTTAGATGTGGAATATTTGTATTTTCTGCTGTGGATGTTTTTAGGATTTTAATACTGACCGCTTAGAATTCTGTCCTATCCTTTTCTATTTAGCTAGAAGTGCCTCTTTTGCTAAATCCTGTTTTTTCTGCCTGCGTGTGTCTTTCCTCTTATACTCACAGTCAATATTTGTGGGGGGCTGCCTATCCTTTGGGGTTCTGCTCTGGGGCAAGATAGAATTCCCATTTCTATCTATAGGGGTATTTAGTCCTCCGGCTGTGTCGAGATGTCTAGGACATGTTAGGTACATCCCACGGCTACTTCTAGTTGCGGTGTTAGATTAGGGTTTGCGGTCAGTACAGGTACCACCTACTCATGAGAAAGTTTCTCATGCGGCTCCAAGGTCACCAGATCATAACATGTGACATCCAATTTCACTTGCAATACAGAATGGATCAATTGTGGAACCAGTGTCACTTGCAATACAGAATGGATGAATTGTGGAACAAGTGGTACAATAATTTCTTCAAAGCGTTCCAGGAGCAATTTTTCAACATGACCACTCCAGGCTGAATGTTCCTCATGCATCTGTGAGCAACCTGCATGACCTAAATATGGTACCATGTGCTGCATCACCTCTGGACTTGTCTCCATCAGGTGCATCTGGGACATCATTGTTTGGCAAGACATTCAGATGTCAACATAGTTACTTAATAAATTTTAATCTGCCTCATAATCTTGTTTTATTTACAGTAATATTGTTTTTTTTCTATATTTGTATGATTACTTGCAGTGGCGATTGTCAGAATACTGAAGAAGTGAAGGAAGATTGTTAGAAAACTGAGGACGTGAAGCCAGATTGGTTGTCAACTTTAAATTACCTCAGAAACTTCTGTTAAAACGCCACTTTGTCAGTGAACATGGTGACAGCTGTATCAACCTTTCTGCATCATTTTATAGTTTGTATATAAATATAAAGAGAAAATTTTGAGTAACAGCCTTTATAAAATCCAACAGCTGCATCCAAAGATCAGCTTGGACAAACTGGAAACATTTTATCAGACACATCCTTAACAGCATAGATAAAACTTGTGGACAAAGTATCTTTTCATTATCATTAAAAAGGACCTGTCACCAGTTCAAAACAGCCAGTTTTTGCTCATATTTTATTCTCTCTGCTTCCCTGAGTATTCCAGATTTGTTTTTCATTGCAATCTGGAATCATATAATTCCAGAAATATGGGACTTTTAATTTAGTACTCATTTGTATTGTCTTTACCAAGGGTACATGGATTTTCTGAATATTTACCGGTACTCTGTGAGCTATGCCTCACTGTGAAAGGAAACCTGTCATGTCCAATAATTCTATTTGTCTGCAGATATAGGGTTAATCAGTAGCTTAATAGTGTTCTGAAGGTGTCTGGCTGCAGTACTGAGAGTGTTGCACCTGGGAGAACTTGAACTTTTTTCTCCCAGGAGCCACCGGATTTCAGTCACTCAGGCATCCCCCCTGAAAGTGTAATGGACTGGGTGGTTGAACTACTGTGCCGTGATCCAAGGAGAGCCTGTAGCGGCGTGACTGGGTGCCTTACCAAGTCTGGTCTCAGCTTACGATACCGCAATCAAAGGAGGGACGAAGGAGGCGGAACCAGGTGCTACACCAGGACTGACCTCAGGTGGATGGCAGCTAACCTCCAAGGGACAGGATGCAGGAATGGCCAGAAACAGTAGACTTGGCAAGTACTGGCTGGCATGGCTGGTATAGTGACTGGTACAACAGACACATACAGTGAGTATGGAAATTATTCAGACCCCTTTAAATTTTTCACGCTTTGTTTCATTGCAGCCATTTGGTAAATTCAAAAAAGTTCATTTTTTTCTCATTAATGTACACTCTGCACCCCATCTTGACTAAAAAAAGAATGAAATGTAGTAATTTATGCAAATTTATTAAAAAAGAAAAATTGAAATATCACATGGTCATAAGTATTCAGACCCTTTGCTCAGTATTGAATAGAAGCACCCTTTTGAGCTAGTACAGCCATGAGTCTTCTTGGGAATGATGCAACAAGTTTTTCACACCTGGATTTGGGAATCCTCTGCCATTCTTCCTTGTAGATCCTCTCCAGTTTCATCAGGTTGGATGGTGAACGTTGGTGGACAGCCATTTTCAGGTCTCTCCAGAGATGTTCAATTGGGTTTAGGTCAGGGCTCTGGCTGGGCCAGTCAAGATTGGTCACAGAGTTGTTCTGAAGCCAGTCTTTTGTTATTTTAGCTGTGTGCTTAGGGTCATTGTCTTGTTGGAAGGTGAACTCGGCCAAGTCTGATGTCCAAAGCACTCTGGAAGAGGTTTTCGTCCAGGATATCTCTGTACTTGGCCTCATTCATGTTTCCTTCAATAATAACCAGTCGTCCTGTTCCTGCAGCTGAAAATCACCCCCATAGCATGATGCTGCCACCACCATGTTTCACTGTTGGGATTATATTGGGCAAGTAATGAGCAGTGCCTGGTTTTCTCCACACATACCACTTAGAATTATCACCTAAAAGGTCTATCTTCATCTCATGAGACAAGAGAATCTTATTTCTCATAGTCTGGGAGTCCTTTATGTGTTTTTTAGCAAACTCTATGCGGGCTTTCATATGTCTTGCACAGAGGAGATACTTCCGCCAGGCCACTCTGCCATAAAGACCCGACTGAAGGAGGGCTGCAGTGATAGTTGACTTTGTGGAACTTTCTCCCATCTCCCTACTGCATCTCTGGGGCTAAGTGACAGCGATCTTGGGGTTCTTCTTTACCTCTCTCAACAAGGCTATTCTCCCAAGATTGCTCAGTTTGGCTGGACGGCCAGGTCTATAAAGACTTCTGGTGGTCCCAAACTTCTTCCATTTAAGATTTATGGAGGCCACTATGCTCTTAGGAACCTTGAGTACTGCATAAATTCTGTTTTAACCTTGGCAAGATCTGTGCCTTGCCACAATTCTGTCTCTGAGCTCCTTGGCCAGTTCATTTGACCTCATGGTTTTCTTTTGGTCTGACATGCACTGTAATCTGTGAGGTCTTATATAGACAGGTGTGTGCCTTTCTGTCAGATCTTTTGGATCTCCTAAAAGTGAACCCACAGAACCACGACAATGGACCTCCCAAGGGTGAGCTGGCCTGGTAGACCACCCCCAATAAAGGGAGCATTAGGGGCAAGCCCAAGGGAGACTATTGCCACAGAAGCTGATACCGGGAAACAGGAAGTAGGAGAGGAAAGACGCGGAAGTGGCTAAGGCGGAGACACATGACAGAGTGACAGTGACTGAAACACAGAGTGGACAGGATATGGGGACGCCCAGGACAGACAGGGTAAGGCGGAGACACAGGACGGGCAGGATATGGTGGACAGACTGGATATGGTGGAAACACAGAACAGACAGGGTAAGGCGGAGACACTGTACAAGCAGGATATGGCAAACACCCAGGACATACAAGATATGGCGAAGACACAGGATGGACATGGTATGGCAGACAGACTGGATATGGCGGAGACGCTGAACAAGCAGGATATGGCAGATGCCTAGGACTGACAGGATAAGGCGTAGACACAAGACGGACAGAGTATCGCACTGGAGAGAACAAAGCTCAGAGAGACCTGGGTCAGGTGAGGACAAATGACAATCAGGCAAAGAGCAGAGGAAGGAGATACCTTAAATAGACCAAGTGCTGCAGAACTTCCGGGTCGAGATCCTCCAGAGTCATAGAGAGGAAGAATGGAGCGTCTGCAGAGCAGAGGAAGGAAGTTCGCATACGCAGAAGGAGTTGGAGAGAGGAGCGTGCACGCGCACCCGACGGGAGCCAGGGACCGGCGGTGAGACTGTAGAGACCGGAAGGTGCACGCACACTGCAGGAGCGCGCCGGGTCAGGTAAGTATGTCAGTGAACAGGAAGGTGAATGTCAGGAGCGGCAGCAGGAGCAGCGGCAGATGCGGCAGCGCGTAGAGGCGCCGTGACACTTTCCAAATCACGTCCTATCAGTTTATTTAAACAGCTGGCCTCCAATAAAGGAGTAGAACCATGTCAACGAGGATCACAAGGAAATAGACAGCATGTAACTTAAATATGAGTGTCTGAGCAAAGGGTCTGAATACTTATGACCATGTGATATTTCAGTTTTTCATTTTTAGTACATTTTCAAAAGTTTCTACATTTCTGTTTTTTTTCAGGCAAGATGGGGTGCAGAGTGTACATTAATGAGAAAAAATGAGCTTTTTTGAATTTACCAAATGGCTGCAATGAAACAAAGAGTGAAAAATGTAAAGGGGTCTGAATACTCTCTATACCCACTGTAGGCACGCAGGTACTGGTGGGCAGAACAATTATCTTGGCAGACAAGTACAGGCAGGTACAGCAGATAGACAGGCAGGTATATTGGGATACGAGCACAGGGACCTGATAACAAGAAAGCGTTTGTTATGAATAAGCTAACAACGTTGCTCAGGCAACTCCCATTAGCTGGAGGTGCCTTAAATAATAAGTATCTCCTAGCCATTGGATGGAGACACTTTAGGACAGTGTGCTGTCCCTTTATGAATGTGGTACCAAAGGCGCGCACTCTAAGCAGAGAGCCGAGGATGTGCGAGCCATGTGCAGACCCCGGGAAGCAGCCAGAGAAGGACGAGGGAGTGTGGGGCCGCATCGGTGAGTCTGCCGGCATCCCGGCCTGGAGAGAGGGACTAAGTGCAAGGACACAGGCACTACATTACCATTGTAAACACCTCTCCTGCACTGATTGGGAACTGGCTCTGTTTTTCTGTCCTGACCTTTCACCAATTTAAAAGATCAATACCTGTCTCTGAAATTGGACTCTTTCACTACACTTTAAGGGTCTTGGTTTTACTTGACGATTGCTTGTACAGTCAATTTTTACCTACAGAACCTGCTTCAAGTCCATCTCACCATCTGTTTTGCCAGATTTTAGCAACTGATAGGTTCAATACTCCCAGGTAATTTTCATTGCTCCTATAAAATTGTGGAGTCATCTATACACTGTAATGCACCTGTCACGATCTATTTTTGGATTTGTGGCAGCTCTGGCTCCACTAAGATTTAAATTTAGCTTTTTCCCCTCAGACCAGAAGGGGTTAATGTCAGTTTCCCTTGCTGCAACTGCAGAGTTGCCAGGTTAGCTGATGTGGGTGGTGACCACTCCCTCCATCCTTAAAATAGTCACCTGATGCATCAGCTGACTGTTGGTGATTGAGAAATCTACAGTGTCCAAGCCTGGAGTAAGGATCTATCTGGCTGCTGTGGTGTATCAGCTGGTTTCATGAGTTCGTGATCCTGGTAACTTTATTCTGCTGTGCGGTGCTTTGCAGCACAGGAAGCTATAAAGCTAAATTGTGTTATTATCCCATCAGTCTCATGTTTGTCACTGTCCCCTGTGTTGTACTATCTGCAGTGGTGAGGCTAGCTCCCTTGCCGGCCAGTGCACTAGCCAGGGCAGTGTGAGGTAACAGAGAGGGATGAGGTTCCTGATGGTGGTGGGGGAAAAGACCCACTTAGGGCATTAGAGGAGTGCAGAGTCAGGCTCAGGTTTGAGCAGGAGGTGACCATTCCTCATTTCCCTATCGGTAGGGCCTTCCTCACCCCTTTACCATCCAATTGTGTGTCATGCAGTCCGCCGACCCCCCTGTTTAGTCATCAGGTATTGTGACAGCACCATAAAGGCGTATTCCCATCTCCAAGATCCTATCCCAATGTGTAGTATGTATGTGTAGTAATAATAATAAGATTATTATTATCAAATACCTTAATTAAATGTAATATAGTTCTTCTGATTCGCTTTTCAGGCTTTGTTCATATGTCCGATTTTGTTGCTGTGATCTATCTGTGTTTTTCATGGGGAGCATCTACCTGTTATAGTCCATTTGTCTTTTCACTATATTGATTATTTTTAATAAAATTGGTGACGTATCCAATTTTGATTCGATTTGAGGATCAAAAACCATCCTTTTAAGTAAGTGGGTTAACAAAAAAACTACAGCATAAAGATTATCTATGTTGCATCCTGTTTTTCACTGTCTATTTGATAGCGAATGCTTAGAATCGTTCATATTTTTATCTTTTAGCAAATGTGAAGAAGAGATGCCATGCTAAGGGTAAAATGGACCTACAGACTAAAAATTGGTGAAAATTAGATACAGTGCACAATTAAAAATGATCTTTTTTATCTGTAAAAAATTATGTAAATGAGGCCTAAAATTCCAGATAGGTGGCAGATAAGTCATGCAAAGTATTTACAAAGTTTCTCATCACTTTAAGTAAATTCATTTAAAATGTAACGTAAAATAGAATGGTACATAAATGTGGATTTCCTATTCAAATTTTAGTGATCTTAACCTCTTAACGACCAGAGATATTTTTGGTTTAGCATTTTCATTCTTTGCTCCCCTTCTTCCCAGAGCCATAACATTTTTACTTTGTGGTCAAAATGGCCATGTGAGGGCTTGTTTTTTGTGGGATGAGTTGTACTTTTGAACGACACCATTGATTTTACCATGTCATGTACTCATGCAATCCCACACTTGTTTTTTTGTTATGCTTTTTTACTAGGTTCACTAAATGCTAAACCTAACCTGTCATTAAGATTACCCATGTCATTTTGAGTTCATAGACACCAAAACATGTCTAGATTCTTTTTTATCTAAGTGGTAGTGTTGAGCATTCCGATACCGCAAGTATCGGGAATTCCGATACCGAGATCCGATACTTTTGTGGTATCGGGAATCGGAATCGGAAGTTCCCAGTGTATGGTTCCCAGGGTCTGAAGGAGAGGAAACTCTCCTTCAGGCCCTGGGATCCATATCCATGTAAAAAATAAAGAATTAAAATAAAAGATAGGGATATACTCACCCTCTGACGCGCCCTGGTAGTAACCGGCAGCCTGCTTTGCTTAAAATGAGCGCGTTCAGCACCTTCCATGACGTCACGGCTTCTGATTGGTCGCGTGCCGCTCATGTGACCGCCACGCGACCAATCACAAGCCGCGACGTCATTCTCAGGCCCTAAACTCCTCATTCTAGGAATTTAGGACCTGAGAATGTCGCGGCTTGTGATTGGTCGCGTGGCGGTCACATGAGCGGCACGCGACCAATCAGAATCCGTGACGTCATGGAAGGTGCTGAACGCGCTCATTTTAAGCAAAGCAGGCTGCCGGTTAACAGCGGTAAGGTGCAGGGGCCTCCGGACGGGTGAGTATATCAATATTTTTTATTTTGATTCTTTATTTTACACATTAATATGGATCCCAGGGCCTGAAGGAGAGTTTCCTCTCCTTCAGACCCTGGGAACCATCAGGATACCTTCCGATACCTGGTGTCCCATTGACTTGTATTGGTATCGGGTATCGGTATCGGCGATATCCGATACTTTTCGGGTATCGGCCGATACTATCCGATACCGATACTTTCAAGTATCGGACGGTATCGCTCAACACTACTAAGTGGTAAACAAAATTCCAAACTTTGTAAAAAAAACCTCGACATTTTCTGATACCCATAGTGTCTCCATTTTCCGTGATCTCAGGTTGGGTGAGGGCTTGTTTTCTATGTGCAAAGCTGACATTTTTAATGATACCATTTTGGTGCAGATACGATCTTTTATTTGCCCATTATTGCATTTTACTTCAATGTCGCTGCGACCAAAAAACGTAATTTTTTGCGTTTTTACTTTTTTCTCGCTACGCCGTATAGCGATCAGGTTTATCCTTTTTTTATTGATACATCGGGTGATTCTGAACCCGGTGATTCCAAATATGTGTATGTTTGATTTTTGTATTGTTTTATTTTGAATGGGGCAAAGGGGGGTGATTTGAACTTTTATTAATTTTTTTTATATTTTTAACCACTTAGTGACAGAACCAATTTGGTACTTAATGACCAAGCCAATATTTACAATTCTGTCCACTGTCACTTTATGAGGGTATAACTCTGGAACGCTTTAACAGATACGGCTGATTCTGAGAATGTTTTTTCGTGACATTTTGTACTTCATGTTAGTGGTAACATTTCTTCGATATTACTTGCATTTATTTATGAAAACAATGGAAATATGGAGAAAATTTTTCAAATTTTGCAATTTTCAATCTTTTAATTTTTATGCCTTTAAATCAGAGAGATATGTCACACAAAATAGTTAATAAATAACATTTCCCACATGTCTACTTTACATCAGCACAATTTTGGAAACAATATATTTTTGTGAGGAAGTTATAAGGGTTAAACCTTGACCAGCGATTTCTGATTTTTATAACAAAATTTACAAAACCATTTTTTTAGGGACCATCTCACATTTAAAGTCACTTTGAGGCATGTTCATGACAGACAATACCCAAAAGTGACACCATTCTAAAAACTACACCCCTCAAGGTACTCAAAACCACATTCAAAAATTGTATTAACCCTTTATGTGCTTCACAGGAAGTGAAGCAATGTAGGAGGAAAAAATTAACATTTAACTTTTGTTTACATATATTTTACTTCAGAACCAATTTTTTTATTTTCTCAACTGTAAAAACAGAAAATGAACCACAAAATTTGTTGTGCAATTTCTCCTTAGTACGCTGATACCCCATATGTGGGGGTAAACCACTGTTTAGGCGCGCGGCAGAGCTTGGAAGAGGAGTGCCGTTTGACTTTTTTGATGTGCCTAACCAGTGGAAACCCCCCCAAGTGACACCATTTTGGAAACTAGACCCCTTAAGGAACTTATCTATATGTGTGGTGAGCACTTTGAACCACCAAGTGCTTCACAAAAGTTTATAACGTAGAGCCATGAAAATAAAAAAATCGTATTTTTTCCACAAAAATGATTTTTTTGCCCCAAAATTTTTATTTTCAAAATGGTAACAGGAGAAATTAGACCACCAAAGATGTTGTGCAATTTGTTCTGAGTTCAACGATACCCCATATGTGGGGGTAAACCACTGTTTGGCCGCATGGCAGAGCTTGGAAGAGAAGGAGTGCCATTTGACTTTTTCAACGCAGAATTGGCTGGAATTGAGATTGGACACCATGTTGCGTTAGGAGAGCCCCTGATGTGCCTAAACAGTGGAAACCCCCACAATTGACACAATTTTGGAAACTAGACCCCTTAAGGAACTTATGTAGATGTGTGGTGTGCACTTTGAACCCCCAAATGCTTCACAGAAGTTTATAACGTAGAGCCATGAAAATAAAAAATCTTTTTTTTTCCTCAAAAATAATTTTTAGCCCGCAATTTTTTGCTTTCACAAGGGTAACAGGAGAAATTGGACCATGAAAGTTATTGTGCAATTTGTCCTGAGTGCGTTGATACCCCACATCTGGGGGGGACCACTGTTTGCGTGCATGGCAGAGCTCGGAAGGGAAGGAGTTCTGTTTTGGAATGCAGACTCTGATAGAATGGTCTGCGGGCGTCATGTTGCGTTTGCAGAGCCCCCGATGTGCCTAAACAGTAGAAACCCCCCACAAGTGACCGCATTTTGGAAACTAGACCCCCCAAGGAGCTTATCTAGATGTGTAGTGAGCACTATCAACCCCCAAGTGCTTCACAGAAGTTTATAACGTAGAGCTGTGAAAATAAAAAATCATATTTTTTCCACAAAAATGATATTTTCACCCCCATATTTTTACTTTTACAAGGGTACCAGGAGAAATTGGACCATGTGCATTGTTGTGTAATTTGTCCTGAGTATGGTGATACCCCATATGTGGGGGGGGACCACTGTTTGGGCACATGGCAGAGCTCAGAAGGGAAGGAGTGCCATTTTGGAATGCAGACTTTGATAGAATGGTCTGCGAGCGTCATGTTGCGTTTGCAGAGCCTCTGATGTACCTAAACAGCAGGAACTGCCCACAAGTGACCATATTTTGGAAACTAGACCCCCAAGGAACTTATCTAGATGTGTGGTGACTGTGAGCACTATGAACCCCAAGTGCATCACAGAAAATTATAACGTAGAGCCGTGAAAATAAAAAATCATATTTTTTTCCACAAAAATGATCTTTTCACCCCCAAATTTTCACTTACACAAGGGTATCAGGAGAAATTGTACCATGAACGTTGTTGTGCAATTTGTCTTGAGTACGGTAATACCCCATATGTGGGGGGACCACTGTTTGGGCGCATGGCAGAGCTCAGAATGGAAGTAGTGATGTTTTGCAATGCAGACTTTGATGGAAATGTCTGCGGGCGTCATGTTGTGTTTGCAGAGCCCTTGATGTGTCTGAACAGTGGAAACCCACACAAGTGACCCCATTTTGGAAACTTGACCCCCCAAGAAGCTTATCTAGATGTGTAGCAAGCACTTTGAACGCCCAAGTGCTTCACAGAAGTTTAGAACGCAGAGCCATGAAAATAACAAATCTTTTTTTCTACAAAAATGTTTTTTTAGCCCCCAATTTTTTTTTTATTTTCCCAAGGGTAGCAGGAGAAACTGGACCCCAAAAGTTGTTGTCCAATTTGTCCTGAGTACGCTTAAGCCCCATATGTGGGGGTAAACCACTGTTTGGGTGCACATCAGAGCTCAGAAGGGAGAGAGCACCATTTTACTTTTTCAACGCAAAATTGGCTGGAATCAATGGTGGAGCTATGTTGTGTTTGGAGACCACCTGATGTACCTAAACATTGGAAACCCCCAATTCTAACTCCAACCCTAACCCCAAACACACCCCTAACCCTAATCCCAACCCTAACCATAATCCTAATCTCAACCCTAACCCCAACACACCCCTAATCCCAACCCTAACCCTAATCCCAACCCTAACCATAACCTTAATCCCAAACCTAACCCTAATCCCAAACCTAACCCTAATCCCAAACCTAACCCTCATCCCAACCCTAACCCCAACCCTAGCCCTAATCCCATCCCTAACCATAACCCTAAACCTAACCCTAATCTCAAATCTAAGGTTTCTTTTACACTTACTAGTTTTTTTGCAGCCCTTCATTGCGGGCCTTTTTTGCGTGCTGTATTGCCGCAATTTTCACGGTCTGCCGCAATAATGGACCACAAAAATTGTGGATCGCAGTTTTTCGGGTTTGCAATACTGTGGCAAAAGTGTTGGAAAAAAAAACGGCGGTCCTCAAAACCAGAAGTCACGTTGCACCGCAAAAACACCATCCGTTGTTTATGCAGCCCCATTGAATGGGCATAAATTTGCGCCCATTGTTGGAAAGGCATAGGAAATGTTAAGGAATAGAAGCTAATGCTGTAATTTTTTTATATATGGTATATATACATTTATTCATATATTATCTTTACCAGCTTTGTAAAAAAAAGTATGTGTGTGTGGAAAGTTGGAAACATGACAGATGAGATATAGTGTAGATAAATCTAAAGTTATGCATTTGAGGAATACTAATATGGATGCACTTGTACGCTAGGCAGCAGAAGATAATAAACCTACCGACAGACTAGAATTTCAGCCTTATTATATTTTATGTACTTCTTTATTCTTTATCCCAAAAGGTCTATTTTCTCTGTCACTGAAAGCTTACATTAAAGAGGCAATTTTAACGAAAGCTAATTAATATGTGGGAACTTGTCTGCCAGCGCTACTTCTAACGTCATGATAACAGAGTAATGATATCATGATCCACCTAGGAGTCTGTATATTAAAATTACTTTACTACCACCCATGGAAATATACTGTATATTACCGGTCAAACGTTTGGACACTACATTGATGGCAACAAAACAACAAAATGGACAAATACGGAACAAAGGAGCAAAGAAACGAGTGTGAAACAAATCTGAATACGTTTTAAGCTTTAGGTTCTTCAAAGTACCCACCTTTTACTGTGTTTACTGCTTTACATATCCCTGATATTCTATCAAACAGCTTAATCAGATAGTCACCTGGAATGGCTTCAAGTGTACCTTGTAAATAATCATCTTTACATGCTTTGCAGAGACAGTGTTAGTTCACAGGTTCATACACTCCTGAGCCCTATTCCATAACTGTTATCAGTCAGAATGTGGCAAGAACCACTCAACTGAATAAAGAGAAGCAACAATTTATCATTACTTTAAGGTATGAAGGTCAGTTAGTCCAGAAAATTGCTAGAACCTTGAAGACATCCTCAAATGCAGTCAAGAAAACCATCAATAGCTATGATGAAACTGATTCTTATGAGGACCTCTCTAAGGAAAAAAGAAAGACCAAACATTACCTCTGTTGCATAGGGAATCAGAGTTACCAACCTAAGAAACGGCAAATTGAGAGCACCTCAGATAACAGCCTTCATAAATGATGCACAGACATCAAGTAGCAGACATATTTCAATATCAACTGCCAAGAGGAGACTGTGAGAAGCAGGTCAAATTGCTGCAAAGATGCCACTACTGAGGACATCAAACAAGAAGAGACTTTTGGGGGGCATAGCAACACAATGACTGGACATTAGATCATTGTAAATCTGTACTATGGTCTGATGAGTTAAAATTTTAGATTTTTTTATATCAGCAATGTTGTCTTTGTGAGATGCAGAAAAGGTGAGCAGATGGTTTCTACATGTGGGGTGTCCACTGTGAAGCATGGAGGAGGAGGTGTGATGGTGTGGACTGTTTTGCTGGTGACACAGTTGGTGATTTATTACCACTTCAGAGCACACTTACCCAAAGAACTACCATAACACTCTGTAATAACATGCCATGCTATATTTTTTGCACTTGGACCATTATTTTTGTTGCAACAAAACAATGAGCTAAAAAGACTTATGTTTAACGTAATACATATTATGACGGTAACAAGTAAAAGAGGTATTTACCCATTGTATCTGTTAGTCCTGTCTGAACTGCGGCCACGTTCCCCAATGAGCTTTTCGCATTGATGTTGCTTGCTCAGGGGGTGAATTACTTGTTACCCTCATAATATATAATATGTTCAACATAAATCTTTTGTTACTCTGTGACAGGCACTGAACTATTGTCCCATTATTGGACTACTTTCCCACTATTGAGCTATATAGAATATTAACATAGTCCATGGGCATAAGTTTATCCACATGTCACTCATGATGTGTAAGATTGGAAATAATATCTCAGTTGTTCGTATACTTACCATGTCCTCACCTATTCTCTGACCTTCTTTTTACCTAGGGTTCAAATCACATCTGTACTCATACTTATATACTGTTTATGTATTTTGATTATAATTTTGTGCATTAATACTTTTTTTATATTTTTAGCATATTTTGACTCTGGTTCTCTTTGATAAACCTACCGTATGTCTATTCTGTGGTCTCTGCACAACATTAGTGATCTTTATGTACACTTGCTACTTCATTGTAAGTACCTGTGTGAATCTGGTCCTATCATCTGTTCTGCACCTGCGGCTCTGCACCTGTTCCACACCTGCAGCACTGCACCTGTTCCGCACCGGCGGCTCTGTATCTGCGCCGCCTATGGGGCTCTACATCTGTGCCGCATCTGCGGCTCTTTATCCAGTCTGAACTGGGTCCAATCTGTTCCCGTACTTGAGTCATGTTTGTCTGTGTCCCAGCATGAAAATGCTCCTAGTCTAGACTGGTCCTTCACGTCCCTGTATTCCAGTCATACCTTCCTGTGTCCCAGTCCTTCCCAAAATGGTTCCTGTCCATCCAGTCTGAACTGGGTCCTACCCGTCCCTCTATCATACTCGGCCCTGACTATGTCCCAGTCCTTCCCGAGACTATTAATGTCAGTACTTGCCTGGCTATACATCAGCTAAGTCAGACAGTATAGCTACAGTACTCGCCTGCACCTGTTGTTAGTGTCCTGTCCCCTTGGCTGTCAGTTGCTACTGCCAGAAGGACCCTGGCGTGGTATCTGGCAGCTACGTGACGCACAAGCCTGACCTCACCACTAGAGGCTCCAGCGAATACTAAGGTAGCTGCTTAGTCACACTCCCCCAGGATAAATCTCATTTGTGGCTCAGTGGGGCCAAAATACTCGCTCATGCCATCCAGGCTTGGCACTAGCGTTACAGCGAACACTTACACGAGGCCACTGTAACTGGGTCATGTGTATGGGTTTAATGTCGGACTAAGGCCTGTTTCACACGTCAGTGGCTCCGATACGTGAGGTGACAGTTTCCTCATGTACCGGAGACACTGACACACGTAGACCCTGATAGGAGTTGAGTTCCCGCTGCTGCTCAGGGGGAACCTCGAACCATGTCTGCTGCAGTCTCTCATTCTGCATCAGCCGCAGTGGAGCCTGCTCAGCGGAGACGTCGGTCCCAGCGTCTTGCTCAGTCTCACTCTGTGCAAAGAGTTACTGCTGCTTTTCCAGCTTCTGCCATTGAAGCCAGTGCGGGGCAGCGGCGAGCAGATGCTTTTGGGACTAAGTCCTGCTTTTCCCCTTCTGAGCATGCCCAGGGCAAGATCTCCCGTTGGAGATCGAGGGTCACATGCTCAGATACTGCAGCAGATCCCATTGGTCCTCCAGGAAGGTCCTGAAGGTGCTCAACTTCTGTGACAGCCTCCCATTGGTCCTTCTGGGAAGGTCCTGTACATGCTGCAGCTATAAGAGGTTTGCATGGCCGCATGACCATGCGCTAGTATACACTTGTTTTTGTGTGTGTGTGTTATGAGTGAAAGTCGCTCTTAATCATCACCTCCCTTGTGTTTGAATGCTCGCGTAAGGAGGATGATTGTAATCTAGCGCCCGACTAGTAACCAACACTGGTACACAAACAGAGTCTATTGCTGTGACCGCCAGTGCGGTGCCGTGCGCTATCACCACGCTTTCCAAACCCAAGTCTGGGTGGTTAGTGGCGTCCGCCAGTGCGGCATCGCATGCACTCTCGTGCTATTTAATTATTAGTTTTGTTACGTGCGGTACTGCGGCCCTGTGACGCAACAGGGTTTGCCTATTTCACACAGGGTGAAACTAACCCGTGTGTATCTTCATTGTACCACCATATAGTCCGTCATTGCTTAGCAGCAGGTTCCATCTCTGCACGGTGGACCCCGGGCTGCGAACGCACCTTATTCCTTTTCTCTAATTATTTGGTGCGTTCCGCTAGCCCTAACATTATACTAGCGCCAGGGTCTGGCTAAGTAATGACGGATGAACAGCGATTGCAGGGGTACATCCAGCTGCTGGAGGGCAGGTTGGCGGCTCTCGAGCGTGCAACCTCAGCGTTGGATGTTACCGCAATAGCTGTTCAGGCTGCTAGTATGGCTGTGGCAGCTTTACCCACTGCCATCTCTGTTCCGACCTTATCTCACCTCCCACTGCCAGAAAAATACTCTGGTGACAGTAAATCCTGTAGGGGTTTCGTGAGCCAGTGCGGTATACACCTCGAGCTCCTGGCTGCACGTTTTCCCACAGAGCGGGCAAAGGTAGGATTCATAATTTCTCTGCTGTCGGACAGGGCAATGGAGTGGGCTGCGCCGCTGTGGGAGCGCGATGATCATGTGGTGCAGAGTGCTCCTCGGTTTTTGAGCACTCTGAAACATGTCTTTTTAGGACCCCAAGTCACCCATGATACGGCGCTCCAACTGCTGGCATTGACTCAGGGTTCGTCCATGGTCAGCCATTTTGCCGTCCACTTCCGGACATTAGCGTCTGAGCTGGAATGGTCAAATAAGCCCTTATCCCGGTATTTTGGAGAGGGCTGGCTGACCATGTGAAGGACGCTTTGGCCACTAGGGAGATTCCTGCCACACTGGAGGAGCTCATAGCTATATCAACCCGCATTGACCTTCGTTTTCACCAGCGAGGGTTGGAGCGAGCCCAGTGTAGGCAGAGGTTTCGGCTGGCTCCCACCTTTGCCAAACCTCAGGAATCTCCGGTCCAGGCGTCCGAGGCACATGAGGCCATAGAGGCGTTCCGTGCGGGATCTAAGTCCCGGTCCGCTCGTGCACCTATGGTCTGTCATGTTTGCCGGCAGTCAGGACATCTTGCCTCCAAGTGTTCTCAGCGGTCAGGGGAACGTCGGCGTCTAGTGGTAGTTGGAGGAAGTACACCAGACACGGAGACATTTTCCTCTAAATTGCCCTTCAAGGGGACAATAACCATAGGCCCATCCACTCTTATGGTAGAGCTTTACCTGGACTCCGGGGCGGAAGGCAATTTCATGTCATCTGCTTTTGCCCAGCATCACGCAATACCCCTGGTGATGCTCGCCAAGCCTGTGACCGTTCGAGTGGTAAGTGGGTCGACACTACCCTCACAGATAACACATCAGACCATTCCATTCACTCTTTCTATGTCTCCATCACATCAGGAGATTATCTCCCTATTAGTCATTCCTGAGGGAATTGATGAGGTCCTGTTGGGGATGCCATGGCTTTGCTATCAGTCTCCTCATATAGAGTGGTCCTCAGGGAGAATTTTGGGATGGAGTAAATCATGTGAGGGTAGATGTCAGAGGGAGTGTGTTCAGGTTACTTCTACAGAGGTACCCGCAGATTTCCTCTCTCCCCAAGCACTATTGGTCCTATGCGGACGTGTTCTCCAAAAGGGCTGCGGAGACTCTTCCTCCTCACCGCCCCTATGACTGTCCTATTGACCTCTTGCCTGGTGAAGAGCCTCCCCGGGGTCGAGTCTATCCGTTATCTCTCCCGGAGATGGAGACAATGTCCCAGTACATTCAAGAGAATCTGGCAAGAGGATTCATTAGGAAGTCAGTGTCACCTGCAGGGGCTGGGTTCTTCTTCGTGCAGAAGAAGAATGGAGAACTACGTCCATGCATAGACTACAGGGGTCTTAACGCCATCACCATTAAGAATAAATACCCACTACCCCTGATATCTGAGCTTTTTGATAGGCTATGGGGAGCAAGGGTATTTACTAAGTTAGATCTGCGGGGTGCTTACAACCTGATTCACATCCATGAGGGGGACGAGTGGAAGACTGCTTTTAACACCAGGGATGGGCATTATGAATATCTGGTGATGCCCTTCGGGCTCTGTAATGCCCCAGCCATTTTCCAAGACTTTGTGAATGACATCTTCCGGGAGATGCTCACCACCTTGGTCGTAGTCTATCTGGATGATGTTGTCATCTACTCTCCAGATATTGACTCCCATCGGAGAGATGTTCGCAAAGTTTTTGACCTCTTACGGGCAAACTCCCTCTACGCCAAGTTGGAGAAGTGTGTGTTTGAGCAGGAGTCCTTGCCTTTCCTTGGCTATATCATCTCTGCCCAGGGATTGGCTATGGATCCTGCCAAGCTACAGGCTGTGATGGACTGGCAAGAACCCCATTCTCTTAAGGCGGTGCAGCGCTTTATGGGGTTCATTAATTACTATCGCCAGTTCATCCCACACTTCTCAACTTTGGTAGCTCCCTTGGTTGCCCTCACCAAGAAGGGAGCAAATCCCAAGTTGTGGTCGGAGGAGGTCTCCAAGGCCTTTCTCTTGATTAAGTCACACTTCGCTAGTGCTCCCATCCTACATCGTCCCGATGTAGATAAGCCATTTATTATGGAGGTGGATGCCTCATCCGTTGGTGCTGGAGCAGTCCTCTTCCAAAAGGATGCTCAAGGTCGGAAGTATCCTTCCTTCTTCTTCTCCAAGACCTTTTCACCAGCGGAGAGGAATTATTCCGTCGGGAACAGGGAGTTGCTAGCCATGAAGTTGGCTTTCTCAGAGTGGAGACACCTCTTGGAGGGAGCTCGCTTTCCCTTCCAAGTGTTCACAGACCACAAGAACTTGGTGTACTTACAGACGGCCCAGCGGCTGAATTCTCGCCAGGCTAGATGGTCCCTGTTCTTCTCCTGGTTCCATTTTACTCTCCATTTTCTCTCCGGGGAGAAGAACATTCATGCCAGTGCTCTCTCTCGCTCTGTAGTGTCATCTGAGGAGGAGGAGGAGCCTCGGCTTATTGTCCCTTCTGAGAGACTGATAACTGTGGCTCCAGTTTCGCTAGAGTCTGTGCCCCCAGGCAAGACTTTTGTTCCATCTAATTTGCGACCGGAGGTTCTCTCTTGGGCTCACTCGACCAGGGTGGGTGGACATTTTGGGACCAAGAGGACATCTGAGCTTTTGGCGAGGACATACTGGTGGCCGCATATGGCCCATGACGTCGGGGACTATATTCGGGCGTTTGTCTCCTGCGCCAAGAATCGGTCTCCTCGGCAACGGCTTGCTGGGCAATGTTACCCCCTGCCGGTGGCAGACAGGCCCTGGGAGATGGTCAGGATGGACTTCGTGGTGGGCTTACCCAAGTCTCGTAACTGCACCGTTATCTGGGTTGTCACCGTTCATTTCTCTAAGATGGTGCACTTGGTGCCGCTTCCACGGTTACCTTCTGCACGGGCCTTGGCGGTGTTGTTCATTAAACATATTTTCCGTTTACATGGCATGCCTGATAAAATTGTCAGTGACCGGGGTCTCCAGTTCGCGTCTCGGTTTTGGAGAGAGCTCTATCGTTTACTCAGCATAGAACTAAATCTCTCCTCTGCATATCATCCCGAGATGAATGGGTTGGTAGAGAGGGCCAGCCAGACTCTGGTGACATATTTGCGACATTTTGTCTCTGCTAGGCAGGATTACTGGACATCTTTGCTACCTTGGGCAGAATTTGCTCTGAACAGCGCCGTAGCCGATTCCACTGGGCAGACTCCTTTTCTCCTTAATTACGGCCAGCATCCGCGTGTCCCTGTGCCCATGCCCGTGTCATCCACTGATTCCAGGGTGGCAGACTGGGCAGTGGAGTCATGTGACATTTGGGACCACACACAGGATGCCATTCGGGCTTCCAAGGACAGAATGAGGGTTTCTGCCGATGCTCACCGGCGCCCTGCTCCGACCTTTGCTCCTGGCGATTTAGTGTGGCTCTCCGCTCGTAACATCAGGCTGCGAGTTGAGTCCACTAAGTTTGCGCCTCGCTACATTGGTCCTTTCAAGGTTCTGGAACAGGTTAACCCTGTGGTCTACCGTTTGGCTATTCCTCCGCGCCTTGGTATCACCAACACCTTCCACGTTTCCCTCTTAAAGCCCGTGTTTATGTCCCGGTTTTCTGAGTCATCTGCCGGGACATCGGGTTCGTCCACGGATGAGTACGAGATGAATGCTATCGTGGGGTGCAAGGTAGTACGTGGCAAAAAATACTATCTGGTGGACTGGAAGGGCCACGGCCCTGAGGACAGAACCTGGGAACCTGTAGAGAACATTTGGGCTCCGCTGCTCATTGCAGCCTTTGAGCGTAGCGAGGCCCAAGGAGGGGGGGCCCTAGGGGGGTAATGTTAGGAGTCGAGTTCCCGCTGCTGCACAAGGGGAATCTCGGACCATGTCTGCTGCAGTCTCTCATTCTGCATCAGCCGCAGTGAAGCCTGCTCAGCGGAGACGTCGGTCCCAGCGTCTAGCTCAGTCTCACTCTGTGCAAAGGGTTACTGCTGCTTTTCCAGCTTCTGCCATTGTAGCCAGTGCTGGGAAGTGGCAAGCAGACGCTTTTGGGACTAAGTCCTGCTTTTCCCCTTCTGAGCATGCCCAGGGCAAGATCACCCGTTGGAGATCGAGCGTCACATGCTCAGATACTGCAGCAGATCCCATTGGTCCTCCAGGAAGGTCCTGAAGGTGCCCAACTTCTGTGGCAGCCTCCCATTGGTCCTTTTGGGAAGGTTCTGTACATGCTGCAGCTATAAGAGGTTTGCATGGCCACATGGCCATGCGCTAGTATACACTTGTTTATGTGTGTGTGTTGTGAGTGAAAGTCGCTCTTAATCATCCCCTCCCTTGTGTTTGAATGCTCGCGTAAGGAGGATGATTGTAATCTAGCGCCTGACTAGTAACCAACACTGGTGCACAAACAGCATCTATTGCTGTGACCGCAAGTGCAGCGCCGTGCGCTATCACCGCGCTTTCCAAACCCAAGTCTGGGTGGTTAGTGGCATCCGCCAGTGCGGCATCGCATGCACTCTCATACTATTTAATTATTAGTTTTGTTACGTGAGGTACTGCAGCCCTGTGATGCAACAGGGTTCGCCTATTTCACACAGGGTGAAGCTAACCCGTGTGTATCCTCATTGTACCGCCATATAGTCCGTCATTGCTTAGCAGCAGGTTCCATCTCTGCACGGTGGACCCCGGGCTGCGAACGCACCTTATTCCTTTTCTCTAATTATTTCATGCGTTCCGCTAGCCCTAACAGACCCATTAAAATCAATGTGTCTCTGCAGATGTCAGTGATTTTTCGCGGACCGTGTGTCCGTGTGCAAAACACGGAGACATGTCAACGTTTCTCCGGCAGCACAGTCCACAAAGCGTCCCACACACGTGCACACGGAGTACAGTGTGCACTCTCCTCCGTGTGCACGTACAGCTGCAAGAGAAACAGTGCTAGAGTTAAGCGCTGTCCCCTGCTTTTGGTGCTGAAGCCGGCATTCATTCCTTCTCCCCAGCAGTGTTCGCTGGAGAGAAGCAATGAAAAATCAAGGTTTTTTAAATTTCTTTTTGTTAAAAATAAAGTTCAGGGTCACCTCCCGCCTCCCACCCCCTGTGCGCCCGCCTGCTTGCATTAAAATACTCACCCAGCTCCCTCGATGCCTCCTCTCAGCGCCGGCAGCTTGTCCTGTGTGAGCGGTCACGTGGTACCGCTCATTACAGGGATGAATATGCGGCTCCACCTCCCATATTGCTTTAGGCCCAAATTTTGCATTTTAACAAGGATAACAGGAGAAAATGGAGCATAAAATTTGCTGTGAAATGTCTCTTGAGTACACTGATACCCCATATGTAGTGCAAATCTACTGTTTGGGTACATGGCAGGGCTATGAAGGAAGGAGCAATATTCAACTTTTGGAGCACAAAATAAGCTGGAAAAGATAGCAGATGCCATATTTGCAGAGCCCCTGATGTGCCTGAAACATCAAAAAACCCTGACAAGTGACACCATTTTGGAAACTACGCCCTCAATGAATTTATCTAGAGGTGTGACGGGCACCTTGAACCTGCAGGAACTTCATAGAATTTTATGAATACATTTTTCCCGCATAAATGTTGCTTCGGCCCCAAGTTTTTCATTTCCACAAGGGTAACAGGAGGGCAATTTTGGCTGGCACAAATAGTGCACACAATATGAAATTTGATGAGCGCCTGACATGCCAAAATGGCAGAAACACGCACAAGTGGCCCCATTTTGGAAACTACACTTCTTGAGAAAGTCATCTACCATCTAATGAGCATTTTAAACACTCAGACAAATCACAGAATTTTATAACATTTTATAACATTGAGATGAGTCATTGGAAAATTACATTTTTTTCCACTAAAATGTTGCTTTGGTCCAAAGTTTTCAATTTTCAAAAGTGATAATAGAAGAAAATGAACAATATGTGATCAAAAACTTCTTTTGAGGCACAGTGCAAAGCTCAGAAGGGAAGAAGCGCCATATTGGAGTTCAGATTTTGCTGGAATAGTTTGTGGGTCCCATGTCACATTTGCAGAGCCCCTGAACACTTCCATAAGTGACCCCAATTTTCAAACTACATCTCCCATAGAATTCACCTAAGGGTGCAGTGATCATGTTGATTCAGGCGTGTCACAGAATTTGATACCATTAGTTGCAATTTTTATTGGTGCTATTTTCTGGCACATAACATATTCTGATCACTTTCTATTCCAATTTTTGGGAGGCAGAATGAAAAAAACAGCAATTAAGGAATTTTTTTTTCGGGCTTTTTTATGCAGGCCAACTTATGGTAAAAATAATAAGACAACTTAATTTGGGTCAGTATGATTATATAGATACCCCATTTATATAATATTTTAATGTTTTGATACTTTTACACAATAAAATTTTTTATAGGGAAAAAATGCTTTTGCATTGCTGTATTTTGAGTGCTATTAGATTCTCTATTTCTACACTGATGGAGCTGTATGTCAGTTTAATTTTTGCTGAACAAAATTATATTTTCAGCAGTACTGTTTAAATTCTATTCAACTTTTAGATTATGTTTTATTCCACTTTTTGTTCGGCAGTATGATGAAAAAGCCTGAAACAGCAGTTTTTTGCTAATTTTTTTTACGTTGCTCATTGAAAGGGTTAAATAATGTGACAGTTTTATAGGTCGGTTTGTTCCGAATGTGGCGATACCAAATATGTATACTGTTTTATGTTTATTTTTGTTTTTACATAAATATACCTATATATTTGTTTAATATTTTCATGTTTTTTATTTATTTTGTGATATTTTTAAAAAATATTTTTACAATTTTTTTTAAACTTTTTTAACTTTGGTTCTTAGTTTCTCTATGAAACTTTTATTAGTCTGATCGCTATAATTCATTCAATGCACCAGCACTGCAGTGCATTATGCATGTCTGCATTATACTGACAAAAGTCTCTTAAACCATGCTCTGGGCATGCTATAGCTGGCTAACCCAGAGATCATCATGATGACCTTGGGTTGCCATGAAAATGATCGGGCCCTCTCAATGAAGTCACAGGGGCGCCGATCGGAAGGGAGAGGTAGCCAATTACCTCTTCAATCCTCCCAATGCTGAAATCAATATTGTTGATGTCATTTAGGTGGTTAAACAGCCAAGGTAGTGTGGGGCCCCCTCTAGGCAGAGACAGCAGGTGCTCGGCCATAATGTAAGTCAAGCTTCTGGCGGCAATCGTACAGGCACAGCCCATGTGCCACGCACAATTGCTATGATGCACCATGCGTCAAAGGTTGGGAACACCTACCTGACCTTGATGTATGGGTACGTCAAAGGTCTTGATGGAGTTAAGGTGATTTATATGTCACTCCCTATGTACACATGAGGGAAAGACTTGTCAGTCACCTACAGCAACACTAGAAAGCGACAGCCAGGGATGGAGTCGGAATAATCTGTTCTCCGACTATGGTCTCCAGAAGGATCATGAAAGTATAAGTTCAAGGTTCCAGTGAATATTTTTTCTGTGATTTTCATGGGCTCACAGTTTGGGAAGCATTAAGAACAGGTACTCTTTAACTAATAGGCATGTTATTGTTTTTGGACATATGCATTAGTTTCCTTACATAATCAAAGTTAATTTATTTCATCTCTTCAATACAAAAAGTTAAATTCATATAGTATATAGAGTCATTACAGAGTAATCTATTTCAAATGTTTATTTCTGCTAATGTTGATGATTATGGATTACAGCCAATGAAAACGCAAAAGTCATTATCTCAGTAAATTAGAATACTTTATAACACCAGCTTGAAAAATGATTTTAAAATCTTAAGTCTTGGCCTACTGAAATTTATGTTCAGTAAATGCACTTAATAATTGGTCGGGGCTCCTTTTGCATCAATTACTGCATCAATGCAGCGTGGCATGGAGGCGATCAGCTTGTGGCAGTGCTGAGGTGTTATGGAAGCCCAGGTTGTTTCAATAGCAGCCTTCAGTGTTGTGATCCTAGTGGTAGAGGATCTCAAATGTACAAACTAAGTCCGCAACACAAAATCTAGCTCCTAGGGAGGTGGTAACTAGGCTGACCGAATATCTGATCCTAGCACACAACTAACAGTAGCCAGGGAACGTACCTACGTTGATTCTAGACGTCTCGCACCAGCCGGAGAACTAACTAACCCTTTCAGAGAAAATAAGACCTCACTTGCCTCCAGAGAAATGGACCCCAAAGGTAAAATACAAGCCCCCAACAAATAATAACGGTGAGGTAAGAAGAAAAGACAAACGTAAGTATGAACTAGATTTAGCAAAGTGAGGCCCACTAATTAATAGCAGAAAATAGAAAGAGAACTTATTCGGTCAGCAAAAAACCCTACCAAAATATCCACGCTGAATATCCAAGAACCCCCGTACCGACTAACGGTGCGGGGGGAGGATATCAGCCCCCAAGAGCTACCAGCAAAAATCAGAATCACATTGTACTTAGCTGGAACAAAATATCAGTAATGCGGATAAACAAAAATAAGAAACCAGGACTTAGCTTATCTTGCAAAAAGCAGGAGACAGGAGCCAAAAGACTTAGACTGGTAACATCGATTCCAGGCACCATACTGAGTTTCCAGGAAGTCTAAATAGGAACACCCAAGGCCTAATGACCCAGGTGGGTACAAACCTGGAGAAAAACCATCCAAGTGTCATACCGCTAGTGAACACAAGAGGGAGCCAAGAAATACAATTCACAACACTTCAGCTCGTCTGTATTGTTGGGTCTGGTGTCTCTCTTCTTCCTCTTGACAATACCCCATAGATTCTCTATAGGGTTAAGGTCAGGTGAGTTTGCTGGCCAATCAAGCACAGTGATACTGTTGTTTTTAAACCAGGTATTGGTACTTTTTGCAGTGTGGACAGGTGTCAAATCCTGCAGGAAAATTACAAAAAATCTCCAAAAACTTGTCAGCAGAGGGAATCATGTAGTGCTCTAAAATTTCCTGGTAGACAGCTGCGCTGACTTTGGTCTTGATAAAACACAGTGGATGTACACCAACAGATGACATGGCTTAAACTATCACTGATTGTGGAAACTTCACACTAGACTTTAAGCCTCTCCATTCTTTCTCCAGACCCTGGAACCTTGATTTCCAAATGAATTGCAAAATTTAATTTCATTTGAAAACAACACCTTGGACCACTAAGCCACACAGTCCAGTTCATTTTCTCCTTGGCCCAGGTAAGACGGTTCTGGCGTTGTCTATTGTTCATGAGTGGCTTGACACAATGGATGTGACACTTGTAGCCCATGTCCTGGATAGGTCTGTGTGTGGTGGCTCTTGAAGCAATGACTCCAGCAGCAGTCCACTCCTTGTGAATCTCCCCAAAATTTATGAATGGCATTTTCTTAACAATCCTTTCAATGCTGCGGTTATCTCAGTTGCTTGTGCACCTTTTTCTACCACACTTTTCCTGTCCACTCAACTTTCCATTAATATGCTTGGATACAGCACTCTGTGAACAGCCAGCTTCTTAGCAATGACCTTTTGTGGCTTACCCACCTTGTGGAGTGTGTCAATGACTGCCTACAGAACATCTGCCAAGTTATTAGTCTTCCCCATGATTGTGGAGGCTACAGAAACAGACTAAGGGACCTTTTTAAATGCTTAGCAAGCCTTTCCAGGTGTTTTTTTTGTTAATTATTCTAATTTACGGAAATAATGACTTTTGGGTTTTCATTGGCTGTAAGCCATAATCATCAACATTAATAGAAATAAACACTTGAAATAGATCACTCTGTTTGTAATGACTCTACATAATATACGAGTTTCATTTTTTGTATTGAAGAACTGAAATAAAATACAGTAACTATTTGATTATATTATAATTTTATGAGAAGCACCTGTATATATAGTTGAAATAATTCCCCCCAAAAATATTTTCAACAGTACAAAGAAAAATTATGCATCTGCTTTTGAAATATTACTTTTCTTAACAGTATATGAAACATAGAGAACAAAACTGTCTGTTCTTATGCTGCTTGACCTATTTTTCATATATGCTATCTTGTAAGTAATTTGTTAGTTACTTTCTACATCAGTATTTCTGTTCAATGTCTAACCCGTTCATTCTCTGCATGTTTGAGTGTTCTTTCCGTTCACTTTTAAGAACTCTCATACTCATTTATCCACTTCAAGGCTGTCACCCCAACAGGAGACTGATGAATGGATAAGTCATTCTGTAGCAGAGATGTTTTTTTCCACTGTAAAGCAACAAATATAGAAGCAATGACAGCAAGTACAGTACACATCTTTCTTGCGTTTAAGTCAAGTGCATTGACTGATGATGAGCTATCTCAAGGCATTCACAGCTACAATATTTCTGTGTGTTATCTACTTTTTGTTATCTTGTATCATAAACAGAACCTTTTGAAGGAAGCATATGCTTTCTGTCAAAAAGTTTCAAACTGATGGCTACTTTTAACACTTATTTTTGTCTTTGACTAAATGACTGTGCAACATTTCATATACATCATTATTAATACTGCCTATATTAATTTTAATCATTTTAAAAGGTTCACTATAATTAAATTTCCCCTTTGTAATTTAGCATTGTGGGTGGACAGATGCAGGATGCATGCTCAGTTTAAATATATCTCCATTTGTTATATTATGGGGCCCCCTACATGAGATCTAATTGGGCCTTCTTCTCACTAAGCCCCTCCAAAAAAATTGGCTGAGTAGGTAGCATCATGACATATAGATGCCGTCACAGAAGAGTATACCTCACAATTTTTAAAGCTAGGGAAAGTGACATGTATTCAGTGACAAACACAATAATGGTGCACCTACTGAAATCCCTTTGTGTTCTGACCAGTTATCATATGCCCCTAGAAAGCAAGAACTAAAGACCTTACATGCCACAGTTGGTTCTGGACACAAAAGCTCCAATCTTTCTTCCCAGTAATCGCTTGCTTTGACGGAATTGAAAATGCGGAAAGACATTGTCATAAAAGTGTCTGATAAAGGCGGCTTGGTTGTTGTGCTGGATACCGAGTTCTATCAGTCTGAAATAGCTAAAATGTTGGAGGATCAATTTACCTATCAGAACATTTCTTCTAATCCATTGCCTTCTCTAACCAAGGACACCTATCACGTCATTCAAGAAGGCTTTGCTCTGGGGGTTCTGACAGCCAAACAGAGAGATTATCTCATTGTGGAACATTCTTCTCTATCTTCTATGTATGGACTACCTAAGGTACACAAAGCCATGGACCCTCCGCCAATGAGACCCATTGCCTCAGGCATTGAGTTTGTTACAGAACATCTGGAGGAGTTGTTACAACTCTTGGTACCAAGAACTCCATGATTCTTAAAGGATTGAAGGGATGTAATTGATCAATTGTCACATGTAAAATCATGCCCTAATTTTTGTATGGTTAAGCTGTGATATTACAACGCTTTACACATGTATTCCATATAAAATTGCTTTACAGGCATTGGAATTGCATATGTCCCATTTTAGTGCCTACACAGCTGATTTAATTCCTTTCATTTTGCATGTTATACATTTCTTCATGAACAATAATTTATTTATATATTGGGTAATTTTTTTCTCCAACAAAAAGGCATCTCCATGGAGCCAAATTTTCTCCTTCTGTGGCCAATCTACTTATATCCCTCTGGGAGACAAAATGGTTATATGTCTCCTCCAATCTATTTTTGTCAGATCTATTCTGGTATGGCAGATACATTGACAACCTCCTATTCATTTGGGGGGTGATGTATCTGCCATATCGGAATTTGTATCTTACATCAATGAGAATCTGTGTGGTTTCAATTTCACTTCTGTGCTTCATCCATCCTGCATTTCTTTTTTAGACTTTAAAATGGAGGGAGCTGTGCATGGCATCGCCACCTCCACCTTCTCCAAATCTCTATCAGGGAATACAATCCTGCATGCCTCCAGCAGCCATCTCAGGCATTCTATTAAGGCTATTCTCATTGGTGAGTTTACCCATATTAAAAAGAATTGCAGTGACAATAGTAGACTAGAGGGCGAATTGCAGGCCTGCAGTAGTAAATTAAAAAAAAAGAGGATATCCTGGCTGGACTCTTAACAGACCTAAAACTATTGTGCAGACTAAACAGCACTCTGATCTTATTTTCGGTGCTTTTAAGAATAAAATGCAGGTCAATTCCAAACCAGTTTTATCCATCTGCTGCAGTTCCCAATTTAGTGAAATTAAAAATGTTGTGTTAAAATACCTTCCTTTATTGGAAGAGGATGTTACTTTATCTAAAATTTTAGCCCTGGGCTGTTCAGTGGTCTAAAACAATGGGGAATATTCTCTCTACTAGAGATGAGCGAATATTGTCGGCTCCCTCCTTATTCTGCAAGTTATATCGCTTACCAAACAAACTGCATCGGGAACCCGGATACCTGAAGCACTACCAATAATCAGCTGTTCGATTCTGCAGCTGCATGTGTCGTGGCTCTGTGACAGTCACAACGCATGCATGGAGAGACTGTTTATTGGGCTCTCCATGCATGTGTTGTGACTGTCACACAGCCGCGACACATTTAACTGCAGCTTGGAACAGCTAATTATTAGGAGCGCTCCAGGTATCCGGGTTCCCAAGTCAGCTTCTTCGGTAAGCGCTATAGCTTGCCGAATAAGGAGGTAGTTGATGATGTTTGCTCATCTCTACTCTCTACTAATAGTTCCAAGTCCACCAATCTATGGCACACTTATTAAAATTGTATAGGTTTCTACAGATGTGGATTGAATCGATGCAGAATGTGCCGATATGCCAAGATCACTAAAGAATTTTGTAACAGTGATAATTCCCAGAGCCACACCATCAGACACTACATCTATTGTAGCAGTGACAATGTTGTATATGTCATCAAGTGTATATTATGCAACAAAACATATGTAGACTATACTACCAGGAGTCTCAAAATGCGAATCTTCGAACACCTTATGGATTATTATTATTATTATTATTTATTTATATAGCACCATTAGTTCCATGGTGCTGTACATGAGAAGGGGTTACATCAAAATACAAATATCACTTACAGTAAACAAAACTAACAATGACCGACTGGTACAGAGGGAAGAGGACCCTGCCCTTGCGGGCTTACATTCTACAGGATTATGGGGAAGGAGACAGTAGGCCGAGGGTTGCGGTAGCTCCAATGGTGTTGAGGTGGCCGTGTGGTCTTTACAGGCTGTAAGCTTCTTTGAAGAGGTGGGTTTTCAGGTTTCTTTTGATGGATATTTGCAGTACCTCTGATACGAATCATTCCATGTCTCACGCTTCTAGGCATTTTGTCCAGTCACATCATAGTGAAACATCTATGTTTCATGTCTATGTGATAGAAAAGGCAGGGACACTGAAAAGCGGCTTTGAGATCGTGAGGCATATTAAATGTACCATCTGAACACTTACAGCTCCAGGGGTCTGAACCCTCACAAAGAACTGATGTTCCACTATTGAGAAAATCAAAAGTTATTTTATTTGCTTTATTTGTATCCTTGTGTCATTATGAAGTGATATACTTGCATGTCTGAGGATGCAGATACCATTGAAATTGAGAACCTGGCATTGGTGCCACTTGGCACAAAGTTTTCCCCTCCCCACCACGACTCACAGTCCCGAAAGCGGCTCTTAGTGGCATGTCACTGTGTTATATGGTCGCCTCAGCAATTGTACTTCTCAGCATTGTCCCTGTACCTCTCCAATCAAAAAATCAGGTTAGAAAGGAAAACGGAATTACAGTGATCCTTTAAAACTGTGTAGGCCCACCCCTTTAACTGAAAGATCAAATGCTAATAAGCTGCAGATTATCCCGGTACATGCAGATTAATAGAATTATTTTGTATGACATGTCCATGCACATAAATATCAGTGCTTCACTTTTCCCTTGTTCTTCTCATTTCCAACCAAAAATTTGCAATAGCTTTCGAGTAAATAGACAAGTAACAGAAATGCTGGAAACTAAACTTTTTCATGGTAATTTGTGCACTGAAAAGATACAGTGGGTTATAGTACAAGCTGTTATTTGAAAAAATCTCATCTACATGTTGCAGAAGTTTTCTGCATGAAAATTCACCTGCGGTGTAGATTTTAAAGTCGGCAACATGTCAATTTCACAGATTTTTTTTTTTTTTTTAACATCAATGTAGAGGGGGTGAATGCTGCAGTAAATTCCCATCATTTTATGAAGGCAGATATTGCTATAACAGTATATATGTATATTTGCGCTGAAGGTATCATTAATTTCTCATAGATCTCCAAGTTAAAAAAGATTATAAAAGATTACATAGACAATTCCACAAGAAAGTACTATATGTCGTTCCTCGTACACACCGTTACCTTCCTCAGAATAGGTACTGCAGTCCTCATGGAACGCTGCGATCCATAAAAAGGTCCTTGTAATTCGTAGATAACTATATCCAAATGTCCAAAGCTATATCTCCCCTCAATATACGCAAAAAAATGGTCCACAATGATTCCAAGACTAAGGGGAAAGGGTGTTAGCCTGTCCCGACCGGTGACAGGCGCCCCTTTGCCCTATAAATAATTCCTGGTTCCTTGATAGTAGCACACGCTTCCAAACACAGATTGCCTGAGGAAGGAGTCTGATGACCCCGAAACGCGTTGGATGAATTTTGGTCCAAGGTGCACTCTGTAAAGTCTTGTGAGCCGATCACGTGAGGTATCACGTGCTTGTGACGTCACGCGAGGTCCTGCAGCTTCACTGCACCTTGCCGCCAATCTGTGTTTGGAAGCGTGTGCTACTATCAAGGAACCAGGAATTATTTATAGGGCAAAGGGGCGCCTGTCACCGTCCGGGACAGGCTAACACCCTTTCCCCTTATTCTTGGAATCATTGTGGACCATTTTTTGCGTATATTGAGGGGAGATATAGCTTTGGACATTTGGATATAGTTATCTACGAATTACAAGGACCTTTTTATGGATCGCAGCATTCCATGAGGACTGCAGTACCTATTCTGAGGAAGGTAACGGTGTGTACGAGGAACGACATATAGTACTTTCTTGTGAAATTGTCTATGTAATCTTTTATAATGTTTTTTAACTTGGAGATCTATGAGAAATTAATGATACCTTCAGCGCAAATATACATATATACTGTTGATTGAGGCTTTTATGCTTAATATTGGACAATTTCGGTAGTTGTGTCCAAATATTTGCTGCAGTAGGTTCACTGAGGAGATTTTCTATGCAGCGCCCTTAATTGTTGTTTAAACTTTGCTTTGTATATTTTATAGATATTGCTATAAATTTGCCTCAAAATTGCAGAGGATTTTTCTGCACTGTTTGCACCTACTTGATAGTGTGATCACTCCATCAATGAAAAGCCCCCTTAATATTTGACCAGTTTTGCTATAATCATCAATTAAACATTAGCCATAGCAATAATTTCTGCTTCTTGTTCAAGCAAAGCTTGCACAGCACTGGTGATCAATGTGTGACATGTTTAATGTGGTTGATGTGTCCATGTCAGAACTAAGGGTTTAGTTATTCGCCAGCGTCAATCTGTCTCTGAAAGCGTAAGTATTTTCCTACAGTAATGTCACTGCTTTTCTGTCAGATAGGAGAACTTTGTGGGAAGTGTTATTCATTACAACTGCAAATCTGTCACTGGGGTTGGCATGGCTCGTTAATGACAACATTTATTTCAAAGAACCATGTTTCGCTTTGTTGCAGGAGAGTTGACTTTGTGATCGTAAAATGTAATGAAATGCCAAGATGATAAAGTGAAATAAGTTTGCCAAAAATACAACTAAAGTGATTCAGATCTTCTTAAAAATTACCACGCTATTGGCTTCTGTTCGAGTATTTAGATGTATCTCGGTATCTTGTTTCTAGAGTAAAGACTTTATTTGCGCAGGAAACATAAAAATTCACAATGTTCTCTTCTTGATTTCTCAATTAGTATAAGCAATGACAAAGTCATCTATCAAGTAAAGATGAGCCATAATGGAAGCCATTATTATGTAAGGCTAGAACTTTATAAATGTAGCATCTTGTCTTACTATAAGCTATTCTTGTGCCAAAACTGCTTAAGTCATCAAATAATCGGTATTCTAAAAAAGTATCATGACATGGAAAAGCTGATTGAAACTTGAGCTTTGAGGAAGTTATACTAATCCTGATGAGTTGGCATTACAGCTGTAGGCAGAAAAGTGGGAATTATACATGAGGATTAGTATGCAGATAGATGTCAAAATAGAACTTTTCCATTTCAACTGCTGGAATGATGGACCCTCTTATGAATTCCTTTCAAAGAGCTGTCGTTTTTTGTGTCATTTATTTGAGACATAATATTTGTGCCTTAAAGGTTTATTCCCATCTTAATAGACAGATATTGTCAGATAGTTGGGGTGTACCAATGATAGCAGCAGACCACATGTCGACTACAGGGGCCCATGAATTATGGTGGTCTCCCACCAACTGGCATCACACTTCCTATTGTATCGGCATCATTGAAAACAATGATGGAACAGGGTGCTGTCAGCTTTCTGTTCTATCATTCATTCTAAGTCTCAGCGCAGCAGGTGAACTGATTTCACTACATGGAGCCTGCTGTGCGAATCTTCAGAACACATACTACATAGATCGAAGCACTGAAAAACAGGTAGAGGTGAGCAGTTTTTAAAATGTTTAAATTTATCAATGAATACTTGTATCATTGTGCCATTCTGTTTGTGGAGATATACTCTGTTTGCCTACTTTTCTGAGTAAAATATATAAAATGTAATAGCTCTGTTCCTATTGCTCTATAAACCGCTCCCCTGAAGCCATATACTACCTGTATTGGGAGTCCAATCAGCCTGTATAAACGATTGGTGGTGGCAGCTTGTAGTGGTTCCTTTGTTGTCATTGTGGAGTTGGCAGTAACCGTACCGGGTTATATAAAGATATTCCATGCATTGGAATTGGAGGTGTATATACCATACGCTCACTGTGAGTTCATCAATAACTGGCCTAGTAATAGAAGCTGCCGTAGCCTCATCCGTTTCTCATCAGCAAATTGCATAACTGTCCTGATGATTGGAGGCAGCAGAATTATGTTCCCCTGACAAATTGGTGACATCTATGAGATCTATGTGGCCCCTCACTATATTGTCTGCACAAAACATGACCCCCACACTGTCCCTCTTATGGTACATGCTCTTCACACTGACCTCTCCTTTCCATACCGGCCTTCTCTTCACACTGTCCTCTCATCCCCCCATAGGGCCCAGTATTTCTACTGTACTCGCTCATCACACTCCCCCTCCTTGGTATACTGTCCCCACCTGGCTGTGCCCTTACACTGTCCCCCATGCTACACCCCCACTACTCAGTTTCTATTCTGTGCCCACTCACTTTTGTCCCCCATACTGTCTCCTCACACTATTCCCCTCCCTCCTCATACGGTCTCCTCTCACATCCCTCCTGTTCACCATACTGTCTCCTCATATATTTACCCCCTCACTTTCTATACTGCCTGTGCACCTGACTCCCTATACTATGTCTGCACACATCCCATCACCCTCATACATGTTTCCTCATACATGCCCTCATTCCCTCGTACTGTTTCCTCATACATGCCCCCATCTCCCCCTTTGCTCTTCATTTTGTGTCCTTAAATCCCCCCATTTCCTCTCCAAATCTCCCCACACAATAAATCCCCCATTCCCCACACAGCTCCTCATGATTCCCCCATTCCTTACATAGCTCCTCATCATCCCCCTATTCCCCACACAGCTCCTCATCATCCCCCCTATTCCCCACACAGCGTCTCATCATCCCCCTATTCCCCACACAGCTCCTCATCATCCCCCCATTCCCCACACAGCATCTCATCATCCCCCCATTCCCCACACAGCTCCTCATCATCCCCCTATTCCCCACACAACTCCTCATCATCCCCCTATTCCCCACACAGCATCTCATCATCTCCCTATTACCCACACAGCTACTCTTCATCCCCCTATTCCCCACACAGCATCTCATCATCCCCCCATTCCCCACACAGCTCCTCATCATCCCCCCATTCCCCACACAGCGCCTCACCATCATCTTCCCTATGCAGTCCCACTCAAGTGACATCACCCCTTTCCAAATTACATCCTGAGAGCCTCACACCGAGTCCTGCATCCTCATTCCCTTGTACCCTTGTACAAGGGTCCATGGTGCAACTCCTCTCCTCACACGGCTCCATGCTGCAGC
The DNA here is from genome assembly GCF_051348905.1 of Ranitomeya variabilis. NCBI lineage: Eukaryota > Metazoa > Chordata > Amphibia > Anura > Dendrobatidae > Ranitomeya > Ranitomeya variabilis. The sequence goes on along the minus strand of NC_135233.1, from coordinate 715,100,996 downwards.
TCCTCGGTCCTCTCCTCGCACGGCTCCTCATTTCCTGCTTCTCTTCTCCACCAGTAGCTTCCTGCAATTGACTCTTCCCCCTCAAGAAATCAACTACAATCTAGACGCTGCCCTGCAGTCAGATCTTCAATTGTACTCGTGTCTGTAAGATATGAGTGCAATTGAATACTGGGAGCCGGCGTGCTGCAGCTTCTCTGTGCCGGCTGTCAGCTTGACAGTTGGCACAGAGAATAGCTGACTCCCAGTCCGGGGGGCAGCAGATTGCAGCTGCCAGGGGAGACACTGCGGACCGCCGCATTAGGCGGCCCGACTGCGCCCCCCCTGCCAGCTGCGCCCGGGGCACATGCCCCGACTGCCCCCCCTAGATACGCCACTGCCTGGATGCCTTTCCTGCTTTATGTAATATTACAGGTTATGGGCACTAGATTCTGCGATGGGGCGTTGATCCAGGAAATAAGTCTGATTCTCATATGTGCATTCGGGAAGGAAGTTTTACTTCATTGGGCAATTAGCATCTCTCTCCTTTATATTTTTGCTTTAATCTGGATCAACATGTTAGGTTTCAGCTTGAACTCGGTAAATTATGACTTCTTCAAACCTTAAAACTATGAAAGTATATGCACCAAACCAGACATTTTTTCCTGATAATGACCATGATAATATTTTTGGTACCTGTTCATCTGAGAGCTATATATAACGCTGAAATGTTTGTTTGGGTCTGTCTTATTAGGCTTTATAAGGACTACTCACGAAGTTTGCATTTATGTTTCCTGAAACTTTATCCGATGCTTTTTAGTTTTACTAAATGAGCAAGACATTTTATTTTATTGATCTATTGACCGTTTTCTAAGGCATTTAGCTGTCAAGATTCTTGAAACCTTTGAATTCGTTATCAGTGGATTGAGCGTCCTGTATAATTGGTGTTTGCTGAAATTCTTCAAATAGAAAACATGAAGTCACTTTGTCTAGACACAGAGATTACTATCTATCAATTCATGATTAAAGAGCATTATACATTTTCAATTAAAAAAATGAATGTTAGCGTGGATGTGGAATTGCAATTGCATTTTTTTGAACTACAAGTCAAACAGGGCAATTATACTTCATCAATTCTGTGCAGTTAGAAAGGAAAAACTAATTCTGGTAAATGGCAAAGCAACATGTGTATAACTTAGAACCTGTTACCATTATTCATTTACATTTGCTAAAAATCATCAATCTGATATCTTCAATTAAAATTGAACTTCCAGAACTGAGCAAATTGATTATTTTTTTCCCTAACGCTTGCTGCTGCCTTCTATTTCACTCCAGTTGGTTAAATAGAGTGCATTATTACTAAAATGCATCCGTGACTGCAGACTTTGCGTCTTAGATCGGATGACCCCTTTAATTACGTAATATAGCTCATTATGATACTATATGTGTATTTTTATTAACATTTTTGTAAAATAAAACCATTCTTAGGAAAAGAAAATAATTTTATTTTATCTTAATGTGAACACTTCCTTTCTGTATTGAATGTTTTTTTATTATTTTTATCACTAGGAGACTTAACACTGCTATCTTCATATCCAGGAGCATAAACCAACTGCAAAGGGCCCTTGTAATACCAAATATGCCTATGTTATTCACTGGTTTTGGATGTTCATAGAAAAAAAATGGCTTATTGTTAGTGTGTCAGTCTTTTACACTATATCCTGAGTTTGAGTCCTGCAAAGACCACCTACAAGAAAGAGCAAATAAGTACGTTTATAAAGAAATCTACTGAGCCCAGTAAAATGCGATACTGTGTATCATTCAAACACCCATGACATGCCCCCAGAAGAAGCGATTAGCGAAACGGCATCCGTTAAGTGTGGGGTGGACACAGCTTTCTCTCCTTATCCTTGACTAACCTTATTTTCAGGTATTATATCTCTTATTTTGATTCATGCAATGATTGATGTTGGGGATGGGATTTTTTGGAGTTTTTAGCCTGGTAGAGTCTTTGTAATGCAGGGTACATACCTTTATGGAGACTAACTAAACTTCCATTTAGTATTATCAACTCTTGGCAGTATCCAGCATTTTAGTTTATACCCTCCTTTCTTTGCCTTTTCACTTGAAATCTTTCATCTAGGGCAGTGTTCCCCAAGTTCGGTCCTCAAGAGCCACCAACAGGTCGTGTTTTCCGTATTTCCTTAGTATGGCCCAGGTGATGGAATTATTGCCTGTTTAGATGATGGAATTCTCACCTGGGCAATACTAAGGCAATCCTGAAAACATGACCTGTTGGTGGCTCTTGAGGACCAAACTTGGGGAACACTGATCTAGGGGATGGATAGTTGAATGATACACACTATTGCATTTGCACTTTGTTTTAGCCAACAGGCTGAATAATCTTCTGCTGTAGCATGCTCCCTCCTTTTAGGCTAGGTATATAGCACATCTTGCTGTGCTCCTTTTTTAGAGGCTTTTTTTTGCCCTGTTTTTTTTGTACTTGTTGTAATATGAATAATTAATACATTTTTGCGTTTTAATCTGTGGTTAGAATATCATCATATGTGACATCTACATTCTTACTGATGTGACAGATTATGGTGTTTATTGAATTTAGAAGTTTCTAGCATGATATTATTTTGGGACTTATTGGAGTAACTAAAAGTAATTGGTAGATGTGTGAGTGGTTTCATCAGTATTTTGCACCTGTGCTGACCCCACCTTTATCATGGGGGCTGCTGCATCATGCAGTACATTAGTATTGTGACCTGTTGATGTTAAATATAGCTGGTTTATTTTTCTGTGATGTTTTTTGGATTTGATGTCCTTTTTAATAAATTACTTTTTTCAACTTACTAGCATTTGTCATCTAGACCAAACACGGCAACCTAAAGTGTACTCTTTGATTCAACCTCTAAACTTTGTCGGAGTACCTGATGTAAGTTGTGGTATCAAATACAATAATTCTTGGCACTCAGGAGAAATTTGTTGAAAGATTCAAAAAGTAGATTTTTATTTTAGTGCATCCAGCTCAACATATAAACGTTTTCGGTCTCGACAACTGAGACCTTCATCAGATATGGTTGTCAACGCTGCAGTGTATATACAAGAAAAGACAAAAGGAATGCTTTTAAATAAAGAAAATACTGTTGCACAATAACATGTGCGAAACAAATGACAAAGTATGCAATCCATACTGTACTAATAAAGAGACAGTCTGCATACAAACATAAATAGTGGCATGCAGCGCGGGTTGCAGGGATGGGTGGATCCGGCCTGAACCTGCGTGAATCGTGAGTCCTGTTCAAAAAGTACTGGAGAGTGTACACGTGTTAAGGTTATACTGGGTTGGAGAGAAAATACACAGGTAACATTGAAAAAGGGTAACATGAGGAACATAGGGTGTGACCTTGTGGTGGGTCTGACATGACGTCAAACATACTGTCCTAGATAAAGGATACGGGAAGTGGACTACCCTCCACTAGTGGGTGTGGGGATATGCGACTAGGGTGCACAGTGAGCTGCCTGTAAAAGAGAGAGAGAATACGCATCAGAGCATTAAAGACAAAAAAGGAACTGCACAGTGAGGGAGCACAAGGTGTCCTGTGGGATGCATGCCATAAAAATTAGAGGGGTGACCACCTAGAAGCCCAGACTGCTGCTGTTGTGGTATAGGGCCAGACACGGCCCAGGGAGAATTACCTGGAGATCACAGGTAGTGTGTGCAGGTCACACACTGCGTGTATAGCCAAGGAGCGGGAGCGCAAGGCGCCTGTAAGATGTAATGAGAATACATAAGACCGCATGAGACAGCTGTAGGGCTGCCGAGGAAGGCTGTCATGGAGCTCGATGCCATACCTGAGATAATGAACGGCAGTGTGCAGCGCTTGTAGCGAAGCGAGGTGCTCGCAGGGTGAAGAGCGCTGTAAACAATAGGTATGGGCACAGGATTAGTGGGACCAGAGCCAGAGTGGAGTGGAGGCAAAGCCAGCGAAGGGCTGGGACCGGCTAAGGTATTACCTGAATGGTACCGCTGCTAGGGGTGGAGAAGACGCTGCGCTGCTGTGCAAGGAGGCGCTCCCGGGGCTGCTAGGAGAAGTGCAGCACTTCCGGGTATAAGAGCGCGCAGGGGAGAGTCATCTGACGCCCGACGTCATCGGATCATGTGACCGGAGGGGCCGGCGCATGCGCAAAAGAGCCGATGGGGCTGTCAGTGGGAATGAGCACAGGGAAGACCGGCGCTTGCGTAGAAAGCTCCAAGGGGCAGAGTAGATAAATGTGAGGCTGCATCGCAGCACATAGGAGTGAGCAGGCTGGATGAGGGGGACAAGGGACTACCACTGATACGGGATAGAATACCCCAAGGGCATCTGGCATGGGTCACCCCGAATATATAGAGAAAAAGTTAACCCTCTATATGAAGGCATACAGTGCATACTATACCGTGTGCAGTGCTCAGTGCGAGGAGTGCATTTAACGGTTCTGTAGGGGGAGACAGAAAAGGGCACAGGTTAGAGTTACCTAAAACAAATACAATGTTACATTTTGCAAAAAGGTGCTGTAAACTTATATTAAAAACAAAATACATGTACAATGTTACAAATATGCCGAGACGTCATAGTCTCTATTGAGTCCCTTTGGTTCTAAAGTCTGCAAGGAATAAATCCAGTAAGCCTCCCTTTTGAGAAGTAAACTGACACGGCTTTGGCCCCTTCTTGGAGTGTCTACCTGTTCCAGGACCTGAAAACGGAGCTGAGAAATGTTATGGTTTTGTTTGGAAAAGTGATAAGGGAGAGGTAGGTGTGTCTTGTTGCAGCGGATTGTGGATTTGTGTTGGGCCACTCTGTCTTTTATTGGCTGTGTGGTTTCACCCACATATGCCAGCCCACAGGGGCATTTGATGACGTAAATAACATGTGTGGATTCGCAGGTGAAGAAACCTTTTATGGGAATGGCCTTGCCTGTCTGAGGGTGAGAAACTGAGGGCCCCCTCTGGACGTTGCTGCACTGTAGGCAATTCAGGCACGGGAATGTGCCTTGTCTCTGGGTTTGTAAAAAAGATTGTTTGGGGACCCTATTGCTAGAGCCAATGTCCGCCTTGACCAGTTTATCCCTAAGGTTTCTAGCTCGTTTGTAACAGGACATAAAAGGTGCTCTAAATTCTGGAATACCAGGGTAGCTTTTTGTAAGGATACCCCAGTGTCTCCTGATGGTAGATTGAACCATATTGGAGAAGGGATGAAATGTAGAGACAAAAGGAATTCTCTTGCGGTCATCTTTTGGTCTAACCACTGACATATTGTGTTTGGCCTCTGTGAGGATATGCTGCGGATATCCCCGGTTGGAGAATTTTTGTTCCATCTCACCCAGTCTTGTTTTTTTGATCTTCTCATCCGAGACAATTCTTTCAACCCTGTGAAATTGGGACTTGGGGATGGAATATTTGATGGAAGGTGGATGGCAACTGGTGAAGTACAGGAGGCCGTTGCGGTCCGTTGGCTTAGTGTATAGATCAATGGATAGGCGACCGTCCCTCTCCTTGTAAATGAGGGTGTCTAGATCAATGGATAGGCGGACATTGGCTCTAGCAATAGGGTCCCCAAACAATCTTTTTTACAAACCCAGAGACAAGGCACATTCCCGTGCCTGAATTGCCTACAGTGCAGCAACGTCCAGAGGGGGCCCTCAGTTTCTCACCCTCAGACAGGCAAGGCCATTCCCATAAAAGGTTTCTTCACCTGCGAATCCACACATGTTATTTACGTCATCAAATGCCCCTGTGGGCTGGCATATGTGGGTGAAACCACACAGCCAATAAAAGACAGAGTGGCCCAACACAAATCCACAATCCGCTGCAACAAGACACACCTACCTCTCCCTTATCACTTTTCCAAACAAAACCATAACATTTCTCAGCTCCGTTTTCAGGTCCTGGAACAGGTAGACACTCCAAGAAGGGGCCAAAGCCGTGTCAGTTTACTTCTCAAAAGGGAGGCTTACTGGATTTATTCCTTGCAGACTTTAGAACCAAAGGGACTCAATAGAGACTACGACGTCTCGGCATATTTGTAACATTGTACATGTATTTTGTTTTTAATATAGGTTTACAGCACCTTTTTGCAAAATGTAACATTGTATTTGTTTTAGGTAACTTTAACCTGTGCCCTTTTCTGTCTCCCCCTACAGAACCGTTAAATGCACTCCTCGCACTGAGCACTGCACACGGTATAGTATGCACTGTATGCCTTCATATAGAGGGTTAACTTTTTCTCTATATATTCGGGGTGACCCATGCCAGATGCCCTTGGGGTATTCTATCCCGTATCAGTGGTAGTCCCTTGTCCCCCTCATCCAGCCTGCTCACTCCTATGTGCTGCGATGCAGCCTCACATTTATCTACTCTGCCCCTTGGAGCTTTCTACGCAAGCGCCGGTCTTCCCTGTGCTCATTCCCACTGACAGCCCCATCGGCTCTTTTGCGCATGCGCCGGCCCCTCCGGTCACATGATCCGATGACGTCGGGCGTCAGATGACTCTCCCCTGCGCGCTCTTATACCCGGAAGTGCTGCACTTCTCCTAGCAGCCCCGGGAGCGCCTCCTTGCACAGCAGCGCAGCGTCTTCTCCACCCCTAGCAGCGGTACCATTCAGGTAATACCTTAGCCGGTCCCAGCCCTTCGCTGGCTTTGCCTCCACTCCACTCTGGCTCTGGTCCCACTAATCCTGTGCCCATACCTATTGTTTACAGCGCTCTTCACCCTGCGAGCACCTCGCTTCGCTACAAGCGCTGCACACTGCCGTTCATTATCTCAGGTATGGCATCGAGCTCCATGACAGCCTTCCTCGGCAGCCCTACAGCTGTCTCATGCGGTCTTATGTATTCTCATTACATCTTACAGGCGCCTTGCGCTCCCGCTCCTTGGCTATACACGCAGTGTGTGACCTGCACACACTACCTGTGATCTCCAGGTAATTCTCCCTGGGCCGTGTCTGGCCCTATACCACAACAGCAGCAGTCTGGGCTTCTAGGTGGTCACCCCTCTAATTTTTATGGCATGCATCCCACAGGACACCTTGTGCTCCCTCACTGTGCAGTTCCTTTTTTGTCTTTAATGCTCTGATGCGTATTCTCTCTCTCTTTTACAGGCAGCTCACTGTGCACCCTAGTCGCATATCCCCACACCCACTAGTGGAGGGTAGTCCACTTCCCGTATCCTTTATCTAGGACAGTATGTTTGACGTCATGTCAGACCCACCACAAGGTCACACCCTATGTTCCTCATGTTACCCTTTTTCAATGTTACCTGTGTATTTTCTCTCCAACCCAGTATAACCTTAACACGTGTACACTCTCCAGTACTTTTTGAACAGGACTCACGATTCACGCAGGTTCAGGCCGGATCCACCCATCCCTGCAACCCGCGCTGCATGCCACTATTTATGTTTGTATGCAGACTGTCTCTTTATTAGTACAGTATGGATTGCATACTTTGTCATTTGTTTCGCACATGTTATTGTGCAACAGTATTTTCTTTATTTAAAAGCATTCCTTTTGTCTTTTCTTGTATATACACTGCAGCGTTGACAACCATATCTGATGAAGGTCTCAGTTGTCGAGACCGAAAACGTTTATATGTTGAGCTGGATGCACTAAAATAAAAATCTACTTTTTGAATCTTTCAACAAATTTCTCCTGAGTGCCAAGAATTATTGTATTTGCTACCTACGGGTTGGATCCCCAACTTGAGCACCTCCCAAGAATCCCTGAGTGCCGTGGTCATCACTTTCCGTAAGTTGTGGTATGTCTGCAGATTTCTTTCTTTCTAGCCCATGTTTATTTATTTTACTTATATATAGAACGCCAACATATTCCGCAGTTCTTTACAGACATTATCAGACATTATCATCGCTGTCCCCATTGGGGCTCACAGTCTAGATTCCCTATCAGTATGTCTTTGGAATGTGGGAGGAAACCGAAGAACATGGGGGAAACCCACACAAACACGGGGAGAACATACAATCCCCTTGCAGATGTTGTCCTTGGTGGAACTAGAAGCCAGGACCCCAGCGCTGCAAGGCTGCAGTGCTAACCACTGAGCCACCGTGCTGCTCCGACAGTTGTACTGTATAATGCCTATAGTCAAACATGAAACTCACCATTTCTCTATTTCTGCATCCACTGCTATGTTTTGATTTCACATGTATTCTATTTATCTAATAGGAGAGAATATGTACTTGAATCTCGCTACAAGTAAAACTGAAAAAACTACTGCTCTTATTGCACATTTATCAGCAATCTGGTAAAATATAGTAAAGTGCCAGGCGGTCCTGCTTACATAGCTATTACATCTATTTTCAAGCCATTTTTTGCAAATAAAAGTGCCAGTCTGAAACCTTGCCTGTAGCACTCTGGCTAGGAATCAGGAAGAATTCTTTGGACTCCAGCTTGAGTCTGTTGTTAGGCTGCTTGTTTGATGTATTGCAGATGACCTTTTTTACTATTTATCTTGTCCCAGAATAACCTTGAAGTAGCAAGAAGAAGAAAACAGAAACATTGCATCATTTAAAGAAGCACTTCCTTCAAAGTTTTTATCCCCTTATTATTTTGCATTATTTGTTACTAGCTATTGAACCCGTTCTACGCCCGGGTGGCGAGCATTTATACTGGTATATGGTCTCCATCCTGGTATGTGCTGCTCCCATCTTGCTCTCCCATCCTGTCATGTGCTGCTCCATCCTGCGCCCCCATCCTGTCATGTGCTGCTCCACCGTGTCATGTGCTGCTCCATCCTGCATCCCCATCCTGTCATGTGCTGCTCCACCGTGTCATGTGCTGCTCCATCCTGCGCCCCCATCCTGTCATGTGCTGCTCCACCATGTCATGTGCTGCTCCATCCTGCATCCCCATCCTGTCATGTGCTCCCATCCTGCACCCCCATCCTATCACGTGCTGCTCCATGCAGTGCGGGCGGCTGTGCTGAGTGCGGGTGGCTGTGCTGAGTGCGAGCGGCTGTGCGGAGTGCGGGCGGCTGTGCGGAGTGCGGGTGGCTGTGCGGAGTGCGGGCGGCTGTGCGGAGTGCGGGCGGCTGTGCGGAGTGCGGGCGGCTGTGCGGAGTGCGGGCGGCTGTGCTGAGTGCGGGCGGCTGTGCTGAGTGCGGGTGGCTGTGGACGGCTGTGCTGGTTGCGGTGGCTGTGCTGGGTGCGGCGGCTGTGGACGGCTGTGCTGGGTGCGGTGGCTGTGCTGGGTGCGGTGGCTGTGCTGGGTGCAGCGGCTGTGGGCGGCGGCTGTCCTGGGTGCGGCGGCTGTGCTGGGTGCGGCGGCGGTGCGTGGCTGTGCTGGGTGCGGCGGCTGTGGTGGGTGCGGTGGCTGTGGGTGGCTGTGCTGGGTGCGGCGGCTGTGGACAGCTGTGCTGGGTGCGGTGGCTGTGCTGGGTGCAGCGGCTGTGCGTGGCTCTAGGCGGCTGTGCGTGGCTGTGGGCGGCTGTCCGTGGCTGTGCTGGGTGCGGCGGCTGTGGACGGCTGTGCTGGGTGCGGTGGCTGTGCTGGGTGCAGCGGCTGTGCGTGGCTGTGGGCGGCTGTGCGTGGCTGTGCTGGGTGCGACGGCTGTGCTGGGTGCGGCGGCTGTGCGTGGCTGTAGGCGGCTGTGCGTGGCTGTGGGCGGCTGTGCTGGGTGCGGCGGCTGTGCTGAGTGCGGATGGCTGTGGACGGCTGTGCTGTGTGCGGTGGCTGTGGGCGGTGGCTGTGCTGGGTGCGGCGGCTGTGGGTGGCTGTGCGTGGCTGTGCTGGGTGCGGCGGCTGTGGACGGCTGTGCTGGGTGCGGTGGCTGTGCTGGGTGCAGCGGCTGTGCGTGGCTCTAGGCGGCTGTGCGTGGCTCTAGGCGGCTGTGCGTGGCTGTCCGTGGCTGTGCTGGGTGCGGCGGCTGTGGACGGCTGTGCTGGGTGCGGTGGCTGTGCTGGGTGCGGCGGCTGTGCATGGCTGTGCTGGGTGCCGCGGCTGTGCTGGGTGCCGCGGCTGTGCGTGGCTGTGGGCGGCTGTGCTGGGTGCGGCGGCTGTGCTGAGTGTGGGTGGCTGTGCTGGGTGCGGGCGGCTGTGGGTGGCTGTGCTGGGTGCAGTGGCTGTGCTGGGTGCAGCGGCTGTGCGTGGCTGTGGGCGGCAGCTGTGCTGGGTGCGGCGGCTGTGGTGGGTGCGGCGGCTGTGCTGGGTGCGGCGGCTGTGGACGGCTGTGCTGGGTGTGGTGGCTGTGCTGGGTGCAGCGGCTGTGCGTGGCTGTGGGCGGCTGTGCTGGGTGCGGCGGCTGTGCTGGGTGCGGCGGCTGTGCTGGGTGTGGCGGCTGTGCTGGGTGTGGCGGCTGTGCGTGGCTGTGCTGGGTGCGGCGGCTGTGGACGGCTGTGCTGGGTGCGGTGGCTGTGCTGGGTGCGGCGGCTGTGCTGTGCGTGGCTGTAGGCGGCTGTGCGTGGCTGTAGGCGGCTGTGCGTGGCTGTGCTGGGTGCGGCGGCTGTGGACGGCTGTGCTGAGTGTGGCGGCTGTGGGCGGCTGTGCTGGGTGCGGCGGCTGTGCTGGGTGTGGCGGCTGTGCGTGGGTGCGGCGGCTGTGCTGGGTGCGGCGGCTGTGCTGGGTGCGGCGGCTGTGCTGGGTGTGGTGGCTGTGCTGGGTGCAGCGGCTGTGCGTGGTTGTGGGCGGCTGTGCTGGGTGCGGCGGCTGTGCTGGGTGCGGTGGCTGTGCTGGGTGTGGCGGCTGTGCGTGGCTGTAGGCGGCTGTGCTTGGCTGTGCTGGGTGCGGCGGCTGTGGACGGCTGTGCTGGGTGCGGTGGCTGTGCTGGGTGCGTGGCTGTGCTGGGTGCGGCGGCTGTGGACAGCTGTGCTGAGTGTGGCGGCTGTGCTGGGTGCGGCGGCTGTGCTGGGTGCGGCGGCTGTGCATGGCTGTAGGCGGCTGTGCGTGGCTGTGGGCGGCTGTGCTGGGTGCGGCGGCTGTGCTGGGTGCGGTGGCTGTGGTAGGTGCGGCGGCTGTGGACGTAAGTGGCGTAAGTAACAAATAGCTGTGGCATGAAGTGCCACAGCCTCATGGCACAGCAATTTGTTACTTGCGGTACCTTATTCATTTCCGGCGCCATTTTCTGTGTCCTCCTGGTGCCGGAATCGGCGCCTGCGCAGTCCGCGCTTTCCGGCGCCATTTTCTTGAAGACACACTGCAATGTGTCTTCAAGAAAATGGCTCCGGAAAGCGCGGACTGCGCAGGCGCCGATTCCGGGAGCAGGGGGATATTCATGGCCCGGAATGGCGTCGGTGGAACGGGACAGGTAAGTATACTCACCCTCCGCCTCCTGGCTCGTCCGTTTCTCCGTTGGAGATCGCGGTGTGCGTTCAGCGCTTACGCATACCGCGATCTCCTGGGAGCGTCGCTCTGTGAGGTCCAGACTGCGCCGGCGCTTGCGCTTGCGCAGTCTATAAAGGCTTCGGACAGAGTGACGCTCCCAGCGTTATATTACAGATGTTGCTCTATGTACTTACAATTACTCATATTACCCCTCTACCCAGGTAATTCTCTTTTTTTATTAGGTCTATGACATCACGTGGTTTAAAAAAAGACTAACTGAAGCCTTCAAAGCTTTATGTAGAAACATGTCTTTTCCTTGTATGAGTGATCATTGGAACTACAATTCTATATCAATGCATTGTCTCCTGCAGCCCTGCTGCACCTCTTCTTCATTTCTGACTAGCTGTCTTCCCCACCTTGCTTTATCTCTTTTGCTTGTTTTTCCCACCCTTCATTTGGAACCAGAATAGTCTCCACTCAGTGCCTCTCACTATGCACTGTGTCAATCTCTAATCTCCTAGGTTTACTTAGAGCTAAACCCTGACAAATACTTCTCTCTGTGGAGCAAACCAGTTATTAGGTCCAATACATATATACAGGTGCTTCTCACAAAATTAGAATATCATCAAAAAGTTAATTTATTTCAGTTCTTCAATACAAAAAGCAAAACTCATATATTTTATAGCGCCATTACAGAGTGATCTATTTCAAGTGTTTATTTCTGTTAATGTTGATGATTATGGCTTACAGCCAATGGAAACCCAAGTCATTATCTCAGTAAATTAGAATAATTAACAAAAAACACCTGCAAAGGCTTCCTAAGCATTTTGAAAGGTCCCTAAGTCTGTTTCAGTAGGCTCCACAATCATGGGGAAGACTGTTGACATAACAGATGTCCAGAAGTCAGTCATTGACACACTCCACAAGGAGGGTAAGCCACAAATGGTCATTGCTAACGAAGCTGGTTGTTCACAGAGTGCTGTATCTAAACATATTAATGGAAGGTTGAGTGGAAGGAAAAAGTTTGGTAGAAAAAGGTGCACACGCAACTGGGATAATAGTACAAGTAATACTTTTTTCAGAAGACATTTCGCTTGTCCTTGGATCAACCTTTCCATGCATCGTCTTATTTGAAATGAAATGTTCTAAATGTGTTTTGCTTGACTTCTGCTATATTCATTGTCTATGAAACTGATGGAAATAGATCAGTGCTCAGCAGCTCTATAGATAATGAATAGAGCAGAGGCCAACTACACACAAATCTGCTCCATTGAGGTTGAAACTGCAGAGCCCTGTTCTCAGAGTCTCTGGGGGCCCAGTGTTGGATCCCCATTGATCAGCAAGTTATCCCTGATCCTGGGGATAACTTAATTGTTTAGTGAATAACCCATTAAAGAGGCCACTACTTTTACATTGATGACCTAACCTTAGGATAGGTCAATATCTGATTGGTTTGGGTCCGATACCCTGCACTCCCACTGATCAGCTGTTATAAGCGTCGGCTGCAGCGGCTGGCCAGAAGTACTTGCTTGCTGAGCTGCTCTGTCTTCTGTCAGTGGCCAAAGCTTGGTACTAAACATCTGCCTCCTATTGAAAGCAATAGGAGGTGGATATATTGTACCCTGCGGTGGCCACTATCAGAATGCCGATACAGCTGGTCGGCAGGCGTGCCAGATCTCAGACCCCAGCCAATCAGACATTGATGACCTATCCTAATGTAAAAGTAGTGGACAACCTCTTTAAAGAGCTTTGTCTATTCTCCTATTCTTTACAATTACAGTATCATATACTGTACAAACAAAAAAAAATATGTTCACACAAACATACATACACACACATATACATACGTACACACACATACAATACATACATACATACACATATACATACACACATATACAAACAAATATGCACACATACACTGTGTGCAGAATTATTAGGCAAGTTGTATTTTGATCACATGATACTTTTTACACATGTTGTCCGTCTCCAAGCTGTTCAGGCTTGAGAGCCAGTTACCAATTAATTAAATCAGGTGATGTGCATCTCTGTAATGAGGAGGGGTGTTGTCTAATGACATCAACACCCTATATAAGGTGTGCTTAATCATTAGGCAACTTCCTTTCCTTTAGCAAAATGGGTCAGAAGAGAGATTTGATGGGTTCTGAAAAGTCCAAAATTGTGAGATGTCTTGCAGAGGGATGCAGCAGTCTTGAAATAGCCAAACTTTTGAAGCATGATCACCAAACAATCAAGCGTTTCATGGCAAATAGCCAACAGAATCGCAAGAAGCGTGTTGGGCAAAAAAGGAATAGAGGAAAATCAAGCGTGAAGCTGCCAAGATGCCATTTGCCACCAGTTTTGCCATATGTCAGGACTCTGAACATTTTGATTACCTTTTGTGCATTACTGCCCTTTTCCAAGATGGCGTCTTTGGTCTCATGTGCACTGTGTCTTCCTGCTACAAAACTCCACCCCAGCCTTCAGTCTGTGCTAGAGTATTCTGCCTTGCATCCAGCTCCTGAGGACTCCCTGGCTTTGCACCTGCACCTGCTCCTGTGAACCTGTGTGGAGATCCTGCTACTCAGCTCTGAGTTTCTGCTGCATACATCGGTTTCCAGTAATCCTCCATCTGGCTGCTTGTGTTTGTTTCCATCTGCATTTGCTGGACATGTAAGCTGTTGCTGCTCTGCTTAAACCTGAGACTTTTACCCAGGCCTCCCTGGTTGTGCTAAGATATTATTTAAACTGCTTTATAAGCATATCTCTCTGTGTTTGGACTACCAAGGACTTATTCGTGTCAAGTATCCTCAAGAATAATTGTGCTTCATAGACTTTCTGCGTGATTGCACTTTCCTCTGAAGTTTCCTATAGACTGTTAAGCTGCGTTTAATATTTATACCAAGTGTTGTGGACTTGAGTTTCTCTCTGCACCTGTTTGAATCACGGTGTGATAATATTGACTTTACCACTTATAAAACTGTGTCTTGTAGTTGTCTTGTTCCATGCAAATAGTCTCCTGAGTTATCCCTTATAATCATTACACCATATTTCAGAGCTGCAACGTTACTGGAGTATCAAAATGCACAGGGTGTGCGATACTCAGGGACATGGCCAAGGTAAGGAAGGCTGAAAAAAGACCACATTTGAACAAGAAACATAAAATAATACATCAAGACTGGGCTAAGAAACATCTTAAGATTGACTTCTCAAAGATTTTATGGACTGATGAAATGAGAGTGACTCTTGATGGACCAGAGGCTGGATCAGTAAAGGGCAGAGAGCTCCACTCCGACTAAGACACCAGCAAGGTGGAGGTTGGGTACTGGTATGGGCTGGTATTATCAAAGATGAACTTGTGGGACCTTTTTGGGTTGAGGATGGAGTAAAGCTCAACTCCCAGACCTACTGCCAGTTTCTGGAAGACAACTTCTTCAAGCAGTGGTACAGGAAGAAGTTGGTATCATTCAAGAAAAACATGATTTTCATGCAGGACAATGCTCCATCACATGCCTCCAACTACTCCACAGCGTGGCTGGCCAGTAAAGGTCTCAAAGAAGAAAAAATAACGACTTGTGGTCCCTCATAAAATGTGAGATCTACAGGGAGGGAAAACAGTACACCTCTCGGAACAGTGTCTGGGGGGCTGTGGTGGCTGCTGCACGCAATGTTGATCGTAAACAGATCAAGCAACTGACAGAATCTATGGATGGAAGGCTGTTGAGTGGCATCATAAAGAAATGTGGCTATATTGGGCACTAATTTTTTGGGGTATTGTTTTTGCATGTCAGAAATGTTTATTTCTAAAACTTGTGCAGTTATATTGGTTTACCTGGTGAAAATAAACAAGTGAGATGGGAATATGTTTGTTTTTTATTAAGTTGCCTAATAATTCTGCACAGTAATAGTTACCTGCACAAACAGATATCCTCCGAAGATAGCCAAATCTAAAAAAAAACCCACTCCAACTTCCAAAAATATTAAGCTTTGATATTTATGAGTCTTTTTGGTTGATTGAGAACATAGTTGTTGATCAATAACAAAAATAATCCTCTAAAATACAACCTGCCTAATAATTCTGCACGCGGTGTATACACACATGCATACATGCACACATACATAAACATACACACATACACATATACACACACATGCATACATACAAACATGCATAAATACATATACACACATACTGTACATATACCATACACATACAGTGCTGCTCAGTGCTCACCATTATTGGCACCCCTTAATTTTTTTCATAGACTGTACAATATATTCAGAAATAAATGGAAATGTACCAAAGTTATATCCTCAGGATTTTTTCATTAGGTGCCCATCGTAATACAAGAAAATATTGTTTTTCAATTTACATGGTGCAATTTCAAAGAAGAAACAGAATAAACAGCAGGTGCAGCAATAAAGGCACCCCTAATTAATAGTAATGAGTAGTGTTGAGCGATACCGTCCGATACTTGAAAGTATCGGTATCGGAAAGTATCGGCCGATACCGGCAAAGTATCGGATCCAATCCGATACCGATACCCGATACCAATACAAGTCAATGGGACTCAAGTATCGGACGGTATCCCTGATGGTTCCCAGGGTCTGAAGGAGAGGAAACTCTCCTTCAGGCCCTGGGATCCATATTAATGTGTAAAAGAAAGAATTAAAATAAAAAATATTGCTATACTCACCTCTCCGACGCAGCCTGAACCTCAGCGAGGGAACCGGCAGCGTTGTTTGCTTAAAATTCGCGCTTTTCTTTCCTTACGTGAAGTCCCGGCTTGTGATTGGTCGCGTGCCGCCCATGTGGCGGCGACGCAACCAATCACAGCAAGCCGTGACGTAATTCAGGTCATTCAGTATTTTAAAATTACGCTCCGGCTTTGTGATTGGTTGCGTCGCAGTCACATGGGCGACGCAACCAATCACAGCAAGCCGTGATGTAATTTCAGGTCCTTAAGGATTTTAAAATTACGTCCCGGCTTTGTGATTGGTTGCGTCGCAGTCACATGGGCGACGCAACCAATCACAAGCCGTGACGTCACGGGAGGCTGGACACGCGCGCATTTTAAAATGCGCGCGTGTCCAGCCTCCCGGCTTGTGATTGGTTGACCGCGACGCAACCAATCACAAGCCGGGACGTCACGGGAGGCTGGACACGCGCGCATTTTAAAATGCGCGCGTGTCCAGCCTCCCGGCTTGTGATTGGTTGACCGCGACGCAACCAATCACAAGCCGTGACGTCACGGGAGGCTGGACACGCGCGCATTTTAAAATACTATTGCTGGAGCTTGATGAGAGACAACCCAGAAGCTGTACATCACAGATCAGCCCAGAAAAGAAAGTTCAAATAACTGCCATTTGTCATTCATCTGTGTGCCATATATATGTGTTTTTATATTTTTAGTATAATTGTGTAAGTATATTTGATTTGCTGTACATTGACTTTGTATTCTTTGTTATTCCTTGATTAAAAATATAAAATATGGTATCCAAAATCATGTGTTTTTATCATAAAACATTAGATATGAGTAATTTTCATCAAAAATTAAAAAAATCTTGAAATCCTGATGTGATAGCCAAAAACGGAGTTCAGCAGCCAAAATTGACTTAAAATATGTTTTAAAACCTTTTTCCAGAAAAATTGTGTTGACCAGTGTAATTTTTATTTTGCATTATATACATGTAATTATGAAGGAAACATGTGTCCTAGCATTTTTCCCTTTAAAGGCCGCTATAAGATGTGGCCACTGCCTTTTGGGGCTTGTCTACAGCATTCTGTAACTTGTTTTTCTTCTCTTTCAGGTCCAACCGGGGGCTTATCTACAGCATTACTATTAACAGTTGGCAAGATGTTCTTTTTCTTAAAAGCTTCATTGCACCGTCTGTAAACATACTGCTGTTTTGCATTGCCATAAGACTCTATTTTTGTTTCATCTGTCTACAAAACATTCTCCCAGAAGGATTGTGGTTTGTCAAGGTACTCTTTGGCAAAGATCAGTCGTTCCTTTTTATGTCTTTTCTTCATCAATGGTTTCTACCTTGGACTGTGCCCATAAAGCTCTGCTTAGTTTAGTGTGCGACATATGGCACTTGTTGAAACCATAACCCCAGACTGTTTAAGGTTGGCCTTCAGGTTTTTGGATGTCTGACTTGGTGTTCTCTCCCCCTTTCGCACCAACCTTTGAAGACATCTCTTGTCAATTTTCCTCTTTCCACTGCGTTTTTGATGGTTATATGCTTGGAAAACTTATTAATAACATTGCGCACTGTTGAATCTGGGATACTAAGGTCTTTGGAGATGGCCTTATACACTTTGAAAGTCTTGTGTTTTCTAATAATAGCAGTTCTGATGTCCTCGGCTCTTTTGTCTTGACCATTGTGACAAAGGAAAAGGGTCTACCATGTGGTTTTTTAAAACACTGAAGCCATCATTCATTGTCTAATTCATGTCACATGGGTACCAACAATTAGTCACAGTTGATATGTGTTTTCATACTAATTTTGTTCTAAAGGGTGCCAGTACCAGTGTCACAGAAAGCTTTAGGTTTTTCTATTTTTCTCTCCCATTGTTTTTGTTTTAAATAATTGTTTATCATTTGCTCTTTTGTATTTTACACAAGTGCTCTATACAAAAAAAACTATTTCACTTGATTCATGGGTGCCAATAACAATGAGCAGAATTGTACATATATAAATGTATATATAAATGTATACAAATATACGCACATATACTAATCTTCTATTATATCAGGTGTTCAGCTGTGGAGGAGGTCTGCCACATTAGCTGGAGAGGGCTGCTTCAACCACTATGGGGATGGGTACACAGCAGAGAGGAGCGATATCATCAATGGTTTGTCCATTCCTGAACTGTGTAATGGATGCGTCCAACCATGCAGAAAACTCTAGTTCTTGGTCTGCAAATACCACAGCTCCTGGCAAGATGGGGAATAATAAGTCACTTATGATAAGGGAGTGTACATACAAAACAACAGGGGATCACAGCTGCTACTTTAATTACCTCTAAAAATTAAATATCTCTAAAGAAAGTATTAGGATCTGTTCACAGCTTGTTGGTGGCTTTCTCTGGTGGCGTAAAGTATATCTCCAATGTACATCATCCTATAGGCATACAGTAACTGTATAGGCATACAATCGGCAATAATGCATTTATTGTAAATGACAAAAATTATATCCCATGCAGTATACTTCACTTGCTGTATTCCTCTGTATTGAAGCACAGCAGACCTTGTTTTATTATACAGTAAATAAAGGCATGTTGAGACACACTGGCACAACATATGGCAAGAGGAGACTATTTTGCCTCACTCCAGGTACATGGATATGCTTGGCATATGCATCAAGAGCTTTGCCGATTCGTATGCCAATTGTAGTAAAATAACAATATGTGAGCTGAGCTTTATTTGTGGAAGGATTCCTTTTGAAGTAAACTATTATAGGGGGTGTCTGAAAAAACAGAACTTTAAAGCAGCCAATATAAAATAAAAAGAATCATTGCCTTTTGTGATCACATCGTTGCTTTTGGAATAGAGGTAAAGATAAAAAGGTCTTAAATTTTCATTTACTTTACTGTAGAGACAAGAGAATCAGTTTGATACAAACTGAATTTGTAGAAATTTCCTGAACCCGTCAAATTCTAACAATTTGCGATTCATGTACATTGTCTAAAATGGCTGCTGCTATTTTACAGATTGAAAAACACTTAGAAGACTCACATGATCTCAGGCATTGCAGTGAGGGCTTTGCCATAGAAATACATTGCAACTCTCACGTTGCATGCAGTAATATAGCTTTTTCAATTAGGAGAGACTATCAAGGCCGATATAAATCTGAGGCAGGGAATGCAGCTGCCTTTTTATGAGAATCAGCTTAGAGGGAAGATGTCACAGTTTAGCCATAGAGATAGGAAGGGAAAGCCTTAATGTGAACCTGTCACCCCCAAAATCGAAGGTGAGCTAAGCCCACCGGCATCAGGGGCTTGTCTACAGCATTCTGTAATGCTGTAGATAAGCCCCCGATGTATCCTGAAAGCTGAGAAAAAGAAGTTAGATTATACTCACCTGGGGCGGTCCCGCTGCAGTACGGTCCGATGGGTGTCGCGGTCCGGTCCAGGGTCTCCCATCTTCTTACGATGATGTCCTCTTCTTGTCTTCACGCTGCGGCTCTGGCAGAGGGCAGCGCAAAGTACTGCAGTGCGCAGGCGCTGGGCCTCTCTGACCTTTCCTGGCACCTGCGCACTGCAATACTTTGCTCTGCCCTCAACAGGGCAAAGTACATCTGCGCCGGAGCCACAGCGTGAAGACAAGAAGAGGACGTCATCGTAAGAAGATGGGAAGCCCCGGACCGCGATGCCCACCGCAGCGGGACCGCCCCTGGGTGAGTATAATCTAACCTTTTTCTCATCTTTCAGGATACATCGGGGGCTTATCTACAGCATTACAGAATGCTGTAGATAAGCCCCTGATGCCGGTGGGCTTAGCTCATCTTCGATTTTGGGGGTGACAGGTTCCCTTTAAAAAACAGAAAATAAATTGTACAGATAGTGTGTGCGTGTGACAGCAGAGGAGTGATGAAGAATAATGTATGAGGAAAAGAGACAGGTCTTAATCAGGGCTAAGCCACATTCTATTTCTTTTTCAGTTTATTTGAGACCGGGTTGGCACATAGAGAGGAAAATGTAAAGATGCAGGATCCACCCAGTGAGATCATCTTTCTCTGGTGGATAGCTTATACGTTATTTTTAATAAAAAACTATTAACTAAGTGCCTCATGTTTTATACGTGTACAGCAATAGTGGAACTCTTTTACAGTACTCAATAATCTCTGTATGCTGACACATAGTGTATGTGTATGTGTTTATATATTGGCCACAGCATATTTGCATCTGCCTAATAATTTAATACTATTGGTGTTTTTTAAGAGAATGTCATACTCCTTTTTCATGGCAATTACAGCCATTTAAATACCTTGCTTATTGAAAAATTTGGCAACACTGACAAAGTTGAATTTCAAAAGATTCACTCATCTCTAATCCAATGTTTCAGAATATAAAAGGGTTTTGTTCATCTTTTCCCTTTAGTGGCACAGTGCTCCACAAGCAGCTCACCTCCTTGTTGCAGTGGAGCCAGGCAAGCACCTTGAATGGCAATTATGGCCAGTAGCACATTGGCCTGAATTGTAAAAGCCCTGATAATGGCTTGGCTGCTGATGAGGGAAGTGAGAGCTGATTTGGCTCAGACGTTAACTAAGTAGGTGATCAGCACTGATTTTATCTGCTTCAGAGCTGACAAGAAGAAGAAGAGCAGCAATGTAGAGCTGTGCATGCTAAGGAGACATTCTGTACATCTAAATGTGGATGGATAGGGACAGCCAAGAATAACAGGTACGTGTCAGTCTCACTAAATAGTAACAGCAATTTACTTGTTTAAATTTCTCTATATTCTGTCAGTATCTCCCCTTTTCTATTTCATTGCTTAGGATTCTAGCTGCTCAACATTCCTGAATTGTCTTTGTCAGATTTTTGTCTCGTAATGCGCCAAATGTTTTCTATTGGTGAAAGGTCTGGACTGCAGCAGGTCAGTTCATAACACAAACTCTTCTTCTTTGAGGCCATGCTGTTGTGATATTGCAGTATGTGCAGTGACGTAACTAGAGTCTGATGGGCCCCGTTGCAAGATTTGGACTGGGGCCCTCCTGAATATATATATATATACATAAAAAAGAACACAGCAGCACATGTGCATGAATTTAGGCCATGTGAAAACACAAACAAACATTCAATATAGATTATACTTCTCAAAATAATTTTTTCAAAACATGTCACTCTCGGGCTAAGCCTACAATTTATGGGCAGGTAGAGCTGATTGCAGCCACCTGCAAGGTCAATGGGAGGAGTGCAAGATCAGCCTGGAGGCAGCCAGCATCCAGTAACTAAATCGAGAAAAAAAAACAACCAACACTCCTAATGTGAACACGTACATGCTGCAAAACTGCAAAAAATTATATATACAAAAAAGAACACAGCAGCACATGTGCCTGAATCTAGGCCATGTGAAAACACAAACAAACATTCAATATAGATTATACTTCTCAAAAATATTTTTTCACAAATTTTTTCAAAAAACATTAGGAGTGCCGGTTGGTTTTTTCTTTTGTCTCTCTCTCTCTCTCTCTCTCTCTCTCTCTCTCTCTCTCTCTCTCTCTCTCTCTCTCTCTCTCTCTCTATATATATATATATATATATATATATATATATATATACTGTACATACACTGCTCAAAAAAATAAAGGGAACACTAAAATCCCACATCCTAGATATTACTGAATTAAATATTCCAGTTGTAAATCTTTATTCATTACATAGTGGAATGTGTTGAGAACAATAAAACCTATTAATTATCAACGTAAATCACAACTAATATCCCACGGAGGTCTGGAGTTGGAATGATGCTCAAAATCAAAGTGGAAAATGAAGTTACAGGCTGATCCAACTTCAGTGGAAATGCCTCAAGACAAGGAAATGATGCTCAGTAGTGTATGTGGCCTCCACGTGCCTGTATAACCTCCCTACAACAGCTGGGCATGCTCCTGATGAGGCGGCAGATGGTCTCCTGAGGGATCTCCTCCCAGACCTGGACTACAGCATCTGCCAACTCCTGGACAGTCTGTTGTTCAATGTGACGTTGGTGGATGGTGCAAGACATGATGTCCCAGATGTGTTCAATCGGATTCAGGTCTGGGGAACGGGCGTGACAATCTATAGCTTCAATTGCCTTCATCTTGCAGGAACTGCTGACACACTCCAGCCACATGAGGTGTGGCATTGTCCTGTATTAGGAGGAACCCAGGGCCAACCACACGGCATATGGTCTCACAAGGGGTCTGATGATCTCATCTTGGTACCTAATGACAGTCTGGCTACCTCTGACGAGCACATGGAGGGCTGTGCGGCCCTCCAAAGAAATGCCACCCCACACCATTACTGACCCACTGCCAAACCGGTCATGATGAAGGATATTGCAGGCAGCAGATTGCTCTCCACGGCATCTCCAGACTCTGTCACGTCTGTCACATTTGCTCAGTGTGAACCTGCTTTCATCTGTGGCAAATTTGTCAATCCTGGTGTTCTGTGGCAAATGTCAAGCGTCCTCCACGGTGTTGGGCTGTGAGCACAACCCCCATCTGTGGATGTCGGGCACTCAGACCATCCTCATGGAGTCGGTTTCTAACCGTTTGTGCAGACACATGCACATTTGTGGTCTGCTGGAGGTAATTTTGCAGGGCTCTGGCAGTGCTTCTCCTGTTCCTCCTTGCACAAAGGCTGAGGTAGCGGTGCTGCTGCTGGGTTGTTGCCCTTCTATGGCCCCCTCTACGTCTCCTGGTGTACTGGCCTGTCTCCTGGTAGTGCCTTCAGCCTCTGGATACTACGCTGACAGACACAGCAAACCTTCTTGCCACAGCTCACATTGATGTGCCTTCCTGGATGAGCTGCTCTACCTGAGCCACTTGTGTGGGTTGTAGAGTCCGTCTCATGCTACCATGAGTGTGAAGGCACAACCAATATTCAAAAGTGACCAAAACATCAGCCAGAAAGCATTGGTACTGAGATGTGGTCTGTGGTCCCCACCTGCAGAACCACTCCTTTATTGAGTGTGTCTTCATAATTGCCAATAATTTCCACCTGTTGTCTATTCCATTTGCACAACACCATGTGAAATTGATTGTCAAACAGTGTTTCTTCTTAAGTGGACAGTTTGATTTCAAAGAACTGTGATTTACTTGGAGTTATATTCTGTTGTTTAAGTGTTAAGTGTTCCCTTTGTTTTTTTGAGCAGTGTATATATATATATATATATATAGAGAGAGAGAGAGAGAGAGAGAGAGAGAGAGAGAGACAGACAGACAAAAAAAAAGAACAACCAGCACTCCCAATGTGAACACGTGCGCACGCTGCAAAATTGCATTATATAGTCAAAAAAAGAACACAGTAGCACATGTGCATGAATCTGGGCCATGTGAAAACACAGAAAAACATTAAAAACATTCAATATAGATTATACTTCTCAAAAACATTTTTTCAAAAGAAAAAATTTTTTTTTGCAAAACTTACAGTAATAGATAAAAATGAAGGTTCTTAGCGCATGTGCTGCTGTGTTCTTTTTTGTCTCTCTCTGTCTCTCTCTCTCTCTATATATGTAATACAATTGAACTCCAAGTTAATCACACTACTGTGAAATAAACCTGTCTAGTTATGAAGCAACACTGATTGGAAATCAATTTCTCCTGCTGTTGTGCAAATGGAACAGACAACAGGTAAAAAATATAAGCAATAAGTCAGACAACCCTTACAAAGTAGTGGTTCTGCAAGTGGTGACTACAGACCATTTCTCTATTTTCATCATTTTGACTGCTGTTTTGGTTACTTTAGAATTTTTTCATTGCTGTCACCCCTAGAGGTACAACAATAATAATACAAAAAAAGTAATAATCCTACAAAAATTCTTAGAAATTTTATTAAATAAATACAATAACACGTATATAGTTTAAAAATTATTATATATGAGGACAAGATAAAATGAAAGGCTCAGTGGGAACAGAAAAAAAAACACATCCATATAAATAGTAAAGTGGATATGAGAAGTAAACCCTGAACATGGTACTAATATAGTTAAATGCCAAACATAAAGTGCTAGTGCTATTGAAATTCTTAGGACTTGATATTAGTTGGGAGGATGGAAATCTATTAGAATAAATTGAGATTGTGAAGGACAAAACCTTATACGGGTAATGAAACACAGATCCCCACCAGAAAGTCCATGCCTATATCAAAAAATATTCACATCAGTCCAGGTTCTCACTCATAATATCCCACATGGAAGGGTCAGTCAGTTTTGTATTGGCTTCCTCGGAGGGATGTATCTGTCTGTATGCCAGATCCAACATATACAGCATATAGCAATGACCCCAGGTGTACGTCATCTGATTTATCGTAGTTGCGCATGTGTCTTGAAGCGCAGCACATTCAAGATGCTGCTTCCGGCTTTTCATGTGATGGGGGGGAAGTTCTCTGTGACATCAATGACCCTCACGCATCACATCCTGGGCACCGTTGGCAGAGCTGTGCATGCCATCGCGTCACAGACATGCTCAGTCCACAGGACATCACCTTGGAGATGGACTACGCAAAACAAAGCTCTCGCAGACTGGTCAGTTAGAGCTCTTCCCCATTTCTATTATACCCAAATCGAATGCACTGAAACAGAACAAACCCTCTGATTACACCCCTCTCAGGTCCTATGCTTACAAAGGAGAATGGAGAACAGGTCAGAGCATCTCGTATACTATAATGATTATGAGTGACAATATATAAAGAGCAATATATATGACAATAATGTGATAAGTATTTTACAGTATAATCAAGGATCCCTTATTATACACCAATCAAAAAGTGCAATGTGCAGTAATAAAGACAAACATAGAGAAAAATATTTCCCCCCATGTCATGTTAGCAGCTATCAATACTATGACTAGATAACATGTCAATGAAAAGTAAAGTTACATAATAATGGTGAAAAATACAGTAATCAATCAAGTGAATAGCATAAATATAGTATTAAATTAATTATATAAAAATCTCAAGTGTACCTAAAAAAATATATATATACATTTAGTATAGAATGCATCCAGGATATCCAAAGAAAGGTTCTGTCTCATTGCCAGAGAGTCGGATGGTGTATCTTCAAGTCATAGGTGGTTTAATCCAGTTATTTCCAAGGGTCCCATAACATAAATAGTCCATGTGGTTAACTGTATATTAATTTGACCAACAACAGGAAAAATATAAGCAATAACCAAGAGAACCCTTATAAAGGAGTGGTTTTGCAAGTGGTGAATACAGACCATTTCTCTGTTCTCATCCTTTTTGACTGCTGTTTTGGTCACTTGAATTGTGTCATTACTGTCACCCCTAGAGGTACAGTAGCATGAGGCTACAACCCATAGAAGTTGCTCAGGTAGTGCAGCTCATCCAGGATAGCACATCAATGTGCAAGAAGGGTAGCGCTGTGTCTGTCAGCACAGTGTCCAGAGCATGGGGCAGATATCAGGAGACAGGCCAGTACACCAGGAGACAAGGAGGGGGCCAACAACCCAGCAGCAGGACCGCTACCTCCTCATTTGTGCAAGAAGGAACAGAAGCAGTGTCAAATACCTGCAAAATGACCTCCTGCAGGCCATTAACATCCATGTGTCTGCTCACACTGTCAGAAACAGACTCCATGAGGGTAGTGAGAGGGTCCAACACTGTGAGGAGTGATTGGCATTTGCCAGAGAACACCAAGATCAGCAGATTCAACATTTGTGCCCTGTGCTCTTCATGGATGACAGTAGTTCACACTGAACACATTTGACAGACGTGACAGAGTCTGGAGATGCCATGGAGAACATCCTGCTGCCTGCAACATTCTCCAGCATGACTGTTTTGGCAGTGGGTCAGTAATGGTGTGGGGAGGCATTTCTTTGGAGGACCGCACAGCCATCCATGTGCTAGCCAGTGGTATCCTGACTGCCATTAGGTACAGGGATGATATGCTCAGTCCCACTGTGAGATCATATTCAAATGCACTGGGCCCTGTGTTCCTTCTGATGCATGACAATGCTAAGCCTCATGTGGCTGAAGTGTGTCAGCAGTTCCTGCATGATAAAGGCATTGATGCTATGGACTGGCCTGCCCGTTCCCCAGACCTGAATACAATCGAACACAACTGGGACATTATGTCTCATTTCTTCCACCAATGCCATGTTTCACCACAGACTGTCCAGGAGTTGACTGATGCCTTGATATAGATCTGGGAGGAGATACCTCAGGAAAACATCTGCCACCCCATTAGAACCATGCCCAGGAATTGTAGGGAGGTCATACAGACACGTGGAGGCCACACACTACTGAGTATAATTTCTTTTTTTTTAAATTCTGTTTATTAAATTTTTCATCAATCAACAAAACAGACATATGGTAATAACAATTCCCCAACCTGCATCCCACCCCGAACCCACCCCATAATCTCTGTGTGCACACCTTCAACAGTTGTATTATGGAATTGGTGAATGACCACCTATCCGTTGCACCAAATACCATTGAGTATTTTCAAATTGGGTACGTAGTTTCTCTCTAGTTTCTAAAGGAAGAGAAGGAATAAAGAGAGACCACGTAGTCAAAAATTTACATGATAACCTTTCCTTATTGGTCTGGGCCTCCATCCACTCCATTTTAAACAAAAACATAATCTTTGTGTGTATAAGAGATAGTGATGGGACGGCTGGATTTAGCCAATGCTGCATTATATTTTTCCTAGTTGCCGAAGCTCAGATCATCAGAGTTGCCTTGATATGTTTGGGCCATTTATGATGCGCATCCTCTATAATATTAAAGATGGCCCATTGTGGTGTAAGCGTGAAGCTGATCCCACACAACCTCTGTACCTCATTATGTATGGTACCCCAAAGCTCCTAAATTCTTGAACAACTCCATAGATGATGGTAAATATCAGTGTTGCGTGATTTGCATTTAGAGCACAAGTATACCTTTGAAGGAGACATCCTAGCCTGCACGTAAGGTGTGATATAGGCTCTATGTAAAATTAAGAGGGCCATGTCAGTGTAGCTACTATATGATATAAATTTTCTTTGTCTTGTGGTAGCATCAAGAAAGTCTCCCACTTGAAAGCCTGTGAGATCCTTTGACCATTTTGCTGCTCCTGTGGACTTTCCTTCCCATGACCACCTTCTGCGTAATACTGAGTAAATATTACTTATAGATGCCGGTTGGGATCTTGCGTTTCTAATAAAACCATCCAAATTGATTTTCCCCTCCCTTGTCCCCCCGGTAGACAGGCATTTTTGTACTAAACTGCGCGCTTGAAGAAATAGAAAAGGGTTATTAGCAAATAATGGGAAACGGAGCGAAGCAGTTTCAAAGGAAAACACTGAAAAATTAAGATCTAGCAAATCTATTGCCTGCCTGCATCCCTGAGTCGCCAGTTGATTATAGAATGATGGAGCACCACCCCCAAAAAATCCTGGATTCCCAAGAAATGGCTGAAAAGGGGAAAACCCAGCACCCAACCCACAAAGCCCCCTACAACGCCTCCAAGTCAGTATTGTTTGCCACAATGTTGGGTATTCCTGTATCTCCGCCGGGATCTCCTCTCCCCTTAAATGCAGTAATGCCGACAGCAAGATATGTGGACACATTTGTTGCTCTAGGCTCACATTAGCAAAATGAGAGACACCCCTTATCCAATCAATGGCAAATCTAAAGTTAGCAGCTAGGTTATACCTACCTATATCAGGAAAATTAATTCCACCCTCTGCCCTTGTCCCCTGCAGCTTTACAAGGCCATATCGCGTCCTACCTCCAACACCCCAAATAAATTTCCGGAAACTTGAATGTAGTAAGCTAAGATCTGTTTTAGATAATAGAAGAGGCAGAGTCTGAAAGGCATATAGCAGTTTAGGAAAAACTATCATCTTGATTAAATGACATCTGCCTGAGAATGACAATGTAAAATGTTTCCATGAGTGAAGGAGATTAATTATTGAGGATATCAGTGGTTTATAGTTGACTCTGTACAAATTAGACATATCCGCTGTCAGCCGTATCCCTAAGTATTTAATAGATTCTTGGCTCCAGTGAAATGGAAACAGTGGATCATGCAGCCTCCCAGTTCTAAAAACTGCCAGGGCCTCGGATTTACCATAGTTGACTTTGAAGCCCGAGTACAGGCCGAAACTCTTTAGAATTTCCATGATAGCCGGAATTGCCTGGGCTGGATTGGCGATAAATAAAAGGATGTCGTCTGCAAAGGCTGAGATTTTTATAAAATCAGTTCCCACTTTTACCCCTTCAAAAATTGCTTCACTCTGCAAAGTTCTCAGGAGTGGGTCCAATGCCAAATTAAACAGCAGAAGGGACAAAGGACATCCCTGGCGAGTTCCCCGTTGAATTTCAAATGGTTTAGATAAAATGTTATTCACGGATAACCTAGACATTGGGTTTTTATTAATTGTTTTAACAGCTTCACAGAACCAAGGGCCAAAATTTCGAAATGCTAGTAGGTCATATAAATAATCCCATGCTACCCTATCGAACGCTTTATCGGCGTCTAAGCTGACCACGATAGTTTTCATATGTTTGTGTGCTCTGCAATAAGATATAGCTCCCAGAGCTGTTCTAATGTTATAAGTAATGGATTTCCCGTGTATGAACCCGGTTTGTTGTGGTGAGATTAAGTTAGGGATAATTCTTTGGAGTCTGTCAGCCAAAATTTTTTAAAAATTTTGAAGTCGGAGTTAAGTAGGGATATTGGTCTATACCCTTCAACTTGCATGTGATCCTTGCCCGGTTTTGGAAGGACAATGACAACCGCCTCGTTGAACTGGTCAGGAAGATGGCCACCCTTAACCATTTCATTGTATAATTCACAAAGGTGAGGCACCAAATGGGGTCCCAGAATTTTATAATGTTCATTACTGAACCCGTCCGGGCCCGGTGCCTTGGAGATTTTAAGTTTGTTAATGACCTGTAAGATTTCTGAGGCAGATATGGGAGCGTTGATTGCCTCTCTCTCATCCTCAGCTAGTGCTGGTGCTAAGTGACCCTTGAGGAATCTTCCATTCTCCTCTCCTACCTTTGGTTCAAATTTATACAATTCGCTAAAAAACAGTCTAAATTCGTTTACTATCTATTTGTCATTAGTTACCTGGTGGCCGCTAGGATGTTGTATTTTGTGTATCTTTGTCATCTTCCTATACGGCCGTGTAAGTGAAGCCAGTACCCTTCCTGGTTTGTTGCTCCATTTGTAATATTTGTGTTTCTGATAATCTAGATTCAACATGGCCGTCTCATGTGCCAGAGCATCCGCCCTCTCTCTAGCCTCCAAAAATTGTGTTCTCGTTAGTGGAGTGTTATTTATCTTGAATGCCTTGTAGGCCTGGGTCAGTGACTTTTGTGTATCTACTGTCCTTTTCATTAGATCTTTTCTTTTATGACTGACATAGGAGATAATCTGACCTCTTAATACAGCTTTTGACGCCATCCAAAACAAATGTGAGTCATTCCAATGAATGTGGTTATCCTCTTTATAAACCTCCCACGACATTTGCAAGTATTTCTTAAAATCATCTGATTGATAGAGGTAGGAGGGGAAACGCCATCTCCTCTCCTGATGTATTGGGGACGTCAATCTAGAATTAAATGTCACTGGAGCATGGTCTGAAATATGAATGTTTCGTATATCCGTTTGAATTATTAAGGGAAGTAGTGATGAATGTAAAAGCCAACAATCGATCCTAGCGTGAGAGTTATGTACGTGGGAGTAATGGGAGTAATCTCTCTCAAGAGGGTGTTGCAGTCTCCATATGTCCACCAAATCTAGATGTTTCGAAAGTGATTGATTGCTATTTCCTTGTGCCAACCTATGGGTAACCGTCAAACTGGATCTATCCATGGAGGCATCAGCCACCTCGTTAAAGTCGCCACCCATGACCACCCGAGACGCATCCCACCCCGCCAGCTTTTCCAGTATCCTGACTTGGAACTGTGCTTCTGTTGTATTAGGAATGTAAATATTAATTAGACTATAACTCATTCCCTCAATTACAATCTTAACTAGGAAGAATCTGCCCTGTGGATCTTCCAGGGTGTCAAGAACTTCATACTTAAGGCCATTGTAGATTAATATAGCTACTCCTCGTTGTTTTTTGGAGTATGATGCCTCCGTGCAAAGTGTGTATTTCCTACTAAGCAAAGCTGGGTGGTTATTTTTTATCCAATGTGTTTCCTGTAGGAAAATAATATGGAAATTTTTCTTATGTAAAAAATGTAAAACCTTTTTCCTCTTAATCGGAAAATTCAACCCGTTTACATTCCACGAGCACCATTGTAAAGAACGGATTGTGGTATCTTTAACAGTATCTTGACCCGTCATCAACCCACTCTCATACGATTAAACATTTGTCCAATATGTGAAAGCTTTAAATGAGATCCCCACTCATCCCAGCGAGTAAGTGTAAGACCCCTCGTTTCAGAAACAAAATGGTTGTGCACACAGAGACCCCCCCTCCCCCATCCCAGTTGACTATCATAACTATAACAAGTAAGCTCAACTGCAAAATGAACATCATACAAGAGAAAAACATGCCACTCATTAGGTAAAAGGATATTAACATAAACTCGACATCACTGAAGATGAAAGAATTAAGTCAGTTCTTTTCGTTCAAGTAGCGCTGGAGTTAGCAGGTGTCTGGAAGTCCCCACGGAGAAACTCCAGAGCTCTTTCCGGGTCGTTAAAGGCCCAGTTTTTCCCCGCCAAGCTGAATCGCAAGGTTGAAGGATACTGCAACCTGAAATGAATGCTTTTATCAACAAGGATTTTGCAGGCAGGATTGAAAGCTTTGCGTTTGGCTGCCATGGCAGCCGAATAATCCTGGAACAAAAGTAATTTATGATTGTCATATAACAGGGATCGTTGTTTCCTGTAAGCTGATAGGATACGGGTTTTATCCTGAAAATCTAGGACTCTAAAGATGACCGGTCTTGGTCTGCCTCCGTCTCCTCCCCTTAAAGGTCCCAGCCTGTGGGCTCTCTCTATGGTTATAGCCCCTGAAGTTAATGGGATGCCGAGAGATTTTGGTAGCCATTCTGATGCTAATTTAATCAATTCTGAGGAGGGGACAGATTCTGGAATGCCTATGAGTCTCAAATTGTTGCGGCGAGATCTACTTTCCAGATCGTCTACCTTATCAAAGAGGTCTGAAATGTCCTTTTCTTTATTGACCAGTTTGTCCTTAAGAGCCTTAGTGGAGTCCTCTAAGTCTGAAATTCTTTGTTCTGCTTCTGCTATATGTGTTCCATGGGCATTAACTTGTGACACAATCATGTCTAGGGAAGTCTGAAAGGCTGCCAGACGGTTGTCAATTACAGGCGTCAGCCGGTCTAGCTTCTGCAATGGATTGTGTGTTTTCACTATTAACTTCAGAAGTTTGTGGCGTTGGAGATGCACCTGCCTGATTGCGTGTAGAGCTTCTGCCAGACTTGACGTTTTTCCCATATATTTATCCATAATGAAATAGGAGCCTATTATATTAAGTAAGGGTGTCAGTGATATCTTGAGAGATGCTGATTACATCTAGCAGCTAAGTTGGAGAGTCATATAGATCAATGCAGCATCCGCTGCCTCCATCACCTCAGCCTCCTCTCCCCAACAATAGCTGCCTAAAAGTTCTTTGTGGAATCCCCCCTTATTCTGAACAGTAGTCAGCCCTTAGCTGATATGCAGAAATAAACAGCGGTAGTACAGGCTTGAGGGGAGCCGCACTGCTGGAAAAACTCAGGAGGGATACGCTGATGTCCAGCACATAGGTCTGCAGAGTGGTGTAGCGCTCTGGTGCCCAACACGTGGGTCTGTAAGATGGTGCCAATCTGACTCCGCCTCCTTCCCCTCTCCTGCACCGCTTTTACCGCCGATCCAGCTGGGAGTTCCACTAGTTCCCACCGGAGCCGCTCACCCTCGTGCTGCGCCTGACCGGTAAGCTTGACTAGTCCTGCGGAGAGTGCGCCTCTATCCCTTCCTCCACCGTCTTGGGACCCCACTGCTGAGTCACCACTGTGCGTGCCTTGTGCCTCCGGGGCAGCCAGAGAGCTGGGTCAATGTTGCCGACCCTTGTCCGGACCTTATCCTGGATTTAGGTTAGGTAGGTGTCGGGTATATAACCTCGTATAGGACCCACGATCCAGGAGCTCTATTAAGAAGCGGCCATCATCAGGCTCTGCCTCTCGGAAGTCTCCTGAGTGTAATTTCCTTGTCTTGAGGCATATCTACTGAAGTTGGATCAGCCTGTAATTTCAATTTCCAGTTTGATTTTGAGTATCATTCCAAATCCAGACCTCCATGGATATTAATTTTGATTTACCTTGATCATTTTTATGTTTTATTGTTCTCAACACATTTCACTATGTAATGAAGAAAGATTTGTAACTGGAATATTTCATTCAGTGATATCTAGGATATGGTATTTTAGTGTTCCCTTTATTTTTTTGAGCAGTGTATTATATATATGCACCCTGCACCCTGGTATATATGTCCCTCATCCTGGGCCCCATTCTAGTATATATACAGTTGTGCTTAAAAGTTTACATACCCCAGCAACATTTTTCCTTTATTGTGCTTTTTTTCAGAGAATATGAATGACAATACCAAAACTTTTCCTCCACTCATGGTTAGTGGTTGGATGAAGCCATTTATTGTCAAACTACTGTGTTTTCTCTTTTTAAATCATAATAACAACCCAAAACATCCAATTAACCCTGATCAAAAGTTCACATACCCCATTTCTTAATACCGTGTATTGCCCCCTCTAACATCAATGACAGCTTGAAGTCTTTCGTGGTAGTTGTAGATGAGTGTTGTGAATTTGGATTCTGGGCTCCCCCGGTGGCCGCTTGTGGAATTGGACTTGTCATCCTCTTTCCTGTTTCACCTGGTTCCATCAGTAGTGGGTGTCGCTATTTAAGCTCATTTCTCTGGTGGTTTCTTGCCGGTCAACAATGTTATCTGATGCCTCTCAGTGCTTGTTCCTGCTTCTAGACTACTACTAGATAAGTTGGACTTTTGTCCTTGTTTTGTTTTGCCTATTTGTTCCAGTTCACAGCTGAAGTTTTGTTACTGTGTCTGGAAAGCTCTCGTTGATCAGGGATTGCTACTCTGGCGTTATGAGTTAATGCCAGAGTTTAAGGTAATCTCTGGATGGTGTTTTGTTAGTGTTTTTCTGCTGACCATGAAAGTATACTATCTGTCTTCTGCTATCTAGTAAGCGGACCTCAAATTTGCTAAGACTATTTTCCTGCTGCGTTTGTTGTTTCATCTGAACTCACCGTCATTATATGTGGGGGGCTACTGTCTTCTTTGGAAATATTTCTCTAGAGGTGAGCCAGGTCTTATATTTCCCTCTGCTAGCTATTTAGGTCTTAGGCCAGAGCTGGGCATCTAGCGATAAATAGGAAATGCTACCTGGCTATTTCTAGTTGCGCGGCAGGCTTAGTTCATGGTCAGTATAGTTCCATCTTCCGAGAGCTTGTCCCTCTATAGGCTTGCTATGATCTCTGCCTGCAGAGATCATGACAGTTTGACCGGCCCCTAAAGTGTTAAAGACCCAGGTTTAGAAAGGAGAGTTATTAGAAGTCTGCTGGAATTTTTTTTTTTTTTTTTTTTTTCCTCCAGTCTGCCTTGCTGCAGTCTTTTTTCTCTCTCTCCTCCTAATCTCTGTATGCTCTGTGTGCACCTGACAATAATGGATCTCCAGAGTGTAACTGCGGGTTTGAATAAACTCATCACGAAAGTACAAAATTTACAAGATTTTGTGGTACATGCTCCGGTATCTGAGCCGAGAATTCCTTTGCCGGAGTTCTTCACAGGGAATAGAGCTAGCTTCCAGAATTTCCGAAATAATTGTAAGCTTTATTTGTCCCTGAAGTCTCGTTCAGCTGGAGACCCTGCTCAGCAGGTTAGGATTGTGATTTCCTTGCTCAGGGGTGACCCTCAAGATTGGGCCTTCTCATTGCCAGCAGGGGATCCTGCGTTACGCGATGTGGATGCGTTTTTTCTGGCCTTGGGCTTGCTTTATGAGGAACCTCATTTGGAACTTCAGGCAGAAAAAACTTTGATGGCACTATCTCAGGGGCAAGACGAAGCTGAAGTTTTCTGCCAAAAATTCCGTAAATGGTCTGTGCTTACTCAGTGGAATGAGTGCGCCTTGGCGGCAACTTTCAGAGAAGGTCTCTCTGATGCCATTAAGGATGTTATGGTGGGGTTCCCTTTGCCTGCAGGTCTGAATGAGTCCATGACAATGGCTATTCAGATTGATAGGCGTCTGCGGGAGCGCAAACCGGTGCACCATCTGGCGGTGTCTATGGAAAAGACGCCAGAAAGTATGCAGTGTGATAGAATTCTGTCCAGGAGCGAGCGACAGAATTTTAGACGGAAGAATGGATTGTGTTTCTATTGTGGGGATTCTACTCATGTTATATCGGCATGCTCTAGGCGTACAAAGAAGCTTGATAAGTCTGTTTCCATTGGCACCATTCAGTCTAAGTTTATTTTGTCTGTAACCCTGATTTGCTCTTTGTCATCCATTGCCACGGACGCCTATGTTGACTCTGGCGCCGCTCTGAGTCTTATGGATTGGTCCTTTGCCAATCGTTGTGGTTTTGATTTAGAGCCTTTGGAGACTCTTATTCCTCTGAAGGGGATTGACTCCACCCCATTGGCTAATAATAAACCACAATACTGGACACAAGTAACCATGCGTATCAATCCGGATCACCAGGAGATTATTCGTTTCCTGGTGCTGTATAATTTACATGACGATTTGGTACTGGGATTGCCATGGTTGCAGTCTCACAACCCAGTCTTGGACTGGAGAGCAATGTCTGTGTTGAGCTGGGGATGTAAGGGTATTCATGGGGACGTACCTTTGGTTTCTATTTCGTCGTCCATTCCCTCTGAAGTCCCTGAGTTCCTCTCTGATTATCAAGACGTCTTTGACGAACCCAAGCTTGGGTCGTTACCTCCGCACCGTGAGTGCGATTGTGCCATAGATTTGATACCGGGTTGTAAATATCCAAAGGGTCGTTTGTTTAATTTGTCTGTGCCGGAACATGCTGCTATGCGGGAATATATAAAGGAGTCTTTGGAAAAGGGACATATTCGTCCATCTTCTTCTCCCTTGGGAGCTGGGTTTTTCTTTGTCTCAAAAAAAGACGGCTCTTTGAGACCATGTATTGATTATCGGCTTCTGAATAAGATCACTGTTAAGTATCAATACCCATTGCCATTGCTTACTGATTTGTTTGCTCGTATAGAGGGTGCTAAGTGGTTCTCTAAAATTGATCTTCGTGGGGCGTATAATTTGGTGCGGATCAGGCAGGGGGATGAGTGGAAGACCGCATTTAATACGCCCGAGGGCCACTTTGAGTATTTGGTCATGCCTTTTGGTCTTTCTAATGCCCCTTCAGTTTTCCAGTCTTTTATGCATGATATCTTCCGCGATTTTCTGGATAAATTTATGATAATATATCTGGATGATATTCTGATTTTTTCTAATGACTGGGACTCTCATGTCCAGCAGGTCAGGAGAGTTTTTCAGGTTCTGCGGTCTAATTCTTTATGTGTGAAGGGGTCTAAGTGCGTTTTTGGGGTCCAGAAAATTTCCTTTTTGGGGTATATTTTTTCTCCCTCTTCCATTGAGATGGATCCCGTCAAGGTGCAAGCTATTTGTGACTGGACTCAGCCCTCCTCTCTTAAGGGTCTTCAGAGATTTTTGGGCTTTGCCAACTTTTACCGCCGATTTATTGCTGGTTTTTCGGATGTCGTTAAACCACTGACTGATTTGACCAGACAAGGCGCTGATGTTGCTAATTGGTCCCCTCATGCTGTAGAGGCCTTTCAGGAGCTTAAGCGCCGTTTTGCCTCTGCCCCTGTGTTGCGTCAGCCTGATGTGAATCTGCCTTTTCAGGTTGAGGTTGACGCTTCGGAGATCGGAGCTGGGGCAGTGTTGTCGCAGAAAGGTTCCGACTGCTCCGTCATTAGGCCTTGTGCCTTCTTTTCTCGCAAATTTTCGCCCGCAGAGCGGAATTATGATGTTGGGAATCGGGAGCTTTTGGCCATGAAGTGGGCGTTTGAGGAGTGGCGCCATTGGCTCGAGGGGGCTAGGCATCAGGTGGTGGTATTGACTGACCACAAAAATTTGATTTATCTTGAGACTGCCAGACGCCTGAATCCTAGACAGGCGCGCTGGTCTTTATTTTTTTCTCGCTTTAATTTTGTGGTGTCATACCTACCGGGTTCTAAGAATGTTAAGGCAGATGCCCTTTCTAGGAGTTTTGACCCGGACTCTCCTGGTAATTCTGAACCCACAGGTATCCTTAGGGAGGGAGTAATTTTGTCGGCCGTTTCTCCTGATCTGCGGCGGTCCTTGCAAGAGTTTCAGGCGGATAGACCGGATCGTTGTCCGCCTGATAGACTGTTTGTTCCGGATGATTGGACCAGCAGAGTCATCTCTGAGGTACATTCTTCTGCATTGGCAGGTCATCCCGGAATTTTTGGTACCAGGGATTTGGTGGCAAGATCCTTCTGGTGGCCTTCCCTGTCACGAGATGTGCGAGTCTTTGTGCAGTCATGTGACGTTTGTGCTCGGGCCAAGTCTTGTAGTTCTCGGGCTAGCGGACTGCTGTTGCCCTTGCCTATTCCTAAGAGGCCTTGGACACACATCTCGATGGATTTTATTTCAGATCTGCCTGTTTCCCAGAAGATGTCTGTCATCTGGGTGGTCTGTGACCGTTTCTCTAAAATGGTCCATTTGGTTCCTCTGCCCAAGTTGCCTTCTTCTTCTGAGTTGGTTCCTCTGTTTTTTCAGAATGTTGTCCGATTGCACGGTATTCCTGAGAATATTGTTTCTGACAGAGGTACCCAATTTGTGTCTAGATTTTGGCGGGCATTCTGTGCTAGGATGGGCATAGATTTGTCTTTTTCATCTGCTTTTCACCCTCAGACTAATGGCCAGACCGAGCGGACTAATCAGACCCTTGAGACATATCTGAGGTGTTTTGTCTCTGCTGACCAGGATGATTGGGTTGCTTTTTTGCCATTGGCAGAGTTCGCCCTCAATAATCGGGCCAGTTCTTCCACCTTGGTGTCCCCGTTTTTCTGTAATTCGGGGTTTCACCCTCGATTTTCCTCCGGTCAGGTGGAATCCTCGGATTGTCCTGGAGTGGATGCGGTGGTGGAGAGATTGCATCACATCTGGGGGCAGGTTATGGACAATTTGAAGTTGTCCCAGGAGAAGACTCAGCGTTTTGCCAACCGTCATCGTCGTGTTGGTTCTCGGCTTTGTGTTGGAGATTTAGTGTGGTTGTCTTCTCGTTTTGTCCCTATGAGGGTCTCTTCTCCTAAGTTTAAACCTCGGTTCATCGGCCCTTATAGAATATTGGAGATTCTTAATCCTGTTTCTTTCCGTTTGGACCTCCCTGCGTCCTTTTCCATTCATAACGTTTTTCATCGGTCGTTATTGCGCAGGTATGAGGTACCTGTTGTACCTTCAGTTGAGCCTCCTGCTCCGGTGTTGGTTGAGGGTGAGTTGGAGTACGTTGTGGAGAAAATTTTGGACTCTCGTGTTTCCAGACGGAAACTCCAGTATCTGGTTAACTGGAAGGGTTACGGCCAGGAGGATAATTCTTGGGTCAATGCATCTGATGTTCATGCTTCTGATCTTGTTCGTGCCTTCCATAGGGCTCATCCTGGTCGCCCTGGTGGATCTGGTGAGGGTTCGGTGCCCCCTCCTTGAGGGGGGGGTACTGTTGTGAATTTGGATTCTGGGCTCCCCCGGTGGCCGCTTGTGGAATTGGACTTGTCATCCTCTTTCCTGTTTCACCTGGTTCCATCAGTAGTGGGTGTCGCTATTTAAGCTCATTTCTCTGGTGGTTTCTTGCCGGTCAACAATGTTATCTGATGCCTCTCAGTGCTTGTTCCTGCTTCTAGACTACTACTAGATAAGTTGGACTTTTGTCCTTGTTTTGTTTTGCCTATTTGTTCCAGTTCACAGCTGAAGTTTTGTTACTGTGTCTGGAAAGCTCTCGTTGATCAGGGATTGCTACTCTGGCGTTATGAGTTAATGCCAGAGTTTAAGGTAATCTCTGGATGGTGTTTTGTTAGTGTTTTTCTGCTGACCATGAAAGTATACTATCTGTCTTCTGCTATCTAGTAAGCGGACCTCAAATTTGCTAAGACTATTTTCCTGCTGCGTTTGTTGTTTCATCTGAACTCACCGTCATTATATGTGGGGGGCTACTGTCTTCTTTGGAAATATTTCTCTAGAGGTGAGCCAGGTCTTATATTTCCCTCTGCTAGCTATTTAGGTCTTAGGCCAGAGCTGGGCATCTAGCGATAAATAGGAAATGCTACCTGGCTATTTCTAGTTGCGCGGCAGGCTTAGTTCATGGTCAGTATAGTTCCATCTTCCGAGAGCTTGTCCCTCTATAGGCTTGCTATGATCTCTGCCTGCAGAGATCATGACAGATGAGATTCTTCATTTACTCAGATTATAAAGCTGCCTAATCTTTATGGCAAAAAGCCTCCAGTTCCTGTAAATTCCTGAGCTGTCTAGCAATGATAGTGTCTCAATGATATTGAGATCATGAGACTGAGATGGCCACTCCAGAACCTTCACCTTCTTTTGCTGTAGCCAATGACAGGTCTGCTAGGCCTTGTGTTTTGGATCGTTGTCATGTTGGAAAGTCCAAGTATGTCCCATGCGCAACTTCCGGGCTGATGACTGCAAATTTGTCTCCAGTATTTGCTGATAACATGCTGCATTCATCTTTCCTTCAACTTTGACCAAGTTTCCTGTGCCTTTGTAGCTCACACATCCCCAAAACATTAGTAATCCACGTCTGTGCTTTACAGTAGGAATGCTGTTCCTTTCATCATAGTCCTTGTTGACCTCTCTCCAAATGTAAGGTTTATGGTTGTGGCCAAAAAGTTAAATTTTGGTCTCATCACTCCAAATTACCTTGATCAACAAGTTTTGAGGCTTGTCTCTGTGATGTTTTGCATATCGTAGTGAAGATACTTTGTTGCATTTGCGCAGTAATGGCTTTCTTCTGGCAACTCGACCATGCAGCCCATTTTTCTTCAAGTGCCTCCTTATTGTGCATCTTGAAACAGCCACACCACTAGTTTTCAGAGAGTCCAGTATTTCAGATGATGTTATTTGTGGGTTTTTTGAACAAATTTCCTGGCAAATGTGGATGAAATTTTTGTTGGTCTACCTGACCATGGTTTTGCTTTTACAAAGCCTCTGATTTTCCATTTGTTAATCACAGTTTGAACGCTTTTGACTGGCGTTATCAATTATTTGAATATCTGTTTGCATCCCTTTCCTGTTTTATACAGTTCAACTACCTTTTCTAGTAGATCTATTGACAATTCTTTTGCTTTCTCATGACTCACAATCCAGAAATGTCAGTGGCTGGATGAAAGATGCAAGAGGATCCCAGAAACTCACTCAGCTTTTATGCAGACACACGGATTACAAGCAAACAGGTCACAGGTTACCTTTAGTAGCCATTCAAACCCATCTGTGTGAACTTCTGTGCATGTTATCAGGCCAAAATCACCAGGGTATGTGAACTTTTGATCAGGGTCATTTGGATGTTTTGGGTTGCCATTATGAATAAAAAAAGAGACAACACAGTAGTTTGACAATAAATGGCTTCACCCAACCACTAGCCATGAGTGGAGAAAAAGTTTTGGTGTTATCATTCATATTCTCTGAAAAAAAGGCCAAGAAAGCAAAAATCCTGCCGGCGTATGTAAACTTTTGAGCACAACTTAAGGATGGTCAAATCTAAACTAAACCTGCCTATATCTACAGGGACAAAACCAGGGACAGAAACAGAAGACAAAATATATTCAAGGAATAGCCAAGTCAGATACCTGAAGGTCAGACATGCAATGTAACATAAATGTACAATATTTCCATAAATACTACAAAGGACTCCTGAAATAATTGGTAATTTCATTGAATTTTCAAGAGGTTTGTTTGTTTTAATTTAACAATCCGTGTTTTCCTTGAATATTTATTAACTAAAGCTAAATGTCCCAAGTGACAACTTTCAAATAGAATGTACATAGAAAAGAGAAGAGCGACTCAATCCAATCATGCCACATTAAAATGAGTTTAACACACTCCCGTGTTTCCACAGTGACATTTCCTGTTTAATAAAGATAGTCATTCTAGAGCGCATATCTCCAACCACAGCTAATGCCCGTGATTGCTTTTGGGAGATGTGAAGGAAAGTACATAATTATACTGGTATAGATGTATGGCACAACAAAATTGTTTCCTTTATGGTAATGTAAAAGGCAGGAATCCGTAACAGTTTCAGCTCTGGGTTTAATCGCCATGCCATTATAGAGCTATTATCTACTTTGTGAATGTTAGCAATCCTGGCACTTGCTGCAAAAATAGGAAACTCACAAGGACTTAAATAACTTTTCTTTTTAGAATTAATTCCTGCAAGCACTGATGATTGGAAGTCGCGCTGGGGTGCTGTAACAGTAAAGCTGTAAAAATATCACCACCATATCATCAATTTTATATTTATGATTTGCTCTGAGAAATGTTGTATAATTTCAAGATGTTACAGATAAACTTCCTGGCAATATTATTGCTGTATATTTCATATCTGAAACATAACGATCTCATAATTTCACTTTATTTTACCTTAAAATGTTCGAGTGATAAATATGTGTACATTAATTGAGTTGCTTTGTACATATTTGACTGGAATAATGCCACTTGTAAATAACCCAAAGTTCTTCCTATGCTCAATTACTGGGTTTACATGTCTGCTGAAATGAAACCCTGGAAAAAGCAGTAAAATATGGACACATGCAGAACATGGTTATAACCTAGATACCAAGAATGAAGCAAGTTACTGTTTTAGAATTGATATTGCTAAACTTTTTATTGTCTGAGTAAATTTTTTAGGGACTTACTAATACTGTTTTTACAAAACACAAGATAAGAATTGTATAATTATTTCAATTAGAGATGATTTGAGTATTTTGAAATTCTAATTCACTAGCTTCGCTGAATTTTTTAAAAATTGGATTTGCAGCAAATGGATTCATAGCAAATTGCAAATATCTTTAGTTGCCTTTAAAGGATACGTGTAGCTGTCTACTGAGGTCTACTAGGACTGTATTGTACCTATTTTCGAGCTCTTCATCATAAACCCATGCTTATAAATGTCAACATGCGATCAATATATTTGGCTTTGAGTAAACTTTGGTAATCAGT
The DNA here is from genome assembly GCF_051348905.1 of Ranitomeya variabilis. Taxonomy (NCBI): domain Eukaryota; kingdom Metazoa; phylum Chordata; class Amphibia; order Anura; family Dendrobatidae; genus Ranitomeya; species Ranitomeya variabilis. The sequence goes on along the minus strand of NC_135233.1, from coordinate 715,059,764 downwards.
CATAACCAACAGCCTGTTTATTAACATATTGCAGTAACATATTTTTAATACTTTAAAACATGAAAAAGGTACAAAAATTATCCCTCTTAGTGTTTTGTCATCAGACACACAATTCTGTCACTGCCTGTTCAACTGACATTTCGTGCATGGGACAAAATAAGAATTTGCCTGCCTAGGTATTTGGTACACACCCAACCTTGCTGACAATGCATTTCCAGACCAAGGGAAACAGTGCAAAAGAGAATTGGGGTAATCATTTTTGCAGCAGCGTTGGCGGAAACATCTAGTCCACCCTGTGGGGAATCTGTTCTTCTGACATTTGTCTTAGTGTACAGTGGGTCCATTTTGGCAGTACGTCCAGTATTTGTCAGAGTTGGGTGTACACCTTTTGCTGTATTATGTCAGGGAGCACCACATACAGAGCAAATGTCTCATCAGTCTGGGCTCTGTTGTCCACAGTTCTAATATGTCCATCCTGCAGGTCCATTGTACGAAGGAGGCACCTGAGGAGTAGGCCTGGCACTAAAGACTACTTGGAGTGGTAGTCAGTTGAATTGTTTGTGGGTCATACACTTGATAACAGTATTTATTACCCTGGAACTTCTTTGAAACCACCCCTCTTCACATCTTTTGAAACTTTCAACCAACTCTGACCAGTACCATTCAAATCGTGATCCTCCAACCGACCACCATTATTCTGTATAAACCTTTTAAAATTTAAAGGGAATCTGTCACCCCAAAATTCACCTATAAGCTAAGGCCACCAGAATCAGGGGCTTATCTACATTCTGTAATGCTGTAGATAAGCCCCCGATGTAACCTGCAAGAGAAGAAAAACAAGTTATATTATACTCACCCAGGGGCGGTCCCAATGGGCGTCGGGGTCCGGGTCCAGCGCCTCCCATCTTCATACGATGACATCCTCTTCTTTGCTTCCTGCCACGGCTCCTGCACAGGCATACTTTGTCTGCCCTGTTGAGGGCAGAGCAAAGTACTGCAGTGCGCAGGCACTGGGCCTCTCTGTCTTGTAGGTTTTATGTGTTTTGTGGCCAATGTTAACATGCGTTTGACTTCTGCATGTGTACCAACTCAAGCTCAATTTTTGTGTTTTTTCTGCAGTACAGAATGCTGTAGAAAAGCCACTGATGCCAATGGCCTTAGCTTATAGGCGAATTTTGGGGTGACAGATTCCCTTTAATATAATTTAGAACACCACTTGAAAGCATTCCTTCCTTTCACAACAATTTTCCACATTAATCCACTGCAGCATTTCCTTCTCTGCTCTCAACTACCTGATATGTAGTTCCAACAATTTTATTCTCATCCTCATCTTATGCCATCTGCAGGATGCTTCCCATCTTGCTTTTTTATTTACACACACAGATTCCTCTACTGAAACTGATTGCAAGGTTCGCTTATTTAGGAATTTCAAAGCAAGGCAAACAGCTGCGGGGCTATGGCCCCCTCTTCTCGCTTTTCATCCCACCTAGGATTTTAGTCCATCTGGCACATACAGTGACAGCAGTGGGAGCTTCTAACCTTTGCTCACAACCAATGCAGAATTCTATGAGGTGGGAAAACTTCAACTATTCTTTTATGTACTTTAGAGAACAACCAGAAACCAAAACATGCTAGTGCAATTAAAAACAACACAAAAGTATTGATGGGTGAAACCAAACAGTAAAGTTCGGTGTCCGTATTGAACACCTAGTGTCCGTGCATGGATCTCAAACATGTACTTTCCCAGGATGTCCATGTTACCGTTTGGTTTCAGTAGCCCCGAGCATCATGTGTTTCCTGATGCTGTTATCTGTGAAAGCACAAGAAACACTGGCGCCTCTGATAGCTGGTAAGTTCATTAAAGCCTGTCAGACCAATGCAGTTCCCACGCTGTCAGATGACAGCATGTGAGCCAGCAGCTGTCACTTATGTTAAAAAGGTTACCGTTGGTCACAGATGTCGACTGATGAGAGTATTACTCTTTCATTCTACATCTGTTGTCACTGATAGCAGCAAGAGCAGGAGTACGATGATGAGAGTATTCATCAGCCAGCGCCTGTACAATAAAAATATAAATATTTTTAAAAATAACATAGGTTCCCCTCTATTTTTGATATCCAGTGCAAGTGAAGCTGACTGCTGCGGGTTGCAAATCGCAGCTGTCAGCTTTATATTGGCTGATTATCAAAAGTAGAGGGGTCCTCATGCAGTAGTTTTTAATTATTTAAATAAATTATAAAAAAAAAAAATGGTGTGGGGTAACTCTTATTTTTGAAAACCAGCCAAGCCAAAGCAGACAGCTGGGGGCTGGTATTCTCAGACTGGGAAGGGGCCATAGATATTGGACCTCCTCAGCCTAAAATAGCAGCCCATAGCTGCCACAGAAAAGGCACATCTATTAGATGCTCCAATTCTGGCACTTTACCCGGCTCTTCCTACTTGCCCTGGTGGGGTGGCAAGTGGGGTGATAGGTTTGATGTTAATGTCAGCTGTTTTGTGGCTAGTGACATCAATCCCAGGGGCTAATAATGGAGATGCGTCTTTAAGATGCCTCTATTACTAACCCCATAGTCAGATTCTAATAAAGACACAGCAAAAATAAAGTCCTTTATTTGAAATAAAACTCTCCACCCTCTTTTACACATATATTTGCAAAAAATAAAAATTAAAAAGCAAAGTTATGCTCACTAGTCCACCTATCGATGCCCATGTCCTACTGTAAAAAATAAATACAATAAACCACCATATTCCTTGTTCCCTGTAAAAGACCATATGCCCATGTTCCCAGTAAAAGACAAAAAATAATAAAACACCATATTCCTCACGGCATACCTGAGGTGAATTGAAAGGCCAGATTAGAGGTGATGTGATGAAGGAGCTTGGAGAATCAATAGACAGCGAACACACACAAAGTGTCCAGCAGGAGATTCCATTTTAATGAAATGTGGGCAGGGTTTATATACACAACTGAGCAGAAAGGGCTTTATGCCAAGAAGCAAGCAACTCTTTTGTGGGATTTAGAGATAGATGTGCCTAGGTGTCTAGTTTGATTCAGTTTCCCAGGTACTTGTAATGTTTAGGGGGGCGAGTTTCTGTGTAAAAGTGCTATATGCAAGATTTAGAGCATAAAATGAGGACTGAAAAAACAAAATGGAAACTGATTTCTCACACACTCCTGAATGATGAACCTGTATTGGAGAATTGTGATGCTGTAGATGAAGAACTCCAGCACCAGAAGAAGGAGCCATTATTAATGTAAATTAAAATATGTTGAGCCTGAAGTCTTGGAAGATGTGATGCCTTAGGAAAATAATTGTTTAACCCCTTTCTGATATGGCCAATTTCCATTTTTGCGGTTTCATGTGATGCACCAATTCTTAGGCAACTAAAGGCTTGCGTTTTTTGGCTGGGAAAGGCCCAATAACCAGGCACTTTCTCAGTCTGGTAATATAAGCCCGCAGCTGTGGGCTTTACCTTGGATGATTATCAAAAATGGGGGACCCCACATCATTTTTTTAATTATTTCTTTATTTAATAGGTTAAACAAGGCTAAATACCCTTTAGTGCCACGTGAAAGGCCCTTTAGTGCCTTTAGCTTATTATATGTAGGGGGCTTACGAAATTATTTTTCTACGTGATATCTATTCTATCTATCTACTGTATCTGTAAGGGTATGGCAGTGCAGTAGTCGTGGCTGAGGACTTCTGCTCCATCACACCCTGACCTCCCCTCACATAAATATCACAGTTCTCTGTTAGCACACCTGCTGTTTCCTTTTCTTTCATCACCCGACTTGCTCTATCTTTGCTGCACACTCTCTTCAAAAGCAATGGTACAAACGGATTCACAGTCCAATTTCAGTTTTAAGCAAGAAACTTTACTTTTAGGTATACTCAGTCCATTCACTTCAGTTACAACATACACAGTGGGCATCACACATTTTGCCTTCTCATCTCTCCCTATGTTCTCACTGTCACCTTTCAGCACGTTCCCGGGTCGTCCTATCCCGGTCAGCTTCACAGCATTCTTGCTGTCCAGCTTCACCACCTTTGAGAGCCCTCCTGTCTGCTTCACCTCAGACAACAGGGCATAAGCCCACATAGCAAGCTGTCGTATTCTGTACGATCTGTAGTACTGTAACGGCTGCCAACTGTCTTATTCAGCCTGTCCTGACTACTGCACTCTATGCTGCTGGAACCTTTGGCCCTCAGGCCCTGAATGGCTGGGCTGTTGCCTTTAACGTTACGGTGCTGACTGCCCTGTTATGGCTACTAAGCCCAACTGACAGAAAATGCCGAATGCTCACTGCTTAACCGCAGTTAGCCCCTCCTACATTAACTATTTACATGAACATACTCTCCACCTCCATCTAGTGGACCAACTAGGGCACTACATTTTCCTTATAAGGCATTACATCCATATACAGTGGAAGAACAATAAATACATACATTAGGAAAAATTTACAGTAACACTATACAAAAGTAAAACATGACATTTAACATCAATATAGATACCTACTGTCATTTATACAGGAGGGTCTTTATGACCCTTTACATATCTATCTATCTATCTATCTATCTATCTGTCTGTCTATCTACATATTTATCTATCTATCTATCTATCTATCTATTTATCTATCTACAGTGGCATGTAAAGGTTTGGGCACCCCTGGTGAAAATTACTGTTGTTGTCAACAGAATTACACAGGGTCCCCGATGATGGGGTCACAGTGTAGGCTGCTGTCCAGTGGATCACTGTGCCAGCAAGAATATTCATCACAAGGGGTCGGTAGCAGTAAATCATAGTTAGGGACAGAATCGGAAGTCAGAAAAATCATCAGTATTCGTACTTAGATCAGAAAAATAATAAAAAAAAGGCAGAACAGGAACTGAGCAACAGTAGTGAACCAGCTGGGTAAATGGGCTTCACATAGAAAAATTAGAATTTGACAGGTTGCATTCATTGCGAGATGAGATTACGTTTTTAGCAATACATTTTTGTTTTCTGTATGACTTTGGTCCCTTTTATTCAATTTTTTTGTGCCACTATAATTAAAAAGCTAAATTTTTACCAAGATTTTTTTTTTTTTAACTGTGCTCATTGTATGGGTCATAGTACAATTTTATAAATATAAGGATGAATGACCTCAGGGAGATCAAAACATCCAACACCGCGGAGACACCATCACGTGTTTCTCAATGCAGTGATCCTGAACACTGCCCCCATCCCTTAAGGGAAATATGCATCACGTGATGGTGTCTCCGTGGCTTTTCTGCATGCATTTGCATATATTTACCTTAAGGGATGGGGGCAGTGTTCTGGATCACTGCGTTGAGAAACACCTTATGGTGTCTCTGCGGTCCCTTCACCAGGCACTGCTCCTAATAGCCAGTTTCCTACTCCACACTGATGAGGGGAAAATACCCCAAAACAGCTGTCTGTGGATGGATACCATGTTTTGGCATAGGTGGTTTTCCTTTATTGGATGCTGCCCTTCCTGTGGTTGTTCCTTCCCGGTGAAAGACCTGGCTATTCATTGCTTGCGTTGAGAAACACGTGATGGTGTCTCCGTGGCTTTTCTACATGCATAGTACAATTTTATAACTTGGGATGTTTCAGAAATGGCAATACCAAACATATTCTTTTACTATTTACTGTAGTTTTACATAAAACGTTTTAGTTGCAAAATATCTTTCCATTATTTTTTAGTAATGTTCCATCTCTTGGAATAATGTTCTCCATCCTGTAATAATGACGTAGCAGCCTGTGATTGGCTGCTGTGTTTTGGTCACTGGATATTTTTCATAGACTGCTGCTGTCCGGTGACTGATTGAAAGGTGATGTCTGTTATGATCCTAGTGGCAAGGATCGCAAGTAGGACTAGCTAAGTAACTAAACTGACTACAAACTCTGGGGAAGTGGTAACTGAATTGACCGCAACCTGAACCTATCCGCAAACAACTATAGGCAGCCGTGGAACGTTTCCTGAAATTCTAGATGTCTCTTCACGGCCTGAGAAACTGACTATTCCTAGAGGGAAACGAAAGTCCTCACTTGCCTCAGTGAAATGACCCCAAAGATATAGAATAGCCCCCCACAAATATTAACGGTGAGTCAAGGGGAAAGCACAAACGCAGAGATGAAATTAGATTTAGCAAATGAGGCCCGCTAACACTAGAAAGCAGAAAATAGGAAGGGAGCTGTGCGGTCAATAAAAAACCCTATTCAAAAATATCCACGCAGAGATAGCTCGAGCCCCCGCAACAACTAACGGTGCGGGGGAAGCAACTCCGTACCCCAGAGCTTACCAGCAGAAGAAATCACATATTAGCAAGCTGGACTAAACTCATCATACACAGAAATCATATTGCAGACTGATGAGCAAAAAATAATTAAACAGAACTTAGCTTCTCCTGAAGAGACAGAAACCGAAGATAATCAGGAGTAATCAGAATAGAACTGAGTACATTGACAGCCAGCAACAAGTGGAAGTGGAACAGAGCTAAATAGGAAACTCCCAAGTGAATAACGAGGCAGCTGATCAGCCACAGACCCGCAGGATAACAAACAAAGCCACCAGGGGGAGCCCAAAACAAAAGTCACACAATACCATCTGTGACCACAAGAGGGAGCCTGAAAACAGAGTTCACAACAGATGTCCCCACTTCCTGTGCTGATACAGACCATGGATCAGCCTGCGATGAAACCAGGTTGATGCCGATAGGCAAGTATTACTGAGTTTATTTTTCCACAGTCCGTTCCTAGGCAAGCTTTTATTTTGCCCAGAGAACCCACTTATAAACACTAATATTACAACAGGCTCACAAATGGTGGATGCAAGCTGATGGAATTTTGTTCTTTAACTATATGTGCATGAAATTATATGAATGCTGTTGTTCGTGGGTGGACATAAACTTCAAGAATATTATATGCATTTTACAGCTTTTATGCCACCCAATTTTGATAATGAAATATAGGTATCATTAGTTAGCTAGCTCTGAAATGTGTTTGTGAAAAAGAATACCTCTCTGGGAATTTTGTAATTGGCATGAAAATCAATTTAAGTACCATTTTCATAACAACTTGGAGACAGAAGGATCGAAGTAAGCATTGCTTCCGTTAATCAAGTTTTGAAGTGTAGAGCTTTTTATAAAAAAAAAAATTGTCTTGTTTTGACGAGGTAAAAAGTATTAAGTTATGAGATGGTGAAAACATTTTGCAAACCAAAAACATTTAAAACATGACCGACTAGTCTGGCTGAAATAAACCAGAATTTAATGGTTCAGTTTATTGAGTTGTGATGCTTAGTTGAGTGTTTAGATATTGTGAAAGGAACCAATGAACTATTACAATGGCATGTGCCACATTTTCTAGGAGGAGGCATGAATCACGCAATTATAAGCCAGTATAAAGAACACAAATGGCAATCGTTAATTGAAAGTTTTTACAATATGAGTTAATTTATTCAAATTATGGTACTTAATTAGGCACAGTTTATGCTGTAAGCCTCATCAGCCATAATGCATAAACTACATTATGTAATGCTTACCCTAGGAAGCATTGCCAAGTTCAGCCACGTCAGGAATCAATTTCTCTGAGACGAATAAATGTTTGACTTCATTCAATTCGTTGTTCTTTAATTAGCACATTATGTTATCTTTTCACAAATCCCAAATAAAATAAAAGCTAGTGAACTTTGCATCTAGTTATTTTAATTCCTCATGAAGTTTTTACTTTAAAAATAAAAAACACATTTTATATAATGTACTAATATTTTGTAGGAAGTGATGAGCAGTTGTTTATTATTAACACATGCCTTGATATATATATCGCTGCTCTGCCTCCCTTTCACCTGTCAAACAAAAAGGAACAGGAGGGACACGGTTCTTCTGGAAGGCATAAGGCAGGGTATGATCTTTTCCAATATTTTATTCTATGAATCTCAAAAAGGAAAACAATCTTTACAGTCACTTAGTTACATGTAAGCAATGTGTTTATGTATCTTCAGAAACTATGAACCCATTTTTCACATTGCAGAAGATTGACCTCATAAAGTATGATTTTGATCATTTTATTTTTGACTAGGGTTCCATAGTAGAAACACAGGGGATTGTTTTCCTGTTGCAGGTGCTTGCTTTTAGGACATGAATCTTCCTAGCTTTTCTTATCCCATTCTATCTTGTAAAAGCAACTGGCCGTGTTTTTTTTTCTTATTCTTTTAAAGATAGTTCATATATTTTTAGTTTTTTATTACCTGTTTAATTGTTCAATTTATCAACTTACAATGTAAACCCCATGACCGTATTGCATGCTGCTGTCACTTTCCATATACAGCTGAGTACCTGTGGGTAGTTATATTGCAACGTAGCATTTTCGAGTTTTAGGGTTGCTTTATCAAGTGACATTTTTGGTAAAGAGAGGGATAGTTGAAAAAAAATATAAAAAATACAAAAAAGGTAAACATTTTGCAACTGTTTCACAAGCTGCTTTTACCAATTGTAGGCGCCACAACTAGAAATGAGCGGATCTTTTGAAATTTGAATTTGCCAACTTTGCAGAATTTTCCCCAAACATTTGACTAAATTAGTGCGAATCTCAATACTGGGAAGTTGGATATTGTTCGAAAAATAAATGTGGGGTTTAGGAGAAAGTGAGTGAGAGGCAACCCCACTGATTATAAAAGCCTAAACTATGCAGATGTGAGAGAAAGAGAGAGGACCTTGCTGACAATAACAGCTTACCCTCTACAGATGCGAGAGACTTACCCAGTGACTTTGGTGATGGAAAACGAATCTGTCATACAAAGTATGCTACACTGGAAACCGGTGATCTCAGATTACCCAGGTACTTACCACAACTGTTCAAGGTATAATAATCTGCTATAAGTCAAAACTACAGACCCTTAAGGGACGCAAAATGACATTAAATTGCTCTCTGATACTTTAGCGGTATGGTTTAACTATTGAATTTGCCTTTTTATCTGTCATATGAAACCTGCCCAGTATTTTAGGTTGCTTTCATATTTTTCCTGGGTTGGCTAAGTGTGCTTTCAAAGTTTTGGACACCAAATCAGCATAAAACATACATAAAAAAATGTAAGTTAAACCAAAATGCTGCATGGGCAATAGACGTGGCAGCGAAATGGAAAAAAAATAAATTTCATGAAAAAAATGTGAGAGCCTCTAGAAGTAGCAACACCCTTGTCACAACTGGCAGCAACCATCCTGCCAGTAGTGGCACAAAAAGCATGTCCAACCTGGCTTCCTTTCATTAGGGAAAGTGTATTAATAGGGAGAAAGCTGAGGTCATAATAGAATTTCTCTCACACCATTCAACTTAACTGCAGCAAAATTATATAGCCTCTCACTGTAACACTTGTTATGATCCCTAGTGGCTGAGGATCACAAATAGATCAGCAAGTGAATAAACTAAGGACGAGCTCTAGGGAGATGGTAACTGGACTGATCGCAAATCTGAACCTATCCAAAACAACTAGAGGTAGCCGGTGAACGTGCCTAAAAAATTCCTAGACGTCTCGAGCCAGCCTAAGGAACTAGCTACCCCTAAAGAGAAAGAAAAGACCTCGCTTGCCTCCAGAGAAATAATCCCCAAAGATATAGAAGCCCCCAACAAATATTAACGGTGAAGTAAGAAGAAGGCACATACATAGGGATGAAATCAGATTCAGCAAAAGAGGCCCACTAGTACTAGAAAGCAGAAAATAGAGCAGGGGTCTATGCGATCAATAAAAAACCCTTACAAAATATCCATCCCGAGATTTCAAGAACCCACACACCAACTAACGGTGTGTGGGGAGAAACTCAGCCCACTAGAGCAACCAGCAAGCGAGGGAATTACATTTTAGCAAGCTGGAACAGAAAACATGATAAACACTGCTGATCAAAAAATGAGCAAACAAAACTTAGCTTATCCTGGATGGACTGGGAGCAAGGTAGTCAGAAGGAATCTGAGTAGCACTGATTACATCGACAGCCGGCAACAAGTGGAAGTAAAACAGAGCTATATAGGAACCTCCCAGAGGATAACGAACCAGCTGATAGCCAGAGACCAGCAGGATAACAGACAAAGCCACCAGGGGGAGCCCAAAGCAAAAGTCACACCATACCACCAGTGACCACAAGAGGGAGCCTGAACACAGAGTTCACAACAGTACCCCCCCCTTGAGGAGGGGTCACCGAACCCTCATGAAAACCACCAGGGCGATCAGGATGAGCCACATGGAAGGCACGAACCAAATCGGCTGCATGAACATCAGACAACCCAAGAATTATCCTCCTGACCATAGCCCTTCCATTTAACCAAATACTGGAGCCTCCGTCTAGAAATACGAGAATCCAAGATCTTCTCCATCACGTATTCCAATTCTCCCTCAACCAGCACCGGGGCAGGAGGCTCAACCGGAGGAACCACAGGCACCACATACCTCCGCAACAACGAGCGATGGAACACATTATGAATAGCAAATGATGCTGGGAGGTCCAGACGAAATGACACAGGGCCAAGGACTTCCAGAATCTTATAAGGACCGATAAACCGAGGCTTGAACTTAGGAGAGGAGACCTTCATAGGAACGAAGCGAGAAGACAACCACACCAAGTCCCCAACGCGAAGTCGGGGACCCACACAGCGACGGCGGTTGGCAAAGAGCTGAGCCTTCTCTTGAGACAGCTTCAAATTGTCCACCACATGATTCCAAATCTGATACAACCTATCAACCACAACATCCACTCCAGGACAGTCAGAAGGCTCCACCTGACCCGAGGAAAAACGAGGATGAAACCCCGAATTACAAAAGAAAGGAGAAACCAAAGTAGCAGAACTAGCCCGATTATTAAGGGCAAACTCGGCCAACAGCAAAAAAGTAACCCAGTCATCCTGATCAGCAGAAACAAAACATCTTAAATAAGTCTCCAAGGTCTGATTAGTTCGCTCGGTTTGGCCATTCGTCTGAGGATGGAAGGCCGACGAAAAAGACAAATCAATGCCCAATTTAGCACAAAAGGTCAGCCAAAATCTAGACACAAACTGGGATCCTCTGTCAGAAACAATGTTCTCAGGAATCCCGTGCAAACGAACCACATTTTGAAAAAACAGTGGAACCAACTCGGAGGAGGAAGGCAACTTAGGCAAGGGCACCAAATGGACCATCTTAGAAAAACGATCACACACCACCCAGATGACAGACATTCTCTGAGAGACAGGGAGATCTGAAATAAAATCCATGGAAATGTGCGTCCAAGGCCTCTTCGGGACAGGCAAAGGTAAAAGCAAACCACTGGCTCGAGAACAGCAAGGCTTAGCCCGAGCACAAATTCCACAAGACTGCACAAAGGAACGCACATCCCGCGACAAGGAAGGCCACCAAAAAGACCTGGCCACCAAGTCTCTGGTACCAAATATTCTAGGATGGCCCGCCAACACCGAAGAATGAACCTCGGAGATGACTCTGTTGGTCCATCTATCCGGGACAAACGGTCTCTCCGGTGGACAGCGATCAGGTCTATCCGCCTGAAACTCTTGCAGCACACGTCGCAAATCTGGGGAGATGGCAGACAAAATCACCCCTTCTCTAAGAATACCAGCCGGCTCTGAATCTCCAGGAGAGTCAGGCACAAAACTTCTAGAAAGAGCATCAGCCTTCACATTCTTCGAACCAGGCAGGTACGAAACCACGAAATCAAAACGAGAGAAAAACAACGACCAACGAGCCTGTCTGGAATTCAGCCGCTTGGCCGACTCGAGATAAATCAAATTCTTGTGATCAGTCAAGACCACCACATGATGCTTAGCTCCCTCGAGCCAATGTCGCCACTCCTCAAATGCCCACTTCATAGCCAACAACTCCCGATTACCGACATCATAATTCCGCTTGGCAGGCGAAAACTTTCTTGAAAAGAAAGCACACGGCTTCATCACAGTGTCATCGGAGCTTCTCTGCGACAAAACAGCCCCCGCTCCAATCTCGGAAGCATCAACCTCCACCTGGAAGGGAAGTGAGACATCTGGCTGACATAAGACCGGAGCTGAAGAAAACCGGCGGTTCAGCTCCCGAAAGGCCTCCACAGCCGCAGAGGACCAATTAGTCACATCAGAACCTTTCTTGGTCAAATCCGTCAAAGGCTTAACAACACCAGAAAAATTAGCTATGAAGCGACGGTAAAAATTAGCAAAACCCAAGAACCTCTGAAGACTCTTAACCGATGTAGGCTGCGTCCATTCATGAATAGCCTGAACCGTGACTGGGTCCATCTCAATAGTAGAAGGAGAAAAAATGAAACCCAAAAAAGAAATCTTCTGGACTCCAAAAAGACATTTTGAGCCCTTCACAAATAAAGCATTGTCACGCAGGACCTGAAAGACCATCCTGACCTGCTTAACATGAGACTCCCAATCATTCGAAAAAAACAGAATATCATCCAGATACACAATCATAAACTTATCCAGATATTCACGGAAGATGTCGTGCATAAAGGACTGAAAGACTGAAGGAGCATTAGAAAGTCCAAAAGGCATCACCAGGTACTCAAAATGGCCTTCAGGCGTATTAAATGCAGTTTTCCATTCATCACCCTGTTTTATACGCACAAGGTTATACGCACCACGAAGATCTATCTTGGTGAACCAACTAGACCCCCTAATGCGAGCAAACAAATCAGTTAACAATGGCAAAGGATACTGAAATTTGACCGTGATTTTATTCAAAAGGCGATAATCAATACAAGGTCTCAGGGAACCATCCTTCTTAGCCACAAAAAAGAATCCCGCACCAAGAGGGGAAGAGGACGGGCGAATATGTCCCTTCTCCAAAGACTCCTTTATATAACTCCGCATGGCAGCATGCTCCGGCACAGATAAATTGAAAAGTCGTCCCTTAGGAAACTTACTACCAGGAATCAAATTTATAGCACAATCACAGTCCCTATGAGGAGGTAGAGAATTGAGTTTGGGCTCCTCAAATACATCCTGGTAGTCTGACAAAAACGTAGGGACTTCAGAAGGAGTGGACGAAGCAATTGACACCACAGGAGCGTCACCATGAATTCCCTGACAACCCCAACTTGACACAGACATAGCTTTCCAATCCAGGACTGGATTATGAGTCTGCAACCATGGTAGACCCAACACGACAACATCATGCAAATTATGCAATACAAGAAAGCGAATCACCTCCTGATGAACAGGAGTCATGCACATGGTCACTTGTGTCCAGTACTGAGGTCTATTCGTAGCCAATGGCGTAGAGTCAATTCCCCTTAGTGGAATAGGGAATTTTAAAGGCTCCAAATCAAAACCACAGCGCCTGGCAAATGACCAATCCATCAGACTCAGGGCAGCACCTGAATCTACATAGGCATTAACCGGGTAAGATGACAGGGAACAAATCAGGGTAACAGACAAAATGAACTTAGGCTGTAAAGTACCAATGGTGACAGATTTATCAACCTTTTTTTTGCGCTTAGAGCATGCTGAGATAACATGAGCTGAGTGACCACAGTAAAAGCACAACCCATTTTGCCGTCTATAATTTTGCCGTTCACTTCTGGTCAGAATTCTGTCACATTGCATAGATTCAGGTGTCTGTTCAGAAGACACCCCCAAATGGTGCACAGGTTTGCGCTCCCGCAACCGCCGATCAATCTGAATGGCCAGAGTCATTGACTCATTCAGACCTGCAGGCGTAGGGAACCCCACCATGACATTCTTAATGGCTTCAGAAAGACCTTCTCTGAAATTTGCAGCCAGGGCACACTCATTCCACTGAGTAAGCACCGACCATTTCCGAAATTTCTGGCAGTACACCTCTGCTTCATCTTGCCCCTGAGAGAGGGCCAATAACGCTTTTTCAGCCTGGTTCTCAAGATTAGGTTCCTCATAGAGCAATCCAAGGGCCACAAAAAACGCATCCACACTGAGCAATGCAGGATCCCCTGGCACCAATGCGAAGGCCCAATCTTGAGGGTCACCACGCAAAAAGGAAATAATAATCCTAACTTGCTGAACGGCATCACCAGAGGAACGAGGTTTCAAAGAAAGAAACAACTTACAATTGTTCTTAAAATTCAGGAACCTAGATCTATCTCCAGAAAACAACTCCGGAATAGGTATCCTAGGCTCAGACATAGGACTGTGAACAACAAAATCCTGAATACTTTGAACTCTAGCGGCAAGATGATCCAGACTGGAAGCCAAGCTCTGGACATCCATGTCAGCAGCTGAACTTAGAGCCACACCAAGATTAAGAGGAGGAGAGAAGCTAGCACAGCAGCTAGACACACGGCAACAACAAGACAAAAAAAAAAAAAATTCTCAAGGCTTCTTTTCTCCTGCTTCTGCCATGCAATTAACACTTTGCGGGCCGGCTGTACTGTTATGATCCCTAGTGGCTGAGGATCACAAATAGATCAGCAAGTGAATAAACTAAGGACGAGCTCTAGGGAGATGGTAACTGGACTGATCGCAAATCTGAACCTATCCAAAACAACTAGAGGTAGCCGGTGAACGTGCCTAAAAAATTCCTAGACGTCTCGAGCCAGCCTAAGGAACGAGCTACCCCTAAAGAGAAAGAAAAGACCTCGCTTGCCTCCAGAGAAATAATCCCCAAAGATATAGAAGCCCCCAACAAATATTAACGGTGAAGTAAGAAGAAGGCACATACATAGGGATGAAATCAGATTCAGCAAAAGAGGCCCACTAGTACTAGAAAGCAGAAAATAGAGCAGGGGTCCATGCGATCAATAAAAAACCCTTACAAAATATCCATCCTGAGATTTCAAGAACCCACACACCAACTAACGGTGTGTGGGGAGAAACTCAGCCCACTAGAGCAACCAGCAAGCGAGGGAATTACATTTTAGCAAGCTGGAACAGAAAACATGATAAACACTGCTGATCAAAAAATGAGCAAACAAAACTTAGCTTATCCTGGATGGACTGGGAGCAAGGTAGTCAGAAGGAATCTGAGTAGCACTGATTACATCGACAGCCGGCAACAAGTGGAAGTAAAACAGAGCTATATAGGAACCTCCCAGAGGATAACGAACCAGCTGATAGCCAGAGACCAGCAGGATAACAGACAAAGCCACCAGGGGGAGCCCAAAGCAAAAGTCACACCATACCACCAGTGACCACAAGAGGGAGCCTGAACACAGAGTTCACAACAAACACTATCAGCTGAAGTTAGCTTTCTACTCAGCCCACCATCTGTGCCGCCATAGAACTTAATGTTAAACAGGGTAATTTCCATTCTGTCAATTACACCTGTTTCTGACCTGCCCCTTAGTCCTCTAAAATGCAGTACCCTGGGGGGCTAAGGAACATACCACGCCAGATCAACTTATTACATTTGATTTATTGGAAAAGGTGAACAATCAGCCTTAGTTCTCAGACATGGGACTAAAGAAGATAGAGAACACGACTTCAACACTGAGCTGTGTGGCTGGCTTTTCGAGCCATGGTGGTAGGGTCACTTGTATTGGTAGCCCTTTGAACTAGGGATAATCTCCAGTTATGAGGCAGGTGGAGTAATTGCTAAGGGGCAAGGACATCAAACCATTTCTTACATCGAGGAAACTGTCAGCTGAAACAGGGATGACGATGATGATGACTATTGTTTAAACTTTTGCACAACTGACGATTGCAGGCCAAGTGCATGAACAGGTGACCACCATGCACTGCCTGCAAAGTCAACACTTTCCTATGGCCACTGTGCCGGCAGGTCAGAATTGGAAAAAAATTGTCAGAAAACGCAAAATTATTTAAAATAAAATAAAAAACTAATTTCTTTGGATTATGTGATTACAATTTTCTTCAATATTTTCAAAAAATGTCAAGAATTTTTTTGGGTGGGATAATTGGCATATTAACATGAACATCTGTGTTTTCCAAATCAGTAAATATTTTGAACAGCAGACTGTTGCCAACTACATTGATGACCAGGTGACCACTATACACTGTCTGCAAAGTCAACGCTTTCTCGCATGTGCTACACTACATAGCTACTGCCAGGACTGTCATTGCTGGCCCTACAGTGCCAAAAATCTCCTTCCTGCCCCATCTTAATTCTCTACCACATGGCTTTTCTGCTGTAAAGCCTTGCCTGACACACATCTAATGGTTGATTGCTGTGTTTTATAGTGCTAGACCATATGGCTGCTGTCAGGGCTGCCTGCCACTGTGTTCTACAAGGATTGACAGTGCAGCAAATTTATATCATACTCTCTTGAAGTTAGACAAACATTAAAAACACTTCCAAAATAGGGCAAATTTTAGGAAAGACTTTTTGACAAGCCATTGCTACTTCACTTTAAAAATAGCTAGCCTGTTCCTGTTCCATTAAAAAAAAAAATAATTTTTGGATGGCTTGATTAAAAGCCTTAGTAATTACTTAATCATTTTGTGAATAGCAAATTTGTGGATTGAAAAAAAATTGATAATTTTCTCACTCCTAATTGACAAGCAATTACTTCTTCACATTCAAAAGAGTACATCTGTTTTGTCTTCAAAAAAAAAATTAATAATTTTTGGACAATTTGTAAAAAAGCTATTTCTACTTCATTAAGCAAAGAAAAATAAGCAAAGAATGATACTTTCCCTTATAGGAAAAAGTTTTGCACTCCCTTGTGAAAAAGTTAATACTTATTTAATTTTCACCACCTGTGTATAAACACCAGAAAAGCAGGTATCCACCTAAAAAAACCCCAAAAAACGTTTAGCCTATTTTGACAATTTAAAGAGGTTGTCCATTACCTTATCATTAATGACCTATCGGTCTGGGTATGAAACCCGGAACCCCCACTGATTATTTGCTCTGGATGAAGGCGGCCGCTGTCCGGAAATGCTCAATTGTGAAGCTGCTCCGTCGTCCAATAGTGGCCACGACAGGGTACAGCTTATTTTCCTCCTATTGATTTGAGCAGGAGGTAGATGTGCAGTACCCAGTGATCAATGATAAAGTAGTGGACACCGTCTTTAAGTAGTCCAACAAGTTTGATACTGCAGTGTGTTGTTAAGTATCCTGTGATTTAATGCCAATTACCATGCATTTTTTTCCAAGCCAGATAGGTCTAGGTAACTTGAACAAATGATAAGGCTCTGACCATTTGTACATTTTATTAATCTTTATAAAATCATCAAAACAAAAGACCAAAAATCTGGTTTAACGTTGAAAACTCAAATCAGACATTTGTCACTTCACGAACAAATAACTTTATAATAACTTTACATATCCACATTGGTCTAAGAATATTTTTTTCATTACATATTGTACTTCACGTAAGTAGTTAATTTAGATATGTTTAGAATGTATTAAATAAAAAATGAAATTTACGCAAAATTGTTTTAAAAAAAAAATCTCTTTTCAAACTTTTAGTTAAAATGCCCTTAAAGAGATCATTTCACTTATTTTTTTTAAGAATAAGTGCCTCCTCAAATTATTGCTGCTCTACTGATTCTGGTGCAACCTTTCTGTTTTTTCTTGTGCTTCTATTCCAAAGTTATTACCCAAGTAAAAATGTTGCAAGTTTAAATTTTCCATTCAAGCAACTGGGCTCAGCCATGTGTTGGTTAACAGAATCAGATGAAAAGAAGCAACAACCTCAGAAAAGTTCAGTGATATACACCCAGATGGTTGAAGGGAAAATTTGCACCATTATTAATGGTGGGCATAACTTTGAATACAGATTGGCAAAGAAGAAAAAAGAAATCTAGTGAACGTTACTATTTAAATCAGATAATCATAGCATATAAAACAGTTCATTATTGACATTTCCCACATGTCTATTTTATGTTAGCATCATTTTTCATACAGTTAGGTACAGAAATATTTGAACAGCTAGACATGTTTTGGTATTGTAGCTGTTCTCCAAGACAAATTCAAGATACAGTTATATAATTATTATAGGCTTAAAGTACAGACTATCTGCTTTAATTTGAGGATATTCACATCCTAATTGGAGTAAGGGTTTAGGAATTACAGCTCTTTAATATGTAGCTGCCTCTTTTTCTAAGGACCAAAAGTAATCGGACAATTATTTCAAAAAGTCTTTAATGGGCTGCATTGGCTATTCCCTCATTAATCCATCATCAATTAAGAAGGGCAAAGGTCAGGAACTGATTCCAGGTGTGGAATTTTGCATTTGGAAACTGTTGCAGTGATTCCACAACATGCAGTTAAAGGGACTCTGTTACCTGAATTTGGAGGGAACAATTTTCAGTCATATGGGCGGGGTTTTCGGGTGTTTGATTCACCCTTTCCTTACCCGCTGGCTGCATGCTGGCTGCAATATTGGATTGAAGTTCATTCTCTGTCCTCCATAGTACACGCCTGCGTAAGGCAAAATCAATCAGAGAGATAGCAGAAATGGTAGAAGTGGTCAAATCAACAGTTTGGCGCATTCTAAAAAAATAAAAAAAAAGAGCGCACTGGGGAACTTGGGAATTCAAAAAGGTATAGATGTCTAGTATCTAAGTCTACCATAAAGAGGAGACTTCACGAGAGCAAACACAGAGGGTTCTCCACAAGGTGCAAACCATCAATCAGCCTTAAAAATAGAAAGGCCAGATTAGACTTTGCAAAAAAAAATCTAGTTCTGGAAAAGCATTATTTGGAAAGATTAATGTAGTATCATCCTGTGCCAGAATAATAGGAAGAAGAAAGTATGGACAAGACTTAGAATGGGTCATGATTAGTGATGAGTGAACGTGCTCGTGACTTGAGTTTTCTGAGCATCTTGGGCATGCTCGTAGATTATGTTTGTGTCCCCGCAGCTGCATGATTTGCAGCTGTTAGACAGCCTGAATACATGCAGGGATTGTTTGTTAGGGAATCCCCACATATATTTAGGCTGTCTAGCAGCCGCAAAGCATGCAGCTGCGGGGACACAAACATGATCTACGAGAAAAAAACCTAAAAGAGGCCCTATAAATCCTCCTGTCTGGTTTAGTAGACGCTTCTTTTTCTTTATGCTGTGTATGTTCAAAAGAAAAACCTTCTAAAAAGTGAATTTATTTTCAAAGGAACTGTAATTCCCGGCTCTAACAGGCTGGATTTGGTACGTAACACAACTCAGAGTCATGCCATGTCCAGCAGGAATTTCCTCTGGGGCTGGGATTCGTTTATGCAGGCTATGGCATAATTAACTGTGCCCTCCACCGTTGTGGGTAATTCCACTACTAGAGATCAATTTGATCGATTAAAAATTTCAATGAATGAAACTGATGGAACATCTAAGCCACAAACTCTATTCACATCAAGCCGTGCGATCCATCCTTTACACTCCACCCCACTTGGTATCGCTCAAGGACAATTGAGGCTCAAAAAAAAAGAATCACCGATACTACAATCCACATGGCTCACTTTGTAGCCGTTATCAATTGTATTGCGATAAATTATTATGGATGAAATATTATGTACTGTATATACATTATTACATTCCAAGCCATCTATATGAGTGTAATAGTGAGTGTTCAGTGATAATTGATTTGATTTGTTTATTTGCGGTGTATTGTGGATTTCAAGAAGTAGCTGATTGAATCTAATTGAACATCGAAATTTATTCATACGTCTTTTTTATAAAATGTAATTGATTTTGTTCAATAAACGTTATTACTTTCATCTGAAAAAGTTCTCTCGCTATTTATTTTACAAAGATCAGTACTGTTTATAGTATCAAATTGTCATAAAAAGAGGGTCCTACCTATATAAATACTGTAGGTGTATCAAATTGTCAATAAAAGAGAAAAATATTATTTGACTATAAATAAACGCTTCCATAGACCAAAAAGACAAAAAACGGCACTGTCTGAACAAAGCTATGGCTGCTCCACTTCTGGAGCCATGTGTTAATCAACAGCCATTATACTGCCAGCCACATATGCTCAGATCGGGTGCTCTTCAGAATGAAGCAAACGCTTCCAATAGTACATGCATGTACTATAAATAAAAGGGCCTATATAATAAAAGATGTATCAAATTGTCAAAAGAGAATAAATATTATTGGGACTATAGGTGTATGAAAACGTAAATAAAAAAGAATAAATATTATTGGGACTATAGGTGTATGAAAATGTCAATAAAAGAGAATAAATATTATTGGGACTATAAATAAAAGGTCCTATATAATAATAGGTGTAATAATACACTTTGATACACTACGATTTTGGTGTGATATCTATTTAACCCCTTCATGACCCAGCCTATTTTGGCCTTAATGACCTTGCCGTTTTTTGCAATTCTGACCAGTGTCCCTTTATGAGGTAATAACTCGGGAACGCTTCAACGGATCCTAGCGATTCTGAGATTGTTTTTTCGAGACATATTGGGCTTCATGTTAGTGGTAAATTTAGGTCGATAATTTCTGCATTTATTTGTGAAAAAAATGGAAACTTGGCGAAAATTTTGAAAATTTCGCAATTTTCACATTTTGAATTTTTATTCTGTTAAACCAGAGAGTTATGTGACACAAAATAGTTAATAAATAACATTTCCCACATGTCTACTTTACATCAGCACAATTTTGGAAACAACATTTTTTTTTGCTAGGAAGTTATAAGGGTTAAAATTTGACCAGTGATTTCTCATTTTTACAACAAAATTTACAAAACCATTTTTTTTAGGGACCACCTCACATTTGAAGTCAATTTGAGGGTTCTATATGGCTGAAAATACCCAAAAGTGACACCATTCTAAAAACTGCACCCCTCAAGGTGCTCAAAACCACATTCAAGAAGTTTATTAACCCTTCAGGTGTTTCACAGCAGCAGAAGCAACATGGAAGGAAAAAATGAACATTTAACTTTTTAGTCACAAAAATGATCTTTTAGCAACAATTTTTTTATTTTCCCAAGGGTAAACGGAGAAACTGGACCACGAACGTTGTTGTCCAATTTGTTCTGAGTACGCTGATACCTCATATGTGGGGGTAAACCACTGTTTGGGCGCACGGCAGAACTCGGAAGGGAAGGAGCGCCATTTGACTTTTTGAATGAAAAATTGGCTCCAATCTTTAGCGGACACCATGTCGCGTTTGGAGAGCCCCCGTGTGCCTAAACATTAGAGCTCCCCCACAAGTGACCCCATTTTGGAAAGGAGACCCCCCAAGGAACTTATCTAGATGCATAGTGAGCACTTTAAACCCTCAGGTGCTTCACAAATTGATCCGTAAAAATGAAAAAGTACTTTTTTTTCACAAAAAAATTCTTTTAGCCTCAATTTTTTAATTTTCACATGGGCGACAGGATAAAATGGATCCTAAAATTTGTTGGGCAATTTCTCCTGAGTACGCCGATACCTCATATGTGGGGGTAAACCACTGTTTGGGCGCATGGCAAGGCTCGGAAGGGAAGGCGCGCCATTTGACTTTTTGAATGGAAAAGTAGCTCCAATCGTTAGCGGACACCATGTCGCGTTTGGAGAGCCCCTGTGTGCCTAAACATTGGAGCTCCCACACAAGTGACCCCATTTTGGAAACTAGACCCCCCAAGGAACTTATCTAGATGCATAGTGAGCACTTTAAACCAACAAGTGCTTCACAGAAGTTTATAACGCAGAGCCATGAAAATACAAAATTATTTTTCTTTCCTCAAAAATGATTTTTAGCCCAGAATTTTTTATTTTCCCAAGGGTAACAGGAGAAATTGGACCCCAAATGTTGTTGTCCAGTTTGTCCTGAGTATGATGATACCCCATATGTGGGGGTAAACCACTGTTTGGGTGCACGGCAGGGCTTGGAAGGGAAGGCAAGCCATTTGTCTTTTTGAATGGAAAATTAGCTCCAATCATTAGCGGACACCATGTTGCGTTTGGAGAGCCCCTGTGTGCCTAAACATTGGAGCTTCCCCATAAGTGACCCCATTTTGGAAACTAGACCTCCCAAGGAACTAATCTAGATGTGTGGTGAGCACTTTGAACCCCCAAGTGCTTCACAGAAGTTTATAACGCAGAGCCATGAAAATAAAAAATAATTTTTCTTTTCTCAAAAATTTTTTTTTAGCCCTGAATTTTTTATTTTCCCAAGGGTAACAGGGGAAATTTGACCCCAATAGTTGTTGTCCAGTTTCTCCTGAGTACGCTGATACCCCATATGTGGGGGTAAACCACTGTTTGGGCACACGTCGGGGTTCGGAAGGGAAGTAGTGACGTATTGAAATGTAGACTTTGATGGAATGCTCTGCGGGCGTCACGTTGCGTTTGCAGAGCCCCTGATGTGCCTAAACAGTAGAAACCCCCCACAAGTGACCCCATTTTGGAAACTAAACCCCCAAGGGAACTTATCTCGATGTGTGTGGTGAGCACTTTGAACCCCTAAGTGCTTCACAGAAGTTTATAACGCAGAGCCGTGAAAATAATAAATACGTTTTCTTTCCTCCCAAAATTTTTTTTAGCCCTGATTTTTTTATTTTCCCAAGGGTAACAGGAGAAATTTGACCCCAAGAGTTGTTGTCTAGTTTCTCCTGAGTACGGTGATACCCCATATGTGGGGGTAAACCACTGTTTGGGCACATGCCGGAGCTCGGAAGTGAAGTAGTGGCGTTTTGAAATGCAGACTTTGATGGAATGCTCTGCGGGCATCACGTTGCGTTTGCAGAGCCCCTGATGTGCCTAAACAGTAGAAACTCCCCACAAGTGATCCCATTTTGGAAACTAAACCCCCAAGGATTTTTTTATTTTCCCAAGGGTTACAGGAGAAATTGGACCCCAAAAGTTGTTGATCAGTTTCTCCTGAGTACGCTGGTACCCCATATGTGGGGGTAAAGCACTGTTTGGGCACACGTCGGGGCTCGGAAGGGAGAGAGCACCATTTTACTTTTTCAACGCAAGATTGGCTGGAATCAATGGTGGCGCCGTGTCGCGTTTGGAGACCCCCTGATGTGCCTAAAAAGTGGAAACCCCTCAATTCTAACTCCAACACTAACCCCAACACACCCCTAACTCTAATCCCAACCCTAACCACAACCGTAACCCCAACACACCCCTAACCCTAGTCTTACCTCTAATTCCAACCCTAAGGCTATGTGCTCACGTTGCGGATTTGTGTGGATTTTTCCGCAGTTTTTGAAAAATCTGCAGGTAAAACGCACTGCGCTTTAGCTGCGGATTTACCGCGGATTTCCAGTGTTTTTTGTGTGGATTTCACTTGCGGATTCCTATTATGGAGCAGGTGTAAAACGCTGCGGAATTGCACAAAGAATTGACATGCTGCGGAAAATACAACGCAGCGTTTCCGCGCTGTATTTTCCGCACCATGGGCACAGCGGATTTGGTTTTCCATAGGTTTACGTGGTACTGTAAACGTGATGGAAAACTGATACGAATCCGCAGCGACCAATCCGCTGCGGTTCCACAGCCAAATCCGCACCGTGTGCACATAGCCTAATTCTAACCCTAATTCCAACCCTAACCCTAATTCTAACCCTAATTCTAACCCTAATTCTAACCCTAGCCCTAAGTGCAACCCTAGCCCTAAGTGCAACCTTAGCCCTAAGTGCAACCCTAAGTGCAACCCTAAGTGCAACCCTAAGTGCAACCCTAGCCCTAAGTGCAACCCTAAGTGCAACCCTAAGTGCAACCCTAGCCCTAAGTGCAACCCTAAGTGCAACCCTAAGTGCAACCCTAGCCCTAAGTGCAACCCTAAATGCAACCCTAAGTGCAACCCTAGCCCTAAGTGCAATCCTAAGTGCAACCCTAGCCCTAAGTGCAACCCTAAGTGCACCCCTAAGTGCAACCCTAAGTGCAACCCTAGCCCTAAGTGCAACCCTAAGTGCAACCCTAAGTGCAACCCTAGCCCTAAGTGCAACCCTAAGTGCAACCCTAAGTGCAACCCTAAGTGCAACCCTACCCCTACCCCTAACCCTAACCCTAATGGAAAAACAAAAATAATTATATTTTCTGTATTTTATTATTGTGCCTACCTATGGGGGTGATAAAGGGGGTGATTTATTTACTATTTTTTTTATTTTGATCGCTGTGATAGAACTTATCACAGCGATCAAAATGTGCAGGAACGAATCTGCCGGCTGGCAGATTCGGCGGGCGCACTGCGCATGCGCCCGCCATTTTCCAAGATGGCGGCGCCCATGAAGCAGACGGCCGGACACCGGGAGGGACATCGGAGCTAGGTAAGTATGGGGGGGTGGGACCGGAACACGGGGGGGGGATCGGAGGACCTGGGGAGCGGACAGGAGGACCGGGGGAGCCGACAGGAGGGAGGAGGGGAGCGGAACGGAGATCGGGGCAAAAAGGACGACTGGGGGGGCGATCGGTGGGGTGGGGTGGGGGCAGATCGGGGTCTCCAGCCATGGCAGATGCTATTGCAGCATCGGCCATGGCTGGATTGTAATATTTCACCATTTTCATAGGTGAAATATTACAAATCGCTCTGATTGGCAGTTTCACTTTCAACAGCCAATCAGAGCGATCGTAGCCACGGGGGGGTGAAGCCACCCCCCCTGGGCTGAAGTACAACTCCCCCTCTCCCTGCAGATCGGGTGAAATAGGAGTTAACCCCTTCACCCGATCTGCAGGGACGCGATCATTCTGTGACACAGCATATGCGTCACAGGTCGGATTGGCACCGACTTTCATGACGCATACGCTGTGTCACAGGTCGGGAAGGGGTTAATATGCTTTGCTGTCACTTTGATAACAATTTGTGATCAATTTGTTGGAATCGTATCAATAATCAATTTAATACATTTTGATTCACTACGATATCCGTATGATGTCTATTTAACACACTTTATGTGATTTTAATTAATTATCTGCTGGTCAGAGCACACATTTGGTAAACATCTCTTAACACAGACCCTGACAGTGTTGAAAATTATGCTATCACCACTTTCTGAACACTTGTAAAATCAGTTAACTATATCTTATTAAACTCATCACCACTGTATGCTGTTGTACATCACGCTGTAATCCCACTGAAATGTGCTGTTGTAGCTGAACTGTAACACTGTATATTATCTATTTTGTAAGAAGTGTAATGATGTATGTTAATTGTACATGTGATGATTTTTATATCATTCTGTATGAATTTTATAGTATTGAAATGTCTTTGACATGTATTTATTTTATTACATTAAAATCTTTAAAAATTTTACAATACCGTGTCTTTGCTTTTTTTTAGAAATGTATAAAACACCCGCTTTATACTTGACAAAAACACAAAATATACATAATATGCCCAATACAGTGAGCCTGTTGTGCTATAAAAATCATATAAAATGAGAATCACAGTATCAGATAATGCTGCAAAAACACATGATATACATAATATGCCCTTACAATGAGCCTGGTGTTATAAAACTCATATAAAATGAGAATCACAGTATCAAAAACACTGATGAGAATCACAGTATCAACTAATGCTGTAAAACACAGGATATACATAATATGCCCATAAAATGAGTCTGATGTGTTATAAAACTCATATAAAATGAGAATCACAGTATCAAATAATGCTGCAAAAACACAGGATATACATAATATGCCCATAAAATGAGTCTGATGTTTTATAAAACTCATGCAAATGAGAATCACAGTATCAAATAATGTTGCAAAAACACAGGATATACATAATATGCCCATAAAATGAGTCTGATGTGTTATAAAACTCATATAAAATGAGAATCACAGTATCAAATAATGCTGCAAAAACACAGGATATACAGTACATAATATGCCCAATACAATGCGCCTGGTGTGTTATAAAACTCATATAAAATGAGAATCACAGTATCAAATAATGCTGCAAAAACACATGATATACATAATATGCCTGTACAATGAGTCTGATGTGTTATAAAACTCATATAAAATGAGAATCACATGTCAAGTAATGCTGCAAAAACACAGGGTATTCATAGCCTGCTGTTATAAAACTCATGTAAAATGAG
This sequence comes from Ranitomeya variabilis, assembly GCF_051348905.1. Taxonomy (NCBI): domain Eukaryota; kingdom Metazoa; phylum Chordata; class Amphibia; order Anura; family Dendrobatidae; genus Ranitomeya; species Ranitomeya variabilis. Next base: position 715,033,850 of record NC_135233.1, on the reverse strand, counting down.
AATCACAGTATCAAATAATGCTGCAAAAACACAGGATATACATAGCCTGCTGTTTTAAAACTCATGTAAAATGAGAATCACATAAAACTCATATAAAATAAGAATCACAGTATAAAATAATGATGCAAAACACAGAATATACATAATATGCCCGTAAAATGAGTCTGATGTGTTATAAAACTCATATAAAATGAGAATCACAGTATCAAATAATGCTGCAAAAACACAGGGTATACATAGACTGCTGTTATAAAACTCATGTAAAATGAGAATCACAGCATCAAATAATGCTGCAAAAACACAGGGTATACATAGCCTGCTGTGTTATAAAACTCATATAACTTGAGAATCACAGTATCAAATAATGCTGCAAAAACACAGGACATACATAACCTGCTGTTATAAAACTCATGTAAAATGAGAATCACATAAAACTCATATAAAATGAGAATCACAGTATAAAATAATAATATAAAACACAGAATATACATAATATGCCCGTAAAATGAGTCTGATGTGTTATAAAACTCATATAAAATGAGAATCACAGTATCAAATAATGCTGCAAAAACACAGGATATTATCAATTTAATAAAAAATGTGCTTGTCAGCTTCACACTGATAGCTAACTTAGTTAATGGTCAGTAGAGAGAGTTTCTGTTTGTGTTTAAGGACTGTTTGTATATCCCCCACAGAAACTCTGACATGGTGAATGTCTTGTAGAGACACAGCTGTGCTTGTCTGTCAGTTTCACACTGATAGCTAGCATCTGCTAACAGTTATATTATTGAAATGTCTTTGAGTTATTTATTTTACAACAATAAAATCTTTTAAACTTTTACAATATCGTGTCTTTGCTTTTTATAACCGTCATAACAGGCTGCAATTAGTTAATGGTCAGTAGAGAGAGTTTCTGTTTGTGTTTAAGGACTGTTTGTATATCTCCACCACAGAAACTCTGACAGCGGTGGTGAATGTCTTGTAGAGACACACATCAATTTAATAAAAAATGTACTTGTCTGTCAGCTTCACACTGATAGCTAAACTACATATAAAATGAAAATCTAATAGGATATAAAAACAATCAAATACTGTGATAATAATCACTGTACCAAATACTGTGATAACAATATCAAACTGTATCAAAAGCTGAACAGGGAAAGCTGGCAGACAGGGGTGGGGTTACACACTTTGATAAACTTTGATAGGGGTGGGCCCACCTGTCAGATTGAGTTTGACGAGTGATATGTATGATACACTACTTTTCTGGACCCGCCGATCCACAGCAAGCCGCTTGTCACCTTCGTGGACCCGCCGATCCAGAGCAAACTTCGTAATCCTACTGAGCCACAGCAAGCTCTCAGAAAAAAAACAGTCTCTCACTGACCCCGGTCAGAATAACACAGACTCCGGTCTGTTACACACCCGGCTTTATAGCCCAAACACAATTTCTCACTGATCCCGACCAGCATAATACACGGTTTTCAGACCATTACTCGTTGGCAACTTTTACGGGTTCCTGGACACCCCTCGGCCTCAGAGGTGCCCAGACGTAATGTCTCTCTTTTCCTTCCACTCTGACCCCGGTCAGTACACCACAGATCTCCATCCATTACCTGTCTTTGCCACACAGGTTCCCGGATCCCTCTTCTCCTCTTCTCCTCAGAGGTATCCCATAAACAACAATTTCCACTGACCCTGGTCAGTATTTACTCACGGTTGTCAAGACCGTCGACTCTTCTGGCTCAGACCAGCCAGTGCTGCAACATGTGCTCCTTGGATCTTTGCCCGCATTTGAAACACCAATTGTAGCGTTTCACATGTTACGGGTCTTGGGGACATTCGCTTGGCAGCAGAATCATCATAGACAGGCACGGTTCCTCACATAAATCAGTCCATATGGTTTATGCGGAGTTTGAATAAACCATATGGACTGATTTGTGTGAGGAACCGTGCCTGTCTATGATGATTCTGCTGCCAAGCGAGTGTCCCCAAGACCCGTAGCATGTGAAATGCTACAGTATATATACAGGAGAGGAGGAGCGGTACTGTGCAGTGCCTATATACAGGACAGGAGGAGTGGTACTGTGCAGTGTATACATACAGGACAGGAGGAGTGGTACTGTGCAGTGTATATATACAGGACAGGAGGAGTGGTACCGTGCAGTGTATATATACAATACAGGAGAAGTGGTACTCTGCAATGTATATATACAGAACAGGAGGATTGGCACTGTGCAGTGTATATATAAAGGACAGGAGGAGTGGTACTGTGCAGTGTATATATACAGGACAGGAGAAGTGGCACTGTGCAGTGTATATATACAGGACAGGAGAAGTGGTACTGTGCAGTGTATATATACAGGACAGGAGAAGTGGCACTGTGCAGTGTATATATACAGGACAGGAGGAGTGGTACTATGCAGTGTATATATACAGGACAGGATAAGTGATACTGTGCAATGTATATATACAGGACAGGAGGAGTCGCACTGTGCAGTGTATATATACAGGACAGGAGGAGTGGTACTGTGCAGTATATATATACAGGACAGGAGGAGTAGTACTGTGCAGTGTGTATATACAGGACAGGAGAAGTGGTACTGTGCAATGTATATATACAGGACAGGAGGAGTGGCACTGTGCAGTGTATATATACAGGACAGGAGGAGTGTTACTGTGCAGTGTATACACTCACTGGCCACTTTATTAGGTACACCTGTCCAACTTCTTGTTAACACTTAATTTCTAATCAGCCAATCACATGGCGGCAACTCAGTGCATTTAGGCATGTAGACATGGTCAAGACAATCTCCTGCAGTTCAAACCGAGCATCAGTATGGGGAAGAAAGGTGATTTGAGTGCCTTTGAACGTGGCATGGTTGTTGGTGCCAGAAGGGCTGGTCTGAGTATTTCAGAAACTGCTGATCTACTGGGATTTTCACGCACAACCATCTCTAGGGTTTACAGAGAATGGTCCGAAAAAAAAAAAAAAAATCCAGCGAGCGGCAGTTCTGTGGGCGGAAATGCCTTGTTGATGCCAGAGGTCAGAGGAGAATGGGCAGACTGGTTCGAGCTGATAGAAAGGCAACAGTGACTCAAATCGCCACCCGTTACAACCAAGGTAGGCCTAAGAGCATCTCTGAACGCACAGTGCGTCGAACTTTGAGGCAGATGGGCTACAACAGCAGAAGACCACACCGGGTACCACTCCTTTCAGCTAAGAACAGGAAACTGAGGCTACAATTTGTACAAGCTCATCGAAATTGGACAGTAGAAGATTGGAAAAACGTTGCTTGGTCTGATGAGTCTCGATTTCTGCTGCGACATTCGGATGGTAGGGTCAGAATTTGGCGTAAACAACATGAAAGCATGGATCCATCCTGCCTTGTATGGAGCATCTTTGGGATGTGCAGCCGACAAATCTGCGGCAACTGTGTGATGCCATCATGTCAATATGGACCAAAATCTCTGAGGAATGCTTCCAGCACCTTGTTGAATCTATGCCACGAAGAATTGAGGCAGTTCTGAAGGCAAAAGGGGGTCCAACCCGTTACTAGCATGGTGTACCTAATAAAGTGGCCGGTGAGTGTATATACAGGACAGGAGGAGTGGTACTGTGCAATGTATATATACAGGACAGGAGGAGTGGCACTGTGCAGTGTATATATACAGGATAGGAGGAGTGGTACTGTGTAGTGTATATATACAGGACAGGAGGAGTGGTACTGTGCAGTGTATACACACAGGACAGTAGAAGTGGTACTGTGCAGTGTATATATACAGGACAGGAGGAGTGGTACTTTGCAGTGTATATATACAGGACAGGAGGATTGGTACTGTGCAATGTATATATACAGGACAGGAGGAGTGGTACTTTGCAGTGTATATATACAGGACAGGAGGAGTGGTACTGTGCAATGTATATATACAGGACAGGAGGAGTGGCACTGTGCAGTGTATATATACAGGACAGGAGGAGTGGTACTGTGTAGTGTATATATACAGGACAGGAGGAGTGGTACTGTGCAGTGTATACACACAGGACAGGAGAAGTGGTACTGTGCAGTGTATATGTACAGGACAGGAGGAGTGGTACTGTGCAGTGTATATATACAGGACAGGAGGAGTGGTACTGTGCAGTGTATATATACAGGACAGGAGAAGTGGTACTGTGCAGTGTATATATACAGGACAGGAGGAGTGGTACTTAACATCCCTCTGTGTCTGTATCGTACACATACTGGCTATTGACTGGTTAATGCAGTTATGTGCATACCGTATGTAGTATATTATGCTTGTATTGTACAATATAAGCACATTGTACCATTTACCTTTTGTGTCTCCCCCAGTTCCTAATAGATTTTAGGATGCAAGCTGTAGGGCCCTCGCTCCTCTTGGTATCCGAGTTGTGTGTTACTCTGTTGTCTTTATTGTCTGTAGAGGTCCCCTCTGTAATGTAAAGTGCTGCGGAATATGTCGGCAGGCTCGGTCTGGCCCACCGGAGAACCGGAGGATTCTCCGGTGGGCCCAGGCACTGACACCTGCTGGCATACTTGCCAGCAGCTGCCTAGGGCCCCCCTCTGCTTCAAGGGCCCCCACTGCTCCAGGGGCCCCAAGCCAGTGGCTATGGGGCCCCTGAGTCAAGGGGGCCCGCCCTGTGCCAGCCTAGCAGCAGCTGGAGACAGGATCCTGTCTCCGCTGCTAAAGCAAAATGAATATTCACGCTCATCCTCATCCGTCTGTTACCAAGTGTTTCCTTCTGCCACTAACAAAATATAAAGTGCATGAAGTCAGATCCTCCTCATATTACCTCACATGAAGTCCCACACACAATTCCACTGCCAAATGACTAGCCAAGCCTCTGGACCCCCAGGTGGACCCCAAGGGGTCCAGAGGCTTGGCTAGTCATTTGGCAGTGGAATTGTGTGTGGGACTTCATGCGAGGTAATATGAGGAGGATCTGACTTCATGCACTTTATATTTTGTTAGTGGCAGAAGGAAACACTTGGAAACAGATGGATGAGGGGTGTCTAGTTGATTTTGGTTAATTATAACCTCAGCACCTGTGATAAATTTGTGAACTTTTTCCCTGTTTGTCTGTTTTCCTTCTTATAAGATTGCAATACGTCAGGTGGCAGATTTTCAATGCAGTTGTCCCCATAAATTGTGCAATTTCTGCTGAAGAATTCAAATTATATTCCACGTTGCCTACTTAACATCTGGTTTTGGTTTGGTTTGAGGCACCAATTTTAATGTATATGTTATTCTGTTTTATATTGAAATAAAGAAATTGTTATATTGTATACAATTCGTTTTTTATGGCACTTCTTGATCCTGCAAAAGGATTGTTATATATATACAGGAGGAGATGACATACAGGTATATAATATATACAGGAGGAGATGACACACACATATATACTATATACAGGGGAGATGACACACAGGTATGTACTATATACAGGAGGAGATGACACACTGGTATATACTATATACAGGGGAGATGACATACATTTACATACTATATACAGGGGAGATGACACACAGGTATATACTATATATAGGGGAGATGACACACAGGTATATAGTATATACAGGGGAGATGACACAGGTGTATACTATATACAGGAGGAGATGACACACAGATATATACTATATACAGGAGGAGATGACATACAGGTACATACTATATACAGGGGAGATGACACACAGATATATACTATATATAGGAGGAGAAGACACACAGGTATATACTATATACAGGGGAGATGACACATGCATATACTATATACAGGAGGAGATGACACACAGATATATACTATATACAGGAGCAGATGACACACAGGTATATACTATATACAGGAGCAGATGGCACACAGGTATATTGTTATGGACCTGGTGGTTAGGAGCACCCGGAATGACCTGATGAGTAAACTAGTAATAGGAACAAGCTCTGGGAAGTGGGAACTCTGCTGACCGCAAACCCTAATCCTAATCGCACACACTAGAAATAGCCGTGGAGCGTACCTAACTCTCCCTAGACGCCTCTTCACAGCCTAAGAGCTAACTACCCCTAAAGATAGAAATAGAAGCCTAACCTTGCCTCAGAGAAATTCCCCAAAGGTAAAAGCAGCCCCCTACATATATTGACTGTGAGTTAAGAGGAAAGTCACAAACACAGGAATGAAACAGGTTTCAGCAAAGGAGGCCAGACTTCACTAAAATAGTCAAAGGATAGAAAAGAGAGCTATGCGGTCAGCACAAAAGACTACATAAAACCATGCAGAGTAAGCAAAAAGACTCCCCACACCGACTCACGGTGTGGAGGTGCCACTCTGCACCCCAGAGCTTCCAGCTAGCAAGGGAATATCATGATAGCAAGCTGGACCAGAAATTAGCAGTACTAAGAAATATATTCAGGAAGCAGTAACAACAAATGAACTAGCAAAGACTTAGCTTCTGCTGGAATAGACAGGTCCTCAGAGAAGTCCAAGAGAGATCTGAACCAATACCGAAACATTGACAGCTGGCATCAAGTAATGATCTGAGTGGAGTTAAATAGGGAAGCCAACATAGCAATAAACGAGAGCAGCTGACAAAGCCAACCTCAGTGACCAGCAGTTCCGCTCAAAGCCACCAGAGGGAGTCCAAGAGCAGAACTAACCAAAGTACCATTCATGACCACAGGAGGGAGTCCGAGAACAGAATTCACAACAGTTCCCCCCCTTGAGGAGGGGTCACCGAACCCTCACCAGGGCCCCCAGGCCAATCAGGACGAGCCAAATGAAAGGCACGAACTAAATCGGCAGCGTGGACATCGGAGGCAACAACCCAGGAATTATCCTCCTGACCATAGCCCTTCCACTTAACCAGGTACTGAAGCTTCCGTCTCGAAATACGAGAATCCAACATTTTTTCCACCACATACTCCAACTCCCCTCAACCAACACCGGAGCAGGAGGATCAACGGAGGGAACCATAGGCGCCACGTACCTCCGCAACAACGACCTATGGAACACATTATGGATGGCAAAAGAAGCTGGAAGGACCAAACGAAATGACACAGGGTTGAGAATTTCAGAAATCTTATAAGGACCAATGAAACGAGGCTTAAACTTAGGAGAAGAAACCTTCATAGGAACATAACGAGAAGACAACCAAACCAAATCCCCAACACGAAGACGGGGACCAACACAACGACGGCGGATAGCGAAACGTTGAGCCTTCTCCTGGGACAACGTCAGATTGTCCACTACGTGAGTCCAAATTTGCTGCAACCTGTCCACCACAGAATCCACACCAGGACAGTCAGAAGGCTCAACCTGCCCCGAAGAAAAACGAGGATGAAAACCAGAATTGCAAAAAAAGGCGAAACCAAAGTAGCCAAACTAGCCCGATTATTAAGGGCGAACTCAGCCAATGGCAAGAAGGTCACCCAATCATCCTGATCAAAAGAAACAAAGCATCTCAGATAGGTTTCCAAAGTCTGGTTGGTTTGTTCGGTTTGGCCATTTGTGTGAGGATGGAAAGCCGAAGAAAAAGACAAATCAATGCCCATCTTAGCACAAAAGGACCGCCAAAACCTAGAGACAAACTGGAAACCTCTGTCCGACACAATGTTCTCCGGAATGCCATGCAAACGAACCACATGTTGAAAAAATAATGGCACCAAATCAGAGGAGGAAGGTAATTTAGGCAAGGGTACCAAATGGACCATCTTAGAAAAGCGATCACAAACCACCCAGATGACAGACATCCTTTGAGAGACAGGAAGATCTGAAATAAAATCCATGGAAACATGCGTCCAAGGCCTTTTCAGGACTAGCAAGGGCAAAAGCAACCCACTGGCACGAGAACAGCCCGAGCACAAGTCCCACAGGACTGCACAAAAGAACGCACATCCCGTGACAAGGAAGGCCACCAAAAGGATCTAGCCACCAAATCTCTGGTTCCAAAAATCCCAGGATGACCAGCCAACACTGAGCAATGAACCTCAGAAATAACTCTGCTAGTCCATCTATCAGGGACAAATAGTTTCTCCGCTGGATAACGGTCAGGTCTATCAGCCTGAAACTCCTGCAGCACCCGCCGCAAATCAGGGGAGATGGCAGACAGAATTACCCCCTCTTTGAGAATACCGTCCGGCTCAGGGACTCCCGGAGAATCAGGCACAAAACTCCTAGAAAGGGCATCCGCCTTCACATTCTTAGAACCTGGAAGGTATGAGACCACAAAATCGAAACGGGAGAAAAACAGCGACCATCGAGCCTGTCTAGGATTCAACCGCTTGGCAGACTCGAGATAATTCAGATTTTTGTGATCCGTCAAGACCACCACGCGGTGCTTGGCTCCCTCAAGCCAATGTCGCCACTCCTCGAATGCCCACTTCATAGCTAGCAGCTCCCGATTGCCAACATCATAATTACGCTCAGCAGGCGAAAACTTTCTAGAAAAGAAGGCACATGGCTTCATCACAGAGCCATCAGAACTTCTTCGAGACAAAACAGCCCCTGCTCCAATCTCAGAAGCATCAACCTCGACCTGAAAAGGGAGCGAAACATCTGGCTGACGCAACACAGGAGCCGAAGAAAAACGACATTTAAGCTCCTGAGAAGCCTCAACGGCCGCAGAGGACCAATTCACCATATCAGCACCTTTCTTTGTCAAATCAGTCAAAGGTTTAACCACAGTAGAAAAATTAGCAATGAAGCGACGGTAAAAATTAGCAAAGCCCAGGAATTTCTGGAGGCTCTTCACAGATGTAGGTTGAGTCCAATCATAAATAGCCTGAACTTTAAAAGGGTCCATCTCGATAGTAGAAGGGGAAAAAATGAAGCCCAAAAAGGAAACTTTCTGAACTCCGAAGAGACATTTAGACCCCTTCACAAACAAGGAATTAGCACGAAGGACCTGGAATACCATTCTGACCTGTTTCACATGAGACTCCCAATCATCTGAAAAGACCAAAATATCATCCAAATATACAATCATGAATCTATCCAGATACTTTCGGAAGATGTCATGCATAAAGGACTGAAACACAGATGGAGCATTTGAAAGCCCAAATGGCATTACCAGGTACTCAAAATGGCCCTCGGGCGTATTAAATGCTGTTTTCCATTCATCACCCTGCTTAATACGCACAAGGTTATACGCACCACGAAGATCTATCTTGGTGAACCAACTAGACCCCCTAATGCGAGCAAACAGATCAGATAGCAATGGCAAAGGATACTGAAATTTGACCGTGATTTTGTTTAGAAGGCGATAATCAATACAAGGTCTCAAGGAACCATCCTTCTTAGCCTCAAAAAAGAACCCCGCACCAAGAGGGGAGGAGGGGCGAATAAGTCCTTTCTCCAAAGACTCCTTTATATAACTCCGCATAGCAGCATGCTCCGGCACTGACAAATTAAAAAGTCGTCCCTTAGGAAACTTACTACCAGGAATCAAATTTATAGCACAATCACAATCCCTATGAGGAGGTAGAGAACTGAGTTTGGGCTCATCAAATACATCCTGGTAATCTGACAAAAACGCAGGGACCTCAGAAGGAGTGGATGAAGCAATTGACACCACAGGAGCGTCGCCATGAATTCCCTGACAACCCCAACTTGACACAGACATTGCTTTCCAATCCAGGACTGGATTATGAGTCTGCAACCATGGCAGGCCCAACACGACAACATCATGCAAATTATGCAATACAAGAAAGCGAATCACCTCCTGATGAACAGGAGTCATGCACATGGTCACTTGTGTCCAGTACTGACGTTTATTTGTAGCCAATGGTGTAGCATCAATTCCCCTTAGTGGAATAGGGAATTTTAAAGGCTCCAAAACAAAACCACAGCGCCTGGCAAATGACAAATCCATCAGACTCAGGGCAGCACCTGAATCCACAAAAGCCATAACCGGGTAAGATGACAGGGAACAAATCAGGGTAACAGACAAAATAAACTTAGGCTGTAAAGTACCAATGGTGACAGATTTATCAATCTTTTTTGTGCGCTTAGAGCATGCTGAGATAACATGAGCTGAGTCACCACAGTAAAAGCACAACCCATTTTGCCATCTATAATTTTGCCGTCTATAATTTTGCCGTTCACTTCTGGTCAGAATTCTATCACATTGCATAGACTCAGGTGTCTGTTCAGAAGACACCGCCAAATGGTGCGCAGGTTTGCGCTCCCGCAAACGCCGATCAATCTGAATGGCCAGAGTCATTGACTCATTCAGACCTGCAGGCGTAGGGAACCCCACCATGACATTCTTAATGGCTTCAGAAAGACCTTTTCTGAAATTTGCAGCCAGGGCACACTCATTCCATTGAGTAAGCACCGACCATTTCCGAAATTTCTGGCAGTACACCTCTGCATCATCTTGCCCCTGAGAGAGGGCCAACAACGCTTTTTCAGCCTGGTTCTCAAGATTAGGTTCCTCATAGAGCAATCCAAGGGCCAGAAAAAACGCATCCACACTGAGCAATGCAGGATCCCCTGGAGCCAATGCGAAAGCCCAATCTTGAGGATCGCCACGCAAGAAAGAAATAATAATCTTAACTTGCTGAACAGAATCCCCAGAGGAACGAGGTTTCAAAGAAAGAAACAACTTGCAATTGTTCTTAAAATTCAGGAACCTAGATCTATCTCCAGAAAACAACTCCGGAATAGGTATTCTAGGCTCTGACATAGGACTGTGCACAACAAAATCCTGAATACTTTGTACCCTTGCAGCAAGATGATCTACACTGGAGGCTAAACTCTGGATATCCATATCAGCAGCTGAACTCAGAGCCACACCAAGATTAAGAGGAGGAGAGAAGCCAGACACACAGCAGCTAGACACACGGCAGCAAAAAAAAAAAAAAAATATCTCCAAGCTTCTTTTCTCCTGCTTCTGCCATGCAATTAACACTTTACTGGCCGGCTTGTACTGTTATGATCCTAGTGGCAAGGATCGCAGGTCGGACTAGCTAAGTAACTGAAACAGACTACTAGCTCTGGGGAAGTGGTAACTAGATTGACCGCAACCTGATCCTATCCGCAAACAACTATAGGCAGCCGTGGAACATTACCTAAAAATCCTAGACGTCTCGTCACGGCCTGAGAAACTGACTATTCCTGGAGGGAAAGAAAGTCCTCTCTTGCCTCAGTGGAATGACCCCAAAGATATAGAATAGCCCCCCACAAATATTAACGGTGAGTTAAGGGGAAAGCACAAATGCAGAGATGAAATCAGATTTAGCAAATGAGGCCCGCTAATACTAGATAGCAGAAAATAGGAAGGGAACTGTGCGGTCAATTAAAAACCCTATTCAAAATATCCACGCAGAGATTGCTCGAGCCCCCGCACCAACTAACGGTGCGGGGGAAGCAACTCCGTACCCCAGAGCTTACCAGCAAAAAGAAATCACATATTAGCAAGCTGGACTAGACTCATCATACACAGAAATCATATTGCAGGCAGATGAGCAAAAAATATTCAAACAGAACTTAGCTTATCCTGAAGAGGCAGAAAATGAGATAATCAGGAGTAATCAGAATAGCACTGAATACATTGACAGCCGGCAACAAGTGGAAGTGAAGCAGAGCTAAATAGGAGCCTCCCTGGTGAATAACGAGGCAGCTGATCCAGCCAGACCCGCAGGATAATAAACCAAACCACCAGGGGGAGCCAAAAAACCAAAGTCACACAATACCATCTGTGACCACAAGAAAAATGGAGTTCACAACACTGAAGGGTACGATGGACCATCCGGGAGTCCACAATGTGCTCCACATCATACTCCTCCTGATCATCCACCGAAATGGCTGGCGAGGGACACAATGACCCTTCTTCGACAGCTCCCAAAGGTTTCCGCAGGGCTCTATGGAATACATTGGGGATCTTAAAAGACAATGGGAGACACAACCAAAACACCACTGGCTTAACCACTTCCGTGATCTCATAAGGGCCAATAAACTTAGGCCCCAATTTTGCCGAAGGAACCTTAAGCTTAATGTTCCTTATAGACAGCCAATCTTTATCCCCAACCCAGAGAGTCGGTCCCACAGCCCATCTCCTGTCCGCAAAACCTTCTTCTGAGCCTCCCTAATATTCCTTTGGACCTCCCACCACAAATCCCCCAACTGCTTTACAGCTACATCAGCCCCAAAGCAACCGGAGTCCAAATGGGAAAACTCCCCAAAGTGTGGATTGAACCCATAGTTGCAGAAGAAAGGGGAGGTACCTGTGGAGTGGTTTACACGGTTATTTAACACAAACTCTGCTAATGGCAAGGCATCACACCAATCATCCTGTCTGGAGGTGGAAAGACAGTGCAAAATTTGCTCTAATGACTGGTTGGTCCGTTCAGTCTGACAATTGGTCTCTGGATGATATGCAGATGAAAAGAATAATGCAACACCCTACCTTTTGCAAATGCCATCCAAAACCTGGACACAAACTGCCCTCCACGGTCAGACACCACACTCAAGGGCAAACCATGCAATCGCACCACATGCTGAACAAACAACCTAGACAAAGTCTTCACAGAGGGCAACGCTATCAAGGGTACAAAGTGTGCTTGTTTCAAAAACTTGTCAACCACCACCCATATGACAGTATTACCCTTGGAAATGAGAAGATTGGTGATAAAATCCATGGAGAAATGTGTCCATGGTCTATCAGGATCTGGCAAAGACACCAGTTCCCCGGCCGGCCGGTTATGAGAGCTCTTAGTGTGGGCACACACTTCACAGGCAGACACAAACTTCTTCATATCAGACGTAAGCGAGGGCCAACAAAAAACACTTGCAGTGGCCCCACAAGTAGCCGAGATCCCAGGATGTCCACTCAGTGCTTATTCATGGAACCCCCCAAGAACCTTGAGTCGAAACTGAATAGGCAGAAACAGTTTATGAACCGGTTTGGATGGGGGGCTTTAGACTGAGCTTCTCAAATCTCCCATTCCAGCCCTGACAACACATCAGCCACCACCACCCAAGGTTGAAGAATGGAGGATGGAGGTTCATAGGGAGTCACTGGATCAAAACTCCGGGACTAGGCATCGGCCTTTACATTCTTGGATCCCAGATGAAAAGTGATAGAGAACAGGAACCGAGAAAAAAAAATCCATCTAGCCTGCCTAAGGGTCAACCTTTTAGCAGATTCGATGTATGCCAAGTTCTAATGATCGGTCACCACGGTAATGGGATGAGCCACGCCCTCCAAAAAATGCCTCCATTCCTCAAAAGCCAACTTAACAGCCAGAAGTTCTCGATTGACCACATAATAGTTCCTTTCTGCCAGGGAGAACTTCTTAGAAAACAAGGCACATGGTCTCATATTGGTCAATGTGGTGGGCTGCTGAGACAACACCACCCCCACCCCCACCTCCAAGGTGTCCACCTCTGCCACAAAGGGCTCAGATGGATCAGGCTGAACCAAAACTGGGGCAGTCATGAAGCATTTTTTTAAGGACAAAAACGCCAAAACAGCTGGGACTGATCAGTTCTTAACATCAGCCCCCTTCTGCATCATATCAGTAAAGGGCTTAACTACCTGCTTTTGCCCCTTTAATAAACCTCTGGTAATAATTAGCGAATCCCAAAAAGTGTTGCAGACAGATCCCAAGTCTGGACCCAGTCCACAATGGCCTGAACCTTCTTGGGATCCATGCAAAACCCCTCACAGGACATAATGAACCCCAAAAAAGACAGTTCCTGAAAAAAGAACAAACACTTCTCTAATTTGGCGAACAGCTTATTCTCCTGGAGCCTCTGGAGAACAGTATGCAGATGATCAATATGAGCCTGCTTATCAGATGTAAAAATCAGAATATCATCTAAATATATGACCACAAACTGCCCAATCAAATCAGAGAATACATAATTGATGAAATTCTGAAAGACCGCAGGAGCATTTGTCAGCCCAAAAGGCATAACAAGGTTCTCGAACAATCCTTTGGATGTGAGAAATGCTGACTTCCACTCATCTCCCTCTCATATTTGAATCAAGTTATATGCCCCCCGCAAGTCCAGCTTCAAAAACCATTTAGCCCTAGATAATTGGTTACACAAATCAGGAATGAGTAGAAGCGGCTAAGTATTTCTTGCCATGATCTTATTAAGTTCCTGAAAGTCGAGGCATGGGGGGAGACCACTGTCTTTTTTCTTAATGAAAAAGAACCCTGCCACCACAGGAGAAACAGAAGGGCGAATGTGCCCCTTAGGAAGACTCTCTGAAATGTAATCTTTCAAGATGACACGCTCGGGACCCGAAAGATTGTACACACGGGCCTTGGGCAATTTGGCACCCGGAATCATGTCAATGGCACCATCAAAAGGGCGATGCGTTGATAAAACCCCAGCCTCGCTTTCAGAGAACACGTCTTCAAAGTCATTCAGGTACTCCAGAATACCCTCCAGACTGACAGACAAGACAGATGCAAATATTAGGCATTATTAACACAATTTGGACCCCAATTAACAATCTCACGAGATTCCCAGTTGATGACAGGATTATGACAGTGCAACCAAGGGAACCCCAACACCAACTCTGAAGGCAAGTTGTCCAGAACAGACAGATTTTGCATCATCTGAGTCAGATTAGTTACCTGCTCAGACAAAGCATGCAGTGGATCCAAATACACAGACAAACAAAAGTGCCCCCAAACAAATTTTGAAAGTGGGTCAGTGATAATGTAATGGCACATGCTGTGTGTCACCTGAGGAGCCTAGGGGGCATTTGCAGGGGGTCTGGAACTGAGCACAGGGAGCGTGAGAGCTAAAGCACACAGTGTGCACAGGACCTTACACAAAACAGTCATGTGATCACAGGTGGGGCGGAGCTACCACAAGTGAGAATGGGGAAGCAGCTGAGATCAGGAAATATGGGGCACAAAACATAAACGTAGTCAAATGGAGAGCCAAGGGTCAAAGCCAAATGAGAGCGAGGTACCTAGGGATGAGACAGCGAGTGAACCTAGATGAGCCAAGGGGGTGAGAGAACCAGGAAGGACAGGGCAGTACAGAGCAGAACTCAGAGGCAGAAGTCAGGGGACAAATCGGGTCCTACACAGAAAAGCTCACACGCACAGAGGCACAATGATTACAGATGAGTAACCTGGGTCAGCAATCCCTAGCCAAGTAAACGGAAGTATCACCAACACTGGACTCAGGAACTATGAGCATTAAATAGCCACCCCAGAACCAAAGAGAGGCAAACTATCTTAACCCTTACATGACCAGGACGGAGCCAGAACCACCCTGTCCTGAGTCATGACACTAAATTACACTTCAGCATATTAATATGCAACATAGATTAAAGCCAAACATAGTGAAAAAACAATATAATGTAAAATATACCTAGGGGAGGCAAAGGTAGTGGTAAGAAAATACTTATCCCTAGCCTGGTATAGTAGTCCCTCAGTCGGGCCGTAGTAACATGCCCACTCTAGGGGATCAGCTGCCACCCTATGTAGCACTTGGTGCCACCTCCTTGTTCCTAATTGGTTCGCAGTTATTGTTTGCTGCCACTTAACTGATTTGGGATGTGGTAGGCTACCTAATTAGGCCCCTCTAGGCTTTCCGAGAGATATGGCACAGTGGTTCCGCCACTTTGCCCACTACAGTCTCCATCTGCTGGATTGGCTGTAGAGGAAGAGGTGTCTGTTCCTATTATGCTAGTTCTACTCTCTTGCAATTGATGCCACTTTGATGGTGTCTATCATTGATTTTTGTAAATGTGAGAAAACCAGTTGGGTCTCCTTCATGCATGTCGCCTGTAACAGTAGGCCTCAGAGACTGGCAGGCCAGTACTTTCTTTGAGTCAACTACTCGTGTTACTATCCTTACATTTTTCTGACAACAGTAGTATTCGAAACTTATATTTGTGCCACATGAGTGTGGCTGAGCATTATATCAGGTTCAGCTATTGCATGTGGTATCAGGGCTCCCAGCAAAGCAGGCCTACACTGATCCATCACCTACTTTGTTTTAATTTAAAGTTCAATTTAAAGCTGTAAATGCTGGCTTAGACCCCGATACCTCATGCATGGCGGATTGCTGCTGTGCCATGCTAAAATGCACTGTGGGTGAATGAGGCCATTTTCCTGGTGTCTGCCCCTAATTTGATGTGTTTTGGCAGGTTTTGGGAATGTTAGGGGGTGCTGTGTATGCGCATGTTTTTGCCTCCCATTGACTTTAATGACGTTCGGTAGTGTTTGGTGAATTTTCGGCGAATATTGCAAATTCTGTGATCGTAATCTGTACCGAACATTGAAATATTCGCTCATCTCTAGTCCCGACCTTTGCAAGTTCATCTATTATTAGCACAAAGAAAAAGAGAGGATTGAATGGCACATGGAGATGGAGATGATGATCTCTGAATCAACGACACCCTTCACGGTATATTCACGGTGTGTTTGTTAGGGGTCGAATTCCCGCCTCTGCACAAGGGGAATCTCAGGCCATCTCCGCTGCGGTCTTCCATTCTTCTCCTGCTGCAGTGGAGCCTGCTCAGCGGAGACGTCGGTCCCAGCGTCTTGCTCAGTCCCACTCTGTACAAAGAGTTACTGCTGCTTTTCCTGCTTCTGCCATTGAAGTCAGTGCTGGGCAGCGGCGAGCAGACGCTTCTGGGACTAAGTCCTGCTTTTCTCGTTCTGAGCATGCCCTGAGTAAGATCTCTCAGTGGGGATCGAGGGTCACATGGTCAGATACTGCAGCTAAGTCCATTGGTCCTTTCAGGAACGTCCTGTAGGTGCTAGGACTAAGTCCTGCTCTGCACACACTGAGCATGCCCAGGGCAAGATCTCTCAGTGGAGATCTAGGGTCACATGCTCAGGTATGGCAGTCTCTCATTGGTCCTTCTAGGAAGGTCTTTTACTTGCTGCAGCTATATAAGGCTCACATGGCCGCACGGCCATGCGCTAGTATCAAATCTGTTATGTGCATGCGCGAGTGTGGTCACATTTATGTGTGTTCAGGGACTCGGCTGAAATAAGCCCCTAGAATGCCGGCACCTCCAGCGAGGAGATTGCGTGCGTGGATTTAGGGCCCCGGCTGAAATAAGCCCCTAGAATAGTGGCTCCTCCGGTGAGGAGATTGCATGTTTGCGTGACCACAGACTGCCTTCAGCTCGGCAGTTAGCTGTGAACTTCTGTGGGGTTAACAGGGCACAGCGTCTTGTTTCCGTGCGACTCTGTGAAGTAACAGAGTTCGCTTAAACCGCCATATAGTGCCGTCATTTGCTAGCAGCAGGTTCCTCCTGCACGGTGGACCCCGGGCTGCGAACGCCCCAATAAAAACATCTATATTTAATCAGTGCGTTCTGCTAGCCCTAACAGTGTGGAGGTGCTTGATGAAAAACACATGTGAAGTAATCCAGAAATAAGAAGAAAACAGCAGCACAACTCGAATCTTCCGTGAAATAAAAAAAAATTGTCCTTTATTTCATTTGCATAATATGGACAAGGTTATAAGGGAGAGATGTTAGCAAAACATGCAGAAAAAACGAGAGGACTACGGCCGTTTTGCGTCTTGCAAGCTTCAACGACGACCCGTCAAAGCGTGCAAGATGGGAAACGGCCATTGTCCTCTCTTGTTTTTTCTGCATGTGCTGCTAACGTCTCTCCCTTATAACCTTGTCCACATTGTGCAAATGAAATAAAGGACAAAGGTTTTTTATTTCCTGGAAGATTCAAGTTGTGCGGCTGTTCTCTTCTTATTTCTGGATCATCTATTATTAGTTTTGATAATCCTCATATATTGATTATAGTGATATTGACTCCTCAGGGCAACTTAATTTCTATATGGTATCTGTCACCCAGCGGCGGAATTTGGAGGTATATTCAGCTCCACCCTTAATGTAGGTTATGCAATTTGGTTTCAGCTGTAGCACAGTGATTTGGGTCATCTAACACTTGATCCATAGCAGAGATGAAGGAAACTAAATCATTTAGAAGGTCAGAGCTCTTTTCCACAAAAGTTGAGGCCCATGCAAGTGCCTCATCAGTAATGAGACTAATGATGAAAAGAACCTTTTTCCTGTCACTGGTAAATGAAGAAGGTTGCATCTGGACATAGATATGACATTGATTAACCCCTTCATGACCCAGCCTATTTTGGCCTTAATGACCTTGCCGTTTTTTGCAATTCTGACCAGTGTCCCTTTATGAGGTAATAACTCAGAAACGCTTCAACGGATCCTAGCGATTCTGAGATAGTTTTTTCGAGACATATTGGGCTTCATGTTAGTGGTAAATTTAGGTCGATAATTTCTGAGTTTATTTGTGAAAAAAACGGAAATTTGGCAAAAAATTTGAAAATTTCGCAATTTTCACATTTTGAATTTTTATTCTGTTAAACCAGAGAGTTATGTGACACAAAATAGTTAATAAATAACGTTTCCCACATGTCTACTTTACATCAGCACAATTTTGGAAACAATTTTTTTTTTTTGCTAGGAAGTTATAAGGGTTAAAATTTGACCAGTGATTTCTCATTTTTACAACAAAATTTACAAAACCATTTTTTTTAGGGACCACCTCACATTTGAAGTCATTTTGAGGGTTCTATATGGCTGAAAATACCCAAAAGTGACACCATTCTAAAAACTGCACCCCTCAAGGTGCTCAAAACCACATTCAAGAAGTTTATTAACCCTTCAGGTGTTTCACAGCAGCAGAAGCAACATGGAAGTAAAAAATGAACATTTAACTTTTTAGTCACAAAAATGATTTTTAGCAACAATTTTTTTATTTTCCCAAGGGTAAAAGGAGAAACTGGACCACTGACGTTGTTGTCCAATTTGTTCTGAGTACGCTGATACCTCATATGTGGGGGTAAACCACTGTTTGGGCGCACGGCAGGGCTCGGAAGGGAAGGAGCGCCATTTGACTTTTTGAATGAAAAATTGGCTCCAATCTTTAGCGGACACCATGTCGCGTTTGGAGAGCCCCCGTGTGCCTAAACATTGGAGCTCCCCCACAAGTGACCACATTTTGGAAACTAGACCCCCCAAGGAACTTATCTAGAAGCATAGTGAGCACTTTAAACCCCCAGGTGCTTCACAAATTGATCCGTAAAAATGAAAAAGTACTTTTTTTTCACAAAAAAATTATTTTAGCCTCAATTTTTTCATTTTCACATGGGCAACAGGATAAAATGGATCCTATATTTTGTTGGGCAATTTCTCCTGAGTACACCAATACCTCATATGTGGGGGTAAACCACTGTTTGGGCACATGGTAAGGCTCGGAAGGGAAGGAGCGCCATTTGACTTTTTGAATGAAAAATTATCTCCATCGTTAGCGGACACCATGCCGCGTTTGGAGAGCCCCTGTGTGCCTAAACATTGGAGCTCCCCTACAAGTGACCCCATTTTGGAAACTAGACCCCCCAAGGAACTTATCTAGATGCATAGTGAGCACTTATAACCCCCAGGTGCTTCACAGAAGTTTATAACGCAGAGCCGTGAAAATAAAAAAATAATTTTTCTTTCCTCAAAAATGATTTTTAGCCCAGAATTTTTTATTTTCCCAAGGGTAATAGGAGAAATTGGACCCCAAATGTTGTTGTCCAGTTTGTCCTGAGTACGATGATACCCCATATGTGGGGGTAAACCACTGTTTGGGCGCACGGCAGGGCTCGGAAGGGAAGGCACGCCATTTGGCTTTTTGAATGGAAAATTAGCTCCAATCATTAGCGGACACCATGTCGCGTTTGGAGGGCCCCTGGAACTAATCTAGATGTGTGGTGAGCACTTTGAACCCCCAAGTGCTTCACAGAAGTTTATAACGCAGAGTCGTGAAAATAAAAAATGTGTTTCCTTTCCTCAAAAATATTTTTTTAGCCCAGAATTTTTTTATTTTTGCAAGAGTAACAGGAGAAATTGGATCCCAAAAGTTATTGTCCAGTTTCTCCTGAGTACGCTGATACCCTTCTGGTGGTGGCTAGTGGTACTGGTGACTCGGGTGTGTTTTCTTTCTCAGTTCACCTGTTTTCATCAGTAGTGGGGAGTTCCTATTTAATCCTGCTCTTCAGTCATTGCCTTGCCGGCCATCAATGTAACCAGAGCCTTTCTGTTGCATGTTCCTGCTCCTAGACTACTGATCAGCTAAGTTGGACTCTTAGTCCTAAGTTTGCATTTTTGTTCCAGTTTACAGGTAAGTCATTCTCTGTAGCTGGAAGCTCTTGTGGGCTGAAATTACCACTCCGGTGTCATGAGTTGACACATGAGTTTTAAAGTAATTTCAGGATGGTATTTTAAAAGGGTTTTCAGCTGACCGTGCAGTTCCCTTTTGTATCTTTCTACTATCTAGTAAGCGGACCTCGCTTTGCTGAACTTACCTTCATACTGCGTATGTCTTTTCCTCTGAACTCACCGTCAATATATGTGGGGGGCTTCTGTCTCCTTTTTGGGGGAATTTCCCTAGAGGTAAGCCAGGTCTGTTTTTTCCTCTACTAGGGTAAGTTAGTTCTCCGGCTGGCGAGAGACGTCTAGGGATAAAACGTAGGCACGCCCCCCGGCCACTATTAGTTGTGTGGTAGGTTTAGCTCACGGTCAGCTCGAGATTCCATCACCCAAGAGCTCGTTCGTTATTTATGCGTCCTGACGTTCCCCTGCCATTGGGAACCATGACAGTATGGCCGGCCAAGTGTTAAAACTGTTGGCAGAAGAAAGGAGAGAAAAAGAAGTCTGCAAATTTTTTTTTTTTTTTTTTGTTTCCTTGGTTCTTGCTCTATAGTTGAATCAGTTGCATTTCAGCTCTAATTGCAGTCTTTGTCTCCCTCTCCTTCTAACCCCTGAATGGCTCTGATCTCACCTGCTTAAAATGGATCCTCAGAGTTTGGCTACAGGTTTGAATAATCTTGCCACTAAAGTTCAAAATTTACAGGATTTTGTTATACATGCTCCTATATCTGAACCTAGAATTCCTATACCAGAGTTTTTCTCCGGAGATAGATCTCGTTTTCTGAATTTCAAATATAATTGTAAATTATTTCTTTCTCTGAGACCTCTCTCCGCTGGAGATCCCGCACAGCAGGTTAAGATTGTAATTTCCTTGCTGCGAGGTGACCCTCAAGATTGGGCATTTGCATTGGCACCAGGGGATCCTGCGTTGCTCAATGTGGATGCGTTTTTTCTGGCTTTGGGGTTGCTTTATGAGGAACCTAATTTAGAGATTCAGGCTGAAAAAGCCTTGATGGCCCTATCTCAAGGGCAAGATGAAGCTGAAATATACTGCCAAAAATTTCGTAAATGGTCTGTGCTTACTCAGTGGAATGAGTGCGCATGGGCGGCGAATTTCAGAGAGGGTCTCTCTGATGCCATTAAGGATGTTATGGTGGGGTTCCCTGCGCCTACAGGTCTGAATGAGTCCATGACAATGGCTATTCAGATTGATCGGCATTTGCGGGAGCGTAAACCTGTGCACCATTTGGCGGTGTCTTCTGAGAAGGTGCCAGAGAATATGCAATGTGATAGAATTCTGTCCAGAAGCGAACGGCAGAATTTTAGGCGAAAAAATGGGTTGTGCTTCTATTGTGGTGATTCAACTCATGTTATATCAGCATGCTCTAGACGCACAAAGAAGGTTGATAAGTCTGTTTCAATTGGCACTTTACAGTCTAAGTTTATTCTATCTGTGACCTTGATTTGTTCATTATCGTCAATTACCGCGGACGCCTATGTCGACTCTGGCGCCGCTTTGAGTCTTATGGATTGGTCCTTTGCCAGGCGCTGTGGGTTTAATCTAGAGCCTCTGGAAGTCCCTATACCTCTGAAGGGTATTGATTCTACGCCATTGGCTAGTAATAAACCACAATACTGGACACAAGTGACTATGCGTATGACTCCAGACCATCAGGAGGTGATTCGCTTCCTTGTGTTGTACAATCTACATGATGTTTTGGTGCTCGGATTGCCATGGTTACAATCTCATAACCCAGTCCTTGACTGGAAAGCAATGTCTGTGTTAAGCTGGGGATGTCAGGGGGCTCATGGGGACGTACCTTTGGTTTCCATTTCATCATCTATTCCCTCTGAGATTCCGGCATTTTTGTCTGATTATCGTGATGTTTTTGAGGAGCCTAAGCTTGGTTCACTCCCTCCTCACAGAGATTGTGATTGTACCATAGATCTGATTCCAGGCAGTAAATTTCCAAAGGGTCGTTTGTTTAATTTATCCGTACCTGAACATGTTGCTATGCGAGAGTATATTAAGGAGTCCCTGGAAAAGGGACATATTCGTCCTTCTTCATCTCCCTTAGGAGCTGGTTTTTTCTTTGTATCTAAAAAAGATGGCTCTTTGAGGCCGTGTATTGATTATCGACTCTTGAATAAAATTACAGTCAAATATCAGTATCCTTTGCCACTGCTGACTGATTTGTTTGCTCGAATAAAGGGGGCTAAGTGGTTCTCTAAGATTGATCTTCGTGGGGCTTATAATTTGGTGCGAATTAAGCAGGGGGATGAGTGGAAAACCGCATTTAATACGCCCGAGGGCCATTTTGAGTATTTAGTAATGCCTTTTGGTCTTTCAAATGCCCCTTCAGTCTTTCAGTCCTTTATGCATAACATTTTCCGTGAATATTTGGATAAATTTATGATTGTGTATCTGGATGATATTTTGATTTTTTCGGATGACTGGGACTCTCATGTCCAACAAGTCAGGAGGGTTTTTCAGGTTTTGCGGGCTAATTCCTTGTGTGTGAAGGGTTCTAAGTGTATTTTTGGGGTTCAAAAGATTTCTTTTTTGGGGTACATTTTTTCCCCTTCTTCCATTGAGATGGATCCTGTCAAGGTTCGGGCTATTTGTGATTGGACGCAACCTACTTCTCTTAAGAGCCTTCAGAAATTCTTGGGCTTTGCTAATTTTTATCGTCGATTTATAACTGGTTTTTCGGATGTTGCTAAACCTTTGACTGATTTGACTAAAAAGGGTGCTGATGTTGCTGATTGGTCCACTGCTGCTGTGGAGGCCTTTCGGGAGCTTAAGCGCCGCTTTTCTTCTGCCCCTGTGTTGCGTCAGCCTGATGTTGCTCTTCCTTTTCAGGTTGAGGTCGACGCTTCCGAGATTGGAGCTGGGGTGGTTTTGTCGCAGAAAAGTTCCGACTGCTCCGTGATGAGACCTTGTGCGTTCTTTTCTCGAAAATTTTCGCCCGCCGAGCGAAACTATGATATTGGTAATTGGGAGCTTTTGGCTATGAAGTGGGCTTTTGAGGAGTGGCGTCATTGGCTGGAGGGGGCTAGACATCAGGTGGTGGTATTGACCGATCACAAGAATCTGATTTATCTTGAGTCTGCCAAGCGCCTGAATCCTAGACAGGCGCGTTGGTCGTTGTTTTTCTCTCGGTTTAATTTTGTGGTCTCATACCTACCAGGTTCTAAAAATGTGAAGGCAGATGCCCTTTCTAGGAGTTTTGAGCCTGATTCCCCTGGTGATTCTGAACCTACAGGTATCCTTAAGGATGGGGTGATATTATCTGCTGTTTCCCCAGACCTGCGACGGGCTTTGCAGGAGTTTCAGGCGGATAGATCTGATCGTTGCCCGCCTGGTAGACTGTTTGTTCCTGATGATTGGACCAGTAGAGTCATCTCGGAGGTTCATTCTTCTGCGTTGGCAGGTCATCCTGGAATCTTTGGCACTAGGGATTTGGTGGCTAGGTCCTTCTGGTGGCCTTCCCTGTCTCGAGACGTACGAGTTTTTGTACAGTCTTGTGATGTTTGTGCTCGGGCCAAGCCTTGTTGTTCTCGGGCTAGCGGATTGTTGTTATCCTTGCCTATTCCGAAGAGGCCTTGGACTCACATCTCTATGGATTTTATTTCTGATCTCCCTGCTTCTCAGAAAATGTCTGTCATCTGGGTGGTGTGTGACCGTTTTTCAAAGATGGTTCATTTGGTACCCTTGCCGAAGTTGCCTTCCTCATCCGAATTGGTTCCTCTGTTTTTTCAAAATGTGGTTCGCTAGCATGGTATTCCGGAAAATATCGTTTCTGACAGGGGGACCCAGTTCGTGTCTAGATTTTGGCGGGCATTCTGTGCTAGGATGGGCATTGATTTGTCTTTTTCATCTGCGTTCCATCCTCAGACTAATGGCCAGACTGAGCGAACTAATCAGACCTTGGAGACTTATTTGAGGTGTTTTGTTTCTGCGGATCAGGATGACTGGGTTGCCTTTTTGCCGTTGGCAGAGTTTGCCCTCAATAATCGGGCTAGTTCTGCCACTTTGGTTTCCCCTTTCTTTTGCAATTCGGGGTTTCACCCTCGTTTTTCTTCCGGTCAGGTGGAGTCTTCGGATTGTCCTGGAGTGGATACTATGGTGGATAGGTTGCATCGGATTTGGGGACAGGTGGTGGACAATTTGAAGTTGTCCCAGGAGAAGACTCAGCATTTTGCTAACCGCCGTCGTCGTGTTGGTCCTCGTCTTCGTGTTGGGGACTTGGTGTGGTTGTCTTCCCGTTTTGTTCCTATGAGGGTTTCTTCTCCTAAGTTTAAGCCTCGGTTCATCGGTCCTTATAGGATTTTGGAGATTCTTAACCCTGTATCCTTTCGTTTAGACCTTCCGGCATCTTTCGCTATCCATAATGTCTTCCATCGGTCATTGTTGCGGAGGTATGAGGTGCCGGTTGTTCCTTCTACCGAGCCTCCTGCTCCTGTGCTGGTTGAGGGTGAATTGGAGTATGTTGTAGAGAAAATCTTGGACTCCCGTATTTCCAGACGGAGACTACAATATCTGGTTAAGTGGAAGGGCTATGGTCAAGAAGATAATTCTTGGGTAACTGCTTCTGATGTTCACGCCTCTGATTTGGTTCGTGCCTTTCATAGGGCTCATCCGGATCGCCCTGGTGGTTCTTGTGAGGGTTCGGTGCCCCCTCCTTGAGGGGGGGGTACTGTTGTGAATCTGCTTTTGGGCTCCTTCTGGTGGTGGCTAGTGATACTGGTGACTCGGGTGTGTTTTCTTTCTCAGTTCACCTGTTTTCATCAGTAGTGGGGAGTTCCTATTTAATCCTGATCTTCAGTCATTGCCTTGCCGGCCATCAATGTAACCAGAGCCTTTCTGTTGCATGTTCCTGCTCCTAGACTACTGATCAGCTAAGTTGGACTCTTAGTCCTAAGTTTGTTTGCATTTTTGTTCCAGTTTACAGTTAAGTCATTCTCTTTAGCTGGAAGCTCTTGTGGGCTGAAATTACCACTCCGGTGTCATGAGTTGACACATGAGTTTTAAAGTAATTTCAGGATGGTATTTTAAAAGGGTTTTCAGCTGACCGTGCAGTTCCCTTTTGTATCTTTCTACTATCTAGTAAGCGGACCTCGCTTTGCTGAACCTACCTTCATACTGCGTATGTCTTTTCCTCTGAACTCACCGTCAATATATGTGGGGGGCTTCTGTCTCCTTTTTGAGGGAATTTCCCTAGAGGTAAGCCAGGTCTGTTTTTTCCTCTACTAGGGTAAGTTAGTTCTCCGGCTGGCGAGAGACGTCTAGGGATAAAACGTAGGCACGCCCCCCGGCCACTATTAGTTGTGTGGTAGGTTTAGCTCACGGTCAGCTCGAGATTCCATCACCCAAGAGCTCGTTCGTTATTTATGTGTCCTGACGTTCCCCTGCCATTGGGAACCATGACACCCTCCTCATCGTCGTCAACGCACAGAGGTAAATATGAACATAAGTTCTCTTGCTCCATCATTGTTGAGTGTGTGTGAGTGTGTGTGAGTGTGTGTGAGTGTGTGTGAGTGTGTGTGTGTGTGAGAGTGTGTGTGTGTGAGTGTGTGTGAGTGTGTATCTATAATGTATTTTTTAATCTTTCATCGTGGTAAGCTGATGAAGCTGACTCCCCAGTAGAAGAGGTGCTCTCCGAAGAAGAGGGAAGGGGTGGAGAAACACACGGAGAGGGCTCACAATTGGTATGTATCTGTCATGTATTGCGGAAACACACCCTACACTACACACAAAACATAACACAAGATACAACACAAGATACAACAAAACACATAGAAACTGATACTTTCAAACCTCACACAACACATACCAAAAATATAGATCACATGGCACACAACATATAGAATGGCTACCAATAAGCACATAATTTTTTTCATTTTGCTTCTAGAGTTCGGAATCTGGTGCCCAAGCAAGAGGTCCTTCCAGTGGCTCCCAGGGTCGTCGGCGTAATTCTCGTGGCAGCCGGCATCGTGTAGGTTTTTTATTTTTGGGGGGGAGGTTAGCAATGTTTCAAATTTGGTGTTAATTTTTTTTCCCCCTTTTCAAACCGGTTTCACAGCGTGCTCAAGATTCCGACGGAGAGGAGGTTGGCCTTGATATTGACCTCCTCATCGATCTTGTCAGAGACAGGGAGCCGTTGTGGAACATGGGTGACCGCCGCCATGCTGATCTCTCAGTGACCCATCGACTCTGGGAGCAAATCTGCCGCGAACTGATACCAAGGTGGGAGGACCTTGATGATCGGGCCCAGATTAAAGAACGTAAGTATCCTCAGTTCAGTTTTGGTGATGCATTCCAAAATGCTGTTTCTAAACAAGTTGTCTTTCTCCTTTAAACAGGTGAGCGGATTGTCAAAAGGTGGCGGTCGATCAGGGATCGCTTTAAGAAGGAGTTCAACAAAGAGATGCGGGCCCCGAGTGGATCTGGAGGATGCAGGAGCACGTACAAATATGCAAGGGCCCTGTCGTTCCTCAGGTCAACGATGGTCACCCGAAGGTAAATATTACCCACCACATGCACTAATGTTTTACATGTCTAAACCTCTTTTGCTCTTTCAGCCAGGTCCATGCAATGACAGTATACTAATTTTTTGTTTTTCTCTTTTCTTCCACAGAACCGTCGGGAGCACTCGGGAGCCTGCAGCACAGTTGAACCCTTCTGGGGCGATCCCTCAGGAGGCCGCCACCGAGGGACACTTTGACAGTGAGGAATTCTCTGCACCCTCCCACTCTGCACCTTCCCACTCTGCACCTTCCCACTCTGCACCTTCCCACTCTACTGATCCCTCTGTTCCATTCACGAGCGCTGGAGCATCCTGGCTGGTTCCATTGCATGTAGCTGCTGGTGAGGACATAGCGTTTACTGTACCCCACCCCTCTGCTGCAGCCACCTCTAGTACACCTGTAGCATCGGGGCGGTTTCGGCAGAGGGGTCAGGTACATAGTTATGCTCCCGAGTAGTGTTGAGCGATACCGTCCGATACTTGAAAGTATCGGTATCGGAAAGTATCGGCCGATACCGGCAAAGTATCAGATCTAATCCGATACCGATACCCGATACCAATACAAGTCAATGGGACTCATGTATCGGACGGTATTCCTGATGGTTCCCAGGGTCTGAAGGAGAGGAAACTCTCCTTCAGGCCCTGGGAACCATATTAATGTGTAAAATAAAGAATTAAAATAAAAAATATTGCTATACTCACCTCTCCGACGCAGCCTGGACCTCACCGAGGGAACCGGCAAGCGTTCTTTGCTTAAAATGCGCGCTTTTCCTTCCTTCCGTGACGTCACGGCTTCTGATTGGTCGCGTGCCGCCCATGTGGCCGCGATGCGACCAATCACAGCAAGCCGTGACGTAATTTTCAGGTCCTTCTAGGCATTCAGTATTTTAAAATTACGTTCCGGCTTTGTGATTGGTCGCGTCGCGGTCACATGGGCGACGCGACCAATCACAAGCCGTGACGTCACGGGAGGCAGGAGACGCGCGCGTTTTTAAAATTACGTCACGGCTTGTGATTGGTTGCGTGCCGCCCATGTGACCGCGACGCGACCAATCACAGCAAGCCGTGACGTAATTTCAGGTCCTGATGCCTATTTCTGCATTCAGGACCTGAAATTACGTCACGGCTTGCTGTGATTGGTCGCGTCGCGGTCACATGGGCGGCACGCAACCAATCACAAGCCGCGACGTAATTTTAAAAATGCGCGCGTTTCCTGCCTCCCGTGACGTCACGGCTTGTGATTGGTCGCGTCGCCCATGTGACCGCGACGCGACCAATCACAAAGCCGGAACGTAATTTTAAAATACTGAATGCCTAGAAGGACCTGAAAATTACGTCACGGCTTGCTGTGATTGGTCGTGTCGCGGCCACATGGGCGGCACGCGACCAATCAGAAGCCGTGACGTCACGGAAGGAAGGAAAAGCGCGCATTTTAAGCAAAGAACGCTGCCGGTTCCCTCGGTGAGGTCCAGGCTGCGTCGGAGAGGTGAGTATAGCAATATTTTTTATTTTAATTCTTTATTTTACACATTAATGTTGTATTTTACACATTAATGTTGTTTCGATACCGATACCCGATACCACAAAAGTATCGGATCTCGGTATCGGAATTCCGATACAGCAAATATCGGCCGATACCCGATACTTGCGGTATCGGAATGCTCAACACTACTCCCGAGTTCTTGCACCTGAACGCATCGTTCCAGAACTGTCTGAAAGTTTTGTTTGAGCAAATGGCTGCAGGTTTCAATTTCATAAATATAAGTATACTCGAGATGCATACACTTCTGGTAACGATGCGTTCAGAGGCAAGACAGTCACCGAACAACACTTTTTTCCAGTCGGTACTTGAGCAAATGGAGACGCTATCTGCTTCTCAGCAGATGCAAGTAATGGAATCTTGCCAGTCCACTCTAGCGCTCATTGCCTCAAGAGCAGATACTCTTGCCACCCATGCTTCAACTGCCCCCCCTTCCTCCACTGTCCATCACTACAGCCACTACCATCCTCCTGACCCGTACCGCCAACCAGACCGTGACCCATCCCACCAACATCACCCACATTGTGCCCGTGCCCCGTCCCAAAGTACACAACACTTCCAGCGTTTCCGTGCCCCTTCCCACCCCTCACAATACCAGCCTCACGCTCACGCCCGTGCCCCTCCCCACCAGTCACACTACCAACCTCACGCCCGTGCCCCTTCCCACCAGCCACACTACCAGCCTCCCACCCGTGCCCCTTCCCACCCATATGATGATCCCGACCCTTACAACTTCCCATCTACTTCATTCTCGCCTCCTCTCCCTGCCCACTTCCAACAGCCTCTATCACCCTCTTCCCAACCCTCTTCTCCACCCATCACTCCTTCTGCTTCCCAATCCTCCCAAAACATAACCTACACCCCTCCATCCTACCAAATTCCTAACCCCAATCCCACTTTCCTGTCCACCCGCTCAATTGCTTTCTCCACTCCTTCACCACTACCTACTGATCCTTCCCCACCACCAACACATTCCTCTCTGCACACTCCCACTGTCGAAGCGTCCCTATCCGACAGCCCCTCCAACAGTATCTCCACCCCGACGTATGAAAACCTTTAGTTACCTGTATGTTTTTTTTGGTTGTTTAATAATGTTAATAAAACTTTTTGGTTGAAAACTCTCTTGTATTTATTCATTAGGGACAATTGCACTTTTGTTAAACAAGGTTTATTGGTAACAGATAAAGTACTTTGAGTACAACCCAAACAGATGCACTTCTTGGTTAAAAATTAAAAACAAACAGGTACCCAACATTGCTAAAAGGTAAACCCAAAGAGGTACACAACATGGGTAAAAGGTAAAAAACAAACAGGTACCCAAGATTGCTAAAAGGTAAAAACCAAACTGGTAAACAACATGGGTAAAGGTAAAAACAACAGGTACACAATATGGGTAAAGGACAGTTATTACTAGGTACATACAAAGTGTTTAAACTCTCTCATCCTGCCAGTGTATTCTTCCTTGGGGTGAAATAAAATATTCTGCAAAGTGATCCCATATTCTGGAAACTGTGGCAGAACTTCTGTATGTCTGGTTGCTATAATCCGCCAAGGTGGTTTCGGATGAGCGGTCCTCAATGGAAAGCTGTTCCTTGGATATAACATAATTGTGTAGGACAACACACGCTTTCACCACCTCATCCACAGTGTCTGTCTTCAAGTTAATGGATGTCAGTAGAACTTTCCATTTGGCAGTTAGGATCCCAAACGCACACTCCACCATTCTCATTGCACGTGTGAGTCTGTAGTTGAAAATTCTTTTAGTATTGGTTAAACCACGGCTGGAGTAGGGTTTCAAAAGATGCTCGGAAAGCTGAAAAGCTTCATCCCCAACACATACAAATGGCATTGGTGGCTCAGAGGTTCGAGGAAGTGGTCTTGGGGGGGAAATTGAAAGGTTTGTCCATATAAATGCCGCCCCAAAGAAGACAGTTTGAAAACTTTCGAATCATTAGAACGGCCATACGCCCCAATGTCCACCACTACAAATTTATAATCCGCATCAGCAATGGCCATTAGCACTATGGAAAAGTACTTCTTGTAGTTGAAATACTGAGATCCAGAACCAGCCGGTTTCACGATACGGATGTGTTTCCCGTCCACCGCACCCAAGCAATTGGGAAACTGGCACACTTCCAGGAATCTGTCAGCTACTTCCAACCATGTCTGCATTGTGGGATGTGGAATGTATTCTTCATGCAGAGAGTCCCACACAGCACGGCAAGTGTGCCTCACTATTCCAGATATGGTTGAAATGCCCAGTCTGAACTGAAAATATAATGAAGACAGGGATTCACCAGTTGCTAGGAATCTGTGGACAAAAGCAAGGCTGAAATTACTGTAAATTCAAAATATCAACGAAAGTACCCTACAAGAGTTGATTCAAAAAGAATGCTTACCGAAGAGTGACCATCAGACGCTCAGCCGGGGTTATGGAGAATCGGCAATAGGTATCACTACTTCTTATCAGATGTTCAACCCGCTCCACCAATATATCAAAGTTCTCCGCTTTCATCCGAACATAGCTAAAAAACTTGTCAGGGTCACCTCGAAGCTCCATATACAAAGTGGAAAAGACTCCCCGGGTCATTCTCTGTGCCGTGATGGGGTGGATCCACAAACGGCGGCGTCGCAGACGCATGACACGCTGTCTCTCTCGCTCTTTCTCAATAACAATTGCTTTCAATCCATTCGCCTCTGTGATGAAATCCACGTTATTCTGCAGAATCTTTGCAATAATTCCGTCCATCTTGCTCTGTATCTTACTCCTCTCCAACCCGTCACAGATGTGGGAACACTGTATATATAGTTTTACGCCGGCCAATCAGCCTAATCACCGCCTTTCAGGGGGCGTTTTTAAAAGCCGGATCCGTAAAAAAACGGAAAGAAAACCGGACGAACCAGATGGCAACCGGATGAGACGGATCCGTTTTTTCGCCGGATCCGTTGTCCGGATCCGGCGAAAAACCGGATCCATCTCATCCGGTTGCCATCCGGTTTCCTGAAAAAAAAACGGATCCGGTGATGCGGCGCGACGCCGGAACCGGCATCCGGCAAAAAACCTCATGTGTGAAAGCAGCCTAAAAGTGAAACTCATATATAGAGTCGTTACAAACAGAGTGATCTATTTCAAGTGTTTATTTCTGTTAATGTTGATGATTATGGCTTACAGCCAAAGAAAACCCAAAAGTCAGTAAATTAGAATAATTTATTTAAAAAAAAACACATGCAAAGGCTTCCTACGCATTTAAAAAGATCCCTTAGTTTGTGTCAATAGGCTCCACAATCATTGGGAAGACTGCTGACTTGACAGATGTCCAGAAGGCAGTGATTGACATACTCCACAAGGAGGGTAAGTGTTATGACCCCAATGGCAGAGGGTCTCAGAAATAATGACTAAGTCTGCAAACACAATAAACCAGCTCATAGGGCAGTGGTAACTGAGCTGACCATATATCTAATCCTAGCACCACAAATAGCAGCAGCCGGGGAACGTGCCTACGTTGGTTCTAGACGTCTCGCGCCAGCCGGAGAACTAACTAACCCTAGAAGGGAAAAGAAAGACCTTTCTTGCCTCCAGAGAAAAGACCCCAAAAGTTGGATACAAGCCTCCAACAAATAATAACGGTGAGGTAAGAGGAAAAGACAAACGTAAGAATGAGCTAGGTATTTAGCAAAGAGAGGCCCACTAGCTAATAGCAGAATATAGTAAGATGACTTATATGGTCAGCAAAAACCCTATCAAAATATCCACGCTGGACATTCAAGAACCCCCGAACCGTCTAACGGCCCGGGGGGAGAACACCAGCCCCCTAGAGCTTCCAGCAAAGTCAGGAATCACATTTAGTACAAGCTGGACAAAAATAAGAGCAAAGCAAATAACCAAAAAAACAAAGAAGCAGGACTTAGCTTAATTTTGCACGAACCGGGACCAGCAGACAGGAGCAAACAGAAAGGATCTGATTACAACGATGCCAGGCACTGGACTAAGGATCCAGGAAGTTTATATAGCAACACCCCTGGACTAATGACCCAGGTGAGTGCCAAACTGAGGAAAGACAATCCCAGAGTCATATCACTAGTAACCACAAGAGGGAGCCAAAAAGTCTAATTCACAACAGTACCCCCCCCTTAAGGAGGGGTCACCGAACCCTCACCAAGACCACCAGGGCGATCAGGATGAGCAGCGTGAAAGGCACGAACTAAATCGGCCGCATGCACATCAGAAGCAACCACCCAGGAATTATCCTCCTGACCATAGCCCTTCCACTTGACCAGATACTGAAGCCTCCGTCTGGAGAGACGAGAATCCAAAATCTTCTCCACCACGTACTCCAACTCGCCCTCAACCAACACCGGAGCAGGAGGCTCAACAGAAGGAACCACAGGTACAACGTACCGCCGCAACAAAGACCTATGGAACACGTTGTGAATGGCAAACGACACCGGAAGATCCAAGCGAAAGGACACAGGATTAAGGATTTCCAATATCTTGTAAGGACCGATGAAGCGAGGCTTAAATTTAGGAGAGGAGACCTTCATAGGAACAAATCGAGAAGACAGCCATACCAAATCCCCAACACGAAGTCGGGGACCCACACCGCGGCGGCGGTTGGCAAAACGCTGAGCCTTCTCCTGTGACAACTTTAAGTTGTCCACCACATGATTCCAGATCTGCTGCAACCTATCCACCACAGAATCTACCCCAGGACAGTCAGAAGGCTCCACATGTCCCGAGGAAAACGAGGATGGAAACCAGAGTTGCAGAAAAATGGCGAAACCAAAGTAGCGGAACTAGCCCGATTATTAAGGGCAAACTCAGCCAACGGCAAGAAGGTCACCCAATCATCCTGATCTGCCGAAACAAAACACCTCAAATAAGCCTCCAGAGTCTGATTAGTTCGCTCCGTTTGTCCATTAGTCTGAGGATGAAAGGCAGACGAAAACGACAAATCAATGCCCATCCTAGCACAAAAGGATCGCCAGAACCTGGAAACAAACTGGGATCCTCTGTCAGACACAATATTCTCAGGAATGCCGTGTAAACGAACCACATTCTGAAAGAACACAGGAACCAGATCGGAAGAGGAAGGCAACTTAGGCAAAGGCACCAAATGGACCATTTTAGAAAAGCGATCACATACCACCCAGATGACAGACATGCCCTGAGACACCGGGAGATCTGAAATGAAATCCATGGAAATGTGTGTCCAAGGCCTCTTCGGGACAGGCAAGGGCAAGAGCAACCCGCTGGCACGAGAACAGCAAGGCTTAGCTCGAGCACAAGTCCCACAGGACTGCACAAATGACTGCACATCCCGTGACAAGGAAGGCCACCAAAAGGACCTAGCCACCAGATCTCTGGTGCCAAAAATTCCCGGATGCCCTGCCAACACCGAGGAATGAACCTCGGAAATGACTCTGCTGGTCCACTTATCAGGAACAAACAGTCTGTCAGGTGGACAAGAGTCAGGTCTACCAGCCTGAAATCTCTGCAACACACGTCGCAAATCAGGAGAAATGGCCGACAAGATAACTCCCTCTTTAAGAATACCAACTGGTTCTGCGACTCCAGGAGAGTCAGGCACAAAGCTCCTTGAAAGAGCATCAGCCTTCACATTCTTTGAACCTGGTAAATACGAGACCACAAAGTCAAAACGGGAGAAAAACAATGACCAGCGGGCCTGTCTAGGATTCAGGCGTTTAGCAGACTCGAGATACATCAAATTTTTGTGATCAGTCAAGACCACCACACGATGCTTAGCACCCTCGAGCCAATGACGCCACTCCTCAAATGCCCACTTCATGGCCAGCAACTACCGATTGCCAACATCATAATTCCGCTCAGCAGGTGAAAACTTCCTAGAGCAGAAAGCACATGGTCTCATTACCGAGCAACCAGGGCCTCTCTGCGACAAAACGGCCCCTGCCCCAATCTCAGAAGCATCCACTTCGACCTGAAAGGGAAGTGAGACATCAGGCTGGCACAAAACAGGCGCCGAAGTAAACCGGCGCTTCAACTCTTGGAACGCCTCCACAGCTGCAGGAGCCCAGTTAGCAACATCAGAACCTTTCTTGGTCATATCCGTCAAAGGTTTAACAACGCTAGAAAAATTAGCGATAAAACGACGGTAGAAGTTAGCAAAACCCAAGAACTTCTGAAGACTCTTAACTGACGTGGGTTGAGTCCAATCATGAATAGCTCAGACCTTGACTGGGTCCATCTCCACAGCAGAAGGGGAAAAAATAAACCCCAAAAAGGGAACCTTCTGTACTCCAAATAGACACTTTGAGCCCTTAACAAACAAAGCATTCTCACGCAAAACCTGAAACACCATCCTGACCTGCTCCACATGTGAGTCCCAATCTTCAGAGAAAACCAGAATATCATCCAGATAAACAATCATAAATTTATCCAGATACTTCCGGAGAATATCATGCATAAAGGACTGAAACACTGAGGGAGCATTAGAGAGCCCAAAAGGCATCACCAAGTACTCAAAATGACCTTCGGGCGTATTAAATGCTGTCTTCCATTCATCTCCTGGCTTAATGCGCACTAGGTTGTATGCACCACGAAGATCTATCTTGGTGAACCACTTGGCACCTTTAATCCGGGCAAACAAGTCCGACAACAGAGGCAAAGGATACTGAAATTTAACAGTGATTTTATTCAGAAGCCGATAGTCAATACAAGGTCTCAAAGATCCGTCCTTCTTGGCCACAAAAAAGAATCCCGCACCAAGAGGGGAAGAGGATGGACGGATATGCCCCTTCTCCAGAGACTCCTTAATATACGAACGCATCGCGGCATGCTCAGGTACAGACAGATTAAATAGTCTTCCCTTAGGAAATTTACTAACTGGAATCAAATCTATGGCGCAGTCACAGTCCCTATGAGGAGGCAGAGCACTGGACCTGGACTCGCTGAATACATCCTGATAATCAGACAAATACTCAGGAACTTCCGAAGGAGTAGAGGAAGCAATAGACACCGGCGGGGAATCAGCATGAATTCCCTGACAGCCCCAACTTGACACAGACATTGCCTTCCAATCCAAGACTGGATTGTGGGTCTGTAACCATGGCAGACCCAAAACGACCAAATCATGCATTTTATGCAGAACAAGAAAACGAATCACCTCCCGATGTTCAGGAGTCATGCACATGGTTACCTGCGTCCAAAACTGCGGTTTATTTTCCGCCAATGGCGTAGCATCAATACCTCTAAGAGGAATAGGATTTACCAACGGTTCAAGAACAAAACCACAGCGCTTGGCAAATGACAGATCCATAAGACTCAGGGCAGCACCTGAATCCACAAACGCCATAACAGGGTAAGAAGACAATGAGCAAATTAAAGTCACAGACAAAATAAATTTAGGTTGCAAATTACCAATGGCGACAGGACTAACAACCCTTGTTAGGCGTTTAGAGCATGCTGATATAACATGTGTAGAATCACCACAGTAAAAACACAACCCATTCTGACGTCTATGCTTTTTCTGCTCATTTCTAGTCTGAATTCTATCACATTGCATTAAATCAGGTGTTTGTTCAGACAACACCACCAGAGGATTAGCGGTTTTGCGCTCCCGCAAACACCGGTCAATTTGAATAGCCAGCGCCATGGAATCATTCAGACTTGTAGGAATGGGGAAACCCACCATCACATTCTTAATGGCTTCAGAAAGGCCATTTCTGAAATTTGCGGCCAGAGCACACTCATTCCACTGAGTAAGCACGGACCATTTCCGAAATTTTTGGCAATACACTTCAGCTTCATCCTGGCCCTGAGAAATAGCCAGCAAGGCTTTTTCTGCCTGAACTTCAAGATTGGGTTCCTCGTAAAGCAATCCGAGCGCCAGAAAAAACGCATCAATATTTGCCAATGCCGGATCTCCTGGCGCTAGCGAGAAAGCCCAATCCTGAGGGTCGCCCCGTAAAAAAGAGATAACAATTTTAACTTGCTGAGCTGAATCTCCAGATGAACGGGGTCTCAGAGATAGAAACAATTTACAATTATTCCTGAAATTCCTAAACTTAAATCGGTCTCCAGAAAACAGTTCAGGAATAGGTATTTTAGGTTCAGACATTGGACTACTGGTAACAAAATCTTGTATGCCCTGCACACGAGCAGCAAGCTGGTCTACACTTGTAATCAAGGTCTGGACATTCATGTCTGCAGGAAGCACAAGCCACTCAGAGGTAAAGGGGAGGAAGAGAGGAAAAAAAAAAAAAAAAACTCTGAATTTCCTTTCTTATTATCCCACTTCTGCAATGCATTAAACATTCAATGTTGGCCTGGCATACTGTTATGACCCCAATGGCAGAGGGTCTCAGAAATAATGACTAAGTCTGCAAACACAATAAACCAGCTCATAGGGCAGTGGTAACTGAGCTGACCATATATCTAATCCTAGCACCACAAATAGCAGCAGCCGGGGAACGTGCCTACGTTGGTTCTAGACGTCTCGCGCCAGCCGGAGAACTAACTAACCCTAGAAGGGAAAAGAAAGACCTTTCTTGCCTCCAGAGAAAAGACCCCAAAAGTTGGATACAAGCCCCCAACAAATAATAACGGTGAGGTAAGAGGAAAAGACAAATGTAAGAATGAGCTAGGTATTTAGCAAAGAGAGGCCCACTAGCTAATAGCAGAATATAGTAAGATGACTTATATGGTCAGCAAAAACCCTATCAAAATATCCACGCTGGATATTCAAGAACCCCCGAACCGTCTAACGGCCCGGGGGTAGAACACCAGCCCCCTAGAGCTTCCAGCAAAGTCAGGAATCACATTTAGTACAAGCTGGACAAAAATAAGAGCAAAGCAAATAACCAAAAAAACAAAGAAGCAGGACTTAGCTTAATTTTGCATGAACCGGGACCAGCAGACAGGAGCAAACAGAAAGGATCTGATTACAACGATGCCAGGCACTGGACTAAGGATCCAGGAAGTTTATATAGCAACACCCCTGGACTAACGACCCAGGTGAGTGCCAAACTGAGGAAAGACAATCCCAGAGTCATATCACTAGTAACCACAAGAGGGAGCCAAAAAGTCTAATTCACAACAGGTAAGCCACAAAAGGTAATTGCATAAAAAAGCTGGCTGTTCACAGAGTGCTGTATCCAGGCATATTAATGGAAAGTTGAGTGGAAGGAAAAAGTTTGGACACAAGCAACCGGGATAACCTCAGCCTTGAAAGGATTGTTAAGAAAACGCCATTCAAAAAATTGGGGGAGATTCATAAGGTGTGGACTGCTGCTGGAGTCATTGCTTCAAGAGCCACCACCCAGAGACATTTCCAGGACATGGGCTTCAAGTGTCGCATTCCTTATGTCATGACCAATAGACAATGCCAGAAGTGTCTTACCTGGGATGAGGAGAAAAGAACTGGACTGTTGCTCAGTGGTCCAAGGTGTTGTTTTCAGATGAAAGTAAATTTTGCATGTAATTTGGAAATCATGGTTCAAGAGTCTGGAGGAAGAGTGGAGAGACACACAATCCAAGCTGCTTGAGGTCTAGTGTGAAGTTTTCACAATCAGTGATGGTTTGGGGAGCTGTCATGATCTCAATGGCAAGAGAACATAGCATCAGCATATATAGGAACTAGCTCTTGGAAGATGGAAACTGAGCTGACCATGAACTAAACCTAACGCACAACTAGCAGTGGCCGGGTAGCATGCCTACGTTGATTCTAGATGCCCAGCACCAGCCGGAGGACTAAATAAAGCTAGCAGAGGAAAATATTAGTCCTAGCTCACCTCTAGAGAAATACCCCGAAAGGAGACAGAGGCCCCCCACATGTATTGGCGGTGAGTTAAGAGGAAATAACAAACGTAGTATGAAAATAGGTTTAGCAAATTTGAGGTCCACTTACTACATAGCAGAAGACAGAAAGGACACTTTCATGGTCAGCTGAAAACCCTATCAAAACACCATCCAGAAATTACTTTAAAACTCTGGCATTAACTCATAACACCAGAGTGGCAATTCCTGTTCACAAGAGCTTTCCAGACACAGTAACGAAACTACAGCTGTGAACTGGAACAAAAATGCAAAAACAAACATGGACAAGAGTCCAACTTATCTAGTAGATGTCTAGGAGCAGGAACAAGCACAGAGAGGCTTCTGATAACATTGTTGACCGGCAAGCAACTAACAGAACAGCAAGGTTATATAGCGACTCCCACATCTTGATGGGAACAGGTGAACAGAGAAGATGAAGACACCAGTTCAATTCCACCAGTAGCCACCGGGGGAGCCCAGAATCCAAATTCACAACAGTACCCCCCCCTCAAGGAGGGGGCACCGAACCCTCAACAGAACCACCAGGGCGATCAGGATGGGCCCTATGAAAGGCACGAACCAGATCAGAGGCATGAACATCAGATGCATTAACCCAAGAATTATCCTCCTGGCCGTATCCCTTCCACTTGACCAGATACTGGAGTCTCCGTCTGGAAACACGAGAGTCTAAGATTTTCTCCACAACGTACTCCAACTCACCCTCAACCAACACCGGAGCAGGAGGCTCAACGGAAGGCACAACCGGTACCTCATACCTGCGCAATAATGACCGATGAAAAACGTTATGAATAGAAAAGGATGAAGGGAGGTCCAAACGGAAGGAAACAGGGTTAAGAATCTCCAATATCTTATACGGGCCGATAAACCGAGGCTTAAACTTAGGAGAAGAGACCCTCATAGGGACAAAATGAGAAGACAACCACACCAAATCCCCAACACAAAGCCGAGGACCAACACGATGGTGGCGGTTGGCAAAAAGCTGAGTCTTCTCCTGGGACAACCTCAAATTGTCCACCACCTGCCCCCAGATCTGATGCAATCTCTCCACCACAGCATCCACTCCAGGACAATCCGAAGATTCCACCTGACCAGAGGAAAATCGAGGATGAAACCCCGAATTACAGAAAAACGGGGACACCAAAGTGGCAGAGCTGGCCCGATTATTGAGAGCGAACTCCGCCAATGGCAAAAAAGCAACCCAATCATCCTGGTCAGCAGACACAAAACACCTCAGATATGTCTCCAGGGTCTGATTAATCCGCTCGGTCTGGCCATTCGTCTGAGGATGGAAAGCGGACGAAAAAGATAAATCTATGCCCATCCTAGCACAGAATGCCCGCCAAAATCTAGACACGAATTGGGTCCCTCTGTCAGAAACGATATTCTCAGGAATACCATGCAAACGAACAACATTTTGAAAAAACAGAGGAACCAACTCGGAAGAAGAAGGCAACTTGGGCAGAGGAACCAAATGGACCATCTTAGAAAAACGGTCACACACCACCCAGATGACAGACATCTTCTGAGAAACCGGCAGATCTGAAATAAAATCCATCGATATGTGCGTCCAAGGCCTCTTAGGAATAGGCAAGGGCAACAATAATCCACTAGCCCGAGAACAACAAGGCTTGGCCCGAGCACAAACGTCACAAGACTGCACAAAGCCTCGCACATCTCGTGACAGGGAAGGCCACCAGAAGGACCTTGCCACCAAATCCCTGGTACCAAAAATGCCAGGATGACCTGCCAACGCAGAAGAATGAACCTCAGAGATGACTCTACTGGTCCAATCATCAGGAACAAACAGTTTATCAGGTGGGCAACGATCAGGTCTATCCGCCTGAAACTCCTGCAAGGCCCGCCGCAGGTCTGGAGAAACGGCTGACAATACCACTCCATCCTTAAGGATACCTGTGGGCTCAGAGTTACCAGGCGAGTCAGGCTCAAAACTCCTAGAAAGGGCATCCGCCTTAACATTCTTAGAACCCGGTAGGTATGACACCACAAAATTAAACCGAGAGAAAAATAATGACCAGCGCGCCTGTCTAGGATTCAGGCACCTGGCGGTCTCAAGATAAATCAAATTTTTGTGGTCAGTCAATACCACCACCTGATGTCTGGCCCCCTCAAGCCAATGGCGCCACTCCTCAAAAGCCCACTTCATGGCCAAAAGCTCCCGATTCCCAACATCATAATTCCGCTCAGCGGGCGAAAATTTACGGGAAAAGAAGGCACAAGGCCTCATCACGGAGCAGTCAGAACTTTTCTGCGACAACACTGCCCCAGCTCCGATCTCAGAAGCGTCGACCTCAACCTGAAAAGGTAGAGCAACATCAGGCTGACGCAACACAGGGGCAGAGGAAAAACGGCGCTTAAGCTCCCGAAAGGCCTCCACAGCATCAGGGGACCAATCAGCAACATCAGCACCCTTCTTAGTCAAATCGGTCAATGGCTTAGCAATATCCGAAAAACCAGCAATAAATCGACGATAAAAGTTAGCAAAGCCCAAAAATTTCTGAAGACTCTTAAGAGAAGAGGGCTGCGTCCAATCACAAATGGCTTGAACCTTGACAGGATCCATTTCAATGGAAGAGGGGGAAAAAATATATCCCAAAAAGGAAATCCTCTGTACCCCAAAAACACACTTAGAACCCTTCACACACAAAGAATTAGACCGCAAAACCTGAAAAACCCTCCTGACTTGCTGGACATGAGAGTCCCAGTCATCCGAAAAAATCAGAATATCATCCAGATACACAATCATAAATTTATCCAAATAATCGCGAAAAATATCATGCATAAAGGACTGGAAAACTGACGGAGCATTTGAAAGACCAAAAGGCATCACTAAATACTCAAAGTGGCCCTCGGGCGTATTAAATGCGGTTTTCCACTCATCCCCCTGCCTGATTCGCACCAAATTATACGCCCCCCGAAGGTCAATCTTAGAGAACCACTTGGCCCCCTTTATGCGAGCAAACAAATCAGTCAGCAACGGCAATGGGTATTGATATTTAACAGTGATTTTATTCAAAAGCCGATAATCAATACATGGTCTCAAAGAGCCGTCTTTTTTTGACACAAAGAAAAAACCGGCTCCTAAGGGAGATGACGATGGACGAATATGTCCCTTTTCCAAGGACTCCTTTATATATTCTCGCATAGCAGCATGTTCAGGCACAGACAGATTAAATAAACGACCCTTTGGGTATTTACTACCCGGGATTAAATCTATGGCACAATCGCACTCTCGGTGCGGAGGTAACGAACCAAGCTTGGATTCTTCAAAGACGTCACGATAGTCAGACAGGAACTCAGGAATTTCAGAGGGAATAGATGATGAAATGGAAACCACAGGTACATCCCCATGAGCCCCCTTACATCCCCAGCTCAACACAGACATAGCTCTCCAGTCGAGGACTGGGTTGTGAGATTGCAGCCAAGGCAATCCTAACACCAAATCATCATGTAGATTATACAGCACCAGAAAGCGAATAATCTCCTGGTGATCCGGATTAATACGCATAGTTACTTGTGTCCAGTATTGTGGTTTATTATTAGCCAATGGGGTGGAGTCAATCCCCTTCAGAGGAATAGGAGTCTCCAAAGGCTCTAAATCATACCCACAGCGTTTGGCAAAGGACCAATCCATAAGACTCAAAGCGGCGCCAGAGTCGACATAGGCGTCCGTGGTAATAGATGACAAAGAGCAAATCAGAGTCACAGATAGAATAAACTTAGACGGTAAGGTGCAAATGGAAACAGATTTACCAAGCTTTTTAGTGCGCTTAGAGCATGCTGATATAACATGAGTAGAATCACCACAATAGAAACACAACCCATTTTTCCGTCTAAAATTCTGCCGCTCGCTTCGGGACAGAATTCTATCACACTGCATACTCTCTGGCGACCTCTCAGTGGAAACCGCCAGATGGTGCACTGGTTTGCGCTCCCGCAGACGCCTATCGATCTGAATAGCCATTGTCATGGACTCATTCAGACCCGCAGGCACAGGGAACCCCACCATAACATCCTTAATGGCATCAGAGAGACCCTCTCTGAAAGTCGCCGCCAGGGCGCACTCATTCCACTGAGTAAGCACAGACCATTTACGGAATCTTTGGCAGTAAATTTCCGCTTCATCTTGTCCCTGAGATAGGGACATCAAAGTTTTTTCTGCCTGAAGCTCCAAATGAGGTTCGTCATAAAGCAACCCCAAGGCCAGAAAAAACGCATCCACATTGAGCAACGCAGGATCCCCTGGTGTCAATGAAAAAGCCCAGTCTTGAGGGTCGCCCCGGAGCAAGGAAATCACAATCCTGACCTGCTGTGCAGGGTCTCCGGCAGAGCGAGATTTCAGGGACAAAAATAATTTGCAATTATTTCGAAAATTCTGAAACCCGGATCTATTCCCCGAGAAAAATTCCGGCAAAGGAATTCTCGGCTCAGATACAGGTGCATGACAAACAAAATCTTGCAATTTTTGTACCTTCGTGGCGAGATTATTCAAACCTGCAGTTACACTCTGAAGATCCATTACAAACAGGTGGACACAGAGCCATTCAAGGGTTAAGAGGAGGTAAGAAGCAGCTAGACAGCAATTAAGGGCTAGGCAGCAAAACTCTGAAGGGGAAAAAAAAAAAAAAATTTCCCTTAAACACTTCTCTATCTCCTGCTTCAGCCCAAACAATTAACACTTTGCTGGCCGGTCAAACTGTCATGATCTCAATGGCAAGAGAACATAGCATCAGCATATATAGGAACTAGCTCTTGGAAGATGGAAACTGAGCTGACCATGAACTAAACCTAACGCACAACTAGCAGTGGCCGGGTAGCATGCCTACGTTGATTCTAGATGCCCAGCACCAGCCGGAGGACTAAATAAAGCTAGCAGAGGAAAATATTAGTCCTAGCTCACCTCTAGAGAAATACCCCGAAAGGAGACAGAGGCCCCCCACATGTATTGGCGGTGAGTTAAGAGGAAATAACAAACGTAGTATGAAAATAGGTTTAGCAAATTTGAGGTCCACTTACTACATAGCAGAAGACAGAAAGGACACTTTCATGGTCAGCTGAAAACCCTATCAAAACACCATCCAGAAATTACTTTAAAACTCTGGCATTAACTCATAACACCAGAGTGGCAATTCCTGTTCACAAGAGCTTTCCAGACACAGTAACGAAACTACAGCTGTGAACTGGAACAAAAATGCAAAAACAAACATGGACAAGAGTCCAACTTATCTAGTAGATGTCTAGGAGCAGGAACAAGCACAGAGAGGCTTCTGATAACATTGTTGACCGGCAAGCAACTAACAGAACAGCAAGGTTATATAGCGACTCCCACATCTTGATGGGAACAGGTGAACAGAGAAGATGAAGACACCAGTTCAATTCCACCAGTAGCCACCGGGGGAGCCCAGAATCCAAATTCACAACAGGGAGCCATGTAATCTGCTGGTGCAG
Source organism: Ranitomeya variabilis (assembly GCF_051348905.1). Classification (NCBI taxonomy): domain Eukaryota; kingdom Metazoa; phylum Chordata; class Amphibia; order Anura; family Dendrobatidae; genus Ranitomeya; species Ranitomeya variabilis. The sequence continues at coordinate 714,990,320 of NC_135233.1, read as the reverse complement.
TACCACTGTGTTTTAACAAGACCAAACTCAGCACAGCCGTCTGCCAGGAAATTTTAGAGCACTTCGCATTTCCCTCTGCCAACAAGCTTTTTGGAGATGGAAATTTCATTCTCCAGCAGGACTTGACACCTGTCCGCACTGCCAAAAGTACCAATACCTGGTTAAAAATAACGGTATCATTGTGCTTGATTGATCAGCAAACTCGCCTGACCTTAACCCCATAGAGAATCTATGGGGTATTGTCAAGAGGAAGATGAGAGACACCAGACCTAACAATGTAGACGAGCTGAAGGCTGCTATCAAAGCAACCTGGGCTTCCATAACACCTCAGCAGTGCCACAGGCTGATCACCTTCATGCCATGCCACATTGATGCAGTAATTGATGCAAAAGTAGCTCCAGCCAAGTATTGAGTGCATTTACTGACCATACATTTCAGTAAGTCAACATTTCGTATTTTAAAATGATTTTTCAAGCTGGTGTTATAAAGTATCCTAATTTACTGAGATACTGACTTTTGGGTTTTCATTGGCTGTAAGCCATAATCATCAGCATTGACAGAAATAATCACTTGAAATAGATCACTATATCATATTTGAGTCTCACTTTTTGTATTGAAGAACTGAAATAAATTAACTTTTTGATGATATTCTAATTTTGTGAGAAACACCTGTACTTGAAAGAAATTAAAAGGAAAACAGGGCTATTTTGTATTATTTACATGACTTTTTTCCATTTTTTATTTTCTAAATATCTTTTTTTACTTTGCTTTTGTGATACAAACAAAAACTAATGTTACATAGGGGCAGTAAGACTATCTCACATCAAATATCTGTGCTTGAAGCCTGTCAGTTGGCCTTCTGACACTCTCCTCTCTGCAGCTACAGAAGTGATCCAATGCTCAAGTTAATGAGCTTTGGAGTCTTGCGGTGGTAGCTTTGATCCAGGCTGATATACAACCCTTTAATATGCCTCTGTTGATGGAAAGTGGTGGAGTTTGCAGGCTGCAATCAACAGGCCATAGATGATTTAAAGTGAGATTCGGGAGTTAGAGTTGCACAGATTTAAAATGAGACCTGGATCAATGCTGCAGATACAAATATAGCCAAGTTTATCCTGACATATAATGCAACATCCTGATAATTTGTCACAAAGCATTATCTTATTTAAAAGGAATAAGATTATTTAATATTGCACAGCTCATTAACCAAAATCAGGTTATGTATCAAACTACAATTTTTGTGCCTTAAAATCCCAGTGTTTTGGTGTCTTTGTAGAGTTAACGTATCTCATACATCCTGAACTACTGAGATGGCACCCCTCCAGGAGGACTTAGATTTGTCCTTGGCAGGGGAAGGATTAATATATTTGGTGCACACTACTCCAGCCAGCTTTTGGTTCCAGACTAGCATTAGAAATGCCAGAGTTGATGAATCCCCCTCCCACTAAATGCTTTCTCCACACTTTTATTGACTGTCTCTGATTATTGTTAGACATGTTATATCATGCAACAGTATTGGCAGGAGTATGGAACACATGTAAAAATAAGGTTTGATCATTTTAGAAACAAATTAGTATTTTTTTTCTGTTTAAGAAATATATAAAGTGTGGAAATTAAATATGACATCAGCGATATTTTTCTCAATAATAATTAACATTCAGTTGAAATGTGAAGGGGAACCATGAGAAATGAATTAAAACACAGAAGCACAATAGTGATAAACAGCGTGCTTGAAGTTGATAGGGATAGAAAAGCATTTTGAAACATCTTCATTCAGTTCTTTTAAGTGCCCCTTGCATGCAGTGTCACCATGTATTTCAGACCAACTGAGTCTTCTTTTTCCATTTGTCAGGTCCTCATGAATTTTAATGTCGCTTCTATATTCATGAAAGCAATGCAGTAACTCTGAGACACAGCAGTGAAATGACTTTACACCAAACTTCCGTTGGATAAAGCTTTTTTCTCTACATAACTGTACGCTCAATTAGTGCATGTTTTATCTGGCAATTACATTCTGAGTATTTTCTGATTGTTGTATAATCCTCCTGTCTATAGAATGCAAAACCGTATCCTTTGCAGCAAGAAGTTTAATATATAAATAATAAAGTTCAAATTAAATTCTTAACATTTCTAAGTTAGGTAGATATTTTTATACTTCAGTTTTGGATGCAATTAATTAATTTGAACTTTTCTTTTAACCTTTCACTGTATCTATTATCTACTAGATGGTGGCCCGATTCTGGCCCGATTCTATTGCATCGGGTATTCTAGAATATGTATGTAGTATATAGCACAGCCCAAGTACTATACTGCAAAGCCACATAGTATATAGCACAGCCCATGCAGTATATAACACAGCCCATGTAGTATATTGCACAGCCACATAGTATATAACACAGCCCACGTTGTATATAGCACAACAACGTACTATATAGCACAGCCCACATAGTATATAACACAGCCCACGCAGTATATAACACAGCCAACGTAGTATATAGCAATGTGGGCACCATATCCCTGTTAAAAAACTATTAAAATAAAAAATTGTTATATACTCACCTTCCGGCGGCCCCCGGATCAAGGCCAGGCCTTTACCGATGCTCGTTGCGACACTCTGTTCCCAGTAATGCCTTGCTGCAAGAACACATGATGATGTAGCGGTCTCACGAGACCGCTGCGTCATGTCTGGTCATTGCCGCAATGCATTCTTGGGACCGGAGCGTCGCAAAGACCGGGAAAGGCTGGCGCGGATGGCGGAAGGTGAGAATATAATGGGATTTTTTTTTATTATTATTTTTAACATTATATGTTTTTACTATTGATGCTGCATAGGCAGCATCAATAGTAAAAAGTTGGGCACACTTACACGGTTAATGGCAGCGTTAACGGACCATGTGGGCGTTGACTGGAGGGGAGTATGGAGGGGGCACTGACTGGACGGAAGTAGGGAGGGGCCAATCAGCGACCTGGGATTTCCGTTAGAGACAGACAAACCGACGGAAGTACCCCATAGACAATTACATATATAGATTTCCACTTTGCTCATCAGATCACCTTTGTCTATACAAACTAGTGCTAACTAGAAACATTAGCCATCAGATAAATCAGATAATCTGTTTAGAACAGTGATAGCAGTCACATCTGTCTTCTGATACTTTAGATTGGAGGATATCAATACTTTACAAATTTCACTACGGATGGGGGCCCTGGTAAAAATTTCACATTGACACCAGTGTTTTTAAGTTATTTCTCTGATAAATCTGGTGATAGTGTATCTGAGGCAACAAAAGGTGAATAGTAGGAAGTGAAGAGTAGGCTTTCGTATTGTTTACTTTATTAAATATGGTCTAAATCACTGATAGCTTATTAGAATGTTTAATTTATTATTATGTTGGATCCAGTTTGACAAAATAGGTTACTTCTAGTGTTAGAAATTGTTCACCATCAACCTTAGCAGTTAAAAAAGTCAGCATAGATGTAGAAGGTATACTGTGTGTCAACTTTTAATAGGACTTCCATGGTCAGTCTTAGTGCAAGCCACTGTACTTAAAAGGTACCAGAGAATGTTGTGGCTTTTTACCTTTCACGTCTCTAGAGATCTGGCTTTTACTGTAGGACCCATGGTTAGAGATGAGCAAACGAAAACTGTAAAGTTTAGGATTTGTAACATGCTGAACTCAGAACACAGACTTTTCCTGGAAGTCCATTTTAGTGTTCAGAGTTAGGATTGAGAGAGAGATCATTTAAGCACCAAATTTTGGGTCACCATTGACTGCTATGGGGTTCAGATTCAAGTTCAGTTAGAATCTTAACATCCACTGGGCCACTCAACCATACCCATGGTGTGTCCAAGGACTAGCTGCAGGTTGGCGGAGCAAGAATTGCCAGCAGTTTGGGGCAGTACCAGTAAGATGGAGACAATGAGAGAATCTTGAATCACTTGAAAGGGAGGGATTACTCCCTAAACATTGCACCTCTGTTCCAGCATATTGCTTCTCCCTGCAGTGTAGGAATCTTTCATGTGGATTTACAACAAAGTCTACCTAAGATGGCTGTATACATCTACAGTCGCTTATTTTTATATACATTTTTTTCTGGACTGTGTTTTGGTTTCACACTAAATAGAACAAAGTGCTCCAAATTATTATGCAAAATAGGGTTAATTGTCATTTAGATGTTTTTTTTTATTTTTTAAATAAACTCATGGATGGGATTGTGTCTCAGGGCTGTTTGGATCACTGAAATCAAGCTCAAACACCTGTGATAATTAGTTTGCCATGTAATTCCAATTAATTCCGTCACCCCAAGGCCATGTTTTTGTTTTTTCCTCCCCTTTTTCCAAGAACCATTAGCTTTACATTTTTCAACAAACCATATAAGGGCTTGTTTTTTTTTGCAGGACAAGTTGTGCTTTTGAATGACACCATTCATTTTATCATGTGATGTAATGGGAAACAGAAAAAAGTCCTAATGCACAAAATAAAGTGCAATTTCACAATTGTTTTTTTTTTATATGCCATGTTCACTCACCTGGAAATATGATTTTTCAGATCAGTATAATTACGTATATACGAATAGGATTCCACTCCACAATAATTTAAAAAAAGATTTGGCTCTCCAAAATAGACACAAAAATATTAAAATATTTTATTGGTATATGCATAGTTTTTTTTAATTAAGTGGTGAAAAAAATTTGGAGACCTGAAATGCTTTTGTTTTTTTATGGATATGGGGCTATGAGGGCTTATTTTTTGTGCTCTGGGCTGAGGTTTTTACAGATACCATTTTAAGGTAGATATGATGTTTGACTGTCTCTTTGCATTTTATTGCAATGTTGCAGCTGCAAAAAAAATTTAATTCTGGCATTTAGATTTTTCTTATTACGTTGTTTGTCAATCATATTAATTCATGTCATATTATAGTAGATTGGACTTTTAAATATGCAGCGACATCGATTATGTGCATTTCTTATATTTTCATTTTTTATTTTCAATGGGACAAAAGGGAGTGATTTGAACTTTTATGTTTTTTGTTTATTTTTTTCGAAACATTTTTGTAAACTTTTTATTATATAAAGCATCACAGACACAGCGATGGGCACCTGGAATGATGCGTCCTTCTGTTGACGCGTGTTAAATGCTGAGGTCAGAGAATGGCAGCAGCATTTAATAGGTTTAGTGCCATAGGCTGATTAATGGCTGATTAAGATTATGATGGCTGATTAAGATGATGAGCACCACATCCCCTGCACCGTAGCGCATAACCTCAGAGCCATGAGAGACTGTTCATAAGAAGATTCTGATCTTTTTCTGATGAAGGCCATGAAAAAGGCCGAAACGTCAATTTTTCTATGCTGTGGATGAACCTGTACCAATAAAATTTTGAAATATTTTTGTATCTATTTTGGAGAGCCGAATCTATTTTTAAATTGTTGTGGAGTGGAATCCTATTTGTGCACCCACCTAAAGAGGAGTGCCACACAGCCTTTTTTATGTTTTAGATAGAAAAATGTTTTGATTTCAGTAAATGTGACCTCTTAATACTGCAAATTAAATAAATGACCATTTCAGTGCTTTGCAACCAATAAAATGTTTGGAAACTCTGCTGTGCATAATTATATGGAACAGTGCATTCTGAGTTTTTATAGATTTGAAAAAAATGCTGTTATTAGTGGGAGGTTTGTCCAATAAGATTGGATTTATACTCTAACGGTTGATGATTGGAACATTGTACTGAGCATTTGCATAACAATTTGTATTAAGCCTAATAACTGGTCGAGCCACCCTTAGAAGCAACAACTGCAATCAAGTGTCTGCGTTTACTGACAATGAGTCTTTTACAACGCTCTGGAGGTATTTTGGCTCATTCATCTTTCCAGTATTGTTGTAATTCAACCAAATTGCAGGGTTTCCAAGCATGAGCCGCCTTTTTAAGGTCATGCCACAGCATCTCATTTAGATTTAATGCCAGGAGTTTGACTAGGCCACTCCAAAGTCTTAATTTTGTTTTTCTTAAGCCATTCAGAGAACTTTCTGGTGTCTTTTGGAACATTAACATTGTCCTGCTGCATAACCCAAGTGTGCTTCAGCTTGAGGTCATGAACAGATGGCTGGAAATATTTCTTCAGGATTTTTTGGTAGACAGCAGAATTCATGGTTGCATTTACAACACCTTGTCTCCCAGGTCCTAAAGCAGCAAAACAGCCCAGACCATTACACTACCACCACCCTATTTTACTGTTTGTATGATGTTCCTTTTCATAAATGCTGTGTTACTTCTACACCAGATGTAATGGAACATGCATCTTCCAAAAAGTTCAACTTCATCAGTCGAGAGAGTATTCTCCCAAAAGTCTTGGGGATCATCAAGATGTTTAATGGAAAAGCTGAGACGAGCCCTTATTGCTCAGCAGTGGATTTTGTCTTGGAACTCTGCCATGCAACCCATTTTTGACCAGTCTCTTTCTTTATGGAGGAATCATGTCATGAACACTGAACTTAACTGAGACAAGTGAGACCTACAGTTCTTTGGATGTTGAACACACTAATACTAAAGCAGAAAACATATTAACATTGACCATTAAATTCAGGCCCCACAAAGCTTATAGTTTTAGTTGGCCCGGTATATTAAGGACACTCCATATCTTATAATAGAAACACCAGAAAAAAATGGAGCAATGGTCCCATAAAAAATATCAAAGTTTATTTATTCACAAGTACATACATTGACATAAGTAAAAAAAGACTAAGACATTCAATAGAAGGATAAAAATAAGAACCAGGTGACAATGGAGGGAACAATGAGAACAAAGTACACCAGCTCATCAATGAAATATGTAAAAGTGGATATGGGGGATAAACACTGGATTTGCTGGTATAATAATACAGAAGGTGCCTTAAGTAAAGTTCACGTGCTTTTTGCAGTTCCTAATATAATAGGTGCAGCCTGATGTTATTGAGGGGCATAAAGTATGCTTAGTCAAATATCGGATAACTCTCAGAGGTAACCTATGGTCAACATTAAGTAAGCCACTCAACTAATAACATACATATACTGCAAGTAAATTTAGATCACATGATCCAGGTTCTTACCCATATGTATCCCCCTTGAATGAGCCAGTGAGCAGCCCCTACTCGTGTTTTTCTAGGAAGTTATAAGGGTTAAATTTGACCAGAGATTTCTAATTTTTACAACAAAATTTACAAAACCATTTTTTTAGGGACCATCTCATATTTGAAGTCACTTTGAGGGGTCTATATGGCAGAAAATACCCCAAATTGACACCATTCTAAAAACTTCACCCCTCAAGCTGATCAAAACCACATTCAAGAAGTTTATTAACCATTCAGATGCTTCACGGGAATTAATGGAATGTGAAAGGAAATGAACATTTAACTTTCTTTCACTAAAATATAGCTTTAGGCTATTTTTTCTTTATTTTGACAAAGATAACAGAAAAAAATGAATGCCAAAATTTGTAATGCAATTTCTCCTGAACATGTCAATACTCAATATATGAGGAAAAACCACTGTTTAAGCACACTGCAGAGCTTGGAAGAGAAAGGAGCGCCGTTTGACTTTTTCAATGCAAAATTGGCTGAAATTGAGATCGAACGCCATGTTGTGTTTAGAGAGTCCCTGGTGTGCCTAAACAGTGGAAACCCCACTCAAGTGACCCCATTTTGGAAAGTAGACCCCCCAAAGAACTTATCTAGATGTGTGGTGATCACTTTGAACCCCCAAGTGTTTCACTAAAGTTTATAACGTAGAGCCGTGAGTATAAAAAATAATATTTTTCCAAAAAAATGGTCTTTTAGCCCCCAATTATTTATTTTCCAAAGGGTAACCGGAGAAATTGGACACCAAACATTGTTTTGAAATCTGTCCTGAGTACGCTGATACCCCATATGTGGGGGGACCACTGTTTGGGCGCATGGCAGAGCTCGGAAGGAAAGGAGCACCATTTGACTTTTTGAACACAAAATTGGCTGGAATTGAGATCAGATGCCATGTCGCGTTTAGAGAGCCTCTGATGTGCCTAAACAGTGGAATCCCCCCACAAGTGACTCCATTTTGGGAAGTAGACCCCTTAAGGAACTTATCTAGATGTGTGGTGAGCACTTTGAACCCCCAGGTGTGTCACTTTGAAATTGGACCCCAAAATTTGTTGTGCAATTTGTTCTGAGTATGCTGATACCCCATATGTGGGAGAAAACTATTGTTTGGGAACATATCGGGGCTCGGAAGGGAAGTAGTGATGTTTTGGAATACAGACTTTTATGGAATGGTCTGCGGGCATCATGTCGCGTTTGCAGAGCCCTTGATGTTCCTAAAGGAACTTATCTAGATGTGTGGTGAGCACTTTGAACCCCCAGGTGATTCACTAAAGTTTATAACGGAGAGCCGTGAAAATAAAAAAATCATATTTTTTTCCAAAAAAATTATCTTTTAGCCCCCAATTTTTTATTTTCACACGGTAAAAGGAGAAATTGGGCCCCAAAAGTTGTGCAATTTGTCCTCGCCACCTCTTTTGCGACATACCTTTTTTTTTCATTTTGAGGGACCTTCTCCGGGAAATGTTGACCTGGTGCGATATGAGCACCTTCAGTTCCAGAAGTAATGGGCCTGTTTCTTCCTGATCTCCAAAGATTAAGGCCTTGATCACTACCTACTGGAATTGAAGATACGATGTAGTGGTCTGGCCTGCACATCATGACAGGAGGAAAGCATTGCGCATTGCCATCTTCAATGAGCATGGCCAGCTTCTTGTACCACACCTTGGCCTTTCTCAAAGCACTGAGAGATCAAAACCCCCCATGTTTTTGTTGTACCACAGTACACAGTCCGGTTTGCAGATCTGTGCCATGGTATCTCTTACAGTGCTGAGGGTGCTGCCTTCACCATGTATGGTGGTCAAGAAAAAGACATCCCTCTTGTCCTTGTACTTGACTATCAGCAGGTGGTCGCTACATTGGGCTCTGCTGTCACTACTTCTGAGCATCTGCCCAATTAGCGTTCTTGGGAGGCCTCTCTGATTTTTGCGGACAGTACCACAGGCTGCAGTACCTAGTGCAGAGAGGGACTTGAAGAGTGGGATTCTGGTATAAAAATATACACGTAGAAGTGATAACCTTTATCCAGCAGTGGGTGCATCAAATCCCACACAATTTTCCCACTCACTCCCAGGACAGGGGGGCATTCAAGTGGTTCAATCTGGGTGACCTTCCTTTATTAAACTCTAAACCTGTGGGTGCACCTTGAGGTACTCTCACAGAGCTTATAAAGTTTAATTCTGTACCTGGCCCTCTTACTGGGCAGGCACTGATGGAATTTGAGCCTCCCCTTGAAATGAATTAGGGATGTGCCTCACGCAGATGTCCCTTTGGGGCATGTACACGTCAGCAAACTTTTTGTTGAAGTGTTTGATGACGGCCAAATTTAGAACATCTCGGGGAGGGTACCGTGCATTATTGGTATAATGCAGGAATTTGTGAATGGCCTCACAACAAGTCCAGGCCATGACTATTCGAAACACTGGAGTGTTGTATAAAACAGGAACACTTCAATATTGCCAAAGTTCTGGCTTCTTCTGGATCCCCATGAGAAGGAGCAGGACCCAAAACTGCATAATTTCAACTGCGTCTACAATAGACCAGTTAGAAAATGATGAATCGGGGTTTTGAGCCAAAAATTGATGAAGTGCAAATTAGTTTGGCCCACCATGAGGTTAACAAAATCCTCAGCAAAAAAAAGACTTTGAAAAAAGTCTAGTTCTGTGGGGCCGGTGGTGTCAAGCTTGATTCCTGATTGTGCCACAAAATCAGGAATCAGTGGCTCATAATTTTCTGGGGGTGAGATCGATACAGGGCTAGTAATAGGGGGGGCGCTGGTTCATCTTCTGGAATGGGGGGTGTTGCTTCACCTTCTGTCCTGGGACGTTTGTGAGGATATTCAGCAGCACCTGAGGAAGAAGAGGAGGAGGAGGAAGAGCAGTATGAAACTAAAAACTAAAGAAATGTGGGATGCTATCTCTTTCTATCAGTGTCAGAAGCAAGGAAATCATATGCCTGCTCCACTGAATAGCATTTTTGGGACTAGTGGGACGAGCGGGATGACTTTTTTTTTTTACGTATGTGGCGATTGTGTCAGTACTTTATTTAGTTGTGTGTGTGAGAGAGTGATTGGTGTAAACTTGTTTGCTCGACAAGAAAAAGCTAAAAGAAGAAAACCAGCAACCGGGGGAAAAAAAGTCAGTGAAAAGAGTAAAACAGCAAACACAAGCTCTGATGAGTGACCTGCGTCACTAATCAACACTCATCGGCTGCTTGATGTGTGCACAGAGGTGGTGCAAAGGGGGTTGAAAAAGAAAAAGGTGCAAAACAGCAGGCACGAGCTCTGATGAGTGAACTGTTTCACTCATGAAAGCTTGGCAGCTGCTGCATGTGCGCACAGAGGTGGTGAAAAAAAAGTGTATAAAACAGCAGGCACGAGTACTGATGAGTGAACTGCAATGAATCAATGAATCAAAGCTTGGCGGCTGATGGATTTACACATGGAGATGGCCAAAAACAAAAGTGTGCAAAACAGCAGGCACAAGCTCTGATGAGTGAACTGCATTACTATTCAAAGATCGGCGGCTGTTGGATGTGCGCACTGAGGTGGTGAAAAAGAAAAGTGTGTAAAACAGCAGGCACGAGCTCTGATGAATTAACTGCATCACTAATCAAAGCTCAGCGGCAACTGGATGTGCGCCCGGAGGTGGTGCAAATTGGGTGAAAAAGAAAAGTGGAAAACAGCGAGCACAAGAGCTGATCGGTGAACTGCATCACTAATCAACCCTCGACAGCTGCTGGATGTGCTGGATGTGTGCATGGAGGTGGCGCAAAGGGTGGGTAGAGGGGGTAAAAAGAGAGGGGGAAGTGGGGAAGAGGGGGATTGGGGTGGATGAGGAGAGATCGGGCAGGGATCAGGGTTCAAAACACTTGCAGTTGTCTTCTCTCTTCTTTCTTCTCTATTCTGTCTTTCTTCTCTGTTCTTTTTTCTTCGGCAATGAGGGATTTTGGCGTAACAGGCTTCTGTGGCACCACAAGGCCCAGCACAGTGCAGATCTGGTAGTGTGACCGCTCTGCACAAATCCTCAGCTACTGTGACGACGTGCAGCATGGTCACAGACAGGTCACAAAGCAGTCACACCATGGATGTGCCCTGTGATTGGTGATGTCGTTGTCGATTGCACCAATCAGCCAGCAGGTCCAGGCCATGCCTGGCGTTGCCAGGCACCAGTCTAGAATTGGTGCTCTTACAGTTCCGATCCTAGGCAGGTCACAGGCAGGTCACAACATGGTTTCACCATGGCTGTGCCCTGTGGTTGGCGCCATCGATGTAATCAGAGTGCGTCTAGGCCATGCCAGGCAGCAGCCTATGATCGGTGCTCTTGGAGCATCAATCCTAGGCTAGGAAATTAGTGTTTTCATCTGATTGCCTGAAACATTGAGAAATGCTGCAATTCAGAATTGAACAGCCAATCACAGTGATTGTGGCTGCGGGAGGGCAGCAACACCCCCCAGGATGACGACACAATCTACATTGAGGTAAGATGGTGCGTGAATTGTAATACATTCACCGCGACTTTGGTCTCAATGTCACATTAAAAAAATGATGTAATATTCTGTACCTGGTCAAATAGGCCCAGGGCACAGGGAAGGAATATTATGTCCAATGTCAGAAATGCTTTAAGAATTTAATGTAAAAAATACACGAACCAGAGAGTAAATGGGACATAAGAGACGTAAGAGAATTCAAAAGTGGATAAAATCAAGTAGCTAAAGGTGAGAGTGGGTTTTCACAAAAATTAAAGGGTAGCAAGGTAGTCTATATCAGACAAAGCAGGGAATATTAATGAACTTTCATGATTCAAATTTTCATGTAAGGTATGATACAGTAAATCATAGTGCAGAGTATTAAGACAGTATAGTGACAAAAATTGTCAGTCCGTCTATATGTAGATCATGCAGTATAATATTGGAAGCCAAGAAAAAGGCTTAATCGGTCCATATATAAAGTTAGTATATAGCTTACCCATATTGAGGCAAAGGGACACCACATACAGCCACCAGTGCCTCGAGGTTCATTTCGCTGTTACAAGGGAAGTGTGTTTAATGGAGTCTTGTGCTTCTCTTTTATGTCAGTGAGGTATGTTCATGAGCCAATTGTACGTATCGCATGGGACACCATCCCCCTGCCACAGGTGCATCCTATTTCGGCACTCAAATCCAGCGCATGTAAGGAAGAAGACCCTCCGTGATGTCATAAACACGCGCTGGTATTTCCTAGAGGCCATCGGAGGTGCAGCAATATAGGGCATACTGCTCAAGCGCATACTAGGCTCCATTTTGGTGTGTACCTATTGGATAAGGTGCTTGTGCATGATGTAAATGCCATTTGTAAGGAGTCAGATGGCAGCAGCCATTTTAGTGTGTATATATAAAAATACATATAAAGTGCAGTAAAGTGAAAGAGTCATAAATAAGTTAATAGTGATGTATGAGTATTCAGTAATAATACAAACAATACCATATGCATACCAGGCCCCATTTTAAAGGAGCTTAATTGAAGCGGCAATTTTGGTGTGTACATAATGGATAAAGTGCTTGTGCATGATGTGGATGCCATTTGTAAGGAGTCAGATGGCAGCAGCCATTTTGGTGTGTATATGTAAAAATACATACAGTATAAAGTGAAGTGAGGAAGGCATAAGTAACTTAATAGTGCTATATGAGTGGATATGGTATTCAGAAATAATGAAAGGGGGATGCGGTAACATAATATCTAAGTTGGTTGAAGAGTGTTGACATAGCAAGCAAGTAATGGATATTACATAAAAACATACAAAAAATACAATATGTAAGCAAATGTAAGGTTGCACCATTAGAATATGATATTAAAAGAGGGAGGAGGAAAACAAATGGAAAAAGTATGGAAGTAGGACAAAAACCAAAGATTCTATAAAAAGTCAAATAGAGGTGGGCACCTCATAATGCAAAAAGTAAGGGAAAAAATATGATTCATAGCTATTAAAAAGATAAGGCAATTCACGCGGAAAGTGTTTTTATCCTCATAGACATCCCATCACGTGCAGAGTTACAGGATATAATGTCCTTCGATCAGTCTACATTGTGTATTGATCACCATTTGAATCATCATTTCTCACAGAGATGGTAAGTATCTGTATTGTTCTTGTTCCGAATGATGAGTATATATCCTCATTACCCAAATAGATAATATAAGGTGCATATAATCTACTATAATAGAAGAGGGAAAGAAAATTAATTATGTGGACAAAAGACACACAAAAATAATTAAAAGCAGGCAGAGATTACAAACAGTAAGCAAAGCTTATTTATTCCATTGGGGATAAGGTCCCCAAATCCACGATCCACCTAGCCTCAAGTTGAGCTACGATTTGTTTGACATTCGCTCCTCTAGTACCATAATGGATCCTGTTGATACCCTTAACATGAAAGCCCTGTGGGTTTGAATTATGATATTGTTTGAAGTGTTTTGATATGGTCTTAAGTAGAGCAAGGTCGACTACCTCTTCTGCAAAAATAATGGCCCTGACATGCTCCCTGGTTCTAACCCACAGTTCTCTGGATGTGAGTCCCACGTAAATTTTAGAACAGGGACACTAAACATAGTATACAACTAGAGACGTGCTGCATGAGATGTAGTTGGTAATCACATATTCTCAGTTGAAGAAAAGGAGTGTGCTCTCCTTATATTGTTCTGATTGCAGGCCAAGAAATTTCTGCAGGGGAAGCATACCAATTTTTGCTTCTTGGCTCCCAAAAAGTTTTTGTTTTTGTTTGGACACATAATAACTACGGTATTCACCAAATGATCCCTGAAGCTTTTGCCCCGCCTAGCTGTCATAAGTAGGGCTTCAGGGATTTCTTTAGTAAGTATTGGGTCGGTGAAAGAAAAGAGATCCAAAAAATTCAGCCCATGAAGGATTTTTGATTAATAGTAATAGTAACTCACGGTATTGTTTTTGTAAAATTAAGACACTTTTCCCCTGCTTTGACCTAATTATGCCAAGCATATGGACACATTATGGCATTAATTTTATCACTATTTTAACATCTCTTTGAAGCCTACTTTCTCTATTTAAGAACACACAAAACATTTTTATTGAGCAGTAAAGCATTTACACAGTGTTCCTCTTTTCATTTTTGTTACCATATTGCTATAGCTTGAGATTTCCTACCAATAAACGTCAGGACAGTATTATATTTGGAGAAGCAGATAAAATTATTAACAGTGCCCATCTTGACTGATCCACTTATTGAACCAATCCATGCACCAGACTGGTTAAAAGGTCAGAGATCACCAGGCAGGAAATGTAAAAAATAATATTACTTTATTTATAATTAAGTTGACAAAAACAACATATAATTGATGTGTATGTATCAAGGTAAAAATTGCAAATGGTAAATAATTAATAATATATAAAAAATGAATATATGAGAAACCAATTTGCATTCAGTGGATAAGGTAATATCACAGATCCATATATATATTTAAATTAAAAACACCAAAAATTTAATTAAAAAGCATAATTTCTAGCATGTTAGTAAAACACCAAAAATATGTACCAAATGTGTGACCGATTAAAACTGCACTAGTGTAAATAAATCAATTTACATCTTGCTATATCAGTAGATGTATCTAAAAAAGGGGTAATAAATAAATAAGGTGCAAGTGCAAACCAATTCATACATAAAAAAGTGACATGTGCTTGCGAATTCAATAGTACACAGTGTGCTGATGCTAAATAAATATGTATAGATGCTCCCAGGAGTAAATTGAAAATGGTTACTATACCTTTAAATGCCGCTGGCCTTGATAACACGCTCCAAAAAAAAAAAGACAACAAACCACACACAATACACGTATACTGCCAGACGCTCCTGCTGAGCGCTGCATTTCCTATAGCATGGTGAAACAAGAGAAAAAAAATGCTATAGGAATTGCAGCGCACGGCAGGAGCGTCTGGCAGTATACGTGTATTGTGTGTGGTTCGGTGTCTTTGTTTTTGGTATTTTTGGGGCTTGAGGCCTTTTTTAAGGATTATATTAAAAGTTATTTTTTAACTAACAACAGCACTACCTTGCTATATATTACTATTGATCTGATTGGTGGTTTCATCTAATATATTAGTCCTTGATAACACGCACCCCGATGCGCGTTTCGGAATAGAAATTTCTTCATCAGGGGATGTTATATATGGCAAAAAGGTGAGTTTATATACACGAGTTTGTACAAAAAAGGCACCGATAGTACTGACCCGCGATGTAAGCGGCGCATGCGCAGCCCCGCAACCCGGAAGCCAACCCCCCAGCGTCAGGTGACCGGAACCACGGGATGTGTCCCCAGCATTACCAAGGCCACACAGACGCCAAAGACCTGACCACCTAGCGCCGGCCCCGCATGCGCACCACCAACGCTTCAGCTTTGAGCAAGGATGAAGTCTATAATAATGTGCAAAAAATAAATGAATAAATTAACCCTAATATGAATATAAGAGTGTGTATGTGAAATGAAGGAAAAAAGGAATAATGAGTGCAAGGGAATAAGTGAGAATAGTGCAAAAATATATGTAAAAAATGAATAATACTATACGCAATAATTGCAAGCTATAAAGTGTAATACAAATCATATATATATATAATTATAAATAACCACTAACCATATGTACTTGATTACATGTGCATATTATGCATACACAATAGTATAAGGCTAGAATAATGAAAAAATAAATACATAATACAATAAAATAATAATGATAATAATAAAAAAATGAAAAAATACAACAATTATATACGTATATCGATCATAGCAATATTACATTCATGTTTTATAAAGAGTTGCATTTCACTTCTTGTCTGTAGATGAGATGACCTCCGGAAATGCAGGATAAAGCGACTATTCACACACTGAAGCAAAAGGACACGTCCAAAAGAGCAATGCAACGGATCACAGTAAATCTTGCTCAGTCCGTCATAAATAGGGATATATTATGTTATAAGCTCCTAAGGAAAGTGTCAAGATAAAAGAAAATGATTAAAAACATAAAAGTAAAATAATAAAAATAAATATATACATATATACATTTAATTATACATATACATACATATACATACATATATACACATAAAATATATACACAGACTAATAAAGATAGAAACGCCAGGGGGTAAGGTATAAGAGCCAATAATTTAAAGAAAAGGAATAAAGCTAAAGTTTTCATTCAGCCCTTTGGGAGAAACGGTATCCAATGTCCATATCCATTTAGTCTCTAATTTGGCCAGAGGTATGCTGATTCTTCCTCCCCTCTCATTTGGTTCAACTATATCTATCCCACATACCTTTAAAAGTGATGCATTGCAATTATGGTATATTTTAAAATGTCTAGGTATGGTTTTAAGTAGCGACACATCCTCTATATCCCTTGCTGCTTGTATACCTAGTACGTGTTCCCCGATTCGAACTTTAAGCTGGTGAGTAGTCATCCCCACATAAATTAGGGAACAGGGACAACTAGCATAGTAAACTACTGCTTTGGAATTGCAAGTAATGCAATGTTTAATTTTATAAGTTTAAGTTTCCTTAGCATTAGTGAATGTTTGAGTTCTTAGGCTATTTTGGCATGCTACACATTTACCACAAGGTTTACAACCAAGTGGAGGATATGATGTGGATAAAAAGGAGGGAATAGGATCACTGATATAATGACTCTTAACGAGAATATCACCCAAATTCCGTAATCTCCTATATGTAATATTAGGGTGATCTCCGATATACTGTTTCAATATCGGGTCAGTTTGTAAAATAGACCAAGATTTTGCAAGGTAGTGGCGCATTAGATCAGTATGACCATGATGTTGGGTAATATACCTAACAGGTTGTTTGGGGGCTATTGATTTTGTAGTATACAGGGCTTGATGTTGTGTGGTGTCTCTTGCACGATTATAAGCCTTCTTGATTGAGCGGCGACTGTAGCCCCGGTCAAGAAACCTCTCCTTTAGTTCCTCGGATTGTTTTTTAAAATCCTCCTCATTTGAACACACTCTACGTAAATGCAGGAATTGGCCTATGGGGATGGAATGTATCATGGATGGGGGATGAGACGATTTTGCATGTAAAAATGAATTGACCGATGTCGGTTTCCGATATAAATCGGTCTGTAAATAATTATCCATTCCCCTTCTTATGTTTACATCCAAAAATTCAATCTGATTTACGTCACATTTGTATGTTAGATGAATATTAACAGAATTTTGATTAAGTTGAGATATGAAGGTATGACATAGATCCCTGCCAAATAAAGAAAATGTCATCAATGAACCGTACCCAAAAGAGGACACGGTCCATTGATGGCAACTGCTCAGACATAAAGAGGTCCACTTATTGTAGACTGACGTTAAATTATTCAATATTGCAAAATTATCCCTAGACTTAAAGTAGCAAGTACAAAAATCAGAGGTCTAGGCTCCTGCCTATGTTTATTGCCATAGGCTGGTTAAATGTTTATTAGCTGTTACAGCTCCTGATCCAACAATTCTGTTCAGTTTATATACCTCACATTCGATATCTTTTACATCTACAAAACAAAATAACTTTAATACTTTTACTTTAAAATTAATATGTTTGCATGCCACGCATCCATTTATAAAAAATAAACTGTTAAGGCCTGTTAATAATAGTGTTCTTTGCCCAGAACTGCCTGCTACGATGGACAATTGTCTCTTCATGTGTATCATCTGTCTATATTTTATGCATGATTCTTTTTCCTAGATTACTACGATGCATTTGTGTGATATTGTGAAATATTTATTGCATTGAGTATATTATTTGGCACATGATATAGCTGTAGAAGAGGCATTTAATTAATATTTTATTTTATTTTAAATTAAACATTTTTGATTTTTACTATTTTACTAGTGGCAAGATTCCTAATAAAGGGAAATTACTATTATGCTTAGTGTCTCCTGCAGCAAGTCAGTATTATTACATTTTTTTTTGTATTTGAACTTATGTGTCCTTTTGACCTGGAACATTTTTAATATTACAACGTTGCTTTAGCTAGACAAAGGTTTTGATTAATATTTAAGAAATGTAAGAAATTACTTTTGGGCTTACTCTTGTTCACTTCTACAGTATGTACAATATTATTATCACATGAATTATTTTTAACTAAAAAAGATACGCAGTTTAAAGTTTCATTAAAAACATTGCCGCATAGATTAGAACCTGCTCGAAAATTTGTGGCTTTTTATTTACAGAAATGCATCGAGACACGCTTATCATATGTTAGGGACACTGCAGATGTCCTCAGAAGACTCAACAGCACAATTATTAATAAGATATGTGGTTAGTTACCTGCGATGTGGAGTCACTTTATATATCTGTACACAATGACCATGGGATTCAGGCAGTTAAGTTTTTTCTGGATATGACTATCCTAGATCCAGAGTTGATTGATTTTATTTTGATATTATTGCGCCTTATACTAACTCAGAATTCTTTTGTGTTTAAGGATCGCCGCTTCCTACAGCTCCAGGGGCGTCTTGTCAAATGCGAATCTATTCCTGAGATTGTGGGATAGGGAAATGGTCCTTAACACACTAGGTCATCATGCCATCACCCCATGTTTATATTGCATCCACGATATACTGTTCACCTGGCAGGGCTCCATGTCGCAGCTAGACAAATTCCTCGGTCATCTTAATGTTATCAATTTAAATATTAGGCTTACTTGGAAATACAGCCAGTTACAGCCAGTTACAAATCGACTTCCTTTATCTTTTGATCTCACTTATGATTAACATCATAAATATCCTTTCGAGACATTGACCCAGGCTCCTCACTGGTAAAGATCTTCAGCATCAGCTCAGCCACTTGACGTGGCGGAGATCATATACCCTCATTGATATACTATCTAACAGCCATCATGTCCCTCCCAGGAGTTGCTACCTCTTGGAGAGCATTGGCCCCTTTGGGGTTGCTTGCCCTGTGGTGGATGTTCGGCCTGTAAATATATTCTCAAAACAACAGAATTTTCTAACTCTAAAAAAGATAAAACCTTCAAGATTCATCATATCACCTCTGAGACGGAGGCAGTCATTTATCACACGAGCTGCCCTTGCAGCCCTATTTATATAGGTATTAGGGATGAGCGAGAACTAAAATGCTCGGATGCTCGTTACCTGGACCGACCAATTCCTTTTGCTCAGTTGCCCATTTCAAGTAACAAGTATAATGGGAGTGAATGGGAAATGTGAGAATTTTACCAGCAGACCCTATAATTTGGTCTGTAGGGGCAGTAAAAAGTTGAAATGGATGGAAAAAGTCCTGAATAGAAGGAGAACAGTGTGGGGAAGACCCTTGGAAGCATCTCTTACTTCCAGATCATTGCTTAGAACAATGATGTCATACCTTTACTACACTTTAAGGACTGGCAATAAAACATTCAAAATCAACGAGAAATTGAAGATAACAGGAAAAAAAATATTAAGAAACATTCTTTCCTGTGTAATGACTTATATATAAGGCAAATTTTAAAGAGGATTTAAAAAAAATAATTTAACTTTGGTGATAACTAACTTTTGGGAGACTCAAGAGCAGTTAAATATGAAAAGTTGGTGGAAAATATCCTCAAAACAAATAAGGATCATGACTAGGGTTGAGCGACTTTCATTTTTTTAAGATCGAGTCGGGTTTTGTGAAACCCGACTTTGTCCAGAGTCGAGTCGAGTGCAGTCGGCCGATTATCGCTAAAAGTCGGGGATCGACCGAAACACGAAACCCAATGCAAGTCAATGGGGAAGCATAGTCGGCAGTGAGTGGAGGCCAGGAAAACACCTACAGTGCCCATTTTAATGCCAAAAACATCCATTCTTGTTTCTGAAGCTTGTCAATCTTAATTAACTTTATAATAATAGTTGTTCAATGGAACTTGGGGGTCATTTGGCAAATTTGTGGGGGGTAGGGCTGGTTCAAGGTTTTAGTGGGCCCAGGAATCGTGGACTACGTCACGGTGGTGGAGCAGGGAGAGGAAAGTATTTCAACGTTGCAAGTGCTGTGATCCTGAGCAAGCAGGGGGGCACACTTGTTCACATTGGCACTGGCACAGGGCCCCTCAAAGTACAGTGGTGTGTTTGCACGGCGGGGGCGTTTCCGAACAGCAGCGACACTTTTGCGTACTCTGAGGGGCCCTGTGCCAGTGACGTCGCCAACGAGTATGCCCCCCCACCTGATGAAGGAACCTGCACTTTCATCTGCACCTTCCTCTTTGTCCCTGTGTAAGGTGGTATAACATGCGGGAAGGGGAACCTTACTTTCAGCAGGGTCAGATTCTGGCTGTGTAGAGTGCAAGGGGAATGTAGTGGTCTAGGTCAATGTACCAGCAGACTCATCTAGCAGTGGCTGGGCAATGGGCAGGATGAGGAGGAAACAGATATAGGGCCAAAGAATAAAGTAGGCTAAATGCAGTTCAAAATTGGTAACAGGACAGGACTAAACAGGCGGCATTGCTTTGTTCAGTGGAGTAGCAAACCCAGGAGCAGCAGACACTGTTTTAAGGGCCCAACCACACTAGTAGGCCAAATGCAGTTTAATATCTGATACTATAGGCCCAAAGCCAGAAGGTTGAAGCTCAGCTTTATTCAGTTGAGGGCAAACACCAGGGAGGGGCAGACACCGTTAGTAGGCCCTAACCACCAATTTTTAAAATAACAGCACTTAATGAGAGCCAGAAGGTTGAAGCTCAGCTTTATTCAGTTGAGGACAAACACCAGGGAGGGGCAGACACCGTTAGTAGGCCGTAACCAAAGTTGAAGGCCAAATGCAGTTTAATATCTGATACTATAGGCCGAAAGCCAGAAGGTTGAAGCTCAGCTTTATTCAGTTGAGGGCAAACACCAGGGAGGGGCAGACACCGTTAGTAGGCCATAACCAAAGTTGAAGGCCAAATGCAGTTTAATATCTGATACAATAGGCCCAAAGCCAGAAGGTTGAAGCTCAGCTTTATTCAGTTGAGGGCAAACACCAGGGAGGGGCAGACACCGTTAGTAGGCCCTAACCACCAATTTTTAAAATAACAGCACTTAATGAGAGCCAGAAGGTTGAAGCTCAGCTTTATTAAGTTGAGGACAAACACCAGGGAGGGGCAGACACCGTTAGTAGGCCGTAACCAAAGTTGAAGGCCAAATGCAGTTTAATATCTGATACTATAGGCCCAAAGCCAGAAGGTTGAAGCTCAGCTTTATTCAGTTGAGGGCAAACACCAGGGAGGGGCAGACACCGTTAGTAGGCCCTAACCACCAATTTTTAAAATAACAGCACTTAATGAGAGCCAGAAGGTTGAAGCTCAGCTTTATTCAGTTGAGGAAAAAGACCAGGCAGGGGCAGACACCGTTAGTAGGCCGTAACCAAAGTTGAAGGCCAAATGCAGTTTAATATCTGATACTATAGGCCCAAAGCCAGAAGGTTGAAGCTCAGCTTTATTCAGTTGAGGAAAAACAAACACCAGGGAGGGGCTGACACCATTAGTAGGCCCTAACCACCAATTTTTTAAAAAACAGCACTTAATGAGAGCCAGAAGGTTGAAGCTCAGCTTTATTCAGTTGAGGAAAAACACCAGGCAGGGGCAGACACCGTTAGTAGGCCGTAACCAAAGTTGAAGGCCAAATGCAGTTTAATATCTGATACTATAGGCCCAAAGCCAGAAGGTTGAAGCTCAGCTTTATTCAGTTGAGGAAAAACAAACACCAGGGAGGGGCTGACACCGTTAGTAGGCCCTAACCACCAATTTTTTAAAAAACAGCACTTAATGAGAGCCAGAAGGTTGAAGCTCAGCTTTATTCAGTTGAGGAAAAACACCAGGCAGGGGCAGACACCGTTAGTAGGCCGTAACCAAAGTTGAAGGCCAAATGCAGTTTAATATCTGATACTATAGGCCCAAAGCCAGAAGGTTGAAGCTCAGCTTTATTCAGTTGAGGGCAAACACCAGGGAGGGGCAGACACCGTTAGTAGGCCCTAACCACCAATTTTTAAAATAACAGCACTTAATGAGAGCCAGAAGGTTGAAGCTCAGCTTTATTCAGTTGAGGAAAAACACCAGGCAGGGGCAGACACCGTTAGTAGGCCGTAACCAAAGTTGAAGGCCAAATGCAGTTTAATATCTGATACTATAGGCCCAAAGCCAGAAGGTTGAAGCTCAGCTTTATTCAGTTGAGGGCAAACACCAGGGAGGGGCAGACACCGTTAGTAGGCCCTAACCACCAATTTTTAAAATAACAGCACTTAATGAGAGCCAGAAGGTTGAAGCTCAGCTTTATTCAGTTGAGGAAAAACACCAGGCAGGGGCAGACACCGTTAGTAGGCCGTAACCAAAGGCCAGACTAGCGGTGGACGCCGTGTCAGTCACGCCAGCCCCTATACGGAGGTTGTGGCTCATACAGTTTCACAACAGGCCATTACCTTGCAGCTTTTTGGAAGTGAATCACCATCTGCCCATACAGGCACGTTTTTCTTAAATATTCCACATAGCACGTAACTGATGAAGGTCCAGTATGTGACCGAAACGTTTTTGTTGCTGATAATAAACATATTTCCAGATCATAAGTTGAGTGCCAGGTTTTATATTGTATAGTGTTTCGGTGTTGGAACCTACCTGAGCACCACTGACTTCTAGGCAGTGCACACGTTCATTAATTAAGTAACCAAAGTTGAAGGCCAAATGCAGTTTAATATCTGATACTATAGGCCCAAAGCCAGAAGGTTGAAGCTCAGCTTTATTCAGTTGAGGGCAAACACCAGGGAGGGGCAGACACCGTTAGTAGGCCGTAACCAAAGTTGAAGGCCAAATGCAGTTTAATTTCTGATACTATAGGCCGA
This sequence comes from Ranitomeya variabilis, assembly GCF_051348905.1. Classification (NCBI taxonomy): domain Eukaryota; kingdom Metazoa; phylum Chordata; class Amphibia; order Anura; family Dendrobatidae; genus Ranitomeya; species Ranitomeya variabilis. The sequence continues at coordinate 714,967,361 of NC_135233.1, read as the reverse complement.
AAGCCAGAAGGTGGAAGCTCCGATTTAGACAGTGGAGGACAATTTGAATTAGGGACTGCAGACAGACTTAGTAGGCTGTCCCCTGTGGACCATGCATCCAACACATTAACCCATTGCACCGTAATGGACACGTAATCTTCCGTGGCCATGCCTACAGGTCCATGCGTCTGTTGTCAGGTGCACCTTTGTACTCACAGATTGCCAGAGTGCATGGACAATGCGGTCTTTTACATGCTGGTGGAGGGTTGGGATGGCTTTTCTCGCAAAAGAAGTGTCGACTGGTTAGCTTGTAGTGTGGTACAGCGTAGTCCATCATGGCCTTATTAATAGTAAATAAAATATATAACTAGGCTCTATGAACTTTTAAATAGGTTCCAGGGGTACACGGGCAGCATTGTGGTCAGTGGAGGAGTATTGCAAGTAGGGGCCGCAGACAGGCTCACAAAGGCCTAAAATAACAAACAGTTGGCAGTCATAGCAGTTTAAAATCGGTTACATGGATACACAGGCAGGCAGCATTGTGGTCAGTGGAGGAGTATTGCAAGTAGGGGCCGCAGACAGGCTCACAAAGGCCTAACATAACAAACAGTAGGCAGTCATGGCAGTTTGAAATCGGTTACATGGATACACAGGCAGGCAGCATTGTGGTCAGTGGAGGAGTAATGCAAGTAGGGGCCGCAGACAGGCTCACAAAGGCCTAACATAACAAACAGTAGGCAGTCATGGCAGTTTGAAATCGGTTACATGGATAGATAGGCAGGCAGCATTGTGGTCAGTGGAGGAGTATTGCAAGTAGGGGCCGCAGACAGGCTCACAAAGGCCTAACATAACAAACAGTAGGCAGTCATGGCAGTTTGAAATCGGTTACATGGATACACAGGCAGGCAGCATTGTGGTCAGTGGAGGAGTAATGCAAGTAGGGGCCGCAGACAGGCTCACAAAGGCCTAACATAACAAACAGTAGGCAGTCATGGCAGTTTGAAATCGGTTACATGGATACACAGGCAGGCAGCTGTTATGATCCTTAATGGCTGAGGATCACAAATAGACCAGCGAGTGAATAAAATAAGGACGAGCTCTAGGGAGATGGTAACTGGACTGATCGCAAATCTGAACCTATCCAACACAACTAGAGGTAGCCAGTGAACGTGCCTAAAAAATTCCTAGACGTCTCGAGCCAGCCTGAGGAACTAGCTACCCCTAAAGAGAAAGAAAGACCTTGCTTGCCTCCAGAGAAATAATCCCCAAAGATATAGAAGCCCCCAACAAATATTAACGGTGAAGTAAGAAGAAGGCACATACATAGGGATGAAATCAGATTCAGCAAAAAAGGCCCACTAGTACTAGAAAGCAGAAAATAGAGCAGGGGTCTATGCGATCAATAAAAAACCCTTACAAAATATCCATCCTGAGATTTCAAGAACCCACACACCAACTAACGGTGTGTGGGGAGAAACTCAGCCCACTAGAGCAACCAGCAAGCGAGGGCATTACATTTTAGCAAGCTGGACAAGAAAACATGATAAACACTGCTGATCAAAAAATGAGCAAACAAAACTTAGCTTATCCTGGAAGGACTGGGAGCAAGGTAGTCAGAAGGAATCTGAGTAGCACTGATTACATCGACAGCCGGCAACAAGTGGAAGTAAAACAGAGCTATATAGGAACCTCCCAGAGGATAACGAACCAGCTGATAGCCAGAGACCAGCAGGATAACAGACAAAGCCACCAGGGGGAGCCCAAAGCAAACGTCACACCATACCACCAGTGACCACAAGAGGGAGCCCGAAAACAGAGCCCACAACAGTACCCCCCCTTGAGGAGGGGTCACTGAACCCTCATGAAAACCGCCAGGGCGATCAGGATGAGCCACATGGAAGGCACGAACCAAATCGGCCGCATGAACATCAGAGCCGACAACCCAAGAATTATCCTCCTGACCATAGCCCTTCCATTTAACCAAATACTGGAGCCTCCGTCTAGAAATACGAGAATCCAAGATCTTCTCCACCACGTATTCCAATTCTCCCTCAACCAGCACCGGGGCAGGAGGCTCAACCGGAGGAACCACAGGCACCACATACCTCCGCAACAATGAGCGATGGAACACATTATGAATAGCAAATGATGCTGGGAGGTCCAGACGAAATGACACAGGGCCAAGGACTTCCAGAATCTTATAAGGACCGATAAACCGAGGCTTGAACTTAGGAGAGGAGACCTTCATAGGAACGAAGCGAGAAGACAACCACACCAAGTCCCCAACGCGAAGTCGGGGACCCACACAGCGACGGCGGTTGGCAAAGAGCTGAGCCTTCTCTTGAGACAGCTTCAAATTGTCCACCACATGATTCCAAATCTGATACAACCTATCAACCACAACATCCACTCCAGGACAGTCAGAAGGCTCCACCTGACCCGAGGAAAAACGAGGATGAAACCCCGAATTACAAAAAAAAGGAGAAACCAAAGTAGCAGAACTAGCCCGATTATTAAGGGCAAACTCGGCCAACGGCAAAAAAGTAACCCAGTCGTCCTGGTCAGCAGAAACAAAACATCTTAAATAAGTCTCCAAGGTCTGATTAGTTCGCTCGGTTTGGCCATTCGTCTGAGGATGGAAGGCCGACGAAAAAGACAAATCAATGCCCAATTTAGCACAAAAGGTCCGCCAAAATCTAGACACAAACTGGGATCCTCTGTCAGAAACAATGTTCTCAGGAATCCCGTGCAAACGAACCACATTTTGAAAAAACAGTGGAACCAACTCGGAGGAGGAAGGCAACTTAGGCAAGGGCACCAAATGGACCATCTTAGAAAAACGATCACACACCACCCAGATGACAGACATTCTCTGAGAGACAGGGAGATCTGAAATAAAATCCATGGAAATGTGTGTCCAAGGCCTCTTCGGGACAGGCAAAGGTAACAGCAAACCACTGGCTCGAGAACAGTAAGGCTTAGCCCGAGCACAAACTCCACAAGACTGCACAAAGGAACGCACATCCCGCGACAAGGAAGGCCACCAAAAAGACCTGGCCACCAAGTCTCTGGTACCAAATATTCCAGGATGGCCCGCCAACACCGAAGAATGAACCTCGGAGATGACTCTGTTGGTCCATCTATCCGTGACAAACAGTCTCTCCGGTGGACAGCGATCAGGTCTATCCGCCTGAAACTCTTGCAGCACACGTCGCAAATCTGGGGAGATGGCAGACAAAATCACCCCTTCTCTAAGGATACCAGCCGGCTCTGAATCTCCAGGAGAGTCAGGCACAAAACTCCTAGAAAGAGCATCAGCCTTCACATTCTTCGAACCAGGCAGGTACGAAACCACAAAATCAAAACGAGAGAAAAACAACGACCAACGAGCCTGTCTGTGATTCAGCCGCTTGGCCGACTCGAGGTAAATCAAATTCTTGTGATCAGTCAAGACCACCACACGATGCTTAGCTCCCTCGAGCCAATGTCGCCACTCCTCAAATGCCCACTTCATAGCCAACAACTCCCCATTACCGACATCATAATTCCGCTCGGCAGGCGAAAACTTTCTTGAAAAGAAAGCACATGGCTTCATCACAGAGTCATCGGAGCTTCTCTGCGACAAAACAGCCCCCGCTCCAATCTCGGAAGCATCAACCTCCACCTGGAAGGGAAGTGAGACATCTGGCTGACATAAGACCGGAGCCGAAGAAAACCGGCGCTTCAGCTCCCGAAAGGCCTCCACAGCCGCAGAGGACCAATTAGTCACATCAGAACCTTTCTTGGTCAAATCCGTCAAAGGCTTAACAACACCAGAAAAATTAGCTATGAAGCGACGGTAAAAATTAGCAAAACCCAAGAACTTCTGAAGACTCTTAACAGATGTAGGCTGCGTCCAGTCATGAATAGCCTGAACCTTGACTGGGTCCATCTCAATAGTAGAAGGAGAAAAAATGAAACCTAAAAAAGAAATCTTCTGGACTCCAAAAAGACACTTTGAGCCCTTCACAAATAAAGCATTGTCACGCAGGACCTGAAAGACCATCCTGACCTGCTTAACATGAGACTCCCAATCATCCGAAAAAACCAGAATATCATCCAGATACACAATCATAAACTTATCCAGATATTCATGGAAGATATCGTGCATAAAGGACTGAAAGACTGAAGGAGCATTAGAAAGTCCAAAAGGCATCACCAGGTACTCAAAATGGCCTTCAGGCGTATTAAATGCAGTTTTCCATTCATCACCCTGTTTTATACGCACAAGGTTATACGCACCACGAAGATCTATCTTGGTGAACCAACTAGACCCCCTAATGCGAGCAAACAAATCAGTTAACAATGGCAAAGGATACTGAAATTTGACCGTGATTTTATTCAAAAGGCGATAATCAATACAAGGTCTCAGGGAACCATCCTTCTTAGCCACAAAAAAGAATCCTGCACCAAGAGGGGTAGAGGATGGGCGAATATGTCCCTTCTCCAAAGACTCCTTTATATAACTCCGCATGGCAGCATGCTCCGGTACAGATAAATTGAAAAGTCGTCCCTTAGGAAACTTACTACCAGGAATCAAATTTATAGCACAATCACAGTCCCTATGAGGAGGTAGAGAATTGAGTTTGGGCTCCTCAAATACATCCTGGTAGTCTGACAAAAACGTAGGGACTTCAGAAGGAGTGGACGAAGCAATTGACACCACAGGAGCGTCACCATGAATTCCCTGACAACCCCAACTTGACACAGACATAGCTTTCCAATCCAGGACTGGATTATGAGTCTGCAACCATGGTAGACCCAACACGACGACATCATGCAAATTATGCAATACAAGAAAGCGAATCACCTCCTGATGAACAGGAGTCATGCACATGGTCACTTGTGTCCAGTACTGAGGTCTATTCGTAGCCAATGGTGTAGAGTCAATTCCCCTTAGTGGAATAGGGAATTTTAAAGGCTCCAAATCAAAACCACAGCGCCTGGCAAATGACCAATCCATCAGACTCAGGGCAGCACCTGAATCTACAAAGGCATTAACCGGGTAAGATGACAGGGAACAAATCAGGGTAACAGACAAAATGAACTTAGGCTGTAAAGTACCAATGGTGACAGATTTATCAACCTTTTTTTTGCGCTTAGAGCATGCTGAGATAACATGAGCTGAGTCACCACAGTAAAAGCACAACCCATTTTGCCGTCTATAATTTTGCCGTTCACTTCTGGTCAGAATTCTGTCACATTGCATAGATTCAGGTGTCTGTTCAGAAGACACCACCAAATGGTGCACAGGTTTGCGCTCCCGCAACCGCCGATCAATCTGAATGGCCAGAGTCATTGACTCATTCAGACCTGCAGGCGTAGGGAACCCCACCATGACATTCTTAATGGCTTCAGAAAGACCTTCTCTGAAATTAGCAGCCAGGGCACACTCATTCCACTGAGTAAGCACCGACCATTTCCGAAATTTCTGGCAGTACACCTCTGCTTCATCTTGCCCCTGCGAGAGGGCCAATAACGCTTTTTCAGCCTGGTTCTCAAGATTAGGTTCCTCATAGAGCAATCCAAGGGCCAGAAAAAATGCATCTACACTAAGCAATGCAGGATCCCCTGGCGCCAATGCGAAGGCCCAATCTTGTGGGTCACCACGCAAAAAGGAAATGATAATCTTAACTTGCTGAACGGCATCACCAGAGGAACGAGGTTTCAAAGAAAGAAACAACTTACAATTGTTCTTAAAATTCAGGAACCTAGATCTATCTCCAGAAAACAACTCCGGAATAGGTATTCTAGGCTCAGACATAGGACTGTGAACAACAAAATCCTGAATACTTTGAACCCTAGCAGCAAGATGATCCAGACTGGAAGCCAAGCTCTGGACATCCATGTCAGCAGCTGAACTCAGAGCCACACCAAGATTAAGAGGAGGAGAGAAGCTAGCACAGCAGCTAGACACACGGCAACAACAAGAAAAAAAAAAAAAATTTCTCAAGGCTTCTTTTCTCCTGCTTCTGCCATGCAATTAACACTTTGTTGGCCGGCTGTACTGTTATGATCCTTAATGGCTGAGGATCACAAATAGACCAGCGAGTGAATAAACTAAGGACGAGCTCTAGGGAGATGGTAACTGGACTGATCGCAAATCTGAACCTATCCAACACAACTAGAGGTAGCCAGTGAACGTGCCTAAAAAATTCCTAGATGTCTCGAGCCAGCCTGAGGAACTAGCTACCCCTAAAGAGAAAGAAAGACCTCGCTTGCCTCCAGAGAAATAATCCCCAAAGATATAGAAGCCCCCAACAAATATTAACGGTGAAGTAAGAAGAAGGCACATACATAGGGATGAAATCAGATTCAGCAAAAGAGGCCCACTAGTATTAGAAAGCAGAAAATAGAGCAGGGGTCTATGCGATCAATAAAAAACCCTTACAAAATATCCATCCTGAGATTTCAAGAACCCACACACCAACTAACGGTGTGTGGGGAGAAACTCAGCCCACTAGAGCAACCAGCAAGCGAGGGCATTACATTTTAGCAAGCTGGACAAGAAAACATGATAAACACTGCTGATCAAAAAATGAGCAAACAAAACAGCTTATCCTGGAAGGACTGGAAGCAAGGTAGTCAGAAGGAATCTGAGTAGCACTGATCACATCGACAGCTGGCAACAAGTGGAAGTAAAACAGAGCTATATAGGAACCTCCCAGAGGATAACGAACCAGCTGATAGCCAGAGACCAGCAGGATAACAGACAAAGCCACCAGGGGGAGCCCAAAGCAAAAGTCACACCATACCACCAGTGACCACAAGAGGGAGCCCGAAAACAGAGCCCACAACAGGCAGCATTGTGGTCAGTGGAGGAGTATTGCAAGTAGGGGCCGCAGACAGGCTCACAAAGTCCTAACATAACAAACAGTAGGCAGTCATGGCAGTTTGAAATCGGTTACATGGATACACAGGCAGGCAGCATTGTGGTCAGTGGAGGAGTATTGCAAGTAGGGGCCGCAGACAGGCTCACAAAGGCCTAACATAACAAACAGTAGGAAGTCATGGCAGTTTGAAATCGGTTACATGGATACACAGGCAGGCAGCATTGTGGTCAGTGGAGGAGTATTGCAAGTAGGGGTCGCAGACAGGCTCACAAAGGCCTAACATAACAAACAGTAGGCAGTCATGGCAGTTTGAAATCTGTTACATGGATACACAGGCAGGCAGCATTGTGGTCAGTGGAGGAGTATTGCAAGGAGTGTCTGACACAGTTAGTACTCCAAAAAAATAAATAGATGTGTTAATGTCTCACAAAACAACTATAAGTAAAAAAAGGGTGGCATGCTTAGGTACAGGGGTGGGCTCATCTGCAGAGTTTATGACAAAGTAAATTGGCAGTAAATTAGTATTTACTGGTGTCAATATAGGACACTGACCCAGACTACTTTAACTAGCATCATAGATGCAAACAAATTGGTATTGTTTGTCAGTGCCAGGCATTGAATGATGTCAGTGCATAGACTAAACATTGGTGGAGCTGTGCGAGATAATTTTGCACGTGGTAGAGCACAGTTTGAGCTGGGGGGGGAACTCTCTTGTGGCCGGCGGTACCGCCCCAGGGCCCCTCATGTTACAACGGTGTGTCTGACGTTGGGTGCGCACCACCACCGCCAGAGACACTACATTGTACTATGAGGGACCCAGTGGCAATGCCGTCGACCAAAAGCGGGCACACCCGCCTCTTCAGACAATCAGCACTGTAACGGGTGCTTGCGCCAAGTGGCGAGACAACGGCCCCGTGGGGGGATTTTTCCCATTGGGGGAGGTGTAAACATGTCGTATGCTGGACAAACAGCTGCTGCAAATTAACAGATTGGAACACTCAGTAAGACCAGTCCACAAGCAAGACCTTTTTATAGGAAAGCTAGGTGTCAGTCGGGAAAGGTGGGGCAAAATAATTTGAAATCCAGGAGTGGTTCATTTTAATGAAGGTGAGATCATCCACATTTTGGGTAGCCAGACGAGTCCTTTTTTCGGTTAATATTGAACCAGCAGCACTGAATACTCTTTCTGATAGCACACTAGCTGCTGGGCAAGCAAGCTCCTGCAACGCATATTCTGCCAATTCAGGCCAGGTGTCTAATTTTGATGCCCAGTAATCAAATGGGAATGACGGTTGAGGGAGAACATCGATAAGGGAAGAAAAATAGTTAGTAACCATACTGGACAAATGTTGTCTCCTGTCACTTTGAATAGATGCTGCAGTACCTGTCCTGTCTGCGGTCATTGCAAAATCACTCCACAACCTGGTCAGAAAACCCCTCTGTCCAACGCCACTTCTGATCTGTGCACCTCTAACACCTCTGCCATGTAGCCCCCTGCAGCTTGTGTGAGAACCATCACCGGCGCTGTGTGCTGGGAATGCCTGAATCAAACGGTCTACAAGAGTAGCTTGTTTGGTTGCTAAGATTTGTTCGAGGTTCTCATGTGGCATAATATTTTGCAATTTGCCTTTATAGCGAGGGTCAAGGATGCAGGCCAACCAGTAATCGTCATCGCTCATCATTTTAGTAATGCGTGGGTCCTTTTTGAGGATACGTAAGGCATAATCCGCCATGTGGGCCAAAGTTCCTGTTGGCAAATCTGCGGTTGTGCTGGTTTGAGGGGCAGTTACAGGCAAATCTACGTCACTTGTCTCCCTTAAAAAAACAGAACCCGGCCTTGCAACGCCACTAATTTCTGTTGGCCCAGGAGAAGCTTCCTCATTAAAAAAGTACTCATCCCCATCATCCTCCTCGTCCTCCTCCTCCTCTTCGCCCGCTACCACGTCCTCTACACGGCCCTGACCAGACAATGGCTGACTGACATCAAGGCTTTCCTCTTCCTCGGCTGCAGACGCCTGCTCCTTTATGTGCGTCAAACTTTGCATCAGCAGACGCATTAGGGGGATGCTCATGCTTATTATGGCGTTGTCTGCACTAACCAGCTGTGTGCATTCCTCAAAACACTGAAGGACTTGACACAGGTCTTGTAGCTTCGACCACTGCACACCTGACAACTCCATGTCTGCCATCCAACTGCCTGCCCGTGTATGTGTATCCTCCCACAAAAACAGAACATCACGCCTCTGTTCGCACAGTCTCTGAAGCATGTGCAGTGTGGAGTTCCACCTTGTTGAAATGTCGATGATTAGGCAATGCTGGGGAAGGTTCAAAGACCGCTGATAGTTCTGCATACGGCTGGAGTGTACGGGCGAACGGCGGATATGCGAGCAAAGTCTGCGCACTTTGAGGAGCAGGTCGGGTAACCCCGGGTAACTTTTCAGGAAGCACTGCACCACCAGGTTTAAGGTGTGAGCCAGGCAAGGAATGTGTTTCAGTTGGGAAAGGGCTATGGCAGCCATGAAATTCCTTCCGTTATCACTCAAAACCTTGCCTGCCTCAAGATGTACAGTGCCCAGCCATGACTGAGTTTCATTCTGCAAGAACTCGGACAGAACTTCCGCGGTGTGTCTGTTGTTGCCCAAATACTTCATTGCCAATACAGCCTGCTGACGCTTGCCACTAGCTGTCCCATAATGGCACACCTGGTGTGCAACAGTGGCAGCTGCAGATGGAGTGGATGTGTGACTGCGGTGTGTGGACGAGCTCTCGCTTCTGCATGAGGAGGAGGAAGAGGAGGAGGGGGGGCGAACGCCTACAGCCAACTCTTTCCTTGACCGTGGACTAGGCAAAACTGTCCCAATATTGCTGTCCCCTGTGGACCCTGCATCCACCACATTCACCCAGTGTGCCGTGATGGACACGTAACGTCCCTGGCCATGCCTACTGGTCCAGGCATCTGTTGTCAGGTGCACCTTTGTAGTCACAGACTGCCCGAGTGCATGGACGATGCAGTCTTTAACATGCTGTTGGAGGGCTGGGATGGCTTTTCTAGAAAAGAAGTGCCGACTGGGTAGTTCGTAGCGTGGTACAGCGTAGTCCATCAGCGCTTTGAAAGCTTCGCTTTCAACTAACCGGTAGGGCATAATCTCTAATGAGATTAGTCTAGCAATGTGGGCGTTCAAACCCTGTGTACGCGGATGCGAGGATGAGTACTTCCTTTTCCTAACAAGAGTCTCATGTAGGGTGAGCTGGACTGGAGAGCTGGAGATCGTGGAACTAGCGGTGGTGCCGGTGGACATGGGTGACTGAGAGAGGGTTGGAGATGGTATTCTTGCCGGTGCCCTACATGCAGTGTTTCCTACTGCGAACCTGGTGATTCCCTGACTGCTTTGGCCTGGTGACGAAAGCTGCACAGATACTGCAGGTGGTGTGGGAAATGGTCGGCTTACAGGGAGGGAAGGGATGTAGCGTTGCTGACTAGCTTCATTGGCCGAGGGTGCTGCAACCTTTAGGGACGTTTGGTAGTTAGTGCAGGCTTGCAAATGCATGGTGGATAAATGTCTATGCATGCAACTTGTATTTAGACTTTTAAGATTCTGACCTCTGCTTAAGGTTGTTGAACATTTTTGACAGATGACTTTGCGCTGATCATTTGGATGTTGTTTAAAAAAATGCCAGACTGCACTCTTTCTACTATCGGATACCTTTTCAGGCATTGCAGACTGAGCTTTTTTAACCGGATGGCCACGCTGTCCTCCAACTGGTTTTGGTTTTGCCACGCGTTTTTGGCCAGATACGGACCCGGTAGATGGAACCTGTTGTGATGTTGATGCCTGCTGCAGCTCCTCCTCCTCCACTTCAGAACTACTGCCGCCTGCACCCTGTTCCCCCAATGGCTGCCAATCGGGGTCCACAACTGGGTCATCTATGACCTCCTCTTCTATGTCGTGTGCGATTTCACCTGTGTCACCGTGTAAGCCGGTGGTATAGCGTCCGTGATGGGGCACCATAGTCTCCGCTGGGTTTGATTCTGCCTCAGTACACTGCGAGGGCAATGTTCTGGTCTGAGTCAAAGGAACAGCATAGTAATCTGGCTGTGGCTGTGCATCTGTGCACTCCATGTCCGATTCAACTTCTAATGGACATGGCCTGTTAACTGTTTCACTGTCTAACCCAGGAACAGTATGTGTAAAGAGCTCCATGGAGTAACCCGTTGTGTCTCCTGATGCATCCTTCTCTCTTGTTCTGGGTGAAGAAGACAAGGAAGCGACTTGTCCCTGACCGGGAGCATCCACTGACGATGCACTGCTCTGACATTTGGCACTTTCCGAGGAGGAGGCGAAAGAGCTAGAGGCAGAGTCAGCAATGAAAGCCAATACTTGTTCCTGCTGCTCCGGCTTCAAAAGTGGTTTTCCTACTCCCAGAAAAGAGAGTGTTCGAGGCCTTGTGTAGCCAGACAACGAACCTGGCTCAACAACTCGAGACTTAGGTGCTGTACTGCTTTTACCACGACCACCTGATGCTCCACCACCACTACCATCATTACCAGCTGACAATGACCTCTTCCAATAGACTTCCTCATTGTTTGCAAAACGTAACCAAAGTAACGGTATTTGTTACTGTAAAACAACTTATAAGGTGAACTCAAACTTCTGTTGGATTTATATATACCTTTATAGGTGCCTGACACTGAAAGGAAAATCAGGCCCAATGTTACACACTAGGTTTTCTGTGGCCCAATAATTTGAGACAGATGGCACACACAGGCCCAGCACTCAAGCAGAAATGCCAATCTTAATCTCCCACTATTTTTTTTTTTTTTCTGGGAGAATTTACCCTAAAAAAAATAAATAAAAAAGGCCCAGTATTACACAGTGTTTTCAGTGGCACACAATGAGAGAGAGATGACACACACAGCAATGGCACGGAGGCAGACTTGACAATATTTATCTCCCAATAATTTTTTTTTTTTTGAAAAGGGAGAATGTACCCCCCCAAAAAAAATGGCCAACTATTACACAGTGTTTTCAGTGGCACACAATGAGAGAGAGATGCCACACACAGCAATGGCACGGAGGCAGACTTGCCAATATTTATCTCCCACTAATTTTTTTTTTTTTTTGAAAAGGGAGGATGTACCCCCCCCCCCAAAAAATGGCCAACTATTACACAGTGTTTTCAGTGGCACACAATGAGAGAGAGATGCCACACACAGCAATGGCACGGAGGCAGACTTGCCAATATTTATCTCCCAATAATTTTTTTTTTTTGAAAAGGGAGAATGTACCCCCCCCAAAAAAATGGCCAACTATTACACAGTGTTTTCAGTGCCACACAATGAGAGAGAGATGCCACACACAGCAATGGCACGGAGGCAGACTTGACAATATTTATCTCCCACTAATTTTTTTTTTGGAAAAGGGAGAATTTAGAAAAAATTAAAAAAAAGGACAAGTATTACACAGTGTTTTCGGTGCCACACAATGAGAGAGAGATGCCACACACAGCAATGGCACGGAGTCAGACTTGACAATATTTATCTCCCACTATTTTTTTTTTTTGGAAAAGGGAGAATTTAGAAAAAAAAAAAAAAAAGGCCAAGTATTACACAGTGTTTTCAGTGCCACACAATGAGAGAGAGATGCCACACACAGCAATGGCACGGAGGCAGACTTGCCAATATTTATCTCCCAATAATTTTTTTTTTGGAAAAGGGAGAATTTAGAAAAAAAAAAAAAAAAGGCCAAGTATTACACAGTGTTTTCAGTGCCACACAATGAGAGAGAGATGCCACACACAGCAATCGCACGGAGGCAGACTTGACAATATTTATCTCCCACTAATTTTTTTTTTGGAAAAGGGAGAATTTAGAAAAAAGAAAAAAAAAGGCCAAGTATTACACAGTGTTTTCGGTGCCACACAATGAGAGAGAGATGCCACACACAGCAATGGCACGGAGGCAGACTTGCCAATATTTATCTCCCAATAATTTTTTTTTTTTTGAAAAGGGAGAATGTACCCCCCCCAAAAAAATGGCCAACTATTACACAGTGTTTTCAGTGGCACACAATGAGCGAGAGATGCCACACACAGCAATGGCACGGAGGCAGACTTGACAATATTTATCTCCCACTAATTTTTTTTTGGGAAAAGGGAGAATTTAGAAAAAAGAAAAAAAAAGGCCAAGTATTACACAGTGTTTTCGGTGCCACACAATGAGAGAGAGATGCCACACACAGCAATGGCACGGAGGCAGACTTGCCAATATTTATCTCCCAATATTTTTTATTTTTTTTGAAAAGGGAGAATGTACCCCCCCAAAAAAATGGCCAACTATTACACAGTGTTTTCAGTGCCACACAATGAGAGAGAGATGCCACACACAGCAATGGCACGGAGGCAGACTTGCCAATATTTATCTCCCACTAATTTTTTTTTTGGAAAAGGGAGAATTTAGAAAAAAAAAAAAAAGGCCAAGTATTACACAGTGTTTTCGGTGCCACACAATGAGAGAGAGATGCCACACACAGCAATGGCACGGAGGCAGACTTGCCAATATTTATCTCCCTGCAGTTATCTCAGAAAAGTATGGCAGGCAGCTGTAAAAAGGACTGCTGCACACAAAAGTGTGGACAAACACACAAGATAGCTGTGCAGAATGGAAGGAAAAACAGGATTTGTGCTTTGAAAAAAGCAGTTGGTTTACACAGCAGCGTACACACAAAGCAACGCAGCTATCAGGGAGCCTTCTAGGGCAGCCCAATGAGCTACAGCGCTGAGGAAAAAAAAATGTAGCTTCCACTGTCCTGCAAACAAAAGGTGGTATTGGACAGTGGAAATCGCTACAGCACAAGTGGTTTGTGGCTTTATGTACCCTGCCTATCACTATCCCTGCTTCCAAAGAAGCTGCAGCAACCTCTCCCTACGCTCAGATCAGCAGCAGTAAGATGGCGGTCGGTGGGAACGCCCCTTTATAGCCCCTGTGACGCCGCAGAAAGCAAGCCAATCACTGCAATGCCCTTCTCTAAGATGGTGGGGACTGAGATCTATGTCATCACGCTGCCCACACTCTGCGTCCACCTTCATTGGCTGAGAAATGGCGCTTTTAGCGTCATCGAAACGCGACTTTGGTGCGAAAGTCGTGTACCGCATGGCAGACCCCACACAGGGATCGGCTCGGTTTCATGAGACGCCGACTTTGCCAAAAGTCGGCGACTTATGAAAATGAACGATCCGTTTCGCTCAACCCTAATCATGACTGTAACATGTCCTTAACTCCTTCACTACATTAGGCGTATCCATATTTCCAGGTAGCTAAGTACTTACCGACCTTGGAAGTATGGATAAGTCCAGGCGATTTTGCGCGATCGCCATTGGGTGTCAGCTGATTCAGACAGCTGAAACATGGCACTCAGTGACAGGAGTGGTGCCCGCTCTGCTTCCGGCACTTTACCCTCCTAAACTCTACTATCGCTGCAATCTCAGCATTTAGCAAGCAGTCAGAGGGACGAAAGCCCCTCTGCCCTTGGATCGGCACCCTACAATGTCATTGTCGGAGCCTGATCATTGCCATGGTAACCAAATGTTGTCATGATGACATCTGGGTCACCAGGCACTAGCAAGATAGTTAAAAACATTAAAAAAATGAAGAAAAGGTGTAAAAATATTTTTTAAAAGTCATGAAATAATAAAAAAATATATATTGTACCCATAAAAAATTATTTTTGTGGAAAAAAAATAAGTACACATATTTGGTATCACCACATCAGGAAAGACCCAACCTATAAAACTGCCCTACCACTTAACCCCTTCAGTGAACACCGTAAAAGAATAAATAAAAAACAATGCAAAAAAGATGCTTTATCATCATACTGCTGAACAAAAGGTGTAATAAAACAGGATAAAAAAAGATGAAAGTGAATAAAAATGATATATCTGAAAACGTCATCTTCTCTCACAAATAACAAGCCGCGTACAGCTCAATCAGAGGAAAAATAAAGCAAAGTTATAGATCTGAGAATAAAATGATGCAAAAATAATGACCATATTTTTCAGACTATAAGATGCACCGCACCATAGGGCACACCTAGGTATGCATGACCCCATCCTTATAATTGGCCCCCAACCTATCCTGGTATGCATGGCTCCATCTTTATAATTGACCCCCACCCTCCATCTTTATAATTGACCCCCACCCCCATCCTGGTATAAATGGCCCCATCAGAAATCATAAAAAAACCAAAAAACATTACACTCACCTTCCCGACACTTCCTCGCAGCATCCTGCTCCATTGCTAGCAGCTGCTTTATGCTTGTAAGCAGTGCATAGCAGTGGCATCAAGTGCTGCTCACAAGCACAGCACAGCTGCCAGAATACTCACTGTTCTGCATGCCAAGACTGTGGGTGCAGAGAGCAGTGAGTATTCATTGCTCTTCAGTAGTACGCACATTGTCAGTCGGAGCCTTCCTGCCCCTGCCAGGGGTCAAGTGTGCCGCTAGTTAAGAGAAATGAATATTCACCTCTCTGGGCAGCAGCAGGTAGCCGGCGGCTGACAATGTGCATGTTACTGAAGAGCAATGAATACTCCCAGCTCTATGCATGCACAGTCCCGGCGTGCACACAGTGAGTATTCCGGCAGCTGCTCCTTGGTTTGCAAGCAGTGCATGATGTCGCTGCCATGTGCTGCTTATATGCATAAAGCAGCTGCTGGCATCGGAGCAGGACGCTGCGAGGGAGCACCAGGAAGGTAAGTGTAATGTTTTTTTTAATGTTTTCTGATGGGGCCATGCATACCAGGATGGGGGTGGGGGCCAATCATAAGGATGGGGCCATGCATACCAGGACCGGGGTTGGGGGTCAATCATACTAAGACACTATTAAAGAGAAATTAATATTCATTGCCCTCCACGCCCATGGGGGAAAGCAGTGAATATTAACTTCTGTTTAGGAGCAGGCACAGGAGTTAGCCATAGCCGCTGGCTCCAGCCTCCTGTGGCCCGCTGCTCCACCGATGCTGCTCCCCCACCTACCCACCACAGCCAGAGACAGCCGGTACATTCGGACTTTAAGATACACCCCCCATATTCCTCCACATTTTTGGAGGAAAAAAGTGCATCTTATAGTCCAAAAAATGCGGTATTTTTTCTATAAATACTTTTTATTGTGTAAAAGCATCAAAACATAACAAAAACTATATTAACCCCTTAGTGACAGAGCCAATTTGGTACTTAATGACCGAGCCAATTTTTACAATTCTGACCACTGTCAATTTAAGAGGTTATAACTCTGGAACGCTTTATCGGATCCCACTGATTCTGAGACTGTTTTTTCGTGACATGTTGTACTTCAAGTTAGTGGTAACATTTCTTCGATATTACTTGCGATTATTTATGAAAAAAATGGAAATATGGCGAAAATTTTTAAAATTTTGCAATTTTCAAGCTTTGTATTTTTATGCCCTTAAATCAGAGAGATATGTCACAAAAAATAGTTAATAAATAACATTTCTCACATGTCTACTTTACATCAGCACAATTTTGGAAACAATTTTTTTTTTGTTAGGGAGTTATAAGGGTTAAAAGTTGACCAGCAATTTCTCATTTTTACAACACCATGTTTTTTTTAGGGACCACATCACCTTTGAAGTGATTTTGAGGGGTCTATATGATAGAAAATAACCAAGTGTGACAGCATTCTAAAAACTGCACCCCTCAAGCTGCTCAAAACCACATTCAAGAAGTTTATTAACCCTTTACGTACTTCACAGGAACTAAAACAATGTGGAAGAAAAAAATGAACATTTAACTTTTTTTTGCAAACATTTTACTTCAGAACCATTTTTTTTAATTTTCACAAGTGTAAAAACAGAAATTTAACCACTAATTTTGTTGTGCAATTTTTCCTGAGTACGCCGATACCCCATATGTGGAGGTAAACCACTGTTTGGGCGCACCGCAGAGCTTGGAAGTGAAGGAGCACCGTTTGACTGTTTCAATGCAGAATTGGCTGGAATTGAGATCGGATGCCATGTCGCGTTTGGAGAGCCCCTAATGTGCCTAAACAGTGGAAACCCCCCACAAGTGACACCATTTTGGAAACTAGACCCCTTAAGGAACTTATCTAGATGTGTGGTGAGCACTTTGATCCCCCAAGTGCTTTACAGAAGTTTATAACGTAGAGCCGTGAAAATAAAAAATCGCATTTGTTTTCACAAAAATGAATTTTTCGCCCACAAATTCTTATTTTCACAAGGGTAACAGGAGAAATTAGACCACAAAAGTTGTTGTGCAATTTCTCCTGAGTACGTTGATACCCCATATGTGGAGGTAAACCACTGTTTGGGAGCACCGCAGAGCTTGGAAGTGAAGGAGCACCGTTTGACTTTTTCAATGCAGAATTGGCTGGAATTGAGATCGGATGCCATGTCGCGTTTGGAGAGCCCCTGATGTGCCTAAACAGTGGAAACCCCCCACAAGTGATACCATTTTGGAAACTAGACCCCTTAAGGAACTTATCTAGATGTGTGGTGAGCACTTTGAACCCCCAAGTGCTTCACAGAAGTTTATAACGTAGAGCCGTGAAAATAAAAAATCGCATTTTTTCTACAAAAATGATCTTTTTGCCTCCAAATTTTTATTTTACCAAGGGTAACAGGAGAAAATGGACCCCAGAAATTGTTGTACAATTTGTCCTGAGTACGCCGACACCCCATATGTGGGGGTAAACCACTGTTTGGGCGCATGGCTGAGCTCGGAAGCAAAGGAGCGCCATTTGACTTTTCAATGCAAAATTGACTGGAATTGAGATCGGACGCCATGCCGCGTTTGGAGAGCCCCTGATGTGCCTAAACAGTAGAAACCCCCCAAAAGTGACCCCATTTTGGAAACTAGACCCCCAATGGAACTTATCTAGATGTGTAGTGAGAACTTTGAATGCCCAAGTGCATCACAGAAGTTTATAATGCAGAGTCGTGAAAATAAAAAATATATATTTTTTAACAATAAAGATTTTTTAGCCCCCAAGTTTTTATTTTCACAAGGGTAACAAGAGAAATTGGACCCCAAAAGTCGTTGTCCAATTTGTCCTGAGTATGCTGGTACCCCATATGTGGGGGTAAACCACTGTTTGGGCGCACGGCAGAGCTCGGAAGGGAAGGAGCGCCATTTTGGAATGCAGACTTTGATAGAATTGTCTGCGGGCGTTATGTTGCGTTTGCAGACCCCTAATGTACCTAAACAGTAGAAACCCCCAACAATTGACCCCATTTTGGAAAATAGTCCCCCTAAGGAACTTATCTAGATATGTGGTGAGAACTTTGAATGCCAAAGTGCTTCACAGAAGTTTATAATGCAGAGTAGTGAAAATAGAAAATATTTTTTTTTCCCACAAAAAAGATTTTTAGCCCCCAAGTTTTTATTTTCACAAGGGTAACAGGAGAAATTGGACCCCAAAAGTTGTTGTCCAATTTATCCCGAGTACGCTGATGCCCCATATGTGGGGGTAAACCACTGTTTGGGTGCACGGCAGAGCTCAGAAGGGAGGGAGCACCATTTGACTTTTTTAGCGCAAAATTGGCTGTCGTGTTTCGAGACCCCCCTGATGTACCTAAACAGTGGAAACCCCCAAATTATAACTCCAACCCTAACTCCAACACACCCCTAACCCTAATCTTAACCCGATCCATAATCCTAATCACAACCCTAACGATAATCACAACCCTAACCCCAAAACAGCCCTAATCTCAACCCTAACCATAACCCTAATCAAAACCCTAAAACCAACACACCCCTAACCCTAATCCCAAACGTAACCCTAATCCCAACCCTAATCCAAACCCTAATCCCAACTCTAACCCTAACTTTAGCCCCAACCCTAACCCTAACTTTAGCCCCAACCCTAACCATAAGTTTAGGCCCGTCGTCACAAAAAAAGTTCAATGTAACCTTTTTTTTGTACGTCGCGTCCGCCATTTCCGCGCATGCGTGGCCGTAACTCTGCCCCCTCCTCCCCAGGACATAGACTGGGCAGCGGATGCGTTGAAAAACTGCATCCGCTGCCCACGTTGTGCACAATTTTCACAACGTGCGTCGGTATGTCGGGCCGACGCATTGCGACCGCCCCGTACCGACGCAAGTGTGATAGAAGCCTAAGGCTACTTTCACACTAGCGTCGTACTCGGCCCATCGCAGTGTGCCGGGCTGACGTACCGACACTAGCGTTGTAAGCGCCGCACAACGGGTGCAGTGGATGCTGTTTTTTCAACGCATCCGCTGCCCCATTGTGAGGGGAGGCGGGGGCGGAGTTCCGGCCGCGCATGCGCGGTCGGAAATGGCGGACACGTCGCACAAAAAAGTTACATGTAGCTTTTTTTGTGCCGACGGTCCGCCAAAGCACGACGCATCCGTCGCACGACGGATGCGACATGTGGCAATCCGTCGCAATGCCTCGCTAATGCAAGCCAATGGAGAAAAAACGCATCCTGCAAGCACTTTTGCAGGATGCGTTTTTTCTCCGACGCATTGCGACGGAAGCCAAAAAACGCTAGTGTGAAAGTAGCCTAACCCTAACCCTAGCCCTAACCCTAACCCTAAATTTAGTCCCAACCCTAGCCCTAACCCTAACCCTAACCCTAGCCCTAGCCCTAACCCTAACCCTAACCCTAACCCTTTTTTTTTTTTTTTTTTGCGATCATGTTCTTTGGGGTCTCGGCTACCCCCGGCAGCCGAGACCCCAAAGATCTTCCGGGTGCCGGGCGGCGGGCGTACTGCGCGTGCGCCCGCCATTTTTTCCCGGAAAAAAGATGGCGGCGCCCATGGGGACCCACGAGGAGCACCGAGGGAGATAGGTGAGTATTGGGGGGCTACCGGAGGCCATCGGGGACCCTATTTCTCTGTCCTCCGATGTGCGATCACATCGGAGGACAGAGAAATTAAACGGCACATCGCGTTTTTTTTTTTGTTGCGACCGCCGGTAAACGGTTAATTACCGTCGATCGCAACTCGGGGGTCGGTAAAAAACCCCCGAATCATGTTCTCTGGGGTCTCGGCTACCCTCGGCAACCGAGACCCCAGAGAAAATCCGACTCTGGGGGGCGCTATTCACTTTTTCCACAGCGCCGTTAATTAACGGCGCTGTGGTTTAAGTACCCTTAGCGGCCGCCGTTAAAAGGCGTATCGGCGGTCGTTAAGGGGTTAATGTGGTAGCGCTATAATCGTACTGACCCAGAGAATAAAGCTGCCTTATCAATCTTACCACAAGCAGAACTGGCATGAAACAAAACCTAAAAAATAACTCCTGAATTGTTGCTATTTTTGGATTCTAATTCACAAAAATTGAAATAGAAAGCGATCAAAAATTGTCTTGTGATGGAAAATGGTACCAATAAAACATCAACTTGTCCTGCAAAAAACAAGCTGTCACATGACTCTGTCGGCAGAAATATGGAAAAATTATAGCTCTCAAAATATGGTGATGCAAAAACTAGTTTTTGCAAAAAAAAAGAAGCTTTTAGTGTGTCATAGCAGCCAAACACAAAAAAGCTATTAATCTGGAATCGCTGTAATTGCACTGACTGCGCGAGAAACAGTGTAAAAAATAAATAAAACCAATTCTTCACCTGTTGTTGATTTCTTCATTCTGCCTCACAAAGATCGCAGTAAGGCTCATTTCACATTCATCCTGCTCTCTACGCTGAGTGCTTACACTGGGGTTTCCATGTAAATCTCTGAAATACATGATTCCGATGCAAGCCCTGGCAAAAGATTCACTATAATGAGGCAGATAAAGGCACTGTGGATGCTGTCTGGCCTGTGATTTGGCAGTCTTCGTCTTCTCAGGTGTGCATAAAAGCGCGGTTGGCCATAGTTTTGCTCACTTCTGAAAAGAACAATGCTGAACAGAGGACAGACAAAGTTGAGAGTAACTCTGCTGCCTCATTATATTTAATGGATCCTTCAGGGGTTTCATCTAAATCATGTCACTCGGAGATTTAGATGGAAAACCTGATGTACATGCTCAGCATAGAGCGCCGGATAAATGTGATCCAAAATGTTATGTAAAATGTTCCCAGTAAAAGCTTCAACTCAATCCACAAAAAAAGCAAGGTGCCACTCAAATCCGTCACCTGTCAATGTAAATCTAGGGAGCTTCCATTTTACTGGTACTACAAAGGCTCTGGAAAAGCAAAATGGCTAATCGCATGCCAAAAGAAATCCAGTGAATGCTGTGCTCCCAAATCCAAATGCCCCTCTCCCTTCTGATCCCCACAGTGTGCCTAAACCAAATTTATCATCCACATGTTTGGCATTTCTGTAGCAATAAGAGGTCACCTAATTTATGGCTGCATGTCTCCAGAAACATGAGCGTGGCACAATGTACTGGACACTACAATGTATTGGTCACTACAATGTACTGGTTACTACAATGAAGGTTTGCAATTTTCACTCAACAATATCCACTGCTGTTTGTTTCTGGAAAACATCCATGAGTCAAAAACGTCAGTACACCTGTAGATAAATTCCCAAAGCGGTATAATTTACAAAATGGGATCACTTGAAGGGGAATTTTGTTCTTCTAGCACTTAGGACTTATATATATGGAGTCTGCAAAGTAATCTAGGAATATATGTGCTCCAGGAGGCAAATAGCGCTCTGTCCCTCCAGAGTCTCACTTAGTGGCTAAGCAGTGCAGCCAAATATGGGGTATTTCCACATTCATTAGAATTTGTCAGACAAATTTTGATGCCATTTTTACCCATTTCCCAATGTGAAAATATAAAATCTGGGGCTAAACAAAATTTTGGTGGTAAAAATTTCATTATTTTTTTCTTCACAACCCAATCACATAAAATTCTGTGACCCACCTGAGGTGTTAATATCATCCATACACCCCTAGATTAATTTATTGAGAGGTGTAGTTTGTAAATGGAGTCTCTTATAGGGGGTTCTGCTGTTCTGGTGTCTTAGGGGCTCTGCCAATATGACATGGCACTCTCAAACCTATATGGTGTTTTTTGTCTTCTGAGCTGTGCACTGTGCCTCAAAAGTAGTTTTCGACCACATATAGGATACCGGCGTACTCCAGAGAATTTTCATAACAAATTTGGGGTTAAAACATCACTTTCAGTGAAAAAATTCTTAATTTCCACAAATGAATGATGCAAAATTCTGTGAAGCACCTATGAGATCAAGATGCTCATGACCCATCTAGACCCCTTGATGGGTCTAGTTTTTGGGGTCACTTGTTGGGGTTTTCCACTGTTTAGGCACATCAGGGGCTCTCAAAATGTGACATGACACCTGTAGACCAATTTATCAAAAGCTGTGTTCCAAAGCATCACTATTTCCTTTCTGAACCCTGAGGTGTGCCCAAACAGTAGTTGTTCACCGCGTATGGGGTATCTGTGTGCACGGGACAAATTGCACAACAAAATTTGAAGTCCATTTTCTCTTGTTGCCTTGTGAAAATTGAAAAAGGGGCAAAAAAAAATTTTTGTGTGAAAATTTTATTTTTTTAAAATTTTCATGGCTCATTGTTATAAATTTCTGCGAAGAATCTGGGGATTCAAGGTGCTCAGTACACATCTAGATAAGTTCCCAAAATGGTGTCACATTTGAGGGGTTTCCACTGCTTAGGCACAACAGAGACTCTCCAAACTCGACATAGCGTCTGCTAATTATTCCAGCAAATTTTGCTTTCAAAAAGTAAAATGGCACTCCTTCCCTTCCAAGCCCTTCTGTGAACCCAAACTGTAGTTTTTCCCCACATATGGGGTATTGGCATACTCAGGAGAAATTGTATGGTATATGGTGCAATTTCTCCTGTTACCTTTGTGAAAATACAAATTTGGGACTAAAAATATTTTGGGGGAAAATTGGATTTGTTTATTTTCACGACTCAACACTATAAACTTCTGTAAAGCACCTAGGGATTTAAGGTGCTCTTCATACATCTAGATAAGTTCCCTGAGGGGTTTAGTTTACAAAATAGTGTCTCTTGTGGCACTCCTTCTCATCCGAGCCCTGCCATGCGCCCAAATGGTGGTTTTTCCCCACTTTTGGGGTATCGTCATGTTCAGGAGAAATTGCACAACAAATTTTGGGGTCCATTATTTTTTGTTACCCTTGGTGAAAATAAAGAAATTTGGGTCTAAAGTTAAAAATTTTTGAAAAACAGCTAATTGTTCATTTTTTTTCTTCCACATTCCAAGAATTCGTGTGAAGCACCTGAAGGGTTAATAAACTTCTTAAATGTGGCTTTGAGCACCTTGAGGGGTGCAGCTTTTAGAATGGTGTCACTTTTCGGTATTTTCTGTCATGTAGACCCCTGAAAGTATTATGGTTTTGAAAATTTTGTTGGGAAAATGAAAAATCGCTGGTCAACTCTAAACCCTTATAACTTCCTAACAAAAATAAATTATGTTTCAAAAATTGTGCTGCTGTAAAGTAGACCTGTGGGAAATGTTATTTATGAACTATTTTGTGTGACATAACTTTCTGATTTAAGGACATAATAATTAAAAGCTTGAAAATTGCAAACTTTTCAAAATGTTTGCCAAATTTCCATTCTTTCATAAATAAACGCAAGTCAAATTGAAGAAATATTACCATTTTCATGAAGTACAATATGTCATGAAAAAAGGAATCTCAGGATTAGCTGGATCCGTTGAAGATTTCCAGAGTTATTACTACATAAAGTGACATTGGTCAGAATCGTAAAATATGGCCTGGTCATGAATGTGAAAACAGATTTGGAGGCTGAAGGGTTAAATATTAATTTCTTACATTCCCATCT
This sequence comes from Ranitomeya variabilis, assembly GCF_051348905.1. Taxonomy (NCBI): domain Eukaryota; kingdom Metazoa; phylum Chordata; class Amphibia; order Anura; family Dendrobatidae; genus Ranitomeya; species Ranitomeya variabilis. Next base: position 714,943,718 of record NC_135233.1, on the reverse strand, counting down.
AGACTTTTTTCCACTTTTTTCCACCAAACTGTAGTGGGCAGGGAGCAATGAGCACAATAAAAGATACCACCAAGATATTGAGGCTATGATGAAAAGATATCAAGCAAAAAGGAATCCATCAATGCTTGCAGATTACTGTTGGACAATTGAACGAGATGATCTAATGCAGGAGTACAAGAAACAAGCAAAAAAGAGTTGTCATTGAAATGTTATAGTGCAATTTCTGTAACTGGTTATAATTTGCAATAGCATTTAGTTATTTGATTTGTTGCTAAGTTTCCTCTAAAAAATCAGAAAATTAATATAACAAAATGTTCATTTTTATGTTTGATAAAATAATAATGTTTCAAAGAACTGAAACTTTTATGCATTATTTATATTTCACAGTAAAAAAAACTCTCCAACATCACAGAAACAAGAGTCAACTAAAAATTTTCATTTTCAGATCTGAATTCAGGAGATCAAAATCATTAAGATATGGTTCTTTTCATAATTGAACCTGCTAACTTTTGAAAATATGTAGAACAGTGTAATTGGTTGTCTCTTAGAACAAAATTTTATTAAAATAAATTAAATATGAGATTGTGTACATTTGTAGGCAAGATGCATTTCTTATCTGATCCTGAGTTACAACATGTATTATTGTTTAGAGCAGCACAATAACGCCATGCAGAACAAAGCATGCCTTGGAAATTTGCATTTTGGGAAAAGTCTTTACATCAGACAAATGTACAATTATGAAAAATATGAATGTTTGCCAGCCTTACCAGTGTTTTTAAAAAAGGACTTCGTTATGGACAAATTATTAAAATTCAGTGTGATAAATAATTATCAGCAACACTTTTCAAATGCTACCAAAGTTAATAATCTTGTTACAGAAAATGGTTTACTCGCAATGAACTATGTACCCTCCGTAAACATGCCACATCCCCATAGTCATCATACCTTGCCCCAATCAACCGATATGATATGATCAAGAAAAAATGAAACAACTGCCACACAAAAGCAAACCTTATATGATAACTAGTGTTGAGCATTCCGATCCCGCAAGTATCGGGTATCGGCCGATATTTGCGGTATCGGAATTCCGATACCGAGTTCCGATATTTTCCGTATATCAGATACCGGAATCATCGGAAGTTCCCAGAATTCAAACTGCCCGAATTCAGCCAATGAGGACTGATTAGAAGTGTGGGCACATCCTGTTCAGCATGGTGGGCATGTAACTACTGGCATGGCTGTGATTGGCTGCTGAAATGATGTCATGCTGCAGTTTAAAAGTCGCTGGCGCCATTTTGGGCTCACTCTGCTGTGAATTCAGTTAGGGACAGGACGCTGTGTTCTGACTGAGGGCCAGTTTAGAGATAGCGATTTGCTTCATTGTGCTTTACCCAGTCTAATTTAGCAACCGCTGTGTGAGATCCTTGCTTTTGCCTTGCAGCGCTGTTCACAGCTGTCTGCAAGGTCTCTGTGTGTGTGAGTGCACATCGCTCTGTAGTCTGTCTGCAGCAATAGCCGGTTGTATTCAGCTCAGGGTGCGTCACTGCCTCATACCGTTCTATCCATTGTCCTTTTTTGCTATTAGTGCAGCCTGCTGCACTTTTTTCAAATATTTCCTATTAGTGGCTTTCCACCCATATCAAGCTACATTGTGGAACAACACTACATAGGATAACATAGAGGATGTTTTTTTGGCCTTGCAGTGCCGTTTATGGCTGTCTGCATGGTCTCTGTGTGAGTGCACATCGCTCTGTAGTCTGTCTGCAGCCACAGCCGGTTATAGTCACCTCAGGCTGCGTCACTGCCTCATACCGTTAAATCCATTGTCCTTTTTTGCAATTAGGGCAGCCTGCTGCACATTTTTTCAAATATTTCCTATTAGTGGCTTTCCACCCGTATCCAGCTAAATTGTGGAAAAACACTACATAGGATTACATTGAGGAGCTTTTTTTGGCCTTGCAGCACCATTTACAGCTGTCTGCACGGTCTCTGTGTGATTGCACATCGTTCTGTAGTCATTTCTGCAAAAAAAATAAATAAATAATAATAAAGTTCACCAAACACACCACTTTACAGTTGTGTAGGCCACATTAGCTCATATTAAAGTCTAGTCAACACACTTTAGAAAATTAGTGTTTCTTACACCTGTTAGGAGCTGATCAGGAATAAGCACACTAAGCCCTTAGTACTTTTCTGCTTATCTTTATCAGTCAATCAAGATGAAGAGGGCAGTGAGTAAGGCACGTGGGCGTGGGCGCGGAGCAGGGAGAGGACGTGGGGATTCTGTGCCTGCTGCGGGCACCGGTGACTCATCATCACCCAGTTTCAGCAGGTAACAGTCCTTCATGCGCAGCTTTGTAGGAGATCGCTCTACACCGCTGCTGCATGAAGAACAAATTGAAGCCGTTGTACGATGGATGGCAGCTAACGCATCGACTTCAGTTAGTGCCACATCCTCTCAGGCACAGAGCACTGGAGAGCACCCATCTGTCTCTTCACCACCTGCCAAATTGGCCAGGCAGTCAGAGAGCCCAGGACAGGAGCCATCTCTACTTCTGTTCTCTGAATCTCTTGGCTTGGAAACAGGGAGCCAGCCAAGCAGCATTGGAGAAATGGAAGAAGAGGCAGTGTGCAGTGATGCCCAACAGCTTTGTCTCTCTGACTCAGAAGAGGCGGGTGGGCCAGTGCCTCCGGTCACCACACCGCAGTATGCATCTGATGATGAGACTCAGGTGTCACTTTCTGGTGCGTACTGTGCTGCTGAGACTACCCAGGAGGAGCAGCTGGAGGCAGAGGGTAGTGTAGATGATGAGGTCCTTGACCCATCGTGGCGTGAGGTACAGGAAGGTGGTGGGAGCAGCTCTGAGGAAGAGATTCCCCGAACGGGCCAAAGAGGGAGAGGGAGGGGGAAGACTGTTGTTCCTGTAGCCTCCACTTAGGCACCTGTTAGGAGCATGCCTCTTCCAAAAGCCAAAACGGGCGCTCCCAAGACTTGCAGTGCCTGGTCCTTTTTTGACACAGTTGCAGATGACATTTGCTTTGTCAAATGCAAGGTGTGTCATCAGAAAGTCAAAAGAGGGAGAAATGTCAGCAACCTCAATACCACAAATATGTGGAAACATGTTCCAGGAGACCAGGCATGTGGTGGAGTTACAAAAACACACTGAAGACCTAGGCCAACCTACAGCGGCAGCTACCACCTCTTCAGCTCGTGTTGTTGCCTCTTCCTCCAGCTCCCACACAGCTGGTTCGGCTTCCTCACAGGATCGCCATGGAAGAACCTCTGGCACTGTTGTCCAGAGACCCACTGTAATTCCACCCACAGCACCACGTTCCCAGTCATCCTCACACTCCCAGCCCAGTCTACAGCCATCGGTAGCACAGGCATGGGAGAAAAGGCAGCCATTCTCGGCAAACCACCCCCGAGCACAGGCTCTTAATCCTGGCATTGCAAAACTACTGTCCCTTGAAATGCTGTTATTCAGGCTGGTGGAGACGGACAGCTTCCGCAACTTGATGGCATTGGCAATCCCACAATACAATGTGCCCTGCCGCTTTTATTTCAGCAGGCAAGCCATCCCTGCCCTGCACAAACATGTGGAGGGACACATAAAACACGCACTACTGAATGCCGTTAGTAGCAAGGTCCACCTCAGCACCGATGCGTGGACCAGTAACCATGGACAGGGGCGTGTTGTGAATTCTGCTCTTGGGCTCCCTCCGGTGGTTGTTGGTGGTAGTGCAGTTGTCTTGGGGTTGTAATCCAGGGCAGGTGTTTCTGCTGATTGCAGCTCTACTAGGTATTTAGGTTTGCAGGATCCATGAGTCCTTGCCAGTTGCCTATTGTTCTTGGAGGGATTGCATCTCTCTCTGGCTCCTCATGCCCTGCTGCCAATTCAGCTAAGATAAGTGTCTGTTTTTTGTCTCTGTGCAATTCAGTGCAATTCATTGTGTTTTTGTCCAGCGTAGACTTTGTTTGGATTTTTCAGTCATGCTGGATTCTCAGGAGATGCAGATATACTTTCTATGTCTTTAGTTAGATGTAGAATATTTGTATTATCTGCTGTGGGTATTTTTAGGATTTTAATACTGACCGCTTAGAGTTCTGTCCTATCCTTTTCTATTTAGCTAGAAGTGCCTCTTTTGCTAAATCCTGTTTTTCTGCCTGTGTGTGTCTTTCCTCTTATACTCACAGTCAATATTTGTGGGGGGCTGCCTATCCTTTGGGGTTCTGCTCTGAGGCAAGATAGAATTCCCATTTCCATCTATAGGGGTATTTAGTCCTCCGTCTGTGTCGAGGTGTCTAGGACTTGTTAGGTACATCCCACGGCTACTTCTAGTTGCGGTACCAGAGATTTGGTTGGTAGGTCCTTTTGGTGGCCTTCTTTGTCGCGTGATGTGCGTTCTTTTGTGCAGTCCTGTGGGACTTGTGCGCGGGCCAAGCCTTGTTGTTCCCATGCTAGTGGGTTGCTTTTGCCTTTGCCGGTCCCTGAGAGGCCCTGGACGCATATTTCTATGGATTTTATTTCGGATCTTCTGGTTTCCCAGAGGATGTCGGTTATCTGGGTGGTTTGTGACCGGTTTTCTAGGATGGATCGTTTGGTGCCTTTGCCTTAATTGCCTTCCTCTTCTGATTTGGTTCCATTGTTTTTTCAGCATGTGGTTCGTTTGCATGGTGTTCCGGAGAATATTGTGTCCGACCGAGGTTCCCAGTTTGTTTCTAGGTTTTGGTGGGCCTTTTATGCTAGGCTGGGCATTGATTTGTCTTTTTCTTCTGCATTTCATCCTCAGACAAATGGCCAGACCGAGCGAACTAATCAGACTTTGGAAACTTATTTGAGATGCTTTGTGTCTGCTGATCAGGATGATTGATTGGGTGGCTTTCTTGCCATTGGCCGAGTTTGCCCTTAATAATCTGGCTAGTTCGGCTACCTTGGTTTCGCCCTTCTTTTGTAATTTTGGTTTTCATCCTCGTTTTTCTTCGGGGCAAGTTGAACCTTCTGATTGTCCTGGTGTGCATTCTGTGGTTGATAGGTTGCAGCAGATTTGGGCTCATGTGGTGGACAATTTGGTGTTGTCTCAGGAGGAGGCTCAGCGTTTTGCTAACCGTCGTCGGTGTGTTAGTTCCCGGCTTCGGGTTGGGGATTTGGTCTGGTTGTCTTCCCGTCATGTTCCTATGAAGGTTTCTTCCCCTAAGTTTAAGCCTCGGTTTATTGGTCCTTATAGGATTTCGGAAATTATCAATCCGGTGTCTTTTCGTTTGGCCCTTCCGGCCTCTTTTGCCATCCATAATGTTTTCCATAGATCTTTATTGCGGAAATATGTGGTGCCCGTTGTTCCCTCTGTTGATCCTCCTGCTCCTGTGTTGGTTGATGGGGAGTTGGAGTATGTGGTTGAGAAGATTTTGGATTCTCGCTTTTCGAGGCGGAGGCTTCAGTACCTTGTCAAATGGAAGGGTTATGGCCAGGACGATAATTCTTGGGTTTTTGCCTCTGATGTCCATGCTGCTGATTTGGTCCGTGCCTTTCATCTGGCTCGTCCTGATCGGCCTGGGGGCTCTGGTGAGGGTTCGGTGACCCGTCTTCAAGGGGGGGGTACTGTTGTGAATTCTGCTCTTGGGCTCCCTCCGGTGGTTGTTGGTGGTAGTGCAGTTGTCTTGGGGTTGTAATCCAGGGCAGGTGTTTCTGCTGATTGCAGCTCTACTAGGTATTTAGGTTTGCAGGATCCATGAGTCCTTGCCAGTTGCCTATTGTTCTTGGAGGGATTGCATCTCTCTCTGGCTCCTCATGCCCTGCTGCCAATTCAGCTAAGATAAGTGTCTGTTTTTTGTCTCTGTGCACACATGCAGTGTGCTTTGCAATTCAGTGCAATTCATTGTGTTTTTGTCTAGCTTAGACTTTGTTTGGATTTTTCAGTCATGCTGGATTCTCAGGAGATGCAGATATACTTTCTATGTCTTTAGTTAGATGTAGAACATTTGTATTATCTGCTGTGGATATTTTTAGGATTTTAATACTGACCGCTTAGAATTCTGTCCTGTCCTTTTCTATTTAGCCATTTCCCACGGCTACTTCTAGTTGCGGTGTTAGTTTAGGGTTTGCGGTCAGTACAGGTACCTCCTACTCCTGAGAAAGTCTCTCATGCGGCTCCACGGTCACCGGATCATAACAGGGGCGATACCATTCCCTCACTGCCCTTTGGGTTAATGTTGTTGAGCCGGGTACAGATCGTGCGAGTGGTGCAGGACGTGTTCTGCCAACTCCAAGGATTGCAGGAATCCAGTCTGTCCGCACTGACTACTCCTCATACACAAGTTCCTCAGAAATATTGCTGCAGGAGCCGTCACAGTCCACCTCCACATGGACCCGTGAAAGTTTACCTGTTACAACCGACATGAGCACAGCTGTTGCGAAACATCAACAGGCGTTTTGAAATTAATTTCTTTGGGGAATCGAAGCCACACAGCGCAGGAGCTCTGGAATGCCATCAAGCAGGAGAGCGACGTGTGGATTGTGCCAGCGAATCTCCAGCCAGGCATGGTGGTGTGTGACAATGGCTGAAATCTGGTGGCAGCTCTGGCCCTAGGCAACCTCACTCACATCCCATGTCTGGCACATGTGCTCAACTTGGTCGTGCAGAGTTTTTTGAGGGACTACCCGGATCTTGATGCACTGCTGCACAAGGTCCGCCTAGAGTGTGCTCACTTGTGGCGTTCCAGCATGGCAAGATCGCGCATTGCAGCTCTGCAGCGCCGATTCCGCCTTCCGGAACATCGCATCATATGTGACCTACCCACCAGGTGGAATTCCACGTAAAATATGTTGGAGCAGTTGTGTGAGCAGCAGCCAGCAGTAATGGAGTACCAGCTGCATCAGGCGCAAATAAGTTGCACTCCGCGCCGTTCAGACTTCACAACCACTGAGTGGGCCACTATGAAGGATGTCTGCCAGGTTTTGCGTTCCTTCGATGATTCCACGTGGATGGCGAGTGCAGATGATGCACTAGTCAGCATGACTGTCCCCCTTATCTGCCTGCTTCAACAAACACTGCAAGCGCTAAGGGATGATGTTGTGGAAGAGGTGGAGGATGAGGAGTCACCAATTCCATCAGCTTCTGGACAGTCAGCGCTACGTGGTTCCTCACAAAGGCGTAGGCAGGGGACACTTTGTAAGGAAGATGAGGAGGAGTCAATGGAGGAGGAAGACATTGGACCAGAGGAGGGAGTTAAACAATTCTCCAGTAGTCAGTGTGTAGAGCGAGGGTGGGGTGATGCAGAGCAGGCAGAGATCACGCCTCAAGCAGGGGACAGCGTTTCTTGGACAGTTGGCAGTCTGCAGCACATGGCTGATTACATGCTGCAGTGCCTGAGAAACGACCGCCGCATCGCCCACATTCTCAACACGGCTGGTTATTGGATGTACACCCTCCTAGATCCTCGCTACTGGGACAACTTACAAAGCCTCATAACACCGTTGAACCGGGAGCGTAAAATGCGGGAGTACCAAGACTAGTGTTGAGCATTCCGATACCGCAAATATCGGGTATCGGCCGATACTTGCGGGTATCGGAATTCCGATACCGAGATCCGATACTTTTGTGGTATCGGGAATCGGTATCGGGATTAATATCAATGTGTAAAAGAAAGAATTAAAATAAAAAATAGGGATATACTCACCTCTCCGACGCAGCCTGGACTTTACCGCCGCAACCGGGAGCCGTTGTACCTAAAAATGCGCACTTGAAGGGCCTTAGATGACGTCACGGCGCTCTGATTGGTCTGTAGCGGTCGCGTGACCGCTACATGACCAATCACAAAGCAGTGACGTCACCTAAGGTCTTTCAAGCGCTTGAAATACCTTAGAAGACATCACTGCTTTGTGATTGGTCGCGTAGCGGTCACGCGACCGCTACGCGACCAATCAGAAGCTGCGGACGTCTTCTAAGGTATTTCAAGCGCTTGAAAGACCTTAGGTGACGTCACTGCTTTGTGATTGGTCGCGTAGCGGTCACGCGACCGCTATGGACCAATCAGAGCGCCGTGACGTCATCTAAGGCCCTTCAAGCGCGCATTCTTAGGTACAACGGCTCCCGGTTACGGCGGTAAAGTCCAGGCTGCGTCGGAGGGTGAGTATATCCCTATTTTTTATTTTAATTCTTTCTTTTACACATTGATATGGATCCCAGGGCCTGAAGGAGAGTTTCCTCTCCTTCAGACCCTGGGAACCATACAGGATACCGTCCGATACTTGGTGTCCCATTGACTTGTATTGGTATCGGGTATCGGTATCGGATTAGATCCGATACTTTGCCGGTATCGGCCGATACTTTCCGATACCGATACTTTCAAGTATCGGACGGTATCGCTCAACACTAACCAAGACACACTTGTGAATTCCATCATCTTCTCCAGTCCAAGTGAGAGCAGTGCTGCTAGTGCTTTACAAAGCAGCTCAGTGCGTCGAGGCACTGGAGGAAGCTCTGCACAAAGACGGAGCAGGATAGCATAGAGGGTGGCAGGACTCTTTGTCCTCTAGCATAGCACAAGGCACTTTGTCTCCTCATACAAGCCAGTCCCCTGATGAATTAGCTTGGAAGAAACGCGTTGGGACTATGACACAGGGAGAGTGCAGGGCATGTGTATGCAGGGGTAGTTGTGGAATGCCCTTGTAAGGGCAGGAGCTTTGGGGATAGTTTATCAATAGCCCCATAGGGATTGACAGGGTATTGTCATTTCCCATTAAATTCCTGGATGTACTCCTGATCGGGGACTATTCAGCGCTCCCGTGCTCGCACCGTGGGAATTGGTGAGATTGTTCCTTTTCCAGTACTATATATTTATAATTTGGCACAGTTTTTTGTTCCATGTGCCACCATTGTTTAAGATGATCAATTATCTTTTATGCAACCAAGTGTATGTGCATTCATGCTGCTAGTTACATGTAATTTCTCTTGCAGCAGATTTGTATACTGTACCTTGGGCCACTTTTATTCCGCAGGTGTTGCTATATGCGGAGTTTGGAATCCTGTTTGGGGTTATTTAGTCTTCAAAGTTATTTTTGCTTTAGACAATACCCCAATTTTTAATCACAATTTGGGTGACTTTATTCTCTTTTATCTGTATTAATGAGTAAAAGTTAAGTTTTATATTTCCACTTGCGCTGTATTATATATATTTTTCTAGTGGTATTATCTGTCTGCCTTCAGAATCACAGATTTCGCTATTTTTGATATAAGACCAGTATGGCCCAACTGTGGCACAGTTTTGTGTGCTCGCCACACATGTCTACACCATCACAGACGGCTCCAGTCAGCAGGAGGCAACGTTTCCGTCAGATGGTGACAGACTACATGTCTTGCCCTCTTACTGTACTCCCAGACGGCTCTTCCCCCTTCAAATTTTGGGTCTCTAAGCTGGATACATGGCCAGAGCTAAGCCAGTATGCATTGGAGGTGCTGGCTTGCCCTGCTGCTAGTGTATTATCAGAATGTGTCTTTAGTGCCGCAGGTGGTGTACTAACAGACCGTCGCATGCGACTATCCTCCGATAACGTTGACCGGCTTACTTTTCTGAAAATGAACAAGGCCTGGATCTCGCAGGAATTTGCCACTCCTCTTCTAGATTAAATAATTGGTTGGCTACAGTATCCAGGTCTCCTGTTGCGATCATGTTTCTACCATCTGAACTGTAATCCCTGGGCTCCAACACCACCAGTTGATGCTCAGAAGTGCAGGCTGCACAGTCAAAACACATGACCCAGTATTATTGGGTTTCAGTAACGTCAGCTGATCCCCAGCTGTGTAGCCGGCAATGTGTCCTGCGACCGCCATGCTGACACAACTACTGAAATCTAAGGGAACCTTTAAGCCCCCCCAAGGCATTTGTAGCTGAAAGAGCCATCTTTTGCAGCACTAAGGATGCAAAAGGAAAAGGTGGCTCTTTTAATTATGCTCCTTGCAAACGCAGAACTAAACACTTATAAAATGTGTCCCCTGATACCGTGAGACCATCCCGGAGGTGGGACTTTCCTTCGTAATGGGACTCAGCACAGCCGTCATTCCTACCCCCTTGGTGCCGTGTGCCGCCTCCTCAGCATTGTTTGAATCTGTCCAGTAGCCAGCGCTGTTATGTTGTCCCTTGGCCATGCGCACTTAGCGCTGCCCGTCTTCTGACATCATTTGTTGTCAGGCTGGCTGCGCCTGTGCGTCCGCGCTGCCCAAGATCCCACCTCGCAGTGTCATCTAATGTAATCACACTGTGGGCCTGGAATTTCAACTTCCTCCAATCAGGCTTCAGCCTGCACTCTGTTCCTCTGCTCCTCCTTGATTTCCTGAGCTCCAACACTGCCAGTTGCTGCCCAGAAGTGCTGTCTGCACAGTCAACAGTTGCTCCTCTGTTATTGGGGTTCAGTAACGCCAGCTGCTCCCCTGCTGTGTTGCGGCAATATCTCCAGCCTGCTCCTCCTGCTGTCCCTGAGCTCCAACACCACCAGTTGCTGTCTGGAAGTGCTGTCTGCACAGTCAACAGTTGCTCCTCTGTTATTGGGGTTCAGTAATTCCAGCTTCTCCCCTGCTGTGTTGCGGCAATACCTCCAGCCCGCTCCTCCTGCTGTCCCTGTGCTTCAACACCGCCAGTTGCTGCCCAGAAGTGCTGTCTGCACAGTCAACAGTTGCTCCTCTGTTATTGGGGACACAACTACTGAAATTTAAGGGAACCTGTACCCCCCACCCAGGCGTTAGTTACTGAAAGAGTAAAAGTAATGCTGCCCAAGGAAAAGGTGCCTCTTTTCTTTGTGCTCCTTGCACATGCTGAACCTAACAGTTATAAAATGTGTCCCCTCACACCGTGAGACCGTCCCAGAGGTGGGACTTTCCTTCATAATGGGACGCAGCACAGCCGTCATTCCTACCCCCTTGGCGCCGTGCGCCGCCTCCTCAGTGTTGTTTGAATCTGTCCCGTAGCCTGTGCTGTTATGTTATCCCTTGGCCATGCACATTTAGTGCCACCCATCTTCTGACATAATTTGTTGTCAGGCTGCCTGCGCCTGTGTGGCCACGCTGCCCGAGATCCCGCCTCGCAGTCTCTTCTGATTTAATCACAATGCGGCATGGGCATGCGCAGTGCATATCTTCACCTCAGGCTCTCACTCATCTCCCTCCGCCTTCTTCACACTGTGCGGCGTCAGCTGATCCCTAATAGCATGCCACGGCCGTGACGCCGCACAGTCTGAAGAAGCCGGAAGGAGGGGACTGAGAGGCGAAGATATGCACTGTGCATGCCCATGGATCCCAGGCCCGCAGTGTGATTACATTAGACGACACTGCCAGGCGGGATCTCGGGCAGCGCGGCCGCACAGGCGCAGCCAGCCGGACACCAAATGATGTCAGAAGACAGGCAGCGCTAAGTGCGCATGGCTAAGGGATAAAATAACATAAAATAACAGCGCAGGCTCCGGGACAGAATCAAACAACGCTGAGGAGGCGGCGACGGCGCCAAGGGGGTAGGAATGACGGCTGTGCTGCGTCCCATTACGAAGGAAAGTCCCACCTCCGGGACGGTCTCACGGTGTGAGGGGACACATTTCATAAGTGTCTACTTCTGCGTTTGCAAGGAACATAATTAAAAGAGCCACCTTTTCATTTTGCAGCATTAGTGCTGTACAAGATGGCTCTTTCAGCTACAAACGCCTGGGGCGGGGGTTAAAGGTTCCCTTTCAACTTGCTCCAATTAGGCCTCGGCCTACACTCCGCTCCTCCTTGATTCCCTGGGCTCTAACACCACCAGTTGGTGCTCGGAAGTGCTGGCTGCACAGAGAAAAACACCCGCCACTGTGTCAGTGGGGTTCAGCAATGCCAGCCGTTCCCCTGCTGTGTAGCTGGCAACGTGTCCTGCAAACGCCACGCAGACACAACAGACACTAAGCTGCCTCCAGTGCAGGCTTCGGCCTACACTCTACTCCTCCTGCTGACCCTGGGCTCCAACACCGCTAGTTGGTGCTCGGAAGTGCTGGCAGCACAGAGAAAAACACCCGCCACTGTGTCAGTGGGGTTCAGTAACGCCAGATGTTCCCCTGCTGTGTAGCCGGCAGCGTGTCCTGCAAACGCCACGCAGACACAACAGATATGAAACTACCTCCAGTGCAGGCTTCGGCCTACACTCTGCTCCTCCTGCTGACCCTGGGCTCTAACACCGCCAGTTGGTGCTCGGAAGTGCTGGATGCACAGAGAAAAACACTCGCCACTGTGTCAGTTGGGTTCAGTAACGTCAGCTCTTCCCCTGCTGTGTAGCCGGCAACATGTCCTGCAAACGCCACGCAGACACAACAGACAATAAGCTGCCTCCAGTGCAGGCTTCGGCCTACACTCTGTTCCTCCTGCTGTTCCTGGGCTCTAACACTGCCAGTTGGTGCTCGGAAGTGCTGGCTGCACAGAGAAAAACACTCGCCACTGTGTCAGTGGGGTTCAGTAACGTCAGCTGTTCCCCTGCTGTGTAGCCGGCAACATGTCCTGCAAACGCCATGCAGACACAACAGACAATAAGCTGCTTCCAGTGCAGGCTTCGGCCTACACTCTGTTCCTCCTGCTGTTCCTGGGCTCTAACATCGCCAGTTGGTGCTCGGAAGTGCTGGCTGCACAGAGAAAAACACTCGCCACTGTGTCAGTGGGGTTCAGTAACGTCAGCTGTTCCCCTGCTGTGTAGCCGGCAACATGTCCTGCAAACGCCACGCAGGCACAACAGACACTAAGCTGCCTCCAGTGCAGGCTTCGGCCTACACTCTGCTCCTCCTGCTGTCCCTGGGCTCTAACACCGCCAGTTGGTGTTCGGAAGTGCTGGCTGCACAGAGAAATACACCCGGCACTCTGTCAGTGTGGTTCAGTAACGCCAGCTGTTCGCCTGCTGTGTAGCTGGCAACGTGTCCTGCAAATGCCACGCAGGCACAACAGACACTAAGCTGCCTCCAGTGCAGGCTTCGGACTACACTATGCTCCCCCTGCTGACCCTTGGCTCCAACACCGCTAGTTGGGGCTCTAGGAAGACAATCTTGAATAGGTCCCCCTGGTTCCAGTACCGTCAGCTGGTTCCGGGCAGAGCCTTTGGCTTAGGTGCCTCCTTCTGGGTATCTGAGTTCCACCAACGTCAGGTGGTCCTTGGTATTGCTTTCTGGCACGGGTACCTCCTGCTTAGTAACCGGGTTCCAGTAACGTCAGCTGGTCCTCGGTAGCTCCATTGGCTCTTGTACCTTCGGCTACCCATCATGGTTCCAGTACCGTCAGCTGGTTCCGGGCAGAGCCTTTGGCTTAGGTGCCTCCTTCTGGGTATCCGAGTTCCACCAACGTTAGGTGGTCCTTGGTAGTGCTTTCAGGCACGGGTACCTCCTGCTTAGTAACCGGGTTCCAGTAACGTCAGCTGGTCCTCGGTAGTTCCATTGGCTCTTGGACCTTCGGGTAGCCATCCGAGTTCCAGTTCCATCAGCTAGTTCTTGGCTTTTTCTCAGCCTTCTTGTGCCTTCTGCTACATTTCCAAGTTCGAGTCAAGACGCTAAAGGCGACGACACGGAAGACCGAGAAGCAGAAGAACAAGAGGCTGCAGAACAAAGAGCAGAAGAACATTAAGCATAAGACTAAACATCAGAGCAAAAGATATTATCTAAATTATAAGCAGAAGAAGACTAAGCAGTGTATGGGGGTGAGTCCGTTCCTCCTCGTGGTGCCCCTGGAAAAAGCCTGCTGCTGCAGGCCTAACTGAACGTGGACAAATCCTGTTGTAACTCTTTTGTGACAGGCAGAACGGAAGGTGTAATCTTCAAACTGTTATAGATAACAACTACAGGAATGCCTGTCACAGATAAGAATATGATGAAGAAGTAGAATATGAAGAAGAATAATAGTTTAATAAAAAGAATATGAAGAATGTAACAAAAAAAATAATAGGTAGAAGATGAAGAAGAAGATGAATAAGGTGAAGAAGAAGTTGATGTCAAAGATGCTGCTGCTGAGGATGATGAAGAAGAAAGTGTCGCAGAAGTAAAATAGAAGGTGAAGGGCATGGAAGTAGTGAAACATCAATATCTGACAAAATAAAAAAAATCTTAACATAGTCAATATCTTTGTAACTCTGAACGTCTTAAAAAAAAAAAAAAATTCCTGCTATTCTATTTGATTGGGCTAAACCTCTATTCCTTTAATATCTCCGCCACCTCCCCCAATACATCCTACATTATTCTTAGTTGTTTTCCTTCATGTAGAATGAACCTACAAGGAAAGAAAGGGTTTATTTTAATTCTGATATTTTGGTCCCATTAACTTGCATTGGTATCGGGTATTGGTATCGGTGATAGCCGATATTTTTTGAATATCGGCCGATCCAATCCGATACGGATACTTTCCGATAGCGGAAGGTATCGCTCAACACTAATGATAACATAATTTCCAACTACACTGACAAGATAGTAAACAAAATGTACATGCCTAACATTTGACGATAACAATATTTGTGCACCCTCAAGATAAATACCAACAGAATTAGACTGAGGCCATGTGCACACGTTCAGGATTGTTAGCGTTTTTTTCGCGTTTTTTCGCTATAAAAACGTGATAAAAACGCGAAAAAAAACGCTTACATAAGCCTCCTATTATTTACAGGGTATTCCGCATTTTTGGTGCAAATGTTGCGATTTTTTTCCGCGAAAAAATCGCATAGCGGAAAAAAAAGCAACATGTTCATTAAAAATGCGGAATTGCAGGGATTCCGCACACCTAGGGGTCCATTGATCTGCTTACTTCCCGCACGGGGCTGTGCACACCATGCGGGAAGTAAGCAGATTATATGCGGTTGGTACCCAGGGTGGAGGAGAGGAGACTCTCCTCCACGCACTGGGCACCATATAAGTGGTCAAAAAATAAGAAATAAAATAATAAACAGTCCTATACTCACCCTCGATGTCTTGCCGCCTCCTCGCACGCTGCCGTTCGGTTTCTGTACCTGGTGTGCGCTGAAGGACCTCGCCGAATGACGTCACTGTCCTGTGATTGGTCGTGAGCGGTCATGTGACCGCTCACGTGACCGTGACGTCACGGGAGGTCCTGTGCGCACAGACCAGCTATACGGAACGGACGCCGGTGAGATGTCTGGGTGAGTATAAGCATTTTTTTATTTTTTTTATTATTTTTAAACATTCTATCTTTTACTATAGATGCTGCATAGGCAGCATCTATAGTAAAAAGTTGGTCACACTTGTCAAACGCTATGTTTGACAAGTGTGACCAACCTGTCAGTCAGTTTTCCAAGCGATGCTACAGATCGCAGGGAAAACTTTAGCATTCTGCAAGCTAATTACGCTTGCAGAATGCTAAAAAAACGCGAAAAAAACGGAAAAAAAACGCAAAAAAAAAAATGCGGATTTCTTGCAGAAAATTTCCGGTTTTCTTCAGGAATTTTCTGCAAGAAATCCGCAACGTGTGCACATACCCTGAAAGCACCACTCCAGCAGATTTTTTTCAGCGCTGGAGTGGCGCTTTACATGTAAGCCCCCGGTCATTTGTCTATAGATCTTCCCTCCTTCCATCTATATAAAATGTAATCAGTAGCAACTGTCATCTCCTATCTCAGTAATGTAACAATTAGTCTTCACTGAATACAGATTGTATCCTTGAGTTGAGAAGAATGAGTATGAAAACAAAAAACCTGGCTAAGAAAGAAGCAGATTTCTCTATTAAGAAATATCACAAAGTTTCTTTGTTTCATGTGTACAATTAATTTATGAAAAAAATATGGCGATCACACTTTAGGTATTTTTAGGTAAAAGCAAAGATTATATGGGTGGCAAAGGTAACACAGCCCAACAAAAACTATTTTTTCTTTTAGACCTGTGCTACATGCAGGAACAACGTTAGGGGCAGACAAACTAGGCATCTGCCTAGGACCTCCACTCCTCCAGGGGGCACCAGCCAGTCACCACACTGCAGCTGTGGAGCCTGAGTCAGGGGGGCCGGGTGCATTCATGGGCTCTGCCCCTTCGCATTGTGCATTGAACTGTATCGACATAGATAGATACCCATTCAGTTCAGTTTAAATGGCATTCAGTTGGAGGAAATGGCATCATGTGATGCTCCCTTTTGCATCATACTCCCCAGTTTCTGAAGGAGCGGGTGCAATGACATCACTTCATCTCGTTCCACACTGTGCCAAACAGTATAGCTGCTCAGTAGATGCACTGCATAGGACGAAGCAGCAGGGGAACAAGGAGAGGTGAGTATTCTGTTTATTTATTTTTAAATCAGTGAGTATGTGGAGGTCATACTACTGGAGGACTATGAGGTGTGTATTATACTACATGTACTCTATGGGGCTGCATTATAATCTATGGGGGTTGCATTATACTCTATGGGGGCTGCATTATACTCTATGGGCACTGTGTTGTACTTTATCAAGGACTATGGAGAGTGCATTATGCTATGTGTACTATATGGTGGCAGTATTATACTCTGTGCATTATATTGTAGAGAGGACTATGGGGAATGCATTATACTGTATGGAGGACTATGACAAATGCATTATACTGTTTGGAGGACTATGGGGAATGCAATATACTATATGAAGGACTATGGGGTGCATTATACTATGGGGAGTGCATTGTACTATATAGAGCAGTATGGGGGTGCAACATACAACATGGAGGACTATGGGATGCATTATATTATATTGAGGACTATGGAGAATGTGTTATACTATGTGGAGGACTATGGAGAGTGTATCATACTGTAAGGAGGACTATGGGGAATGTATTATAGTATATCAAGGACTACGGGGAGTGTAATATACTACATGGAGGCCTATGAGGAGTGACTTATACAATATAGAGAACTATAGGGAGTGCATTATGCTATATGGAGGACTATGGGGCACATTATTCAATATGAAGGAATATGGGACAAATTATACCATATGGAGAACTATAGTGTGCATTATACTATGTGGAGAATTATTAAGTGCATTATACTATTTTGAGGACTATGGGGAACATTATACTATATGGAGGACAATCTTGTACATTTTAATTGGTGGAAGACTATGGGGTGCATTACACTAAACGATCAAAATAGTGCCTATTTATCAAATGATTGGATTGTTTATGCTGGAACAGAAATCATTGTTCTCAGCAGCACATAGCCCTATGAAAACTGCAGATATGCTGATGATGACTAGTGTTGAGCGATACCGTCCGATACTTGAAAGTATCGGTATCGGATAGTATCGGCCGATACCCGAAAAGTATCGGATATCGCCGATACCGATACCCGATACCAATACAAGTCAATGGGACACCAAGTATCGGAAGGTATCCTGATGGTTCCCAGGGTCTGAAGGAGAGGAAACTCCTTCAGACCCTGGGAACCATACACTGGGAACTTCCGATTCCGATTCCCGATACCACAAAAGTATCGGATCTCGGTATCGGAATTCCGATACCGCAAGTATCGGCCGATACCCGATGCTTACAGTATCGGAATGCTCAACACTAATGATGACATGATACTATATGGGGACAGATTGATCTATTAATTAATAATCATTCTGTGCCCATCATTCTTCCTCAGATGGTGTAAAGAGGCCAGGAAACAAGTGTTGAATGACTTCAATATTGTTGATCATGCACGTTTAACGGCCTCAACTCAGCGCAAGTAAATACAACGGAAATGTTTCTGTGTGATGGTGCAATATGTGACCATTTTGGGGCCCCACTTTAAACTTTTGCCGAGGGCCCCACTCTATCTAAAACTGGCCCTGACAACATGCATTTCTTATCTTGGTGTTCCACAAAAATGGTTTATTCACCCTGAATTGTTCACACTGAAGTATGTACCCTTCCTGAACATGTGTCACACCCCTCATACAGGGAAAATATCTCTTTGTACTGTGTTAGCCAGTAGAAACAAAAATATTAGCATCTAATAGTGCCTGATGTTAGCAATTAGAAGGTGTCTCCCAGTGAGGACTCTCAAATTTTAATACAGCCCTCATAGTAATTCTCTGCCCCAATCAACAGCTATGGTGTGATCAGCCCATAATCATACTACTACCAGAGAAAAACAAACCTTGTTTGGAAATGTAATCATAGGTAATATTTCCATCATAAAATCCAGTTAACATTTAGTGATCACAGTATTCTTGCACCCACAAGATAAATACCAACAGTATTAGACACAAGCATTTTGTGAAAATGGAAAAGATTTTATAAGTGAAAAAGATAATAATATTTAATAATTTGTAAAGCGCTGCGGAATATGTTGGCGCTATATAAATAAAATAATAAAATTATTATTATGATTATTATTATTATTATTATTATATGCTATAAACGCACCTAAAATGGTGTTATGGCTCATAGCTATTTCAGTTGTAATAAATGCTTTTATCTAAAAATAAAAAGGCAAAGTTTCCATGGGAGCAAAATACTCCTCATCCCTGGCAAACCTGCTCATGACTTAGTGAGAGGAGCTGTTTTTATCTTCACACAGGATAACCCTTTTTCAAAATATATTAAATGGTATTGCAAATACACCAATTATATAAGATCTTGATGTACTGTATCCATAATACCCAACTTTATTTAATATATTAAACATGCATAAAATTAAGTCTATTCTGATTAGTGTAATAGTTAATCTTGGCACTCAACTTATAGAAATCTTTGTTGAATTATTTATTGCAGTCCGTAAATCAAACATTTTGGTCCAACATGGACCTTCATCAGTCTCTACATAAAGATATAGAGAACAAAATACAAAAAAACAAAACCGATTTAGTCCCTGCAAGTTTTACTATTATACACATTGGTTTGGGTATCCTACTTGAGCACCTCCACAGTAGTGCCACAGGATACTTTACACTGTTCTGATTAGTGAATTTACCAGAGCAAAACGGAACTATGGAACCAATACCAGCTATTACAAGGAATCTGAATTTAAAAAAAACTAGATTAAGAAGTTGTTATCCAGAATGGATGTTAAAAACAACCTTGTGTTTTTAACAGCACTTATTGATGTAAAATCGCAGGCTCACAATAACAATGGTAGGAATATACGCTAATGTTGATATTACAATGTAGTTACCAGTTCACTGGCATGAAACATTGCTACACTAGTGAATAGTTTGTCACCAAGTACTGTATGTTTCAGATAAAAAATGATAATAGCTTACAACAAAATATTTTTCTACATGCGGATGCCATCTGTGTAAAACATGCTCCTGCGAAGGCTAAAGCTGAAAACAATACAGAGCAGATTCAGTAAGACTGATATTGCTTATGCCGGTCTTAATGAATGGGCTCAATGGAGTTCCATGCTCCTAATTGAGGCACATACCACCTAGGGAATTACGTGTATCTCTTAACTGGTGTGCCACTGCCAGCAGATTACTCCAGTCAGAGACTGGAATACATTTCTGTAGTAAGTTACGCCTTATACCTTTTCAAGATCGGCGAAGAACTACATTGTACTTACAAAAGTTTGCATATCCAGCTTTCTGGTCTGTAGTCTGAGACAACAGCGAAAATAAAAATGTAAATGCAAATGAAATAACTATAAAAAAAAGTAAAAAGCGTGAATAACCAATATTCTACACTATTTGTAGGTGACCATGTAATATTTAATCTGCATTTTTAGCATTGACAACGGAAACCTGTAAAAAGCTGACAGGTGTCAGCATATGGATAGATCTGTCAATCTAGAGGAGCAATACACGGATCACTTGCCAGGGACCTGTCTCAGAGTGCTCACCAAGACACAAAATCTGAGGCCGGCTTTTCAAAGTAGGTTTTCTCTGAAATGCTGCAATAATGCAGCCAGTATCTGATTCATGATGCCCATGATTCTGGCAGCATGAATATACTGTCAGATTCCCTTTAGGGCTCATTCAAGCATCCATTTTTTGCATATTTCCGTATTTTCCATGGATACAGCTCATAACTATCATACTGTCAGAAGCTGTTCAGGTGTCCATTTTTCTGTGGACCAAGTGATCCACGCCAAAACGCACAGACATGTCTGATATTGATACAAGTGTCAGATCAAAACTGTCAATGCAAGTGTGTGGCTCCGTGGAAAAATTAGACGGCATTCGGATGCTAACTAAGCTCTGTCCATTTTCCACATATTGTTAAATAAGAGAAGGTGAAAAAACTTAATTTTTTTCTTATATGAGAAAAACTGATAAAACTTGGTGTAGACTTGGATGATACGCGGATGAAAATCTCGAACAAAATCACTGATGGAGCTATCTCAGTATTACTGCCTGATTAAGCCCTTGACCTTGCTGTAAAACAAGTGAGATCCATTGACCTATTTTGGCAGCACAAGGTCATCCTTTTTTTTATTAAATCAGTGGTTATAATGTTATTGCTGATTGGTGCAAATGTCTATTTTTGCGTGTATGTAAGCACTATATTTTTCAGGAGGCAAATAAAAGGTGATCTGCGCAGTATAACCCTGCTTTACAGAGATGAAGCCCAAACTCTTCGGGCCACATACAGTAGATGCCACTCAGCCCTTTTCTACAAAGCTAATATCAGATCGCCTGCCCAAATTTCACTCGGGCATCTAGCTGTAAGAGGATTTCCTTTTTTGCTACTGTATTATTAATTGCTTTCTGTTTCCAATTTTCAATGCAATCAGAAACATTCATTTTCTAGAATTAATGTTTAGATTAGTAGGAGGATTATTAGTGAAACAACAATTAAACGATAAGGATTATATTATTATCCCTTGATTGTTTTGTTCCTAAAAATGCAGTGATTTATTGAATTAACTGAATCTGAAATATCAATGTAGAACATATTAGACATCACATCTTATTTAAGTAATCTGAACGTAAAAATGGCATCCATATCTACAGTAGATGTATACTAAGAGTAGCAAATGTAGTCAACGCACATCTTTACAGGAAATTAGATTTTTTTAATGTTATATCTCATATTTTTCATTCGTACAACAATTGAGTGTATGCACAGTACAGAAGAGTTTGCGTGCTTTATGTCACCTGCAATGCTGTAAGTCAGAATAATACTATTTATTTTTATATAGCGCTAACATATTCGGCAGCGCTTTACAGGTTGCACACATTATCATCGCTGTCCCCGATGGGGCTCACAATCTAGATTCCCTATCAGTATATCCTTGGAATGTGGGAGGAACCCGAAGGAAACCCACACAAACACAGGGAGAACATACAAACTCCTTGCAGATGTTGTCCTTGATGGGATTTAAACACAGGACCCCAGCGCTGCAGTGCTAACCACTGATCCACCGTGCCACCCTGTCAGAAGTCTAATACTGCCTCTATTTACCATGCTCCAGTCTACACAGCAAAGCTGACATTTCCACTGTGTCAAGTGCAAAAAGCAGACAGCACCACCGGCTTCACTGGGTCTGTACACCTAAAGTGCAATACTCAGACTAGAGCTGTGCCTTGGGATCTCGGATGCTCCTCAGAAAAAACATGTGAATACTGTCCATCAAAAGAAAGAAAAATAAGCAGCACTCACCGATCCTTAAAATGTGTCCTTTATTCAGTTACAATTAAAAAATGTTCATTGCCCGGGACTGTGAGGGCAGGAGTGTGCAGGTGCTGACTACGGCCGTTTCACGCTGATGTAGCGCTTCTACTGGTCAATCACCCATAGAAGCTGAACAAATTTTTTTGTCTGCCTTCCGTTCCTCCAGAATTATACTTCATTCCCGCATCCAGTTTGTTTTTACCTGTGGCTCAACCAAACTTTACAGCTAACTGTGTTTTATTATCTAACTTCAGCCAGGGCTGGCACCGCCCAGCCTCAGTGTGCAGCACCGCCCTCTGGCCGCCCACTAAACACTCATTGGCTGTGAATAATCTTCCCCAGCACTGACCTCTATCATCACTTAAGTATTGGAAATAGCAGAGCATTGATCCCGTGTCATCATTTGTGGAAAGAAGAACAATCATTACACTCTACACGACATCTACACTGGTGACAGAGTGTCATATGTCCCCACACCACATCCACAGTGGTGACAGAGCATCACATGTCCCCACACCACATCCACAGTGGTGACAGAGCTTCACATGTCCCCACATATCACATCCACAGTGGTGGTAGAGCTACACATGTCCCCACATATCACATCCACAGTGGTGATAGAGCTTCACATGTCCCCACACCACATCCACAGTGGTGATAGAGCTTCACATGTCCCCACATATCACATCCACAGTGGTGACAGAGCTTCACATGTCCCCACATATCACATCAACAGTGGTGACAGAGCTTCACATGTCCCCACATATCCCATCCACAGTGGTGATAGAGCTCCACATGTCCCCACATATCACATCCACAGTGGTAATAGAGCTACACATGTCCACACATCACATTCACAGTGGTGATAGAGATTCACATTTCCCCACATACCACATCCACAGTGGTGACAGAGCTTCATATGTCCCCACATATCACATCCACAGTGGTGACAGAGCTTCACATGTCCCCACATATCACATCAACAGTGGTGACAGAGCTTCACATGTCCCCACATATCCCATCCACAATGGTGATAGAGCTTCACTTGTCCCCACATATCACATCCACAGTGGTGATAGAGCTTCACATGTCCACACGTCACATCCACAGTGGTGATAGAGATTCACATTTCCCCACATACCACATCCACAGTGGTGACAGAGCTTCATATGTCCCCACATATCACATCCACAGTGGTGATAGAGCTTCACATGTCCCCACATATCACATCCACAGTGGTGATAGAGCTTCACATGTCCCCACATATCACATCAACAGTGGTGATAGAGCGTCACATGTTTACACATCATATCCACAGTGGTCATAGAGCTTCACATGTCCACACATCACATCCACAGTGGTGACAGAGCTTCACACGTCCCCACATATCACATCCACAGTGATGACAGAGCTTCACATGTCCCCACATATCACATCCACAGTGGAGACAAAGCTTCCGATTTCCCCACATATCACATCCACAGTGGTGACAGAGCTTCACATGTCCCCACATATCACATCCACAGTGGTGACAGAGCTTCACATGTCCCCACATATCACATCAACAGTGGTGACAGAGCTTCACATGTCCCCACATATCCCATACACAGTGGTGATAGAGCTCCACATGTCCCCACATATCACATCCACAGTGGTAATAGAGCTACACATGTCCACACATCACATTCACAGTGGTGATAGAGCTTCACTTGTCCCCACATATCACATCCACAGTGGTGATAGAGCTTCACATGTCCACACGTCACATCCACAGTGGTGATAGAGATTCACATTTCCCCACATACCACATCCACAGTGGTGACAGAGCTTCATATGTCCCCACATATCACATCCACAGTGGTTACAGAGCTTCACAGGTCCCCACATTTCACATCCACAGTGGTGACAGAGCTTCACAGGTCCCCACATATCACATCCACAGTGGTGATAGAGCTTCATGTCACCACATATCACATCCACAGTGGTGATAGAGCTTCACATGTCCCCACATATCACATCCACAGTGGTGACAGAGTGTCACATGTCCCCACATATCACATCCACAGTGGTGATAGAGGTTCACGTCAACACATATCACATCCACAGTGGTGATAGAGCTTCACATGTCCCCACATATCACATCCACAGTGGTGATAGAGCGTCACATGTCCACACATCATATCCACAGTGGTGATAGAGCTTCACATGTCCCCCACATCACATGCACGGTGGTGATAGAGCTTCACATGTCCCCACATATCACATCCACAGTGGTGACAGAGCTTCACATGTCCCCACATATCACATCCACAGTGGTGACTGAGCTTCACATGTCCCCACATATCACATCCACAGTGGTGATAGAGCTTCACATGTCCCCCACATCACATCCACAGTGGTGATAGAGCTTCACATGTCCCCACATACACTCCCTGACAGAAGATATGTCGCTTATCCATGTTATGTGAATAAAAGCTTATAACTAGTGTTGAGCATTCCGATACCGCAAGTATCGGGTATCAGCCGATACTTGCGGGTATCGAAATTCCGATACCGAGATCCGATACTTTTGTGGTATCGGGAATCGGTATCGGGATTAATATCAATGTGTAAAAGAAAGAATTAAAATAAAAAGTAGGGATATACTCACCTCTCCGACGCAGCCTGGACTTTACCGCCGTAACCGGGAGCCGTTGTACCTAAAAATGCACGCTTGAAGGGCCTTAGATGACGTCACGGCGCTCTGATTGGTCCGTAGCGGTCGCGTGACCGCTACGCGACCAATCACAAAGCAGTGACGTCACCTAAGGTATTTCAAGCGCTTGAAAGACCTTAGGTGACGTCACTGCTTTGTGATTGGTCGCGTAGCGGTCACGCGACCGCTACGCGACCAATCAGAAGCTGCGGACGTCTTCTAAGGTATTTCAAGCGCTTGAAAGACCTTAGGTGACGTCACTGCTTTGTGATTGGTCGCGTAGCGGTCACGCGACCGCTACGGACCAATCAGAGCGCCGTGACGTCATCTAAGGCCCTTCAAGCGCGCATTCTTAGGTACAACGGCTCCCGGTTACGGCGGTAAAGTCCAGGCTGCGTCGGAGAGGTGAGTATATCCCTATTTTTTATTTTAATTCTTTCTTTTACACATTGATATGGATCCCAGGGCCTGAAGGAGAGTTTCCTCTCCTTCAGACCCTGGGAACCATACAGGATACCGTCCGATACTTGGTGTCCCATTGACTTGTATTGGTATTGGGTATCGGTATCGGATTAGATCCGATACTTTGCCGGTATCGGCCGATACTTTCCGATACCGATACTTTCAAGTATCGGACGGTATCGCTCAACACTACTTATAACCTGACGTTAAACTCATCCATTGGTTGTATAAATTATTCTTTTGAAAGTTGAAACCCTCCGAAATGTGGTATATGTTAAGAAAATAAATTGGAATCAAGGCAGAAATATTGCTCAGTTAATGGACACAGAATGGTCAAATTTTGGCAAGACAAAAGTTTTGTCGCCCACAGAAAGTAATGTGATATTCAAACAAATAACTAACTTAAAATACAAATATATGTTGCATAACATTGGTGAATGAAGTTGTGATGCTATTAAAGTCATATTTAATATTTTGTGTGACTTCCATGAGCTTAAAGGATTGCATCCATGCGGTTCAACAATGATTCATACAATTTATTAATGAAGTAATCAGGAATAGCAAAGAATGCAGTCTTGCATGCCTCCCAGAGTTCATCTAGATTCTTTAGTTTTGTATTCCAAGCTTCCTCTTTCATCCTACCCCAAACATGCTCAATGATGATCGTGTCTGGTGACTGGGCTGGCCATTCCTTGAGCACCTTGATCTTTTTTGCCTGGAGGAACTTTGTTGTAGAGAAGGATGTATGAGATGGAGCACCATCCTGCTGCAGAATTTGACTCCTTTTATGATTTGGAATATAAGAGGTAGCTAATACTTCTTGATATTTTAGGCTATTGATATTGCCTTCCACCTTGCAAATGTGTTGCACACCCCCATACTGAATGTAACCCCAGGCTATGATCTTTCCACTACCAAATTTAACTGTTTTCTGGGTGTATTTTGGATCCATATGGGCTCCAGTAGGTCTCCTGCAGTATTTGCGGCCGCTGTAGTGTAATTCTACTGAAGATTCATCAGAGAAATCCACCTTCTACCACTTTTCCATTGTCCATCTGTTTAGCAGGCTGTGGAACTTTGCAAATGCCACACGGTTTTTTATTTGCCTTTTGTTTAGTGCTGGCTTCTGGGCACTGATTCGACCATGGAGGCCATTTCAAGACAGAATCCTACAAACTGTTCTAGTTGACACAGGGACTTGATGTGACCAGGCCTGTTGGAGCTCTGCTGCAGTGGAAGATGGGCTTGATTTGAATTTTCTAACCAACAAACGTTCCTCCTGAGTAGTTGTCTTGCGGGGTCTGCCGGACCTGGGCTTGTCAAACACATCTTCAGTCTCTTCAAATCTTATTTAATTATTTGTACTTCATGCTGAGACACATTCAAGGTGCCAGCCAGCTCTGTATTGGATCTGGTCTTCAGCCTCTTGACAATCCAGACTTTGGTCGCAGTGTGGATTTTTGGCATGTTGTCAGAGCTCAAGTTGCAGTTCAAGTGAAGGTCTGGGGTGCTGAGTTTCTTTTTATACACATACACTAATTAACCGATCATTTACTGAGCACAGGCGAGGATGTAAACTAGGATTGGGTGCATTATATGACCAGGCGACAAAATTTTTGTCTTGCCAAAATCTTACCATTTTGTGTCCATTAACTGATCAATATTTCTGCATTGATGCCAATTTATTTTCTTAACCTAAACCACATTTCAGAGGGTTTCAGCTTTCAAAGAATTATTTATACAACCAATGGATGAATTTAATGTCAGGTTATAAGCTTTTATTTACATAACATGGATAAGCGACATAACTTCTGTCAGGGAGTGTATCACATCCACAGTGGTGATAGAGCGTCACATGTCCACACATCACATCCACAGTGGTGATAGAGCTTCACATGTCCCACACATCACATCCACAGTGGTGACAGAGCTTCACATGTCCCCACATATCACTGTTATGACCCCAATGGCAGAGGGTCTCAGAAATAGTTTCTAAGTCTGCAAACACAAAAACCAGCTCATAGGGCAGTGGTAACTGATCTGACCATATATCTAATCCTAACACCACAAATAACAGCAGCCGGGGAACGTGCCTACGTTGATTCTAGACGTCTCGTGCCAGCCGGAGAACTAACTAACCCTAGAAGGGAAAAGAAAGACCTTTCTTGCCTCCAGAGAAAAGACCCCAAAAGTTGGATACAAGCCCCCAACAAATAATAACGGTGAGGTAAGAGGAAAAGACAAACGTAAGGATGAGCTAGGTATTTAGCAAAGAGAGGCCCACTAGCTAATAGCAGAATATAGTAAGATAACTTATATGGTCAGCAAAAACCCTATCAAAAATATCCACGCTGGATATTCAAGAACCCCCGAACCGTCTAACGGCCCGGGGGGAGAACACCAGCCCCCTAGAGCTTCCAGCAAGGTCAGGAATCACATTTAGTACAAGCTGGACAAAAATGAGAGCAAGCAAATAACCCAAAAAACAAAGAAGCAGGACTTAGCTTAATTTTGCATGAACCAGGACCAGCAGATAGGAGCAAACAAAAAGGATCTGATTACAACGATGCCATACAACGATGCCAGGCACTGGACTAAGGATCCAGGAGGTTTATATAGCAACACCCCTGGACTAGGGTTGAGCGACTTTCATTTTTTTAAGATCGAGTAGGGTTTTGGGAAACCCGATTTTGTCCAGAGTCGAGTCGAGTGCAGTCGGCCGATTATCGCTAAAAGTCGGGGATCGACCGAAACACGAAACCCAATGCAAGTCAATGGGGAAGCATAGTCGGCAGTGAGTGGAGGCCAGGAAAACACCTACAGTGCCCATTTTAATGCCAAAAACATCCATTCTTGTTTCTGAAGCTTGCCAATCTTAATTAACTGTATAATAATAGTTGGGCATAGGGAATTGGGGGAAAGTTGTGGGGGGAGTAGGGCTGGCTCAAGTTTTTCGTGGGCCCAGGAAATGCGGACTACGTCACGGCGGTGTTGCAGGGAAAGGTAAGTATTTAAACGTTGCAAGTGCTGTGATCCTGAGCAAGCAGGGGGGGGCCCACTCGTTCGCATTGGCACTGGCACAGGGCCCCTCAAAGTACGGCGGTGTGTTTGCATGGCGGGGGCGCCTCCCACCAGCAGCGACACTTTTGCGTACTCTGAGGGGCCCTGTGCCAGTGACGTCGCCAACGAGTATGCCCCCCCACCTGATGAAGGAACCTGCACTTTCATCTGCACCTTCCTCTTTGTCCCTGTGTAAGGTGGTATAACATGCGGGAAGGGGAACCTTACTTTCAGCAGGGTCAGATTCTGGCTGTGTAGAGTACAAGGGGAATGTAGTGGTCTAGGTCAATGTACCAGCAGACTCATTTAGCAGTGGCTGGGCAATGGGCAGGATGAGGAGGAAACAGATATAGGGCCAAAGAATAAAGTAGGCTAAATGCAGTTCAAAATTGGTAACAGGACTAAACAGGCGGCATTGCTTTGTTCAGTGGAGTAGCAAACCCAAGAGCAGCAGACACTGTTTCAAGGGCCTAACCACACTAGTAGGCCAAATGCAGTTTAATATCTGATAGTATAGGGCGAAAGCCAGAATGTGGAAGCTCAGCTTTGTTCAGTTGAGGACAACACCAGGGAGGGGCAGACACCTTTAGTAGGCCGGAAAAGCCTATTGCATTTTTTAAAATGGTAATTTGGAGCAGAAGGTTGAAGCTCAGCTTTATTTAGTTGAGGACAACACCAGGCAGGGGCACACAGACAGACACCTTTAGTAGGCCGGAAAAGCCTATTGCATTTTTTAAAATGGTAATTTTGAGCAGAAGGTTGAAGCTCAGCTTTATTTAGTTGAGGGCAACACCAGGCAGGGGCACACAGACAGACACCTTTAGTAGGCCGGAAAAGCCTATTGCATTTTTTAAAATGGTAATTTGGAGCAGAAGGTTGAAGCTCAGCTTTATTTAGTTGAGGACAACACCAGGCAGGGGAACACAGACAGACACCTTTAGTAGGCCGGAAAAGCCTATTGCATTTTTTAAAATGGTAATTTGGAGCAGAAGGTTGAAGCTCAGCTTTATTTAGTTGAGGACAACACCAGGCAGGGGCACACAGACAGACACCTTTAGTAGGCCGGAAAAGCCTATTGCATTTTTTAAAATGGTAATTTGGAGCAGAAGGTTGAAGCTCAGCTTTATTTAGTTGAGGACAACACCAGGCAGGGGAACACAGACAGACACCTTTAGTAGGCCGGAAAAGCCTATTGCATTTTTTAAAATGGTAATTTGGAGCAGAAGGTTGAAGCTCAGCTTTATTTAGTTGAGGACAACACCAGGCAGGGGCACACAGACAGACACCTTTAGTAGGCCGGAAAAGCCTATTGCATTTTTTAAAATGGTAATTTGGAGCAGAAGGTTGAAGCTCAGCTTTATTTAGTTGAGGGCAACACCAGGGAGGGGCAGAAGCCGTTAGTAGGCCCTAACCACCATTTTTTTTTTTAAAAACCACTTAATGAGAGCCGGAAGGTTGAAGCTCAGCTTTATTTAGTTGAGGACAACACCAGGCAGGGGCACACAGACAGACACCTTTAGTAGGCCGGAAAAGCCTATTGCATTTTTTAAAATGGTAATTTGGAGCAGAAGGTTGAAGCTCAGCTTTATTTAGTTGAGGACAACACCAGGCAGGGGCACACAGACAGACACCTTTAGTAGGCCGGAAAAGCCTATTGCATTTTTTAAAATGGTAATTTGGAGCAGAAGGTTGAAGCTCAGCTTTATTTAGTTGAGGGCAACACCAGGGAGGGGCAGAAGCCGTTAGTAGGCCCTAACCACCATTTTTTTTTTTGAAAACCACTTAATGAGAGCCGGAAGGTTGAAGCTCAGCTTTATTTAGTTGAGGACAACACCAGGCAGGGGCACACAGACAGACACCTTTAGTAGGCCGGAAAAGCCTATTGCATTTTTTAAAATGGTAATTTGGAGCAGAAGGTTGAAGCTCAGCTTTATTTAGTTGAGGACAACACCAGGCAGGGGCACACAGACAGACACCTTTAGTAGGCCGGAAAAGCCTATTGCATTTTTTAAAATGGTAATTTGGAGCAGAAGGTTGAAGCTCAGCTTTATTTAGTTGAGGACAACACCAGGCAGGGGCACACAGACAGACACCTTTAGTAGGCCGGAAAAGCCTATTGCATTTTTTAAAATGGTAATTTGGAGCAGAAGGTTGAAGCTCAGCTTTATTTAGTTGAGGACAACACCAGGCAGGGGCACACAGACAGACACCTTTAGTAGGCCGGAAAAGCCTATTGCATTTTTTAAAATGGTAATTTGGAGCAGAAGGTTGAAGCTCAGCTTTATTTAGTTGAGGGCAACACCAGGCAGGGGCACACAGACAGACACCTTTAGTAGGCCGGAAAAGCCTATTGCATTTTTTAAAATGGTAATTTGGAGCAGAAGGTTGAAGCTCAGCTTTATTTAGTTGAGGACAACACCAGGCAGGGGCACACAGACAGACACCTTTAGTAGGCCGGAAAAGCCTATTGCATTTTTTAAAATGGTAATTTGGAGCAGAAGGTTGAAGCTCAGCTTTATTTAGTTGAGGGCAACACCAGGCAGGGGCACACAGACAGACACCTTTAGTAGGCCGGAAAAGCCTATTGCATTTTTTAAAATGGTAATTTGGAGCAGAAGGTTGAAGCTCAGCTTTATTTAGTTGAGGGCAACACCAGGGAGGGGCAGAAGCCGTTAGTAGGCCCTAACCACCATTTTTTTTTTAAAAAACCACTTAATGAGAGCCGGAAGGTTGAAGCTCAGCTTTATTTAGTTGAGGACAACACCAGGCAGGGGCACACAGACAGACACCTTTAGTAGGCCGGAAAAGCCTATTGCATTTTTTAAAATGGTAATTTGGAGCAGAAGGTTGAAGCTCAGCTTTATTTAGTTGAGGACAACACCAGGCAGGGGCACACAGACAGACACCTTTAGTAGGCCGGAAAAGCCTATTGCATTTTTTAAAATGGTAATTTGGAGCAGAAGGTTGAAGCTCAGCTTTATTTAGTTGAGGACAACACCAGGCAGGGGAACACAGACAGACACCTTTAGTAGGCCGGAAAAGCCTATTGCATTTTTTAAAATGGTAATTTGGAGCAGAAGGTTGAAGCTCAGCTTTATTTAGTTGAGGACAACACCAGGCAGGGGCACACAGACAGACACCTTTAGTAGGCCGGAAAAGCCTATTGCATTTTTTAAAATGGTAATTTGGAGCAGAAGGTTGAAGCTCAGCTTTATTTAGTTGAGGACAACACCAGGCAGGGGAACACAGACAGACACCTTTAGTAGGCCGGAAAAGCCTATTGCATTTTTTAAAATGGTAATTTGGAGCAGAAGGTTGAAGCTCAGCTTTATTTAGTTGAGGACAACACCAGGCAGGGGCACACAGACAGACACCTTTAGTAGGCTGGAAAAGCCTATTGCATTTTTTAAAATGGTAATTTGGAGCAGAAGGTTGAAGCTCAGCTTTATTTAGTTGAGGAGAACACCAGGCAGGGGCACACAGACAGACACCTTTAGTAGGCCGGAAAAGCCTATTGCATTTTTTAAAATGGTAATTTGGAGCAGAAGGTTGAAGCTCAGCTTTATTTAGTTGAGGGCAACACCAGGCAGGGGCACACAGACAGACACCTTTAGTAGGCCGGAAAAGCCTATTGCATTTTTTAAAATGGTAATTTGGAGCAGAAGGTTGAAGCTCAGCTTTATTTAGTTGAGGACAACACCAGGCAGGGGCACACAGACAGACACCTTTAGTAGGCCGGAAAAGCCTATTGCATTTTTTAAAATGGTAATTTGGAGCAGAAGGTTGAAGCTCAGCTTTATTTAGTTGAGGGCAACACCAGGCAGGGGCACACAGACAGACACCTTTAGTAGGCCGGAAAAGCCTATTGCATTTTTTAAAATGGTAATTTGGAGCAGAAGGTTGAAGCTCAGCTTTATTTAGTTGAGGGCAACACCAGGGAGGGGCAGAAGCCGTTAGTAGGCCCTAACCACCATTTTTTTTTTAAAAAACCACTTAATGAGAGCCGGAAGGTTGAAGCTCAGCTTTATTTAGTTGAGGACAACACCAGGCAGGGGCACACAGACAGACACCTTTAGTAGGCCGGAAAAGCCTATTGCATTTTTTAAAATGGTAATTTGGAGCAGAAGGTTGAAGCTCAGCTTTATTTAGTTGAGGACAACACCAGGCAGGGGCACACAGACAGACACCTTTAGTAGGCCGGAAAAGCCTATTGCATTTTTTAAAATGGTAATTTGGAGCAGAAGGTTGAAGCTCAGCTTTATTTAGTTGAGGACAACACCAGGCAGGGGAACACAGACAGACACCTTTAGTAGGCCGGAAAAGCCTATTGCATTTTTTAAAATGGTAATTTGGAGCAGAAGGTTGAAGCTCAGCTTTATTTAGTTGAGGACAACACCAGGCAGGGGAACACAGACAGACACCTTTAGTAGGCCGGAAAAGCCTATTGCATTTTTTAAAATGGTAATTTGGAGCAGAAGGTTGAAGCTCAGCTTTATTTAGTTGAGGACAACACCAGGCAGGGGAACACAGACAGACACCTTTAGTAGGCCGGAAAAGCCTATTGCATTTTTTAAAATGGTAATTTGGAGCAGAAGGTTGAAGCTCAGCTTTATTTAGTTGAGGACAACACCAGGCAGGGGCACACAGACAGACACCTTTAGTAGGCCGGAAAAGCCTATTGTATTTTTTAAAATGGTAATTTGGAGCAGAAGGTTGAAGCTCAGCTTTATTTAGTTGAGGACAACACCAGGCAGGGGAACACAGACAGACACCTTTAGTAGGCCGGAAAAGCCTATTGCATTTTTTAAAATGGTAATTTGGAGCAGAAGGTTGAAGCTCAGCTTTATTTAGTTGAGGGCAACACCAGGGAGGGGCAGAAGCCGTTAGTAGGCCCTAACCAAAGTTGAAGGCCAAATGCAGTTTAATTTCTGATACTATAGGCCGAAAGCCAGAAGGTGGAAGCTCCGATTTAGACAGTGGAGGACAATTTGAATTAGGGACTGCAGACAGACTTAGTAGGCTGTCCCCTGTGGACCATGCATCCACCACATTAACCCATTGCGCCGTAATGGACACGTAATCTTCCGTGGCCATGCCTACAGGTCCATGCGTCTGTTGTCAGGTGCACCTTTGTACTCACAGATTGCCAGAGTGCATGGACAATGCGGTCTTCTACATGCTGGTGGAGGGTTGGGATGGCTTTTCTCGCAAAAGAAGTGTCGACTGGTTAGCTTGTAGCGTGGTACAGCGTAGTCCATCATGGCCTTATTAATAGTAAATAAAATATATAACTAGGCTCTATGAACTTTTAAATAGGTTCCAGGGGTACACGGGCAGCATTGGTGTGGTCAGTGGAGGAGTATTGCAAGTAGGGGCTGCAGACAGGCTATCAAAGGCCTAAAATACCAAACAGTAGGCACTCATGGCAGTTTTACATCGGTTACATGGATACACAGGCAGGCACTCCAGGCAGCATTGTGGTCAGTGGAGGAGTATTGCAAGTAGGGGCCGCAGACAGGCTATCAAAGGCCTAAAATAACAAACAGTAGGCAGTCATGGCAGTTTTACATCGGTTACATGGATACACAGGCAGGCACTCCAGGCAGCATTGTGGTCAGTGGAGGAGTATTGCAAGTAGGGGCCGCAGACAGGCTATCAAAGGCCTAAAATAACAAACAGTAGGCAGTCATGGCAGTTTTACATCGGTTACATGGATACACAGGCAGGCACTCCAGACAGCATTGTGGTCAGTGGAGGAGTATTGCAAGTAGGGGCCGCAGACAGGCTATCAAAGGCCTAAAATAACAAACAGTAGGCACTCATGGCAGTTTTACATCGGTTACATGGATACACAGGCAGGCACTCCAGGCAGCATTGTGGTCAGTGGAGGAGTATTGCAAGTAGGGGCTGCAGACAGGCTATCAAAGGCCTAAAATACCAAACAGTAGGCACTCATGGCAGTTTTACATCGGTTACATGGATACACAGGCAGGCACTCCAGGCAGCATTGTGGTCAGTGGAGGAGTATTGCAAGTAGGGGCCGCAGACAGGCTATCAAAGGCCTAAAATAACAAACAGTAGGCAGTCATGGCAGTTTTACATCGGTTACATGGATACACAGGCAGGCACTCCAGGCAGCATTGTGGTCAGTGGAGGAGTATTGCAAGTAGGGGCCGCAGACAGGCTATCAAAGGCCTAAAATAACAAACAGTAGGCAGTCATGGCAGTTTTACATCGGTTACATGGATACACAGGCAGGCACTCCAGGCAGCATTGTGGTCAGTGGAGGAGTATTGCAAGTAGGGGCCGCAGACAGGCTATCAAAGGCCTAAAATAACAAACAGTAGGCACTCATGGCAGTTTTACATCGGTTACATGGATACACAGGCAGGCACTCCAGGCAGCATTGTGGTCAGTGGAGGAGTATTGCAAGTAGGGGCTGCAGACAGGCTATCAAAGGCCTAAAATACCAAACAGTAGGCACTCATGGCAGTTTTACATCGGTTACATGGATACACAGGCAGGCACTCCAGGCAGCATTGTGGTCAGTGGAGGAGTATTGCAAGTAGGGGCCGCAGACAGGCTATCAAAGGCCTAAAATAACAAACAGTAGGCAGTCATGGCAGTTTTACATCGGTTACATGGATACACAGGCAGGCACTCCAGGCAGCATTGTGGTCAGTGGAGGAGTATTGCAAGTAGGGGCCGCAGACAGGCTATCAAAGGCCTAAAATAACAAACAGTAGGCAGTCATGGCAGTTTTACATCGGTTACATGGATACACAGGCAGGCACTCCAGGCAGCATTGTGGTCAGTGGAGGAGTATTGCAAGTAGGGGCTGCAGACAGGCTATCAAAGGCCTAAAATACCAAACAGTAGGCACTCATGGCAGTTTTACATCGGTTACATGGATACACAGGCAGGCACTCCAGGCAGCATTGTGGTCAGTGGAGGAGTATTGCAAGTAGGGGCCGCAGACAGGCTATCAAAGGCCTAAAATAACAAACAGTAGGCAGTCATGGCAGTTTTACATCGGTTACATGGATACACAGGCAGGCACTCCAGGCAGCATTGTGGTCAGTGGAGGAGTATTGCAAGTAGGGGCCGCAGACAGGCTATCAAAGGCCTAAAATAACAAACAGTAGGCAGTCATGGCAGTTTTACATCGGTTACATGGATACACAGGCAGGCACTCCAGGCAGCATTGTGGTCAGTGGAGGAGTATTGCAAGTAGGGGCCGCAGACAGGCTATCAAAGGCCTAAAATAACAAACAGTAGGCAGTCATGGCAGTTTTACATCGGTTACATGGATACACAGGCAGCTAGGTGGTGAGTGGAGGAGTATTTAAAGTAAGGACCGCAGACAGGCTATCAAAGGCCTAACATAACAAACAATAGGCTCATGGCTAGTGTTGAGCGATACCGTCCGATACTTGAAAGTATCGGTATCGGAAAGTATCGGCCGATACCGTCACAGTATCGGAATCCAATCCGATACCGATACCCGATACCAATACAAGTCAATGGGACTCAAGTATCGGACGGTATCCCTGATGGTTCCCAGGGTCTGAAGGAGAGGAAACTCTCCTTCAGGCCCTGGGAACCATATAAATGTGTAAAAGAAAGAATTAAAATAAAAAATATCGCTATACTCACCTGTCCGACGCAGCCGGGACTTCAGCGAGGGAACCGGCAGCGTTGTTTGTTTAAAAATCGCGCTATTACTTGGTTACGTGAATTCCCGGCTTGTGATTGGTCAGGTCGGCCATGTTGCCGGGACGCGGACCAATCACAGCAAGCCGTGACGAAATTACGTCACGGCTTGCTGTGATTGGTCCGCGTCCCGGCAATATGGCCGCCCTGACCAATCACAAGCCGGGACGTCACGGGAGGCTGGACACGCGCTCATTTTAAAATGGGCGCGTGTCCAGCCTCCCGTGACGTCACGGCTTGTGATTGGTTGCGCCGCGATCAACCAATCACAAGCCGGGAGGCTGGACGCGCTCATTTTGAAATGGGCGCGTGTCCAGCCTCCCGTGACGTCACGGCTTGTGATTGGTTGCGCCGCGATCAACCAATCACAAGCCGGGAGGCTGGACGCGCTCATTTTGAAATGGGCGCGTGTCCAGCCTCCCGGCTTGTGATTGGTTGACCGCGACGCAACCAATCACAAGCCGTGACGTCACGGGAGGCTGGACACGCGCCCTTTTTAAAATGAGCGCGTTTCCAGCCTCCCGTGACGTCACGGCTTGTGATTGGTTAATGGCGGCCATGTTGCCGGGACGCGGACCAATCACAGCAAGCCGTGACGTATTTTCGTCACGGCTTGCTGTGATTGGTCCGCGGCCCGGCAACATGGCCGCCCTGACCAATCACAAGCCGGGACTTCGCGTAACCATGTAAAAGCGGGAATTTTAAACAAACAACGCTGCCGGTTCCTGCGCTGAGGTCCCGGCTGCGTCGGACAGGTGAGTATAGCGATATTTTTTATTTTAATTCTCTATTTTACACATTTTAACATTAATGTTGTTCCGATACCCGATACCCGATACCACAAGAGTATCGGAATCCCGGTATCGGAATTCCGATACAGCAAGTATCGGCCGATACCCGATACTTGCAGCATCGGAATGCTCAACACTACTCATGGCAGTTTTACAGCGGTTACATGGATAGACGGGCAGGCAGCTTGGTGGTGAGTGGAGGAGTATTTAAAGTAGGGACCGCAGACAGGCTATCAAAGGCCTAACATAACAAACAATAGGCTCATGGCAGTTTTACAGCGGTTACATGGATACACGGGCAGGCAGCTTGGTGGTGAGTGGAGGAGTATTTAAAGTAGGGACCGCAGACAGGCTTCAAAGGCCTAACATAAGAAAATGGGCTGGCTGTAGGCACTTTATAATTGGTTCCAGGGGTACACGGGCAGCAGTGGTCTGGCCAGTGGAGGACTAGTGGAAGGAGAGACCGCAGACAGGCTTCAAAGGCCTAAAATAAAAAAATGGGCTGGCTGTAGGCACTTTATAATTGGTTCCAGGGGTACACGGGCAGCAGTGGTCTGGCCAGTGGAGGACTAGTGGAAGGAGGGACCGCAGACAGGCTTCAAAGGCCTAACATAAAAAAATGGGCTGGCTGTAGGCACTTTATAATTGGTTCCAGGGGTACACGGGCAGCAGTGGTCTGGCCAGTGGAGGACTAGTGGAAGGAGGGACCGCAGACAGGCTTCAAAGGCCTAACATAAAAAAATGGGCTGGCTGTAGGCACTTTATAATTGGTTCCAGGGGTACACGGGCAGCAGTGGTCTGGTCAGTGGAGGACTAGTGGAAGGAGGGACCGCAGACAGGCTTCAAAGGCCTAACATAAAAAAATGGGCTGGCTGTAGGCACTTTATAATTGGTTCCAGGGGTACACGGGCAGCAGTGGTCTGGCCAGTGGAGGACTAGTGGAAGGAGGGACCGCAGACAGGCTTCAAAGGCCTAACATAAAAAAATGGGCTGGCTGTAGGCACTTTATAATTGGTTCCAGGGGTACACGGGCAGCAGTGGTCTGGTCAGTGGAGGACTAGTGGAAGGAGGGACCGCAGACAGGCTTCAAAGGCCTAACATAAAAAAATGGGCTGGCTGTAGGCACTTTATAATTGGTTCCAGGGGTACACGGGCAGCAGTGGTCTGGCCAGTGGAGGACTAGTGGAAGGAGGGACCGCAGACAGGCTTCAAAGGCCTAAAATAAAAAAATGGGCTGGCTGTAGGCACTTTATAATTGGTTCCAGGGGTACACGGGCAGCAGTGGTCTGGCCAGTGGAGGACTAGTGGAAGGAGGGACCGCAGACAGGCTTCAAAGGCCTAACATAAAAAAATGGGCTGGCTGTAGGCACTTTATAATTGGTTCCAGGGGTACACGGGCAGCAGTGGTCTGGTCAGTGGAGGACTAGTGGAAGGAGGGACCGCAGACAGGCTTCAAAGGCCTAACATAAAAAAATGGGCTGGCTGTAGGCACTTTATAATTGGTTCCAGGGGTACACGGGCAGCAGTGGTCTGGCCAGTGGAGGACTAGTGGAAGGAGGGACCGCAGACAGGCTTCAAAGGCCTAACATAAAAAAATGGGCTGGCTGTAGGCACTTTATAATTGGTTCCAGGGGTACACGGGCAGCAGTGGTCTGGCCAGTGGAGGACTAGTGGAAGGAGGGACCGCAGACAGGCTTCAAAGGCCTAACATAAAAAAATGGGCTGGCTGTAGGCACTTTATAATTGGTTCCAGGGGTACACGGGCAGCAGTGGTCTGGCCAGTGGAGGACTAGTGGAAGGAGGGACCGCAGACAGGCTTCAAAGGCCTAACATAAAAAAATGGGCTGGCTGTAGGCACTTTATAATTGGTTCCAGGGGTACACGGGCAGCAGTGGTCTGGCCAGTGGAGGACTAGTGGAAGGAGGGACCGCAGACAGGCTTCAAAGGCCTAAAATAACAAACAATAGGCTCATGGCAGTTTTACAGCGGTTACATGGATACACGGGCAGCTTGGTGGTGAGTGGAGGAGTAGTGCAAGGAGTGTCTGTCCCAGTACTCCCAAAATATAAATAGATGTTAATGTCTCGCAAAACAACCAAAACAAAAAAAAAGGTGGCATACTTAGGTACAGGGGTGGGCTCATCTGCTGAGTTTCTGACATAGTAATTTGGCAGTAACTATTTAATGGTGCCAATATAGGACACAGACACAGACTACTTTAAGTTGCATCATAGATGTCTACAAATTTGTATTGTCAGTGCCAGACATTGAATGATGTCAGCGAATAGACTAAAGATTGGTGGAGCTGTGCGACATAATTTTGCACGTGGTAGAGCACATTTTGAGCTGGGGTAGGGGGGAACTCTCTTGAGGCCGGCGGGACCGCCCCAGGGCCCCTCATGTTACAACGGTGTGTCTGACGTTGGGTGCGCACCACCACCGCCAGAGACACTACATTGTACTATGAGGGACCCAGTAGCAATGCCGTCAACCAAAAGCGAGCACACCCACCTCTTCAGACAAACAGCAGTCTCACGGGTGCTTGCGCCAAGTCGCGATACCACGGCCCCGTGTGGGGAGTTTTGCCATTTAGGGAGGTGTAAACATGTCGTATGCTGTACAATCAGCTGCAGCAAATTAGACATTAGAAAAGTAATTCACAGGCAAGAGCTTTTCATAGGAAAGCTAGGTGTCGGCCGGGCAAGGTGGGGCAAAAGATTTCGAAATCCAGTTGTGGTTCATTTTAATGAATGTTAGATCGTCAACATTTTGGGTAGCCAGACGAGTCCTTTTTTCGGTTAATATTGAACCTGCAGCACTGAATACTCTTTCTGATAGGACACTTGCTGCCGGGCAAGCAAGCTCCTGCAATGCATATTCTGCCAATTCTGGCCAGGTGTCTAATTTGGAGGCCCAGTAATCAAATGGGAATGACGGTTGAGGGAGAACATCGATAAGCGATGAAAAATAGTTAGTAACCATACTGGACAAATGTTGTCTCCTGTCACTTTCAATTGATGCAGCAGTACCTGTCCTGTCTGCGGTCATAGCAAAATCACTCCACAACCTGGTCAGAAAACCCCTCTGTCCAACGCCACTTCTGATGTGTGCACCCCTAACACTCCTAGTCTGCTGCCCCCTGGAGCTCGTGTGAGAACGATCACGTGCGCTGTGTGCTGGGAATGCCTGAAGCAAACAGTCAACAAGAGTTGATTGTTTGGTTGCTAATATTAGTTCCAAGTTCTCATGTGGCATAATATTTTGCAATTTGCCTTTATAGCGTGGATCAAGGAGGCAGGCCAACCAGTAATCGTCATCGTTCATCATTTTCGTAATGCGTGTGTCCCTTTTTAGGATACGTAAGGCATAATCCGCCATGTGGGCCAAAGTTCCAGTTGTCAAATCTCCGGTTGTGATTGGTTGAGGGGCAGTTGCAGGCAAATCTACGTCACTTGTGTCCCTCAAAAAACCAGAACCCGGCCGTGACACGCAACCAATTTCCTGTGCCCCCGGGAAAGGTTCGGCATTAAAAATATACTCATCCCCATCATCCTCCTCGTCCTCCACCTCCTCTTCGCCCGCTACCTCGTCCTGTACACTGCCCTGACCAGACAATGGCTGACTGTCATCAAGGCTTTCCTCTTCCTCTGGTGCAGACGCCTGCTCCTTTATGTGCGTCAAACTTTGCATCAGCAGACGCATTAGGGGGATGCTCATGCTTATTACGGCGTTGTCTGCACTAACCAGCCGTGTGCATTCCTCAAAACACTGAAGGACTTGACACATGTCTTGTATCTTAGACCACTGCACACCTGACAACTCCATGTCTGCCATCCTACTGCCTGCCCGTGTATCCTCCCACAAATAAATAACAGCACGCCTCTGTTTGCACAGTCTCTGAAGCATGTGCAGTGTTGAGTTCCACCTTGTTGCAACGTCTATGATTAGGCGATGCTGGGGAAGGTTCAAAGACCGCTGATAGGTCTGCATACGGCTGGCGTGTACAGGCGAACGTCGGATATGTGAGCAAAGTGCACGCACTTTGAGGAGCAGGTCGGAGAACCCAGGATAAGTTTTCAATAAGCACTGCACCACCAGGTTTAAGGTGTGAGCCAGGCAAGGAATGTGTTTCAGTTGGGAAAGGGAGATGGCAGCCATGAAATTCCTTCCGTTATCACTCACTACCTTGCCTGCCTCAAGATCTACTGTGCCCAGCCACGACTGCGTTTCTTGTTGCAAGAACTCGGACAGAACTTCCGCGGTGTGTCTGTTGTCGCCCAAGCACTTCATAGCCAATACAGCCTGCTGACGCTTGGCAGTAGCTGGCCCATAATGGGACAACTGGTGTGCAACAGTGTCATCTGCCGATGGAGTGGTTGGCAGACTGCGTTCTGTGGAAGAGCTGTAGCTTCTGCAGGAGGACGAGGAGGAGGAGGAGGAGGGGGTGCGAACGCCTACAGCCAACTGTTTCCTAGACCGTGGGCTAGGCACAACTGTCCCTAAATTGATGTCGCCTGTGGACCCTGCATCCACCACATTCACCCAGTGTGCCGTGATGGACACATAACGTCCCTGGCCATGCCTACTGGTCCATGCATCTGTAGTCAGGTGCACCTTTGTACTCACAGATTGCCTGAGTGCATGGACGATGCGCTGTTTAACATGCTGGTGCAGGGCTGGGATGGCTTTTCTGGAAAAAAAGTGTCGACTGGGTAGCTCGTATCGTGGTTCAGCGTACTCCATCAGGGCTTTGAAAGCTTCGCTTTCAACTAACCGGTAGGGCATCATCTCTAACGAGATTAGTCTAGCTATGTGGGCGTTAAAACACTGTGTACGCGGATGCGAGGATAAGTACTTCCTTTTTCTAACCAGAGTCTCATGTAGGGTGAGCTGGACTGGAGAGCTGGAGATCGTGGAACTTTCGGGTGTGCCGGTGTACATGGCAGACTGAGAGACGGTTGGAGACGGTATTGTTTCCGCCGGTGCCCTAGATGCAATATTTCCTCCTACAAAACTGGTGATTCCCTGACCCTGACTGCTTTTGGCTGGCAAAGAAACCTGCACAGATACTGCCGGTGGTGCGGAAAATGGTGTCCTTACAGTGACGGAAGGGATGTTGCGTTGCTGACTAGCTTCATTGGCCGAGGGTGCTACAACCTTGAGGGACGTTTGGTAGTTAGTCCAGGCTTGAAAATGCATGGTGGTTAAGTGTCTATGCATGCAACTAGTATTTAGACTTTTCAGATTCTGACCTCTGCTTAAGCTAGTTGAACATTTTTGACAGATGACTTTGCGCTGATCAGTTG
This sequence comes from Ranitomeya variabilis, assembly GCF_051348905.1. Lineage (NCBI taxonomy): Eukaryota > Metazoa > Chordata > Amphibia > Anura > Dendrobatidae > Ranitomeya > Ranitomeya variabilis. The sequence goes on along the minus strand of NC_135233.1, from coordinate 714,902,140 downwards.
GATGTTGTTTAAAAAAATGCCAGACTGCACTCTTCCTAGACTCGGATCCCTTTTCAGGGATTGCAGACTGAGCTTTAACCGGATGGCCACGCTGTCCTCCAACAGGTTTTGGCTTTGACACGCGTTTTGGGCCAGATACGGGCCCGGCAGATGGAACCTGTTGCGATGTTGATGCCTGCTGCGGCCCCTCCTCCACCTCCGCTTCTGAACTACTGCCGCCTGCACCCTGTTCCCCCAATGGCTGCCAATCGGGGTCAATAACTGGGTCATCTATTACCTCCTCTTCGAGCTCGTGTGCAACTTCGTCTGTGTCACTGTGTCGGTCGGTGGTATAGCGTTCGTGGCGGGGCAACATAGTCTCATCAGGGTCTGATTGTGGATCTGTACCCTGAGAGGGCAATGTGGTGGTCTGAGTCAAAGGAGCAGCATAGTACTCTGGCTGTGGCTGTGCATCAGTGCACTCCATGTCAGAATATACTTGTAATGGGCATGGCCTGTTAAATGTTTCACTTTCTAAGCCAGGGACGGTATGTGTAAAGAGCTCCATGGAGTGACCCGTTGTGTCGCCTGCTGCATCCTTCTCTCTTGTTGTAGTTTTTGCTGAGGAGGACAAGGAAGCGACTTGTCCCTGACCGTGAACATCCACAAGCGACGCGCTGCTTTTACATTTACCAGTTTCGGAAGAGGAGGCAAAAGAGCTAGAGGCTGAGTCTGCAATGTAAGCCAAAACTTGCTGTTGCTGCTCCGCCTTTAAAAGCGGTTTTCCTACTCCCAGAAAAGAGAGCGTTCGAGGCCTTGTGTAGCCTGACGACGAAACTGGCTCCACAGCTCCAGACTTAGGTGGAATATTTTTATCCCCACGACCACCTGATGCTCCACTACCACTACCATCATTACCAGCTGACAATGAACGCCCACGACGACCTCTTGCACCAGACTTCCTCATTGTTTTAAAATCTTAACCAAAGTAACTTTATTTGTTGCTGTCAAACAACTTACACGGTGAGCTATAACTTCAGTATGATTTCAATATCCCTTAACAGGTTGGTGAGACCACAAGGAAAATCAGGCACAATGTTACACACTCTGTTTTCTGTGGCACAAAATCACAGAGATGACACACACGCAGGACTGTCACTCAAGCACTAATGTCAATATTAATCTCCCACCTAATTTATTTATTTTTTTTTCTCAGGGAGACTTTAGAAACCAAATAATATTAAAAAAAAAAAAAAAAAAAAAGGCTTTCTATGGCCCACAATTAGAGAGAGAGAGGTGGCACACCCAGGAGTCAAGACTGGCGCACAAGCTGAAAGGGCAATATTACTCTCCCACTGTTTTTTTAATTTTTTTTTTTATTTCAGGGAGACTTTAGAAACCAAATAATATTAAAAAAACCAAAAAAAAAATAGCCTTTCTATGGCCCACTGAATGAGAGAGAGAGGTGGCACACCCAGGAGTCAAGACTGGCACACAAGCTGAAAGGGCAATATTACTCTCCCACTGTTTTTTTATGTATTTTTTGTTTTTTAAGGGAGACTTTAGAAACCCAATAATATTTTAAAAAATAAATAAATAGGCTTTCTATGGCCCACTGAATGAGAGGGAGAGAGGTGGCACACCCAGGAGTCAAGACTGGCACACAAGCTGAAAGGGCAATATTACTCTCCCACTGTTTTTTTATGTTTTTTTTTTTTTTTTTTCAGGGAGACTTTAGAAACCAAATAATATTAAAAAAACAAAAAAAAAAAATAGCCTTCCTATGGCCCACTGAATGAGAGAGAGAGGTGGCACACCCAGGAGTCAAGACTGGCACACAAGCTGAAAGGGCAATATTACTCTCCCACTGTTTTTTTATGTTTTTTTTTTTTTTAAGGGAGACTTTAGAAACCCAATAATATTTAAAAAAAAAAATAAATAGGCTTTCTATGGCCCACTGAATGAGAGGGAGAGAGGTGGCACACCCAGGAGTCAAGACTGGCACACAAGCTGAAAGGGCAATATTACTCTCCCACTGTTTTTTTATGTTTTTTTTTTTTTTTCAGGGAGACTTTAGAAACCAAATAATAAGAAAAAAAAAAATAAATAAATAGGCTTTCTATAGCCCACTGAATGAGAGATAGCACACACAGCAGTGGCACACAAGCCCTGACTGAGGCCAATATTTTTCTCCCACTGATTGATGTAGTGTTTTTGTGTTGAGGTAGATTTTAGAACACAAATCAAGGAAAAAAAAAAAAATGCTTTCTATGGCCCACTGAATGAGAGGGAGAGAGGTGGCACACCCAGGAGTCAAGACTGGCACACAAGCTGAAAGGGCAATATTACTCTCCCACTGTTTTTTTATGTTTTTTTTTTTTTTTTCAGGGAGACTTTAGAAACCAAATAATATTAAAAAAACCAAAAAAAAAAAATAGCCTTTCTATGGCCCACTGAATGAGAGAGAGAGGTGGCACACCCAGGAGTCAAGACTGGCACACAAGCTGAAAGGGCAATATTACTCTCCCACTGTTTTTTTATGTTTTTTTTTTTTTAAGGGAGACTTTAGAAACCCAATAATATTTAAAAAAATAAATAAATAGGCTTTCTATGGCCCACTGAATGAGAGGGAGAGAGGTGGCACACCCAGGAGTCAAGACTGGCACACAAGCTGAAAGGGCAATATTACTCTCCCACTGTTTTTTTATGTTTTTTTTTTTTTTTCAGGGAGACTTTAGAAACCAAATAATAAGAAAAAAATAAATAAATAAATAGGCTTTCTATAGCCCACTGAATGAGAGATAGCACACACAGCAGTGGCACACAAGCCCTGACTGAGGCCAATATTTTTCTCCCACTGATTGATGTAGTGTTTTTGTGTTGAGGTAGATTTTAGAACACAAATCAAGGAAAAAAAAAAAATGCTTTCTATGGCCCACTGAATGAGAGAGAGGTGGCACACCCAGGAGTCAAGACTGGCACACAAGCTGAAAGGGCAATATTACTCTCCCACTGTTTTTTTATGTATTTTTTGTTTTTTAAGGGAGACTTTAGAAACCCAATAATATTTTAAAAAAAAAAATAAATAGGCTTTCTATGGCCCACTGAATGAGAGGGAGAGAGGTGGCACACCCAGGAGTCAAGACTGGCACACAAGCTGAAAGGGCAATATTACTCTCCCACTGTTTTTTTAGGTATTTTTTTTTTTTCAGGGAGACTTTAGAAACCAAATAATATTAAAAAAAAATAAATAAATAAATAGGCTTTCTATAGCCCACTGAATGAGAGATAGCACACACAGCAGTGGCACACAAGCCCTGACTGAGGCCAATATTTTTCTCCCACTGATTGATGTAGTGTTTTTGTGTTGAGGTAGAATTTAGAACACAAATCACGGAAAAAATAAATAGGCTTTCTATGGCCCACTCAGTGAGAGATGGCACACACAGGGATGGCACTGTAGCAGAAATGCCAATCTTAATCTCCCACAAAAAAAACAAAAAAAAAACAGGGACTGTCCTACAATTACTATCTCCCTGCAGTAATCTAAGCCAGGTATGGCAGGCAGCAATAGGAGTGGACTGATGCACAAATTAAATAAAAAGTGTGGACAAACAAAAAAGATAGCTGTGCAGAAAGGAAGGAACAAGAGGATATGTGCTTTGAAAAAAGCAGTTGGTTTCCACAGTGGCGTACACACAGCAATACAGCTATCACGGAGCCTTCTAGGGCAGCCCAATGAGCTACAGCGCTGAGGGGAAAAAAAAAAATAAATAGCTTCCACAGTCCCTGCACACCGAAGGTGGTGTTGGACAGTGGAAATCGCTGCAGCACAAGCGGTTTGGTGGTTAGTGGACCCTGCCTAACGCTCTCCCTGCTTCTGACGAAGCGGCAGCAACCTGTCCCTAAGCTCAGATCAGCAGCAGTAAGATGGCGGTCGGCGGGAACGCCCCTTTATAGCCCCTGTGACGCCGCAGACAGCAAGCCAATCACTGCAATGCCCTTCTCTAAGATGGTGGGGACCAGGATCTATGTCATCACGCTGCCCACACTCTGCGTTCACCTTCATTGGCTGAGAAATGGCGCTTTTCGCGTCATTGAAACGCGACTTTGGCGCGAAAGTCGCGTACCGCATGGCCGACAAGCACAGGGGTCGGATCGGGTTTCATGAGACGCCGACTTAGCCAAAAGTCGGCGACTTTTGAAAATGATCGACCCGTTTCGCTCAACCCTACCCTGGACTAACGACCCAGGTGGGTGCAAACTGAGGAAAGAAAATCCCAGAGTCATATCACTAATAACCACCAGAGGGAGCCAAGAAGTCTAATTCACAACAGTACCCCCCCCGTAAGGAGGGGTCACCGAACCCTCACCAAGACCACCAGGGCGATCAGGATGAGCAGCGTGAAAGGCACGAACTAAATCGGCCGCATGCACATCAGAGGCAACCACCCAGAAATTATCCTCCTGACCATAGCCCTTCCACTTGACCAGATACTGAAGCCTCCGTCTGGAGAGACAAGAATCCAAGATCTTCTCCACCACGTACTCCAACTCGCCCCCAGCCAACACCGGAGCAGGAGGCTCAACAGAAGGAACCACAGGTACAACGTATCACCGCAACAAGGACCTATGGAACACGTTGTGAATGGCAAACGACACCGGAAGATCCAAGCGAAAGGACACAGGATTAAGGATTTCCAATATCTTGTAAGGACCGATGAAGCGAGGCTTAAATTTAGGAGAGGAGACCTTCATAGGAACAAATCGAGAAGACAGCCATACCAAATCCCCAACACGAAGTCGGGGACCCACACCGCGGCGGCGGTTGGCAAAACGCTGAGCCTTCTCCTGTGACAACTTTAAGTTGTCCACCACATGATTCCAGATCTGCTGCAACCTATCCACCACAGAATCTACCCCAGGACAGTCAGAAGGATCCACATGTCCCGAGGAAAAACGAGGATGGAAACCAGAGTTGCAGAAAAATGGCGAAACCAAAGTAGCGGAACTAGCCCGGTTATTAAGGGCAAACTCAGCCAACGGCAAGAAGGTCACCCAATCATCCTGATCTGCCGAAACAAAACACCTCAAATAAGCCTCCAGAGTCTAATTAGTTCGCTCCTTTTGTCCATTAGTCTGAGGATGAAAGGCAGACGAAAACGACAACTCAATGCCCATCCTAGCACAAAAGGATCGCCAGAACCTGGAAACAAACTGGGATCCTCTGTCAGACACAATATTCTCAGGAATGCCTTGTAAACGAACCACATTCTAAAAGAACACAGGAACCAGATCGGAAGAGGAGGGAGCTTAGGCAAAGGCACCAAATGGACCATTTTGGAAAAGCGATCACATACCACCCAGATGACAGACATGCCCTGAGACACCGGGAGATCAGAAATGAAATCCATGGAAATGTGTGTCCAAGGCCTCTTCGGGACAGGCAAGGGCAAGAGCAACCCGCTGGCACGAGAACAGCAAGGCTTAGCTCGAGCACAAGTCCCACAGGACTGCACAAATGACCGCACATCCCGTGACAAGGAAGGCCACCAAAAGGACCTAGCCACCAGATCTCTGGTGCCAAAAATTCCCGGATGACCTGCCAACACCGAGGAATGAACCTCGGAAATGACTCTGCTGGTCCACCTATCAGGAACAAACAGTCTGTCAGGTGGACAAGAGTCAGGTCTACCAGCCTGAAATCTCTGCAACACGCGTCTCAAATCAGGAGAAATGGCTGACAAGATAACTCCCTCTTTAAGAATACCAACTGGTTCTGCGACTCCAGGAGAGTCAGGCACACAGCTCCTTGAAAGAGCATCAGCCTTCACATTCTTTGAACCTGGTAAATACGAGACCACAAAGTCAAAACGGGAGAAAAACAATGACCAGCGGGCCTGTCTAGGATTCAGGCGTTTAGCAGACTCGAGATACATCAGATTTTTGTGATCAGTCAAGACCACCACACGATGCTTAGCACCCTCGAGCCAATGACGCCACTCCTCAAATGCCCACTTCATGGCCAGCAACTCCCGATTGCCGACATCATAATTCCGCTCAGCAGGCAAAAACTTCCTGGAGAAGAAAGCACATGGTCTCATTACCGAGCAACCAGGGCCTCTCTGTGACAAAACGGCCCCTGCCCCAATCTCAGAAGGATCCACTTCGACCTGAAAGGGAAGTGAGACATCAGGCTGACACAAAACAGGTGCCGAAGTAAACCGGCGCTTCAACTCTTGGAACGCCTCCACGGCTGCAGGAGCCCAGTTAGCAACATCAGAACCTTTCTTGGTCATATCCGTCAAAGGTTTAACAACGCTAGAAAAATTAGCGATAAAACGACGGTAGAAGTTAGCAAAACCCAAGAACTTCTGAAGACTCTTAACTGACGTGGGTTGAGTCCAATCATGAATAGCTCGGACCTTGACTGGGTCCATCTCCACAGCAGAAGGGGAAAAAATAAACCCCAAAAAGGGAACCTTCTGTACTCCAAAGAGACACTTTGAGCCCTTAACAAACAAAGCATTCTCACGCAAAACCTGAAACACCATCCTGACCTGCTCCACATGTGAGTCCCAATCTTCAGAGAAAACCAGAATATCATCCAGATAAACAATCATAAATTTATCCAGATACTTCCGGAAAATATCATGCATAAAGGACTGAAACACTGAGGGCGCATTAGAGAGCCCAAAAGGCATCACCAAGTACTCAAAATGACCTTCGGGCGTATTAAATGCAGTCTTCCATTCATCTCCTTGCTTAATGCGCACAAGGTTGTACGCACCACGAAGATCTATCTTGGTGAACCACTTGGCACCTTTAATCCGGGCAAACAAGTCCGACAACAGAGGCAAAGGATACTGAAATTTAACAGTGATTTTATTCAGAAGCCGATAGTCAATACAAGGTCTCAAAGATCCGTCCTTCTTGGCCACAAAAAAGAATCTCGCACCAAGAGGGGAAGAGGATGGACGGATATGCCCCTTCTCCAGAGACTCCTTGATATTCGAACGCATTGCGGCATGCTCAGGTACAGACAGATTAAATAATCTTCCCTTAGGAAATTTACTACCTGGGATCAAATCTATGGCGCAGTCACAGTCCCTATGAGGAGGCAGAGCACTGGACCTGGACTCACTGAATACATCCTGATAATCAGACAAATACTCAGGAACTTCCGAAGGAGTAGAGGAAGCAATAGACACCGGCGGGGAATCAGCATGAATTCCCTGACAGCCCCAACTTGACACAGACATTGCCTTCCAATCCAAGACTGGATTGTGGGTCTGTAACCATGGCAGACCCAAAACGACCAAATCATGCATTTTATGCAGAACAAGAAAACGAATCACCTCCCGATGTTCAGGAGTCATGCACATGGTTACCTGCGTCCAAAACTGTGGTTTATTTTCCGCCAATGGCGTAGCATCAATACCTCTAAGAGGAATAGGATTTACCAACGGTTCAAGAACAAAACCACAGCGCTTGGCAAATGACAGATCCATAAGACTCAGGGCAGCACCTGAATCCACAAACACCATAACAGGGTAAGAAGACAATGAGCAAATTAAAGTCACAGACAAAATAAATTTAGGTTGCACATTACCAATGGCGACAGGACTGACAACCCTTGTTAGGCGTTTAGAGCAAGCTGATATAACATGTGTAGAATCACCACAGTAAAAACATAACCCATTCTGACGTCTATGATTTTTCCGCTCATTTCTAGTCTGAATTCTATCACATTGCATTAAATCAGATGTTTGTTCAGACAACACCACCAGAGGATTAGCGGTTTTGCGCTCCCGCAAACGCCGGTCAATTTGAATAGCCAGCGCCATAGAATCATTCAGACTTGTAGGAATGGGGAAACCCACCATCACATTCTTAATGGCTTCAGAAAGGCCATTTCTGAAATTTGCGGCCAGAGCACACTCATTCCACTGAGTAAGCACGGACCATTTCTGAAATTTTTGGCAATACACTTCAGCTTCATCCTGGCCCTGAGAAATAGCCAGCAAGGCTTTTTCTGCCTGAACTTCAAGATTGGGTTCCTCGTAAAGCAATCCGAGCGCCAGAAAAAACGCATCAATATTTGCCAATGCCGGATCTCCTGGCGCTAGCGAAAAAGCCCAATCCTGAGGGTCGCCCCTTAAAAAAGAGATAACAATTTTCACTTGCTGAGCTGGATCTCCAGATGAACGGGGTCTCAGAGAAAGAAACAATTTACAATTGTTCCTGAAATTCCTAAACCTAAATCCGTCTCCAGAAAACAGTTCAGGAATAGGTATTTTAGGTTCAGACATTGGACTACTGGTAACAAAATCTTGTATGCCCTGCACACGAGCAGCAAGCTGGTCTACACTTGTAATCAAGGTCTGGACATTCATGTCTGTAACAAGCACAAGCCACTCAAAGGTAAAGGGGAGGAAGAGAGGAAAAAAAAAAAAACTCAGAATTTCCTTTCTTATTATCCCACTTCTGCAATGCAATAAACATTCAATGTTGGCCTGGCATACTGTTATGACCCCAATGGCAGAGGGTCTCAGAAATAGTTTCTAAGTCTGCAAACACAAAAACCAGCTCATAGGGCAGTGGTAACTGATCTGACCATATATCTAATCCTAGCACCACAAATAACAGCAGCCGGGGAACGTGCCTACGTTGATTCTAGACGTCTCGCGCCAGCCGGAGAACTAACTAACCCTAGAAGGGAAAAGAAAGACCTTTCTTGCCTCCAGAGAAAAGACCCCAAAAGTTGGATACAAGCCCCCAACAAATAATAACGGTGAGGTAAGAGGAAAAGACAAACGTAAGGATGAGCTAGGTATTTAGCAAAGAGAGGCCCACTAGCTAATAGCAGAATATAGTAAGATAACTTATATGGTCAGCAAAAACCCTATCAAAAATATCCACGCTGGATATTCAAGAACACCCGAACCGTCTAACGGCCCGGGGGGAGAACACCAGCCCCCTAGAGCTTCCAGCAAGGTCAGGAATCACATTTAGTACAAGCTGGACAAAAATGAGAGCAAGCAAATAACCCAAAAAACAAAGAAGCAGGACTTAGCTTAATTTTGCACGAACCAGGACCAGCAGATAGGAGCAAACAAAAAGGATCTGATTACAACGATGCCAGGCACTGGACTAAGGATCCAGGAGGTTTATATAGCAACACACCTGGACTAACGACCCAGGTGGGTGCAAACTGAGGAAAGAAAATCCCAGAGTCATATCACTAATAACCACCAGAGGGAGCCAAGAAGTCTAATTCACAACATATCACATCCAGAGTGGTGACAGAGCTTCACATGTCCCCACATATCACATCAACAGTGGTGATAGAGCGTCACATGTCCACAAATCACATCCACAGTGGTGATAGAGCTTCACATGTCCCCCACATCACATCCACAGTGGTGATAGAGCTTCACATGTCCCCACATATCACATCCACAGTGGTGACAGAGCTTCACATGTCCCCACATATCACATCAACAGTGGTGATAGAGTGTCACATGTCCACAAATCACATCCACAGTGGTGATAGAGCTTCACATGTCCCCCACATCACATCCACAGTGGTGATAGAGCATCATATGTCCCCACATCACATCCACAGTGATAAAAGAGCTTCATACTTTTATGCTCACCTCCACTTTCGTTGCCAGGAGCAGGGCCCGACAATAGGTTGATTATTTCTAGCTCATTTCTAATTTAATACATGTCCTGACAGACACAGAGACAAATGATTTCCACTGGACAGAGTAGCGCCCACACCCGCTGGGAGGTATTTGACACCCCAGATGCGCTCATTGTTGAGTTGTGCCTATACATTGCACAGCTCAAGAAAGTTAGTAACCGTATCACTTTTATATTTCAACACAAACTAAATGTATTGCACCAAGGAGCGCCCCTCTGTTTTTTTTTGCCTGTCATTCTATAATTTGAGATAGGAATTATAATGCAGAATATTAAGAATGGTGAAAATATTTAGTAGACTTTCTGTGGAAGAAATGATGAGATGACAAACCGATGTGGACATTTACCATGCAGCAGAATGTGATCTAATGTAGCTAATAGTGTTCCTCATGAATGTGATGATATGGTCCTATCTGCTGTAAACATGTGAATGTATGACTAATTGCTTCATTTTGGAGTAATTAGAATTCAATGTCATTAACGACAGGGTGTCTGGATAATTATATTTTAAAATGAAATTTCTGAGAAAAGGCATTTTTGTTTTATAACAATTACACTGATGATTAATGTTATAAATGACAATATCCAATATAAGTACAGAACAGGAGAAATGAACTATATCCATCACTTCTGACAGCATAAAAATTAGATGAAGTCAATAATCATTGTAAAGAGGTCTGAGAGTTGCCTAAAATTTGTTTAGAAACTTGAGATTTTTTTTTTACCCTGCAGACTGTTAAAGGCCAAATGTTACAGTATGTACTGTGATTTATATTAACAATGAATTTCTAATGTGATGTGTTAGTGGATAAAAAGTCACAAGAACAAAGTTGTAACCTTATGGCATTCTGCCAAAAATGAACCTTGTTTTAATTTTCTTACAAGTTTCCGAGGGCTTCTTTTTTTTATAATGACACCTTTGCTTCAGTTCTAGATAGCAATTAGAAATTAAGTTTGTATAGCTTGAGGGTATGCAATAAAGTTAATGAACATGCATTAAAATAAACTCTATTGTTTTCAAGTAATATAATATCTTCCAAGAAAGAAAGTTCATTTTACATTGCGTACTTTGAGTCTTTTTCCTTTTACTGTCTTAAACTTTTTTATAATCTTTAGACATATCAAGTCATAAGAAATAAAATTGTAATAGTTTGTGATTTGCTATGAACCTATAGTCTAAAAAATATAATTGCTGTAATGTAGCCTTTCTACATTTGAATTATATCTGTAAGTCCCTGACCTGGCGCATTTAGATCAGTATAAGTATACATGAAGCGAGAAGAGAAAGAGGGGTTTGATTAAATAAATATACTGTGCCCCTAAAAAGGGAGAGGATATACAGTTACTTATGATTTTGAGTGAGTATAACTTACTCAAAAATCATAGGTTTGTTAAATTTAAAAATGTAGAAACATTAAAAATACAACAACCACTCTTGAATTTACTCTCTTAATTATATATTGCTATATTTAAAGTGCAAAAGGTTATCAGGGATACAGTTTATTGTTCTTTGGCTTAATATTTGGCACCTTTCTCTCTCCAAAGAATTTTTCAGGGCAGTATGCACTGCTCAAGACAAAAACATACGGTAAGTAGCAAGTTCCGATAGTTTACGGTTTATAAAATGTTCCATTTTTATTACACACAAAAATGTTGAAATCACTCAGTATATGAGCCCATTACATATGATGTATAGATCCTTTAAATGTGAACTTGAAATCTGTTTAAAGGATTTTGTAAATGTTATGCAAAGTTTTTGTTTTAGGACAGAATGGCATTTTGTTCTTCGTAATCACCTTAATCTTGGAGGTATCTGCATTTGCATTCTGTACCTGTAATTTTCCTGGTTTCTAAACTCGTTACACCAGATGTCTCCTTTCTCCTATAAATACAGCTTGTACTTCCTAGCTCAATATGGTCTGGTATTTAGACTGTAAGTTATTGTTTGGTGGACAGCACATTTTCAAAAGTCAATTGGTGAAATATCCTTCAGTATACACCTTTCTAAAGAGGTTACATTATTAATTGCACTTGCTCATGAATCATGGAATGATGAATGATGGAAAAAGGTGACTTAAATTATCCAAGTGGGAATTTCTTTCCGGATGAGCCAAAGGTTTTGCAGAATTTTGGTGTACCTTGTTAAGGCCTAATGCACTTGCTGGCTTACTATTTTACTTTCTTTAACTGACCTTGCTCAGAGAAAGTGCATGTTACATAATGTATTTCTCTAATGAGGCCCTAAGTAATTGAGCCTGATTGGACTGGCAACATGCCTCCTAATTAGAATGATAAATGGAATTGGCTGATCATCTCTTGAAGGGTGAATGGCATTAAGGACAAATGACAAGGTCATTCTGTCAATACCATCCATTTTATGCAAATCCGCCATAAGTGGATCAGTTATGTGTGCGCCATCATGATGCACTTTAGCTATTAACTGATGGTATTAGTGACCAAGAGCTTTTTGGATTAAGGGTGAGATAGAACAAACTATAAACACTCAGGTCTCATGAAAATGCTCATATTATGCAAGGATCTACACTTGTAATGATCAACTGTCTAAGTGACTATACCGAGTTTCTTGATTACAATTGCAATTAGATATATGAGCATATTGTAGGTTTATTACCAAATCAAGATAATTGACACACTAAGTGTAGTTATTATTGATATTCAGACTCATATTACAGTACTTCAGGAACTTCCATTAAAAGACTTTTCACATTTTATTGCTACATGCAACTGAATCAGTTACATAGGGTGAATCCAGAAGGTCATAGGCCTTCTCTTCTGCAAGATAAAATAAAGTTATGAGAATATGGTAGGTGAAATCCACAATGCAATATCAAATCTTCAGCCTTATATTAATAATTTGGTTAAAACATTTGAACATGCATCATTAGTCTATAGATAAGAACATCAACGCATTTCTGGTGCACTCAGCACTCTTTCTCATACTGATGTAAGGAATGCCTATCAGAATTATAGCTTTAAGGAATGAAATAAAAGAAATCAGGCCTTCAAATCAACCATGACGTCCTTCTTGAAACAGAACCTTTAGGTACAAGGTACTCATTCAGACTGGAACTCAACACCTCCTAGGTCATTATCAACAAAAAAAAGACAAAAAAAGCTAACGATTCTATGAAAGGTAGGAAATATGTTTATATGCATATTTTATAAAGATCTCATACAATAGTTGCCTCTGGAGTTCTAATTAAGTCAATCTTTAATCACTATTTTAAAGGCCTTGTCTTTGTGCAGCTTGGCATTCATGTGTACAAGAAATTTGATTTTAATACTCTTATAGGACAATTGTACCATTGTAGAAAATCATTTTCAGCTTTTAAGTCTCTAGTGGTTGTGAGGCATTGACTTCCATATAAAATGCATGTCATCCTTCCTTCCTTTTATCCAAGCTGGTTGTCACACATGCTTGGTGCAAAATAGTTTGAAGACCATGCTAAGCAACTGGAGATATGAAATTCATTATGTTTATATGAAATTTGGATTCCTTAATTAGGCATTCCCAACTCTTGAGCAGTTTAGTGCTATGCAGTCTCCTCAGTGCTTTCACTTCCTAGTTTATAGAAGGATGGGCTGTTCTCCTTGAGTGCGAGGTCTGGTTAATAGTAGAACTGAGCATTAGTAGAACTATAAAGCTCAGCACAAGATCTGCTCTAACGTATTCAGTAATAAGTGGATTCTTCAGTACACTTATAACTATCTTTACCCAGAAATAACAGGGTATTTGAACCAGCACACAGTTCAGGACATAAAGAGCATAGAGCTGTACACTGTAAAAGATAAAATGTCTCTTTGCAGGAAAATTTCAGCAGATTGAAAAACCAAGTCAATTGCAAACTTGCTTATTTTGTCATGCTGTTTAGCTAATTAAATCAATTTAAGAACTTGAAAATACTTCTTTAAAGAAGCTTTTCTGTTAATTTTTTTTTTTATTTCCAAAACCTGTGTAAATGTTACTGTTGGGTAATATCAGTGTGTTAATGTACTCATCCATTGTCGTGTACTCTGATATTCAGTATCGCGTTGGTTCTCCTCTGAGTCAAGTGAAGGCAATTCAGACATTCACACTGAGCTCTATGTGTGACATGGAAGTCTCTTTACAATGTAAGCCTATGGAGACTGATTCTGACGCTCCATGGGAAAACATTGTAAAAGCATTTTCTGGGTCACACAGAGCTCAGTGTGATCTGGTGAACTTGTATTGTTTTTCTAAAAAACAAGATTACTGTTTGTATTATGTAATAAATTACATTTTGGCCAAATATAAAGCTATTGGTAAAAATCTAACAAAAGAAAATTCCTAGATCTATTTTCTAATTATTACTAATTATTTCCATGTATCTTACAAATGATTTGTACACGTGTTTCATGTCATCCAGTCTTGATAAATCATTTCATAATATCATCGTTCATCACAAATGTAAATATCGTTATGCCACCTGTCATCCTACCACAGTTGTAGCCAAAGCTTTGCTGAAGTAATCTCTGAGGTACTGTTAAGGAAGCTTTATGAACATTTCATTTTATGGCTGTTGAGCTATCCACATGGCTGTAACTTCTGACAGTTATGTGAAGAGCATTTGGAGGAAGAAAATCTGGCAGATTAATAAAGTTGTGCAGTTGCAAAATAAGTGATCACATCAATTATGTATGAGGTACCAATGATAATGCCCAGATCTACGATCAAGTAGAGTGGGAACTGAAATGAAAAGTCATTTAGAAGGACATAAGCATTCTGCAGTGCACATGTAGATACTTCTAGTAATTATTGACCCCTTATTCACATGGTAATTTTCCTTTTTGCACTTTTGTTTTCCCCCCTTCTTCCAAGAGCCATAACTAATTTTTTTCTACCAACATTGCTATGTAAAAGTTTGGGCACCCCTGGTCAAAATTACTGTTATTGTGAACAGTTAAGCAAGTTGACGATGAAATGATCTCTAAAAGACCTTATGCTAAATTTCCATATTTTCTTTATTTTTTAGCTCCACCAAAATATATATTTTCATCTTTTACATTTTAAAAATTACAAAAAGGAAAATGGAACTATGCAAAAGTTTGGCACCCTGCTTGGTTAGTATCAAGCAGGAGAAAGGTGAAAGAAGTTCACCGCAAACGACCAAGAAAGTCCGGTATAAGTAACAAAAAAAAACATCTTTATTTAGAAAATTGGGAAACAGGTATTGGAAACAAGTGGACAATTACACCTGGAACTACATGCACGACCGCAAGAAGGGACACACAGGAGCAGTTGTGTCACAATAATCCCACAGTATGAACATATTTAGATCAATCATCAGTGTATTATTGCAGTAAACATATATAGTTATATGTGGGAAAGCCTGCTTTGAGTTACTGCCTGTAGGTCATAATGAGGATGTATAGTATATAGTATGCAAATTGCCTCTTCACAGAAAAAGAGGACTTAAACGCTATAGATAGTAATCGCATAGTGTCAAAAGATAGATGACTAATGTGGCTAGCAACAGAAGACGTTACATAGTACCTGTAATTAGGCTGTAGGCAAAGGCACATTTGGTCTGAGTGTCCGCCCCAATGCGCGTTTCGGATGCTTATCCTTCGTCGGGGGCATTCGAAGCGCGCGTTGGGGCGGACACCCGGACCCAGTGTGCTCTGTCTAAACACTAGTTCTCTTGGCTCCCGACTTTAAGAAAGAGTTTATACTCCAAACAGATGCCTCAGATGTCAGTTTAGAAGCAGTCCTTTCTCAGGAGATACATGGGAAGGAGCACCATGTTCTCTACCTGAGTAGGAAGCTTTCCTCTTGTAAGAGGAATTATTCGGTCATAGAGAATGAGTGCTTGGCCATAAAGTGGGTGGTGGACACATTACAGTACTATCTGGTAGGATGTAAGTTTAGATTGGTATCAAAGCATGAGTCACTCAGATGGATGAGGGAAACAAAGGGTAAAAATGAAAGGGTCACAAGCTGGTTCTTAATCCTGCAAGATTTCAAATTCTGTTTACAACATAGAGCAGGGAAGCTACATGGTAATGTCAATGCCCTCTCAAGAATCCCTTATCTGGTAGTAGAAAGTGCCAAGCCCCACGGCTTTAGGCAGAGTTGGGAGGTATGTAAGGAGGCTAGTGGCCGCAAAGTCGATGGGAGGTATGTGTCACAGAGATGGCTGCTCTCTGTGATGTAGCATGGAGTATTTTCTTTAGTGCACGTAAGCACTAGGAGGTTTCTTTGGTGCACCTAAGACAAGGTTGCCGGTATCTATGAGAGATGGGCGGGTCTAGCTACTCCTTACCTCTGGGTGTGGTTACAGTCTATATAATGGAGGCTGTTTGGCACATGGCCTGTGACTGGAGGCATGGAGGCACTGACATGAGCGGGTGGACCCTCAGTGCTATAGGAACTGTTGGTTTCTTCTGTTTGTTTTCATTTTGTGCCTCAGAAGGCCATCTTTTGTTCACTTAAACTTAAGGAGGTTTATGGCACTTAATAAACCTGACGGATCATTTTATGAAAACTGTTTCCTGTGTTTGCCTCAACCCGCAGCCGAATGAGTAAAATCTTACAATATATATGTATATTTTTTTTGCCTAAAATACAAAGACAAATATTCAACTAGCTTATCTGTTCACAATAATAGTAGTTTTGACGAGGGGTGCCCAAACTTTTACATGCCACTGTAGCTGTATGAGTTGTACTTTTGAATTTACAACATTTACTTTATGTGCTAGAAAATGGAAAAAAAACTTTACTGTGGTGAAACTGAATAACAAAAATTAAATTCTGCAATTTTTTTTTTGTTTTTCTTTTTACTGTATATATTGTTTGGTAAAAATGATGTGGCAACATGATTCTCTAAGTCACTATAATTACAACAATATAAAAATGTTCATTTTTTAATTTGTTATTAAAAAAAATCAGAAATTGGTAAAATAAGATGTCTCTGTCTGAGATTGACAATGGCATTTAAGAAGTTAATAGCAAAGGACTCAGCTCAGCTTCACCTGCTACAATTAGAGGCAGATGCCTGCTGTGTATTAAAGCCAGTGTCTGTTGGCCATGACAAAAACTCAGTTCCTGATCTTGCAACAAAGATGGGGACCTGTGTTGAAAAGTTATTGAAAAGGAAATATATGAAAAGGGACAGTAGATTAAATTATTAGACTTTTTACAGAGATATAGCAGATAAAGGGAGGAATTGCATACCAAACTGCACACGGAAATTTTTCAAATATGATGGGTAGAACGATCCGCGAAGGATTCAGTTTGAGTAGAATTCCCTGAAAATTGCGGTTTCAAACATTTTGAGGTTTGCTTTCTTACTTTGCAAAAAAAACAGTTCCTGGCAGGATTTCCCACATTGTTGAAGTGTCATCATTTTGCATACATCATTTTGCATTGCCACGTGGGCCACCCCATAAAGCCATGCAGCTATGACATCTAGAGGATTATCATACCTTGTACAGAGGTGGTCAGTATTGTGCCCATCACAGATTAGTGGTTCAATGCGGATCACTATTTGTACTGCAGTGTCATTTTCCATCTTGAGAGTCACTAGGTAAGTCTATATCTCCTGTAGAGTGTAAGCTCTTATGGTCAGTGGGCTACTCTCTTTTTATATCTTGTGGAGTAAAAGAGGGTCCTTTAGCTTGTAAGATCATTTGGTTCCACAGGGTCCTATCTTTTTCTCTCTTGCTTGTAAACTATAAGCTCTTATGGTCAGTAGGGTTCTCTCTCCTTTATTCTTTCTCCACCATGTATATTTTCCAAGCATTTATAATCATTCCAGTATTGAGATTCAAGCAAATGTATTTATTGCAAAACAAATTTTTAGGGAAAATTATGCGAAGCCCCTGAGTAAGTCCACTGTGCGTTTAGGAATTCCTATACTACATATCCACCAACCAATTGCAATTCCCTTGATAAAGGATTTTATGCTAGTAGCATTAAACATTGCTATCTACAACAAGAGAAAAACAATGGTGCTCTTGGTTTTAACGTAACTTTATTCTTTCGTGAGTTATTTCCAAGTTTCCCTTTGTTTACAGCCATTGACATATCACAGAGGTTAACATGTGAGGAGCGGATAGAAATTGTGTTGACGTCTGGTGAATGCAGTACCCGGGTCATTGCAGCAGATTTCAATGCAAGACACCATACGCACCATTCCCATGTTATTTAGGTCTATTCAAAGGGACAAGGGTAAGGGGGGCCCAACACTAGGAAAGCAGGGAGTGGAGACTCCTAGGCAGATCTAAAGTCACTCTGTCTGCCCTAAGAGACCCTAAATAGGTTCCACACCTATCGCCAAGCAGGATACCTAATCCCTGCCAGACCTTAGGGGTAAGCCTTTCTTAGGGAAGGAAGGGGTAAACACTAGTCGAACACCACTGAGCGAAAAAGATCTGTTGAGCGAAACAGATCGGACAAATTCAAATATCGCCGACTTTCGGCAAAGTCTGGTTTCATGAAACCCAACCCGATCCTAGTGTGGGATCGTTCATGCGGTCAGCGATCTTGGCGCCAAAGTCGCGTTTCGTATGACGCGTTCAGCGCCATTTCTCAGCTAATGAAGGAGGATGCAGAGTGTGGGCAGCGTGATGACATAGGTCTCGGTCCCCACCATCTTAGAGAAGGGCATGACAGTGATTGGCTTGCTTTCTGCAGCGTCACAGGGGGTATAAAGGGGCATGCACGCCGACCGCCATCTTACTTCTGCCGATCTTAGCATAGGGAGAGATTGCTGCACCTTCGTCAGAAGAAGGGCTATAGTTAGGGAGGAAAGATTAACCCCCAAACCGCTTGTGCTGTAGCGATTTCCACTGTCCAACACCACCTTTGTTTTGCAGGGACAGTGAAGGCTATATCTTTGTGCATCAGCTCTGTAGCTTATTAGGCTGCCTTATAAGGCTCCCTGATAGCTGCATTGCTGTTTGCACCGCTGCTGTGCAAACCAACTGCTTTTTTAAAAGCAAAAATCCTGTTGCTCCTTTCTGCAGTTATCTTGTTTATTTGTCCACACTTTGTGCGCAGCAGTCCTTTTTATTGCTGCCATACTTGTCCTGAGATCATTGTAGGGAGATTGAAATTGTACTACAGTCCTTGGATTTTTTCGGATATCTTCCAGCCACTTTCTGCCACTTACATTGTGTTGTGTTACACACTGGGCCTGAGTTGTGGTGCTGTCTCCCCCCCAAAAAAGGGAGATTCAAATTCTCACAAAGTGGATATAGGTCAGTTCTGTTAGTTTGTCGTATATCAGCCAGCCACGTTCTGCCACTTACATTGTGTTGTAAAATACACTGAGCCTGAGTTTGGGTTCAGTCTCCCCCCAAAAAAGTGAGATTCAAATTCTCACAATGTGGATATACCTCAGTCCTCTCAGTTTGTCGTGTATCAGAAAGCCACTTGCTGCCACTCACATTGCATTGTAAAATACACTGGGCCTGAGTTTGGGTTCAGTCTCCCCACAAAAAAAAGTGAGATTCAAATTCTCACAAAGTGGATATACCTCAGTCCTCTTAGTTTGTCATGTACCAGCCAGCCACTTGCTGCCACTCACATTGCGTTGTAAAATACACTGGGCCTGAGTTTGGGTTCAGTCTCCCCCCCAAAAAAGTGAGATTCAAATTCTCACAAAGTGGATATACCGCAGTCCTCTTAGTTTGTCATGTATCAGCCAGCCACTTGCTGCCACTCACATTGCGTTGTAAAATACACTGGGCCTGAGTTTGGGTTCAGTCTCCCTCCCAAAAAAGTGAGATTCAAATTCTCACAAAGTGGATATACCTCAGGCCTCTTAGTTTGTCGTGTATCAGCCAGCCACTTGCTGCCACTCACATTGCATTGTAAAATACACTAGGCCCGAGTTTGGGTTCAGTCTCCCCCCCAAAAAAGGGAGATTAAATTGCCACTAAGTGGATCTACGTCAGTTCTGTTAGTTTGTCGTATATCTTCCAGCCACGTTCTGCCACTTACATTTTTTGTGTAATACACTGGGCCTGAGTTTTGGTGCAGTGTCCCCCCCAAAAAAAGGGAGATTTAAATTCATAACAAGTTTATATACACCTTCTACCTTGTTTTACAGTGCCATATAACGGTTGTTATTTTGGTTACATTTTCCCAAAAATGAGGAAGTCTGGTGGAAGAGGCCGTGGGCGGTCGTTGCCAGCTGGTAATGATGGTGGTGGTGGTGGAGTATCTGGCGGTAGTGGGAAAAGCAAAATAGCACCTAAGTCTCGAGGTGCTGAGCCAGCGTCATCGTCTGGCTACACAAGGCCTCAAAGGCTCCCTTATCTGGGAGTAGGAAAACCACTTTTAAAGCCGGAGCAGCAGGAAAAAGTTTTGGCTTTCCTTGCTGACTCAGCCTCTAGCTCTTTCGCCTCCTCTTCCGAAAGTTCGAAATGTAAAAGCAGCGAGTCGTCAGTGGATGCTCCCGGTCAGGAACAAGTCCCTTCCTTGTGTCCTTCACCCAAACCGAAAGTGAAGGATTTGGCAGGCGACACTACAGTTTACTCCATGGAGCTCTTTACAGATACTGTGCCTGGGTTAGAAAGGGAAATTGTTATCAGCCCATTACAAGATGAATCGGACATGGAGTGCACAGATGCACAACCACAGCTAGATTATTATGCTGTTCCATTGACTCAGATCACTACATTGCCCTCGCAGTGTACTGAGCCAGAATCTGACCCTGATGAGACTATAATGCCCCGTCCCGAACGCTATAGCACCTTACACGGTGACACAGAGGAAGGTGCACATGACATTGAAGAGGAGGTGATAGATGACCCAGTTGTTGACCTAGATTGGCAGCCATTGGGGGAAGAGGGTGCCGCTGCCAGTAGCTCAGAAGCAGAGGAGGATGATCCGCAGCAGCCATCTACATAGCAACAGCTGGCAACTGGCATGCCCGTATCAGGCCAAACACGTTTGTCAAAAACAAAACCAGTTTTAGGACAGCGTGGCCATCCGGTGAAAGTAGCACAGCGTGCAATGCCTGAAAATGTTATCCATAGTAGGAAGAGTGCAGTGTGGCAATTTTTTAACCAAAATCCGAATGATCAGTCAAAAGTTATCTGTAAGAAATGCTCAAAGACCTTTAGCAGAGGGAAGAATCTCCAAAATTTAAATACAACGTGCATGTGTAGACATTTAACCAGCATGCACTTGCAAGCCTGGACTAACTACCAAACGTCCCGTACCGCTGGTGCACCCGCTCAGAATGAAGGTAGTCAGCAACGCTACATTGCTTCCCTCACTGTAAGCCCACCGGTTAGGACACTACCAGCAGCAAATGTGGAGGTATCGTCGCAAGGCCAAAGCAGTCAGGGAATCACAAGGTTCTTGGTAGGAAACACTGTATGTAGGCCAACATCAAGAATACCATCACCAACCCTCTCTCAATCTGCCATGTCCACCACCACCCCCGCTAGTTCCACCATATAATAACAGGAATCCCGAAGTCATATCCAAATAATCTAGGTAGGGAAATTAATATAAATAGTATGTACCCAGACAGTTTATATCCGCTCCATATAGTATATGCAAAAAAAGGAGAGCAGGGAGCATATAGTGAAGATGTATCCAAACAAAGTATTTATTAGTACAAACATTAAAAATGGACATTAGTAATTCAATAAATATGCGTGTTCCAGAAAAATGCAGAGAGGGGAAAGACCGCCCCTCCACCACCCTAGTACTACAACATAACTGACACAGAGGGAAAAAGACAAAGT
Organism: Ranitomeya variabilis; assembly: GCF_051348905.1. Lineage (NCBI taxonomy): Eukaryota > Metazoa > Chordata > Amphibia > Anura > Dendrobatidae > Ranitomeya > Ranitomeya variabilis. Next base: position 714,880,705 of record NC_135233.1, on the reverse strand, counting down.
TTCCATGTGGGAAGTAATAATAATGAGGTGAGCCCAAAATCAGTCACTGCTGTACCCGGTAATCCAAATAAATGTCTGGCAAGTGCACAATCCTAGCGTGGTAATGGTGGACAGTCCATACTGTGACAGTAACTAAAGAAAATAGGCTTACCGATGTAGGGGGGAGGTGGAGGAAGGGAGTCCCGCCGGTGAGATGGCCCCGACGCGTGTTTCGCAGCGCTACCACGCCGCTTCTTCAATGGGATGTGGAATAAAGTAAGCAGGACCTTCTAATAACCCCCCGACCCTAACCACATGTCTGGTCACGACCAATCAAACTGGCGCCGGCAGCGCATGCGCACTGCGGCAGGAAAGTCCAGCGTGGGGGCCAGGCGTCAGACCAAGTGCGCATGCCCAGACAAAGTCCGGGACAAGCACACAAGGCACACAGACGCCCACCCACAGGCCAGGACCGCCCGCACACAGGGCGATGCGCATGGCCACATGAGGGCGTACCACAAGTAAACACAGCAACAAGGGCCAAAGATAATGGAGATCGTAAATCAGATGCCAATACAGTAAATAGACAAGAACTGCATCATAGCATAATAATCAGATAGACCGGCAAAAAGGCCCACATAAAAGGACACTCATCAAAAGTACATAAATATATTGCAGACAACTATAGATGAATAATAATAATGTCTTACTGTATGCACATAATATTGTCACATAATGACTGCTGAGCAAAGAATTTATAATATATCATATTTCTGCAAGTCATCAAACAAATATGGTCTCATAAGAGAATGCACAGAGAATTATGTGAGAGAGTCCGTCCATGTTGGGCAGGTATTCAGTTGCCAGGTCTTGTCCGTAAAGAATGTCCACATATTAAATTGGCCGAAATGATAGTGTATGGGTTCCAACGACAGATGGAGGGAAGAGGGAGGACCAAAGAAGGGCCCATTGATGGACAATATTACTGGTAATAATAAAAAAAATTTCACTGCGCACTGAGTTAATGTGGTGGATGCAGGGTCCACAGGGGACAGCCATAGTGGGACAGTTCTGCCTAGCCCACGGTCTAGGAAATAGTTGGCTGTAGGTGTTCGCCACCCCTCCTCCTCCAGAAGTGAAAGCTCGTCCACAGAGCACAGTCGCACAACCACTCCATCCGCAGCTGCCAGTGTTGCACACGAGGTGTCCCATTACTTGAACAGCTAGTGGTAAGCGTCAGCAGGCTGTGTTGGAAATGAAGTGTTTGGGCGACAACAGACACACAGCGGAAGTACTGGCCGAGTACTTGCAGCAAGAAACTCAGTCATGGCTGGGCAGTGTACATCTTGAGGCTGGCAAGGTAGTCAGTGATAACGGAAGGAATTTTATGGCTGCCGTAGCCCTTTCAGAACTGAAACACATACCTTGCCTGGCTCACACCTTGAACCTGGTGGTGCAGTGCTGTCTGAAAAATTATCCGGGGTTACCAGTCCTGCTCCTGAAGGTGCGAAGACTTTGCTCTCACATCCGCCGGTCGCCCGTACACTCCAGCCGTATGCTGAACCATCAGCGATCACTGAATCTTCCCCAGCACCGCCTAATAATTGACATTGCAACAAGGTGGAACTCCACACTGCACATGCTTCAGAGGCTGTGCGAACATAGGCGTGCTGTAATTTATTTGTGGGAGGATAAACATACATGGGCAGGCAGTTGGATGGCAGACATGGAGTTGTCTGGTGTGCAGTGGTCAAAGCTACAAGACCTCTGTCAAGTCCTTCAGTGTTTTGAGAAACGCACATGGCTGGCAAGTGCAGACAACGCCATCATAAGCATGAGCATCCCACTAATGCATCTGCTGATGCAAAGTTTGACGCACATTAAGGAGCAGGCGTCTGCAGCCGAGGAGGAGGGAAGCCTTGATGACAGTCAGCCATTGTCTGCTCAGGGAACTCTCCTGGACGAGGTGGCAGATGAAGAGGAGGAGGAGGAGGATGATGGGGATGAATATTTATGGGAGGAGGATGCTTCTCAGGGGGCAATAGAAACTGGTGGCGTTGCAAGGTCAGGTACAGGGTTTTTGCAGGACACAAATGATGTTGATTTGCAAGAAAGTGCTCCTCAACCCAGCACAAGCAGTGAATTGACACCTGGAACATTGGCCCACATGGCTGAGCATGCCTTGCGTATCCTAAAAAGGGACCCCCGCTTTATCAGAATGATAACCGATGACGATTACTGGTTGGCCTGCCTCCTGGATCCACGATATAAAGGAAAATTACAAAATATTATGCCACATGAGAACCTTGAGCAAATATTGGCTACCAAACAAGCAACTCTTGTAGACCGTTTGGTTCAGGCATTCCCAGCACACAGCGGCGGTGATGGTTCTCACACGAGCTGTAGGGTGCAACATGGCAGAGGTGTTAGAGGTGCACAAATACAAAGTGGCATTGGACAGAGGGGTTTTATGACCAGGTTGTGGAGTGATTTCGCAATGACCGCAGACACGACAGGTACTGCTGCATTGATTCAAAGTGACAGGAGACAGCATTTATCCAGTATGGTTACGAACTATTTTTCCTCCCTTATCGATGTTCTCCCTCACAGGTCATTCCCCTTTGATTATTGGGCACCTAAAATAGACACCTGGCCTGAATTGGCAGAATATGAATTACAGAAGCTCGCTTGCCCAGCTGGTAGTGTGGTATCAGAAAGACTCTTCAGTGCTGCTGGTTCAATACTGACCAAAAAAAGGACACGTCTGGCTACCCGAAATGTTGATGATCTAACCTTCATTAAAATTAACCACTCATGGATTTCAAATTATTTTTCCCCACCTTCCCCTGCTGACATGTAGCTTGCCTGAAAAATGTCTTGCTTTTGGCCTCGTTTTTCTGACTGCTCCAATTCCTCCATTTGCAGCTGCTGAATGTCCACCATAGGCAATTTTTTATACCTCCCTAAATGGGTTGACTCCCCCCACAGGGCCGTGGTCACCACTTGGCGAAAGCACCCGTGCAAGCGCCGTTTGCCTGGACAGGTGGGTGTGCCCACTCTTGGGTGACGGCACTGGCACAGGGTCCCTCATAGTATAATGAAGTGTCTGTGACGGTAGTGGCGCACAACCAACGTCAGACATACCATCGTAATATGAGGGGCCCTGTGCCAGTACCACCGCCCACAAGAGAGTGTTCCCCCCCAGCTCGAACAGTGCTCTACCACTTGCAAAACTTACCTCTCCCTGCTCCACCACTGTGTAGTCTATGCAGTTAAATCCTTCAATGGCACTGCCAATACAAATTTGTTGAAATGATAGATGATAGTAAAAATATACAGGGGCCCTGGCCTCTATTTAGACCAGTTAATACTTTGTGCCAACTACCACTGTCTGCTGCTCAGCAGAGGAGCCCACCCCTGTACCTAGCTATGCCACCTGTTTATTTATGAACATTTTTTTGGCAGACATTTAGCCTACTTACTTATTTGGGCCTAGTAACTGTGTCAGCCAGTCCTTACAGTTGTCCTCCACTGAACAAAGCTATGCTGCCTGTGTACTCCTGTTACAAATTTTGAACTGCATTTAGCCTACTTTTTTATTTTAGGCCTACTACCTGTGTCTGTCTGTGCCACTCCTTACAGTTGTCCTCCACTGAACAAAGCAATGCCGCCTGTGTACTCCTGTTACCAATTTTGAACTGCATTTAGCCTACTTACTTATTTGGGCCTAGTAACGGTGTCAGCCAGTCCTTACAGTTGTCCTCCACTGAACAAAGCTATGCCACCTGTGTACTCCTGTTACCAATTTTGAACTGCATTTAGCCTACTTACTTATTTGGGCCTAGTAACTGTGTCAGCCAGTCCTTACAGTTGTCCTCCACTGAACAAAGCTATGCCACCTGTGTACTCCTGTTACCTATTTTGAACTGCATTTAGCCTACTTACTTATTTGGGCCTAGTAACTGTGTCAGCCAGTCCTTACAGTTGTCCTCCACTGAACAAAGCTATGCCTCCTGTGTACTCTTGTTACCAATTTTGAACTGCATTTAGCCTACTTACTTATTTGGGCCTAGTAACTGTGTCAGCCACTCCATACAGTTGTCCTCCATTGAACAAAGCTATGCCGCCTGTGTACTCCTGTTACAAATTTTGAACTACATTTAGCCTACTTTTTTATTTCAGGCCTACTACCTGTGTCTGTGTGCGCCACTCCTTACAGTTGTCCTCCACTGAACAAAGCAATGCTGCCTGTGTACTCCTGTTACCAATTTTTAACTGCTTTTAGCCTACTTTTTAATTTTGGGCATATATCTGTGTTTCCTCCTCATCCTGCCCATTGCCCAGCCACTGCTAGATGAGTCTGCTGGTACATTGACCCAGACCACTACATTCCCCTTGCACTCTACACAGCCAGAATCTGACCCTGCTGAAAGTCATGATCCCCTTCCCGCATACTATACCACCTTACACGGGGACAAAGAGGAAGGTGCAGATGAAAGTGCAGGTTCCTTCATCAGATGGCGGTATACTTGCTGGCACTAGCACAGGGCCCCTCATAGTACGCAACAGTGTCTCTGACAGTGGGAGGCGCTGCCCGCCGTCAAACACTGCCATACTATGAGGGGCCCTGTGCCAGTGCCAACTAGTGGGGCCTTCCCCTGCTTGCTCAGGATCAAAGCACTTGCAAAGTTGAAATACTTACCTCTCCCTGCTCCACCGCCGTGACGTATTCTGCGTTTCCTGGGCCCAAGAAAATCTTGAGCCAGCCCTACCCCCCCACAACTTTAGCCAAATGACCCCCTGTTTTCAATGCGTAACTATTATTATAAAGTAAATTAAGATTGACAAGCTTAAGTAATAAGAATTTATGTTTTTGGCATTAAAATGGGCACTGTAAGTGTTTTCCTGTCCTCCACTCACTGCCGACTTTGATTCCCCATTGACTTGCATTGGGTTTCGTGTTTCAGTTGGCCCCCGACTTTTTGCAATAATCGGACGATTTCACCCTACCCGACTTTTGAGAAAGTCGGGTTTCGCGAAACCCGACTCGATCCTAAAAAAGTAAAAGTCACTCAACTCTAACCACTAACACTAGACAGCTGGACAAATAAACCAAGGGAGACACTCAACTTGAGTAGACTCAGAGAGAAACACCGACACCCTCCAAATTCCAAAGAGGACGCTAACCAACTGCTACAGCTCCAGGTCTCAACAGGGAAGTGCACATAGAAAATATCACCCACAACTCTCAACAGGAATTTAGGAGTTATAAACACCCAGATCCAGGTGTGACCATTAGGGCCAGATGAGGTGGCCAAGAAGGACATGACAGAAGTCTGCAAGGCAAACTGCTGAGACCCCCTACAGCCAGAACCAGTGCAACTGTTTGCAGCCTCTGACACATCCGTGACAGCATCCTCCGTGTGCCGTCCATATTTAACATTGCAAAGAATAGGAGATGCTTTGTAATTTATTTATTTATCTGTAAGTGAAAATCACTGATGATACAAGCAAACACATAAACCAAACGCTGATGACTCTTTGATTCAAAGCACTGATGACAAGGGTACCACTTTTTCCACATATGTGTTTAAACAGGGACATCTGAATAAGGCCTTATAATATTCAACAGAAACATTATTTGAAAGAAAAAATTACCTGACAATTTCCCTCTTTCATCCATTTATTTTAAAAAAGTTGACACATTTCAAGATCACGCAGGACCTCTACATCAGGACAAACCACGTCCTGATGAAGAGGTCCTGCGTGTTCTCGAAACACGTTGACTTTTAAGCCTGTTCAAATAAATGATTCGATTTTAAGTACTTTTTCATCTTAGCAGCGCATATGTAATGCCATTAAGCAACTCAGAAAGGTGAGTGTATCTCCCCTTTTCCCTTACATCCCATTGTCATTGGATAAGACCCTGTTGCACTTTGTTTCTTCCCAGTTTTATTCATATAGCAGGAAGTAAAGTCATATTGGTTAGTATCACACTCTGATTTTGTAGCTGATGGCAGAACTGATGCTTTATGATTGACAAAAAAAAGCTGAATAAACTAAATTTCAAGGGACAACCAATATGTCTATGTTTCATGTTGTCACTTTTATGAAATCATTGCTTCAACAATACAGGTAAACTTCAATTTCCTTGGCTTTGCGTTTACTTACATCCATGCATTTCAGACAGAAATTCTCTTTAATATTTATAGAAAAATGAATGTTCAGAAATCTCCACAATAGTTATCTACAAGAAAATATCGAACTAATACTAATTTTAATTAAATCTACTAAAATACTCTCTTGACATTTTAGATTTGTAAATCTATTTTGTCATATTTAAGTTTTATTAAGTCGCCCTTACTTGACATTTTAACCAACATAGCTTTACATATTACAACATACTTCCATTATTTCTATAAGTTCCCTTCCCAGGGATTTTGCTAGAGAGATAAATTACTTCTCCTATTTTGACATCAATTTTTCTTCTCATGATAATCCTTACATTTCTGGCTGTTTTACATTTGAATAAAGCCTCTGTGTTCCTTCTCATGTTTTATGTAGATCAGCCTCCTGGTGGATGGCATGGGACCATTCAATTTTAATGTATTTGGACATAAACTTGATAAGAAAATACATTAATGTCACAAATGTTATGCACAGCACAGTAAACATGACAATAAAATGTATGTCAAAATATGAAAAGATTTACAGTGTTCACTATGCGTGAAGAACTTATGTTAGAACCCAGCCCACCTTATACTATTAATGTGCTGTAGTACATTAACACAAAACTATGCATTGTTCTGTTCTCTTTAAAGCGGATCCGTCACCAGATTTCACAATACAAGCTGCATACGCTATTAAATAGATTTCTAATGCCTGATAAGACTGATGTACAGTGGGTACGGAAAGTATTCAGACCCCTTTAAATTTGTCACTCTTTGTTTCATTCCAGCCATTTGGTAAATTCAAAAAAGTTCATTTTTTTCACATTAATATACACTCTGCACCCCATCTTGCCTGACAAATGTAGAAATGTAGAAATTTTTGCAAATTTAATAAAAAAGAAAAACTAAAATTATCACATGGCCATAAGTATTCAGACCCTTTGCTCAGACACTCATATTTAAGTCACATGCTGTCCATTTCCTTATGACTCTCCTTGAGATGGTTCTACTCCCTCATTGGAGTCCAGCTGTGTTTAACTAAACTGATTGGACTTGATTTGGAAAAAGCACACACCTGTCTATATAAGACCTCACAGCTCACAGTGCATGTCAGATGAAATGAGAATAATGAGGTCAAATGAACTGGCCAAAGAGCTCAGAGACAGAATTGTGGCAAGGCACAAACCTGGCCTAGGTTACAACAGAATTTCTGCAGTACTCAAGGTTCCTAAGAGCACAGTGACCTCCAAAATTCTTAAATGGAAGAAGTTTGGGACCACCAGATGTCTTCGTAGACCTGGCCATCCAGCCAAACTGAGCAATCATGGGGGAAGAGACTTGGTGAGAGAGGTAAAGAAGAACCCCGAGATCACTGTGGCTGAGCTACAGAGATGCAGTAGCGAGATGGGAGAAAGTTCCACAAAGTCAAATATCACTACAGTCCTCCACCAGTCGGGCCTTTATGGCAGACAGGCCTGACAGAAGCCTCTCCTCAGTGCAAGACATACAGTATGAAAGCCTGCATAGAGTTTGCTACAAAACACATGAAGGACTTCCAGACTATGAGAAATAAGATTCTCTGGTCTGATGAGACAAAAATAGATCTTTTTGGTGATAATACTAAGTGGTATTTGTGGAAAAAAACAGGCACTACTCATCACCTGCCCAGTACAATCCCAGCAGTTAAACATGGTGGTGGCAGCATCATGCTATGGGTGTGTTTTTCAGTTGCAGGGACAGGACGACTGGTTGTCATTGAAGGAAACATGAATGCGGCCAAGTGCAGAGATATCCTGGATGAACACCTCTTCCAGAGTGCTCTGGGCCTCAGACTTGACCAAAGGTTCACCTTCCAACAAGACAATAACCTTAAACACACAGCTAAATTAACAAATGAGTGGCTTCAGAACAACTCTGTGACCATTCTTGACTGGCCCAGCCAGAGACCTGACCTAAACCCGATTGAGCATCTCTGGAGAGACCTGAAAATGGCTGTCCACCAATGTTCACCACCCAACCTGACGAAACTGGAGAGGATCTGCAAAGAAGAATGGCAGAGGATCCCCAGATCCAGATGTGAAAAACTTGTTGCATCATTCCCAAGAAGACTCATGGCTGCACTAGCTCAAAAGGGTGCTTCTACTCAATACTGAGCAAAGGATCTGAATACTTATGACTAGTGTTGAGCGATACCGTCCGATACTTGAAAGTATCGGTATCGGAAAGTATCGGCCGATACCGGCAAAGTATCGGATCCAATCCGATACCGATACCCGATACCAATACAAGTCAATGGGACTCAAGTATCGGACGGTATTCCTGATGGTTCCCAGGGTCTGAAGGAGAGGAAACTCTCCTTCAGGCCCTGGGATCCATATAAATGTGTAAAAGAAAGAATTAAAATAAAAAATATCGCTATACTCACCTCTCCGACGCAGCCTGGACCTCAGCGAGGGAACCGGCAGCGTTGTTTGTTTAAAATTCGCGCTTTTACTTGGTTACGTGAAGTCCCGGCTTGTGATTGGTCAGGGCGGCCATGTTGCCGGGACGCGGACCAATCACAGCAAGCCGTGACGAAATTACGTCACGGCTTGCTGTGATTGGTCCGCGTCCCGGCAACATGGCCGCCATTAACCAATCACAAGCCGTGACGTCACGGGAGGCTGGACACGCGCGCTTTTTAAAAAGCGCGCGTGTCCAGCCTCCAGTGACGTCCCGGCTTATGATTGGTCACGGCGCCATGTTGCCGGGACGCGGACCAATCACAGCAAGCCGTGACGAAATTACGTCACGGCTTGCTGTGATTGGTCCGCATCCCGGCAACATGGCCGCCATTAACCAATCACAAGCCGTGACGTCACGGGAGGCTGGACACGCGCGCATTTTAAAATTTGAAAATGGGCGCGTGTCCAGCCTCCCGTGACGTCCCGGCTTGTGATTGGTTGCGCCGCGGTCAACCAATCACAAGCCGGGAGGCTGGACACGCGCGCATTTTAAAATTTTAAAATGCGCGTGTGTCCAGCCTCCCGGCTTGTGATTGGTTGATCGCGGCGCAACCAATCACAAGCCGGGACGTCACGGGAGGCTGGACACGCGCCCATTTTAAAATGCGCGCGTGTCCAGCCTCCCGTGACGTCACGGCTTGTGATTGGTTGCGTCTCCCATGTGACTGCGACGCAACCAATCACAAAGCCGGGACGTAATTTTAAAATCCTTAAGGACCTGAAATTACGTCACGGCTTGCTGTGATTGGTTGCGTCGCCCATGTGACTGCGACGCAACCAATCACAACGCCGGAATGTAATTTTAAAATCCTGAAGGACCTGAAATTACGTCACGGCTTGCTGTGATTGGTTGCGTCCCGGTCACATGGGCGGCACGCAACCAATCACAAGCCGGGACTCACGTAAAGGAAAGAAAAGCGCGAATTTTAAACAAAGAACGCTGCCGCTTCCCTCGGTAAGGTGCAGGCTGCGTCGGAGAGGTGAGTATAGCAATATTTTTTATTTTAATTCTCTCTTTTACACATTTTTACATTAATGTTGTTTCGATACCGATACCCGATATCACAAAAATATCGGATCTCGGTATCGGAATTCCGATACAGCAAGTATCGGCCGATACCCGATACTTGCAGTATCGGAATGCTCAACACTACTTATGACCATGTGATATTTCAGTTTTTCTTTTTCAATAAATTTACAAAAAATTCTACATTTCTGTTTTTTTCAGTCAAGATGGGATGCAGAGTGTACATTAATGAGGAAAAACATAACTTTTTTGAATTTACCAAATGGCTGCAATGATACAAAGAGTAAAAAATTTAAGGGAGTCTGAATACTCCCTGTACAGGTGCTTCTCAAAAATTTAGAATATCATCAAAAAGTTTGTTTATTTCAGTTCTTCAATACAAAAAGTGAAACTCATATTATATAGAGTAATTAAAAACAGAGTGATCTATTTTAAGTGTTTATTTATGTTAATGTTGATGATTATAGCTTATAGCTAGTGATGAACGAGCACTAAAATGCTTGGGTGCTCGTTGCTTGGGTCGAGCAAATTGGAATACTCGGGTACTTGGAGAGAAAAACGAGCCCAATGTAAGTCTATTGGAGACCTGAACATTTTTACCGTGATTCCCCCTGGGTGCTTTTAACCCCTTTCTGACCTCGGACGGGCTAGTACGTCCGAGGTCAGAAGCCCCGCTTTGATGCGGGCTCCAGCAGTGAGCCCGCATCAAAGCCGGGACATGTCAGCTGTTTTGATCGCGATTCACCCGCTGCTATTAACTAGTTAAATGCCGCTGTCAAACGCAGACAGCGGCATTTAACCGGCGCTTCCGGCCGGGCGGCCGGAAATGAGCGCATCGCCGACCCCGTCACATGATTGGGGGTCAGCGATGCTTCTGCAGAGTAACCATAGAGGTCCTTGAGAAATGGTTCCTGATCACCGGTAGCTGTGAGCGCCACCCTGTGGTCGGCGCTCATCTGATGATCGCTGCTATGTAGCAGAAGCGATCGAGTTGTGCCAGCTTCTAGCCTCTCATGGAGGCTATTGAAGCATGGCAAAAGTAAAAAAAAAAGTAAAAAAAAAAATAAAAAAATATAAAAGTTTAAATCACCCCCCTTTCGCCCCAAGCAAAATAAATCAATAAAAAAAAGAATCAAACCTACACATATTTGGTATTGTTGCTTTCAGAATCGCCTGATCTATCAATACAAAAAAGCATTAACCTGATCGCTAAATGGCGTAGCGAGAAAAAAATTTGAAACGCCAGAATTACGGGTTTTTTTTCGCCGCGACATTGCATTAAAATGCAATAACGGGCGATAAAAAAAAACGCATCTGCACCAAAATGCTATCATTAAAAATGCCAGCTCGGCACACAAAAAATAAGCCCTCATCCGACCCCAGATCGTGAAAAATGGAGACGCTACGAGTATCGGAAAATGGCGCAATTTTTTTTTTAGCAAAGTTTGGAATTTTTTTTCACCACTTAGATAAAAAATAACCTAGTCATGTTAGGTGTCTATAAACTCGTACTGACCTGGAAAATCATAATGGCAGGTCAGTTTTAGCATTTAGTGAACCTAGCAAAACAGCCAAACAAAAAACAAGTGTGGGACTGCACTTTTTTTTTGCAATTTCACCGCACTTGGAATTTTTTTCCCATTTTCTAGTACAAGACATGGTAAAACTAATGATGTCGTTCAAAAGTACAACTCCTCCTGCAAAAAATAAGCCCTCACATGGCCATATTGACGGAAAAATAAAAAAGTTATGGCTCTGGGAAGGAGGGGAGTGAAAAACGAACACGGAAAAATGGAAAATCCCAAGGTCATGAAGGGGTTAAGGTCTGAAAACGTCTGAAAATGATGGCAATACTGATCAAATGACACAGGGACATTATGGCAAATGTCCCTGACTCCTAGGTCACAGCTGTAAACAATGTTGTTAGAGTTTCACACCATTTTTACAGGTGTACCAAAAAACATACAAAAACGAAAACAAAATGGATTTTGCTGAGAAATATGTTAAGGTACATCCTTTCCAGGGTAATGACTTGTATATAAGGCAAAATAATTAACCCCAGACCAAAATGTTCCTCCACCACTTGGGCTATGCTCACACGCAGCGTTTTTTATGCGATTTTCAACTTTAACATTGCTTTCAACCAATACAAATGCATTCAATGGGAAATGTCATAGTAACAGTTAGCAACCCTAGCTGGCCATGTAGTGTGTGACACATAAGCAGACACATCTTGTTTCATTTATGAGGGAGGGAGTCTTAAAGTCACAAAGCCTATTTTTAGAGGGGCATCAGGCATCATTAATATTCTTAAAGGGCCATTATTAAACAGTGGGTCTCCTATGCTGATATTGCCTATGCAGTGAGTGGCTGGGCTGCCAAGAATTACGATGCACCCCAATACCCCTTTCACGAGAGGTACAGGAGGTCTTCCTGAAAAAAATGTTGCACTGAATGCAAGGCATGCCCTGCTATCAAGTCATATGCACCCCAATAAGGCATTGAACCCAGATACTGGATGGCTGTCATGTCGGACGCTGTTCAGACCAGGTCGTTCGACAGACAGCGGTAATTCCGCTTTTGACCACTATTTGCTCATTGGTGTCGGCTAGGTTTTGTCCAGCTGTTCCAGGGTTAATTTACCTGATCCTCGGATTGGAAGCTGGGCCATGCCCATGGCCTTTAAATAGTTCTCCGGATCATTGGGCGTCGTCGATTATAGTTTCTGTCTTGCGTTGTTATCTCGGTCTGGAGTGGAGAGCTGGTTGTTGGAGAATCGTTGCTGGTGGTGTATTTTCCTTTGTCTTATTTACTCCTTTCTATATTTGTGTTTATTTTGCCCTGCACATTTATAGCGTATTCCTGAGTGACTGCGGCGTGGTGTATATTTTCCTTTATCCTTTTCTGTGCTAACTGTGGGTATTGGTGTATTACATTCACTTGGTGGAGCGCGGAGGTTTTCAGCTTAGGATTGTAACAGGAGGCAGGGTGAGGTTCGAGGCCTGGACATGCACACCATCAGTGTAACCTTTAGGTAGAGGGTCAGTCAGCATTTCCCTATTCTGAGGAAAATTGCAGGGGCCCGGGTTATTAGCTCTCACCCACCTAGTCTCCCCGTGACATTATGATCGGCCCAAAAAAAAAAAAAAAAAAAAGGGTTTCTTTTTTTTGTGTGTGTTTTGTCATGGATCCCATGACTTCCATAACCCGCCAGTTGGAGGCGCTGTCCCTACAGGTCACGGAGTTGAGGGGGGCGGTACAGCAACAGGGACTAGCAGTATCTAATGTGCAAGCTAGAGCGACAGAAAGAGTTGCTGAGCCTAAATTTCCTTTGCCTGAAAAATTTGCTGGGGAACGCAGTAAATTTGTTTCTTTTCATGAAGCTTGCAAACTATATTTCCGTATGCGCCCGATCTCCTCGGGTAATGAGGCTCAGCGTGTGGGCCTGGTGTTGTCATTGTTAAGCGGGGATCCTGTTGTGATTCGGTTATTTGGCTCCCCCAGTGGTCGCTTGTGGTACTGGTGTCTTGTGAGCTTTTCACCTGTTTCTATCAGGATGTGGGAGTTTCCTATTTAGCCTTGTTCCTCAGTCATTCCAATGCCGGCCATCAATGTAACCAGAGTCTTTCTGTTGCATGTACCTGCTCCCAGTCTGCTGACCAGCTAAGTTGGACATTTCTGTCCTTAGTCTATTTTTGTATGTTTTGTCCAGTTTGCAGTTATGTGATTCTCTGCAGCTGGAAGCTCTTGTGGGCTGAAATTGCCACTCCGGTGCCATGAGTTGGCACATGAGTTTAAGGTAATTTCAGGATGGTTTTTGATAGGGTTTTGTAGCTGACTGCGAAGTCCACTATTGTATCCTTCTGCTATCTAGTTAGTGGGCCTCGCTGTGCTAAATCTGTTTTCATACTACGTTTGTCTTTTCACCTTAACTCACCGTTATTATATGTGGGGGGCTACTATCTCCTGTGGGGAATTTTCCTCTGGAGGCAAGCCAGGACTGTGTTTCATCTATTAGGGGTAGTTAGTCCTCCGGCTGGTGCGAGACGTCTAGCGAAAACGTAGGCACGTTCCCTGGCTACTATTAGTTGTGTGTATAGGTTTAGCATCGCGGTCAGCTCTAGTTTCCATCACCTGGGAGCTTGTCCGTTTTTCTATGTTTCTGATGTTCCCCTGCCATTGGGAACCATAACAGTATGGCCGGCCTACATGTTTAATCTATGGGCTGAAGCAGGAGAGAAAAAGGAACTGTGTGGAATTTTTTTTTTTTTTTTTCTCTGAAGTTGCACTCCAGCTCTAATTGCAGTCTCCTGCTTTCCTCTCCTCTTAACCCCTGAATGGCTCAGATTTTATCTGTTGAAATATGGATCTCCAGAGTCTGGCTACAAATTTGAATAATCTTGCTGCTAAAGTTCAGAATATACAAGATTTTGTTATACATGCTCCTCGATCTGAACCTAAAATTCCTTTACCAGAGTTTTTCTCCGAAGATCGATCTTGTTTTCTGAATTTTAAATACAATTGTAAATTGTTTCTTTCTCTGAGATCTCACTCTGCTGGAGATCCTGCACAGCAGGTTAAAATAGTGATTTCATTATTGCGGGGTGACCCTCAAAATTGGGCATTTTCATTGGCGCCAGGGGATCCTGCGTTGCTCAATGTGGATGCGTTTTTTCTGGCCTTAGGGTTGCTTTATGAGGAACCTAATTTAGAGATACAGGCTGAAAAGGCCTTGATAGCCCTCTCTCAGGGGCAAGATGAAGCCGAAATATATTGCCAAAAATTTCGAAAATGGTCTGTGCTTACTCAGTGGAATGAGTGCGCTCTGGCGGCAAATTTCAGAGAAGGTCTCTGATGCCGTAAAAGACGTCATGGTGGGGTTTCCTACGCCTACGGGTCTGAATAAGTCCATGACAATGGCTATTCAGATTGATCGGCGTTTATGGGAACGCAAACCTGTGCACCATTTGGCGGTGTCTTCTGAGAGGGTACCAGAGAGTATGCAATGTGATAGTTTTCTGTCCAGAAGCGAACGACAGAATTATAGGCGCAAAAATAAGTTGTGCTTCTATTGTGGGAATTCAACTCATGTTATATCAGCATGCTCAAAACGAACAAACAAAGTTGCTAAATCCTCTGCTATTGGCACTTTGCAGTCCAAGTTTATTTTGTCTGTGACTTTAATTTGTTCGTTATCTTCTATTGTCGCGGATGCTTATGTGGATTCTGGTGCCGCTTTGAGTCTTATGGATTGGTCCTTTGCCAGGCGCTGTGGGTTTGATCTAGAGCCTCTGGAAGTCCCTATACCTTTAAAGGGTATTGATTCTACACCATTGGCTAGTAATAAACCACAATACTGGACACAAGTGACTATGCGTATGACTCCAGACCATCAGGAGGTGATTCGCTTCCTTGTGTTGTTTAATCTACATGATGTATTAGTGCTGGGATTGCCATGGGTGCAAACCCATAACCCAGTCCTTGACTGGAAAACAATGTCTGTACTAAGCTGGGGATGTCATGGAAATCATGGGGGCGCACCTTTGGTTTCCATTGCTTCATCTATTCCCTCTGAGATCCCGGCTTTTTTGTCTGATTATTGTGATGTTTTTGAGGAGTCTACTCTTAATTCTCTTCCCCCTCACAGAGATTGTGATTGCGCCATAGATTTGATTCCTGGCAGTAAATTTCCTAAGGGTCGTTTATTCAATCTGTCTGTACCTGAACATGCTGCTATGCGAGAGTATATTAGGGAGTCCTTGGAAAAAGGACATATTCGTCCTTCTTCGTCTCCTTTAGGAGCAGGGTTCTTTTTTGTAGCCAAAAGAGATGGTTCTTTGAGACCTTGTATTGATTATAGACTCTTAAATAAGATCACAGTCAAATATCAGTATCCTTTGCCATTGCTGACAGATTTATTTGCTCGCATTAAGGGAGCTAAGTGGTTCTCTAAGATTGATCTTCGCGGTGCGTATAATTTGGTGCGAATTAAGCAGGGGGATGAGTGGAAAACCGCATTTAATACGCCCGAGGGCCATTTTGAGTATTTGGTAATGCCTTTTGGTTTGTCAAATGCCCCTTCGGTCTTTCAGTCTTTAATGCACAATATTTTCCGTGAATATCTGGATAAATTCATGGTTGTGTATCTGGATGATGTTTTGATTTTTTCGGATGACTGGGAGTCTCATGTTCAACAGGTTAGGAAGGTTTTTCAGGTTTTGCGGACCAATTCTCTGTTTGTAAAGGGTGCAAAGTGTGTTTTTGGGGTTCAGAAGATTTCTTTTCTGGGGTACATTTTTTCCCCTTCTTCTATTGAGATGGATCCTGTTAAGGTTCGGGCAATTTGTGACTGGACGCAGCCGACTTCTCTTAAGAGCCTTCAGAAATTTTTGGGCTTTGCTAATTTTTATCGTCGATTCATAACTGGTTTTTCTAGCGTGGTCAAGCCTTTGACTGATTTGACTAAAGAAGGTGCTGATGTTGCCGATTGGTCTCCTGCTGCTCTGGAGGCCTTTCGAGAGCTTAAGCGCCACTTTTCTTCTGCCCCTGTGTTGCGCCAGCCTGATGTTTCACTTCCTTTTTCAGGTGGAAGTTGATGCTTCCGAGATTGGAGCGGGGGCGGTTTTGTCACAGAAAAGTTCAGATGGTTCAGTGATGAGACCTTGTGCGTTCTTTTCTCGAAAATTTTCGCCCGCCGAGCGAAACTATGATGTTGGTAATCGGGAGCTTTTGGCGATGAAATGGGCATTCGAGGAGTGGCGTCATTGGCTTGAGGGTGCTAGACATCAGGTGGTGGTCTTGACTGATCACAAGAATTTGATTTATCTTGAGTCGGCCAGACGTCTGAATCCTAGACAGGCGCGCTGGTCGTTGTTTTTCTCTCGGTTTAATTTTGTGGTCTCGTATCTGCCAGGTTCTAAAAATGTGAAGGCTGATGCCCTTCTAGGAGTTTTGAACCTGATTTCCCTGGTGATTCCAAACCTACGGGTATCCTTAAGGATGGGGTGATATTGTCTGCTGTCTCCCCTGACCTGCGACGTGCTTTACAAGAGTTTCAGGCGGATCGGCCTGATCGTTGTCCGCCTGGTAGATTGTTTGTGCCGGATGAGTGGACCAGTAGAGTCATCTCGGAGGTTCATTCTTCTGCGTTGGCAGGTCATCCGGGAATTTTTGGTACCAGGGATTTGGTGGCTAGGTCCTTCTGGTGGCCTTCCCTGTCTCGGGACGTGCGTACTTTTGTGCAGTCTTGTGATGTTTGTGCTCGGGCCAAGCCTTGTTGTTCTCGGGCTAGTGGATTGTTGTTGTCCTTGCCTATTCCTAAGAGGCCTTGGACACACATCTCTATGGATTTTATTTCTGATCTCCCTGTTTCTCAGAAAGTGTCTGTCATCTGGGTGGTGTGTGACCGTTTTTCTAAGATGGTTCATTTGGTACCTTTGCCCAAGTTGCCTTCCTCATCTGAGTTGGTGCCTCTGTTTTTTCAGAATGTGGTTCAGTTGCATGGTATCCCGGAGAATATAGTTTCTGACAGGGGATCTCAGTTTGTGTCCAGATTTTGGCGGGCGTTTTGTGCCAGGATGGGCATTGATTTGTCTTTTTCGTCTGCATTTCATCCTCAGACCAATGGCCAGACGGAGCGTACTAATCAGACCTTGGAGACTTATTTGAGGTGTTTTGTGTCTGCTGATCAGGATGACTGGGTCACCTTTTTGCCGTTGGCAGAGTTTGCCCTTAATAATCGGGCCAGTTCTGCCACTTTGGTTTCCCCTTTCTTTTGCAATTCGGGGTTCCATCCTCGTTTTTCATCTGGTCAGGTGGAATCTTCGGATTGTCCTGGAGTGGATACTATGGTGGACAGGTTGCATCGTATTTGGGGTCAGGTGGTGGACAATTTAAAGTTGTCCCAGGAGAGGACTCAGCATTTTGCTAATCGCCATCGTCGTGTTGGTCCTCGTCTTCGTGTTGGGGACTTGGTGTGGTTGTCTTCCCGTTTTGTCCCTATGAGGGTCTCTTCTCCTAAGTTTAAGCCTCGGTTCATCGGTCCTTATAGGATTTTGGAAATTCTTAACCCTGTGTCTTTTCGTTTGGACCTCCCAGCATCCTTTGCTATCCATAATGTTTTCCATCGGTCGTTATTCCGGAGGTATGAGGTGCCAGTTGTGCCTTCTGTTGAGCCTCCTGCTCCTGTGCTGGTTGAGGGTGAATTGGAGTACGTGGTGGAGAAAATCTTGGACTCCCGTGTTTCCAGACGGAGACTTCAATATCTGGTTAAGTGGAAGGGCTACGGTCAGGAGGATAATTCTTGGGTTTCAGCTTCAGATGTTCATGCCTCTGATTTGGTCCGTGCCTTTCATAGGGCTCATCCAGATCACCCTGGTGGTTCTTGTGAGGGTTAGTTGCCCCCTCCTTAAGGGGGGGGTACTGTTGTGATTCGGTTATTTGGCTCCCCCAGTGGTCGCTTGTGGTACTGGTGTCTTGTGAGCTTTTCACCTGTTTCTATCAGGATGTGGGAGTTTCCTATTTAGCCTTGTTCCTCAGTCATTCCAATGCCAGCCATCAATGTAACCAGAGTCTTTCTGTTGCATGTACCTGCTCCCAGTCTGCTGACCAGCTAAGTTGGACATTTCTGTCCTTAGTCTATTTTTGTATGTTTTGTCCAGTTTGCAGTTATGTGATTCTCTGCAGCTGGAAGCTCTTGTGGGCTGAAATTGCCACTCCGGTGCCATGAGTTGGCACATGAGTTTAAGGTAATTTCAGGATGGTTTTTGATAGGGTTTTGTAGCTGACTGCGAAGTCCACTATTGTATCCTTCTGCTATCTAGTTAGTGGGCCTCGCTGTGCTAAATCTGTTTTCATACTACGTTTGTCTTTTCACCTTAACTCACCGTTATTATATGTGGGGGGCTACTATCTCCTGTGGGGAATTTTCCTCTGGAGGCAAGCCAGGACTGTGTTTCATCTATTAGGGGTAGTTAGTCCTCCGGCTGGTGCGAGACGTCTAGCGAAAACGTAGGCACGTTCCCTGGCTACTATTAGTTGTGTGTATAGGTTTAGCATCGCGGTCAGCTCTAGTTTCCATCACCCGGGAGCTTATCCGTTTTTCTATGTTTCTGATGTTCCCCTGCCATTGGGAACCATAACAGGATCCCCAAGCATGGGCGTTTTCTTTGCCATCTGATTCTGCTGCATTTGACTCTGTGGAGAGTTTTTTTTTCTTCTCTTGGGAAAATCTATGATGAACCTGACAGAATGGCTCTGGCAGAATCTAAGATACGCTCCATTCGCCAGGGGGAGCGAGTAGCAGAGGATTACTGTTCTGAATTCCGCTGCTGGGCGATCGATACCCAATGGAATGATCCAGCATTGCGGAGTCAGTTTATTCATGGGGTTTCTGGAAGGGTTAAAAAAGCCCTTCTGATGTACGAGACTCCTGCTTCTCTAGATTCTGCTATGAGTCTGGTTGTCCGCATTGATCGCCGTCTGCGTCAGGGGGAGCATGAGACACCGCCTGTGGGTGAAGGTTTAGGTTCACGTGAGGTTGCTGCAGGTGAACCCATGGAGCCTATGCAAATCGCAGGGGTGTCACATGTAAAGCGTCGAGCCCCAGAGATCAGGAAGCAGGGAGCCTGTTTTTACTGTGGTAAAATTGGTCATTTTATTAACATCTGTCCTCTGCTGTCTAAGAAAAACGCAACGCCGGAAAACTTCTAAGCTCAGTGTCACAGGGATACAAGGAGGGCGAGAGCTAATAACCCAGGCCCCTGCAATTTCCCTCAGACTAGGGAGACCCTGTCTGACCCTCTACCTGAAGTTTACACTGAAGGTGTGCATGTTCAGGCCTCCACCCTCACCCTGACTCCTGATTCAGCCCTAGATTGAATACCACCGCCCACCACCCAGTGAATGCAATAGACCAATACCCACAGTTATAACAAACAAGGATAAAGGAAAATATACACCACGCCGCAGTCAATCAGGAATACACTATAACGGTGCAGGGCAAAATAAATACAAATATAGGAAGGAGTAAATAAGACAAGGCAAATACACCACCAGCAACGATTCCCCAACAACCAGCTCTCCACTCCGGACCGAGATAACTACGGATAAGACAGAAGCTATAATCGGCGACGCCCAAAGATCAGGAGAACCATTTAAAGGAAATGGGCATGGCCCAGTTTCCAATCTGAGGATCAGATAAATTAACCCCGGAGCAGCCAGACGAAAACTAGCCGACGCCAGTGAGCAAACAGTGGTCAAACGCGGAATTACCGCTGTCTGTCAGACGACCTGGTCTGAACAGTGTCCGACATGACACTCAGATGGTGTGGAGGAGACCAATCTGAGCTTATGTATATCCTCCATGGTGGTTTCTCAATGCATGCTCCCTGCTAAGGTTTTTATCGCTGGCAGTGAGCTGCCAATTACTGTTTTTGTGGATAGTGGTTCAGCCACAAATCTCATTGATGAGGAGTTTGCGCGCACAGCAGGTTTTAGGATTGAAAAACTGTCTCATCCTATCCGTGTGGTCACCATCAATGCTGCTCCTCTCTCTCAGGGGGAGATTACTGAATTTGTGGCTGAGGTGAAACTCCACATTGGGGTTCTACATTCCGAGCGGGTTACATGTAAGGTGCTCAGGAATCTTCCTGCTCAGGTGGTTTTGGGTTTTCCTTGGTTGTCCATGCACAACCCGGTAATTGACTGGAAAACTCAGGACATAATTCAGTGGAGCGAGTTCTGCCAGGAGAATTGCCTGGCTACATGTGTGGCTGCGGTGACTTCAAGCGTTCCGGAGTCACTTCTGGATTTTGTGGATGTGTTCTCTAAAAAGGGTTGCTCAGAGTTGCCGCCACATCATCCCTATGACTGTTCTATCAGGTTTAAACCAGGGGCCAAGTTGCCTAAAGCAAGGATGTTTAACATCTCCGGTCCGGAGAGACAAGCGTTAAAAGATTATATTGCTGAAAGCTTGAACAAAGGGCACATCAGGCCGTCATCCTCGCCGGTGGCAGCAGGGTTCTTCTTCGTGAAGAAGAAAGATGGCGGATTACACCCGTGTTTGGATTTCAGGGAGTTGAACCAGATTACGGTTCATGATCCATACCCGATGCCACTGATGCCAGATTTGTTCAACCAGGTGGCGGGTGCTAAGTGGTTTACCAAGCTTGACCTCAGGGGGGCGTACAACCTCATAAGAGTCCATCAAGGTGATGAGTGGAAGACGGCTTTTAATACCCCTGAGGGTCATTTTGAAAATTTGGTGATGCCTTTTAGGTTATATTGTGTCTGCTTCTGGTTTTAAAATGGACGCCGCTAAGGTGCAAGCGGTGCTGCATTGAGGAATGGCGACACTTCTTGGAGGGGTCAGTACATCAGGTTACTGTTATTACCGATCATAAGAATCTGCTGTATTTGGAGTCAGCCAAGCATCTGTCCCCCAGGCAGGCTCGCTGGGCATTGATTTTCACGCGGTTCAATTTTGTTGTCACCTACAGACCGGGGTCTAAAAACACTAAGGCGGATGCTCTATCCAGGTGTTTTCCAGGGGGTGAACCTCGGGAGGATCCAGTACCCATCCTCCAAAAGGGTGTTGTGGTTTCGGCTCTCACTACCGAGGTTGAGGCTGAGATTGCCGAGGCTCAGGAGGAGGTACCATCTGAGCTTCCCATCAACAAATCTTTTGTACCGCTTCATCTCCGCCTAAAGGTTTTGGCAGAGCATCATGATGCTGTCCTGGCTGGCCACCCAGGGGTTAGAGGTACCTTGGAGTTGGTGTCACGTCGGTTTTGGTGGCCCAAGATCTGACAGGATGTGGTCTTATACGTGTCAGCTTGTACCACGTGCGCTAGGGCTAAGACGCCCCGCTCCCGTCCTGTTGGCACACTACTTCCTCTTGAAGTACCTAGTAAGCCATGGACGGAAATCTCCATGGATTTCATCATTGATTTGCCCTCATCAGCTGGGAACACGGTCATCTTGGTGATTGTTGATCGGTTTTCAAAAATGTCGCACTTTGTGCCTTTGCCTTCGTTGCCTAATGCTAAGACTCTGGCTCAGGTATTTGTGCAGGAGGTGGTCAGACTTCATGGGGTTCCGTCTGACATCGTGTCTGATAGGGGGTCTCAGTTTGTGGCAAAATTTTGGAGAGCATTTTGCTCACGGCTGGGGATCAAGTTGTCTCATTCTTCGGCGTTCCATCCTCAGTCAAATGGTCAGACTGAGCGAATGAACCAAAATTTGGAACAGTACTTACGCTGCTTTGTCTCTGATAACCAGGAGGAGTGGTCTACCTTTCTTCCTTTGGCTGAGTTTGCCATCAATAATCACCGCCAGGAGTTGTCTGGGGAGTCTCCGTTTTTTTGTTTATGGGCTACATCCTCAATTTTGTACCTTGAGTCAGAGGGGCTCTTCCGGCGTTCCGGAGGGGGATCAGTTAGGAGCACAATTATCATCAGTCTGGAGGAGAGTTAAACAGCGCCTGTTGAGTGTGGGTGCTAGGTACAAACATGTGGCTGACAGTAGGCGTGTGCCAGGTCCGGACCTGAGTGTGGATGACTGGGTGTGGTTATCCACAAAAAACATAAGACTCAAAATACCATCCCTTAAATTGGGTCCACGGTTTATTGGTCCATTTAGGGTCACCGCCGTCATTAACCCAGTAGCGTACCGATTGGAGCTCCCTACAGTGTATAAGATACACAACGTGTTCCACAGGTCTCTTCTAAAGAAGGTGGTGGGTTCTGTGGATGCGGCGCCTATGCCACCTCCAGTCTTGGTGGATGGTAGTTTGAAGTCTCCAAGGTGGTTGACTCTCGTGTAGTGAGTCGTACTTTACAGCGCTTGGTACACTGGCGTGGTTATGGGCCTGAGGAGAGGTCCTGGGTACCAGCCTCGGACATTCATGCGGATCGGCTGGTCAGGTTTTTTCATCGTTGCCATCCAGACAAGCTGGGTCCTATAAGCCGTGAGGGCCCTGGGGTCCCTCGTAGAAGGCGGGTTACTGTCATGTCGGACGCTGTTCAGACCAGGTCGTTCGACAGACAGGTGTAATTCCGCTTTTGACCACTATTTGCTCATTGGCGTCGGCTAGGTTTTGTCCAGCTGTTGCAGGGTTAATTTACCTGATCCTCGGATTGGAAGCTGGGCCATGCCCATGGCCTTTAAATAGTTCTCCGGATCATTGGGCGTCACCGATTATAGCTTCTGTCTTGCGTTGTTATCTCGGTCTGGAGTGGAGAGCTGGTTGTTGGAGAATCGTTGCTGGTGGTGTATTTTCCTTTGTCTTATTTTCTCCTTCCTATATTTGTGTTTATTTTGCCCTGCACATTTATAGTGTATTCCTGAGTGACTGCGGCGTGGTGTATATTTTCCTTTATCCTTGTCTGTGCTAACTGTGGGTATTGGTGTATTACATTCACTGGGTGGAGTGCGGAGGTTTTCAGCTTAGGGTTGTAACAGGAGGCAGGGTGAGGTTCGAGGCCTGGACATGCACACCATCAGTGTAAACTTCAGGTAGAGGGTCAGTCAGCATTTCCCTAGTCTGAGGGAAATTGCAGGGGCCCGGGTTATTAGCTCTCACCCACCTAGTCTCCCCGTGACAATGGCCACAGGAAAACCCACTTCACATTATTCATTTTGTACTCCCATACTGTTTTCTTATGCATTGACTGCTAGGCCATGCAATGCTACCAAGTCATATGCACCCCAATAAGCCTTTGAAACCACATACTGGATAGCCACAGGAAAATCCAATTCACATTATTCATTTTGTACTCTAATACTGTTTTCTTATGCATTGACTGCAAGGCCTGCCCTGCTATCAAGTCATATGCACCACAATAAGCCCTTGAAACTACATACTGGATGGCCATAGGAGAATCCACTTCACAATATTCATTTTGTACTCCCATACTTTTTTCTTATGCATTGACTGCAAGGCCTGCTCTGCTATCAAGTCATATGCATCCCAATAAGCCTATGAACCCAGGTACTGGATGGCCACAGGAAAACCCACTTCACATTCTCCAGTTGGTCCTGCCATACTGTTTCCTTATGCATTAAATGCAAGGGCCACCTTGACCCAAAATTGCACGTACCCCAATCCCCCATTGAAAGAAACAAGGAGGAAGTCATCATAAAAAAAACTGTCCCATTACAAAGGATAGGATCTCCTAGACTTGTAATGCCCATACACTAAGTGTATGGGCTGACAAACATTTTCTGCTGGGGGGCACACATCAACATACTGTGTAAATATTTTTTTTACGGGCATCATAAACACCCTTGCAAAAAACGAGAGTGGCTGTAGCAGCATATAACACATTAACCCTGGTGATCTAGTGGCGGTGGATGATGAGACGTTGAGTAAGGCCTTATTAAAGAATAGGCCCATTTTAAAGAAGCAGGTCTCCTATACTTGGAATGACCATACATTAAGTGTATGGGCTGACAAACATTTCCCCATGGGGGGGTATATATATTTTTTAAAATTGTTTACGGGCATCATAAACACCCTTGCAAAAAACTTGAGTGGCTGTTGCAGCATGGAACACGTTAATCCTAGTGATCTAGTGGCGGTGCATGATGAGACGTGGAGGAGGTCCTCATTAAAAAAATAGGCCCAATTTAAAGAAATGGGTCTTCTATACTTGGAATGACCATACACTAAGTGTCACTACCCAGTAATGACTGTCACCCAAAATTTTTACAATACGAGGGTCACAGGAAAGGCAGTGCAACATAAAGTCAGCCACGCATACCAGACTGGTAATAGGCAAGCCTTCCGTGTCCTCACCAACAGGACGACTGACCAAAATTTCCTCCTCCTCTTCCTCCCTGTCCTTAGGCCATCCACGCTGAACAGACTGTATGACAGTTGTGCTTGTCCTACCATCTACAGCGCATGAAATTAGCTCTTGTTCTTCCTCCTCTTCCTCTTCCTCATTGTCAAACAATCCACATTAGGATGACATGAGGCTGGGCTGTGGGTAATCACCCTGTATGGTTCCTTGCTCTATGTCCTCCTGCTCCGCCTGCAATGCACTACATTGCACATTACACTGGTCAACGCAATTTTTCTGGCAAAAGGTTTTAAAACATATTTTAAGTCAATATTGGCTGCTGATTACGAATATGAACTCAGTTTTTGGCTATCACATCAGGATTTTCAATTTTTTAAAAAAACTACTCCTAATGTTTTATGATAAAAACACATGATTTTCGGTACTACATTTTGTATATTTTTAATCAAGACAAAGATTACAAAGTCTATGTACAGCAAATCAAATATACTTACAGAATTAAACTGCAAAATATAAAAACACATATATATGGCACACAGATGAATGACAAATGGCAGTTATTTGAACTTTCTAATCTTGGCTGATCTGTGATGTACAGCTTCTGGGATGTCTCTCATCAAGCTCCAGCAATAGTAGGCCATCATATGTGAGTCCCACTGGCCTTGATACCGTTCTTCCATTGTTTTAATGTCCTGATGAAAACGCTCCCCTTGTTCCTCGCTCACATCCCCAAGGTTCTCTGGAAAAAAAGTCCAAATGGCTGTGTAAATAGTGAATCTTGATACTAATTCTACATCCAAGATTTCGCAGACTCATTAGTAGCTCTTCCACAATCTCTTCATAGTTGTCTGCTTTCTTATGCCCTAGAAAATTCTGCACCACATTACAAAATGCATTTCAAGCTCTTTCTTCTGTCTCATTCATTGATGTGATAAAATTTGGGTCTCTCATAAGTGTTCTTATTTGAGGTCCATCAAATATTCCAGCCTTTTTCTTCGCTTCACTAAGACCAGGAAAAGTTGAACATATATAGTTAAAGCATTCTCCACTGTGATTGAGAGCTTTGACGAACTGCTTCATCAATCCAAGTTATCAATCCAAGACAATGTCCTTCCTATCCACTAGAGGATCATGGATGACCTTCTTATTGCCAGATTCCAAACTCTGTCGCTGAGGCCATTCAGTTTTCACCTAATGCTCTGCTGGAGCTCTACTGTCCCAGTAGCACAGAAAACAAGGGTGTTATCATAACAAATGGGAAAAATGCATGTTCAAAGAAAACAAAGATATTCTCACATTTATTGGGAGACTAAATGAAAACTAAATGTACCTTAGTGAACCGTATAAACCGGCACTTTTCATACACTACTTATATTTATCATGGAATTAATGAAAATGGGCTATATACCTATAGCGCAAAAAGGTGATGTGATAGAGAAATTATATGATCAGATTTGAATTCAGCACCCTCAAATTAGTCTAAAACTGTTCTTAAAATCCATGCCAGAAAATGTTGGTTTTTTTTGTAGACCAGTGTTATGAGCAGGGAGCTTTTCAGAAATGCAGAGAAGCAGAATGGTGACACTAAATATGGTGTCATCGCCGCTCACCATCTTGGTGGACTCCTCAAAGTTTTGGAGGATATTACATATGTCTGACATCCATGTCCACGCCTGAGATCTTATGTGTGGAGTCTGACCTGAATAAAGATGGTCTTGTTGATGCTGGTATTCAACAACTTCCCTCTTCTGCTCACAAATCCTTTCCAACATCTGCAGTGTAGAGTTCCAACGTGTGGGGACATCACACACTAGTCGGTGAGCTGGAAGCTGCAATTGCTGCTGAAACATGGCAAGGGCGGCTTAAGGTGTAGCTGACTTTCTAAAATGGGCACACAGGTGGCGTACTTTCACAAGCAAATCCAGCAGCTCTGGGTAGGTTTTGAGAAACCGTTGAACAACAAGGTTAAGCACATGGGCCAGGCATGGTACGTGTGTCAGTTTGCCTCACCTCAGAGTCACCACCAGGTTCCTGCCATTGTCACGCACAACCATGCCTGGCTGGAGGTTCAAGGGTGTCAGCCACAAATCTGCCTGCTCTTTCAGAGCTGTTCACAACTCTTCAGCATTGTGCGGTTTGTCACCTAAGCATATTAGCTTCAGCACAGCCTGTTGCCGCTTGGATTTGGCAGTGCTGCAGTGCTTCCAGATTAGGACTGATGTGCTCATTTCAGAGGCTGAAGAGGAGAAGGAGGTGAAGGAGCTGTAGACTGTGGGGGCAACCCTGATTGACATAGGGCCCACAATACTTGGCGTCTGGAGGACGTGTTCCATCCCAAGGTCTGACTGGGTCCCGGCTTCCACTATGTTAACCCAGTGTCCACATGCCTGTGGTTAGGTGGACTTTCCCAGTAACAGCATTGTTGAGGGCACAGGTAATGTTGTGGGACATGTGCTTGTGTAATGCTGAGACTGCACAGCAGGAGAAATAGTGGTGGCTGAGGACCTAGTACTTGGCTGCCGCCATCAGGTTGCAGAAAGATTCTGTCTCCATGAGCCTAAAAGGCAACATTTCCAGTACAAGCAGATGAAAAATGTGTGAATTTAGTACTGTGGCCTGTGGGGCATTGGCTACGTATTTCCGCTTGCATTCCAATGACTGGGTTATGGACAACTGAAGGCTGCGCTGGGACAAGGATGCAGACGTGCTTGATGATGGTGCTATTTGAGTGTGGGAAATGGCAAGTGCAGGGCAAGAGGCATCTTTACATGCACCTTGGACAGGGGATTGGCTTGCACGCACATCAGTGGAAGAAGCAGTGGTGTCACCCGCAGACACTGTTCCTGGAGCCTGGGGTTGGGCCTACAAAGTCTGGAGCTTTGCTGCCATGTGCCTGATCATGCTCGTGGTGGGCAGGCTGGTAGTTTTGCTACCCCTGCTGATGCTGGCATGACAGGTGTTGCAAATAGCCTGTTTGGGGTTATCGGCAGAGTCTTTAAAAAATAACCAGACTTGGGAAGACCTAACAGTTGGACTAGCAACTTCCGTCATGTTGGTGTTACAGGGAACGGTTGCCCGCCTTCTGTCTGCAGCCTTTGTTTGCTGCTGTCCTCTCTCTGCATGTCCTCCTGCCAGGCTGGGTTAGTTACTATATCATCCACTACCTCATCTTCTATGTCCGCACCTTGGTCCTCATCCTGGCTTTCTGGCAATTGTGTCTCTTCATTGTCCACCTCTTGTGACCGTGGCTGCTCAAATATTTGTCCATCACTGCATGGAATCTCATCTTGCCCCGCTTCAAGTGGACCGGGCGAGAGGCCCAAATCTATAAATGGAAAAGTGAACAGCTCTTTGGAGTGTCTGAGTGTGGGATCAGTTGTCTCAGGGCACTCAGCATGGTGGAAGGAAGGAGGATCATGGTGAGTAATATGGGGTCCAGATTCATGGCTGCTCAGACTTGACCGTGTGGAAGACAGGGTGCTGGTGGCCAAGTAACTGGAAGTATTATCAGCTATCTAACCAACAACCTTTTCACACTGCTCTGGCTTCAATAGTGCTGTCTTGCTGCGGTCCCCTAGGACTTCAGACACTAAGGTTCAGTGAGAAGATGTGGGTGATTTTTGTGGCCCAATTTCAGCTTTCCCACGGCTGCGGCCTCGACATGCACCTTCACCATCACGTCCACTTCCTCGTCACTTGCCACACGCCTTGCCCATTGTAAATGGACTAGAATATTTTAAACATTCACTACAAATGGCTAAATTGGGAGCGAGCTTGTATGTGATACGTGTGCAGGAAAACCACACTTTAAACTATCTGGACTGTAGTTAAAAATGTTTTTTTGGTTATCAAATTGGTGTCAATAAGTAGGGCAACAGACAGCAAAAACACTAGAATACGTAGGCCTAAAATAGCCAAATTTTTAGCACAGATAGATGAGGCCTGTCACGGAAATACCACACTGCCAAATATGTGGCCTGTATTTTTTATTTTTTTAAATACAAAATAGTGCTGTATATAAGTAAAGTAACAGACAGGAAAAAAACTGGGATAATGGCCTAAAATGCTCAAACTTGGAGCACGCAGATATATGAGGCCTGTCATGGAAATACCACACTGCCAAATATGTGGCCTGTATTTTTTATTTTTTTAAATACAAAATAGTGCTGTATATAAGTAGAGTAACAGACAGGAAAAAAACTGGGATAATGGCCTAAAATGCTCAAACTTGGAGCACGCAGATATATGAGGCCTGTCATGGAAATACCACACTGCCAAATATGTGGCCTGTATTTTTTTAAATGCAAAATAGTGTTATATATAAGTAGAGTAACAAACAGGAAAAAAACTGGGATAATGGCCTAAAATGCTCAAACTTGGAGCACACAGATTTATGAGGCATGTCACGGAAATATCACACTGCCAAATATGTGGCCTGTATTTTTTTAAATGCAAAAATAGTGCTGTATATAAGTAGAGTAACAGACAAGAAAAAAAATTGGACTGACGGCCTAAAATGCCCAAACTTGCAGCACACAGATATATGAGGCCTGTCACAGAAATACCACACTGCCAAATATGTTGCCTGTATTTTTTGGGGGTCTGCAAAATAGTGCTGTATATAACTAGAGTAACAGACAGCAAAACAATGGCATACCGGCCTAAAATGCCCACATTTTTAGCACACGGATGTATGAGGCATGTCACATACAAAATAGATTATGGCCGCACTGATCTGTGCTAAAGTAAGGAAATGTGAAATATAAGGAATATGAATAGCATAATGGCTTATGAACTTTATGAAAAAACACATGAGATATTTAGCACAAGTTTTGGCCAAACGTTGTGAGCCCATTCACCAAACGTCAAGGTAATCTCAGATCGAATGGGTAACTACACTGACTGCCTGGTGTGAACACTTACCTATGGTATCTGAGCTGACTGCCCAATGTGGACACTTACTTGTGGCTAATGACATGATAAAGCCTACTTATATAGGAGGCTCAGAACCAACTGTGTTGAGATGTAATCAAAATACCAGCATGGTGAAGGGCGGGACGTTCAAGTCAGAAAATAGTATATAATATAAATAAGTAAACTGACTGAACAATATATATAATAATTTATGCTAGTGCATAGCCAAAAAAGACACATACAAAATAGATTATGGCCGCACTCATCTGTGCTAAAGTAAGGAAATGTGAAATATAAGGAATATGAATAGCATAATGGCTTATGAACTTTATGAAAAAACACATGAGATATTTAGCACAAGATTTGGCCAAACGTTGTGAGCCCATTCACCAAACGTCAAGGTAATCTCAGATCGAATGGGTAACTACACTGACTGCCTGGTGTGAACACTTACCTATGGTATCTGAGCTGACTGCCCAATGTGAACACTTACTTGTGGCTAATGACATGATAAAGCCTACTTATATAGGAGGCTCAGAACCAACTGTGTTGAGATGTAATTAAAATACCAGCATGGTGAAGGGCGGGACGTTCAAGTCAGAAAATAGTATATAATATAAATAAGTAAACTGACTGAACAATATGTATAATAATTTATGCTAGTGCATAGCCAAAAAAGACACATACAAAATAGATTATGGCCGCACTCATCTGTGCTAAAGTAAGGAAATGTGAAATATAAGGAATATGAATAGCATAATGGCTTATGAACTTTATGAAAAAACACATGAGATATTTAGCACAAGATTTGGCCAAACGTTGTGAGTAGTGTTGAGCGATACCGTCCGATACTTGAAAGTATCGGTATCGGAAAGTATCGGCCGATACCGGCAAAGTATCGGATCCAATCCGATACCGATACCCGATACCAATACAAGTCAATGGGACTCAAGTGTCGGACGGTATCCCTGATGGTTCCCAGGGTCTGAAGGAGAGGAAACTCTCCTTCAGGCCCTGGGAACCATATTAATGTGTAAAAGAAAGAATTAAAATAAAAAATATTGCTATACTCACCTCTCCGACGCAGCCTGGACCTCACCGAGGGAACCGGCAGCGTTGTTTGCTTAAAATTCCCGCGTTTACTTCCTTACGTGAAGTCCCGGCTTGTGATTGGTCGCGTGCTGCCCATGTGGCCGCGACGCGACCAATCACGGCAAGCCGTGACGTAATTTCAGGTCCTTCAGGATTTTAAAATTACGTTCTGGCTTGTGATTGGTCGCGTCGCGGTCACATGGGCGACGCGACCAATCACAAGCCGTGACGTCACGGGAGGCTGGACACGCGCGCATTTTAAAATGCGCGCGTGTCCAGCCTCCCGTGACGTCACAGCTTGTGATTGGTCGCGTCGCGTCCAGGAAAGTGAGCAGAGCACAGCGGTGACGTCACCGCTGTGATCTGCTTTCACTTTACGGCCGGGAGTCAGTCAGAGCGGGAAGCAGACTGCAAGGGACCTGACGGACACCGGAATGTGAGTATGCACTGTTTTTTTTTTTTTACTTTTACGATGGTAACCAGGGTAAACATCGGGTTACTAAGCGTGGCCCTGCGCTTAGTAACCCGATGTTTACCCTGGTTACCCGGGGCCTTCGGCATCGTTGGTCGCTGGAGAGCGGTCTGTGTGACAGCTCTCCAGCGACCACACAACGACTTTCCAATGATCACGGCCAGGTCGTATCGCTGGTCGTGATCGTTGGAAAGTTGCAGAGTGTGACAGTACCCTAAAGTTGCTGGATTTTCACGCTATGCTAGGAAATGGATCTGGCTGTATTGCGAAGTGTCAAAAAGCAAATGGAGAAAAAAAGGGCTCTGGATTGCTTTGGAATAAAATAATCTCTATTAACCTGGCAAAAAATGTTTTATACCTGGGGCTAGGTACATACAGTCAATATATGCTATAGGTTGCAGCAGCAGCAGAGATTAATGGAATGGACCCTCTTGATGTATGCAATGATATCTATATACACACATACAGTGCTTGCAGGTCTTACACTGATATGTATAGAGCGACGTACACTCCCCTGCCTACCTAACACTGCAACCTATATACTCCGGAATTAGCCCTTACAAGTACAGTTGATTTAGCTGGATTTGAGTAGTTTAGAATGGTAGACCCCACACTGACTAAGAAATCCCCAAATCTGACCCTATCTCAGCAGCAGCTCTCCCTACCCTGTCTGATTCCGAGCTGAATGCGCCGAGCATGGCGATGTCTGGTCTCTTATACCCCTGATGATGCTGTGTGGCCAACCAATCACTGCAAGACCACAGCAAAGATGGCTGCGGCATTACAGTGCCTGGCAGACAATCCGTGCATGTTAATTGGGTCTCTAATAACCGCCAAAATTGCAGGGTGGAGACCCGAGTTCTTGCCAAGTAATCCCGGAAATTTTCAGTGCTCGCTGAGTACATCGAGTACAGTGATACTTGGCGAGTAACGAGTAGTGGCGAGCACGTTCGCTCATCACTACTTCCAGCCAATGAAAGCCCAAAATTCATTATCTCAGTAAATTAGAACAATTAACAAAACACCTTCAAAGGATTCCTAAGCATTTAAAAAGGTCCCTTAGTCTGTTTCAGTAGGCTCCACAATCATGAGGAAGACTGTTGACCTGACAGATGTCCAGAAGGCAGTCATTGACACACTCCACAAGGAGGGTAAGCCACAAAAGTATATCCACACCATCCCCTGTAGACTGTGATCCCTCGCGGGCAGGGTCCTCTCTCTCCCTGTACTTGTGTGTGCCTTGTTTTACTCATGATTAATGTACTTGTCTATATTTTCCCCGTTCACATGTAAATCGCCATGGAATAAATGGCACTATAAAAATGTATAATAATATTAATAATAAAAAAGGTAATTGCTAAAGAAGCTGGCTGTTCACAGAGTGCTGTATCCAAGCATATTAATGGAAAACTGAGGGGAAGTAAAAAGTGTGGTAGAAAAAGGTGCACAAGTAAGCGGGATAACCGCAACCTTGAAAGGATTGTTAAGAAAAGGCCATTCAAACATTTGGGGGAGATTCACAAGGAGTAGACTACTGCTATGGTCATTGTTTTAAGAGCCACCACACAGTGACTTATTCAGGACATGGGCTACAAGTGTCACATTCCTAGTGTCAAGCCACTCATGACCAATAGACAATGACAGAAGCGTCTTACCTGGGCCAATGAAAAAAAGAACTGGACTGTGGCTCAGTGGTCCAAGGTGTTGTTTTCAGATGAAAGTAAATTTTGCATGTAATTTGTAAATCATAGTTCAAGAGTCTGAAGGAAGAGTGGAGAGGCACACAATCCAAGCTTCTTGAGTTCTAGTGTGAAGTTTCCACAATCAGTGATGTTTTGGGGAGCCATGTCATCTGCTGGTCTAAGGGCCCCTTCACACTGGTCGATTCTGCTACGATTACGACGCATTTGCGTCATATTCGACATCGCAGTACGAGCTCGTAGCCAGCGGTCACACTCTACGATGTTAACGCTTTTTCTGACGTAGTTGCGATGTGAACGTCACGCGTCGCAATCGTACGCTACCCTTCACACCGCCATAGTCCTACGACTCCGAGCGTGACGTATTACCAGCATGGGCGTGCTAAAACGTCACGCCCAATCAGGAGACAGGTATGCGGAAGCCCAACCCACGTAGTCGCATTACGAGCTCGTATGACCGCCGTCACATACTACGATTTCGACCACCACAGCGAGACATTTACGACGAAAGAAAGTTCTGCTCTTTCTTTCACATCGTACGATGCTGGGCTGCGTCGCAGATCGTAACGCCATGTCACACTTTGCAACCTCGGAACGAGGACGGATAAACGTCACAAATCGAACGCTCGTTCAGACTTTGATTGCACAGTGTGAAGGGGCCCTAAGTCCACTGTGTTTTATCAAGATCAAAGTCAGCGCAGCCATCTACCAGGAAATTTTAGAGCACTTCATGTTCCCTCTGCCAACAAGCTTTTTGGAGATGGAAATTTCATTCTCCAGCAAGACCTGGCACCTATCCACACTGCCAAAAGTACCAATACCTGGTTTAAAAACACCAGTATCACTGTTCTTGATTGGTCAGCAAACTCGTCTGACCTTAACCCATAGAGAAACTATGGGGTATTGTCAAGAGGAAGATGAGAGACACCAGACTCAACAATGCAGATGAGCTGAAGGCTGCTATCAAAGCAACCTGGGCTTCCATAACACCTCAGCAGTGCCACAGGCTGATCGCCTCCATGCCACTCCATATTGATGCAGTAATTGGTTCAAAAGGATTGAGCCCCAACTAAGTATTGAGTACAGTTACTGATCACACTGATCAACATTTCGGATTTTAAAATAATTTTTTAAGCTGGTGTTATAAAGTATTCTAATTTGCTGAGATAATCACTTTTGGGTTTTCATTGACTGTAAGCCATAATCATCAACATAGACAGAAATAAACACTTGAAATAGATCACTCTGTTTGTAACGACTCTATATAATATATAAGTTTCACTTTTTGTATTGAAGAACTGAAATAAATTAACTTTTATTCTAATTTTTGAGAAGCACCTGTACTTTGAAAATGCACAACAGAATGGCTATATAATTTTGATATTAAAAATATAGTATTTTATGAGACCAGCTAAAGAGTAAAAAAAATGCTCATTAGTTCCAAGTGTTCACCTACTCATCCTGTCTGACATCTAAAGCTTATACTGAACTGTGTGAGATTTCAACAGCTTGGAGGAAGAGACAATGAAGAGCTGTCCATCTGACTAAGTGAGCAAAGTTTGATCTTATTTTCAAAAAGGATTATACAGCCATTCTGTTATGGATTTTAATGTACAAACACCATCCTTGTGTATCTTTTTATTCTGTATTTCATTATTTCCACATAATACTAAAGCTGTCTTTTTTTATTTGGCAGAACCATTTGCATTTTCTATTGTCTATGCTTATTATAGTCTTTTGCACCTGATTGTGGGTTTTCTTTTCACCAAACTGAATAGTCATTTGTTATATTTGCTGTGAGATCTATCTCTAAGATTTACTGTAATGTAACTTTATTGCTTTAAGGAGCATGATTATTTCTCCCCCATGATTGACATTGAGACTCAGTGGTCTGTATTCCTTACTTTTTTGGGCATTTGTTCTACCTAGCTCATCATTGCTGTTGTTGTGCCTGGTCTTTGTAGAGTCTGTTCATATATAGTGGGTATGGAAAGTATTCAGACCCCTTTAAATTTGTCACTCTGTTTTATTGCAGCCATTCGGTAAATTCAAAAAAGTACATTTTTTCTCATTAATATACACTCTGCACCCCATCTTGACAGAAAAAAACAGAAATGTAAAAATTTTTGCAAATTTATTAAAAAAGAAAAACTGAAATATCACATGGTCATAAGTATTCAGACCCTTTGCTCAGACATTCATATTTAAGTCACATGCTGTCCATTTCCTTGTGATCCTCGTTGAGATGATTTTATTCCTTCATTTGAGCCCAGCTGTGTTTAAAAAAACTGATGGGATTTGATTTGGAAAGGTACACACCTGTCTATATAAGACCTCACAGCTCACAGTGCATGTCAGACAAAATGAGAATCATGAGGTCAAAGGAACTGACCAAGGAGATCAGAGACAGAATTGTGGCAAGGCACACATCTGGCCAAGGTTACAACAGAATTTCTGCAGTACTCAAGATTCTTAAGAGCACAGTGGCCTCCATAATCCTTAAATGGAAGAAGTTTGAGACCACCAGAAGTCTTCCTAGACCTTGCAGTCCAGCCAAACTGAGCAATTATGGGAGAAGAACCTTGATGAGAGAGGTAAAGAAGAACTTCAAGATCACTGTGGCTCAGCTCCTGAGATGCAGTAGGGACATGGGAGAAAGTTCCACAAAGTCAACTATCACTGCAGCCCTCCCCATCAGTCGGGCCTTTATGGCAGAGTGGCCCAACGGAAACCTCTCTTCAATGCAAGACATGTGAAAGAGTTTGCTAAAAAACACATGAACGACTCTTAGACTATGAGTAAAAAGATTCTCTAGTGTGATGAGACGAAGATAGACCTTTTGGTGATAATTCTAAGTGGTATGTGTGGAGAAAACCAGGCACTGCTCATCACCTGCCCAATACAATCCCTCTGGACCTTACACTTGGCCGAAGGTTCACCTTCCAAAAAGACAATGCCCCTAAGCACACAGCTAAAATAACAAAGTAGTGGCTTCAGAACAACTCTGTGGCCATTCTTGACTGACCCAGCCAGAGCCCTGACCTAATTGAGCATCTCTGGAGAGACCTGAAAGTGGCTATCCACCAACGTTCACCATCCAACCTGACGGAACTGGAGAGCATCTGCAAAGAAGAATGGCAGAGGATCCCCAAATCCAGGTGTGAAAACTTGTTGCATCAATCCCAAGAAGACTCATGGCTGTACTAGCTCAAAAGGATGCTTCTACTCAATACTGAGCAAAGGGTCTGAATACTTTTGACCATGTGATATTTCAGGATGCAACGCACGGAAAAATGTTCCCTTGAACGTTTTTCCAGACAACGGGCCGCCAAAATCCGATGCAACCAGTGCACGAGGGACACAACATGAGGCCATACATTACGATCCATCGGCAATACAAGTCTATGGGAAAAAAACGGCATCTGAGCATGAACTCTGCCATGTGTGGCAGACTACAAAGAGGTCAGGTACAACAGTAACCATCCTCTCCTCCTCACAACACATAGCCTCCTCCTTCTCTTCAGGCCATCCATGCTGGAGAAACATGA
Source organism: Ranitomeya variabilis (assembly GCF_051348905.1). NCBI lineage: Eukaryota > Metazoa > Chordata > Amphibia > Anura > Dendrobatidae > Ranitomeya > Ranitomeya variabilis. Next base: position 714,844,495 of record NC_135233.1, on the reverse strand, counting down.
AGCTGGGATTGGGAGTCCCCTCTGTAATGCAGAGCAAAAAATCCTGTTCCTCCCCCTCCTCATCCTAAAAACTGCTGGGCAAGTGTATCAGCTTGCTGAGCTTTAAAGCCGCCACCAAGTTACACCCATTATTGCACACAACCAGACCTGGTTGGAGGTTCAGCGGGGAGAGCCACTGGTCGGCCTGTTCTTTTATCCCTTTCAACAGCTTGACCACGTTGTTAGCTTTATCACCTAGACAAATGATCTTCAGCAGAGCGCGCTGCCACTTTGCCAAGACAGTGCTGCAGATTTCCCAGCTGGGGAGTGATGTAAGGCTAGTTCCACTGAGGATGATGAGGAGAGACACCTGAAGGAAGTTGTGCCTGCTATTCTTGGTGACGGTAAGATGTGTGATGTCCCAGCCTCTGACTCTGTCCCAGACTCCATCAGGGTAACCCAGTGTGCTGTCAGGGAGATGTATCATCCCTGTCCACAAGAACTTGTCCATGTGTCTGTGGTTAGGTGGACCTTCCCTGTGACTGCGTTGGCCAGAGCATGGCTGATATTGTGTAACATGTGCTTATGGAATGCAGGGACGGCACACCGGGAAAAATAATGTCGGATGGGAATCGAGTATCGTGGGGCTGCCGCCGCCAAGAGATCGCGGAAAGACTCAGTTCCCACAAGTCAAAATGGCAACAGTTCCAGGGCTAGCAATCTGGCAATGTACGTGTTTAGCATTTAGGCCGGTGGGTGGCTGGATATTTCTGCTTTCTAGTAAATGTATTGGGCAGGGACAACTGAATGCTGTGCTGGGACAATGAAGTGGATGTAGTTTCTGACTGTTGTGTGTGCAACCTCTAGTTGTGGGCAGGAAGCATCAGCACCTGCTTCATTGTCAGCAGATTGGAAGGGGCAGTGGAAGGGGCAGAGAAAGGGGCAGTGGTTTCATCATCAGACACAGATTTGGTACCTAGGTGTTCCGCCCACCTACTGGGGTGCTTGGCTGCCATGTTATTTTGCATGCTGGTGGTGCTCAGATTGGCAGTGTTCTTGCCTCTTCTTAGCTTTGCTTGACAGATGCTGCATACTACAGTTGTTTTATCTGAAGGACTTTCAAAAAAGAACTGCCATACAGGGGAACAATGCACCCTTGGCCGGTTATCTAGATGACTGTGGGGGCTCTGTGGAACAGTTGACCGAGTTCTATCTTTGGGCAAACTCAGAGTGGCCAGTGTTGGGGTCATATGTCTCCTGGGACTCTTGATGGTGAGAGGAAGAAGGACCAGGTTGAGAATTCAGATGCCCAGCCTCTTGGCTACTGAGACTGTGGAAGACTTCAAGGTGCTGCTTGTCAACACACTGAAGCCTTTGTCTGCCATCCAACTCACAACATCCTCGCACTTGTCTTGGTTTGTTAGTGGTGTAGCATGCTGACCACATTTTGACAGGAATCTGTAATGAGATACAGTCACCTTCAGATATGTCATACGACCTTGGCAGACACCACCACATCCACATCCCTTAAAGTTACCCTTTCTCATCTTAAATGCATTATGCTTATGAAACTAAAAAATACTGGCTTTATTTTTCACAAGTACCCTTACAAAGTTCTTAAGTACAAATTCACTGTATCTAGCAATGTGACTATTTTTTTGGAGATCGCCTTTCTATCACTGTCCCTACTAGGGTTGAGCGACTTTAATTTTTTTAAGATCGAGTCGGGTTTTGTGAAACCCGACTTTGTCCAGAGTCGAGTCGAGTGCAGTCGGCCGATTATCGCTAAAAGTCGGGGATCGACCGAAACACGAAACCCAATGCAAGTCAATGGGGAAGCATAGTCGGCAGTGAGTGGAGGCCAGGAAAACACCTACAGTGCCCATTTTAATGCCAAAAACATCCATTCTTGTTTCTGAAGCTTGTCAATCTTAATTAACTTTATAATAATAGTTGTTCAATGGAACTTGGGGGTCATTTGGCAAAAGTTGTGGGGGGTAGGGCTGGTTCAAGGTTTTAGTGGGCCCAGGAATCGTGGACTACGTCACGGCGGTGGAGCAGGGAGAGGTAAGTATTTAAATGTTGCAAGTGCTGTGATCCTGAGCAAGCAGGGGGGCACACTTGTTCGCATTGGCACTGGCACAGGGTCCCTCAAAGTACAGCGGTGTGTTTGCACGGTGGGGGCGCCTCCCACCAGCAGCGACACTTTTGCGTACTCTGAGGGGCCCTGTGCCAGTGACGTCGCCAACGAGTATGCCCCCCCCACCTGATGAAGGAACCTGCACTTTCATCTGCACCTTCCTCTTTGTCCCTGTGTAAGGTGGTATAACATGCGGGAAGGGGAACCTTACTTTCAGCAGGGTCAGATTCTGGCTGTGTAGAGTGCAAGGGGAATGTAGTGGTCTAGGTCAATGTACCAGCAGACTCATCTAGCAGTGGCTGGGCAATGGGCAGGATGAGGAGGAAACAGATATAGGGCCAAAGAATAAAGTAGGCTAAATGCAGTTCAAAATTGGTAACAGGACAGGACTAAACAGGCGGCATTGCTTTGTTCAGTGGAGTAGCAAACCCAGGAGCAGCAGACACTGTTTTAAGGGCCCAACCACACTAGTAGGCCAAATGCAGTTTAATATCTGATACTATAGGCCCAAAGCCAGAAGGTTGATGCTCAGCTTTATTCAGTTGAGGGCAAACACCAGGGAGGGGCAGACACCGTTAGTAGGCCGTAACCAAAGTTGAAGGCCAAATGCAGTTTAATATCTGACACTATAGGCCGAAAGCCAGAAGGTTGAAGCTCAGCTTTATTCAGTTGAGGAAAAACACCAGGGAGGGGCAGACACCGTTAGTAGGCCGTAACCACCAATTTTTAAAATAACAGCACTTAATGAGAGCCAGAAGGATGAAGCTCAGCTTTATTCAGTTGAGGGCAAACACCAGGGAGGGGCAGACACCATTAGTAGGCCGTAACCAAAGTTGAAGGCCAAATGCAGTTTAATATCTGATACTATAGGCCGAAAGCCAGAAGGTTGAAGCTCAGCTTTATTCAGTTGAGGAAAAACACCAGGGAGGGGCAGACACCGTTAGTAGGCCCTAACCACCAATTTTTAAAATAACAGCACTTAATGAGAGCCAGAAGGATGAAGCTCAGCTTTATTCAGTTGAGGGCAAACACCAGGGAGGGGCAGACACCGTTAGTAGGCCGTAACCAAAGTTGAAGGCCAAATGCAGTTTAATATCTGATACTATAGGCCGAAAGCCAGAAGGTTGAAGCTCAGCTTTATTCAGTTGAGGAAAAACACCAGGGAGGGGCAGACACCATTAGTAGGCCCTAACCACCAATTTTTAAAATAACAGCACTTAATGAGAGCCAGAAGGATGAAGCTCAGCTTTATTCAGTTGAGGGCAAACACCAGGGAGGGGCAGACACCGTTAGTAGGCCGTAACCAAAGTTGAAGGCCAAATGCAGTTTCATTTCTGATACTATAGGCTGAAAGCCAGAAGGTGGAAGCTCCGATTTAGCCAGTGGAGGACAATTTGAATTAGGGACTGCAGACAGACTTAGCAGGCTGTCCCCTGTGGACCATGCATCCAACACATTAACCCATTGCGCTGTAATGGACACGTAATCTTCTGTCGCCATGCCTACAGGTCCATGCGTCTGTTGTCAGGTGCACCTTTGTACTCACAGATTGCCAGAGTGCATGGACAATGCGGTCTTCTACATGCTGGTGGAGGGTTGGGATGGCTTTTCTCGCAAAAGAAGTGTCGACTGGTTAGCTTGTAGCGTGGTACAGCGTAGTCCATCATGGCCTTATTAATAGTAAATAAAATATATAACTAGGCTCTATGAACTTTTAAATAGGTTCCAGGGGTACACGGGCAGCATTGGTGTGGTCAGTGGAGGAGTATTGCAAGTAGGGGCCGCAGACAGGCTCACAAAGGCCTAAAATAACAAACAGTAGGCAGTCATGGCAGTTTTACATCGGTTACATGGATACACAGGCAGGCACTCCAGGCAGCATTGTGGTCAGTGGAGGAGTATTACAAGTAGGGGCCGCAGACAGGCTCACAAAGGCCTAACATAACAAACAGTAGGCAGTCATGGCAGTTTGAAATCGGTTACATGGATACACAGGCAGGCAGCATTGTGGTCAGTGGAGGAGTAATGCAAGTAGGGACAACAGACAGGCTATCAAAGGCCTAAAATAACCAACAATAGGCTCATGGCAGTTTTATATCGGTTACATGGATACACAGGCAGGCAGCATTGTGGTCAGTGGAGGAGTATTGCAAGTAGGGGCCGCAGACAGGCTCACAAAGGCCTAAAATACCAAACAGTAGGCAGGCATGGCAGTTTTACATCGGTTACATGGATACACAGGCAGGCACTCCAGGCAGCATTGTGGTCAGTGGAGGAGTATTGCAAGTAGGGGCCGCAGACAGGCTATCAAAGGCCTAAAATAACAAACAATAGGCTCATGGCAGTTTTACATCGGTTACATGGATACACAGGCAGGCCAGGCAGCATTGTGGTCAGTGGAGGAGTATTGCAAGGAGTGTCTGACCCAGTACTCCCAAAATAGAAAATAGATGTTAATGTCTCGCAAAACAAACAAACAAAAAATAAAAAGGGTGGCATACTTAGGTACAGGGGTGGGCTCATCTGCTGAGTTTCTGACATAGTAATTTGGCAGTAAATATTTAATGGTGCCAATATAGGACACTGACCCAGACTACTTTAAGTAGCATCATAGATGTCTACAAATTGGTATTGTCAGTGCCAGACATTGAATGATGTCAGCGAATAGACTAAACATTGGTGGAGCTGTGCGAGATAATTTTGCACGTGGTACAGCACAGTTTGAGCTGGGGGGGGGGGAACTCTCTTGTGGCCGGCGGTACCGCCCCAGGGCCCCTCATGTTACAACGGTGTGTCTGACGTTGGGTGCGCACCACCACCGCCAGAGACACTACATTGTACTATGAGGGACCCAGTGGCAATGCCGTCGACCAAAAGCGGGCACACCCGCCTCTTCAGACAATCAGCACTGTAACGGGTGCTTGCGCCAAGTGGCGAGACAACGGCCCCGTGGGGGGGATTTTTCCCATTGGGGGAGGTGTAAACATGTCGTATGCTGGACAAACAGCTGCTGCAAATTAACAGATTGGAACACTCAGTAAGACCAGTCCACAAGCAAGACCTTTTTATAGGAAAGCTAGGTGTCAGCCGGGAAAGGTGGGGCAAAATAATTTGAAATCCAGGAGTGGTTCATTTTAATGAAGGTGAGATCATCCACATTTTGGGTAGCCAGACGAGTCCTTTTTTCGGTTAATATTGAACCAGCAGCACTGAATACTCTTTCTGATAGCACACTAGCTGCTGGGCAAGCAAGCTCCTGCAACGCATATTCTGCCAATTCAGGCCAGGTGTCTAATTTTGATGCCCAGTAATCAAATGGGAATGACGGTTGAGGGAGAACATCGATAAGGGAAGAAAAATAGTTAGTAACCATACTGGACAAATGTTGTCTCCTGTCACTTTGAATAGATGCTGCAGTACCTGTCCTGTCTGCGGTCATTGCGAAATCACTCCACAACCTGGTCAGAAAACCCCTCTGTCCAACGCCACTTCTGATCTGTGCACCCCTAACACCTCTGCCATGTAGCCCCCTGCAGCTTGTGTGAGAACCATCACCGGCGCTGTGTGCTGGGAATGCCTGAATCAAACGGTCTACAAGAGTAGCTTGTTTGGTTGCTAAGATTTGTTCGAGGTTCTCATGTGGCATAATATTTTGCAATTTGCCTTTATAGCGAGGGTCAAGGATGCAGGCCAACCAGTAATCGTCATCGCTCATCATTTTAGTAATGCGTGGGTCCTTTTTGAGGATACGTAAGGCATAATCCGCCATGTGGGCCAAAGTTCCTGTTGGCAAATCTGCGGTTGTGCTGGTTTGAGGGGCAGTTACAGGCAAATCTACGTCACTTGTCTCCCTTAAAAAAACAGAACCCGGCCTTGCAACGCCACTAATTTCTGTTGGCCCAGGAGAAGCTTCCTCATTAAAAAAGTACTCATCCCCATCATCCTCCTCGTCCTCCTCCTCCTCTTCGCCCGCTACCGCGTCCTCTACACGGCCCTGACCAGACAATGGCTGACTGTCATCAAGGCTTTCCTCTTCCTCGGCTGCAGACGCCTGCTCCTTTATGTGCGTCAAACTTTGCATTAGCAGACGCATTAGGGGGATGCTCATGCTTATTATGGCGTTGTCTGCACTAACCAGCCGTGTGCATTCCTCAAAACACTGAAGGACTTGACACAGGTCTTGTAGCTTCGACCACTGAACACCTGACAACTCCATGTCTGCCATCCAACTGCCTGCCCGTGTATGTGTATCCTCCCACAAAAACATAACAGCACGCCTCTGTTCGCACAGTCTCTGAAGCATGTGCAGTGTGGAGTTCCACCTTGTTGAAATGTCGATGATTAGGCGATGCTGGGGAAGGTTCAAAGACCGCTGATAGTTCTGCATACGGCTGGAGTGTACGGGCGAACGGCGGATATGCGAGCAAAGTCTGCGCACTTTGAGGAGCATGTTGGGTAACCCCGGATAACTTTTCAGGAAGCACTGCACCACCAGGTTTAAGGTGTGAGCCAGGCAAGGAATGTGTTTCAGTTGGGAAAGGGCTATGGCAGCCATGAAATTCCTTCCGTTATCACTCACAACCTTGCCTGCCTCAAGATGTACAGTGCCCAGCCATGACTGAGTTTCATTCTGCAAGAACTCGGACAGAACTTCCGCAGTGTGTCTGTTGTCGCCCAAACACTTCATTGCCAATACAGCCTGCTGACGCTTGCCACTAGCTGTCCCATAATGGCACACCTGGTGTGCAACAGTGGCAGCTGCGGATGGAGTGGATGTGCGACTGGGGTGTGTGGACGAGCTCTCGCTTCTGCATGAGGAGGAGGAAGAGGAGGAGGGGGGGCGAACGCCTACAGCCAACTCTTTCCTTGACCGTGGACTAGGCAAAACTGTCCCAATATTGCTGTCCCCTGTGGACCCTGCATCCACCACATTCAGCCAGTGTGCCGTGATGGACACGTAACGTCCCTGGCCATGCCTACTGGTCCATGCATCTGTTGTCAGGTGCACCTTTGTAGTCACAGACTGCCTGAGTGCATGGACGATGCGGTCTTTAACATGCTGTTGGAGGGCTGGGATGGCTTTTCTAGAAAAGAAGTGCCGACTGGGTAGCTCGTAGCGTGATACAGCGTAGTCCATCAGCGCTTTGAAATCTTCGCTTTCAACTAACCGGTAGGGCATCATCTCTAATGAGATTAGTCTAGCAATGTGGGCGTTCAAACCCTGTGTACGCGGATGCGAGGATGAGTACTTCCTTTTCCTAACAAGAGTCTCATGTAGGGTGAGCTGGACTGGAGAGCTGGAGATCGTGGAACTAGCGGTGGTGCCGTGGACATGGGTGACTGAGAGAGGGTTGGAGATGGTATTCCTGCCGGTGCCCTACATGCAGTGTTTCCTACTACTAACCTGGTGATTCCCTGACTGCTTTGGCCTGGCGACAAAAGCTGCACAGATACTGCAGGTGGTGTGGGAAATGGTCGGCTTACAGGGAGGGAAGGGATGTAGCGTTGCTGACTAGCTTCATTGGCCGAGGGTGCTGCAACCTTTAGGGACGTTTGGTAGTTAGTCCAGGCTTGCCAATGCATGGTGGATAAATGTCTATGCATGCAACTTGTATTTAAACTTTTAAGATTCTGACCTCTGCTTAAGGTTGTTGCACATTTTTGACAGATGACTTTGCGCTGATCATTTGGATGTTGTTTAAAAAAATGCCAGACTGCACTCTTTCTACTATCGGATACCTTTTCAGGCATTGCAGACTGAGCTTCTTTAACCGGATGGCCACGCTGTCCTCCAACTGGTTTTGGTTTTGCCACGCGTTTTTGGCCAGATACGGGCCCGGTAGATGGAACCTGTTGTGATGTTGATGCCTGCTGCGGCTCCTCCTCCTCCGCTTCAGAACTACTGCCGCCTGCACCCTGTTCCCCCAATGGCTGCCAATCGGGGTCCACAACTGGGTCATCTATGACCTCCTCTTCTATGTCGTGTGCGATTTCGTCTGTGTCACCGTGTAAGCCGGTGGTATAGCGTCCGTGACGGGGCACCATAGTCTCCGCTGGGTTTGATTCTGCCTCAGTACACTGCGAGGGCAATATTCTGGTCTGAGTCAAAGGAACAGCATAGTAATCTGGCTGTGGCTGTGCATCTGTGCACTCCATGTCCGATTTAACTTCTAATGTACATGGCCTGTTAACTGTTTCACTGTCTAACCCAGGAACGGTATGTGTAAAGAGCTCCATGGAGTAACCCGTTGTGTCTCCTGACGCATCCTTCTCTCTTGTTCTGGGTGAAGAAGACAAGGAAGCGACTTGTCCCTGACCGGGAGCATCCACTGATGATGCACTGCTCTGACATTTGGCACTTTCCGAGGAGGAGGCGAAAGAGCTAGAGGCAGAGTCAGCAATGAAAGCCAATACTTGTTCCTGCTGCTCCGGCTTCAAAAGTGGTTTTCCTACTCCCAGAAAAGAGAGCGTTCGAGGCCTTGTGTAGCCAGACAAGGAACCTGGCTCAACAACTCGAGACTTAGGTGCTGTACTGCTTTTACCATGACCACCTGATGCTCCACCACCACTACCATCATTACTAGCTGACAATGACCGCCCACGGCCACGACCTCTTCCACTAGACTTCCTCATTGCTTGCAAAACGTAACCAAAGTAACACTATTTGTTACTGTAAAACAACTTATAAGGTGAACTCAAACTTCTGTAGGATTTATATATACCTTTATAGGTGCCTGACACTGAAAGGAAAATCAGGCCCAATGTTACACACTAGGTTTTCTGTGGCCCAATAATTTGAGACAGATGGCACACACAGGCCCAGCACTCAAGCAGAAATGCCAATCTTAATCCCCCACTATTTTTTTTTTTTCTGGGACAATTTACCCCCAAAAAAAGGCCCAGTATTACACAGTGTTTTCGGTGCCACACAATGAGAGAGAGATGCCACACACAGCAATGGCACGGAGTCAGACTTGACAATATTTATCACCCACTAATTTTTTTGGGGGAAAAGGGAGAATTTAGAAAAAAAAAAAAAAAAGGACAAGTATTACACAGTGTTTTCAGTGCCACACAATGAGAGAGAGATGCCACACAGCAATGGCACGGAGTCAGACTTGACAATATTTATCTCCCACTAATTTTTTTTTTGGAAAAGGGAGAATTTAGAAAAAAAAAAAAAAAAGAACAAGTATTACACAGTGTTTTCAGTGGCACACAATGAGAGAGAGATGCCACACACAGCAATGGCACGGAGGCAGACTTGCCAATATTTATCTCCCAATAATTTTTTTTTTTTTAAAAGGGAGAATGTACCCCCCCAAAAAAAAATGGCCAAGTATTACACAGTGTTTTCAGTGCCACACAATGAGAGAGAGATGCCACACACAGCAATGGCACAGAGTCAGACTTGACAAATATTTATCTCCCACTAATTTTTTTTTTTTTGGAAAAGGGAGAATTTAGAAAAAAAAAAAAAAAAAGGACAAGTATTACACAGTGTTTTCAGTGCCACACAATGAGAGAGAGATGCCACACACAGCAATGGCACGGAGGCAGGCTTGACAATATTTATCTCCCACTAATTTTTTTTTGGAAAAGGGAGAATTTAGAAAAAAAAAAAAAAAAGGACAAGTATTACACAGTGTTTTCGGTGCCACACAATGAGAGAGAGATGCCACACACAGCAATGGCACGGAGGCAGACTTGCCAATATTTATCTCCCTGCAGTTATCTCAGAAAAGTATGGCAGGCAGCTGTAAAAGGACTGCTGCACACAAAAGTGTGGACAAACACACAAGATAGCTGTGCAGAAAGGAAGGAAAAACAGGATTTGTGCTTTGAAAAAAGCAGTTGGTTTATACAGCGGCGTACACACAAAGCAACGCAGCTATCAGGGAGCCTTCTAGGGCAGCCCAATGAGCTACAGCGCTGAGAAAAAAAAATGTAGCTTCCACTGTCCTGCAAACAAAAGGTGGTATTGGACAGTGGAAATCGCTACAGCACAAGCGGTTTGTGGCTTTATGTACCCTGCCTATCACTATCCCTGCTTCCGAAGAAGCTGCAGCAACCTCTCCCTACGCTCAGATCAGCAGCAGTAAGATGGCGGTCGGCGGGAACGCCCCTTTATAGCCCCTGTGATGCCGCAGAAAGCAAGCCAATCACTGCAATGCCCTTCTCTAAGATGGTGGGGACTGAGATCTATGTCATCACGCTGCCCACACCCTGCGTCCACCTTCATTGGCTGAGAAATGGCGCTTTTAGCGTCATTGAAACGCAACTTTGGCGCGAAAGTCGCGTACCGCATGGCCGATCCCGCACAGGGATCGGGTCGGTTTCATGAGACGCCGACTTTGCCAAAAGTCGGCGACTTATGAAAATGAATGATCCGTTTCGCTCAACCCTAGTCCCTACACTTCTTTCACTTTTCCATGCTGAAACTATGCTCCCCATTCCAATGCCTTACTCTTGTTCAGTGTTCACTACTTTGCCATGATGTGTCATTCAAGCTCTCCTCTGGATCCTCCTCCCAGTTCTGCCCCTTGGAACACAGTAACCAAGCACTTCCTGTCTGTGAAACGCAAACACTAAGCTCTTCCTGTCTTTGAAACATATGAGACAGGAATTTCCTGTCTGTGGCATGCAAACATCACTTCCTGTGGTTCCCCTGCACAGCCCCGGCATTAGATCAAACACACGCTGTAACTATAAATAGCTGCTACTTCCCCAAGCTCACCACTCCGGGACAAGCGGTGGACACCGCATCCTGAGGCATATACGCCCTCTCACACCCTTTCTGGTAAGGTTTTCTTCATGACTGCAGCTTTCATAATGGTTGTTTTAACACTGTGTGCATGTGGCTGAAACTTTGCTATTCCTCATGCATCCTCCATATGAGGTAACCATCGTGCCACCACCATACTTGTTCTATTGGTAGGTCCTGCACCTGTTCTTTTTTTTTGTGATAGTATTTCATGTCACGATTTCATTACCTCTTTGCTAAGTTCACTCTCTCCCCACAGCTTACCATTACATTTGTGCCTACTGCACATATCAAGGCTAATCTATTTGGTAGGTTCATGATTATTCTTATATTCTTATCACTCCACGATTTTATTTCTCTTGTACAAATTTTTGAGATCTTTCTGATGGATACATTTACTGGCTTTCCGTTCTCACCTTAAGACTCTGATTTATTTATGCAACTTTCAGGAATGTGCATACAATATTTTCTATTTTTGTATATACTTTTATTTATTTTTGTTTGTCCTCACTGTTGTATTATGCATTTCATTTTGTAGCACACTGATGAAGGTCTTGACAGACCGAAACGTTTGTGATGTGACTACTGTATCTATTGCACATTAAAATTCTTCACTGCATTCAAGAGAGTGTGCCCGGTCTTCTATATCCCATTCCTGGCCACAACTGACACCCAAAGGCACAGCCGCATATCAGAGCCCGGAGTCACCACGAGGGAGTGACATCTGGAAAAGGCTCAAGTTGCCTGCCATGTGGGTTGCGTTTCATTAAGTGGACAGACTGAGAGAGGGACTTGAGGAGAACTACAAGCATCAGGAACCCAGAGAGCAGTGCAGTAGGGAAGCTTCCAACCCCATCTGGCTAGGGGAATTCTGAACTGCTTCCAGGCTGCCAGGATCTCTAATACCACCTGTTACCTGTGCTCCAGACTACATCTACAATTAAAGGTAAAGAAACTACAGTCCCTGTATCCTCCTATTATTCTTGCACCCCAACATCCACAACCCCTCATAGACTGTTCTGGTAGCACTGGGGCTCCATTCCACCTGTGGGGAGTCAAACCATCTCAGCTGCAACACCACCAGCCCCAGCGCTCCCCTTAAGCAGCGACGGACATCTCTAGCCGAACACCACAGGTGGCGTCACAAATAATCCCCTACAAACATTTCCCTCATCCCTTTTATTATGCACCCAGGGCCACGGACCAGGCCACTGCTGTCATGACCACCCCTTTAAGAGCCGTCCAACCCAGTTCCGAGTAGCCCACGGCCCTAGCGGGTGTTGCATATCTTTTTTGCATATTGATCCTCTACCTTGGTATTGTCTTACTCATGTTTATCTAGGGTCTCCAGTTTGCATCTATTTGATGAAAATTTGTTATACTTAGTGTTGAGCGATACCATCCGATACTTGAAAGTATCGGTATCGGAAAGTATCGGCCGATACCGGCAAAGTATCGGATCTAATCCGATACCGATACCCGATACCAATACAAGTCAATGGGACTCAAGTATCGGACGGTATCCCTGATGGTTCCCAGGGTCTGAAGGAGAGGAAACTCTCCTTCAGGCCCTGGGATCCATATTAATGTGTAAAATAAAGAATTAAAATAAAAAATATTGCTATACTCACCTCTCCGACGCAGCCTGGACCTCACCGAGGGAACCGGCAGCGTTCTTTGCTTAAAATGCGTGCGTTTACTGCCTTCCGTGACGTCACGGCTTGTGATTGGTCGCGTGCCGCCCATGTGGCCGTGACGCGACCAATCACAGCAAGCCGTGACGTAATTTTCAGGTCCTGAATGCCTAATTCTAGGCATTCAGGATTTTAAAATTACGTTACGGCTTGTGATTAGTCGCGTCGCGGTCACATGGGCGACGCGACCAATCACAAGCCGTAACGTAATTTTAAAATCCTGAATGCCTAGAATTAGGCATTCAGGACCTGAAAATTACGTCACGGCTTGCTGTGATTGGTCGCGTCGCGGCCACATGGGCGGCACGCGACCAATCACAAGCCGTGACGTCACGGAAGGCAGTAAACGCGCGCATTTTAAGCAAAGAAGGCTGCCGGTTCCCTCGGTAAGGTGCAGGCTGCGTCGGAGAGGTGAGTATATCCCTATTTTTTATTTTAATTCTTTATTTTACACATTAATGTTGTTTCGATACCGATACCCGATACCACAAAAGTATCGGATCTCGGTATCGGAATTCCGATACCCGCAAGTATCCGCCGATACCCGATACTTGCGGTATCGGAATGCTCAACACTAGTTATACTGTATAAATTTTATTGTACCTGCAGCTAGCACATTGGAGGAGGTTAGTTGTTGGTTCCTATACGGGCCTTCAGTGATTTTCTGTATGGTCAATTGTTGGCCTTTTTAATTGTTTTTAATATTGTTGTCCTGTTTGTGTGTTTTTTTATGCTTAAATAAACTTATTTACTACACATTTGAGTTAATCATATGTGGGTGATCTTGACCAATTATATACACATTGCTTTTTTCTCTTGTTTTTCCAAAGCTGGCGCCAGTATTACTGTGATTGGCAAGCTAACCCAACATCTTCATTGGCTGCAAATAAAGTGCTAAACATGCTGGGTGGGTCACTTGGTATACTGAGGCGAATACCGAATATCTCGCCGAGTAGTGAATAGCCCAAATACCGTACTATTCGTGCTAGTAACGAATGGTGATGAATGTTTTCTCTCATCACTAGTTATAAGCTAGTTATAAGCAATATGTTTGTTCATGGACAACGTATCGATCAATACCATGCAAATCTATAGAAGGCAAAACTATTACATAGCATCAGAGCTTCCATTATACATATCAAAAATATATTTATTTACATATGGATTTTCATTACAGTCAAGAGATTGGTGTGAAAAATGTCAAATATTAGCCGCCAACAGTTACTGAAATCAATGTTCAATAAAATGCTTGCCAGGGGCCCCCTGTGAAGGTCAAATCAGAACTGCAATAAAAATCAATACATACGTATGAATAAAAAAAGTTAGCTCATAGATATGTATTCTCATCTAATTCACCATCCAAAAAATAGCTCTACTTTACATATTTAATGGAAATACCATAAATTCATAATATTACATATTCCTTTACGGTGATATATGAAGAATTTATATCTTATTTATAATACTATATGTTATTGCTATACATTTTTTATATTAATACTTAATTTTTGTCAGATGACATGTAAGTAAACTTATATTGCATTATATTTCTTATATCGTACAGCTTTCCTTTATCACCCGGTATAATGATTACTGGGCACAAAAGAGAGATTTGTTTATTTATTCTCCGAATAATGACTTAGGAGTCAACACCACTTGTCAGGATTTACAAGGCCTTCTGGGTTCTGTAAATTATTTATTAACGAAAACCGCTTCATCTATATGCAGACATTGACTACCGCTCCACATATATTAATATTGCAGATGTCACTTGCATTTTAGATGGATGAAAAATCTGTGACCCCATTCAAATCCTGGATGGATGTTGTAATTTTCCCGTAACAGCTTGTGTACGACTAATTTACAATAGTTTACAGCAATGCTTACTAATAGAAATTGATATTTGGACTTAATGTGTTACTGCTGTTTCAATACTGGTCAGCTAAATGAACAAGGAGAGGAAATTATGGCTATCAAGATAGAGTTGTAAAGTGCTATGAATAAATGATACTGGGGAACATAATATAATAAATCTGATTTACAGTTATAAATGTAGTATGTCAGCACTTATCAGGTATAAATATGTTTATCCAAGTTATGTAAAGAGTATACATGATGTTTGCTTTTTGTGTTAAAGTTATAGAGCTTAGGTCATCTAAATGCTTGTTTGTGTAAATCATTCTAGAATAATAAAGGAAACACACCGATCAGCCATACCCATAACTAGTGTTGAGCATTCCGATACCGCAAGTATCGGGTATCGGCCGATACTTGCGGTATCGGAATTCCGATACCGGGATTCCGATACTTGCCGCGTATCGGATACCGGAATCGGAAGTTCCAAGATTCAAAATTCAGAAATTCAGCCAATGAGAATGATTCCAAGTGTGGGCACATCCTGTTTAGCATGGAGGGCATGAAAGTACTGGCAAGGCTGTGATTGGCTGCTGAAATGATGTCATGATGCAGTTTAAAAGTTGCTGGCGCCATTTTGCGATCACTCTGCTGTGAATTCAGTTAGTGACAGGACGCTGTTTGCTGACTGAGGGCCAGTTTAGAGATAGCGATTTGCTTCTTTGTGCTTTCCAAAGGCTAATTTAGCAACCGCTGTGTTCACCTACTATTCACCTTGCTTTTGCCTTGTAGCGCTGTTTTCACAGCGATCTGCAAGGTCTGTGTGTGTGTGTGTGTGAGTGCAGCCCACTCTCTAGTCTGAGTGCAGCCACATAGGCCATCCATAGCTGGTTGTATTCAGTTCAGGGAGGGTGGTTCATTGCCTCATACTGTTCTTTTTTTTTTTTTTTCAAGTAGTGTAGTCTGCTGCTAATTTATTCAAAAAAATCCTATTAGTGTCTTTCCACCCGTCTCCAGCTAATTTGTGGAAAAACACTACATAGGATAAAGTAGAGGAGGGTTTTTGGGCCTTGCAGCGCCGTTTACGTCTGTCTGCACGGTCTCCGTGTGACTGCAGCTCGCCCTGTAGTCTGTGAGCAGCTATAGCCTGGTTGTCTCCAGCTCAGGGTTGTTCACTGCGTCATACCGCCAAATCAATTTTCATTTTGTTTTAAGTAGTGCAGGCTGCTGCACATTTTTTCAAAAAATTCCTATTAGTGTCTTTCCACCCGTCTCCAGCTAATTTGTGGAAAAACACTACATAGGATAACGTAGAGGAGGGTTTTTGGGCCTTGCAGCGCCGTTTACGGCTGTCTGCACGGTCTCCGTGTGACTGCAGCTCGCCCTGTAGTCTGTGAGCAGCCGTAGCCTGGTTGTCTCCAGCTCAGGGTTGTTCACTGCGTCATACCGCCAAATCAATTTTCATTTTTTTTCAAGTAGTGTAGTCTGCTGCTAATTTATTCAAAAAAATCCTATTAGTGTCTTTCCACCCGTCTCCAGCTAATTTGTGGAAAAACACTACATAGGATAACATAGAGGAGGGTTTTTGGGCCTTGTAGCGCCGTTTACGTCTGTCTGCACGGTCTCCGTGTGACTGCAGCTCTATCTGTTGTCAGTTCATCCCCCAAAAAATAAATAAATAATAAAGTTCACCAAACACACCAGTTACACCACTTTACATTTGTGTAGGCCACATTAGCTCATATTAAAGTCTAGTCCACACTTTAGAAAATTAGTGTTTCTTATACCTGTTAGGAGGAGTTGCTCAGGAATAAGCACACAAATCCGTTAGTACTTTTCTGCTTATCTTTATCAGTCAACCAAGATGAAGAAGGCAGTGAGTAAGGCACGTGGGCGTGGGAGCCGTCGCGGAGCAGGGAGGGGACGTGGGGATTCTGTGCCTGCTGCGGGCACCGGTGACTCATCAGCACCCACTTTCACCAGGCAACAGTCATTCATGCGTAGCTTTGTGTCAGAGCGCCGTACACCGCTGCTGCGTGAAGAACAAATTGAAGCTGTTGTCGGATGGATGGCAGCTAATGCATCAACTTCCATTAGTGCCACATCCTCTCAGACACAGAGCACTGGAGAGCAGCCATCTGTCTCTTCACCACCTGCCAAATTGCCCAGGCAGACAGAGAGCCCAGGACAGGAGCCGTCTCTACTTCTGTTCTCTGAATCTCTTGGCTTGGAAACAGGGGGCCAGCCAAGCAGCATTGGAGAAATGGAAGAAGAGGCAGGGTGCAGTGATGCCCAACAGCTTTTTCTGTCTTCCTCTGAAGAGGCGGGTGGGCCAGTGGCTCCGGTCACCACATCGCAGGCCGCATCAGCTGATGATGACACTCAGGTGCCACTTACTGGTGCGTGCTCTGCTGCTGAGACTACCCAGGAGGAGCAGTTGGGGGCAGAGGGTAGTGTAGATGATGAGGTCCTTGACCCATCTTGGCGTGAGGGACAGGAAGGTGGTGGGAGCAGCTCTGAGGAAGAGATTCCCCGTACGGCCCAAAGAGGGAGAGGGAGGGGGAAGACTGCGGATCCTGCAGCCTCCGCTTTGGCACCCGTTAGGAGCATGTCTCTTCCAAAAGCCAAATAGGGCGCTCCCAAGACTTGCAGTGCCTGGTCCTTTTTTGACACAGTTGCAGATGACATTTGCTATGTCAGATGCAACGTGTGTCATCAAAAAGTCAAAAGAGGTCGAAATGTCAGCAACCTCAATACCTCCAACATGTGGAAACATGTGCGCAACAGGCACCCGGCGGAGTTAGAAAAACACACTGAAGAGGTAGGCCAACCAACAGCGGCAGCTACCACCTCTTCAGCTCGTGTTGCCTCTTCCTCTAGCTCACACGCAGCTGGTTCAGCTTCCTCCCAGGATCGCCGTGGAAGAACCTCTGGCCCTGTTGTCCAGAGACCCGCTGTAATTCCACCCGCAGCGCCACTTTCCCAGTCATCCACACACTCCCAGCCCAGTCTACAGCCATCGGTAGTACAGGCATGGGAGAAAAGGCGGCCTTTCTCGTCAAACCACCCACGAGCACAGGCTCTGACTGCAGGCATTGCCAAACTTCTGTCACTGGAAATGCTGTCATTCAGGCTGGTGGAGACTGACAGCTTCCGTGACTTGATGTCATTGGCAGTCCCACAGTACAATGTGCCCAGCCGCTTTTACTTCAGCAGGCAAGCCGTCCCTGCCCTGCACAAGCATGTGGAGGGACACATAAAACACGCGCTACTGAACGCCGTCAGTAGCAAGGTCCACCTCACCACCGATGCGTGGACCAGTCAACATGGACAGGGGCGATACCTTTCCCTCACTGCCCATTGGGTTAATGTTGTTGAGCCAGGTACAGACCGTGCGAGTGGCGCAGGACGTGTCCTGCCCACTCCAAGGATTGCAGGAATCCATTCTGTACGCATTTACTCCTCCTCTTACACCAGTTCCTCAGAATCATCGCTGCAGGAGCCGTCACAGTCCACCTCCACATGGACCCGTGATGAACGTGTACCTGTTACGACCGACATGAGCACAGCCGTGGCCAAACGTCAACAGGCCGTCTTGAAATTAATTTTTTTGGGGAATCGTAGCCACACAGCGCAGGAGCTCTGGAATGCCATCAAGCAGGAGAGCGATGTGTGGTTTGTGCCAGCGAATCTCCAGCCAGGCATGGTAGTGTGTGATAATGGCCGAAATCTGGTGGCAGCTCTGGGCCTCGGCAACCTCACTCACATCCCATGTCTGGCACATGTGCTCAATTTGGTAGTGCAGAGCTTTTTGAGGGACTATCCGGATCTTGATGCACTGCTGCACAAGGTCCGCCTAGAGTGTGCTCACTTGCGGCGTGCCAGCACGGCAAAAGCGCGCATTGCGGCTCTGCAGCGCCGACACCGCCTGCCGGAACATCGCATCATATGTGACCTACCTACCAGGTGGAATTCCACGTTACATATGTTGGAGCGGTTGTGTGAGCAGCAGCAAGCTGTAATGGAGTACCAGCTGCTTCAGGCGCAAAAAAGTCGCAGTCAGCGCCGTACAGACTTCACAACCACAGAGTGGGCCACTATGAATGACGTCTGCCAGGTTTTGCGTCCCTTTGATTATTCCACGCGGATGGCGAGTGCAGATGATGCACTAGTCAGCATGACTGTCCCCCTTATCTGCCTGCTTGAAAAATCACTGCAAGCGCTAAGGGATGATGTTGTGGAAGAGGTGGAGGATGAGGATTCACCATTTCCATCATCTTCTGGACAGTCAGCGCCACGTGGTTCCTCACAAACGCGTAGGCAGGGGACAGTTTGTGAGGAGGATGAGGAGGAGTCAATGGAGGAGGAAGACATCTGTCCAGAGGAGGGAGTTACACAATTGTCCAGTACTCAGTGTGTACAGCGAGGGTGGGGTGATGACGAGCGGGCAGAGATCACGCCTCCAGCAGGGGACAGCGTTTCTTGGGCAGTTGGCAGTCTGCAGCACATGGTGGATTACATGCTGCAGTGCCTGAGAAACGACCGCCGCATCGCCCACATTCTCAACATGTCTGATTATTGGGTGTTCACCCTCCTCGATCCTCGCTACCGGGACAACGTAGAAAGCCTCATCACACCGTTGAACCGGGAGCGAAAAATGCGGGAGTACCAAGACACACTGGTCAATTCCATCATCTTCTCCATTCCAACTGAGAGAAGTGCTGCTAGTGCATTCCAAAGCAGCTCAGTGCGTCCAGGCAGTGGTGGAGGCTCTGCACAAAGAGGGAGCAGAAGCAGTGCCTCTGCCCAAGGCAAGACCAGTATGGCCGAACTGTGGCACAGTTTTCTGTGCCCACCACAAAAGTCTACACCATCACAGACGGCTCCAGTCAGCAGGAGGCAACGGTTCCGTCAGATGGTGACAGACTACATGTCTTGCCCTCTTGCTGTACTCCCAGACGGCTCTTCCCCTTTCAAGTTTTGGGTCTCAAAGCTGGATACATGGCCAGAGCTAAGCCAGTATGCATTGGAGGTGCTGTCTTGCCCTGCGGCCAGTGTATTATCGGAACGTGTCTTTAGTGCTGCAGGTGGTGTACTAACTGACCGTCGCATGCGACTATCCTCCGATAACGTTGACCGGCTTACTTTCCTGAAAATGAACAAGGCCTGGATCTCGCATGAATTTGCCACTCCTCCTCCTGATTAACTAATTAGGTCACTGTATACGTTATCCAGGTCTCCTGTTGTGTTCATCTTTCTACCACCTGAACTTAAATTCCTGGGCTCCAACACCGCCAGTTGAGGCTCAGAAGTGCCGTCTGCACAGTCAAAACATACGACCCAGTGTTATTGGGTTTCAGTAACGTCAGCTGATCCCCAGCTGTGTAGCCGGCAATGTGTCATGCGACCGCCACGCTGACACAACAACTGAAATGTAAGGGAATCTGTCCCCCCCCCCCCCAAGGCGTTTGTTACTGAAAGAGCCACCTTGTACAGCAGTAATGCTGCACAAGGAAAAAGGTAGCTATTTTGGTTTTGCTCCTTGCACACGCAAAACTTAACACTTATAAAATGTGTCCACTGATACCGTAAAACCGTCCCGGAGGTGGGACTTTCCTTCGTAATATGACGCAGCACAGCCGTCATTCCTACCCCCCCGGCGCCGCGCCCCGGCTCATCAGCGTTGTTTGATTCCGTCCCGGAGCCTGCGCTGTTATGTTATCCCGTGGCCAGGCACACTTAGCGCTGCCCGTCTTCTGGCATCATTTGGTGTCAGGCTGGCTGCGCCTGTGCGGCCGCGCTGGCCGAGAGCACGCCTCGCAGTGTCTTCTGATTTAATCCCACTGGGGGCCTGGGATCCATGGACATGCGCAGTGCATATCTGAACCTCCACCTCTCACTCATCTCCCTATGGCTTCTTCAGACTGTTCGGTGTCAGCTGGTCCCTAATAGCATGCCACGGCCGTGACACCGCACAGTCTTAAGAAGCCATAGGGAGGGGAGTGAGAGGTTCAGATATGCACTGCACATGTCCATGGATCCCAGGCCCCCAGTGGGATTAAATCAGAAGACACTGCGAGGCGGGCTCTCGGTCAGCGCGGCCGCACAGGTGCAGCCAGCCTGACACCAAATGATGTCAGAAGACGGGCAGCGCTAAGTGTGCCTGTCCACGGGATAACATAACAGCGCAGGCTCCGGGACGGAATCAAACAACGCTGAGGAGCCGGGGCACGGCGGCGGGGGGGTAGGAATGACGGCTGTGCTGCGTCATATTACGAAGGAAAGTCCCACCTCCGGGACGGTTTCACGGCTTCAGGGGACACATTTTATAAGTGTTTAGTTCTGTGTTTGCAAGGAGCATGATGAAAAGAGCCACCTTTTCCTTTTGCATCTTTTGTGCTGCACAAGCTGGCTCTTTCAGCTACAAACGCCTTGGGGGGGGTTAAAGGTTCCCTTTCAACTTTCTCAGGCTTCGGCCTACATTGTGTTCCTCTGCTTTTCCACCTGCCCCTGGGCTCCAACACCGCCAGTTGCCGTCCAGAAGTGCTGTACGCACAGTCAACAGTCGCTCCTCTGTTATTGGGGTTCAGTAACGTCAGCTGTTCCCCTGCTGTGTGTGTGGCAATCCCTCCTACCTCCTCCAACCTCCTCCACCTGTCCCTGGGCTCCAACACCGCCAGTTGCCGTCCAGAAGTGCTGTACGCACAGTCAACAGTCCCTCCTCTGTTATTGGGGTTCAGTAACGTCAGCTGTTCCCCTGCTGTGTGTGTGGCAATCCCTCCTACCTCCTCCAACCTCCTCCTCCTCCACCTGTCCCTGGGCTCAAACACCGCCAGTTGCCGTCCAGAAGTGCTGTACGCACAGTCAACAGTCCCTCCTCTGTTATTGGGGTTCAGTAACGTCAGCTGTTCCCCTGCTGTGTGTGTGGCAATCCCTCCTACCTCCTCCAACCTCCTCCACCTCCACCTGTCCCTGGGCTCCAACACCGCCAGTTGCCATCCAGAAGTGCTGTACGCACAGTCAACAGTCCCTCCTCTGTTATTGGGGTTCAGTAACGTCAGCTGTTCCCCTGCTGTGTGTGTGGCAATCCCTCCTACCTCCTCCAACCTCCTCCACCTGTCCCTGGGCTCCAACACCGCCAGTTGCCGTCCAGAAGTGCTGTACGCACAGTCAACAGTCGTTCCTCTGTTATTGGGGTTCAGTAACGTCAGCTGTTCCCCTGCTGTGTGTGTGGCAATCCCTCCTACCTCCTCCAACCTCCTCCACCTCCACCTGTCCCTGGGCTCCAACACCGCCAGTTGCCATCCAGAAGTGCTGTACGCACAGTCAACAGTCCCTCCTCTGTTATTGGGGTTCAGTAATGTCAGCTGTTCCCCTGCTGTGTGTGTGGCAATCCCTCCTACCTCCTCCAACCTCCTCCTCCTCCACCTGTCCCTGGGCTCCAACACCGCCAGTTGCCGTCCAGAAGTGCTGTACGCACAGTCAACAGTCCCTCCTCTGTTATTGGGGTTCAGTAACGTCAGCTGTTCCCCTGCTGTGTGTGTGGCAATCCCTCCTACCTCTTCCAACCTCCTCCTCCTCCACCTGTCCCTGGGCTCCAACACCGCCAGTTGCCGTCCAGAAGTGCTGTACGCACAGTCAACAGTCGCTCCTCTGTTATTGGGGTTCAGTAACGTCAGCTGTTCCCCTGCTGTGTGTGTGGCAATCCCTCCTACCTCCTCCAATCTCCTCCACCTCCACCTGTCCCTGGGCTCCAACACCGCCAGTTGCCGTCCAGAAGTGCTGTACGCACAGTCAACAGTCGCTCCTCTGTTATTGGGGTTCAGTAACATCAGCTGTTCCCCTGCTGTGTGTGTGGCAATCCCTCCTACCTCCTCCAACCTCCTCCACCTGTCCCTGGGCTCCAACACCGCCAGTTGCCGTCCAGAAGTGCTGTACGCACAGTCAACAGTCCCTCCTCTGTTATTGGGGTTCAGTAACGTCAGCTGTTCCCCTGCTGTGTGTGTGGCAATCCCTCCTACCTCCTCCAACCTCCTCCACCTGTCCCTGGGCTCCAACACCGCCAGTTGCCGTCCAGAAGTGCTGTACGCACAGTCAACAGTCCCTCCTCTGTTATTGGGGTTCAGTAACGTCAGCTGTTCCCCTGCTGTGTGTGTGGCAATCCCTCCTACCTCCTCCAACCTCCTCCACCTCCACCTGTCCCTGGGCTCCAACACCGCCAGTTGCCGTCCAGAAGTGCTGTACGCACAGTCAACAGTCGCTCCTCTGTTATTGGGGTTCAGTAACGTCAGCTGTTCCCCTGCTGTGTGTGTGGCAATCCCTCCTACCTCCTCCAACCTCCTCCTCCTCCACCTGTCCCTGGGCTCCAACACCGCCAGTTGCCATCCAGAAGTGCTGTACGCACAGTCAACAGTCGCTCCTCTGTTATTGGGGTTCAGTAACGTCAGCTGTTCCCCTGCTGTGTGTGTGGCAATCCCTCCTACCTCCTCCAAACTCCTCCACTTGTCCCTGGGCTCCAACACCGCCAGTTGCCGTCCAGAAGTGCTGTACGCACAGTCAACAGTCCCTCCTCTGTTATTGGGGTTCAGTAACGTCAGCTGTTCCCCTGCTGTGTGTGTGGCAATCCCTCCTACCTCCTCCAACCTCCTCCTCCTCCACCTGTCCCTGGGCTCCAACACCGCCAGTTGCCGTCCAGAAGTGCTGTACGCACAGTCAACAGTCCCTCCTCTGTTATTGGGGTTCAGTAACGTCAGCTGTTCCCCTGCTGTGTGTGTGGCAATCCCTCCTACCTCCTCCAACCTCCTCCACCTGTCCCTGGGCTCCAACACCGCCAGTTGCCGTCCAGAAGTGCTGTACGCACAGTCAACAGTCCCTCCTCTGTTATTGGGGTTCAGTAACGTCAGCTGTTCCCCTGCTGTGTGTGTGGCAATCCCTCCTACCTCCTCCAACCTCCTCCTCCTCCACCTGTCCCTGGGCTCCAACACCGCCAGTTGCCGTCCAGAAGTGCTGTACGCACAGTCAACAGTCCCTCCTCTGTTATTGGGGTTCAGTAACGTCAGCTGTTCCCCTGCTGTGTGTGTGGCAATCTTTCCTACCTCCTCCAACCTCCTCCTCCTCCACCTGTCCCTGGGCTCCAACACCGCCAGTTGCCGTCCAGAAGTGCTGTACGCACAGTCAACAGTCGCTCCTCTGTTATTGGGGTTCAGTAACGTCAGCTGTTCCCCTGCTGTGTGTGTGGCAATCCCTCCTACCTCCTCCAACCTCCTCCACCTCCACCTGTCCCTGGGCTCCAACACCGCCAGTTGCCGTCCAGAAGTGCTGTACGCACAGTCAACAGTCGCTCCTCTGTTATTGGGGTTCAGTAACGTCAGCTGTTCCCCTGCTGTGTGTGTGGCAATCCCTCCTACCTCCTCCAACCTCCTCCACCTGTCCCTGGGCTCCAACACCGCCAGTTGCCGTCCAGAAGTGCTGTACGCACAGTCAACAGTCGCTCCTCTGTTATTGGGGTTCAGTAACGTCAGCTGTTTCCCTGCTGTGTATGTGGCAATCCCTCCTACCTCCTCCAACCTCCTCCACCTCCACCTGTCCCTGGGCTCCAACACCGCCAGTTGCCGTCCAGAAGTGCTGTACGCACAGTCAACAGTCCCTCCTCTGTTATTGGGGTTCAGTAACGTCAGCTGTTCCCCTGCTGTGTGTGTGGCAATCCCTCCTACCTCCTCCAACCTCCTCCTCCTCCACCTGTCCCTGGGCTCCAACACCGCCAGTTGCCGTCCAGAAGTGCTGTACGCACAGTCAACAGTCCCTCCTCTGTTATTGGGGTTCAGTAACGTCAGCTGTTCCCCTGCTGTGTGTGTGGCAATCCCTCCTACCTCCTCCAACCTCCTCCTCCTCCACCTGTCCCTGGGCTCCAACACCGCCAGTTGCCGTCCAGAAGTGCTGTACGCACAGTCAACAGTCGCTCCTCTGTTATTGGGGTTCAGTAACGTCAGCTGTTCCCCTGCTGTGTGTGTGGCAATCCCTCCTACCTCCTCCAACCTCCTCCACCTCCACCTGTCCCTGGGCTCCAACACCGCCAGTTGCCATCCAGAAGTGCTGTACGCACAGTCAACAGTCGCTCCTCTGTTATTGGGGTTCAGTAACGTCAGCTGTTCCCCTGCTGTGTGTGTGGCAATCCCTCCTGTTATGACCCCAATGGCGAGGGTCTCAGAGGAACGTGGAAGTCTGCAGAATACAAAAATCCAGCTCATAGGGCAGTGGTAACTGGGTTGACCATATATCTACTCCTAACGCCAACACTAGAAGTAGCCGGGGATCATTCCTACGTTGATTCTAGATGACACGCGCCAGCCGGAGAATCTAGCTACCCCTAGTAGAGGAAAACAAAGACCTTTCTTGCCTCCAGAGAAGGGGACCCCAAAGCTGGATAGAAGCCCCCCACAAATAATGACGGTGAGGTAAGAGGAAATGACAAACACAGAAATGAACCAGGTTTAGCACAGAGAGGCCCGCTTACTGATAGCAGAATAAAGAAAGGTAACTTATATGGTCAACAAAAACCCTATCAAAATCCACACTGGAAATTCAAGAACCCCCGAACCGTCTAACGGTCCGGGGGGAGAACACCAGCCCCCTAGAGCTTCCAGCAAAGGGCAGGATATAGATTAGGAACAAGCTGGACAAAAATACAAAACCAAAACAAATAGCAAAAAGCAAAAGGCAGACTTAGCTGATATAACTGGAACCAGGATCAGTAGACAAGAGCACAGCAGACTAGCTCTGATAACTACGTTGCCAGGCATTGAACTGAAGGTCCAGGGAGCTTATATAGCAACACCCCTAACTAACGACCCAGGTGCGGATAAAAGGAATGACAGAAAAACCAGAGTCAAAAAACTAGTAACCACTAGAGGGAGCAAAAAGCAAATTCACAACAGTACCCCCCCCTTAGTGAGGGGTCACCGAACCCTCACCACGACCACCAGGGCGATCAGGATGAGCGGCATGAAAGGCACGAACTAAATCGGCCGCATGAACATCAGAGGCGACCACCCAGGAATTATCCTCCTGACCATAGCCCTTCCACTTGACCAGGTACTGAAGCCTCCGCCTGGAGAGACGAGAATCCAAGATCTTCTCCACCACATACTCCAACTCGCCCTCAACCAACACCGGAGCAGGAGGCTCAGCAGAAGGAACTACAGGCACAATGTACCGCCGCAACAAGGACCTATGAAATACATTGTGAATAGCAAACGACACAGGAAGATCCAGACGAAAAGATACAGGATTAAGGATTTCCAATATCTTGTAAGGCCCAATAAAACGAGGTTTAAATTTGGGAGAGGAGACCTTCATAGGAACAAAGCGGGAAGAAAGCCACACCAAATCCCCAACGCGTAGTCGGGGACCCACACCGCGGCGGCGGTTGGCAAAGCGCTGAGCCTTCTCCTGTGACAACTTCAAGTTGTCCACCACATGATTCCAGATCTGCTGCAACCTATCCACCACAGAATCCACCCCAGGACAGTCAGAAGGCTCCACATGACCCGAAGAAAAGCGAGGATGGAAACCAGAGTTGCAGAAAAAAGGCGAAACCAAGGTGGCGGAACTAGCCCGATTATTAAGGGCAAACTCAGCCAACGGCAAGAATGTCACCCAATCGTCCTGATCAGCAGAGACAAAACACCTCAAATAAGCCTCCAAAGTCTGATTGGTTCGCTCCGTCTGTCCATTAGTCTGAGGATGGAAAGCAGACGAAAACGACAAATCAATGCCCATCCTACTACAAAAGGATCGCCAGAACCTGGAAACGAACTGGGATCCTCTGTCTGACACAATATTCTCAGGGATGCCGTGCAACCGAACCACGTTCTGGAAAAACACAGGAACCAGATCGGAAGAGGAAGGCAGCTTAGGCAAAGGAACCAAATGGACCATCTTGGAGAAGCGATCACATATCACCCAGATAACGGACATGCCCTGAGATAGCGGAAGATCAGAAATGAAATCCATGGAGATATGTGTCCAAGGTCTCTTCGGGACAGGCAAGGGCAAGAGCAAACCGCTGGCACGAGAACAGCAAGGCTTAGCTCGAGCACAAGTCCCACAGGACTGCACAAATGACCGCACATCCCTTGACAAGGAAGGCCACCAAAAGGACCTGGCCACCAGATCTCTGGTGCCAAAAATTCCCGGGTGACCTGCCAACACCGAGGAATGAACCTCGGAAATGACTCTGCTGGTCCACTTATCCGGGACAAACAGTCTGTCAGGTGGACAAGACTCAGGCCTATCAGCCTGAAATCTCTGCAACACACGTCGCAGATCCGGAGAAATAGCTGACAAGATAACTCCATCTTTAAGAATACCAACAGGATCAGCGACTCCAGGAGCATCAGGCACAAAGCTCCTAGAAAGAGCATCGGCCTTCACATTCTTTGAACCTGGTAAATACGAGACAACAAAATCAAAGCGGGAGAAAAACAATGACCAGCGGGCCTGTCTCGGATTAAGGCGTTTAGCAGACTCGAGATACATCAGATTTTTGTGATCAGTCAAGACCACCACACGATGCTTAGCACCCTCGAGCCAATGACGCCACTCCTCAAATGCCCATTTCATGGCCAACAACTCCCGATTGCCCACATCATAATTTCGCTCGGCAGGCGAAAACTTCCTAGAGAAAAAGGCACAAGGTTTCATAACAGAGCAACCAGGGCCTCTCTGCGACAAAACGGCCCCTGCCCCAATCTCCGAAGCATCCACCTCAACCTGAAAGGGAAGTGAGACGTCAGGCTGGCACAAAACAGGCGCCGAAGTAAACCGGCGTTTCAACTCCTGGAAAGCCTCCACGGCAGCAGGAGCCCAGTTAGCTACATCGGAGCCCTTCTTGGTCATATCCGTCAAAGGTTTCACAATGCTAGAAAAATTAGCGATAAAACGACGGTAGAAGTTAGCGAAGCCCAAGAACTTCTGAAGACTCTTAACTGACGAGGGCTGAGTCCAATCAAGAATAGCTCGGACCTTGACTGGGTCCATCTCCACAGCAGAAGGGGAAAAAATGAACCCCAAAAAGGGAACCTTCTGTACACCAAAGAGACACTTTGAGCCCTTGACAAACAAAGAATTTTCACGCAAAATTTTAAAGACCAACCTGACCTGCTCCACATGCGAATCCCAATTATCAGAAAAAACCAAAATATCATCCAGATAAACAATCAAAAATTTATCCAGATACTTCCGGAAAATGTCATGCATAAAGGACTGAAAAACTGAAGGCGCATTGGAGAGCCCAAAAGGCATCACCAAGTACTCAAAATGACCTTCGGGCGTATTGAATGCGGTTTTCCATTCATCACCTTGCTTAATGCGCACAAGGTTGTACGCACCACGAAGGTCTATCTTGGTGAACCACTTGGCACCCTTAATCCGGGCAAACAAGTCAGACAACAGCGGTAAAGGATACTGAAATTTGACAGTGATCTTATTTAAAAGCCGATAATCAATACAAGGTCTCAAAGATCCGTCCTTTTTTGCCACAAAAAAGAATCCCGCACCAAGAGGGGAAGAAGACGGACGAATATGTCCTTTTTCCAGAGACTCCTTGATATATGAACGCATAGCGGTATGTTCAGGTACCGACAGATTAAACAGTCTTCCCTTAGGAAATTTACTGCCTGGGATCAAATCTATAGCACAGTCACAGTCCCTATGAGGAGGCAGTGCACTGGACTCAGACTCACTGAAGACATCCTGATAATCAGACAAATACTCCGGAACTTCCGAAGGCGTAGAAGAAGCAATAGACACAGGCAGGGAATCCTCATGAATACCACGACAGCCCCAACTTGAGACTGACATAGCCTTCCAGTCCAGGACTGGATTATGGGTCTGTAACCATGGCAGCCCTAAAACGACCAAATCATGCATTTTATGTAAAACCAAGAAACGTATCACCTCGCGGTGTTCAGGAGTCATGCACATGGTAACCTGAGTCCAATACTGCGGTTTATTTGCTGCCAATGGTGTAGCATCAATACCCCTAAGAGGAATAGGATTTTCTAATGGTTCAAGAGTAAATCCACAGCGCTTAGCAAATGAGAGATCCATGAGACTCAGGGCAGCACCTGAATCTACAAACGCCATGACAGGATAAGATGACAGTGAGCAAATCAAAGTTACAGACAGAATAAATTTAGGTTGCAAATTACCAACGGTGACAGGACTAACAACCTTAGCTATACGTTTAGAGCATGCTGAGATAACATGTGTAGAATCACCACAGTAGTAGCACAAGCTATTCCGGCGTCTATGAATTTTCCGCTCATTTCTAGTCAGGATTCTATCACATTGCATTAAATCAGGTGTCTGTTCAGACAACACCATGAGGGAATTTGCGGTTTTTCTATCACATTGCACCGAATTAGGTGTCTGTTCAGACAACACCATGAGGGAATTTGCGGTTTTGCGCTCCCACAACCGCCGGTCAATTTGAATAGCCAGTGCCATAGTATCATTCAGACCTGTGGGAATGGGAAAACCCACCATAACATTCTTAATGGCTTCAGAAAGGCCATTTCTAAAATTAGCGGCCAGTGCACACTCGTTCCAATGTGTCAGCACGGACCATTTCCGAAATTTTTGGCAATACACTTCAGCCTCGTCCTGCCCCTGAGACATAGACAGCAAGGCCTTTTCTGCCTGAATCTCAAGATTGGGTTCCTCATAAAGTAAACCGAGCGCCAGAAAAAACGCATCAAGATCAGCCAATGCCGGATCTCCTGGCGCCAGCGAAAAAGCCCAATCCTGAGGGTCGCCCCGTAAGAACGAAATAACAATTTTTACTTGCTGAGCAGAATCTCCAGATGAACAGGGTCTCAGGGACAAAAACAATTTACAATTATTCACGAAATTCCTAAACTTAAACCTGTCTCCGGAAAACAGTTCAGGAATCGGTATTTTAGGTTCTGACCTAGGATTTCTGATAACATAGTCTTGTATGCCCTGCACACGAGTAGCCAGCTGGTCCACACTTGTAATCAAGGTCTGGACATTCATGTCTGCAGCAAGCATAGCCACTCTGAGGTAAAGGGGGAAGAAGAAAAGAAAAAAAAAAAAAAAAAACTCAGAATCTTCTTTCTTATAATCCCTCTTCTGCAATGCATTAAACATTTAATACTGTCCTGGCAAACTGTTATGACCCCAATGGCGAGGGTCTCAGAGGAACATGGAAGTCTGCAGAATACAAAAATCCAGCTCATAGGGCAGTGGTAACTGGGTTGACCATATATCTACTCCTAACGCCAACACTAGAAGCAGCCGGGGATCATTCCTACGTTGATTCTAGATGACACGCGCCAGCCGGAGAATCTAGCTACCCCTAGTAGAGGAAAACAAAGACCTTTCTTGCCTCCAGAGAAGGGGACCCCAAAGCTGGATAGAAGCCCCCCACAAATAATGACGGTGAGGTAAGAGGAAATGACAAACACAGAAATGAACCAGGTTTAGCACAGAGAGGCCCGCTTACTGATAGCAGAATAAAGAAAGGTAACTTATATGGTCAACAAAAACCCTATCAAAATCCACACTGGAAATTCAAGAACCCCCGAACCGTCTAACGGTCCGGGGGGAGAACACCAGCCCCCTAGAGCTTCCAGCAAAGGGCAGGATATAGATTAGGAACAAGCTGGACAAAAATACAAAACCAAAACAAATAGCAAAAAGCAAAAGGCAGACTTAGCTGATATAACTGGAACCAGGATCAGTAGACAAGAGCACAGCAGACTAGCTCTGATAACTACGTTGCCAGGCATTGAACTGAAGGTCCAGGGAGCTTATATAGCAACACCCCTAACTAACGACCCAGGTGCGGATAAAAGGAATGACAGAAAAACCAGAGTCAAAAAACTAGTAACCACTAGAGGGAGCAAAAAGCAAATTCACAACACCCTCCTACCTCCTCCAACCTCCTCCACCTGTCCCTGGGCTCCAACACCGCCAGTTGCCGTCCAGAAGTGCTGTACGCACAGTCAACAGCCCCTCCTCTGTTATTGGGGTTCAGTAACGTCAGCTGTTCCCCTGCTGTGTGTGTGGCAATCCCTCCTACCTCCTCCAACCTCCTCCACCTGTCCCTGGGCTCCAACACCGCCAGTTGCCGTCCAGAAGTGCTGTACGCACAGTCAACAGTCCCTCCTCTGTTATTGGGGTTCAGTAACGTCAGCTGTTCCCCTGCTGTGTGTGTGGCAATCCCTCCTACCTCCTCCAACCTCCTCCACCTCCATCTGTCCCTGGGCTCCAACACCGCCAGTTGCCGTCCAGAAGTGCTGTACGCACAGTCAACAGTCGCTCCTCTGTTATTGGGGTTCAGTAACGTCAGCTGTTCCCCTGCTGTGTGTGTGGCAATCCCTCCTACCTCCTCCAACCTCCTCCTCCTCCACCAGTCCCTGGGCTCCAACACCGCCAGTTGCCATCCAGAAGTGCTGTACGCACAGTCAACAGTCGCTCCTCTGTTATTGGGGTTCAGTAACGTCAGCTGTTCCCCTGCTGTGTGTGTGGCAATCCCTCCTACCTCCTCCAACCTCCTCCACCTCCACCTGTCCCTGGGCTCCAACACCGCCAGTTGCCATACAGAAGTGCTGTACGCACAGTCAACAGTCGCTCCTCTGTTATTGGGGTTCAGTAACGTCAGCTGTTCCCCTGCTGTGTGTGTGGCAATCCCTCCTACCTCCTCCAACCTCCTCCACCTCCACCTGTCCCTGGGCTCCAACACCGCCAGTTGCCGTCCAGAAGTGCTGTACGCACAGTCAACAGTCGCTCCTGTCATGATCTCTGCAGGCAGAGATCATAGCAAGCCTATAGAGGGACAAGCTCTCGGAAGATGGAACTATACTGACCATGAACTAAGCCTGCCGCGCAACTAGAAATAGCCAGGTAGCATTTCCTATTTATCGCTAGATGCCCAGCTCTGGCCTAAGACCTAAATAGCTAGCAGAGGGAAATATAAGACCTGGCTCACCTCTAGAGAAATATTCCAAAGAAGACAGTAGCCCCCCACATATAATGACGGTGAGTTCAGATGAAACAACAAACGCAGCAGGAAAATAGTCTTAGCAAATTTGAGGTCCGCTTACTAGATAGCAGAAGACAGATAGTATACTTTCATGGTCAGCAGAAAAACACTAACAAAACACCATCCAGAGATTACCTTAAACTCTGGCATTAACTCATAACGCCAGAGTAGCAATCCCTGATCAACGAGAGCTTTCCAGACACAGTAACAAAACTTCAGCTGTGAACTGGAACAAATAGGCAAAACAAAACATGGACAAAAGTCCAACTAATCTAGTAGTAGTCTAGAAGCAGGAACAAGCACTGAGAGGCATCAGATAACATTGTTGACCGGCAAGAAACCACCAGAGAAATGAGCTTAAATAGCGACACCCACTACTGATGGAATCAGGTGAAACAGGAAAGAGGATGACAAGTCCAATTCCACAAGCGGCCACCGGGGGAGCCCAGAATCCAAATTCACAACAGTACCCCCCCCTCAAGGAGGGGGCACCGAACCCTCACCAGATCCACCAGGGCGACCAGGATGAGCCCTATGGAAGGCACGAACAAGATCAGAAGCATGAACATCAGATGCATTGACCCAAGAATTATCCTCCTGGCCGTAACCCTTCCAGTTGACCAGATACTGGAGTTTCCGTCTGGAAACACGAGAGTCCAAAATTTTCTCCACAACGTACTCCAACTCACCCTCAACCAACACCGGAGCAGGAGGCTCAACTGAAGGTACAACAGGTACCTCATACCTGCGCAATAACGACCGATGAAAAACGTTATGAATGGAAAAGGACGCAGGGAGGTCCAAACGGAAAGAAACAGGATTAAGAATCTCCAATATTCTATAAGGGCCGATGAACCGAGGTTTAAACTTAGGAGAAGAGACCCTCATAGGGACAAAACGAGAAGACAACCACACTAAATCTCCAACACAAAGCCGAGAACCAACACGACGATGACGGTTGGCAAAACGCTGAGTCTTCTCCTGGGACAACTTCAAATTGTCCATAACCTGCCCCCAAATGTGATGCAATCTCTCTACCACCGCATCCACTCCAGGACAATCCGAGGATTCCACCTGACCGGAGGAAAATCGAGGGTGAAACCCCGAATTACAGAAAAACGGGGACACCAAGGTGGAAGAACTGGCCCGATTATTGAGGGCGAACTCTGCCAATGGCAAAAAAGCAACCCAATCATCCTGGTCAGCAGAGACAAAACACCTCAGATATGTCTCAAGGGTCTGATTAGTCCGCTCGGTCTGGCCATTAGTCTGAGGGTGAAAAGCAGACGAAAAAGACAAATCTATGCCCATCCTAGCACAGAATGCCCGCCAAAATCTAGACACAAATTGGGTACCTCTGTCAGAAACAATATTCTCAGGAATACCGTGCAATCGGACAACATTCTGAAAAAACAGAGGAACCAACTCAGAAGAAGAAGGCAACTTGGGCAGAGGAACCAAATGGACCATTTTAGAGAAACGGTCACAGACCACCCAGATGACAGACATCTTCTGGGAAACAGGCAGATCTGAAATAAAATCCATCGAGATGTGTGTCCAAGGCCTCTTAGGAATAGGCAAGGGCAACAGCAGTCCGCTAGCCCGAGAACTACAAGACTTGGCCCGAGCACAAACGTCACATGACTGCACAAAGACTCGCACATCTCGTGACAGAGAAGGCCACCAGAAGGATCTTGCCACCAAATCCCTGGTACCAAAAATTCCGGGATGACCTGCCAATGCAGAAGAATGTACCTCAGAGATGACTCTGCTGGTCCAATCATCCGGAACAAACAGTCTATCAGGCGGACAACGATCCGGTCTATCCGCCTGAAACTCTTGCAAGGACCGCCGCAGATCAGGAGAAACGGCCGACAAAATTACTCCCTCCCTAAGGATACCTGTGGGTTCAGAATTACCAGGAGAGTCCGGGTCAAAACTCCTAGAAAGGGCATCTGCCTTAACATTCTTAGAACCCGGTAGGTATGACACCACAAAATTAAAGCGAGAAAAAAATAAAGACCAGCGCGCCTGTCTAGGATTCAGGCGTCTGGCAGTCTCAAGATAAATCAAATTTTTGTGGTCAGTCAATACCACCACCTGATGTCTAGCCCCCTCGAGCCAATGGCGCCACTCCTCAAACGCCCACTTCATGGCCAAAAGCTCCCGATTCCCAACATCATAATTCCGCTCTGCGGGCGAAAATTTGCGAGAAAAGAAGGCACAAGGCCTAATGACGGAGCAGTCGGAACCTTTCTGCGACAACACTGCCCCAGCTCCGATCTCCGAAGCGTCAACCTCAACCTGAAAAGGCAGATTCACATCAGGCTGACGCAACACAGGGGCAGAGGCAAAACGGCGCTTAAGCTCCTGAAAGGCCTCTACAGCATGAGGGGACCAATTAGCAACATCAGCGCCTTGTCTGGTCAAATCAGTCAGTGGTTTAACGACATCCGAAAAACCAGCAATAAATCGGCGGTAAAAGTTGGCAAAGCCCAAAAATCTCTGAAGACCCTTAAGAGAGGAGGGCTGAGTCCAGTCACAAATAGCTTGCACCTTGACGGGATCCATCTCAATGGAAGAGGGAGAAAAAATATACCCCAAAAAGGAAATTTTCTGGACCCCAAAAACGCACTTAGACCCCTTCACACATAAAGAATTAGACCGCAGAACCTGAAAAACTCTCCTGACCTGCTGGACATGAGAGTCCCAGTCATCAGAAAAAATCAGAATATCATCCAGATATATTATCATAAATTTATCCAGAAAATCGCGGAAAATATCATGCATAAAAGACTGGAAAACTGAAGGGGCATTAGAAAGACCAAAAGGCATGACCAAATACTCAAAGTGGCCCTCGGGCGTATTAAATGCGGTCTTCCACTCATCCCCCTGCCTGATCCGCACCAAATTATACGCCCCACGAAGATCAATTTTAGAGAACCACTTAGCACCCTCTATACGAGCAAACAAATCAGTAAGCAATGGCAATGGGTATTGATACTTAACAGTGATCTTATTCAGAAGCCGATAATCAATACATGGTCTCAAAGAGCCGTCTTTTTTTGAGACAAAGAAAAACCCAGCTCCCAAGGGAGAAGAAGATGGACGAATATGTCCCTTTTCCAAAGACTCCTTTATATATTCCCGCATAGCAGCATGTTCCGGCACAGACAAATTAAACAAACGACCCTTTGGATATTTACAACCCGGTATCAAATCTATGGCACAATCGCACTCACGGTGCGGAGGTAACGACCCAAGCTTGGGTTCGTCAAAGACGTCTTGATAATCAGAGAGGAACTCAGGGACTTCAGAGGGAATGGACGACGAAATAGAAACCAAAGGTACGTCCCCATGAATACCCTTACATCCCCAGCTCAACACAGACATTGCTCTCCAGTCCAAGACTGGGTTGTGAGACTGCAACCATGGCAATCCCAGTACCAAATCGTCATGTAAATTATACAGCACCAGGAAACGAATAATCTCCTGGTGATCCGGATTGATACGCATGGTTACTTGTGTCCAGTATTGTGGTTTATTATTAGCCAATGGGGTGGAGTCAATCCCCTTCAGAGGAATAAGAGTCTCCAAAGGCTCTAAATCAAAACCACAACGATTGGCAAAGGACCAATCCATAAGACTCAGAGCGGCGCCAGAGTCAACATAGGCGTCCGTGGCAATGGATGACAAAGAGCAAATCAGGGTTACAGACAAAATAAACTTAGACTGAATGGTGCTAATGGAAACAGACTTATCAAGCTTCTTTGTACGCCTAGAGCATGCTGATATAACATGAGTAGAATCCCCACAATAGAAACACAATCCATTCTTCCGTCTAAAATTCTGTCGCTCGCTCCTGGACAGAATTCTATCACACTGCATACTTTCTGGCGTCTTTTCCATAGACACCGCCAGATGGTGCACCGGTTTGCGCTCCCGCAGACGCCTATCAATCTGAATAGCCATTGTCATGGACTCATTCAGACCTGCAGGCAAAGGGAACCCCACCATAACATCCTTAACGGCATCAGAGAGACCTTCTCTGAAAGTTGCCGCCAAGGCGCACTCATTCCACTGAGTAAGCACAGACCATTTACGGAATTTTTGGCAGAAAACTTCAGCTTCGTCTTGCCCCTGAGATAGTGCCATCAAAGTTTTTTCTGCCTGAAGTTCCAAATGAGGTTCCTCATAAAGCAAGCCCAAGGCCAGAAAAAACGCATCCACATCGCGTAACGCAGGATCCCCTGCTGGCAATGAGAAGGCCCAATCTTGAGGGTCACCCCTGAGCAAGGAAATCACAATCCTAACCTGCTGAGCAGGGTCTCCAGCTGAACGAGACTTCAGGGACAAATAAAGCTTACAATTATTTCGGAAATTCTGGAAGCTAGCTCTATTCCCTGTGAAGAACTCCGGCAAAGGAATTCTCGGCTCAGATACCGGAGTATGTACCACAAAATCTTGTAAATTTTGTACTTTCGTGATGAGATTATTCAAACCCGCAGTTACACTCTGGAGATCCATTATTGTCAGGTGCACACAGAGCATACAGAGATTAGGAGGAGAGAGAGAGAAAAGACTGCAGCAAGGCAGACTGGAGGAAAAAAAAAAAAAAAAAAAAATTTCAGCAGACTTCTTATAACTCTCCTTTCTCAACCTGGGTCTTTAACACTTTACGGGCCGGTCAAACTGTCATGATCTCTGCAGGCAGAGATCATAGCAAGCCTATAGAGGGACAAGCTCTCGGAAGATGGAACTATACTGACCATGAACTAAGCCTGCCGCGCAACTAGAAATAGCCAGGTAGCATTTCCTATTTATCGCTAGATGCCCAGCTCTGGCCTAAGACCTAAATAGCTAGCAGAGGGAAATATAAGACCTGGCTCACCTCTAGAGAAATATTCCAAAGAAGACAGTAGCCCCCCACATATAATGACGGTGAGTTCAGATGAAACAACAAACGCAGCAGGAAAATAGTCTTAGCAAATTTGAGGTCCGCTTACTAGATAGCAGAAGACAGATAGTATACTTTCATGGTCAGCAGAAAAACACTAACAAAACACCATCCAGAGATTACCTTAAACTCTGGCATTAACTCATAACGCCAGAGTAGCAATCCCTGATCAACGAGAGCTTTCCAGACACAGTAACAAAACTTCAGCTGTGAACTGGAACAAATAGGCAAAACAAAACATGGACAAAAGTCCAACTAATCTAGTAGTAGTCTAGAAGCAGGAACAAGCACTGAGAGGCATCAGATAACATTGTTGACCGGCAAGAAACCACCAGAGAAATGAGCTTAAATAGCGACACCCACTACTGATGGAATCAGGTGAAACAGGAAAGAGGATGACAAGTCCAATTCCACAAGCGGCCACCGGGGGAGCCCAGAATCCAAATTCACAACACGCTCCTCTGTTATTGGGGTTCAGTAACGTCAGCTGTTCCCCTGCTGTGTGTGTGGCAATCCCTCCTACCTCCTCCAACCTCCTCCACCTCCACCTGTCCCTGGGCTCCAACACCGCCAGTTGCCGTCCAGAAGTGCTGTACGCACAGTCAACAGTCGCTCCTCTGTTATTGGGGTTCAGTAACGTCAGCTGTTCCCCTGCTGTGTGTGTGGCAATCCCTCCTACCTCCTCCAACCTCCTCCACCTGTCCCTGGGCTCCAACACCGCCAGTTGCCGTCCAGAAGTGCTGTACGCACAGTCAACAGTCCCTCCTCTGTTATTGGGGTTCAGTAACGTCAGCTGTTCCCCTGCTGTGTGTGTGGCAATCCCTCCTACCTCCTCCAACCTCCTCCTCCTCCACCTGTCCCTGGGCTCCAACACCGCCAGTTGCCGTCCAGAAGTGCTGTACACACAGTCAACAGTCCCTCCTCTGTTATTGGGGTTCAGTAACGTCAGCTGTTCCCCTGCTGTGTGTGTGGCAATCCCTCCTACCTCCTCCAACCTCCTCCACCTGTCCCTGGGCTCCAACACCACCAGTTGCCGTCCAGAAGTGCTGTACGCACAGTCAACAGTCCCTCCTCTGTTATTGGGGTTCAGTAACGTCAGCTGTTCCCCTGCTGTGTGTGTGGCAATCCCTCCTACCTCCTCCAACCTCCTCCTCCTCCACCTGTCCCTGGGCTCCAACACCGCCAGTTGCCGTCCAGAAGTGCTGTACGCACAGTCAACAGTCCCTCCTCTGTTATTGGGGTTCAGTAACGTCAGCTGTTCCCCTGCTGTGTGTGTGGCAATCCCTCCTACCTCCTCCAACCTCCTCCACCTGTCCCTGGGCTCCAACACCGCCAGTTGCCGTCCAGAAGTGCTGTACGCACAGTCAACAGTCCCTCCTCTGTTATTGGGGTTCAGTAACGTCAGCTGTTCCCCTGCTGTGTGTGTGGCAATCCCTCCTACCTCCTCCAACCTCCTCCTCCTCCACCTGTCCCTGGGCTCCAACACCGCCAGTTGCCGTCCAGAAGTGCTGTACGCACAGAGCCAAACACCTCGCCAATGTGTTAGTGGGGTTCAGCACCGCCAGCTGTTCCCCTGCTGTGTATACGGCAACGTGTACTGCGACCGCCACGCAGGCACAACAAGTTAAATTTAAGGGAACCTGTCCCCCCCCCAGGCGTTTGTTACTGAAGGAGCCACCTTGTGCAGCAGTAATAATGATGCAAAGGCCCCTCTCCCCATCTGCTTCTCACCTTTTATCTCTAACCTCCTCTTTCGGCCTCTCGCAGCATACTAACTCTCCAACACATGATGATGGAAACTCCCTTGATTTGGTCTTCTCCCGGCTTTGCTCACTGGATGATTTCACAAACTCCCCTCTCCCGCTCTCTGACCACAACCTTCTTTCATTCTCTATCAAGAACTGCCATCCCGCTCAGGTCATCCCCACTTTCCACACTTATAGAAACATACAGGCCATTAACACCCAGAAACTTATGAAGAACTTGCAGTCTTCATTGGCCCCAATCTCCTCCATCTCTTGTCCTGATTCTGCTCTGAAGCATTACAATGAAACCCTGCAAAGTGCCCTGGAAGAAGCTGCACCTCCTATACATAGAACAACTCGGCACAGACGGCGACAACCGTGGCACACGCTGCAAACACGTTTCCTGCAGCGGTGCTCCAGGTGCGCCGAACGTCTGTGGAGAAAATCTAATCTGCCCGAAGATTTCATCCATTATAAGTTCATGTTAAAAACATACAACTCTGCCCTTCACCTCTCCAAACAAACCTATTTCAACACCCTCATCACCTCGCTGTCCAATAACCCTAAACGTCTCTTTGACACTTTCCGGTCCCTACTCAACCCAAGAGAGCAGGCCCCAACCACAGATCTCCACGCTGACGATCTGGCCAATTACTTCAAAGAAAAAATTGACCACATTCGACAGGAAATCATTTCCCAATCTCTTCATACCAAGCACTGTCCTCCCTCCCCCACTGCATCTAGTTCACTCTCTGACTTTGAACCAGTTACAGAAGAAGAAGTAAGCAGGCTCCTTGCATCTTCTCGCCCGACCACTTGCACCAGCGACCCCATTCCGTCGCATCTCCTCCAGTCCCTTTCCCCGGCTGTCACCTCTCACCTAACAAAAATATTCAACCTTTCCCTCACTTCCGGTATTTTTCCCTCCTCATTTAAGCATGCCATCATACATCCACTACTTAAAAAGCCCTCCCTCGATCAAAATTGTGCCGCTAATTATAGACCTGTCTCTAATCTTCCCTTCATCTCTAAACTCCTGGAACGCCTGGTCCACTCCCGTCTTACCCGCTATCTCTCAGATAATTCTCTTCTCGACCCTCTTCAATCTGGTTTCCGCTCTTTACACTCTACTGAAACTGCCCTCACTAAAGTCTCTAATGACCTACTAACAGCTAAATCTAATGGTCACTATTCCATGCTAATTCTCTTGGATCTCTCCGCAGCATTCGACACTGTGGATCATCAGCTCCTCCTCACTATGCTCCGCTCCATCGGCCTCAAGGACACCGTTCTCTCTTGGTTCTCCTCCTATCTCTCTGGCCGATCCTTCACTGTTTGTTTTGCTGGTTCCTCCTCCTCTCACCTTCCCCTTACTGTTGGGGTTCCTCAAGGATCAGTCCTAGGCCCCCTCCTCTTCTCTTTGTATACTGCCCCTATTGGACAAACAATCAGTAGATTTGGTTTCCAGTACCATCTCTATGCTGACGACACCCAATTATATACCTCTTCTCCTGTTATCACGCCGACCTTTTTAGAAAACACCAGTGATTGTCTTACCGCTGTCTCTAACATCATGTCCTCCCTCTATCTGAAACTGAACCTGTCAAAAACTGAACTCCTCGTGTTCTCTCCCTCTACAAACCTACCTTTGCCCGACATTGCCATCTCCGTGTGTGGTTCCACCATTACTCCAAAGCAACATGCCCGCTGCCTTGGGGTCATCCTTGATTCCGAGCTTTCATTCACCCCCCACATCCGATCACTGGCTCGCTCTTCTTATCTGCATCTCAAAAACATTTCCAGAATTCGCCCTTTTCTTACTTTCGACTCTGCAAAAACTCTTACTGTCTCACTTATTCATTCTCGTCTGGACTATTGTAACTCTCTACTAATTGGCCTACCTTTTACCAGACTCTCCCCGCTCCAATCTGTCCTGAATGCTGCTGCCAGGATCATATTCCTCGCCAACCGTTACACCGATGCCTCTACCTTGTGCCAGTCATTACACTGGCTACCCATCCAATCCAGAATCCAGTACAAAACTACTACCCTCATCCACAAAGCACTCCATGGCTCAGCACCACCCTACATCTCCTCTCTGGTCTCAGTCTACCAACCTACCCGTGCCCTCCGCTCTGCTAATGACCTCAGGTTAGCATCCTCAATAATCAGAACTAGGGTTGAGCGACTTTCATTTTTTTAAGATCGAGTAGGGTTTTGGGAAACCCGATTTTGTCCAGAGTCGAGTCGAGTGCAGTCGGCCGATTATCGCTAAAAGTCGGGGATCGACCGAAACACGAAACCCAATGCAAGTCAATGGGGAAGCATAGTCGGCAGTGAGTGGAGGCCAGGAAAACACCTACAGTGCCCATTTTAATGCCAAAAACATCCATTCTTGTTTCTGAAGCTTGCCAATCTTAATTAACTGTATAATAATAGTTGGGCATAGGGAATTGGGGGAAAGTTGTGGGGGGAGTAGGGCTGGCTCAAGTTTTTCGTGGGCCCAGGAAATGCGGACTACGTCACGGCGGTGTTGCAGGGAAAGGTAAGTATTTAAAAGTTGCAAGTGCTGTGATCCTGAGCAAGCAGGGGGGGGGCCCACTCGTTCGCATTGCCACTGGCACAGGGCCCCTCAAAGTACGGCGGTGTGTTTGCATGGCGGGGGCGCCTCCCACCAGCAGCGACACTTTTGCGTACTCTGAGGGGCCCTGTGCCAGTGACGTCGCCAACGAGTATGCCCCCCCACCTGATGAAGGAACCTGCACTTTCATCTGCACCTTCCTCTTTGTCCCTGTGTAAGGTGGTATAACATGCGGGAAGGGGAACCTTACTTTCAGCAGGGACAGATTCTGGCTGTGTAGAGTACAAGGGGAATGTAGTGGTCTAGGTCAATGTACCAGCAGACTCATTTAGCAGTGGCTGGGCAATGGGCAGGATGAGGAGGAAACAGATATAGGGCCAAAGAATAAAGTAGGCTACATGCAGTTCAAAATTGGTAACAGGACTAAACAGGCGGCATTGCTTTGTTCAGTGGAGTAGCAAACCCAAGAGCAGCAGACACTGTTTCAAGGGCCTAACCACACTAGTAGGCCAAATGCAGTTTAATATCTGATAGTATAGGGCGAAAGCCAGAATGTGGAAGCTCAGCTTTGTTCAGTTGAGGACAACACCAGGGAGGGGCAGACACCTTTAGTAGGCCGGAAAAGCCTATTGCATTTTTTAAAATGGTAATTTGGAGCAGAAGGTTGAAGCTCAGCTTTATTTAGTTGAGGGCAACACCAGGCAGGGGCACACAGACAGACACCTTTAGTAGGCCGGAAAAGCCTATTGCATTTTTCAAAATGGTAATTTGGAGCAGAAGGTTGAAGCTCAGCTTTATTTAGTTGAGGGCAACACCAGGGAGGGGCAGAAGCCGTTAGTAGGCCCTAACCACCATTTTTTTTTTAAAACCACTTAATGAGAGCCGGAAGGTTGAAGCTCAGCTTTATTTAGTTGAGGACAACACCAGGGAGGGGCAGAAGCCGTTAGTAGGCCCTAACCACCATTTTTTTTTTTTAAAACCACTTAATGAGAGCCGGAAGGTTGAAGCTCAGCTTTATTTAGTTGAGGACAACACCAGGGAGGGGCAGAAGCCGTTAGTAGGCCCTAACCACCATTTTTTTTTTTAAAACCACATAATGAGAGCCGGAAGGTTGAAGCTCAGCTTTATTTAGTTGAGGACAACACCAGGGAGGGGCAGAAGCCGTTAGTAGGCCCTAACCACCATTTTTTTTTTTAAAACCACATAATGAGAGCCGGAAGGTTGAAGCTCAGCTTTATTTAGTTGAGGACAACACCAGGGAGGGGCACACAGACAGACACCTTTAGTAGGCCTGAAAAGCCTATTGCATTTTTCAAAATGGTAATTTGGAGCAGAAGGTTGAAGCTCAGCTTTATTTAGTTGAGGGCAACACCAGGGAGGGGCAGAAGCCGTTAGTAGGCCCTAACCACCATTTTTTTTTTTAAAACCACATAATGAGAGCCGGAAGGTTGAAGCTCAGCTTTATTTAGTTGAGGACAACACCAGGGAGGGGCACACAGACAGACACCTTTAGTAGGCCTGAAAAGCCTATTGCATTTTTCAAAATGGTAATTTGGAGCAGAAGGTTGAAGCTCAGCTTTATTTAGTTGAGGGCAACACCAGGGAGGGGCAGAAGCCGTTAGTAGGCCCTAACCACCATTTTTTTTTTTAAAACCACATAATGAGAGCCGGAAGGTTGAAGCTCAGCTTTATTTAGTTGAGGACAACACCAGGGAGGGGCAGAAGCCGTTAGTAGGCCCTAACCACCATTTTTTTTTTTAAAACCACATAATGAGAGCCGGAAGGTTGAAGCTCAGCTTTATTTAGTTGAGGACAACACCAGGGAGGGGCACACAGACAGACACCTTTAGTAGGCCTGAAAAGCCTATTGCATTTTTCAAAATGGTAATTTGGAGCAGAAGGTTGAAGCTCAGCTTTATTTAGTTGAGGGCAACACCAGGGAGGGGCAGAAGCCGTTAGTAGGCCCTAACCACCATTTTTTTTTTTAAAACCACATAATGAGAGCCGGAAGGTTGAAGCTCAGCTTTATTTAGTTGAGGACAACACCAGGGAGGGGCACACAGACAGACACCTTTAGTAGGCCTGAAAAGCCTATTGCATTTTTCAAAATGGTAATTTGGAGCAGAAGGTTGAAGCTCAGCTTTATTTAGTTGAGGGCAACACCAGGGAGGGGCAGAAGCCGTTAGTAGGCCCTAACCACCATTTTTTTTTTTAAAACCACATAATGAGAGCCGGAAGGTTGAAGCTCAGCTTTATTTAGTTGAGGACAACACCAGGGAGGGGCAGAAGCCGTTAGTAGGCCCTAACCACCATTTTTTTTTTTTAAAACCACTTAATGAGAGCC
The DNA here is from genome assembly GCF_051348905.1 of Ranitomeya variabilis. NCBI lineage: Eukaryota > Metazoa > Chordata > Amphibia > Anura > Dendrobatidae > Ranitomeya > Ranitomeya variabilis. The sequence goes on along the minus strand of NC_135233.1, from coordinate 714,801,369 downwards.
GGAAGGTTGAAGCTCAGCTTTATTTAGTTGAGGACAACACCAGGGAGGGGCAGAAGCCGTTAGTAGGCCCTAACCACCATTTTTTTTTTTAAAACCACATAATGAGAGCCGGAAGGTTGAAGCTCAGCTTTATTTAGTTGAGGACAACACCAGGGAGGGGCACACAGACAGACACCTTTAGTAGGCCTGAAAAGCCTATTGCATTTTTCAAAATGGTAATTTGGAGCAGAAGGTTGAAGCTCAGCTTTATTTAGTTGAGGGCAACACCAGGGAGGGGCAGAAGCCGTTAGTAGGCCCTAACCACCATTTTTTTTTTTAAAACCACATAATGAGAGCCGGAAGGTTGAAGCTCAGCTTTATTTAGTTGAGGACAACACCAGGGAGGGGCACACAGACAGACACCTTTAGTAGGCCTGAAAAGCCTATTGCATTTTTCAAAATGGTAATTTGGAGCAGAAGGTTGAAGCTCAGCTTTATTTAGTTGAGGGCAACACCAGGGAGGGGCAGAAGCCGTTAGTAGGCCCTAACCACCATTTTTTTTTTTAAAACCACATAATGAGAGCCGGAAGGTTGAAGCTCAGCTTTATTTAGTTGAGGACAACACCAGGGAGGGGCAGAAGCCGTTAGTAGGCCCTAACCACCATTTTTTTTTTTTAAAACCACTTAATGAGAGCCGGAAGGTTGAAGCTCAGCTTTATTTAGTTGAGGACAACACCAGGGAGGGGCAGAAGCCGTTAGTAGGCCCTAACCACCATTTTTTTTTTTAAAACCACATAATGAGAGCCGGAAGGTTGAAGCTCAGCTTTATTTAGTTGAGGACAACACCAGGGAGGGGCACACAGACAGACACCTTTAGTAGGCCGGAAAAGCCTATTGCATTTTTCAAAATGGTAATTTGGAGCAGAAGGTTGAAGCTCAGCTTTATTTAGTTGAGGGCAACACCAGGGAGGGGCAGAAGCCGTTAGTAGGCCCTAACCACCATTTTTTTTTTTAAAACCACATAATGAGAGCCGGAAGGTTGAAGCTCAGCTTTATTTAGTTGAGGACAACACCAGGGAGGGGCAGAAGCCGTTAGTAGGCCCTAACCACCATTTTTTTTTTTTAAAACCACTTAATGAGAGCCGGAAGGTTGAAGCTCAGCTTTATTTAGTTGAGGACAACACCAGGGAGGGGCAGAAGCCGTTAGTAGGCCCTAACCACCATTTTTTTTTTTTAAAACCACTTAATGAGAGCCGGAAGGTTGAAGCTCAGCTTTATTTAGTTGAGGACAACACCAGGGAGGGGCAGAAGCCGTTAGTAGGCCCTAACCACCATTTTTTTTTTTTAAAACCACATAATGAGAGCCGGAAGGTTGAAGCTCAGCTTTATTTAGTTGAGGACAACACCAGGGAGGGGCACACAGACAGACACCTTTAGTAGGCCGGAAAAGCCTATTGCATTTTTCAAAATGGTAATTTGGAGCAGAAGGTTGAAGCTCAGCTTTATTTAGTTGAGGGCAACACCAGGGAGGGGCAGAAGCCGTTAGTAGGCCCTAACCACCATTTTTTTTTTTTAAAACCACTTAATGAGAGCCGGAAGGTTGAAGCTCAGCTTTATTTAGTTGAGGACAACACCAGGCAGGGGCACACAGACAGACACCTTTAGTAGGCCTGAAAAGCCTATTGCATTTTTCAAAATGGTAATTTGGAGCAGAAGGTTGAAGCTCAGCTTTATTTAGTTGAGGGCAACACCAGGGAGGGGCAGAAGCCGTTAGTAGGCCCTAACCAAAGTTGAAGGCCAAATGCAGTTTAATTTCTGATACTATAGGCCGAAAGCCAGAAGGTGGAAGTTCCGATTTAGACAGTGGAGGACAATTTGAATTAGGGACTGCAGACAGACTTAGTAGGCTGTCCCCTGTGGACCATGCATCCACCACATTAACCCATTGCGCCGTAATGGACACGTAATCTTCCGTGGCCATGCCTACAGGTCCATGCGTCTGTTGTCAGGTGCACCTTTGTACTCACAGATTGCCAGAGTGCATGGACAATGCGGTCTTCTACATGCTGGTGGAGGGTTGGGATGGCTTTTCTCGCAAAAGAAGTGTCGACTGGTTAGCTTGTAGCGTGGTACAGCGTAGTCCATCATGGCCTTATTAATAGTAAATAAAATATATAACTAGGCTCTATGAACTTTTAAATAGGTTCCAGGGGTACACGGGCAGCATTGGTGTGGTCAGTGGAGGAGTATTGCAAGTAGGGGCTGCAGACAGGCTATCAAAGGCCTAAAATAACAAACAGTAGGCAGTCATGGCAGTTTTACATCGGTTACATGGATACACAGGCAGGCACTCCAGGCAGCATTGTGGTCAGTGGAGGAGTATTGCAAGTAGGGGCCGCAGACAGGCTATCAAAGGCCTAAAATAACAAACAATAGGCTCATGGCAGTTTTACAGCGGTTACATGGATACACGGGCAGGCAGCTTGGTGGTCAGTGGAGGAGTATTTAAAGTAGGGACCGCAGACAGGCTATCAAAGGCCTAAAATAACAAACAATAGGCTCATGGCAGTTTTACAGCGGTTACATGGATACACGGGCAGGCAGCTTGGTGGTCAGTGGAGGAGTATTTAAAGTAGGGACCGCAGACAGGCTTCAAAGGCCTAACATAAGAAAATGGGCTGGCTGTAGGCACTTTATAATTGGTTCCAGGGGTACACGGGCAGCAGTGGTCTGGTCAGTGGAGGAGTATTTAAAGTAGGGACCGCAGACAGGCTTCAAAGGCCTAACATAAGAAAATGGGCTGGCTGTAGGCACTTTATAATTGGTTCCAGGGGTACACGGGCAGCAGTGGTCTGGTCAGTGGAGGAGTATTTAAAGTAGGGACCGCAGACAGGCTATCAAAGGCCTAACATAACAAACAATAGGCTCATGGCAGTTTCACAGCGGTTACATGGATACACGGGCAGGCAGCTTGGTGGTCAGTGGAGGAGTATTTAAAGTAGGGACCGCAGACAGGCTATCAAAGGCCTAAAATAACAAACAATAGGCTCATGGCAGTTTTACAGCGGTTACATGGATACACGGGCAGGCAGCTTGGTGGTCAGTGGAGGAGTATTGCAAGTAGGGGCCGCAGACAGGCTATCAAAGGCCTAAAATAACAAACAATAGGCTCATGGCAGTTTTACAGCGGTTACATGGATACACGGGCAGGCAGCTTGGTGGTCAGTGGAGGAGTATTTAAAGTAGGGACCGCAGACAGGCTATCAAAGGCCTAAAATAACAAACAATAGGCTCATGGCAGTTTTACAGCGGTTACATGGATACACGGGCAGGCAGCTTGGTGGTCAGTGGAGGAGTATTTAAAGTAGGGACCGCAGACAGGCTTCAAAGGCCTAACATAAGAAAATGGGCTGGCTGTAGGCACTTTATAATTGGTTCCAGGGGTACACGGGCAGCAGTGGTCTGGTCAGTGGAGGAGTATTTAAAGTAGGGACCGCAGACAGGCTATCAAAGGCCTAACATAACAAACAATAGGCTCATGGCAGTTTCACAGCGGTTACATGGATACACGGGCAGGCAGCTTGGTGGTGGTGAGTGGAGGAGTATTTAAAGTAGGGACCGCAGACAGGCTTCAAAGGCCTAACATAAGAAAATGGGCTGGCTGTAGGCACTTTATAATTGGTTCCAGGGGTACACGGGCAGCAGTGGTCTGGTCAGTGGAGGAGTATTTAAAGTAGGGACCGCAGACAGGCTTCAAAGGCCTAACATAAGAAAATGGGCTGGCTGTAGGCACTTTATAATTGGTTCCAGGGGTACACGGGCAGCAGTGGTCTGGTCAGTGGAGGAGTATTTAAAGTAGGGACCGCAGACAGGCTATCAAAGGCCTAACATAACAAACAATAGGCTCATGGCAGTTTCACAGCGGTTACATGGATACACGGGCAGGCAGCTTGGTGGTGGTGAGTGGAGGAGTATTTAAAGTAGGGACCGCAGACAGGCTTCAAAGGCCTAACATAAGAAAATGGGCTGGCTGTAGGCACTTTATAATTGGTTCCAGGGGTACACGGGCAGCAGTGGTCTGGTCAGTGGAGGAGTATTTAAAGTAGGGACCGCAGACAGGCTTCAAAGGCCTAACATTAGAAAATGGGCTGGCTGTAGGCACTTTATAATTGGTTCCAGGGGTACACGGGCAGCAGTGGTCTGGTCAGTGGAGGAGTATTTAAAGTAGGGACCGCAGACAGGCTATCAAAGGCCTAACATAACAAACAATAGGCTCATGGCAGTTTCACAGCGGTTACATGGATACACGGGCAGGCAGCTTGGTGGTCAGTGGAGGAGTATTTAAAGTAGGGACCGCAGACAGGCTATCAAAGGCCTAAAATAACAAACAATAGGCTCATGGCAGTTTTACAGCGGTTACATGGATACACGGGCAGGCAGCTTGGTGGTCAGTGGAGGAGTATTTAAAGTAGGGACCGCAGACAGGCTTCAAAGGCCTAACATAAGAAAATGGGCTGGCTGTAGGCACTTTATAATTGGTTCCAGGGGTACACGGGCAGCAGTGGTCTGGTCAGTGGAGGAGTATTTAAAGTAGGGACCGCAGACAGGCTATCAAAGGCCTAACATAACAAACAATAGGCTCATGGCAGTTTCACAGCGGTTACATGGATACACGGGCAGGCAGCTTGGTGGTGGTGAGTGGAGGAGTATTTAAAGTAGGGACCGCAGACAGGCTTCAAAGGCCTAACATAAGAAAATGGGCTGGCTGTAGGCACTTTATAATTGGTTCCAGGGGTACACGGGCAGCAGTGGTCTGGTCAGTGGAGGAGTATTTAAAGTAGGGACCGCAGACAGGCTATCAAAGGCCTAACATAACAAACAATAGGCTCATGGCAGTTTCACAGCGGTTACATGGATACACGGGCAGGCAGCTTGGTGGTGGTGAGTGGAGGAGTATTTAAAGTAGGGACCGCAGACAGGCTTCAAAGGCCTAACATAAGAAAATGGGCTGGCTGTAGGCACTTTATAATTGGTTCCAGGGGTACACGGGCAGCAGTGGTCTGGTCAGTGGAGGAGTATTTAAAGTAGGGACCGCAGACAGGCTTCAAAGGCCTAACATAAGAAAATGGGCTGGCTGTAGGCACTTTATAATTGGTTCCAGGGGTACACGGGCAGCAGTGGTCTGGTCAGTGGAGGAGTATTTAAAGTAGGGACCGCAGACAGGCTTCAAAGGCCTAACATAAGAAAATGGGCTGGCTGTAGGCACTTTATAATTGGTTCCAGGGGTACACGGGCAGCAGTGGTCTGGTCAGTGGAGGAGTATTTAAAGTAGGGACCGCAGACTGGCTATCAAAGGCCTAACATAACAAACAATAGGCTCATGGCAGTTTCACAGCGGTTACATGGATACACGGGCAGGCAGCTTGGTGGTCAGTGGAGGAGTATTTAAAGTAGGGACCGCAGACAGGCTATCAAAGGCCTAAAATAACAAACAATAGGCTCATGGCAGTTTTACAGCGGTTACATGGATACACGGGCAGGCAGCTTGGTGGTCAGTGGAGGAGTATTGCAAGTAGGGGCCGCAGACAGGCTATCAAAGGCCTAAAATAACAAACAATAGGCTCATGGCAGTTTTACAGCGGTTACATGGATACACGGGCAGGCAGCTTGGTGGTCAGTGGAGGAGTATTTAAAGTAGGGACCGCAGACAGGCTATCAAAGGCCTAAAATAACAAACAATAGGCTCATGGCAGTTTTACAGCGGTTACATGGATACACGGGCAGGCAGCTTGGTGGTCAGTGGAGGAGTATTTAAAGTAGGGACCGCAGACAGGCTTCAAAGGCCTAACATAAGAAAATGGGCTGGCTGTAGGCACTTTATAATTGGTTCCAGGGGTACACGGGCAGCAGTGGTCTGGTCAGTGGAGGAGTATTTAAAGTAGGGACCGCAGACAGGCTATCAAAGGCCTAACATAACAAACAATAGGCTCATGGCAGTTTCACAGCGGTTACATGGATACACGGGCAGGCAGCTTGGTGGTGGTGAGTGGAGGAGTATTTAAAGTAGGGACCGCAGACAGGCTTCAAAGGCCTAACATAAGAAAATGGGCTGGCTGTAGGCACTTTATAATTGGTTCCAGGGGTACACGGGCAGCAGTGGTCTGGTCAGTGGAGGAGTATTTAAAGTAGGGACCGCAGACAGGCTTCAAAGGCCTAACATAAGAAAATGGGCTGGCTGTAGGCACTTTATAATTGGTTCCAGGGGTACACGGGCAGCAGTGGTCTGGTCAGTGGAGGAGTATTTAAAGTAGGGACCGCAGACAGGCTATCAAAGGCCTAACATAACAAACAATAGGCTCATGGCAGTTTCACAGCGGTTACATGGATACACGGGCAGGCAGCTTGGTGGTGGTGAGTGGAGGAGTATTTAAAGTAGGGACCGCAGACAGGCTTCAAAGGCCTAACATAAGAAAATGGGCTGGCTGTAGGCACTTTATAATTGGTTCCAGGGGTACACGGGCAGCAGTGGTCTGGTCAGTGGAGGAGTATTTAAAGTAGGGACCGCAGACAGGCTTCAAAGGCCTAACATAAGAAAATGGGCTGGCTGTAGGCACTTTATAATTGGTTCCAGGGGTACACGGGCAGCAGTGGTCTGGTCAGTGGAGGAGTATTTAAAGTAGGGACCGCAGACAGGCTATCAAAGGCCTAACATAACAAACAATAGGCTCATGGCAGTTTCACAGCGGTTACATGGATACACGGGCAGGCAGCTTGGTGGTCAGTGGAGGAGTATTTAAAGTAGGGACCGCAGACAGGCTATCAAAGGCCTAAAATAACAAACAATAGGCTCATGGCAGTTTTACAGCGGTTACATGGATACACGGGCAGGCAGCTTGGTGGTCAGTGGAGGAGTATTGCAAGTAGGGGCCGCAGACAGGCTATCAAAGGCCTAAAATAACAAACAATAGGCTCATGGCAGTTTTACAGCGGTTACATGGATACACAGGCAGCTTGGTGGTGAGTGGAGGAGTAGTGCAAGGAGTGTCTGTCCCAGTACTCCCAAAATATAAATAGATGTTAATGTCTCGCAAAACAACCAAAACAAAAAAAAAAGGTGGCATACTTAGGTACAGGGGTGGGCTCATCTACTGAGTTTCTGACATAGTAATTTGGCAGTAACTATTTAATGGTGCCAATATAGGACACAGACACAGACTACTTTAAGTTGCATCATAGATGTCTACAAATTTGTATTGTCAGTGCCAGACATTGAATGATGTCAGCGAATAGACTAAAGATTGGTGGAGCTGTGCGACATAATTTTGCACGTGGTAGAGCACATTTTGAGCTGGGGTAGGGGGGAACTCTCTTGAGGCCGGCGGGACCGCCCCAGGGCCCCTCATGTTACAACGGTGTGTCTGACGTTGGGTGCGCACCACCACCGCCAGAGACACTACATTGTACTATGAGGGACCCAGTAGCAATGCCGTCAACCAAAAGCGAGCACACCCACCTCTTCAGACAAACAGCAGTCTCACGGGTGCTTGCGCCAAGTCGCGATACCACGGCCCCGTGTGGGGAGTTTTGCCATTTAGGGAGGTGTAAACATGTCGTATGCTGTACAATCAGCTGCAGCAAATTAGACATTAGAAAAGTAATTCACAGGCAAGAGCTTTTCATAGGAAAGCTAGGTGTCGGCCGGGCAAGGTGGGGCAAAAGATTTCGAAATCCAGTTGTGGTTCATTTTAATGAATGTTAGATCGTCAACATTTTGGGTAGCCAGACGAGTCCTTTTTTCGGTTAATATTGAACCTGCAGCACTGAATACTCTTTCTGATAGGACACTTGCTGCCGGGCAAGCAAGCTCCTGCAATGCATATTCTGCCAATTCTGGCCAGGTGTCTAATTTGGAGGCCCAGTAATCAAATGGGAATGACGGTTGAGGGAGAACATCGATAAGGGATGAAAAATAGTTAGTAACCATACTGGACAAATGTTGTCTCCTGTCACTTTCAATTGATGCAGCAGTACCTGTCCTGTCTGCGGTCATAGCAAAATCACTCCACAACCTGGTCAGAAAACCCCTCTGTCCAACGCCACTTCTGATGTGTGCACCCCTAACACTCCTAGTCTGCTGCCCCCTGGAGCTCGTGTGAGAACGATCACGTGCGCTGTGTGCTGGGAATGCCTGAAGCAAACGGTCAACAAGAGTTGATTGTTTGGTTGCTAATATTAGTTCCAAGTTCTCATGTGGCATAATATTTTGCAATTTGCCTTTATAGCGTGGATCAAGGAGGCAGGCCAACCAGTAATCGTCATCGTTCATCATTTTCGTAATGCGTGTGTCCCTTTTTAGGATACGTAAGGCATAATCCGCCATGTGGGCCAAAGTTCCAGTTGTCAAATCTCCGGTTGTGATTGGTTGAGGGGCAGTTGCAGGCAAATCTACGTCACTTGTGTCCCTCAAAAAACCAGAACCCGGCCGTGACACGCAACCAAATTCCTGTGCCCCCGGGAAAGGTTCGGCATTAAAAATATACTCATCCCCATCATCCTCCTCGTCCTCCACCTCCTCTTCGCCCGCTACCTCGTCCTGTACACTGCCCTGACCAGACAATGGCTGACTGTCATCAAGGCTTTCCTCTTCCTCTGGTGCAGACGCCTGCTCCTTTATGTGCGTCAAACTTTGCATCAGCAGACGCATTAGGGGGATGCTCATGCTTATTACGGCGTTGTCTGCACTAACCAGCCGTGTGCATTCCTCAAAGCACTGAAGGACTTGACACATGTCTTGTATCTTAGACCACTGCACACCTGACAACTCCATGTCTGCCATCCTACTGCCTGCCCGTGTATCCTCCCACAAATAAATAACAGCACGCCTCTGTTCGCACAGTCTCTGAAGCATGTGCAGTGTTGAGTTCCACCTTGTTGCAACGTCTATGATTAGGCGATGCTGGGGAAGGTTCAAAGACCGCTGATAGGTCTGCATACGGCTGGCGTGTACAGGCGAACGTCGGATATGTGAGCAAAGTGCACGCACTTTGAGGAGCAGGTCGGAGAACCCAGGATAAGTTTTCAATAAGCACTGCACCACCAGGTTTAAGGTGTGAGCCAGGCAAGGAATGTGTTTCAGTTGGGAAAGGGAGATGGCAGCCATGAAATTCCTTCCGTTATCACTCACTACCTTGCCTGCCTCAAGATCTACTGTGCCCAGCCACGACTGCGTTTCTTGTTGCAAGAACTCGGACAGAACTTCCGCGGTGTGTCTATTGTCGCCCAAGCACTTCATAGCCAATACAGCCTGCTGACGCTTGGCAGTAGCTGGCCCATAATGGGACAACTGGTGTGCAACAGTGTCATCTGCCGATGGAGTGGTTGGCAGACTGCGTTCTGTGGAAGAGCTGTAGCTTCTGCAGGAGGACGAGGAGGAGGAGGAGGAGGGGGTGCGAACGCCTACAGCCAACTGTTTCCTAGACCGTGGGCTAGGCACAACTGTCCCTAAATTGATGTCGCCTGTGGACCCTGCATCCACCACATTCACCCAGTGTGCCGTGATGGACACATAACGTCCCTGGCCATGCCTACTGGTCCATGCATCTGTAGTCAGGTGCACCTTTGTACTCACAGATTGCCTGAGTGCATGGACGATGCGCTGTTTAACATGCTGGTGCAGGGCTGGGATGGCTTTTCTGGAAAAAAAGTGTCGACTGGGTAGCTCGTATCGTGGTTCAGCGTACTCCATCAGGGCTTTGAAAGCTTCGCTTTCAACTAACCGGTAGGGCATCATCTCTAACGAGATTAGTCTAGCTATGTGGGCGTTAAAACCCTGTGTACGCGGATGCGAGGATAAGTACTTCCTTTTTCTAACCAGAGTCTCATGTAGGGTGAGCTGGACTGGAGAGCTGGAGATCGTGGAACTTTCGGGTGTGCCGGTGTACATGGCAGACTGAGAGACGGTTGGAGACGGTATTGTTTCCGCCGGTGCCCTAGATGCAATATTTCCTCCTACAAAACTGGTGATTCCCTGACCCTGACTGCTTTTGGCTGGCAAAGAAACCTGCACAGATACTGCCGGTGGTGCGGAAAATGGTGGCCTTACAGTGACGGAAGGGATGTTGCGTTGCTGACTAGCTTCATTGGCCGAGGGTGCTACAACCTTGAGGGACGTTTGGTAGTTAGTCCAGGCTTGAAAATGCATGGTGGTTAAGTGTCTATGCATGCAACTAGTATTTAGACTTTTCAGATTCTGACCTCTGCTTAAGCTAGTTGAACATTTTTGACAGATGACTTTGCGCTGATCAGTTGGATGTTGTTTAAAAAAATGCCAGACTGCACTCTTCCTAGACTCGGATCCCTTTTCAGGGATTGCAGACTGAGCTTTAACCGGATGGCAACGCTGTGCTCCAACAGGTTTTGGCTTTGACACGCGTTTTGGTCCAGATACGGGCCCGGCAGATGGAACCTGTTGCGATGTTGATGCCTGCTGCGGCCCCTCCTCCACCTCCGCTTCTGAACTACTGCCGCCTGCACCCTGTTCCCCCAATGGCTGCCAATCGGGGTCAATAACTGGGTCATCTATTACCTCCTCTTCGAGCTCGTGTGCAACTTCGTCTGTGTCACTGTGTCGGTCGGTGGTATAGCGTTCGTGGCGGGGCAACATAGTCTCATCAGGGTCTGATTGTGGATCTGTACCCTGAGAGGGCAATGTGGTGGTCTGAGTCAAAGGAGCAGCATAGTACTCTGGCTGTGGCTGTGCATCAGTGCACTCCATGTCAGAATATACTTGTAATGGGCATGGCCTGTTAAATGTTTCACTTTCTAAGCCAGGGACGGTATGTGTAAAGAGCTCCATGGAGTGACCCGTTGTGTCGCCTGCTGCATCCTTCTCTCTTGTTGTAGTTTTTGCTGAGGAGGACAAGGAAGCGACTTGTCCCTGACCGTGAACATCCACAAGCGACGCGCTGCTTTTACATTTACCAGTTTCGGAAGAGGAGGCAAAAGAGCTAGAGGCTGAGTCTGCAATGTAAGCCAAAACTTGCTGTTGCTGCTCCGCCTTTAAAAGCGGTTTTCCTACTCCCAGAAAAGAGAGCGTTCGAGGCCTTGTGTAGCCTGACGACGAAACTGGTTCCACAGCTCCAGACTTAGGTGGAATATTTTTATCCCCACGACCACCTGATGCTCCACTACCACTACCATCATTACCAGCTGACAATGAACGCCCACGACGACCTCTTGCACCAGACTTCCTCATTGTTTTAAAATCTTAACCAAAGTAACTTTATTTGTTGCTGTCAAACAACTTACACGGTGAGCTATAACTTCAGTATGATTTCAATATCCCTTAACAGGTTGGTGAGACCACAAGGAAAATCAGGCACAATGTTACACACTCTGTTTTCTGTGGCACAAAATCACAGAGATGACACACACGCAGGACTGTCACTCAAGCACTAATGTCAATATTAATCTCCCACCTAATTTATTTTTTTTTTTTTCTCAGGGAGACTTTAGAAACCAAATAATATTAAAAAAAAAAAAAAAAAAAGGCTTTCTATGGCCCACAATTAGAGAGAGAGAGGTGGCACAACCAGGAGTCAAGACTGGCGCACAAGCTGAAAGGGCAATATTACTCTCCCACTGTTTTTTATGTTTTTTTTGTTTTTTTCAGGGAGACTTTAGAAACCAAATAATATTAAAAAAACCAAAAAAAAAAAAGGCTTTCTATGGCCCACTGAATGAGAGGGAGAGAGGTGGCACACCCAGGAGTCAAGACTGGCACACAAGCTGAAAGGGCAATATTACTCTCCCACTGTTTTTTTAGGTTTTTTTTTTTTTTTCAGGGAGACTTTAGAAACCAAATAATATTAAAAAAAAAAAATAAATAGGCTTTCTATGGCCCACTGAATGAGAGGGAGAGAGGTGGCACACCCAGGAGTCAAGACTGGCACACAAGCTGAAAGGGCAATATTACTCTCCCACTGTTTTTTTGGGTTTTTTTTTTTTTTTCAGGGAGACTTTAGAAACCAAATAATATTAAAAAAAAAAAAAAAAAAAAAATAGGCTTGCTATAGCCCACTGAATGAGAGATAGCACACACAGCAGTGGCACACAAGCCCTGACTGAGGCCAATATTTTTCTCCCACTGATTGATGTAGTGTTTTTGTGTTGAGGTAGAATTTAGAACACAAATCACGGAAAAAATAAATAGGCTTTCTATGGCCCACTGAATGAAAGGGAGAGAGGTGGCACACCCAGGAGTCAAGACTGGCACACAAGCTGAAAGGGCAATATTACTCTCCCACTGTTTTTTTATGTATTTTTTGTTTTTTCAGGGAGACTTTAGAAACCCAATAATATTTAAAAAAAAAAATAAATAGGCTTTCTATGGCCCACTGAATGAGAGGGAGAGAGGTGGCACACCCAGGAGTCAAGACTGGCACACAAGCTGAAAGGGCAATATTATTCTCCCACTGTTTTTTTAGGTTTTTTTTTTTTTTTTCAGGGAGAATTAGAAACCAAATAATATTAAAAAAAATAAATAAATAGGCTTTCTATGGCCCACTGAATGAGAGGGAGAGAGGTGGCACACCCAGGAGTCAAGACTGGCACACAAGCTGAAAGGGCAATATTACTCTCCCACTGTTTTTTTAGGTTTTTTTTTTTTTTTCAGGGAGACTTTAGAAACCAAATAATATTAAAAAAAAAAAAAAAAAAAAAAAAAATAGGCTTGCTATAGCCCACTGAATGAGAGATAGCACACACAGCAGTGGCACACAAGCCCTGACTGAGGCCAATATTTTTCTCCCACTGATTGATGTAGTGTTTTTGTGTTGAGGTAGAATTTAGAACACAAATCACGGAAAAAATAAATAGGCTTTCTATGGCCCACTGAATGAAAGGGAGAGAGGTGGCACACCCAGGAGTCAAGACTGGCACACAAGCTGAAAGGGCAATATTACTCTCCCACTGTTTTTTTATGTATTTTTTGTTTTTTCAGGGAGACTTTAGAAACCCAATAATATTTAAAAAAAAAAATAAATAGGCTTTCTATGGCCCACTGAATGAGAGGGAGAGAGGTGGCACACCCAGGAGTCAAGACTGGCACACAAGCTGAAAGGGCAATATTACTCTCCCACTGTTTTTTTAGGTTTTTTTTTTTTTTCAGGGAGACTTTAGAAACCAAATAATATTAAAAAAAAAAAAAAAAAATAGGCTTGCTATAGCCCACTGAATGAGAGATAGCACACACAGCAGTGGCACACAAGCCCTGACTGAGGCCAATATTTTTCTCCCACTGATTGATGTAGTGTTTTTGTGTTGAGGTAGATTTTAGAACACAAATCACGGAAAAAATAAATAGGCTTTCTATGGCCCACTCAGTGAGAGATGGCACACACAGGGATGGCACTGTAGCAGAAATGCCAATCTTAATCTCCCACAAAAAAAAAACAAAGAAAAAAAAAAAACTGTCCTACAATTACTATCTCCCTGCAGTAATGTAAGCCAGGTATGGCAGGCAGCAATAGGAGTGGACTGATGCACAAATTAAATAAAAAGTGTGGACAAACAAAAAAGATAGCTGTGCAGAAAGGAAGGAACAAGAGGATATGTGCTTTGAAAAAAGCAGTTGGTTTCCACAGTGGCGTACACACAGCAATACAGCTATCACGGAGCCTTCTAGGGCAGCCCAATGAGCTACAGCGCTGAGGGGAAAAAAAAAAAAAAATAGCTTCCACAGTCCCTGCACACCGAAGGTGGTGTTGGACAGTGGAAATCGCTGCAGCACAAGCGGTTTGGTGGTTAGTGGACCCTGCCTAACGCTCTCCCTGCTTCTGACGAAGCGGCAGCAACCTGTCCCTAAGCTCAGATCAGCAGCAGTAAGATGGCGGTCGGCGGGAACGCCCCTTTATAGCCCCTGTGACGCCGCAGACAGCAAGCCAATCACTGCAATGCCCTTCTCTAAGATGGTGGGGACCAGGATCTATGTCATCACGCTGCCCACACTCTGCGTTCACCTTCATTGGCTGAGAAATGGCGCTTTTCGCGTCATTGAAACGCGACTTTGGCGCGAAAGTCGCGTACCGCATGGCCGACAAGCACAGGGGTCGGATCGGGTTTCATGAGACGCCGACTTAGCCAAAAGTCGGCGACTTTTGAAAATGATCGACCCGTTTCGCTCAACCCTAATCAGAACCTCCCACTCCCGTCTCCAAGACTTTACACGTGCGGCGCCGATTCTTTGGAATGCACTACCTAGGTTAATACGATTAATCCCCAATCCCCACAGTTTTAAGCGTGCACTAAAAACTCATTTGTTCAGATTGGCCTACCGCCTCAACACATTAACCTAATTATCCCTGTGTGGCCTATTAATAAAAAACAACAACATAATCACGTTCCTCCATCATGTTCTCATACACTTTATGCAGTTAATAGCCTCTGTGTCTGCACTGCTACATACTTAGGCAGTTAACTGGTTCATGCAGCTTTACATGAACACCCGAGCCTTACACTATGGCTGGTCCAAATAACTAAAGCAATTGTTACCATCCACCTCTTGTGTCTCCCCTTTTCCTCATAGATTGTAAGCTTGCGAGCAGCAGGGCCCTCATTCCTCCTGGTATCTGTTTTGAACTGTGATTTCTGTTATGCTGTAATGTCTGTTGTCTGTATAAGTCCCCTCTATAAGTTGTAAAGCGCTGCGGAATATGTTGGCGCTATATAAATAAAATTATTATTATTATTATTATTATTAAAAAGTGCCTCTTTTCGTGGTGCTCCTTGCAGATGCTGAACCTAACACTTATGAAATGTGTATCCTCACAGCGTTCAACCGTCCGGTAGGTGGAACTTTCCTTTGTCATGTGACGCAGCACAGCCGTCATTTTTACCCCCTTGGCGCCGTGCACCACCTCCTCAGCGTTGTTTGAATCTGTCCCGGAGCCTGCGCTGTTAGGTTACCCCTTGGCCATGCACACATTTTGCGCTGCCCGTCTTCTGACATCATTTGCTGTCAGGCTGGCTGCGCCTGTGCTGGTGCGCTGTCCGAGATTCAGCCTCGCGGTGTCGTCTAATGTAATCCCACCGCGGGCCTGGGATCCGTGGCCATGCGCACTGCATATCCTCGCCTCTCACTCCCCTCCCTACGGCTTCTAAAGACTGTTCGGTGTCAGCTGATCCCTAATAGCATGCCACGGCCGTGACACCGCACAGTCTTAAGAAGCCGTAGGGAGGGGAGTGAGAGGCGAGGATATGCACTGCGCATGGACACGGATCCCAGGCCCGCGGTGGGATTACATTAGACGACACCGCGAGGCTGAATCTCGGACAGCGCACCCGCACAGGCGCAGTCAGCCTGACAGCAAATGATGTCAGAAGACGGGCAGCGCAAAATGTGTGCATGGCCAAGGGGTAACCTAACAGCGCAGGCTCCGGGACAGATTCAAACAACGCTGAGGAGGTGGCGCACGGCGCCAAGGGGGTAAAAATGACGGCTGTGCTGCGTCACATGACAAAGGAAAGTTCCACCTACCGGACGGTTGAACGCTGTGAGGGGACACATTTCATAAGTGTTAGGTTCAGCATCTGCAAGGACCATAATTAAAAGAGCTAAGTTGACCTTTTCCAGCATTAGTGCTGTACACGATGGCTCTTCCAGCTACAAACGCCTGGGGGGGGTTAAAGGTTTCCTTTCAACTTGCTCCAGTGCAGGCTTTGGCCTACACTCCGCTCCCCCTGCTCCTCCTGGTGACCCTGGGCTCCAACACCGCCAGTTGGGGCCCGGTACTGCTAGCTGCACAGAGAAAAACACCTCGCCAATGTGTCAGTGGGGTTCAGCACCGCCAGCTGTTCCCCTGCTGTGCAGCCGGCAACGTGTCCTGCAACTGCCACGCAGGCACAACAGACCCAAAAGCTGCCGCCAGTGCAGGCTTCGGCCTACACTCTGCTCCATCTCCTCCTCCTGCTGACCCCGGGCTCTAACACCGCCAGTTGGGGCCCGGTACTGCTAGCTGCACAGAGAAAAACACCAGCCAATGTGTCAGTGGGGTTCAGCACCGCCAGCTGTTCCCCTGCTGTGCAGCCGGCATCGTGTCCTGCAAAAGCCACGCAGACACCAGAACTGAAATTGAAGGGAACCTGTCCCCCCTCCCCCAGGCGTTTTTACGTTATCCAGCCACCTTGTACAGCGGTAATGCTGCATGTGTGCAAGGTGGCTCATAAACGTATTCTCCTCGCACATGTGGAACTGAAAACACGTCTGAAATGTGTCCTCTGTGTGACCATTTAATCGTCCCGGTGGTGTGACTTTCCTTTGTAATGACACGCTGCAACCCCCTTGGTAGCGCTGCCCGTCTTCTGGCATCATTGTTTGGCTGGCTGCGCCTCTGCGGCTGCCCTGACCCACACAACGCCCCTCGGTGTCTTATTTATTAGGACTGCGAGGGTGTGATTGATGGGCATGATCAGTGCATCAGTTCGCCTGTCCCTCCTCTCCTTCCGCCTTCTTCGGACTGTGCGGCTTCATGGCCGTGGCATGCGATAAGGGATCAGATGACGCCGCACAGTCTGAAGCGGGTGTAAGGACCCGAGTGTGAGAGGCGAACATATGTGCTGCGCCAGGCCCTGAATCCCAGCCCCGCAGTGTTTTAACAATGTTAAGACACTGCGGGGCTGGGATTCATGGTCATCGCGAACCGCACCGGCCGACATTAAATGATGTCAGAAGATGGGCAGCGCTAACAGCGCTAGGCCAGGGGACAACACGACAGCGCAGACTCCTGTACAGCAAATAACAACGCTCAGGAGGCTGCACCCAGCACCAAGGTGGGATTCTTGACATCTGTGCTGCGTCTCATTACAAAGGGAACTCGCGCCTCCAACACAGTTTGACTGTATAAAGGGCTAAATGTTAGACGTGTTTCATTCAGCGTGTGCAAGGAGCGAAATTAAAAGAGCAACCTTTGACTTGTGCAGCACTACTGCTGCATAAGCTGTGGCTCTTCTACTTTGTAACCCCTGAGGGGGGGTTAAAGGTTACCTTTGAAATTGGTTCAATTAGGCTTCGGCCTACACTCTGCTCCCCCTGCAGAGCCCGGGCTCCAACACCGCCAGTTGGGGCCCGGTACTGCTAGCTGCACAGAGAAAAACACCTCGCCAATGTGTCAGTGGGGTTCAGCACCGCCAGCTGTTCCCCTGCTGTGCAGCCGGCAACGTGTCCTGCAACTGCCACGCAGGCACAACAGACCCAAAAGCTGCCGCCAGTGCAGGCTTCGGCCTACACTCTGCTCCATCTCCTCCTCCTGCTGACCCCGGGCTCTAACACCGCCAGTTGGGGCCTGGTACTGCTAGCTGCACAGAGAAAAACACCAGCCAATGTGTCAGTGGGGTTCAGCACCGCCAGCTGTTCCCCTGCTGTGCAGCCGGCATCGTGTCCTGCAAAAGCCACGCAGACACTTGCTCTTGTACCTTCTGCTCCCCATCCTGGTTCCAGTACCGTCAGCTGGTTCTGGGCAGAGCCTTTGGCTTAGGTGCCTCCCTCTGGGTATCCGAGTTCCACCAACGTCAGGTGGTCCTTGGTAGTGCTTTCAGGCACGGGTACCTCCTGCTTAGTAACCGGGTTCCAGTAACGTCAGCTGGTCCTCGGTAGTTCCATTGGCTCTTGGACCTTCGGCTACCCATCCGGGTTCCAGCACCGTCAGCTGGTTCTCGGCAGTGTCTTTTGCTCTTGTACCTTCTGCTCCCCATCCTGGTTCCAGTACCGTCAGCTGGTTCCGGGCAGAGCCTTTGGCTTAGGTGCCTCCCTCTGGGTATCCGAGTTCCACCAACGTCAGGTGGTCCTTGGTAGTGCTTTCAGGCACGGGTACCTCCTGCTTAGTAACCGGGTTCCAGTAACGTCAGCTGGTCCTCGGTAGTTCCATTGGCTCTTGGACCTTCGGGTAGCCATCCGAGTTCCAGTTCCATCAGCTGGTTCTCGGCATTTTCTCAGCCTTCTTGTACCTTCTGCTACATTTCCAAGTTCAAGAGACTAAACACGATGACCCGGAAGACCACCCCTAAGATGACAACGACACCAGAGACGACAACCACCGTGATGACGACGACCCTGGAGACGATGACCCTGAAGACCACCCCGATGACGACGACCCCGGAGACGACGACCCTGAAGACCACCCCGATGACGACGACCCCGGAGACGACGACCCCGGAGACGACGACCCTGGAGACGACGACGACCTGGAAGACCGAGAAGCAGAAGAACAAGAGGCTGCAGAACAAATAGCAGAAGAACATTAAGCATAACACAAAATATCAGAGCAAAAAATATTATCTAAATTATAAGCAGAAGAAGGCTAAGCAGTGTATGGGGGTGAGTCCGTTCCTCCTCGTGGTGCCCCTGGATAAAGCCTGATGCTGCAGGCCAAACTGAACGCGGACAAATGTAACTGTTTTGTGACAGGCAGAACGGAAGGTGTAATCTTCAAACTTTTATAGATAACAACTACGGGAATGCCTGTCACAAATAAGAATATGATGAAGAAGTAGAATATGATGAAGATAATAGTAAAATAAAAAGAATATGAACAATGTAACCCAAAAAATAATAGGTAGAAGATGAAGAAGAAGATGAATAAGGTGAAGAAGTTGATGTCAAAGAAGCTGATGATGAGGATAATGAAGAAGAAAGCGTGGGAGAAGTAAAAAAGAAGGTGAAGGGCGTGGAAGTAGTGAAACATCAATGTCTGACATAAAAAAAAAAAAATTAACATAGTCAAATTCTTTCTAACGCCGAACGTCATAAAAAAAAAAAAATCCTGCTATTCTATTACATTGGGCTAAACCTCTGTGCCTTTAATATCTCCGCCACGTCCCCCAATACATCCTACATTATTCTTAGTTGTTTTCCTTCATGTAGAATGAACCTACAAGTTTATAAAGGGTTTATTTTAATTCCGATATTTTCGTCCCATTGACTTGCATTGGGATCGGGTATCGGTATCGGATTGGATCCGATATTTTGACGGTATCGGCCGATACTTTCCGATACCGATACTTTCCTATATCGGAAGGTATCGCTCAACACTACCCATAACCAATGACAGTTAAAATGATTAAAGGGCTTGTCCACTACAATTCCTACTCAATCCGTATGTTTGCCGCTTGCAAAATAATAACACTTATACTCATGTCCAAAGCTGGAGCCATTCCAGTTGTGTTGGGACTCACCCAGGGCTCGTGTGACTTTGTTATGTCATGTGATACCTGCGGCCAATCATCAGCTGCTTCTCTTTCTACGCCTTTAAACTTATCATATAGATCTTGCGTAAGTGAGAGAGCAGCAGCTCTCAATTCTTCCAAGGACAACATCTGCACAGAGTTTGTATGTTCTCCCAGTGTTTGCGTGGGTTTCCTCCAGGTTCTCCGGTTTCCTCCCACACTCCAAAGACATACTGATAGGGAATTTAGATTGTGAGCGCCATCAGGGACAGCGATGATAATGTGTGCAAACTGTAAAGTGCTGCGGAATATGTTAGCGCTATATAAAAATAAAGATTATTATTATTATGTATGAGATGTATGTGATTTGTTCGAAGGCAGACAGAGTGCAGCCAGTGCAAATTGGTCACTTTGTGCAAGGAGGAACAGGAGGAGCAGTGCCAGAGCCCTGCAAAATGACCTTCTGCAGGCCATTAACATCCATATGTCTGCTGTGACAGAGTCACTGGTAATGTAAGAGGGGAGATATATTTCACTACGCCTAATAGCATCAATGATATAAAAGCCAGGCTTTTATTTCCTGCAGCACAGTAAGTGTTGCAAGGGTTAAGTTTTGTTATGGGCTGGTTTTTAGGGGAACATTCATAGAGTTGATGGAAGAGGGTCTCCCCATATCTCCCCCTACACAGTTAGCACCACTGTGTGCTGACAGGACCTGGGAGAGGTCACACTCATCTGATCTGTCACGTGGTTGAGGAGTCACATGGTCTGGGCTTAAATGGCTGAAGGAAAGAACTTTCAGTGTTCAGTGTGTTCACCTGGAGAAGGGGCACTGCAGGAGAGTGCTGCATGGACTAAGTGAACCTGAACTGTGTGTGTTCTGTCAGCCGTGAGCGGGAGGAACCCTGCTCACAGAAGGACTGTGTTTGTTCTGCCATCATTTTGTTTTGTTTTCCTGTTTTGCCCAGATGGCTGTATTTTCTTTACCACACCTAGGTTTATGCTGCCTACAATAAACCCAAGGAAGTTCTTAAAGCCGCAGTGTACCCGTGTCTACCTCCTGTGCAGCCGTGTGGGACGCTCTTCCACAATGCTCAAACTGTCATAAGCAGACTCAATGAGGGTGGTATGAGGGCCCGACGTCCACAAGTGGGTGTTGTGCTTACAGCCCAACACCATGCAGGATGATAGGCATTTGCCAGAGAACACTAAGATTGGCACATTCTACATTGGCGCCCTGTGCTCTTCACAGATGAGAGCAGGATCACACTGAGCACATGTGACAGACGTGATAGAGTCTTTAGATGCAATGGAAAACTTTCTGTTGCTTGCAACATCCTCCAGCCTGACCAGTTTGGCAGTGGTTCAGTAATGGTGTGGGGAGGCATTTCTTTGGAAGGCCGCACAGCTCTCCGTGTATTAGCCAGAGGAGCCCTAACTACATTTAGGGACCGGAATTAGATCCTCAGACCCATTGTAAAACCATATGCAGGTGCAATGGGATCTGGGTTCCTTCTGATGCATGAGAATGCCTAAGCCTCATGTGGCTGAAGTGTGTTAGTAGTCCCTGCATGATGAAGGCATTGATGCTATGGACTAGTCTGCCATTCTCCAGACCTGAATTGAACACATCTGGAACATCATGTCAATTTCATCCACAAATGCCACGTTGCACCACAGACTGTGCAGCAGTTGACTGATGGTTAAATCCAAGTCTTGGAGGGGATCACTAAGAAGCAATATAGTAACATAGTAACATAATTAGCAAGGCCGAAAAAAGACATTTGCCCATCCAGTTCAGCCTATATTCTGTCAGAATAAATCCCCAGATCTACACTACCGTTCAAAAGTTTAGGGTCACTTAGAAATGTCCTTATTTTTGAAAGAAAAGCATAGTTTTTTCCAATGAAGTTAACATTAAATGATTCAGAAATACACTCTAAACATTGTTAATGTGGTAAATGACTAATCTAGCTGCAAACGTCTGGTTGGTAATGCAATATCTTCATAGGTGTATAGAGGCCCATTTCCAACAACCATCACTCCAGTGTTCTTATGGTACTTTGTGTTTGCTATCTGTGTAAGAAGGCTAATGGATGGTTAGAATACCCTTGAAAACCCTTGTGCAAGTATGTTAGCACAGCTGAAAACAGTTTGGCTGATTAGAAAAGCTATGAACCTGACCTTCCTTTGAGCTAGTTGAGAATCTGGAGCATTACATTTGTTGGTTCCATTAAACTCTCAAATGGCCAGAAAAAAATAACTTTCATGTGAAACTCGACAGTCTATTCTTGGTCTTAGAAATGAAGGTATTCCATGCGAGAAATTGCCAAGAAACTGAAGATTTCCTACAACGGTGTGTATTACTCCCTTCAGAGGAGAGCACAAACAGGCTCTAACCAGAGTAGAAAGAGAGGTGGGAGGCCCCACTGCACAACTGAGCAACAAGACAAGTACATTAGAGTCTGTAGTGTGAGAAATCAACGCCTCACAGGTCCACAACTGCCAGCTTAATTAAATAGTACACGCAAAACGCCAGTGTCAACATCGACATTGAAGAGGCGACTCCGGGATGCTGGCCTTCAGAGCACAGTGGCAAAGAAAAAGCCATATCTGAGACTGTCTAATAAAAGGAAAAAATTAATATGGGCAAAAGAACAAAGACATTGGAGAGCGGAAGATTGGAAAAAAGTGTTTTGGACAGACGAATCCAAGTTTGAGGTGTTTGGATCACACAGAAGAACATTTGTGAGACGCAGAACAACTGAAAAGATGCTGGAAGAGTGTCTGATGCCATCTGTCAAGCATGGTGGAGGTAATGTGATGGTCTGGGTTTGCTTTGGTGCTGGTAAAGTGGGAGATTTGTACAAGGTAAAAGGGATATTAAATAAGAAAGGCTATCACTCCATTTTGCAATGCCATGCCATACATTGTGGACAGCGCTTGATTGGAGCCAGTTTCATCCTACAACAGGACAATGACCCAAAGCACACCTCCAAATTATGCAAGAACTATTTAGGGAAGAAGCAGGCAGCTGGTATTCTATCTGTAAAGGAGTGGCCAGCGCAGTCACCAGATTTCAACCCCATTGAGCTGTTGTGGGAGCAGCTTGACAGTATGGTACGCAAAAAGTTCCCATCAAGCCAAATCAGCTTTGTGGGAGGGGCTTCTGGAAGCATGGGGTGATCAAAAAATATAACGTGCAGAAAAATAGAACTAGCAAAAACGACAACTCATCCCACAAAAAAACAGGCTCTCACATGACTCTGTTGGCAGAAATACAGAAAAGTTATAGCGCTCATAATATGGCAATGTAGGAACTTTTTTTCACATTGCTGTAATTCCTGTGATGCACCTGAAGTGTTAATACACTTCTTGAATGTTGCTTTGAGCACTTTGAAGGGTGTAGTTTTTAAAATAGTGTCAAGGAAATATAAATTGTATTGGAAAAATTACAAATTGCTGACAAACTTTTAACAATTTTAACTTCCTAACAAAAAATGTGTTTAAAAAATGAGGCTGATGTAAAGTAGACATATGAGAAATATTTATTAACTCTTTGGTATGGTATAACTACCTGATTTCAGGGCATTAAAATTCAAAGTTTGAAAAATGCAACATTTTCAAATTTTTTGTCAAATTTTTAAATATATTTATGGATAAAAGCAAATAATAATCTTTATTTTTTTTAACTTTATATAGCGCTAACATATTCTGCAGTGCTTTACAGTTTTGCACACATTATCATTGCTCACAATCTAAATTCCCTATCAGTATGTCTTTGGAATGTGGGAGGAAACCGGAGAACCCGGAGGAAACCCATGCAAACACGGGGAGAACATACAAACCCCTTGCAGATGTTGTCCTTGGTGAGATTTGAACCAAAGACTCCAGTGCGGCAAGGCAAATTATACTGACCAAAATTTACCACTAATTTGAAGTACAATGTGTCACAAAAATAATCTTAGAAACACTCGGATGCGTTGAAGCGTTCCAGAGTAATTACCTCATAAAGTAACACTGGTCAGGTTTTAAAAATGAGGATCCATCATTAACGTGCGAGGCGGCTCAATTCTTAAGGGGTTAATACTGTTCAGTCCACTGTGTTTACATGACTCCATACTCATTTCAATAGTCAGCATCACTCAAGAGAAACCCCATTTGTTCTATTTTTATTTAAGCATATTTCATATCAGAGTCGGAAGTTGTTTAGGTTCAGTGGTTTTAGTAGCAGCCAGGCTTAGTGATCGTTTCAGATCAATGGCACTATACAGGGTTGTGCTTACAATTACAAAACTTAGCAAGGTGAGTGTTTTTCCTATAGTTCACTTCAACAATGTTTTATCTTTCTGATCCAAATTATGGATCCACCATGCCTTTTTGAGTTCTTAAGGCTGCTAGCAGAGGCAGCTTTACAACATGGTAAATGCACAGGAGGACTTCAGCTGATCTGGTCATCTTCAGGGCACCGCAAGTATGCTCTAAAGCAGGTGTGGGGAACCTCCGGCCTGCATGTGGCCTCGGTGGCTTTTCATGCAGCCCATGGGAAGGTCCCCAGAGTCTGCAATGTCTTGGCTGCAGCCGCATCCTTCCGGCTGCCGGCCCTTTAACTCCAAGTGCATGGCACGCAGCGTTCATGACAGAACACTGTCTGCCCTGCACATAAATGGAGCCATTGGGGTGGGCTGTGTTAGTGATGGGGTGGGCGGGGCCAGTGCCAAATGCTCTCCCGTTCTATTGTCCCAGGAGAGGAGCTGCTGCAGCCAGAGAGTCCAGAGTGATCTCTGTGCTGGCAGCTCTGCAGGTGATCTGTGTCCCTCAGCTAATCTATGTGCCCATTGTGATCTCTGTGCCCCCCCTGCTATGTGCCCCATTATGATCTCTTTGCTCCCCCAACTATAAGCCCTCTGTGATCTCTGTGCCTCTCAGCTATGTTCCCCATGTCATCTCTGTGCCCCTCCTGTGATCCCTATGCACCCTTTGATTTCTGTGCCCCCCAGTGATAAGTTCCCTTTATGATTTCTCTGCCCCCCGCAGCTATATGCCCCCTGTGATTTCTGTGCCCTCCAGTTATATGCCCCCTGTGATCTCTGTTCCCCCTGTGATCTCTCTGCCCCTCCAGCTATATGCCCCCTGTGATCTGTGCCCCCTAGATATGTACCCCCCTGTGATCTCTGTTCCCCCTGTGATTTCTGTGCCCTCTGGCTATATTACCCACTGTGATCTGTGCCCCCCAGCTATGTGTATCCCTGTGATCTCTGTGGCTCCCAGCTTTGTGCCCCCGTGATCTATGTGACCCCTGCTATGTACCCCCTGCAATATTTGTGCTCCCATGTGATCTGTGCCCCCTGTGATTTGTCCCCTCCAGCTATGTGCCCCTAGCTATGCACCCCTCTGTGATCTCCGTGTCATCAGGTATGTGCCCTCCTTTGATCTTTGTACCCCCAGTGATTTCTGTGCTCTTCAGCTATATGCCCCCTGTGATTTATGTGCCCTCCAGCTCTGTGCCCCTCAGCTATGTGCATCCCTGTGATCTCTGTGGCTCCCAGCTTTGTGCCCCCTGTGATCTCTGTGCCTCTGCTATGTACCCCCTGTGATATTTGTGCTCCCATGTGATTTGTGCCCCCTGTGATCTGTGTTCTCCAGCTATGTGCCCTCCTTTGATCTTTGTGCCCCCTGTGATTTCTTTCCCCCCCTGTGATTTTCGTGCCACCCCTGGAAAAGCAACTGTGAGAAGCAACTTGATCAGCATCACCTAACATCACAGCTGCACCAAAGAGAAGCAGCTCCAGCCGTCACATTAAGGGTGAGTTACCATAATTAATTGTTTAACTAAATATACCGGGGGTAATTTTCAAGGTGTTCATTTTTATGTGGCCCCCGCATGATGGTAGAAATTTCCAAATGGCCCCCGGCCAAAAAAAGGTTTCCCACCCTTGTTCTAACGTATAGGGCCTATAAACCGCTCTTGCTCCTTACCTAGGTAACCTGCCATACTGAGACTGCAGTCCGGTAACTTAAAAACAAGGGCGCCATCCTGAAAACCAGGTCATGTATACCATTCTCATATAAAACAATGTTTACCTTTTTCCATAAGTTTTATCACCACAAACCTGAGTAGCACTAATGCACTTTATTTTATATACTGTCCTATGATGGTGTGGAATATTTTCTGAGTGAGCACTGAGCATTTTATTCCTCCCAGGTGGAGATGTAGAGTAATCACTATTAAAATATATATTTTTCACTGGCTTTTTTTTTTGGAATTATGTGGATATCACCTTTTAATCAGGGTTACATTGGCACTATTTATTGAAAGAATATACAAGATTCAGCAATTTGTTGAATTATACCTAGGTTACATTTTCCTATCAAAGAAAGTATATACTATATTTAAATATATGATATAAACAGCAATGTAATTCTGGTATACATACTGCAAGAAATATCGCTACATGTTATTACCATCCCTATTCTGAAATTTGGCTCATTTTCTTATCATAATCCTGTGTTTTCAGGTCCATTTTTGTATCTACCCGCTAAGACAATACTTGTTTCAAAAGTTTTTATAAAACTTGTATGTTTATCTTTTTGTTAATAAAATTAGTTATTTTTTTACTACTTGGTATAAGCTTCCGTATGTTGTAGGTTTAATGATAGTTGGAAGTTTCTTTGAAGCTAGGTCATTTTTTTTTTTTTTTGTGGGTTAAAAACAAGCTGTGCAATGTAAACTAAAAACTGTCTATGTTCTTGAGAAATATGAGGATTTTTAATAGCAGATAAATTGCAAAATTGTTTTTTTTACAAGCACTCTGCAATTTCACCTTTTTAAGAACTTGAAACAACCACTTTAATAAATCAAGTAACTGATTCTCAGTGTTTCTCTACAGCGACTCTTAGAAAAGGGACCAAGCAGTAGATCACGTTCTAGACGGTACGTAGAGTAATATTGTTCTTCTGTCCACTTTAACACATTCAGCAGCATGCTTTTTACATTTAGACCTCATCAATGCAGATGGTACCATATATTTCATAATGGAAAAAAATATGCACAACCACTTTATCTGCACAATACTTTACAGATCTTAGCAAAGTACATTTTTTTTCACATATAAATTCTGTCGACTGTAAAAAAAAAAATCTTGGGTATTTCGATATTATGTTCGAAGTTTTGCAGGCACAGAAAAAAGAAATTGTAGCACTCATGAATGTTCTGTACATAAGGAAATCCATCTTCTGTCATCTTCAAAAAAGTTATGGTTGCTGCATTTCTCTCAGTATATTTCTCAAGGTTATACTTTACTTGTCGATACACTGTTTTTTATTGGTGTCTCTGCAAGGCAACGGGGTAAGAATCTGATTAACTAGTCACTAGTGTCGGAGTGACCTGTCTTTATAGCATCATCACAACAGTGACATTTTTATTTACAAGTGTTTTAGCGGCAATGAACATAATGATTTTGTGAGTCAATTTTATAAGCAGCTCTTATTCTAATGAGACTTTAATGTCTTAATTAATTCAAGTATTAGATTATGTTAATTGAAGAAACTGTTTCAATGTCACACAGAAAGATATTTGGAGATAATCTTAGAAATTTTCATATAACAGCTATTAGGAGATTGTGCTATTTCTAGACACCACTAAGCATTAATGAGATACAAATGTTAACTTACTTGTGTATGGACACCATCACAAATGCACAGATTAGTTCAGCAAAAACTTTTTGGTTAAGTCTTAGTGACATGTCAAAAGTTTTAAATGATGAAGGTCTGGTTGCTAGTCTTGATTGGTAAATGTCCAGATGCAGAGATTTCCACAGATCACCAAAATGAAGAGGAAGAAATATTCAGTTAATTTCTATGTCACTTGGGCTTTAATTGGCACTCATCAGCTGAAAACAGGACCTGAAAATGTTATGCACATGTCTTAACTTATTTAGAAAAGTGCATGCAAGCCTATTACAGCTTCACTTTAGCAATTGGTAATAATAGGGCCACCTCTCCATTCAATATATGTCTATAGTTGCGGGCTGGAATTGGAGTCATGGGACGCCTTTTTGCTCAATGGACATTGTAGATACTTTGTGGATGTGACTTAAAAGTCTATGTTATTTTTTTACACACCTTTTTAAGTTAATACAAGATAAATATTTCTTAACGATTGTCGATTTAGTAATAGAATTTAATTTGCACCCAGATCTCAAACTAATTATAAAAAACATGATGGAATTGAAGAAAAACATACATGACTTTCAGAAATTGAGCATTAAAGCATAAACTTAGCTGTCACACTTAATGACTAGTTTAATTATGATTTTGTGAGACCTTTTTACTCTTTTGCTTTTTGTGATTCATTTTCTTCCTTTTTCATTGGATAAAAATCATTGCATCAATCAGTTTTCAATAATTTAAGGATAGGTTAAATGGCTTCTATGAACTTTTGAATGTGTTTCTTTATACTCAATAACTGCAATGTATCAATGAGAGCACAGGGACATTTGTTCATGTGAAAGACCATAGTATTCATGTATTTCAGGCTTATTGGTTAAAAAACAACCCATAAGAACTTTGACATGTTTTGGTTCAAAATCTTTTTCAATTGTGTAAACTTAGAATATGCTTGGATTTAATGAAAATTTATCATAATTAGGGATGAGCGAACCCAAACTGTAAAGTTCAAGGTTTGTACCGAACACCTAGTGTCCAGTATCGAACTCCAAACACAGACCTGTTATTGGAAGTTTGGTTTACTGTTTGGGTTCAGATGCCTTATAAATTTTGTTGAAAGACTGCAGCGCAGTAAATCAGCAAGCTTTCAAGCAGTGGGCACCCCCCACAGCTGCATGTGTCACGGCTGTGTCACTGTCACAGTGACACAGCCGAGTTCCTACTGCAGCTTATTTGGCAAGTGCTATAGCTTGCCAAATAAGCAGGAACCTGATGTAATTTGCTCAACTCTAATAACAACCATGTCAAGTATTGGCATGGCTGTGATTGTGATTGGCCGGCAAACTACATGACCCAAACTGTATAAATGTTGGATCACAGATGCTGCCACCATTCTTCTCTGAATAATGTAGGGTCAGGACGCAGCTGGAGTGAGGGACAGTATTGGGATTTGTGTGTGCTCATTTTGCCAAAAAGCCTCTCAGAGTGTACTCTGCATCTGTGTCTGTGGGAGTAGTGTGAACCAATTTTTTCTACTCTGCATGCGAGTGTGTGGAAGTAGTGTGCCTACAACCAATTTCTTATACTCTGCATTCGGGTCTGTGGGAGTAGTATGCTTAAACGGAACCCAAGAATAATTTTACTCAGTATAACAGTGCCAGCTTGATAGTGTCTGTAGGTTACTCAGCACAATCCTGCTGACAGGTTCCCTTTAACCAATTCTTTATACTCTGCAACAGTGTATGCGAGTAGTGTGCCTAACAAATTTTTACCATTCTGTACCCATGTTTTTTCAAGTATGGTGCTTATTAGGGATGAGTGAATGTGCTTGTTGATACTTCTATCACTCGAGTATCACGGTGCTCGGATGTGCTCGTTGCTTGGCAAGTAATGGGCGGTGCTTGATGTAAAACTCACATCCCTGCCCCACATCTTTGGAGCCTGTTACACAATCAATAAGCATGCAGAGATTGCCTGTGAGTCACTGTAATACTGTATCCATATTGGTTGTGACCTGTGTGCACCGTATAACAAATCAAAGGCTTGTAGAGTTGATACTGGTGCTAGAGCTGAGCCATCATACTAACAGACCATCTAAGGGCCAATTATTTGCAGCACATACAATCTGCATTTAGCTGAGGGAGAGAGTCACAAAATCAGAGAGACTGACAGAATCCAGTCTGTAGACAGGGATTAGGCATGTGCCGTCTTTTGGAAAATATATAACTGCAGTTTTTTTAGTGGGTGATGGAAAAATTTAATGCATTTTGATCCATCAAGTATTATGTGCTTTGAGTTCCTTTTTTGTGTTATATAACACACCTAAAAATCATTGATACATTTTGCTGGGCCAAATTTCTTAGCCATACACTATTCCGCAGTGTGGAGTAAATGTCTGTGATCTCTGCACTATTCCATAGTGTGGAGTAAATTTCTGTGATCTCAGTGAATATTTTTGTGATCTGTAAAACTACATAAAAGCTTTTACAAATGTTGTTGACCTCCATTTCTCAGACATACAGTGTTGTGTGGACTGTGAACATTTCTGTGATCTGTAAAAGTGAACAAAAGCCCAATTTCTCAGACATACAGTTTTACATGGTTTGTGAACATTTCTGTGACCTGTAAAACTGCGAAAAAAGATTTGAAAAATGTTGTAGGTCTCCATTTCTCAGACATACAATGTTACATGGTCTGTGAATATTTCTATCATCTGTAAAACTGTAAAAAGCTTTTAAAAATGTTGTAAGCCTCTATTTCTCAGCCATACAGTGTTACCTGATCTGTGATCTATAAAATGGCAAAAAAGATTTTAAACAATTTGTAGGCCTCCACTTCTCAGGCATATTGTCCTACTTTGTCTGTGAAAATTTCTGTGATCTCTAAAAGTGAACAAAAGCTTTTTAAAATTTTGCAGGCTTCCATTTCTCATACATTCAGTATTAAGTGGCCTGTGAACAGTTCCGTGATCTTCAAAACTGCTAAATAGCTTTTAAAAATTTTGTAAGCCTCCGTTTCTCGGCCATGCAGTGTTTCGTGTTCTCTGAAAAATTGTGTGATCTCTAAAACTGAGAAAAAGCATTGAAACATTTTTCAGTATTGAATTTGATTGTCAGTCATGCATTTTTGCATTCTTTCAGTTACATTACGGTGGAGGAAAGACACACGAAAAATGCTTTGATTTATGCAGGTGACCAATTTTGTTCTTTAATTAAAAATAAGCTTGGTTTCAAGAGACCTAGCAATTGCAAAATGCGTGAGCGTACATTAAGGGACAGGGAAATTGAAGTCCTGATGATGGTGTATGCAGATGCCAAGGATGTGTGGCAGGTGCAACTGCACCTGTTGTTCGAGAACAAGAAACATGCCCATCCACGACACAAAGGTTCCTGTCCCACTTTGCAGGGAGGCACAGTACACTACTTCTGAAGCTAGAGCAGTGCAAACAGATGGTCGGTTGGATAGCAGATAATGCTTCCAGCAGGCTTGGCAGCAGCACTCAGCCTTCCACATGGTCCAGCCTACTAGCCTAAAGTTTGGATCATTTAATCCTCACCCTGATCCTCTTTCCTCCCACCATGTTGAGTCCCAGGAGACTAGCGATCCCCACTAGGACACTCCGAGGAGCTGTTTACCACAACATTTCTTAATTGTGGCCTCCCAAACTGCATGCTCCAAGAGGAACAGGATGACATGCTGTTTAGTAATGTAAAAAACTTACAGCATCCATGGCCACTAGAACATGACAGTAAGTAACTGCAATGTGGCATAAGGAGGAGGAAGATGATGATCAGTCACAGTTGCCACTAAGTCTTGTTGTTAAATCACAAACTCAGGAGGGCCAGTGTGCAATGGTGGAAGACAAGGTGTTGGATGACGAAGTCACCCATCCAAAGTGAAAAGCTAGCATGCAGAGCGAGGCCAGCAGTGCTGAGAGGGAGAGATCGGCAGCACCAAAACAGACAGGAAGAGGCAGTCGGGAGACCAGAGGGAGAAGGCGGGCAACTCTTCCGCAGAGCACTGAAAGTCTTGAATTTCTCCATTGAAGAGTTAGGTGTTCCCCAGTCTACTTTTTTAAAGAGACTTCTGAGTCAAACAAAATGACCACTTACAACCTGTGCCATGCAAAGACCAGCAGGGGCCTGACCACTAAGAACCTAACCACCACCAGCATGATCAGGCACGTCATCTAAGCACCCGACTTGGTGGACAGAATGCATGATTGGTGCCATCGGGTGACACCACTGCCTCTTCTCCTGTCCTAGGTGCTTCCCAATCCCCTGTCATATACACTGGCATAGATGTTTCCTGCCCTGCATCTTTCCTTGCACTTTCTGACTTACCATCATCAGTCATCCCTCAGTAATTGGTCACCAGCTGACACTTTTTCTGCGGTTGTGGTGTCCCCACTTTTCCTCAGCACATGTTCAAGAACATCACCCGTGCCCTTACCAACTCACTTACTGCCACTGTCCACTTAATGACCATGGAAAAAGCAAAAATTTTTTGTACAGAAGAGGCCAGTCATTGAGTACCAGCTCCAACACGCCCGTTGGTATTCCGGTCAGTCTCTGCACATAATAACTGAAGAGTGGGCATGTTTTTTAAAGTTAGTCAAGCAATACCTGGCCGACCAAACCAGCGAACTCGCTAATTCTGCTGTGACTTTCAACTATTTGGTCTCACAGCTGGACACCTGGCTTGAGTCCCTTTATGCCTTGGAAGTGTTGGCCTGCTCTGCTGCTAGCGTCTTGTAGAGCTGGTTTTTAGTGCCACTGGGGGAACATAACAGACAGGCACTTTCGTCTGTCAACAGAGAATGTAGACTGGCTCACTCTCATATAAATAAATAAAGCTTGAATTAGCCCACACTTTTCCACACCACCAGATGACATCAGCACATAAAGTGTTTGTAATATTGAATACTTTAATGAGACCCGCTAGTTGTTGCCTTTCAGGGATCTATGGATATCCCTAATAATATTTTCTATCTGGCTTTGCATTTTCTGCAAAGGCTTTATGACTGTGTAAGTACAGTACATCAACTACACTTTCAAAATATTTTCGTTCAAAATGCTATGGATTCAATGACATTTGATAATGACAAAATACTAATTTTCCAGCATAATTTGTAAAAAAAATCTTGCCGAATCAGACAAGGTGATTTTCTGGATTTGTTTTCTCAATTTTGACTCTCATAGTTGTTTTCTACCTAAGATGTCAATTACAGGCCTCTCTCATCTTTTTAAGTTGGAGAACTTGCACAATTGGTGGCTGACTAAATACTTTTTTCCCCACTGTACCAGCTGAAACTTTGAGAACCCCATAATGGCCTGTGGCACTTCTCTAACCCAGAACTATAGGTACGGTAGTAGGCAATTCTAGTCTCGGCCATCCTTCTTCACTACCTTCTTGAGCATCGATTTCAAGGTCTTGCTGAACCTCTATACCAGGCCGGCCGTCTGTGCATGGTACACCGATGTCTGGAGTTGGGTAATTTGGAGAGCTTTACTGAACTCCCTAATCACTATCTATCTATACTGGGGCAGAAGAGTTTCTCAGTGGTATCGCCTTTGGCACTGTGTTGCAAAGTCTGTTACCACCAGGATGTTTTGGTGACCCCTGGCGGACTTAACTAAGGGTCTGACAAGGTCCATGGCAAGCCTGTCAAATGGGACCTCTATAAAGGGCAATGGCACTAGGGGACTGCAGAAGTGGGATACGGCAGTTAGCTGACAGATAGGGCAAGATTAGCAAAAATGAATTATGTAGCGTTGGCAATCAGACCACTAAAACTTCTGAAGGACCTGCTCTTGAGTTTTGCCTACTCCCAAATGCCCACTCAAGACTTAAAAATTGGGCAATTGATTTAATACTCTATTCCTCTAGGGACCCAGTACAAACAATTGTTCTATTACTTCCCCTATTGGTTTAGTGACCCTATAAAGCAGCTTTTCATATAAAGTGAAAACCAAATGGAAATTGGACGCCAGAGCTGAATAAAAAACTGTAAATTTTATTACAACAAGAATCATTAAAAGGCCATATAAGGCAATAATCATATATAAAAATAGAAAGACACAATGAATAAGGTGACAGACGAATACCTAGAACCACGTTCAAAAAACACTATTATGCAAAGAGAGGTCTAATAGAAATAGTACAAACAGAACCACACTAAGTAATCTGAAAAGTCTTAGATCAAATACCATTCCATGATATATGTGGTCCACTTTAAATATATATGAGCAGAAAGGGCTCAGACAAATATGTCACATCAAGTCAATAGATCAAATTACATTAAAGTGCATGGAGCTTAAAGTATATACAAAGAAAATCAAGCCCCAATATATAAACATCTATAGGTACAAGAGGTAAATACATTAGTGAAGGTATATATAAATTAATCAAATGTAGACAAATATCCAGGTGGAAGATATACCAAAGACATAATGGAGAAAACCCATAGCACTATCAGTAATGAGGCTGGAGAAGAAAATCAAGCCAAATCCTAAGAATGAGATATTGATGAGACATGCTGAACCAACCTGCGCCTGAACGTGGAGACAGGAACCCCAATGTGGGGTTTCGCAAACTTACTTCCTCGGGGGTCGTGATGTCATGGGCAAAATGATCGGCTTAAATACCCACTGCCATAAGTGATTACAGCGGCTGATGTGGCACTTCCCGTGATGCGGCAGTGACCGGAAGCAGATGAATCAGTGTCCTGCATCACTGGTTCCCACCCAACGCTAATGCGTCAGCAAGGCGGGCCAGAAGTGCGATGCTGGCAAGGATGCAAATCCACAGCAAGCAAGCCACGTCGGCCCTGTGAAGCGCACGCCGCTGGAGGAGATCCGGAAATTAAGCTAATGAACTAGATAATCAAACTGGAGTAGGACAAACTACTTGAGGGGAAAGAATATTGCTAACCCAAAAGAAAATAAGTGCACATACCTGAAAGGGTAGCACAAGTGGGAAAAGCAAAAAAAGAGGAAGGGAAGTGCACAGGAAACTGAGAACAAAGAAAGAAAAAGTGAGAATATTCATACAAAGAATACATATCACATACAGAATATATGTATAGGTACGGTAGTAGGCAATTCTAGTCTCGGCCATCCTTCTTCACTACTTTCATGAGCATCGATTTCAAGGTCTTGCTGAACCTCTATACCAGGCCGTCCATCTGCGCATGGTACGCCAATGTCTGGAGTTGGGTAATTTGGAGAGCTTTACTGAACTCCCTAATCACTATCTATCTATACTGGTGGCAGAAGAGTTTCTCTGTGGTATCGCCTTGGGCACCGTGTTGCAAAGTCTGTTGCCACCAGGATGTTTTGGTGACCCCTGGCGGACTTAACTAAGGGTCTAACAAGGTCCATGGCAAGCCTGTCAAATGGGACCTCTATAAAGGGCAATGGCACTAGGGGACTGCAGAAGTGGTATGCAGCAGTTAGCTGACAGGTAGGACAGGATTGGCAAAAATGAATAATGTATTGTTGGCAATCAGACCACTAAAACTTCTGAAGGACCCGCTCTTGAGTTTTGCCTACTCCCAAATGCCCACTCAAGACTTAAGAATTGGCCAATTGATCAAATACTCTATTCCTGTAGGGACCCGGTACAAACAACTGTTCTATTACTTCCCCTATTGGTTTAGTGACCCTATAAAGCAGCTTTTCATATAAAGTGAAATATGGAAACCTGGCGTCAGTCCCCGCCTCTTGAGCAACTCTCTTTATCACAGTCTCATCGTCAAATGCATTTTTTAAAGTAAGATCCTGCATATGGACAGTCCCTGAATTTCCTCCAGGAACTTCAACTCAGTAATCTCGGCCTCATTGGTCACCATCTCAGCCTCGCCACCAGCAAGGACACACAAGGAAAACTCATCCACCTCTGACTGCGATGGGTATTCATCATGGTTGAACTGGCTCCTGTCTGAGTTACTTGGTACCCTCGCCTTCCGCCATCAATTCCAGAATAGGCTAAAGTCCTTCCCTATTATCACCAGGTGTAACAGGTCCTTAACCACCCTGACATCATGCAACTCAGGACCACAGTTATATTTTATAGCCAATCTGGCAATGGGGTAGTACATGGCGTCCCACTGAATACAATGAACACCCACTGTTTTTACGGGGATCAAATGTTGAAGGAGTGTGGCCCTTATCAAGGTCCTCATACTCCCCGAGTTCAAAAGTCCTGACACCAGTACACAATTCATTGTCACGAGACATGACTGCAGCCACCTATCAAGCTGATAATCCACACTGCAGGTGGAATAGGCATAGTACAAACAGGGCCTCCGTAGTCCATCTGCTCGGAGGACATATGATAACAGGCAGCTATATGTCTAAGACTGTGGCATCTCCACCATAGCAAGTCATTATTAGCGGACTTTGGCAACCCCTTAGCGACCCTTTGGGCTTTGGACTCTCCTCAGTGGGGGCTCTACTACTCCTTTTTGGATTCAGGCTCTCTCTGTGTACTCCAGTATGGGGATGCAACACCACCCAGCTTCCTTAGGGACCACTTGACCATCTGGTACATTTCCATTGGCCCCCCAAATCATCTGCATTTCTGAGGTCCCCCTGGAAAACCCAGGTCTACAAGAGCCAGGGAAGAGAGTGGATAAATCTGTCCATTCCTACCCACTCTACCATCTGGATTGGGGTGGAGGACTCCGGCTGAACCACTTCTGTACCTGATGCAGCAAATCAAACATTTAGGAGCAAGGGGTTTTATCACCACAATACGCCCAGTGATGGACCCTTTGAGCTAGGACAGACATAATCACTAGAGTTGAGCGACTTTTACTTTTTTCAGATCGAGTCGGGTTTCGCGAAAGTCGGGTCGGGTGAAATCGGCCGATTATTGCGAAAAGTCGGGGATCCGACTGAAGCACGAAACCCAATGCAAGTCAAGGGGGAATCAAAGTTGGCAGCGAGTGGAGGACAGGAAAACACCTACAATGCCCATTTTAATGCCCAAAACATCAATTCTTATTACTGAAGCTTGTCAATCTTAATTTACTTTATAATAATAGTTAGGCATTGAAAACTGGGGGTCATTTGGCTAAAGTTGTGGGGGGGTAGGGCTGGCTCAAGATTTTCGTGGGCCCAGGAAAAGCGGAATACGTCACGGCGGTGGAGCAGGGAGAGGTAAGTATTTCAACTTTGCAAGTGCTGTGATCCTGAGCAAGCAGGCGGGCACACTCCTTGGCATTGGCACTGGTACAGGGCCCCTCATAGTATGGCTGTGTATTTGACGGCAGGTGGTGCCTCCCACTGGCAGAGACACTTTTGCATACTATGAGGGGCCCTGAGCCAGTGACGTCGCCAACGAGTATGCCACCCCACCTGATGAAGGAACCTGCACTTTCATCTGCACCTTCCTCTTTGTCCCCGTGTAAGGTGGTATAGTATGCGGGAAGGGGAACCTGACTTTCAGCAGGGTCAGATTCTGGCTGTGTAGAGTGCAAGGTGAATGTAGTGGTCTGGGTCAATGTACCAGCAGACTCATCTAGCAGTGGCTGGGCAATGGGCAGGATGAGGAGGAAACACAGATATAGGCCCAAATAATAAAGTGGGCTAAATGCAGTTCAAAATTGGTAACAGGACTAAACAGGCGGCATTGCTTTGTTCATCGAAGGACAAATGTAAAGAGTGGCAGACACAGTTACAAGGCCCAAATAATTAAGTAGGCTAAATGCAGTTCAAAATTGGTAACAGGAATAAACTGGAGGCATTGCTTTCTTCAGCGGAGGACAACTGTAAGGAGTGGCAGACACAGTTAGTAGGCCCAAATAATAAAGCGAGCTAAATGCAGTTCAAAATTGGTAACAGGACTAAACAGGTGGCATTGCTTTGTTCAGTGGAGGACAACTGTAATGAGTGGCAGACACAGTTAGTAGGCCCAAATAATAAAGTGGGCTAAATGCAGTTCAAAATTGGTAACAGTACTAAACAGGCGGCATTGCTTTGTTCAGCAGAAGTCAACTGTAATGAGGGGCAGACACATTTAGTAGGCCCAAATCATTAAGTAGGCTAAATGCAGTGCAAAATTGGTAACAGGATTGCTTTGTTCAGTGGAGGACAACTGTAATGCGGGGCAGACACAGTTAGTAGGCCCAAATAATTAACTAGGCTAAATGCAGTTCAAAATTGGTAACAGGACTAAACAGGTGGCATTGCTTTGTTCAGCGGAGGACAACTGTAAGGAGTGGCAGACACAGTTAGTAGGCCCAAATAATTAAGTAGGCTAAATGCAGTTCAAAATGGGTAACAGGACTAAACAGGCGGCATTGCTTTGTTCAGCGGAGGACAACTGTAAGGAGTGGCAGACACAGTAGGCCCAAATAAAAAAGTGGGCTAAATGCAGTTCAAAATTGGTAACAGGACTAAACAGGCAGCAATGCTTTGTTCAGCGGAGGACAACTGTAAGGAGTGGCAGACACAGTTAGTAGGCCCAA
This sequence comes from Ranitomeya variabilis, assembly GCF_051348905.1. NCBI lineage: Eukaryota > Metazoa > Chordata > Amphibia > Anura > Dendrobatidae > Ranitomeya > Ranitomeya variabilis. The sequence continues at coordinate 714,764,030 of NC_135233.1, read as the reverse complement.
ATAATTAAGTAGGCTAAATGCAGTCCAAAATTGGTAACAGGACTAAACAGGCAGCATTGCTTTGTTCAGCGGAGAACAACTGTAAGGAGTGGCAGACACAGTTAGTAGGCCCAAATAATTAAGTAGGCTAAATGCAGTTCAAAATTGGCAACAGGACTAAACAGGTGGCATTGCTTTGTTCAGCGGAGGACAACTGTAAGGAGTGGCAGACACAGTTAGTAGGCCCAAATAATTAAGTAGGCTAAATGCAGTTCAAAATTGGCAACAGGACTAAACAGGCGGCATTGCTTTGTTCAGCGGAAGACAACTGTAAGGAGTGGTAGACACAGTTAGTAGGCCCAAATAATAAAGTGGGCTAAATGCAGTTCAAAATTGGTAACAGGACTAAACAGGCGACATTGCTTTGTTCAGTGGAGAACAACTGTAATGAGTAGCAGACTAAGTTAGTAGGCCCAAATAATAAAGTGGGCTAAATGTCTTCCAAAAAATTGTTCACAAATAAACAGGTGGCATAGCTGGGTACAGGGGTGGGCTCCTCTGCTGTGTAGTACACAGTGGTAGTAGGCGCAAAGTATTAACTGGTCTAAATAGAGGCCAGGGCCCCTGTATATTTTAACTATCATCTATGATTTCAACAAATTTGTATTGGCAGTGCTATTGAAGGATTTAACAGCCCAGACTACACAGTGGTGGAGCAGGGAGAGGTAAGTATTGCAAGTGGTTGAGCACTGTTCGAGTTGGGGGGGACACTCTCTCGTGGGCGGCAGTACTGGCACAGGGCCCCTCATGTTACGACGGTGTGTCTGACGTTGGTTGTGCACCACAACCGTCAGAGACATTTCATTGTACTATGAGGGACCCTGTGCCAGTGCCGTTGCCCAAGAGTGGGCACACCCACCTGTCCAGGCAAATGGCACTCGCAAGGGTGCTTGCGCCAAGTGGTGACCACGGCCCCGTGGGGGGAGTCAGCCCATTTAGGGAGGTATAAAAATGGCCTATGGTGGACATTCAGCAGCTGCAAATGGAGGAATTGGAGCAGTCAGTAAGAGGAGGCCAAAAGCAAGACATTATTCAGGCAAGCTACGTGTCAGCTGGGGAAGGTGAGGCCAAATAATTTGAAATCCATGATTGGTTCATTTTAATGAAGGTTAGATCATCAACATTTTGGGTAGCCAGATGAGTCCTTTTTTCGGTCAGTATTGAACCAGCAGCACTGAAGACTCTTTCTGATAGCACACTAGCAGCAGGGCAAGCGAGCTCCTGTAATGCATATTCTGCCAATTCAGGCCAGGTGTCTATTTTAGATGCCCAGTAATTAAAGGGGAATGACCTGTGAGGGAGAACATCGATAAGGGAGGAAAAGTAGTTCGTAACCATACTGGAGAAATGCTGTCTCCTGCCACTTTGAATCGATGCAGCAGTACCTGTTGTGTCTGCGGTCATTGCAAAATCACTCCACAACCTGGTCATAAAACCCCTCTGTCCAACGCCACTTTGGACTTGTGCACCTCTAACACCTCTGCCATGTTGCCCCCTACGGCTCGTGTGAGAACCATCACTGCCGCTGTGTGCTGGAAATGCCTGAACCAAACATTCTACAAGAGTTGCTTGTTTGGTAGCCAATATTTGCTCAAGGTTCTCATGTGGCATGATATTTTGTAATTTTCCTTTATATCGTGGATCCAGGAGGCAGGCCAATCAGTAATCGTCATCGGTCATCATTTTGATAATGCGGGGGTCCCTTTTTAGGACACGCAAGGCATACTCAGCCATGTGGGCCAATATTCCACATGTCAATTCACTGCTTGTGCTGGGTTGAGGAGCACTTTCTTGCAAATCAACATCACTTGTGTCCCGCAAAAGCCCTGTACCTGACCTTGCAACGCCACCAGTTTCTATTGCCCCCTGAGAAGCATCCTCCTCCCATAAATATTCATCCCCATCCTCCTCCTCCTCCTCCTCTTCATCCGCCACCTCGTCCAGGAGAGTTCCCTGAGCAGACAATGGCTGAGTGTCATCAAGGCTTCCCTCCTCCTCGGCTGCAAACGCCTGCTCCTTAATGTGCGTCAAACTTTGAATCAGCAGATGCATTAGTGGGATGCTCATGCTTATGATGGCGTCATCTGCACTTACCAGCCGTGTGCATTGCTCAAAACTAGGGTTGAGCGAAACGGATCGGACATTTTCAAAAATAGCCGACTCTCAGCAAAGTCGGGTTTCGTGGCCGACCCGATCCCAGCGTGGGGTCGGCCATGCTATCGGCGATCTTTGCGCCAAAGTCGCGTTTCGTATGACGCTTTCAGCGCCATTTCTCAGCCAATGAAGGTGGACGCAGAGTGTGGGCAGCGTGATGACGTAGGTCTCGGTCCCCACCATCTTAGAGAAGGGCATGACAGTGATTGGCTTGCTTTCTGCGGCGTCACAGGGGCTATAAAGGGGCGTGCACGCTGACCGCCATCTTACTTCTGCTGATCTGAGCATAGGGAGAGGTTGCTGCAGCTTCGTCAGAAGCAGGGATATTGTTAGGGAGGAAATATTAACCACCAAACCGCTTGTGCTGTAGTGATTTCCACTGTCCAACACCACCTTTTCTTTGCAGAGACAGTGGAGGCTAGATTTCTGTGCATAAGCTCTGTAGCTTATAAGGCTGCCTGATAGCTGCATTGCTGTTTGTACATCGCTGTGCAAACCAACTGCTTTTTTAAAAGCAAAAGTCCTGTTGCTCCTTTCTGCACCGTTCTATTGTTTATTTGTCAACACTTTTGTGTGCAGCAGTCCTTTTTATTACTGGCTGCCATACTTTTCCTGAGATAATTGTAGGGAGATTGTTATTGTAGTACAGTCCCTTTTTTATATATATCTTCCAGCCATTTTCTGCCACTAAAACTGTGTAGTGTAATACAGTGGGCCTGATTTTTCCAGCAGTCTTCCACACATAAAAAGGAAGATTTATATTGCCACTAAGTGCATCTGCGTCAGTCCTGTTTGTGGTATATCTGCCAGCCACTTTCTGCCACTGAAACTGTGTAGTGCAATACAGTGGGCCTGATTTTTCCAGCAGTCTCCCACACATAAAAAGGGAGATTTATATTGCCACTAAGTGCATCTGCATCAGTCCTGTTTATGGTATATCTGCCAGCCACTTTCTGCCACTGAAACTGTGTAGTGTAATACAGTGGGCCTGATTTTTCCAACAGTCTCCCACACATAAAAAGGGAGATTTATATTGCCACTAAGTGCATCTGCATCAGTCCTGTTTGTGGTATATCTGCCAGCCACTTTCTGCCACTGAAACTGTGTAGTGTAATACAGTGGGCCTGATTTTTCCAGCAGTCTCCCACACATAAAAAGGGAGATTTATATTGCCACTAAGTGCATCTGCGTCAGTCCTGTTTGTGGTATATCTGCCAGCCACTTTCTGCCACTGAAGCTGTGTAGTGTAATACAGTGGGCCTGATTTTTCCAGCAGTCTTCCACACATAAAAAGGGAGATTTATATTGCCACTAAGTGCATCTGTGTCAGTCCTGTTTGTGGTATATCTGCCAGCCACTTTCTGCCACTGAAACTGTGTAGTGTAATACAGTGGGCCTGATTTTTCCAGCAGTCTCCCACACATAAAAAGGGAGATTTACATTGCCACTAAGTGCATCTGCATCAGTCCTGTTTGTGGTATATCTGCCAGCCACTTTCGGACACTTATACTGTGTAGCGTAATACAGTGGGCCTGTTTTTTATTTGCAGCAGTCTCCCACACAAAAAAGGGAGATTTAAATTCTCAACAAGTTTATATACACCTTCTACCTTGTTTTACAGTACCATATAATGGTTGTTACTTTGGTTACATTTTCCCAAAAATGAGGAAGTCTGGTGGAAGGGGCCGTGGGCAGTCATTGCCAGCTGGTTATGATGGTGGTGGTGGTGGTGGAGCATCTGGTGGTAGTGGGAAAAGCAAAATAGCACCTAAGGCTTGAGTTGTTGAGCCAGCGTCATCATCTGGCTACACAAGGCCTCGAAGGCTCCCTTATCTTGGAGTAGGAAAACCGCTTTAAAAGCCGGAGCAGCAGGAAAAAGTTTTGGCTTTCCTTGCTGACTCAGCCTCTAGCTCTTTTGCCTCCTCTTCCGAAAGTTCCAAATTTAAAAGCAGCAAGTCGTGGGTGCTCCCAGGCAGGAACAAGGCATTTCCTTGTGTCCTTCAGCCAAACCAAAAGTGAAGGATGCGGCAGGCGACACTACAGTTTACTCCATGGAGCTCTTTACACATACCGTGCCTGGGTTAGAAAGGGAAATTGTTAACAGCCCATTACAAGATGAATTGGACATGGAGTGCACAGATGCACAGCCACAGCTAGGTTATTATGATGTTCCATTGACTCAGATCACTACATTGCCCTTGCAGTGTACTGAGCCAGAATCTGACCCTGATGAGACTATGGTGCCCCGTCCCGAACGCTATAGCACCTTACACGGTGAAACAGAGGAAGGTGCACAGGACATTGAAGAGGAGGTGATAGATGACCCAGTTGTTGACCCAGATTGGCAGCCATTGGGGCAACGGTGCCGCTGGCAGTAGCTCAAAAGCGGAGGAGGATGAGCCGCAGCAGGCATCAACATCGCAACAGCTTTCATCTGGCAGGCCCGTATCAGGCCAAAAACGTGTGTCAAAAACAAAACCAGTTTTAGGACAGCATGGCAATCCGGTGAAAGTAGCACAGCGTGCAATGCCTGAAAATGTATTCGATAGTAGGAAGAGTGCAGTATGGCAATTTTTTTAACCAAGATCTGAATGATCAGTGCAAAGTTATCTGTAAGAAATGCTAAAAGACCTTTAGCAGAGGGAAGAATCCCCTAAATTTAAATACAACGTGCATGCGTAGACATTTAACCAGCATGCACTTGCAAGCCTGAACTAACTACCATACATCCCGTTACGTTGGTGCACCCGCTCAGAATGAAGGTAGTCAGCAACGCTACATTGCTTCCCTCACTGTAAGCCCACCGTTTAGGACACCACCTGCAGGAAATGCGGAAGTATCGTCGCAAGGCCAAAGCAGTCAGGGAATCACAAGGTTTTTGGGTGGAAACACTGTATGTAGGTCAACATCAAGAATACCATCACCAACCCTCTCTCAATCCGCCATGTCCACCACCACCACCACCGCAGCTTGTTCCACCATATGCAGCTCTCCAGTCCAGCTCACCCTAAAAGAGACTCTTGTTAGGAAAAGGAAGTACTCATCCTCACATCCGCGTACAAGGGTTTGAACACCCACATTGCTAGACTAATCTTGTTATAGATGATGCCCTACCGGTTGGTTGAAAGCGAAGCTTTCAAAGATGGCCTACGCAGTACCACGCTATGACCTACCCAGTCGACACTTCTTTGTGAGAAAAGCCATCCCAGCCCTCCACCAGCATGTGAAAGACCACATTGTCCATGCACTCAGGCAATCAGTCAGTAGAAAGGTGCACATCACAACAGATACATGGACCAGTAGGCATGGCCAGGGACGTTACGTGTCCATCACGGTGCACTGGGTTAATGTGGTGGATGCAGGATCCACAGGGGACAGCCATAGTGGGACAGTTCTGCCTAGACCACTGTCTAGGAATCAGTTGGCAGTAGGCGTTCGACACTCCTACTCCTCCTCCTCCTCCTCCAGAAGCGAAAGCTCGTCCACAGAGCGCAGTAGCATGACCACTTCATCCGCAGCTGCCAGTGTTGCACACAAGGAATCCCATTATGGAACAGCTAGTGGTAAGCGTCAGCAGGCTGTGTTGGAAATGAAGTGTTTGGGTGAAAACAGACACACCGCGGACGTTCTGGCTGAGTTCTTGCAGCAAGAAACTCATTCATGGCTGGGCAGTGTACATCTTGAGGCAGGCAAGGTAGTCAGTGATAACGGAAGGAATTTTATGGCTGCCATAGCCCTTTCAGAACTGAAACACATACCTTGCCTGGCTCACACCTTGAACCTGGTGGTGCAGTGCTTCCTGAAAACTCTCCTTCAGGCCCTGGGATCCATATCCATGTAAAAAATAAAGAATTAAAATAAAAAATATTGATATACTCACCTCTCCGGAGGCCCCTCGACATCACCGCTGGTAACCGGCAGCCTGCTTTGCTTAAAATGAGCGCGTTCAGCACCTTCCATGACGTCACAGCTTCTGATTGGTCGCGTGCCGCTCATGTGACCGCCACGCGACCAATCACAAGCCGTGACATAATTCTCAGGTCCTAAATTCCTAGAATTCGGAATTTAGGACCTGAGAATGACGTTACAGCTTGTGATTGGTCGTGTGGCGGTCACATGAGCGGCACGCAACCAATCAGAAGCCGTGACATCATGGAAGGCCCTAAACGCGCTCATTTTAAGCAAAGAAGGCTGCCGGTTACCAGCGGTGATGTCCAGGGGCCTCCGGAGAGGTGAGTATATCAATATTTTTTATTTTAATTCTTTATTTTACACAGTAATATGGATCCCAGGGCCTGAAGGAGAGTTTCCTCTCCTTCAGACCCTGGGAACCATCAGGATACCTTCCGATAATTGGTGTCCCATTGACTTGTATTGGTATCGGGTATCGGTATCGGTGATATCCGATACTTTTCGGGTATCGGCCGATACTATCCGATACCGATACTTTCAAGTATGGGACGGTATCGCTCAACACTACTGATTATGCCTTGCGTATCCTAAAAAGGCTACCAAACAAGCAACTCTTGTAGACCGTTTGATTCAGGCATTCCCAGCACACAGCGGCGGTGATGGATCTCACACGAGCTGCAGGGTCAACATGGCAGAGGTGTTAGAGGTGCACAAATCAGAAGTGGTGTTGGACAGAGGGGTTTTATGACCAGGTTGTGGAGTGATTTTGCAATGACCGCAGACACAACAGGTACTGCTGCATCAATTCAAAGTGACAGGAGACAACATTTTTCCAGTATGGTTACAAACTATTTTTCCTCCCTTATCGATGTTCTGATCTAACCTTCATTAAAATGAACCAATCATGGATTTCTAATTATTTTGCCCCACCTTCTCCTGCTGACACATAGCTTTTCTGTAAAACGGTCTTGCTTTTGGACTCTTCTTACTGACTGCTCCAATTACTCCATTTGCAGCTGCTGAATGTCCACCATAGGCAATTTTTACACCTCCCTAAATGGGCTGAATCCCCCCACGGGGCCATGGTCACCACTTGGCGCAAGCACCCTTGAGTGTGCCATTTGCCTGGACAGGTGGGTGTGCTCACTTTTGGCCGACAGCACTGGCACAGGGTCCTTCATAGTACAATGAAGTGTCTCTGGTGGTGGTGGTGCACACCCAACGTCAGACACACCGTCGTAATATGAGGGGCCCTCGGCCAGTACCGCCACCCATGAGAGAGTGTCCCCCCCAGCTCAAAAAGTGCTCTACCACTTGCAAAACGTACCTCTCACTGCTCAACCACTGTTAAGTCTGTGCTGTTAAATCCTTCAATGGCACTGCCAATACAAATTTGTTGAAATGATAGATGATAGTAAAAATATACTGGTGCCCTGCCCTCCATTTAGACCTGTGAATACTGTGCGCAAACTACCACTGTCTGCTACTCAGCAGAGGAACCCACCCCTGTACCTAGCTTTGCCACCTGTTTATTTAGGAGCATTTTTTTGCAGACATTTAGCCCACTTTACTATTATGGCTAACTTACTGTGTCAGCCACTTCTTTCAGTTGTCCTCCACCGAACAAAGCAGTGCCGCCAGTTTACTCCTGTTACCAGTTTAGTACAGCATAGAGCCTACTTTTTTATTTTAGGCCTAGTAAGTCTGTCTGCGCCACTCCTTGCAATCGTCCTCCACTGACCAAACCAATGCTGCCTGTGTACCCCTGTAGCCCATTTTAAACTGCATAGAGCCTACTTTTTTTTTTAGGCCTAGTAAGTTTGCGCCATCCCTTGCAATCGTCCTCCGCTGACCAAACCAATGCTGCCTGTGTACCCCTGTAACCCATTTTAAACTGCATTGAGCCTACTTTTTTATTTTAGGCTTAGTAAGTCTGCGCCACTCCTTGAAATCGTCCTCCGCTGACCAAACCAATGCTACCTGTGTACCCCTGTAACCCATTTTAAACTGCATTGAGCCTACTTTTTTATTTTAGTCCTAGGAAGTCTGCACTACTCCTTGCAATCGTCCTCCGCTGACCAAACCAATGCTGCCTCTGTACCCCTGTAACCCATTTTAAACTGCATTGAGCCTACTTTTTTATTTTAGGCCTAGTAAGTCTGCGCCACTCCTTGCAATCTTCCTCCGCTGACCAAACCAATGCTGCCTGTGTACCCCTGTAACCCATTTTAAACTGCATTGAGCCTACTTTTTTATTTTAGGCCTAGTAAGTCTGTCTGCGCCACTCCTTGCAATCGGCCTCCGCTGACCAAACCAATGCTGCCTGTGTACCCCTGTAACCCATTTTAAACTGCATAGAGCCTACTTTTTTATCTTAGGCCTTGTAAGTCTGCGCTACTCCTTGCAATCGTCCTCCGCTGACCAAACCAATGCTGCCTGTGTACCCCTGTATCCCATTTTAAACTGCATAGAGCCTAATTTTTTCTTTTAGGCCTAGTAAGTCTGCACCACTCCTTGCAATCATCCTCCGCTGACCAAACGAATGCTGCCTGTGTACCCCTGTAACCCATTTTAAACTGCATTGAGCCTACTTTTTTATTTTAGGCCTAGAAAGTCTGCGCCACTCCTTGCAATTGTCCTCCGCTGACCACACCAATGCTGCCTGTGTACCCCTGTAACCTATTTTCAACTGCATTGAGCCTACTTTTTTATTTTAGGCCTACTACCCGTGTCTGTCTGCGCCACTCAATACAGCTGTCCTCCAATGAACAAAGCTGATCTTCAATCTTCAGGCTTTCGGCCTGTATTTAGAATATGAAAATGCATTTGGCCTATTTGTTTGGTTGGGCCTACTAACGGTTGTCTGCCGCTCCTTGGTGTCCTTCTCCACTGAACAAAGCTGAGCTTCAATCTTCAGGCTTTCGGCCTATATTTAGAATATGAAAATGCATTTGGCCTACTAGTTTGGTTGGGCCCTACTAACGGTATCTGCCGCTGCTTGCTTTTCTCCTCCACTGAATAAAGATGAGCTTCAAATTTTCAGCATATATCAGATATTAAACTGCATTTGGCCTACTTGTTTGGTTGGGCCTACTAACGGTGTCTGCCGCTCCTTGCTTTTCTCCTCCACTGAACACAGCAGTGCCGCCTGTTTACTCCTGTTACCAATTTTGAACTTCATTTGGCCCACTTTATTATTTGGGCCTACTAACTGTGTCTGCCACTCATTACAGTTGTCCTCCACTGAACATAGCAATGTCGCCTGGTTAGTCCTGTTACCAATTTTGAACTGCATTTAGCCTAGTTACTTATTTCGGCCTACTCACTGTGTCAGCCTCTCATTACAGTTGTCCTCCACTGAACAAAGCAATGCCACCTGGTTAGTCCTGTTACCAATTTTGAACTGCATTTAGCCCACTTTATTATTAAGGCCTATATCTGTGTTTCCTCCTCATCCTGCCCATTGCCCAGCCAGTGCTAGATGAGTCTGCTGGTACATTGACCCAGACCACTACATTCCCCTTGCACTCTACACAGCCAGAATCTGACCCTGCTGAAAGTCAGGTACCCCTTCCCGCATACTATACCACCTTTCACATGAACAAAGAGGAAGGTGCAGATGAAAGTGCAGGTTCCTTCATCAGGTAGATGGGGGCATACTCGCTGGTGACGTCACTGGCACAGGGCCCCTCATAGTACACAAAAGTGTCTCTGCCGGTGGGAAACTCTCCCGCCGTCAAACACACCGCCGTACTTTGAGGGGCCCTGTGCCAGTGCCAATGCGAACAAGTGTGCCCCCCCTGCTTGCTCGGGATCACAGCACTTGCAAAGTTGAAATACTTACCTCTCCCTGCTCCACCGCCATGACTTAGTCCGCGTTTCCTGGGCCCACGAAAAACTTGAGCCAGCCCTACCCCCCCACAACTTTAGCCAAATGACCCCCAATTTTCAATGCCTAACTATTATTATAAGGTAAATTAAGATTAAAAAAGAAAAAAATTTGTCATGATTAAGGGAGCTTAGTCTCCAGAAACGCGTTGAGATTCTTACCCATATGGTTGTGCTGAAGTCTGCATCCTCCATGTTTAAAGTTTGTGAATAAAGAAAACTCTTTTTTACGGACTCGGTGAAGCTGGACATTCTTTTCTCTTTTGGACTTTATAAGTCTGGACACAGCGGGTCCGTGCTCCCGAGGTTTGGTTCTTGCATCACGGGGGAGCTGGTTTGTATTCCTTCTTTCTAAGTAAATTAAGATTGACAAGCTTAAGTAACAAGAATGGATGTTTTTGGCATTAAAATGGGCACTGTAGGTGTTTTCCTGTCCTCCACTCACTGCCGACTTTGCTTCCCCATTGACTTGCATTGGGTTTCGTGTTTCAGTCGGATCCCCGACTTTTCGCAATAATCGGCCGATTTCACCCGACCCGACTTTTGACAAAATCGGGTTTCGCGAAACCCGACTCGATCCTAAAAAAGTAAAAGTCGCTCAACTCTACTCAAAACACTGAAGGACTTGACAGAGGCCTTGTAGCTTCGACCACTGCACACCAGACAACTCCATGTCTGCCATCCAAGTGCCTGCCCTTGTATGTATATCCTCCCACAAATTAATTACAGCACGCCTCTGTTCGCACAGCCTCTGAAGCATGTGCAGTGTGGAGTTCCACCTTGTTGCAATGTCGATTATTAGGTGGTGCTGGGGAAGATTCAGCGATCGCTGATGGTTCTGCATACGTGCATACGACTGGAGTGTACGGGCGACCGACGGATGTGCGAGCAAAGTCTTCGCACCTTCAGGAGCAGGGCTGGTAACTCCGGATAATTTTTCAGGAAGCACTGCACCACCAGGTTCAAGGTGTGAGCCAGGCAAGGTATGTGTTTCAGTTCTGAAAGGGCTATCGCAGCCATAAAATTCCTTCTGTTATCACTGACTACCTTGCCTGCCTCAAGATGTACACTGCCCAGCCATGACTGCGTTTGTTGCTGCAAGAACTCAGCCAGTACTTCCGCGGTGTGTCTGTTGTCGCCCAAACACTTCATTTGTAACACAGCCTGCTGATGCTTACCACTAGCTGTTCGATAATGGGACACCTCGTGTGCAACACTGGCAGCTGCGGATGAAGTGGTCATGCTACTGCGCTCTGTGGACGAGCTTTCACTTCTGTAGGAGGAGGAGGAGAAGGAGGGGTGGTGAATGCCTACAGCCAACTGTTTCCTAGACCATGGTCTAGGCAGAACTGTCCCACTATGGCTGTCCCCTGTGGACCCTGCATCCACCACATTAACCCAGTGCTCCGTGATGGACACGTAACGTCCCTGGCCATGCCTACTGGTCCATGCATCTGTTGTGAGGTGCACCTTTCCACTGACTGATTGCCTCAGTGCATGGACAATGCAGTCTTTGACATGGTGGAGGGCTGGGATGGCTTTTCTTGCAAAGAAGTGCCGACTTGGTGGGTCACAGCATGGTACTACGTAGGCCACCAGGTCTTTGAAAGCTTCACCGGTAGGGCATCATCTCTAACGAGATTAGTATAGCAATGTGGGCGTTCAAACCCTGTATAGGCGGATGAGAGGATGAGTACTTTCTTTTCCTAATGAGAGTCTCTTGTAGGGTGAGCTGGACTGGAGAGCTGCATATGGTGGAACTAGCGGTGGGGGTGGTGGACATGGCGGATTGAGAGAGGGTTGGTGATGGTATTCTTGATGTTGGCCTACATACAGTGTTTCCTACCAATATCCTTGTGATTCCCTGACTGCTTTGGCCTTGCAACGATACCTCCACATTTGCTGCTGGTGGTGTCTTAACCGGTTGGCTTACAGTGAGGGAAGCAATGTAGCTTTGCTGACTACTTTCATTCTGAGCAGGTGCACCAATGGTACAGGACGCTTGGCAGTTAGTCCAGGCTTGCAAGTGCATGCTGGTTAAATGTCTACGCATGCACGTTGTATTAAAATTTTGAAGATTCTTCCCTCTACTAAAGGTCTTTGAGCATTTCTTACAGATAACTTTGCACTGATCATTCGGATCTTGGTTAGAAAATTGCCACACTGCACTCTTCCTGCTATCGAATACCTTTTCAGGCATTGCACGCTGTGCTACTTTCACCGGATGGTCACGCTGTCCTAAAACTATTTTTGTTTTTGACACACGTTTTTCGCCTGATACGGGCCTGCCAGATGACAGCTGTTGCGATGTAGATGGCTGCTGCGGATCATCCACCTCCGCTTCTGAGCTACTGGCAGCGGCACCCTCTTTCCCCAATGGCTGCCAATCTGGGTCAACAACTGGGTCATCTATCACCTCCTCTTCAATGTCATGTGCACCTTCCTCTGTGTCACCGTGTAAGGTGCTATAGCGTTCGGGACGGGGCACCATAGTCTCATCAGGGTCAGATTCTCGCTGAGTACACTGTGAGGGCAATGTAGTGATCTGAGTCAATGGAACAGCATAATAATCTAGCTGTGGCTGTGCATCAGTGCACTCCATGTCCGATTCATCTTGTAATGGGCAGTTAACAATTTCCCTTTATAACCCAGGCACGGTATGTGTAAAGAGCTCTACGGAGTAACCTGTAGTGTTGCCTGATGCATCCTTCACTTTTGGTTTGGGTGAAGGACACAAGGAAACGCCTTGTTCCTGACCGGGAGAATCCACTGACGACTCGCTGCTTTTATATTTTGAACTTTCTGAAGAGGAGGCGAAAGAGCTAGAGGCTGAGTCAGCAAGGAAAGCCAAAACTTTTTCCTGCTGCTCCGGCTTTAAAAGCGGTTTTCCTACTCCAAGATAAGGGAGCCTTCGACGCCTTGTGTAGCCAGATGATGACGCTGGCTCAACACCTCCAGCCTTAGGTGCTATTTTGCTTTTCCCACTACCACCAGATGTTCCACCACCACCACCACCATCAGTACCAGCTGGCAACGACCGCCCACGGCCTCTTCCACCAGACTTCCTCATTTTTGGGAAAATCTAACCAAAATAAGAACCGTTATATGGTACTGTAAAGCAAGGTAGAAGGTGTATATAAGCTTGTTGAGAATTTAAATCTCCCTTTTTTGGGGGGGAGACTGCACCAAAACTCAGGCCCAGTGTATAACACAACACAATGTAAGTGGCAGAACGTGGCTGGCTGACATACGTCAAACTAACAGAACTGACGTATATCCACTTTGTGACAATTTGAATCTCCCTTTTTTTGGGGGGAGACTGCACCAAAACTCAGGGCCAGTGTATAACACAACACAATATAAGTGGCAGAACGTGGCTGGCTGATATACGACAAACTAACAGAACTGACGTATATCCACTTTGTGACAATTTGAATCTCCCTTTTTTGGGGGGAGACTGCACCAAAACTTAGGGCCAGTGTATACCACAACACAATGTAAGTGGCAGAACGTGGCTGGCTGATTTACGACAAACTAACAGACCTGACGTATATACACTTTGTGACAATTTGAATCTCCCTTTTTTTGGGTGGAGACTGCACCAAAACTCAGGCCCAGTGTATAACACAACACAATGTAAGTGGCAGAACGTGGCTGGCTGACATACGTCAAACTAACAGAACTGACGTATATCCACTTTGTGACAATTTAAATCTCCCTTTTTTTGGAGGGAGACTGCACCAAAACTCAGGCCCAGTGTATAACACAACACAATGTAAGTGGCAGAACGTGGTTGGCTGATAAACGACAAACTAACAGAACTGATGTATATCCACTTTGTGACAATTTGAATCTCCTTTTTTGGGGGGGAGACTGCAGCAAAACTCAGGGCCAGTGTATAACACAACACAATGTATGTGGAAGAACGTGGCTGGCTGATATACGACAAACTAACAGACCTGACGTATATCCACTTTGTGACAATTTGAATCTCCCTTTTTTGGGGGGAGACTGCACCAAAACTCAAGCCCAGTGTATAACACAACAAAATGTAAGTGGCAGAATGTGGTTGGCTGATATACGTCAAACTAACAGAACTGACGTATATCCACTTTGTGACATTTTAAATCTCCCTTTTTTGGGGGGGAGACTGCACCAAAACTCAGGGCCAGTGTATAACACAACACAATGTAAGTGGCAGAACGTGGCTGGCTGATATACGACAAACTAACAGAACTGACGTATATCCACTTTGTGACAATTTGAATCTCCCTTTTTTGGGGGGAGACTGCACCAAAACTCAGGCCCAGTGTATAACACAACACATTGTAAGTGGCAGAACGTGGCTGGCTGATATAGGGGAGGAGACTGCACCAAAACTCAGGCACACCATTGTATAACACAACACAATGTATGTGGCAGAAAGTGGCTAGAAGATATATGAAAAAATACAAGGACTGTAGTACAATTTCAATCTTCCTACAATGATCTCAGGACAAGTATGGCAGCAATAAAAAGGACTGCTGCACACAAAAGTGTGGACAAATAAACAAGATAACTGTGCAGAAAGGAGCAACAGGATTTTTGCTTTTAAAAAAGCAGTTGGTTTGCACAGCAGCGTGCAAACAGCAATGCAGCTATCAGGGAGCCTTATAAGGCAGCCTAATAAGCTACAGAACTGATGCACAAAAATATACCCTCCACTGTCCCTGAAAAAAAAAGGTGGTGTTGGACAGTGGAAATCGCTACAGCAGAAGCGGTTTGGGGGTTAATCTTCCCTCCCTAACTATATCCCTTCTTCTGATGAAGCTGCAGCAATCTCTCCCTATGTGTTATGATCCCTAGTGGCTGAGGATCACAAATAGACCAGCAAGTGATTAAACTAAAGACGAGCTCTAGGGAGATGGTAACTGGACTGATCGCAAATCTGAACCTATCCAACACAACTAGAGGTAGCCGGTGAACGTGCCTAAAAAATTCCTAGACGTCTCGAGCCAGCCTGAGGAACTAGCTACCCCTAAAGAGAAAGAAAGACCTCGCTTGCCTCCAGAGAAATAATCCCCAAAGATATAGAAGCCCCCAACAAATATTAACGGTGAAATAAGAAGAAGGCACATACATAGGGATGAAATCAGATTCAGCAAAAGAGGCCCACTAGTACTAGAAAGCAGAAAATAGAGCAGGGGTCTATGCGATCAATAAAAAACCCTTACAAAATATCCATCCTGAGATTTCAAGAACCCACACACCAACTAACGGTGTGTGAGGAGAAACTCAGCCCACTAGAGCAACCAGCAAGCGAGGGAATTACATTTTAGCAAGCTGGAACAGAAAACATGATAAACACTGCTGATCAAAAAATGAGCAAACAAAACTTAGCTTGTCCTGGATGGACTGGGAGCAAGGTAGTCAGAAGGAATCTGAGTAGCACTGATTACATCGACAGCCGGCAACAAGTGGAAGTAAAACAGAGCTATATAGGAACCTCCCAGAGGATAACGAACCAGCTGATAGCCAGAGACCAGCAGGATAACAGAAAAAGCCACCAGGGGGAGCCCAAAGCAAAAGTCACACCATACCACCAGTGACCACAAGAGGGAGCCCGAACACAGAGTTCACAACAGTACCCCCCCTTGAGGAGGGGTCACCGAACCCTCATGAAAACCACCAGGGCGATCAGGATGAGCCATATGGAAGGCACGAACCAAATCGGCTGCATGAACATCAGAGGCGACAATCCAAGAATTGTCCTCCTGACCATAGCCCTTCCATTTAACCAAATACTGGAGCCTCCGTCTAGAAATACGAGAATCCAAGATCTTCTCCACCACGTATTCCAATTCTCCCTCAACCAGCACCGGGGCAGGAGGCTCAACATCACCAGAAAAATTAGCTATGAAGCGACGGTAAAAATTAGCAAAACCCAAGAACTTCTGAAGACTCTTAACAGATGTAGGCTGCGTCCAGTCATGAATAGCCTGAACCTTGACTGGGTCCATCTCAATAGTAGAAGGAGAAAAAATGAAACCCAAAAAAGAAATCTTCTGGACTCCAAAAAGACATTTTGAGCCCTTCACAAATAAAGCATTGTCACGCAGGACCTGAAAGACCATCCTGACCTGCTTAACATGAGACTCCCAATCATCCGAAAAAACCAGAATATCATCCAGATACACAATCATAAACTTATCCAGATATTCACGGAAGATGTCGTGCATAAAGGACTGAAAGACTGAAGGAGCATTAGAAAGTCCAAAAGGCATCACCAGGTACTCAAAATGGCCTTCAGGCGTATTAAATGCAGTTTTCCATTCATCACCCTGTTTTATACGCACAAGGTTATACGCACCACGAAGATCTATCTTGGTGAACCAACTAGACCCCCTAATGCAAGCAAACAAATCAGTTAACAATGGCAAAGGATACTGAAATTTGACCGTGATTTTATTCAAAAGGCGATAATCAATACAAGGTCTCAGGGAACCATCCTTCTTAGCCACAAAAAAGAATCCCGCACCAAGAGGGGAAGAGGACGGGCGAATATGTCCCTTCTCCAAAGACTCCTTTATATAACTCCGCATGGCAGCATGCTCCGGCACAGATAAATTGAAAAGTCGTCCCTTAGGAAACTTACTACCAGGAATCAAATTTATAGCACAATCACAGTCCCTATGAGGAGGCAGAGAATTGAGTTTGGGCTCCTCAAATACATCCTGGTAGTCTGACAAAAACGTAGGGACTTCAGAAGGAGTGGACGAAGCAATTGACACCACAGGAGCGTCACCATGAATTCCCTGACAACCCCAACTTGACACAGACATAGCTTTCCAATCCAGGACTGGATTATGAGTCTGCAACCATGGTAGACCCAACACAACAACATCATGCAAATTATGCAATACAAGAAAGCGAATCACCTCCAGATGAACAGGAGTCATGCACATGGTCACTTGTTTCCAGTACTGAGGTCTATTCGTAGCCAATGGCGTAGAGTCAATTCCCCTTAGTGGAATAGGGAATTTTAAAGGCTCCAAATCAAAACCACAGCGCCTGGCAAAAGACCAATCCATCAGACTCAGGGCAGCACCTGAATCTACAAAGGCATTAACCGGGTAAGATGACAGGGAACAAATCAGGGTAACAGACAAAATGAAGTTAGGCTGTAAAGTACCAATGGTGACAGATTTATCAACCTTTTTTTTGCGCTTAGAGCATGCTGAGATAACATGAGCTGAGTCACCACAGTAAAAGCACAACCCATTTTGCCGTCTATAATTTTGCCGTTCACTTCTGGTCAGAATTCTGTCACATTGCAAAGATTCAAGTGTCTGTTCAGAAGACACCGCCAAATGGTGCACAGGTTTGCGTTCCCGCAACCGCCTATCAATCTGGATGGCCAGAGTCATTGACTCATTCAGACCTGCAGGCGTAGGGAACCCCACCATGACATTCTTAATGGCTTCAGAAAGACCTTCTCTGAAATTTGCAGCCAGGGCACACTCATTCCACTGAGTAAGCACCGACCATTTCCGAAATTTCTGGCAGTACACCTCTGCTTCATCTTGCCCCTGCGAGAGGGCCAATAACGCTTTTTCAGCCTGGTTCTCAAGATTAGGTTCCTCATAGAGCAATCCAAGGGCCAGAAAAAACGCATCCACACTGAGCAATGCAGGATCCCCTGGCGCCAATGCGAAGGCCCAATCTTGAGGGTCACCACGCAAAAAGGAAATGATAATCTTAACTTACTGAACGGCATCACCAGAGGAACGAGGTTTCAAAGAAAGAAACAACTTACAATTGTTCTTAAAATTCAGGAACCTAGATCTATCTCCAGAAAACAACTCCGGAATAGGTATTCTAGGCTCAGACATAGGACTGTGAATAACAAAATCCTGAATACTTTGAACTCTAGCAGCAAGATGATCCAGACTGGAAGCCAAGCTCTGGACATCCATGTCAGCAGCTGAACTCAGAGCCACACCAAGATTAAGAGGAGGAGAGAAGCTAGCACAGCAGCTAGACACACGGCAACAACAAGAAAAAAAAAAAATTCTCAAGGCTTCTTTTCTCCTGCTTCTGCCATGCAATTAACACTTTGATGGCCGGCTGTACTGTTATGATCCCTAGTGGCTGAGGATCACAAATAGACCAGCAAGTGATTAAACTAAAGACGAGCTCTAGGGAGATGGTAACTGGACTGATCGCAAATCTGAACCTATCCAACACAACTAGAGGTAGCCGGTGAACGTGCCTAAAAAATTCCTAGACGTCTCGAGCCAGCCTGAGGAACTAGCTACCCCTAAAGCGAAAGAAAGACCTCGCTTGCCTCCAGAGAAATAATCCCCAAAGATATAGAAGCCCCCAACAAATATTAACGGTGAAGTAAGAAGAAGGCACATACGTAGGGATGAAATCAGATTCAGCAAAAGAGGCCCACTAGTACTAGAAAGCAGAAAATAGAGCAGGGGTCTATGCGATCAATAAAAAACCCTTACAAAATATCTATCCTGAGATTTCAAGAACCCACACACCAACTAACGGTGTGTGGGGAGAAACTCAGCCCACTAGAGCAACCAGCAAGCGAGGGAATTACATTTTAGCAAGCTGGAACAGAAAACATGATAAACACTGCTGATCAAAAAATGAGCAAACAAAACTTAGCTTGTCCTGGATGGACTGGGAGCAAGGTAGTCAGAAGGAATCTGAGTAGCACTGATTACATTGACAGCCGGCAACAAGTGGAAGTAAAACAGAGCTATATAGGAACCTCCCAGAGGATAACGAACCAGCTGATAGCCAGAGACCAGCAGGATAACAGACAAAGCCACCAGGGGGAGCCCAAAGCAAAAGTCACACCATACCACCAGTGACCACAAGAGGGAGCCCGAACACAGAGTACACAACACCTATGCTACGATCAGCAGAAGTAAGATGGCGGTCGGCGTGCACGCCCCTTTATACCCCCTGTGACGCTGCAGAAAGCAAGCCAATCACTGTCATGCCCTTCTCTAAGATGGTGGGGACCGAGACCTATTTCATCACGCTGCCCACACTCTGGGTCCTCCTTCATTGGCTGAAAAATGGCGCTGAATGCGTCATATGAAACGCGACTTTGGCGCGAAGATCGCCAACCGCATGGCCGATCCCACACTAGGATCGGGTCTGGTTTCATGAAACCCGACTTTGACGAAAGTTTTTGAATTTGTCCTATCCGTTTCGCTCAACCCTAATAGTCACCCCTTAGCGTGCCAGTATCTCACTTTTTACTTTGGCATATTCTCTGGCAGCTTGCAAGGCCAGTTCATAACAAGTCTTCTGGGGCTCATCAGTTATATGGGGGCCAGCACCTCTGCTCACTGCTCTGGCAGCAGATTCTCCTGTTATGCTACCCTTTTAAACACAGTTAAAAAGCTTCCACATCATCGCCCAGGGTCATTTTTTGCATTGCTCGTCTAACCACCTTTCGGACGTATATATCATCACCTTGATTTTGGGAAGGGGTGGTTTCTCTACTGTGGGCATCCCCTGCAAGGAGTTTCATCTGCCATTGCTACTGTTGGATTTGTTGCATCATGAAATTATTTATCTCCATTTATACTTGCTGCTGCTCCCAGTGCTGTTGCTGGCTTATGATCAGATGCTTGATCACCTCCTCCATTTAGTCTGACTGCTGTCCCATGCCTCTAGCTACCTTCACAAAGGACATGCGGTTTGTCCACAGCAGTCACACTTGCTTCCTGGGGATCTTGCCCAGACTTCTAGGACCAATTGTGGTAGATCGTCTCACCCGACTGCACATAGAGGTAGACACTGTCTCTTTAAGTCTTCTGTTGCTTTATTATACATGTGGCATCAACCAATGCAAAGTGAAAATAAACAAAGACCTTCATGCAAAACAGAAAAACAAAACAAAATGATATACATTCTCTGCAGCTGCGGGGATCCGCCAGCTCAGGATATACAGTAACACACAAGTTTAACACACAAAATGACCTCTCTGGAGCTGCCGGCTCCAGACCCACTGAACAAGGAATGCCTCAGAAGGCTGACTATTTAACCACAGACCACATCCTGGGATGGAGATAAAATGCAAAATCTCTCACCCACTCTATGGCTGTCCACAAAACCCAGCCCTTAAAATGGCAGATTAACCTTTCTCAACACATAATGTGCTGGAATAAACTTCTGGGTTTCAAATAACCGAAGATAATAGCCTCAGTCAAAAGTCTCTGCCCTCCAGCATTTTGCCATTGACTTTGTCACACCCTCAAAAAACTTGCTAAAAAATGTATAGGTATTATATTGCTTGCCCATAAACCATTCCATTGTGTAGAGTACATTTCATTGGTATATAACCATTAAAAGTGCATAGCCTTATTGAGTCTAGGTATACAATACTTGACAATACTTGAACAGATTGTGTATGAGGCCCTCCTTTATGTCTAATACAGGGTGTATCTGAGTTCCTCTGAGTCCCTGATTTTTGACAGTTCTTGCTTCCTTCATAAAATCAACTGAAATTTCCTACTTTTTACCAAAGTAAATTAATTTTGGTTTACTTAAATTATATTTTTTAAATCCTTTTTAAAATTTGCCTTATATGCAAGTCATTATAAAGTAAAAAATGTTTCTTAATATTTTTTCCCTGTAAAATGCAATTTCTCATCTGTATGAAATGCTTTATTGTTACTCCTTAAAGTGGAGTAAAAGTATGTCACAATTGTTCTTATTAAGGATTTTGGAGTCAGAAATGCTTTCGGGGGTCTTCACCATGCTGTTCTCCTTCCATTCAGCACTTTTACCATCCATTTGAACATTTTCACTGCCCCCCAGATATCTTTGTAGGGTCTGGGGAAAAAAGCTCAGCTTTCCCATTGTCTCCCATTATACTCGTTACTAGTGATGAGCGAGTACCATAATATTCGTAATCACTATACTCATAACAAGTACTCTGTAAAAATCGCGTATTCTTTCTGAATAGCGAGTACAATGCAAGTCAATGGGAAATGTGAGTAATTTTCTGCTGAACCTTACAAAGGGGTCTGGGGGCCTGAGGAAAAGGCTGAAATAGATGGGAAAGTGATGAAACAGAAAGGAAAGAGCCTGGAGAATATACCTGCATGCATTTCTGATTCACATACGGTTTCTGGGAATAAGTTTTTGCAGTATTACGCCACTTTTACAGATACACAAGAACAACTACCAAACCTAAATTGCATTTAACACACCAAAAAGGTTAAGAAACAGTTTTTCCTGAATAATCACTTGTATATAAGGCTAAATAAGTTAGCTATTCCCCAGCACTTTACAAGGCCAGCTACAACTTACTCAGTTTAGCTGAGTCATGGTTGACGCAGGAAGCCACCATCCCAAGGACCTCCAATAACAAATAGTAGTTAGGTTGGAGTAGGAATACTGTCCTGGTTTGTCCATTGCACAATGTGCATATGATTTGTAAAAATTAGCCCTATGGGCGGAGTCATGGTTGACGAAGGAAGGAAATGGGTATTTATAGGAAGGAGTTGACGCTTACAGCAGTAGCATGAATCAGCATTTTTGGTGAATTTAGGTTGGCTTGCTGTCATCTGGAGGGATTGCAAACTGTGGAGATATTCAGTCCTTGTTGAATTTAATCAGAGTAAGTCTGTCTGCATTATCTGTGGAGAGTAGTGTGCACCTATCAATGATGATTGACCCAGCGGAACTGAAAACACGCTCTGATCTGACATCACACTAGCAGCCTGGCAGACCAGCACCTCCAAGGCGTATAAGGAAAGGTCGGGCCAAGTGTTCAGCTTTGACATCCAATACTTAAAGGGAACTGAAGCATCAGAAAGGATACACATATGGTCACTTACTGTAAGTACCCCTTGACCGTGTTCTGCAACTCTCCCTCCTTGGCATTGTTACAGGCACAGATAGCCCTTGCTGTTGTGCTGGTTTATTGAAAATTGCCCAATTTGTTCACATTTTCCACTAACCTCTGTTGGATCTGGTGTTTGTGTCTTTCTCTATTATCCCTTGGTGTTGAGAACAGCTGCTACCTCTGCCACCAGCATTGTCTGAGGGTGATGTTTTCAGCAACTGATCCACAATGGCCTTCTTGAACTATTCTATTGTAAAACTCTTTGGTGACTCCAAAAGGAGGGAAGGAAATTTATCCTTGCACTGTGGATCGAGAAAGGTGGCCAACCAGTATTGGTTGTTGGATAAAATGTGTATCACACGAGGGTCTTGCCACAGACACTTACATATGAACTGTGCGATGAGAGCCAAGCTGCAAAAAGGCAAATGTTCTGTGTCCCCAACAGTAGGAACAGTACACATCCTCTCCTCACACTTACTCACTTCCTCCTCCTGTTCCACCTCCTCCTCTCTTTCTCATCCAGGCTGCACAGATGTGAAACTTGGGTTGGGTGTCCCCTCTGTAGCATTAGGAATCCCCTCAGTAGCACAGAAAAACAAGTCCTCTCTCTCATCCTCCTCATCTTCCTCCTCATCACCCAATGTTGCCTCAGAATATTGGCTGGTTGTGAAATCTGGCTCCATACCAACAAGCTGGGCACTCAAAGCTTCCTCTTTGAGATTATGCAGTGATTGTTTCAAGAGACACAGCAGTGGGATGGTTACACTGATAATAGCCTGATCACCGCTCAAGAGGTTGGTGCAGTACTCAAAGTTCTGAAGAACCTCACAAATGTCAATGATCCACACCCACTCGACAGTTGTTATGTGTGGTGGCTGACTCTCAGTCTGACAGGCATGTTGAAGCTGGTATTCAGCTACTGCCCTCTGTTGCTCACTAATCCAAGCCAACATATGATAGGTTGAGTTCCACCATGTGGATAGGTCGTAAATGAGTTGGTGACTTGGCAAATTCAAGCGCTTTTGAAGCGCTGTAAGACCAGTAAAAGCAGTAGAGGAATGGTGGAAATGGGTACTAATATGGCCTATCTTCTCAAGTAAGTACGGCATGGCATATGTACCAGCTTGCTAATCTTTAAAGCCACCACCGGGGCAAGCCCATTATCACAGATGACCAGACCGGGTTGGAGGTGCAGCGGGAGAGCCACTCATCGGTCAGTTCTTTTAACCCCTTCCCGACCTGTGACACAGCATATGCGTCATGAAAGTGGGTGCCAATCCGACCTGTGATGCATATGCTGTGTCACAGAATGATCGCATCCCTGCAAGCCAGATGAAAAGGTTAACTGTAATTTCACCTGACCTGCAGTGATAGTGGGGAGTGGTACTTCAGCCCGGGGGGATGGCGTCACCCCCCCGTGGCTACGATCGCTCTGATTGGCTGTTGAAAGTGACGTTTCACTTTCACTTTCAATCAGAGCAAGCGTAATATTTCACCAATGAAAATTGGTGAAATATTACGATCCAGCCATGGCCGATGCTGCAATATCATCGGCCATGGCTGGAGACCGTGATCTGCCACCGCCACCGATCCACCATCCCCGTCTTCCATCCTATCCTGTGCTCTGCTCTCTCCATCCTCCTGTCCGCTCCCCCTCACAGTCCGATCTCACCCCCCCGCTGTCCAATCCCACCCCCATACTCACCGACCTCCGGTGTCCCTCCCGGTGTCTGTCCATCTTCTGCATGGGCACCGCCATCTTCCAAAATGGCGAGCGCATGCGCAGTGCGCCTGCCAAATCTGTTGGCAGATTCATTCCAGGTACATTTTGATCGCTGTGATAGGTTCTATCACAGCGATCAAAATAAAAAAATAATAAATAAGCCCCCCCTTTATCACCCCCATAGGTAGGGACAATAATAAAATAAAGAAAATATATTTACTTTTATTTTTCCACTAGCGTTAGGGTTAGAACTAGGGTTAGGGTTAGAAATAGGGTTAGGGTTAGAACTAGGGTTAGGGTTTGAACTAGGGTTAGAACTAGGGTTAGGGTTAGAACTAGGGTTAGGGTTTGAACTAGGGTTAGGGTTAGAACTAGGGTTATAAATAGGGTTAGGGTTAGAACTAGGGTTAGGGTTAGAACTAGGGTTAAGGTTAGAACTAGGGTATGGGTTGCAATTAGGATTGGGGTTAGAGTTAGCGTTAGAATTAGGCTATGTGCACATGGTGCGGATTTAGCTGCGGATTGGTTGCTCCGAATTCGTTCCAGTTTTCCATCACGATTACAGTACCATGTAAACGTATGGAAAACCAAATCCGCTGTGCCCATGGTGTGGAAAATACTGCGCGGAAACACTGCATTGTATTTTCCGCGACATGTCTATTCTTTGCAGCGTTTTACACCTGTTCCTCAATAGGAATTTGCAGGTGAAATCCACACAAAAAAACACTGGAAATCCACGGTAAAGTGCATTTTACCTGCTGATTTTTCAAAACTGCGGAAAAATCCTCACACGAATCCGCAATGTGGGCACATAGCCTTAGGGTTAGAGTTGGAATTAGAGTTAGGGTTGGAATTAAGGTTAGGGTTGGAAATAGGGTTAAGATTAGGGTAAGGGGTGTGTTGGGGTTAGGGATAGGTGTTGTGAATTTGGATTCTGGGCTCCCCCGGTGGCCGCTTGTGGAATTGGACTTGTCATCCTCTTTCCTGTTTCACCTGATTCCATCAGTAGTGGGTGTCGCTATTTAAGCTCATTTCTCTGGTGGTTTCTTGCCGGTCAACAATGTTATCTGATGCCTCTCAGTGCTTGTTCCTGCTTCTAGACTACTACTAGATAAGTTGGACTTTTGTCCATGTTTTGTTTTGCCTATTTGTTCCAGTTCACAGCTGAAGTTTTGTTACTGTGTCTGGAAAGCTCTCGTTGATCAGGGATTGCTACTCTGGCGTTATGAGTTAATGCCAGAGTTTAAGGTAATCTCTGGATGGTGTTTTGTTAGTGTTTTTCTGCTGACCATGAAAGTATACTATCTGTCTTCTGCTATCTAGTAAGCGGACCTCAAATTTGCTAAGACTATTTTCCTGCTGCGTTTGTTGTTTCATCTGAACTCACCGTCATTATATGTGGGGGGCTACTGTCTCCTTTGGAATATTTCTCTAGAGGTGAGCCAGGTCTTATATTTCCCTCTGCTAGCTATTTAGGTCTTAGGCCAGAGCTGGGCATCTAGCGATAAATAGGAAATGCTACCTGGCTATTTCTAGTTGCGCGGCAGGCTTAGTTCATGGTCAGTATAGTTCCATCTTCCGAGAGCTTGTCCCTCTATAGGCTTGCTATGATCTCTGCCTGCAGAGATCATGACAGTTTGACCGGCCAACTAAAGTGTTAAAGACCCAGGTTGAGAAAGGAGAGCTATAAGAAGTCTGCTGAAATTTTTTTTTTTTTTTTTTTCCTCCAGTCTGCCTTGCTGCAGTCTTTTCTCTCTCTCTCCTCCTAATCTCTGTATGCTCTGTGTGCACCTGACAATAATGGATCTCCAGAGTGTAACTGCGGGTTTGAATAATCTCATCACGAAAGTACAAAATTTACAAGATTTTGTGGTACATGCTCCGGTAT
Organism: Ranitomeya variabilis; assembly: GCF_051348905.1. Lineage (NCBI taxonomy): Eukaryota > Metazoa > Chordata > Amphibia > Anura > Dendrobatidae > Ranitomeya > Ranitomeya variabilis. The sequence continues at coordinate 714,738,560 of NC_135233.1, read as the reverse complement.
CTGAGCCGAGAATTCCTTTGCCGGAGTTCTTCACAGGGAATAGAGCTAGCTTCCAGAATTTCCGAAATAATTGTAAGCTTTATTTGTCCCTGAAGTCTCGTTCAGCTGGAGACCCTGCTCAGCAGGTTAGGATTGTGATTTCCTTGCTCAGGGGTGACCCTCAAGATTGGGCCTTCTCATTGCCAGCAGGGGATCCTGCGTTACGCGATGTGGATGCGTTTTTTCTGGCCTTGGGCTTGCTTTATGAGGAACCTCATTTGGAACTTCAGGCAGAAAAAACTTTGATGGCACTATCTCAGGGGCAAGACGAAGCTGAAGTTTTCTGCCAAAAATTCCGTAAATGGTCTGTGCTTACTCAGTGGAATGAGTGCGCCTTGGCGGCAACTTTCAGAGAAGGTCTCTCTGATGCCGTTAAGGATGTTATGGTGGGGTTCCCTTTGCCTGCAGGTCTGAATGAGTCCATGACAATGGCTATTCAGATTGATAGGCGTCTGCGGGAGCGCAAACCGGTGCACCATCTGGCGGTGTCTATGGAAAAGACGTCAGAAAGTATGCAGTGTGATAGAATTCTGTCCAGGAGCGAGCGACAGAATTTTAGACGGAAGAATGGATTGTGTTTCTATTGTGGGGATTCTACTCATGTTATATCAGCATGCTCTAGGCGTACAAAGAAGCTTGATAAGTCTGTTTCCATTAGCACCATTCAGTCTAAGTTTATTTTGTCTGTAACCCTGATTTGCTCTTTGTCATCCATTGCCACGGACGCCTATGTTGACTCTGGCGCCGCTCTGAGTCTTATGGATTGGTCCTTTGCCAATCGTTGTGGTTTTGATTTAGAGCCTTTGGAGACTCTTATTCCTCTGAAGGGGATTGACTCCACCCCATTGGCTAATAATAAACCACAATACTGGACACAAGTAACCATGCGTATCAATCCGGATCACCAGGAGATTATTCGTTTCCTGGTGCTGTATAATTTACATGACGATTTGGTACTGGGATTGCCATGGTTGCAGTCTCACAACCCAGTCTTGGACTGGAGAGCAATGTCTGTGTTGAGCTGGGGATGTAAGGGTATTCATGGGGACGTACCTTTGGTTTCTATTTCGTCGTCCATTCCCTCTGAAGTCCCTGAGTTCCTCTCTGATTATCAAGACGTCTTTGACGAACCCAAGCTTGGGTCGTTACCTCCGCACCGTGAGTGCGATTGTGCCATAGATTTGATACCGGGTTGTAAATATCCAAAGGGTCGTTTGTTTAATTTGTCTGTGCCGGAACATGCTGCTATGCGGAAATATATAAAGGAGTCTTTGGAAAAGGGACATATTCGTCCATCTTCTTCTCCCTTGGGAGCTGGGTTTTTCTTTGTCTCAAAAAAAGACGGCTCTTTGAGACCATGTATTGATTATCGGCTTCTGAATAAGATCACTGTTAAGTATCAATACCCATTGCCATTGCTTACTGATTTGTTTGCTCGTATAGAGGGTGCTAAGTGGTTCTCTAAAATTGATCTTCGTGGGGCGTATAATTTGGTGCGGATCAGGCAGGGGGATGAGTGGAAGACCGCATTTAATACGCCCGAGGGCCACTTTGAGTATTTGGTCATGCCTTTTGGTCTTTCTAATGCCCCTTCAGTTTTCCAGTCTTTTATGCATGATATTTTCCGCGATTTTCTGGATAAATTTATGATAATATATCTGGATGATATTCTGATTTTTTCTGATGACTGGGACTCTCATGTCCAGCAGGTCAGGAGAGTTTTTCAGGTTCTGCGGTCTAATTCTTTATGTGTGAAGGGGTCTAAGTGCGTTTTTGGGGTCCAGAAAATTTCCTTTTTGGGGTATATTTTTTCTCCCTCTTCCATTGAGATGGATCCCGTCAAGGTGCAAGCTATTTGTGACTGGACTCAGCCCTCCTCTCTTAAGGGTCTTCAGAGATTTTTGGGCTTTGCCAACTTTTACCGCCGATTTATTGCTGGTTTTTCGGATGTCGTTAAACCACTGACTGATTTGACCAGACAAGGCGCTGATGTTGCTAATTGGTCCCCTCATGCTGTAGAGGCCTTTCAGGAGCTTAAGCGCCGTTTTGCCTCTGCCCCTGTGTTGCGTCAGCCTGATGTGAATCTGCCTTTTCAGGTTGAGGTTGACGCTTCGGAGATCGGAGCTGGGGCAGTGTTGTCGCAGAAAGGTTCCGACTGCTCCGTCATTAGGCCTTGTGCCTTCTTTTCTCGCAAATTTTCGCCCGCAGAGCGGAATTATGATGTTGGGAATCGGGAGCTTTTGGCCATGAAGTGGGCGTTTGAGGAGTGGCGCCATTGGCTCGAGGGGGCTAGACATCAGGTGGTGGTATTGACTGACCACAAAAATTTGATTTATCTTGAGACTGCCAGACGCCTGAATCCTAGACAGGCGCGCTGGTCTTTATTTTTTTCTCGCTTTAATTTTGTGGTGTCATACCTACCGGGTTCTAAGAATGTTAAGGCAGATGCCCTTTCTAGGAGTTTTGACCCGGACTCTCCTGGTAATTCTGAACCCACAGGTATCCTTGGGGAGGGAGTAATTTTGTCGGCCGTTTCTCCTGATCTGCGGCGGTCCTTGCAAGAGTTTCAGGCGGATAGACCGGATCGTTGTCCGCCTGATAGACTGTTTGTTCCGGATGATTGGACCAGCAGAGTCATCTCTGAGGTACATTCTTCTGCATTGGCAGGTCATCCCGGAATTTTTGGTACCAGGGATTTGGTGGCAAGATCCTTCTGGTGGCCTTCTCTGTCACGAGATGTGCGAGTCTTTGTGCAGTCATGTGACGTTTGTGCTCGGGCCAAGTCTTGTAGTTCTCGGGCTAGCGGACTGCTGTTGCCCTTGCCTATTCCTAAGAGGCCTTGGACACACATCTCGATGGATTTTATTTCAGATCTGCCTGTTTCCCAGAAGATGTCTGTCATCTGGGTGGTCTGTGACCGTTTCTCTAAAATGGTCCATTTGGTTCCTCTGCCCAAGTTGCCTTCTTCTTCTGAGTTGGTTCCTCTGTTTTTTCAGAATGTTGTCCGATTGCACGGTATTCCTGAGAATATTGTTTCTGACAGAGGTACCCAATTTGTGTCTAGATTTTGGCGGGCATTCTGTGCTAGGATGGGCATAGATTTGTCTTTTTCGTCTGCTTTTCACCCTCAGACTAATGGCCAGACCGAGCGGACTAATCAGACCCTTGAGACATATCTGAGGTGTTTTGTCTCTGCTGACCAGGATGATTGGGTTGCTTTTTTGCCATTGGCAGAGTTCGCCCTCAATAATCGGGCCAGTTCTTCCACCTTGGTGTCCCCGTTTTTCTGTAATTCGGGGTTTCACCCTCGATTTTCCTCCGGTCAGGTGGAATCCTCGGATTGTCCTGGAGTGGATGCGGTGGTAGAGAGATTGCATCACATTTGGGGGCAGGTTATGGACAATTTGAAGTTGTCCCAGGAGAAGACTCAGCGTTTTGCCAACCGTCATCGTCGTGTTGGTTCTCGGCTTTGTGTTGGAGATTTAGTGTGGTTGTCTTCTCGTTTTGTCCCTATGAGGGTCTCTTCTCCTAAGTTTAAACCTCGGTTCATCGGCCCTTATAGAATATTGGAGATTCTTAATCCTGTTTCTTTCCGTTTGGACCTCCCTGCGTCCTTTTCCATTCATAACGTTTTTCATCGGTCGTTATTGCGCAGGTATGAGGTACCTGTTGTACCTTCAGTTGAGCCTCCTGCTCCGGTGTTGGTTGAGGGTGAGTTGGAGTACGTTGTGGAGAAAATTTTGGACTCTCGTGTTTCCAGACGGAAACTCCAGTATCTGGTCAACTGGAAGGGTTACGGCCAGGAGGATAATTCTTGGGTCAATGCATCTGATGTTCATGCTTCTGATCTTGTTCGTGCCTTCCATAGGGCTCATCCTGGTCGCCCTGGTGGATCTGGTGAGGGTTCGGTGCCCCCTCCTTGAGGGGGGGGTACTGTTGTGAATTTGGATTCTGGGCTCCCCCGGTGGCCGCTTGTGGAATTGGACTTGTCATCCTCTTTCCTGTTTCACCTGATTCCATCAGTAGTGGGTGTCGCTATTTAAGCTCATTTCTCTGGTGGTTTCTTGCCGGTCAACAATGTTATCTGATGCCTCTCAGTGCTTGTTCCTGCTTCTAGACTACTACTAGATAAGTTGGACTTTTGTCCATGTTTTGTTTTGCCTATTTGTTCCAGTTCACAGCTGAAGTTTTGTTACTGTGTCTGGAAAGCTCTCGTTGATCAGGGATTGCTACTCTGGCGTTATGAGTTAATGCCAGAGTTTAAGGTAATCTCTGGATGGTGTTTTGTTAGTGTTTTTCTGCTGACCATGAAAGTATACTATCTGTCTTCTGCTATCTAGTAAGCGGACCTCAAATTTGCTAAGACTATTTTCCTGCTGCGTTTGTTGTTTCATCTGAACTCACCGTCATTATATGTGGGGGGCTACTGTCTCCTTTGGAATATTTCTCTAGAGGTGAGCCAGGTCTTATATTTCCCTCTGCTAGCTATTTAGGTCTTAGGCCAGAGCTGGGCATCTAGCGATAAATAGGAAATGCTACCTGGCTATTTCTAGTTGCGCGGCAGGCTTAGTTCATGGTCAGTATAGTTCCATCTTCCGAGAGCTTGTCCCTCTATAGGCTTGCTATGATCTCTGCCTGCAGAGATCATGACAGATAGGCTTGTGTTTAGGGTTATGGTTAGGGTTGGGATTAGGGTTCGGGGTGTGTTGGGGTTAGAGTTAGGGTTGGGATTATGGTTAGGGGTGTGTTGGGGTTAGGGTTGTGGTTAGGGGTGTGTTGGGGTTAGGAATGTGATTAGGGTTATGGCTAGAGTTGGGATTATGGTAGGAGTGTGTTGAGGTTAGTGATGGAGTTAGAATTGAGGGGTTTCCACTGTTTAGGCACAGCAGGGGTCTCCAAATGCGACATGGCGCCACCATTGATTACAGCCAATCTTGCGTTCAAAAAGTTAAATGGTACTCCCTCCCTTCCGAGCCCCGATGTGTGCCCAAACAGTGGTTTCCCCCCATATATGGGGTATAGGCATACTCAGGACAAATTGTACAATAACTTTCGGGGTCCAGTTTCTCCTTTTACCCTTGGGAAAATAAAAAAATTTGTTGCTAAAAGATCATTTTTGTGGCTAAAAAGTGAAATGTTCATTTTTTGCTTCCATGTTGCTTCTGCTGCTGTGAAGCACCTGAAGGGTTATTAAACCTCTTGTATGTGGTTTTGAGCACCTTGAGGGGTGCAGTTTTTAGAATGGTGTCACTTCTGGGTATTTTCAGCCATATAGACCCCTCAAACTAACTTCAAATGTGAGGTGGTCCCTAAAAAAAATGGCTTTGTAAATTTTGTTGTAAAAATGAGAAATCGCTGGTCAAATTGTAACCCTTATAACTTCCTAGCAAAAAAAATGTTGTTTCCAAAATTGTGCTGATATAAAGTAGACATGTGGGTAATGTTATTTATTAACTATTTTGTGTCACATAACTCTCTGGTTTAGCAGAATAAAAATTCAAAATTTGAAAATTGCGAATTTTCAAAATTTTCGCCAAATTTCGAATTTTTTCACAAATAAACACAAAAATTATCGACCTAAATTTACTACTAACATGAAGCCCATTATGTCACAAATAATCAATCTCAGAATAGCTAGGATCTGTTAAAGCGTTCCTGAGTTATTACCTTATAAAGAGACACTGATCAGAATTGCAAAAAATGGCCAGGTCATTAAGGTCAAAATAGGCTGGGTCATGAAGGGGTTAAAGCTTGCCACAGCTCTGCTGCATTGCATAGTTTATGACCTAAACATATCAGCTTCAGCAGAGCGTATTGCCACTTTGCCAATATGCTGCTGTATAGGTCCCACCTTGGCAGTAATGGGAAGGGGACCTCAGCAGAGGATGAAGAACAGGAGGATGGGAGGGAGGAAGTGGAATATGAAGAGGCAGAAACCCTAACAGAAGTTTGGCCCGCTATTCATGTGTGATGTTCAGGTCTGCGCCTTTGTCCCACCCTCCACCAGGTTCACCCAGTGTGCCATGACCAAAATGTATCGTCCCTGTCCACAACAACTTGTCCAGGTGTATGTTGTTAGGTGGACCTTCCCAGTTATGGTGTTGGTGAGAGCATGGTTCAGATTGTTTAACATGTGCTTCTGTAACGCAGAGACGGCACACCGGTCAAAATATTGGGGAAAAAGGCCTGGTGCATGCTTGGTAGCAGGCAGTAGGGAATGTTTGGACTACTGCTTTGCATGGGAACTGCCTTTTTAAGAGGACTAATGTGGACAGCATAAGCCAGGCTCTGACCCCCAATACAGCGGGAAAATGGCCTGGTGCGTGCTTGGTAGTACTATCTTCCTATCCAAGTGAATGAATACACTCACTCATCACTACTAGGTACTCGAAATGAGCATGCGAGTAATAGGACTTGCTCGGTTAGAGAAATGAGCACCCAAGCATTTTAGTGCTTGCTCATCCCTAGTGCCTAACCAGTTTATTATACTCTGAAACCATTGTCTGTGTGAGTAGAGTGCCTAATGAATTTGTAATACTCTACACTCATGTCTATGGAAGTAGTGTGCCTAACCAATTTTTAATACTCTGCACCTGTGTCTGTGCAAGTATTGTGCCTAACCAATTTTTATACTCTGCACCCATGTCTGTGTGATTAGTGCGTGCCTAACCAATTTTTTATAATCTGCAGCTGTGTCTGTGTGAGTAGTGTGCCTTTCCAATTTGTAATACTCTGCACCCATGTCTGTAGTAGTGTGCCTAAAAACCACTTAAAAAAACGAGGAGACAATTAATTAGGGGATGTGGACGTGGCCTTAGTAGTGCTAGTGTAGCTTCTGCTGGTAGTGGTGGTGCAGCTGCTGCAGAGAGGTGCCTGCTATGTGCCCAAATGACACATCTTAGTCTGGTGAACACAGGAGACAGGACATTCTTCATATGGCTGAGTACTACAACATGAATGTTGGGCTCAAACATATTGAGGTGGTGTTAGATTGGATGGCTGAGAGTGCCTCCAGTTCCTATGCATTATCTTCTACCCAGTCCCCTGCTGAAAGCACAGAGCTGTCAACTCAGTATCATGGTCATCCAGCTTCCAAAGGATGTGACAGCACCACCACAAAAACAGTGTTGGATTACTCCTCAGTCACCTCTTCCATCTTCACTGCCCTGTGCACCTCCTCCACTTGGACCTCCAACTCTAGATTGTTATTTGTTGCTTTGTTAATTCTAGGTTGTTTTAAGTCTGTTCCATAAAAAAGCAAAAACAAAAACAAATAAAACACAAAAACAGCGTTGGATTACTCATCGCTTGACTCTTCTACCTACACCACCACTTCCACCTCCTCCACTTGGACCTCCACCTTCTAGATTGTTAGTTTTTGTTTTCTTAATTTAAGGTTGTTTTAAGTCAGCTTAAAGATTACTCCTTCCTTGCTTATTCCACCTACACCCACCTCCTCTTCCACTTGAATCTCCACCTGCTTCTAAATTGTAATTTTAAGGGGTGTTATTTGCATGTTCTTTAAGTCAGTTTCCTAAAAAATAAAAACACAAAAAACAAACAAAACAAAAAATTTTCGATTCCACCTACATCGCCACATCCATCTCCACCTACTCCAACACTTAAATATTCACCTCCTGGTTCAGGATTATTGTTTTTCATTTCTGCTCTGCTTAGCATAGTGACAGGATTAGTGTTGAGCATTCCGATACTGCAAATATCGGGTATCGGCCGATATTCGCTGTATCGGAATTCCGATACCGAGTTCCGATATTTTTGTGATATCGGAAATCAGAATCGGAAGTTCCCAGTGTATGGTTCCCAGGGTCTGGAGGAGAGGAGACTCTCCTTCAGGCCCTGGGATCCATATTCATGTAAAAAATAAAGAATAAAAATAAAAAATATGGATATACTCACCCCTCCGGCGGACCCTGGACCTTAGCAGTGTAACCGGCAGCCTCCGTTCCTAAGAATGCAGTGAGTGTACAGGACCTGCGATGACGTCGCGGTCTTGTGATTGGTCGCGTGACCGCTCATGTGACCGCTCATGTGACCGCGACGTCATCTAAGGTCCTTCACTCACTGCATTCTTAGAAACGGAGGCTGCTGGTTACACCGCTAAGGTCCAGGGTCCGCCGGAGGGGTGAGTATATCCATATTTTTTATTTTTATTCTTTATTTTTTACATGAATATGGATCCCAGGGCCTGAAGGAGAGTTTCGTCTCGTTCAGACCCTGGGAGCCATCCAGGATACCTTCCGATATTTGTGTCCCATTGACTTGTATTGGTATCGGGTATCGGTATCGGCGATATCCGATATTTTTTGGATATCGGCCGATCCAATCCGATACCGATACTTTCAAATATCGGACGGTATCGCTCAACACTAGACAGGATACAGCTGTAGTGAGGGGACAGTATTAGGTTTTCTGTGTGCACAGTTTTCCAAAAAGCCTCTCTGTGTTTACTTTGTTTGGTACTGTGTGTAACAGCAAATTATTCTATTATTATGCACCAATTTTTGTGATAGTACTGTGCGTAACAACACATTTTTCTACTCTTATGCACTCATGTGTGTTATAGTAGTGGGCGTAAAAACACATTTTTCTACTGTGATTAACTCTTTTCTGTGATATTACGGTGGGAAAAAAACTAAATTTCCTCATCTGTAACCATGTCTGTGGGAGTCATGTGCGTAAAAAAATAATTTTTGCAATCTACAACCATGTCTGTGAGAGTCATGTGTGTATCAACAAATGTTTCTAATTTGCAATTGTGTATATGGAAGTCATGAGAGTAAAAACTAATTTTTTAACACTTATTCACCCATGTCTGTGATAGTACTGTGTGTATAAACACATTTTTCTCCTGTTATGCACCCATGTCTGTGATACAACTGCGTAAAACATTTTTTTAATATTCATCCTTGTCTGTGGCAGTCATATACGTAAAAACAAATTTTTCTAATTTGCAACCGTGTCTGTGGGAATTATGTGTGTAAAAGCAAATTTTTCTACTTTTATGCATCCATGTCTGTGACAGTACTGTGCGTAAAAACAAAATTTTCTACTGTTATGAAGCCATGTCTGTGATTTTACTATGCACGAAAACAAATTTTCCTAATCTGCAGCTGTGTCTGTGGGACTCATGTACGTAAAAATTAATTTTTCTAATATACATCCGTGTCTGTGAGAGTCATGTGAGTAAAAGCAAATTTTTCTACTCTTATGCTACAATGTCTGTGACATTACTGTGCATAAAAACACATTTTTCTAATCTGCACCCATGTCTGTGTGAGTCATATGCCTAAAAAAATAATTTTTCTAATCTGCAGCCATGTCTGTGGCGGTCATGTGTGTAATGACAAATTTTTCCACTGTTATATAACCATGTCTGTGATAGTACTGTGGGTAAAAACAACATTTTCTACTGTTATGTAGGCATGTTTGTGATATTATTGTGCATAAAAACAAATGTTTCTAATCTGCAGCTGTGTTTGTGAGAGTCATGTGTGTAAAGACACATTTTTCTACTCTTATGCATCCATGTCTGTGACACTAACAGTGTGTAAAAACTAAATTTTCTACTGCTATGCAGCCATGTTTGTAATATTACTGTGCATAAAATTTTGTTTTTCTAATCTGAAAATGTCTCTTAGAGTCATGTGCTTAACCCCTTAAGCCCCGAGGGTGGTTTGCACGTTAATGACCAGGCCAATTTTTACAATTCTGACCACTGTCCCTTTATGAGGTTATAACTCTGGAACGCTTCAACGGATCTTGGCGATTCTGACATTGTTTTCTCGTGACATATTGTACTTCATGTTAGTGGTAAAATTTGTTCGATATAACTTGCGTTTATTTGTGAAAAAAACGAATATTTGGCGAAAAATTGGAAAATTTCGCAATTTTCCAACTTTGAATTTTTATGCCCTTAAATCACAGACATATGTCACACAAAATACTTAATAAATAACATTTTCCACATGTCTACTTTACATCAGCACAATTTTGGAACCAAATTTTTTTTTTGTGACGGAGTTATAAGGGTTAAAAGTTGACCAGCAATTTCTCATTTTTACAACACCATTTTTTTTTAGGGACCACATCTCATTTGAAGTCATTTTGACGGGTCTATATGATAGAAAATACCCAAGTGTGACACCATTCTAAAAACTGCACCCCTCAAGGTACTCAAAACCACTTTCAAGAAGTTTATTAACCCTTCAGGTGTTTCACAGGAATTTTTGGAATGTTTAAATAAAAATGAACATTTAACTTTTTTTCACACAAAATTTATTTCAGCTCCAATTTGTTTTATTTTACCAAGGGTAACAGGAGAAAATAGACCCCAAAAGTTGTTGTACAATTTGTCCTGAGTACGCTGATACCCCATATGTGGGGGTAAACCACAGTTTGGGCGCATGGCAGAGCTTGGAAGCAAAGGAGCGCCATTTGACTTTTCAATGCAAAATTGACTGGAATTGAGATGGGACGCCATGTTGCATTTGGAGAGCCCCTGATGTGCCTAAACATTGAAACCCCTAACAAGTGACACCATTTTGGAAAGTAGACCCCCTAAGGAACTTATCTAGATGTGTGGTGAGCACTTTGACCCAACAAGTGCTTTACAGAAGTTTATAATGCAAAGCCGTAAAAATAAAAAATCATATTTTTTCACAAAAATGATTTTTCACCCCCAATTTTTTATTTTCCCAAGGGTGAGAGAAGAAATTGGACCCCAAAAATTGTTGTGCAATTTGTCCTGAGTACGCTGATACCCCATATGTGGGTGTAAACCATTGTTTGGGCGCAGGGCAGAGCTCGGAAGGGAAGGAGCGCCATTTGACTTTTCAATGCAAAATTGACTGGAATTGAGATGGGACGCCATGTTGCATTTAGAGAGCCCTTGATGTGCCTAAACATTGAAACCCCTAACAAGTGACACCATTTTGGAAAGTAGACCCCCTAAGGAACTTATCTAGATGTGTGGTGAGCATTTTGACCCAACAAGTGCTTTACAGAAGTTTATAATGCAGAGCCGTAAAAATAAAAAATCATATTTTTTCACAAAAATGATCTTTTCACCCCCAATTTTTTATTTTCCCAAGGGTAAGAGAAGAAATTGGACCCCAAAAATTGTTGTGCAATTTGTCCTGAGTACACTGATACCCCATATGTGGGTGTAAACCATTGTTTGGGCGCAGGGCAGAGCTCAGAAGGGAAGGAGCGCCATTTGACTTTTCAATGCAAAATTGACTGGAATTGAGATGGGACGCCATGTTGCGTTTGGAGAGCCCCTAATGTGCCTAAACATTGAAACCCCCCACGAGTGACACCATTTTGGAAAGTAGACCCCTTAAGGAACTTATCTAGATGTGTGTTGAGCACTTTGACCCAACAAGTGCTTCACAGAAGTTTATAATGCAGAGCCGTAAAAATAAAAAATCATATTTTTTCACAAAAATGATCTTTTCACCCCCATTTTTTTATTTCCCCAAGGGTAAGAGAAGAAATTAGACCACAAAAGTTGTTGTGCAATTTGTCCTGAGTACGACGATACCCCATATGTGGGTGTAAACCATTGTTTGGGTGCATAGCAGAGCTCAGAAGGGAAGAAGCGCTATTTTACTTTTCAATGCAAAATTGACTGGAATTAAGATGGGATGCCATGTTGCGTTTGGAGAGCCCCTGATGTGCCTAAACATTAAACCCCCCCACAAGTGACACCATTTTGGAAAGTAGACCCCCTAAGGAACTTATCTAGATGTGTTTTGAGAGCTTTGAACCCCCAAGTGTTTCACTACAGTTTATAACGCAGAGCCGTGAAAATAAAAATATTTTTTTTTTTCACAAAAATGATTTTTTAGCCCCCAAGTTTTGTATTTTCACAAGGGTTTCAGGATAAATTGGACCATAAAAGTTGTTGTCCAATTTGTCCTGAGTACGCTGATACCCCCTATGTGGGGGGGAACCACTGTTTGGGCGCATGACAGAGCTCGGAAGTGAAGGAGCGCCATTTGGAATGCAGACTTAAATGGATTGGTCTGCAGGCGTCACGTTGCATTTGCAGAGCCCCTGATGTACCCAAACAGTACAAACCCCCCACAAGTGACCCCATATTGGAAACTAGACCCCCCAAGGAACTTATCTAGATGTGTTGTGAGAACTTTGAACCCCCAAGTGTTTCACTACAGTTTATAACGCAGAGCCGTGAAAATATTATTTTTTTTTTTTTCACAAAAATGAAATTTAGCCCCCAGTTTTGTATTTTCACAAGGGTATCAGGATAAATTGGACCCTAAAAGTTGTTGTCCAATTTGTCCTGAGTACGCTGATACCCCCTATGTGGGGGGGAACCACTGTTTGGGCGCATGACAGAGCTCGGAAGGGAAGGAGCGCCATTTGGAATGCAGACTTAAATGGATTGGTCTGCAGGCGTCACGTTGCATTTGCAGAGCCCCTGATGTACCCAAACAGTACAAACCCCCCACAAGTGACCCCATATTGGAAACTAGACCTCCCAAGGAACTTATCTAGATGTGTTGTGAGAACTTTGAACCCCCAAGTGTTTCACTACAGTTTACAACGCAGAGCCGTGAAAATAAAACATATTTTTTTTCCCACAAAAATGATTTTTAGCCCCCCAAATTTTTATTTTCCCAAGGATAACAAGAGAACTTGGACCCCAGAAGTTGTTGTTCAATTTGTCCCTAGTACGCTGATACCCCATATGTTGGGGTAAACCCCTTTTTGGACGCACGGGAGAGCTCGGAAGGGAAGGAGCACTGTTTTACTTTTTCAACGCAGAATTGGCTGGAATTGAGATTGGACGCCATGTCGCGTTTGGAGAGCCCCTGATGTGCCTGAACAGTGGAAGCTCCCCAATTCTACCTGAAACCCTACCCCTAACCTCACCCCTAACCGTTTACTGAACATTTTCTGACAGTCATAAGTGCCACGTATATAAGTGCCACGTATTTAAGAGCCACGTATTTAAGTGCCACGTATTTCAGTGCCACGTATTTCAGTGCCACGTATTTCAGTGCCACGATATTTCAGTGCCACGTATTTCAGTGCCACGTATTTCAGTGCCACGTATTTCAGGCACTGAAAAATACGTGGCACGTAAATACTTCAGTGCCACGATATTTCAGTGCCACGATATTTCAGTGCCACAAATTTCAGTGCCACGAATTTCAGTGCCACGTATTTCAGGCACTGAAAAATACGTGGCACGTAAATACGTGGCACTGAAATACGTGGCACTGAAATACGTGGCACGTAAATACGTGGCACGTAAATACGTGGCACTGAAATACGTGGCACTGAAATACGTGGCACTGAAATACGTGGCACTGAAATAAGTGGCACTGAAATACGTGGCACTGAAATACGTGGCACTGAAATACGTGGCACTGAAATACGTGGCACTTAAATACGTGGCACTTATATACGTGGCCACTGAAATATCGTGGCACTTATATACGTATATACGTATATAAACGTATATTTCAGTGCCACGTATTTCAGTGCCACGTATTTCAGGTTAGGGGTAGGGTTAGGGGTAGGGTTAGGGTTTTTTGTTTTTTTCTTGTTTTCTTGTGTTTTTCTATAAAAACGCATGCGTTTTACCGCGTTTACATGCATTTTTTCACACATGCGGTTTTTTTAAAAAACGCATGCAGATAAAAACGCAAGTGTGAAACCAGACTAAAAGACGCTTTTTATAGCAAAAAAGTTTTTGCGTCTCCACATTTTGAGACCTATAATTTTTCCACATTTTGGTCCACAGAGTCATGTGAGGTCTTGTTTTTTGCGGGACGAGTTGACGTTTTTATTGGTAACATTTTCGGACACGTGACAGTTTTTGATCGCTTTTTATTCCGATTTTTGCGAGGCAGAAAGACCAAAAACCAGCTATTCATGAATTTCTTTTGGGGGAGGCGTTTATACCGTTCCGCGTTTGGTAAAATTGATAAAGCAGTTTTATTCTTCGGGTCAGTACGATTACAGCGATACCTCATTTATATCATTTTTTTATGTTTTGACGCTTTTATACGATAAAAACTATTTTATAGAAAAAATAATTATTTTGGCATCGCTTTATTCTGAGGACTATAACTTTTTAATTTTTTTGCTGATGATGCTGTATGGCGGCTCGTTTTTTGCGGGACAATATGACGTTTTCAGTGGTACCATGGTTATTTATATCCGTCTTTTTGATCGCGTGTTATTCCACTTTTTGTTCGGCGGTATGGTAATAAAGCGTTGTTTTTTGCCTCGTTTTTTTTTTTTTTTTTCTTACGGTGTTTACTGAAGGGGTTAACTAGTGGGCCAGTTTTATAGGTTGGGTCGTTACGGACGCGGCGATACTAAATATGTGTACTTTTATTGTTTTTGTTTGTTTTTTTTAGATAAAGAAATGTATTTATGGGAATAATATTTTTTTTTTTATTATTATTTATTTAGGAATTTTTTTTTATTTTTTTTTACACATGTGGAAATTTTTTTTTTTACTTTTTTACTTTGTCCCAGGGGGGGACATCACAGATCGCAGATCTGATAGTGTGCACAGCACTCTATCAGATCCGCGATCATACTTTCATCGGAGCAGGCTGCAGCTTTCATCTGCAGCCTGCTCCGACCCGGAAGTGCTCCCTGCAGGACCCGGATACAGCCCCTCGGCCATTTTGGATCCGGGGCCTGCAGGGAGAAGACGTTCGGTACGAGGTGAGTACATCACCTTGTACCGATCGTCTCAGGGAAGCCCGCAGGGAGCCCCCTCCCTGCGCGATGCTTCCCTGTACCGCCGGTACACCGCGATCATGTTTGATCGCGGTGTGCCGGGGGTTAATGTGCCGGGGGCGGTCCGTGACCGCTCCTGGCACATAGTGCCGGATGTCAGCTGCGATATGCAGCCGACACCCGGCCGCGATCGGCCGCGCTCCCCCCGTGAGCGCGGCCGATCGCGTATGACGTACTATCCCGTCACCGGGAATTAAGGCCCACCCCACCTCGACGGGATAGTACGTCATACGGGCTTAAGGGGTTAAAAGCAAATTTTGTAAAACCATTTTTTCTACTCTTATGCTCCCATGTCTGTGACATTACTGTGCATAGAAACACATTTTTCAAATCTACAACATGTCTGTGGGAGTCATGTGCCTAAGGGCAGAGACACACTGCCGTATTTCTCGTGAGAGAATCGCATTGTAAAACTTGTACTTGCTGTCAGCTCTCCTGACCTGAGCTTGACAGCTGCATAGTAATCCATCATGCTGTCATGCTCAGGTCAGGAGAGGTGCCAGCCAGTCCGTGCAGTGCGATGCGATTATCGCACGAGAAATACGGCAGTGTGTCTCTGCACTTAAAAGCAATTTTTCTCATTTGCAACCGTGTCTCTGGGAGTCGTGTGTGTAAAGACAAATTTTTCTCCTGTTATGCACCCATGTCTGTGATAGTACTGAGTGTAAAAACATTTTTTTCTAATCTGCAACCGTGTCTGTGGAAGACATATGCCTAAAAACCAATTTTTTTAATTTGCAGTCATGTCTGTGGAAGTCATGTGAGTAAAAACTAATTTTTCTACTTTTATGCATCCATGTCTGTGAAAGTATTGTTTGTAAAAACAAATTTTTCTAATCTGCAACCATGTGTGTGGGAGTACTCTGCCTAATTTATTTCCATATCCACATTTGTTTGTAGGGAATTGTCTTGCTCTTACCTCCATTTTGCTTCCTTTTGCAGCCCACTAGCCTTTAATATGACCATTTTACAACCTTTTAAAGCATCGAAGTTCGGGTTGCCATTGACTTCTTTTGAGTTTGGGGTTAAGTTCGGGATCAAGTTTGAATGCCAAACCAAACTTTGAACGCAAGTTCGGTCTAACCTGACAAACCCGAATATCCAATCATGATGAAAAAAATATCAATGCAATATTTTATTTCCTAATCCTTTCCAACTCTGTAATGTAGTGTAAACAGTAATAGAGTGGGTTGCCAAGGGTCCACCAGTAATCAACTCCAGAGCCCCCAATTACCTGCAAATGGGACATTATCCTCAATCATAAATTTAGATAACAATGAACTGGCTATATTGTTAGATGAATAAGATGCTGCCTTTGTCTTTACATGCTGTTCATATAAGAGAGTGATGGCCTACTCTTGCACAGGGGCCCAGCGGAGGATTTTCCTGTTCTCCTGTGGGCCAGTCCAATCCTGAGTGTAAGTGTATTAAAACACTTACCAATCACATGCTCTCATGTTTCCAGTGCAGCTCTGGTCCTCTTCTGGCCCACATGACCTGCCTTCAGATTTGTCACCTCACTCTGTGTGGGACGGTACAGCTTTCCCAAAGAAGATCAATAAGACTCCCAATGAGGCTCCATGAACTTACATTAAGAAAGCAACTTCCACTCCACACACACTAACCTCTGTATGAGTTGGGGGGAGATGACTATCAGTATTTTATTACTCTTATATTACTATGCATATATATTTGGAAATGATTAGTAGAAAAACAATGTGAAAATATCTTCTTTAATTTATCTGATGCTGCTTGGAAGATTGAGTTCTTGACTTTAAATTAAATCGAGCCCAACATTGGCAGTATAAAGTGACTATACATTTGTTCCATATAGTGAGTCACCCTACTTGGCGACCTTTATTTCCCCTGCTGAAACCAGCATCCTCTTGCATCCAAACTTGCCAAACAATTCACCCTTCTCACTCTGGGACAATAGCTGATCTCCAATTGACTAGTCCCAAGAGAATCTGTCTTAAAGCAAAGGATTTTCTTTGGGCCACAAATCCTTGTAATAAATTTTGCCTTGCACATTTTGTAAATGCAATATGCAATATACAAAACTTACGTATGTAGAGTTGCGGCGACTAGTGTGTGGGTTCAAAAGGCTAGCCTACTAACTGAAGCCCTTTTCTCACATTTCATCTCCCTCTTGGCACTGGGTGAAGTGATCAAGTAAAGACATTAATGAAATAAGCAAGTTTCTCCTATATTTTTATGCTTGCATATTCATACAGGAATATCTTCCCTGAAGTTAGTAACGCATCTCTTAGTTTATAATACCTCATGTGAATGTCAGTGTCATCATAATCATAGTTATGCCATCAGCTTCCATAATTTTGTATTTTGCAATGACACAGTTCAACTAATTTTCCTTTTCATGACACGTTATATTAAAATAAAAAAACACAACAAAGTATGTTACCACTTATAGATTTACACAGTAGTGAGAGGAAGAAATTGATGTATAAAGATTCCTATATGCACTTCTTCAACTTTCCTTTCTTTGAAAGATTTTAAAAGAAAATGTCAAAGTCTAACGTGTGTTCTGCTAAAGTAATTAACACAATACTCAGGTAAAATAAATACAGAAAAATCAATCTCAAGCTTTAGAAAAGATAAACATTAATCCCAAGAATCATAAAACAGAGCAGCAGATAAATCACGGGAACATGGTAGAAAACAAACTGTAAGCTGCAGTACAATACTCAAAAACTAAAAGGAGCAACATACGGTGATCTTTTTTTGGCATGGTTAAGATATTTTTTTCCTTTTATTGATTAATTTTAAACTTATCAATTTTGTATTTTGTGAGTGTCATAGTCAGGCACATAGGATTGTCTTCTTCATATGATCTTATGAATGTTATGGCTTTTAGGGTATGTTCGCACTGAGTTTTTTGGAAGTAGATCATTCCCAAAAGGCTCCTCAAAAATTGCTTTAAAAACTCTTGGAAAACTCTTTACATTCTTTTCAATGGGAAATCCAGTTTGCTGTTCAAATGAAGAGAGTTTTTTAAGCTTTTTTTCCTGAAAAGGTTTTGAAAAACATCTAGTGGAAAAATAAAGACATTGCATGTAACTTCTTTGAAGAAGATCCTGGGTGAAACTTCTCCAAGCTCAGCACTGCCCAATGAAAAGGCTGAAAATGGTTAAAAATTGGTCAAGCACAAATCCACTTCACAAATGCAAAAAAGAAGACTGCTGCAAGCAAAGTTCAAAGAAGCAATCCAAACAATTCCATAAAATTAAAGTAGTACATTGCATTTTTTCTCAAATATGATATTTCTATAGCACGTAAAATATTCTCCAGAATTATTCTCCTTTACCATGTTCCATATGCCATGTTTCGTTCAGAAACATTTTCTCATGGCATATATACTTCTGACTCAAATGCTTATCAAAAACATTTTTTATATACAGTTTTTATTTTTCAATCATATATATATATATATTTTTTTTTTTTCTCAACAAATTTTAATACATTTTTAACTATTTTTTAATAAAGAAGGCTTTTATTATAGTTTGTTGCATCGAATACTATATAGTGGTTCAGTTCTTCAATGATATCCATCAGCTACTTCAGCAAGGTCATCAGAAAAGTACCTTGTCGGTCAATCTCTTTTTAGGAAGCAAGTTCTGTTCCCATCGCTTTCGGTGTTTTTTCTTTTTTTCTTTCCCTTTTCTTTCTTTCATTTATTTTATATCACCTGAATTATATAAGAAAATAAAGAAATATCAATGTAATGTTACTTTTTACATCATTTGTGTTAAATACTTTGAGTATACTATATGAACTTTGACATTGTCTGTGATGTCAGGTGATCACATTGGGGCCGAAATTTGAAATTCTCTGCTACTTAAAGCCTCAATGTACCCTGTACCAGTAAGTATGTGGCATATCCTGATGAAGAGGTCAATGTACCTCGAAACGCGTTGAATAAACCACACTTTAGTACGTGAACAATTCTGGATCTTCATTTATTCGGCAGCGCAGATCAAATCCACGCTCGTCCATTCATTCATATGGGCAGTCCCGAATTCTCGGGCGTAATAGTATGCCGATGTCGGTATCCCTGTGAGTCCACATCTTTCTGGGGATAGCGGCATTTAAACTATTGGGCCGGAAATACGCACACTGGTGACCTGCGTGATCGGGGGTCACCGGTGTGTCAGCATGACAACCTGAGGAGACCTCTATGGTTGTTACTGCCGGATAGCTGTGAGCACCACCCAGTCAGCAAGTCAGAAATTCTACTACATAAAGGCGATCTGACCATCGCCTCTATGTAGCAGAGCCGATTGAGTTGTGCCAGATTCTAGTTTCCTATGGTGACTATTAAAGCATAGCAAAAGTAAAAAAAATGTTTTTAAAAATATAAAAAGAATGTAAAAAATATAAAAGTTCAAATCACCTCCCTTTCGTCTCATTCTAAATAAAACAATAAAAATGAAAGCAAACCTATACATATTTGTTAACACCGCATTTAGAATCGTCTGATCTATCAATAAAAAAAGGATTAAACTGATCGCTAAGCGGCGTGGCAAGACAAAAGCCAAAACGCCAAAATTACGTTTTTAAGTCGCAGCGACATTGCATTAAAATGCAATAACTGGTGATCAAATGATCGTATCTGCAACAAAATGGTATCATTAAAAACGTCAGTTCAGCACACAAAAAATACACCCTCACTTCACCTGAGATCACAAACAATGGAGACGCTACAAGTGTTGGAAAATGGCGCAATGTTTTTTAGCAAAGTTTGGAATTTTTTTTCACCATTTAGATAAAAAATAACCTAGTCATGTTAGGTGTCTATGAACTCGTAATGACCTGGAGAATCACAATGGCAGGTCAGTTTTAGCATTTAGTGAACCTAGCAAAAAAGCCAAACAAAAAACCAGTGTGGGATTGCACTTTTTTTGTAATTTCACCGCACTTGGAAATTTTTTCCCATTTTCTAGTACACAACATGGTAAAACCAATAATGTTGTTTAAAAGTGCAACTTGTCCCGCAAAAAAATAAGCCCATACATGGCCATATTCATATTGACGAAAAAATTTAAAAAATATAACTCTGGAAAGAGGGGATCAAAAAACGAAAGCGCAAAACCGAAAAAAGCTCTGGTCATGATGGGGTTAAAGGCATAGTAATCTTGGTGTATGTAAACTTTTGACTTTGCAGTAAGTTATAAAAATGCCTTAAAACATTCTCTCTCTCTCATTTGGCAAATATTAATAATTATTGGAATCCTAACTGACCTAAAACGGGAACGATTTATTCTGATTTCATGTCAGATATTGAGAAAACATGCATATGTGTCTTTTTATATAGTGTATGTAAACTTCTGGTTTCAACTGTAGATGGAAAACAGTTATCATCAAATATTCAGTGCAGATGATCTCAGAAAACAATACTGAAGATGACCAGCCAAGTTGGGTAATAGATATCCAAGAAAGTATTATATTATACTCACAGGAACAAGATGATAAAATTGCAATATAAAACAATAAGGATAGAGACAGGTGGCATGTAAATTCTAGTCCGACCCTGGATTTCATCTGAATCTTCCTTCTGGGGTGGATTGAGTATGCCTCTGACCTATTACCTTTTACATTCTGTGTGCATTTCAATACATAAATTTGAATTGTAAATAAAATCTAAGAATAAGTGGTGCCGCATGGTTGCAAAATTAACAGAATTAATAGCAATAAAAAAAAAGAAAAAGGCATGCAAAACTCAAGGAAAATGTTCATAAACCATATGTGAAATGCATGAAGAAAAAAATATGTAAAACACTTGTAAATTGCATATAAGATTACAAAATTGATACAATTATTTAAAAACACATTTTTATTCAAAATCATAGATAAAACTAAATGATATAAGGGTATTAAGCTGGAAAATCCCAAACTTTCTCTCTGACACATTGTTTTGATAAATCCTTTCCCTTTCTTATGGATTTATCTAATCAATTGGTATAAAATTTTCTACCTGTAGGATCTTGATGCAATTTGTAAAAATGAGCTAACACACTATGATCAAGTTAACCTTTTACATTTGAAAATAACACTTTAGGGAAAAAAAATGTTTTGCAAACTTTTCAAAACAGCTTCAAGAAACGATTCAGGAAAAGAAAGACTCCCCAAAGAGAAATTTTTCCTGAAGTGGTTTCAGCTTGAAAAACTCATTGTTCTTAACTCCTCCAAAAATTCAGTATGAACATACACTTAGGGCATATGCACATGTTGACTTCAAAATGCCCCTTTGGGATTTAAGCAAAGCTGTAGTCTTTCTCCTGTAGCAGCTTCATTGGTGATTTTGCCATCGATTTTGCTTCCAGTATCTTTTTTCTATAATTCAGACTATAACTAGTCGGCTTCTTCCTAGAAGAAGCCACCTGGAGAATCAACATACTACTTCTTTTAACTGAGTCAGGATTTCCAAACCCTAAAGTGATTAAAAAAAGTAGCAAAAGACCGAACATGTTCACAGCAATGTTGTTTTTACATAGCTGTGCATTATGTTAATTTTTTATGGCGGTTTTGTGGTTGGTGCCTTTTCAGGCAGGTTCCAGGTGGAAACAGCCGTTAAAAAAATGTTATGTGCACATATTCATATAATGTTATAGGAATCCATGCAACATGGGAAATCTTTCCTGCAATGATCCTATTCATCAAAAAGTCTTTTTTTTCTAGATGTATTTTTCAGCATTATTACGAAACTTCTGGCGGGAATTGTAGACAAATTTGTAGTTAAAACTTGAAATATATTTTTAGAAAAATCATTACATTTCTACAATCTAATGAGGAATTGCTCATTACTGGCCTGGGGCTGACAAGGTCTCAAGTGAAGCAGTATTTGTCAGTGTGGTTGTAGAAATGTCATATTAATAACCCTAACAAGGATGATTTAGATGTCTGCAGCAGCTTTGTCTTCTTGGATTACAATGTCAGTACAATAAGGTTATAACAGCAATTTCCACAGCGCCAGGCTAAATCTATCACTGGACGATCTTACAGAAAGGGGAAACTGCTGAAATGAGTGGCGCAATATAAATATAAACCTTTAAGTGTTGACAGAATCAATAATGTACAAAGAATTCAGCTCATATCTGTTAGTGCTAGCATAACAGCAACCATAAAAGCCCTCCAAATCACCTTCTTATATTATAAAAAATAGTTTTTTCATTAAAGTAACGATTATCGGACCTATAGGACTTACTGCCAATAGTATTGTTAATGTCTATTTTTTCGTAGTCCTTAAAAAAAGTAATTCAAATGTGTTTCCTATTGAAAATATCTGTAGAATTATACCAAACGTAGAATTTTAGCCAATTGCCAAAATTGATGCTACTTAAATGGCATGAATAACAGACAAGAAAGAAATCATCTCCCTTATTTGGGCTATGTCATACTTTACAAGACAAGTTTATAGACTATGTTTCATTTAAAGGACGAGTGGCTGACATTTACAGTATTCATGCAGCTAATGTCTCACCAATAGTGTTGAGCGATACCGTCCGATACTTGAAAGTATCGGTATCGGAAAGTATCGGCCGATACCGGCAAAGTATCGGATCTAATCCGATACCGATACCCGATACCAATACAAGTCAATGGGACTCAAGTATCGGACGGTATCCCTGATGGTTCCCAGGGTCTGAAGGAGAGGAAACTCTCCTTCAGGCCCTGGGATCCATATTAATGTGTAAAAGAAAGAATTAAAATAAAAAATATTGCTATACTCACCTCTCCGACGCAGCCTGGACCTCACCGAGGGAACCGGCAGCGTTCTTTGCTTAAAATGCGCACTTTTACTTCCTTCCGTGACGTCACGGCTTGTGATTGGTCGCGTGCCGCCCATGTGGCCGCGACGCGACCAATCACAGCAAGCCGTGACGTAATTTTCAGGTCCTCAATGCCTAATTCTAGGCATTCAGGAATTTAAAATTACGTTCCGGCTTGTGATTGGTCGCGTCGCGGTCACATGGGCGACGCGACCAATCACAAGCCGTGACGTCACGGGAGGTAGGAGACGCGCGCATTTTTAAAATTACGTCACGGCTTGTGATTGGTTGCGTGCCGCCAATGTGACCGCGATGCGACCAATCACAGCAAGCCGTGACGTAATTTCAGGTCCTCAATGCAGAAATAGGCATCAGGACCTGAAATTACGTCAAACGACACCGGAAGATCCAAGCGAAAGGACACTACCCCAGGACAGTCAGAAGGCTCCACATGTCCTGAGGAAAAACGAGGATGGAAACCAGAGTTGCAAAAAAATGGCGAAACCAAAGTAGCGGAACTAGCCCGATTATTAAGGGCAAACTCAGCCAACGGCAAGAAGGTCACCCAATCATCCTGATCTGCAGAAACAAAACACCTCAAATAAGCCTCCAGAGTCTGATTAGCTCGCTCCGTTTGTCCATTAGTCTGAGGATGAAAGGCAGACGAAAACGACAAATCAATGCCCATCTTAGCACAAAAGGATCGCCAGAACCTGGAAACAAACTGGGATCCTCTGTCAGACACAATATTCTCAGGAATGCCGTGTAAACGAACCACATTCTGAAAGAACAAAGGAACCAGATCGGAAAAGGAAGGCAGCTTAGGCAAAGATACCAAATGGACCATCTTGGAAAAGCGATCACATACCACCCAGATGACAGACATGCCCTGAGACACCGGAAGATTTGAAATGAAATCCATGGAAATGTGTGTCCAAGGCCTCTTCGGGACAGGCAAGGGCAAGAGCAACCCGCTGGCACGAGAACAGCAAGGCTTAGCTCGAGCACAAGTCCCACAGGACTGCACAAATGACCGCACATCCCGTGACAAGGAAGGCCACCAAAAGGACCTAGCCACCAGATCTCTGGTGCCAAAAATTCCCCTGCTTAATGCGCACAAGGTTGTACGCACCACGAAGATCTATCTTGGTGAACCACTTGGCACCTTTAATCCGGGCAAACAAGTCCGACAACAGAGGCAAAGGATACTGAAATTTAACAGTGATTTTATTCAGAAGCCGATAGTCAATACAAGGTCTCAAAGATCCGTCCTTCTTGGCCACAAAAAAGAATCCCGCACCAAGAGGGGAAGAGGATGGACGGATATGCCCCTGCTCCAGAGATTCCTTGATATACGAACGCATTGCGGTATGCTCAGGTACAGACAGATTAAATAATCTTCCCTTAGGAAATTTACTACCTGGAATCAAATCTATAGCGCAGTCACAGTCCCTATGAGGAGGAAGAGCACTGGACCTGGACTCGCTGAATACATCCTGGTAATCAGACAAATACTCAGGAACTTCCGAAGGAGTAGAGGAAGCAATAGACACCGGCGGGGAATCACCATGAATTCCCTGACAGCCCCAACTTGACACAGACATTGCCTTCCAATCCAAGACTGGATTATGGGTCTGTAACCATGGCAGACCCAAAACGACCAAATCATGCATTTTATGCAGAACAAGAAAACGAATCACCTCCCGATGTTCAGGAGTCATGCACATGGTTACCTGTGTCCAAAACTGCGGTTTATTTTCCGCCAATGGCGTAGCATCAATACCTCTAAGAGGGATAGGATTTACCAACGGCTCAAGAACAAAACCACAGCGCTTGGCAAACCACAGATCCATAAGACTCAGGGCAGCACCTGAATCCACAAACGCCATAACAGGGTAGGGGGACAATGAGCAAATTAAAGTCACAGACAAAATAAATTTAGGTTGCAAATTACCAATGGCGACAGGACTAACAACCCTAGTTAGGCGTTTAGAGCATGCTGATATAACATGTGTAGAATCACCACAGTAAAAACACAACCCATTCTGACGTCTATGATTTTTCCGTTCATTTCTAGTCTGAATTCTACCACGTTGCATTAAATCAGGTGTTTGTTCAGACATCACCACCAGAGGATTCGCGGCTTTGCGCTCCCGCAAACGCCGGTCAATTTGAATAGCCAGCGCCATGGAATCATTCAGACCTGTAGGAATGGAGAAACCCACCATCACATTCTTAATGGCTTCAGAAAGGCCATTTCTGAAATTTGCGGCCAGAGCACACTCATTCCACTGAGTAAGCACGGACCATTTCCAAAATTTTTGGCAATACACTTCAGCTTCATCCTGACACTGAGAAATAGCCAGCAAGGCTTTTTCTGCCTGAATTTCAAGATTGGGTTCCTCGTAAAGCAATCCGAGCGCCAGAAAAAACGCATCAATATTTGCCAATGCCGGATCTCCTGGCGCTAGCGAGAAGGCCCAATCCTGAGGGTCGCCCCGTAAGAAAGAGATAACAATTTTTACTTGCTGAGCTGAGTCTCCAGATGAACGGGGTCTCAGAGATAGAAACAATTTACAATTATTCCTGAAATTCCTAAACTTAAATCGGTCTCCAGAGAACAGTTCAGGAATAGGTATTTTAGGTTCAGACATTGGACTACTGGTAACAAAATCTTGTATGGCCTGCACACGAGCAGCAAGCTGATCCACACTTGTAATCAAAGTCTGGACATTCATGTCTGCAGCAAGCACAAGCCACTCAGAGGTAAAGTGGAGGAAAAAAGAGAGGAAAGAAAAAAAAAAAAAACTCAGACTTTCCTTTCTTGTAATCCCACTTTTGCAATGCATTAAACATTCAACCTTGGCCTGGCATACTGTTATGACCCCAATGGCAGAGGGTCTCAAGAGTACATACCAAGTCTGCAAACACAAAAAAACAGCTCATAGGGCAGTGGTAACTGGGCTGACCATATATCTAATCCTAGCACCACAAATAGCAGCAGCCGGGGAACGTGCCTACGTTGGTTCTAGACGTCTCGCGCCAGCCAGAGAACTAACTAACCCTAGAAGGGAAAAGATAGACCTTTCTTGCCTCCAGAGAAAAGACCCCAAAAGTTGGATACAAGCCCCCAACAAATAATAACGGTGAGGTAAGGAGAAAAGACAAACGTAAGAATGAACTAGATATTTAGCAAAGAGAGGCCCACTGATTAATAGCAGAATATAGTAAGATGACTTATATGGTCAGCAAAAACCCTATCAAAATTTCCACGCTGGATATTCAAGAACCCCCGAACCGTCTAACGGCCCGGGGGGAGAACACCAGCCCCCTAGAGCTTCCAGCAAAATCAGGAATCACATTTAGTACAAGCTGGACAAAAAATAAGAGCAAAGCAAATAATCAAAAAACAAGGAAGCAGGACTTAGCTTAATTTTGCAAGATCCAAGACCAGCAGACAGGAGCAAACAGAAAGGAACTGATTACAACGATGCCAGGCACTGGACTGAGAAACCAAGAAGTTTATATAGCAACACCCCTGGACTAACGACCCAGGTGGGTGCCAAACTGAGGAAAGACAATCCCAGAGTCATATCACTAGTGACCACAAGAGGGAGCCAAAAAAGTCTAATTCACAACAGACGTCACCGTGACGTCACCGAAGGTCCTGGAAGGGCTGATTCTTAGGAAGGAAGGCTGCCGGAACGAAGCCGAGGGTGAGTATATTCCTATTAATTATATACTCACCCTCGGACACGCCCTGCTTCTTTCCGGCAGCCTTCCTTCCTAAGAATCAGCCCTTCCAGGACCTTCGGTGACGTCACGGTGACGTCGCGGCTTGTGATTGGTCACGCGAGCGGTCACATGGGCGGCCGCACGACCAATCACAAGCCGCGACGTCACCGTGACGTCACCGCAGGGTCCTGGAAGGCTGATTCTAAGGAAGGAAGGTTCCCGGTTAGTACCAGGGCCTGTCAGAGCGTAAGTATAGCGATATTTTTTATTTTAATTCTTTTTTTTACACTTAAATATGGATCCCAAGGCCTGAAGGAGAGTTTCCGCTCCTTCAGAACCTGGGAACCATTGGAAACCCAAAGCACTGCATTGGGTTTCGAGTTTCGGCCGACCCCGACTTTTTTATAGGATCGGCCGATTACACTCGACCCGACTTTTGAAAAAGTCGGGTTTCGTGAAACCCGACCCGATCCTATAAAAGTAAAGGTCGCTCAACCCTATTAATGACTCTTAAGAGGTTAATGACTCTTTCTGTGCTAGTTGGAAATTTGCAGCTCCATCTTACAGCTGTTCCTGACCTGGTAATTTCCTCTCTCTATAAAATCTGGAAAGACCTCTTCTTCCTCACCATTGAAAGTTTTACTACCTAGCTCATTATAGTCACTGAGCTGAGTAGGAGATCATTGTTGCTGCTGGAGATTGTTGTACGTTGTTTTGGGGTTTATGCTTTCCTCATTGTCCTATTCCCATTTGGTTTGTACATCTGTTGTGAATTAGACTTTTTTGGCTCCCTCTTGTGGTCACTAGTGATATGACTCTGGGATTGTCTTTCCCTAGTTTGGCACCCACCTGGGTCGTTAGTCCAGTGGTGTTGCTATATAAACTTCCTGAATTCTCAGTCTGGTGCCTGGCATCGTTGTAATCAGTTCCTTTCTGTTTGCTCCTGTCTGCTGGTCGTGGTTCTTGCAAAATTAAGCTAAGTCCTGCTTCCTTGTTTTTTGGTTATTTGCATTGCTCTTATTTATTTGTCCAGCTTGTACTAAATGTGATTCCTGATTTTGCTGGAAGCTCTAGGGGGCTGGTATCCTCCCCCCGGGCCGTTAGATGGTTCGGGGGTTCTTGTATATCCAGCGTGGAAATTTTAATAGGGTTTTTGCTGACCGTATAAGTCATCTTACTATATTCTGCTATTAGTCAGTGGGCCTCTCTTTGCTAAATATCTAGTTCATTCTTACGTTTGTCTTTTCTTCTTACCTCACCGTTATTATTTGTTGGGGGCTTGTATCCAACTTTTGGGGTCTTTTCTCTGGAGGCAAGAAAGGTCTATCTTTTCCCTTCTAGGGTTAGTTAGTTCTCCGGCTGGCGCGAGACGTCTAGAACCAACGTAGGCACGTTCCCCGGCTGCTGCTATTTGTGGTGCTAGGATTAGTTATACGGTCAGCCCAGTTACCACTGTCCTATGAGCTGGTTTTTTGTGTTTGCAGACTTGGTAATTACTTCTGAGACCCTCTGCCATTGGGGTCATAACAGTATGCCAGGCCAAAGTTGAATGTTTAATGCATTGCAGAAGTGGGATAATAAGAAAGGAAATTCTGAGTTTTTTTTTTTTTTTTCTTTCTTCCTCCCCTTTACCTCTGAGTGGCTTGTGCTTGCTGCAGACATGAATGTCCAGACCTTGATTACAAGTGTAGATCAGCTTGCTGCTCGTGTGCAGGGCATACAAGATTTTGTTACTAGTAGTCCTATGTCTGAACCTAAAATACCTATTCCTGAACTGTTCTCTGGAGACCGATTTAAGTTTAGGAATTTCAGGAATAATTGTAAATTGTTTCTGTCTCTGAGACCCCGTTCATCTGGAGACTCAGCTCAGCAAGTTAAAATTGTTATCTCTTTTTTGCGGGGCGACCCTCAGGATTGGGCTTTCTCGCTAGCGCCAGGAGATCCGGCATTGGCAAATATTGATGCTTTTTTCTAGTGCTCGGATTGCTTTACGAGGAACCCAATCTTGAAATTCAGGCAGAAAAAGCCTTGCTGGCTATTTCTCAGGGCCAGGATGAAGCTGAAGTGTATTGCCAAAAATTTCGGAAATGGTCCGTGCTTACTCAGTGGAATGAGTGTGCTCTGGCCGCTAATTTCAGAAATGGACTTTCAGAAGCCATTAAGAATGTGATGGTGGGTTTCTCCATTCCTACAAGTCTGAATGATTCCATGGCGCTGGCTATTCAAATTGACTGGCGTTTGCGGGAGCGCAAAGCCGCTAATCCTCTGGTGGTGTTGTCTGAACAAACACCTGATTTAATGCAATGTGGTAGAATTCAGACTAGAAATGAACGGAAAAATCATAGACGTCAGAATGGGTTGTGTTTTTACTGTGGTGATTCTACACATGTTATATCAGCATGCTCTAAACGCCTAACAAGGGTTGTTAGTCCTGTCGCCATTGGTAATTTGCAACCTAAATTTATTTTGTCTGTGACTTTAATTTGCTCATTGTCCTCCTACCCTGTTATGGCGTTTGTGGATTCAGGTGCTGCCCTGAGTTTTATGGATCTGTCATTTGCCAAGCGCTGTGGTTTTGTTCTTGAGCCGTTGGTAAATCCTATCCCTCTTAGAGGTATTGA
The DNA here is from genome assembly GCF_051348905.1 of Ranitomeya variabilis. Lineage (NCBI taxonomy): Eukaryota > Metazoa > Chordata > Amphibia > Anura > Dendrobatidae > Ranitomeya > Ranitomeya variabilis. Next base: position 714,709,570 of record NC_135233.1, on the reverse strand, counting down.
TGCTACGCCATTGGCGGAAAATAAACCGCAGTTTTGGACACAGGTAACCATGTGCATGACTCCTGAACATCGGGAGGTGATTCGTTTTCTTGTGCTGCATAAAATGCATGATTTGGTCATTTTGGGTCTGCCATGGTTACAGACCCATAATCCAGTCTTGGATTGGAAGGCAATGTCTGTGTCAAGTTGGGGCTGTCAGGGAATTCATGGTGATTCCCCCCTGGTGTCTATTGCTTCCTCTACTCCTTCGGAAGTTCCTGAGTATTTGTCTGATTATCAGGATGTATTCAGCGAGTCCAGGTCCAGTGCTCTCCCTCCTCATAGGGACTGTGACTGCGCTATAGATTTGATTCCAGGTAGTAAATTTCCTAAGGGAAGATTATTTAATCTGTCTGTACCTGAGCATACCGCAATGCGTTCGTATATCAAGGAATCTCTGGAGAAGGGGCATATCCGTCCATCCTCTTCCCCTCTTGGTGCGGGATTCTTTGTTGTGGCCAAGAAGGACGGATCTTTGAGACCTTGTATTGACTATCGGCTTCTGAATAAAATCACTGTTAAATTTCAGTATCCTTTGCCTCTGTTGTCGGACTTGTTTGCCCGGATTAAAGGTGCCAAGTGGTTCACCAAGATAGATCTTCGTGGTGCGTACAACCTTGTGCGCATTAAGCAAGGAGATGAATGGAAAACTGCATTTAATACGCCCGAAGGTCATTTTGAGTACTTGGTGATGCCTTTTGGGCTCTCTAATGCTCCTTCAGTGTTTCAGTCCTTTATGCATGATATTTTCCGGAAGTATCTGGATAAATTTATGATTGTTTATCTAGATGATATTCTGTTTTTTTCTGATGATTGGGACTCGCATGTAGAGCAGGTCAGGATGGTGTTTCAGGTTTTGCGTGAGAATGCTTTGTTTGTTAAGGGCTCAACGTGTCTCTTTGGAGTACAGAAGGTTCCCTTTTTGGGTTTTATTTTTTCCCCTTCTGCAGTGGAGATGGACCCAGTCAAGGTCCGAGCTATTCATGATTGGACTCAACCCACGTCAGTTAAGAGTCTCCAGAAGTTCTTGGGTTTTGCTAACTTCTATCGTCATTTTATCGCTAATTTTTCTAGCGTTGTTAAACCTTTGACGGATATGACCAAGAAAGGTTCTGATGTTGCTAACTGGGCTCCTGCAGCCGTGGAAGCTTTCCAAGAGTTGAAGCGCCGGTTTACTTCGGCGCCTGTTTTGTGCCAGCCTGATGTCTCACTTCCCTTTCAGGTTGAAGTGGATGCTTCTGAGATTGGGGCAGGGGCCGTTTTGTCGCAGAGAGGCCCTGGTTGCTCTGTAATGAGACCATGTGCTTTTTTCTCTAGGAAGTTTTCGCCCGCTGAGCGGAATTATGATGTTGGCAATCGGGAGTTGTTGGCCATGAAGTGGGCATTTGAGGAGTGGCGTCATTGGCTCGAGGGTGCTAAGCATCGTGTGGTGGTCTTGACTGATCACAAAAATCTGATGTATCTCGAGTCTGCTAAACGCCTGAATCCTAGACAGGCCCGTTGGTCATTGTTTTTCTCCCGTTTTGACTTTGTGGTTTCGTATTTACCAGGTTCAAAGAATGTGAAGGCTGATGCTCTTTCAAGGAGCTTTGTGCCTGATTCTCCTGGAGTCGCAGAACCTGTTGGTATTCTTAAAAAGGGAGTAATCTTGTCAGCCATTTTTCCGGATTTGCGACGTGTGTTGCAGAGATTTCAGGCTGGTAGACCTGACTCTTGTCCACCTGACAGACTGTTTGTTCCTGATAAGTGGACCAGCAGAGTCATTTCCGAGGTTCATTCCTCGGTGTTGGCAGGGCATCCGGGAATTTTTGGCACCAGAGATTTGGTGGCTAGGTCCTTTTGGTGGCCTTCTTTGTCACGGGATGTGCGGTCATTTGTGCAGTCCTGTGGGACTTGTGCTCGAGCTAAGCCTTGCTGTTCTCGTGCCAGCAGGTTGCTCTTGCCCTTGCCTGTCCCGAAGAGGCCTTGGACACACATTTCCATGGATTTCATTTCAGATCTTCCGGTGTCTCAGGGCATGTCTGTCATCTGGGTGGTATGTGATCACTTTTCCAAGATGGTCCATTTGGTATCTTTGCCTAAGCTGCCTTCCTCTTCCGATCTGGTTCCTTTGTTCTTTCAGAATGTGGTTCGTTTACACAGCATTCCTGAGAATATCGTGTCTGACAGAGGATCCCAGTTTGTTTCCAGGTTCTGGCGATCCTTCTGTGCTAAGATGGGCATTGATTTGTCGTTTTCGTCTGCCTTTCATCCTCAGACTAATGGACAAACGGAGAGAACTAATCAGACTCTGGAGGCTTATTTGAGGTGTTTTGTTTCTGCAGATCAGGATGATTGGGTGACCTTCTTGCCGTTGGCTGAGTTTGCCCTTAATAATCGGGCTAGTTCCGCTACTTTGGTTTCGCCATTTTTCTGCAACTCTGGTTTCCATCCTCGTTTTTCCTCGGGACATGTGGAGCCTTCTGACTGTCCTGGGGTAGATTCTGTGGTGGATAGGTTGCAGCAGATTTGGAATCATGTGGTGGACAACTTAAAGTTGTCACAGGAGAAGGCTCAGCGTTTTGCCAACCGCCACCGCGATGTGGGTCCCCGACTTCGTGTTGGGGATTTGGTATGGCTGTCTTCTCGATTTGTTCCTATGAAGGTCTCCTCTCCTAAATTTAAGCCTCGCTTCATCGGTCCTTACAAGATATTGGAAATCCTTAATCCCGTGTCCTTTCGCTTGGATCTTCCTGTGTCGTTTGCCATTCACAACGTGTTCCATAGGTCTTTGTTGCGGCGGTACGTTGTACCTGTGGTTCCTTCTGTTGAGCCTCCTGCTCCGGTGTTGGTTGAGGGCGAGTTGGAGTACGTGGTGGAGAAGATCTTGGATTCTCGTCTCTCCAGGCGGAGGCTTCAGTATCTGGTCAAGTGGAAGGGCTATGGTCAGGAGGATAATTCCTGGGTGGTTGCCTCTGATGTGCATGCGGCCGATTTAGTTCGTGCCTTTCACGCTGCTCATCCTGATCGCCCTGGTGGTCTTGGTGAGGGTTCGGTGACCCCTCCTTAAAGGGGGGGTACTGTTGTGAATTAGACTTTTTTGGCTCCCTCTTGTGGTCACTAGTGATATGACTCTGGGATTGTCTTTCCCTAGTTTGGCACCCACCTGGGTCGTTAGTCCAGGGGTGTTGCTATATAAACTTCCTGAATTATCAGTCTGGTGCCTGGCATCGTTGTAATCAGTTCCTTTCTGTTTGCTCCTGTCTGCTGGTCGTGGTTCTTGCAAAATTAAGCTAAGTCCTGCTTCCTTGTTTTTTGGTTATTTGCATTGCTCTTATTTATTTGTCCAGCTTGTACTAAATGTGATTCCTGATTTTGCTGGAAGCTCTAGGGGGCTGGTATCCTCCCCCCGGGCCGTTAGATGGTTCGGGGGTTCTTGTATATCCAGCGTGGAAATTTTGATAGGGTTTTTGCTGACCATATAAGTCATCTTACTATATTCTGCTATTAGTCAGTGGGCCTCTCTTTGCTAAATATCTAGTTCATTCTTACGTTTGTCTTTTCTTCTTACCTCACCGTTATTATTTGTTGGGGGCTTGTATCCAACTTTTGGGGTCTTTTCTCTGGAGGCAAGAAAGGTCTACCTTTTCCCTTCTAGGGTTAGTTAGTTCTCCGGCTGGCGCGAGACGTCTAGAACCAACGTAGGCACGTTCCCCGGCTGCTGCTATTTGTGGTGCTAGGATTAGTTATACGGTCAGCCCAGTTACCACTGTCCTATGAGCTGGTTTTTTGTGTTTGCAGACTTGGTAATTACTTCTGAGACCCTCTGCCATTGGGGTCATAACATACATCCCTACAATTCCCTATACACCTCTCTACCTTTGGTGAGTGCTTTGTCTGTTAGTTGCTTTTTGTTATCCCTGTTTGTCTTACATGCTTATACACAAGCAATTCTGTCCCAGGCCTGCTGGGGATGGAGAGGGGGCAGCTTAGGGAATAGCAGGAGAACAGTAAGGTTGGTGGGCCAAACCTCCTCAACTTTAGAGGTACTTTTGGAAGCAGGGATAGTTTTGGTCCAAGCCCAAGGAACAGTGCAGGGCCTCTTTCTCTACTTATGTACAGTTACAGCGTGAAAAAAAGCATAAATGCCAAAAGAAAAAAAGCTTTCAGAAAAACACCACCGACTTTTTCATGAAAGTGTTTTCTGCTTGAAAAACTTGGATGACACTAGTCCATTCAAGTATATGGGTGTGTAAAAAAAAATCAGATCTTATACAAATCATCTATATTGCATCTGATTTTTACTGATATATTGTGATTGTTAACCTAGGAAAGTGTACGGATGCCACACATACAATATGGACACACGGATGGCATGCAGATTACAATATGGATATAAATAGTCCAAGTTTTTCTGGATGAAAATCAAAAGATTTTTCATAATGTTGTCTAACCCCAGCCTTGGACACTCAACATCTCTCTTAAATCCAGGATCTTCAAATTATGTGTTTCCAACTAGATTGTAGGGTAATTCAAGGGCCACACTTATGGGCGAATACTGTATATCATTGGTGCAACCTGTGCAGCTGCACAAATGCCCAATAGGTAAGGGGGCAAACCCTCCAAGTTTCATTTGCTATAGAGCTGGCATTCTGTTTCAAATTTAACACACACAGAGCATGGTGTCATAGTTGTAGAAACAGTCTCATTGCCTGTGTATGTGACTGTATTCTGCACAAGGGTCTCCAGAACTATAATTAGGATGAGGAGTGTCTATGCGCAAATTTGTGGCCTTTAAAAGTATATTTTATGTTATAAAAAATGAAAAATGTGCAACCTTGCATATGCCACTATCAAATTAAAAAGACCATTTGCAAAGTTTGCCCCCTATCTTCTAAGGAGCGATTTAAAAAAAATAAGGAAACAATGTTGTGCTGTAACTCTTAACATCAGGTATAGGAGTTCTCCGAGGTATGTGCAATTCACTTACTCGGGTGTTTCTAACTCAAAGGTCGTATACTGTAAGATGGTGTAGGAACTCCTGATCTGTATGTTACACAAATAACATTTCAGTCCACTTTATGAAAAAAAAAGTTCTTTACTGATGAAGTGGTTGGGAACGATATACAGAAGATTACAGGAGTCCAGTACAATAGACACATCTTCAGCATACAACTAAGGCATGAGCTTGGTGAATACAAATTGTGGCGCGGACCTTGCAAGAAAGGAGCAATACACATATAACTTGCACTCTCCATCTGCTTATTACCTTCTTTTTGTCTGTCTATATATCACTTTTGCAAGAGTGCCCTAATCTTGGTCAGCCTAGTCCTCGTTTCTATGCTTCCAAGAACGAGCTACTTGTTGCCTCAGTCAGCTCACTTCTCTTGCTGTCCATTGGTTCAAATGAAGAATCACTCATGTTCTCTGACACATAAGTTATTATTGTGTCAGTGTGCTGTCCGTTGAGCACAAGGACAACATACTGTCCTAATGTATGCCTGTTAAGAGACTGCACAGTGCCTCAGCAGTTAGCACAGGTCCTAGGTTCAAATCCTGTCAATGAAGACATTGGCAAGGAGTTTGTATGTTCTCCCCAAATTTGTGTGGGTTTTCTCCGGGTTCTCCAGTTTCCTCCCATACTCCAAAGACCCACTGATCGGGAAATTATATTCTGAGCCCAAATGGGGACAGTGATCACAATGTCTGTAAAGTCTCTGAAATATGATGGCGCTGTAGAAGTAAAGTATAATAAACAGTAATAATTAAAAATAGAGGACTCTAGCAGTGACTTTCGCTGCCGCTAATAAATAGTAATTTTAGAAAATATATTGCACTAATAAAATAAAGAGATACAGTGCTGGAATTTTGTTCTCACTATTTCAAGTTGTGGGGCAATATAAATCTGGTGAAAATATTACCTGGTAATTCCTTTGACTACAGTACAGCCTGTATTACAAAGACTGAGGCTTAAAGAATCTGCACAACAGTATGTGACTGTAACAAAGGTCTAAAAATAAATTGAGGAATAGAGATTGCAACATGAATCTTATTACAACTAAATGAAAAAATACATATACTGTATATTTTTTCATGGCACAGGTTTACATGGCTTTGAAAGGTTTTTGTTATGTGTACACTAGTTTCACATAGCACTATTTTGCTTAATCTGACTTAATTGCTACACATCAAGGTCTTTAGTAGATTAACTATGCTCTTCGTGATAAATATATTTAAAAGGTCAAGCAAACACAGACAGTTTTATTGCTTTGTCTTAATGCTTTTATTTCATCAACTTCAGTATCTTCACATGGTGACCTTTTGCAAACTTTCCAAATCATTAAAAAACACATATTGAATTTGGACTTAATAGAATCTTGAGTGATTCTAATTCTCCTTTCTCCATTGGAATGATTAATCTTCAGAGGACTTTCCTTGAGTTTTTCACTCAAAGACATTGTTATATTCCGTTCAGCATTACTAATTACATTGTGTTAGCGCTTTTGCAGTGCGTACAACTGAGCAGAAAAAGGAAACAAATTACGCTGCTTTTATTAACAGTATTGCTTGTGTTCAATAGTATATAGGGAATTCTTGGTCCCAATTCATCATAGCAATTTTACCCAGATTCTGGTGTAAATAGCTTTTAAAAATTGCTTTGAAAAGTCACAAAATTTTAGTTCAACAAGAAGTTGTACTAAAATTTCTGATTTTGTTGTTTTCACGACAGTTTCTACTGGCTCTGCCAAACTGGGAGGGGCTGCATAGGGAAAGAGGTAAGGTGGGGCATGACGCCACAGCTCATCTAAATCATGATAAGCTGTGGCGTCATGTTCCTTTTGCCAAAAATCTTTCACCTATCCCTGACTGGGGTTAGCACAGTAGTAAGTACTGATTCAATAAAAGACATGTGTTTACTTTGAATTTGACAACAAGATATATCACAGGAGACTGGCACAGCAATGGAAAGTAAAATGGCTCCACAGTATGCAAATCTTTTCATGGCCAAGCTTGAAAGTGACTTTTAGTCCTCATGTCCCATCAGGTCTCTAGCCTACTACTGCTACATTGATGATATTTTAATCATCTGGACGGAGTCTGAGCCACAGCTAAAGACGGTCCATGAACAGTTTAATCAATTTCATCCCACCATCAACTTAACACTCAACTACTCCAGTATTGAAATTAACTTTTTGTACACCATAATTAAGCTGCAGAACAATTAAATAGAAACATCCCTGTATCAGAAGCCAATTGACCATCCAACATACAATGGGACAGTTTTCATCCAAAACACATGAAAAACTCTATTGTCTACAGCCAAGCCATCAGATACAATCGTATATGTTCCAACCCCATGGATAGGGATGAGCACCTTGGTTGCCTCAGAAAGACCTTTTTGAATCAGGGCTACCATCCAAGAAGAATTCAAAACCAAATTACTAGAGCAAGTAGAATATCAAGGAATCATCTCCTACATTACAAAGCTAAAGAAGAAAATAACCGGGTGCCTCTAGTAGTCACCTACAATCCAAATCTGGAGGGGCTTAGGGGAGCTGCATGGAAATGACAACCTTTACTACAAAAAGATGCCCAATTACAATCCATTTTTCCAGACCCCCCACTACTTTGTTTCAGGCAGCTCCCAAATTTAAGAAGCATAATTGTCAGAAGCTCCCTGTAATCTCAAACAGCTGCAGGACCTTTCCTTGCAACCAGAAAAAATGTAAAACCTGTCCATTTATAATGACCACGGACAAGATAAAGATCCCCAATTCACATCAGGACTACAAGATACCAGGTACATTCAGCTGCATCACATCAAATGTGGTGTGCCTAATTATTTGTACTAAATGTCGAGCTGGGGGTCTGTATGTAGGGGAGACAGGGCAAAAACTGAGAACAAGAATTAACTCTCATCACAACACAATAAGAGAAAAAAGAATAGATCTACATGTGGCAAAACAGTTTTGTCTCCCTGATAACAGCACCATGGACATGAGATTACTTGTATTAACGCCTTAAGCCCCGAGGGTGGTTTGCACGTTAATGACGGGCCAATTTTTACAATTCTGACCACTGTCCCTTTATGAGGCTATAACTCTGGAACGCTTTGACGGATCTTGGCGATTCTGACATTGTTTTCTCGTGACATATTGTACTTCATGTTAGTGGTAAAATTTATTCTATATAACTTGCGTTTATTTGTGAAAAAAACTGAAATTTGGCGAATATTTTGAAAATTTTGCAATTTTCCAACTTTTAATTTTTATGCCCTTAAATCACAGACATATGTCACGCAAAATACTTAATAAGTAACATTTCCCACATGTCTACTTTACATCAGCACAATTTTGGAACCAAAATTTTTTTGTTAGGGAGTTATAAGGGTTAAAATTTGACCAGAAATTTCTCATTTTTACAACACCATTTTTTTTTAGGGACCACATCTCATTTGAAGTCATTTTGAGGGGTCTATATGATAGAAAATACCCAAGTGTGACACCATTATAAAAACTGCACCCCTCAAGGTGCTAAAAACCACATTCAAGAAGTTTATTAACCCTTCAGGTGTTTCACAGGAATTTTTGGAATGTTTAAATAAAAATGAACATTTAACTTTTTTTCACACAAAATTTATTTCAGCTCCAATTTGTTTTATTTTACCAAGGGTAACAGGAGAAAATGGACCCAAAAAGTTGTTGTACAATTTGTCCTGAGTACGCTGATACCCCATATGTGGGTGTAAACCATTGTTTGGGCGCATGGCAGAGCTTGGAAGGGAAGGAGCGCCATTTGACTTTTCAATGCAAAATTGACTGGAATTGAGATGGAAAAGAAGAAACGGACAGCACCACAGCAATTGTGACAGAACAGCTTACGTGTTTATTCTGCCATCTGCAACGTTTCGGTCCTGAGACCTTTATCAAGCATGGTCTCAGGACCGAAACGTTGTAGATGGCAGAATAAATACGTAAGCTGTTCTGTCACAATTGCTGTGGTGCTGTCCGTTTCTTCTTTTGCATTTGGACTTTATACTGGGATGGATCCCCTGGTGTGGACGGGCACCCTGTTGTCCACAGAGACGTTATTAATTTAGGGTGCGGTCTGACTTCCAATTTTTTATTTTTGGAATTGAGATGGGACGCCATGTTGCGTTTGGAGAGCCCCTGATGTGCCTAAACACTGAAACCCCCTACAAGTGACACCATTTTTGGAAAGTAGACCCCCTAAGGAACTTATCTAGATGTGTGGTGAGCACTTTGACCCACCAAGTGCTTCACAGAAGTTTATAATGCAGAGCCGTAAATATAAAAAATCATATTTTTTCACAAAAATGATCTTTTCGCCCCCAATTTTTTATTTTCCCAAGGGTAAGAGAAGAAATTGGACCCCAAAAAATGTTGTGCAATTTGTCCTGAGTACGCTGATACCCCATATGTGGGTGTAAACCATTGTTTGGGCGCATGGCAGAGCTTGGAAGGGAAGGAGCGCCATTTGACTTTTCAATGCAAAATTGACTGGAATTGAGATGGGACGCCATGTTGCGTTTGGAGAGCCCCTGATGTGCCTAAACATTGAAACCCCCTACAAGTGACACCATTTTGGAAAGTAGACCCCCTAAGGAACTTATCTAGATGTGTGGTGAGCACTTTGACCCACCAAGTGCTTCACAGAAGTTTATAATGCAGAGCCGTAAAAATAAAAAATCATATTTTTTCACAAAAATGATCTTTTCGCCCCCAATTTTTTATTTTCCCAAGGGTAAGAGAAGAAATTGGACCCCAAAAAATGTTGTGCAATTTGTCCTGAGTATGCTGATACCCCATATGTGGGTGTAAACCATTGTTTGGGCGCATGGCAGAGCTTGGAAGGGAAGGAGCGCCATTTGACTTTTCAATGCAAAATTGACTGGAATTGACATGGGACGCCATGTTGCGTTTGGAGAGCCCTTGATGTGCCTAAACACTGAAACCCCCTACAAGTGTCACCATTTTGGAAAGTAGACCCCCTAAGGAACTTATTTAGATGTGTTTTGAGAGCTTTGAACCCCCAAGTGTTTCACTAAAGATTATAACGCAGAGCCGTGAAAATATATATTTTTTTTTTCTCTAAAATGATTTTTTAGCCCCCAGCTTTGTATTTTTACAAGGGTAACAGAATAAATTGGACCCCAAAATTTGTTTTCCAATTTGTCCTGAGTACGCTGATACCCCATATGTGGGGGGGGAACCACTGTTTGGGCGCATGACAGAGCTCGGAAGGGAAGGAGCGCCATTTGGAATGCAGACTAAATGGATTGGTCAGCAGCCGTCACGTTGCATTTGCAGAGCCCCTGATGTACCCAAACAGTACAAACCCCCCACAAGTGACCCCATATTGGAAACTAGACCTCTCAAGGAACTTATCTAGATGTGTTGTGAGAACTTTGAACCCCCAAGTGTTTCACTAAAGTTTATAGCGCAAAGCCGTGAAAATAAAAATTCTTTTTTTTTTCACAAAAATGATATTTTAGCCCCCAGTTTTGTATTTTCACAAGGGTAACAGGATAAATTAGACCCCAAAAGTTGTTGTCCAATTTGTCCTGAGTATGCTGATACCCCATATGTGGGGGGGAACCACTGTTTGGGCGCATGACAGAGCTCGGAAGGGAAGGAGCGCCATTTGGAATGCAGACTTGAATGGATTGGTCTGCAGGCATCACGTTGCATTTGCAGAGCCCCTGATGTACCCAAACAGTACAAACCCCCCACAAGTGACCCCATATTGGAAACTAGACCTCCCAAGGAACTTATCTAGATGTGTTGTGAGAACTTTGAACCCCCAAGTGTTTCACTACAGTTTATAACGCAGAGCCGTGAAAATAAAACATCTTTTTTTTCCCACAAAAATGATTTTTAGCCCCCCAAATTTTTATTTTCCCAAGGATAACAAGAGAACTTGGACCCCAGAAGTTGTTGATCAATTTGTCCCGAGTACGCTGATAACCCATATGTTGGGGTAAACCCCTTTTTGGGCGCACGGGAGAGCTCGGAAGGGAAGGAGCACTGTTTTACTTTTTCAACGCAGAATTGGCTGGAATTGAGATTGGACGCCATGTTGCGTTTGGAGAGCCCCTGATGTGCCTGGACAGTGGAAACTCCCCAATTCTACCTGAAACCCTAACCCAAACACACCCCTAACCCTAATCCCAACGGTAACCCTAACCACACCCCTAGCCCTGACACACCCATAATTCTAATCCCAACCCTAATCCAAACCGTAAATGTAATCCAAACCCTAACCCTAACTTTAGCCCCAACCCTAACTTTAGCCCCAACCCTAACCCTAACTTTACCTCCAACCCTAGCCCTAACCCTAACTTTAGCCCCAACCCTAACCCTAGCCCTAACCCTAACCCTAGCCCTAATGGGAAAATGGAAATAAATACATTTTTTCAATTTTATTATTTTTCCCTAACTAAGGGGGTGATGAAGGGGGGTTTGATTTACTTTTATAGCGTTTTTTATATCGGATTTTTATGATTGGCAGCTGTCACACACTAAGGCTTGTTTCACACTTGCGTTTTTATCTGCATGCATGCGTGAAAAAACGGATGTAAACGCAGTAAAACGCATGCGTTTTTTAGACGCATGCGTTTTTATAGAAAAACACAAGAAAACACAAGAAAACCCTAACACTAACCCTACCCCTAACCCTAAACGTGACTGAAATAATTGGCACTGAAATACATGGCACTGAAATACGTGCAACTGAAATACGTGGTACTTAAATACGTGGCACTGAAATACGTGATACGTGGCACTGAAATACGTGATACGTGGCACTTAAATACGTGGCACTGAAACACGTGGCACTGAAATACGTGATACGTGGCACTTAAATACGTGGCACTGAAATACGTGGCACTGAAATACGTGGCACTGAAATACGCGGCACTTAAATACGTGGCACTATGACTGTCAGAAAATGTTCATTAAACGGTTAGGGGTGAGGTTAGGGGTAGAGTTAGGGTTAGGGTTTGGATCCCTTTATCACCTTGATGGTGGTGGGTTGCTTTTCAGTGTGTTTTCTGTTTTTTTTCGATAAAAACACATGCGTTTTTTACGCAAACAAACGCATGTGCTTAAAAACGCATGCATTTACATAGACCTCAATGCATTTTTTGCCACGAAAAAACGCATGCGTTTTTTCGCGGCAAAAAAACGCCGCAAGAAAATACTGCAGGTTGTATTCCTGAAAATGAACGCATGCAGAAAAAAACGCATGCATTTGAAAACGCCACCAAACGCGTACAAAAAAACGCATGCATTTTCAATGTTAAATATAGGGAAAAACGCATGCGTTTTTTTGTGCAAAAAACGCTGCAGACAAAAACGCAAGTGTGAAACCAGCGACGCTTTTTATAGCAAAAAAGTTTTTGCGTCTCCACATTTTGAGACCTATAATTTTTCCACATTTTGCTCCACAGAGTCACGTGAGGTCTTGTTTTTTGCGGGACGAGTTGACGTTTTTATTGGTGACATGTTCAGGCACGTGACCGTTTTTGATCACTTTTTATTCCGATTTTTGTGAGGCAGAGTGACCAAAAACCAGCTATTCATGAATTTCTTTTGGGGGGAGGCGTTTATACCGTTCCACGTTTGGTAAAATTGATAAAGCAGTTTTATTCTTCGGGTCAGTACGATTACAGTGATACCTCATTTATATAATTTTTTTATGTTTTGGTGCTTTTATACGATAAAAACTATTTTATAGAAAAAATAATTATTTTGGTATCGCTTTATTCTCAGGACTATAACTTTTTTTTGCTGATGATGCTGTATGGCGGCTTGTTTTTTGCAGGACAAGATGACGTTTTCAGCGGTACCATGATTATTTATATCCGTCTTTTTGATCGCGTGTTATTCCACTTTTTGTTCGGCGGTATGGTAATAAAGCGTTGTTTTTTGCCTCGTTTTTTTTTTTTTTTCTTACGGTGTTTACTGAAGGGGTTAACTAGTGGGGCAGTTTTATAGGTTGGGTCGTTACGGACGCGGCGATACTAAATATGTGTACTTTTATTGTTTTGTTTTTTATTTAGATAAAGAAATATATTTATGGGAATCATATATTTTTTTTATTATTATTTATTTAGGAATTTTATTTATTTTTTTTTTTACACATGTGGAATTTTTTTTTTTTTACTTTTTTACTTTGTCCCAGAGGGGGACATCACAGATCGATGATCTGACAGTGTGCACAGCACTCTGTCAGATCGGCGATCTGCTGCGCAGGGCTGCAGGCTTACCAAGCGTCTGCTCTGAGCAGGCGCTCGGTAAGCCACCTTTCTCCCTGCAGGACCCGGATGCCGCGTCCATCTTGGATCCAGGACCTGCGGCGAGGAAGGAGGTAGGAGACCCTCGCAGCAACGCGATCACATCGCGTTGCTCCGGGGGTCTCAGGGGGGGTCTCAGGGAAGCCCGCAGGGAGCCCCCTCCCTGCGCGATGCTTCCCTATACCGCCGGTACACTGCGATCATGTTTGATCGCGGTGTGCCGGGGGTTAATGTGCCGGGGGCGGTCCGTGATCGCTCCTGGCACATAGTGCCGGATGTCAGCTGCGATAGGCAGCTGACACCCGGCCGCGATCGGCCGCGCTCCCCCCGCGAGCGTGGCCGATCGCGTATCACGTACTATCCCGTCACTGGGAATTAAGTCCCAGGTCACCTTGACGGGATAGTACGTCATATGGGATTAAGGGGTTAAAGAGTAATTTCACATTTCAGAGAGACAAAAGGGTCTGGGAGTATAAGCTGATGACAACCTTTGACACTCTCAGTGCGGGAATGAATGTGTTACATGGATTTATGTCTTTCTACATCAATTAAGGAATTTGCTTCTCAGACCTTATGGGGTCATCACAACACAGAACCAGACCCCAGTCAGAGGACAATAAAACCTTCACACTCCTTATCTATGAACTGTTCCAATATTTATGGACACAACTGTTTATCCCCGTCTCCCATAATGATAGCTCTGCTTCACGTCACGTGTCTTATCCATTGCATTATATTTCTGCTCTATTGTGTATAAATATGTGATTCTTCAGAATTTGTATTAGACTATGCCTGATGTAGAGGCCTGAGTAGTCTTGAAATCTTGCAATTTGTTACCATCTTTTCAGTTTGCCATTAAAAGGTATCAACCACTGAGGACTCTCAATTCTAAATATTTTTTAATGAATCAGGAGCATCTGACCAACATGCCTCCTATAAGATGAGTATGAAAATCGCTGGCCTTGATTAATCTGAGAATTTATTTTTTGAAAGTAAATTAACATTTTATATTGCATTACCCCTTCCCTAAAATCTGCGGTATAAGTACAGCTGATGTTGGATGTAAATATATTGAGCAGACTTGTAAGCTAAGCACTCTCCATACCCTGCAGGTGCTATCTGTATCGCATAACTAGCACTTGCCTGTAACTGAGCAGTGAGAGCTAGCAGCATGTGCGACCATCTTTTTACTGGAATCGTTGGAGTACAGTAATTATGAAACTCACCTAAAACCTTGAGCTTCATGAGACAATATTTTGCTCATAGATAAAATATGATGTTTTTAGGTTTCCGGTTGAGCAGTAATCAAATATGCTATCACTAATCTAAAGGACTTGAAGAATTGTACACAGTAACCTACAAACACTGTCAGACTGGTGCTTTTATACTGATTATAATGATACCTTGGTTGATGAAATCTGTCTTGTGGTTGTTTAATCTTTAGCTTTAGTTTAGAGTCAATGATGTGTGTGTATATCTATCTATCTATCTATATATATATATATATATATATATATATATATATATATATATATATATATATATATATATAAAGAGAGAGAGAGAGAGAGAGAGAGAGAACAAAATAGGAACAGCATCAATATTACCGCAATCGTGGTGCAAAGCTTTCCAAACCAATGGTCCAATGGCTTCAATCATAAGAGTAAAAAAGGAAAACAGCACACAAAAAAATGGAAAAAAGTGGGCTTTTAATGCCTGAATGGCGTGGCAACGTTTTGGATATGGTATCCTTATATATATATGTATATATATATATTCACAATGAGGAAAAATAGTATTTAGTCAGTGACCAATTGTGCAAGTTCTCCCACTTAAAAGGATGAGAGAGGCCTGTAATTGACATCATAGGTACGCCACAACTATGAGAGTCAAAATGAGAAAGCAAATCCAGAAAATCACCTTTTCTGATTTGGAAAGATTTATTTTGCAAATTATGATGGAAAGTAAGTATTTGGTGACTTAAAAACATGCAAGATTTCTTGCTCTCACAGACCTGTAAATTCTTCTTTAAGAGGCTCCTCTGTCCTCCACTCATTACCTGTAGTAATGGCACCTGTTTGAACTTGTTATCGGTATAAAAGACACCTGTCCACAACCACAAAAAGTCACACTCCAATTTTCACTATGTAATAATTATATGGGTACTATGGAATCTGATAGCATGGGATAAAGCCAATCTGAGAACAAAGTTGCAGCAAAAGATGTATTTACTCAAAAACATAAATGTAAACAGAACTAACAGATATTTCTGCAATTGTAGCGAGGTCCTCATCTCTATATAGAAAATAGCCAACAGGATAGCAAACAAAACATAGTACAAATATTCCTGCAATTGTAACGAGGTCCTCAGCTCTATATAGAAAATCACAGCAAACTGAGTAGCGGGGCGCGACCACTAATGTGAACCAGTCCAGCAAGGAAATTATGTGGAAGCAAACAAGACACTTGAACAAGGAAGTCCAATAAGGTTATAGTGCAAATGCACACAGTATTTAAATGATGAAGTCCAGCAACACTTGCTCATACGTGTGCACAGTTCTTGTTAGTAGAAGTCCAATAGTTCACAGATGATGCGTCATGTGAATGATGTCCTAGAAAAGAGAGGACGAGGGGAGAAAGAGGGAGAGCGCCATCTAAGCGTAGTAGATGAGTAGAACTTTCTTGGAGAGAAAACACAGCTTGAATCGTGCTCACCTGGTGTGGTTGTGCAAAGAGGCACAACACTGGGAAAAGTTTTGTACACAAAGTTAATCCTTCCACTGGTGTGCTGCACTTCGCAGCAGTTCCAGAGGCGAGAGGAAGCTGAATGAGGTGAGGCAGACCACCGAGTAGTGAGCAACAGAAGCAGGGAGTTAACCAGCAAACAGGCAGATGCTCAGGAGCCAGCAGCACAAAATATTCAGGCACAGGTGAACACAAGACCCAGACTTAAATAATCAGGACAGACAGGAACTTCCATGACAGGGCAAGATCCAAGACTCCATCATGGATCAGGGCAAACAGACACCAGGAAAGTCCGGAATCCTTACACACTATCAGCTGTACATATAAGGCAGATTTTAGGAAAGGGGTGATGCAATATAAAATGTTAATTTACTTTTAAAAATAAAGTCTAAATACTGCATACTTTTTTCCCCATTGTTTATATATATGAGTATATATATTTTTGCCAGAGCTGTGTATATATATATATATATATATATAGAGAGAGAGAGAGAGAGAGAGAGAGAGAGAGAGAGAGAGAGATTCAAAAAAAGGAAAGCAGCACAAAAAGGTTTGAAAAAATAAAGTGCACTTTAATGCCTGAATGGCGTGGCAAAGTTTCGGATGTGATATCCTTTCTCAAGCCAGGCTTGAGAAAGGATATCACATCCGAAACGTTGCCACATCATTCAGGCATTAAAGTCCACTTTATTTTTTCAAACCTTTTTGTGCTGCTTTCCTTTTTTTGAATCCATCATTGGTGACCATTAGATTGCTGGCTGGGAGAGCTTTGCATGTGTCGTAAGGTAGTGTTTGATGCTGTTCCAATTTTACATATATATATATATATATATATATATATATAATTGGAACAGCATCCAAAAAATACCTCAAATGTCATGCAAAGCTCTCCCAACCAGCAATTCAATGGTCTCCAATTATATAATCAAAAAAAGGAAAGCAGCACAAAAACAACTGAAAAAAAATAGTGGACCTTATTGCCTGAACAGCCTAGCGACATTTTGGATGTAATATCCTTTCTCAAGCCTTGAGAAAGGCTATTACATCCGAAACGTCGCTACGCCATTCAGGCAATAAAGTCCACTATTTTTTTCAGTTTTTTTTGTGCTGCTTTCCTTTTTTTGATTATATATATATATATATATATATATATATATATATATATATATATATATATACGTAGATATACACTGTTGAAAAAAATAAGGGGAATACTTAAACAACAGGATATAACTTCAAGTAAATAAAACTTCTGTGAAATCAAGCTGTCCGCTTAGGAAGCAACACTGTTTGACAATCAATTTCACATGGTGTGCAAATGGAAAAGACAACAGATGGAAATTATTGGCAATTATCAAGACACACTCAATAAAGGAGTGGTTCTGCAGGTGGGGGCCACAGACCACATCTCAGTACCAATGCTTTCTGGCTGATGTTTTGGTCACTTTTGAATGTTGGTTGTGCTTTCACACTCGTGGTAGCATGAGACGGACTCTACAACCCACACAAGTGGCTCAGGTAGTGCAGTTCATCCAGGATGGCACATTAATGTGAGCTGTGGCAAGAAGGTTTTCTGTGTCCAGAGGCTTGCGGCACTACCAAGAGACAGGCCAGTACACCTGTAGATGTGGAGGGGGCTGTAGGAGGGCAACAAACCAGCAGCAGGACTGCTACCTCAGCCTTTATACAAGGAGGAACAGGAGGAGCAAGGCCAGAACCCTGCAAAATGACCACAAATGTGCATGCGTCAACACAAATAGTTAGAAACCGACTCTATGAGGATAGTCTGAGTGCCCGACGTCCACAGATGGGGGTTGTGCTCACAGCCCAAAACCGTGCAAGACGCTAGGCATTTGCCACAGAACACCAGGATTGGCAAATTCGCCACTGGCGCCCTGTGCTCTTCACAGGTGAAAGCAGGTTCACACTGAGCACATGTGACAGATGTGATAGAGTCTGGAGACACAGTGGAGAGCGCTCCATGTGCTCACCAGAGGTAGCCTGACTGCCATTAGGTACCGAGATGAGATCCTCAGACCCCTTATGAGACCATATGCTGGTGCGGTTGGCCCTGGGTTCCTCCTAATGAAGGACTATGCCAGACCTCATGTGGCTGGAGTGTGTCAGCAGTTCCAGCAAGATGAAGGCATTGAAGCTATGGACTGGCCCCCTGTTCCTCAGACCTGAATCCAATTGAACATATCTGGGACATCATGTCTCGCACCATCCACCAAAGTCACATTGCACCACAGACTGTGCAGGAGTTGGCAGATGCTTTAGTCCAGGTCTGGGAGGAGATCCCTCAGGAGACCATCCACCGCCTCATCAGGAGCATGCACAGGCACTGTAGGGAGGGGATACAGGCACGTGGAGGCCATACACACTACTGCCTTGTGATAAGGCATTTCCACTGAAGTTGGATCAGCCTGTAACTTCATTTTCCACTTTGATTTTGAGCATCATTCCAACTCCAGACCTCCGTGGGATATTAGTTGTGATGTACATTGATAATTATTAGGTTTTATTGTTGCCAATACATTCCATTATGTAATGAATAAAGATTTACAACTGGAATATTTTAATATTTCATTCAGTGATATCTAGGATGTGGGATTTTAGTGTTCCCTTTATTTTTTGGAGCAGTGTATATATATATATACAGTTGTGGCCAAAAGTGTTGACACCCCTGCAATTCTGTCAGATTATATATATATATATATATATATATATATATATATATATATATATATATATATACAGATCTGGCAAAAATTAAGAGACCACCACATCGAAACATCAAAACTCTGTCATGGGCAGTCCAATCTCCAGACCTGAGCCCCATTGAAAACCTCTGGAATGTAATCAAGAGGATGATGGATAGGCACATGCCATCAAACAAAGAAGAACTGCTTAAATTTTTGCACCAGAAGCAGTGTGAAAGACTGGTGGAAAGCATGCCAAGATGCATGAAAGCTGTGATTACAAATCATGGTTATTCCACAACATATTGATTTCTGAACTCATCATATTAGTATTGTTGTTTCTAAATGATTATGAACTTGTTTTCTTTGCATTATTTGAAGTATGAAAGCACTGTTTTTTTAATTTTGACCATTTCTCCTTTTCAGAAAAAAAATACAAAATGTATTGCTTGGAAATTCGAAGCAACATGTTAGAAGTTTTTTTACTTACTTTTTTACTCAAAAATATACAGTACCTATAAAGAGAAAATCAGACAAACTGAACATTTTGTAGTGGTCTCTTAATTTTTGCCAGAGCTGAGTATATATATACATATATATATATATATATATATATATATATATATATATATATATATATATATAAGAAAAAAATCCCCTACTGCAGGCAAGTGCCAGCTGTAGCGCCTGCGCTGCTGCCTAATTGCATGTATAATTTGAATGTAGCTCATTTTTTGAAGTTATCTGTAAATTCCTGAAAAAGAAAAAACAGATCAGTTCGAAAAATCAGTTTTCAAACTGATTTTTTTTTCTTTTTCAGGAATTGAAGGATAACATCAAAGAAATAAGTAACATACACACTAGACATGCAATCATGCAGCAGCGCAGGTGCCACAGCTGGCGCCCGCCTGAAGAAGGAGATTTTTTTCTTCAAGATATATATACTGTATATATATATATTGTATATATACTGTATATATTATATACCTAATTTAAAAAGTGCAAGGCCAGGCCTGACTGTGTCTGCTGCGAGAGTTCAACAAACACTCTCATCCATGAGACCTAGCTTCATGTCTCACTTTGTAGGGGGGGAGCGGGAAGCCACTCTTGAAGTCAGAACAGTGTTAACATGTGGTCGATTTAATGGCAGATAATGCTTCTAGTATGTTTCGCAGCACCATCTTGTCTTTCACACGGTTAAGTCTCAGTATTTAAGCATCTGGACCACATAATCCTTGCCCTGATCCTCCTTCTTCCATCCATGGCGAGTCCCAGGAGACAAGTGGTCTCACACTCGGTCACTCTGAGGAAATCTTTATATTTTAACTTATTGATTCTGGCCTCTTGCCATGCACCTTTCAATCGGGACATGAGGAGATTGTGTGTAGTGATGCACAAATAATTGAGCAGCCACTGTCAGAAGAAGACAATGGTGGGGCATGGCCATTAGTGTCTCAAGAGGTTGATGATGATGATGAGACACATTTAAAGTTGGTAAAGTTAGGAGGACTAAAGTGCGGGAGAGTAGGATAAGGTGGTAGACGATAAAGTCACTGACCAAGCTTGGGAAGGTGCCATGCAGAGCAAAGCCAGAAACACAGAGGGGGAAGGATCCGCAGCAGGCAGGAAGAGGCAGTGAGGTGGCCAGAGGAAGAAGGTGGGCAACTATTCCCAAGATCACCCACACGATGCAAGTTCCCAGGCCAAGAGTTAGGTGTTCAACAGTTTTGTGTTTTTTCTAAAGAAAGTGCATACGATACAAGAATGGTCATTTGCAACCTGTGCCATACCAAGTCAGACGGGGCCTGAGCACTACCAGCCTGGCAACCACTATTTTTCGAGGCGTGCCGCCCTGCCTTACACAAGCATGTGTTCCATGGTGTCACCTTTGCCCTGACCAACGCATTTGCTAGAAAGGTCCACTTAACGACTGACATATAGGCAAATGCATATGACAAGGGACAGTACATTTCCCTGATGACACACTGTGTGAACGTTGTGGAGGCTAGGACTGAGTCAGACCGTGGGACAGCACATGTGCTACTGATGCTGAGGATTGTGAGTCCTAGTTAGTCATCGTGAGTCCTAGTTAGTTAGTTAAGATAGTCATCTTGGAGAGCTTTGCCCATATCATTCGCAATCTGGAGTCACTGCAGCACTGCTTGGTGAAGCATCAACATGCTCTGCTGAAACTAATTTGCTTAAGTGCCAAACAGCACACCTCTACATAGTTGTGGAAAGGTATACCATACCAGACATATCTGTGTCTCTCGCTGCTAAACTTACAATCATTCATGGATGTGTGTGATAATGGCTATAGCCTGGTGGTGGCTCTGAAGCTAGGCAAGCTCACACATGCACCATGCCTGGCCCAGATGCTCAACTTAGTGGTTCAGCAGTTTCTGAAAACGTACCCAGATTTGAATGAGCTACTTGTGAGGGTATACCACATGTGTGCACATTTCCGCAAGTCAGCTACAGCTGCTGCTATGACAGTGCTGCAGCAGAGCTTGCAAGTGCCAGGTCATCAATTGGTTGCATGATCACACAGCTGAATTTTACCCCACTAAATGACAAGGTGGGATATGGCGTGTTGAATCACTTTTAGCAACAGAAAAATCTCTTTTTTTTACTCTGCAACTGCTGCACTGAAAGATGAATTTTACCCACCACTAAATGGCAAGGTGTGACATAGCATGCTGAATCACGCTAGTAAGTGCAAAAAAAATTTTTTTTACTGTGCAACAGCTAAAATCACATAAAATGTCACCGCCACTAAATGACAAGGTGGGATATGCTGTGCTGTATCACGTTTAACAACTGAAAAAAAAATCAGATTTATAAAGGTCTACTCGTGCGTGGAGCACAATAGAAGCAGTACAGAACACACTTCTATGAAATGTGCCCCGCACTCTTTGTCTGTGGACCTCACTAATGACACAAAAAACATCTGCTGGAAGGTTGATTTCACAGCCATACAGGACACTAGCTATCTAAGCTATCTGATTTAGAAACAAACACCTAGCTAACTAGCTAAAATCTATCAGCACCCAGCCCAACATCAGGAGCAGCCTCTCACAGCAGCACTGTGATAGTGACAAAATGGTGCCAAAACAAGATGTCCACTCTTTATATAGAGAGAGACATGTAATTTCATCAGCCAATGACACAAGCCATTGTGTCTGAACATTGTGGATGTTTCCTGCACCCTGATTGGCTAGCCGCAATTTGCACACATAAAGTTAGAAAAACAATTTTTACAAGCACAACGCTCCTCTGAGCTCTCTCCACCTCCTATCCTCATCAAACACAAGCCCCACGCCCATGATACACCACCGCTATCCTAGCCAAAGTGCTCAAAATACTTTGAGTTTAAAAAGAGTTTAAAAAGAGGTGTGTTGCCGGCACTTACTTCTGTGGTTATCTCAGCTGAGATTGAAATTTACCTGGGTGTAGGCTGGACACCAGACAGCTGAGGGAATCCGGATGCACACCAAAAAAATAAATCACTTATAGTTCAAAAACAACAAAAAAGGTGGCACTCACCATCAGGTAAAACATTACTTTATTTAGTCCATAACACGGGTACAGCGGGGGAGGAGCGGATATCTTCTGAAGACGACAGCTGTTTCACGCTAGCTGCGCTTCAACGGATCTACATTTCCAAATCTAAATCCTTTCTGCTGATAGTGTTGGCCATGCACCAGGCCACATTTCAAAATCTAAAAAGTTTGTGCTTATAGTGTGGGCCAAACACCAGGCCACATTTCCAAATCTAAATCCATTCTGCTATTTGTGTGGGCCATACACTAGTCCACATTTCAGAATCTAAATTGTTTGTGCTAATAATGTGGGCCAGAGACCAGGCCACATGTTAGAATCTAAATCGTTTGTGCTAACAGTATGGACCAGACACCAGGCCACATTTCAGAAGCTAAATCCTTTCAGCTAATAGTCTGAGCCATACACCAGAACACATTTCAGAATCCAAATAGTTTGCGCTAATAGTTTGGTCCAGCCAGGAGTCCACATTTCAGAATCTATTTTTTTTCTGCTAATAGTGTGGGCCAGACACCAGGCCACATTTCAAAATCTAAGTTGTTTGTGCTAATAGCGTGGGCCAGATACCAGGCCACATTTCAAAATCTAAATTGTTTGTGCTAATAGTGTGGTCCAGACACCGACCCACATTTCTAAATCTGAATTCTTTCTGCTAATAGTGAGGTCCAGACACAGTACCTCAGCAAATAAATACTGTTTGTTAATTTAGTGGCAGGTGACTGACAAGTCTTGGCATAGACTTGTGAAACAGCTGGATAAAATAGGGGAGGGGTACATCCATAAGTGGAAAAAGGCGAGGTCATGGTGGAAGGGGGACTAAGCTTGATATTCAAGGTGTACGTGAGTTAGATGATAATGTTGTTGAAAGCTCTACTGAACAAACACCATCTTGTCCTATTAAAAGACAACTGACAACATCTGTTACTGGACTCTCTTTCTTTATAAGCTGCACAGCGGTACGCCTTGTAGATGAGGGCCAGAAAAAGCATGTGCACCAATGGATGGCAAGCGCTGCATCAAGTGGCCTCTGTTCTTCTTCCTCCACCTTAGCATAATACACGGTAGAATCCTACTACCCTTGTTTCCACCCAAGTCACAACTCTCCAACCGCCCATCTGACTGTGGGGAACCACAGATGGGTGAATCTGCAGACCTGTTCACATGTTCTATCCCATGAGCATCAGAGGTCTGCTCCAAAGATTCACAGAATTATGAGGAGGAAAATATCTGCAGTTCACAGGGGTGGCAAGGGTTACCTAGCTTGGGCCTTTTTGGGACTGGAAAAGAAGACCCAGCTCAATTTATCTGCCAACTACATGCATGAACTGGCACATATGCAATCAACATACGTTAGTCTGGGAATCTCTCTGCACTAAAATGCTGATTAGCGGGTATCGCCAAGCACTGGCCGTCCCATCAATCGCAATTGCTGCTTCTTTCTCCTCCATTACTGTGGCAAGTGTTCTCACACAGGTCTCCAACCGCAGAACCTCCAATTGTTTACCCACCACAGTTGAGGTGATTGAGAGCACATCAGCTGCTATGGTAGTGTACATGCCTGTTGTTTTTGTTTCACTGAGCATACCACATCTATCTCAATCCAGCATAACATCTCCACCTGCACCTCACTCACAGTCCAGCAGTTTGTCCTGTTCACCCCACTGCACCGTCTCTCAGCACAGCAGCCAGCCTTCTTTCCCACAGTTGTGGTCACATAAAACAATATTTCCTCCTATATATGCCAATACTAAGAGCTTGACGTCCATCATCTCCAATCTGTTGGCCATGAAAATGCTGTCTTTCCATCTGGTAGATACAGACAGTTTCCGAAAGCTGATGGCTGTCGTAGTCCCCTAGTACCAGTTGCCCAGTCGCCATTACTTCTCAAAAAAAGCTGTGCCTGCACTACACCAGCATGTCACAGACAACATCACCTGTTCCCTGCAAAAATCTATGTCTGCCAGGCTGCATTTTGCGACTGACACCGGGGACAAGCAAACATGGGCAGGGGCGTTACATCTCGCTGACTGTGCACTGGGCGACTCTGCATGCTGAATGTGGTTTTGAGTATCTTGAGGTGGCAGTTTTTAGAATGGGGCATTTTCTGTCTTGTAGGCAACTCAAGATCACTTCAAATGTGAGGTGGTCCCTAAAAAAAGGTTTTGCAAATTTTGTTGTAAAAATGAGAAATCGCTAGTCAACTTTTAACCCTTATAACTTCCTAACAAAAAAATTATGTTTCAAAAATTGTGCTAATGTAAGGCTAGTTTCACATTGGCATTCGAATCCGCAGCGTTTAATCCGCATCCGCAAGTGCAGGAACAAACGCTTGGAAACGCGGCATTTTTTAGACGCATGCGGAAACGCATGCGGTTAAAAAAACACCGCGTTTGCACGCTTTTCTATGCGTTTTTTCCTGCGTTTGCGTTTTTGGTGCGCATGGTGACAAATTTTAGAGGAGAAAAATCGAGATAACCAGAAACCGCCAATGGGACTACAGAGGGCGTGTATTATGGGATCTCAATATATAGACCCTTGAACAGCTGAAATCTTCAGATTTTGCTACTGTATGCTGTGTCAGAATGGATCTTCGCAAGGAGAGCTTTTATTTCAACCTGGATTTAAGCATCAAGCTGTTTGTTGCCTGTGAGTTTGCTTGGGAGCAAGACAGAAATCACGAAAGATGGAGAAGGAAACATCGTAGGTGTTTTTGGAGACACCCCATTATCGAACTACGTGAGAGCCGTGGAGCCTATCACACGCTGTATGGCGAGCTTAATGCCAACCCGGAGAAATTCCATGAATATACAGGGATGTTGCAAGACTCGTTCCAGGATTTGCTTGCTCGTGTCCAAGGAGCCATACAGAGACAGGACACCCAGCTCCGTAGAGCGATTCCACCCGAGGAACGTCTGCTGGTTACATTAAGGTACGTTCCAAATCTAAATCAATGACAGTCCAAATTTTGGGTGTTCTGACATGTATTTTTGGGGTATTTTCCTTTCTGTCTTTAGCGTAACCACACCATAAATAGAATAGATTGTAATTTTTTTTTGGTTTGTTTTTCTTACAGATTTCTGGCAACCGGAGAGAGTTTATCATCCCTCCACTTCCAATACCGGCTCGGAATATCCACCCTGTCCGGAATAGTTGCGGACACATGCCGGGCTTTGTGGAATGTACTCCGGGAAGAGTTTATACCCCTACCCACCGCGGAAATGTGGCTTGAAATTGCGGAAAAATTCTGGAATGTGTGTGATTTCCCCAACTGTTTGGGAGCGGTGGATGGAAAGCACATTTGCATTATCAAACCAGCCAGAACAGGATCGGAGTACTTCAATTACAAAAAATATTTTTCTGTTGTGCTCATGGCAATAGCCGATGCGGACTGTCGCTTCATCGCTGTGGACATTGGAGCTTTTGGCCGTGGCAACTATTCCAAGACTTTTAAGAACACTGATATGGGCTGCCGTGTGTATGGCAAAAATGTTAATTTTCCACGGCCACAACCGCTCCCCAACACTCAAGGTCCACCGATTCCATTCGTTATGGTTGGGGATGAGGCCATTCAGATGTGTGAAAACCTACTGAAGCCATATTCCAGTCGGGACTTGAACCACACTAGGAGGATCTTTAACCACAGACTGATCAGGGCCCGAAGAACAGTAGAGTGTACCTTTGGCATTCTAGTCTCAAAATGGCACATTCTTGCATCAGCCATTAATCTAAAAATGGAGACAGTCGATGAGGTGGTCAAAGCCTGTGTGGTTCTGCACAATTATATAATGGCAAAGGAGCAAACCAACATTGAACTGGATGAACCAGTTGCACACCCACTGCCCGATTAGCAGCATCACCCACTGTGGTCAACTGCTGAAGTTGGTCACATGCGGGACCAATTTGCTGCCTTTTTTTATTCTGATATTGGACGTGTGCCATGGCAGGACAATGTTGTGTAAATGTCCTGTTGTAATTTTATCTGTACAAGTAATTTTCTTAAATGTGAATAATATGTCTCATTAATAAACTTTATTTTTGTTTGTGTTGACCGTGTCTCCTATGTATTTCCTCTACAAACCAAGGCTGTCCTAAAACTGGCAGCATTTGGTCTGTCTTTAATATCAGAGTATGTAATCCAAAACCAGGAGTGGGTGATAAAGGCAGAGGTGCTAGTTATTATGTTAATATCATAATTTACCTATAATTTGTTCACTCCTTCTTTTGACTTACAAATATTGATATAAAACACTGAGCACATACTGGTCATAAGCTTGTTGACGTCATTGCGTCCTGATTCTGTTCTGCAGTATCCAATGGACACAGACTGAAGAGACAATGACTGTCACACTAAAGAGATCTATAGTCATCAAGTCAGGTGTCAGAAATAATGAATTCATGATGCACATATAACAGCCTCATGAATTCACTATTTCTGACACCTGTGCAGGTGAGCATAGATATGCCGTGTATGACCACCATCATCCCTTCACTTAGTGTGGAATATATTACGTACACAGAAGAGAAAATGGAGATTATACAAGGCAGTTCTCCACTCACCAGGTCAGGTGCCCTAACTAATCATTTTTTTGATACCTGACCTGTTGTGTATAGTTCTGCATTGTATTTCTACCATTTTCTCTTCAGGCTGCTACACTAGTCACTGACTAAGCAGAAGGAAGAGATTATGGAGATAATACATTAATTAATTTTTTGGCCCACCTCATATCTCTATACTAAAGACACACAAAGCTGCAGTTTTATATTTGCTAACTACTGGAGATATGATGTGGCCAAAAAATAAAGTGTGTGGCGAAGTTTATTTGGCGCACGGTATGCGTTGCCGGCGGCGAAAGACACAGTACCCAGTACAATTTTTGGCAAGGGTGTCTATGATGCCCATAAAAATTTTTTTTTAAATGTACCCCTCATGGAGAAATGTTTGTCAGCCCATGCACTTCGTGTATGAGCATTACAAGCTAGAAGACCTGCTTCTTTACATTGGGGTTAGTTTTTAGTGAGGACTTCATCAATGTCTCCTCATTCTTCGCAACTAGATCACCAGGGTTAACGTGTTCTGTGCTGCTCCAGCCAGTCCAATTTTTGGCAAGAGTGTCTATGTTGCCCATAAAATATTATTTAAAAAATTTACCCCCCATGGGGTAAGGTTTGTCAGCTCTGGGGAGCTTTTGAGAAAACATTGAATGATGAGGTTAAGCACATGGGCCAGGCAAGGTACGTGTGAGCTCACCTCAGAGTCACCACCAGGTTCCAGCCATTGTCACACACGACCATGCCTGGCTGTAGGTTCAGTGGTGTCATCCAAATATCTGACTGTTCTTTCAGCACTGTCCACAACTCTTCAGCATTCTGCGGTTTGTCACCTTAGCAGATTAGCTTCACCACAGCCTGTTGCCGCTTGGCTGAGGCAGTGCTGCAGTGCTTCCAGCTTCTGACTGATGTGTTCATTTCAGAGATGGAGGCTGAAGAGGAGAAGGAGGAGGAGGGAGTGCAGGAGCTGGAGACTGTGGGGGCAACCCTGATTGACGCAGGGCCCACAATCCTCGGCATGGGGAGCATGTGTTCCATCCCAAGGTCCGACTGGGTCCCGGCTTCCACTTTGTTAACCCAGTGTGCCGCCAGTGAGATGTACCATCCCTGCCCACAAGCACTTGACCATGTGTCCATGGTTAAGTGGACTTTCCCAGTAACAGCATTGTTGAGGGCACGGGTATTGTTGTGGGACACATGCTGGTGTAATGCTGGTATGGCAGAAATAGTGGCGACTGTTGACCGAGTACCTTGGGATGGCCACCGCCATCAGGTTGCAGAAAGCTTCCATCTAAAAAACCTAAAAGGCAACATTTCGAGCTCAAGCAGATGAGAAATGTTAGAATTTAGCACTGTGGCCTGTGGGGAATTGGCTAGGTATTTCCACTTGCATTCCAATGACTGGGGTAGAGACAACTGAAGGTTGGGGCAAGGATGTGGACGGGCTTGATGATGGTGCTGGTTGACTGTGGGTAACAACAGGTGCAGGGCCCAAGGCATCTTCATGGACACGGTAAACTGGGGATTGGCTTCTACACAAAACAGTGGAAGAAGCAGTGGTGTCACCTACAGACAGTGTTCCTGGAGCCTGGGGTTCGGCCCACAAAGTCAGGTGCTTTGCTGCCACGTGCCTAATCATGCTGGTGGTAGTCAGGCTGGTAGTTTTGCTACCCCTGCTGATGTGGGCATGGTAGGTGCTGCAAATGGCCTGTTTGGGGTGATCAGCAGAGTCTTTAATAAATAACCAGACTCCTGAAGATCAAACCGTTGGAATGGCAACTTCCATCATGTTGGTGTTACAGGGAATGGATGCACGCCTTCTGTCTGTAGCCACCATATTGCTTCTTCCTGCCTGTTGGAGTGATATGCCTTCTTCCCCATGTGTGCTGCTGTCCTCTCTCTGCATGTCCTCCTGCCAGGTTGGATCAGTCACTATGTCATCTACCACCTCTTCTTCCACATCCGCACCCTGCTCCTCCTCCTGACTTTCTGGCAATTGTGTCTCATCATCGTCCACCTATTGCGACAATTTTTCTCCATTCCCTTCGGGTGACCGGGGCTGGACAAAGCTTTGGGTATCGCTACATGCAATCTCATCTGGCACCACTTCAAGTTGACCGGCTGAGAATCTGGAATCTTTAAAGGGAAAACTGAACACCTCTTCAGAGTGTCCAAGTGTGAGATCAGTTGTCTCAGGGAATTCGGCATGGTGGGAGGAAGAAGGATCAGGGTGATTAATATCCGGTCCACACTCTTGGCTACTCTGACTTGACCGTGTGGAAGACATGGTGGTGTGTTCTGACCTGGTGGTTAAAATGCCACACTGATATGACCTGGTGGCTAAAACGCAACATGGGACGAGCTCTGAGAAGGTGGTATCTCTACTGACCGCAGTCCCTAATCCTAACAACACTAGTAATAGCCGTGGGATGTTCCTGACTCTCCCTAGACACCTCTTCACAGCCTAAGAACTAACTACCCCTAAAGAAGGAAATAGAAAGCTATCTTGCCTCAGAGAAAACCCCAAAAGGAAAGACAGCCCCCCACAAATATTGACTGTGAGTGAAGAGGGAAATGACGTACACAGAAATGAAATCAGATTTCAGCAAAGGAGGCCAATACTAAACTTGATAGACAGAGAGAAAAGGATACTGTGCGGTCAGTATTAAAAACTACAAAATCCACGCAGAGTTTACAAAAATGAACTCCACACCGACTCACGGTGTGGAGGGGCAAATCTGCTTTCCCAGAGCTTCCAGCTAGCCTGAACATGACATAGTGACAAGCTGGACAAAAAGAGACATATTTGCAGAGCAATAGAGTCCAGGCAAATGGACAAACAAAAACTTAGCAAAAACTTATCTTTTGCAGACAAGGACAGGCCATATGAGAAATCCAAGGAGAGAACCAAATCCAACCAAGAACATTGACAGCTGGCATGAACTACAGCCCAGAGCAGGTTTAAATAACAAACCCAGGCAAGGCGATTAGTGAAGGCAGCTGCCACAGCTACCTAAAGGAGCAGCAGTTCCACTCGAAACCACCAGAGGGAGCCCAAGGGCAGAACTCACAAAAATACCATTAGCAACCACAGGAGGGAGCTCCAGAACGGAATTCACAACAGTACCGCCCCCTTGAGGAGGGGTCACCGAACCCTCACCAGAGCTCCCAGGCAGATCAGGATGAGCCAAATGGAAAGCACGAACCAAATCGGCAGCATGAACATCGGAGGCAACAACCCAAGAATTATCCTCCTGGCCATAACCCTTCCACTTGACCAGATATTGAAGCTTCCGCCTCGAAAAATGAGAATCCAAAATCTTCTCCACCACATATTACAATTCCCCCTCAACCAACACCGGAGCAGGAGGATCAATGGAGGGAACCATAGGTACCACATATCTCCGCAACAAAGATCTATGGAACACATTATGAATGGAAAAGGAAGCTGGAAGGGCCAAACGAAAAGACACCGGATTGATAATTTCAGAAATCTTATAAGGCCCAATAAAGCGAGGCTTGAACTTAGGGGAAGAAACCTTCATAGAAACATGATGAGAAGACAACCAGACCAAATCCCCAACACGAAGCCGGGGACCAACACACCGACGACGGTTAGCAAAACGTTGAGCCTTTTCCTGAGACAACGTCAAATTGTCCACCACATGAGTCCAAATTTGCTGCAACCTGTCCACCACAGAATCCACAACAGGACAGTCAGAAGGCTCAAGCTGCCCCGAAGAAAAACGAGGATGAAAACCAAAATTACAAAAGAAAGGCGAAACCAAGGTAGCCAAACTAGCCCGATTATTAAGGGCAAACTCGGCCAACGGCAAAAAGGTCACCCAATCATCCTGATCAGCAGACACGAAGCATCTCAAATAGGTTTCCAAGGTCTGATTGGTTCGCTCTGTTTGGCCATTTGTCTGAGGATGGAATGCTGAAGAAAAAGACAAATCAATGCCCATTCTAGCACAAAAGGACCGCCAAAACCTAGAAACGAACTGGGAACCTCTGTCAGACACAATATTCTCCGGAATACCATGCAAACGAACCACATGCTGAAAAAATAATGCAACCAAATCAGAGGAGGAAGGCAACTTAGGCAACGGTACCAAATGGACCATCTTAGAAAACCGGTCACAAACCACCCAGATGACAGACATCTTCTGAGAAACAGGAAGATCAGAAATAAAATCCATGGAAATATGCGTCCAGGGCCTCTCAGGAATAGGCAAAGGCAAAAGCAACCCACTGGCACGGGAACAGCAAGGCTTAGCCCGAGCACAGGTCCCACAGGACTGCACAAACGAACGCACATTCCGTGACAAGGAAGGCCAACAAAAGGACCTAGCCACCAAATCTCTGGTACCAAAAATCCCAGGGTGATCAGCCAACACCGAACAATGAACCTCAGAAATTACTCTGCTAGTCCATCTATCAGGAACAAACAGTTTCCCCACAGGACAGCGGTCAGGTTTATCAGCCTGAAACTCCTGAAGTACCCGCCACAAATCAGGGGAGATGGCAGAAAGAATCACCCCCTCCTTGAGGATCCCAGCCGGCTCAAGAACTCCCGGAGAATCAGGCAAAAAACTCCTAGAAAGGGCATCAGCCTTCACATTCTTAGATCCCAGAATATACGAGACCACAAAATCAAAACGTGAGAAAAACAGAGACCACCTAGCTTGTCTAGGATTCAACCGCTTAGCAGACTCAAGGTAAATCAGATTCTTATGATCAGTCAAGACCACCACGCGATGCTTGGCTCCCTCAAGCCAATGTCGCCACTCCTCAAATGCCCACTTCATAGCCAACAACTCCCGATTGCCGACATCATAATTACGCTCAGCAGGCGAAAACTTTCTGGAGAAGAAAGCACATGGTTTCATCAAAGAGCCATCAGAATTTCTCTGAGACAAAACAGCCCCTGCCCCAATCTCAGAAGCATCAACCTCAACCTGAAAAGGGAGAGAAACATCTGGCTGATGCAACACAGGGGCAGAAGTAAAACGACGTTTAAGCTCCTGAAAGGCCTCAACAGCCGCAGAGGACCAATTCATCACATCAGCACCCTTCCTCGTCAAATCGGTCAGAGGCTTCACCACACTAGAAAAATTAGCAATAAAACGGCGATAAAAATTGGCAAAGCCCAAAAATTTCTGAAGGCTCTTTACAGATGTAGGTTGAGTCCAATCATGAATGGCCTGGACTTTAACAGGGTCCATTTCAATAGCCGAGGGAGAAAACATGAAACCTAAAAAAGAAACCTTCTGAACTCCAAAGAGGCACTTAGACCCCTTCACAAACAACGCATTAGCATGAAGGACCTGAAATACCATCCTAACCTGCTTCACATGAGACTCCCAATCATCGGAGAAAACCAAAATATCATCCAAATACACAATCATGAATTTACCCAGATAATTCCGGAAGATATCATGCATAAAGGACTGAAATACCGATGGAGCATTAGAGAGCCCGAATGGCATCACAAGATATTCAAAATGGTTTTCGGGTGTATTAAATGCTGTTTTCCATTCATCACCTTGTTTAATAAGCACGAGATTATACACCCCTCGAAGGTCGATTTTAGTAAACCAACTGGCACCCTTAATCCGAGCAAACAAATCAGAAAGTTAAGGTAAAGGGTACTGGAATTTGACAGTGATCTTATTGAGAAGGCGATAATCTATACAGGGTCTCAAGGAGCCATCCTTCTTGGCAACAAAAAAGAATCCCGCTCCCAACGGTGATGAAGACGGGCGAATATGCCCCTTCTCCAAGGACTCCTTTACATAACTCCACATAGCGGTATGCTCTGGCACAGACAGATTGAAAAGTCGGCCCTTAGGGAACTTACAGCCAGGAATCAAATTAATGGCACAATCACAGTCCCTATGAGGAGGCAGGGAACTGGACTTGGGCTCATCAAATATATCCTGGAAATCCGACAAAAACTCAGGAACTTCAGAAGAAGGGGACGAGGAAATGGACATCAAAGGAATATCACTATGTATCCCCTGACAACCCCAACCAGTTACAGACATAGATCTCCAATCCAGCACTGGATTATGTACCTGTAACCATGGAAAACCCAGCACAACAACATCATGCAAATTATGCAACACCAAAAAGCGAATATTTTCCTGATGTGCTGGAGCCATGTACATGGTTAACTGTGTTCAGTGCTGAGGTTTATTCTTGGCCAATGGCGTAGCATCAATCCCCCTTAAGGGAATAGGGCTTTGCAAAGGCTCCAAGGAAAAACCACAGCGCTTGGCAAATTCTAAGTCCATTAAGTTCAGGGCAGCGCCAGAATCCACAAATGCCATAACAGAAAAGGACGACAATGAGCAAATCAGGGTAACAGACAAGAGAAATTTAGGCTGTACAGTGCTAATGGTAACAGACCTAGGGACCCTCTTAGTACACTTAGGGCAATAAGAAATAGCATGAGCAGAATCACCACAGTAAAAACACAGGCCATTCTGACGTCTGAATTTCTGCCTTTCTGCTCTAGTCAAAATCCTATCACATTGCATAGGCTCAGGACTCTGCTCAGAGGACACTGCCATATGGTGCACCACCTTGCGCTCGCGCAAGCGCCGATCAATCTGAATGGCCAAAGACATTGACTCATTCAGACCAGCAGGTGTAGGAAACCCCACCATAACATCTTTCAGGGCTTCAGAAAGACCCTTTCTGAAAATAGCTACCAGGGCATACTCATTCCATTTTGTGAGCACAGACCACTTTCTAAATTTCTGGCAGTATACTTCTGCTGCTTCCTGACCCTGACACAGAGCCAGCAAAGTTTTTTCTGCCTGATCCACAGAATTAGGCTCGTCATACAGCAATCCGAGCGCTTGAAAAAATGCGTCAATATTGAGCAATGCAGGATTTCCTGGCTCAAGGGAGAATGCCCAGTCCTGCGGGTCGCCACGCAGCAAAGAAATAACAATCTTCACCTGCTGAATGGGGTCACCAGAGGAACGGGGTCTCAGAGCAAAAAACAATCTGCAATTATTTTTAAAGTTCAAAAATTTAGATCTATCCCCAGAAAATAAATCAGGAATAGGAATTCTAGGCTCTAATACCGGAGTCTGGACAACATAATCTTGGATACTCTGTACCCTTGCAGCGAGTTGATCCACGCGCAATGACAGACCCTGAACCTCCATATCAGCACCAAAATCCTGAACCACCCAGAGATTAAGGGGAAAAAAAAGACAAAACAAGCTACAAAGGAAAAAAAAATGACTCAGAACATTCTTTTCCCTCTTTTGAGATGCATTTAACACATTGTGGGCCAGCTGTACTGTTATGACCTGGTGGTTAAGAGGCCACACTGATATGACCTGGTGGCTAAAACGCAACATGGGACGAGCTCTGAGAAGATGGTATCTCTACTGACCGCAGTCCCTAATCCTAACAACAACACTAGTAATAGCCGTGGGATGTTCCTGACTCTCCCTAGACACCTCTTCACAGCCTAAGAACTAACTACCCCTAAAGAAGGAAATAGAAAGCTATCTTGCCTCAGAGAAAACCCCAAAAGGAAAGACAGCCCCCCACAAATATTGACTGTGAGTGAAGAGGGAAATGACGTACACAGAAATGAAATCAGATTTCAGCAAAGGAGGCCAATACTAAACTTGATAGACAGAGAGAAAAGGATACTGTGCGGTCAGTATTAAAAACTACAAAATCCACGCAGAGTTTACAAAAATGAACTCCACACCGGCTCACGGTGTGGAGGGGCAAATCTGCTTTCCCAGAGCTTCCAGCTAGCCTGAATATGACATAGTGACAAGCTGGACAAAAAGAGACATATTTGCAGAGCAATAGAGTCCAGGCAAATGGACAAACAAAAACTTAGCAAAAACTTATCTTTTGCAGACAAGGACAGGCCATATGAGAAATCCAAGGAGAGAACCAAATCCAACCAAGAACATTGACAGCTGGCATGAACTACAGCGCGAAGATGTGGGTCTTTGTTGTGGCCCACTTTCAGCTTGGCCACAGCCTTGTCTTCTGCATGCACCATGAGCATCATGTCCACTTCCCGTTCCTTGCATCTTGCCTTGCCCATTTTAAATGGACTACTGAAATATTTGAAAAGCTCAATATAAACGGATTTATTTGGAGAAAACTTATATGTGATCAATATGCCTGAAAAGCAAGTATTTGCAGACCACAGATACAGCAAGCGTCTGACAGAGATAACAGACAGTTAAAATATGTTGGTTTTTTTAAAATATTTTTTAAACAAAAAAAATGAGTAGACCAAGGCTAGCAGACTGAACAATGCAACATATGCCTGCAAAGCAAAGATTTTGACACCACAGAAACACCAGTCGTCTGATGGAGATAACAGACTGCATAATTTTTTTAATGTTTTTTTGTAATTTTTGAAAACACTAACTACTGAATAGATCAAGACTAGCAGACAGAACAATGCAAGGTATGCCTGCGAAGCGAGGATTTTGACACCACAGATACACCAGGCATCTGTCGAAGATAACAGTCTGTATACATTTTTTTAAATGTTTTTGTAATTTTTGAAAACACTAAATATTGAGTAGACCAAGGCTAGCAGACAGAACAATGCAACATATGCCTGCAAAGCAAGGATTTTGACACCACAGATATACCAGGCATAAGCCAGAGATAAAAGACTGATCAAGATGTGGCCTTGATTCTTTTTTTGCACACCATAATTGTGTCAATAAGTTGGCTATGACATTAAAAAAAAATTGTAATGATGTGCGATGTGTGTGGCATACAACTCACAGTGATAAATATAAGAACTTTAGCTAAATATTTTTGGGCCAGCTACAGATTTTTTGGGCAGCAAAATGATGCCCAAAAATGTTGCAAGACACTACAAAATATTAGATAGTACCAAAAAAAGGACAGATTTTCTGATGTATGGGACCAAAAACAAATTTTCAATTCTTTAATTTGCATGCTCATGTATTGCATTGACCTGGCTGTAGTCTGCAGCGTGACCAAGCAAATGAATGTAGGAAAAAGGGGGCTATGGATTGCTTTGTAATAAAATGAGCAGGTATAAGCTGCAAAAAAAAATTGCCACAGATAACTGCAGATAGGTACAGTGCCTTGCGTATCCCCTTTAATTGTTATAGGTTCCGTGTAGTTTCTAGTTTGCGCCTGTTTTTAAGGAATATAGCCAGCTACAAATTTGAGGATACCAAAAAACCTTTGAAGGGATAAATACATAATTGCTACTGTTAAATATGAGGTAATTGGTATTGAGCAGCACCATACAAGTAGGCACCTTAGATTTTGATATTTTCCCGAATTCTCTGTATATACAGTACTTATAAAAAGAGATCTATACAATATGGAGAAATACTTAGTTTATTACCAAACAGCATATTAGCATTATATATGGCCTAAGAGAGAGCGGCAATAGAGATCTACAACATTATAGGTAAAACCAGAATTATATAGCACCTATTATTAATGAATGGGGAACTAGACTTGAAAATGAACCAATCACAAAGCAGGCCATTTTACTCACGAGACATCAAGCAAGACAATTGGAGTATATCACGTCATCCCTACCTATGCAGCAATAAGCTTCAGCTAGAATGGATGGGCTGTGCAATGACTCGCTTGCTGCATGCTCGCATCTTACTCATAAGTTTGAGAGATGATGCATTCACTGGTATGACAAATGGTGACGTGCTATGTCAGTGTGACAGACTGGCAGAAAGCATTGCACTTATTGGAGCATTGAGGAGAGAGGATTCCCATATTGGTTTGAATATCACTATGACAATATGGAGATTGGACCATAGACCTTTCATAAAGGTGAATTTTACACCATTGGCGGGTCACTTTCATTTGCTATAACATACCGTATTTTTCGGACCATAAGACACACTTTTTTCTCCAAAATTTTTTGGGGAAAATGGGGGTGCATCTTATGGTCAGAATATACTTACAAATCCTGTGGTGGTGGTCCCAGTGGTGGCGGTCCCGATGCAGCCTCCCTTCCCAGGCTGGTGCAGCTGTGGTGTGGCAATGGCAGTGCTCTGTGGTGTGGCATCGGCAGGGCTCTGTGCTGCGTGGGGGGCTCTGCCCACATTTTGTCAAAGCCCAGAGGCCCCCACCGCTCCGTTGTTGTTGCAAATGGTGTTGTCCCGGTAAAATTTCCCCATCCAGAACTTCTTGCGTAAGTTACTTATCTACAAAACTTACGCAAAAAGTTCTGGATGGGGAAACACAGGTTAAAGAGAAGAGCCGTGCATGCGCAGAGACGAGCTGTATGCAATGCCCACAGTTGGGCAAAGCATAATGCGCAGGCGCGACATTAGACTTAACTGCGCAGGCGCGAAACACTACGCAAACGCCGGAAAGAAATTACTTAGGGAAAAGCAAGAGGTGGGGAGAAACAGCAAATTCACAATGCCCATTTGACCAGACTGCCGTGATTGACAGGCGAAAATGGCGACTTTACTAAGGTATTTTGGCAGCAAAAGTGGGGAATCAGGGGACAATAAAGACACAGTTATAAAGCACAGCTCAGGCCCTATTTAAAGCTATTTTTAGCTCATATTGAAAAAACGGGGTGACAGGTTCCCTTTAATATAAAAATAATTCAGGCAAATTAGAGACTGAATTTTATAATCTAAATTGTTTACATTTTAAATAAAAATTTAAAGTTACATATTAAAGCCTTCTAGTGAGGGTTTATTTGGGGTTTTCCCCAATTTGTTAATTATGTTTTTAAGGAATGTGGGACTTTTTTTTCCATTCTAAAAAATCAAACCCAATCAAAACTCAAAATAGTCAACGCGTTTCTTCTGCCTCCATTTGCATAACTAATACAACAAATTACTTTTGAATTTCCAAAACAAGACAGACAGAATATGCAAGTGGGTATTTGATCTTAGTCTGAGACAAAATACATGGCTTTGTTAGTAAACAGTGAGAGATAGTTAAAGATGATAGGATCAGGAAAATTTGAATTCAATGTTCTTGCAGATTTCATTTAATTTAAAGTCCCTTTTAAAGAATTTAAAAATCCAAGATAGAGCACAATAAATGTAAAATGTAAAAAACATACTAATGCTCACCTCACTGCTCATCTCTCCTGGCCCTCTGCTCCTCATCGCCGACAGGTCCATGTTGCATCTTATGTTTGTTTCTACAAGTACTAAAACCTAGGATTCCACACGCTTTGCCAGGATTTGCAGCCTAAGACATTTTTGCTTTTAAGGTCAAAGCATTCACCATGAGCTTGTGTACACATGCACAGAACAGTCTGGGCCTCATCAGAGCCAAAAATGTAAGCCTAACATGAGGAGGCTTAGGGATTCAGCCTTTACAGGGGTGATATGGAGATATGAGAAGTATCATACAGGTGATGGTGAGTAATGGAGGTGCAGAGAGGTGAGTATAAGTATTTATTTTTAAACTTTTTTATCACCCATTATGGCTCTGAAAAATGGTGACAGCAGCTGCCATTTTGCTGAATCCACACTGAACAAAGCAAAGTACAAAAAAATCTGCATTTCGGCAGTAGAATTCATTTACTATGCACTTGAATCTATATGAGTGTCTGTGTGTTGAATGAAAACCATAGTTTTTGATCAAAATGTCTTAAAGAATTAAAGCGAGAGCACCAAAAGAGTCACTCTTATGGGGGCAGCAATCATATAGTCGATAATGTGGGGCAACCTCATAGTCGCTGTAAAGTCTGTAATTATAACAATGGATGTTGCAGAAGTAACTGGGGCCTCATTTATGAAAATTGCCTCACAATAAGAGCGTTCTGGTTGCCTATAGCAACCAGAATGCAACTTTCAGCATTAAAGCTGTTGAAGTAAAGTGAAGTCTGAGCTCTGATTGGTTGTTGGACAACTAGGTAGAAATGTATAATTGTGAGGCAGTCACACATTTTCTGCTTTATAAATATAGATTCACTTATTAGGGTAGGTGCACATGGTCAGTAATCAGCAGCTTTTGGGATGCAGCATATGTCCTCTGCGTCCACTGCGTCCAAAGCAGTGCTGGCTTTTGAACCCAGGTGAATCCGCATGTGTTCATTGAACATGCGGAATCATAACGTCAAATACATTGTATGGGTGAGATTTGTCTTGCAGAGACTCACGTCTCTGCTAGATAACTTGACATGCTCGTCTCCGCGGGTGATTCGCGGGCATCTCTGCACACATATTAAGCATGGGATTTCTTGAAATAACATCCACTATGCTGTAACAACTGGACGCTGTGGGTTTGAAGCTGTGGATATACTCATCATCCAAACCGCAGCATTTACTGACCGTAGGAACGTACCCTTAGATGTCTGAACAGTGTGAGGTGATTACTAAGGGTCATAATACTAAGGACTGTTTTTTAAAATGCCACTCAAAAACGGCCATCTATTGGATAAATTAATCCAAAAGCTAAGAAAGCAGAACTGTCTCAAACAGTTGAGACAAGTGAACAAGGTGAGCTTAAAAGCAAATGGTTTAGACAGGCTGAATGAAAGGCAGCTGAAACATCTGAACAATGGGAACATTGTCTTCAGGAGAAAAGGATAAGACAGGCTGAATCAAGGGAAGCTGAAGCACCTGAACACAGGGAATGTTGTCTTCATGAAAAATGAATGAGACACGCTGAATGAAGGGATACGGAAACCCTTGAAGAAGAGGGTGAATGTTGTCAAAATGACCGCATATGACATATGCAACTTATAGAAAGATGTAGGCAGGCTGACTTGAGTTTGGGAGCATTTCACTATGACAAAATTCAGGACTATAAGTTACATCTGAAAGTCATAGTAGGCAAACTGGACGTAATATGCAAACATTGTTAAGCAAAAAAGTTTAACTTGGTATGTGCAGCTCAAATGGCAAAGTCTACCTCTTGAACAACTTCCTTCATATATTTCAGGATGAACTCCAGATGTTTATCTCAGTGTTACGATAAATTTGTATAAAAAAACAACGGTTAATTCCAAACAAACAAAACAGAAGATGAAAAAACTAATTTTGAACTCTGAAGATGTCAACTTCTGGATGAAACTGAAAATGTAACTTACCAAGAGTAACCAACAATTTAACATATAATTTTTTGTGAGCAAAGCAGCATGTATTTTGTGGCTATATTTATATATTCATTTATATCTCCAGTGAACAAATTATGACAACAACCTTAAAAAAGTAGTTGAACATCGCTCACTTCCGCATTGGGAAGTGAGCAGGGCTGGTCTCTGATTCATGATGTACATTTTAGTTGTGTCTCAATCTTTAAGCTTTCTGACAGATACATTTTTAGAAGCTTTCCGTAGACACTAATTTTTTGTAACTACAGTAATTACATTTCTAAACATAGCTGTATTCATAAAATTGTTACTTTCCTAAAAGAAAGCTATCATGACAAAATAACCTGTTTAAATGTATTTTTTTAGTTTTTTAGAATAGATTTTGTTTCCATATCACAATCAGTATTTGAAATAAAAACTAAAAAGCATTTCACACTGTTCACTGGAGCTTTTATAGACTCAAACTTTGTGTTGTATCAGGAAACAACACTTGTACACGACTACAATGAATGGACTTTGACAATATCTTTATAATGAACTACAGTATCTGATGGCTGTGTGTACAGAGGTCATTGTGAAGGGAGTCAGTAAGGGTCAGCTTTCACATCGCCTATTGTGATTAGTAGCTCCTGTATTATCAAATTATCAATTGTGTATACAGCCGTGGCCAAAAGTTTTGAGACTCACATATACAGTATATTGATTTTCGTAAAGTCTTCATAAAGTTTGCTGCTTTGATATTTTTAGATCTTTTAGTCAGATTTTTAGTCACTGAAGTACATGTCTAAGCATTTCTTGAGTTTTAAAGCTTTTTGACAAATACATCAAGTTTGTGCAAAGACTTTTTATAAAGTGTTGACCATTATTATTCAAGACTACTTCAATTTGCCCTGGCATTTTGGATAATAGCTCCATAGCCAAATCTTGACTGATGGCAATCCGCTCTTGTCTAACCCGTTCTTGGAATTCATAGCAGTTTCTAAATTTTTGTTTGTCCACCCGCTTTTTGAGAATTGACCCTTGTTTTTAATTACATTGAGATCTGATAAGTTTCCTGACCATGGACACAAAGTTAAATTTTTTTTTTCACCAAGCCACAACATTTTTGCCTTGGGACATTGTGCACCATTAGGAAGCAGCATTGTTCATTATGAAATAGCTCCTAAATGATTTGGAGAATTTGCTCTTGGAGGATTTTTAGGGCAGCACGGTGGCTCAGTGCTTAGCAGCCTTGCAGTGCTGCGGTCTTGGGTTCAAATCCCACCAAGGACAACATCTGCAAGGAGTTTGTATCTTCTCCCCGTGTTTGCGTGGGTTTCCTTAGGGTACTCCGGTTTCCTCCCACATTCCAAAGACATACTGATAGGGAATTTAGATTGTGAGCCCCACTGGGGAGAGTGATGATAATGTGTGCAAAACTGTAAAGCGTTGTGGAATATGTTAGTTCTATATAAAGACTATTATTTATTCTTAAGTTTAGTTGACATTCTTTATTCATGGCAGTTTTCTTAGGTAAAATTGTGAATGACCCCACGTCCTTTGATGAAAACCTGACCAGAAGAACTAAAAATATTGAAGCAACAGACTTTGTGAAAACCAACATTTGCATCAACCTCAAAATGTTTAGCCATGACTGTAGAGCTGTTATTAGTCATTTAATTCCTGACTATGACGATAAACAAACTGCTGTAAACTAAAATAACCCCAGTGGCCATTGCGAAAATTGCAATAGTAATTTTATTTTTTGTTAAAAATATAATAAAATATAAAGCAAAAACATTGCCAAAAACTTTTTTAACCCCTTAATGACCGCCGATACGCCTTTTAACGGCGGCCGCTAAGGGTACTTAAAAAAAAGTGAATAGCGCCCCCCAGAGTCGGATTTTCTCTGGGGTCTCGGTTGCCGAGGGT
This sequence comes from Ranitomeya variabilis, assembly GCF_051348905.1. Classification (NCBI taxonomy): domain Eukaryota; kingdom Metazoa; phylum Chordata; class Amphibia; order Anura; family Dendrobatidae; genus Ranitomeya; species Ranitomeya variabilis. The sequence goes on along the minus strand of NC_135233.1, from coordinate 714,667,683 downwards.
AGCCGAGACCCCAGAGAACATGATTCGGGGGGGGTTTACCGACCCCCGAGTTGCGATCGCCGGTAATTAACCGTTTACTGGCGGTCGCAACAAAAAAAACCCCGCGATTTGCCATTTAATTTCTCTGTCCTCCGATGTGATCGCACATCAGAGAACAGAGAAATAGTGTCCCCGATGGCCCCCAATAGCCCCCCAATACTCACCTATCTCCCCCGGTGCTCCTCGTGGCTCCCGATGGGCGCCTCCATCTTTTTTCTGGGAAAAAATGGCGGGCGCATGCGCAGTGCGCCCGCCCGGCACCCGGAAGATCTTTGGGGTCTCGGCTGCCGGGGGTAGCCGAGACCCCAAAGAACATGATCGGGGTCGGTTTTTACCGACCCCTGTTTTGCGATCGTCGGTAATTAACTGTTTACCGGCGACCGCAAAAAAAAAAAAAAAAGCGATCTGTAATTCTCTGTCCTCTGATGTGATCGCACATCAGAGGACAGAGAAATAGGGGGATTCGGGGACCCTATCATACTCACCCGGTGTCCCCGGGTCCTCCTGCGTCTCCTCTTGCCGGCTGGCTTCTTCCTCTGCAAAGAAAATGGCGGGCGCATGCGCAGTGCGCCCGCCATCTGCTGCCATCTGCCGGCCGGCAGGAGAGACGAGTTGGGGCTAATATTAGGGTTAGGGTTAGGGCTAGGGTTAGGGCTAGGGTTAGGGTTAGGGTTAGGGCTAGGGTTAGGGTTAGGATTAGGGCTAGGGTTAGGGCTAGGGTTAGGGTTAGGGCTAGGGTTAGGGTTAGGGCTAGGGTTAGGGCTAGGGTTAGGGCTAGGGTTGGGACTAAATTTAGGGTTAGAGCTAGGGTTAGGGTTAGGGTTAGGCTACTTTCACACTAGCGTTTTTTGGCTTCCGTCGCAATGCGTCGTTGGAGAAAAAACGCATCCTGCAAAAGTGCTTGCAGGATGCGTTTTTTCTCCATTGACTTGCATTAGCGACACATTGCGACGGATTGCCACACGTCGCATCCGTCGTGCGACGGATGCGTCGTGCTTTGGCGGACCGTCGGCACAAAAAACGCTACATGTAACTTTTTTGTGCGACGTGTCCGCCATTTCCGACCGTTCATGCGCGGCCGGAACTCCGCCCCCGCCTCCCCGCACCTCACAATGGGGCAGCGGATGCGTTGAAAAAACAGCATCCTCTGCACCCATTGTGCGGAGCTTACAACGCTAGCGTCGGTACGTCGGCCCGACACACTGCGATGGGCCGAGTACGACGCTAGTGTGAAAGTAGCCTTAGGCTTCTTTCACACTTGCGTCGGTACGGGGCGGTCGCAATGCATCAGCCCGACGTACCGACGCACGTTGTGAAAATTGTGCACACTGTGGGCAGTGGATGCAGTTTTTCAACGCATCCGCTGCCCAGTCTATGTCTTGGGGAGGAGGGGGCAGAGTTATGGCCACGCATGCGCGGAAATGGCGGACGCGACGTACAAAAAAAAGGTTACATTGAACTTTTTTTGTGATGACGGTCCGCCAAAACACAACGGATTTAGTGCACGATGGAGGCGACGTGAGACCATCCGTCGGTAATACAAGTCTATGGGCAAAAAAGGCATCCTGTGGGCACATTTGCAGGATCCGTTTTTTTTCCAAAACGACGGATTGTGACGGATGCCACACGACGCAAGTGTGAAAGTAGCCTTAGGGTTAGGGTTGGGGATAAAGTTAGGGCTAGGGTTAGGGTTAAATTTAGGGTTAGGATTGGGGCTAAAGTTAGTGTTAGGGTTAGGGTTGGGGCTAAAGTTAGGGATAGAGTTGGGATTAGGGTTAGGGTTTGGATTAGGGTTGGTATTAGGGTTACGGTTGGGATTAGGGTTACGTTTGGGATTAGGGTTGGGATTAGGGTTAGGGTTGGGATTAGGGTTAAGGTTAGGGTTGGGATTAGGGTTAGGGGTGTATTGGGATTAGGGTTAGGTTTGAGGTTAGGGTTGAGATTAGGGTTAGGGGTGTGTTGGATTTAGGGTTTTGATTAGGGTTATGGTTAGAGTTGAGATTAGGGCTGTTTTGGGGTTAGGGTTGTGATTATCGTTAGGGTTGTGATTAGAATTATGGATCGGGTTGAGATTAGGGTTAGAGGTGAGTTGGAGTTAGGGTTGGAGTTAGAATTGGGGGGTTTCCACTGTTTAGGTACATCAGGGGGTCTGCAAACACGACAGACAATTTTGCGCTAAAAAAGTCAAATGGTGCTCCCTCCCTTCTGAGCTCTGCCGTGCGCCCAAACAGTGGTTTACCCCCACATATGGGGCATCAGCGTACTCGGGATAAATTGGACAACAACTTTTGGGGTCCAATTTCTCCTGTTACCCTTGTGAAAATAAAAACTTGGGGGCTAAAAATCTTTTTTGTGGGAAAAAAAATATTTTTTTATTTTCACTACTCTGCATTATAAACTTCTGTGAAGCACTTGAGCATTCAAAGTTCTCACCACATATCTAGATAAGTTCCTTTGGGGGTCTTGTTTCCAAAATTTGGTCACTTGTGGGGGGTTTCTACTGTTTAGGTACATCAGGGGCTCTGCAAACGCAACATAACACCCATAGACAATTCTATCAAAGTCTGAATTCCAAAATGGCGCTCCTTCTCTTCCGAGCTCTGCCGTGTGCCCAAACAGTGGTTTACCCCCACATATGGGGTACCAGCATACTCACGACAAATTGGAGAACAAATATTGGTGTCCAATTTCTCTTGTTACCCTTGTGAAAATAAAAACTTGGGGGCTAAAAAATCTTTTTTGTGGAAAAAAACATATTTTCTATTTTCACTACTCTGCATTATAAACTTCTGTGAAGCACTTGGGCATTCAAAGTTCTCACCACATATCTAGATAAGTTCCTTGGGGGGTCTAGTTTCCAAAATGGGGTCACTTGTTGGGGGTTTCTACTGTTTAGGTACATCAGTGGCTCTGCAAACGCAACATAACGCCCGCAGACCATTCTATCAAAGCCTGCATTCCAAAATGGCGCTCCTTCCCTTCCGAGCTCTGCCGTGCGCCCAAACAGTGGTTTACCCCCACATATTGGGTACCAGCATACTCAGGACAAATTGTACAACAACTTTTGGGGTCCAATTTCTCTTGTTACCCTTGTGAAAATAAAAATTTGGGGGCTAAAAAATCTTTTTTGTGGGAAAAAAATATATTTGTTATTTTCACTACTCTGCATTATAAACTTCTGTGAAGCACTTGGGCATTCAAAGTTCTCACCACATATCTAGATAAGTTCCTTGGGGGGTCTATTTTCCAAAATGGGGTCACTTGTTGGGTGTTTCTACTGTTTAGGTACATTAGGGGTCTGCAAACGCAACATAACGACAGCAGACAATTCTATCAAAGTCTGCATTCCAAAATGGCGCTCCTTCCCTTCCGAGCTCAGCCATGCGCCCAAACAGTGGTTTACCCCCACATATGGGGTACCAGCATACTCAGGACAAATTGGACAACAACTTTTGTGGTCCAATTTCTCTTGTTACCCTTGTAAAAATAAAAACTTGGGGGCTACAAAATCTTTATTGTTAAAAAAAAAAAATATTTTTTATTTTCACGACTCTGCATTATAAACTTCTGTGATGCACTTGGGCATGCAAAGTTCTCACTACACATCTAGATAAGTTCCATGGGGGGTCTAGTTTCCAAAATGGGGTCACTTTTAGGGGGTTTCTACTGTTTAGGCACATCAGGGGCTCTCCAAACGCAACATGGCGTCCAATCTCAATTCCAGTCAATTTTGCATTGAAAAGTCAAATGGCGCTCCTTTGCTTCCGAGCTCAGCCATGCGCCCAAACAGTGGTTTACCCCCACACATGGGGTGTCGGCGTACTCAGGACAAATTGTACAACAACTTCTGGGGTCCATTTTCTCCTGTTACCCTTGGTAAAATAAAAATTTGGAGGCAAAAATTCATTTTTGTAGAAAAAATGCGATTTTTTTATTTTCACGGCTCTACGTTATAAACTTCTGTGAAGCACCTGGGGGTTTAAAGTGCTCACCACACATCTAGATAAGTTCCTTAAAGGGTCTAGTTTCCAAAATGGTGTCATTTGTGGGGAATTTCCACTGTTTAGGCACATCAGGGGCTCTCCAAACGTGACATGGCGTCCGATCTCAATTCCAGCCAGTTCTGCATTGAAACAGTCAAACGGTGCTCCTTCACTTCCAAGCTCTGCGGTGCACCCAAACAGTGGTTTACCTCCACATATGGGGTATCGGCGTACTCAGGAGAAATTGCACAACAAAATTTTTGGTTAAATTTCTGTTTTTACACTTGAGAAAATTAAAAAAAATGGTTCTGAAGTAAAATGTTTGCAAAAAAAAGTTACATGTTCATTTTTTTCTTCCACATTGTTTCAGTTCCTGTGAAGTACGTAAAGGGTTAATAAACTTCTTGAATGTGGTTTTGAGCAGCTTGAGGGGTGCAGTTTTTAGAATGGTGTCACACTTGGTTATTTTCTATCATATAGACCCCTCAAAATCACTTCAAAGGTGATGTGGTCCCTAAAAAAAACATGGTGTTGTAAAAATGAGAAATTGCTGGTCAACTTTTTAACCCTTATAACTCCCTAACAAAAAAATTTTGTTTCCAAAATTGTGCTGATATAAAGTGGACATGTGGGAAATCTTATAACTATTTTTCGTCACATATCTTTCTGATTTAAGGGCATAAAAATACAAAGTTTGAAAATTGCAAAATTTTAAAATTTTTCGCCATATTTCCATTTTTTTCATAAATAATCGCAAGTAATATCGAAGAAATGTTACCACTAACTTGAAGTACAATATGTCACGAAAAAATAATCTCAGAATCAGCGGGATCCGATAAAGCGTTCCAGAGTTATAACCTCATAAAGTGACATTGGTCAGAATTGTAAAAATTGGCTCGGTCATTAAGTACCAAATTGGCTCTGTCACTAAGGGGTTAAATTGCATGTAACACAAAAAACCTGATTTAAACAATAAGTAATTTTTTCATAGCTTCCCTTTAACCCATTATCTACAAAGGACGTCTAATCTTTAGCTTCTAGCAACTAAGATTTTATATTTTTTATAATTAGGTCCAATTGTTTGTGTTCTGTTTGTAAAATGAATGTTTTCAAAATAGGAAGTCATGTAATTGTCATTTTTAATTGAATATTGGGACGCCCTTTTCTGAAATATCCGTACTTGAAAAATTTTTGCTAATTATGTTTCTGATTCATTAGGTCCGAAATCATTAAAATCTGTCATTAAAAAAAATGAAAATTGCTAACTTGGCAAGTAATGAGTTAAAAAATTATTGATGACAGTTTTGTACTTGGGATTAACCCCTTAACGACCGCCGATACGCCTTTTAACGGCGGCCGCTAAGGGTACTTAAACCACAGCGCCGTTAATTAACGGCGCTGTGGAAAAAGTGAATAGCGCCCCCCAGAGTCGGATTTTCTCTGGGGTCTCGGTTGCCGAGGGTAGCCGAGACCCCAGAGAACATGATTCGGGGTTTTTTTACCGACCCCCGAGTTGCGATCGCCGGTAATTAACCGTTTACCGGCGATAGCAAAAAAAAACAAAAACGCGATTTCCCATTTAATTTCTCTGTCCTCCGATGTGATCGCACATCGGAGGACAGAGAAATGGGGTCCCCAGTCGCCCCCGATGCCCCCCCAATAATCACCTGTCTCCCCGGTGCTCCTCGTGGTTCCCCATGGGCGCCGCCATCTTAAAAATGGCGGGCGCACGCGCAGTGCTCCCGCCGGCCGGCACCTGGGAGATCTTTGGGGTCTCGGATGCTGGGGGTAGCCGAGACCCCAAAGAACATGATCGGGGTCGGTTTTTACCGACCCCTGTTTTGCGATCGCTGGTAATTAACTGTTTACCGGCGACCGCAAAAAAAAAAGTGATGTGTAATTCTCTGTCCTCTGATGTGATCGCACATCAGAGGACAGAGAAATAGGGGGATTCGGGGACCCTATCATACTTACCGGTGTCCCTGGGTCCTCCTGTGTCTTCTCCTGCCGGCCGGCTTCTTCCTATAGAAAGAAAATGGCGGGCGCATGCGCAGTGCGCCCGCTCTCTGCTGCCATCTGCCGGCCGGCAGGAGAGAAGAGTTGGGGCTAAAATTAGGGTTAGGGTTAGGGTTAGGGTTAGGGCTAGGGTTAGGGTTAGGGTTAGGGCTAGGGTTAGGGTTAGGGTTAGGGTTAGGGCTAGGGTTAGGGTTAGGGTTAGGGTTAAGGTTAGGGTTAGGGCTAGGGTTAGGGTTGGGGCAAAATTTAGGGTTAGGGTTGGAGCTAAATTTAGGGTTAGGGTTGGGGCTAAATTTAGGGTTAGGGCTGGGGCTAAATTTAGGGTTAGGGTTAGGGTTGGGGCTAAAGTTAGGGCTATAGTTAGAGTTGGGGCTAAAGTTAGGACTAGGGTTGCGGCTAAAGTTAGGGTTAGGGTTGGGATTAGGGTTTGGATTAGGGTTGGCATTAGGGTTACGTTTGGGATTACAGTTAGGTTTGGGATTAGGGTTAAGGGTAGGGTTGGGATTAGGGGTGTATTGGGATTAGGGTTAGGTTTGAGGTTAGGGTTGAGATTAGGATTAGGGGTGTGTTGGATTTAGGGTTCTGATTAGGGTTATGGTTGTTTTGAGGTTAGGGTTGCGATTATCCTTAGGGTTGTGATTAGGATTATGGATCGGGTTGGCATTAGGGTTAGGCCTCTTTCACACTTCAGTCTTTTGGCGTCAGTCTGAAACGGCCATTTTCATCAAATAGCGGATCCGCCATTTTTTTTGGCGGTTCCGCTACTTTCCCATAGACATGCATTAGCGACGGATTGTGGCGGATGGTCGTCCGTTCCATCCGCCATGTGACGGATCCGTCGAGATTTGGCGGACGTCATCTAGACATTGACGGCCATTGTAACGTTTTTTGTCTGCGCCGAAATGGCGGTTCGCGACGGATCCGTCGCGTTCATCATTCCATAGAATTGCCGCCTATGGGCGACGGATCCGTTGTTACCGTCATTTTGGCGGATCCATCACCCCAATCCGCTTTTTCAATTGCGCATGCTCCAAAAAGTAGATACTTTTCCCAGACAACCCCCAAGTAACGGATCCGTCAAAAAAACGGATCCGTTAATACCGTTTTCTCAACAATTGTGACGGATCCGTCACTATGTCGGAGCTGACTGACGACAAACAACTGAAGTGTGAAAGAAGCATTAGGGGTGTGTTGGGGTTAGGGTTGGAGTTAGATTTGGGGGGTTTCCACTGTTTAGGTACATCAGGGGGTCTCTAAACGCCACAGCCAATTTTGCGCTCAAAAAGTCAAATGGTGCTCCCTCCCTTCCGAGCTCTGCCGTGCACCCAAACAGTGGTTTACCCCCACATATGGGGCATCAGCGTACTCGGGATAAATTGGACAACAACTTTTGGGGTCCAATTTCTCCTGTTACCCTTGTGAAAATAAAAACTTGGGGGCTAAATAATTTTTTGTGGAAAAAAAAAATATTTTTTATTTTCACAACTCTGCATTATAAATGTCTGTGAAGCACTTGGGCATTCAAAGTTCTCACCACACATCTAGATAAGTTCCTTGGGGGCTCTAGTTTCCAAAATGGGGTCACTTGTGGGGGGTTTCTACTGTTTAGGTACATCAAGGGCTCTGCAAATGCAACATAACGCCCGCAGACCATTCTATCAAAGTCTGCATTCCAAAACGGCGCTCCTTCCCTTCCGAGCTCTGCCATGCGCCCAAACAGTGGTTTACCCCAACATATGGGGTATCAGCCTACTCAGCATAAATTGCACAATAAATTTTGGGGTCCAATTTCTCCTGTTACCCTTGAGAAAATAAAAAATTGCAGGCTAAAAAATCATTTTTGAGGAAAAAAAAGGATTTTTTATTTTCACGGCTCTACTTTATAAATTTCTGTGAAGAACTTGGGGGTTTAAAGTGCTCACCGCACATCTAGATAAGTTCCATAAGTGGTCTAGTTTCCAAAATGGGGTCACTTGTGGGGGGTTTCTACTGTTTAGGCACATCAGGGGCTCTCCAAACACGACATGGTGTCCGATCTCAATTCCAGCCAATTCTACATTGAAAAAGTAAAAAGGCACTCCTCTTCCAAGCTCTGCGGTGCGCCCAAACAGTGGTTTACCCCCACATATGGGGTATCGCCACACTCAGGAGAAATTGCCCAACAACTTTTGTGGTCTAATTTCTCCTGTTACCCTTGTCAAAATAAAAATTTTGGGGCAAAAGGATCATTTTTGAAAAAAAAATGCGACTTTTTATTTTCACGGCTCTACGCTATAACCTTCCGTGAAGCACCTGGGGGATTAAAGTGCTCACCACACATCTAGATAAGTTCCTTAAGGGGTCTAGTTTCCAAAATGGTGTCAATTGTGGCGGGATTCCACTGTTTAGGCACATCAGGGGCTCTCCAAACGCGACATGGCGTCCGATCTCAATTCCAGCCAATTCTACATCGAAAAAGAAAAAAGGCACTCCTTCTCTTCCAAGCTCTACAGTGTGCCCAAACAGTGGTTTACCCCCACATATGGGGTATCGATGTACTCAGGAGAAATTGCACAACAACTTTTGTGGTCTAATTTCTCCTGTTACCCTTGTGAAAATAAATATTTTGGGGCAAAAAATCATTTTTGTAGAAAAAATGTGATTTTTTATTTTCACGGCTCTACGTTATAAACTTCTGAGAAGTACCTGGGGGATTAAAGTTCTCACCACACATCTAGTTAAGTTCCTTAAGGGGTCTAATTTCCAAAATGGGGTCACTTGTGGGGGGCTTCTACTGTTTAGGCACATCAGGGGATCTCCAAATGCGACATGGCGTCCAATCTCAATTCCAGCCAATTCTACATTGAAAAAGTAAAACGGCACTCCTTCTCTTCCAAGCTCTGCGGTGCGCCCAAACAGTGGTTTACCCCCACATATGGGGTATCAACATACTCAGGAGAAATTGCACAACAACTTTTGTGGTCTAATTTCTCCTGTTACCCTTGTGAAAATAAGAATTTGTGGGCGAAAAGATCATTTTTGTGTAAACAAATGCGATTTTTTATTTTCACGGCTCTACTTTATAAACTTCTGTGAAGCACTTGGGGGTTCAAAGTGCTCACCACACATCTAGTTAAGTTCCTTAAGGGGTCTAGTTTCCAAAATGGGGTCACTTGTTGGGGGTTTCCACTGTTTAGGCACATCAGGGGCTCTCTAAACGTGACATGGCATCCGATCTCAATTCCAGCCAATTCTGCATTGAAAAAGTCAAACGGCGCTCCTTCTCTTCCAAGCTCTGCGGTGCGCCCAAACAGTGGTTTACCCCCACATATGGGGTATCGGCGTATTCAGGAGAAATTGCAAAACAACATTTGTGGTTAAATTTCTGTTTTTACACTTGTGAAAATAAAAAAAAATGGTTCTGAAGCAAAATGTTTGCAAAAAAAAGTTAAATGTTCATTTTTGCCTTCCACATTGTTTCAGTTCCTGTGAAGCACGTAAAGGGTTAATAAACTTCTTGAATGTGGTTTTGAGCACCTTGAGGGGTGCAGTTTTTAGAATGGTGTCACACTTGGTTATTTTCTATCATATTGACCCCTCAAAATGACTTCAAATGTGATGTGGTCCCTAAAAAAAAAAATGGTGTTGTAAAAATGAGAAATTGCTGGTCAACTTTTAACCCTTATAACTCCCTAACAAAAAAAAAATTTGGTTCCAAAATTGTGCTGATGTAAAGTAGACATGTGGGAAATGTTATTTATTAACTATTTTTTGTGACATATCTCTCTGATTTAAGGGCATAAAAATCTAAATTTTGAAAATTGCTAAATTTTTAATTTTTTTGCCATATTTCCATTTTTTTCATAAATAATCGCAAGTAATATCGAAGAAATGTTACCACTACCATGAAGTACAATATGTCACGAAAAAACAATCTCAGAATCAGCAGGATCCGTTGAAGCGTTCCAGAGTTATAACCTCATAAAGTGACAGTGGTCAGAATTGTAAAAATTGGCCTGGTCATTAAGTACCAAATTGGCTCTGTCACTAAGGGGTTAAAGACTGTTATTCCATATATGAAGTTTCTGCAGAAATAATTATATCTAGATGCTTTATTAGAAACCCCAAATAGTGATAAGCTTAGTTATATTTTCAATTGTTTTAGCACAGTTACCATTTTGCATCTGAATATTCTTAGAAACAAGTAGAAATACAATTAGAAATTCAATTGTTCTCCAAAAGAAATATTTAATTTATAGTAAAAATGACTGTTAAGTCAATATTCAAGGATATGATTTTTTTAAAACCTGTATCTTTACAACAGTTCATAATGTACTGTTTGAGGATTTAATTCATAAGTTTTTTTGGTTTATTGAGATGGAAGCATAACGATCCTATTTTCAATAATCGTTGACTGTCACACTGTAAAGGTTATTAACAGTTCAGAAAATAAATTATGATTTTTTCTGTAAATTTAATATTTTATGCTCTGTTTTCTCTCCAAAATCAAGGGCATTCTTCATAGTGAAATATAGCAAATGCCATCCTCCTGACACCATGCTTAATTGCATATTTTGCATCTAGTTCTGCTACTAGGACAAAGTAGTCATTTTTTACTGAGCTTTTCCATTAAAGATGGAAGACTAAACATATACATGTTGATTGATGATTGTGTTTTCCAAATGCATGTAATGCAAATGCTTAAACTGCCAGACCTGAAAAAAAACTATTTTCTTTTTACTTGAAAACCTACATTGGAATTTATTATGGTGCTTGAACCCTCTAGGTTCAAGCAACATATTGTAAACCGATTTCTTATATTTTAATATGGTGCTTGAACCCTCTAGGTTCAAGCAACATATTGTAATCCGATTTCTTATATTTTAGTCTTCTTCTCCGCGTTTTCCGCAATTAATGCAGCCTGATCCGCTCGGCGCAGAGAACCCGTTCTGGTGGCGTTTCGAAGCCCTCAGTGGGGACAGGTGTGCAATGTATTTTTGGAGTCGATCCGATTTGTAGTTTTTTAAAAAGTCGCATTTAAAAAATGTATTTTCCCATAGGAATTTATGGCGACCTTTCCATGACCCCCAACTTGACCTTCCAAAGATGGCAGTTATGCAAATGTATGGTGTCCATTTTAGGACATGATCATTTATCAAAGTCAAACATCAGAATAAAGTGACTATGACACCCTCCGGTCCCGTGTGTGAAAAGTAAGTGCCCCCGGTCCCGTGTGTGAAAAGTAAGTGCCCCCCGATCCCGTGTGTGAAAAGTAAGTGCCCCCCGGTCCGTGTGTGAAAAGCAAGTGCCCCCCGGTCCTGTGTGTGAAAAGTAAGTGCCCCCCGTCCCGTGTGTGAAAAGTAAGTGCCCCCCGGTCCTGTGTGTGAAAAGCAAGTGCCCCCCGATCCCGTGTGTGAAAAGTAAGTGCCCCCCGGTCCCGTGTGTGAAAAGTAAGTGCCCCCCGGTCCTGTGTGTGAAAAGTAAGTGCCCCCAGTCCCGTGTGTGAAAAGTAAGTGCCCCCACGGTCCCGTGTGTGAAAAGAAAGTGCCCCCCCGGGTGTGTGAAAAGTAAGCGCCCACCCGGTCCCGTGTTTGAAAAGTAAGTGCCCCCCCGTCCCCGTGTGTGAAAAGTAAGTGCCCCCCCGGTCCCGTGTGTGAAAAGTAAGTGCCCCCCCGGGTGTGTGAAAAGTAAGTGCCCCCCGGTCCCGTGTGTGAAAAGTAAGTGCCCCTCGGTCCCGTGTGTGAAAAGTAAGTGCCCCCGGGTGTGTGAAAAGTAAGTGCCCACCCGGTCCCGTGTGTGAAAAGTAAGTGCCCCCCGTCCCCCTGTGTGAAAAGTAACTGCCCCCCGGTCCTGTGTGTGAAAAGTAAGTGCCCCCCGGTCCTGTGTGTGAAAAGGAAGTGCCCACCCAGTCCCGTGTGTGAAAAGTAAGTGCCCCCCGGGTGTGTGAAAAGTAAGTGCCCCCCGGTCCCGTGTGTGAAAAGTAAGTGCCCCCGGTCCCGTGTGTGAAAAGTAAGTGCCCCCCGGTCCCGTGTGTGAAAAGTAAGTGCCCCCCAGACCCGTGTGTGAAAAGTAAGTGCCCCCGGTCCCGTTTGTGAAAAGTAAGTGCCCCCCGGTCCCGTGTGGGAAAAGTAAGTGCCCTCCTGGTCCCGTGTGTGAAAAGTAAGTGCCGCCCATCCTGTATGTGAAAAGTAAGTGCCCCATCCTGTGAGTGAAAAGTAAGTGCCCCATCCTGTGTGTGAAAAGTAAGTGCCCCCGGTCCCGTGTGTGAAAAGGAAGCGCCCACCCGGTCCCGTGTGTGAAAAGTAAGTGCCCCCTGGGTGTGTGAAAAGTAAGTGCCCCCCGTTAAGGTGTGTAAAAAGTAAGTGCCCCCCGGTCCTGTGTGTGAAAAGTAAGTGCCCCCCGTCCCGTGTGTGAAAAGTAAGTGCCCCCCGGTCCTGTGTGTGAAAAGCAAGTGCCCCCCGATCCCGTGTGTGAAAAGTAAGTGCCCCCCGGTCCCGTGTGTGAAAAGTAAGTGCCCCCCGGTCCTGTGTGTGAAAAGTAAGTGCCCCCAGTCCCGTGTGTGAAAAGTAGGTGCCCCCCCCGGTCCTGTGTGTGAAAAGTAAGTGCCCTCCCGGTCCCGTGTGTGAAAAGTAAGTGCCCCCCCGGGTGTGTGAAAAGTAAGTGCCCCCCCGGTCCCGTGTGTGAAAAGTAAGTGCCCCCCCAGGTGTGTGAAAAGTAAGTGCCCCCCGGTCCCGTGTGTGAAAAGTAAGTGCCCCCCGGTCCCGTGTGTGAAAAGTAAGTGCCCCCGGGTGTGTGAAAAGTAAGTGCCCACCCGGTCCCGTGTGTGAAAAGTAAGTGCCCCCCGTCCCCCTGTGTGAAAAGTAAGTGCCCCCCGGTCCTGTGTGTGAAAAGTAAGTGCCCCCCGGTCCTGTATGTGAAAAGGAAGTGCCCACCCGGTCCCGTGTGTGAAAAGTAAGTGCCCCCCGGGTGTGTGAAAAGTAAGTGCCCCCCGGTCCCGTGTGTGAAAAGTAAGTGCCCCCCGGTCCTGTGTGTGAAAAGTAAGTGCCCCCCAGTCCTGTGTGTGAAAAGCAAGTGCCCCCCGATCCCGTGTGTGAAAAGTAAGAGCCCCCCGGTCCCGTGTGTGAAAAGTAAGTGCCCCCCGGTCCCGTGTGTGAAAAGTAAGTGCCCCCCAGACCCGTGTGTGAAAAGTAAGTGCCCCCGGTCCCGTTTGTGAAAAGTAAGTGCCCCCCGGTCCCGTGTGTGAAAAGTAAGTGCCCTTCTGGTCCCGTGTGTGAAAAGTAAGTGCCGCCCATCCTGTATGTGAAAAGTAAGTGCCCCATCCTGTGAGTGAAAAGTAAGTGCCCCATCTTGTGTGTGAAAAGTAAGTGCCCCCGGTCCCGTGTGTGAAAAGGAAGCGCCCACCCGGTCCCGTGTGTGAAAAGTAAGTGCCCCCTGGGTGTGTGAAAAGTAAGTGCCCCCCGTTCCCGTGTGTAAAAAGTAAGTGCCCCCCAGTCCTGTGTGTGAAAAGTAAGTGCCCCCCGTCCCGTGTGTGAAAAGTAAGTGCCCCCCGGTCCTGTGTGTGAAAAGCAAGTGCCTCCCGATCCCGTGTGTGAAAAGTAAGTTCCCCCCGGTCCCGTGTGTGAAAAGTAAGTGCCCCCCGGTCCTGTGTGTGAAAAGTAAGTGCCCCCAGTCCCGTGTGTGAAAAGTAAGTGCCCCCCCGGTCCCGTGTGTGAAAAGTAAGTGCCCCCCGGGTGTGTGAAAAGTGAGCGCCCACCCGGTCCCGTGTGTGAAAAGTAAGTGCTCCCCCGTCCCCGTGTGTGAAAAGTAAGTGCCCCCCCGGTCCCATGTGTGAAAAGTAAGTGCCCCCCGGGTGTGTGAAAAGTAAGTGCCCCCCGGTCCCGTGTGTGAAAAGTAAGTGCCCCCCGGTCCCGTGTGTGAAAAGTAAGTGCCCCCGGGTGTGTGAAAAGTAAGTGCCCACCCGGTCCTGTGTGTGAAAAGTAAGTGCCCCCCGGGTGTGTGAAAAGTAAGTGCCCCCCGGTCCCATGTGTGAAAAGTAAGTGCCCCCCGGTCCCATGTGTGAAAAGTAAGTGCCCCCAGGTGTGTGAAAAGTAAGTGCCCACCCGGTCCTGTGTGTGAAAAGTAAGTGCCCCCCGTCCCCCTGTGTGAAAAGTAAGTGCCCCCCGGTACTGTGTGTGAAAAGTAAGTGCCCCCCGGTCCCGTGTGTGAAAAGTAAGTGCCCCCCGGTCCCGTGTGTGAAAAGTAAGTGCCCCCCAGACCCGTGTGTGAAAAGTAAGTGCCCCCGGTCCCGTTTGTGAAAAGTAAGTGCCCCCCGGTCCCGTGTGTGAAAAGTAAGTGCCCTCCTGGTCCCGTGTGTGAAAAGTAAGTGCCGCCCATCCTGTATGTGAAAAGTAAGTGCCCCATCCTGTGAGTAAAAAGTAAGTGCCCCCATCCTGTGTGTGAAAAGTAAGTGCCCCCGGTCCCGTGTGTGAAAAGGAAGCGCCCACCCGGTCCCGAGTGTGAAAAGTAAGTGCCCCCTGGGTGTGTGAGAAGTAAGTGCCCCCCAGTCCCGTGTGTGAAAAGTAAGTGCCCCCCGTTCCCGTGTGTAAAAAGTAAGTGCCCCCCGGTCCTGTGTGTGAAAAGTAAGTGCCCCCCGTCCCGTGTGTGAAAAGTAAGTGCCCCCCGGTCCTGTGTGTGAAAAGCAAGTGCCCCCCGATCCCGTGTGTGAAAAGTAAGTGCCCCCCGGTCCTGTGTGTGAAAAGTAAGTGCCCCCAGTCCCGTGTGTGAAAAGTAAGTGCCCCCCTCGGTCCCGTGTGTGAAAAGTAAGTGCCCCCCGAGTGTGTGTGAAAAGTGAGCGCCCACCCGGTCCCGTGTGTGAAAAGTAAGTGCTCCCCCGTCCCCGTGTGTGAAAAGTAAGTGCCCCCCCGGTCCCATGTGTGAAAAGTAAGTGCCCCCCGGGTGTGTGAAAAGTAAGTGCCCCCCGGTCCCGTGTGTGAAAAGTAAGTGCCCCCCGGTCCCGTGTGTGAAAAGTAAGTGCCCCCGGGTGTGTGAAAAGTAAGTGCCCACCTGGTCCTGTGTGTGAAAAGTAAGTGCCCCCCGTCCCCCTGTGTGAAAAGTAAGTGCCCCCCGGTCCTGTGTGTGAAAAGTAAGTGCCCCCCGGTCCCGTGTGTGAAAAGGAAGTGCCCACCCGGTCCCGTGTGTGAAAAGTAAGTGCCCCCTGGGTGTGTGAAAAGTAAGTGCCCCCCGTTCCCGTGTGTGAAAAGTAAGTGCCCCCCGGTCCCGTGTGTGAAAAGTAAGTGCCCCCCGGTCCCGTGTGTGAAAAGTAAGTGCCCCCCAGACCCGTGTGTGAAAAGTAAGTGCCCCCGGTCCCGTTTGTGAAAAGTAAGTGCCCCCCGGTCCCGTGTGTGAAAAGTAAGTGCCCTCCTGGTCCCGTGTGTGAAAAGTAAGTGCCGCCCATCCTGTATGTGAAAAGTAAGTGCCCCATCCTGTGAGTGAAAAGTAAGTGCCCCCATCCTGTGTGTGAAAAGTAAGTGCCCCCCGATCCCGAGTGTGAAAAGTAAGTGCCCCCCGGTCCCGTGTGTGAAAAGTAAGTGCCCCCCGGTCCTGTGTGTGAAAAGTAAGTGCCCCCAGTCCCGTGAGTGAAAAGTAAGTGCCCCCCCGGTACCGTGTGTGAAAAGTAAGTGCCCCCAGGGTGTGTGAAAAGTAAGCGCCCGCCCGGTCCTGTGTGTGAAAAGTAAGTGCCCCCCCGTCCCCGTGTGTGAAAAGTAAGTGCCCCCCGGTCCCGTGTGTGAAAAGTAAGTGCCCCCCGGGTCTGTGAAAAGAAAGTGCCCCCCGGTCCCGTGTGTGAAAAGTAAGTGCCCCCCGTTCCCGTGTGTGAAAAGTAAGTGCCCCCGGGTGTGTGAAAAGTAAGTGCCCCCCGGTCCTGTGTGTGAAAAGTAAGTGCCCCCCGGTCCCGTGTGTGAAAAGGAAGTGCCCACCCGGTCCCGTGTGTGAAAAGTAAGTGCCCCCCCGTTCCCGTGTGTGAAAAGTAAGTGCCCCCCGGTCCCGTGTGTGAAAAGTAAGTGCCCCCCGGTCCTGTGTGTGAAAAGTAAGTGCCCCCCATCCTGTGTGTGAAAAGTAAGTGCCCCCGGTCCTGTTTGTGAAAAGTAAGTGCCCCCCGGTCCCGTGTGTGAAAAGTAAGTGCCCAGCTGGTCCCGTGTGTGAAAAGTAAGTGCCGCCCATCCTGTATGTGAAAAGTAAGTGCCCCATCCTGTGAGTGAAAAGTAAGTGCCCCCATCCTGTGTGTGAAAAGTAAGTGCCCCCGGTCCCGTGTGTGAAAAGGAAGCGCCCACCTGGTCCCTTGTGTGAAAAGTAAGTGCCCCCTGGGTGTGTGAAAAGGTAGTGCCCCCCAGTCCCGTGTGTGAAAAGTAAGTGCCCCCCGTTCCCGTGTGTGAAAAGTAAGTGCCCCCCGGTCCCGTGTGTAAATAGTAAGTGCCCCCTGGACCCGTGTGTGAAAAGTAAGTGCCTCCCGGTCCCGTGTGTGAAAAGTATGTGCCCCCCGGTCCCGTGTGTGAAAAGTAAGTGCCCTCCTGGTCCCATGTGTGAAAAGTAAGTGCCCCCCATCCTGTATGTGAAAAGTAAGTGCCCCATCCTGTGTGTGAAAAGTAAGTGCCCCCGTCCTTTGTGTGAAAAGTAAGTGCGCCCCCGTCCTGCATGTAAAAAGTAAGTGCCCCCATCCCGTGTGTGAAAAGTAAGTGCCCCCCCAGTCCCATGTGTGAAAAGTAAGTGCCCCCAGTCCCGTGTGTGAAAAGTAAGTGCCCCCCGGTCCCGTGTGTGAAAAGTAAGTGCACCCCGGTCCCGTGTGTGAAAAGTAAGTGCCCCCGGTCCCGTGTGTGAAAAGTAAGTGCCCCCCGTTCCCGTGTGTGAAAAGTAAGTGCCCCCCGGTCCCGTGTGTGAAAAGTACATGCCCCCCGGTCCCGTGTGTGAAAAGTAAGTGCCCTCCTGGTCCCATGTGTGAAAAGTAAGTGCCCCCCATCCTGTATGTGAAAAGTAAGTGCCCCATCCTGTGTGTGAAAAGTAAGTGCCCCCGTCCTGTGTGTGAAAAGGAAGCGCCCACCCGGTCCTGTGTGTGAAAAGTAAGTGCCCCCCGGGTGTGTGAAAAGTAAGTGCCCCCTGGTCCCGTGTGAAAAGTAAGTGCCCCCTGGTCCCGTGTGTGAAAAGTATGTGCCCCCTGGACCCGTGTGTGAAAAATAAGTGCCCCCCGGTCATGTGTGTGAAAAGTAAGTGCCCCCCGGTCCCGTGTGTGAAAAGTAAGTGCCCCCATCCTGTATGTGAAAAGTAAGTGCCCCATCCTGTGTGAGAAAAGTAAGTGCCCCGGTCCCGTTTGTGAAAAGTAAGTGCCCCCCGGTCCCGTGTGTGAAAAGTAAGTGCCCTCCTGGTCCCGTGTGTGAAAAGTAAGTGCCGCCCATCCTGTATGTGAAAAGTAAGTGCCCCATCCTGTGAGTGAAAAGTAAGTGCCCCCATCCTGTGTGTGAAAAGTAAGTGCCCCCGGTCCCGTGTGTGAAAAGGAAGCGCCCACCCGGTCCCATGTGTGAAAAGTAAGTGCCCCCTGGGTGTGTGAAAAGTAAGTGCCCCCCAGTCCCGTGTGTGAAAAGTAAGTGCCCCCCGTTCCCGTGTGTGAAAAGTAAGTGCCCCCCGGTCCCGTGTGTAAATAGTAAGTGCCCCCTGGACCCGTGTGTGAAAAGTAAGTGCCTCCCGGTCCCGTGTGTGAAAAGTATGTGCCCCCCGGTCCCGTGTGTGAAAAGTAAGTGCCCTCCTGGTCCCATGTGTGAAAAGTAAGTGCCCCCCATCCTGTATGTGAAAAGTAAGTGCCCCATCCTGTGTGTGAAAAGTAAGTGCCCCCGTCCTTTGTGTGAAAAGTAAGTGCGCCCCCGTCCTGCATGTAAAAAGTAAGTGCCCCCATCCCGTGTGTGAAAAGTAAGTGCCCCCCCAGTCCCATGTGTGAAAAGTAAGTGCCCCCCAGTCCCGTGTGTGAAAAGTAAGTGCCCCCCGGTCCCGTGTGTGAAAAGTAAGTGCACCCCGGTCCCGTGTGTGAAAAGTAAGTGCCCCCGGTCCCGTGTGTGAAAAGTAAGTGCCCCCCGTTCCCGTGTGTGAAAAGTAAGTGCCCCCCGGTCCCGTGTGTGAAAAGTACATGCCCCCCGGTCCCGTGTGTGAAAAGTAAGTGCCCTCCTGGTCCCATGTGTGAAAAGTAAGTGCCCCCCATCCTGTATGTGAAAAGTAAGTGCCCCATCCTGTGTGTGAAAAGTAAGTGCCCCCGTCCTGTGTGTGAAAAGGAAGCGCCCACCCGGTCCTGTGTGTGAAAAGTAAGTGCCCCCGGGTGTGTGAAAAGTAAGTGCCCCCTGGTCCCGTGTGAAAAGTAAGTGCCCCCTGGTCCCGTGTGTGAAAAGTATGTGCCCCCTGGACCCGTGTGTGAAAAGTAAGTGCCCCCATCCTGTATGTGAAAAGTAAGTGCCCCATCCTGTGTGTGAAAAGTAAGTGCCCCGGTCCTGTATGTGAAAAGTAAGTGCGCCCCCATCCTGCGTGTGAAAAGTAAGTGCCCCCCATCCCGTGTGTGAAAAGTAAGTGCCCCCCAGTCCCATGTGTGAAAATTAAGTGCCCCCCAGTCCCGTGTGTGAAACGTAAGTGCCCCCCGGTCCCGTGTGTGAAAAGTAAGTGCCCCCTGGTCCCGTGTGTGAAAAGTAAGTGCCCCCCGGTCCCGTTTGTGAAAAGTAAGTGCCCCCCGGTCCCGTGTGTGAAAAGTAAGTGCCCCCGGTCCCGTGTGTGAAAAGTAAGTGCCCCCGGTCCCCTGTGTGAAAAGTAAGTGCCCCCCGGTCCTGTGTGTGAAAAGTAAGTGCCCCCCCGGTCCCATGTGTGAAAAGGAAGCGCCCACCCGGTCCCGTGTGTGAAAAGTAAGTGCCCCCCGGGTGTGTGAAAAGTAAGTGCCCCCCAGTTCCCAAGTGTGAAATGTAAGTGCCCCCCGGTCCCGTGTGTGAAAAGTAAGTGCCCCCCGGTCCCGTGTGTGAAAAGTAAGTGCCCCCCGGACCCGTGTGTGAAAAGTAAGTGCCCCCGGTCCCGTGTGTGAAAAGTAAGTGCCCCCCGGTCCCGTGTGTGAAAAGTAAGTGCCCTCCTGGTCCTGTGTGTAAAAAGTAAGTGCCCCCCATCCTGTATGTGAAAAGTAAGTGCCCCATCCTGTGAGTGAAAAGTAAGTGCCCCCGTCCTGTGTGTGAAAAGTAAGTGCCCTCCGGTCCCATGTGTGAAAAGGAAGCACCCACCCGGTCCCGTGTGTGAAAAGTAAGTGCCCCCTGGGTGTGTGAAAAGTAAGTGCCCCCCAGTCCCGTGTGTGAAAAGTAAGTGCCCCCCGTTCCCATGTGTGAAAAGTAAGTGCCCCCCGGTCCCGTGTGTGAAATGTAAGTGCCCCCCGGACCCGTGTGTGAAAAGTAAGTGCCCCCGGTCACGTGTGTGAAAAGTATGTGCCCCCTGGTCCCGTGTGTGAAAAGTAAGTGCCCCCCGGTCCCGTGTGTGAAAAGTAAGTGCCCCTCGGTCCCGTGTGTGAAAAGTAAGTGCCCCCTGGTCCCGTGTGTGAAAAGTACATGCCCCCCGGTCCCGTGTGTGAAAAGTAAGTGCCCTCCTGGTCCCATGTGTGAAAAGTAAGTGCCCCCCATCCTGTATGTGAAAAGTAAGTGCCCCATCCTGTGTGTGAAAAGTAAGTGACCCCGTCCTGTTTGTGAAAAGGAAGCGCCCACCCGGTCCCGTGTGTGAAAAGTAAGTGCCCCCCGGGTGTGTGAAAAGTAAGTGCCCCCCGGTCCTGTGTGTGAAAAGTAAGGGCCCCCCGGTCCCGTGTGTGAAAAGTGCCCCCCCGGTCCCGTGTGTGAAAAGTATGTGCCCCCCGGACCCGTGTGTGAAAAGTAAGTGCCCCCCGGTCCCGTGTGTGAAAAGTAAGTGCCCCCCGGTCCCGTGTGTGAAAAGTAAGTGCCCCCAGGTCCCGTGTGTGAAAAGTAAGTGCCCCCCATCCTGTATGTGAAAAGTAAGTGCCCCATCCTGTGTGTGAAAAGTAAGTGCCCCGTCCTGTGTGTGAAAAGTAAGTGCGCCCCCATCCTGCATGTGAAAAGTAAGGGCCCCCCCAGTCCCATGTGTGAAAAGTAAGTGTCCCCCCAGTCCCATGTGTGAAAAGTGCCCCCTGGTCCCGTGTGTGAAAAGTAAGTGCCCCCGGGTCCCGTGTGTGAAAAGTAAGTGCCCCCCGTCCTGTGTGTGAAAAGTAAGTGCCCCCATCCCGTGTGTGAAAAGTAAGTGCCCCCCGGTCCTGTGTGTGAAAAGTAAGTGCCCCCCGGTCCCGTGTGTGAAAAGTGCCTCCCCGGTCCCGTGTGTGAAAAGTATGTGTCCCCCGGACCCGTGTGTGAAAAGTAAGTGCCCCCCGGTCCCGTGTGTGAAAAGTAAGTGCCCCCCTGGTCCCGTGTGTAAAAAGTAAGTGCCCCCCAGTCCTGTGTGTGAAGAGTAAGTGCCCCCCGGTCCCGTGTGTGAAAAGTAAGTTCCCCCTGGTCCCGTGTGTGAAAAGTAAGTGCCCCCCGGTCCCGTGTGTGAAAAGTAAGTGCCCCCGGTCCCGTGTCTGAAAAGTAAGTGCCCCCCGGTCCCGTGTGTGAAAAGTAAGTGCCCCCAGGTCCCGTGTGTGAAAAGTAAGTGCCCCTCCAGTCCCGTGTGTGAAAAGTAAGTGCCCCCGGTCCCGTGTGTGAAAAGTAAGTGCCCCCCGGTCCCGTGTGTGAAAAGTAAGTGCCCCCGGTCCCGTTTGTGAAAAGTAAGTGCCCCCCGGTCCCGTTTGTGAAAAGTAAGTGCCCCCCGGTCCCGTCTGTGAAAAGTAAGTGCACCGCCAGTCCCGTCTGTGAAAAGTAAGTGCCCCCGGTCCCGTGTGTGAAAAGCGCACCGCCAGTCCCGTGTGTGAAAAGTAAGTGCCCCCCGTCCTGTGTGTGAAAAGTAAGTGCCCCCATCCCGTGTGTGAAAAATAAGTGCCCCCCCATCCCGT
This sequence comes from Ranitomeya variabilis, assembly GCF_051348905.1. Lineage (NCBI taxonomy): Eukaryota > Metazoa > Chordata > Amphibia > Anura > Dendrobatidae > Ranitomeya > Ranitomeya variabilis. The sequence continues at coordinate 714,646,659 of NC_135233.1, read as the reverse complement.
GTGTGAAAAGTAAGTGCCCCCCCAGTCCCATGTGTGAAAAGTAAGTGCCCCCGGTCCCGTGTGTGAAAAGTAAGTGCCCCCCGGTCCCGTGTGTGAAAAGTAAGTGCCCCCCGGTCCCGTGTGTGAAAAGTAAGTGCCTTCCTGGTCCCGTGTGTAAAAAGTAAGTGCCCCCCAGTCCCGTGTGTGAAAAGTAAGTGCCCCCGGTCCCGTGTGTGAAAAGTAAGTGCCCCCCGGTCCCGTGTGTGAAAAGTAAGTGCCCCCCGGTCCTGTGTGTGAAAAGTAAGTGCACCGCCGGTCCCGTGTGTGAAAAGTCAGTGCCCCCGGTCCCGTGTGTGAAAAGTGCACCGCTGGTCCCGTGTGTGAAAAGTAAGGGCCCCCGGTCCTGTGTGTGAAAAGTAAGTGCACCGCCGGTCCCGTGTGTGAAAAGTAAGTGCCCCCATCCCATGTGTGAAAAGTAAGTGCCCCCCGTCCTGTGTGTGAAAAGTAAGTGCCCCCATCCTGTGTGTGAAAAGTAAATGCCCCCTGGTCCCGTGTGTGAAAAGTAAGTGCCTCTCTGGTACCATGTGTGAAAAGTAAATGCCCCTCCGGTCCCGTGTGTGAAATGTAAGTGCCCCCGTCCCGTGTGTGAAAAGTAAGTACACCGCCGATTCCATGTGTGAAAAGTAAGTGCCCCCGGTCCCGTGTGTGAAAAGTAAGTGCACCCAGTCCCGTGTGTGAAAAGTAAGTGCACCGCCGGTCCCGTGTGTGAAAAGTAAGTGCCCCCCCATCCTGTGTGTGAAAAGTAAGTGCACCCCCATCCTGTGTGTTAAAAGTAAGTGCGCCCCCATCCTGTGTGTGAAAAGTAAGTGCCCCCCATCCTGTGTGTGAAAAGTAAGTGCGCCCCCATCTTGTGTGTGAAAAGTAAGTGCCCCCCCGTCCTGTGTGAAAAGTAAGTGCCCCCGTCCTGTGTGTGAAAAGTAAGTGCCCCCATCCTGTGTGTGATAAGTAAGTGCCCACCATCCTGTGTGTGATAAGTAAGTGCTGCTGTAAAGCTGGCAGCGCTGTTCAAGTACCATGTATTTCCTTTAGGAAATGCCCATCTAGTTAGCAATGCTGTTCCCTACCCAAGTCTTAATGAGGTTCATGCAGCAATGAGAATCGCCAAATTTATTAGGATGTGCAGACAACTTAATAAATATTAGTGGCATGCCCCTCTGTGCCCTCACCAAAAAATGTTACCTATCTCCATGAATCTGATGCCATGCTCTTTCCTGCACTGGCTCCTCCCCAGCTCTGCCAAGTATAGGAGAGTTGCTTTAAATTGGTGTAAAAAAAGCCAAAAGTCACTAAATCCTTGCAGAAAAAAATTGAAACTATTGAAAGTATATTTTAGACCGGATTTCTGTTGTAAACAAGTTAATGTATTGTCCCCTGTATGTACAGACATTTGTATATGTGCCTTTATCAATTAGATAAGTCTGGTATTTGTGTGGTTCTTTGGAAGTCTTTTATAGGATATTTAGATGTTGTTTTACAGTTTTATATGAAATTAATTTATATGAAATGCTTGTGAATTTATTGAATATTTTTTAACAGTCTCAAGTAGCATGAATGCATACAAATTAGAGCTTGTAACTATACAAACTTTGATCTGAAATCACAGTTCTCCTTGCTGTTTCAATGAGTTTTATCTGATCATTTTCATTCTCCAAAGTGTTATCTTTACACCCGGTTCCATTCCATCATTCTACAGGGTGGGCTATGTACACCTAAAAAAAATGGAAATGATTGGTGATATCAACTTCTTGTTTGTGACACATTGGCATATGGGAGGAGGAAAACTTTTCAAGATGGGTGGTGACCATGGCGGCCATTTTGTAGTTGGCTATTTTGGATCCAACTTTATTTTTTCCAATGGGAAGATGGTCATGTGACACATCAAACTTATTGAGAATTTCACAAGAAAAACAATGGTATGCTTGGTTTTAATGTAACTTTATTCTTTCATGAGTTATTTACAAGTTTCTCTTTGCTTACAGGCATTGACATGTCGCAGAGATTAACACGTGAGGAGCTGATAGAAATTGTGTTGATGTCTGGTGAATGCAGCACTCGGGTCATTGCAGCAGATGTCATTGCAAGACACCCTACGCAAGAAAACTGTCACCTGGCTCCCCACAAAAAGAGGATCTGACAGCATCACCAACATCCAGCAGTATCACCGAGCATTCCACACCATCCCATGGAAGCATTCAGCTGTCCATCCCCCAAATACTGGAGAGAAAGCAAAAGTACCCACCTAGCCAGCAACAAGCCCTGTTTCTGTAAGGCGGCATTTCAAAAATCTTGGCCTTCTTAATGCTACCATTCAAGCTGGTGGAGATGGACAGTTTAAAAAGAAACTGATGTTGGTGGTTGTCCCACTGTATGTGGTTCCCATTCACCACTACTTTTCCAGGCGGGCCATCCCTGCCCTGCAAACATATGTTGTGAACAAAATCAGGTGTGCACTGCTCAAATCCATCAGGGGCATGTTCCACATAGCCATAGATATGTGGATCAGTAAGCCTGGCCAGGAACTTTATATCTGACTAACTGCCCACTGGGTAAATTTAGTGGTGGCTGGGCCTGAGGCAGAAGGCATTCTAATTCATATCCTACCACCACCAAAGATTGCTGGAATTTTCTCTGTCCATGTTGCCACCTTCTCCTACTCGTCTTCCTCCACTGCCTCCTCATCCAGTCAGCATAACACCTGCACCACCAACTTGAGCACAGCCAGGGGGAAACGACAGCAGGCTGTTCTGAAACTCATCTGTTTGGAGGAAAAATCCCACACTGTGCAGAATCTGTGGATGGTGATGAAACAAAAGACCAATGAGTGGTTGATGCCACTGAATCTCAAGCCCGTCTTGGGGGTGTGCGATAATGGGCAAAATGAAAATCTCTTAGGACCTCTGGGCCTAGCCAGTTTGACGCACCTCCATTGCCTGGTGCATGTGCTGAATTTGGTGGTGCAGAACTTCCTTAAAAATTAGCTGTAAATGTCAGAGCTGCTGCTGAAAATGCAGGCTGTCTTTGAGTGCTTTCGGTGATAGCACCCTGCTGCTGCTCACCTGTCTTTGCTGCAGTATCATTTCTGCCTTCCTGCTGAACGCTTCAAATGTGATGTACCCACAAGGTGGAACTCCTCCTTGCATATTCAGGAGATACTGTGGGAGCAGCAGCAGGCAGTAGTGGAGTTTCAGCTGCAGCATGCATGGTTGAGTTGCTCTACGGAACAACAACACTTCACCACCAATGAGTGGGCCTCCATGTGGTACGTGGGTGCTGTGTTGTGCTACTTTGGGTAATCAACAAGCATGACCGTCATCAACATTACTATCCCACTTCAAAGCCTGGCGATGATGGATGAGGTGATGGAACAGTAGGAAGAGGAGCAGGAATAGGGACCATTCACATGATTATCAGGCTAGTCGTCCACACATGGCTTGGAGGGTAGGTTCCTGTACCAATAGTGGCCTGGTACACAACTCTCCATCCGAGGAACAGTTTTGGAAAATGAGGAGGAATTGTGTTCACAGTAGGGTGGCACTTAAAGCAGCTCACTGGCATCACTGGAGTGAGGCTGACGACATTCCCACCTGGCAGCAGGGGATCAGTGGAAGGACAAGGCACAGGAGGTGGAGGAAGTCGCCAATGCAGCTGGGGCACCGGCAACACCTCGGAAGGGATGGTTAGCATGGCCAAAATGTGGAAAACCTTCCTCAGCTTGCCACAACATCCAGCACCACCATTTCCTACAGTCCAAATTAGCAGGAGACAGTGTTACAACAACATGGTGAAGAGTATGTGTCCAGATGTCTCCACATGCTGAGCAATGGGTTTGCCCCATTTAACTTCTGGGTTTCCAAATTGGACACATGGCTTGAGCTTGCCCTTTATGCCTTGGAGGTGCTGGCCTGCTCTGTGACAAATGTACTGTCGGAACATGTGTTTAGCACAAAAGAGGGTGTGATCACAAACAGGTGCATTCACCTGTCCACAGCCAACGTGGGCAAGCTCACATTCATTAAAATGAACCAGGCATGGATCCCACAGGACTTGTCCATACCTTTGGCTGACTAGAGATGTAGACTAGCCGCACCCAACCATAGTTATAATCCACCACAGTTTGTTAGTTCTATTTGCCATTGCCAATGTTTTGGGGCATCCTCAACTTTAAAAATATACAACAAAAAAAACTAAAAGTGTTGGCTACCTCCTCCTGCACCTCTTCCACCTACAACTCCATGTCCACTTCCATCTCCTCCTCAAACTCTTCTTCCAATTGGACCTCTGCATCTTGGTTTAACGTTGTTATTTATTTTCTTTACCACATGTTATCGTAGGTAATTTCCCAAAGAAAATCCCCTCAATTAACCCCCAAAAAAACAAAACAATGTTGGCTACCTCCTCTGCTGCTTCCACCTACAAGACCTACAACAACCTTTGCATCCTCATTCAAGATTGTTTTTTTATTTTTAGTAATTTCCCCCCCAAAATACATCCCCTTCAAAAACAAAACAACACAATGACAGTGTTGGCTACCTCCACTTCCACATACAATGCCACATTTATTTCTACCTGCACCACTTTGACCTCAGACTCCTAGTTCAATATTATAATTTTTTATTCTATGTTATGTGGCATAGCGACTGGTCATGTGATTAATGGACGGTATGTATCGCAGAGGTGGGTGGCCCTGTGATGGAAGCCTGGGTATGTTTTGCTCAAGCAGAGCTACTGCTGAGGGATTTGTTTACATTGGGAAGGCTTCCAGGTGATTGGAGAGATGGGTGGGTCCAGTCACCTACAAATCCACCCAAAGAGGCGTGTCTGAACACATAAGATGGTTTTGTTGAAGGACCTGTGGTGATGTCATGCTCACCTGACTGGCCATGTGACAGGTACCTGGGTGTGGTTACACCTATGTAAAGCAGGTGTGTGTAGCACATGGAGTGAGTGATTGGGAGTCTGTCAGTGTGGACAGATTTCCATGTGTCCAGGGTGGACACTACAGACAGGAGTCTGTGTGTGTGGAGGAGAAAGCCTCCACTGTGTGTTAAGGCTTCAGGACTGAGCCTGAAGGACTGGACATTTGTATTTTCCTTTCCTGAGCTAAAGGCTATTTGTTGTCTCTGCTTACTATGAGGTTTGTAGGAGCAATAAACCTGTGAACTTTTAATGAAACGTGCCTTCTGAGTGTCAGCCGTCGCACCTGAGTGAGTACAACCCCTACAGTTATTTTGAGTCATTTTCCCATCCACATTTGTTTGCAGGGCAATTGGCCTGCTTCTAACCCCATTTTATTTCCTTTCTCAGCCCCTAGTCCTTACTACAACCATTTTACAACCATTGAATAGCACCAAAGTTTGGGTTCCCATTGACTTTTATTGGATTTGTCTTCGGGCTCAAGTTTGGTCAAGTTTGAGTCAAGTTCTGAAGCCCGAATCGAACTTTGGACTACAGTTTGACCACACCTGAACATCTACTGGTCTGCTCATTCCTAGTTAAGGGTCTCTGAAAATGTCAACGCAAGCAAAGAATTTATTTCTTACAAATTTCCAAGTTTTTTGTCACCACCTAAATAAAAAAAATAAACCTATACATGTTTGGTATAGGTCACCCCCCCCGAAGAATCTGGGCGAAACCCGGGGCAAAAGGAACTGGACTTCATTACTATCCTTTATTGCGTTCATCTATCCAGGTAAAACACCTTTTGAAATATATTGTGTGCATATCTTACTTAGCTATACATTGACATAGATCTACCATCTGATCTTCCCCCAGCATGGTAGAAGGCATTGGACAGTTTCTTGCTGAGATAAGTCATGGTATGGCTCAACATATTGATGTCCATACATGTGCCTTACTCCAGCTGAATACTTATAGACGCTTATGAGAATCAGAGATATTTATAAATGTCATAATTAAATGTAAGATGTAAAAAATAAAAAATAATAATGACAATGGAGATGAGCAATATATTTAAGTGGAATTGAATTCTACTCTAATTTAAAAAGATCCAAAAGAAAAATTTTTGGTAGCTCCCTTCAATGTACTGTAAATTCAACAAAATGGTGGCTGCTGGTTATGTTTTTGGCCAATACTTCTCAACCCCACCAGATAATAGCAGCGTAACATAAAGGCAATTCAATTTTTTTCTAATGTATTCCCATGCACCCCTTTTCACCGCAAAAAAGTATACAGTTCATGGTTTAGCATTTTTCTTGTCCTCTTCCTCCTGCTCCTCCTATACCATATCAACAGGGTTTTTAGAAATTTTTCACTCTGCGAGTGGTGACATCAGTAAGGTTAGCGCAGTTCATCAGGTATGAATTATGATAATCTTAGTGATGCCAGCTTTTTGCAGCAACCGGATTGACACGCTGCTATCAGTGTGTTCCGGCTGTCATGCTGAGCATCTACATGACTAATGTCGCCGCTCAGCATTGCATCTGGATGTAGCGGAGTCAGGGATCATCGTGGGACCTAATCATTTTGGATTAATGGTGGACAGGTAAAGATTACTTTGATTTTAAATTTTTAATTTTACCTTAATTAATTGGTAAAAGAGAGGATTTGTCAGGGAGTCTTTTGTTCAATTAAAGGACTTTTCGTGTGTATCTATCTTACTTTTGACTATGGGGCTAGTAATGGGGTAACTGATAGACATGTGTCCATTACTAATCCCTGGACTTGATGTCAGCAGACATAAAACAGCTGACATCAACATCAAAACTATTACCCTGCTTACCAACTCACCAGGGCAAGCAGGAAGAGCCAAAGCTAAGGACAAGAATTGGTGCAGCTAATGGATGCGCTATTTCTGGGGTGGTTGAGGGCTGGTGATATTAGTCTGGGAGAAAGTCTATATCTATGGCCCTTTCCCAGCCTGCAGATGTCTGTTTGAAATAGTGTAGGGAGAGTTTCTGTTCCAGAAGGGACAGTGTGTTATATAGCATTCCAGTACCTGCTGGTGCAACAATATACCAATAACCCTTTTTAGGGCTAAATAAAAAGGAATTGAGCACGGTGCCCGTGTACCCGGATATTTGATTAATTATCAAGCATCGCGAGCACCAGGATGCTCTCATTAGCCCGCTCTCATCTCTATAGTAGAGGTAGGCCTCATACACATCATGTAAAAATTATGAAGGATACATCATACATTCCCTGGAAAAAATGAAGAGCAAGGACCGCATGATGACCCTCTAATACTTTGGAGCGAGGACCGCATGATCATTGTGGCAAAGTTGGCAGGATCAAGCCTCACCTTCAGAAGATCTGATTAATGTGGGAAGGCACAGGTTACATTAAAGATGACAACTGTTTCAAGGTCGGAAACATTTGGTGGTTATCTGTGTTTGAATATCTTGCCCTCATCTGAGCCCAGGTTGCCCACAGAATCAACTGAAGGAGGGAGGGATCAGTGGTTGCTGCTTGCAAGACTCATATTTGTCTCAACTTTGTGAATAAGACAAAGAAAACTGTGCTTACCAAATGGATGAAAGGCCAAAATGCATCTCATGTGTTGGATGCCTGAAGACCCTTGTGCCAGTTTTACCCTGAGTGGTGACCCTCTAAAAATTTGGAGCAAGGACCACATGAGGACCCTCTAAAAATGTGAATTTAGTACCCAGTGATCACTGTGGCGAAGTTGGCAGGATCAAACCTTGCTGTCAGATGACCTGAGTAATAAGTGATCTTGTCGTCATCTGATCCAAGGTTGTCCACAAAATCAACTTAAGGAGGGAGGGAGCAGTGGCTGATGCTTGCAAGCCTCAGTTTAGTCTCAACTTTGTAAATAAGACAAAGAAAACTGCACTTTTCAAATAGATGATAAGCCTAAATGCATCTCTTGTGTCAAATGACTGAAGCTCATTGTTGTGTCAGTCGTACCCTGAGGGATGACCCTCTTAAAAATTTCGAGTGAGATCCACATGATCACTGTGGCAAAGTTGGCAAGATCAAGCCTTGCCGTCAGAACATCTGATTGATGTGGGGAAGGCACAGGTTACATTAAAGGTGACAACTGTTTTGTGGTCTGAAATAATCAGTTGGTATCTGTGGGTCAGACATCTTCCCCTCATATGAGCCCAGGGTTGCTCATGGAATCAACTTAAGGAGGGAGAAGTGATTGTTGCTTGCGAGCCTCAGATTTGTCTCAACTCTGTGAATAAGGCAAATAAAACTTCACTTATTGAATTGATGAAAGGCCCAAGTGCATCTCTTGTATCAGAAGCCTTAAGCTCCTTCTTGTGCCAGTTGTACCCTGGGTGGCCTTGTTGGAAGAGAGCGGCACGGTGGCTCAGTGGTTAGCACTGCAGCCTTGCTGTGCTGGGGTCCTGAGTTCAAATCCTGCTAAGGACAACATCTGCAAGGAGTTTGTATGCTCTCCCCGTGTTTGCGTGGGTTTCCTCCGGGTACTCTGCTTTCCTCCCACTCTCCAAAGACATACAGATAGGGAATTTGAATTTTGAGCACCATCGGAAAGTGGAATATGTTAGCTCTACATAAAAATAAAGATTATTATTATTATAGATGTAGGGAAGGGTCTCAGAGCACAGTTTTTACTATTTGCAAGGCATGGGATTCCTACACAGGTAAAGCAAATGCACTAAGTGCAAGGGCTGAAAGACATTAACCCCTGTGAGGTAAACATATATATTGTAGGGTTTTGTACTCAATGTGCTGCGGTTTGAGATAGGCATGGGAAACATTTTCATGAAAATGTCCAGGCAGGTTTATTAAGACTGCATAAGCCGCTCAGGGAACTAAAAAAAAAAGGATAGCCTTTTTCCAGCACAAAGTGAAAACACAAAGTAAAAAGTCCATACAATATTGCGAGTCAGGCTGCTCAGGATAGTATCTGTTTTTTTATACCTTAGCACAGACCAACACACAGGAAATCCACACATCTCCAGACCCAGACACTAAATGAGACACTCTGTCTTCATTTTATCTGCCAAACCATGCCCCTGGGGTGGGGATATGTGAGCAGTCATTCCCACCCATCTTTTATGACTGCTCATAAAACCAGGCCCTGGAATGGCCTAATAACTCTTTCGCCACTATATGTGCTGGAGTATACTTTCCGATCTCACATCACCCAAGCTACATTGCTATCTATCTATCTATCTATCTATCTATCTATCTATCTATCTATCTATCTATCTATCTATCTATCTATCGATCGATCTATCTATCTATCTATCTATCTATCTACTGTACATTTATGTGGATTTTAGAGGTATGCCTTTAAAAATTAAATAGTAGGGCATTCATTATACACACCCTTGAAAAATTAGGAGCGAGGACACTAAAAATTAGAAGACAAGAACTGCATAACTGCTGCTTTCATGCAGTGGAGTTGGGAGGCCTTTGCTAATCCAGGCCATCCAGGTTCATTTTGATAATCGTCAGCCTGTCAGCATTTTCAGTTGACAGGTGGATGCGCATATCAGTTAACCTGCTCTGACACAATGCTAGAGGCAGTCAGGCCAGCACCTTCAAGATATAGAGGGACTGTTCATGCAACGTGTTCAGCTTGGACACCCAATAGCTGTGAAGTACAGAGGAATCAAGGAGGGCGATGGTACTCCTTCACTATCTTCATTAAGTTTTCCCTCATTGTAAAAGTACCCCGAGCATCAGGGCCTGGGCACTGGGAGGGTCTAATGAAACTATCCCAGACCTTTAATAGTGTTCCCCTGCCTTTGTTGGACCTGTTGTATGTCTCCCTCTTCTCTACTCCATGTTTGTCCAATGAACTCTGACTAGTGTTGAGCGATACCGTCCGATACTTGAAAGTATCGGTATCGGAAAGTATCGGCCGATACCGTCACAGTATCGGAATCCAATCCGATACCGATACCCGATACCAATACAAGTCAATGGGACTCATGTATCGGACGGTATCCCTGATGGTTCCCAGGGTCTGAAGGAGAGGAAACTCTCCTTCAGGCCCTGGGAACCATATAAATGTGTAAAAGAAAGAATTAAAATAAAAAATATCGCTATACTCACCTGTCCGACGCAGCCGGGACTTCAGCGAGGGAACCGGCAGCGTTGTTTGTTTAAAAATCGCGCTATTACTTGGTTACGTGAATTCCCGGCTTGTGATTGGTCAGGTCGGCCATGTTGCCGGGACACGGACCAATCACAGCAAGCCGTGACGAAATTACGTCACGGCTTGCTGTGATTGGTCCGCGTCCCGGCAATATGGCCGCCCTGACCAATCACAAGCCGGGACGTCACGGGAGGCTGGACACGCGCTCATTTTAAAATGGGCGCGTGTCCAGCCTCCCGTGACGTCACGGCTTGTGATTGGTTGCGCCGCGATCAACCAATCACAAGCCGGGAGGCTGGACGCGCTCATTTTGAAATGGGCGCGTGTCCAGCCTCCCGTGACGTCACGGCTTGTGATTGGTTGCGCCGCGATCAACCAATCACAAGCCGGGAGGCTGGACGCGCTCATTTTGAAATGGGCGCGTGTCCAGCCTCCCGGCTTGTGATTGGTTGACCGCGACGCAACCAATCACAAGCCGTGACGTCACGGGAGGCTGGACACGCGCCCTTTTTAAAATGAGCGCGTTTCCAGCCTCCCGTGACGTCACGGCTTGTGATTGGTTAATGGCGGCCATGTTGCCGGGACGCGGACCAATCACAGCAAGCCGTGACGTATTTTCGTCACGGCTTGCTGTGATTGGTCCGCGGCCCGGCAACATGGCCGCCCTGACCAATCACAAGCCGGGACTTCGCGTAACCATGTAAAAGCGGGAATTTTAAACAAACAACGCTGCCGGTTCCTGCGCTGAGGTCCCGGCTGCGTCGGACAGGTGAGTATAGCGATATTTTTTATTTTAATTCTCTATTTTACACATTTTAACATTAATGTTGTTCCGATACCCGATACCCGATACCACAAGAGTATCGGAATCCCGGTATCGGAATTCCGATACAGCAAGTATCGGCCGATACCCGATACTTGCAGCATCGGAATGCTCAACACTAACTCTGACCTCTGCCGGCAGATGGGAAGCTAGGTCTCATGGATGGGCGTGTTTGTTGTGCTCCCACAGCAGGCATAGTTTCTCTTGGACCACTGCCATGGCCTCGGCATATACCATCAGCAGCATCCCTTACTGAATTGTCCCTGAAAGGATTTTTTCTTGTACATAGCAGCAACAAAGTTTGTAATGCAATCAACCGTGCTAAAGCGGGAGAAAATTGATAAAAACTCAACCCAATTTCTATAATCTATATTGATATCTGTATTGCTTAAGACAGATGAAACTTGACAACAGGCAGTGGATCCAAAATAGAACTAAGGATAACATCTTGAGGACAGCAGTTTGGAGATGTTATTGGCCATTGAATCTATATTCAATGAAAACAGTAAATATTTAAATTTTGATATGTATTTGATGGCATAAACATACTGAAATCTATGACACTATATATGAGCTAAGAAATTTGCTTTTCTAATATATTGCTTTTAGAAAATAATATTTGTGATAGTAACAGTGCAGAACATTTGTATTGGAAGTGCAATGCATTTTAAAGTTACAGTATACATAATGTATAGAAAACAGGCAACCTTTGATTTTATAGTACTTCATATTCTAGGCTAAGTTCATTTTCCACTAGAATACAGCAAAGTAAATTGCTTTTAATAGTTAGTATGGTAAATTGTATAGGCAGGGGAAAAGAAAACAGGTCTGATCAAATCATAAATTGCATTTCCATTAAGACTAAAGCCCTAATTTTCTTGCTTATTGCTCTACTTGATAAAACAAATAAAAAAGAAGAAATGTCTTTAATATGCAAAAATGGTCCTGAAAGCTACATTCCTGCTGATATTTTTATGGAAAAGCAGGCGAAAGGATAAATTTGGAGTACAGAAATCTACATTTAGATGAAACTGCTTTAAGATGTATGATATGGGTGAGCAGAATAGAAACTTGTGTATATAAACCTGCATGTCCTTAGGTAGCAAACTATACACACTTACACCTGAGACTCATTACTTAAACTGCTGCCTGGAAGATTATGACTTAATCTTTCATTTTTCACAGAAAGATCTATTTTTAACACACCTATTATGTATTTAGTCAGAGAGAACATTTTAACATTATGATAATCTATAACTCTGTATTCACGTCAGTTTTGCTAGTTTTTCCATTTGTGAAACCTGTAAATTGTATAGTTAGACAATTGAATAAGGGCTTTAAATGTCTTTATCATGCATAAGAGTGTTTGTCACATTTTTTTTTCCCTTTTGAAATTCCTTAGTAGTGAATTTAACCCACTGTGGAATTTCAAAATTAGATATTCTGAATAACACAGGTATTAACCCGTTTCTGACATCCGATGTACTATTCCACCCATGTGACCTGGGACTTAATCCCCATGGATGGAATAGTACGTCATGCCCTTTACTGCGACACTGCAACTTAAGTTGCAGTGATCGCATTAAAATTCCAACGCCATCTTACCTTAGGAAAGATAATGTCGGCTTCCCGGGCAGCGTCCTCCCCCATCCGGCCTCCCGATCACTGTGATTGGCTGTTCAATTCTTAGCAACCAATCGCAGCCTTTCTCATTGTTTCAGCCAGTCAGATTGACTGAATCAATGAGGTCCCAGGCTAGGATTCAGTACCAATGTACTCGATCCTAGGCCGGTGCCTGGCAATGCCAGGCATCGGCTACAACTGCTTAGATTGGCATGATCGATGATCACATCGATCGTGCCAATCACAGGGCACAGCGGCAGTGTTACCGTGCTGTGCCCTGCTGGTACCGGCCTGGATCGGTGCTGTAATAGCACCGATCCTAGGCCAGTACCTAGGACAGGCCTAGTATGGCCTGCAGCTGCTGATTAGTATGACTGATGTAATCGTCAGTTGCACCAATCACAGGGCACAGCTGCGGTGTGACTGCGCTGTGCTGTGCCGGTGACCAGCTGGTGACCTTCCTGTGACCTGCATAGGATCGGAGCTGTGAGCTCTGATCCTAGGCTGGTGCCTAGCAACACCAGTGTCACCAGGGCCACCTTTGATTGTTGGGATCGATGTGATCATCGATCCCACCAATGACAGGTCTCAGCAGCGGTATGACTGCTCTGTGACCAGTCTGTCACCTGTGTGTCACCTGTCTGACAGCTCTGCAGGAATCCTCACACTAGCTAACGTTTCCTGCAGAGTGGTCACACAACTAAGTCTCCTCCTGGGCTGGGACTTGTGGTGCCACAGTAGCCTGTGACACCACAATTCCTGCTGAAGAAAGAAGATAGAAGAAAGAAGAAAGAAGAGAGACTACAACCATGTGTTGATCCTCGATCCCTGAACAATCTCTCTTCATCCACCCCACATTCCTTGTCTCTGACACTGATAGCAAGGGAGAGGATCCCACATTTTTATACTTTTCAGATTCTTCATTCTCCGCCTCTCCCTCCTCATCTTCCTCCTCAGGTCCTGCAGAACCGCCACGCAGATGTCCCAGGACAGAAGATGAGGCAGCACCCACTCCTGAAGATGAACAAGCGCACCCCTCTTCGGACCCCATATGGACTGCGCCCCACGAAAATTATGAGCCACTGATTCCTGATTTTGTGGCAGAATCAGGAATCAAGTTTGACACCACCGACCTCACAGAACTAGACTTTTTCAACTTATTTTTCTCTGAGGATTTTGTTAACCTCATGGTGGAGCAAACTAGTTTGTACACTCGGAAATTTTTGGCTCAAAACCCCGGTTAGGCTAGTTTCACATTTGCGTTTAAAAACGCAGCGTTTTTAACACAAACGCAGGTGGTGAAAAAACGCATGTAAACGCGTGCAAACGCTGCGTTTTTGAGACGCATGCGTTTTTGCATGCGGTAAAAAAAGCGCGGCGTTTTTCCGCGTTTACATGAGTTTTTTTTGAGGAAACAGCAGCGAAACGCGCGTTGTGGTACCTTAGCTGTGGCATTTGGCATCCAATGGGTAAGACAGGCTGGTTGCTTTTTTACAAGCACTCACTGTACTTTAGTTTTAGCCTTATGGCTTAATTATTGCACTAATCAGCCCCATATGGTCTTTTACCCAGCTTTATAGGTTTTGTCCTTGAGGTTCCCCCTTTTTTTCATATTTATACGTGTGGGTATTTGGAACGCTCTCTTGTTATGGATAGCCTGCCAAGTTCCCAGGCTCGAGGTCATATGAGGACATCCAGCAGAGGGCGCATCACCGCGACTGAAGGTAACTACAGGTCACTGACCTACATTACCTTCATTCCTCAGGGTTTACAAACAGGAGCTCAGCTGCATTATAGCAGAGCTCCTGCCTGTAAAATATTTTAACCCCTTCAGATGGATTTACATCGTGGGACGTTACAGATCTACGGAAGGTATGTATATTGTTGGTTTATTATTTTTAATTTGTTACAGAACGAGGGTCTTCAGGTGGATTGAGAGAGCAATAAAATATTACAACAACCTGTGTGTTTATTTCATTAAAATACTTTTCAATATTGTGTGTGTGTTTTTTTTAACTATTTCATACAATTGGATTAATAATGGATAGGTGTCATAATTGACGCCTCTCCATTAATAATCTGGCTTAATGTCACCTTACAATAGCAAGGTGACGTTAACCCTTCATTACCCCATATCCCACCGCTACACGGGAATGGGAAGAGAGTGGCCAAGTGCCAGAATAGGCGCATCTTACAGATGTGCCTTTTCTGGGGTGGCTGGGGCAGATGTTTTTAGCCAGGGGGGGGCCAATAACCGTGGACCCTCTCCAGGATATTAATATCTGCTCTCAGTCACTGGCTTTACCACTCTGGCGGAGAAAATTGCGCTGGAGCCCACGCCAATTTTTTCCGCGATTTAACCCTTAAAATTAATAGCTACAGCGCCGAAATTTTGCACATACACACTACTTACAGTAGTGTGGAATATGCAAAAAAAAAAGGGGGATATGACATGGTTTACTGTATGTAAACCATGTCTCATATCATGTCGAGTTTAGGCAGGAGAAATGAAAAGCCGGCAATTGAATTACCGGCTTTAGGGTTAGGGGTAGGGTTAGGGTTAGGGTTTGGATCCCTTTATCACCTTGATGGTGGGGGGTGGCTTATCAGTGTGTATTCTTGTTTTTTTCTATAAAAACGCATGCGTTTTTAACGCAAACAAACGCATGTGCTTAAAAACACATGCGTTTACATAGACAACAATACTTTTTTTGCCGCAAAAAAACGCATGCGTTTTTTTGCTACAAAAAAACGCCTCTAGAAATTACTACATGTTGCATTTCTGCAACCAAACGCAAGCATGGAAAAAACGCATGCGTTTTCAAACGCGGCAAAACGCATGCAAAAAAAATGCATGCGTTTTTAATGTTAAGTATAGGAAAAAAAACGCATGCTTTTTTTGCGGTAAAACGCAGCGGCAAAAAACGCAAATGTGAAACCAGCCTTAATCATTTTCTAACTGGTCTCCTGTAGACACAGTTGAAATGATACAGTTTTAGGGCCTGGTCCATCATATGGAGATCCTGAAGAAACCAGAACTTCGGCAATATTGGAGTTTTGATATTTTATACAACACTCCAGTGTTCCAAATGGTCATGGCCTGGATGTGTTTTGAGGCCATCAACAAATTCCTGTATTATACTGTCCATAATGTCCCCCATGAGATGACCCCAACTTTGACCGTCTGTTCAAAGTTCGGTCGGGCACCATACACTTCAGCAAAAAGTTTGCTGAAGTGTTTGTGCCCCAAAGGGACATCTGCATGTATTATTCCATGGTTCATTTTAAGGGAAGGCTCGGATTCCCTCAGCACCTGCCCAGCAACAGGGCCAGGTACGGAATCCAACTCTATAAGCTGTGTGAGAGTATCTCAGGGTACACCTACAGCTTTAGGCCGGCCTCACACTAGCGAGTTTTACGGACGTATGAGCGCATAAACTACATCCGTAAAATACGCATAACACACGGCCCAATGATTCCCTATGTCCCAGCTCCTATCAGCCGTATTTTACTGATCCGTATTATATGGTCTTGTACGGCCGTACAAAATCGCAGCATGCTGCGTTTGTCTAATAAAATATTACAACAACATGTGTCTTTATTTCATTAAAATACTTGTAAATAATGTGTGTGTGTTTTATTAACCATTTAGTACTATTGGATTAATAATGGATAGGTGTCATAATTGACGCCTCTCCATTATTAATCTGGCTTAATGTCACCTTACAATTGCAAGGTGACATTAACCCTTCATTACCCTATATCCCACCGCTACACGGGAGTGGGAAGAGAGTGGCCAAGTGCCAGAATAGGCGCATCTTCCAGATGTGCCTCTTCTGGGGTGGCTGGGGGCAGATGTTTGTAGCCGGGGGGGACAATAACCATGGACCCTCTCCAGGCTATTAATATCTGCCCTCAGTCACTGGCTTTACCACTCTGGCGGAGAAAATTGCGCGGGAGCCCACGCCAATTTTTTCCGCGACTTAACCCTTTATTTTACAAGCTACAGTGCCCAAATTTTGCACATACACACTACTAACATTAGTAGTGTGGAATATGCAAAAAAAAAAGGGATATGAGATGGTTTACTCTATGTAAACCATGTCTCATATCATGTCGGGTTTGGGAAGGAGAAATGAAAAGCCGGCAATTGAATTACCGGCTTTTCACATATATCGCGCTGAATTAAATATAAATACAGAATATATATATATACATATATATATATATATATATATATATACAGTGGGTCAAAAAAGTATTTAGTCAGTCAGCAATAGTGCAAGTTCCACCACTTAAAAAGATGAGAGGCGTCTGTAATTTACATCATAGGTAGACCTCAACTATGGGAGACAAACTGAGAAAAAAAAATCCAGAAAATCACATTGTCTGTTTTTTTAACATTTTATTTGCATATTATGGTGGAAAATAAGTATTTGGTCAGAAACAAAATTTCATCTCAATACTTTGTAATATATCCTTTGTTGGCAATGACAGAGGTCAAACGTTTTCTGTAAGTCTTCACAAGGTTGCCACACACTGTTGTTGGTATGTTGGCCCATTCCTCCATGCAGATCTCCTCTAGAGCAGTGATGTTTTTGGCTTTTCGCTTGGCAACACGGACTTTCAACTCCCTCCAAAGGTTTTCTATAGGGTTGAGATCTGGAGACTGGCTAGGCCACTCCAGGACCTTGAAATGCTTCTTACGAAGCCACTCCTTCGTTGCCCTGGCGGTGTGCTTTGGATCATTGTCATGTTGAAAGACCCAGCCACGTTTCATCTTCAATGCCCTTGCTGATGGAAGGAGGTTTGCATTCAAAATCTCACGGTACATGGCCCCATTCATTCTTTCATGTACCCGGATCAGTCGTCCTGGCCCCTTTTCAGAGAAACATCCCCAAAGCATGATGTTTCCACCACCATGCTTTACAGTAGGTATGGTGTTTGATGGATGCAACTCAGTATTCTTTTTCCTCCAAACACGACAAGTTGTGTTTCTACCAAACAGTTCCAGTTTGGTTTCATCAGACCATAGGACATTCTCCCAAAACTCCTCTGGATCATCCAAATGCTCTCTAGCAAACTTCAGACGGGCCCGGACATGTACTGGCTTAAGCAGTGGGACACGTCTGGCACTGCAGGATCTGAGTCCATGGTGGCGTAGTGTGTTACTTATGGTAGGTCTTGTTACATTGGTCCCAGCTCTCTGCAGTTCATTCACTAGGTCCCCCCGCGTGGTTCTGGGATTTTTGCTCACCGTTCTTGTGATCATTCTGACCCCACGGGGTGGGATTTTGCGTGGAGCCCCAGATCGAGGGAGATTATCAGTGGTCTTGAATGTATTCCATTTTCTAATTATTGCTCCCACTGTTGATTTCTTCACTCCAAGCTGGTTGGCTATTGCAGATTCAGTCTTCCCAGCCTGGTGCAGGGCTACAATTTTGTTTCTGGTGTCCTTTGACAGCTCTTTGGTCTTCACCATAGTGGAGTTTGGAGTCAGACTGTTTGAGGGTGTGCACAGGTGTCTTTTTATACTGATA
This sequence comes from Ranitomeya variabilis, assembly GCF_051348905.1. Lineage (NCBI taxonomy): Eukaryota > Metazoa > Chordata > Amphibia > Anura > Dendrobatidae > Ranitomeya > Ranitomeya variabilis. The sequence goes on along the minus strand of NC_135233.1, from coordinate 714,628,580 downwards.
ACAAGTTTAAACAGGTGCCATTACTACAGGTAATGAGTGGAGGAAAGAGGAGACTCTTAAAGAAGAAGTTACAGGTCTGTGAGAGCCAGAAATCTTGATTGTTTGTTTCTGACTAGTGTTGAGCATTCCGATACCGCAAGTATCGGGTATCGGCCGATACTTGCGGGTATCGGAATTCCGATACCGAGATCCGATACTTTTATGGTATCGGGAATCGGTATCGGGATTAATATCAATGTGTATAAGAAAGAATTAAAATAAAAAATAGGGATATACTCACCTCTCCGACGCAGCCTGGACTTTACCGCCGTAACCGGGAGCCGTTGTACCTAAAAATGCGCGCTTGAAGGGCTTTAGATGACGTCACGGCGCTCTGATTGGTCCATAGCGGTCGCGTGACCACTACGCGACCAATCACAAAGCAGTGACGTCACCTAAGGTCTTTCAAGCGCGCATTTTTAGGTACAACGGCTCCCGGTTACGGCGGTAAAGTCCAGGCTGCATCGGAGAGGTGAGTATATCCCTATTTTTTATATATACTCACCTCTCCGATGCAGCCTGGACTTTACCGCCGTAACCGGGAGCCGTTGTACCTAAAAATGCGCGCTTGAAGGGCCTTAGATGACGTCACGGCACTCTGATTGGTCCATAGCGGTCGCGTGACCGCTACGCGACCAATCAGAAGCTGCGGACGTCTTCTAAGGTATTTCAAGCGCTTGAAAGACCTTAGGTGACGTCACTGCTTTGTGATTGGTCGCGTAGCGGTCACGCGACCGCTACGGACCAATCAGAGCGCCGTGACGTCATCTAAGGCCCTTCAAGCGCGCATTCTTAGGTACAACGGCTCCCGGTTACGGCGGTAAAGTCCAGGCTGCGTCGGAGAGGTGAGTATATCCCTATTTTTTTTTTAAATTCTTTCTTTTACACATTGATATGGATCCCAGGGCCTGAAGGAGAGTTTCCTCTCCTTCAGACCCTGGGAACCATACAGGATACCATCCGATACTTGGTGTCCCATTGATTGTATTGGTATCGGGTATCGGATTAGATCCGATACTTTGCCGGTATCGGCCGATACTTTCCGATACCGATACTTTCAAGTATCGGACGGTATCGCTCAACACTATTTCTGACCAAATACGTATTTTCCACCATAATATGCAAATAAAATGATAAAAAAACAGACAATGTGATTTTCTGCATTTTTTTGTCTCAGTTTGTCTCCCATAGTTGAGGTCTACCTATGATGTAAATTACAGATGCCTCTCATCTTTTTAAGTGGTGGAACTTGCACTATTGCTGACTGACTAAATACTTTTTGCCCCACTGTATATGTGTCTCAATGACATATATATATATATATATATATATATATATATATATATATATATACACTGTATATATGTTTTAATGCACATTTGAGCACATAAATCCATTAGATGTCGGTTTTGCAAGCCTGCGAGAAAATATCGCAGTACGGATGTCATACGGATTACATACGGAGGATGCCATGCGCAAAATACGCTGACACACCCTGCCTACGGATGACATAAGGATCACTATTTTGGGAACTTTTCTGCGTATTACGGCCGTAAAAAACAGACCGTATTAACATACGCTGAGTGTGACGCCGGCCTTAGAGTGTATGAAGGAAAGGAAAAAAAAACCCTTAATTGTGTGTCCCTCCCCTGAGAGTGAATGGGAAAATTGTGTGGGATTTGGTGCACCGGCTGCTGGATAAAGGTTAAAACCTCTACACCGGTAACTTTTAATCCAGCATCCCACTCTTCAGATCCCTCTCTGCGCGAGGTACCGCAGCCTGCAGTACAGTCCGTAAAGACTCCTGAAACTGCTACTTGGGCAGATGCTCAGAAGGGGAGAAAGCAGAGCCCAATGTAGCGACCACCTGCTGGTGGTCAAGTACAAGCACAAGAGGGATGTCCTTCTCTTGACCACCATACATGGTGATGGCAGCTCCCTCAGCACTGTATGAGGTACCTCTACACAGGTCAGCAAACTGGACTGTGTACCGGGGTGCAACAAAAACATGGGGGATGTTGATCTCTCCAATCAACTCCTCCAACCGTACAGTGCTTTGAGAAAGGCCAGGGTGTGGTACAAAAAGCTGGCCATGCACGTTGCGCAAATGGCAATGCTCAATGCTTTTCTGATGTCATGATGTGCACGCCACACCGATATATCATACCTTCAGTTCCAGGAGGTAGTGATTAAGGCCCTGATATTTGACACTCAGGAAAGAGCAAGCCCCAGTACTTCTGGAACTGAAGGTGCTCGTATCGTACCAGGTCAGCATTTCCTGAGGGAATCCCTCAAACTGAAAAAATAGGTAAGTTGAAAAAAAAGGTGATGAGTGTGTTACAAAAGAGGAATACACAAGGACACCTTTTATCAGTGCGACACCTGCCTCGAAGAAACCTGGCCTGTGTATGAAGGATTGCTTCAAATTGTACCACACCTCCATGCACTACTAATTTACTTTAAAGGAAACATTAGATTAATTCCAAAAAGGGGGCACATCTAGATAAGTTCCGGGGGGGTGTAGTTACCAAAATGATGTCACTTGTGTTTTTTTTACTGTTTAGGCACATCAGGGGCTCTGCAAACGGAACATGAACATCAAAGTCTGAATTCCAAAAAGTCACAACTTCCCTTCTTAGCTCCTACGTGTGCCTAAACAGTATTTTTTTCCACATATGGGGTACCAGCGTACTCAGGATGAATTGGAAAACAACTTTTGTGGTCCAATTTTTCCTGTTACCCTTGGGAAAATTAAAAATTGTAGGATTTTTTATTTTCACGCCGTGGCATTATAAACTTTAGTGAAACACTTGGGGGTTGAAAGTTCTCACCACACATCTAGATAAGTTCCTTAGGGGGTCAAGGTTCCCAAATTGGGTCACTTGTTGGGGATTTCCACTGTTTAGGCACATCAGGGGCTCGCCAAACGGAACATGACTCACGCAGACCATTCCATCAAAGTCTGCGATCCAAAACGTCACTACTTCCCTTCCAAGCCCCGACGTGTGTCCAAACAGTAGTTTTCTCCCACATATGGAGTACCAGTGTACTCAGAAAAAATTTGACAACAACTTTTGGGGTCCAATTTCTCCTCTTACCCTTGGGAAATTAAAAATTGGGGACTAAAAGATCATTTTTGTGGGAAAAAAATTGGGTTTTTTTATTTTCACGCCAGGGCATTATAAACTTTATTGAAACACTTGGGGGTTGAAAGTTCTCACCACACATCTAGATAAGTTCCTTAGGGGGTCTAGTTTCCAAAATAGGGTCACTTGTGGAGGATTTCCACTGTTTAGGCACATCAGGGGCTCGCCAAACGCGATATGGCATCCAATCTCAATTCCACCCAATTTTAGCTTGAAAAAGTCAAATGGCGCTCCTTCCTTTCCGAGCCCTGCCGTGCACCCAAACAGTGGTTTTCCCACATATGGGGTATCAACATACTGAGGACAAATTGCACAACAATTTTTATGGTCCATTTTCTCCTTTTACCCTTGGGAAAATAAAAAATTGTTGCTGAAAAATCATTTTTGTGACTAAAAAGTTAAATGTAAATTTTTTCCCTTCCACGTTACTTCTGCTCTTGTGAAACATCTGAAGGGTTAATAAACTTCTTGAATGTGGTTCTGATCAGCTTGAGGGGTGCAATTTTTAGAATGGTGTCACTTTTCAGCCTTATAGATCCCTCAAAGTGACTTCAAATGTGAGGCGGACCCTAAAAAAAATGGTTTTGTAAATTTTTTTGTAAAAATGAGAAATAGCTGGTCAACTTTTAACCCTTATAACTTCCCACGAAAAAAAAAAAATTGGGTTACAAAATTGTGCTGATATAAAGTAGACATGTGGGAAATGTTATTTACTAACTATTTTGTGTGACATATTGCTTTGTTTTAAGGGCATAAAAATTAAAAGTTTGAAGATTGCAAAATTTTCCAAATTTTCACCAAATTACTGGTTTTTACACAAATAAACGCAAGTTACAGTATATCGAAGAAATTTTACAACTAACATGAAGTAACATATGTCACGAGAAAAGAGTCTCAGAATCGCCAAGATCTGTGGAAGCCTTCCAGAGTTCCTCATAAAGGGACAGTGGTCAGAATTGTAAAACTTGGCCAGGTCATTAATGTGCAAACCACCCTCGGGGGTAAAGAGGTTCATTTCATGTAAATTTTCGAGCTATTGGAGATTATATGTTTCCTTCCCAGGTTAACTTTAATATGATTGCTGATTGTCTTTATTGCTTAACCTGCACTGCATGCAATTATTACTGCTTCATTTAGGTCTATCAGCAATTCTAAGCTACTGGGTTCTCGATTAGTGAATACCATGTAGTCCTTTGCGTGTACATGTTAATTATGCCTATTTCTGCCCATTTTATGACTTGTTCCTCCATTTTTCTTTAGTTTCCCAATACTATTTCACACTGTCTCTAATTAAAATTTTTCATTAAAACTATCACGTGGAAACTATGCATCTGTGCATGCTTCTTTTCTTCACTTTTTCTATAGCATTATGAAACCTGTTTCCTTATGGTGCTAAAAGTCTGCCTCATCACTCCAAAATGGATTTTTGATTTTTTTTATAAAGTAAATAATCATTCTAGGAGCTAGAATTAAAGTTGTTCATAAATTAAGTAAGAGGCTTTCAAAATCCCGCAGCTCACCGTGTCCTTGGGACACAGTGAGTTACATCTCAGCCATTCTATAATATGCAGAGCTGTGCTGTCAGTTTTGCATATGGGATTTTCCTGCTGCCAAATTAGGCCAGGTCTCCTGAAAGTCCTCCAGGTGTCGCTCTTTCAGGGTGATTGCCTGGCTATTTAGTTGGCTGGCTATGCTTGGATTAGAGCCACTTGTAGCTTTTTCACAGTTGTGTGTGTGTGTGCTTTGTGCTCAGTATTCTTTGACTCTGGTTTCCAGACCATGGATTTAGCATCTTTTACCATTCACTCAGATTGTCCCTTTGACTTGACGTTCTCTGACCCTCGGTGTTTGACCTTGGACTTACTCTTGACTATTTGTGTGTTTTATCCATTTGACTCTGATGCACTCTCTTGATTTTGACCTCAGACTCCTCGACCTTCCTGCCCCATGGCTTGTCCATGAGAAGTAACTCAGCATCACAGAGGCCTTATCTTGTAATCCTATGAAGTTTCTTATGTCTATTTGTAGTATTGATTGAAGAAAAGTTGTCTCTTAAAGTGCGTGCAATGCACTGTCTCTTTGAGGTATACAGTGGGTACGGAAAGTAGTCAGACCCCTTTAAATTTTTCACTTTGTTTCGTTGCAGCCATATGGTAAATTCCAAAAAGTTAATTTTTTCACATTAATGTACACTCTGCACCCCATTGTGACTGAAAAAAAACAGAAATGTAGAAATTTTTACAAATTTAATAAAAAGGAAAAATGAAATATCACATGGTCATAAGTATTCAGACCATTAGCTCAGAAACTCATATTGAAGTAATATGCTGTCCATTTGCTTGTGATCCTCTTTGAGATGGTTCTACTCCTTCATTGGAGGCCAGCTTTGTTTAATTAAACTGATAGGACTTGATTTGGAAAGCCACACACCTGTCTATATAAAACCTCACAGATCACAGTGCATGTCAGACCAAATGAGAATCATGAGGTCAAAGGAACTGGCCAAGGAGCTCACAGATTGAATTGTGGCAAAGCACAGATATGGTCAAGATTACAACAGAATTTCTGCAATCCTCAAGGTTCCTAAGAGCACAGAGGCCTCCATAATCCTTAAATAGAAGATGTTTGTGCAGCGCCCCAGAGTCCTGGTCGTTGCAGTACTGTGGCTCCGCCACTATGGGGAGCTACGGTGCGTCCGATGGCACTGAAGGAGTTCATCTGATCAGGTATCACAGACACCAATAGATTTCACAGCTGGGCCTCCGGGGGGAGCTAAGGGTTCTATTCATTAGGCCACTCCCCACCATAGTGGGTAAACTGGGGGTCAGGCAGGAAGTTAGAAGAGAAAGCTGACTGGATTGGACGAAGCAACACCTAGTGGCAGAGGGTGTTGTGGAGGAAGAGACAGTAGGGTCTCTGTCAGGGGTGGGATCCTGACAGAGGCTTGGCATTGAAAAGAACATAACGGGTCCGCACCAGCTCCGGGAAGCGGCGGGACCCAAGAAAGGACTAGAAGCGAGATAGATTGTGCTGAGTGAGAGACGAGATCAAGCAATAGGAGGGTGCCGGTGGGGGTCGTGCTGTGGGACCGGAGCAACATCCTGCTGAGGCGCACTACCGGCGGCCGGAACGCCGAGGGAGTATTTCATTAGACAGCTTCAAGCAATACTCTAAACAGCGGCAGGACAGTCAGTCTCAGGCGGGCTGTCTCACCTAAATCACCTATGAAGTCTTGGGAGGCAATTGCGGGAGAGGGGCGTCTCTAGGGTCCCGGAAGAACTCCAGGCCTACCCGACAAACGGGTGCCGTTCTAACTGTAACATCAGGAAGGGACGGAAGATTAGCAGAAGATCAGTTAATCGAGTTGTGAGGGAACACGAGAAACAGACACAACGGTTGTGGGGTACTTTCCGTAAGCATAGCAGGGAAGGACTACAACACATAGCGCTAAGAAGGAAGGCACCGATTTCCACCTGTGAAGTGAACTCTGGAGGTGCCATTGGACCGGCCGGACTTGCGCAGCCTGGTGAACCGTATTCTGGACTGAGGACTCAGAGATCTCCAGTAAAGAGGTAAAGAGACTGCAACCTGGTGTCCTCGTTATTTACCGCGACCTGCACCCCACAACTGCACCACCAACATCCACACCTATCTTTCACTGTGCGCCCCACGGCAGGGTCATGGGCCGGGGCCTAGCCGCCGTGACAACCCCAGAAGCAGAGACCCAGAGGCCCGGTACCGGGTACCCCTCGGCCTTGCGGCAGTGGGGGCGCTACAACTTGGCGTTACGAACAGGATCTACTTAAGCCTGAAGAATCAGGTCATGTGTGCCTTGGAACTGTGATTTACTGTGCTTGGACTGTACTTTATTGCAAAGATTGTGTATTGTCACTTGCCGCCAAAAGTTCCCACCAAAACCGCCGCCATTACAGCGCTAAGGAGAGCGCAGGAGAAGAAGAAGGGCGTGGAAGTGGGCGTGAACAAGTTGAAGAGCGCGAAAGACAATGGCCGCCCAGTCTAAACATTCCGGCCCCTTGAGGACGTGTCCGTCAGCAGCCGAGATCCGCCTCCTGATCCTCAATGGTGGGCAGAGACAGAGAAAACGAAACCGCCCACGAAGGAGAGAGCGGGAAAAGGACCAGGAAGAAGTGAGCGACATGGAGGACGCCATGGCGAGCCGCCCGGAGCCGGAGCGTGGGGTCGGAGCAGAGGACTCCCCCAGCCACCCGGAGGGGCACCGCAATCAGGCCTCCACCGCTGATGCTGAATTCCTGCAGGCCGGAGTGGACGAGCTCAGCGACCGACCCCGGCGGACGCAGCTGAGCACTGAGGCCGGGTGGAAGAAGGCCATCATCAGGAGCCTCACCAGACATCTGTCGGCAGCCTCGTCTGGTCCGGAGCAAGAAAGAAGTTCCAGCGCTCCGAAGCCAGAAAGCAAGGCCCTGCCGGAAAGCGAGATGCTGCGAGCAGAGATGACAACGTCGCAGCACGAGGCCCTGCAGCCAGCATTCCAGAACCCAGCGGCAGAGCAGACCGGCACCGGAGGGACCGCATCTGAAGCAGGTATGAAGGACGACCCTACCCTGATGACCGACACCACTCCCGCGACTGTTAGTGCCACAGCTGCTGACTCCGTTCCAGTGACTGATTTTGCAGCAGCCGCTACCTCTGCTACAGCAAATGCCCCTACTCAAGCTGCGCAGACCTCCATCGCTGCGCCCGATTTAACAGTACATGCAAGACGGATTAACGGCGTTTGTCCAGCACTGGGTGTAACCCTGGACCTCACTCTTCCCAGGCCAGGAAGGGTTAAGTGCCAGGTGCAGCCCTGGAAGCCATCCAACTAAACCTCGGAAACCTGAAACTGTACATAGTTAACTGTTTGTTTCCCTGCTTTTTGCTACTTTAAACCCAACCTGGGTTATTCTTAAAGGGATCCCTTTGTTTACCCGGGATCCCTTCTTCTGCTTTTTGTTTTGTTTCCTGTTTATTCATCCCTGAAAGAACTGCTGAATCATGAACAGTGCATGATCCGAACTTTTTGTAAATAGTTTGCACCTTATTAAAGGCGCTCCCTACTGGTTTTATTTAAAGACTCTTTGCGAAGATACCGCACTGGAACCTTTGCTGAGCATGGACTGGTAGTCTGAGAAGACGAACTACCTCAGAAAGACTTGATCCCCTCTTAAAGGGGATGTTCATTTGTCGCATTTTGATAGTAATATTGCTTAAGACAAGTAGCAATAACGTTGATGAAGAGAAAAGTGATGATAATGTTGTACGAGAAAAGTTATATGTGCTTAATGAGTTAAATGTGAAGAAATATTGATGATGTGCTCTGAGAAGTAAAAAGGTGAAAGATAGAAGAAGGATGCAGTGGACCCGTAGGGATAGACGTGGAGTCCAGCATGCATGATAGAAAGAAAGATAATGAGAAGGCTTAATGTTCAGAAGAAAATGCTTGATAATGTTGATAGATAGTTAGGATAGAAGGTAAACTCTGAGTCCTCATAGGAGTCATGTAGAGATGGCTTAGTGCTTTTAAAACTGAAAGTAATGTTATGTTCTATACTGTGTATAGTAGTTGAAAAGGCAGTAGGCCCTGGCTGAACGGGGCGGTCCTGTAATAGAAAGGAGAGGCAGTAGGTCTGGTGCCGATAGGACAGGCGGTCCTGCAGATCCAAAGTAGGAGAATGTAAAAGTTAAAATACCTTATAATGTGATTATAGGAAGGTCTTTTGTGGATAAAGAGTGTATGTCCTTAAAGGCAAAGTTAAATTATTGTTCAACAATTTTGCACTTAGTAGAATACCCGGTTGGGTAACAGGAGTAATTTATAACCTGTAATTTATAATGTTAACCATGTTTGTAACGTTTAAGTGTCCTCACCTCCCATAAAGGGAAGTGTTGTGAATTTGGATTCTGGGCTCCCCCGGTGGCCGCTTGTGGAATTGGACTTGTCATCCTCTTTCCTGTTTCACCTGATTCCATCAGTAGTGGGTGTCGCTATTTAAGCTCATTTCTCTGGTGGTTTCTTGCCGGTCAACAATGTTATCTGATGCCTCTCAGTGCTTGTTCCTGCTTCTAGACTACTACTAGATAAGTTGGACTTTTGTCCATGTTTTGTTTTGCCTATTTGTTCCAGTTCACAGCTGAAGTTTTGTTACTGTGTCTGGAAAGCTCTCGTTGATCAGGGATTGCTACTCTGGCGTTATGAGTTAATGCCAGAGTTTAAGGTAATCTCTGGATGGTGTTTTGTTAGTGTTTTTCTGCTGACCATGAAAGTATACTATCTGTCTTCTGCTATCTAGTAAGCGGACCTCAAATTTGCTAAGACTATTTTCCTGCTGCGTTTGTTGTTTCATCTGAACTCACCGTCATTATATGTGGGGGGCTACTGTCTTCTTTGGAATATTTCTCTAGAGGTGAGCCAGGTCTTATATTTCCCTCTGCTAGCTATTTAGGTCTTAGGCCAGAGCTGGGCATCTAGCGATAAATAGGAAATGCTACCTGGCTATTTCTAGTTGCGCGGCAGGCTTAGTTCATGGTCAGTATAGTTCCATCTTCCGAGAGCTTGTCCCTCTATAGGCTTGCTATGATCTCTGCCTGCAGAGATCATGACAGTTTGACCGGCCAGTAAAGTGTTAAAGACCCAGGTTGAGAAAGGAGAGTTATAAGAAGTCTGCTGAAATTTTTTTTTTTTTTTTTCTCCAGTCTGCCTTGCTGCAGTCTTTTCTCTCTCTCTCCTCCTAATCTCTGTATGCTCTGTGTGCACCTGACAATAATGGATCTCCAGAGTGTAACTGCGGGTTTGAATAATCTCATCACGAAAGTACAAAATTTACAAGATTTTGTGGTACATGCTCCGGTATCTGAGCCGAGAATTCCTTTGCCGGAGTTCTTCACAGGGAATAGAGCTAGCTTCCAGAATTTCCGAAATAATTGTAAGCTTTATTTGTCCCTGAAGTCTCGTTCAGCTGGAGACCCTGCTCAGCAGGTTAGGATTGTGATTTCCTTGCTCAGGGGTGACCCTCAAGATTGGGCCTTCTCATTGCCAGCAGGGGATCCTGCGTTACGCGATGTGGATGCGTTTTTTCTGGCCTTGGGCTTGCTTTATGAGGAACCTCATTTGGAACTTCAGGCAGAAAAAACTTTGATGGCACTATCTCAGGGGCAAGACGAAGCTGAAGTTTTCTGCCAAAAATTCCGTAAATGGTCTGTGCTTACTCAGTGGAATGAGTGCGCCTTGGCGGCAACTTTCAGAGAAGGTCTCTCTGATGCCGTTAAGGATGTTATGGTGGGGTTCCCTTTGCCTGCAGGTCTGAATGAGTCCATGACAATGGCTATTCAGATTGATAGGCGTCTGCGGGAGCGCAAACCGGTGCACCATCTGGCGGTGTCTATGGAAAAGACGCCAGAAAGTATGCAGTGTGATAGAATTCTGTCCAGGAGCGAGCGACAGAATTTTAGACGGAAGAATGGATTGTGTTTCTATTGTGGGGATTCTACTCATGTTATATCAGCATGCTCTAGGCGTACAAAGAAGCTTGATAAGTCTGTTTCCATTAGCACCATTCAGTCTAAGTTTATTTTGTCTGTAACCCTGATTTGCTCTTTGTCATCCATTGCCACGGACGCCTATGTTGACTCTGGCGCCGCTCTGAGTCTTATGGATTGGTCCTTTGCCAATCGTTGTGGTTTTGATTTAGAGCCTTTGGAGACTCTTATTCCTCTGAAGGGGATTGACTCCACCCCATTGGCTAATAATAAACCACAATACTGGACACAGGTAACCATGCGTATCAATCCGGATCACCAGGAGATTATTCGTTTCCTGGTGCTGTATAATTTACATGACGATTTGGTACTGGGATTGCCATGGTTGCAGTCTCACAACCCAGTCTTGGACTGGAGAGCAATGTCTGTGTTGAGCTGGGGATGTAAGGGTATTCATGGGGACGTACCTTTGGTTTCTATTTCGTCGTCCATTCCCTCTGAAGTCCCTGAGTTCCTCTCTGATTATCAAGACGTCTTTGACGAACCCAAGCTTGGGTCGTTACCTCCGCACCGTGAGTGCGATTGTGCCATAGATTTGATACCGGGTTGTAAATATCCAAAGGGTCGTTTGTTTAATTTGTCTGTGCCGGAACATGCTGCTATGCGGGAATATATAAAGGAGTCTTTGGAAAAGGGACATATTCGTCCATCCTCTTCTCCCTTGGGAGCTGGGTTTTTCTTTGTCTCAAAAAAAGACTGCTCTTTGAGACCATGTATTGATTATCGGCTTCTGAATAAGATCACTGTTAAGTATCAATACCCATTGCCATTGCTTACTGATTTGTTTGCTCGTATAGAGGGTGCTAAGTGGTTCTCTAAAATTGATCTTCGTGGGGCGTATAATTTGGTGCGGATCAGGCAGGGGGATGAGTGGAAGACCGCATTTAATACGCCCGAGGGCCACTTTGAGTATTTGGTCATGCCTTTTGGTCTTTCTAATGCCCCTTCAGTTTTCCAGTCTTTTATGCATGATATTTTCCGCGATTTTCTGGATAAATTTATGATAATATATCTGGATGATATTCTGATTTTTTCTGATGACTGGGACTCTCATGTCCAGCAGGTCAGGAGAGTTTTTCAGGTTCTGCGGTCTAATTCTTTATGTGTGAAGGGGTCTAAGTGCGTTTTTGGGGTCCAGAAAATTTCCTTTTTGGGGTATATTTTTTCTCCCTCTTCCATTGAGATGGATCCCGTCAAGGTGCAAGCTATTTGTGACTGGACTCAGCCCTCCTCTCTTAAGGGTCTTCAGAGATTTTTGGGCTTTGCCAACTTTTACCGCCGATTTATTGCTGGTTTTTCGGATGTCGTTAAACCACTGACTGATTTGACCAGACAAGGCGCTGATGTTGCTAATTGGTCCCCTCATGCTGTAGAGGCCTTTCAGGAGCTTAAGCGCCGTTTTGCCTCTGCCCCTGTGTTGCGTCAGCCTGATGTGAATCTGCCTTTTCAGGTTGAGGTTGACGCTTCGGAGATCGGAGCTGGGGCAGTGTTGTCGCAGAAAGGTTCCGACTGCTCCGTCATTAGGCCTTGTGCCTTCTTTTCTCGCAAATTTTCGCCCGCAGAGCGGAATTATGATGTTGGGAATCGGGAGCTTTTGGCCATGAAGTGGGCGTTTGAGGAGTGGCGCCATTGGCTCGAGGGGGCTAGACATCAGGTGGTGGTATTGACTGACCACAAAAATTTGATTTATCTTGAGACTGCCAGACGCCTGAATCCTAGACAGGCGCGCTGGTCTTTATTTTTTTCTCGCTTTAATTTTGTGGTGTCATACCTACCGGGTTCTAAGAATGTTAAGGCAGATGCCCTTTCTAGGAGTTTTGACCCGGACTCTCCTGGTAATTCTGAACCCACAGGTATCCTTAGGGAGGGAGTAATTTTGTCGGCCGTTTCTCCTGATCTGCGGCGGTCCTTGCAAGAGTTTCAGGCGGATAGACCGGATCGTTGTCCGCCTGATAGACTGTTTGTTCCGGATGATTGGACCAGCAGAGTCATCTCTGAGGTACATTCTTCTGCATTGGCAGGTCATCCCGGAATTTTTGGTACCAGGGATTTGGTGGCAAGATCCTTCTGGTGGCCTTCTCTGTCACGAGATGTGCGAGTCTTTGTGCAGTCATGTGACGTTTGTGCTCGGGCCAAGTCTTGTAGTTCTCGGGCTAGCGGACTGCTGTTGCCCTTGCCTATTCCTAAGAGGCCTTGGACACACATCTCGATGGATTTTATTTCAGATCTGCCTGTTTCCCAGAAGATGTCTGTCATCTGGGTGGTCTGTGACCGTTTCTCTAAAATGGTCCATTTGGTTCCTCTGCCCAAGTTGCCTTCTTCTTCTGAGTTGGTTCCTCTGTTTTTTCAGAATGTTGTCCGATTGCACGGTATTCCTGAGAATATTGTTTCTGACAGAGGTACCCAATTTGTGTCTAGATTTTGGCGGGCATTCTGTGCTAGGATGGGCATAGATTTGTCTTTTTCGTCTGCTTTTCACCCTCAGACTAATGGCCAGACTGAGCGGACTAATCAGACCCTTGAGACATATCTGAGGTGTTTTGTCTCTGCTGACCAGGATGATTGGGTTGCTTTTTTGCCATTGGCAGAGTTCGCCCTCAATAATCGGGCCAGTTCTTCCACCTTGGTGTCCCCGTTTTTCTGTAATTCGGGGTTTCACCCTCGATTTTCCTCCGGTCAGGTGGAATCCTCGGATTGTCCTGGAGTGGATGCGGTGGTAGAGAGATTGCATCACATTTGGGGGCAGGTTATGGACAATTTGAAGTTGTCCCAGGAGAAGACTCAGCGTTTTGCCAACCGTCATCGTCGTGTTGGTTCTCGGCTTTGTGTTGGAGATTTAGTGTGGTTGTCTTCTCGTTTTGTCCCTATGAGGGTCTCTTCTCCTAAGTTTAAACCTCGGTTCATCGGCCCTTATAGAATATTGGAGATTCTTAATCCTGTTTCTTTCCGTTTGGACCTCCCTGCGTCCTTTTCCATTCATAACGTTTTTCATCGGTCGTTATTGCGCAGGTATGAGGTACCTGTTGTACCTTCAGTTGAGCCTCCTGCTCCGGTGTTGGTTGAGGGTGAGTTGGAGTACGTTGTGGAGAAAATTTTGGACTCTCGTGTTTCCAGACGGAAACTCCAGTATCTGGTCAACTGGAAGGGTTACGGCCAGGAGGATAATTCTTGGGTCAATGCATCTGATGTTCATGCTTCTGATCTTGTTCGTGCCTTCCATAGGGCTCATCCTGGTCGCCCTGGTGGATCTGGTGAGGGTTCGGTGCCCCCTCCTTGAGGGGGGGGTACTGTTGTGAATTTGGATTCTGGGCTCCCCCGGTGGCCGCTTGTGGAATTGGACTTGTCATCCTCTTTCCTGTTTCACCTGATTCCATCAGTAGTGGGTGTCGCTATTTAAGCTCATTTCTCTGGTGGTTTCTTGCCGGTCAACAATGTTATCTGATGCCTCTCAGTGCTTGTTCCTGCTTCTAGACTACTACTAGATAAGTTGGACTTTTGTCCATGTTTTGTTTTGCCTATTTGTTCCAGTTCACAGCTGAAGTTTTGTTACTGTGTCTGGAAAGCTCTCGTTGATCAGGGATTGCTACTCTGGCGTTATGAGTTAATGCCAGAGTTTAAGGTAATCTCTGGATGGTGTTTTGTTAGTGTTTTTCTGCTGACCATGAAAGTATACTATCTGTCTTCTGCTATCTAGTAAGCGGACCTCAAATTTGCTAAGACTATTTTCCTGCTGCGTTTGTTGTTTCATCTGAACTCACCGTCATTATATGTGGGGGGCTACTGTCTTCTTTGGAATATTTCTCTAGAGGTGAGCCAGGTCTTATATTTCCCTCTGCTAGCTATTTAGGTCTTAGGCCAGAGCTGGGCATCTAGCGATAAATAGGAAATGCTACCTGGCTATTTCTAGTTGCGCGGCAGGCTTAGTTCATGGTCAGTATAGTTCCATCTTCCGAGAGCTTGTCCCTCTATAGGCTTGCTATGATCTCTGCCTGCAGAGATCATGACAGGGAAGCTCTGTTTAAGTATACTTATTGTTATTGCACTCAACCAAAATTGTATGTCTTTTTGCTAACTTGTATTGTTGTTTTCTTCCCAGTCCCGGAGTACTGTGTTTAACCAGGGGGGAGTGCAGCGCCCCAGAGTCCTGGTCATTGCAGTACTGTGGCTCCGCCACTATGGGGAGCTACGGTGCGTCCGATGGCACTGAAGGAGTTCATCTGATCAGGTATCACAGACACCAATAGATTTCACAGCTGGGCCTCCGGGGGGAGCTAAGGGTTCTATTCATTAGGCCACTCCCCACCATAGTGGGTAAACTGGGGGTCAGGCAGGAAGTTAGAAGAGAAAGCTGACTGGATTGGACGAAGCAACACCTAGTGGCAGAGGGTGTTGTGGAGGAAGAGACAGTAGGGTCTCTGTCAGGGGTGGGATCCTGACAGAGGCTTGGCATTGAAAAGAACGTAACGGGTCCGCGCCAGCTCCGGGAAGCGGCGGGACCC
Source organism: Ranitomeya variabilis (assembly GCF_051348905.1). Taxonomy (NCBI): domain Eukaryota; kingdom Metazoa; phylum Chordata; class Amphibia; order Anura; family Dendrobatidae; genus Ranitomeya; species Ranitomeya variabilis. Next base: position 714,613,339 of record NC_135233.1, on the reverse strand, counting down.
AAGAAAGGACTAGAAGCGAGATAGATTGTGCTGAGTGAGAGACGAGATCAAGCAATAGGAGGGTGCCGGTGGGGGTCGTGCTGTGGGACCGGAGCAACATCCTGCTGAGGCGCACTACCGGCGGCCGGAACGCCGAGGGAGTATTTCATTAGACAGCTTCAAGCAATACTCTAAACAGCGGCAGGACAGTCAGTCTCAGGCGGGCTGTCTCACCTAAATCACCTATGAAGTCTTGGGAGGCAATTGCGGGAGAGGGGCGTCTCTAGGGTCCCGGAAGAACTCCAGGCCTACCCGACAAACGGGTGCCGTTCTAACTGTAACATCAGGAAGGGACGGAAGATTAGCAGAAGATCAGTTAATCGAGTTGTGAGGGAACACGAGAAACAGACACAACGGTTGTGGGGTACTTTCCGTAAGCATAGCAGGGAAGGACTACAACACATAGCGCTAAGAAGGAAGGCACCGATTTCCACCTGTGAAGTGAACTCTGGAGGTGCCATTGGACCGGCCGGACTTGCGCAGCCTGGTGAACCGTATTCTGGACTGAGGACTCAGAGATCTCCAGTAAAGAGGTAAAGAGACTGCAACCTGGTGTCCTCATTATTTACTGCGACCTGCACCCCACAACTGCACCACCAACATCCACACCTATCTTTCACTGTGCGCCCCACGGCAGGGTCACGGGCCGGGGCCTAGCCGCCGTGACAACCCCAGAAGCAGAGACCCAGAGGCCCGGTACCGGGTACCCCTCGGCCCTGCGGCAGTGGGGGCGCTACATTTGGACCACCAGAAGTCTTTCTAGACCTGTCCGTCAAGCCAAACTGAGCAATTGTAGGAGAAGAGGCTTGGTGAGAGACATAAAGAAGAACCCCAAGATCACTGTGGCTGAGCTCCAGAGATGCAGTAGGGAGATGAGAGAAAGTTCCACAAAGTCAACTATCACTGCAGTTTATCCTTTATGGCAGAGTGGCCCGGAAGCTTCTCCTCTGTGCAAGACATATGAAAGCCTGAATAGAGTTTGCTAGAAACACATGAAGGACTCCCAGACTATGAGAAATAAGATCCTCTGGTCTGATGAGATGAAGATAGACCTTTTGGTGATAATTCTAAGCAGCATGTGTAGAGAAAACCAGGCACTGGTCATCACTAGTGTTGAGCGATACCTTCCGATACTCAAAGGTATCGGTATCGGATGGTATCGGCCGATATCCGAAAAATATCGGATATCGCCAATACCGATACCCGATACCAATGCAAGTCAATGGGACACAAGTATCGGAAGGTATCCTGGATGGTTCCCAGGGTCTGAAGGAGAGGAAACTCTCCTTCAGGCCCTGGGATCCATATTCATGTAAAACATAAAGAATTAAAATAAAAAATATGGATATACTCACCCGTCCGGCGGCCCCTGGACCTTACCGATGTAACCGGCAGCCTCCGTTCCTAAGAATGAGGAGTTTAGGACCTTCGATGACATCGCGGCTTGTGATTGGTCGCGTGACCGCTCATGTGACCGCTCACGCGACCATCACAAGCCGCGACGTCATCGCAGGTCCTAAACTCGCTCATTCTTAGGAACGGAGGCTGCCGGTTGCAGAGGTTACAACCAGGGCACGTCAGAGGGTGAGTATATCCCTATTTTTTATTTTTATTCTTTATTTTACACATGAATATGGATCCCAGGGCCTGAAGGAGAGTTTCCTCTCCTCCAGACCCTGGGAACCATACACTGGGAACTTCCGATTCTGATTTCCGATATCACAAAAATATCGGAACTCGGTATCGGAATTCCGATACTGCAAATATCGGCCGATACCCGATACTTGCGGTATCGGAATTCTCAACACTAGTCATCACCTGCCCTATACAATCCCAAAAGTGAAACATGGTGGTGGCAGCATCATGCTATTGGGGGTGTTTTTCAGCTGCAGGGCCAAGATGACTGGTTGTCATGGAAGGAAACATATATGCAGCCAAGTACAGAGATATCCTGGATGAAAACCTCTCCAGAGTGCTCGGGACCTCAGACTTGGCCGAAGGTTCACCTACCAACAAGACAATGACCCTAAACACAAAGCTAAAATAACAAAGGAGTGGCTTCAGAACAACTCAGTGACCATTCTTGACTGGCCCAGCCAAACCCCCTACTTAAATCCAATTGAGCATCACTGGAGAGACCTGAAAATGGCTGTCCACCAACATTCACTATCCAACCTGAGAGAACTGGAGAGGATCTGCAAGGAAGAATGATAGAGAATCCCCAAATCCAGGTGTGAAAAGCTTGTTGCATCATTCCCAAGAAGAATCATGCCTGTACTAGCTCAAAAGGGTGCTTATACTCAATACTGAGCAAAGGGTCTGAATACTTATGACCATGTGATATTTCAGTCTTTCTTTTTTATTAAATTTGCAAAAATTACAACATTTCTGTTTTTTTTCAGTCAAGATGGGGTGCAGAGTGTACATTACTGTGAAAAAATGAACTTTTTTGAATTTACCAAATGGCTACAATGAAACAAAGAGTGAAAAGTTTAAAGGGGCCTGAATACTTTCCATACCCACTGTATGTTAATAGCTTTGGAGAACTACCTTATGCAGTTCATTAGCTAAATGGTTCAATATAAGCTGTCATGTCCAGTGCAAAGCATAATTAAGGCTAGTTAAACATTTGCGTTTAAATCCGCAGCGTTTAAAACGCATCCGCAAGTGGTGGAAAAAAAGCATATAAACGCGTACAAACGCGGCGGTTTTTTTACGCATGCGTTGACGCATGCGGTTAAAAAAACGCCGCGTTTGTACGCGTTTACATGCGTTTTTTCCTGCGTTTGCGTTTTTGGTGCGCATGATGAGAAATTTCACAAGAGAAAAATCTAGATAACCAGACAACGCAAATGGGACTACAGAGGACGTTTATTATGGAATCTCTATATATAGACCCTAGGGCTACTGAAATTTTAACAGTTTGCTACTGTATCCTGTGTCATGATGGATCTTCGCATGGAGAGCTTTTATTTCAACCTGGATTTCAGCTTCAAACTGTTTCTTGCATGTGCTTTTGCTTGGGAGCAAGACAGAAATCACCAAAGATGGAGAAGGAGACATCTTATCAAACCAGCCAGAACAGGATCGGAGTACTTCAATTACAAAAAATATTTTTCTGTTGTGCTCATGGCAATAGCTGATGCGAACTGTCGCTTCATCGCCGAGGACATTGGAGCTTTTGGACGTGGCAACGATTCCCAGACTTTCAAGAACTCGGATATGGGCCGCCGTGTATATGGCAACAATTTCAATTTTCCCCCGCCACAACCTCTACCCAACACTCAAGGACCACCAATGCCATTTGTTATGGTTGGGGATGAGGCCTTTCAGATGTGTGAAAACCTACTGAAGCCATATTCCAGTCGGGACTTGAACCACACTAGAAGGATCTTTAACTGCAGACTGACCAGGGCCCGAAGAACTGTAGAGTGTACCTTTGGCATTCTGGTCGCTAAATGGCGCATTCTTGCATCAGCCATAAATCTAAAAGTGGAAACAGTCGACGAGGTGGTCAAAGCCTGTGTGGTTCTGCACAATTATATAATGGTTAAGGAGCAACCCAACATTGAACTGGATGAACCAGTTGCACACCCACTGCCCGATTTCCAGCATCACCCGCTGCGGTCAACTGCAGCCGTTGGTCACATGCGGGACCAATTTGCTGCCTTTTTTGATTCAGATATTGGACGTGTGTCATGGCAGGACAATATTGTGTAAATGTCCTGTTGTAATTACATCTGTACCAGTAATTTTCTACAATGATAATAATATTTCTCATTAATAAACTTTACTTTTGGTTGTGTTGACCATGTCTTTTTCCTCTCCAAACCAAGGCTGTCCTAAAACTGGCAGTATTTGATCTGTATTTAATATCAGGTTTTGTAATCCAAAACCAGGAGTGGGTGATCAAAGCATAGGTGCTAGTTATTATGTTAATATAATTTACCTCTAACTGTTCCACTCCTTGTTTTGGCTTACAAATACTGATATAAAAAACTGGCCACATACTGCTAGTAATGGCAGCCATGTTGCTTTATTGGTAAGCTTGTTGACGTCATTGCGTCATGATTCTCTTCTCCTGTTTCCATTGGACACAAACTGAAGAGACAATCACTGTCACACTATCTAAACTCATCAAGTCAGGTGTCGGAAATAATGAATTCATGATAAACATATACAGGCTCATGAATTCACTATTTCTGACACCTGTGCAGGTGAGCATAGACATGTAGTGTGTAACCACCATTGTCCCCTCAATTTGTGAGTATTAGATTATGTATAAAGAAGAGAAAATGGTGGTTATACAAAGCAGTTCTCTACTCAACAGGTCAGGTGTCATAACTAATGAGTTTTTTGACACCTGACCTGTTCAGTAGAGGTCTGCACTGTATTGCCACCATTTTCTCTTCAGACTGCCACACTAGGCACAGACAAAAAGAGATTATGGAGATAGATGTAATATTTTTTGGGTCACCTTATATCTGTATACTAAAGACACACAAAGCTGCAGTCTTTTTATTTTTAACTAGTGGAGATATGATGTGGCCCAAAAAGTAAGTCTGTGGCGAAGTTTCTTGGCGCACGGTGTGTGTTGCCGGCGGCGGAAGACACAATAAACCAAACACAATTGTGGCAAATCAAACTTTTTTTATTTTGTTAACAACTCAAAAAATTATTTTTTACTGCGCCGGCTTGGGGTAGAGTGATGTAAACGGGGGGTGTGAAGAACTGAGGCCTGGCTAACCATGGATGATGCAGAGGTGGCAGGAGAAGGGGCAATGAAACTAGAAGGGTCTGGAAGTTCGGGGATGGGGCTTGACACATGAGAGGCTTGAGACGCACTGGAAGGGTGAGACAAACCTGACATTACAGACACATTGGGAGGTGAAGGGGAGGAATGCTAAGAGTCCTCTGTTTTTTTTTTCTGTTGTTTTTTTTTTTTTTGCCTGGTTGGGGGAGGTCTTGGTGGGCTCATATGGCGTGGCGTGGTGGCAGGTGACCTGTCAGGGTCCGGCTGCACTGTGTCAGAGTCCATAGTGCCTGTAGATCGTGCAGCCATGCCAGAGTCCATAGCGCTCATAGAGCGTGCAGCCATGCCAGAGTCCATAGCGCTCGTAGAGCATGCAGCCATGCCAGAGTCCATAGCGCTCATAGAGCGTGCAGCCATACCAGAGTCCATAGCGCTCGTAGAGCATGCAGCCATGCCAGAGTCCATAGCGCTCGTAGAGCGTGCAGCCATGCCAGAGTCCATAGCGCTTGTGGAGCGGAAGGCCATGCCAGGGTCCTGCTGTATCGTGGAGGTGGTGGTATGGAAGGCCATGCCAGGGTCCTGCTGCATCGTGGAGGTGGCGGTACGGAAGGCCATGCCAGGGTCCTGCTGCATCGTGGAGGTGGCGGTATGGAAGGCCATGCCAGGGTCCTGCTGCATCGTGGAGGTGACGGTACGTTAGGCCATGCCAGGGTCCTGCTGCATCGTGGAGGTGGCGGTACGGAAGGCCATGCCAGGGTCCTGCTGCATCGTGTTGTCAGTGGAGGAGGTCCAAGCAGGAGCAGCGGATTTCATGGTGGTGGCGGTGGGATGTCCAACTGCACTCGGCATGGTGGTGGTGCTGTAGTGGTGTCCGGCTGTGGAAGGAATTGAGGTGGCCATGCAGTGGGATGCAGCAAAGGTCGGCATGGAGGACAATCGTGACAGTAAAGGCACAGGTGGATATGCCCCCACTGCCTGCTGGAAATAACCGACTCTGCTGCATTGCCTGCACATAAGCAGCATTGCAGGCCTGCATGACACTCAGCTGGAGATCAGGAGTAAGGTGTTCCGACATGCCCTGCTCAATTTGATTAAAAAAATGATGTGCTGGCCTCTGGAGGTCGGCTTTCACTTGATCAAGGCTTTTGCTGACCTCCTGGATACGTGCATTCAAGAGGTTATGTGAAACATCCATTCGGTCACCCAAAGCCTTGATTGCTTCGTGTAAAACCGAGCTCAAGTGCAAAAACTCGGGCATGAGTGACCTGTCCGAAGCCCTCTGCCGCTGCCGGGAGGAGCCCCTAAAAAAGGGGGCAGTGGAAGAGGACTGCGAAAGGGGAAGACCTGATGGACCAGCTCCCTGGTCTTCAGTTAGTGTGGAAGGCCCACTTGCTGCTGCGCTGCTTGATGGCTGGGACGGGTCCGTGGCTGTCGGATGAAGGACCGCTCCAGAACCTGGGCCAACAGTAGTGCTGTATGTGCTGTGAAAAAAGGAAAAAGAAAATTACTATCAAAAATTTAACAGACGCAAAATCCTGTGGAATGTAAAAATACAGATTATGGCAATACAATACAACCTAATGCACGTGATAAATACTTACATTCTCTGGGCAAGGACCAGTCTTAAAAATGACAGAACGCGATGGTATTTGTAGCATCTGATCCTTGCTCCTGGACCACTGGGAACACGGCTCTCTTGACGCAGGTCCTTGTTGAAGCGGTCCTTCATCGAACGCCAACGTGTTTTGACTTTGGATACTGTTAAAAAAAATGGTGGTCAGAAAAAGTACTTTTGGCCGTGCTCACACAACTGTGTGTGATGAGAGAAACTCCAGAAAGTTTCTTTCATCACACACAGTCGAGTGAGCACGGCCAAGGTCTCTGCTGCTTCACACTGCAGTGCAATACTTACTAAATGCAGCTCGGACCCGTGTCGGGGCGTTGTTCCAGCCATCCCACATCGCTTGGGCCACCTCATTCCATAACCGCTGGATCGTCACGTTGTTTGAGTGCAGTGGATCCCGGGTGTCCCACAACGGGACTCTCTCCTGGACCAGGGGGATGAGGAGGTCATTCTCGATAAGATCATCCTCCCGTTGTGAAACCTAAAAATTAAAGAAAGTCATTACAGTTTGCTCAATTAACAGAAGGAAAAGAAAGAAAAAAGATGCTGAGAAATGGCATGAATAGTAAAGTCAACATACAAAAGGATTCCACAAGAAAAATGTAAAGAAATAAGAATGGGAAGAAAGGAAGATTCAAGAATATTACACTGAGGACAGTCAGCCGGACCTTGACTCCGCTGCTCCTGCCCTGTCTCTGCCGCAGTAGAAGAGCTCTAAAAAAAGAAAAATTTAAATTGTCACATGTGTCGATGTGACAGTGAATACTTACCAATCTGACGAGGCAAGTACTCACCTCACTGACATGCTCCACTTCTGACTGTCCTGGCCGAAACTCCTCACCAGATGAAGAATCCGAAGACATTCTGATGCATGTCGAAAGAAAGAAATTGCAGAAATTAGGACATGTAGAGACAGAAAATAGAAAATAAAGGCATTGGCTAGGATATACTCACATTGTTCAGAGGCTTGTTTGCTCCAAGGTGCTGTGGGCCGTCTGCTCTGCTTCGCTGTCCATTGTGGTCTGTCTGCTCTGCTTGGCTGTCTGCTGAGAAGTGACCTGCAACTGTCCACACCCTCCCTTTTATCACCTTGATGGTGGGGGGTGGCTTATCAGTGTCTAGACATGTTTTTCTCAATTGAAACGCATGCGTTCAAAAACGCAACCAAACGCATGTGCTAAAAAATGCATGCGTTTACATAGACAGCAATGCGTTTTTTGGTCGCAATCCTTGCGCAATCGACCGCATGCGTTTCCTGGCGGCAAATAGATGCCTCTAGAAATTACTACATGTTGCATCTCCGCGCCAAGCCGCAAACGACGAGATGACGCATGCGTCGTCAAACGCGGCAAAACGCGAACAAAAAAAACCGCATGCGTTTAATGTTAAATATAGGAAAACACGACGCATGCATTTATATACGGTACAAACGCTGCGGCAACAAACACAAATGTGAAACCAGCCTTACTAATGTACTAATATTGTACTAAAAGACTATAAAATTACACTAAATTGTAAGTTATGTAACTAAACTGGTATTAACCAAACCAAATCAGAATGTCCTTTGACTGAAGTTTGTGACATCCGGTTTTAAAACTTTTTATTTTTCTTTTCTTGCAAAATGTGTTGTCCAGGACGTAATGAATGGAAGATATACAGATGACATAAATGAATGGAATCTTCACTGTACTAGGAAGTGACTGCTAAAAAATGTATGGAGATGCAGTGTTTTACTCTGTTCATTGCTTTCTTCCCGCCGCTGCCAGATATCGAATGATCATGGGGGGCGTCAAATTTCAGACTCCCCCTCAATCTCATATTGATAACTTACCTTATGAATAGGTCATAAAAACTTTTCTCATGGGCAACTCCTTCATTGATAGCTCCTGGGAAATGCATTACTGAGAAAAACATCAGCTCAGAGGTATAGCTATGTACTTAAAGAGATTGTCCCACAAGCAACTTACATTTTAATCAATAGTTCTTATAATAAGTTACACAATTTGATGTGTTAAAAAAATGTTCCTGTGCTGAGACAATCTTATAAATGTGCACCTGCTGTGTACTGTGTAATGGCTGTGTCTGACCATGCAGGAACATGGTCTGATCATACCATACTACCTGGGTAGTGGAGGAAACCAATGAGAGTATACAGTCATTACAGCAGGGGAACGCAGTTAATTATTTCTGTGTTAAAACATTTCTCTGTCTGTTTTTAAGCATGTTTTATCTCACAAAAAGCAGAAGCAGTGATCCGTGCGAGTTCACAGCCACCTGGTCTCCTGGCAGCTGTGAAGCCCGGAAACCTCATGGGAACCTTTGAAGGACACTTTAAGCTCACTGGAGCTTTAAACTGATGGAACACCTGGAGGCTGTGAACTATGGTCACTTTGTGTATTTTATGGTACTTGTTAATATATAAATGAAAAAAATGGTGTGGGGTTCCTCCTATTTTTAAAAACTAGCTGCGGGAGAGCACACAACTGTTAGCTGGTGTTATTATTCTGGGAATGGGCCATTAGCCATAAAGGTTTCCAGCCTATTAATATCAGCTCACAGCTATCTGTTTAGTCTTTACTGGCTATTAAAAAGGGGGATCCCCAAAAATTGATGTAAGGTACCCCTATGTTTAATAACTATCAAAAGCTAAACAGCTGTGTATATTGGCCCCTCCCATATTAATAACCCCAGCTCTCAGCTTCTCGAGAAATGCCACTTCTTGCACTTAGCCTCAGCTCTTCCCGCTTGCCCTGATGTGTTGGCAAGTGGGGTAATAGTTTATGGAGTTGATGTCAGCTTTGTAATGTCAACTGACATCAGGCCCAAAGGCCTGTAATGGAGAGGCATTTATCACACCCCCCCATTTCTAACCCCATAAGCTAAAAGAAAAAAATACACACACGAAAACATTATATTTGAATACAGTATAAACTCCCCCACACATTGCCTAGTTCACCTATTTATTAATAAAAAAAATCTCTGCAGATTCGACGACATCCAGCTAGGTCCCACGTCATCCACTGATTTCCTCACAGGTGATCACATGAGTAATGTCATTGCCCATGAGCTATGACTGTCGGATGGAGACTGTAGAAGTTGAGGTAATTTCTCACGGGCGTTGATGTTATGACCGAGAGTAACCTCTGTTCTTTCACTGGTGTAACTTCCTTGCCCTTGAGAAATTACCTTGCATGATGAATTATTAGGGTACCAACCTCCACAGCCACGTAGGGCCAGTTAGGGTCAATATACCTTTTGACTTTTCTTGCATTAGGCTTTCTTTAATGGGCAGTCTTACCTGTTGATATCTATTGACTCTTTATTTTTATGTATCTTTACAATGGAATGTAAAAGTTTGGGTGCCCCTGATCAAAATGAAATGATCTCTAAAATGCCTAAAGCTAAAGATGACACATGTCCTTTGTATTTTTTAAAAAAATATGTATTGTCTTTTTTTTTTTCATTTTAAAAATTACAAAACGGGCAGATGCAAAAGTTGTGGCACTTTTTTAGATTTGTGTTAGGGTTGTGGCTTGTTCACTATCGTCGTTAGGAAAGGCAAATTTCCCAGCTTTTTAAAAAACAGCCTCCTTTGACATTGTGCCAAAAAACAGCAGCCATGGGTTATTCTAAGCAGCTGCCTAGCACTATGACCAATTTTGACCAAGCGTGCACAATCTTTTACATGTCACTTAATGTATGGGTTAGACATACTACTTTTTCTGTATTTTTAATAATAATAAAGGTAATTTTTGAGCTTTTTTTCCCTTTTGGTTGTACACTAAATAGGAGTTGTACCTGTCTTACGTCCACAAGGAGAACTTTAACCCTATTGTGCCCTCTTCCATATTTCTAGATTTATTCATCATTTCTGTTACCTTATTAGTTACTACTAACGTATTTTCCAAGACTATGTGAATGAAACAAGTCGCAATCATTTTTCACGGAGGTTATATATGCCATATTTACAATTTCTCTTTTTTGCTCTTCTTTTTTTGTGGATCAGATGTCAGATAGTGAGAGCCGTGTACACAGACAAGCTGTGCAACCACCTGGCAATGCCTTCTTGTTAGCTCGACTACAAAAGGTTAATGAAACATTTGGCCTGTATGAATATTTCATCCCAGTGTTTGATTTTCATATTGTGAAGTGATGCATCCTTACAAGGTTAATGTGCAGTTCCTTTGTGGCATCTTAGACCAATATATGAACCCTGAAAATATTATCTAAGGCTTTAGTGCTTTTTTCAATTTGTAGAGAAGACCGCACTTCTAGTAAGTAATCACAAGACTGTCTGGTTGATTTCAGAGAATCATGTCTCATGACAAACTGCCTTCATCCCAATGTAAAGTAAATCTTTCATTGTCCTTGTTTGTAACACTGCAATCTCCTGGAAGATTATGTCAATGCTGCACTCCATTGCAAGCTTTCTTAAATTTAATTTTCATGACATAATAATTGAGGCTAAGAAAAGTGAAAATTTCTTGATGGAATTTGGATTGGTCATTTATCTTGTTAATAATGGCATGTGGAGAATAGTAACATTCGTTCTATAATTCATTCATGCCATCTGTCATGCAGAAGCACATAATATTACTTTCTTTTCTTTGTTTAATGGGTTATTATATATTGAACTGGACCCTTGACTTTTCAAGATTGATGCATTGTGGCTGCCTTTTTTCCCATGTAATACAACTGTTATATTGGAATTAACCCTTTACCCCCAAGGGTGGTTTGCATGTTAATGACCGGGCCAATTTTTACAATTCTGACCACTGTCCCTTTATGAGGTTATAACTCTGGAACGCTTCAACGGATCCTGGTGATTCTGACAATATTTTCTCGAGACATATAGCACTTCATGATAGTGGTAACATTTCTTTGATATTACCTGTGTTTATTTGTGAAAAAATTGGATATTTGACGAAAATTTTGAAAATGTCGCAATTTTCCAACTTTGAATTTTTATGCAATTAAATCACAGAGATATGTCACACAAAATACTTAACAAGTAACATTTCCCACATGTCTACTTTACATAAGCACAATTTTGGAACCAACATTTTTTTTGTTAGGGAGTTATAAGGGTTAAAAGTTGACCAGCAATTTCTCATTTTTACAACACCATTTTTTTTAGGGACCACATCTCATTTGAAGTCATTTTTAGGGGTCTATATGATAGAAAATAACCAAGTGTGACACCATTCTAAAAACTTCATCCCTCAAGGTGCTCAAAACCACATTCAAGAAGTTTATTAACCCTTCAGGTGTTTCACAGGAATTTTTGGAATGTTTAAATAAAAATTAACATTTAACTTTTTTTCACAAAAAATTTACTTCAGCTCCAATTTGTTTTATTTTACCAAGAGTAAGAGGAGAAAATGGATGCCAAAAGTTGTTGTACAATTTGTCCTGAGTACGCTGATGCCCCATATGTGGGGGTAAACCACTGTTTGGGCGCAAGAGAGAGCTTTGAAGGGAATGAGTGCCGTTTGACTTTTCAATGCAAAATTGACAGGAATTGAGATGGGACGCCATGTTGCGTTTGGGGAGCCATTGATGTGCCTAAACATTGAAACCCCCCACAAGCGACACCTTTTTTGGAAAGTAGACCCCCTAAGGAACTTATCTAGATTACTTTAGACCCAACCTTAACCCTAACTTTAGCCCCAACCCTAACCCTAACTTTACTCCCAACCCTAACTGTAGCCCTAACCCTAGCCCCAACCCTAACCCTAGCCCTAACCCTAGCCCTAACCCTAGCCCTACCCCTAGCCCTAACCCTAACCCTAGCCCTAACCCTAGCCCTAACCCTAGCCCTAACCTTAACCCTAGCCATAACCCTAACCCTAACCCTAGCCCTAACCATAACACTAGCCCTTACCCTAACCCTAGCCCTAACCCTAATGGGAAAATGGAAATGAATACATTTTTTTAATTTTTTAAATTTTTCCCTAACTAAGGGGGTGATGAAGGGGGGTTTGATTTACTATTTATAGTGGGTTTTTTATCAGATTTTTATGACTGGCAGCCATCACACACTAAAAGATGCTTTTTATTGCAAAAAATATTTTTTGCACTACAACATTTTGAGAGCTATAATTTTTCCATATTTTTGGCTACAGAGTCATGTGAGGTCTTGTTTTTTGCGGGACGAGTTGACGTTTTTATTGGTAACATTTTTGGGCACGTGACATTTTTTGATCGCTTTTTATTCCGATTTTTGTGAGGCAGAATGACCAAAATCCAGCTATTTATGTTTGGTAAAATGGATAAAGCAGTTTTATTCTTCGGGTCAGTACGATTACAGCGATACCTCATTTATATCTTTTTTTATGTTTTGGCGCTTTTATACGATAAAAACTATTTTATAGAAAAAATAATTATTTTTGCATCGCTTTATTCTGAGGACTATAACTTTTTTATTTTTTTATTTTTTCGCTGATGATGCTGTATGGCAGCTCGTTTTTTGCAGGACAAGATGACATTTTCAGCGGTACCATCGTTATTTATATCCGTATTTTTGATCGCGTGTTATTCCACTTTTTGTTCGGCGGTATGATAATAAAGCGTTTTTTGCCTTGTTTTTTTTTTTTACGGTGTTCACTGAAGGGGTTAACTAGTGTGACAGTTTTATAGGACGGGTCGTTACGGTGGCGGCGATACTAAATATGTGTACTTTTATTGTTTTTTTATTATTTAGATAAAGGAATGTATTTATTGGAACAATATTTTTATTTATTATTATTTATTTGATTTTTTTAGTTTTCACACATGTAAAAAAAAAATTTTTTAACTTTTTTACTTTTCCCCGGGGGGGCATCACATTTTATTGACAGATTGCTGATTTGACACTTTGCTGTGCAGTGTGGCAGATCAGCGATCACACAGGCACAGCAGGGACGCTTACCAGCGCTTGCTCTGAGCAGGCGCTGGTAAGCCACCTCCCTGCAGGACCCAGATGCAGCCCCGTGGCCATTTTGGATCCGGGCCTGCAGGGAGGAGAAGGTAAGAGACCCTTGCAGCAACACGATCACATCACGTTGCTCCGAGGGTCTCAGGGAAGCATGTAGGGAGCCCCCTCCCTGCGCGATGCTTCCCTATACCGCTGGAACACTGCGATCATGTTTGATTGCAGTGTGCCGGGGGCGGTCCGTGACCACTCCTGGCACATAGTGCCGGATGTCAGCTGCAATAGTCAGCTGACACCCCGCCGCGATCGGCCGCGCTCCCCCCGTGAGCACGGCTGATCGCTCTGGACGTACTATTCTGTCCTTGGGAAGTAGGGTCCACCGCACATGGATGGAATAGTACGTCCAATGGTAGAAAGGGGTTAATGAACAACAGCATTGTAGAAAAAAATGGAGGAATACATAAAAAAGTAAAGGTATTATTTATTTGTTCTGCAAATGTAAAATGAAAATCAAATCTCTGGCATAAATTGACATGCTGCAAATTTTAACCCCACTCTGCGGGGCAGTTTCCGCTATGGCTTTTCTTTACACTATGTGAATGAAAATATGTATCAACGGGAAGGGAAATCCAGTTGAATAGGTGTCAACTGGATTTATTCAGATAGGAAGAATCGATTTGGAAAAGCTAACAACGAACTGATTCCAACTTTTACAAATTTTTAAAGCTCGCAATTTCATGAAAATAGTTTGAAGGCGTGTTCACATATTTTGATGAATTTTTTTCTCATGGAAAAACCAAACCATTTTCCAATATCGGAATGTTGAATGAGATTTCTATATTGTTAAGAACTATCTTCAGCTTGAAGAAGATCAAGAAGTGCTAGAACTGATTATATGGCCCCTCATAGAGGCCTTTACTAACTACTAAGAAATAAATTATTAACTCTTCCATTTTTTAAAACATTATTTACGATACTTTGCAGCATTTTTTTCCACACTTACCTAAAACATTTACAGTGTAGGTGTGGTGTAAACAGTTTTTGAATTGTACTATTGAAACAGGTCTGCAAAAACGATATTACCAATTAAATGTCTTAATTTTTTTCCCCATTTTTGTTTTGCTAAAGTCAACCCCATTCCAAAAAAAGGCCTAATGAGAAATGCTAGGTAGGGTACACATCCAAAAAAGCCAACACCTGAAACAGGGTGCTGTATGATGCAGCGTGTAGGGATGTAAAATCTGACTATTAAAATAGATGGGCAAAAAAAATAATGTTTGCGACTTGTACTATAATTTCTAAAATCTCATTCACGGGGTGCCTTTTTTACCCTTGCAGATTTTGACCTGTGAAGAGTTATTTAAAAAAGCAACAGCATATCAATTCTTTCAGAATTTCTACTGCTGTTTTTCCTTACTGAGTTCAAAATGGCACCAAAAACACATGAAAACATGTCAAATGCTGCATTAAAAAATCTACGTGTAGACATATGCTTGCTGATGGTACTACTTGGAAGCTTTGCAAGAACCCGTTTGACGCTAATTAGGATACAGTAATTTGGCTAAAGGAGTTGTCATTTGGGACTCTATGTACAAGAGTGGAAAACAGCTAGCAAAAAAAGTTCTCATTTTGTCAGACCTGCCAATCCATGTATCCCATGATCCACCATTACAGCAGAAAAAAACGAAAATGTTAGATTTTCTCTGCAGCAGAAACATAGTATAAAAAAGAAAACACATTTAGTTCCACCAATAAGAAAATGAACTAAGTAACATTTAACACTTTACAAATCCTGCTCTTTATAAACTTATACAGAAGTTAGATACTGAGGTAGCTTTATTAATAAGATGAGTTGCAGTACTTAAACTTTAAGTATTTGTGATTGAAGATTTTTTATTGTAATGTTTTATTGACCATTATTGACATAATTGTTCCTAATATCTGTTTTTTATATAGTTTTTCTAGTCTGAGAGCATCTGATATTCAGATATTATCCTACAGAGTGCTGATATAATTTAATTGTTGAAGATTCCCGCAAATAATAAAAAAGAAAAATTTTACTAATCGATAGATCTCAGGAAGTAGTCATACTTTCTAGTTCAAACAATAAAACATGTACAAATAATAAAAAATATAATTCAAGCAGTTTTATATACAAACCTGTTCTTATTACCCTTTTAATATGCACAAGTAAAATTATTTGCACTCTGCCATGGATAAATTCTTAGTAAATGTGATGAGTATAATATTGTATTAGAAAAACTTATAGAATTGATTAGTGTTGAGGCAGCATTTTAGCAAGTTCATGCCACACTCAAACATACGGAAATTAAATGGAAAAAAAGCATCTATGAACTCAATGTCTTTTATTAAAGGGGTCTTGCACTTGACTAAATGACATGAGGCTTTCTCAAAGATGAATTTCTTGCATTAATATAATTCTAGACTTGAACCGGGCTTTAAATATTGTCCTTGAACCAACTTACAGTTTACACAGATACTAACATCAATTGCTGAAATATGAAAGGCATGCTTTCTTCTCCTTGTGATTCTCTTGCATTGGTAAGGATAAATACAGATTAATATTTATGTAAATCAAATTTTCTGGTCTGTTTGTTAATTTAATACGTAGAGCTTGTTAATCTTTCTGCAAACTTAACTCTGCTTGAAGCCTTTGAAGATAAATTGTTAGAAGAAAAAGCTGTAGAAGATTAATGGTTCCTTCTGAGCTTCAAGAACTTCATTGAGCTTTGTCAAAAAACGTGATAAGAGTGCACCTTTAGCACCTCCTCATGGGACAAGCCTTAGAACACACAGAAGCAGTGCACAAACACACTGTATCCAATCGTATTTCCCTTTCTGTTAAAAGCTTTATTCTTCTGTATATAATTTATTATAATTATTATGTGTATACTGCATATGTATGCAAGAATAACAGGACAGGTTTGGCAGGGCTTGATGTTTGAGGGTGTAGGTTTACAGATGCTATCTACCACTTAATGTTTCAGGTATTAAATACTTTAGATTTATTGAGCATAATACACTCACCGGCCACTTTATTAGGTACACCATGCTAGTAACGGGTTGGACCCCCTTTTGCCTTCAGAACTGCCTCAATTCTTCGTGGCATAGATTCAACAAGGTGCTGGAAGCATTCCTCAGAGATTTTGGTCCATATTGACATGATGGCATCACACAGTTGCCGCAGATTTGTCGGCTGCACATCCCAAAGATGCTCCATACAAGGCAGGATGGATCCATGCTTTCATGTTGTTTACGCCAAATTCTGACCCTACCATCCGAATGTCGCAGCAGAAATCGAGACTCATCAGACCAAGCAACGTTTTTCCAATCTTCTACTGTCCAATTTCGATGAGCTTGTACAAATTGTAGCCTCAGTTTCCTGTTCTTAGCTGAAAGGAGTGGTACCCGGTGTGGTCTTCTGCTGCTGTAGCCCATCTGCCTCAAAGTTCGATGCACTGTGCATTCAGAGATGCTCTTAGGCCTACCTTGGTTGTAACGGGTGGCGATTTGAGTCACTGTTGCCTTTCTATCAGCTCGAACCAGTCTGCCCATTCTCCTCTGACCTCTGGCATCAACAAGGCATTTCCGCCCACAGAACTGCCGCTCACTGGATTTTTTTTCTTTTTCGGACCATTCTCTGTAAACCCTAGAGATGGTTGTGCGTGAAAATCCCAGTAGATCAGCAGTTTCTGAAATACTCAGACCAGCCCTTCTGGCACCAACAACCATGCCACGTTCAAAGGCACTCAAATCACCTTTCTTCCCCATACTGATGCTCGGTTTGAACTGCAGGAGATTGTCTTGACCATGTCTACATGCCTAAATGCACTGAGTTGCCGCCATGTGATTGGCTGATTAGAAATGAAGTGTTAACAAGAAGTTGGACAGGTGTACCTAATAAAGTGGCCGGTGAGTGTATATCACAAATTGCAAAAAAGGAAATAATAAGGCAAATTTATTAATGTAAGTTCATAAAAATTTTGGTGTCTTTTTGTACTATGTCTTTCATGACTGACAATATATTTATATGTTTTACACCCAAGAAAAGAGGTGTGATCCTCTGTGCGACTCTGAGCGCCAAAGAATGTACCAAAGTGATGGTGCAACTTTCTGGTACAAACTATGTCAACTTATAACTCCATTTTAACTTACATCCTCACTCCCGTGGTTCTGAGAAGCAATGAGTGGAGATAGTAATTTCTCTCCTCTACGGTGACCCCCAAGCCTGGGCATTTTCTCATCCATCTGAATATCAGTCACTTCGGACTGTTGTCAGCTTCAGCACCGAGACTGGCCAGTGGAGGATTTCCATAGGTAGTCTATAGATACTAAGTAGAATAACCGTGAGCTCTGTAGTCAGTTCTGTCAGGGGCTTTCTGTGGGAGTAAAGGATGCCTTTGCCCTATATAAGACTCCAGTTTCCCTGGAGGCAGCCATGTGTCTAGCTATCTGTGTGGACCACCTTATTTGTCAGAAACATAAAGAGATGCCCCAATTTTCAGGGGGATCCAGGGTTAAGGGAGCCTAGGGCTGAGTCAGTCGAGGAACCCATGCAGTTGAGGGGATGACTTGTTTTATTGGTCCTCCTGCAGTTTGGCACAAAGAGGGAGTGTGCTTTTTTTGTGTTTGAAGGGTCATATTGAAGGGAACTTGTCCATTCATGCTTGATCTCAAACAGCTGCAGGAAAACTAAGGAGCCCAGGATGCAGGGAGGTTTGCAGGTGGTTATTTCTGCAGTTTTGAACAGTGGGGCAGGGTTTAATCTGATTGACTCCCGATTCATTCAGGACCAGGTTTTCAATCCAAATAAACTGTCTAGACCAATACCCATAATCTCTATAGACTCTGCACCCTTGCACCAGGAGTATTTTACTCTGGTAGGTCGAGAGATACATATGCAGGTAGGTGCCATGTACTCAATATCGATAAATTGTTATGTGCTAGATGGCTTGCCCTATCTTGTGGTTCTTGGACTACCTTGGCATACAGTTCACAACCCCCTAGTGGACTGGCAGACTCGGGTGTTAGTAAGGTGGAGCGAGTATTGTCAAGGACACTGCTTGGGCACCCGGTTAGCCAGGGTTAATACTAGGTCTATGCCGGAATACCTGACTGATTTTGGATATGTATTTTTGGAACAGGGGTGTCAAAAACGTTCTCAACATCTTCCTTATGACTGTGCCATTAATCTAATTGCTGCAGTCAAGAGTCATATCAGACCTTCCTCATCTCCTATTGCTGCTGTTTTTTTCTTTGTTAAGAAAAAGATGGGAGAATACCCCCGTGCCTAGATTTCCATGAACTAAGTCGAATCATGGTCCCAGATCCATGTTTTTGCTCTCTTATTCCAGATCTCTTTAAAGAGATCATCGGGGCAAAATTATTTTCTAAACTGAACCTCAAGGGGGCATATAATCTCATGAGTATTAAGGAGAGGGGTGAATGGAAGACTGATTTTAATACACCAGACAGACACTATGAAAACCTTGTGATGCCATTTGGGCTGAGTAATGCTCCCACCGTCTTTCAGCACTTTATAAATGACTTTTTTTGTCACCTGGAAGGTAGATTTGTTGCAATCTATTTTAATGACGTATTGATTTATTCGCCATGGTAATTCCATCTCTATTGGCATACACTAAAGTCTCCCACCACTACTGCGGACACAAGGATGGTAAAGTGAAACTGTGACTGGTCATTAAATGAGTTAATTTTGCCTGCTTTGAGGAAATTCTGACTACAGATCACTGTAAATAACATGAATATGTCATGAATGTAGGGAAAAAAGCAACCAAGTTATGGATTGTGGAGGAGATGAATATGTCCAGAATCAACACTCATTTCCAGCAGATGATACTGATATGATACAACAAGAGAGATAATAAGATGTCAAAAAGCAAGAATTTGACTTGGCCTATGAAAAATTTGGATTTAATTTTGAAAGATTGTGAAATGGATTTGATTTAACCCCTTAGTGACGGAGCCAAATTTTTGAAATCTGACCAGTGTCATTTTATGTGGTACTCTGGAACGCTTCAACAAATCCCAGTGATTTTGATATTGTTTTTTCTTGACACATTGTACTTTATGATAATGGTAAATTTAGGTCAATATGTTTTGTTTATTTATAAAAAATATCAGAAATTTGAGAAAAATGTTAAAAAATTAGCAATTTTCAAACTTTGAATGATTATCCCTTTAATCCAGATAGTCATGCCACAGCAAAACATTAATAAATAACAATTCCCACATGTCTGCTTTACATCAGCACCATTTGTAAAATGTTCTTTATTTTGTTAGCATTTTAGTAGGTTTAAAAATGTAGCAGTAATTTTTCATTTTTTTCATGGAAATTTACAAAATTTTTTTTTTTTTAGATACTTAGCCATGTTTGAAGTGCCTTTAGGGGTCCCATATATTTGGTAACCCCCCAAAGTGATACCATTTTAAAAACGGCACCCCCTGGTATATTGAAAACTGCTGTCAGGTAGTTTATTAACCCTTCAGTTGCTTTCCAGGAATTAATGCAAAGTGACATGACAGAATTGAAAATGTGCATTTTTACCACCTAAATCCCTCTAACTTCTGAACAGATTACAACAGCCGGCAGACTCTTAGGCCAGAATTTGATCATGAATTGCCAATCGCAAACATCAGGACCACAAAATCATGATCTGAGGGCACCATTTGGGATTAGGAGGAAGGCCCCACAGTCTGTTATCCATTTATAATGATGTAGTCACTATTGAAAGCAGCATCTAAGGGGTTAAACAGATTTGGACAGTGCAAACACTGATCATGGCTGATGCAGCAAGTTGTCAGCTATAGTGTACAGCCGACAGCTGTTGGATTGTCACCTGTATGGTGATGCTATTCTCTTATATCTCAGGTCAGTTAAAAGACGTATTGGCTGTCATTAAGGGGTTAAACATTTTTGGAAGATGTGGTCCTGTACGACGACTTCCATGTACACACATAGTACAGTGAAACTGCAAATGGTCATTAAATCAGTTAATTTGAATAATATTGTTTGAACTTCTGGCTACGGATAGCCGTAAAATTATTAACCATTGAATGAATGCAAGGAAAGCTTGACAGAGTCACCACGCAGGCCTCCACACCCTCTTCCCTCTCCCCACCCACCCTGTTCATTGCCTTGGGTGCGTTGGAGTCCACAGAATGCCATTCACCTCACCCTTGCTGTGCAAGAGGTGCTTTTTCTACTTATGCTGCTTCAGTACCTGCCCACACAGTGAGCAGCTCTCCCTTCTGACCACTCCAATTTGCCGTACAGACTGCATTACATACTGGTGTCTTTGGAGTACAGTGAATCAGGGTTGGAATCTGGAGAGGAAATCTGATAAATGAGTACCACATGCAACAAGAGACAAAAGATGACAAAAGGCAAGAACTCCAGGCGACATCCACATCCCCTATTTGACTCCTCATTTTTTAAGTGGTTTTTAGGCAAAGTACTTCCACAAACACAGTTGCAGATTAGAAAAAAATTATTTTTATGCACAGTACTATAAGAGACATGGGTGCATAGGAGTAGAAAAATTTGTTCTGACGCACTTGACCCACAGATACGGTTGCAGATTATAAAAATTTTTGGGTGCGCACAGTAATATCAAAGACACGGGTGCAGATTGCACAAAGAGAGCCTTTTCTTAAAACTGAGTGCACACAAAACCTAGTACTGTTCCTCATTATAGCACGATCCTGTCTCTACACTAAACAAAGCAGAAATAAAAAATAATAATCTTGAACCAGTAGGAAGAGGTCCAAGTGGAGGAAGAGATGGAGTAGGTGGTAGAGGTGGAAGTGGATGTGGGGGTGTAGGTTTAAGAGGCAGGGGAGGAGTCCAACTCTGTTCTTGTGCTTTTTTAGGGGAAGGGGTTTTTAGTAAACTCATTTAAAGATCAAAGAATTAACTAAACAGAAAGAAACAATCTAGAACCAGAAGGTAGAAGATAATGAGTAGGAACTGTAGGCACTTACAGCCATCCAATCTAACAACACCTCAACATGTTCTGGCCTCACCTTCATGTAGCAGTTCTTGGCCCTGGTGGTGTACTCTGGATCCGTCATTTCTACAGGCCGGGTCACATGTTGTGCTGGCCAATCAGAGCCATGCCAATACTTGGCATGGCTGTTTTGGCTCTGGAAGTGCCTACAGCCTAAAAGCCTGTTGATTGGCTGTGCTGCAGCCTTTCAACAAACTTCGTTCAGCATCTGAACCAGAACAGTAAACTGGACATCCATTAAAAAGTTTCTGTTCGAGGGTTCAGTAACAGACACTAGGTGTCCAGTACAAACCCCAAACTTTACAGTTTGAGTTCACTCATTCACAGTCTTGAAGTATAGAGATAGATTACACTGGTATGCACAATTTGGATTTATGAAAATTGTTTCAAATCCAAGAACTGATTCTTAAGTTTTGTTTTGTTAAACCCTGATATCAAAAACCATTTCTACTTTTAAGCATCACACATGGATTTTGCACAAAACATGCGTTAAATTATGTGCAAGTGAGATGAACATGAAAAATCTTTATTATAGCCATTAACAATATTATTTATAAAAATATATTGACCAATCATTCTGCAACTTTATTGGAAATTAATTGCACCTTACCCTTTTCTCTTTAAAGCTTCTGTTGATACCTTTTCTCTTTTAGAAGGCCTGGGATCTTCTCTGTGAAGCATCCAGCAGTAGTTCCCCAAAGTGTTCATGCTCCATCTACCTTGGCATCATCATCCCATCCCCTTGTTATTTTGATTAAATATGTCTCCTCGCTCTTCACCAACAGCACCAAGGTTTTCAGGAAAGTAGTCCAAATGGGAATGTAACAAATGTAACTTTAAATTCATCATACAACCCAAGGCCTTAAAACATTTCAGCATGTTTTCCACGATAGACTTATATTTTGGATCTTTGTTGTTACCTAGGAATTTCTAAAGTCCTTTTCTTAACAGCTTTCATTTTTGTTTCAAACATGTTGTCCTTCATGAGTTTATAAATATCCAGATCCACAAAAAGCCTTCCTTCAGCTTTGCTTCTGACAGGTCCTGAAACTTCATACTTAAAAATCTTTGTGTTTAGGTAGGGGTTTCACAAACTGCTTCATCAGTCCAATGTGAGTGGTGGCAGGAGAACTTTAGTGGGATCAACTAAAATTTCCGCAACTATGTTCTTGAGTCCAGGTTGCAAAGATGTTCACGTTGCCCAACCTTTTTGGCTCCAGTAATGAGTCCTATCCCGGCTTTCCCATTCACAGAAATACCATGGGTACTTTGTGAATCTTCCTTGCTTCCCATAAAGCAAAGGGAGAACTTTCAGATCTTCACATATTGACCATTTTTGATCCTCGTAGTTAAGTTTCTTGAGAACAAAGTCTAAATTCTCATAGATTTCCTTCAAGTGCACATAATGCCCTACAGGCACAGAAGCATACTTGCTGCCATTGTACAGTACCACAGCTTTCACACTTTTTATGATAATTCATTAGTCTCCACTTGCTCACATTGTACTCAATGTTTAATTTTTCCATCAGTCCATTAACATCAATGCAATATCCTAGAGCTCAATCTTGAGAAATGTATGTAAGGAATTCCATTTCTAGGCTTCTGTACCATGAAAAAAATTTCAAGCCTATCTAATGACACCATACCAACCACCAAAGGTCACGCAAAGAGGTCAAGGTATGGTGTAACAAAAATCTTACGGAGTCAACGTTTGTGAAAAAACTGTACGTGATGGAATTTTTTCAATATTTTTACTAAGTTCAGCAATTAAAAGTATAGAAAAATCAACTCTTACTTTTCAAACAATTTTACCCTATGTAGTGCAGCAGCTTTTCTGCCAGTGAATTTAATGAGGCAGTGACCCAAGCAAGTTAAATAAAATATCCTTTATTGTCCAAATACTGCACATAGGAAATTGATCACCTCCAGATCGCAGTTGGGAATACAGAAATAAAATCCAGTGCCGCTGGCACCTGCACCTCCGTAAGGATCTTAGGTGCTATCGTGGTTGCTCACGTCGCTGGCTCTGGTCTGTGTTAGCTTCACACAGCCAGGCATACAACAATAGCATCTTCAGCTCTCCTACATGTGAAAATCCAAACACAAATCTGACACATCCAAACCTTAACTGCAAGTGTACATGAAAACCGTGGCCATGGGTCACTTGTAAAACCCAGACTGGAGGGAGAAATCCGTACTACTACCATTCTACAGATCTCTTCAAAAAGAAAAGCCCAAGGCAGGTTTTCCTAAACTGACTTGGTCAAATAGCTTAACCGAGTCCACACTTACTTTTATTTTGCATGGTAACCACAGCTTTAGCTGTGATTACAATGCACTCTGATGGTTCATAATTCTTCTAAGCACATTCTGAAGGATATATAACGGTCCTTGCATATGGTTCCCCTCACTATCACAGTCTTGCAGATCTGTTTTGCAGTGAGTTCCCAGTTGACTTATGAGATTATTAAATTGTAAATTTTAGAGAATTCTCTGAATCGAATTATAATATTTCCATGACCCATGCAAAATAGTGTGAATGACAAAATTATCAATTTTACATTGCTACTTCAAATTGTTAAATAACAGAAAGAAAAAGAAAATCATAATAAGCTCTTCCAAAGAGGTCAGGATGACAAAGTATCAATTTGAGGTTTTCAGGTAGCAAAAGTGTAGTTTCACAAATACTGAATATTCATGATACATCATAAAACTAATGATAAACATAAAAGCTGATGTGAACGTTTGACTAATCTGCTCTTATTTGTTTGGGAGAACTGTAGTAATTGCCTGGTTTGTAAATTAAACATCTGCTGTGGGAATAAACAAAAACATAACCAAATATATTCAAATAAAATGTATTCATAGAGGTTCCATAAATTCTGTTAGATGGTTTCATCAATTTTATTACACCTGAGTGATGCTCACAGGCAAAGCTGTTAACATGTGGGCAAATGTAGTCCCTTTCAAATAACACACATTAAGATTTAGATTTTATTTGAGTCATGTGATCTAAATTCTAAATGTGAATCCTGTCCAAAATTTTCATTTTAGGGTTATCATGTATAATTAATAACAAAAGTAAAAAAAAATTATAAAAAATAAATACTGTGTCTGCGAATTGAGATACTGATTTGGCTTTTATCCTAAGTCATATTGCATGACTCGTTAGAGGGTTGATTGTGACTTGCAGGATCGCTACTTCCAACAGATGGTGCTATAGAGTTAAGTCCTCTTCTTCTAAGAAGAGGTAATTTGCATAAAAAATATACAGTATGTTTTCTGCTTTCAGAAGGTCTGATTGTTTTGCAGAGAGATTTGTGGTGATGGAAGCAAGAGAATAATCAGGTTTTTTGCTCAGAGAGGATGTTTTTTAAAAAATGTATCATGTTGACAAAGACCATGCATGAAATTTTCCATAGAATATTTCATTGAGTCATTCCCAACTTTATTATTGATAATGACTGTGTACAATAAAAGTTATGGGGTTACATATCTTGACCACTGAATTTGGGATTTTAATTCAGTCCCATTGCATTAAATGTAAAAAACATCAAGCTCCAAGCCATACATTTTGCCCTTACAAACATTTTTCTAAAAAATGTCTCAGCTTATCCAATTCAAGCCTTGCACAGTTACAAGATTCCATGGTTGTAACAAGACCATTAATTAAATTTATTGCATCTTAAACATTCCACAGTTAACTGTGTGTGGTATTATTGAAAAGTGGAAGTGTTTAGGAACCACAGTAACTCAGCAGCGAATTGGCATAGCATGCAGAATAACATATCTAGGTTGCCTAATGTATAGTACATTACAGTTGGCTCAAACGCTGCAGAGATCCAAACTTCTTCTATAATTATTATCTGCAAAATAACTGTGTTATGAGAGCTTCATGGAGTGGGTTTCCTTGGCTGAGCAGTGGCATGAAAGCTTAACATCACAAAGCATAACGATAAGCTCTGTATGGTGTGATGTAAAGAATGCTTTCAACTTTGTGTGAACAGTTTGGAGAAGGCCCTTTCTTTTCCAGTATGACTGTGCCCCAGTGTACAAAACAAGGTTCATAAGCAAGGTCAAAGCTAACAGTCACTAGTTCTCATTCTAAGTCTCCTTCAGACTTCCATAGACTTACATTGACAACTTCTGGTTCACTCTGTGAAAACTGGTGTGACTCAGCTAGTTACTAGAGTTGAGCGACTTTTACTTTTTTCAGATCGAGTCGGGTTTTGCGAAACCCGACTTTGTCAAAAGTCGGGTCGGGTGAAATCGGCCGATTATTGCGTAAAGTCGGGGGCCAACTGAAACACGAAACCCAATGCAAGTCAATGGGGAATCAAAGTCGGCAGTGAGTGGAGGACAGGAAAACACCTACAGTGCCCATTTTAATGCCAAAAACATCAACTCTTATTACTGAAGCTTGTCAATCTTAATTTACTTTATAATAATAGTTAGGCATTGAAAACTGGGGGTCATTTGGCTAAAGTTGTGGGGGGGTAGGGCTGGCTCAAGTTTTTAGTGGGCCCAGGAAACACGGAATACATCACGGCGGTGGAGCAGGGAGAGGTAAGTATTTCAACTTTGCAAGTGCTGTGATCCTGAGCAAGCAGTGGGGGCCCACTCGTTGGCATTGGCACTGGCCCAGGGCCCCTCATAGTACGGCGGTGTGTTTGACAGCGGGTGGCGCCTCCCACCGGCAGAGACACTTTTGCGTACTATTAGGGGCCCTGTACCAGTGACGTCGCCAACGAGTATGCCCCCCACCTGATGAAGGAACCTGCACTTTCATCTGCACCTTCCTCTTTGTCCCCGTGTAAGGTGGTATAGTATGCGGGAAGGGGAACCTGACTTTCAGCAGGGTCAGATTCTGGCTGTGTAGAGTGTAAGGGGAATGTAGTGGTCTGGGTCAATGTACCAGCAGACTCATCTAGCAGTGGCTGGGCAATGGGCAGGATGAGGAGGAAACACAGATATAGGCCCAAATAATAAAGTGTGATAAATGCAGTTCAAAATTGGCAACAGGACTAACCAGGCGGCATTGCTTTGTTCAGCGGAGGACAACTGTAAGGAGTGGCTGACACAGTGAGTAGGCCCAAATAAGTAAGTAGGCTAAATGCAGTTCAAAATTGGTAACAGGACTAAACTGGCGGCATTGCTTTGTTCAGCGGAGGACAACTGTAATGAGAGGCTGACACAGTGAGTAGGCCCAAATAAGTTAGTAGGCTAAATGCAGTTCAAAATTGGTATCAGGACTAAACAGTCGGCATTGCTTTGTTCAGTGGAGGACAGCTGTAATGAGAGGCTGACACAGTGAGTAGGCCCAAATAAGTAAGTAGGCTAAATGCAGTTCAAAATTGGTAACAGGACTAACCAGGCGGCATTGCTTTGTTCAGCGGAGGACAACTGTAATGAGAGGCTGACACAGTGAGTAGGCCCAAATAAGTAAGTAAGCTAAATGCAGTTCAAAATTGGTAACAGGACTAAACTGGCGGCATTGCTTTGTTCAGTGGAGGACAACTGTAATGAGAAGCTGACACAGTGAGTAGGCCCAAATAAGTAAGTAGGCTAAATGCAGTTCAAAATTGGTAACAGGACTAACCAGGCGGCATTGCTTTGTTCAGCGGAGGACAACTGTAAGGAGTGGCTGACCCAGTGAGTAGGCCCAAATAAGTAAGTAGGCTAAATGTCTGCCAAAATATTTTTCATAAATAAACAGGTGGCATAGCTAGGTACAGGGGTGGGCTCCTGTGCTGAGTAGCAGACAGTGGTAGTAGGCGCAAAATATTAACTGGTCTAAATGGAGGCCAGGGCCCCTGTATATTTTAACTATCATCTATCATTTCAACAAATTTGTATTGGGAGTGCCATTGAAGGATTTAACAGCACAGACTACACAGTGGTGGAGCAGGGAGAGGTAAGTATTGCAAGTGGTAGAGCACTGTTCATGCTGGGGGGAACACTCTCTCGTGGGTGGCGGTACTGGCACAGGGCCCCTCATATTACAACGGTGTTTCTGACATTGGTTGTGCACCACCACCATCAGAGACACTTCATTGTACTATGAGGGACCCTGTGCCAGTGCCGTCGCCCAAGAGTGGGCCCACCCACCTGTCCAGGCAAACGGCACTCGCATGGGTGCTTGCGCCAGGTGGTGACCACGGCCCTGTGGGGGGAGTCAGCCCATTTAGGGAGGTATAAAAATGGCCTATGGTGGACATTCAGCAGCTGCAAATGAAGGAATTGGAGAAGTCAGTAAGAGGAGGCGAAAAGCAAGACATTTTTCAGGCAAACTATGTGTCAGCAGGGGAAGGTGAGGCCAAATAGTTTGAAATCCATGATTGGTTCATTTTAATGAAGGTTAGATCATCATTTTTCGGTCAGTATTGAACGAGCAGCACTGAATACTCTTTCTGATAGCACACTAGCAGCAGGGCATGCGAGCTCCAGTAATGCATATTCTGCCAATTCAGGCCAGGTGTCTATTTTAGATGCCCAATAATCAAATGGGAATGACCTGTGAGGGAAAACATTGATAAGGGCGGAAAAGTAGTTCGTAACCATACTGGAAAAATGCTGTCTCCTGTCACTTTGAATCGATGCAGCAGTGCCTGTCGTGTCAGCGGTTGTTGCGAAATCACTCCACAACCTGGTCATAAAACCCCTCTGTCCAATGCCACTTTGGATTTGTGCACCTCTAACTCCTCTGCCATGTTGCCCACTATGGCTCATGTGAGAACCATCACCGCCGCTGTGTGCTGGGAATGCCTGAACCAAATGGTCTACAAGAGTTGCTTGTTTGATAGCCAATATTTGCTCAAGATTCTCATGTGGCATGATATTTTGTAATTTTCCTTTATATCGTGGATCCAGGAGGCAGGCCAACCAGAAATAGTCATCGGTCATCATTTTGATAATGTGGGGGTCCCTTTTTAGATACACAAGGCATACTCAGCCATGTGGGCCAATGTTCCAGGTGTCAATTCACTGCTTGTGCTGGGTTTAGGAGCACTTTCTTGCAAATCAACATCACTTGTGTTCCGCAAAAACCCTGTACCTGACCTTGCAATGCCACCAGTTTCTATTGCCCCCTGAGAAGCATCCTCCTCCCATAAATATTCATCCCCATCATCCACCTCCTCCTCTTCATCCGCCTCCTCGTCCAGGAGAGTTCCCTGAGCTGACAATGACTGACTGTCATCAAGGCTTCCCTCCTCTTCGGCTGCAGACACCTGCTCCTTAATGTGCGTCAAACTTTGCATCAGCAGACGCATTAGTGGGATGCTCATGCTTATGATAGCGTTGTCTGCACTTACCAGCCATGTGCATTCCTCAAAACACTGAAGGACTTGACAGAGGTCTTGTAGCTTTGACCACTGCACACCAGACAACTCAATGTCTGCCATCCAAGTGCCTGCCCGTGTATGTGTATCCTCCCACAAATAAATTACAGCACGCCTCTGTTCGCATAGCCTCTGAACCATGTGCAGTATGGAGTTCCACCTTGTTGCAACGTCGATTATTAGGCGGTGCTGGGGAAGATTCAGCGATCGCTGATGGTTCAGCATACGGCTGGAGTGTACGGGCGACTGGCGGATGTGCAAGCAAAGTCTTCGCACCTTCAGGAGCAGGGCTGGTAACCCCGGATAATTTTTCAGGAAGTACTGCACCACCAGGTTCAAGGTGTGAGCCAGGCAAGGTATGTGTTTCAGTTCTGAAAGGGCTATGGCAGCCGTAAAATTCCTTCCGTTATCACTGACTACCTTGCCTGCCTCAAGATGTACACTGCCCAGCCATGACTGAGTTTCTTGCTGCAAGTACTCGGCCAGTACTTCCACGGTGTGTCTGTTGTCACCCAAACACTTCATTTGTAACACAGCCTGCTGACGCTTACCACTAGCTGTTCGATAATGGGATACCTCGTGTGCAACAATGGCAGCTGCGGATGGAGTGGTCGTGCAACTGCGCTCTGTGGACGAGCTTTCACTTCTGGAGGAGGAGGAGGAGGAGGGGTGGCGATTGCCTACAGCCAATTGTTTCCTAGACCGTGGGCTAGGCAGAACTTTCCCACTATGGCTGTCCCCAGTGGACCCTGCATCCACCACATTAACCCAGTGCGCCGTGATGGACACGTAATGTCCCTGGCCATGCCTACTGGTCCATGCATCTATTGTGAGGTGCATCCTTTCCACTGACTGATTGCCTCAGTGCATGGACAATGCAGTCTTTGACATGCTGGTGGAGGGCTGGGATGGCTTTTCTCGCAAAGAAGTGCCGACTGGGTAGGTCATAGCGTAGTACAGCGTAGGCCATCAGGTCTTTGAAAGCTTCACTTTCAACCAACTGGTAGGGCATCATCTCTAACGAGATTAGTCTAGCAATGTGGGCATTCAAACCCTGTGTACGCGGATGAGAGGATGAGTACTTTATTTTCCTAATGAGAGTCTCTTGTAGGGTGAGCTGGACTGGAGAGCTGCATATGGTGGAACTAGCGGTGGTGGTGGTGGACATGGCGGATTGAGAGAGGGTTGGTGATGGTATTCTTGATGTTGGCCTACATACAGTGTTTCCTACTAATAACCTTGTGATTCCCTGACTGCTTTGGCCTTGCGACGATACCTCCACATTTGCTGCTGGTGGTGTCCTAACCGGTGGGCTTACAGTGAGGGAAGCAATGTAGCGTTGCTGACTACCTTCATTCTGAGCAGGTGCACCAACGGTACGTGACGTTTGGTAGTTAGTCCAGGCTTGCAAATGCATGTTGGTTAAATGTCTAAGCATGCACGTTGTATTTAAATTTTGAAGATTCTTCCCTCTGCTAAAGGTCTTTGAGCATTTCTTACAGATAACTTTTGACTGATCATTCGGATCTTGGTTAAAAAATTGCCACACTGAACTCTTCCTACTATCGAATGCCTTTTCAGGCATTGCACGCTGTGCTACTTTCACCGGATGTCCTAAAACTGTTTTTGTTTTTGACACATGTTTTTGGCCTGATATGGGCCTACCAGATGACAGCTGTTGCGATGTAGATGGCTGCTGCAGATCATCCTCCTCCGTTTCTGAGCTACTGGCAGGGGCACCCTCTTCCCCCAATGGCTGCCAATCTGGGTCAACAACTGGGTCATCTATCACCTCCTCTTCAATGTCATGTGCACCTTCCTCTGTGTCACCGTGTAAGGTGCTATAGCGTTCGGGACGGGGCACCATAGTCTCATCAGGGTCAGATTCTGGCTCAGTACACTGCGAGGGCAATGTAGTGATCTGTTATGGTTCTCAATGGCAAGAGAACATAGCCCAGCAAACATAAGAACTAGCTCTTGGAAGGATGGAAACTAAACTGACCATGAACTAAACCTGCCGCACAACTAACAGTAGCCGGGTAGCGTAGCCTGCGTTTTATCCCTAGACGCCCAGCGCCGGCCGGAGGACTAACTAATCCTGGCAGAGGAAAATATAGTCCTGGCTCACCTCTAGAGAAATTTCCCCGAAAGGCAGACAGAGGCCCCCACAAATATTGGCGGTGATTTTAGATGAAATGACAAACGTAGTATGAAAATAGGTTTAGCAAAATTGAGGTCCGCTTACTAGATAGCAGGAAGACAGAAAGGGCACTTTCATGGTCAGCTGAAAACCCTATCAAAACGCCATCCTGAAATTACTTTAAGACTCTAGTATTAACTCATAACATCAGAGTGGCAATTTCAGATCACAAGAGCTTTCCAGACACAGAAACGAAACTACAGCTGTGAACTGGAACAAAATGCAAAAACAAACAAGGACTAAAGTCCCACTTAGCTGGGAGTTGTCTAGCAGCAGGAACATGCACAGAAAGGCTTCTGATTACAATGTTGACCGGCATGGAAGTGACAGAGGAGCAAGGCTAAATAGCGACTCCCACATCCTGATGGAAACAGGTGAACAGAGAGGATGATGCACACCAGTTCAATTCCACCAGTGGCCACCGGGGGAGCCCAAAATCCAATTTCACAACAGTGATCTGTGTCAATGGAAAAGCATAATAATCTAGCTGTGGCTGTGCATCAGTGCACTCCATGTCCGATTCATCTTGTAATGGGCAGTTAACAATTTCCCTTTCTAACCCAGGCACGGTATGTATAAAGAGCTCCATGTCCATGGAGAAACCTGTGGTGTCACCTGACGCATCCTTCACTTTTGGTTTGGGTGAAAGACACAAGGAAAAATCTTGTTCCTGACTGGGAGCATCCACTGATGACTCGCTGCTTTTATATTTTGAAATTTCTGAAGAGGAGGCGCAAGAGCTAGAGGCTGAGTCAGCAAGGAAAGCCAAAACTTTTTCCTGCTGCTCCGGCTTTAAAAGCGGTTTTCCTACTCCAACATAAGGGAGCCTTCGAGGCCTTGTGTAGCCAGACGATGATGCTGGCTCAACACCTCCAGCCTTAGGTGCTATTTTGCCTTTCCCACTACCACCAGATGCACCACCACCACCATCAGTACCAGCTGGCAACGACCGCCCACGGCCTCTTCCACCAGACTTCCTCATTTTTGGGAAAATGTTACCAAAATAACAACCGTTATATGGTACTGTAAAACAAGGTAGAAGGTGTATATAAACTTGTTGAGAATTTAAACATCCCTTTTAATTTTGGGGAGACTGAACCAAAACTCAGGCCCAGTGTATAACACAACACAATGTAAGTGGCAGAACATGGCTGGCTGGCTGATATACGACAAACTAACAGAACTGACGTATATCCACTTTGTGACAATTTGAATCTCCCTTTTTTGGGGGGGAGACTGCACCACAACTCAGGCCCAGTGTATAACAACACAATGTAAGTGGCAGAAAGTGGCTGGCTGATATACAACAAAATAACAGAACTGACGTATATCCACTTTGTGACAATTTGAATCTCCTTTTTTTGGGGGGGAGACTGCACCAAAACTCAGGCCCAGTGTATAACACAACACAATGTAAGTGGCAGAACGTGGCTGGCTGATATATGACAAACTAACAGAACTGACGTATATCCACTTTGTGACAATTTGAAACACCCTTTTTTTGGGGGGAGACTGCACCACAACTCAGGCCCAGTGTATAACAACACATTGTAAGTGGCAGAAAGTGGCTGGCTGATATACGACAAAATAACAGAACTGACGTATATCCACTTTGTGACAATTTGAAACACCCTTTTTAGGGGGGGAGACTGCACCACAACTCAGGCCCAGTGTATAACACAACACAATGTGAGTGGCAGAACGTGGCTGGCTGATATACGACAAACTAACAGAACTGACGTATATCCACTTTGTGACAATTTGAATCTCCCTTTTTTGGGGGGGAGACAGCACCACATCTCAGGCCCAGTGTATAACACAACACAATGTAAGTGGCAGAACATGGCTTGCTGATATACGACAAACTAACAGACCTGACGTATATCCACTTTGTGACAATTTGTATCTCCCTTTTTTGGGGGGGAGTCTGCACCACAATTCAGGCCCAGTGTATAACACAACACAATGTAATTGGCAGAACGTGGCTGGCTGATATACGACAAACTAACAGAACTGACAAATATCAATTTTGTGACAATTTGAAACATCCTTTTTTGGGGGGAGACTGCACCACAACTCAGGCCCAGTGTATAACACAACACAATGTAAGTGGCAGAACGTGGCTGGCTGATATACGACAAACTAACAGAACTGACGTATATCCACTTTGTGACAATTTGAATCTCCCTTTTTTGGGGGGGAGACTGCACCACAACTCAGGCCCAGTGTATATCACAACACAATGTAAGTGGCAGAACGTGGCTGGCTGATATACGACAAACTAACAGAACTGACGTATATCCACTTTGTGACAATTTGAATGTTCCTTTTTTGGGGGGGAGACTGCACCACAACTCAGGCCCAGTGTATAACACAACACAATGTAAGTGTCAGAACGTGGATGGCTGATATACAACAAACTAACAGAACTGACGTATATCCACTTTGTGACAATTTGAATCTCCCTTTTTTGGGGGGGAGACTGCACCACAACTCAGGCCCAGTGTATAACACAACACAATGTAATTGGCAGAACGTGGCTGGCTGATATACGACAAACTAACAGAACTGACGTATATCCACTTTGTGACAATTTGAAACACCCTTTTGTTGGGGGGAGACTGCACCACAACTCAGGCCCAGTGTATAACACAACACAATGTAAGTGGCAGAATGTGGCTGGCTGATATACGACAAACTAACAGAACTGACGTATATCCACTTTGTGACACTTTGAATCTCCCATTTTTGGGGGGGAGACAGCACCACAACTCAGGCACAGTGTGTAACACAACACAATGTAAGTGGCAGAAAGTGGCTGGAAGATATCTGAAAAAATCCAAGGACTGTAGTACAATTTCAATCTCCCTACTAGTGTTGAGCATTCCGATACCGCAAGTATCGGGTATCGGCCGATACTTGCGGGTATCGGAATTCCGATACCGAGATCCGATACTTTTGTGGTATCGGGTATCGGTATCGAAACAACATTAATGTGTAAAATTAAGAATTAAAATAAAAAATATTGCTATACTCACCTCTCCGACGCAGCCTGTACCTCAGCGAGGGAACCGGCAGCGTTGGTTGCTTAAAATTCGCGCTTTTCCTTCCTTACTTGAAGTCCCGGCTTGTGATTGGTCGCGTGCCGCCCATGTGGCCGCGACGTGACCAATCACAGCAAGCCGTGACGTAATTTCAGGTCCTTCAGGATTTTAAAATTACGTTCCGGCTTTGTGATTGGTCGCGTCGCGGTCACATGGGCGACGCGACCAATCACAAGCCGTGACGTCACGGGAGGCTGGACACGCGCGCATTTTAAAATGCGCGCTTGTTCTGCCTCCCGTGACGTCCCGGCTTGTGATTGGTCGCGTCGCGGCCAATCACAGCAAGCCGTGACGTAATTTTAGGTCCTTCAGGATTTTAAAATTACGCTCTGGCTTGTGATTGGTCGCGACGCGATGCGACCAATCACAAGCCGTGACGTCACGGGAGGCTGGACACGCGCGCATTTTAAAATGCGCGCTTGTCCTGCCTCCCGTGACGTCCCGGCTTGTGATTGGTCGCATCGCGGCCAATCACAGCAAGCCGTGACGTAATTTTAGGTCCTTCAGGATTTTAAAATTACGTTCTGGCTTGTGATTGGTCGCGACGCGATGCGACCAATCACAAGCCGTGACGTCACGGGAGGCAAGACAAGCGCGCATTTTAAAATGCGCGCATGTCCAGCCTCCCGTGACGTCACGGCTTGTGATTGGTCGCGTCGCCCATGTGACCGCGACGCGACCAATCACAAAGCCGGAACGTAATTTTAAAATCCTGAAGGACCTGAAATTACGTCACGGATTGCTGTGATTGGTCGCGTCGCGGCCACATGGGCGGCACGCGACCAATCACAAGCCGGGACTTCAAGTAAGGAAGGAAAAGCGCGAATTTTAAGCAACCAACGCTGCCGGTTCCCTCGCTGAGGTACAGGCTGCATCGGAGAGGTGAGTATAGCAATATTTTTTATTTTAATTCTTTATTTTACACATTAATATGGTTCCCAGGGCCTGAAGGAGAGTTTCCTCTCCTTCAGACCCTGGGAACCATCAGGAATACCGTCCGATACATGAGTCCCATTGACTTTTATTGGTATCGGGTATCGGTATCGGATTAGATCCGATACTTTGCCGGTATCGGCCGATACTTTCCGATACCGATACTTTCAAGTATCGGACGGTATCGCTCAACACTACTCCCTACAATGATCTCAGGACAAGTATGGCAGCAATAAAAAGGACTGCTGCACACAAAAGTGTGGACAAATAAACAAGATAACTGTGCAGAAAGGAGCAACAGGATTTTTGCTTTTAAAAAAGCAGTTGGTTTGCACAGCAGCGTGCAAACAGCAATGCAGCTATCAGGGAGCCTTAGGGTACCGTCACACTCTGCAACTTTCCAACGATCATGACCAGCGATACGACCTGGCCGTGATCATTGGAAAGTGCTTGTGTGGTCGCTGGAGAGCTGTCACACAGACAGCTCTCCAGCGACCAACGATGCCGAAGTCCCTGGGTAACCAGGGTAAACATCGGGTTACTAAGCGCAGGGCCGCGCTTAGTAACCCGATGTTTACCCTGGTTACCATTGTAAATGTAAAAAAAAACCACATACTCACATTCCGGTGCCTGTTACGTCCCCGGGCGTCCTCTTCCCTGCACTCCTCCTGCATCCTGTGTAAGCGCGGCCGTAAAGCAGAGCGGTGACGTCACCACTGTGCTCTGATGTACGGCCGGCCGGCGCTGACACAGGATGCAGGAGGAGTGCAGGGAAGCGGACGCCCGGGGACGTGACAGGCACCGGAATGTAAGTATGTAGTGGGTTTTTTGTTTACATTTACAATGGTAACCAGGGTAAACATCGGGTTACTAAGCGCAGCCCTGCGCTTAGTAACCCGATATTTACCCTGGTTACCAGTGAAGACATCGCTGCATCGGCGTCACACACGCCAATGCAGCGATGTCAGCGGGTGATCCAGCGACAAAATAAAGTTTCAAACGATCTGCTACGACGTACGATTCTCAGCGGGGTCCCTGATCGCAGTAGCGTGTCAGACACAGCGAGATCGTAACGATATCGCTGGAACGTCACGGATCGTGCCGTCGTAGCGACCAAAGTGCCACTGTGAGACGGTACCTTTATAAGGCAGCCTAATAAGCTAAAGAGCTGATGCACAAAAATATAGCCTCCACTGTCCCTGCAAAAAAAGGTGGTGTTGGACAGTGGAAATCGCTACAGCACAAGCGGTTTGGGGGTTAATCTTCCCTCCCTAACTATAGCCCTTCTTCTGATGAAGCTGCAGCAACCTCTCCCTATGCTAAGATCAGCAGAAGTAAGATGGCGGTCGGCGTGCACGCCCCTTTATAGCCCCTGTGACGCCGCAGAAAGCAAGCCAATCACTTTCATGCCCTTCTCTAAGATGGTGGGGACCGAGACCTATGTCATCACGCTGCCCACACTCTGCGTCCTCCTTCATTGGCTGAGAAATGGCGCTGAATGCGTCATACGAAACGCGACTTTGACGCGAAGATCGCCGACCTCATGGCCGATCCCACACTAGGATCGGGTCGGGTTTCATGAAACCCGACTTTGCCGAAAGTCTGCGATTTTTGAATTTGTCCGATCCGTTTCGCTCAACCCTACTAGTTACACCTACTAAAAGAAAGAGTGGTGCTGAGAACAGCAGAAGATGGTAGCTGGTAAGTATTTCACTACAGAACATACATCACAGAGAACATATATGAGTGAAACCATACAGGGGATGAAATAAAAAAAACAGCTGGTATGGTGCTTTAAAATTGGATGCTTGTATCTCTTTAATAGTTTGCTTCAACTTGTTCCAGTATAGCTTTTCTTAGCCTAAT
Source organism: Ranitomeya variabilis (assembly GCF_051348905.1). NCBI lineage: Eukaryota > Metazoa > Chordata > Amphibia > Anura > Dendrobatidae > Ranitomeya > Ranitomeya variabilis. The sequence continues at coordinate 714,576,516 of NC_135233.1, read as the reverse complement.
ATATTGCACTTAGAGCTATATATTTTTGGAGTTTCGCAAAGTAATAGCCATTGAAACTATGTCACCTTAACCCGTTAGAGATGTAAACCAATTTTGATATTAAAAATAATCTGATAACTTATACATGCTACCCGATACACTTGCAGCATGTATCAAACACTGCCTATGGGATTTGAGCCATATATACTGCGTCTAATACCCAAATGATATAGCCTATCAGTGAACACATAGTTTAGCAGCGACTGGAGACCAAGTGGCATGGGAGATTAGCCGGAAAGGCAGGTCATTGATCAGGGTCGGACTGGCCTGGCAGGGTATCGGGGAAATCACCGGTGGGCCCAGACAGTGGACCAGGCAGATGGCTGTGGGAAGCAGGAGAGGAGAGAGGAGAAGAATAAAAAAAAAAATGTCTGCGGTTTTTAGGGGCCCAGGCTCTTTAAAAGTGCAAGCTGAGTATGTACAGGGGCGCGCGCATGCAGCGTTCATTACCTCAACTGCCATGTTGCACATACCATTCAATACTGTCAATTGAGCACCCATCGTCACCGGCATATAACATCAGTGTCTTTTGCTGCATGCGACAGGTACATACATTCAGCCAGCCCTTTTACTATGTGTGTGCCGGACCTGCAGAGGAGGAGGATGCCACCTGGCACCGGGAGGCAGGAAGGTAAGAGGAATCTTTTTTCCTCTCTCACTCTCTCACCCTCTCCCTCTGTGCGCAAAGCCAAGACAAGGGACTAGGATGGATACATGGGAGGCAGGATGGATATATGGGGGGCATGAAAAAGTACCAGGAAGAATACATATGAGGGACCAGGATGGATATATGGAGGGCCTGGATGGATGCATATGGGGTGCCAGGATGGATACATATGGGGGGCCAGGATGGATATATGGGGGGACAGGAAGCATTGGGTTGACAGAGAGGACAATTATGGGGTGATGAGGGAGAAAGCAATGATGGGTTGGTGGAAAGGGCAATAATGGGGGTGATGGGGGAGGAGGAAATGATGGAGGCAGTGTAATGGGCAATGATGGGAGTGATGGAGCAGAAAGCAATGATTGGGTTGACAGAGAGGGCAATGATGGGGTGATGGGGGAGAAAGCAATGATGGGGTGGCTGAAAGGGCAATAATGGGGGTGGTAGGGAAGGAGGAAATTATGGACGTGGTGATTGGGCAATAATGTGGGTGGTGGGGAGGAGGAAATGATGGAAGAGGTGTAATGGGCAATGATGGGGTGGTGGGGAAAAGACAATGATGGTGGTGGTGGAAAGAGCAATGATGGGGATGGTGGGGGAGGAGGAAATTATGGAGGTCATGGAATGGGTAATGATGGGGGAGAAGACAATGATGATGGCAATGGAAAGGACAATGATGGGGTGGTAGGGAGGAGGCAATGATGGAGGTGGTGGAATGGGTAATGATGGGTGTGGTGGGGAGGAGGAAATGATGGAGGTTGTGGAATGGGTAATGATGGGGTGGTGGGGGAGAAGACAATGATGATGGTGGTGGAAAGGACAATGATGGGGTACTGGGGAGGAGGAAATGATGGAGGTGATGGAATGGGTAATGATGGGGTGGTGGTGGAGAAGGCTATGATCGTGGCAGTGGAAAGGACAATGATGGGGTGGTGGGGAGGAGGCAATGATGGAGGTGGTGGAATGGGCAATAATGGGGTGGTGGGGAGGGAGCAATGATGGAGTTGATGAAGAGGGCAATAATAGGATGCGGGGGAGCAGGACAATGAGGGGTGTGGGGGATTGTGATTGGAGGAAGGGGGATTTATAATGGATTTAGAAACAGGGAGGTGTACAAAGACGTTATTATCGATTATTATGTCTAACAGTCATTTAGTATAAAGTGTACTCACTTATTATATATAACACAGTCCCTTAGTATATAGTGTACTCACTTATGTATAGCACAGTCCTTAGTGTATGGTGTACTCACTTATTATGTATAACACCATCCTTAGTTACATAGTTTCTTCTTTTTTTATGTATGACACTGTCCCTTATTACATACCATCCTCTCTAGTTATATATGCTGCCGTCCCTTATTATATAGCTTCCTTTGCTGTTATGTACAGTGCTGTCTCTTACATAGTGTATTCTTGTAATTTTTATTATTCACAGCACACTCTTTTATTACATAGTCCCCTCTCTTGTTAGATATAAAATGACTACTGATGGAGAAGCCGGTCACCAGACGACCAGTCCATCAGCTACAGTATATATATAACTTTGTCGCCTTAAAAGGAGGGGGGCCCAGACACATTTCCCGCACAGGGGCCCTTAGCTGTCTGTATCCGCCCCTGTGGGGAGGTGGGCAGGACAAAGGACCAGGATGCATATATATGGGGGATCCAGGATGGATATAGGGGATCCAGGATGGATATATGGGGGCCAGGATGGATATATGGGGCACAGGACAAAGGACCAGGATGCATATATATGGGGGCCAGGATGCGTATATATGGGGGGCCAGGATGGATATTTCTGGGGGGGCATGACAAACAATCAGGATACATATGTAATAGTATGCAGGTACTGAGTATGTCACCACAGAACAGACAGACCAACAGTTGAGGGGTTTAATAACAGGAATCAGGTTCTCCTCGCAGGGAGGAAGCAAAGGAATATAAATAGCAACAAAACAGTGCAAAAATATGGGAGTTAAACAGTGTAACAGAAGTAAGCAGGATTTCTTGAGAAAAGAACACTAATCAGTCTGATGAGAAGTTGCTTGTGGGGTCGTCTTCTCCAATGTAGGTGCCGAGAAACAGCGGCACTTGTTGTCCCTCTGTTGTCCATGGGCTGAGTAGTCTCTAGGAATCCGCTGCCTGGGTTTTCGGGAGTTAATGTGATATGCACAGGCTTTGAGTCTTTAGCTTTTACAGCACAGTCTATCTCGGGAAAATGATGGTCAGTCTATTATTAAGTCTTTCACCAGGGATCAGGGGCTCTGCACTGTTAAGTTTCTCACCAGGAATCAGGGGCTCTGCACTGATACCGTGGGTACTGTCATGGTTCTCAATGGCAAGAGAACATAGTAAAGCATACCAAAAGGACTAGCTCTTGGAAGATGGGAACTCGAGCTGACTGTGAGCTAAACCTACCGCACAACTAACAGTGGCCGGGTAGCGTGCCTACGTTTTATCCCTAGACGCCCAGCGCCAGCCGGAGAACTGACTGACCCTAGCAGAGGAAAATACAGACCTGGCTTACCTCTAGAGAAATTTTCCCCAAAAGGCAGACAGTAGCCCCCACATATATTGTCGGTGATTTCAGAGGAAATTGACATACGAAGTATGAAGATAGGTTTAGCAAATTGAGGTCCGCTTACTAGATAGTAGGAAGACAGAAAAGGGAACTTCACAGTCAGCTGAAAACCCTTTCAAAACACCATCCTGAAATTACTTTAAGACTCTAATATCAACTCATGACACCAGAGTGGCAATTTCAGCTCACAAGAGCTTCCAGCCTCAGAAATAATCAATCACAGAGAACTGGAACAAAAATGCAAAACAAACTTAGGACTACAAGTCCAACTTAGCTGATAGTAGTCTAGGAGCAGGAACATGCAACAGAAAGGCTTCTGGTAACATTGTTGGCCGGCATAGAAATGACTGAGGAGCAAGGTTAAATAGAAAACTCCCACATCCTGATGGAAACAGGTGAACAGAGGAGATGAAGCACACAAGTGCAGTACCACCAGAAACCACCGGGGGAGCCCAGAAACCAAATTCACAACAGTACCCCCCCTCAAGGAGGGGGCACCGAACCCTCACCAGAACCACCAGGGCGATCAGGATGAGCCCTATGAAAGGCACGGACCAAATCGGAGGCATGAACATCAGAGGCTGTCACCCAAGAGTTATCCTCCTGACCGTAGCCCTTCCACTTGACCAGATACTGAAGTCTCCGTCTGGAAACACGGGAGTCCAAGATCTTCTCGACAACGTACTCCAACTCACCCTCAACCAACACCGGAGCAGGAGGCTCAACGGAAGGCACAACCGGTACCTCATACCTGCGCAACAATGACCGATGGAAGACATTATGAATAGAAAAAGATGCAGGGAGGTCCAAACGAAAGGACACAGGGTTAAGAATCTCCAATATCTTGTACGGGCCCATGAACCAAGGCTTAAACTTAGGAGAAGAAACCTTCATAGGGACAAAACGAGAAGATAACCACACCAAGTCCCCAACACAAAGACGAGGACCAACACGACGACGGCGGTTGGCAAAATGCTGAGTCTTCTCCTGGGACAACTTCAAATTGTCCACCACATGCCCCCAAATCTGATGCAACCGCTCCACCACAGCATCCACTCCAGGACAATCCGAAGACTCCACCTGACCGGAAGAGAAACGAGGATGAAACCCCGAATTACAGAAGAAAGGAGAAACCAAGGTGGCAGAACTAGCCCGATTATTGAGGGCAAACTCCGCCAAGGGCAAAAAGGCAACCCAATCATCCTGATCCGCAGACACAAAACACCTCAAATAAGTCTCCAAGGTCTGATTAGTTCGCTCGGTCTGGCCATTAGTCTGAGGGTGGAAAGCAGACGAAAAAGACAAATCAATGCCCATCCTAGCACAGAACGCTCGCCAAAATCTAGACACGAATTGGGTTCCCCTGTCAGAAACGATATTCTCCGGAATACCATGCAAGCGCACCACATTTTGAAAAAACAGAGGAACCAGCTCGGATGAAGAAGGCAATTTAGGCAAGGGAACCAAATGGACCATCTTAGAGAAACGGTCACACACCACCCAGATGACAGACATCTTCTGAGAAACAGGGAGATCAGAAATAAAATCCATGGAGATGTGAGTCCAAGGCCTCTTCGGAATAGGCAAGGATAACAACAATCCACTAGCCCGAGAACAACAAGGCTTGGCCCGAGCACAAACATCACAAGACTGCACAAAACCTCGCACATCTCGCGACAGGGAAGGCCACCAGAAGGACCTAGCCACCAAATCCCTGGTACCAAAGATTCCAGGATGACCTGCTAACGCAGAAGAATGGACCTCCGAGATGACTCTACTGGTCCAATCATCAGGAACAAACAATCTACCAGGCGGGCAACGATCAGGTCTATCCGCCTGAAACTCCTGCAAGACCCGTCGCAAATCTGCGGAAACAGCAGATAATATCACTCCATCTTTAAGGATACCTGTAGGTTCAGAATTACCAGGGGAATCAGGCTCAAAACTCCTAGAAAGGGCATCCGCCTTCACATTTTTAGAACCCGGTAGGTAAGAAACCACAAAATTAAACCGAGAGAAAAATAACGACCAGCGCGCCTGTCTAGGATTCAGGCGCCTGGCGGACTCAAGATAAATCAAATTCTTGTGGTCGGTCAATACCACCACCTGATGTCTAGCCCCCTCAAGCTAATGACGCCACTCCTCAAAAGCCCACTTCATAGCCAAGAGCTCCCGATTACCAATATCATAATTTCGCTCAGCGGGCGAAAACTTACGAGAAAAGAACGCACAAGGTCTCATCACGGAGCAGTCGGAACTTTTCTGCGACAAAACCGCCCCAGCTCCGATTTCTGAAGCGTCGACCTCAACCTGAAAAGGAAGAGTAACATCAGGCTGATGCAATACAGGGGCGGAAGAAAAGCGGCGCTTAAGCTCCCGAAAGGCCTCCACAGCAGCAGGGGACCACTCAGCAACATCAGCACCCTTCTTAGTCAAATCAGTCAACGGTTTAGCGACATCAGAAAAACCAGTTATAAATCGACGATAAAAATTAGCAAAGCCCAAAAACTTCTGAAGGCTCTTAAGAGAAGAGGGTTGCGTCCAATCACAAATAGCCTGAACCTTGACAGGGTCCATCTCAATGGAAGAGGGGGAAAAAATGTACCCCAAAAACGAAATCTTTTGAACCCCAAAAACGCACTTAGAACCCTTTACACACAAGGAATTAGAGCGCAAAACCTGAAAAACCCTCCTGACCTGTTGGACATGAGAGTCCCAGTCATCCGAAAAAATCAAAATATCATCCAGATACACAATCAAAAATTTATCCAAATATTCACGGAAAATGTCATGCATAAAGGACTGAAAGACTGAAGGGGCATTTGAAAGACCAAAAGGCATTACTAAATACTCAAAATGGCCCTCAGGCGTATTAAATGCGGTTTTCCACTCATCCCCCTGCTTAATTCGCACTAAATTATACGCCCCACGAAGATCAATCTTAGAGAACCACTTGGCCCCCTTTATTTGAGCAAACAAATCAGTAAGCAGTGGCAAAGGATACTGATATTTAACCGTGATTTTATTCAAAAGCCGATAATCAATACACGGCCTCAAAGAGCCATCTTTTTTAGATACAAAGAAAAAACCGGCTCCTAAGGGAGATGACGAAGGACGAATATGTCCCTTTTCCAAGGACTCCTTAATATATTCCCGCATAGCAGCATGTTCAGGCACAGATAGATTAAATAAACGACCCTTTGGAAACTTACTGCCCGGAATCAGATCTATAGTACAATCGCACTCTCTGTGCGGAGGTAGTGAACCAATTTTAGGCTCCTCAAAAACGTCACGATAATCAGATAAAAATTCCGGAATCTCAGAGGGAATAGATGACGAAATGGAAACCAAAGGTACGTCCCCATGAGTCCCCTGACATCCCCAGCTTAACACAGACATTGCTTTCCAGTCGAGGACTGGGTTATGAGATTGCAGCCATGGCAATCCAAGCACCAACACATCATGTAGATTATACAACACAAGGAAGCGAATAATCTCCTGGTGATCCGGATTAATACGCATATTTACTTGTGTCCAGTATTGTGGTTTATTACTAGCCAATGGCGTGGAGTCAATACCCTTCAGAGGTATAGGAACTTCCAGAGGCTCTAAATCAAACCCACAGCGTTTGGCAAAGGACCAATCCATAAGACTCAAAGCGGCGCCAGAGTCGACATAGGCGTCCGCGGTAATAGACGATAAAGAGCAAATCAGGGTCACAGATAGAATAAACTTAGACTGTAAAGTGCCAATTGAAACAGACTTATCAACCTTCTTAGTACGTTTAGAGCATGCTGATATAACATGAGTTGAATCACCACAATAGAAGCATAACCCATTTTTTCGCCTAAAATTCTGTCGTTCGCTTCTGGACAGAATTCTATCACATTGCATAATCTCTGGCGCCTTCTCAGTAGACACTGCCAAATGGTGCACAGGTTTGCGCTCCCGCAAACGCCGATCAATCTGAATAGCCATTGTCATGGACTCATTCAGACCTGTAGGCACAGGGAACCCCACCATAACATCCTTAATGGCATCAGAGAGACCCTCTCTGAAATTCGCCGCCAGGGCGCACTCATTCCACTGAGTAAGCACAGACCACTTACGAAATTTTTGGCAGTATATTTCAGCCTCATCCTGCCCTTGAGACAGGGCCATTAAGGCTTTTTCAGCCTGAATCTCCAAATGTGGTTCCTCATAAAGCAACCCCAAGGCCAGGAAAAACGCATCCACATTGAGCAACGCAGGATCCCCTGGCGCCAAAGCAAATGCCCAGTCCTGAGGGTCGCCCCGGAGCAAGGAAATTACAATCCTGACCTGCTGTGCAGGATCTCCAGCGGAGCGAGATCTCAGAGACAAAAATAATTTTCAATTATGTTTGAAATTCTGGAAGCGAGATCTATCCCCGGAGAAAAATTCAGGTAAAGGAATTCTAGGTTCAGATATAGGAGCATGAATAACAAAATCCTGTAAACTTTGAACCTTCACAGCGAGATTATCCAAGCCTGTAGCTAAACTCTGAGGATCCATATTAATCAGGTGAAATCAGAACCATTCAAGGATTAGAAGGAGAGAGAGACGAAGGCTGCAGCAAGCAGAGATGCAAGTGAATCAACTAATGAGCAAACTCAGGAAAAAAAAAAATAAAATTCTCTGCAGGGTTCTTTTCTCTCCTTTCTTCTGCCAATTATTTTAACCCTTGGCCGGCCAAACTGTCATGGTTCTCAATGGCAAGAGAACATAGTAAAGCATACCAAAAGGACTAGCTCTTGGAAGATGGGAACTCGAGCTGACTGTGAGCTAAACCTACCGCACAACTAACAGTGGCCGGGTAGCGTGCCTACGTTTTATCCCTAGACGCCCAGCGCCAGCCGGAGAACTGACTGACCCTAGCAGAGGAAAATACAGACCTGGCTTACCTCTAGAGAAATTTTCCCCAAAAGGCAGACAGTAGCCCCCACATATATTGTCGGTGATTTCAGAGGAAATTGACATACGAAGTATGAAGATAGGTTTAGCAAATTGAGGTCCGCTTACTAGATAGTAGGAAGACAGAAAAGGGAACTTCACAGTCAGCTGAAAACCCTTTCAAAACACCATCCTGAAATTACTTTAAGACTCTAATATCAACTCATGACACCAGAGTGGCAATTTCAGCTCACAAGAGCTTCCAGCCTCAGAAATAATCAATCACAGAGAACTGGAACAAAAATGCAAAACAAACTTAGGACTACAAGTCCAACTTAGCTGATAGTAGTCTAGGAGCAGGAACATGCAACAGAAAGGCTTCTGGTAACATTGTTGGCCGGCATAGAAATGACTGAGGAGCAAGGTTAAATAGAAAACTCCCACATCCTGATGGAAACAGGTGAACAGAGGAGATGAAGCACACAAGTGCAGTACCACCAGAAACCACCGGGGGAGCCCAGAAACCAAATTCACAACAGGGTACCAGGGATCACAGTCTCTGTACTGATACAGCGGGTACCAGGGGGTCGCAGTCTCTACACGGGCCAATATCTCTACATGGGTCTCAAAGCGCCCCTCTCCAGTCACAGCAGAGTCCGCTTTCATGTACTCACAAGATGCAGTCTTTCTGGACAATCTCCCTGTATTTGTCCTCTGACCGGGAGCTTTCTCTCCCGGAGCGCAGTTGCACCCTGCTCTGACCGCTGCTCTCGCTGCTCACACAGCTCGGTTCCTTGCGCGCGTGCCTTTCCTGCTCTCTGCCCGGCTTTCTTCCTGTCCCAGTCTCTAAGTCTGCCCCCTGGGGAACCTGTAGCACAGCTCAATGGTTCCAGGCATAGAGCTGAGAAGGTAACCGCCCCCGGACTCTTCTTGTGCTTCACCTCCTTACACATACATATGGGGGATCCAGTATGGATACATAGCTATGAGAGTCAAAATGAGAAAACAAATCCAGAAAATCACCTTGTCTGATTTGGCAAGATTCATGTTGCAAATTATGGTGGAAAATAAGTATTTGGTCATTAACAAAAGTTCAACTCAATATTTTGCTATATATACTTTGTCGGCAATGACACATGTCAAACGTTTTCTGTAAGTCTTCACAAGGTTGGCACACACTGTTGGTGGTATGTTAGCCCATTCCTCCATGCACATCTCCTCTAGAGCAGTCATGTTTTGGGCCTGTGTTGTGAATTTGGATTCTGGGCTCCCCCGGTGGCCGCTTGTGGAATTGGACTTGTCATCCTCTTTCCTGTTTCACCTGATTCCATCAGTAGTGGGTGTCGCTATTTAAGCTCATTTCTCTGGTGGTTTCTTGCCGGTCAACAATGTTATCTGATGCCTCTCAGTGCTTGTTCCTGCTTCTAGACTACTACTAGATAAGTTGGACTTTTGTCCATGTTTTGTTTTGCCTATTTGTTCCAGTTCACAGCTGAAGTTTTGTTACTGTGTCTGGAAAGCTCTCGTTGATCAGGGATTGCTACTCTGGCGTTATGAGTTAATGCCAGAGTTTAAGGTAATCTCTGGATGGTGTTTTGTTAGTGTTTTTCTGCTGACCATGAAAGTATACTATCTGTCTTCTGCTATCTAGTAAGCGGACCTCAAATTTGCTAAGACTATTTTCCTGCTGCGTTTGTTGTTTCATCTGAACTCACCGTCATTATATGTGGGGGGCTACTGTCTTCTTTGGAATATTTCTCTAGAGGTGAGCCAGGTCTTATATTTCCCTCTGCTAGCTATTTAGGTCTTAGGCCAGAGCTGGGCATCTAGCGATAAATAGGAAATGCTACCTGGCTATTTCTAGTTGCGCGGCAGGCTTAGTTCATGGTCAGTATAGTTCCATCTTCCGAGAGCTTGTCCCTCTATAGGCTTGCTATGATCTCTGCCTGCAGAGATCATGACAGTTTGACCGGCCAGTAAAGTGTTAAAGACCCAGGTTGAGAAAGGAGAGTTATAAGAAGTCTGCTGAAATTTTTTTTTTTTTTCCTCCAGTCTGCCTTGCTGCAGTCTTTTCTCTCTCTCTCCTCCTAATCTCTGTATGCTCTGTGTGCACCTGACAATAATGGATCTCCAGAGTGTAACTGCGGGTTTGAATAATCTCATCACGAAAGTACAAAATTTACAAGATTTTGTGGTACATGCTCCGGTATCTGAGCCGAGAATTCCTTTGCCGGAGTTCTTCACAGGGAATAGAGCTAGCTTCCAGAATTTCCGAAATAATTGTAAGCTTTATTTGTCCCTGAAGTCTCGTTCAGCTGGAGACCCTGCTCAGCAGGTTAGGATTGTGATTTCCTTGCTCAGGGGTGACCCTCAAGATTGGGCCTTCTCATTGCCAGCAGGGGATCCTGCGTTACGCGATGTGGATGCGTTTTTTCTGGCCTTGGGCTTGCTTTATGAGGAACCTCATTTGGAACTTCAGGCAGAAAAAACTTTGATGGCACTATCTCAGGGGCAAGACGAAGCTGAAGTTTTCTGCCAAAAATTCCGTAAATGGTCTGTGCTTACTCAGTGGAATGAGTGCGCCTTGGCGGCAACTTTCAGAGAAGGTCTCTCTGATGCCGTTAAGGATGTTATGGTGGGGTTCCCTTTGCCTGCAGGTCTGAATGAGTCCATGACAATGGCTATTCAGATTGATAGGCGTCTGCGGGAGCGCAAACCGGTGCACCATCTGGCGGTGTCTATGGAAAAGACGCCAGAAAGTATGCAGTGTGATAGAATTCTGTCCAGGAGCGAGCGACAGAATTTTAGACGGAAGAATGGATTGTGTTTCTATTGTGGGGATTCTACTCATGTTATATCAGCATGCTCTAGGCGTACAAAGAAGCTTGATAAGTCTGTTTCCATTAGCACCATTCAGTCTAAGTTTATTTTGTCTGTAACCCTGATTTGCTCTTTGTCATCCATTGCCACGGACGCCTATGTTGACTCTGGCGCCGCTCTGAGTCTTATGGATTGGTCCTTTGCCAATCGTTGTGGTTTTGATTTAGAGCCTTTGGAGACTCTTATTCCTCTGAAGGGGATTGACTCCACCCCATTGGCTAATAATAAACCACAATACTGGACACAAGTAACCATGCGTATCAATCCGGATCACCAGGAGATTATTCGTTTCCTGGTGCTGTATAATTTACATGACGATTTGGTACTGGGATTGCCATGGTTGCAGTCTCACAACCCAGTCTTGGACTGGAGAGCAATGTCTGTGTTGAGCTGGGGATGTAAGGGTATTCATGGGGACGTACCTTTGGTTTCTATTTCGTCGTCCATTCCCTCTGAAGTCCCTGAGTTCCTCTCTGATTATCAAGACGTCTTTGACGAACCCAAGCTTGGGTCGTTACCTCCGCACCGTGAGTGCGATTGTGCCATAGATTTGATACCGGGTTGTAAATATCCAAAGGGTCGTTTGTTTAATTTGTCTGTGCCGGAACATGCTGCTATGCGGGAATATATAAAGGAGTCTTTGGAAAAGGGACATATTCGTCCATCCTCTTCTCCCTTGGGAGCTGGGTTTTTCTTTGTCTCAAAAAAAGACGGCTCTTTGAGACCATGTATTGATTATCGGCTTCTGAATAAGATCACTGTTAAGTATCAATACCCATTGCCATTGCTTACTGATTTGTTTGCTCGTATAGAGGGTGCTAAGTGGTTCTCTAAAATTGATCTTCGTGGGGCGTATAATTTGGTGCGGATCAGGCAGGGGGATGAGTGGAAGACCGCATTTAATACGCCCGAGGGCCACTTTGAGTATTTGGTCATGCCTTTTGGTCTTTCTAATGCCCCTTCAGTTTTCCAGTCTTTTATGCATGATATTTTCCGCGATTTTCTGGATAAATTTATGATAATATATCTGGATGATATTCTGATTTTTTCTGATGACTGGGACTCTCATGTCCAGCAGGTCAGGAGAGTTTTTCAGGTTCTGCGGTCTAATTCTTTATGTGTGAAGGGGTCTAAGTGCGTTTTTGGGGTCCAGAAAATTTCCTTTTTGGGGTATATTTTTTCTCCCTCTTCCATTGAGATGGATCCCGTCAAGGTGCAAGCTATTTGTGACTGGACTCAGCCCTCCTCTCTTAAGGGTCTTCAGAGATTTTTGGGCTTTGCCAACTTTTACCGCCGATTTATTGCTGGTTTTTCGGATGTCGTTAAACCACTGACTGATTTGACCAGACAAGGCGCTGATGTTGCTAATTGGTCCCCTCATGCTGTAGAGGCCTTTCAGGAGCTTAAGCGCCGTTTTGCCTCTGCCCCTGTGTTGCGTCAGCCTGATGTGAATCTGCCTTTTCAGGTTGAGGTTGACGCTTCGGAGATCGGAGCTGGGGCAGTGTTGTCGCAGAAAGGTTCCGACTGCTCCGTCATTAGGCCTTGTGCCTTCTTTTCTCGCAAATTTTCGCCCGCAGAGCGGAATTATGATGTTGGGAATCGGGAGCTTTTGGCCATGAAGTGGGCGTTTGAGGAGTGGCGCCATTGGCTCGAGGGGGCTAGACATCAGGTGGTGGTATTGACTGACCACAAAAATTTGATTTATCTTGAGACTGCCAGACGCCTGAATCCTAGACAGGCGCGCTGGTCTTTATTTTTTTCTCGCTTTAATTTTGTGGTGTCATACCTACCGGGTTCTAAGAATGTTAAGGCAGATGCCCTTTCTAGGAGTTTTGACCCGGACTCTCCTGGTAATTCTGAACCCACAGGTATCCTTAGGGAGGGAGTAATTTTGTCGGCCGTTTCTCCTGATCTGCGGCGGTCCTTGCAAGAGTTTCAGGCGGATAGACCGGATCGTTGTCCGCCTGATAGACTGTTTGTTCCGGATGATTGGACCAGCAGAGTCATCTCTGAGGTACATTCTTCTGCATTGGCAGGTCATCCCGGAATTTTTGGTACCAGGGATTTGGTGGCAAGATCCTTCTGGTGGCCTTCTCTGTCACGAGATGTGCGAGTCTTTGTGCAGTCATGTGACGTTTGTGCTCGGGCCAAGTCTTGTAGTTCTCGGGCTAGCGGACTGCTGTTGCCCTTGCCTATTCCTAAGAGGCCTTGGACACACATCTCGATGGATTTTATTTCAGATCTGCCTGTTTCCCAGAAGATGTCTGTCATCTGGGTGGTCTGTGACCGTTTCTCTAAAATGGTCCATTTGGTTCCTCTGCCCAAGTTGCCTTCTTCTTCTGAGTTGGTTCCTCTGTTTTTTCAGAATGTTGTCCGATTGCACGGTATTCCTGAGAATATTGTTTCTGACAGAGGTACCCAATTTGTGTCTAGATTTTGGCGGGCATTCTGTGCTAGGATGGGCATAGATTTGTCTTTTTCGTCTGCTTTTCACCCTCAGACTAATGGCCAGACCGAGCGGACTAATCAGACCCTTGAGACATATCTGAGGTGTTTTGTCTCTGCTGACCAGGATGATTGGGTTGCTTTTTTGCCATTGGCAGAGTTCGCCCTCAATAATCGGGCCAGTTCTTCCACCTTGGTGTCCCCGTTTTTCTGTAATTCGGGGTTTCACCCTCGATTTTCCTCCGGTCAGGTGGAATCCTCGGATTGTCCTGGAGTGGATGCGGTGGTAGAGAGATTGCATCACATTTGGGGGCAGGTTATGGACAATTTGAAGTTGTCCCAGGAGAAGACTCAGCGTTTTGCCAACCGTCATCGTCGTGTTGGTTCTCGGCTTTGTGTTGGAGATTTAGTGTGGTTGTCTTCTCGTTTTGTCCCTATGAGGGTCTCTTCTCCTAAGTTTAAACCTCGGTTCATCGGCCCTTATGGAATATTGGAGATTCTTAATCCTGTTTCTTTCCGTTTGGACCTCCCTGCGTCCTTTTCCATTCATAACGTTTTTCATCGGTCGTTATTGCGCAGGTATGAGGTACCTGTTGTACCTTCAGTTGAGCCTCCTGCTCCGGTGTTGGTTGAGGGTGAGTTGGAGTACGTTGTGGAGAAAATTTTGGACTCTCGTGTTTCCAGACGGAAACTCCAGTATCTGGTCAACTGGAAGGGTTACGGCCAGGAGGATAATTCTTGGGTCAATGCATCTGATGTTCATGCTTCTGATCTTGTTCGTGCCTTCCATAGGGCTCATCCTGGTCGCCCTGGTGGATCTGGTGAGGGTTCGGTGCCCCCTCCTTGAGGGGGGGGTACTGTTGTGAATTTGGATTCTGGGCTCCCCCGGTGGCCGCTTGTGGAATTGGACTTGTCATCCTCTTTCCTGTTTCACCTGATTCCATCAGTAGTGGGTGTCGCTATTTAAGCTCATTTCTCTGGTGGTTTCTTGCCGGTCAACAATGTTATCTGATGCCTCTCAGTGCTTGTTCCTGCTTCTAGACTACTACTAGATAAGTTGGACTTTTGTCCATGTTTTGTTTTGCCTATTTGTTCCAGTTCACAGCTGAAGTTTTGTTACTGTGTCTGGAAAGCTCTCGTTGATCAGGGATTGCTACTCTGGCGTTATGAGTTAATGCCAGAGTTTAAGGTAATCTCTGGATGGTGTTTTGTTAGTGTTTTTCTGCTGACCATGAAAGTATACTATCTGTCTTCTGCTATCTAGTAAGCGGACCTCAAATTTGCTAAGACTATTTTCCTGCTGCGTTTGTTGTTTCATCTGAACTCACCGTCATTATATGTGGGGGGCTACTGTCTTCTTTGGAATATTTCTCTAGAGGTGAGCCAGGTCTTATATTTCCCTCTGCTAGCTATTTAGGTCTTAGGCCAGAGCTGGGCATCTAGCGATAAATAGGAAATGCTACCTGGCTATTTCTAGTTGCGCGGCAGGCTTAGTTCATGGTCAGTATAGTTCCATCTTCCGAGAGCTTGTCCCTCTATAGGCTTGCTATGATCTCTGCCTGCAGAGATCATGACAGGCCTGTCACTGGGCAACACTGACATTCAACTCCCTCCACAGGGTTTCTATGGGGTTGAGATCTGGAGGCTGGCTAGGCCACTCCAGGACCTTCATATGCTTCTTACAAAGCCACTCCTTCGTTACCCTGGTGGTGTGCTTGGGATCATTATCATGCTGAAAGACTCATCCACATTTCATTTTCAATACCCTTGCTGATAGAAGGAGGTTTGCACTCAAAATTTCACTATACATGGCCCCATTCAGTCTTTCATGTACACAGATCAGTAGACATGAGCCACTTGTGTGGGTTGTAGAGTCCTGTTATGATCCTTAGAGGCTGAGGATCACGAATAGACCAGCAAGTGAACAAGCTCTAGGGAGATGGTAACTGGACTGATCGCAAATCTGAACCTATCCAAAACAACTAGAGGTAGCCGGTGAACGTGCCTAAAAAATTCCTAGACGTCTCGAGCCAGCCTGAGGAACTAGCTACCCCTAAAGAGAAAGAAAGACCTCGCTTGCCTCCAGAGAAATAATCCCCAAAGATATAGAAGCCCCCAACAAATATTAACGGTGAAGTAAGAAGAAGGCACATACGTAGGGATGAAATCAGATGCAGCAAAAGAGGCCCACTAGTACTAGAAAGCAGAAAATAGAGCAGGGGTCTATGCGATCAATAAAAAACCCTTACAAAATATCCATCCTGAGATTTCAAGAACCCACGCACCAACTAATGGTGTGTGGGGAGAAACTCAGTCCACTAGAGCATCCAGCAAGCGAGGGAATCACATTTTAGCAAGCTGGACAAGAAAACATGATAAACACTGCTGATCAAAAACTGAGCAAACAAAACTTAGCTTGTCCTGGATGGACTGGGAGCAAGGTAGTCAGAAGGAATCTGAGTAGCACTGATTACATCGACAGCCGGCAACAAGTGGAAGTAAAACAGAGCTATATAGGAACCTCCCAGAGGATAACGAACCAGCTGATAGCCATAGACCAGCAGGATAACAAACAAAGCCACCAGGGGGAGCCCAAAGCAAAAGTCACACCATACCACCAGTGACCACAAGAGGGAGCCTGAAAACAGAGTTCACAACAGTACCCCCCCTTAAGGAGGGGTCACCGAACCCTCATGAAAACCCCCAGGGCAATCAGGATGAGCCACATGGAAGGCACGAACCAAATCAGCCGCATGAACATCAGAGGCGACAACCCAAGAATTATCCTCCTGACCATAGCCCTTCCACTTGACCAAATACTGGAGCCTCCGTCTAGAAACACGAGAATCCAAGATCTTCTCCACCACGTATTCCAATTCTCCCTCAACCAGCACCGGGGCAGGAGGCTCAACCGGAGGAACCACAGGTACCACATACCTCCGCAACAACGAGCGATGGAACACATTATGAATAGCAAATGATGCCGGGAGGTCCAGACGGAATGACACAGGGCCAAGGACTTCCAGAATCTTATAAGGACCGATAAACCGAGGCTTGAACTTAGGAGAGGAGACCTTCATAGGAACGAAGCGAGAAGACAACCACACCAAGTCCCCAACGCGAAGTCGGGGACCCACACAGCGACGGCGGTTGGCAAAGAGCTGAGCCTTCTCTTGTGACAACTTCAAATTGTCCACCACATGATTCCAAATCTGATGCAACCTATCCACCACAACATCCACTCCAGGACAGTCAGAAGGCTCCACCTGACCCAAGGAAAAACGAGGATGAAACCCCGAATTACAAAAAAAAGGAGAAACCAAAGTAGCAGAACTAGCCCGATTATTAAGGGCAAACTCGGCCAATGGTAAAAAAGTAACCCAGTCGTCCTGGTCAGCAGAAACAAAACATCTTAAATAAGTCTCCAAGGTCTGATTAGTTTGCTTGGTTTGGCCATTCGTCTGAGGATGGAAGGCCGACGAAAAAGACAATTCAATGCCCAACTTAGCACAAAAGGTCCGCCAAAATCTAGACACAAACTGGGATCCTCTGTCAGAAACAATGTTCTCAGGAATCCCGTGCAAACGAACCACATTTTGAAAAAACAGTGGAACCAACTCGGAGGAGGAAGGCAAATTAGGCAAGGGCACCAAATGGACCATCTTAGAAAAACGATCACACACCACCCAGATGACAGACATTCTCTGAGAGACAGGGAGATCTGAAATAAAATCCATGGAAATGTGCGTCCAAGGCCTCTTCGGGACAGGCAAAGGTAACAGCAAACCACTGGCACGAGAACAGCAAGGCTTCGCCCGAGCACAAATTCCACAAGACTGCACAAAGGAACGCACATCCCGCGACAAGGAAGGCCACCAAAAAGACCTGGCCACCAAGTCTCTGGTACCAAATATTCCAGGATGGCCCGCCAACACCGAAGAATGAACCTCGGAGATGACTCTGTTGGTCCATCTATCTGGGACAAACAGTCTCTCCGGTGGACAGCAGTCAGGTCTATCCGCCTGAAACTCTTGCAGCACACGTCGCAAATCTGGGGAGATGGCAGACAAAATCACCCTTTCTCTAAGGATACCAGCCGGCTCTGAATCTCCAGGAGAGTCAAGCACAAAACTCCTAGAAAGAGCATCAGCCTTCACATTCTTCGAACCCGGCAGGTACGAGACTATGAAATCAAAACGAGAGAAAAACAACGACCAACGAGCCTGTCTGGGATTCAGCCGCTTGGACGACTCGAGATAAATCAAATTCTTGTGATCAGTCAAGACCACCACACGATGTTTAGCTCCCTCGAGCCAATGTCGCCACTCCTCAAATGCCCACTTCATAGCCAACAGCTCCCGATTACCGACATCATAATTCCGCTCGGCAGGCGAAAACTTTCTTGAAAAGAAAGCACATGGCTTCATCACAGAGCCATCGGAGCTTCTCTGCGACAAAACAGCCCCTGCTCCAATCTCGGAAGCATCAACCTCCACCTGGAAGGGAAGTGAGACATCTGGCTGACATAAGACCGGAGCCGAAGAAAACCGACGCTTCAGCTCCCGAAAGGCCTCCACAGCCGCAGAAGACCAATTAGTCACATCAGAACCCTTCTTGGTCAAATCCGTCAAAGGCTTAAAAACGCCAGAAAAATTAGCTATGAAGCGACGGTAAAAATTAGCAAAACCCAAGAACTTCTGAAGACTCTTAACAGATGTAGGCTGCGTCCATTCATGAATAGCCTGAACCTTGACTGGGTCCATCTCAATAGTAGAGGGAGAAAAAATGAAACCCAAAAAAGAAATCTTCTGGACTCCAAAAAGACATTTTGAGCCCTTCACAAATAAAGCATTGTCACGCAGGACCTGAAAGACCATCCTGACCTGCTTAACATGAGACTCCCAATCATCCGAAAAAACCAGAATATCATCCAGATACACAATCATAAACTTATCCAGATATTCACGGAAGATGTCATGCATAAAGGACTGAAAGACTGAAGGAGCATTAGAAAGTCCAAAAGGCATCACCAAGTACTCAAAATGGCCTTCAGGCATATTAAATGCAGTTTTCCATTCATCACCCTGTTTTATACGCACAAGGTTATACGCACCACGAAGATCTATCTTGGTGAACCAACTAGACCCCCTAATGCGAGCAAACAAGTCAGTTAACAATGGCAAAGGATACTGAAATTTGACCGTGATTTTATTCAAAAGGCGATAATCAATACAGGGTCTCAGGGAACCATCCTTTTTAGCCACAAAAAAGAATCCTGCACCAAGAGGGGATGAGGACGGGCGAATATGTCCCTTCTCTAAAGACTCCTTTATATAACTCCGCATGGCAGCATGCTCCGGCACAGATAAATTGAAAAGTCGTCCCTTAGGAAACTTACTACCAGGAATCAAATTTATAGCACAATCACAGTCCCTATGAGGAGGTAGAGAATTGAGTTTGGGCTCCTCAAATGCATCCTGGTAGTCTGACAAAAACGTAGGGACTTCAGAAGGAGTGGACGAAGCAATTGACACCACAGGAGCGTCACCATTAGTGTTGAGCATTCCGATACTGCAAGTATCGGGTATCGGCCGATACTTGCTGTATCGGAATTTCCGATACCGAGATCCGATACTTTTGTGGTATCGGGTATCGGGTATCGCAACAACATTAATGTAATAATGTGTAAAAAAGAGAATTAAAATAAAAAATATCGCTATACTCACCTGTCCGACGCAGCCGGGACCTCAGCGAGGGAACCGGCAGCGTTGTTTGTTTAAATTTCGCGCTTTTACTTGGTTACGTGAAGTCCCGGCTTGTGATTGGTCAGGGCAGCCATGTTGCCGGGACGCGGACCAATCACAGCAAGCCGTGACGAAATTACGTCACGGCTTGCTGTGATTGGTCCGCGTCCCGGCAACATGGCCGCCATTAACCAATCACAAGCCGTGACGTCACGGGAAGCTGGACATGCGCGTATTTTGAAAAGCGCGCGTGTCCAGCCTCCAGTGACGTCCCGGCAACATGGCCGCCATTAACCAATCACAAGCCGGGACGTCACGGGAGGCTGGACATGCGCGTATTTTGAAAAGCGCGCGTGTCCAGCCTCCAGTGACGTCCCGGCAACATGGCCGCCATTAACCAATCACAAGCCGGGACGTCACGGGAGGCTGGACATGCGCGTATTTTGAAAAGCGCGCGTGTCCAGCCTCCCGTGACGTCACGGCTTGTGATTGGTCAGGGCGGCCATGTTGCCGGGACGTGGACCAATCACAGCAAGCCGTGACGAAATTACGTCACGGCTTGCTGTGATTGGTCCGCGTCCCGGCAACATGGCCGCCATTAACCAATCACAAGCCGTGACGTCACGGGAGGCTGGACATGCGCGTATTTTGAAAAGCGCGCGTGTCCAGCCTCCAGTGACGTCCCGGCAACATGGCCGCCATTAACCAATCACAAGCCGGGACGTCACGGGAGGCTGGACATGCGCGTATTTTGAAAAGCGCGCGTGTCCAGCCTCCAGTGATGTCCCGGCAACATGGCCGCCATTAACCAATCACAAGCCGTGACGTCACGGGAGGCTGGACATGCGCGTATTTTGAAAAGCGCGCGTGTCCAGCCTCCAGTGACGTCCCGGCAACATGGCCGCCATTAACCAATCACAAGCCGGGACGTCACTGGAGGCTGGACACGCGCGCTTTTCAAAATACGCGCATGTCCAGCCTCCCGTGACGTCACGGCTTGTGATTGGTTAATGGCGGCCATGTTGCCGGGACGCGGACCAATCACAGCAAGCCGTGACGTAATTTCGTCACGGCTTGCTGTGATTGGTCCGCGTCCCGGCAACATGGCCGCCCTGACCAATCACAAGCCGGGACCTCACGTAACCAAGTAAAAGCACGAATTTTAAACAAACAACGCTGCCGGTTCCCTCGCTGAGGTCCCGGCTGCGTCGGACAGGTGAGTATAGCGATATTTTTTATTTTAATTCTTTCTTTTACACATTAATATGGTTCCCAGGGCCTGAAGGAGAGTTTCCTCTCCTTCAGACCCTGGGAACCATCAGGAATACCGTCCGATACTTGAGTCCCATTGACTTGTATTGGTATCGGGTATCGGTATTGGATCCGATACTTTGCCGGTATCGGCCGATACTTTCCGATACCGATACTTTCAAGTATCGGACGGTATCGCTCAACACTAGTCACCATGAATTCCCTGACAACCCCAACTTGACACCAACATAGCTTTCCAATCCAGGACTGGATTATGAGTCTGCAACCATGGTAGACCCAACACGACGACATCATGCAAATTATGCAGTACAAGAAAGCGAATCACCTCCTGATGAACAGGAGTCATGCACATGGTCACTTGTGTCCAGTACTGAGGTCTATTCGTAGCCAATGGTGTAGAATCAATTCCCCTTAGTGGAATAGGGAATTTTAAAGGCTCCAAATCAAAACCACAGTGCCTGACAAATGACCAATCCATCAGACTCAGGGCGGCACCTGAATCTACAAAAGCATTAACCGGGTAAGATGACAGGGAACAAATCAGGGTAACAGACAAAATGAACTTAGGCTGTAAAGTACCAATGGTGACAGATTTATCAACCTTTCTTTTGCGCTTAGAGCATGCTGAGATAACATGAGCTGCGTCACCACAGTAAAAGCACAACCCATTTTGCCGTTTATAATTTTGCCGTTCACTTCTGGTCAGAATTCTGTCACATTGCATAGATTCAGGTGTCTGTTCAGAAGACACCGCCAAATGGTGCACAGGTTTGCGCTCCCGCAAACGCCCATCAATCTGAATGGCCAGAGTCATTGACTCATTCAGACCTGCAGGCATAGGGAACCCCACCATGACATTCTTAATGGCTTCAGAAAGACCTTCTCTGAAATTTGCAGCCAGGGCACACTCATTCCACTGAGTAAGCACCGACCATTTCCGAAATTTCTGGCAGTACACCTCTGCTTCATCTTGCCCCTGCGAGAGGGCCAATAATGTTTTTTCAGCCTGGTTCTCAAGATTAGGTTCCTCATAGAGCAATCCAAGGGCTAGAAAAAACGCATCTACACTAAGCAATGCAGGATCCCCTGGCGCCAATGCGAAGGCCCAATCTTGAGGGTCACCACGCAAAAAGGAAATGATAATCTTAACTTGCTGAACGGCATCACCAGAGGAACGAGGTTTCAAAGAAAAAAACAACTTACAATTGTTCCTAAAATTCAGGAACCTAGATCTATCTCCAGAAAACAACTCCGGAATAGGTATTCTAGGCTCTGACATAGAACTGTGAACAACAAAATCCTGAATACTTTGAACCCTAGCAGCAAGATGATCCAGACTGGAAGCCAAGCTCTGGACATCCATGTCAGCAGCTGAACTCAGAGCCACACCAAGATTAAGAGGAGGAGAGAAGCTATTCACAGCAGCTAGACACACGGCGACAACAACAACAAAAAAAAAAAATTCCTC
The DNA here is from genome assembly GCF_051348905.1 of Ranitomeya variabilis. Taxonomy (NCBI): domain Eukaryota; kingdom Metazoa; phylum Chordata; class Amphibia; order Anura; family Dendrobatidae; genus Ranitomeya; species Ranitomeya variabilis. The sequence continues at coordinate 714,554,510 of NC_135233.1, read as the reverse complement.
AAGGCTTCTTTTCTCCTGCTTCTGCCATGCAATTAACACTTTTGTGGCCGGCTGTACTGTTATGATCCTTAGAGGCTGAAGATCACGAATAGACCAGCAAGTGAATAAACTAAGGACAAGCTCTAGGGAGATGGTAACTGGACTGATCGCAAATCTGAACCTATCTAAAACAACTAGAGGTAGCCGGTGAACGTGCCTAAAAAATTCCTAGACGTCTCGAGCCAGCCTGAGGAACTAGCTACCCCTAAAGAGAAAGAAAGACCTCGCTTGCCTCCAGAGAAATAATCCCCAAAGATATAGAAGCCCCCAACAAATATTAACGGTGAAGTAAGAAGAAGGCACATACGTAGGGATGAAATCAGATTCAGCAAAAGAGGCCCACTAGTACTAGAAAGCAGAAAATAGAGCAGGGGTCTATGCGATCAATAAAAAACCCTTACAAAATATCCATCCTGAGATTTCAAGAACCCACGCACCAACTAATGGTGTGTGGGGAGAAACTCAGTCCACTAGAGCATCCAGCAAGCGAGGGAATCACATTTTAGCAAGCTGGACAAGAAAACATGATAAACACTGCTGATCAAAAAATGAGCAAACAAAACTTAGCTTGTCCTGGATGGACTGGGAGCAAGGTAGTCAGAAGGAATCTGAGTAGCACTGATTACATCGACAGCCGGCAACAAGTGGAAGTAAAACAAAGCTATATAGGAACCTCCCAGATGATAACGAACCAGCTGATAGCCAGAGACCAGCAGGATAACAAACAAAGCCACCAGGGGGAGCCCAAAGCAAAAGTCACACCATACCACCAGTGACCACAAGAGGGAGCCTGAAAACAGAGTTCACAACAGAGTCCGTCTCATGCTACCATGAGTGTGAAAGCACAACCAACATTCAAAAGTGACCAAAACATCAGCCAGAAAGCATTGTACTGAGGTGTGGTCTGTGGTCCCCACCTGCAGAACCACTCCCCTATTGAGTGTGTCTTGATAATTGCCAATAATTTCCATCTATTGTCTATTCCATTTGCACAACAGCATGGGAAATAGTTTGTAAAACGGTGTTGCTTCCTAAGTGGACAGTTTGATTTCACAGAAGTTTGACTTACTTGGAGTTATATTCTTTTGTTTACGTGTGCCCTTTATTTTTTTGAACAGTGTACATATATATATATATATATATATATATATATATATATATATATATATATATATATAGTGGTGCAGTGACCCCTGTTACAGGTAGAGGGCACTGCATGGTCTCCCCAGAATATGCATGGCAGTCACGGGCATAACTGCATAACTGTGGTGATAAGACAAAGTCTGGCGTTATTGTGAATGGTCGGTATGTGTGACGCAGAGGAAGACACTCTGCACTGTCAGCCTGAAGTAAGGATGTACTGGGACCTGTAGTCCTACAAGTAAATTGTGTTGCTTAACAAGGGAGACTGACAGGGCTAGTTATGAGAGATGGGCGGGTAAAACTAGCCACACACATAATTCCCACCTATTGGAGTGGTTACAAGTATGTAATGAGACCAGGATGTCGGTCACATGGGTGAGAGTGTTTGGACCTGAATGGTCTGTGCTGTAGGTCCTGGAAAAGCCTGTGTGTTGGGAGTGCTATCTCCCCGAATAGCACGTGGTGGGGCTTTGGACCTGGTGGCCTGGGTGTTGGACGAGTGTCCTGAATAGCACCTGGACAGGCCACATGTGTGTATAGAGCCTGGGAAGGCCCTACGCTGAAAAAGACACCATCCTGTTGAGGACCTTGGACTGACGAGGAGTCAGCCTGTGGAGCAGGAGCTCCTGGAACGTGGCCCTGGACAAGGGGATTGTAGTAAACCTAAGAGACTGATTTATATGAGGAAACCGTGCCTGAGTGCTTGAATCCCGTGCCAAGCAGTGTCCTCCAAGACATGTAGTAGGTGAAATGCTACAATTGGTGCTAGACTGCGGGCTATGGTCCAAGAAGCACAAGTTGCAGTGCTGGCTGGTCTGAGCCAGAGGAGTCAACGGTCTGACAACCGTGTATTATGCTGACCGGGGTCAGTGAGAACTGTTTGAAGGATACCTCTGAGGAGAAGAGGGATCCGGGAACCTGTGTGGCCGACACCAACAGGTAACGGAAAGGAGTCTGTGTTATTCTGACCGGTGTCAGTGAGAAAATGTGTTTGTGCTGTAAAGCCGAGTGTAACAGACAGGAGTTTGTGTTATTCTGACCGGGGTCAGTGAGAAACTGTGTTTAGGCTGTAAAGCTAGGTGTGTAACAGACAGGAGTCTGTGTTATACTGACCAGGGTCAGTGAGAGATGTCTGTGGGATACCTCTGAGGATAAGAGGTATCTGGGATCCTGTATAGTCAGCACCAACAGGTAATGGAAAGGGATCCATGTTATACTGACCGGGGTCAGAGAGAGAGAGAAAGTGAGAGACTGTTTTTTTCATCCCTCAAATCAACTTGCTGTGGATCGGCGGGTCCACGAAGGTGACAAGCGTCTTGCTGTGGATCGGCGGGTCCACAAAGTCTGCGGTGGAGCCATGCAGAGCATTGTGGAGTGTAGCTGCAGGTGCAGCAAGAGGTTCCGCAGCAGCTGGAGCTGCAGTGGCATCAGCAGCAGCGGCTGGTGATCGGCAGCCGGAGGTGCCAGTGGTTTGTGACTACAGCGGCACTACCAGCAGGAACTGGTGAGGTGTTGCAAAGACATTGTGCTCCAGGTCGTGCAGACTCTTAAAGGGCCAGTGCAAGCCCAGAGACATATATATATATATATATTTTTTTTGTTTGTGTAATGTGCGAACTGGGGCCTGAAAATACCGTGGGGGAGTCCACAGAGTGTGCCCCAGGGAAGGGGTGGTGTCCCTAAAAGTAAGCGGTGACTGAAACATGGATGGTTTCCAAAAAAGGGTGGAGTCCCAAAAGGGGGCGGTATCCCAAAAGGGAGTAGTTGCCCAAAAAGTGGTGGTAACCCTAAAGGGGCGGAGTCCCAAAAGGGGCGGTATCCCAAAAGGGAGTAGTTGCCCAAAAAGGGTGGTGACCTTAAAAGGGGCAAAGTCCCAAAAGGTGACCAGGATGTCGGTCACATGGGTGAGAGTATTTGGACCTGAATGGTCCGTGCTGTAGGTCCTGGAAAAGCCTGTGTGTTTGGAGTGCTATCTCCCTGAATAGCACGTGGTGGGGCTTTGGACCTGGTGGCCTGGGTGTTGGATGAGTGTCCTGAATAGCACCTGGACAGGCCACATGTGTGTATAGAGCCTGGGAAGGCCCTACGCTGAGAAAGATGCCGTCCTGTTGAGGACCTTGGACTGATGAGGAGTCAGCCTGTGGAGCAGGAGCTCCTGGAAGGTAACTCTGGACAAGGGGACTGCAATAAACCTAAGAGACTGATTTATATGAGGAAACCATGCCTGAGTGCTTGAATCCCGTGCCAAGCGAGTGTCCCCCAAGACATGTAGTAGGCGAAATGCTACCATATATATATATATATATATATATATATACATTACAGAACAAAAGTTTGGACACACCTTCTCATTTAAAGACCTGACGGGGCACACCTGTGAAGTGAAAACTAGTGTTGAGCATTCCGATACCGCAAGTATCGGGTATCGGCCGATACTTAGCGGTATCGGAATTCCGATACCGAGATCCGATACTTGCCGCGTATCGGATACCGGAATCGGAAGTTCCTATGATTCAAACTGCACAAATTTGCACGAAATCAGCCAATGAGAATGATTCCAATTGTGGGCACATCCTGTTCAGCATGGAGGGCATGAAACTACTGGCAAGGCTGTGATTGGCTGCTGAAATGATGTCATGATGCAGTTTAAAAGTCGCTGGCGCCATTTTTCGCTCACTCTGCTGTGAATTCAGCTACTGACAGGACGCTGTTTGCTGACTGAGGGCCAGTTTAGAGATAGCGATTTGCTTCTTTGTGCTTTTCCAAGGCTAATTTAGCAACCGCTGTGTTCACCTACTAATCACCTTGCTTTTGCCTTGCAGCGCTGTTTTCACAGCGATCTGCAAGGTCTGTGTGTGTGTGTGTGTGTGTGAGTGCAGCCCACTCTCTAGTCTCTGTGCAGCCATAGGCCATCCATAGCTGGTTGTATTCAGTTCAGGGAGGGTGGTTCATTGCCTCATACTGTTCTTTTTTTTTTTTTTCAAGTAGTGTAGTCTGCTGCTCATTTTTTCTAATAATTCCTATTAGTGACTTTCCACCCGTATCCAGCTAACTTGTGGAAAAACACTACATAGGATAAAGTAGAGGAGGTTTTTTGGGCCTTGCAGCGCCGTTTACGGCTGTCTGCACGGTCTCCGTGTGACTGCAGCTCGCCCTGTAGTCTGTGAGCAGCCATAGCCTGGTTGTATCCAGCTCAGGGTTGTTCACTGCGTCATACCGTAAAATCAATTTTCCTTTTGTTTTAAGTAGTGCAGGCTGCTGCACATTTTTTCAAAAAATTCCTATTAGTGTCTTTCCACCCGTATCTAGCTAACTTGTGGAAAAACACTACATAGGATAAAGTAGAGGAGGTTTCTTGGGCCTTGCAGCGCCGTTTACGGCTGTCTGCACGGTCTCCGTGTGACTGCAGCTCGCCCTGTAGTCTGTGAGCAGCCATAGCCTGGTTGTATCCAGCTCAGGGTTGTTCACTGCATCATACCGTAAAATCAATTTTCCTTTTGTTTTAAGTAGTGCAGGCTGCTGCACATTTTTTCAAAAAATTCCTATTAGTGTCTTTCCACCCGTATCCAGCTAACTTGTGGAAAAACACTACATAGGATAAAGTAGAGGAGGTTTTTTGGGCCTTGCAGCGCCGTTAACGGCTGTCTGCACGGTCTCCGTGTGACTGCAGCTCGCCCTGTAGTCTGTGAGAAGCCATAGCCTGGTTGTATCCAGCTCAGGGTTCTTCACTGCGTCATACCGTAAAATCAATTTTCCTTTTGTTTTAATTAGTGCAGGCTGCTGCACATTTTTTCAAAAAATTCCTATTAGTGTCTTTCCACCCGTATCCAGCTAACTTCTGGAAAAACACTACATAGGATAAAGTAGAGGAGGTTTTTTGGGCCTTGCAGCGCCGTTTACGGCTGTCTGCACGGTCTCCGTGTGACTGCAGCTCTCTCTGTTGTCAGTTCAGCCCCCAAAAAATAAATAAATAATAAAGTTCACCAAACACACCACTTTACATTTGTGTAGGCCACATTAGCTCATATTAAAGTCTAGTCCACACTTTAGAAAATTAGTGTTTCCTATACCTGTTAGGACTCGGAGCTGTTCAGGAATAAGCAAACAAAGCCGTTAGTACTTTTCTGCTTATCTTTATCAGTCAACCAAGATGAAGAAGGCAGGGAGTAAGGCGCGTGGGCGTGGGCGCGGAGCAGGGAGAGGACAGGGGGATTCTGTGCCTGCTGCGGGCACCGGTGACTCCTCAGCACCCAGTTTCACCAGGGAACAGTCCTTCATGCGCAGCTTTGTCGTAGAGCGCCGTACACCGCTGCTGCGTGAAGACCAAATTGAAGCCGTTGTCGGATGGATGGCAGCTAACGCATCGATTTCAATTAGTGCCACATCCTCTCAGACACAGAGCACTGGAGAGCAGCCATCTGTCTCTTCACCACCTGCCAAATTGGCCAGGCAGACAGAGAGCCCAGGACAGGAGCCGTCTCTACTTCTGTTCTCTGAATCTCTTGGCTTGGAAACAGGGGGCCAGCCAAGCAGCATTGGAGAAATGGAAGAAGAGGCAGGGTGCAGTGATGCCCAACAGCTTTTTCTCTCTGAGTCTGAAGAGGCGGGTGGGCCAGTGCCTCCGGTCACCACATCGCAGGCCTCATCCGCTGATGATGACACTCAGGTGCCACTTTCTGGTGCATGCTCTGCTGCTGAGACTACCCAGGAGGAGCAGTTGGTGGCAGAGGGTAGTGTAGATGATGAGGTCCTTGACCCATCGTGGCGTGAGGGACAGGAAGGTGGTGGGAGCAGCTCCGAGGAAGAGATTCCTAGAACGGGCCAAAGAGGTAGAGGGAGGGGGAAGACTGCGCAGCCTGTTGCCTCCACTTTGGCACCCGTTAGGAGCATGTCTGTTCCAAAAGCCAAAAAGGGCGCTCCCAAGACTTGCAGTGTCTGGCCCTTTTTTGGCACAGTTGCAGATGACATTTGCTATGTCAAATGCAAGGTGTGTCATCACAAAGTCAAAAGAGGTCGAAATGTCAGCAACCTCAATACCTCCAACATGTGGAAACATGTGCGCAACAGGCACGCGGCGGAGTTAGAAAAACACACTGAAGAGCTAGGCCAACCAACAGCGGCAGCTACCACCTCTTCAGCTCGTGTTGCCTCTTCCTCCAGCTCACACGCAGCTGGTTCGGCTTCCTCCCAGGATCGCCGTGGAAGAACCTCTGGCCCTGTTGTCCAGAGACCCACTGTAATTCCACCCGCAGCACCACTTTCCCAGTCATCCACACACTCCCAGCCCAGTCTACAGCCATCGGTAGTACAGGCATGGGAGAAAAGGTGGCCTTTCTCGTCAAACCACCCACGAGCACAGGCTCTGACTGCAGGCATTGCCAAACTTCTGTCACTGGAAATGCTGTCATTCAGGCTGGTGGAGACTGACAGCTTCCGTGACTTGATGTCATTGGCAGTCCCACAGTACAATGTGCCCAGCCTCTTTTACTTCAGCAGGCAAGCTGTCCCTGCCCTGCACAAGCATGTGGAGGGACACATAAAACACACGCTACTGAACGCCGTCAGTAGCAAGGTCCACCTCACCACCGATGCGTGGACCAGTCAACATGGACAGGGGCAATACCTTTCCCTCACTGCCCATTGGGTTAATGTCATTGAGCCGGGTACAGATCGTGCGAGTGGCGCAGGACGTGTCCTGCCCACTCCAAGGATTGCAGGAATCCATTCTGTACGCATTGACTCCTCCTCTTACACCAGTTCCTCAGAATCATCGCTGCAGGAGCCGTCACAGTCCACCTCCACATGGACCTGTGATGAACGTTTACCTGTTATGACCGACATGAGCACAGCCGTGGCCAAACGTCAACAGGCCGTCTTGAAATTAATTTCTTTGGGGAATCGAAGCCACACAGCGCAGGAGCTCTGGAATGCCATCAAGCAGGAGAGCGATGTGTGGTTTGTGCCAGCGAATCTCCAGCCAGGCATGGTAGTGTGTGATAATGGCCGAAATCTGGTGGCAGCTCTGGGCCTCGGCAACCTCACTCACATCCCATGTCTGGCACATGTGCTCAATTTGGTCGTGCAGAGTTTTTTGAGGGACTATCCGGATCTTGATGCACTGCTGCACAAGGTCCGCCTAGAGTGTGCTCACTTGCGGCGTTCCAGCACGGCAAAATCGCGCATTGCGGCTCTGCAGCGCCGACACCGCCTGCCGGAACATCGCATCATATGTGACCTACCTACCAGGTGGAATTCCACGTTACATATGTTGGAGCGGTTGTGTGAGCAGCAGCAAGCTGTAATGGAGTACCAGCTGCATCAGGCGCAAAGAAGTCGCACTCCGCGCCGTTCAGACTTCACAACCACAGTGGGCCACTATGAAGGACGTCTGCCAGGTTTTGCGTCCCTTCGATTATTCCACGTGGATGGCGAGTGCAGATGATGCACTAGTCAGCATGACTGTCCCCCTTATCTGCCTGCTTGAAAAATCACTGCAAGCGCTAAGGGATGATGTTGTGGAAGAGGTGGAGGATGAGGATTCACCATTTCCATCATCTTCTGGACAGTCAGCGCCACGTGGTTCCTCACAAACGCGTAGGCAGGGGACACTTTGTGAGGAGGATGAGGAGGAGTCAATGGAGGAGGAAGACATACACAATTGTCCAGTACTCAGTGTGTACAGCGAGGGTGGGGTGATGACGAGTGGGCAGAGATCACGCCTCCAGCAGGGGACAGCGTTTCTTGGCTAGTTGGCAGTCTGCAGCACATGGTGGATTACATGCTGCAGTGCCTGAGAAATGACCGCCGCATCGCCCACATTCTCAACATGTCTGATTATTGGGTGTTCACCCTCCTCGATCCTCACTACCGGGACAACGTAGAAAGCCTCATCACACCGTTGAACCGGGAGCGAAAAATGCGGGAGTACCAAGACACACTGGTGAATTCCATCATCTTCTCCATTCCAACTGGGAGAAGTGCTGCTAGTGCATTACAAGGCAGCTCAGTGCATCCAGGCAGTGGAGGAGGCTCTGCACAAAGAGGGAGCAGAAGCAGTGCCTCTGCCCAAGGCAAGACCAGTATGGCCCAACTGTGGCACAGTTTTGTGTGCCCGCCACAAAAGTCTACACCATCACAGACGGCTCCAGTCAGCAGGAGGCAACGGTTCTGTCAGATGGTGACAGACTACATGTCTTGCCCTCTTGCTGTACTCCCAGACGGCTCTTCCCCTTTCAAGTTTTGGGTCTCAAAGCTGGATACATGGCCAGAGCTAAGCCAGTATGCATTGGAGGTGCTGGCTTGCCCTGCGGCTAGTGTATTATCGGAACGCGTCTTTAGTGCTGCAGGTGGTGTACTAACTGACCGTCGCATGTGACTATCCTCCGATAACGTTGACCGGCTTATTTTCCTGAAAATGAACAAGGCCTGGATCTCGCAGGAATTTGCCACTCCTCTTCCTGATTAAATAATTAGGTGACTGTCTACAGTATCCAGGTCTCCTGTTGTGTTCATCTTTCTACCACCTGAACTTTAATTCCTGGGCTCCAACACCGCCAGTTGAGGCTCAGAAGTGCCGTCTGCACAGTCAAAACATACGACCCAGTGTTATTGGGTTTCAGTAACGTCAGCTGATCCCCAGCTGTGTAGCCGGCAATGTGTCCTGCGACCGCCACGCTGACACAACAACTGAAATGTAAGGGAACCTGTCCCCTCCCCCCCAAGGCGTTTGTTACTGAAAGAGCCACCTTGTGCAGCAGTAATGCTGCACAAGGAAAAGGTAGCTATTTTTGTTTAGCTCCTTGCACACGCAGAACTTAACACTTATAAAATGTGTCCACTGATACCGTAAAACCGTCCCGGAGGTGGGACTTTCCTTCGTAATATGACGCAGCACAGCTGTCATTCCTACCCCCTTGGCGCAGTGCCCCGGCTCCTCAGCGTTGTTTGATTCCGTCCCGGAGCCTGCGCTGTTATGTTATCCCTTGGCCAGGCACACTTAGCGCTGCCCCTCTTCTGACATCATTTGGTGTCAGGCTGACTGCGCCTGTGCGGCCGCGCTGGCTGGGAGCCCGCCTCGCAGTGTCTTCTGATTTAATCCCACTGGGGGCCTGAGATCCATGGACATGCGCAGTGCATATCTGAACCTCCGCCTCTCACTCATCTCCCTACGCCTTCTTCAGACTGTGCGCCCTTAGCTGATCCCTAATAGCATGCCATGGCCTTGACGCCGCACAGTCTGAAGAAGCCGTAGGGAGGGGAGTGAGAGGCGAGGATATGCACTGCGCATGGCCACGGATCCCAGGCCCGCGGTGGGATTACATTAGATGACACTGCGAGGCGGGCTCCCGGCCAGCGCGGCCGCACAGGCGCAGCCAGCCTGATACCAAATGATGTCAGAAGATGGGCAGCGCTAAGTGTGCCTGGCCAAGGGATAACATAACAGCGCAGGCTCCGGGACGGAATTAAACAACGCTGAGGAGCCGGGGCATGGTGCCAAGGGGGTAGGAATGACAGCTGTGCTGCGTCATATTACGAAGGAAAGCCCCACCTCCGGGACGGTCTCACGGTATCAGGGGACACATTTTATAAGTGTTTAGTTCTGTGTTTGCAAGGAGCATAATGAAAAGAGCCACCTTTTCCTTTTGCATCCTTTGTGCTGCACAAGCTGGCTCTTTCAGCTACAAACTCCTTGGGGGGGTTAAAGGTTCCCTTTCGACTTTCTCCAATCAGGCTTCGGCCTACACTGTGTTCCTCTGCTCCTCCTGCTGTCCCTGGGCTCCAACACCGCTAGTTGTTGCCTGGTAGTACTGTACGCACAGTCAACAGTCGCTCCTCTGTTAATGGGGTTCAGTAACGTCAGCTGTTCCCCAGCTGTGTGTGTGTGGCAATCCCTCCTATTTCCTCCACCTCCTCCTCCTGCTGTCCCTGGGCTCCAACACCGCTAGTTGTTGCCTGGTAGTGCTGTACGCACAGTCAACAGTTGCTCCTCTGTTATTGGGGTTCAGTAACGTCAGCTGTTCCCCAGCTGTGTGTGTGGCAATCCCTCCTATCTCCTCCACCTCCTCCTCCTGCTGTCCCTGGGCTCCAACACCGCTAGTTGTTGCCGGGTAGTGCTGTACGCACAGTCAACAGTCGCTCCTCTGTTATTGGGGTTCAGTAACGTCAGCTGTTCCCCAGCTGTGTGTGTGGCAATCCCTCCTATCTCCTCCACCTCCTCCTCCTGCTGTCCCTGGGCTCCAACACCGCTAGTTGTTGCCTGGTAGTGCTGTACGCACAGTCAACAGTCGCTCCTCTGTTATTGGGGTTCAGTAACGTCAGCTGTTCCCCAGCTGTGTGTGTGGCAATCCCTCCTATCTCCTCCACCTCCTCCTCCTGCTGTCCCTGGGCTCCAACACCGCTAGTTGTTGCCTGGTAGTGCTGTACGCACAGTCAACAGTCGCTCCTCTGTTATTGGGGTTCAGTAACGTCAGCTGTTCCCCAGCTGTGTGTGGCAATCCCTCCTATCTCCTCCACCTCCTCCTCCTGCTGTCCCTGGGCTCCAACACCGCTAGTTGTTGTCCAGAAGTGCTGTCCGCACAGAGCCAAACACCTCGCCAATGTGTTAGTGGGGTTCAGTAATGCCTGCTGCTCCCCTGCTGTGTATACGGCAACGTGTCATGCGACCGCCACGCAGGCACAACAACTTAAATTTAAGGGAACCTGTCCCCCCTCCCCCCCCAAGGCGTTTGTTACTGAAAGAGCCACCTTGTGCAGCAGTAATAATGATGCAAAAGGAAAAAGTGGCTCTTTTTGTGGTGCTCCTTGCACACGCTGAACTTGACACTTATGAAATGTGTCCCCTCACACCGTTAAACCGTCCGGTCGGAGGGACTTTCCTTTGTCATGTGACGCAGCACAGCTGTCATTCTTACCCCCTTGGCGCCGTGCGCCGCCTCCTCAGCGTTGCTTGAATCTGTCCCGGAGCCTGCGCTGTTATGTTAGCCCTTGTCCATGCACACATTTTGCGCTGCCCATCTTCTGACATCATTTGGTGTCAGGCTGGCTGCGCCTGTGCGGCCGCGCTGGACGAGATCCCGCCTCGTAGTGTCTTCTGATTTAATCCCACTGCGGGCCTGTGATCCATGGACATGCGCAGTGCATATTTTAACCTCCGCCTCTCTCTCATCTCCCTCAGCCTTCTTCAGACTGTGCGCCGTCAGCTGATCCCTAATAGCATGCCACGGCCATGACGCCGCACAGTCTGAAGAAGCTGGAAGGAGGGGAGTGAGAGGCAAGGATATGCACTGCGCATGCCCATGGATCACAGGTCCGCAGAGTGATTACATTAGATGACACAGCGAGGCGGGATCTTGGCCAGCGCAGCCGCACAGGCGCAGCCAGCCTGACACCAAATGATGTCAGAAGATGGGCAGCGCAAAATGTGTGCATGGACAAGGGCTAACATAACAGCGCAGGCCCTGGGACAGATTCAAACAACGCTGAGGAGGCGGCGCACGGCGCCAAGGGGGTAAGAATGACAGCTGTGCTGCGTCACATGACAAAGGAAAGTCCCTCCGACCGGACAGTTTAACGGTGTGAGGGGACACATTTCATAAGTGTCAAGTTCAGCGTTTGCAAGGACCATAATTAAAAGAGCCAAGTTTACCTTTTCCAGCATTAGTGCTGTGCAATATGGCTCTTTCAGCTACAAACCCCTGGGGGGGGTTAATGTTCCCTTTCAACTTGCTCCAGTGCAGGCTTCGGCCTACACTATGCTCCTCCTGCTGACCCTGGGCTCTAACACCGCCAGTTGGCGCCCAGATGTGCTAGCTGCACAGAGAAAAACACCAGCCAATGTGTCAGTGGGATTCAGCAACGCCAGCTGTACCCCTGCTGTGTAGCCGACATCGTGTCCTGCAACAGCCACGCAGACACAAAGCTGCCACCAGTACAGGCTTCGGCCTACACTCCGCTCCCTCTCCTCCTCCTGCTGACCCTGGGCTCTAACACCGCCAGTTGGGGCCCAGAAGTGCTGGCTGCACAGAGCCAAACACCTTGCCAATGTGTCAGTGGGGTTCAGCACCGCCAGCTGTTCCCCTGCTGTGTAGCCGGCATCGTGTCCTGCAACAGCCACGCAGACACAAGAACTGAAATTGAAGGGAACCTGTCCCCCCTCCCCCAGGTGTTTGTATGTTTTACAGCCACCTTGTACAGCAGTAATGCTGCATGTGTGCAAGGTGGCTCATAAACTTATTCTCCTTGCACACGTGGAACAGAACACGTCTACAATGTGTCCCCTGAGACCATTAAAACGTCCCTGAGGTGTGACTTTACTTTGTAATGACACGCAACAACCCCCTTGGTAGCACAGCCCTTCTTCTGACATCATTGTTTGGCTGGCTGCGCCTCTGCGGCCGCCCTGCCTGACACAACGCCCCTCGGTGTCTTTTTTATTTTGACTGCGAGGGTGTGATTGACGGGCATGAGCAGTGCATATCTTCGCCAGGCTTTCACTCAGCTCCTTCGTCCTTCTTCAGACTGTGCGGCTTCATGGCCATGGCATGCGATAAGGGATCAGCTGACGCCGCACAGTCTGTAGCAGGTGTAAGGACACGAGCGAGAGGCGAACATATGTACTGCGCCAGGCCATGAATCCCAGCCCCGCAGTGTGAAACACTGTAAAGACACTGCGGGGCTGGGATTCATGGGCATCGCGAACCGCACCAGCCGACATGAAATGATGTCAGAAGACGGGCAGCGCATGGCCAAGGGATAACGCAACAACGCAGACTCCTGTACAGCAAAATGCGATGCTCAGGAGGCCGCGCCAAGCACCAAGGTGGTATTTTTGCCAGCTGTGATGCGTCTCATTACAAAGGGAACTCCCGCCTCCAAGACAGATTGACTGTATAAGGGCCAAAATGTTGTACGTGTTTCATTCAGCTTGTGCAAGGAACAAAATTAAAAGAGCAACCTTTGACTTGTGCAGCACTACTGCTGCATAAGGCGTGGCTCTTCTAGTTTGTAACACCTGAGGGGGGGTTAAAGGTTACCTTTAAAATTGGTTCAATTAGGCTTCGGCCTACACTCTACTCCCTCTCCTCCTGCTGACCCTGGGCTCTAACACCGCCAGTTGGGGCCCGGTACTGCTAGCTGCACAGAGAAAAACACCAGCCAATGTGTCAGTGGGGTTCAGCACCGCCAGCTGTTCCCCTGCTGTGTAGCCGGCAACGTGTCCTGCAACAGCCACGCAGACACAAAGCTGCCGCCAGTGCAGGATTCGGCCTACACTCTGCTCCCTCTCCTCCTGCTGAACCTGGGCTCTAACACCGCCAGTTGGGGCCCGGTACTGCTAGCTGCACAGAGAAAAACACCAGCCAATGTGTCAATGGGGTTCAGCACCGCCAGCTGTTCCCCTGCTGTGTAGCCGGCAACGTGTCCTGCAACAGCCACGCAGACACAAGAACTGAAATTGAAGGGAACCTGTCCCCCCTCCTCCAGGTGTTTTTATGTTTTACAGCCACCTTGTACAGCAGTAATGCTGCATGTGTGCAAGGTGGCTCATAAACTTATTCTCCTTGCACACGTGGAACAGAACACGTCTACAATGTGTCCCCTGAGACCATTAAAACGTCCCTGAGGTGTGACTTTACTTTGTAATGACACGCAACAACCCCCTTGGTAGCACAGCCCTTCTTCTGACATCATTGTTTGGCTGGCTGTGCCTCTGCGGCCGCCCTGCCTGACACAACGCCCCTCGGTGTCTTTTTTATTTTGACTGCGAGGGTGTGATTGACGGGCATGAGCAGTGCATATCTTCGCCAGGCTGTCACTCAGCTCCTTCCGCCTTCTACAGACTGTGCGGCTTCATGGCCGTGGCATGCGATAAGGGATCAGCTGACGCCGCACAGTCTGTAGCAGGTGTAAGGACACGAGCGAGAGGCGAACATATGTACTGCGCCAGGCCATGAATCCCAGCCCCGCAGTGTGAAACACTGTAAAGACACTGCGGGGCTGGGATTCATGGGCATCGCGAACCGCACCAGCCGACATGAAATGATGTCAGAAGACGGGCAGCGCATGGCCAAGGGATAACGCAACAACGCAGACTCCTGTACAGCAAAATGCGATGCTCAGGAGGCCGCGCCAAGCACCAAGGTGGTATTTTTGCCAGCTGTGATGCGTCTCATTACAAAGGGAACTCCCGCCTCCAAGACAGATTGACTGTATAAGGGCCAAAATGTTGTACGTGTTTCATTCAGCTTGTGCAAGGAACAAAATTAAAAGAGCAACCTTTGACTTGTGCAGCACTACTGCTGCATAAGGCGTGGCTCTTCTAGTTTGTAACACCTGAGGGGGGGTTAAAGGTTACCTTTAAAATTGGTTCAATTAGGCTTCGGCCTACACTCTACTCCCTCTCCTCCTGCTGACCCTGGGCTCTAACACCGCCAGTTGGGGCCCGGTACTGCTAGCTGCACAGAGAAAAACACCAGCCAATGTGTCAGTGGGGTTCAGCACCGCCAGCTGTTCCCCTGCTGTGTAGCCGGCAACATGTCCTGCAACAGCCACGCAGACACAAAGCTGCCGCCAGTGCAGGATTCGGCCTACACTCTGCTCCCTCTCCTCCTGCTGAACCTGGGCTCTAACACCGCCAGTTGGGGCCCGGTACTGCTAGCTGCACAGAGAAAAACACCAGCCAATGTGTCAGTGGGGTTCAGCACCGCCAGCTGTTCCCCTGCTGTGTAGCCGGCAACGTGTCCTGCAACAGCCACGCAGACACAAGAACTGAAATTGAAGGGAACCTGTCCCCCCTCCCCCAGGTGTTTGTATGTTTTACAGCCACCTTGTACAGCAGTAATGCTGCATGTGTGCAAGGTGGCTCATAAACTTATTCTCCTTGCACACGTGGAACAGAACACGTCTACAATGTGTCCCCTGAGACCATTAAAACGTCCCTGAGGTGTGACTTTACTTTGTAATGACACGCAACAACCCCCTTGGTAGCACAGCCCTTCTTCTGACATCATTGTTTGGCTGGCTGCGCCTCTGCCGCCCTGCCCGACACATCGCCCCTCGGTGTCTTATTTATTTTGACTGCGAGGGTGTGATTGACGGGCATGAGCAGTGCATATCTTCGCCAGGCTGTCACTCGGCTCCTTCCGCCTTCTTCAGACTGTGCGGCTTCATGGCCGTGGCATGCGATAAGGGATCAGCTGACGCCGCACAGTCTGTAGCAGGTGTAAGGACACGAGCGAGAGGCGAACATATGTACTGCGCCAGGCCATGAATCCCAGCCCCGCAGTGTGAAACACTGAAAAGACACTGCGGGGCTGGGATTCATGGGTTATCGCGAACCGCACCAGCCGACATGAAATGATGTCAGAAGAAGGGCAGCACATGGCCAAGGGATAACGCAACAACGCAGACTCCTGTACAGCAAAATGCGATGCTCAGGAGGCCGCGCCAAGCACCAAGGTGGTATTTTTGCCAGCTGTGCTGCGTCTCATTACAAAGGGAACTCCCGCCTCTAAAACAGATTGACTGTATAAGGGCCAAAATGTTGTACGTGTTTCATTCAGCTTGTGCAAGGAACAAAATTAAAAGAGCAACCTTTGACTTGTGCAGCACTACTGCTGCATAAGGCGTGGCTCTTCTAGTTTGTAACACCTGAGGGGGGGTTAAAGATTACCTTTAAAATTGGTTCAATTAGGCTTCGGCCTACACTCTACTCCCTCTCCTCCTGCTGACCCTGGGCTCTAACACCGCCAGTTGGGGCCCGGTACTGCTAGCTGCACAGAGAAAAACACCAGCCAATGTGTCAGTGGGGTTCAGCACCGCCAGCTGTTCCCCTGCTGTGTAGCCGGCAACGTGTCCTGCAACAGCCATGCAGACACAAAGCTGCCGCCAGTGCAGGCTTCGGCCTACACTCTGCTCCCTCTCCTCCTGCTGAACCTGGGCTCTAACACCGCCAGTTGGGGCCTGGTACTGCTAGCTGCACAGAGAAAAACACCAGCCAATGTGTCAGTGGGGTTCAGCACCGCCAGCTGTTCCCCTGCTGTGTAGCCGGCAACGTGTCCTGCAACAGCCACGCAGACACAAGAACTGAAATTGAAGGGAACCTGTCCCCCCTCCCCCAGGTGTTTGTATGTTTTACAGCCACCTTGTACAGCAGTAATGCTGCATGTGTGCAAGGTGGCTCATAAACTTATTCTCCTTGCACACGTGGAACAGAACACGTCTACAATGTGTCCCCTGAGACCATTAAAACGTCCCTGAGGTGTGACTTTACTTTGTAATGACACGCAACAACCCCCTTGGTAGCACAGCCCTTCTTCTGACATCATTGTTTGGCTGGCTGCGCCTCTGCCGCCCTGCCCGACACATCACCCCTCGGTGTCTTATTTATTTTGACTGCGAGGGTGTGATTGACGGGCATGAGCAGTGCATATCTTCGCCAGGCTGTCACTCAGCTCCTTCCGCCTTCTTCAGACTGTGCGGCTTCATGGCCGTGGCATGCGATAAGGGATCAGCTGACGCCGCACAGTCTGTAGCAGGTGTAAGGACACGAGCGAGAGGCGAACATATGTACTGCGCCAGGCCATGAATCCCAGCCCCGCAGTGTGAAACACTGTAAAGACACTGCGGGGCTGGGATTCATGGGCATCGCGAACCGCACCAGCCGACATGAAATGATGTCAGAAGACGGGCAGCGCATGGCCAAGGGATAACGCAACAACGCAGACTCCTGTACAGCAAAATGTGATGCTCAGGAGGCCGCGCCAAGCACCAAGGTGGTATTTTTGCCAGCTGTGCTGCGTCTCATTACAAAGGGAACTCCCGCCTCCAAGACAGATTGACTGTATAAAGGCCAAAATGTTGTACGTGTTTCATTCAGCTTGTGCAAGGAACAAAATTAAAAGAGCAACCTTTGACTTGTGCAGCACTACTGCTGCATAAGGCGTGGCTCTTCTAGTTTGTAACACCTGAGGGGGGGTTAAAGGTTACCTTTAAAATTGGTTCAATTAGGCTTTGGCCTACACTCTAATCCCTCTCCTCCTGCTGACCCTGGGCTCTAACACCACCAGTTGGGGCCCGGTACTGCTAGCTGCACAGAGAAAAACACCAGCCAATGTGTCAGTGGGGTTCAGCACCGCCAGCTGTTCCCCTGCTGTGTAGCCTGCAACGTGTCCTGCAACAGCCACGCAGACACAACAGACCTACAAATGCCTCCAGTGCAGGCTTCGGCCTACACTCTGCTCCCCCTGCTGACCCTTTGATCCAACACCGCTAATTGGAGCTCTAGGAAGACAAGCTTGAATAGGTCCCCATCCTGGTTCCAGCACCGTCAGCTGGTTCCGGGCAGAGCCTTTGGCTTAGGTGCCTCCCTCTGCGTATCCGAGTTCCACCAACGTCAGGTGGTCCTTGGTAGTGCTTTCAGGCACGGGTACCTCCTGCTTAGTAACCGGGTTCCAGTAACGTCAGCTGGTCCTTGGTAGTTCCATTGGCTCTTGGACCTTCGGCTACCCATCCGGGTTCCAGTACCGTCAGCTGGTTCTCGGCAGTGTCTTTTGCTCTTGTACCTTCTGCTCCCCATCCTGGTTCCAGTACCGTCAGCTGGTTCCGGGCAGAGCCTTTGGCTTAGGTGCCTCCCTCTGGGTATCCGAGTTCCACCAACGTCAGGTGGTCCTTGGTAGTGCTTTCAGGCACGGGTACCTCCTGCTTAGTAACCGGGTTCCAGTAACGTCAGCTGGTCCTCGGTAGTTCCATTGGCTCTTGGACCTTCGGGTAGCCATCCGAGTTCCAGTTCCATCAGCTGTTTCTCGGCATTTTCTCAGCCTTCTTGTACCTTCTGCTACATTTCCAAGTTCAAGACCCTAAAGACGACGACCCGGAAGACCACCCCTAAGATGATGACGACACAAGAGACGACAACCACTGAGATGACGACGACCCTGGAGACGATGACCCTGAAGACCACCCCGATGACGACGACCCCGGAGACGACGACCCTGGAGACGACGACGACCTGGAAGACCGAGAAGCAGAAGAACAAGAGGCTGCAGAACAAAGAGCAGAAGAACATTAAGCATAAGACTAAATATCAGAGCAAAAGATATCTAAATTATAAGCAGAAGAAGACTAAGCAGTGTATGGGGGTGACTTCGTTCCTCCTTGTGGTGCCCCTGGATAAAGCCTGATGCTGCAGGCCAAACTGAACGCGGACAAATGTAACTGTTTTGTGACAGGCAGAACGGAAGGTGTAATCTTCAAACTTTTATAGATAACAACTACGGGAATGCCTGTCACAAATAAGAATATGATGAAGAAGTTGAATTTGAAGAAGATAATAGTAAAATAAAAAGAATATGAACAATGTAACAAAAAAAATAATAGGTAGAAGATGAAGAAGAAGATGAATAAGGTGAAGAAATTGATGTCAAAGAAGCTGATGATGAGGATAATGAAGAAGAAAGTGTGGGAGAAGTAAAAAAGAAGGTGAAGGGCGTGGAAGTAGTGAAACTTCAATATCTGACAAAATAAAAAAAAAATTAACATAGTCAAAATCTTTCTAACGCCGAACGTCATAAAAAACAAAACAAAATCCTGCTATTCTATTAGATTGGGCTAAACCTCTGTGCCTTTAATGTCTCCGCCACCTCCCCCAATACATCCTACATTATTCTTAGTTGTTTTCCTTCATGTAGAATGAACCTACAAGTTAAGAAAGGGTTTATTTTAATTCCGATATTTTCGTCCCATTGACTTGCATTGGGATCGGGTATCGGTATCGGATTAGATCCGATACTTTGACGGTATCGGCCGATACTTTCCGATACCGATACTTTCCGATATCGGAAGGTATCGCTCAACACTAGTGAAAACCATTCCCGGTGACTATGTGGCGCCCCCACTGCCGCGGGGCCGAGGGGTACCCGGTACCGGGCCTCCGAGTCTCTGCTCTGGGGTTGTCACGGCGGCTAGGCCCCGGTCCGTGACCCTGCCGTGGGGCGCACAGGGAATAATAGGTGTGGATGATGGTGGTGAGGCTGTAGTTGTGCGGTGCAGTAAATAACGAGGACACCAGGTTGCAGTCTCTTTACCTCTTTACTGAAGATCTCTGGGTCCTCAGTCCGGAACACGGTTCACCAGGCTGCGCAAGTCCGGCCGGTCCAATGGCACCTCCAGAGTTCTCTTCACAGGTGGAAATCAGTGCCTTCCTTCTAACGCTATGTGTTGTGGTCCTTCCCTGCTGTGCTTACGGAAAGTCCCCACAACTGTTGTGTCTGTTTCTTAAGTTCCCTCACAACTCGATTAGATGATGTTCTGCTAATCCTCCGTCCCTCCCTGGTGTTCTGGTTGGGACGGCACCCGTTTGACGGGTAGGCTCGGAGCTCTTCCGGGACCCTAGAGTCGCCCCTCTCCACAAGTTGCCCCCCAAGACTGCATAGGTGATATGTGTTAGACAGCCCGCCTTAAACTGACTGTCCTGCCGCTGTTTGGAGTATTGCTTGAAGCTGAATGTTATGATACTCCCTCGGCGTTCCGGCCACCGGTAGTGCGCCTCAGTAGGATGTTGCTTCGGTCTTACAGCACGACTCCTACTGGTATTTCTCCTTTGCGTGATCTCGTTTCTCACTCAGCACAATCTATCTCGCTTCTAATCCTTTCTTGGGTACCGCCGCTACCCGGAGCAGGCACGGTCCCGTTACGTTCGTTCTTGTTGCCAAGCCCCTGTCAGGATCCCACCCCTGACAGAGACCCTACTGTATCTTCCCCTACAACACCCTCTGCCACAAGGTGTTGCCTGGTTCCAACCCAGTCAGCTTTCTGATCTAACTTCCTGCCTGACCCCCAGTTTACCCACTATGGTGGGGAGTGGCCTAATGAATAGCACCCTTAGCTCCCCCCGGAGGCCCAGCTGTGAAATGTATTGGTGTCTGTGATACCTGATCAGATGAACTCCTTCAGTGCCATCAGATGCACCATAGCTCCCCATAGTGGCGGAGCCACAGTACTGCAACGACCAGGACTCTGGGGCGCTGCACTCCCCCCTGGTTAAACACAGTACTCCGGGACTGGGAAGAAAACAACAATACAAGTTAGCAAAAAGACATACAGTTTGGTTGAGTGCAATAACAATAAGTATACTTGATCAGGCTTCCCTTTATGGGAGGTGAGGACACTTGAACGTTACAAACATGGTTAAATATCACAGCAACAGGCTATAAATAACTCTTCTTACCCAACCGGGTATTCTACTAAGTGCAAAATTGTTGAACAATAATTTAACTTTGCCTTTAAGGACATACACTCTTAATCCACTAAAGACCTTCTTATAATCACATTATAAGGCAATTTAACTTTTTCATTCTCCTCCTTTAAATCTGCAGGACCACCTGTCCTAACGGCACCAGACCTACTGCCTCTCCTTTCTGTTACAGGACCGCCCCGTTCAGCCAGGGCCTACTGCCTTTTCAACTACTATACACAGTATAGAACATAACATTACTTTCAGTTTAAGAGCACTGAGCCATCTCTACATGACTCCTATGAGGACTCAGGGTTTACCTTCTATCCTAACTATCTATCAACATTATCAAAACATTTTCTATTGAACATTAAGCCTTCTCATTATCTCTCTTTCTATCACGCATGCTGGACACCACGTCTATCCCTACGGGCCCACTGCATCCTTCTTCTATCTTTCACCTTTTTCTTCTCAGAGAACATCATCAGTATTTCTTCACAATTAACTAATTAAATACATATAACTTTCTCATGTAAACATTATCATCTCTTTCTTTGGTCAAGACATTATTGCTTCCTATCTTAAGCAATATCACGGATTAAGCGCAACAAATGAACATCCCCTTTAAGAGGGGAACAAGTCTCTATGAGGTAGCGTATCTTCTCAAGCTACCAGTCCATACTCAGCAAAGGTTCCAGTGTGGTATCTTCACAAAGAGTCCTTCTTTAAGTAAAACCAATATAATTAACCAATTTTCCAGAAACATCATTGTGACCCCCATATGTCACAAAAAACCATAAACATCCTCCTTATAGATCATAGTTAATAGAAGAGAACAAAGGAAGCTTTCTCAAATATATAAAAGCGATAAATTTATTAGTTACAAAAAACACTCATACAAAAAAGACCAATAAAATAGACATGATACAAAAACACATGAACACGTTATCTGTAAATACCCGTGTACAGAACACAAGAGTGTAAAGAAAGACACCAGGATTAATAGAGGAGCGTACCACATAAACCATTAGCTGTACATGTTCTTAATGTGGACCATAACTAAGGTGCTACCAAGCCAAAATCTCCATGTGTAACTATGAATAAAATACTATGTCTATCACCCTCTGTGTGTCCTATGCCATATGGACACGAGTGGTGAAAGAGCTATAGACCATGCGTTATGTGCACCCTAAGGTCCTAGACACAAAAACCTTGTGGACCCTAGAAACGCTAGTGGTCCTGAAAAAACGGTTATCATATTGAACACATGGGAGGCTGGTCTCACCTGGTATGCGGACGCTCCAGCACGCACCCCAGTGCGTGGGGTGGGGGTGCGTGCGTGGGGGTGCGTGCTGGAGCGTCCGCATACCAGGTGAGACCAGCCTCCCATGTGTTCAATATGATAACCGTTTTTTCAGGACCACTAGCGTTTCCAGGGTCCACAAGGTTTTTGTGTCTAGGACCTTAGGGTGCACATAACGCATGGTCTATAGCTCTTTCACCACTCGTGTCCATATGGCATAGGACACACAGAGGGTGATAGACATAGTATTTTATTCATAGTTACACATGGAGATTTTGGCTTGGTAGCACCTTAGTTATGGTCCACATTAAGAACATGTACAGCTAATGGTTTATGTGGTACGCTCCTCTATTAATCCTGGTGTCTTTCTTTACACTCTTGTGTTCTGTACACGGGTATTTACAGATAACGTGTTCATGTGT
The DNA here is from genome assembly GCF_051348905.1 of Ranitomeya variabilis. Taxonomy (NCBI): domain Eukaryota; kingdom Metazoa; phylum Chordata; class Amphibia; order Anura; family Dendrobatidae; genus Ranitomeya; species Ranitomeya variabilis. The sequence goes on along the minus strand of NC_135233.1, from coordinate 714,532,375 downwards.
TTTTGTATCATGTCTATTTTATTGGTCTTTTTTGTATGAGTGTTTTTTGTAACTAATAAATTTATCGCTTTTATATATTTGAGAAAGCTTCCTTTGTTCTCTTCTATTAACTTTAAGTAAAACCAGTAGGGAGCGCCTTTAATAAGGTGCAAACTATGTACAAGAAGTTCGGATCATGCACTGTTCATGATTTCAGCAGTTCTTTCAGTGATGACTAGTGTTGAGCGATACCGTCCGATACTTGAAAGTATCGGTATCGGAAAGTATCGGCCGATACCGGCAAAATATCGGATCCAATCCGATACCGATACCCGATACCAATACAAGTCAATGGGACTCATGTATCGGACGGTATTCCTGATGGTTCCCAGGGTCTGAAGGAGAGGAAACTCTCCTTCAGGCCCTGGGAACCATATAAATGTGTAAAAGAAAGAATTAAAATAAAAAATATCGCTATACTCACCTCTCCGACGCAGCCGGGACTTCAGCGAGGGAACCGGCAGCGTTGTTTGTTTAAAATTCGCGCTATTACTTGGTTACGTGAATTCCCGGCTTGTGATTGGTCAGGTCGGCCATGTTGCCGGGACGCGGACCAATCACAGCAAGCCGTGACGAAATTACGTCACGGCTTGCTGTGATTGGTCCGCGTCCCGGCAATATGGCCGCCCTGACCAATCACAAGCCGTGACGTCACGGGAGGCTGGACACGCGCTCATTTTAAAATGGGCGCGTGTCCAGCCTCCCGTGACGTCACGGCTTGTGATTGGTTGCGCCGCGGTCAACCAATCACAAGCCGGGAGGCTGGACGCGCTCATTTTAAAATGGGCGCGTGTCCAGCCTCCCGTGACGTCACGGCTTGTGATTGGTTGCGCCGCGGTCAACCAATCACAAGCCGGGAGGCTGGACGCGCTCATTTTAAAATGGGCGCGTGTCCAGCCTCCCGTGACGTCACGGCTTGTGATTGGTTGTGCCGCGGTCAACCAATCACAAGCCGGGAGGCTGGACGCGCTCATTTTAAAATGGGCGCGTGTCCAGCCTCCCGTGACGTCACGGCTTGTGATTGGTCAGGGCGGCCATATTGCCGGGACGCGGACCAATCACAGCAAGCCGTGACGTAATTTCGTCACGGCTTGCTGTGATTGGTCCGCGTCCCGGCAACGTGGCCGACCTGACCAATCACAAGCCGGGAATTCACGTAACCAAGTAATAGCGCGAATTTTAAACAAACAACGCTGCCGGTTCCCTCGCTGAAGTCCCGGCTGCGTCGGAGAGGTGAGTATAGCGATATTTTTTATTTTAATTCTCTCTTTTACACATTTTAACATTAATGTTGTTGCGATACCCGATACCCGATACCACAAGAGTATCGGAATCCCGGTATCGGAATTCCGATACAGCAAGTATCGGCCGATACCCGATACTTGCAGCATCGGAATGCTCAACACTAGTGATGACTGATGAATAAACAGGAAACAAAACAAAAAGCAGAAGAAGGGATCCCGGGTAAACAAAGGGATCCCTTTAAGAATAACCCAGGTCGGGTTTAAAGTAGCAAAAAGCAGGGAAACAAACAGTTAACTATGTACAATTTCAGGTTTCCGAGGTTTAGTGGGACGGCTTCCAGGGCTGCACCTGGCACTTAACCCTTCTTGGCCTGGGAAGAGTGAGGTCCAGGGTTACACCCAGTGCTGGACAAACGCCGTTAATCCGTCTTGCATGTACTGTTAAATCGGGCGCAGTGAGGGAAGTCTGCGCAGCTTGAGTAGGGGCATTTGCTGCAGCAGAGGTAGCGGCTGCTGCAAGATCAGTCACTGGGATGGAGTCAGAAGTTGCGGCACTAGCAGTCACTGGAGTGGTGTCGGTCGTCAGGGCAGGGTCGTCCTTCATACCTGCTTCAGATGCGGTCCCTCCGGTGCCGATCTGCTCCGTCTCCGCTGGGGTCTGGAATGCTGGTTGCGGGGCCTTGTGCTGCGACGTTGTCATCTCTGCTCGCAGCATCTCGCTTTCTGGCAGGGCCTTGCTTTCCAGCTTCGGAGCGCTGGGACTTCTTTCCTGCTCCGGACCATATGAGGCTGCGGACAGATGTCTGGTGAGGCTCCTGATGATGGCCTTCTTCCACCCGGCCTCAGTGCTCAGCTGCGTCCGCCGGGGTCGGTCGCTGAGCTTGTCCACTCCGGCCTGCAGGAATTCAGCATCAGCGGTGGAGGTCTGGCTGCGGTGCCTCTCCGGGTAGCTGGGGGAGTCCTCGGCTCCGACCCCACGCTCTGGCTCCTGGCGGCTGGCCATGGCGTCCTCCATGTCGCTGACTTCTTCTTCCTGGTCCTTTTCCCGCTCTCTTCTTCGTGGGCGGTTTCGTTTTCGTTGTCTCTGCCCACCATTGAGGATCAGTAGGCGGATCTCGGCTGCTGACGGACACGTCCTCAAGGGGCCGAGATATTTAGACTGGGCGGCCATTGTCTTTCGCGCTCTTCAGCTTGTTCACGCCCACTTCCACGCCCTTCTGCTTCTCCTGCACTCTCCTTAGCGCTGTAATGGCGGCGGTTTTGGCGGGAACTTCTGGCGGCAAGTGGCAACACACAGTCCTTTTAATAAAGCACAGTCCAAGCACGATAAATCACTGTTCCAAGGCACACATGACCTGATTCTTCAGGCTTAAGTAGATCCTGTTCGTGACGCCAAGTTGTGGCGCCCCCACTGCCGCGGGGCCGAGGGGTACCCGGTACCGGGCCTCCGAGTCTCTGCTCTGGGGTTGTCACGGCGGCTAGGCCCCGGTCCGTGACCCTGCCGTGGGGCGCACAGGGAATAATAGGTGTGGATGATGGTGGTGAGGCTGTAGTGGTGCGGTGCAGTAAATAACGAGGACACCAGGTTGCAGTCTCTTTACCTCTTTACTGAAGATCTCTGGGTCCTCAGTCCGGAACACGGTTCACCAGGCTGCGCAAGTCCGGCCGGTCCAATGGCACCTCCAGAGTTCTCTTCACAGGTGGAAATCGGTGCCTTCCTTCTAGCTCTAAGTGTTGTGGTCCTTCCCTGCTGTGCTTACGGAAAGTCCCCACAACTGTTGTGTCTGTTTCTTAAGTTCCCTCACAACTCGATTAGATGATGTTCTGCTAATCCTCCGTCCCTCCCTGGTGTTCTGGTTGGGACGGCACCCGTTTGACGGGTAGGCTCGGAGCTCTTCCGGGACCCTAGAGTCGCCCCTCTCCACAAGTTGCCCCCCAAGACTGCATAGGTGATATGTGTTAGACAGCCCGCCTTAAACTGACTGTCTTGCCGATGTTTGGAGTATTGCTTGAAGCTGAATGTTATGATACTCCCTCGGCGTTCCGGCCACCGGTAGTGCACCTCAGTAGGATGTTGCTTCGGTCTTACAGCACGACTCCTACTGGTATTTCTCCTTTGCGTGATCTCGTTTCTCACTCAGCACAATCTATCTCTCTTCTAATCCTTTCTTGGGCACCGCCGCTACCCGGAGCAGGCACGGTCCCGTTACGTTCGTTCTTGTTGCCAAGCCCCTGTCAGGATCCCACCCCTGACAGAGACCCTACTGTATCTTCCCCTACAACACCCTCTGCCACAAGGTGTTGCCTGGTTCCAACCCAGTCAGCTTTCTGATCTAACTTCCTGCCTGACCCCCAGTTTACCCACTATGGTGGGGAGTGGCCTAATGAATAGCACCCTTAGCTCCCCCCGGAGGCCCAGCTGTGAAATGTATTGGTGTCTGTGATACCTGATCAGATGAACTCCTTCAGTGCCATCAGACGCACCGTAGCTCCCCATAGTGGCGGAGCCACAGTACTGCAACGTCCAGGACTCTGGGGCGCTGCAACTACCTCTTGAAACTCATCAAGAGAATGCCAAGAGTGTGCAAAGCAGTCATCAAAGCAAACTTTGAGGAACCTAGAATATAAGACATAATTTCAGTTGTTTCACACTTTTTTGTTAAGTATTTAATTCCACATGTGTTAATTCATAGTTTTGATGCCTTCAGTGCGAATGTACAATTTTCATAGTCATGAAAATACAGAAAAATCTTTAAATGAGAAGGTGTGTCCAAACTGTTGGTCTGTACTGTATATATATATATATATATATATATATATATATATATTATATATATATGCATTATATAATGCAATAGTGATATGAGAATGGAGACCAACAATATATGAGAATCCAAAGAATAAAAGTGTTAGTTGTTATGCTTTGGAAATGGTAGAATATTGTAAAATTTACATTATAATCATGAAGAACTTTGATCTGAAAAGCTTGATTTTCAATAAAATGTACTGCAAAGGAGAATTGGTACGATGGCAGATATGCATTAAAAATAAAATTCAGTTGACATCTTTCAGCAGCAATGTGATGTATGACCATAATCAACACGCCTAGCTGCAGAAAGCATCCAACCGGCGTAATATACTTGCAAGCCAGAAGGCACAACAATGGAATTATCCAAACCATATTGAGATATAGTAACAAAATCTAGTTTCTACAAAATGAATCCTGGTTTCAAAGTGTGCATTAAAGTATAGGGAATATGAGCAAGAGGCTGCTAATAAGCCTGGAGCTATTTACAGGTCAACATATGGAAGACAGAGGATCACAATAATCTAATATATATACATATATTACTGCTTGCCTAGAAATGTGTTTATTTTCTTATTGTAAGAAATACATCACGAACCATTGCTCCTGGTATAGTCACATTTGAGTTAAGATACTATTGTCGACACTAGGTTTGACCAACATTTATCTTGTATTAGTGTTAGGACCTTCAAAACCGAAGCAATATGCTTCAGCTTTCTTACGGTCATTTCAATGCTCAGTCATGGTCCTGATGTATGTGATAAAATGCTCTTTTTATATGCTGTATAATTTAAGTAATCGTTTTGGATTTTAGAACATCTGTATGTACCTAATCAGAATTTAAAGACATACTCCCATCAAAGTTTTTATCCTCTTAATATATTGCAGTCATCATATTATACAACACTGTGTACTTACAATTGCTCATTGTTAATTCTTCTCTTTATTTTCATTGTGTGGAAACATGAAGTCTCTAAAATCATTCCCATCTTCAACTCTTGACCTAGATGCTCCCTTTTTCCCCCTGTCAGGGACTTTTGCAGTGGCTCATGACTCATACATAGAAAATTGACTTTCTGTTTTTACATAGAGCTTAGAAGGATTCAAGGATTCAGCTAGTCAGTTTTTAATCAAACAATGTCATTGACATTGAATTGAGAAGAGAAGAATTAGCTGAGTAGAAAGGCAAAAAAAGCAATTGTAAGTGCACAGTGGCATATAGTATGATTGCAATATATTAAGAGGATACAGTGTTGATGGGAGTGTTTCTTTAACCCCTTTACCCCCAAGGGTGGTTTGCACGTTAATGACCGGGACAATTCTTACAATTCTGACCACTGTCCTTTTATGAGGTTATAGCTCTGGAACGCTTCACCAAATCTTGGCGATTCTGACAGTGTTTTCTCGTGACATATTGTACTTCATGATAGTGGTAAAATTTCTTCGATATAACTTGCGTTTATTTGTGAAAAAAAATGGAAATTTGGTGAAAATTTTGAAAATTTCGCAATTTTCCAAATTTGAATTTTTGTGCCCTTAAATCACAGAGATATGTCACACAAAATACGTAATAGGTAACATTTCCCACATGTCTACTTTACATCACCACAATTTAGGAACCAACATTTTTTTTTGTTAGGGAGTTATAAGGGTTAAAAGTTGACCAGCAATTTCTCATTTTTACAACACCATTTTGTTTAGGGACCACATCTCATTTGAAGTCATTTTGAGGGGTCTATATGATAGAAAATACCAAAGTGTGACACCATTCTAAAAACTGCACCCCTCAATGTGCTCAAAACCACATTCAAGAAGTTTATTAACCCTTCAGGTGTTTCATAGGAATTTTTGGAATGTTTAAATAAAAATGAACATTTAACTTTTTTTTACACAAAATTTATTTCAGCTCCAATTTGTTTTATTTTACCAAGGGTAACAGGAGAAATGGACCCCAAAAGTTGTTGTGCAATTTGTGCTGAGTACGCTGATACCCCACATGTGGGGGTAAACCACTGTTTGGGTGCATGGCAGAGCTCGGAAGGGAAGGAGCGCCATTTGACTTTTCAATGCAAAATTGACTGGAATTGAGATGGGATGCCATGTTGCATTTGGAGAGACCCTGATGTGCCTAAACATTGAAACCCCCCACAAGTGACACCATTTTGGAAAGTAGACCTCCTAAGGAACTTATCTAGATGTGTGGTGAACACTTTGACCCACCAAGTGCTTCACAGAAGAATATAATGCAGAGCCGTAAAAATAAAAAATTATATTTTTTCACAAAAATGATTTTTTCACCCCCAATTTTTTATTTTCCCAAGGGTAAGAGAAGAAATTGGACCCCAAAAGTTGTTGTGCAATTTGTCCTGAGTACGCTGATACCCCATATACGGGGGTAAACCACTGTTTGGGCGCATAGCAGAGCTCGGAAGGGAAGGAGCGCCATTTGACTTTTCAATGCAAAATTGACTGGAATTAAGATGGGACGCCATGTTGCGTTTGGAGAGCCCCTGATGTGCCTAAACATTGAAACCCCCCACAAGTGACACCATTTTGGAAAGTAAACCCCTTAAGGAACTTATCTAGATGTGTGGTGAGCACTTCGACCCAACAAGTGCTTTACAGAAGTTTATAATGCAGAGCCGTAAAAATAAAAAATCATATTTTTTCACAAAAATAATATTTTCGCCCCAATTTCTTATTTTCTCAAGGGTAAGAGAAGAAACTGGACCCAAATAGTTGTTGTGAAATTTGTCCTGAGTACGCTACTACCTGATATGTGGGGGTAAACGACTATTTGGGCGCATGGCAGAGCTCGGAAGGGAAGGAGCGCCGTTTGACTTTTCAATGCAAAATTGACTGGAATTGAGATGAGACACCATGTCGCGTTTGCAGAGCCCCTGATGTGCCTAAACATTAAACCCCCCCACAAGTGACACCATTTTGGAAAGTAGACCCCCTAAGGAACTTATCTAGATGTGTTTTGAGAGCTTTGAACCCCCAAGTGTTTCACTACAGTTTATAACGCAGAGCTGTGAAAATAAAAATTCTTTTTTTTTTCACAAAAATGATTTTTTAGCCCCCAGGTTTGTATTTTCACAAGGGTAACAGGAGAAATTGGACCCCAAATGTTGTTGTCCAATTTGTCCTGAGTACGTTGATACCCCATATGTGGGGGGGAACCACTGTTTGGGCGCATGGCAAAGCTCGGGAGGGAAGGAGCGCCATTTGGAATGCAGACTTAGATGGATTGGTCTGCAGGCATCACATTGCATTTGCAGAGCACCTGATGTACCCAAACAGTAGAAACCCCCCACAAGTGACCCCATATTGGAAACTAGACCTCCCAAGGAACTTATCTAGATGTGTTGTGAGAACTTTGAACCCCCAAGTGTTTCACTACAGTTTATAACGCAGAGCCGTGAAAATAAAAAATATTTTTTTCCACAAAAATGATTTTTTAGCCCCCAGTTTTGTATTTTCCCAAGTGTATCAGGAGAAATTGGACCCCAAATGTTGTTGTCCAATTTGTCCTGAGTATGCTGATACCTCATATGTGGGAGTGAACCACTGTTTGGGCGCATGGAAGATCTCGGGAGGGAAGGAGCGCCATTTGGAATGCAGACTTAGATGGATTGGTCTGCAGGCATCACATTGCATTTGCAGAGCCCCTGATGTACCCAAACAGTAGAAACCCCCCACAAGTGACACCATATTGGAAACTAGACCTCAAAAGGAACTTATCTAGATGTGTTGTGAGAACTTTGAACCCCCAAGTGTTTCACTACAGTTTATAACGCAGAGCCGTGAAAATAATTTTTTTTTTCCACAAAAATTATTTTTTAGCCCCTAGTTTTGTTTTTTCCCAAGGGTAACAGGAGAAATTGGACCCCAAAATTTGTTGTCCAATTTGTCCTGAGTATGCTGATACCCCTCATGTGGGGGGGAACCATTGTTTGGGCGCATGGCAGAGCTCGGAAGGGAAGGAGCGCCATTTGCAATGCAGACTTAGATGGATTGATCTGCAGGTGTCACGTTGCATTTGCAGAGCCCCTGATGTAGCCAAACAGTAGAAACCCCCAAAAGTGACCCCATATTGGAAACTAGATCTCCCAAGGAACTTATCTAGAAATGTTGTGAGAACTTTGAACCCCCAAGTGTTTCACTAGTTTACAACGCAGAGCCGTGAAAATAAAAAATCCTTTTTTTCCCACAAAAATGATTTTTAGCCTCCCAAATTTATATTTTCCCAAGGGTAACAGGAGAACTTGGACCCCAAAAGTTGTTGTCCAATTTGTCCCGAGTACGCTGATGCCCCATATGTTGGGGTAAACCCCTGTTTGGGCGCACGGGAAAGCTCGGAAGGTAAGGAGCACTGTTTTACTTTTTCAATGCAGAATTGGCTGGAATTGAGATCGGACGCCATGTCGCGTTTGGAGAGCCCCTGATGTGCTTAAACAGTGGAAACTCCCTAATTCTAACTGAAACCCTAATCCAAACACACCCCTAACCCTAATCCCAACGGTAACCCTAACCACACCCCTAACCCTGACACACCCCTAACTCTAATCCCAACCCTAATCCCAACCGTAAATGTAATCCAAACCCTAACCATAACTTTAGCCCCAACCCTAACCCTAACTTTAGCTCCAACCCTAGCCCCAACCCTAACCCTAGCCCTAACCCTAGCCCTAACCCTAAACCTATCCCTAACCCTAACCCTAACCCTAACCCTAACGGGAAAATGGAAATAAGTACATTTTTTTAATTTTATTATTTTTCCTTAAATAAGGGGTGATGAAGGGGGGTTTGATTTACTTTTATAGCATTTTTATAGCGGATTTTTATGATTGGCCTCTGTCACACACTAAAAGACGCTTTTTATAGCAAAAAAGTTTTTGCGTCTCCATATTTTGAGACCTATAATTTTTCTATATTTTGGTCCACAGAGTCATGTGAGGTCTTTTGTTTTTTGCGGGACGAGTTGACATTTTTATTGGTAACATTTTCGGACACGTGACAGTTTTTGATCGCTTTTTATTCCGATTTTTGTGAGACAGAATGACAAAAAAACAGCTATTCATGAATTTCTTTTGGGGGAGGCGTTTATACCGTTCCACGTTTGGTAAAATTGATAAAGTATTTTTATTCTTCGGGTCAGTACGATTACAGAGATACCTCATTTATATAATTTTTTTATGTTTTGGCGCTTTTATACGATAAAAACTATTTTATAGAATAAATAATTATTTTGGCATCGCTTTATTCTGAGGACTATAAATTTTTTATTTTTTCTTTGATGACACTGTATTGCAGCTCATTTTTTGCGTGACAAGATGACGTTTTCAGCGGTACTATGGTTATTTATATCCGTCTTTTTGATCGCGTGTTATTCCACTTTTTGTTCGGCGGTATTATAATAAAGCGTTGTTTTTTGCCTCGTTTTTTTTTTCCTACGGTGTTCACTGAAGGGGTTAACTAGTGAGACAGTTTTATAGGTTGGGTCGTTACGGACGTGGCGATGCTAAATATGTGTACATTTATTGTTTTTTTTTTAAATTTAGATAAAGAAATGTATTTATGGGAATAATATATATATTTTTTTTCTTTATTTAGGATTTTTTTTATTTTTTTACACATGTGGAAATTTTTTTTTTTTACATTTTTACTTTGTCCCAGGGGGGGACATCACAGATCGCTAATCTCACAGTTTGCACAGCACTCTGTCAGATCGGCGATCTGATTTACAGTGCTGCAGGCTTACCAAGCGCCTGCTCTGAGCAGGCACTTGGTAAGCCACTCCCTGCAGGACCCGGATGCAGCCCCGTGGCCATTTTGGATCTGGGGACTGCAGGGAGAGGAGGTAAGAGACCCTCAGAGCAACGCTATCACATCGCGTTGCTCCGGGGGTCTCAGGGAAGCCCGCAGGGAGACCCCTCCCTGTGCGATGCTTCCCTGTACCTTCCCTGTGCCGGGGGTTAATGTGCCAGGGGTGGTCCGTGACCACTCCTGGCACATAGTTCCGGATGTCAGCTGCGATAGTCAGCTGACACCTGGCCGCGATCGGCCGCGTTCCCCCGTGCGCGCGGCCGATCGCGCTGGACGTACTATCCAGTCGGTGGTCATACGGGCCCACCCCACCTCGACGGAATAGTACGTCCAATGTCAGAAAGGGGTTAATCAAAAAGCTCTTAGCTTTTAACCCTTTCAGTGTATATGCTCGTAGAGTAAGAGTCTCCACATATGAATGTACTAGTACAGTGGTATGTAAAAGTTTGGGAACCCTTGGTCAAAATTACTGTTATTATGAACAGTTATGCAAGTTGCAGATTAAATGATCTCTAAAAGGTCTAAGGTTAAAGATACTTTGTATTTTAGGCAAAAAATTATATATTTTCATCTTTTACATTTTAAAAATTGCAACATTTAGTACATCGTAGCACCCTCTTTTGATAGTATAACAGCTTGTAAACACTTTTTGTAGCCAGACAAGAGTCTTTGAAATCTTGGTTAAGGGATTTTCATCCATAATTCTTTGGAAAATTGTTATAGTTCTGTAAGATTCCTGGGTCATTTTGCTTGCACTGCTATTTTGAGGTCTAGCCACAGATTTTCAATGATATTCTGATCAGGGGACTGTGAGGGCCATGGTAAAATATTTAGCTTGACTGTGAGGGCCATTGTAATATCTTTAGCTTGCACCTTTTGAGGTCATTCTATTGTGGAGTTTGACAAGTATGTAAGATCATTATCCATTTGTAGAAACATCCTCATTTCACCTTCAGCTTTTTTACAGATGGAGTTATGTTTGCATCAAAAATGTGTTGAAATTTCATTGAATTCATTCTTTTCTCTACCTGTGAAATGTTCACCACGCCATTGGTTGCAACAGAATCTCAAAGCATTATTGATCCTCCTCCATGCATAATGGTTGGTGAGCTGCTCATTTCCTGAAATTCTGTGGCTTTTTTTCTCCACACACACCTTTGATCATTGTAGCAAAATAGTTCTATATTAACTCATTAGTCCACATGACTTGTTTCCAAAATGCATCAGGCTTGTTTAGATGTTTTTTTGCATACTTTTTTTTTTGCATACTTTTGATGCTGAATTTATGGTGAGGATGCAGGATGCAGAAGATATTTTCTTCTGATGACTCTTCCAGGAATGGCATATTTGCTTAGTTTTCCAGATCTTATTTTGACCTCCACTGTTCATCTTAACTGCCATTTCTTAATTACATTTAGAACTGAGATTAGGGCATCTTAAAAATGCTTAGCTACCTTTTTAACTTCTCCTGCTTTATGCACCTCCATCATTATCATTTTCAGAGTACTAGGCAGTTACTTAGAAGAACCCATGGCTGATGTTTTGTGGCAGAAGGTTAGAGGAGGCTAGGCTTTTATGAAGCTTGGAAATTTGCATCACCTGGCCTTTTCTAACTATGATAGTGAACAAGCCATAACCCTAATAGGCTAATTAAAGTCTAAAACCTTACATATATTTTTTGCCAATAATAGAAAGGAAGTATGTGTTCTTTAACTTTAGGCCTTCTAGAGTTCATTTCACATTCAACTTGCTGAACTGTTACCAGTAACAGTAATTTTGACCTGGGGTGCCCAAACTTTTACATGCCTCTGTATGTCCTGGTGATTGTGTGGGCACAGGAGCTTAGCTGGGAGCCGAACTATTGCAGCAAATGCCATGGTCAGTGCCAACACCAATCCTAGTTGTTTTGTGCTATTGATGCCACGTCAATGGCCACTGCTGCATCTAAATGCATCCAACACATCCGGTTATCCGCTTCTTTTGGATCCTTTAAAAGAAACCTGAAAACCCACCTCTTCAAAGAAGCTTACAGCCTGTAAAGACCACACGGCCACCTCAACACCATTGGAGCTACTGCAACCCTCAACCTCCTGTCTCCTTCCCCATAATCCTGTAGAATGTAAGCCCGCAAGGGCAGGGTCCTCTTCCCTCTGTATCAGTCTGTCATTGTTAGTTTTGTTTACTGTATGTGATATTTGTATTTATGTAACCCCTTCTCATGTACAGCACCATGGAATTAATGGTGCTATATAAATAAATAATAATAATAATAATAATAATAATAATAATAATAATAAATAATTGTGAGAGCTAGGGGACTATTACTTTAACTCTATGGTTTTAATAGCAACAAGAAGTCAAATTATGACTTCTATGTCTGATAGTTATAACCTGCTAGGTTCCCTCCAAAAGCAGAGTTCAACAGGCCTTCTGTCAGTGTAAAACTCCAAAAAACAAATGGTGCATCTTGCTTCTAAGCTCAGTGACTACACTGCAGTTTCAAACCATACTTTCATTGTGTGAGTCTTTTTACCTTATCAATGCTTGAAATGAAGAAAAAGACTGAAGATAATACAAAATTTAGTTGAAAAATTTAATTTTTCAATAATTCATTTCACTTTTCACTCCTGGGAAGGAAAAGATTAACAAATTTTATTATTTGTGGTTTTGAATTCTTTGATTAATGAATATTTAAAATTGGGTCTTGTTTGGGTGGTTTTCTAACATAGTGGTCCCTTAAAGGGACTCTGTCACCTGAATTTGGAGGGAACGATTTTCAGCCATAGAGGCGGGGTTTTCGGGTGTTTGATTCACCCTTTCCTTACCCGCTGGCTGCATGCTGGCTGCAATATTGGATTGAAGTTCATTCTCTGTCCTCCGTAGTACATGCCTGCACAAGGCAATCTTGCCTTACGCAGGCGTGTACTATGGAGGACAGAGAATGAACTTCAATCCAATATTGCAGCCAGCATGCAGCCAGCGGGTAAGGAAAGGGTGAATCAAACACCCGAAAACCCCGCCTCTATGGCTGAAAATTGTTCCCTCCAAATTCAGGTGACAGAGTCCCTTTAAAGTCACTTGAAAAGTGAAGTGATTTCTATAAAAATAGGTCTCCTAAATATTGTTGAAAAAAAAAATTGCTGTTAAAATTTCAGGCCTTGTAATAGTCTAACAAAAAATTAGACACAGCAAAAATGATGCTGATGTAAAGTACACATATGGCAAATCTTATTTGCTACTTGTTTACGTGGTAAGTATCTGATTTAAAGTCATTAAAATTCAAGGTTTGAAAATAGATATTTTTTGTAAATATTCGTCAAACTATATTGGACATTATCATAAATACTGTACAGAAAAGCAAACAAGGCAGGCAACAATATTAGATCACTGTAGTGCACAAACACTGGAATAAGAACACCTGAAAGAATCCATGAGTCACTCAAGATAATAATTTAGCACATACAAAAGTATGAAATCTTATTTTACAAAAAAACCCACTAATTAAAAACAATCAAAATCCAAAATAGTGAACGAAGTACAAAAGGGTAGCTAAAAAAAAAACTATCTGAACTTCCTGAGTGATAACCAGAAATAGGGTGCTAAGAAGATGGGTATAAAAATGCTAAATGATTAAATAATTAAAATGCAAGACCACCAATAAAGAATAAAGAAAAAACAACAAAAAGCTAATGAAATAAAAATGGAATTAAAAACAATTCCCCAAAATAGGAAAGAAAATAAATCCAAATCCTCAAATCGTTACACAAAGAATCAATAAAAAATTCAACAATGTACTAAAAATAAAAAACAAATGAATTGATACAAATAAGTTAACTCTATGTTTTAACAATAATAACATCATATTTCTGACCAAAAGAAAAATAAATCAAATAGAAATCTGTACACAGGAAGCTGCCAGTCAGGGATGTGGACGGGGTTATACACAGCTCATCATTCTGACCACTGCAACATCTACAGCAGGGAAAACAGAGATTCTATCAAAACTCCACCAAGAAGTCTAGTAAGTGATACATAATTGGAATGAGATTTTATGTCCCTACATCATGCTGCTCTTGAGTTACATACCAAAACCTGCTACCAAGTTCTCAGATATAGATAGACAGATAGATAGATAGATAGATAGATAGATAGATAGATAGATAGATAGATAGATAGAAAGATAGATAGCATATTTATGTACAGGGCCGTATTTGTTGTACATGCTGCCCTAGGAACATTTAACATTCTCGCTCCCAACTGATTAGTCAGACAAATGATATGTGCACATGACATCTATTTCAGGTGGATCCACTCTATAACCCGCCTACAAAAGTATTAAATACATGCTAAAAAGAATGAACATATTCACTGCAGTGTATAAACAACTTATTAACAAGTATTAACAAGTGCCAATTGAATGGCCACCAAGATCTCCCAATCTGACCCCCCCAGACTTTTATCTTTGGGGTCATCTGAAGGCAATTGTCTATGCTGTGAAGACACAAGATGTGCAGCATATGAAACAATGGATACTGGAAGCCTGTGCTAGCATTTGTTCTGCGGTGTTGCTATCAGTGTGTCAAGAGTGGGAGAAGAGGGTTGCATTGACAATCCAACACAGGATATTACAGGATGATTTATGTAAACTAGAAGCTTGGGCTGATAAATGGCAAATGAGCTTTAATGGGGATAAATGTAAGGTCATGCACTTGGGTAGAAGTAATAAGATGTATAACTATGTGCTTAATTCTAAAACTCTGGGCAAAACCGTCAATGAAAAAGACCTGGGTGTATGGGTGGATGACAAACTCATATTCAGTGGCCAGTGTCAGGCAGCTGCTACAAAGGGAAATAAAATAATGGGATACATTAAAAGAGGCATAGATGCTCATGAGGAGAACATAATTTTACCTCTATACAAGTCACTAGTTCGACCACACTTAGAATACTGTGCACAGTTCTGGTCTCCGGTGTATAAGAAAGACATAGCTGAACTGGAGCGGGTGCAGAGAAGAGCGACCAAGGTTACTAGAGGACTGAGGGGTCTGCAATACCAAGATAGGTTATTACACTTGGGGCTATTTAGTTTGGAAAAACGAAGACTAAGGGGTGATCTTATGTTAATGTATAAATATATGAGGGGACAGTACAAAGACCTTTCTGATGATCTTTTTAATCATAGACCTGAGACAGGGACAAGGGGGCATCCTCTACGTCTGGAGGAAAGAAGGTTTAAGCATAATAACAGACGCGGATTCTTTACTGTAAGAGCAGTGAGACTATGGAACTCTCTGCCGTATGATGTTGTAATGAGTGATTCATTAATTAAATTTAAGAGGGGACTGGATACCTTTCTGGAAAAGTATAATGTTACAGGGTATATACACTAGATTCCTTGATAAGGCGTTGATCCAGGGAACTAGTCTGATTGCCGTATGTGGAGTCGGGAAGGAATTTTTTTCCCCATGGTGGAGTTACTCTTTGCCACATGGGTTTTTTTTGCCTTCCCCTGGATCAACATGTTAGGGCATGTTAGGTTAGGCTATGGGTTGAACTAGATGGACTTACAGTCTTCTTTCAACCTTAATAACTATGTAACTATGTAACTATGTAACTATGTAACACAATGGGCAGCACTTTGAACACATTTTATAAGTTATCATAAACTTATAACTCATGAAAGAATAAAGTTATGTTAAAACCAAGCACACCATTGTTTTTCTTGTGAAATTCTAAATAAGTTTGATGTGTCACATGTCACATGACCCTCTTCCAATTTAAAAAAATAAAGTTGGATCCAAAATGGCCGACTTCAAAATGGCTGCCGTGGTCACCACCTATCTTGAAAAGTTTTTCCTCTCCCATATACTAATGTGCCACAAACAGGAAGTTGATGTCACCAACCATTCCCATTTTATTTAGTTGTATCCATATAAATGGCCCACCTTGTATTCTAATTGACTGAGATAATGACTTTTGGGTTTTCATTGGCTGTAAGCCATAATAATCACCATTAACAGAAATAAACACATGAAATAGATCACTCTATAATGACTCTATATAATATATGAGTTGCAATTTTTGTATTGAAGAACTGAACTAAATTAACTTTTTGATGATATTCTAATTTTGTGAGAAGCACCTATATTTCCTAATTCGGATGGCTGTATTTTTTCATTTAGCACACTGACACTATATTAATCTAATATTAAGTCTAAAAATTAAAAATTACAGCATCTACATGACTATATCACCAGAACCACTGTCAGCACATACCTTATATGCTCGAGTATAAGCTGAGAATTTCAGCCCAATTCTTTAGGCTGAAATAGCCCCTCTCAGCTTATACTTGAGTCATTCCCAGGGGTGGGCAGGGGAGGGGAAGTGGCAGCTGTCTAATAATACTCACCTGCTCCTGGCGCGGTCCTTGCAGGTCCCTGGTTCTCAGGGCACTGACAGCTTCTTCCAGCGTTGAGAGGTCATATGGTGTTAGGGCTAGTGGAACGCACCGAGTAAATATAGAGGTTTTATTATAATTGATGCGTTCGCAGCCCGGGGTCCACCGTGCAGGAGAACCTGCTGCTAGCAAACGGTGGAACTATATGGCAGTATGAGCTAACCCTGTTACTTCACAGAGTAGCTGAAACTCAAAGCACTGCGCCCTGTTTGACTTCACAGTGGCACAGGCTAACTACCCAACAGAGAGCAGTCAGTGGTCACGCATGCACACAAACTCCTCTCCGGAGGTGCCAGCATTCTAGGGGCTTATTTCAGCCAGGTCCCTGAATACATTCACACAAAATCTCCTCGCCGGAGGTACCAGCATTCTAGGGGCTTATTTCAGCCGGGTCCCTGAACACAAACTCACATGACCACACTGGCGCAAAGCACATAACATAGAACAATATTAGCGCATGGCCGTGCGGCCATGTGAGCCTTCAATAGTTGCAGCACGCACAGGACCTTCCTAGAAGGACCAATGAGAGGCTGCCACAGAGCGTGAGCACCTACAGGACCTTCCTGAAGGACCAATGGCCTTAGCTGCAGTATCTGATCATGTCATCCTCGATCTCCACTGAGAGATCTTACTCTGGGCATGCTCAGAACGAGAAAAGCAGGACTTAGTCCCAGAAGCATCTGCCCAGCACTGACTTCAATGGCAGAAGCAGGAAAAGCAGCAGTAACTCTTTGTACAGAGTCAGACTGAGCGAGACGCTGGGACTGACGTCTCTGCTGAGCAGGCTACACTGCCGCAGGAGAAGAATGGGAGACCGCAGCGGAGATGGCGTGAGATTCCCCCTGTGCAGAGGCGGGAACTCGACCCCTAACACATGGTACCGCTCATTACAGTAATGAATATATGGACCTGACTCCACTCCCATAGGGGTGGAGCTGCATATTCATTACTGTAATGATCGGTACCATGTGACGACTCAATACAGGAAGAAGCTGCAGGCGCCCGGAGAACCAGGGATATGCAGGGACCGCGCCAGGAACAGGTTTGTAAAATGGGGTAGTGCGTGATATTCACCTGGCCACGCTCCACCTCTGGGCGCCGCTCTGTCTTCCTCTGCAGTGACGCTCAGGTCAGAGGGTGCAATGATGCGATTAGTGTGTGTGCCGCCCTCTCCCTGAGCGTCAGTGCAGAGAAAGACGGAGCGGCGCCCAGCGGTGGACTAGAGCAAGTGCCGGGGGCCTGAGAGGCGAGTATGTTTTTTTTTTTTTGTTAATCGCAGCAATAGCATATGGGGCATAATAGTCTATGGAGCATCTCATGGGGCCATAATCAGCATTTGTGGAGCATTATACGTGGCAAATGTGTCTATGGAGCATCTTATGGGGCCATAGTCAGCATTTGTGCAGCATTATATGGGGCAAATGTCTGTATGGACCATCTTATGGGGCCATAATCAGCATTTGTGCAGCATTTTATGGGGAAAATGTCTGTATGGAGCATCTTATGGGGCCATAATCAGCATTTGTGCAGCATTATATGGGGCAAATGTGTCTATTGAGCATCTTATGGGTCATAATCAACATTTGTGCAGCATTATATGGGGCAAATGTGTCTATGGAGCATCTTATGGGGCCATAATCAGCGTTTGTGCAATATTTTATGGGGAAAATGTCTGTATGGAGCATCTTATGGGGCCATAATCAGCATTTGTGCAGCATTACATGGGGCAAATGTCTGTATGGAGCATCTTATGGGGGGCGTAATCAGCATTTGTGCAGCATTATATGGGGCAAATGTCTGTATGGAGCATCTTATGGGTCATGATCAACATTTGTGCAGCATTATATGGGGCATATTTTAATATGGAGCATCTTTTGGGGCCCATCATTAACTGTATGGAGCATTATATGGGGCTCCTGATTCAATATGGATATTCAAAAACACTTAACCTACAGATGTCTCAATCAGTTTTACTATTATTGTTATTTATTTTTATTTTTGACATTTACCGGTAGCTGCTGCATTTTACACTTTAGGCTTATACTCGAGTCATTAAGTTTTCCCAATTTTTTGTGGCAAAATTAGGGGTATTGGCTTATACTCGGATTGGCTTATACTCGAGTATATATGGTAAATATCAGACCCACCATCAGTATATGAATAAAAGTACAGAACCACCATCCACACATAATTGCATCACAAGAAGTACCATCAGTACATGAATACTTTACATAAACCACATAAACCATCAACAGTCCATGAATACACATAACTTAATTTATGGATATCTATGGTTTCATTTATTTGCCTATGTGGTCAGAATGGGTTATTACCAACATCTGGTGAGAATTTCATGTCAATGCCACCCTTAGAAATATATTTACTTAAAAAATTGGTGATGTGTTCAATACTTATTTCACCCCCTGTAAGTGTAACAAATGTTAGTAGATTATAAGGATTCCTCTTAGCAAATAGTTTTTTTTTTCAAAACCTCTTTTGATAGTAAGGTATATTTCTAAATTTTTAATGTCACCTGATTTTAGGGAAGCTACAATTTGCTTTTATGAGAGAACAGATTTTTTGCTTTAGGCTGTATAGGAATACAATGATACATACATATTTTTAAATTGCCATTTGGTGAAAATAGGGTTAGTAGACAATATATCACATAGTAACCAATGCTCAGAGGAGCACAGGAGTTATAAAGCAATAGCAGCAGGTTACAGCGAGGGAGAAATTGAGACCTTGACCAGGATTGGATTGGGCTGTAAGGTCTTCATTGCTGTGTATTTCATAGCAATAATGGAATGCACGGTCAAATGTTCTCCATCAGGTACAGAAAGCAATAAGGTTTTACTGTGGAAGCTATATCGTATGAATGCCTGAAAGGTTTGTGTTAATCAAGTAACATGACATGAACACTTAAGAGTTAGCTGGGAGAAATCGATTTTTCAATTATGATTAGAAAATCTTAAACTTTTACAACAGAAGTCCCCATTTATAGCTATAGTCATTAGTGTGATTTATTAATACCCCCTAGTCAATTACACTATCTTGTCGAAATAATTTTTCTCAGGTTTCAAACTGGAATCGTGTGCAAGTGTTATGCATATGAAAATGATATTCTGCCAGTAGCTGTACTCATAGTACTGTACATAAAGGTTGCATATGTAGATAAATATAGTATATATACATATATACATAGTGGCACGTAAAAGTTTGGGCACACCTTGTCAAAATTACTGTTACTGTGAAAAGTTAAGCAAGTTGAAAATGAAATTATCTCTAAAAGGGCTAAAATTAAAGATGACACATTTCCTTTGTATTTTAAGCTAAAAAAAATCTGCATTTTTCACATTTTAATAATTATAAAAAGGAAAATAGGCCAATGCAAATGTTTGGGCACCATTGGAGATTAATGTGCTCATATAACTTTGACCAAAATTTCAGACCTTAAAGGGAACCTATCACCCCGTTTTTTAAAGATTAGATAAAAATAGTGTGAAATAGGGGCAGAGCTGGGCTTTACATTAGTGCCTTTTTGTTGCCTTTACACCCCCGTTAGGCTGCCGAAATACCTTTGTGAAGTGGCCGTTTTGTCCTGTCACTCAAGTTGGTCAGGTCGGATGGGCGTGGTCACAGCGCTGTTTCTCCCCCAGATCAGGCTCATCATTACGTTGGTGGCGTAGTGGTGTGCGCATGTCCAAGGTCCCGAATCCTGCACAGGGGTGTGAAAATAGCAGCGATGTCCGTTATTTCATTGGTGGTCGGTGGGCGCGGCCATCTTGCTTTGGCCGCGCGTGCGCAGAAGCGGCGCTCTGCTGGCCGCGGCTTCAGGAAAATGGCCGCGGGCATCCGCGCGTGCGCAGATGGCTATCGCGGCGGCCATTTTCGTGAAGCAGAGTTCGCATCTCGGCTTCACGAAAATGGCCGCCGCGATAGCCATCTGCGCACGCGCGGATGCCCGCGGCCATTTTCCTGAAGCCGCGGCCAGCAGAGCGCCGCTTCTGCGCACGCGCGGCCAAAGCAAGATGGCCGCGCCCACCGACCACCAATGAAATAACGGACATCGCTGCTATTTTCACACCCCTGTGCAGGATTCGGGACCTTGGACATGCGCACACCACTACGCCACCAACGTAATGATGAGCCTGATCTGGGGGAGAAACAGCGCTGTGACCACGCCCATCCGACCTGACCAACTTGAGTGACAGGACAAAACGGCCACTTCACAAAGGTATTTCGGCAGCCTAACGGGGGTGTAAAGGCACCAAAAAGGCACTAATGTAAAGCCCAGCTCTGCCCCTATTTCACACTATTTTTATCTAATCTTTAAAAAACGGGGTGATAGGTTCCCTTTAATTATCCTGGGAAGGTATATGCCATTGCAATCTGGCCCACCCCAAAAACTAAGAAAAACAAGTGATGTCATTCTTGAGTACTGCTCAGTACTATAGAAAGTTTGTTCCTAACCTAACCCCTTACTGGCCTAATCAATAGAAGCTGCCTCAGAAAGTTAAATGGATGGACAACTGTGAAAACTCTTTTTCTGCCCCAAAATCATTCCTTGCCAGTTCTCTTGTGTTACGAGCCCCAGATTTTACCCGAAGGTTTCTGGTACAAACCAATGCAAGAACTTATGGTCTTGGGGCAGTTCTCACTCAAACCCCAGTTAGCAAGTATTGCAGATTTTTCCATATTTCCCATGGCATTCTAGTAATCCAGAAGCGCTCATATATCCAATTTATAAAAGACGTATCTATATTTTATCCCTTATATTTTATATTGTTTTTGCCTGTATGTATGTCCTTTCATTATACAATGTTTGGTAACCTTTTTAGGCACTGTACCCAGTGCAGGCGACTCGCTGGCTGACAAGTGGCGGCAGCGTAAAGTGTGGGGTGGATATGGAGACCATCTGTGGGGTGCACTTAGCTCATCGTTGGCCTATTGCGATAGGTGAGTGGATGACTGAGTGTTGGGAAACAGAGCCTCCCTTTATGGTCACATCTGAGACGTGTGTAGTAAGCGAGTGGTGTTTGTGACAGGTATTTTCAAGGGAAGATGGATATGACATCTAGAAGTGGAAAATTTGAGCAAGTATATAGGAACACCACAGCAGAGTATGTAGCATGTGATAAAACCCTCAAGACTACAGTCATGTCCATCATGTACAGGCATATGGAAATAAATGTGAAAAGGCTGATTGTGCTAGTAAGCTTATTCAAGCATCAAGTCCCTCCCTGACAGAGCTATAAAAGCATGCAGTACTGTGCACAAAAAATGGAGCACCCTACCAAGGTTGCTAATTGGGCAATTACTCAAAAGGTGGGGGCTGAACCCAATGCAATGACAATTTGCCGGTCAAGTATAAGAATGAGAAGTATGTCTTTAACTTGAACACATAAATGTAAATGTCAGTGTTAGGGATAGCGGAACGCACCAAATTATAAGAGAGATGGTATAAGGTGCGTTCGCAGCCCGGGGTCCACCGTGCAGAGATGGAACCTGCTGCTGAATAATGACGGACTATATGGCGGTACAATGTGGATACACACACGGGTTAACTTCACCCTGTGTGAAGGAAGCAAACCCTGTTGCGTCACAGGGCCATGGTACCGCACCAAGAGTGCAAGCAAGGAGTCTCAGTACTCTATCCCAAGACACAGGATTAGAGTACGTTCAGACCACTTGCGCTCAACACCGCAACTGGGGTGTCAAAGTAACAGAAAATAAAGCTTAAAGCACAAGAGTGCATGCTGTGCCGCTTTGGCGGATGCCACTAACCGCCCAGACTTGGGATACGAATCCATAAGCGCATGGCGCCGCACTGGCGGTTACATCAATAGATGCTGTATTGTGTGTCTTTATGTTGACAGCTTAGTCAGGCACTAGACAGCATGCATCCACCTTTTGCGAACAGTCATATACAAGGGAGGGGATTTTAAAGAGTGACTTGCACTTATCAACACACACACACACAATTCCAAATGTACACTAGCGCATGGCCGTACGGCCATGCAAACCTTTTATAGCGGCAGCAAGAACAGGACCTTCCAGAAGGACCAATGGGAGTCAGCCACAGAAGAAGAACACCTTCATGACCTTCCTAAAGGACCAATGGGATTTGCTGCAGTATCTAAGCATGTGACACTTGATCTCCAACGATAGATCTTGCCCTGGGCATGCTCAGAAAGGGAAGAGCAGGAATTAGTCTCAAACACATCTGCTCGCTGCTGCCTAGTACTGGCTACAATGGCAGAAGCAGGAAAGGCAGCAGAAACCAGTCGTCCAGTATCAGCCTGAGCTAGACGCTGGGACCGATGTCTCCGCTGAGCAGACTCCACTGTGGCTGAGGAAGAATGGGAGACCGCAGTGGAGATGGTTTGAGATTCCCGCTGTGCAGAGGCGGGATCTTGACACCTAACGTGGCCCCACTCCTTGGACCTTGCTACGCTCGAAGGCAGCAATGAGCTGTGGAGCTCAAATGTGTTCAGCAGGCTCCCAGGACCTGTCCTCAGGACCATAACCCTTCCAGTCCACCAAATAAAATTTTTTGCCACGTACCACCTTGCACCCCAAAATAGCGTTCACCTCGTAATCGTCTGTAGATGAAGCCGATGTCCCGGCATATGACTGGGAAAACCGGGACATGAAAGGTGTCGATGATACCCAGGTGTGGAGGAAGAGCCAGACGGTAGAACACAGGGTTAACCTGTTTGAGGACCTTGAAGGGACCCAAGTAGCGAGGTGCAAACTTAGTGGACTCAACTCGCAACCTGATGTTATGGGCGGAGAGCCACACCAAGTCGCCAGAAGCAAAGGTCGGAGAGGGGCACCAATGAGCATCGGCGGAGGTCCTCATTCTCTCCTTGGAGGCCCAAATGGCATCCTGAGTGCGGTCCCAAATGTCCCGTGCCTCCACAGCCCAGTCTGCCACCCTGGAGTCAGCGGAAGACACGGGCATGAGCACAGGGACACGCGGATCCTGGCTGTAATTTAGGAGGAATGGAGTCTGACCGGTGGAGTCAGCTACAGCGTTGTTAAGCGCAAACTCTGTCCACGGTAGCAAGGATGCCCAGTCATCCTGCCTGGCAGAAACAAAATGTTTTAAATATGTGACAAGGGCCTGGTTGGCCCTCTCAACCAACCCATTAGTCTCGGGATGATATGGAGAGATTCAACTCAATACTGAGTAGACGACAAAGCTCTCTCCAGAATCGAGAAGCAAACTGGGGATCCCGGTCACTGACAATTTTGTCTGGCATACCATGTAGGCAAAAGATATGCTTAATGAACAATGCTGCCAGGACCTGTGCAGAAGGTAGCCGGGAAGAGGCACCAAATGCAACATTTTGGAAAAATGGTCGGTGATCACCCAGATAATGGTGCAGCTACAAGACTTGGGTAAGCCCACCACAAAGTCCATCCCGACCATCTCCCAAGGCCTGTCCACCACCAGCAGGGGGTGAAGCAACCCAGCTGGCCGTTGTCGAGGAGACTTGTTCTTGGCGCAAGATACACACGCCCGAACATAGTCTGCGACGTCACGAGCCATATGCGGCCACCAATATGTCCTCGACAGTAGCTCAGATGTCCTTTCGGACCCAAAATGTCCACCCACCCTGGTCGAGTGAGACCAAGAGAGAACCTCCGGACACAGGTTGGATGGTACAAAAGTCTTGCCCGGAGGCAAAGACTCGAGCGAAACCGGGGCCACAGTTCTAAGGCTCTTGGTGGGGACAATAAGCCGAGGCTCCTCTTCCTCCTCCTCAGATGATACAATGGAGCAAGAGAGCGTCGGCACGAATGTTCTTCTCCCTGGAAAGAAAATGGAGGGTGAAATGGAACCGGGAGAAGAACAAGGACCATCTTGCCTGGCGAGAATTTAACCACTGGGCTGTCTGCAGGTACAGTAAATTCTTGTGATCTGTGAAGACTTGGAAGGGAAAACGAGCTCCCTCCAAGAGATGTCTCCACTCCAAGAAGGCCAACTTCATGGCTAGCAACTCCCTGTCCCCGATGGAATAATTCCTCTCTGCTGGTGAGAAGGTCTTAGAAAAGAAGAAGCAAGGATGCTTCCGACCTTGAGCATCCTTTTGGAAAAGGACTGCTCCAGCACCAACAGATGAGGCATCCACCTCCATTATAAATGGCTTATCTACATCGGGGCGATGTAGGATGGGAGCGCTAGCGAAGTGTGACTTAATGGAAAGGCCTTGGAGACCTCCTCAGACCACAATTTGGGATTTGCTCCCTTCTTGGTGAGGGCAACCAAGGGAGCTACCAAAGTTGAGAAGTGTGGAATGAACTGGCTATAGTAATTAATGAACCCCATAAAGTGCGGCACCACTTTAAGAGAATGGGGTTCCTGCCAGTCCATCACAGCCTGTAGTTTGGCAGGATCCATAGCCAATCCCTGGGTGGAGATGATATAGCCCAGGAAAGGTAAGGACTCCTGCTCAAACACACATTTCTCCAACTTTGCGTAGAGGGAATTTGCCTGTAAGAGGTCGAAGACTCTGCAAACATCTCTCCAGTGGGAGTCAATATCTGGAGAGTAGATGAGAAGATCATCCAGATAGACTACAACTGAGGTGGAGAGCATATCCCAGAAGATGTCATACACAAACTCTTGGAAAATGGCTGGGGCATTACAGAGCCCAAAGGGCATTACCAGATATTCATAGTGCCCATCCCTGGTGTTAAAAGCCGTCTTCCATTTGTCCCCCTCACGGATGCGATTCAGGTTGAAAGCACCCCGCAGATCTAATTTTGTAAATTACCCTTACTCCCTGAAGCCTATCAAAGAGCTCAGATATCAGGGGCAAAGGATACTTATTCTTAACGGTGATGGCGTTAAGATCCCTGTAATCTATGCATGGACGTAGTTCCCCATTCTTCTTCTGCACGAAGAAGAACCCAGACCCTGCAGGTGACACTGACTTCCTAATGAATCCTCTTGCCAGATTTTCCTGGATGTACTGTTACATTGCATCCGTCTCCGCGAGAGATAATGGATAGACTCGACCCCAGGGAGGCTCAGCACCAGGAAAGAGGTCAATAGGACAGTCATAGGGGTGGTGAGGTGGAAGGGTCTCCGCAGCTCTTTTGGAGAACACGTCCGCATAGGGCCAATATTGCTTGGGGAGAGAGGATAGATCTGCGGGTACCTCAGTAGTAGCAACCTGAACACATTCCCTCTGACATCTACCCCCCCACAAGATTCACCCCATCCCAAAATTCTGCCTGTGGACCACTCAATATGAGGAGAATAGTACTGTAGCCAAGGCATCCCTAACAGGACCTCGTCAATTCCCTCAGAAATGACGAGCAGAGATATAATCTCCTGATGAGATGGCGACATGGACAGAGTGAAAGGCATGGTCTGGTGTGTTATCTGTGAGGGCAGTGTCGATCCATTTACCACTCGTACGGTCACTGGTTGAGCTAACATTACCAGGGGAATTGCGTGATGTTAGGTGAAGGCAGATGACATAAAATTGCCCTCCACCCCAGAATCCACGCAGAGCTCTACCGAGTGGGAAAATGTGCCTATAGTAATTGTCCCCTTAAAGGACAATTTGGAGGCAAACGTTGCTGTGTCTAGTGTACCTCCACCTACTACCACTAGAAGCTGATGTTTCCTCGACCGCTGGGGACATCTGGTGGCAAGATGTCCTGACTGCTGGCAAACATGACAAACCTGGAGTGCACGAGCGGTCCGGGACTTATATCCTGCTCGTGACACTTCCATGGCTTCATGTGACTCAGAGGCCTGGACTGGGGATTCCAAAGGTTTGGCGAAGGTGGGAGCCAGCCGAAACAACTGCCTACACTGGGCTCGCTCTAACCTCCGCTCGTGAAAACGGAGGTCAATACGAGTGGACACTGCTACTAACTCCTTCCGTGTAGCGGGAATCTCCCTAGTGGCCAGAGCGTCCTTCCCGTTGTCAGCCAGTCCCCTCCAAAATATCGGAATAAGGGCTTTATCCGACCACTCCAGCTCAGATGCTAGGGTGCGAAAGTGGACAGCAAAATGGCTGACCAAGGACAAGCCCTGAGTCAATGCCAACAGTTGGAGCGCCGTATCATGGGTGACATGAGGTCCTAAAAAGACCTGTTTCAGAGTGCTCAGGAACAACGAAGCACTCTGCACCACATGATCGCCACGCACCCACAGCAGCGTAGCCCACTCCAACGCCCTGTCTGACTGGAGAGACAATAAATCCCACCTTAGCCCGCTCTGTGGGGAAACGTGTGGCCAGAAGCTCGAGATGTATAAAGCACTGACTCACAAAACCCCTACAGGACTTACTATCACCAGAAAATTTTTCTGGCAGCGGGAGGCGAGATTGAGTCGGAACAGGGGTGGCAGTGGACAAGGTTGCTGCAGCCACGCTAGCAGCCTGAACAGCAACTGCGGTTCCATCCACAGCTGAGATTGTGCGCTTGAGAGCTGCCAACACACCCTCCAGCTGCTTAATGTACAGCAAGGATTGCTGTTTGTCCGTCATTACTAGCCAGACCCTGGCGCTAGTGTAATGTTAGGGCTAGCGGAACGCACCAAAATTATAAGTGAGATGGTATAAGGTGCGTTCGCAGCCCGAGGTCCAACGTGCAGAGATGGAACCTGCTGCTGAGTAATGACAGACTATATGGCGGTACAATGTGGATACACACACGGGTTAACTTCACCCTGTGTGAAGGAAGCAAACCCTGTTGCATCACAGGGCCGCGATACCGCACCAAGAGCGCAAGCAAGGAGTCTCAGTACTTTATCCCAAGACACAGGATTAGAGTATGTTCAGACCACTTGCACTCAACACTGCAACTGGGGTGTCAAAGTAACAGAAAATAAAGCTTAAAGCACAAGAGTGAGTGCTGTGCCGCTTTGGCGGACGCCACTAACCACCCAGACTTGGGATAGGAAAGCGCTCTATAAGCGCACGGCGCCAGACTGGCGGTTACATTAATAGACGCTGTATCGTGTGTCTTTATGTTGACAGCTTAGTCGGGTGCTAGACAGCAAGCATGCACCTTTTGCGAACAGTCATACACAAGGGAGGGGATTTTAAAGAACGACTTGCACTCATCAACAGACACACGATTCCAAATGTACACTAGCGCATGGACGCACGGCCATGCAAACCTTTTATAGCGGCAGCAAGAACAGGACCTTCCCAAAGGACCAATGGGAGTCAGCCACAGAAGAAGAACACCTTCAGCACCTTCCTAAAGGACCAATGGGATTTGTTGCAGTATCTAAGCATGTGACCCTTGATCTCCAATGAGAGATCTTGCCCTGGGCATGCTCAGAAAGGGAAGAGCAGGACTTAGTCCCAAGCACGTCTGCTCGCCGCTGCTCAGTACTGGCTACAACGGCAGAAGCAGGAAAGGCAGCAGTAACCAGTCATCCAGTATCAGCCTGAGCTAGACGCTGGGACTGACGTCTCCGCTGAGCAGACTCCACTGTGGTTGGAGAAGAATGGGAGACCGCAGCAGAGATGGTTCGAGATTCCCCCTGTGCAGAGGCGGGATCTCAACACCTAACAGGCAGCCACCACTGTTCGATATATCTTTACACATACCTGCAAACCAGATTGAACACTGTGAATTATAAAAACACAGGGATACTTGAGCTCTTTGATCAAATCTTCAAGCCCTATAATGCCATCTAGAAAACAATATTGTGATATAAAAAGCTGACCTTGCACACCATACCCATGGCACTGTAAAATGCTTACAAGCTATAGCAGTGTCAAGACTAGCACACTCCTTTAATCTCAGAATGCCCTAATATTTGGAAATTAGAAAACCCTATAATTCTGCAATGAAAAGCCTTGTAATTCTGGAACTGAGCCCCTGTAATTCTGGAATTGCCAGTATTGTATAAGGTCAATATTTCCCAGGTTAAGTCCCTCACACTGCTAAGACAGGAAGGTCGAAAACAAAACACTAAGTCAGTTTCAAAGGAGGAATAATAAATAACTGTAAAATAGGAGAATCTGCACTACAAATTGTGGGGTTAATTTTCTCCTCTTACCCTTGTGAATATAAAAATTTTGGGCTAAAGCAACATTTTAGTGAAACAAAAATGTAATTTTTTCCTTCCACCTTGCTTTAACCCCTTCACCCCAAAGCCTGTTTTCACCTAAGTGACACGGCCAATTTTTACAATTCTGACCACTGTCACTTTATGAGGTCATAACTCTGAAACGCTTCAACGGATCCTGGTGATTCTGAGATTGTTTTCTCGTGACATATTGTACTTTATGATAGTGGTAAAACTTCTTCGATATGACTTGCATTTATTTGTGAAAAAAACAGAAATTTGTCGAAAATTATGAAAATTTAGCAATTTTCAAATTTTTCGTTTTTATGCCCTTAAATTAGAGAGTTATATCACATAATATAGTTAATAAACAACATTTACCACATGTCTGCTTTACATCAGCACAATTTTGGAAACATAATTTTTTTTTGTTAGGGAGTTATAAGGGTTAAAAGTTGACCAGCGATTTCTCATTTTTGCAACAAAATTTGCAAAACCATTTTTTTTATGGACCACCTCACACTTTAAGTGACTTTGAGGGGTCTATATGACAGAAAATGTCCAAAAGTGACACCATTCTAAAAACTGCACCCCTCAAGGTACTCTAAACCACATTCAAAAAGTTTATTAACCCTTCAGGTGCTTCACAGGAATTTTTGGAATGTTTAAAAAAAATTGAACATTTAACTTTTTTTTCACAAAATTTTTACTTCAGATCCAATTTGTTTTATTTTACCAAGGGTAACAGGAGAAATTGGACCAAAAAAGTTGTTGTACAATTTGTCCTGAGTACGCCGATACCCCACATGTTGGGGTAAACCATTGATTGGGCACATGGCAGAGCTCGGAAGGGAAGGAGCGCCATTTGACTTTTCAATGCAAAATTGGCTGGAATTGAGATCGGAACCCATGTCGTGTTTGGAGAGCCCCTGACGTGCCTAAACAGTGGAAACCCCCACAAGTGACACCATTTTGGAAAGTAGACCCTCTAAGGAACTAATCTAGATGTGTGGTGAGCACTTTGAACCTCCAAGTGCTTCACAGAAGTTTATAATGTGGAGCCGTAAAAAAAATTAATATTAATTTTCACAAAAAATGATCTTTTTGCCCCAAATTTTTTATTTTCCCAAGGGTAGCAGGATAAATTGGACCCCAAAAGTTGTTGTGCAATTTGTCCTGAGTACGCTGATACTTCATATATGGGGATAAACCACTGTTTGGGCGCATGGCAGAGCTCGGAAGGGAAGGAGCGCCATTTGACTTTTCAATGCAAAATTGGCTGGAATTGAGATCGGAACCCATGTCGTGTTTGGAGAGCCCCTGACGTGCCTAAACAGTGGAAACCCCCAGAAGTGACACCATTTTGGAAAGTAGACCCTCTAAGGAACTAATCTAGATGTGTGGTGAGCACTTTGAACCTCCAAGTGCTTCACAGAAGTTTATAATGTAGAGCCGTAAAAAAAAATTAATATTAATTTTCACAAAAAATGATCTTTTTGCCCCAAATTTTTTATTTTCCCAAGGGTAGCAGGATAAATTGGACCCCAAAAGTTGTTGTGCAATTTGTCCTGAGTACGCTGATACTTCATATATGGGGATAAACCACTGTTTGGGCGCATGGCAGAGCTCGGAAGGGAAGGAGCGCCATTTGACTTTTCAATGCAAAATTGGCTGGAATTGAGATCGGAACCCATGTCGTGTTTGGAGAGCCCCTGACGTGCCTAAACAGTGGAAACCCCCAGAAGTGACACCATTTTGGAAAGTAGACCCTCTAAGGAACTAATCTAGATGTGTGGTGAGCACTTTGAACCTCCAAGTGCTTCACAGAAGTTTATAATGTAGAGCCGTAAAAAAAAATTTATATTAATTTTCACAAAAAATGATCTTTTTGCCCCAAATTTTTTATTTTCCCAAGGGTAGCAGGATAAATTGGACCCCAAAAGTTGTTGTGCAATTTGTCCTGAGTACGCTGATACTTCATATATGGGGATAAACCACTGTTTGGGCGCATGGCAGAGCTCGGAAGGGAAGGAGCGCCATTTGACTTTTCAATGCAAAATTGGCTGGAATTGAGATCGGAACCCATGTCGTGTTTGGAGAGCCCCTGACGTGCCTAAACAGTGGAAACCCCCAGAAGTGACACCATTTTGGAAAGTAGACCCTCTAAGGAACTAATCTAGATGTGTGGTGAGCACTTTGAACCTCCAAGTGCTTCACAGAAGTTTATAATGTAGAGCCGTAAAAAAAAATTAATATTAATTTTCACAAAAAATGATATTTTTGCCCCAAATTTTTTATTTTCCCAAGGGTAGCAGGATAAATTGGACCCCAAAAGTTGTTGTGCAATTTGTCCTGAGTACGCTGATACTTCATATATGGGGATAAACCACTGTTTGGGCGCATGGCAGAGCTCGGAAGGGAAGGAGCGCCATTTGACTTTTCAATGCAAAATTGGCTGGAATTGAGATCGGAACCCATGTCGTGTTTGGAGAGCCCCTGACGTGCCTAAACAGTGGAAACCCCCACAAGTGACACCATTTTGGAAAGAAGACCCCCTAAGGAACTTATTTAGATGTGTGGTGAGCACTTTTAACCCCCAGTTGTTTCACTAAAGTTTAGAATGTAGCGCTGTGAAAATCAAAAAATCATTTTTTCTTTCCACAAAATGATGTTTTAGCCCGCAATTTTTTTTCCCCCAAGGGTAACAGGAGAAATTGGACCACAAAAGTTATTGTCCAATTTGTCCTGAGTACGCTGATACCCCATACATTGGGGGGAACCACTGTTTGGGCGCACGGCAGAGCTCGGAAGGGAAGGAGCGCCGTTTGAAATGCAGACTTAGATGGATTGGTCTGCAGGTGTCATGTTGCATTTGCAGAGCCCCTGATGTACCTAAACAGTAGAAACCCCCCACAAGTGACCCCATATTGGAAACTAGACCCCCCACGGAACTTATCTAGATGTGTTGTGAGAACTTTGAACCAACAAGTGTTTCACTACAGTTTAACACGCAGAGCCGTGAAAATAAAAAATATTTTTTTTTCCACAAAAATTATATTTTAGCCCCCACATTTTTATTTTCCCAAGGGTAACAGGAGAAATTGGACAACAAAAGTTGTTGTGCAATTTGTCCTGAGTACGCTGATACCCCATATATGGGGGGGAACCACTGTTTGGGCGCATGGCAGAGCTCGGAAGGGAAGGAGCGCCGTTTGAAATGCAGACTTAGATGGATTGGTCTGCAGGTGTCATGTTGCATTTGCAGAGCCCCTGATGTACCTAAACAGTAGAAACCCCCCACAAGTGACCCCATATTGGAAACTAGACCCCCCACGGAACTTATCTAGATGTGTTGTGAGAACTTTGAACCCCCAAGTGCTTCACTACAGTTTATAACGCAGAGCCGCGAAAATAAAAAATATATTTTTTTCCACGAAAATTATATTTTAGCCCCCATGTTTTTATTTTCCCAAGGATAAGGCTGGTTTCACACTTGCGTTTTTTTTAAAAACGCATGTGTGAAAAAACGCATGTAATCGCGGTAAAAGGCATGCGTTTTTTTAGACGCATGCGTTTTTATAGAAAAACACAAGAAAACAAGAAAAAAAAAAAACCCTAACCCTACCCCTAACCCTACCCCTACCCCTAACCTGAAATACGTGGCACTGAAATACGTGGCACTGAAATACGTTTATATACGTATATACGTATATACGTATATAAGTGCCACGATATTTCAGTGGCCACGTATATAAGTGCCACGTATATAAGTGCCACGTATATAAGTGCCACGTATATAAGTGCCACGTATTTCATGTACATGCCACGATATTTAAGTGCCACGTATTTAAGTGCCACGTATTTAAGTGCCACGTATTTAAGTGCCACGTATTCAAGTGCCACGTATTTAAGTGCCACGTATTTAAGTGCCACGTATTTCACGTAAATGCCACGATATTTCAGTGCCACGTATTTCACTGAAATACAGTGGCACTTAAATACGTGGCACTGAAATATCGTGGCACTGAAATATCGTGGCACTGAAATAACGTGGCACTGAAATACGTGGCACTGAAATACGTGGCACTGAAATACGTGGCACTGAAATACGTGGCACTATAACTGTCAGAAAATGTTCATTAAACGGTTAGGGATGAGTTTAGGGGTAGGGTTAGGGTTAGGGTTTGGATCCCTTTATCACCTTGATGGTGGTGGGTGACTTTTCAGTGTGTTCTGTTTTTTTTCTATAAAAACGCATGCGTTTTTAACGCAAACAAACGCGTTGAGATCGGACGCCATGTCGCGTTTGGAGAGCCCCTGATGTGCCTAAACAGTGAAAACTCCCCAATTCTAACTGACACCCTAACCCCAACCCTAACCCTAGTCCTAAACCTAGCGCTACTTTCACACTAGCGTTTTTTTGCATACGTCGCAATGCGTCGTTTTGGCGAAAAAACGCATCCTGCAAAGTCATCTGCAGGATGCGTTTTTTCCCCATAGACTAACATTAGCGACGTATTGACACACGTCGCAAGCGTCGTGCGACGGTTGCGTCGTGTTGTGGCGGACAGCCGGCAGCAACAAACGTTACATGTAACTTTTTTTGTGCTGACGGTCCACCATTTCCGACCGCGCATGCGCGGCTGGAACTCCGCCCCCACCTCCCCGCACCTCACAATGGGGCAGCGGATGCGTGGAAAAACAGCATCCGCTGCCCCCGTTGTGCGGCGCTTGCACAGTATGCGTCGGTATGTCGGGCCGACGCAGCGCGACGGCCCCGTACCGACGCTAGTGTGAAAGTAGCCTAACGGGAAAATGGAAATAAATATATTTTTTAAAATTTTATTATTTTTCCTAACTAAGGGGGTGATGAAGGGGGATTTGATTTACTTATATAGCGTTTTTTGGGCGGATTTTTATGGTTGGCAGCCGTCACACACTAAAAGACGCTTTTTATTGCAAACAATAGTTTTTGCATCACCACATTTTGAGAGCTATAATTTTTCGATATTTTGGTCCACAGAGTCATGTGAGATCTTGTTTTTTGCGGGACGAGTTGACGTTTTTATTGGTACCATTTTCGGGCACATGACATTTTTTGATCGCTTTTTATTCCGATTTTTGGGAGGCGGAATGAACAAAAACCAGCAATTCCTGAAATTCTTTTAGGGGGTGCGTTTATACCGTTCCGCGTTTGGTAAAAAGGATAAAGCAGTTTTATTCTTCGGGTCAGTACGATTACAGCGATAACTCATTTATATAATTTTTTTATGTTTTGGCGCTTTTACACAATAAAAACTATTTTATATAAAAAATAATTGTTTTTGCATCGCTTTATTCTGAGAGCTATAACTTTTTTATTTTTCTGCTGATGATGCTGTATGGCGGCTTTTTTTTTGCGGGACAAGATGACGTTTTCAGCGGTACCATGGTTATTTATATCCGTCTTTTTGATCGCGTGTTATTCCACTTTTTGTTTGGCGGTATGAGAATAAAGCGTTGTTTTTTGCCTCGTTTTTTTTTTTTTTTTTTTTACGGTGTTCACTGAAGGGGTTAACTAGTGATATAGTTTTATAGGTGGGGTTGTTACGGACGCGGCGATACTAAATATGTGTACTTTTATTGTGTGGTGTTTTTTTTATTTAGATAAAGAAATGTATTTATGGGAATATATTTATTTTTTTTTTCTTTATTTAGGAATTTTTTTTTTTTTTTTTTTTACACATGTGGAAAAATTTTTTTTTTACTTTTTTACTTTGTCCCAGGAGGGGACATCACCGATCGGTGATCAGACCGTGTGCATAGCACTCGGTCTGATCACCGATGTGCCAGGCACATTGCAGGGGCTTGCCGGCGCCTGCTATGAGGATTCTCAGCAGACGCCGGCAAGCAGGGTCATCTTATGACCCGGAAGGAGTCCCCCGGCCATCTTGGATCCGGGGACTCCTTCCAGGTCACCGGAGCAGCGCGATCTCATCGCGCTGCTCCGGTGGGAGAGCGCAGGGAGCCCCCGTCCCTGCGCGATCCCCCTCTATGCCGCTGTCACTATTGACAGCGGCATCAGAGGGGTTAAATGCCCGCGATCGGCGACAGCGCCGATCGTGGGCATTGCTGCGGGGTGTCAGCTGTCATATACAGCTGACACCCGCACCCGATCACCGCGGCGCTCAGCGTGAGACCGCGGTGATCGATGCGCCGTACTAGTACTGCGGCTGGCACTAATGCAGTGCCGGCAGCGCCGTACTAGTACGGCGCATGTCACGAAGGGGTTAATTTCTGTGAAGCACCTCAAGGATAAACAGTCTTACTGAACATGGTTTTAAATACTTTTAGGGGTGCTGTTTTAAAATGGGTTCTTTTCTTTAAATATAGACCCCTTAAACTCAAACTTCAAATGTTTAAAAATGCTGCTAAGCTCTTAACATTTCTTACTTGCTAAGAAAAATGTAAGGTATTTTAAAAATGTTTGTGAACATTACTCAGCCATACGATAAAGGTTATATTTTAAGTGATACAACTGTTTCAAAAGCATAAAAATAAACATTTCAAAAAATGTTTTGACATTTTTTTTTTTTATATTTTCATACATAAACACAAATTACTTCAATATATATTTACCACAATCATACGGTATAATATGAGTATAATATGAAAAAAAAAAAAACTATCTCAGAATAACTGGAATATTTAGAAGCATGTAAGTGACATATGTCAAATTTTGTATAATTTGGCCTGGTCCATAAAGTGAAAATTGGTTTCAGTGGGAAAAAGTTAATTAAACCGCCAGCTAACCTCTTCAAACTGATCTTGTAGAAAGTATAAAACTGTATTTTGTGTAATTCATATTCAGTTGATCCATTACTTTTAAATATCTATTTTCTTTCTTTCGGAAGCAATTGCGTTTCATAAATATAAGCATCCCGCCTCCCATCTGCACTGAGAGGAAATTAGTAGTCTTCTATCACCATTATATCAGCTCGTAAAAATAGCAATCCTTTTGTTAGATAATTACTGTTCAACATTTCCAAACACAAGAATTCCAAGTCTAGAATTGCTTTCAGCAAACTGTAAATTAATGATTATAAATAAAACAGAGTGAAATTTTATTAGAAATTGAATGAGATATTTACCTTCTCATGTAGGTCGCTTTTCTTATTTCTTTCCAACGTTATTTGCATAAGAAGAAAAGCAGTTTTGCCTGTATCCAATTACATCGTGCTGTAAATATATTGTGTTCTGAAATTATATAAAATGTCCGATGATGTAGCCAGAAATCAAACTAACATGTAGTTGGAATGATATTTAAATCAACAATTAATTCAAAAACATTATTTTTACCAGCAGAACATAGCTGCTTTAATAATCGATAGATTGTTAATGATTTTGAGCGTAAAACTGGTGTTTACCTGGCTAGTCATGCAACCATGTGTCAATTTAAAGGGAATCTGTCAGTAGGTTTTTTGTTATGCAATCTGAAGGCAGCATGCTGTAAGGGTTAACATACAGATTACAGTGATGCCTTATCAAGCTCCATGCTTTTGTTTGCTCTCAATTATTGTTTCAGCATAAAGGTACCTTCACACTGAACAACTTTCCAACGAGAACGACAACGATCCGTGACGTTGCAGCATCCTGGATAGCGATATCGTTGTGTTTGACACGCAGCAGCGATCTGGATCCCGCTGTGATATCGCTGGTCGGAGCTAGAAGGCCAGCACCTTATTTCGTCGTTAGGTCGGTGTGTATCGTCGTGTTTGACAGCAAAAGCAACGATGCCAGCAATGTTTTACAATGGTAACCAGGGTAAATATCAGGTTACTAAGCGCAGGGCCATGCTTAGTAACCTGATATTTACCCTGGTTACCATTGTAAAAGTAAAAAAAAAAACACTACATACTCACCATCTGCCAGCCCTGACACATTCAGTGAAGGAAGCTCTGAGCAGCAGCGCGGATGCCGGGGTACGTGACAGACATCAGAAGGTGAGTATGTAGTGTTTTTTTTTTACTTTTACAATGGTAACCAGGGTAAATATCAGGTTACTAAGCGCGGCCCTGCACTTAGTAACCCGATGTTTACCCTGGTTACCCGGGTGCTGCAGGGGGACTTCGGCATCGTTGAAGACAGTTTCAACGATGCCGAAGTCGTTCCCCTGATCGTTGGTCGCTGGAGAGAGCTGTCTGTGTGACAGCTCCCCAGCGACCTAAACAGCAATGCTGCAGCGATCGGCTTGTTGTCTATATCGCTGCAGATTCGCTGAGTGTGACGGTACCTTAAGGAGCTTATCTTTGATCATTGCTGAGACACAGAAGTAGGTGCCTGGAAGTCCGACCCTGCCCTCTTCTGTGATAAGTACCTCACTGTCTATACAGTAGCTATGTAAACTGAGAGACTGGTGGGGGCGGAGCTAGCTTTCTCAGCTCTGCTGCATTGCTATGTCTAAAAGCTCTAATTGCATCAGAACTGTTGCAGCCAGTAAACTAAGTGATACATTGTTGTATTCAGGGTCTCTATGTTAATATTAAGCTGCTCTCAGATGAGGTAGCAAAAACCTGCTGACAGATTCCCTTTAAATACTATTCCAACCACATGTCGGTTCTGTTTTGAGTTGCACTGTTGGCTGTGGCAGATACTACATGTGTCTGTTCTAGAGTTGGTTGAATTTATTTGAGTGGAATTGAATACTTCTTGAATTTTACAAAAATCTGTATTCCCACAATGCAATTTTTTAAAATTCCCTTTATGCAAATCTAGCAAACTGTCAATCGTTTAGCCACCATTTGATTGAAAGGTAGAGGGCTGGCAAAAGGTTACAACCCCCCCCCCAAAAAAAACTAATACCTCAATCCCTCAATGTCTGTCCACTATTTCATCCTTCTTTTCCGCTAGATTTCTGAAACTTAACATGGACAAAACAGAATTCATCATCTTTCCCCCATCTCACGCGACCCCCCCAACGAACCTATCCATTACAGTAAATGGCTGCCCACTCTCCCCAGTCCCACAAGCTCGCTGCCTCGGGGTAATCCTTGACGCTGATCTCTCCTTCAAACCACATATCCAAGCCCTTTCCACTTCCTGCCGACTTCAACTCAAAAATATTTCACGAATCCGTAAATCCTCAACCAAGAATCTGCAAATACCCTAGTCCATGCCCTCATCATCTCTCGCCTTTACTACTGCAACCTCCTGCTCTGTGGCCTCCCCTCGAACACTCTCGCACCCCTCCAAACTATTCTAAACTCTGCTGCCCGACTAATCCACCTGTCCCCCCGCTATTCCCCGGCCTCTCCCCTCTGTCAATCCCTTCACTGGCTCCCCATTGCCCAGAGACTCCAGTACAAAACCCTAACCATGACGTATAAAGCCATCCACAACCTGTCTCCTCCATACATCTGTGACCTCGTCTCCCGGTACTTACCTACACGCAACCTCCGATCCTCACAAGATCTCCTTCTCTAATCCCCTCTTATCTCCTCTTCCCACAATCGTATACAAGATTTCTCTCGCGTATCACCCCTACTCTGGAACCCTCTACCACAACACATCAGACTCTCACCTACCATGGAAACCTTCAAAAAGAGCCTGAAGACCCACCTCTTCTGACAAGCCTACAACCTGCAGTAACCACCGATCGACCAAACCGCTGCATGACCAGCTCTATCCTCACCAACTGTATTCTCACCCATCCCTTATAGATTGTGAGCCTTCGCGGGCAGGGTCCTCTCTCCTCCTGTACCAGTTATGACTTGTATTGTTTAAGATTATTGTACTTGTTTTTATTATGTATATCCCTCCTCACATGTAAAGCGCCATGGAATAAATGGCGCTATAACAATAAATAATAATAATAATAATAATACCTCACCTCTTCAGCCACCTTGTTTACTTAATCTCACGTATGCGGACCTTGGTGCATTTTCTTACCTCACCGGCATGCTGCATCTTCATGTTTGGCTAGGACATCTGGCTGCGACCAGGCCCGGAAAACAATGTGCCTGACATGCACATTGTAAGGTCACACATTGTGATATCATAAAGTCACTGCGACCATACAACACATATGCAGAGACGTTCTGGGCCTAGTCACCAAAGTTGAGATGAGTATTAGTTATATGTTTTTATTCTTTATCTTTTGTTTATTATGCTCTGTCATTTATTCAGACCCCAGAACATAATAAAGAACATTCAAGTTGAGAATAAATTCACTATAAATAGAATTTCACAGTGAAATCATGATTTCACAGTAAAAGCATGATTTGGCGAATTTGAGTCTTGTCAGATTCGCTTATCTCTAGTCTAGTAGACCAACAGTCTAAGGGTACCGTCACACTAAGCGACGCTGCAGCGATAGCGACAGCGATGCCGATCGCTGCAGCGTCGCTGTTTGGTCGCTGGAGAGCTGTCACACAGACCGCTCTCCAGCGACCAACAATGCCGAGGTCCCCGGGTAACCAGGGTAAACATCGGGTTGCTAAGCGCAGGGCCGCGCTTAGTAACCCGATGTTTACCCTGGTTACCAGCGTAAAATGTAAAAAAAACAAACAGTACATACTTACATGCGTCCCCCGGCGTCCGCTTCCTGCAATGACTGAGCGCCGGCAGTAGCAGGGCACAGCGGTGACGTGTGCTTTCACTTTCACTTTACGGCGCTCAGTCAGTGTGGGAAGCGGACGCCGGGGGACGCATGTAAGTATGTACTGTTTGTTTTTTTTACATTTTACGCTGGTAACCAGGGTAAACATCGGGTTACTAAGCGCGGCCCTGCGCTTAGTAACCCGATGTTTACCCTGGTTACCAGTGTAAAATATCACTGGTATCATTGCTTTTGCTGTCAAACACAACGATACACGGCGACCTAGCGACCAAATAAAGTTCAGACCTTCCAGCAGCGACCAGCGACATCACAGCGGGATCCAGATCGCTGCTGCGTGTCAAACACAGCGATATCGCTACCTAGGACGCTGCAACGTCACAGATCGCTGGCTATATCGCTGCGACGTTGCTTAGTGTGACGGTACCTTAATGTCTATGTGGGCATCTCGTGTCTACCCCGACAGATGATGTGTGGAGATATAGATAAGAATTCTGATTTCGGACAGCTGATACTTTTGTTCTACTGGGAAGATATGCTACCACCAAATGGAGTCGTCAGCAGTTCTCCTTTTGAGATTAAAGGAGCATTCGGGAGAGTGAAAACTCCTGTGTATGAAGAAGTTGGGAGAAATAGTTGCCCACCAAATGATGGCTGAACTATCGCATGGCATCTTTTGTGAATGCATTATTTCTCTAGGGTGGCTTACCTGTATCATTCCTAGTTATTTTTTTACAGTTTCCTCAATGTTTT
Organism: Ranitomeya variabilis; assembly: GCF_051348905.1. NCBI lineage: Eukaryota > Metazoa > Chordata > Amphibia > Anura > Dendrobatidae > Ranitomeya > Ranitomeya variabilis. The sequence goes on along the minus strand of NC_135233.1, from coordinate 714,492,598 downwards.
CATACAATACATATTAAAAGTGCGGTAAGTAACTGAAATGAACTTTTGCTAAATCTTTTAATATTATGGTGATCAGTCAGGATAATTACAAATACTAGTTTCACTAATATTCATGGATTTACTTGACTTATTTATTGTAAAGCACTGAATTAAAAGCAGAAGAGCCTTTAAAAAACAGGAGTAAAACACAGAAGATATATCAAACACACTTACATGGTCACGTGGTTGATACGAATGCCTCACCACACTGGCCATGAATTTGAATCTGACCATGACCACAACAAACAGAGTTTGAATATTTCCACATCTAGAATTTTTCTTATCATGCATAAATGGAACAGTTAGGTTAATTGACTTTCTATGAAATTATTCCCTAAAGTATTAATGCCTTAGGCAAACTGCTGTACGTTGCTACAGCCTACAGCATTTCTATTTATATGACTCTACTTAACAATGTAATGGATTTACTGCATGGCATGAACTGACAAAGAGTCCTAATGGACAGTATTTGTGCTCCTGCTCTATGGTAATATCACTTGGTAATGCACTATAGTTACATTTATGTCAGGCAGTCTAGATTAGGTTCAATATTTTAAGTGATTGCTGACAATGACTGGATGATACTTCTTTTATAAGAGAAAGGCGTGTTAATGTCAAATATTCAGGATTTTCATAACACCCCTCCTTTGTGCATAAACAGATGGGGGTCTTGATCTCCAATACAGATTGCATATATAGAATCCAAGGTATAAACCAATAGTTTCTGCAGGCTACTAAGCTGATGACTGTGCTATTTACATGCTGCTGCTAGCAAAATGCAAGGCTTTTAGCAATAGAGGAATGGAACAATCCATGGAGTGTCGAGTTTGAGTCGAATTTCCATCAATTCAGTTTCATCTGACTTTAAACCTCTTGTGATTTAATTAGTGATTGCCAAAAAAAAACTTGCTCGCCACTATTTCCCTTCCTGATGATGCATTAGAGCAGGCTATCGTCATTCTCTGTTGCCACGTGGGCTTCCCCAAAATGGCCTGCAGCTGTGACATCTGAGGTCATAACAGACCAGCGGTTCCCAGTGGAGCACAGTTTGTATGGCAGTCACTTTCCATCTCCAGAGTCACTAGGTAAGCCTTTCTCTCCTGTAGAGTTTAAGATCTTATGGTTAGCAGGTTCCTATTTTGTTCTCTCTCGCCTGTAGTATGTAAGCTCTTATGGTCACCGGGTTCCTTCTTTTCGCCTGTGGAGTGTAAGATTTTATGGTCAGTAGGTTCTCCTTCCCTCACCACACAGGTCTTATCTGAGCAATTATATGGGTTACTGTATTGAGAGTAGCTGCAACCCGATGTTTGGGGGAAAATTCTACAAAGCCAATTCAAAAAGATCCTCTAATCTCTACTCTTATCATTCTTGTATTCCCAGATTAGTCTCTTTGCTGATATATGCTTAAATTGAGAAGCCAACATTCAAATTTCATCAGTCAAGAAATTTAAAACAAATGGATATATCTCTGACAGAAAAGAAAATCCACAGAATGCTCAAATTTTAGTATTGATTGTTCTGCTATGTGCACAAATCAGCAATGATTCCAACACTTCTAGATCAAGCCTTAGAGCAAATTATTCAACCAATATTTCAAATACTTTTGACCCTACTCAATAACAAGCAAACAGCATGCAGATATGCAGCCATACATATTTAATTCATGACAAAATAGGTGGTCCTTTTAAATTTAATCAGAATCTTAAGTAATCAAGTCTAATTTCTTTAACATCTCAGTTTACAGAATGGCATCACATTGCTAATTAGATCAGAAATGATTGATGTGTTGCTTATGATAACTGGAGAAGAAAGTTGCACAGCAGTATCTGCACACAGCTCAATTGGACTGTTCATTCAAGACTAATGAAGTGACAAATACTGTTAAACTGTTAATGATAATCATGCTAAAAAAAGGAGCAAAGAGGTCCCTTGCGGAAAACAATGGAAGATACATTGTGCTTCTTTTACGCTTAATGAATTTTATATCTTTCAGCACAGAGGTGTCAGCGTAGCCTTTGCCTCAAAAGCAGATACAGAAATAATTGTAACTGGCTGATAAAAAGACAAGAACTCAAAGAAGTGCAGTATATTCTAAAAGTGATATTTTTTATATGAATTCCATTAACTAGACTTTTTACTTAGAACTCATAACATGACACACTAAAAACAAAAAATACATGCAGAAGTTTTGCTACGTTGGAGTTATTGATGGATTTAGAATATCACTACATTTTGTATGTATTGTAAGAAATCTTTGTAATAGTGGAAGCGCATACAGCGCCTAGAGCTATGTAGTACGTGCGTTGTTGAAGAAGTTTTACTAGAAAATCCACGTATGTCGATGTCAAAAGTGACTGGGGTACATGAGGAGTTGGATAGCGAGAAATAGCTCTTAATGTGAGCCTATCAGCACGTCCGCAGTGCAATCGGAGGTGCTGATGGGTTGCTTCAACATGATCTCCAAGTCTACCATACACCACAGCCATTCAGATCCCATCTCGGGAAAAGATTGATAGGCCATCTCTCAGTCAAGCACGGAGAGTGTGTTGCAGTGCACCATACTGCTAAGATAGTGTTGTGTATTGTTAATGAGTTCATGACACTGTATGTTAAAATTCCCTTGGTGACTGATAAATATTGTAAAAAAAAAAAAAAAAAAAAAGAAGGAAAAACAACCTCCCCAAAATCCCAGTTTTCCCAGTTTCCCAGTAAACAAATGTCTTAATCTGGAAAAAAATAAATGTACCTAAAGAAGTCACATGTTTGGTATTGCCGGTTTGTAAATGCCAGAATTGCTGGATTTTGCTCATGCAGTCTCACAAACAAAAAATAAAATAAAAAGTAAAAACAACATCTTGTCCTACAAAAAAATTACTTATCAAGGTCCTTTTTTGAGCAGTATATTTAATATACAAAAGTATATAAAGAATAAATAAAACTATTTAAATTTGGCATCGCCATAATCCTGCAGATGTACAAAATTGAGTTAGCACCTTATTTATGCAGCATGTGAATAACAGAAAATTAAAACATCAAAAAACAACAGAAGAACTATTTTTTCTATTTCTTCTAAACATTCATGTTAGTTAATAAGTTATATGTAGCCCAAAACAAAATGATGCCACTGTGCCACTGAAAAATAAAGGCCTTAAAAAAAACTAAAAAAACCACTATGGACCCTGGAATGTGACAATTAGAAAAAAAAATTGCTTTGTCTTAAAGGCCTAAAACTGGCAAGCCATTAAGGGGTTAATCAATTAACTGATGTTGTGGATGCTTTGTCTGTCTTATGTATAGAAATATTTGTTCTCTAAGAACTATTATTCTATACTTTTCCTTTTTCAAGCATTAAATATCCAGACTGATTCTTTCAGTGTAGGGTTAATTTTTTTATGGCTTTGCCTGCAAAAATGTTCTTTTGTTGCCTTTGGTCACAACAAAGATGCCCTGTGGTATTATAACTGCAGGACATCACCACCTGTTTCTAAGCTGATAGACTTTTTGTCAAGTGCCAAGCTCCTCATCCAACAGAACACTCTATCCAAACCTCTTATGCATTACTCCTGTGTGCTAAAATCTGACAGTTTTCTTCACTGCAAATTAAATCTAAATTTCTCTCTAACCAGATGGACTGGACAAGTACAATGATGAGGATCATCAAATTTAAACTGCACAACATTGGCTTGTTGTAAGAAGACATCATGGGTAAATGTCTGGTAAATAAATATACTTGACTCTTAGGACGCCTGCACATGCTGAGTATTTGATCAGTATTTTACATCAGTATCTATAAGTCAAAACCAGGAGTGGGTGATAAATACAGAAGCGGTGACGTGTTTCTATTATACTTTTCCTTTGATTGTTCCACTCCTGGTTTTGGCTTACAAATAATGAGGTAAAATACTGACCTAATACTGAACGTGTGCCTGTGACCTAATTTGCAGCCCCAATACAGTGTTGTAATAGAAACATGCTTAAAAATAGCATTATTACAATTGCTTGTTTTGCTTTTCTTATCATTTGACCTAGTAGAGCAAAATGAAAACCTTATGAGAAATCACGAAAGTAGTATATTTTGATGACTATTTTGTGGGAAACAAATTATTAACAGAATGTCACTATTCTATATTATATTGATATAAGAGTTTGGTGTATAAGGTTTAGGAACACAGACTAGTGTCTGTTACCGAACCCCGAACGACTCTTTACTGTACGTTCAGTTTCCTGTTAGGGATTGCCAGTCTAATACAGATTGTTGAAAGGCTGCAGAGCTCTCAATTGATATGCTTTCAGACTGTGAGCACTTCGGGAGCCATCACAGCCATGCCAAGTATTGGCTTGTCTGTCACTGGCCGGCGCAGCACGTGACCTGCCCTGTATAAAGGCCGGATCAAAAGTGCCACCTCCATTATTCTCTCATTAGTGAAGGGATATGACCCAGCTGGATTGAGGAACAGATAGTGATTTTGCAAGCTGCAAAAAAAAAAACGATGCGTGTACTCTGTAACCCATATCTGTGGGAGTACTGTGCTAAAAGCTGATGTGTGTACTCTGCACCCATATCTGTGAGACTACTCTGCTAAAAGCCACAGTGTGTACTCTGAAACCCATAACTGTGGGAGTACTGTGCCTTCAAGCCGCTGTGTATACTCTGAACCCCCCACTTACTGTGGGTGCACTATGCCTTTAATTTTCCGTGTGTACTCTCCAACCCCCACCTGCACCCTCAGGTCTGTCAGAATACTGTGTCATTAAGCTGCTGTGTGTACTCTACACCATTCACTTGTGGGAATGCTGAGCCTTTAAGTCACTGTGTGTTTTCTGGCAGCCTGGGAAATAAATAAATTACATTAGCCATCTTGTTGCTATTTCTAGGCCAAATAAATCATATTTCTATTTTTTTATTGTGTGTTTTTTTAGTAGTCTGAGAAATAAACAATTGGTATCAGTCATCTCTTATCCATTTATAGCCAAATTAAATATTTTTTAAGGACTGCTGTGTGTTTTCAAATAGTGTTGCAAATAAATAATTGGCATCATCCATCTTGTTGCCATTTATTGGCCAAATACATAATTTTTCGGGACTGCTATGTGTTATCTAGTAGTGTTACAAATAAATAATTGGCATCAGCCATTTTGTTGCCATTTAAAGGTCAAAGAAATATTTTTTCTATACCGCTGTCTTTTCTAGTAGTGTGGCAAATAAATAATTGGAATCATCCATTTCATTGCCATTTATAGGCCGAAGAAATAGTTTTCCTAAACCAGTGTGTGTTTTTTTATTAGTCTGGGACATAAACAATTGCTATCAGCCATCTCGTTGCCATTTGTTTGCCAAAGAAACAATTTTCCTAAAGCAGTGTGTGTTTTATAGTAGTCTGGTAAATACGTAATTGACATCAGCCAGCTCTTTGCCATTTACAGGCCAAAGAAATCATTTTTCAGTACCACTGTGTGTTTTCTAGTAGTGTTGATGTGAATACTTTTCTGCCCAATGATGACAAAAGTATTCTCGGAGTGATACCTTTATTGGCTAACCAGAAAATAAAATGTTTGCAAGCTTTCAGAGCACAAAGGCTCCTTCTTCAGGCATGATTACAAATAGATTAATAAGAAAAAAGCATAACGTTTAAGGAATACTACAGTAGGACATTTGTTCAGGGGGTGGAAAGTGTGATGCCTCCTAGAAATAAGCCAAGGAAATCAAATTAGACATTTTGTTACAAATGGAGCGGCATATGGAATGTTCTTCTTAGTTATCTGAAGTGCGTCTGGTAGAGGTGTGAATTGTATCCATGCAGTGAGTCATAAATCCAGGTGTTTAATTGAGTCCTAGTGTGAAAGAATTAAACATCTTCATTAGTTTGAATTACCAAATTTTTCATTCTCTGTCATCCTTAAAATGACCTTTTAGTATTAAGACTTTTAAATCTGTCATGATGTGTCCAGGTCCAGAGAAATATTTTCCCACAGGCATGTCCATTTAATTCCTAATTGTGTGTAGATTAATCCTAGTTTGTAGTTTTTGCATGGTTTCTCCAATATAGATACTTCCAGGGCACCTCGTGCATTGTATCACCAGCTGGTGCTTTCTAGTAGGGTGGCAAATTAATAATTGGCATCAGCAATCTCGCTGCCATTTATAAGCCAAAAAAATAATTATCTTAAACTGGTATGTGTTTTATAGTAGTCTGGAAAAATAAATTTCTTTATGAGTAGTGTTTAGGAAAACCACTTACAAAAATTAGGAGAGCATTAAATAGGGGACGTGGCCGTGGTAGTGCTGGTGTAGATGCTGATGATGGTGGTGGTGTAGAAGATGCAGGAAGAGGATGTGGTTGTTCTGTACCTATTATGTGCCCATATACAACACCTTCCCCTGGTGTATGCAGGCAACAGGACATTATGCGTCTTTTTGCAGGGATGAATAACTTTGCACAAATGTTGAGGACACGAGATGTTGAATAGGTGTTAGATTGGATGGCTCCAGTTAACTTTGCATTATCTTCCTTCCAATCCACTGCAGAAAATGCACAGCTGGCACCTGAGGATCATGGTCATCCAGCTTCCACCTCACCCCCTTGCAAATCAGCCAAGCAGCCTGAGCCCCAAGTCATGCAGCAGTCTCTTCTGCTTTTTGATGCCTCTGCTGGCTGTGGTTCTGTGGCCCATACAACAAAAAAAAGGTGAGTTCCAGCTCCGTAAAATGCAAAAAGTTTAATTCAGTCCAACATTAAAATAAGACAAATGACTGTGCTCCCTTCGGATAACAACTCCCAATGTGAGGGGCAAACGGCAACGCGTTTCGATCCGAAGATCTTTCTCAAAGTCATATCTAAATCTGATTGAGTTTCTCCTATATACAGGGACCCACCAATCAGATTCAATTGCTGTGTCACATGATATATTAAAGGTCATAATAAAAACATTACCAATCCATACAGATACATTTAAAATATTCACTTTATACTTAGCAATAATGCAGCATAGTTTCTACACGTCTATTCAGTCCCATCGGATGTCTAGTATTTAGATGAAATATCCAGTACGCCTCTCGTGTTAGGAGACGTCTTCTCATATCTCCGCCCCGCCGAGGCATGTTAACCTGCTCTATAGCCTGGACCTGGAAACTTGCAGTATTGCGTGCATGGCAGGTAACAAAATGTCTAGATGCTGCTGACATATTTCTGTTATTACTCGTTATATTATTAATGTCATATAAGTGTTCCCGAATACGGGTTTTAAGTTTCCTTGACGTGCATCCGACATATGACATGTTGCATTTATTGCAATTAATTTTATATACCAAATTCATAGAATTACAATTTATATATTGTTTAATATTAAATTTGATTGTACCTTCCATATTTTGAAAGGTTTTGGTTACTAGAGCATGTTTACACGTGCTGCAGTTATTTGTGCCGCATCTGAAGAAACCTGGATAATCCAGCCATGTTCTTTTCTGTCCCATTATATACGATTGGAACAGACTAGGGGATATTTGGCTTCCTATAGTTGGAGACCTTCTAGATACTACATTAATACCAGATTGTAGAATGTCATTTAGTTGCTGATCCTCATAGAGCACGGGTAAATACCTATGAATAATATTTTTTAATTTGTTATATTGAGGGCTGTATTGAAAACATATATACGGTTTTTTTGCCTGATTTGAAAACTATCTTTCTCTCTGATGTTATTAGATCTGCCAGATCTTTTTTTTCCACTATTTTTTTTGCTCTATTAATTACCCAATTGGGATATTTGCGTTTTTTTAATTTATTTTCTATCTGCCTAAATTCCCCCTGAAGATCTTCTGCTAGAGAGCAATTCCTTTTAATTCTGGTGAACTCTCCCACCGGGATTGCCTTAATAGTGTGTTTACTGTGGCTGCTGTCCGCATGTAATATAGTGTTACCACTAACTGGTTTATGATGGGTTCTGGTGATGATTTTTTGATTAACAGTTCCACTAAGTTCCAAATCCAAAAAAGAGATCCTAGCTCTATCAACTTTATATGTGAATCTGATATTGTATTCATTATCACTTAAATAATTCACAAATTGTGGTATGGCAGATACATCACCCCTCCAAATAATAAGGGTATCGTCTATGTATCTGCCATACCACAATATATCATCCAAATACGGACTACCCACCAAAAAAATATATTCCATTTCCCAGTATGACATGACCAAATTCGCTAGGGAGGGTGAGTATTTAGCACCCATGGCCACTCCCGTTCTTTGTAAATAAAATTGGCCATCAAACAAAAAGAAATTATTAGACAATAGAAATTGAATCACACACAGCAGATAATCAATCAAATCTGTAGAAAAACCACTGCATTTAGTGAGGTGGTATTGTATTGCTTTTAGTGCTAGCCAGTGGGGGATACACGTATAAAGGGAAATAACATCGCAGGAGACCCATGAATAATTATCCTGCCATATTTTACTGTCCATAACTCTCAATACTTCCTTGGAGTCTCGTATATACCCTGGAGTCCGTTTTACTAATGGTTGAAGAAGAGAATCAACCCATTGGCAGAGTTTCTCATTGCATGAGCCCACCCCCGACACAATTGGTCGCATAGGAGGAATCCCTTCTTTTTTGTGAATTTTGGGTACCCCATAAATAATAGGGAGAATCGGGTTCTCTACCATTAAGTAATCTATTTGTTTTTTTGTTAGTACTCCTAGATTCTGTCCCTCCTTTATAATCAAATCCCTTTCTTTTATAATTGCACTAGATGGATTGGATTTTAATTTCTCATATGTGTTGGAGTCTGATAGTAGTTCTTTCATTTTGCTATGGTAATCTGATGTATTTAGCACTACTACTACCCCCCCTTTGTCCGACATTTTGATGGTAATATCTGTCATGTCTTTTAATTCCTTTAGTGCATTTTGGAATCTCCTGGATATATTACTCTTACTCCTCACAGTGTTGTTTTTTTTCTCATTGTATAGCTGTCTAAGTTCTCTCTCAACACCCTCCTGAAAACGATCCATACATTCAGATCTATCCTGAAGTGGATAATAATAAGGATTTTTTATTTTAAAATCCTGAGACAAACTAATTTTTTCTGAATTAGACATCCCTTCATCATTGAGATCCTGTAACATAACCAATGTCATCTGTTCTTTAAAGTCCATATCAACAAATTCATTATTTGTTCCACCAGAAATAATGTTATCCATCCGCTGACTATTGTCCTCCAGATTCTCTTCCTGTAAAAAATGCTTTTTAATAGTCAAGTTTCTGATAAATTTATTTATATCCATGATGGCTGTAAATAGATCAAAATTTTGATCTGGCACAAAGTTTAAGCCCAAAGATAATACTTGGGTCTGATCCACAGTCAAAGATCTAGTAGATAGATTTAGTACATTTGTATAATTATCTATTTCCTGTGAAACTTCTTGTTGCGAGTTGTCATTCCTCCTTCGTTTGTGTTTTCTGCCCCCCCCCGCCTCCTGCGTTTTTTGACTGGCGGTAATTGTATTTTGGGGTAGCCATCCCTTTATCATTGGAAGAGATATCTGATGCATTACTCTGGTTGTCAGATGAATCCGGGTCCGAGGACGTAAAATAAACGTGCGATTTTGTTTTTTTTCTAAAGTTGCTGCGTTTTTGGTGAGATTGGCTTTGTTTAAGTATGGACTTAGGGGTCCCATTGACATTTGTCCATTTTCCCCATTCATATACTATATTGGCTTGGTAGTCATTAGAGTCTCTAGTGAATTTTCTTTTTTTTCTTTCCATAATTAATTATCTGTGGCCCATACACCTACCACTGCTCCGGAAGTGTAAAAGACTGAGTGCAATGTTGTCCAACCGCTTGTTTTGATGAGTACATGGGATGGCTAGTGCACACAGTAAGTGGACCACTGCAGGACAAGTCGAATGATGATGAAACTCAGTTGCTAACTGCAGAGTCTTTCTCAGTGTGCAGAATGACAAGGCGGGCAGGGTTGAGGAGATGGTGAAAGAAGATGCAGGGGATGATGAAGTCCTATCCTCACATGCAGTGAAGGACATCTTAGTGATGTGCACTGTTTTGGGGAAAAGGAGGTGGCCACGTTGCCTCAGCAGCACAGCAAAGGTACAGTGGATGACACCTAGCCTGTACGTTGGCTGCTACTGCCTCCAAACCGCTGAAATGATCACATCAAAGCCAGCTCAAAAGAGCTTCCTGGCATGACACTTCTCCAGGGAATTTGCTTCTGACAATCCAAAGGTGGCTTGCTCTCCACGCCCTCAGAGCCTGAAACGAGGCATATGAGCTTTAGCATCACCTGTATGATGAAGCATTTGCAGTGGAGTGCACACCTTAAAAAGCATAACAGTTCTGAGCCTCCTCCTGCTCCATAGTCTGCTGTGGTCTTGGCCTGTTCCTCCCACTCATTATCAACAGGGCCACCTGCCTCCCTGCAAAGAGAGAGTGTGACAGCATCACCATCACCTGTGTCACTGAGCATCTACACACAGTCTCATTGAAGAATTCAGATTTCCATCCCCCAAACCCTAAAGAAAAAAAGGAGATACCCACCTAGCCACCCATGCACCATGGTCCTGAATGACATCATTTCCAAATTAATGGCCTTTGAAATGCTGCTATTTCAGCTGGCTGGTGGAGATGGGAATTTAAAAAACTGATGATGGTGGCTGTCCTACAATATGTTGTTCCCTGCCGATACTACTATTCCAGGTGAGCCATTCCTGCCCTGCACAAATATGTTGCACACCAAATCAAATGTTCACTGCGCAATGCAATCAGTGGCAAGGTACACACAACCACCGGTATGTGGACTAGTAAGCATGGCCAGGGATGTTACGTCTTCCTAACTGCCCACTGGGTAAATGTAGTGGCTACTGGTATAGAGGCAAAAAATGTCTTAGTCCCTGTCCTTACACCGCCAAGGATTGGACTTTTATCTGTTCAGGTTGCCTCCTCCTCCAACTCCGCTTTCTCCACTGCCTCCTCATCCAGTCATAAAAAGACCTGCATCACCAACTTCAGCACAGCCAGAGAGGAACAACAGCAGGCTATTCTGAAACTCATCTATTTGAGTGACAAATCCTACAATGTGGAGAAGCTGTAGACTGGGATCAAACAGCTGACAGATGTGTGGTTTGTGCTGATAAACCTCAAGCGTGGCTTGTTGGTGTGCGATAATGGACACAATCTGCTAGCAACTCTTGGACTAGCTGGTTTGATGCACATGGACCGCCCCCAGTAGGGTTATGGGGTACTCGGAGCTGGGCCCTTCGGTTCTCGGCGAGGATGTCAAGGTGGCTGACCCAGTCTGTGGCCCTAGGGACGTCCATTGAGAAATGGGGAAAGGTCTTTAAAGGGGAAGTGTTCGTGATGCCACCTGTGGTATTCGGTCAGGGTGACCGACGCTACTGTACGCGGTCCGCTGGGGTAATGTTATGGCAGCTAGATGGTATACCTTCCCACAGGTGAAGTGTTTCCCCAGGGCTTCCCAGAGGTGTAGACGGTGGATGGTGTGAGGCGCAGTGAAGAACGAGGACACAAGGTTGCAGTCTCTTTACCTTTACTGAAGGCTTCAGTGTCCACAATCCAGGGTACGGACCACTGGGTAGGCAGAGTCTGGCCGGTCTGAAGGCAAATCCAGAGTCCAATAAAACTTTGCACAAGAAAGTAGAAAAATGCGGCACTCACCCAGGTTGCGAAGTGAATATCTTTAATCTGTCTTTAATCCATGTACAGACTTTGCATAACAGACAAGTGGAGATGACGAGGGTGCGGGGAGAGTGAGCTGGACGATGGCTGTTTCGCACAATTAGTGCTTCCATGGGTCCATGCTGAGCACCACGCTCCAGTACTGCATGGATACCGCACGCTGTGGGTCTAAAGAGGTGTATTTGATTCAGCGCTCCCAATACAGCATTGTTGAATCCTGGTGCCATTTGTCTCTTTGAACTTTTCAAAATCCAGAGTCCCCTTATCCAGGTGGAAATCAGTAGCCTTCCCCTAGCGCCTGGGTGTTGTAGTACCTCCCTGCTGAGCTTCTCGGTAAGGTCCTCACAACTGTTGCAGATGTTATGTCTCTTTCTCTCTGTTCCCCTGATGGATAGGATAGGACAAACCTGTATGACTGATGGCCTGAGGCTTTTTACAGGGACTCTAGCACGCCCCAGCCCCCACAAGTTGCCACCTTGCCTCCTGGGTATAAGGTACGGATGGGTAACGTGGAATTATCTGTCCTGCCAGTCTCTGAAGTAAAGCGAAGAGATCCTTACTCCATCGGTATGCTGGCTACCGGCTTCTGCACCTCAGAGAGGAGCAGCTTGTTCCTGGCTGATCTCCCTTTGATATTCCTCTCCTGTGCTCTGCTTTCCTGCACACTCTCTGCAATATGCTCACTTTTTAGTGTCCTTTCCCAGGAGTTGCAGCACTTCATGCCACAGAGCTCCTCTCCCTCTGTCTTCCTGACAGGAACTGAACTCTGAGCCCCCTTTTCCCTCCAGATCAGGATGTTATATAGGGGGGGAGTTCACCTTAAACAGGCTTAGAGCTCCCCCTTCTGGTCTGGAGTGTGAACATGTTGCATGCATTGTGTTTACCTGGTGATGAGATCTCCTATATTGCCTTCAGACTTAATATCACTCCCCCTGGTGGAAAAACGACATTACTGCAATGATCAGGACTCTGGGGCACTGCCCTCCCTCCCCCCCCATTAAATCCAGTACTCCCAGACTGGGAAAAGAAAACAAGAATACATTAGCAAAAGGCATGCAACATTTTGAAAAACATTTGAACAATTACAAATCTTTGACTTCCCTTTATGGGAGGTGAGGACACTTGAACGTTGCAAAATAAGTTTGTAAAGGTCATCAGTATTGTCTTTAGACAGATGTAGCAAAGAAAGGCTCTACCCACATCAGTCACGTGGGCAGAACCAGGGTGCTGTCATGATTCCCAATGGCAGGGACATGGGCAAAAACGGACTAGCTCTAGGAAGATGGTATCTCAGGTAACCGCGATGCTGAACCTAACACGCAAATAAAAGTAGCCAGGGGGTGTGCCTACGTTGTATCCCTAGACACCTCGCGCCAGCCGGAGAGCTAACTACCCCTATAAGAGGAATACACAGACCTGGCTTGCCTCCAGGGAAACCCCAAAAGTTATAGTAGCCCCCCACATGTAATAACGGTTAGGTAAGAGGAAAACACAAACGCAGTATGAATATAGATTCAGCAAAGTGAGGCCCTCTGACTAGATAGATGAAAATACAAAAGAGGACTTCGCGGTTATCTCAAAACCCTAAGCAGCCATCCTGAAACCACCTTAACTCCGTTATCAACTCATGACACCGGAGTAGTAATTTCAGATCAGTAGAGCTTCCAGCAGCACGAGAAATATAAATGCATGCTGGACAAAACAAACACAAAAAGCCAAAGATTTCAACTTAGCTGAATTGCAGACTTGGAGCAGGTAGCAAGCAACAGAGATGCTCTGGTAACATTGATTGCCGGCACTAGAGTGACTGAGAAGCCAGACTAAATAGGAAACTCCCAATTTCCTGATGAAAATAGGTGCACTGGAAACACAAGACCAAAGTCAACCAGTACCACCAGTAGCCACCAGAGGGAGCCAAAAACAGAATTCACAACAGTACCCCCCCTTAAGGAGGGGGCACCGAACCCTCATGAGAACCACCAGGGCGATCTGGATGCGCCCTATGAAAGGCGCGAACCAAATCAGAGGCATGAACATCAGAGGCAGTCACCCAAGAATTATCCTCCTGACCATATCCCTTCCATTTAACCAGATATTGAAGTCTCCGTCTGGAAATACGAGAGTCCAAAATCTTCTCCACAACATACTCCAATTCACCCTCCACCAGCACAGGAGCAGGAGGCTCAACAGAAGGAACAACCGGTACCTCGTACCTCCGCAACAACGACCTATGGAAAACATTATGAATGGTGAAAGATGCTGGAAGGTCCAAACGAAAAGATACAGGATGAAGAATCTCCAAAATCCTATAAGGACCTATGAACTGAGGTTTGAACTTAGGAGAAGAGACCTTCATAGGGACAAAACGAGAAGACAACCACACCAAGTCTCCAACACGGAGATGATGACCCACACGACGATGACGATTAGCAAACTGCTGAGTCTTCTCCTGAGACAACTTCAAATTGTCCACCACATGACTCCAAATCCGGTGCAGTCTATCCACCACAGAATCCACTCCAGGACAATCCGAAGACTCCACCTGACCAGACGAAAAACGAGGGTGAAACCCTGAATTGCAAAAGAAAGGAGAAACCAGAGTAGCAGAACTGGCCCGATTATTGAGGGCAAACTCTGCCAACGGCAAAAAGGCGACCCAATCATCCTGATCAGCAGACACAAAACACCTCAAATACGTCTCCAAGGTCTGATTAGTTCGCTCCGTCTGGCCATTAGTCTGAGGATGGAACGCAGATGAAAAAGACAAATCAATGCCCATCCTGGCACAGAACGCTCGCCAGAACCTAGACACAAATTGAGATCCTCTGTCAGACACAATGTTTTCCGGGATACCATGTAAGCGAACCACATTCTAAAAAAATAAAGGAACCAACTCCGATGAAGAAGGCAATTTGGGCAAGGGTACCAAATGAACCATCTTAGAAAAACGGTCACACACCACCCAAATGACGGACATTTTCTGAGAAACCGGGAGATCCGAGATAAAGTCCATAGAGATGTGCGTCCACGGCCTCTTCGGAATAGGCAAGGACAACAACAATCCACTAGCCCGAGAACAGCAAGGCTTGGCCCAAGCAAAAACATCACAAGACTGTACAAAGGTACGCACATCCCGAGACAGGGAAGGCCACCAGAAGGACCTGGCCACCAAATCTCTGGTACCAAAAATTCCAGGGTGGCCCGCCAACACAGAAGAATGAACCTCTGAGATGACTCTACTGGTCCACTCATCTGGAACAAACAATCTCCCAGATGGACAACGATCAGGCCTATCAGTCTGAAACTCCTGCAAAGCACGTCGCAAGTCTGGGGAGACAGCAGACAAAATCACTCCATCCTTAAGGATACCCGTAGGCTCAGAATCACCAGAGGAGTCAGGCTCAAAACTCCTAGAAAGAGCATCTGCCTTCACATTTTTCGAGCCCGGCAAGTATGAAACCACAAAATTAAACCGAGAGAAAAACAATGACCAGCGCGCCTGTCTAGGATTCAGACGCCTGGCGGACTCAAGGTAAATCAGATTCTTGTGATCAGTCAAGACCACCACCTGATGTCTAGCACCCTCAAGCCAATGACGCCACTCCTCAAATGCCCACTTCATAGCCAAGAGCTCCCGATTACCGACATCATAATTTCGCTCGGCGGGCGAAAACTTTCGAGAGAAAAATGCACATGGTCTCATCACTGAGCAATCGGGACTTTTCTGCGACAAAACCGCCCCCGCTCCAATCTCGGAAGCATCAACCTCAACCTGAAAAGGGAGCGAAACATCAGGCTGGCGCAACACAGGGGCAGAAAAAAAGCGGCGCTTAAGCTCCCGAAAGGCCTCCACAGCCGCAGAGGACCAATTGGCAACATCAGCACCCTTCTTAGTCAAATCAGTCAGAGGTTTAGCAACACTTGAAAACCCAGTTATAAATCGACGATAGAAATTAGCAAAGCCCAAGAACTTCTGAAGACTCTTCAGGGAAGTAGGCTGCGTCCAATCACAAATAGCCCGAACCTTGACAGGATCCATCTCAACAGAAGAAGGGGAAAAAATATACCCCAAAAAGGAGATCTTCTGAACCCCAAAGATACACTTTGAACCCTTTACAAACAGAGAATTGGACCGCAAAACCTGAAAAACCTTCCTAACCTGTTGAACATGCGACTCCCAGTCATCCGAAAAAATCAAAATATCATCCAAATACACAATCATAAATTTATCCAGGTATTTACGGAAAATATCGTGCATAAAGGACTGAAAGACTGAAGGAGCATTAGAAAGACCAAAAGGCATTACCAAATACTCAAAATGGCCCTCGGGCGTATTAAATGCAGTTTTCCACTCATCTCCCTGCTTGATCCGCACCAAATTATACGCACCCCGAAGATCAACCTTAGAGAACCACTTTGCCCCTTTAATACGAGCAAATAAATCAGTCAGTAGTGGCAAAGGATACTGGTATTTGACTGTAATCTTATTCAACAGGCGATAATCAATACAGGGCCTCAGGGAGCCATCTTTTTTACCCACGAAAAAAAACCTGCTCCTAAAGGGGATGAGGATGGACGGATATGCCCCTTTTCCAAGGACTCCTTAATATACTCTTGCATAGCAGCATGCTCAGGCACAGATAGATTGAACAAACGACCCTTGGGAAACTTGCTGCCCGGAATCAAGTCTATAGCACAATCGCAATCCCGGTGAGGGGGGAGAGAACTAAGTTTAGGCTCCTCAAAAACATCACCATAATCAGACAAAAATGCCGGAATTTCAGAGGGAGTAGATGAAGCAATGGAAACCAAAGGTACTTCCCCATGAGCCCCCTGACATCCCCAGCTTAACACAGACATTGTTTTCCAGTCAAGGACTGGATTATGAGTTTGCAACCATGGCAATCCAAGCACTAAGACATCATGCAAGTTATGCAACACAAGGAAGCGAATCACCTCCCGATGGTCAGGAGTCATACACATAGTCACTTGTGTCCAGAACTGTGGTTTATTCCTAGCCAAAGGTGTGGAGTCGATACCCTTCAGAGGGATAGGAACTTCCAAAGGCTCTAGGCTAAACCCACAACGTCTGGCAAAGGACCAATCCATAAGACTCAAGGAAGCGCCAGAATCCACATAGGCATCCACAGAAATAGTTGATAATGAACAGATCAAAGTTACAGACAAAATAAACTTAGACTGTAAGGTGCCAATTGCAAAAGACTTATCAACCTTTTTTGTGCGCTTAGAGCATGCTGATATAACATGAGCAGAATCACCACAGTAGAAGCACAACCCATTTTTACGCCTATAATTCTGCCGTTCACTTCTGGACAGAATTCTATCACATTGCATAATCTCCGGTGCCTGCTCAGAAGACACCGCCAAATGGTGCACAGGTTTGCGCTCCCGCAAACGCCGATCAATCTGAATAGCCATAGTCATGGATTCATTCAGACCTGTGGGCGTAGGAAACCCCACCATGACATCTTTAACGGCGTCAGAGAGACCTTCTCTGAAATTCGCCGCCAGGGCGCACTCATTCCACTGAGTAAGCACAGACCATTTTCGAAATTTTTGACAATATACTTCAGCTTCATCATGCCCTTGAGAGAGGGCTAGCAAGGCCTTTTCAGCCTGAATCTCCAAATTAGGTTCCTCATAGAGCAACCCCAGTGCCAGAAAAAACGCATCCACATTGAGCAGCGCAGGATCCCCTGGTGCCAATGCAAATGCCCAATTCTGGGGGTCACCCCGCAACAAGGCAATAACAATTTTAACCTGCTGAGCGGGGTCTCCAGCGGAACGAGATCTCAGAGAAAGATACAATTTACAATTGTGCTTAAAATTCAAAAAGCGAGATCTATCTCCAGAAAAGAACTCTGGTATAGGGATCTTGGGTTCAGACATAGGAGCATGTATCACATAGTCTTGGATATTTTGAACCTTAGAGGCAAGAGTATTAAGATTAGAAGCTAAACTCTGGATATCCATTTCTCAACAGCAGAGATCTGAGCTATTCAGGGGTTAAGAGGAGAGAGAAAAAAAAAACAAAAAAAAAAACAGCAGATTGCAATTATGGCTAGACAGAACCTCTGAGTAAAAAAAAAAAAAAAAAAATGTCAGAAACTTCTTTTTTTTCTCTCTCTTTCTTCAGCCAATACTCTCAATACATTAGGCCGGCAATACTGTCATGATTCCCAATGGCAGGGACATGGGCAAAAACGGACTAGCTCTAGGAAGATGGTATCTCAGGTAACCGCGATGCTGAACCTAACACGCAAATAAAAGTAGCCAGGGGGTGTGCCTACGTTGTATCCCTAGACACCTCGCGCCAGCCGGAGAGCTAACTACCCCTATAAGAGGAATACACAGACCTGGCTTGCCTCCAGGGAAACCCCAAAAGTTATAGTAGCCCCCCACATGTAATAACGGTTAGGTAAGAGGAAAACACAAACGCAGTATGAATATAGATTCAGCAAAGTGAGGCCCTCTGACTAGATAGATGAAAATACAAAAGAGGACTTCGCGGTTACCTCAAAACCCTAAGCAGCCATCCTGAAACCACCTTAACTCTGTTATCAACTCATGACACCGGAGTAGTAATTTCAGATCAGTAGAGCTTCCAGCAGCACGAGAAATATAAATGCATGCTGGACAAAACAAACACAAAAAGCCAAAGATTTCAACTTAGCTGAATTGCAGACTTGGAGCAGGTAGCAAGCAACAGAGATGCTCTGGTAACATTGATTGCCGGCACTAGAGTGACTGAGAAGCCAGACTAAATAGGAAACTCCCAATTTCCTGATGAAAATAGGTGCACTGGAAACACAAGACCAAAGTCAACCAGTACCACCAGTAGCCACCAGAGGGAGCCAAAAACAGAATTCACAACAGGGTGCACCTTGGAGGTGCCAAACTATTTACAAAGAAAGTCTTTGGGTAAGCATTGTACATTACCGCAATGTCCATTTTTAAACCTGTAACCAAAATAAGCAATTCAAACGTATAACAACAATTATTAATATTTCCAGACCTTGTAACGAGTTGGGGTTTAATTCTTGGTGCTACGTGTAGACCTACGCAGAACAGGGGTTGTTGGTGACCTGACAGGATTCACTGTTTCCACTACCACTGGTATAGTGCACTGTATCTTGGCTACACTTCTGGTGAGTCTATGTAGCAGGGGGATACTGGACCTTTTGGGATTACTTCTATTTTCTGTAGGCATGGCAAATTCACCGAGAGCAGAGGGTGGACTTGCTGATTTGACTGCTGGCATGACGTTTTCTGTCGGAATCTGCTGTTGCTGAGCCACTGTTGAGGTGACAATTGCTGCTTGAACCTGTTGGTGTGGGGCCTCTTCAGGTCCTGGATGGTTCTGAGTCGCATTTTGTTCTGGTGTTCCCAGCTGAGGAAAAGTCAAGACAGGTATCACTATGGCCTGATTTATTTGAGTCCAAGACTGGGGAAAGTCTCCAAGAACAGTGTGTATCATCCTCTCTTCCATAGGTGGAGATGTTCCTGGATCCGCTTCTCTGTTCCTCAATTTATATGGGCAATTCTTGAGATGGTCTCTGGATACTGCCGTCAAAGTTTCTCCTCCATCTTTGCTGATAAGACAAACTTTAGTATTGTCAAAGTTGGACGGTAAGATGGTATAGGCTTCTGCTTCCCAATAATCATCAAGTTTGTTCATTTTTCTTTTACACTTTAACACTTGTACACCTGGTGACAAGGGAGTTGCAGGAGCACGTTGGTTGTAGTCTCTCTCTTGTTTTTGTCTGGCTTGAGATAGACTTCTTTCAACACACTCTTGTACTTGACGGTACTTTTGCTGTCTTTCTGTATCCCAATCTGCATCAGATGATGGATTTTCTGGGGTTAGAACTCCCATATCCAGATCAACAGGTAGCTTGCTGGATCTTCCTCTCATCAGATATGCTGGAGTACAGTTGGTGGAATTCACTGGAATGTGGTTGTACAGATCTACCAAGTCTGGCAACTTTTCTGGCCATAAGTTCCTTTCTTCCACAGGCAAGGTCTTCAGTAAGTCGATTACCACTTGATTCATCTTTTCGCACATTCCGTTGGTTTGTGGGTGATATGGTGTTGTTCTGATCTTTTTGCATCCGTATAAGTTGCAGAACTCTTGGAATACCTCGGCTTCAAAGGCTGGACCTTGATCAGTAAGGACCTTCTCTGGGTATCTGTGTGGCCTGCAAAAGTACCGTTGAAAGGCCTTGGTTGCTGTTCTTGCCATCAAATCCTTGACAGGTACAACCACCAGGAATCTGGAGTAGTGGTCTACAATGGTCAAAGCGTAGACATAGCCGGATCGGCTTGGTGTTAGCTTCACATGATCTAGCGCGACCAATTCAAGTGGCTGTTTGGTGACTATGGGCTGTAAAGGAGCCCTCTGGCTGTCACGGTTCTTCCTGCGTAGGCTACATGGGCCACACTCTCGGCACCACTATTCAATGGTTTTTTTCATGCCAACCCAGTAGAACCTTCCACGAAGTAGACTCTCCAACTTCCTCTATCCGAAGTGTCCTGCTCCATCGTGGTACGCTTCCAGAACCATTGGCGCATCTTGTCTTAGGACTACTATCTGCCATACCAACTCATGAGTGCGTGGGTCGATGCTTCTCCGGCACAGCTTACCATCATAGATAAACAGTTTGCCTTTCCCCTTCCACAGTTGTTGCATCTCTTGTGGATCATCCGGGCCAGGGTGTGAACCTGCCTGCGTCAGGAGCTCTTTCACCCGACGGACTGCGGGGTCACTGTCCTGGGTCTCTGTCCATCCATGGTGGGGCAGGGGATTCAGCGTGGCATCCTGCTTGTTCTTGCACCTGTTCCTCACATGATGGGAATACTGAGTGGCCTTGGGGTGATGGAAAGCTGGCAACTCTATTTCTTCGAGTGTTTCCAAGTCTTCTCCCGTTTCTGGCAAGTTGGGCATCCTGGACAATGCATCGGCATTCGCATTCTTGTGCCCTGCCCGGTACTTGATGGTGAAATCATAATTGGACAACCGGGCCATCCACCGCTGCTCTAAGGCACCGAGTTTTGCTGTGTCCAAGTGTGTCAGTGGATTGTTGTCCGTGAAGATGGTGAATTTTGCTGAGGCCAGGTAATGCTTAAATCTCTCCGTCACTGCCCAGACGACGGCAAGGAACTCTAGCTTAAAGGAACTGCAGTTGTCAGGGTTCCTTTCAGTGGGACGAAGTTTCCCTCTGGCATAAGCAATTACTCTCTCTTTACCTTTCTGGACCTGGGACAACACGGCTCCCAGTCCCATGTTGCTGGCATCCATATACAGCACAAACGGTTGGTCATATTCAGGGTAAGCCAGTACCTCTTCTCCCATCAGCGCCAACTTCAAACAAGTGAAGGATCCCTCCAGTCCATCGTTCCAGTCAAATGGGGTATTCTTACCCTTGGTTTTCTTGGATTGGCTCACTAACAGGTCTTGCAATGGCGCAGCTTTCTTGGTGAAGTCTTTGATAAACCTCCTGTAGTAGCCTACCAACCCGAGGAACTGCCGGACTTCATGGAGGTTGCTGGGCTTCGGCCAATCTCTGATCACAGTGACCTTGTCAGGGTCTGGGGCCACTCCTTCGGCACTCACTACATGGCCCAGGTACTGCACTTTGGGCTTTAACCAATGGCATTTGGACGGTTTTACCTTTAGGCCAAAGTTGGACAGGGCTTCGAACACCTCGGCCAGGTGCTAGAGATGGTCCTCATAAGTCTTGGAGAAGACAATGACATCGTCCAGATATAGCAATACGGTTTCAAAGTTCTTGTGTCCAAGACAGCACTCCATCATCCTCTGGAACGTTCCTGGGGCGTTGCACATTCCGAATGGCATGTAGTTGAATTCACAGAGAACCATCGGTGTGGTGAAGGCTGTCTTTTCTTTTTCCGCCTCTGCTACGGTAACCTGCCAGTACCCGCTGGTGAGATCCAAGGTAGAGAAGTAGTTAGCAGATTTTAAAGCAGCTAATGATTCTTTTATTCTAGGCAAAGGGTATGCATCTTTGTGTGTAATGCGGTTTATCTGCCTATAATCTACACACATCCTCATCGTGCCGTCTTTCTTTCTGACGAGGACTAATGGAGCTGCCCAGGGGCTACAACTGTCTCTAACTACCCCAGCCTCCTTCATCTCTCGCAACATGTCTTTGGCACACTGATAATGAGCTGGAGGTACAGGACGGTATATCTCTTTAATGGGTGGATGATTTCCCATGGGGATATGATGTTGAATCCCTTTTACTTGCCCAAAATCTAGGGGGTGTTTGCTGAATACCCGCTCATACTCATGAACCACCCTGTAAGCCTCTTGTTTTTGGTGTGATAGGGTAGAGTCAGTGCCCATGTGTAATTTCTGACACCAATCTTCCATTTGTCCTGCAGAGCCATTGTCCTCCGCCTGGTTGGATGGGACCACGGGTTCTGTTGCCTGTATCACATTATTATCAACAGCAAACAGTTTGGCAAGTGTGGCATATTTGGTAAGGTGGACCTCTTCCTCTCCACAGTTAAGGACATGCACTGGGACTCTCCCCTTGCGGACTTCAACCACCCCTCTGGCTGTCAGGATTGTGTGCCTGCTGTCTGAATACACATGTTCTACCAGGGCCTGATAGCCTTTACCTCTGAGGCCTATTGCTGCCCGACACCATATTAACATTTCACACCTGGGGGGTATGCAATGGGAATTGAATCACTCACTGTGGCATGGGCAATTTCTCCACCAGATAGTTCTACCTGCTGTCTCTGCACTAGAGCTTTGATTTCTTTCTGCAGGACATGTTGCTCACTGGAACCTGCAGTTTCAGCCACCTGTTACAATAAGACAATAATCTCTGCAAGACAATTTTCTATGACATTAGTAACAATTGTCATCATGGGGTTACATTCACGTCAGTCAATATCAACAATTACAATTCCTTGGGCCTTCAATTCTACCCGCCCCTCTTTAATGGTTACCTCTTTGTACCCCACTTGTGGCAATGGCTGACCGTTACTGGCTACTATGGTGAAATCATCATCAGGGCCACGAGTAATGTCTATGCCTTCCCAATAACGTTTATAAAGGATGTAAGGCATAGTTGTCACCTGAGAACCGGTGTCCAACAGAGCGTTTATGAGGATACCGTCGATCACAATGGGGAGAACAGGTCGTCCCCCAATGTACTTGGCTCTCCAGTTTTGCAGGCATGGTCGTCCTACTCCTGGGGTTTAGCCCTCTGAACCAGGGGTTGCTTGTCTAAATGACAGTACCTTGCGATGTGGCCCGCCTGTTTGCAGCGGCGGCAGATGGGTCGTCCGTCCTGATGATAGCGATTGTCGTCTGTTCCTCTGGTCGGCGGGACTCTCCTCTGTCGTCGCCAGGGAACATCCTCTGGTTTGGAAGCATGCTTGATCTTCTCCTTGGGGGCCTCCTGTAAGGACTGCATGGTCCGAGCTAAGGCAGCAACGCTGTTGGTCAGCTCCTGCATCTGGAGGCGTAGTCCAGCAGGGGAATCGTCTTCCAGGATCTGGGCATCGGCCTCAGCAGAAACTTGAGGAACTGGCGCCACCTCCTCGTGGTACGTTAGGGCTTGATGCCTAGGAAGTACTGCATGGCTACACTGTTGCTCCTGTAGCACTTGCATAGCCTTGTCTTTAAATTGCTCAAAGGCCAGGTCAGGATTCTGCATGGCCAGGAGGTGCAGTTGGGCCCTTTGGTTATTGCACAGGAGCCCCTCAATGAACCGCTCCTTTAAGAGTTTATCTTCATCTTGCACGCTGTTATGATCAACCTGCTTGATTGCCTGCAGTGCCTCCTGGAGATTAAGGGCATAGTCCCGTAGGCTATCCTGCGCTCTCTGCTTGCACCCATAAAACTTCAATTTGATTTCCTTGTGGGTGTCAAAGGTGGTTTTAAGCTTTGCAAAGACCTGCTGCACGGTCCCTTTATTCGCAGCAGGCCAGGACTTCAACTCTGTCAGAGCCGCTCCAAACAGTTGGCCCGTTACCATGTGAACCTTCTGAGGCTCTGCCAGGGGATAAAACTCAAGCAGGCTGCAGATTCCTTCTTCAAAGTCAGTTAATCTATGCGATTCTCCAAAATATCGTGGGAGCCAGGCTGCTCCAGGGATATACGGCATGGAGAGGGGCATGATGGTCGTAGTAGCCGTGGCGCTGTCAAGCTGGCTGATGGAAGCAGCAAGCTCTGTGGGACCCGGCGGTGGTACAAGACCAGCGGCTGCGCCTATTGTGGGGCCTGGGGGTATTGCTAGGCCTGCAGGAGCTTCTAGGTCTGTGGCTGCGACCGCCGCTCTTTCCCCTCCCGGGTCGGACATGGCCGTTCCTCCCCTCTCCTAACCTGGTGGAAGTCGGGGATCCTCTCCGGCACTTTGCAGTGTCTCTTCTTGCGGCTCTGCTGCACGGCGTCTCCACTTCCGGCTTTCCAGGCAGCAGCACGGCACCCGTCTTCCTGCTTCGCGCTCCTTTTGTCTGGCTCCGCCCACAAAGCTACGTCTCCTCCTCCTCGCGCTCCACGCTGCGCGGCAATGGCGGATTGTGGCGGGAAATGGCAACACACAGTCCTTTCAATAAATCACAGTTCAACACAGTTCTGGCACAGTTCTTAGGCGCACATGACCCGATTATCAGGCTTAAGTAGATCCTGTTCGTGACGCCAAAGTTGGAGCGCCCCCAGTAGGGTTATGGGGTACTCGCAGCCAGGCCCTTCGGTTCTCAGCGGGGATGTCACGGTGGCTGACCTGGTCCATGGCCCTAGGGACGTCCATTGAGAAATGGGGAAAGGCCTTTATAGGGGAAGTGTTCGTGACGCCACCTGTGGTATTCGGTCAGGGTGACCGACGCTGCTGTAAGGGGACTGCTGGGGTGATGTTATGGCAGCTAGAGAGTATACCTTACCACAGGTGAAGTGTTTCCCCAGGGCTTCCCAGAGGTGTAGACGGTGGATGGTGTGAGGCGCAGTGAAGAACGAGGACACAAGGTTGCAGTCTCTTTACCTTTACTGAAGGCTTCAGTGTCCACAATCCAGGGTACGGACCACAGGGTAGGCAGAGTCCAGCTAGTCTGAAGGCAAATCCAGAGTCCCCTTATCCAGGTGGAAATCAGTAGCCTTCCTCTAGCGCCTGGGTGTTGTAGTACCTCCCTGCTGAGCTTCTCGGTAAGGTCCTCACAACTGTTGCAGAAGATATGTCTCTTTCTCTCTGTCCCCCTGATGGATAGGATAGGACAAACCCGTATGACTGATGGTCTGAGGCTTTTTACAGGGACTCTAGCACGCCCCAGCCCCCAAGAGTTGCCACCGTGCCTCCTGGGTATAAGGTGCGGATAGGTAACGTGGAATTATCTGTCCTGCCAGTCTCTGAAGTAAAGCGCAGAGATCCTTACTCCCTTGGTATGCTGGCTACCGGCTTCTGTGCCTCAGAGAGGAGCAGCTTGTTCCTGGCTGATCTCCCTCTGATATTCCTCTCCTGTGCTTTGCTTTCCTGCACACTCTCTGCAATATGCTCACTTTTTAGTGTCCTTTCCCAGGAGTTGCAGCACTTCATGCCACAGAGCTCCTCTCCCTCTGTCTTCCTGACAGGAACTGAACTCTCAACCCCCTTTTCCCTCCAGATCTGGATGTTATATAGGGGAGTTCACCTTAAACAGGCTTAGAGCTCCCCCTTCTGGTCTTGAGTGTGAACATGTTGCATGCATTGTGTTTACCTGGTGAAGAGATCTCCTTTATTGCCTTCAGACGTAATATCACTCCCCCTGGTGGAAGAAAGACATTACTGCAACGAACAGGACTCTGGGGTGCTGCACGCATCCATTGGTGCATGCCCTGATCTTGGTGGTGCAGAACTTCCTGAAAAACTACCCACACGTGATGGAGCTGTTTGTGAAAGTGCGGGAAGTGTATGCGCACTTTCAGCATTCTCACCCTTCTGCTGCTGCTCGCTTGTCTGTGCTGCGGCGTCACTTCTGCCTTCCCAGTCACTAGCTGATATATGATGTGCCAACAAGGTGGAACTCCGCATTGGAATTGCTGGAGAGACTGTGCAGGCAATAGTGGAGTTTCAGCTGCAGCACGCACGACTGAGTTTTGCTGGAGAACAACACCACTTCACCACCAATGACTAGGCCTCCATGTGAGATGTGTGTGCCATGTTGCACTGCTTCAAAAATTCCACCAATATGGCCAGCGCTGATGATGCCATCATCAGTATTACTATACCAATTATATGCCTGCTGGAAAAAGCAATTCAGGCCTTTATGAATGAGGTGGTGGCACAGGAGAAAGAGGATCAGAAGGAGCAGGGCCAATTCACACCATTATCAGGCCTGTCATCCACACATGGCTCGGAAGGTGGGTTACTGTTTCAGCAGCATCTAGGTAACCAACTGTACAGCTAGGGGACAGTTTGATAGAATGATGAGTAGGAGGAACAACTGTGTTCAGAGCAGGGTGGCACTCAGATTAGCTCACGGGCATCACTAGAGCGTGGCGGGGAGGAAACAGAGGACATAGATGATTGTTATGGTTCTCAATGGCAAGAGAACATAGCCCAGCAAACATAAGTCCTAGCTCTTGGAAGGATGGAAACTAAACTGACCATGAACTAAACCTGCTGCACAACTAACAGTAGCCGGGTAGCGTTGCCTACGTTTTTTATCCCTAGACGCCCAGCGCCGGCCGGAGGACTAACTAATCCTGGCAGAGGAAAATATAGTCCTGGCTCACCTCTAGAGAAATTTCCCCGATAGGCAGACAGAGGCACCCACATATATTGTCGGTGATTTTAGATGAAATGACAAACGTAGTATGAAAATAGGTTTAGCAAAATTGAGGTACGCTTACTAGATAGCAGGAAGACAGAAAGGGCACTTTCATGGTCAGCTGAAAACCCTATCAAAATACCATCCTGAAATTACTTTAAGACTCTAGTATTAACTCATAACATCAGAGTGGCAATTTCAGATCACAAGAGCTTTCCAGACACAGAAACGAAACTACAGCTGTGAACTGGAACAAAATGCAAAAACAAACGAAGACTAAAGTCCAACTTAGCTGGGAGTTGTCTAGAAGCAGGAACATGCACAGAAAGGCTTCTGATTACAATGTTGACCGGCATGGAAGTGACAGAGGAGCAAGGTTAAATAGCGACTCCCACATCCTGATGGAAACAGGTGAACAGAGGGGATGATGCACACCAGTTCAATTCCACCAGTGGCCACCGGGGGAGCCCAAAATCCAATTTCACAACAGTACCCCCCCCTCAAGGAGGGGGCACCGAACCCTCACCAGAACCACCAGGGCGATCAGGATGAGCCCTATGAAAGGCACGGACCAGATCGGAGGCATGAACATCAGAGGCAGTCACCCAAGAATTATCCTCCTGACCGTATCCCTTCCATTTGACCAGATACTGGAGTTTCCGTCTGGAAACACGGGAGTCCAAGATTTTTTCCACAACGTACTCCAACTCGCCCTCAACCAACACCGGAGCAGGAGGCTCAACGGAAGGCACAACCGGTACCTCATACCTGCGCAACAATGACCGATGAAAAACATTATGAATAGAAAAAGATGCAGGGAGGTCCAAACGGAAGGACACAGGGTTAAGAATCTCCAATATCTTGTACGGGCCGATGAACCGAGGCTTAAACTTAGGAGAAGAAACCCTCATAGGGACAAAACGAGAAGACAACCACACCAAGTCCCCAACACAAAGCCGAGGACCAACCCGACGCCGGCGGTTGGCAAAAAGCTGAGTCTTCTCCTGGGACAACTTCAAATTGTCCACTACCTGCCCCCAAATCTGATGCAACCTCTCCACCACAGCATCCACTCCAGGACAATCCGAAGATTCCACCTGACCAGAAGAAAATCGAGGATGAAACCCCGAATTACAGAAAAAAGGAGACACCAAGGTGGCAGAGCTGGCCCGATTATTGAGGGCAAACTCCGCTAAAGGCAAAAAAGCAACCCAATCATCCTGATCTGCAGACACAAAACACCTCAAATATGTCTCCAAGGTCTGATTCGTCCGCTCGGTCTGGCCATTAGTCTGAGGATGGAAAGCAGACGAGAAAGACAAATCTATGCCCATCCTAGCACAGAATGCTCGCCAAAATCTAGACACGAACTGGGTTCCTCTGTCAGAAACGATATTCTCCGGAATACCATGCAAACGGGCCACATTTTGAAAAAACAGAGGAACCAACTCGGAAGAAGAAGGCAACTTAGGCAGGGGAACCAAATGGACCATCTTAGAGAAACGGTCACACACCACCCAGATGACAGACATCTTCTGAGAAACAGGAAGATCCGAAATAAAATCCATCGAGATGTGCGTCCAGGGCCTCTTCGGGATAGGCAAGGGCAACAACAATCCACTAGCCCGAGAACAACAAGGCTTGGCCCGAGCACAAACGTCACAAGACTGCACAAAGCCTCGCACATCTCGAGACAGGGAAGGCCACCAGAAGGACCTTGCCACCAAATCCCTGGTACCAAAGATTCCAGGATGACCTGTCAACGCAGAAGAATGAACCTCAGAAATGACTTTACTGGTCCAATCATCAGGAACAAACAGTCTACCAGGTGGGCAACGATCAGGTCTATCCGCCTGAAACTCCTGCAAGGCCCGCCGCAGGTCTGGAGAAACGGCAGACAATATCACTCCATCCTTAAGGATACCTGTAGGTTCAGAGTTACCAGGTGAGTCAGGCTCAAAACTCCTAGAAAGGGCATCCGCCTTAACATTCTTAGAACCCGGCAGGTAGGACACCACAAAATTAAACCGAGAGAAAAACAATGACCAGCGCGCCTGTCTAGGATTCAGGCGTCTGGCGGACTCAAGATAAATTAGATTTTTGTGGTCAGTCAATACCACCACCTGATGTCTAGCCCCCTCAAGCCAATGACGCCACTCCTCAAAAGCCCACTTCATGGCCAAAAGCTCCCGATTCCCAACATCATAATTCCGCTCGGCGGGCGAAAATTTACGCGAGAAAAAGGCACAAGGTCTCATCACGGAACAATCGGAACTTCTCTGCGACAAAACTGCCCCAGCTCCGATTTCAGAAGCGTCGACCTCAACCTGAAAAGGAAGAGCAACATCAGGCTGACGCAACACAGGGGCGGAAGAAAAGCGGCGCTTAAGCTCCCGAAAGGCCTCCACAGCAGCAGGGGACCAATCAGCAACATCAGCACCCTTCTTAGTCAAATCAGTCAATGGTTTAACAACATCAGAAAAACCAGCAATAAATCGACGATAAAAGTTAGCAAAGCCCAAAAATTTCTGAAGACTCTTAAGAGAAGAGGGTTGCGTCCAATCACAAATAGCCTGAACCTTGACAGGATCCATCTCGATGGAAGAGGGGGAAAAAATATATCCCAAAAAGGAAATCTTTTGAACCCCAAAAACGCAGTTAGAACCCTTCACACACAAGGAATTAGACCGCAAAACCTGAAAAACCCTCCTGACCTGCTGGACATGAGAGTCCCAGTCATCCGAAAAAATCAAAATATCATCCAGATACACAATCATAAATTTATCCAAATAATCACGGAAAATGTCATGCATAAAGGACTGAAAGACTGAAGGGGCATTTGAAAGACCAAAAGGCATCACCAAATACTCAAAGTGGCCCTCGGGCGTATTAAATGCGGTCTTCCACTCATCCCCCTGCTTAATTCGCACCAAATTATACGCCCCACGGAGATCTATCTTAGAGAACCACTTGGCCCCCTTTATGCGAGCAAACAAATCAGTCAGCAGTGGCAACGGATATTGATATTTAACCGTGATTTTATTCAAAAGCCGATAATCAATACACGGTCTCAAAGAGCCATCTTTCTTAGCCACAAAGAAAAAACCGGCTCCTAAGGGAGATGACGAAGGACGAATATGTCCCTTTTCCAAGGACTCCTTTATATATTCTCGCATAGCAGCATGTTCAGGCACAGACAGATTAAATAAACGACCCTTAGGGTATTTACTACCCGGAATCAAATCTATGGCACAATCGCACTCCCGGTGCGGAGGTAATGAACCAAGCTTAGGTTCTTCAAAAACGTCACGAAATTCAGTCAAGAATTCAGGAATCTCAGAGGGAATAGATGATGAAATGGAAACCACAGGTACGTCCCCATGCGTCCCCTTACATCCCCAGCTTAACACAGACATAGCTTTCCAGTCAAGGACTGGGTTGTGAGATTGCAGCCATGGCAATCCAAGCACCAACACATCATGTAGGTTATACAGCACAAGAAAGCGAATAATCTCCTGATGATCCGGATTAATCCGCATAGTTACTTGTGTCCAGTATTGTGGTTTATTACTAGCCAATGGGGTGGAGTCAATCCCCTTCAGGGGTATAGGAGTTTCAAGAGGCTCCAAATCATACCCACAGCGTTTGGCAAAGGACCAATCCATAAGACTCAAAGCGGCGCCAGAGTCGACATAGGCATCCGCGGTAATAGATGATAAAGAACAAATCAGGGTCACAGATAGAATAAACTTAGACTGTAAAGTGCCAATTGAAACAGACTTATCAAGCTTCTTAGTACGCTTAGAGCATGCTGATATAACATGAGTTGAATCACCGCAATAGAAGCACAACCCATTTTTTCGTCTTAAATTCTGCCGTTCACTTCTGGACAGAATTCTATCACATTGCATATTCTCTGGCGTCTTCTCAGTAGACACCGCCAAATGGTGCACAGGTTTGCGCTCCCGCAGACGCCTATCGATCTGGATAGCCATTGTCATGGACTCATTCAGACCCGCAGGCACAGGGAACCCCACCATAACATCCTTAATGGCATCAGAGAGACCCTCTCTGAAATTCGCCGCCAGGGCGCACTCATTCCACTGAGTAAGCACAGCCCATTTACGGAATTTCTGGCAGTATATTTCAGCTTCGTCTTGCCCCTGAGATAGGGACATCAAGGCCTTTTCCGCCTGAAGCTCTAACTGAGGTTCCTCATAAAGCAACCCCAAGGCCAGAAAAAACGCATCCACATTGAGCAACGCAGGATCCCCTGGAGCCAATGCAAAAGCCCAATCCTGAGGGTCGCCCCGGAGCAAGGAAATCACAATCCTGACCTGCTGAGCAGGATCTCCAGCAGAGCGAGATTTCAGGGACAAAAACAACTTGCAATTATTTTTAAAATTTTGAAAGCAAGATCTATTCCCCGAGAAAAATTCAGGCAAAGGAATTCTAGGTTCAGATATAGGAACATGAACAACAAAATCTTGTAAATTTTGAACTTTCGTGGTGAGATTATTCAAACCTGCAGCTAAACTCTGAATATCCATTTTAAACAGGTGAACACAGAGCCATTCCAGGATTAGAAGGAGAGAGAGAGAGAGAAAGGCTGCAATATAGGCAGACTTGCAAGAGATTCAATTACAAGCACACTCAGAACTGAAGGGAAAGGAAAAAAAAAAAAAATCTTCAGCAGACTTCTCTTTTCTCTCCTTTCTCTGTCAATTAATTTAACCCTTTTTGGCCGGTCAAACTGTTATGGTTCTCAATGGCAAGAGAACATAGCCCAGCAAACATAAGTCCTAGCTCTTGGAAGGATGGAAACTAAACTGACCATGAACTAAACCTGCCGCACAACTAACAGTAGCCGGGTAGCGTTGCCTACGTTTTTTATCCCTAGACGCCCAGCGCCGGCCGGAGGACTAACTAATCCTGGCAGAGGAAAATATAGTCCTGGCTCACCTCTAGAGAAATTTCCCCGATAGGCAAACAGAGGCCCCCACATATATTGGCGGTGATTTTAGATGAAATGACAAACGTAGTATGAAAATAGGTTTAGCAAAATTGAGGTACGCTTACTAGATAGCAGGAAGACAGAAAGGGCACTTTCATGGTCAGCTGAAAACCCTATCAAAATACCATCCTGAAATTACTTTAAGACTCTAGTATTAACTCATAACATCAGAGTGGCAATTTCAGATCACAAGAGCTTTCCAGACACAGAAACGAAACTACAGCTGTGAACTGGAACAAAATGCAAAAACAAACGAGGACTAAAGTCCAACTTAGCTGGGAGTTGTCTAGAAGCAGGAACATGCACAGAAAGGCTTCTGATTACAATGTTGACCGGCATGGAAGTGACAGAGGAGCAAGGTTAAATAGCGACTCCCACATCCTGATGGAAACAGGTGAACAGAGGGGATGATGCACACCAGTTCAATTCCACCAGTGGCCACCGGGGGAGCCCAAAATCCAATTTCACAACAGATGATACAACTCCCACCAAGAGCAGCTTGTCCTTTCCCCTGGTCATGCTGACACACATAAGACAAAACATGCTACAGTGTCTGCCCAACGACCTCCAAGTTGCCCATATTGTTACCAGTGCATTGGGTGGCCAAGGACAAGGACAACATATCATCATTACTTCCATCACTGATTCAGGAGCACCAAATGCACAAATACAAGCAGATACTGATAGATAAACTACTAATGACTTTCACACCTGACAGCAAGGGCTCTGTAAAACAACAAAGCGGAGTTGGAGGAGGAATTCGCCAATGCTGCTGGGGTACAGCCAGACCCTCGAAAGATAGGATTAGTGTGAAGACACAGGGGGCCACTAGCCTGAAACCTCATGGACCAGGAATCATCCCACCGAACGCCTGCTCTCCTTTCATCATGAGCATAATACTATTCGGACAAAACAGAGTGAGGGTAAAACAGTATGGCAATTTTTTATTGAAGAACAAAACAGGCAAATAACACATAGAACAGTTCCAGTAAAATACCCAAGAGTGCGCAGAATTACAGAGTCTCACCCTTCCGCTGACTCACCAGGATAAGAGCAGCTGTGACTTCAGAGCTTCCAGGGCCAACTACCCCCACCTGTAACACTGTAGGAAGCTGACAGTCCATTGAGATGCAAGGCCAGGTGAGGATCACAACCTGGCTTCTCCAAATATCTACATGGAACCAGGTGACCAATGTGTCCCAATACTGGCTTTCCCAGACGTATTCATGGGGCTTAGGTGACAGGTGGGTCCAAATCCTAGCTTCCTCAAATGTATCCATGGGTTCAGTGATGGTCACTGAGCTGATCTGTATTCTGTCAGCCAGGGCGGGGTCCCCTAAGCTGACATCCTGTAGAATGTCAAATCTGTGCCAGTTGTAATGGAGCCATAATCTTGCAGCTATCCTGTAGAGTGTACCTGGCTGTGGTTTTGTAAAGAGTATCTGGTTCTTTGAATCACCTAATTTCTTGGATGTCTTGGAACAGAGGCATATCCCTTTTTATAGTTCACAACTAGGGATGAGCGAGTAGTGGAATATTCGTACTTAGGGTTGAGCGACTTTTGCTTTTTTAGGATCGAGTTGGGTTTTGTGAAACCCGACCTTCTCAAAAGTCGGATCGTGTGAAATCGGCCGATTCTACTGTAAAGTCGGGTTCCGGTCCCGGAACATGAAACCCAATGCATCTCTCTCTCTCTCTCTCTCTCTCTCTCTCCGGAAATCACTGCAGCCCAAGCGGTAATATGGCTCTATGACGCCGCAGAAACCGGGCCGGAACCTATGTCATCACGCTGCCCACAATTAATTGGCTGAAAAAATGGCGGGGAAGGCGTCATTCAAAACGCGACTTTGGCGCCAAGATCGCGTACCGCATGGCCGACCCCACGCTGGGATCGGGTCGGGTTTCGTGAGACGCCGACTTTGCCAAAAGTCGGCGACTTATGAAAATGACCGATCCGTTTCGCTCAACCCTATTCGTACTCCCTACACTCGTAACAAGTAGGTTTTAATACTCGGGTATTCTTAACGAGTAGTGAGTCCAATGCAAGTCAGTGGGTGCAAGAAAAAAATCGCACAGCACTTGCACCATGGGAGTGTGCTGTCTGATTTTTATGCACCAGTGTCCTTTGAAAAGCTGGCATTTCATATGTGGCTACAGTAAAATCATACTCACAGGTTAGAATAGAATAAATAGAATACATATACAGTACAGACCAAAAGTTTGGGCACACTTTCTCATTTAAAGATTTTTCTGTATTTTCATGACTGTGAAAATTGTAAATTCACACTGAAGGCATCAAAACTATGAATTAACACATGTGGAATTATATACTTAACAAAAAAGTGTGAAACAACTGAAATTATGTCTTATATTCTAGGTTCATCAAAGTAGCCACCTTTTGCTTTGATAACTGCTTTGCACACTCTTAGCATTCTCTTGATGAGCTTCACGCTGTAGTCATCGGAAATGGTTTTCACTTTACAGGTGTGCCCTGTCAGGTTTAATAAGTGGGATTTCTTGTCTTATAAATGGGGTTGGGACCATCAGTTGTGTTGAGCAAAAGTCTGGTGGATACACAGCTGATAGTCCTACTGAATGAACTTAGAATTTGTATTATAGCAAGAAAAAAACAGCTAAGTGAAAAAAACGAGTGGCCGTCATTACTTTAAGAAATTAATGTCTGTCAGTCCGAAAAATTGGGAAAACTTTGAAAGTGTCCCCAAGTGCAGTTGCAAAAACCATCAAGCGCTACAAAGAAACTGGCTCACATAAGGACCGCCCCAGGAAAGGAAGACCAAGAGTCACCTCTGCTTCTGAGGATAAGTTTATCCGAGTCACCAGCCTCAGAAATTGCAGGTTAACAGCAGCTCAGATAAGAGACCAGGTCAATGCCACACAGAGTTCTAGCAGCAGACACTTCTCTACAACAACTGTTAAGAGGATACTTTGTGCAGCAGGCCTTCATGGTAAAATAGCTGCTAGGAAACCACTGGCAACAAGCAGAAGAGACTTGTTTGGGATAAATAACACAAGGAATGGAAATTAGACAAGTGGAAATCTGTGGTTTGTTCTGATGAGTCCAAATTTGAGATCTTTTTGGTTCCAACCACCATGCCTTTGTGTGACGCGGAAAAGGTGAACGGATGGACTCTACATGCATGGTTCCCACTGTGAAGCATGGAGGAGGAGGTGTGATGGTGTGGGGGTGCTTTGCTTGTGACATTGTTGGGGATTTATTGAAAAATTAAAGGCATACTGAACCAGCATGGCTACCACAGCATCTTGCAGCGGCATGCTATTCCATCTGGTTTGCGTTTAGTTGGACCATCATTTATTTTTCAACAGGACAATGACCACAAACACACCTCCAGGCTGTGTAAGGGCTATTTGACCAAGAAGGAGAGTGATGGGATGCTACGCCAGATGACCTGGCCTCCACAGTCACCAGACCTGAACCCAATCGAGATGGTTTAGGGTGAGCTGGACCGCAGAGTGAAGGCAAAAGGGACAACAAGTGCTAAGCATCTCTGGGAACTCCTTAAAGATTGTTGGAAGACCATTTCCGGTGACTACCTCTTAAAGCTTATCAAGAGAATGCCAAGAGTGTGCAAAGCAGTCATAAAAGCAAAAGGTAGCTACTTTGAAGAGCCAAGACTATAAGACATAATTTCAGTTGTTTCACACTTTTTTGTTAAGTATATACAATGCCTACAAGTAGTATTCAACCCCCTGCAGATTTAGCAGGTTTAATAAGATGCAAATAAGTTAGAGCCTTCAAACTTCAAACAAGAGCAGGATTTATTAACAGATGCATAAATCTTACAAACCAAAAAGTTTTGTTGCTCAGTTAAATTTTTATAAATTTTAAACATAAAAGTGTGGGTCAATTATTATTCAACCCCTAGGTTTAATATTTTGTGGAATAACCTTTGTTTGCAATTACAGCTTATAATCGTCTTTTATAAGACCTGATCAGGCCGGCACAGGTCTCTGGAGTTATCTTGGCCCACTCCTCCATGCAGATCTTCTCCAAGTTATCTATGTTCTTTGGGTGTCTCATGTGGACTTTAATCTTGAGCTCCTTCCACAAGTTTTCAATTGGGTTAAGGTCAGGAGACTGACTAGGCCACTGCAACACCTTGATTTTTTGCCTCTTGAACCAGGCCTTGGTTTTCTTGGCTGTGTGCTTTGGGTCGTTGTCTTGTTGGAAGATGAAATGACGACCCATCTTAAGATCCTTGATGGAGGAGCGGAGGTTCTAGGCCAAAATCTCCAGGTAGGCCGTGCTATCCATCTTTCCATGGATGCGGACCAGATGGCCAGGCCCCTTGGCTGAGAAACAGCCCCACAGCATAATGCTGCCACCACCATGCTTGACTGTAGGGATGGTATTCTTGGGGTCATATGCAGTGCCATCCAGTCTCCAAACGTCACGTGTGTGGTTGGCACCAAAGATCTCGATCTTGGTCTCATCAGACCAGAGAACCTTGAACCAGTCAGTCTCAGAGTCCTCCAAGTGATCATGAGCAAACTGTAGACGAGCCTTGACATGACGCTTTGAAAGTAAAGGTACCTTACGGGCTCGTCTGGAACGGAGACCATTGCGTTGGAGTACGTTACTTATGGTATTGACTGAAACCAATGTCCCCACTGCCAAGAGTTCTTCCCGGAGCTCCTTCCTTGTTGTCCTTGGGTTAGCCTTGACTCTTCGGACAAGCCTGGCCTCGGCACGGGAGGAAACTTTCAAAGGCTGTCTAGGCCATGGAAGGCTAACAGTAGTTCCATAAGCCTTCCACTTCCGGATGATGCTCCCAACAGTGGAGACAGGTAGGCCCAACTCCTTGGAAAGGGTTTTGTACCCCTTGCCAGCCTTGTGACCCTCCACGATCTTGTCTCTGATGGCCTTGGAATGCTCCTTTGTCTTTCCCATGTTGACCATGTATGAGTGCTGTTCACAAGTTTGGGGAGGGTCTTAAATAGTCAGAAAAGGCTGGAAAAAGAGATAATTAATCCAAACATGTGAAGCTCATTATTCTTTGTGCCTGAACTACTTCTTAATACTTTAGGGGAACCAAACAGAATTCTGGTGGGTTGAGGGGTTGAATACTAAATGACCCTCTGAAAAGACTTTTCACAATTTAAAAAAAAATAAACAAAGAAATAACATTCTTTTTTGCTGCAGTGCATTTCACACTTCCAGGCTGATCTACAGTCCAAATGTCACAATGCCAAGTTAATTCCAAATGTGTAAACCTGCTAAATCTGCAGGGGGTTGAATACTACTTGTAGGCACTGTAATTCCACATGAGTTAATTCATAGTTTTGACGCCTTCAGTGGGAATGTACAATTTTCATAGTCATGAAAATGCAGAAAAATCTTTAAATGATAAGGTGTGTCCAAACTTTTGGTCTGTACTGTGTATATATATATATATATATATATATATATATATATATATATATATATATATACTGTATACAGTGACAAAGTCACTGGTAAATTTCTGGAGGGGAGATATGTTTCACTGTGCTTAATGGCGTGAGTGATGTGAAACTCAGTGATTTTCCTCCAGCACACTAAGGCTATGTGCACACGTCAGGATTTCTGGCAGAAATTTTCCTGACAAAAACCAGACATTTCTGCCAGAAATCCGATTGCGTTTTTACCGCGATTTTAGGCTAGTTTCACATTTGCGTTTAAATCCGCAACGTTTAAAACGCATCCGCCAGTGGTGAAAAAAACGCATATAAACGCGTACAAACGCGGCAGGTTTTTTTACGCATGCGTTGACGCATGCTGTTAAAAAATGCTGTGTTTCTACGCGTTTACATGCGTTTTTTCCTGCGTTTCGTTTGCGTTTATGGTGCGCATGATCAGAAATTTCACAAGAGAAAAATCAAGCCGGTAATATTCAGCGTGGTGTACAGTAAAATCACACTGACAGGTTAGAATAGAGTAGATATATACACATAGAATAGGTATATATACATATATATATATATATGTCAGTGAGACACCTATATGTGTATATTTATATTTAATGCAGCGCTAGATAGCATAAAAGCCGCTAATTCAAATACCGGCTTTTGCTCTCTCCTTCACAAACCTGACAGGATATGAGACATGGTTTACATACAGTAAACCATCTCATATCCCTTCTGTTATTACATATTCCTCTTCAGTAATGTAAGAAGTGTCTGTGTGTCAAATTTGGGGGCTCTAGCTATTAAATGAAAGGGTTAAATGGCGGAAAAAATTGGTGTGGGCTCCCGCGCAATTTTCTCCGCCAGAGTGGTAAAGCCAGTGACTGGGGGCAGATATTAATAGCCTAGAGAGAGTCCATGGTTATTGGCCCCCCCCCTGGCTACAAACATCTGCCCCCAGCCACCCCAGAAAAGGCACATCTTGAAGATGCGCCTATTCTGGCACTTGGCCTCTCTCTTCCCATTCCCGTGTAGTGGTGGGATATGGGGTAATGAAGGGTGAATGTCACCTTGCTATTGTAAGGTGACATTAAGCCAGATTAATAATGGAGAGGCGTCAATTATGACACCTATCCATTATTAATCCAATAGTACAAAATGGTTAAGAAAACACACACACATTATTACAAAGTCCTTTAATGAAATAAAGACACAGGTTGTTGTAATATTTTATTATACTGGTAATCCACCTGAAGACCCTCGTTCTGTAACAAAGGAAAAATAAAAAAACAACACTATCTCATACCTTCCCTCGCTCAGGTCAAGTCCCACGAAGTAAATCCATCTGAAGGGGTTAATTCATTTTACAGCCAGGAGCTCTGCTAAAGCAGTGCTCGTGCCTGTAAAACCCAGGGAATTAATGGATTGGAGGGGAATGACCTGTATTTACCTTGAGTCGTGGTGAGGCGCCCTCTGCTGGATGTCCTCATATGAACTCGAGCCTGGTAAAAGTTCCCACGCTCGAGTTCATATGAGGACATCCAGCAGGGGGCGCATCACCGCGACTCAAGGTAAATACAGGTCATTCCCCTCCAATGCATTAATTACCTGGGTTTGTACAGGCAGGGGCAGCTGCATTAACAGGCTTCTGCTTGTAAAACTAGTTAACCCTTTCAGATGCATTTACAACGTGGGACAGAACGACGGAAGGTAAGGAATATTGTTGTTTGTTTTTTAAACTTTGTTTTAGGTGACAAAGGGTCTTCAGGTGGATTAAGAGTCTAATAAAATATTACAACAACATGTGTCTTTATTTCATTAAAATACTTAAATAATGTGTGTGTGTGTGTTTTCTTAACCATTTCGTATGATTGGATTAATAATGGATAGGTGTCATAATTGACGCCTCTCCATTATTAATCTGGCTTAATGTCACCTTACAGTAGCAAGGTGACATTAACCCTTCATTACCCCATATCCCACTGCTACACGGGAATGGGAAGAGAGTGGCCAAGTGCCAGAATAGGCGCATCTTACAGATATGCCTTTTCTGGGGTGGCTGGGGGCAGAGGTTTGTAGCCAAGGGGGGGGCAATAACCATGGACCCTCTCTAGGCTATTAATATCTGCCCCCAGTCACTGGCTTTTCCACTCTGGCGGAGAAAATTGCACTGGAGCCCACGCCAATTTTTTCCGCCATTTAACCCTTTAATTTAATAGCTAGAGCCCCCAAATTTGACAGACAGACACTTCTTACATTACTGAAGAGGAATATGTAATAACAGAAGGGATATGAGATGGTTTACTGTATGTAAACCATGTCTCATATCCTGTCGGGTTTGTGAAGGAGATAGCAGAAGCCGGTAATTGAATTAGCGGCTTTTATGCTATCTAGCACTGCATTAAATATAAATATATATACATAGGTGTCTCACTGACATATATATATATATGTATATATACCTATTCTATGTGTATATATCTACTCTTTTGTAACCTGTCAGTGTGATTTTACTGTACATCGCATGCGTTCAAAAAAGCAACAAAACGCATGTGCTTAAAAACGCATGCGTTTACATTGACAGCAATGCATTATTTGTTGCAATCCTTGCGCGATCGAACGCATGCGTTTCCTGGCGGCAAATAGACGTCTCTAGAAATTACTACATGTTGCATTTCCGCGCCAAGCCGCAAAACGACGAGACGACGCATGCGTCGTCAAACGCGGCAAAACGCGAGCAAAAAAAACCTCATGCGTTTTCAATGTTAAATATAGGAAAACACGACGCATGCATTTACATGCGGTACAAACGCTGTGGCCACAAACGCAAATGTGAAACCAGCCTTACCGTGCTTTTTACGCGTTTTTTGTGCGTTTTTTTCCAAATGCATAGAATCGCGGGAAAAACGCGGAAAATCCGCAAAATTAATGAACATGCTGCTTTTTTTTACCACGATGCATTTTTTTCGTGGAAAAAAACGTACCATGTGCACAAAACGTGCAGAATGCATTCTAAATGATAGAATGCATAATGTATGTGTTTTTAATGAGTTTTTATAGCGTTTTTATCGCGACAAAACCGCAAAAAAACCTGAACGTGTGCACATAGCCTAAATGCTGCGTGAGGTCAACAGCTAATTTGCATAATGTGCTGGGTTTTTGTGAACAACCATAAAGTTGGTGGGAGGTTGTCCATCTTATCTCCACCCCAGGGACTGTTCTGGGGTTTAAATAGCTGGACTCCAGATGCAGTCTGTATTTAGTAGCGCTGGAAAGAGGATCTCCAGCGGTTTGTGTCCTGAGAAGGAAAGACTGAACCTGTATTATCCTTGTCTTGCTGCAGAGCGGGCAGCTTCCCGCAAATATATTGACTGTGTTACAGCAGTTTGTTATCTTTTGGAGTCTACCTGTTTTTCCCGAAGGGCTGTACTTAATTCTCCCCTTCATGTTCTCTCTCCTACTATGAAGCGCACATAGTACATCACCCAGCTTTGCACACAGACTTTCCTCTGCTCTTTGCTTTCATATGGTATGTTCATCTACCCAGCTCTCCTACTATGAAGCGCACATAGTACATCACCCAGCTTTGCACACAGACTTTCCTCTGCTCTTTGCTTTCATATGGTATGTTCATCTACCCAGCTCTCCTACTATGAAGCGCACATAGTACATCACCCAGCTTTGCACACAGACTTTCCTCTGCTCTTTGCTTTCATATGGTATGTTCATCTACCCAGCTCTCCTACTATGAAGTGCACATAGTACATCACCCAGCTTTGCACACAGACTTTCCTCTGCTCTTTGCTATCATATGGTATGTTCATCTACCCAGCTCTCCTACTATGAAGCGCACATAGTACATCACCCAGCTTTGCACACAGACTTTCCTCTGCTCTTTGCTTTCATATGGTATGTTCATCTACCCAGCTCTCCTACTATGAAGCACACATAGTACATCACCCAGCTTTGCACACAGACTTTCCTCTGCTCTTTGCTTTCATATGGTATGCCTTTCAGCTAACCCCCGCTTACCCTGTGATATTTATGACCCTGTTTACTTAGGCTTGATTGTATGCATCTGGTCCACTTTTGATTCTCTGACCAAGATGAGCAGAGACCACTCCTCTCTGCTTCACACCTGAACGCACTTAGTTTTCCATATATTGCATAGCACAAGTCTGCAGGACTTCAGTCTGCAGTGTGATTTCTAGAAGTGTGTTCTAAAAGTGTGGATTACATTAGAATTAAAACCTGAATTGAACCTGAAGGGAACTGAAGGTAACTGGCCAGTCACTGCAAACAATGTTTCTGTTTATTTTCACTTTCACCCCTATAATCCTTCACTTTCTGCTACCTCCCCCAATCCCCACACCAAGTAAGGAACTGTTCATCTCCTCTTCAATCCTCCCCATCCATCTCACCTCCTCCTCCGAACTTTTCCTTAACATACAATCCTCTGTCTCAAAGCACAGGCAGCCCCCTCACGCCCTCTCCTGCTCCCACCTGCTAACACTATCTCTGCTCCTTCTCACTGCTGGTGATATCTCTCCAAATCCTGGTCCTCCTCACCATATTCCCACAGTCATTTCTACCTCCCACCCACGCTCCATCACAAACTTCCGTAACCTCTCTAACCTTATACCCATTCACCCAGCCCCCACTTCCCTAGTCCCACTAACAGGAGCTCTGTGGAACGCTCGCTCTGTCTGTAACAAGCTTCCCTACATCCATGATCTTTTTGTTACTACCAAACTTTCCTTCCTCGCCATCACCGAAACCTGGCTCACCCCTTCTGACACAGCCTCCCCCGCTGCACTCTCTTACGGTGGCTTCCACCTTTCTCACACACCCCGCCCCAGCAGCAAGCATGGCGGAGGAGTTGGTTTTCTCCTGTCAGATAACTGCTCCTTCACCCCAATCCCACTGCCACCCACTGTTACCCTCCCTTCCTTTGAGGTGCACTCTGTGCGCATCTACTCCCCCTCCAACCTCCAACTGGCTGTCATTTACCGCCCCCCAGGGCCAGCCACCATCTTCTTTGACCACTTCACCATCTGGCTACTTCATTTCCTTTCTGCAGACATCCCCACTATCATCATGGGCGATTTCAACATCCCCATTGACACTTCCCTCTCAGCTGCCACTAAACTTCTATCTCTCTCTTCCTCCTTCGGCCTCACTCAATGGTCTTCTGCAGCCACTCACAAAGATGGTCACACACTGGACCTCATCTTCACCCGCCTCTGCTCCCTATCTAACCTCTCTAACTCACCTCTTCCTCTTTCTGTCCACAACCTTCTCACATTCTCATCCCTCTCCACTCCATGTCTAGAGTCCCCACCCCACAAACTTTCACACCCTCGCAGAAATCTCAAACATCTTGACCTACATTCATTCTCTGAATCCCTCCTCCCTCTCACAGACATAAGTTCCATACACAATGCGGATGACGCTGCCGCTCTATATAACACCACAATAGCTGTAGCTTTGGAATCTGCGGCCCCACTTACACATACCAAAGCTCGCAAAATCAACAGACAGCCCTGGCACACCAGCCTGCCCAAAGAACTGAGGCGAGCTTCCAGGGCTGCTGAGCGCAGATGGAAAAGATCCCACTCCAACGACCACTTAATCGCATTCAAACAGTCCCTCAATACTTTCAAGACCGCACTTGCCACAGCTAAACAAACCTACTTCTCATCTCTCATATCCTCCCTGTCTCACAACCCTAAACAGTTATTCAACACCTTCAATTCTCTCCTCCGTCCCCCAGCACCTCCTCCCTCCCCACTTATCTCTGCTGAAGACTTTGCCTCATTCTTCAAGCAGAAGATTGATAACATCAGAGACAGTTTTGGTCAACAAGCCCCAGAGCCCTTCCTCCCAACTTCCCTACCCTCCACCTCCAAAACCAACTACTCCACCATTACAGAAGATCAACTCGCCACTCTACTCTCAAGATCGCATCTCACCACCTGTGCACTTGACCCACTCCCATCCCACCTCATCCCAAAC
Source organism: Ranitomeya variabilis (assembly GCF_051348905.1). Taxonomy (NCBI): domain Eukaryota; kingdom Metazoa; phylum Chordata; class Amphibia; order Anura; family Dendrobatidae; genus Ranitomeya; species Ranitomeya variabilis. The sequence goes on along the minus strand of NC_135233.1, from coordinate 714,449,594 downwards.
CTCACCACAATCTTCATCCCAACCCTAACCCATCTCTTCAACCTATCACTAACAACTGGTGTTTTCCCCTCAAGCTTTAAACATGCCTCCATCACACCTATCCTCAAAAAGCCCTCTCTTGACCCATCCTCTGTATCTAGCTATCGCCCTATATCACTTCTCCCCTATGCCTCAAAACTACTGGAACAACACGTCTACCTTGAACTGTACTCCCATCTCTCTTCTTGCTCCCTCTTTGACCGCTTACAATCTGGCTTCCGGTCACACCATTCCACTGAAACTGCCCTAACTAAGGTCACCAATGACCTCTTAACCGCCAAGAGCAAGCGACACTACTCTGTTCTCCTCCTCCTCGACCTGTCGGCTGCCTTTGACACAGTGGACCATTCCCTATTATTACAGACCCTCTCATCCCTTGGCATCACAGACTTGGCCCTATCCTGGATCTCATCATACCTAACAGACCGGACATTCAGCGTCTCCCACTCACACACCGCCTCCTCTCCTCGCCCCCTATCTGTCGGAGTCCCACAAGGTTCAGTCCTTGGGCCCCTGCTCTTCTCCATTTACACCTTTGGCCTGGGACAGCTCATAGAATCTCATGGCTTTCAGTATCACCTCTATGCTGATGACACACAGATCTACATCTCTGGACCAGATATCACCTCCCTACTAACCAGAATCCCTCAATGTCTGTCCACTATTTCATCCTTCTTCTCCGCTAGATTTCTGAAACTTAACATGGACAAAACAGAATTCATCATCTTTCCCCCATCTCACGTGACCCCCCCAACGAACCTATCCATTACAGTAAATGGCTGCCCACTCTCCCCAGTCCCACAAGCTCGCTGCCTCGGGGTGATCCTTGATGCTGATCTCTCCTTCAAACCACATATCCAAGCCCTTTCCACTTCCTGCCGACTTCAACTCAAAAATATTGCACGAATCCGTTCATTCCTCAACCAAGAATCTGCAAAAACCCTAGTCCATGCCCTCATCATCTCTCGCCTCGACTACTGCAACCTCCTGCTCTGTGGCCTCCCCTCAAACACTCTCGCACCCCTCCAATCTATTCTAAACTCTGCTGCCCGACTAATCCACCTGTCCCCCCGCTATTCTCCGGCCTCTCCCCTCTGTCAATCCCTTCACTGGCTCCCCATTGCCCAGAGACTCCAGTACAAAACCCTAACCATGACGTACAAAGCCATCCACAACCTGTCTCCTCCTTACATCTGTGACCTCATCTCCCGGTACTTTCCTACACGCAACCTCCGATCCTCACAAGATCTCCTTCTCTACTCTCCTCTTATTTCCTCTTCCCACAATCGTATACAAGATTTCTCTCGCGTATCACCCCTACTCTGGAACCCTCTACCACAACACATCAGACTCTCGCCCACCATCGAAACCTTCAAAAAGAATCTGAAGACCCACCTCTTCCGACAAGCCTACAACCTGCAGTAACCACCGATCGACCAAACCGCTGCATGACCAGCTCTACCCTCACCTACTGTATTCTCATCCATCCCTTGTAGATTGTGAGCCTTCACGGGCAGGGTCCTCTCTCCTACTGTACCAGTTATGACTTGTATTGTTCAAGATTATTGTACTTGTTTTTATTATGTATACCCCTCCTCACTTGTAAAGCGCCATGGAATAAATGGCGCTATAACAATAAATAATAATAATAATAATAATAATAATGTTGTTTTATGCCAGCTGTAGTGTTGAGCATTCCGATACTGCAAGTATCGGGTATCGGCCGATATTTGCTGTATCGGAATTTCCGATACCGAGATCCGATACTTTTGTGGTATCGGGTATCGGGTATCGCAACAACATTAATGTAATAATGTGTAAAAGAGAGAATTAAAATAAAAAATATTGCTATACTCACCTCTCCGACGCAGCCTGGACCTCAGCGAGGGAACCGGCAGCGTTGTTTGTTTAAATTTCGCGCTTTTACTTGGTTACGTGAAGTCCCGGCTTGTGATTGGTCAGGGCGGCCATGTTGCCGGGACGCGGACCAATCACAGCAAGCCGTGACGAAATTACGTCACGGCTTGCTGTGATTGGTCCGCGTCCCGGCAACATGGCCGCCATTAACCAATCACAAGCCGTGACGTCACGGGAGGCTGGACATGCGCGTATTTTAAAAAGCGCGCGTGTCCAGCCTCCAGTGACGTCCCGGCTTATGATTGGTCACGGCGCCATGTTGCCGGGACGCGGACCAATCACAGCAAGCCGTGACGAAATTACGTCACGGCTTGCTGTGATTGGTCCGCGTCCCGGCAACATGGCCGCCATTAACCAATCACAAGCCGTGACGTCACGGGAGGCTGGACATGCGCGTATTTTAAAAAGCGCGCGTGTCCAGCCTCCAGTGACGTCCCGGCTTATGATTGGTCACGGCGCCATGTTGCCGGGACGCGGACCAATCACAGCAAGCCGTGATGAAATTACGTCACGGCTTGCTGTGATTGGTCCGCGTCCCGGCAACATGGCCGCCATTAACCAATCACAAGCCGTGACGTCACGGGAGGCTGGACATGCGCGTATTTTAAAAAGCGCGCGTGTCCAGCCTCCAGTGACGTCCCAGCTTATGATTGGTCACGGCGCCATGTTGCCGGGACGCGGACCAATCACAGCAAGCCGTGACGAAATTACGTCACGGCTTGCTGTGATTGGTCCGCGTCCCGGCAACATGGCCGCCATTAACCAATCACAAGCCGTGACGTCACGGGAGGCTGGACATGCGCGTATTTTAAAAAGCGCGCGTGTCCAGCCTCCAGTGACGTCCCGGCTTATGATTGGTCACGGCGCCATGTTGCCGGGACGCGGACCAATCACAGCAAGCCGTGACGAAATTACGTCACGGCTTGCTGTGATTGGTCCGCGTCCCGGCAACATGGCCGCCATTAACCAATCACAAGCCGTGACGTCACGGGAGGCTGGACATGCGCGTATTTTAAAAAGCTTGGGACTTCACGTAACCAAGTAAAAGCGCGAATTTTAAACAAACAACGCTGCCGGTTCCCTCGCTGAGGTCCAGGCTGCGTCGGACAGGTGAGTATAGCAATATTTTTTATTTTAATTCTTTATTTTACACATTTATATGGATCCCAGGGTCTGAAGGAGAGTTTCCTCTCCTTCAGACCCTGGGAACCATCAGGGATACCGTCCGATACTTGAGTCCCATTGACTTGTATTGGTATCGGGTATTGGTATCGGATTGGATCCGATACTTTGCCGGTATCGGCCGATACTTTCCGATACCGATACCGATACTTTCAAGTATCGGACGGTATCGCTCAACACTAGCCAGCTGTCTAATAAACCAACAGAAGATTGAAAGATTGAAAGAGACAGTGTTCCTGTTTTTCTACCTCCGTGTACCGCTGAGTGAGCTGAAGTACCACAATATGTATATGAATTTTTGCATTTATTCTGAATTGTACAGTAATATAAAATGAATGGCATGCCCTGGCCAAGGCTAAATGAATTAAAGGAGATTGTTCCAAACATGTTGGAAAACTAAGCACAGATCTTTTGTGGCTTTTGTGGCTGTAGGCTTTCTCCAATCCTTCTGTTTCTTCACTTAATCCCACACAGACTCAATGATGTTGAGATCAGGACTCTCTTGATGCTACATTGTCTGTTCCAGGACACCGTTCTTCTTCACACTGAAGATACTTCTTAAAGGGGTGGTCCGGCAACTAAAATGTATTTTCTAGCTATCGTTACACCATAAAAATTTTTGTAATGAGCTTTATAACACAACACCCTATACTTTTCCATATCTAACTAATCTCTAAATATGATTTTTTTTACTGTACTTCCTTTGACAGTTTGTTTGAGAGAAGTCACAAACGTGAAATCACAGGAGGCTGAGACTGCATTCACTCAGTGCAGTGTCCATCGCTGCCCCATCTGAAGACGTCCTGGATCTTGGATGATGGGCGCTGTGGCAGATGTGAGTGCAGCAGAGAAACTCTTTTTTGTCTCTGCCACCACCGTAGCTACTGTTAAACAAGATGTCGTTAGGCGGCAGAGATAAAAGTAGTGAGTGATACCAGTGCCCCGCCCCACAACTTCTACTACCGCCTTTAAATGAGTTGCCAACAGGGAATAGTGCTAGAAACATTGAGTGACACTATCACCACCTCCGATGATGATTTTTTAAAATATCCCAGCATGCATTGGGATTCTCAAACAAAGCATCATTAGAAAGGAAGTGAAAACATTTTTTAAATAAAAGCAGTTAGGCACTGTAGAGGATTATCACAAACATAAAAGAATGCAAACTGACCCAGATCAGCACTTAATAAGACATTAGTAAGAATGTTCTTCAACATTCCCACTTCCATGAATATTTTTTTTTCATTAAATGTGTCTATGTGTATGGTGTGTAGTGTAAGTGTATAAATATTCTCACTTGAAGTCGTTTTCTCGGAGATCAAGCGCTGTCTCGCTTCTCTTCGCAGTGACATAAACGCAATTCAGACTAACTGGCTTACTCACTGCTTTATGTGTGAGATGGAAGTCTCCTTTGTAACGTAACCCTATAAAGCCTTGTTCTGACGCTCTATGGGCTTACATTGTAAAAGCCACTTCCAGGTCATGCAGCGTGCAGCATGAACAAGAGCATCTGCGGAGCGGTGACGTCACTGGAAACTGGAATAGAACTACGCTGGATCCTGGAGACAGCAACAGTAGGTGAGTTTATTAATGCATTCACACTACACACCATACACATATAGATACATTTAATAAAAATAAAATAATATTCTGAGTGCTTTTTTAATTTGTACCCCTGTCAAAGCAAACGTGTGCCATCAGCAGGGAAATGTTGACTCCTCCAGTTCTTATGACAGGGGTTTTCTTGGGATAATATTCTTGGAAGACACAAGTTCTGGGCGGACCAGTTTAGTTTTCAGCCCATCTACCAATAAGAGTACCTACCCATCATAAGGTCTACATTGGAAAATCTGAAATCTTTTGTGGTGTACATACAGGGTGAGATTAAATTTATATACCAAAACCTGTTTGATGGCCTCATAAGCTCCATGGTTGTCCCAGATGAAAGCTGTACGCACTCTAAACCCTGGAGTTAAAGGGAATCTGTCAGCAGTTTTTTGCTCTGAAATCTGAAAACAGCATGAGGTCTGTGTTAAAACAAAGATTTCAGAGAAACCTCTCTTATATCCAAGGTTTTGTTTGCTTACAATGATTGTTTTAGCACTAGTACCTTATCATTGCTGTGACTAGCTGGTCATGAGCCCTGGTCCCACACGCCCCCCTCCTGTGATAAACAGCTCACTGTCTATGGACATTGTAGATACAAAGCCTGGTGTGCTAAATCTAAAAGCTCTGATTGTATGAGAACGCCTGCACTCGTTAATCTAAGTAATTAATCTGCTGACAGATTGCCTTTAAATACCTAGCCCATTGTTTACAGTGTAGCTGCTACCGTCTGCAGGTCTTTTCAAAGTGTACAGGTCAGCATCATTTTCCATAACAAGAACATTTACATCTTGGATTTAAAAGTTTTGGGTTCACTTGTCTCATTGCTCTGTAGGAAAGAGCGCTGCATTTGGAGTAAAGATAATTCCGGCTGGTACTCTCTTTGCTTGGTGCTCTGTAGCTTCTTGTAGCCACTTGATTGGCCTATCGTACTGCAGCCTCTCACTAAGCCTGTTAATCTGCTGACTCGGCCTAGGCCTATTACTCTGCAAATGTAAGCTTTGCTTGGTGATCTCATAAAATGAGTCTTATACGCATTTGGGGGTGAGCGTCTCCCATTTTTAGCAGCAAACAAGATTCCCTTTCACTCAAGGAGTTGTGGTTGTTGAAAATGCCTCTTGATGAGGCAATTGTGGACCCAGACACCTGACTCTGGTTCCACATTCTGTTGGTGCTTGGTATCATCCATGACTTATCAACCAAAATATGTCCAAATTATTCAACTGGGCACGGCACTCCCACATACAATATCACTAAACTTCCATATAACACTATGTTCATGAAATTATGAAGAGATCCCGAATAAAAAAAAAATAACTTTTATTTAATGATATATTAAAAAAGGTAAAAGAGTAAAAAAGCAAAATTACTGTCAATGGGCACCGAACAACCAATCACATATAAATATTAATTACATAGTCATAAACAATCCAAAGCAGATTTTCTATATATATATGTATATATATATATATATATATATATATATATATATATATATATATATATATAGTTCAAATGAATGTAAAAATGTGAATTACTATAAGTTCCTACAAATATAAATAGATACAGCTTGTGTAATGAATCTATATATTCCTCTGACAATATTAATAAAAACCAAACACAGGATATATACTGTATTTGCAGTGAAATTTTGAATACGGGGTATACTAGACATAAAGATGCAAATGACTGACGGTTACAGGACAATGCTACAATGTGCAGTGGAAATCTCTAAATAGAGCAGTCCAGATTATAGTCTAATACAAATAATAACATCAGTATCCCAACACACCATCCACCATTCCTATTACTCCACAGTGAATATGATTTACCTGTGTCAAAAGTGCTATGTGCTCACTCGGCTCTGTGCTCGTTCGGCGTCCACTCACCCCGACATACGTTTCGCCGCCAGCTTCTTCCGGGGGCGTGTCAGGGTGAGGGGCAGCCGGGTATTTATATAGCGTGCAACCAATCAGCGCCTTGCTCAGGGAAGGAAGTCCATATCAGCCCATAGTAGCGCATAGCGCATCCGCCCGCCTCCTCCAATGCGTACTTCCCTAACAACGCTCAATGGCATGCAAGCTGTGACGTCTGCATGTCAGTGTTTGAGCGTCTCAGAAAGTCCAAGGAGGCCGGAGTGTATGCGCATGCGCAAAGGCATACTGACACTGTACAAGTTGGAGACAAAGTACGCAGGTCAAGACGTTTGTCATGGCCTCAAAAACTTACCTGCCTTCTCCCATCCCTCGGCGCGCTCCCGACTCGGTCCCTCACTGCTCCTCCTCTGTCTTCTCCAGGTCTCGGCGCATCTGATCTCCGCAAATGCGCAGTCGCGCCTCCTCTGCCGCTGGGTTCCCTGGGAGGTCGCGAGCTGATGGTTGCTCCCCAATATGGCGGCACCCATCATGTATTTCTTCCCGGCATCTTCCTAGGTAAGATGCCTGTGCTTCTTAGGGTATCGTGTAGCATATCTTGCCAGCATCCGCTTTGTCCTCAGGTCCCTCTTTGTCTCTTCTGTTCTAGCCCTGTGTCCCAGCCGTTCCAGTCCTGTGTCTCTCTCGTGCCTGCCCAGACTCTCCACCATGCCTGCCAGGTGTCCCAGCCATTCCAGTCCAGTGCCCCTCTCGTGCCTGTCCTGAGTCTCTGTCGTGCCTGCCTTGTGTCCCTGCGGTTCCAGTCCTGTGTCTCTCCCATGCCAGTCCAGAGTCTTTGCCGTGCCCACCTTGTTTCTCTGCCGTTCCTGTCCTGTGTCCCTGCAGTGCCAGCCCAGAGTCCCAACTGTACCTGCCCAGTGTATTTGCCGTTCCTGCCCTGTGTTTCTGCCGTACCAGTCCAGAGTCTCTGCTGTGCCTGCCTCACGTCACTACTGAGCCAGCCTTGTGCCATTGCCGCACTCGCTCTGTGTCTGTGCCATATCTGTCCTGTGTCTCCGCTGTGTCACACTTGTGCCTCAACCCTACCAGTCTGGCATCAAGTCTAGCCTCCCAGTTCTCCCTGCTTGTATCTTTTACCTTTGGTCCTCTGTCGCCTTTCCTCTCCTCCTTGTGGTCGCCCCTGTGGCTCTAGCAGTTGTGTCTCCATCCCCCTTGGGCCTGCTCTTAACGCTCCCTGTATAGGGGTGGTTCCATCTGGTCTGCTCGCCCTCGGGGGCTTTAGAGCCACGACCCAGAGGGTCCACTCTCGGGTTCTCCCTGAATCCTAATAACGTTATAGTGCCTTTAGTACAAAGAATATAATATACTGATATAGTTCATGCCGAATGATGAAAGACAAAGTTATAGATAAATAAGTCATGTCTAGTATTATTAAATAACCACCGCCGATGACAATATATTTAATAAAGTGAGAAATAAAGTGAAAGATAATATGTGAATCATTATAAAATAACAACCAAAATATTAGTGCTTGTAATTTTATTACAAATATAGAAACCCTTTATATATATAAATAATTGTGCCTATAAAGTGAGTATTATCATATTATTATTGGTATAAACCCATAGTGAACTGAATTAAAGTGACAGTGCAGAGATATAAATACCAATTCATCAATTAGTGACCTAATTTAATACAAAAATATATTATCCACATAATTCAACCCTCTCAATAGATTATAATAGTAAAATTACTATATCCTGATAATTACTTTTCTTTGTAAAGTGACAGTGCATAAAAAATAATGAAAATGAATATAAAATAAAGAATAAAAAATGATAACTTATAATGCCCATATTACACACCCTCCCCATCCAACAGCAAGGGAATACAAAAAGATACTAGTATAATGACCAAAAACTCTAATGTACATAGGAGACCTCATAATGTTATATATCAATAGTCCATGTGAAGACCAATACATCATTCAAAACCATTACGGCTTCAAAGATACAAAATATGAATAGTCCAATTCCACCATTAACCGGAGAAGCCTGATGTCAGACAGTCATACTTCCCATAGAGCACATGAATGAAAGATAACTAAAAAGAAAGAAAAAGATGTTAAAAAATAGAAGAGCATAATAAAATCAGTAAACAAACAGGACACCACCCACCCATAAAAAGATGCATCTTTATAGAAATGCAGAGAAACCCATAGTTTCATTGAGGCCTGAAGGACTAAGGGTCCCCAGCCGGTAGATCCAACGGCATTCCAGTTGTGCCAGGGCTTTACCTATATCTCCCCCATGTGAACCCAACTCCAACTGGTCAATCGCTGTAACTTTTAAACCACGGGAGTGACAACCATGATATTTTTTAAAATGATGTGGTAGTGTCTTAACTTGAGCGTCATCTTCAACTGTTCGTGCTTTTTGAATATCCAAAACATGTTGTCTCACTTGAACTTTCAACTCCCCTGTGGTGAGTCCCACATAAACCTTACCACATGGGCACTCCGCATGGTATATGACCACCTTGGATGTACAAGTGAGATGTTTGTGAAACTCCTACAACCGTGATCCATCAAAGTTTTTAAAAAAACTTTAACCAGATTAGACACGCCTTACAAAGGCCACATGGAAAGAAACCATGAGGAGGAGGAGAAATTAACATGCCTTTTCTATTAGGCTTATAATGGCTATGAACCAAGAGATCTTTAACGTTAGCAGAACGTTTTGCTACACATTGTGTAGTTTGAGGTAGGACCTGTTTTAAAAATGGGTCAGAAAGCAAAACCTTCCAATGTTTTCTACAAGCAAGGTAAGGTCATTAGCTTGGGGTACAAAATATTTGAGAGAGGTTCCCTTTAAATGTCTTCACTACTGTGTCTACTGCTTAAAATACACAATGAAATTTAATATAAAAAACATATATATTTGAAATAAAAAACTGACAAAAAAACTATATACTGTATAACTGAGATATAAAAAATGGATTTCAATCACTGTAGGATATAAAATGGAGATTATATTGGTTGCTATACAGAAAACAGATAAATATGTTTTTGACACGGCTAGTCATATAATTATATCTCTGCTTTTCAGAAGGTTGGAAAAGTCTGCTTTAAAGTAATGAAAAATATTTTTTTTTTCTTTATGACTTACTGTGTATTTATTTAGTGATCTTTATAAAAGTTTTGCTTAATTTGTCTCATTTATGTAGTGAAACAGTTTTAATCTGTCTTTAAACTGAATACAGCAAGTTTAACCCACTTCTCAGAAATGGTATCGCTAGCTTTTTATGTGACATTGGCACAGCTTCCAATGAACTTCCTTTTGATCTGATTACAGCAGCTGTTAGTTTATAGCCATAGGTTTCATGCTGAGCCAAAAAGTGAGACATCAATGGCTCACCTTTACTGAATTATTACCTGTGGAGTACTGCAAATATTTGAAATGTCATTCTATTTGATAATGTCAGTGGGTTGCAAATTCCACTGTGGGAAACATGTTCTGCACACGTAGCAGCATACATAACATCATCCGCTAATAGCAGACTATAACAAAATTACAGATATAAGAAGTCAAATTTTTTTGCATGAGGTTTGAACATTCACTTGCACTCTGTATAATGTATGTATAAACTTTCTGCAGTTTACAGTCAACCAATCAAACAAGAACTGTCATGATTCCACCACTTATAGTGTCCTATGGATGTTGTGAGTGACAGCTCAGCTGCCCAATCTTGCTTTGCCTACGGCGTTTCCTCAAGGTGTCACCCCTCCAGAGTGACTTCCTGGCTATTTAGGTGGCTGGCGAAAGTCAGATCAATGCCAGTCGTAGCCTTGCTCGGTGATGTATTTGCTCTGTGCTGTGTTCTGATATTTTGATCTTTGTTGCCAGACCTTGGATTTGCCATTTTTGACTACTCATTTGTATTACCCTTTTGTCTTTGATGTACTCTGAACTTAGTAGCTGGACTCCAGATTTTGTCTGATCCTTTTTTTCTTTGATGTGCTTTCCTGGCAATGACCTAGGACTCCTTGACAACCCCGCCTCATGGCTTGTCTATGAGAAGTGACTCAACATAACAAGAACATTTTAAATACTTCAATATATTTAATTTAGTAATTATTTTCTCTAAATTCAAAACAAAATGACACTTTTAATGACCTCTGTATTCTTAGAGTAATTTAACTATCTAGTGCCAAACACCAGCTTCTGGCTGCATTCTTAAGGAATCTCAGCCCTTTTCTTATGGTCAATGGCCTCCAGTTCGCAAATATTGTTGGTTTATCCAGAGTGGTACAAAAAAGTAAAAAGTGTTGTCCACTACTCAGACAACTTCTTCTCAAACACAATATTTCACTCTAAAAATATTAACAGCTATATTCACCTCCAATGTGGGGACCATTCTAGCAAAGTCGGTTGGTCCCTGCTCTCCCAGGGCTCACAAGAGTATGTTGTTTTAACCATCCATTGTTACCACTGACACAATCGCAGGGCAACAATGGGTTGCCATAACAAGCTGGTTGTTTGCTGAAGATTGCTGTGCCTGGCAGGATGATACTCCTATGAAAGCATGCCCATAGCTGTCATTTATAGGAGACTGTGATTTCTGATATACAGAGCAGTACTGTTGGATTGCTTTGTATTGTACAAGTCCCCTAAGGGGACTATAAAATGCAAGAAAAAATAAAATGTTTTTAAAAATAAAAACATATTTAAACAAACAAATCTACTACTACTGGATTTAATGTCAAATTTGATAGGTCAATGTTTTTATAACAAATATAGCCTGGAGGGGTCCCCAAATATTAAAAAAATAACCTTTAATCAATTATTAAAAGGACAAATATCACAAACAAACCAAATAAAGTGCTCGTGGAAAAAATGGTTTGGTCTCACCACTGTTGACGGACAAAAGATCCCTGCCTCCTTCCAGAAGTACCTCGCGGAGAAATGGATCCACACAAGAAAAAGAGGAATATATATGGGGAGAGAGACATAAGCGGCATGTAATGATTTCCTAGACTCCTTGTCGTGTCCCAGTATTGTGCCTGTCCTAAGAAGGACAGGCCCCAAGTGGACCCTATAGTGATCCCTCCAATGATATGGGGCTAAATATTTAGTATTTAAAAATCAAACCCCCCCTTTATCACACCCTTAATTAGGGAAAAATAATTTTTAAAAATGTATTTATTTCCAATTTCCCATTAGGGTTAGGGTTAGGGTTAGGCTAAAGTTAGGGTTAGGGATGGGGCTAGAGTTGGGGTTAGGGTTTGGATTACGTTTACGTTTGGGGGATTAGGGTTAGGGGTGTGTCAGGGTTAGGGGTGCTGTTAGGGTTATGGTTAGGGTTGGGATTAGGGTTAGGGGTGTGTTGTAGTTGGGATGTGTTGGGGTTAGGGGTGTGTTGGAGTTAGGGGTGTGGTTAGGGTTGGGATTAGGGTTACGGGTGTGTTTTGGATAGGGGTGTGGTTATGGTTATGGTTGGGGTTAGGGTTGGAGTTAGAATTGGGGTTTTTTCACTGTTTAGGCACATCAGGGGCTCTCTGTTGTGAATTCCGCTCTTGGGCTCCCTCCTGTGGTTTTGAGTGGTATAGCTGCTTCTTGGATTTAGCATCAGCAGCTGCTTCCACTGATCGTCTTTCTGGCTCGGCTATTTTAGTCTGGCCTTATCCCTCAATCAATGCCAGTTGTCAATTGTTCCTGCTTGGAGCCACTGCTCTTTTGTATTTCCCTGACACTCTGTCCAGTTCAGCAAAGATAAGTCCTTGCTTGTCCTTTTGCAGTCCACTTGTTGTGGACTTTATTGTTTAGCACATTCTATGTTTTGCTCATTTGTCCAGCTTATCACTATGGATCTATTCAGCTAAGCTGGAAGCTCTGGGCTGCAGATTTTGCCCTCCACACCTTTAGTCAGGTGTGGAGATTTTTGCATATCTCTGTGGTGGACTTTTTCTAGATTTTATTACTGACCGCACAGTGTTCTTTCCTGTACTATCTATCTAACTAGAAGTGGCCTCCTTTGCTAAATCTTGTTTCATACTACGTATGTCATTTCCTTCTCCTCTCACAGTTAATATTTGTGGGGGGCTGTCCTATCCTTTGGGGATCTTCTCTGAGGCAAGATAGCTTTCCTATTCCTACCTTTAGGGGTAGCTAGTTCTCCGGCTGTGATGAGGTGTCCAGGGAGTGACAGGAACATCCCACGGCTACTGCTAGTGTTGTGTTAAGATCAGGAACTGCGGTCTGTATAGTTACCACCTGCTCAGAACTAGTCGCATGTCGCTCCTAAATTACCAGTCCATAACAGCTCTCCAAACGCGACATGGCGTCCGATCTCAATTCCTGACAATTCTGCTTTGAAAAGGTAAAACAGTGCTCCTTCCCTTCTGAGCTCTGCCGTGCACCCAAACAGTGGTTTACCTACACATATGAGGTATCACCATACCCAGGACTAATTGGAAAGCAACTTTTGCAGTCCAATTTCTCCTGTTACCCTTGCGCAAATAAAAAATTGGGGGCCAAAAATCATTTTTGTGGAAAAAAATAGATTTTTTTATTTTTTTTTAAATATATTTTTTTTAATTTTCATGGCTCTACATTATAAATTTTAGTGAAACACTTGGGGGGTCAAAGTTCTCACAACACATCTAGATAAGTTCTTTGAGGGGTCTAGTTTCCAATATGGGGTCACTTGTGGGGGGTTTCTACTATTTAGGTACATCAGGAGCTCTGCAAGTGCAATGTGATGCCTGCAGACCATTCCACCAAAGTCTGCATTCCAAAACAGCGCTCCAACCCTTCCGAGCTCTGCCAAGCAGCCAAACGGTGGCTTCCCCCACATATGGGGTATCAGCGTACTCAGGACAAATTGCACAACTACTTTTAGTGTCCAATTTCTCCTGTTACCCTTGGGAAAATAAAAAAATGGGGCAAAAAGGTCTTTTTTGTGAAAAAAATATGATTTTTAATTTTTACGCTCTACATTATAAACTTCTGTGAAGCACTTGGGGGTTCAAAGTTCTCACCACACATCTAGATAAGTTCCTTAGGGGGTCTACTTTCCAAAATGGTGTCACTTGTGGAGTGTTTCCACTGTTTAGGCACATCAGGGGCTCTCCAGCGCAATGTGGTGTCCGATCTCAATTCCAGCCAACTCTACATTGAAAAGTCAAACGGCGCTCCTTCCCTTCCGAGCTCTGCCATAAACAGTGGTTTACCCCCACAAATGGGATATCGGCGTACTCAGGACAAATTGTACAACAACTTTTGGGGTCCAATTTCTCCTGTTACCCTTGGTAAAATAAAACAAATTGCATCTGAAGCAAATTTTTTTGTGAAAAAAAGTTAAATGTTCATTTTTTTAAACATTCCAAAAATCCCTGTGAAGTACTTGAAGAGTTAATAATCTTCTTGAGTGTGGTTTTGAGTACCTTGAGGGGTGCAGTTTTTAGAATGGTGTCACTTTTGGGCATTTTATGTCATATAGGCCTCTCAAAGTCACTTCAAGTGTGAGGTGGTCCCTAAAAAAAATGGTTTCGCAAATTTTGCTGTAAAAATGAGAAATCGCTGGTCAATTTTTAACCCTTATAGCTTCCTAACAAAAAAATTATCTTACCAAAATTGTGCTCATGTAAGGCAGACATGTGGAAAATGTTATTTATTAACTATTTTCTGTGATATGACTCTCTAATTTAAGGGCATAAAAGCTAAAATTTTGAATATTCCGAAATTTTAAAAATTTTCACCAAATTTCCATTTTTTTCACAAATAAACGCAAGTCATATTGAAGAAATTTCACCACTATCATAAAGTAAAATATATCACGAGAAAACGTTCCCAGAATCATCAGGATCCTTTGAAGCATTTCAGAGTTATGACCTTATAAATTGACAGTGGGCAGAATTGAAAAAAATGGCCTGGTCAGGAAGTTGAAAACAGGCTTCTGGGTGAAAGGGTTAAAAAATCAAATTACTACTCTTTTCCTCCAAATAGAATAAAGAAATATTTAAAAAAATAAATAAATAAATGGCAAACTGGGTAATTAGAAAGAAATCTAAATACCATAATTGCGTTTTTAGGCCACGTTCACACGTTGCGGCTTGCTCTGCGGGTTAATCCCGCAGCGGAATTGATAAATCTGCAGGGCAAAACCGCTGCGGTTATCCCTGCAGATTTATTGCGGTTTGTTCCGCGGTTTCCGCTGCGGGATTACTCCTGTACTATTGATGCTGCATATGCAGCAATATGCAGCATCAATAGTAATGTAAAAAATAATAAAAATTGGCTATACTCACCCTCTGATGTCGCGATCTCCCCGGCGCTGCATGCGGCTGTGCTGACAAGGACCTTCGTGACGTCACGGTCATGTGACCGCGGCGTCATCACGGTCATGTGACCGCGACGTCACCACAGGTCCTGCAAGCACAGCAACTGAGACAGGACGCCGCGGGCAGCGCTGAGAGGTGAGTATAGCATCATTTTTTATTTTAATTCTTTTTTTACACCAAAATATGGTTCCCAGGGCCTGGAGGAGAGTCTCCTCTCCTCCACCCCGGGTACCATCTGCACATTATCCGCTTAACTTCCCGCAACGTGGGCACAGCCCCATGCGGTAAGTGAGCGGATCAATGCATTTCTATGGGTGCAGAACCGCTGCGATTCTGCACCAAGAAATGACATGCTCCTTCTTTTTTTCCGCAGAAAAGCCGCGCGGCTTTTCCCGCGGAAATCCGCAGCGTGGGCACAGCGGGTTTTGTTTTCCATAGGGTAACATTGTACTGTACCCTGCATGGAAAACTGCTGCGGATCCGCAGTGTCAAATCCGCTGCGGATCCGCGGCAAAACCCGCAAAGTGTGAACATAGCCTTAGACCATCTCAACACCTGAAAAAACTGCAATAGTATGCAATTAAATCATTGAATTTACCCCAAAATGTTGTCAATAAAAACATAAGTTCCGGGTGGAAAAAAAAGCCCATACACAGCTCCATAGACTAAAAATGTTATGGGCTTAGGAAAATAGCAACACTGGCAATTTTTTTCCTTTTATTAGAATTCAGAATTTTTTTTCACCACTAGAAAAAAAATCCATTTTTGGTATTAACATATTCATACTGATCTACAGAAACATATTGTCAGGTCATTTTTACAATATAATAAATGTAAAAACACAACCCCCAAAAAAGTTGCAAAATTGTGCATTTTTGCCACACTCGTATTTTTTCCTTGATTTTTTCATATGAAAAAATGGATAGTCATTTAACCTCTTTTCTGACATCGGGCATAATAGTGCGCCAATGTCATACTCCCCCTGTTTGGTGCAGGCTCCGGCGCTGAACCCGCACCTTTCCAGGCACATGACAGCTGATCTATACAGCTGACATGTGCCCGCAACAGCCATGGGTGGATCGCTGTTGACTAGTTAAATGCAACTGTCAATTTATGACAGTGGCATTTAACTTGTGCTTACTAGAAGCGCATCACTAATCTCGCCCATCGGTGACCCTGTCACATGATCGCGGATCACCGATAGGTCGGCATAACAACCAGAGGTCTGGTTGTCATAGCCAGATTGCTATGAGTGCCGCCCTGTGGTCTGCGCTAATAACAAGTAAGCATTTCTGCTACACACAGGTGTTCTGATCATCGCCTGTATGTAGCAGAGGCGACCGAAGTACTGCAGCTTCTAATCTCCCATGAATACTATTGAAGCATGCAAAAAATAAAAAAAAGTTTTTAAAAATATTAAAAAAAAATTATAAAAGTTCAAATCACCCCCCTTTTACCCCATTCAAAATAAAACAATTCAGAAAAATTAAATATACACATATTTGGTATAGCTGCTATCAAAATCGCCTGATCGATCAATATAAAAAAAATAAACCCAGCCGCTAAGCGGTGTAACAAGAAAGAAATTAAAAATGGCAGAATTACATTTTTTGGTCTTTGATACATTGCAATAAAATGCAATAACGAGCGATCAAAAGATCATATCTACACCAAAATGGTATGATTAAAAACATCAGCTTGGCACGCAAAAAATAATCCCTCACAAGCCACAGATCATGAAAAATGGAGACGCTACAGGTTTCTGAACAGGATGTAATTTTTTTTTTTATAACAAACTCTGGATTTTTTTTCACCACATAAACAAAAGAGAACCTAGACATGTTTGTGGTCTGTGAACTCGAAATGACCTGGAGAATCATAATGGCAGGTCAGTTTTAGCATTTGGTGAACATTGTAAAAAAACAACTGTGGAACTGCACTATTCTTGCTATTTGGAAATTTTCTCCTGTTTTCCAGTACATGATATGTTAAACAAATGGTGTTGTGCAAAAAAAATAAAACTTGTCCTGCAAAAAATGAGCCCTCACATGGCCATATTGACCAAAAAATATAATAGTTATGGCTCTGGGAAGAAGGGGAACAAAAAAAGAAAAAGCAAAAAAGAAAATACCGCTGGTCTTGAAGGGATTAAAGTACAATTTGTCCCACAAAAGCAAGACTTCACACAGGTACTGTATGTCAATAGAAAAATAAAAAAGTTATGGCTCTTGGAAGCAGGACTGGAAACTACAAAAGTGTAAAAATGGAAAATTGCTATATTGGGAATAGGTTAAAGGAACACTGACTACTCAACCTGGACGTGAAAGAAAAAAATAAACTATCAGTGACGGTCACCAGATTCCTGAGGAGGCAGGTGGTCAAACACCAACAAGTGAGTGCAATATGTACAAGTCACATACTTACTGCTGAAGACCCTTATGCCCAAACTCCACTGGACGTACATCATTGCTGAACCTAGAGCGACCAAAAAATGTCTCCAGTAAGCTCAAAATCTATATAAAAAAGTCATAGAGGTTTTGAGATTTTATTCTGTCCACAAAATAAAAATAAGAGATTGTATTCTTGACATGTTGCATTCTTGCTTACTTCTAGACAGAGATGAGGGAATCAGTCAAAATTCGAATTCGGCAAGTTGAAAGGAGTTTAGAGGAGGATAGGGACTAGTGTAAACCCAAAATATATCTATAGTAGTTAAGACAATTGGGAACTAAAACATAACCTTATATTGAACTATTTAAAAATCACCGCAAACAACATATAGCAAAAAGTGCAATGTGCAATTGTGCAAAAAAATTGGATGCAGCATCACAGATACAATAGGAAAGCAGCGTCCTCCCCGTATCATTCACTACAGAGACCGTGGTACCTGCCTGCTTATACTGGGCTTTGTCCGAAAGGCATCGCCTCAAATCATAGGTGCCCAAACCATAAGTTGGTCACTGGAACACTGGCTGACCAATTAGGTTAAAAATTGAAGCATCGGATACCAGGTTAAGTGAACCAATGTGTGTACCTGGTGATTTCACAGTATCTCATCAATAAAGGTCCAAACTAGTTTAGAGGACTAATATGTACAAATAATCTGAAATTTTACAAGACAGGTGCTGAAACCTAGGCTAATTACACAGCATCACACACATGCATCAGTGTTTTACCTATGGGAACAAGTTATAGATCCTCATATGGGACCATAAGAACTGGCTATTTGCGCTTGAAAAAAGTTACCTTCCACAGAGTGACTACTTTTCTGAGCACATGTGGTATATACACATAAGATAAATGCAGAGGAGGATCAAATGCAAAACAAGTTACTCCTATTTTGTAATAACAGCAGAAAATAGGGTCCTGTTGCCAAAAAAATCCACTTACATGAACAACCTAGTAATATGAGGACATTGACATCATACAGTAGGTGTCTATGATCCTTATAAAATAAAGGAACATTCTCACTGCTTCGATAAGGCTGTATCTTCTGATATATACAGATTACCCTGTTAGCGGTAATGATCGATGTATCAGATTGACAGGTTTTCCTACGTGTTTCTTCAGTTATGATACATCAGGGGGAGTATTAGAATAATAGGGCACACGTCCTTTGCCCAGACAGAGCTGCTGCTAAATGTGTTATGCAGTGCTACTAATTGTGCTAATATCTACTACTTGTGCTACTATTTGTGCTACTATTAGTGTTACTATCACATGAGCCGCACTTCCGGCCAGTGGAACTTAAGAAGTCAAGCTGGATTGCATGCATCACATCCAGCGGGAGCCCTATTGCATCATGTGTGGTAACAAGTGCTCAATGTCATCAAGTAGTCCTGTTTAGCGCCACTGAAGAACAAGCCTAATAAGGGTATCATCATCGCGAGTTGTATGTTCTCTTTATGACGCCTACAATGTTATGGACAGTTGAACAAGACTCTTTATTTCAGCCCTGTAAACAACTCTAAGGGCCTTAGAATTAGGCCAAATTAAGAGAATTCTTATGGCGCAACACAATGGATCATGGGGTGAGGGGGGATATTGAGGAAGCCACAAAGGGGGAAAGAGAGTGGGGGGTCTATTAGTCCCCACTCATATCATAGACTATAATACAAGCTACCTAATGTGGAGGTTGGCACCCTAATGAGCTGCGCAATTGGTGCCCCCACTCGATGATGGTTGTTCTTAATGACTACTCTCCCTAATAAACACCTACATTACAGAAATGGAGAAAAGGAGATTTCTTCATTAAGCCCCTTGGATGTGTGGTCTGCAAATTGAAAATCCATTGGGTTGCCCTCTGTAGTATCAGTCTGTCCCAATTCCCTCCCCTAGGGGGTGGGTTGATTTTCTCAATCCTCATGAGCCTCATAATACCTATGTAGCCTTGGTGTATGAGGTTAATGTGGTTCGCCACAGGAGTATCCCTTTTGTTATGCATATCTATAAGATGTTCTCCAATCCTTTTCCAGAGTTCCCTCCTAGTCTTGCCCACATATCCCAACCCACATTCTCATGTGGCCTTGTATACCACTCCTTTGGATCGACAGTTGATAAATTGGCAGATTTGGTATATAGTTCCTGTTACATTGCTCCTAAAATCTTTACCTGGGAGAATAGCTCTACAGGACTTACACCTGCCACATCTGTAACACCCCTTTGACTGGGATTCTAACCAGGATGGATTGGTGTTGGGTTGGTAATTGCTGTGGACTAATCTATCCTTCAAAGGTCTACCTCTTCTGTAGGTATTTGGGGAAATAGTGAGACACTCTCTGTTATGTCCTCGTCCATCAACAGAATGGGCCATGGGCCAATGGTATTGCACTATGTCACTCACCTGCTTTGCCCTGCTAAAGAATCTGTTAATGAACCTGACAGTATTCCTCTCTTCCATTTTAGGGGTGGGGGCAAGAAGTTGTCTCCGATCCCTACTGAGATAAGTCCTGTATGCTTTCCTAAGCACTTTTTTAGGGGCAACCTAAGTGCCTTTAAAGGTCCTCCGCCTGCTGTTTGTAAATGGAAGAACAGTCCCTGTGCACCCTTAGGTATTGGCCCTTTGGGATACCACTCCTGAGGGGGGCCGGTTTGGTTAGATTCCCTTCTCAGGAGGGAGTTGATTGCAGTGGGATCCTGACTGTACTAGTCTCTAGTTCACCTCTGTCATTCTTTTGAATCATCACATCAAGGAATGCCAATCTTGATGTGTTAAACTCAAAAGTGAACCAGAGTCCAAGATTGTTAGTGTTCAGTTCTTTAACAAAATTGCCAAATTCCACTTCACTACCCCTCCAAATTACAAAAACATAAGTAACAAAGCCATAACACAACCTTGTCGCCCTGTGCAGAAGAGGGACCTCCAAAGATGATTATTTCCTCCCAACAGCTCAGGAGAAGACTGGCATAGGAGGGAGCACAGGAGCTCCCCATAGCCATGCCCCTGAGCTAGTGGAAGTTATACAGAACTATGCTGCATATGCCTGAGAAACTACGATTTTTCCACCACATATACACCAGGCCAAAACCACAGATAACAGACTGTATAAAATATTTTTTGTTTTTTGGTGAATTTTTGAAAAAAAAAAAAGTAGAACAAAGCTAGCAGACAGAACTATGCTACGTATGCCTGCAAAACTACGATTTTTCCACCACAGATTCATCAGGCAGCAGGCACAGATAACAGACTGTATATTTTTTTTCTCTTGTATGTGAAATTTGGCAAAAAATTAAAAATGAGTACAACAAGGATAGCAGACAGAACTATGAAACTTATGCCTGCAAAGCTACGATTTTTCCACCACAGATACACCAGTTGTCAGCCTCAGATAACAGACTGATCTAAATGTGGCCTTGATTTTTTTGGGCACAACTAAATTGTGTCAATAAGTTGGCTATGACACAAAAAAAAGATTTTTTGGCGCACTCACATCTGGTGTCTGGGACAAAAAAAAGGTAGATTTGCATGTTCTTCGATTACAATAACCTCGCTGTAGTAGGCAGCGTGACCAAGCAAATAAATGTTGACATAAGGGGGCTATGGATTGCTTTAGAATAAAAGGAGCAGGCATAAGGTGAAGGAAAAAAAAGCCACGGAAAATTGCAGCTAGATATACACTCACCGGCCACTTTATTAGGTACACCATGCTAGTAACGGGTTGGACCCCTTTTGCCTTCAGAACTGCCTCAATTCTTCGTGGCATAGATTCAACAAGGTGCTGGAAGCATTCCTCAGAGATTTTGGTCCATATTGACATGATGGCATCACACAGTTGCCGCAGATTTGTCGGCTGCACATCCCAAAGATGCTCCATACAAGGCAGGATGGATCCATGCTTTCATGTTGTTTACGCCAAATTCTGACCCTACCATCCGAATGTCGCAGCAGAAATCGAGACTCATCAGACCAAGCAACGTTTTTCCAATCTTCTACTGTCCAATTTCGATGAGCTTGTACAAATTGTAGCCTCAGTTTCCTGTTCTTAGCTGAAAGGAGTGGTACCCGGTGTGGTCTTCTGCTGCTGTAGCCCATCTGCCTCAAAGTTCGACGCACTGTGCGTTCAGAGATGCTCTTAGGCCTACCTTGGTTGTAACGGGTGGCGATTTGAGTCACTGTTGCCTTTCTATCAGCTCGAACCAGTCTGCCCATTCTCCTCTGACCTCTGGCATCAACAAGGCATTTCCGCCCACAGAACTGCCGCTCACTGGATTTTTTTTCTTTTTCGGGCCATTCTCTGTAAACCCTAGAGATGGTTGTGCGTGAAAATCCCAGTAGATCAGCAGTTTCTGAAATACTCAGACCAGCCCTTCTGGCACTAACAACCATGCCACGTTCAAAGGCACTCAAATCACCTTTCTTCCCCATACTGATGCTCGGTTTGAACTGCAGGAGATTGTCTTGACCATGTCTACATGCCTAAATGCACTGAGTTGCCGCCATGTGATTGGCTGATTAGAAATTAAGTGTTAACAAGAAGTTGGACAGGTGTACCTAATAAAGTGGCCAGTGAGTGTATATTAAATAAGCAGCAGCACAGTAAAGGAGCTTTTGGAGGTATGCAGTGAGAGCTATGTACTCACATACAGTGCCTGCAGGCCTTGCAGTGTTGTGGATATGTGCACATAGACTCCCCTGCCAAGCTAGCGCTGCAATCTCTGGACCTCAAAATTAGCCCTAAAAAGGATTGTGGTTTCTCAGAAGTTGTGGACTGAACAGTTGCAGACCTACACTAACAATTAAAAGGATGATTCTGACCCTATCTCAGCTGCAGCTCTCCCTACACTCGCTAAGTCCAGATCAGAATGTGGCGAGCAGGGCGGCACCAGGTCTCTTATAGACCTGATGATGTTGTGCGGCTTGCCAATCACTGTAATACCACAACAAAGATGGCTGTGGCATTACAGTGCATGGCTGACAATCCCTGCACTGTCATTGGCACTCTAAATAGGGCCAGAATTGCAGGGCGGAGACCCAAGCTCCCGCCGAATAATCCCGGAAATACTCGGTGCTCGCCGAATACACCGAGCATAGTGATACTCGGGCGAGTACCAAGTAGTGGCGAGCACGTTCGCTCATCACTAGTCAACGTATAGCGCCGGATAACTGTGATCCCAATGTTATTTAAAATGTTCCCAATAAAAGCTTACACTCAATCAACAAAAAAGCAAGTCCCCACTCAGATCTGTCATCTGTTAATTGAAATATAGGGGCTTCCACTTTACTGGTAGCACAAAGGCTCTGGAAAAGCAAAATGGCTTCTTACCCACCAAAAGAAATTCAGCAAATTCTCTGCTCCCAAGTCCAAATGCCCCCTCCCTTCTGAGCACCAGTGTGCCTAAACAACATTTAGTGTGTCACAGGTTTCATCCTCATTTTGGTGAGTTTTCCAGGATAAGTTCTGGGTGTCCTGGGGTGGATGTCACCATTCAAGAGCTGGGGGATGTATGGAGGCAGGTTAAAAAGAACATTGAACTTGCTCAGCATCGGCAAAAATGGAAGGCCGATAGGAAGCGCTCGTCAGGGGTCGCCTTCAAAGTGAGAGATAAGGTATGACTTTCCTCTAAGAATATTAAGTTGAAGGTGCCCTTGCTAAAGTTGGGTCCTAGATTCATTGGTCCGTATGAAATTCTGGAGGTGGTCAATCCAGTTGCCTTTCAGTTAAAGCTCCCTCGGTCTTTCCGGATTTCTAATGTGTTCCATAAGTTATTGTTGAAGGAATTTATTGCCCCTGTTCTGTCGTCTTTGCCCTGCCTCCTCCTGTTTCTATTAAGGGAAGCTGGGTATATGAGGTACAAAGGGTAATTGATTCCCGAATGGTCTGGAATTCCCTTCAATACCTGGTACATTAGAAGGGGTATGGACCTGAGGAACGATCCTGGGTTCCAGCTTTCTGTAAGGGCTGATTGATTGGTCCAGGCCTTTCATCGGAGGTTTCCTGGGAAACTTGGGGGTGCGGTGACCTCCCTTGAAGAGGGGGTACTGTCACGATTTCCACTCTGTTTCTGTCTTTTTGTTACTTTGTGTCGGGGCTGTCAGTCTCTGCTGGGACTGTGCTGCAATCACCTGTGTTCTTTTTTCTTAATCAGGCTTCTAATTAAGCATGCTAGTTCCTTCCCCCAGTGTCAATCGTACACTTGCTCTTGCCTGTGGAACATTGATCCCTCACACTTCCAGAACTTGTGACCTGACTTTGCTTGTGCCTGCTCCCTGTATCTGTTTCACCTCTCTTTCTTTCCTGACCTCTGCTCGTGTATTGGACTTAAGGTACCTTCACACGAAGCGACGCTGCAGCGATAGCGACAACGATGCCGATCGCTGCAGGGTCGCTGTTTGATCGCTGGGGAGCTGTCACACAGACCGCTCTCCAGCGACCAACGATGCCGAGGTCCCCGGGTAACCAGGGTAAACATCGGGTTGCTAAGCGCAGGGCCGCGCTTAGTAACCCGATGTTTACCCTGGTTACCAGCGTAAAAGTAAAAAAACCAAACAGTACATACTCACCTGCGCGTCCCCCAGCGTCTGCTTCCTGACACTGACTGAGCTCCGGCCCTAACAGCACAGCGGTGACGTCACCGCTGTGCTTTCACTTTCACTTTAGGGCCGGCGCTCAGTAAGTGTCAGGAAGCAGACGCTGGGGGACGCGAAGGTGAGTATGTACTGTTTGTTTTTTTACTTTTACGCTGGTAACCAGGGTAAACATCGGGTTACTAAGCGCGGCCCTACGCTTGGTAACCCGATGTTTACCCTGGTTACCAGTGTAAAATATCGCTGGTATCGTTGCTTTTGCTTTCAAACACAACGATACACGGCGATCGGACGACCAAATAAAGTTCTGGAATTTATTCAGCGACCAGCGACATCACAGCAGGATCCTGATCGCTGCTGCGTGTCAAACGAAATGATATCGCTAGCGAGGACACTGCAACGTCACGGATCGCTAGCGATATCGTTACAAAGTCGTTTCGTGTGAAGGTACCTTTAGTCTCTGACTTCCCTTTATTGTACTGTGCCATTTCCTGGACTTGACCTTGGATTGTTTGACCTCCCTTTACCTACACATCACATAGTGCCCACATGTTTGGCATTTCTGTAGCAATGAGAGCCCGCCTAATTTGCAGGTGCATGTCTCCAGACGCATAAGCTGGGCATAATGAACTGGTCACTACAACGCGGCAGTTGGCAATTTTCACTCAGCAACATCCACTGCTGTCTGTTTCTGGAAAAAAACACCCATGGAGTCAAAATTGTCACTACATCTGTAGATAAATTCCCAAAAGTTTATAATTTCCAAAATGGGAGGTTCTTCTGTTCTGACACCTCAGATGCTCTGCCAATGTAACATGGCATGCTCAAACAAGTGCAGCAAAATCTGTACTGCAATATGGCGCTACATCCCTTCTGTGCTTTGCACTGTGCCTCAAAAGTAGTTTTCGACCATATATGGGGTATCGGTGAACTCAGGAGAAATTGCACAACAAACTTTGGCATCCATTTTCTCTCTTCGCCCTTGTGAAAATACAAAATTTGTAGCCAAAGAAGATTTTTGAGGGAAAAATGTGATTTTTTTATTTTCACTGATTAACGTTTTAAACTTCTGTGAAGCACCTGGGGGTTCAAGGTGCTCAATACACATCTTGATAAGTTCCATAAGGGGTCTATTTTTCAAAATGGTGTCACTTGTGGGGGGTTTCCACTGTTTAGGCACATCTGGGGCTCTCCAAATGAGTTGCCTGCCAGGGCCGTGGGGTACCCGGTACCGGGTCCGGTATTCACAGGGGGATGTCACAGTGGCGGCGACCCAGTCCGTGGCCCTGGGCGCCCATGTTAAAGGGAATGTCCTTAAAGGAGTTTTGAATAAAGTTTGTGTTCGTGACTCCACCTGTGGTATTCTGTCAGTGGGGACCGACACTGCTTAAAGGGGTCCTCTGGGGTGATGTTATGGCAGCTAGATGGCATAACTTCCCACAGGTGAAGGCTCCCGGTTTATAGATGAGGATAGTGAGTGGTGCAATAAAGAACGGCGGACACAGGTTTGCAGTCTCTTTACCTGGTTTACTGAAGACTTCAGGCAGCCACAGTCCAGGGCACCATATCACATGTACAGGCAGGGTCCGGCCAGCTTGAAAGCGAATTCAGAGTCCCTTTTACCAGGTGGAGTTAAAAGCCTTCCTCATAGCGCAGTGGTGTTCTAGTCCCTTACTGCCTATGGCTTCTGGCAAGGTCCTCACAGTTCTCTCTGTCCTCCATAAAGGTGGGACACAAACCCATATGACAGGTGACTCAAGCCTTTTTACAGGGTCTCTATCACGATCCAGGCTCTATGTGCCACTGTGACTCCTGGGTAATAGGGCAGACAGGTGAAGTGTAATCCAGCTCTCCTGCCGGTTTCTGCTGTAAATCTTAGAGTCCCTCACAACCTCGGTCTTCTGGCTACCGATAATCTGCGCTTCACAGGGAGATAGCTCACTGGCAGCTGTCCTCCCCAATTGTCACTCTCCTGTGCTTCGCTCTCCTGCACGCTAACTAAAAAACATTCTTCCTTTCGTATTCTCTCTCTTTCTCCAGGAGCTGAAGCAACTCTGGCTACAATGCTCCTTCAGTCCTTCTGACACTCAATGTCTGACTGCTCTCTTCTCTGTCCTCTGACAGACTGCACAACTTCCTTTCCCTCCAGACCAGAATATAGGGAAGTTCCCCTTAATCTGGGTTCAGATCTCCCCCTTCTGGCCTGGAGTGTGAACATGTGGTGTGCATTGTGATTACCTGATAAAAGAGATCCTTTATCGCTTCCAAGCGTGACATCACTCTCCCCTTGAGGAAAGCAATGCCACTGTGATGTCCAGGACCCTTGGGTGTCACACAAACATGACATGGCAACCGCTAATTATTCCAGCATACAGCTCTAGCAAAAATTAAGAGACCACAGCAAAATGTTCAGTTTGTCTAATTTTTCTCTTTATAGGTATATTTTTGAGTAAAATGTAAATTGTTTATTTACTCTATAAACTTCTGACAACATGTGTCTGAATTTCCAAGCAATAAATTTTGTTTGTTTTTTCTGAAAAATAAAAATGATCAACATTTTTTTTTTTTTAAACAGTGCTTTCAGACCTCAAATAATGCAATGAAAACAAGTTCATAATCATTTAGAAACAACAATAGTAATGTTTTAACTCAGAAAGAGTTCAGAAATTAATATTTTGTGGAATAACCATGATTTGTAATCACAGCTTTCATATGTCTTGGCATGCTTTCCACCAGTCTTTCACACTGCTACTGGTGCAAAAATTTAAGCAGTTCTTCTTTGTTTGATGGCTTGTGACTATCCATCATCCTCTTGATTACATTCCAGAGGTTTTCAATGGGGTTCAGGTCTGGAGATTGGGCTGTCCATGACAGGGTTCTGATGTGGTGGTCTCTTAATTTTTGCCAGAGCTGTATTTTAGATTCAAAAAGTCAAATGGCACTCCTTCCCTTCCTAGTCCTACCATGTGCCCAAACAGTAGATTTCCTCAGCATATGGGGTATTGGAATGCTCAGGAGAAATTTCACAACAAAATATATGGTCCATTTTTTCCTGTTACCCTTGAGAAAGGAAAAAAAATAGGTCTAAAAGAAAATTTTTGGGAAAGAAAAGTAAATGTTTATTTTTTCCTTTCACATTCCAAAAATTCCTGTGAAGCACCTGGAGGGTTAATAAACTTCTTGAATGTGGTTTTGAGTACCTTGAGGGGTGCAGTTTTTTAGAATGGTGTCAGTTTTGGGTATTTTCAGTCATATAGGCCCCTCAAAGTCACTTCAATTGTGAGGTGATCCCTAAAAAAATGGTTTTGCAAATTTTGTTGTAAAAATGAGAAATTGCTGGTCACCTTTTAACCCTTATAACTTTCCAACAAAAAAAATATGTTTCCAAAATTGTGCTGATGTAAAGTAGACATGTGGGAAATGATATTTATTAACTAATTTGTGTGATATGACTCTCAGATTTAAGGACATAAAACTGAAAAGTTTGAACATTTCAAAATTTTCTACATTTTCACCAAATTTCTTTTTTTTACCAAATAAATACAAGTCATATTGAATAAATTTTACCACTATCATGAGGTACAATATGTCATGAGAAAACAGTCTCAGAATCACCAGGATCTGTTGAAGCGTTCCAGAGTTATAACCTCATAAATGAGTGGTCAGAATTGTAAAAATTGTCCTGGTCATTAAGTTGAAAACAGGCTTTGTCCAAAGGGGTTAAATCTGTCTTCAGATCTGCTTTTAGAGAGGGATTGCATAACAGCTACTGCCAATTGAAGTCTATGGAGGGGGAAGTTAAAAAATAAAAGCACAGAAACCCAATGAGATGCTGCTGCAGCTTCTAGTTCCTAAAGCAGGGCTCCCCAACTCTGGTCCTCAAGAGCCACCAACAGATCATGTATTCAGGATTTCCTTAGTAATTGCACAGGTGATGGAATTCTTGCCTTTCCAGGTAATGCAATTATCACCTGGGCAATCCTAAGGAAATCCTGAAAACATGATCTGTTGGTGGCTCTTGAGGACCAGAGTTGGAGAACACTGTCCTAAAGAATGCAGAGGACAAAAAAACCCAGAACTCTAGATACAAGTTATAAGATGTTCAGAAATACTGTTACGTGCATTTATGTAATGCTTTCATGTCCACCTACTTTGGGGCATGTAATATAGTTTTACCCAAAATGGCATAAAAATTTAGAAATGTTTGTCATTTTTGTACCACACTTGTTCAGCTCTGCCAACTTTTAAAAAGGTGGACAGAGTTGGGATGGGATGTGGCCTGACCGAGCACGTCTGACGGATTCATGACAATTGATGCCAGTAAAATGGCTTAAATTATGCCAGAAATTTATTCCAATTTCAGACAGGAGTGACAATTTTGGCAGTGGCACGCAGCATCTGAAAGATACACCAAATTCATAAAAAAACCACACACTTCTTAATGAATTAGACACATCTTAAAGCAATGTACAGTTCATCAAGACTGGCATACAAAACATCAGTCTTGATGAATCGAGCCGTAAGGGTATATATAAAAATCCAAAGTAAAAATACTCTGCAACTTCTGCAAATGTATGGGGCCTATGAATTTTTGCCAGCAAGTATCTGTACTTAACTTCCCTTTGCCTGCTTTTCTTAAGAGTGCTATATTCCTTTGCTGTGCATCAACCAAAATGAAAATGTAAAGAATCAAGTAAACATCCACAGTGAAGTTAAAGGTTTGTTTTGTAGTTGCAAGCATTTTTATTATTTTACTTCTGTCTGCTGTTTTTTATTTGGTTGTGTTTATTTCAGCAGATACCAATAAAGATTTTGTGCTAACAAGTATTGCAAATTGTAAAGTCAATGCAGCAATCAGGTGCAATCCAATAATTGGAGATAACAAATGTTGAATACAAAACCATGAATTGTTTATTTTACTACAGAGGCATACATCTTAAATTACTTTTCTTAAAGGTGTATTCTCATGTTTGTAAAATTGATTTAGTTAGTTAAATAGCATGATAATATGTTTGCAATTGGTTTACTTTTTCCATCTATTATGATTCTGCTGATATGTGAGCTTCTATCTTACAGCATGTTTCCATGGAGCTTGTTTCCAAATCGACCAACAAAGTCTGGCTGAGTTCTCAGGGGGTGTATATAGTGGGGGTGGAGGTGTATGGTTTATATAGGAAGGTAAAGCCAGTCAAAAGCTGAACTGCATAGGTAATTAGATGAAGGTGAGTTAGGGTACCGTCACACAGTGAAATTTCCATCGTTGCGACGGCACGATTCGTGACGTCGCAGCGTCGTATGAATATCGCTCCAGCGTCGTAGACTGCGGTCACACTTTGCAATCACGGCGCTGGAGCGATGCCGAAGTCCCCGGGTAACCAGGGTAAACATCGGGTTACTAAGCGCAGGGCCGCGCTTAGTAACCCGATGTTTACCCTGGTTACCAGCGTTAACGTAAAAAAAACAAACAGTACATACTTACATTCCGGTGTCTGTCCCCGGCGTTCTGCTTCTCTCCACTGTGTAAGCGCCATAGCCGGAAAGCAGAGCGGTGACGTCACCGCTGTGCTCGTTTTCCGGCTGGCAGGCGCTCACACAGTGCAGAGAAGCTGAGACGCCGGAGGACAGACACCGGAATGTGAGTATGTACTGTTTGTTTTTTTTACATTTACGCTTGTAACCAGGGTAAACATCGGGTTACTAAGCGCGGCCCTGCGCTTAGTTACCCGATGTTTACCCTGGTTACAAGCGAACACATCGCTGGATCGCTGTCACACACAACGATCCAGCGATGTCAGCGGGTGATCAAGCGACGAAAGAAAGTTCCAAACGATGTGCTACGACGTACGATTCTCAGCAGGGTCCCTGATCGCTGCTGCGTGTCAGACACTGCGATATCGTAACGATATCGCTAGAACGTCACGAATCGTACAGTCGTAGCGATGGAAATTTCACTGTGTGACGGTACCCTTACATGTGCAACCCGTGTGTCCAAATATATGGTGAATTAGCATGTGATAAATTAAGCAATATACAGCTCTGGAAAAAATTAAGAGACCACTGCAAAATGTTCAGTTTGTCTGATTTTTCTCTTTATAGGTATATTTTTGAGTAAAATGTAAATTGTTCATTTATTATAGAAACTTCTGACAACATGTCTCCAAATTTTCAAGCAATAAATTTTGTATTTTTTTTATGACAAAGAAAAATGGTCAAAATAAAAAAAAACCAGGGCTTTCAGACCTCAAATAATGCAAAGAAAACAAGTTCACAATCATTTAGAAACAACAATATTAATGTTTTAACTCAGGAAGAGTTCAGAAATCAATATTTTGTGGAATAACCATGATTTGTAATCACAGCTTTCATGCGTCTTGGCATGCTTTCCACCAGGCTTTCACACTGCTTCTGGCGCAAAAATTTAAGCAGTTCTTCCTTTGTTTGATGGCTTGTGATTATCCATCATCCTCTTGATTACCTTCCAGAGGTTTTCACTGGTGTTCAGATCTGCCCATGACAGAGTTTTGATGTGGTGGTCTCTTAATTTTTTCCTGAGCTGTATTAGCGATAAATTTTGAACAAGTTTTCTGAGGGCTATATACCAACGAAATGTACTAAAGACCACAAAATGTTCTATGGGTTAGCAATATTATGCCGCTACATATATTTTAACAAGTTTTTTGAGGCTTATATAGCAACAAAATGTACTCAAGAAGATGCAATATCCTATGGGTGAGCAATATAATACTGATACATTTTTAAAAAAAGTTTTTAAGGCTTGTATATCACTGACATCTACCCAAGAATATATAAAAGTCTATGGATGAGCAATATAATGCCGATAAATTTTGAACAAGTTTTTTGAGGCTTATATAGCAACAAAATGTACTCCTGACCAGAAAACGGTCTATAGGTAATGAATCCAATATCGATACATTTTTGAACAAGTGTTTTGAGGTTTATATAGCAACAAAATGAAGTGCAAAGCCAGACATAGATTATGAGGAGTGTCATCAATAGACCCCTGAAAGGCAATATCTGCCGGGCTTCATTAAAATATTGAACATTACAAACACTTTATGTGCTGCTGTCATTTGGTGGTGTGGAAAAGTACGGGTTAATCCAGACTTTGTTGATTTTTATGAGAGTGGGCCTGTCCACATTCTCTGTTGACAGGAGAAAGCACCTGCCTGTTATGACCCCCCAGAGGAACGAAAAACCCACTCAGACAAGAGGCTAGTGGCAGGGCAGCACAACACCTCCAAGGCATAGAGGAATAGCTCATGCCAGGTGCTCAGCTTTGAGACCCAATAGTTGAAAGTCACATAGGAATTAGGGAGTACTGATAGGGGTTTGTTATAAGTCTCCAAAAATAATGGAAACAACAGAGAATATCCTCATAAAGCAAATAGATGAAGCTGGGACTCAAGGAGAATTCATTATTATGGGGGACTTCAACTACCCTGAAATAGATTGGGGAACGGAAATCTGCAGTTCCAGCAAAGGTAATTTTTTGACAACTATGAGAGACAATTAACTTTCACAATTGGTTCAGGACCCAACAAGAAGGGGGGCACTGCTAGACCTAATATTAACCAACAGGCCAGACCGCATATCAAATATAAGGGTTGGGGGTCACTTGGGGAATAGTGATCACAAAATAATAAGTTTTCATATATCCTTTAATATGATGTGTAGTAGAGAGGTTACAAGGACACTAAACTTCAGGAGGGCAAATTTCCAACGAATGAGAGATGATCTTACTGCAATTAACTGGGACGATATCCTAAGACATAAAAATACACAAAGAAAATGGGAGACATTTATTAGCATCCTAGATAGGACCTGTGCACAGTATATACCGTATGGGAATAAACATACTAGAAATAGGAGGAAACCAATATGGCTAAATAGAGCTGTAAGAGGCGCAATAAGTGACAAAAAGAAAGCATTTAGATAATTAAAGGAAATAGGTAACGATGAGGCATTAAATAAATACAGAAAATTAAATAAATACTGTAAAATGCAAATCAAGGCAGCTAAGATTGAGACAGAGAGACTCATTGCCAGAGAGAGTAAAAATAATCCCAAAATATTCCTTAACTACCTAAATAGTAAGAAACTAAAAAATGATAGTGTTGGCGCCCTTAAAAATAGTCTGGGTGAAATGGTGGATGAGGATGAGGAAAAAGGCAATATGCTAAATGACTTTTTTTCATCAGTATTTACACAAGAAAATCCCATGGCAGACAATATGATCAGTGATAATAAAAATTTCCCATTAAGTGTCACCTGCTTAACCCAGCAGGAAGCACGTCGGCGTCTAAAAATCACTAGAATTGACAAATCTCCAGGCCCGGATGGGATACACCCCCGAGAACTGCAGGAATTAAGTACAGTCATTGATAGACCATTATTTTTAATCTTAGCACCTGTTCACACTTAGTCTATGTTTGGATGTGACGGTCAGTTTTTTGAAATGTATTATTTAGCCTTCTGACCGAGCACTCCGCCTCCTAGTCACAGGTGTTTTGATTGCAACAGGTCCAGTACCCCTCCACAGAGAGAGAGAATGTCAGTCTCATAAGAGGTTTTCACAGGTACCCATTCACATGGAGACATTTATTCTCAGCGAGGAAGGAAAGCATAGGACCTGGTATAAGAGAGATGCCGTAAAGTGGCTACCAGGTACACATAAAATTGGCCTTTTTTATGCGCTAAACGCTCTCATTTTTCATATTTCTAGTGCAGTAATGCAGTTGAATTTTCGTGTTTCATGTTTGCATGTTTTAGCGCTGCAGTGTGCTGCCTTATTTGCTTGACTGTATAGGAGTTGGTGACTCTAAGGTTCAGCACCAGTTCACACTTAGTCTATGTTTGGATGTGACGGTCAGTATTTTGAAATGTATTATTTAGCCTTCTGACCGAGCACTCCGCCTCCTAGTCACATGTGTTTTGATTGCAACAGGTCCAGTACCCCTCCACATGTTTTAGCGCTGCAGTGTGCTGCATTATTTGCTTGTAAGCATAATAACAGACACGGATTCTTTACTTTAAGAGCAGTGAGACTATGGAACTCTCTGCCGTATGATGTTGTAATGAGTAGTGTTGAGCATTCCGATACTGCAAGTATCGGGTATCGGCCGATACTTGCTGTATCGGAATTTCCGATACCGAGATCCGATATTTTTGTGATATCGGGTATCGGGTATCGCAACAACATTAATGTAAAAAAGAGAATTAAAATAAAAAATATCGCTATACTCACCTGTCCGACGCAGCCGGGACTTCAGCGAGGGAACCGGCAGCGTTGTTTGTTTAAATTTCGCGCTTTTACTTGGTTACGTGAAGTCCCGGCTTGTGATTGGTCAGGGCGGCCATGTTGCCGGGACGCGGACCAATCACAGCAAGCCGTGACGAAATTACGTCACGGCTTGCTGTGATTGGTCCGCGTCCCGGCAACATGGCCGCCATTAACCAATCACAAGCCGTGACGTCACGGGAGGCTGGACATGCGCGTATTTTGAAAAGCGCGCGTGTCCAGCCTCCAGTGACGTCCCGGCAACATGGCCGCCATTAACCAATCACAAGCCGGGACGTCACGGGAGGCTGGACATGCGCGTATTTTGAAAAGCGCGCGTGTCCAGCCTCCAGTGACGTCCCGGCAACATGGCCGCCATTAACCAATCACAAGCCGGGACGTCACGGGAGGCTGGACATGCGCGTATTTTGAAAAGCGCGCGTGTCCAGCCTCCCGTGACATCACGGCTTGTGATTGGTTAATGGCGGCCATGTTGCCGGGACGCGGACCAATCACAGCAAGCCGTGACGTAATTTCGTCACGGCTTGCTGTGATTGGTCCGCGTCCCGGCAACATGGCGCCGTGACCAATCATAAGCCGGGACGTCACTGGAGGCTGGACACGCGCGCTTTTCAAAATACGCGCATGTCCAGCCTCCCGTGACGTCACGGCTTGTGATTGGTTAATGGCGGCCATGTTGCCGGGACTCGGACCAATCACAGCAAGCCGTGACGTAATTTCGTCACGGCTTGCTGTGATTGGTCCGCGTCCCGGCAACATGGCCGCCCTGACCAATCACAAGCCGGGACCTCACGTAACCAAGTAAAAGCGCGAATTTTAAACAAACAACGCTGCCGGTTCCCTCGCTGAGGTCCCGGCTGCGTCGGACAGGTGAGTATAGCGATATTTTTTATTTTAATTCTTTCTTTTACACATTAATATGGTTCCCAGGGCCTGAAGGAGAGTTTCCTCTCCTTCAGACCCTGGGAACCATCAGGAATACCGTCCGATACCTGAGTCCCATTGACTTGTATTGGTATCGGGTATCGGTATCGGATTGGATCCGATACTTTGCCGGTATCGGCCGATACTTTCCGATACCGATACTTTCAAGTATCGGACGGTATCGCTC
The DNA here is from genome assembly GCF_051348905.1 of Ranitomeya variabilis. Taxonomy (NCBI): domain Eukaryota; kingdom Metazoa; phylum Chordata; class Amphibia; order Anura; family Dendrobatidae; genus Ranitomeya; species Ranitomeya variabilis. The sequence goes on along the minus strand of NC_135233.1, from coordinate 714,415,181 downwards.
AACACTAGTAATGAGTGATTCATTACTTAAATTTAAGAGGGGACTGGATGCCTTTCTTGAAAAGTATAATGTTACAGGGTATATATACTAGATTCCTTGTTAGGGTGTTGATCCAGGGAACTAGTCTGATTGCCGTATGTGGAGTCGGGAAGGAATTTTTTTCCCCAGTGTGGAGCTTACTCTTTGCCACATGGTTTTTTTTTGCCTTCCTCTGGATCAACATGTTAGGGCATGTTAGGTTAGGCTATGGGTTGAACTAGATGGACTTAAAGTCTTCCTTCAACCTTAATACCTATGTTACTATGTTACACAAGTTTGGTCAGCCAGATATTGCTTGACCATCATTAAAAACATTTCTCTCCTTGTCAAAAATAACGGGTCATAAGGCCTGGGTGCTGGGCTGGAGTCATGAAATTGGCCCATGCCTTTGACAGTGTACCCCTGCCTCAGCTGTGTCTCCCTGGCCTCTACTCCTTGGTTGGGCAAGGAAGCTTGCCCCCTGCTACTAGCGTTGTCTGATGGAAAATTTATCAACATATTTTTCATAATGGTATATCATATTTTCAGAAAATCTCTCCACTTCAGAAATAAGAGATGGCAAGTTCTCCTAGGTCTAGCAGGGTGAACAACCATCACCATTATTTTGCCAAGATGAATGTAATGCGAGGGTCATGGGGAAGGCAGCAGTACATAAAGTTGGCAATATGTGCCAAGCTCCAAACAGTACTTCCCTGTCTCACTATGATGACAACTCTCCATCTCCTCCCTTCCTTCCTTCTCATTCCCATCCTCTGCCCAGCCACGCAGGAGAGACAAGACCAAGGCTGTGTGGCTACTAGCCTCTGTTGTACTAGCCACCAGCTCCTGATCCTTTTCAGCATCCACCTCCTCATTGATACCCAATCCATGCTGAGCAGATAAGATGAGGCTGGACTGGCTACAATATCTTTGTGTTATATCCTCCTCCTTCCCCAGCTGCTCCACATGCACAGCTTCATGTTTAATTGTGAGCAGCAACTGTTTAAGGCAGAGAAGCGGGATAGTTATGCTGACTATGGTGTCATCCTCATCACCACTCACCATCTTTGTGGAGTCCTCAAAGTCTTGGAGAACCACACAAATGTCACACATCCATGCCCTCTCTTCAGTTCTTATATGCAGAGGCTGACCAGAATGCTGACAGGCGCTCTTCCCACTTGCCCTGGTGCGTTGGCAAATAGGGTTGATAGTAGGACAATTTTTTTTTCTCAGCTCAATCTGAGCTGAGAAAAAAATTGCAGACTAACAGGGACAAACATTGGTCAAAGTGCAATCTGATTTTTAATGGGATTGCACTCATTTGTTTTTTCTCGCAGATGAGTATGGACTAAAACTCTATATCTCTGTGGACAGGTAGAATCCTGCTGCAATTAAAAACACCTAAGGCTAAGGGGCGGAGTGCTCAGTCAGAAGGCTACATACAAATATCAAAAAAACTGAGCGTTACATACAAACATAAATCAAAATGTAATTGCAGCAGGATTCTACCCCTCCACAGAGATATAGACTTTTAGTCCAAGAGAGGATTCATATTAGGTTACCAGAGAGATGTAGACTATCTAAGAGAGGATTGGCATTAGGTCCTGGCAACGAGAAACGCCTTAATGTGGCTGCCAGGTACACATGAATAAGCCAATTTATGCTCTAAGCTTTCTCAATTTTCCATATTTCTAGTGCAGTAATGCAATTCAATTCTCATATTTTATGTTTGTATGCTGTAGCGCTACAGAGTGCTGCCTTATTTGTTTGATTGTTTATTGTGTTTTTAGTCTTTTATTGCATCCAGCTAGGACAGACTTAAATATTCTTTGACACCTAGGTGCTAATTAATTACCTAGTGATCAAATGTTTTTTAGTTTAGCTAGATGCTTGTTCACACAAACCAATACTAAGGCATGCTAGTTTTTTCTGTAGTTCTACACTGTGTCATCATTCAATATGGTTAAATAAATGTGGAGTTTTATATTTAACTGTTTTACCTTTATCACTGGAATACCCCTTTTTTCTATACTGTATAATTTTCCATGCACTGCGGCCCTAATATAGTTTAATGTCCCCTCTTTGTCCTCCATATAGCATAATGTCCCCCTGTTTGGCCCCCATATTGTATAATGCTCTGCTCTGTGACCCTCACATAGTATAGTGTCTCCCTTTTTGACCATCATATAGTTTAATGTCCTCTCTTTGGCCCTCATAGTGTATAATGTCCCCAACTTTGGTAAAATAAATTAACACAATCCTAATCACCTATCCCCACTCCTATGATGATCTGTTCTTCCTCTTGCTCCATCAAGTGATGCAATGCAGTGATGTCCTTGCCCCTTCTGCAATGTCATCTGCAGCTGATGAGTCAGTGGCATGTGTAGGCATTAGCAGTCTGTTCCACAATGCTTTTCCGCTGGATGTGCATCCAGGCCTGATCACAGCCAAACCATCTGTGACTGCAATAATTAAGCCCTTGCTCAGGGGCCTACAGGGAATCGGGGGCCCACCAGATGATCCCTAGACCCCTCTTGGGCCAGTTTCGGCATACCCACAATTTAATTCAATTCAGTTAAGTAGACTTAGCGGTTACATAGTGGACCTAGAATATTACATTGCCTCTGCATATGAAATATAGTAAAGAACATAGGACGTTGCATCCACTTGTCCTCTGTATTTGCTGCTGTACGTTGCAGGATAATTGGGAATGTTGGTATAATCACATAATAAGCCTATTGTCTGAATCACTACGTACTCAGCACCTGAAGGGAGTAGCTTTATTCCCAAGCATTTTTGGTGTATTTATGTATTTGTCATAATTGTGTTTTTTTTAAAAAGCGGCTGTTTTTATTCCAGACATAATGTTATAGTACTTTTAAGAGTGCATGAGGATATAGTGAACTTTTATGTGCATGTACAGTAATTAGCAAAGACAAGCTGCGCCTTTCTTCCCTCGTCATTAGAACATCTTATATTTGCTTGTATGCCACACAAAGCTCAGCAGGAATCCTGCTTAAAACATTTTATACCAAACACATAATTGGGACTATGCATTAATATGGCAGAAATAGCAAAGTAGTTGGAGGTGCTAGGGAACTGTTTTGTTATCCTCTGTGTGACTGCCTAGATGAGCTGTGCTGTTGTATCTGCTTTGAGATAAAAGGCAGCCCAGGGCAAAGCTCACAAGAGTGTGACTCAAGTCTTGGTCTAAACAAAAAAAAATGAAATCTAGAAAAAAAAATGATGCCATTTTTAAAGAAAAAACTATGATAAGACTTGCGTTCGTTATCATTGGATGTACCTTCAGAGATCTTGGATTTGAAATGTTTTCACAGATATCATATAAGTTGGTCTTTCTATTTCTTGATGAAAAGATCAAACACATTTACATCAGAAACAGCCCAGTCATTCTCATGAAATGTCTATTCTGTGCAAAGATCAAACCAGTGTAATCAATTGTGATTTATATGTTTACTTATAGTTTATTCAAATGTTCTTTAACTGGGTATAGTGCTATAAGGCAATATTCACACATTCAGTATTTGGCACCACTTCTGTATTTATTACCCACTCCTGGTTTTGGCTTACAGATACTGATGTAAAATACTGACCAAATACTGAACTTGTGAACGTGGCCTAAAATGTATCTAATATGGAAGCTATTGATTGCCAAAATTATTTCCATGTATGGACAGTGATCTTGCAGGATGAAAACTCAAAACTTAATGTAAAACATGCAATTTCTTTTTCTTAGCATTGCCTTCTTTTTCTAGTTTTATGGGACTCTAGATGATTTTGCAAGTACAGGACGTAGCCATTGTGGAAAAGAGAGCTAATAATGCAGACATCTAACATTTGCATTGTGCTTTTCGCACAATGGACTCAGAGTTCATATCTTTAAGACCCCAACATAGACCCATACGATGACTGAATAAAACTGCCATACCTTATAATTAAAAGTAGGAATATTTAACCATAGTACAAGAAAAATGTAATAAAGGTGTGTTTACCTAACCCTTACCTAACATTGTAGCACCTTTATGTAAGAATAGCAGATTTTCAACTGCTAATTTGATGGCACATTCTTTATGTAAGGTCCATTTATAACCTCAAATGACAAAAAACACATTTGTAATGCAAAACAACCTATTTTGCTGAACAATATTTGTGATGTTATAGTAATTACCTAACAGCCATAAAGATGTAATGTCACAGCTTCTTCTGTCAGAAATAAATCGTAGTTGTGATGGTGTAGGTGCACATTTGAAAACAAATTCTCAAATTCTAAAGTTGAAGGGTGTGCCTATGGGTTTGACTTATGAATGTATGCATATGTGTACATATATCTGTGTGTACATTCATTTAAAAAAATGTATTAATGCATATACAAGGGGTGTTCATTAAAGATTTTCCCTGACCCACTTCTATTTATCACAGGACGCTGAAACTGAACATATGTAATGATATAAGTTTCTATAGGTTACGTGCCAATTTTCCAGCTCAGAACTGATAACGGTCTTGATTTTACAGGTGCTGAAGCGGTGTGAGGTTTGATAATAGATCCAGTGGAATACAGAGCAGTCATCAAGTTCCTTTACTTGAAAGGCCGCACACCAAAGGAGACTTTCGATGAGATGAAAGGGGTTTATGTTGATTATTCCCCATCATATAATGTAATCAAGAACTGGCATTGTCAATTCAAATGTGGTCGGACTTCGTGCAACCAGATCCAATTCCAGTGCGACCCCACTCTGTAATTTAAGAACACACCATCCAGCAAGTGGAGGTCGCCATTTTGTAAAATCGCCACGTAGCCATTTGCCACCTAGCCCAAAATATCAAGATTAGTGTCTGGTCTATGGAAAAGCATCATCCAAGACCATCTTCAGATGGATGTTATCTGCTCACTCGGGTCCCCGGCTGCTGACATCTTTCCAGATACAGGAAGGAGTCGAATGCTCCCAGGCTCTAGTGACAATGTGCCATGGAAACCAGGAGGACTTTTTCAACAGACTAATCACACAATCTGGGTTCATAACTATGATCCTGAGACTAAAGTCCAGTCAATGTAATGGAAGCATCATGACTCACCATCTCCAAAGAAGGCACGTGCCCAACCCTCAGCAGGCAAGGTCATACCCGACCTCGCACCATCGGACTTCTACCTCTTTCCAACAATGAAGTTATCTTTGAAGGGCAAGCATTTTCTAGATGATGACACTCTGATTTCTGAAGTCACAATGTGGCTTTTGGAGCAACCTGTTGACTTCTACAAGCGAGGTGTTTACAGTTGCTTAAAGAGATGGGAGAAGTGTGTGTCCCTAGGTGATACCTATGTAGAGAAGGACTAATAACTGTGCCAAGTTTCATTGCTCTCTGTCCAAAAGAAGTGAGTCAGGGGAAATCTTTAATGAACGCCATTCGTATGTGTGTGTGTGTTTTCTTTACAAGACTAGAAAAGATTTAGAATGGAGAGTCCTCAGTGGTTGATACCTTTTAGTGGCTAACTGAAAAGAGGGTAACAGATTGCAAGCTTTCAAGACTACTCAGGTCTCTTCATCAGGCATAGACTAATACAAAATCTGAAGAGGTAGAGGTAACCAGGCCTTCAGAAAGAGTCTCTGGTAGCCCAGGGTCACACTTGCGAGTGCAATGCAAGAAACTCGCGCGAGTCTCTCGCATCAATACCAGGAACTGCCGCCGGCACTCAGGACTAGAGCATGCGGCTGCATAGAAATAAATGCAGCCGCATGCTCCATTCCCGAGTGCCAGGTATTGATGCGAAAAACTCATGTGAATTTCTCACATTGCACTCCCAAGTGTAACCCCGGCCGTTTAGAGAGGTTCAGTACATTGTGGCTGAGTGTTTAGTCACCATTTCAACCATTTCAGTGTCTCTATTATTGACCTTGGTTGTGGAAAAACATTTCTCATAGCAAAGATAGTCTGATTGCATCTAATACAGTGCTTTTTAGCCTTAAGTTGAATACTCTAACTTGCAAGAAAAGTTCCTATTTATCAGTTAAAAGAGTAACTGGAAAGAGTTTGCCACAGTTAAAGTAAAGTTTGAGCTCTCCAATTTACTTGCTATGTTGCCTGCCAGTTATGGATCTGGGTTCAAACCCTTGAACCTTTCCTTTGTGGTCGGCTTCTCTATCCGCTGAGCCACAGTAGTAGCAACTTTTCTCAAGATGTTTATTGTCTAGTATCCTTGCTTTAGTCTTTTTAGGTGGACAGGCGTTTTCATTTATTCATTTGTCTGCCCAATCACCTTTCAGGTGCGGCTATATTTATTTCCCCCTTCTGGTGTCTCCTGCTGCTGATAATCTCATTTCGATGTCCAGCAATACTGCCATTGTTTATGCCAGGCAGTGAAATATCAGCTGGGGTTTATCTCTCTGCCCATTATGCTTTTCACCCTGCGCCTGTCTTCTGTTTCTTGTTTAGTAAGTAAGTGGCATACTGTATAGCAGTATGTACCTCATATTTTCATTTTGTATTTCATGGTTTGTTTTAACTCACTCTGAGATCTCTTTCTATCTCATCACTCCTTCCCTTCTGTAAATAAAATGCACTCTGCTCTGCCCTCCAGTTCCTTAAGAGGAACATGAAGCACTCAATTGCCTTTCAGGCAGCATAGGTGTTAACTGCCATAGTTTAGTCAGATGTTAGGGCTATTCTTGCCCACATAGGAACTGTTATGGACTGTGGGTTCAGAATCGCTAGTTTATACTGGAACCGGCTGGGTCACCATTTTCCAGATAAAAGAGAACTGCTTCAATACCCAGTCCTACACACAACAATTATGATTTTGTGATGTCTTTGCATGTTAAATGAATGAAGCCCACTTTTGATATTAAGATAGCTTAACTCACTCACTTGTGATTTTACAATAATATGCCTGGCAAAACTTCCCTAAAATGTCCAATAGCTTACCTAAAGCCTTGAATTTTTTTTTATCTGCAACTGACCAAAAACCAACAGCACATGCATAAACAGCTCCATGGTAAAAAATGGGTTTATTATGACATTTCTAGTTGTGTATGTGTAAGCGTGGCGGACCGTGCTATCGCGTTCCTACCCCTGAAGACAGCAATTGCATTGTGTGTGTAGTATGTCATGCATCTTTTATAAATATTGTGTACTGTGAATTATAATGTATTGTGATGTGGGTATTTTGTGAAGTAATGTATAGTGTAGGAAATAGTGTATAAGATAGCTAGTTTAAGATGTAGATAGTTGACTGCAGCATTGGTTGTGACATTATGGTAAGACAGAGTTAACATTTATGACTAGCCCATAGGGATGGGGTTAGTGTTAGGGCAAGCGATTGCTTCCTCATAGTTAGGGAGTTTAAGCTTTGAGTGCAAAGTGAGCAGTGCTGCCTAATGGGTGCTTCATAGTAAGAGGAGACCAAAGGCTAAGAATAGAGAGATTCTGAAGAAAAGTTACCAACTAGACAGCGTGGCCTTCCAGAGAACGGTTCATGGAGAGAAGATTGAGTCACAAACCCCAGAGCTTGTAATGCAGAATGTAACGGGCATAAACAGGACTGAGCATATAGGACTAGAGTAGGAATCAGTAGCGGAAGAGATAGGACATGGAATCACTGAGCAAGTATGGAAACTTGCTGATCAGGACTGCAGAGTTTAGGCTGGGTTGTGGGGAAGTAGGATGAAGCATTGTGCTTCATTAGCCCTGGAAAAGAGTACAGAAGAAGGATACCGTGTGGAAGAAAATGATTTATACTATAGGAGAAATGTCCATAATACTTTGCATCCTCTATCCATTGCATATAACCTTTATCAAGTTACCGTTCAGTAAAGACTTTATTTTTGAACAGCGGTCTCACTTATTGAACTAAGGAACCTATGGTCCTTGCCAGCCAACACCACCAGCTACATGCAGACTGCACGGGCTTATTGCACATGCAGCACAAGTCCACACACCTAGCCAGGACCCACACTTTCATCTAGCGCGCCGGGGCATCAAAGGAGACCAGAGCCTTGCCTGAGGCTACCGTCCCGCACGCTGGTGAAGGGGACAATGAGAAGATGTGCAATGTTTTATAAATCCAGTGATATAGTTACCTCTAAAAAGAAGCCAAGGGTGCTCATTTTGTTCATCTTCCCTGTCCTGCTCAGCAGTACTGATCAGAACCAGTAGTGATGGACGGGAAAAAAAAGGTCAGTGCTACCGTAGGTGAATAGCTGCAGCTGCACTGTTTTCTCTATGATTAGTTAAAGTAGTTCATGAGTGCTCTACATCATAACGGAGAGAAATTTAAGAAATTTGCATGAGCTTCACTCCTATTCCTATATAAAATGAAGGACCCAAGCAGTTGCATCCCTTCCCCACCCCTATGACCCTGTTATCAGAAGCAGGGTTAAGGAAATCTCACTTTGAATGCATTTTGTAAGTTAAAAACCTCTAGATTACAAAATGTATTCTCTTATCCCATGGAAATGCACTTTGTGAATTCTGAAATTCATAACATCTTGGGATGCTAAGCCGTTTTGCTAACTCAGTACATTATACAAATGTGTGAGATATTGCTTTTCATTTATGTAATGTATCTAAAATATGAGCCCCTCCCCTCTCAGAATCCCAAAGAAGCTTTGATTAATGTTTTTGATATTCAGAAATTGATTGGTGTAATTCTTTGGTTATTGATTTCCTTGAAACATGCAATCATGGTCTTTAATTAATTCTAGAATGGCCTGGTAAAGCTCTTATCTTTCTAACTGCTCCGATATGTTCAGAGTACTTATGGTTTAACTCTTCCTAAGTGCACTGAAGTATTCATTTTTTTTAAGCAGATTGAAATGTTACCCTCATAAAAAAGCTTCATAATCACATCTCTTCTATTTTCAAATCAATTATGTAGATTGCAAAAAAATAAAAAATATAAAACATTAAGGAAAAAAAAGAAAATATTTTAACTAGTGACAAGCTAAAATTTCAGAAAATGTAGTTAGTTACAGTAGTATGTCGACAGTAATAGATAGCCATAAGTAGAATTCTGCCTGCTCTGCCTATTCTCAGAACCACTGATAACTTACAGCTCCCCCAAGAATTCAAATGTACTGTGGTCCCCAAGTTACTATGGCCTTGGGTTGCAATATTTTTGACATTCATTATACAATGCCATAGACAATGCTACGATGGCATAGGTGGATAGCTAGAAGGTCCAGAAAATTACTTTGCAGTGTTGAATACCAGACACTTCATTTCTACAGTTGTTTGAGCCAGGGAAATATCGTTTTCCATTTTACAGTACTTAAACCCCATTTAATTAAGAATGGCATTGTACACGTCATGCTTAATATAGGCGTGTAGCAGAATAAGAGGAGCCTGATTCATCAAGAGGTACATCTCACTTAATGAATCAGGGGTACCTTACATGTGATGTAACATGGGCCTTGACAGGAATATTACTTTTGTAAAAGACTGGAGTGAGATTTCTGGTGTAAGGTACGCCATGTCTGGTAATGAATCGGATGGCTCGGCCTTCCCACATTGCAGTCCTGCACCAATTCTGCAATTTTGGTATGTAAACAATAAAAATTGCATAATTTTTGTGCAGTTGTGGATTGACTTTTCAAAGCGTTTTATACCAGAAAACTGGTGTAACCACTTTGAGATATTGACCCCTTTAAATTATAAACATGACACCTGTTAAATGTACAAAGATTATATTTTTTTCAGATTAATCCACAAACTAAACCATAATTTTTTATGCCAAGTCTGACCTTCATCAGACATTTTGATTGCCAGAGAAACAAGAATGTGAGAGTCAGTGGAGGCAAAATAGTGGTGAACTATGCTGCTGTGCCCCTGAAGACAACAATTGCGTCAATATTGTGTAATATGAATAATGTGTTTATGTACAGCTAGTGTGTAATGTGATATGGGGTAGCATAAGTACTGTCTAAAATGCAATGTAAAGTATAATATGCATAGTGTGTATATAGTATATAATGTAGATAACGACAATAGGCTTAGTACAGATTGTTGTAGCAAAGTAAATGTAGTTAGCTGAAGGTAATGTTTGTGGGCTAGACTAAAGTGGGAAGGGGCTAGTGACAGTGAAAAGCAGGAATTTCTTGGTTGTGACTCTTTTTGGGAAGTACAGTTGCAAGGTCAAGTTTATCTATAGTGGGCCGCTAGGGCTAGCATGCACCTATCATAGAAGTCAGTAGGAGGCAGTACCAGAATCTTGTGTGGACATTCTGGCAATGTCAGGAGCTCAAGGCCCAGCATAGGGGCTATAAGGTGCCTCGTGTCCTCTGGCACACAGGAGAAGAGGGACACAGAACTCTGTGAAGGGAAAGTGACAGATCCTGGGTGAATTGCAGAACTGGACAGGAAATCCCTGGGCTGACGGAGTCGGTGAGCATAAGAATAGTCCAGTAGGAACAGATGGTAGGGCTGAAGATATGTTGTGCTAAAGAAGGAATGAACAATAAATGTTGTGCCCTGTCCTACATGTTACTATCTGATGAACTTGAACTGTCCAGTAAATATTTGCTTGTTAAAATGAATCCGGTTTCCCCTGAATTGTGTGGGGAGGCTTCTGGAGATGGAGGCCTGGAAACAGTGGAGAACTGCAGCCTACAAGAGAGTGTGATGCACCCCACACCTGAAAGCACACTGGGACAGGGACACAGTTTTCATGTAATGTGCCAGAGCATAACAGGCAGCAACTCGGTCATGATTACCATTCTCAGCTGCTTTAGATTTGGCATAGTCGGCAGGATCCAGCCATGCATCAAAAAGACTTGACTAATGTGAGGGAAAAATATGGTGAAAATAAAGATGGTGCAAAGAATGCTAGATGGCTGTGAGTGGTGGAACCATCAATCATAGGCATACAAGAAGTGGAAGAGCATGAAAATCCATCCTGCCTATGAAGTGGTATGTCTGGAGAGGCTGGTCTGTAGTAAGCGGTGCCTGCACCCAATGGGCATGGCGGAAGTAAAATAAATCACGCCTGTTGCAGCAAGTCAAGAAATGGGCAGGTGAGCCAGAAGTAGCTCTATCCAGGAAAAGGCGGAACCATAACGGGCCTCAGAAGTGTGTAAGAGACAACACCAGTCATGGGTAACGAGTTGGCAAAGGTGCAACAGGGTAAGGCAATGACAGAGTTGAGCTAGGCCTCTGATGTTGCAACCAGAGTAATGCAGGAACCTGCTGGTGCAACAGACGCAGCAGCAGAGGGAGCAGGAGCTTGTGGCCCAGAGCTGAGCAATATCCCTGGGCAGGCAAGACCTGAAGCAAGGACACAGCCTTAACTACCCAGATTCCTGAGGACAGGAGAACCAGGATTTGGCAGCTGGTGAGCGAGTTAAAGAGCGTGGACTGAACAGAAGAGAGAAGATGGGTCAGAACCAGTGCCAGGGACATGTTAGTGGGTCTGCTGGAGGCAAGAAATCATGAGCTAGCCTCTCGCAGCCTAAAATGGGATTTATAGAATAATTTGGGACCCACCACCATATTCTCTTCAACCAAAGAGTGGTCGAGAGCATTTACCAAAAAGGCTGCCAGAATTGATGGCTTAACACAGACTGTTATAGGAAAGTAACCATAGTTAGCTGAAGGTACAAGATAAGATACAGTTAATATTTGAGGGCTAGCCCACAATGGGAGGGAGCTAGTGCTTGTGAAAAGCAGGCACTTCCTGCTAGTGAAATTTATCCCCTATGGGAAGTAAATAATGACTTAATGATCATTGAAGATCCAACCATGGAGACACCCAACGATACTGACTATGGAGCTTTGCAGCGCTCTATCTGAGTGGAGCAGAGGTCAAGTATGTTCACATCTTTAACTTAGAAGTTTCCTTTAGAGCCTGATCAGTATGTTGAATGTTTTATTTTGAATTGTTTTTGGTCACATACTGAGCAAACAATGTAGTCAGCTTTCTCTGGCAGTCCCTTAGACAATGAATGGATACAGGCTTCAGATCCTCATTCTGGAGATCACAGGGGATCCCAATCATCAGGCCACCAGCAATAAGTAACACATAGAAAATAATTTAAAATTTTGGAAAAGCCCCATTAGTAGAATATATTTAGCACTATATTTTAGATAATGATATAATCACCAGTAGCCAACATGGCTTCAATGCTGTAATAAAGTTACCTAACAGTAACTGACAATTTAATAATTCAAGGAACGCTTGTTAGTAGGATGCTAGCTTTCAGAACTTCATACTACTGTTGTCTGGAGTACTGAAGTGGAAATGGACTAGGGCAGTGCAAATCATGCTGCTTATCTGTACTGGTCATGGTGGTGGCTAAATCTTTTTTGCTTATCTGTAGTGATCCACAGATTTCCCTTTTTTATGCAGGACAACTGAATCTCCCGATCAGGTTGTGAATTTAAAGGGAACCTGTCACCCCGTTTTTTCAGTATGAGATAAAAATACCATTAAATAGGGCCTGAGCTGTGCTTTACAATAGTGTATTTTGTGTACCCTGATTCCCCACCTATGCTGCCGAAATACCTTACCAAAGTAGCCGTTTTCTCCTGTCAATCAATGTGGTCTGGTCAAATGGGCGTGGTGGAATCGCTGGTTTCTCCCCCAGATCTTGCTTATCTTTCCGTTGGTGGCATAGTGGTTTGCGCATGCCAGACAGCGGAATGCACTGCGCAGCTGAAGAAAAAGAGCGCGATCTGCGCTATTAAACGGTTTAGCACTGGCGGCGGCCAGCTTCCTGAGGCCGTGTGTGTGCAAATGGTAGTGCTCGGCTTCCCGGGGCTTCAGGAAAATGGCCGCGGGATGCCGCGCGTGCGCAGATGGAGATCGCGGCGGCCATTTTCCTGAAGCTGAGATGCGAAATGTAAAGCACAGCTCAGGCCCTATTTAATGGTATTTTTATCTCATACTGAAAAAACGGGGTGACAGGTTCCCTCGAAAGGAAGAACATCAAAGGCAAAGAGGGTTCCTGGTAGAGGCCCCTTCAGTTTTCAAGGAGGTGGAATCCCCAAGTCTTATGATATACTACACATAGGTAGTAAAGTAGGCACAATTTTAAACATTTGCTTTTCTGTTTCTAGACACTGGGATTACTAGAAGGGCTCCTACTACAGCAGTGGAGAGACAACTGCTCTGCCCTGTACTTAAAATTGATCCATCTTTCTTACTAATGTAGAGGTTTATGTGCTGTAGAAGTGTGCTCCTGACTCTCTAAATACTTTAACTGGTAAAAGCTGTCTTATATTTGGCCTGGTAAAATCTGTATTTGGTTGTTGAAGCTGTTTTTAAAACAGTGTTAGCAACATCTCTGCTACGTGCATCTCCCCTATATTGTGACATCACTTTGTACATTTTCAGATGATCTCTTTATGCACATAACCTAGGATAAAAACAAAATGAGCAAATACCCGGCACTAAGTGAGAAAAGAAATAGCAGTAGTACATGTAAATATTATGGGGTACTTAGTTAACACTATTTTGATCAAAAGAGCTTAAAAGCCATCCCACCACGACAAGATGTCCTCAATCGGAATGGTCCTATCTCTGGTATTAAACTTTTCTATGTATCAGCAGACCTCAAAATAGAAGAGGGCATAGTAGGACTCAGACCTGACTGATTTGTACCTGCACATGGGAAGCAATATATGGGAAGCATCCCAAAAAGGGTGGGCCTTGCCTATGATCTCGTTAAGGTGACATTGATGTATTTTCGTATTTACTTAAGCACTTACAAGCAGTGTAGTGTTAAGGCCCCGTCTCACATAGCGATTTACCAACGATCACGACCAGCGATACGAGCTGGCCGTGATCGTTGGTAAGTCGTTGTGTGGTCGCTGGGGAGCTGTCACACAGACAGCTCTCTCCAGCGACCAACGATCAGGGGAACGACTTCGGCATCGTAGAAACTGTCTTCAACGATGCCGAAGTCCCCCTGCAGCACCCGGGTAACCAGGGTAAAAATCGGGTTACTAAGCGCAGGGCCGCGCTTAGTAACCCGATGTTTACCCTGGTTACCAAAAAAAAAAAAAACACTACATACTCACCATCTGATGCCCGTCAGGTCCCTTGCCGTCTGCTTCCTGCTCTGACAGTGCCGCCGTACAGTGAGAGCAGAGCGCAGCGGTGACGTCACTGCTGTGCTGCGCTCTCACTGTACGGCCGGATCTCAGTCAGAGCAGGAAGCAGACGGCAAGGGACCTGACGGGCATCAGATGGTGAGTATGTAGTGTTTTTTTTTTTTTACATTTACGCTGGTAACCAGGGTAAAAATCGGGTTACTAAGCGCGGCCCTGCGCTTAGTAACCCGATGTTTACCCTGGTTACCAGTGAAGACATCGCTGGATCGGTGTCACACACACCGATTCAGCAATGTCAGCGGGACCTCAACGACCGAAAAAAGGTCCAGGCCATTCCGACACGACCAGCGATCTCACAGCAGGGGCCTGGTCGCTGGTACGTGTCACACATAGCGAGATCGCTACTGAGGTCGCTGTTGCGTCACAAAACTTGTGACTCAGCAGCGATCTCGCTAGCGATCTCGCTATGTGAGACGGGGCCTTTAGTAAGTTAATATACCTACCAATCACCATCTTCTCTAGTTTCCAGCACTGCTCTGGTCCTCTTCTCAATCATATGACTGCAATTCCAACTTGCCATCTAATACTGGGGCTTATTCATCAGCCGGATGTTGATTTTACAATGTAAGCCTATGGAGGCTTGTTCTGATGCTCCATAGATTCAGGCCGGATTCACACTTGCGTTTGTAGCAGCTGCGGAGGGCTGCGGACTTCCTCCGTGAAGCCCCGCCCTCCGCCGCTAGCTCCGCCTATTTCTGCATGCGGCCGGCATGCGGCCTGTGTACCTATATTTAACATTAGGTACGCAGGTGGTGCCGCAGTATGCGGATGCTTCCGCATGCGTCGTTTTAACGATGTGGAGACCAGGGTAGGACTCAGCTTGTAGCAATTTGTTTTTGCGCATCGTCAAAACGACGCATGCAGAAGCATCCGCATACTGCGGCACGACCTGCATACCCAATGTTAAATATAGGTACACAGGCCGCATGCCGGCCGCTTGCAGAAATAGGCGGAGCTAGCGGCGGAGGGCGGGGCTTCACGGAGGAAGTCCGCAGCCCTCCGCAGCTGCTACAAATGCAAGTGTGAAAGTAGCCTAAGATTATTAAGTGATTTCTGGCTTACACATAGCGCCCTGTGTGATCTGACAAGTTGGAATTGCAGTCATGTGAGTAATTAGAAGATCAAAGCAGCGCTGGAAACTGGCGAAGGCAGGTGTCATACTTGCGTGTGCAATGTGAGAAACTCGCACGATCTCTCACATCAATACCCCACACTGCCGCCGTCTCTCGGGAACAGAGCATTCAGCTGCATAGAAATATATGCAGCTGCACACTCCGGTCCCGAGTGCTGGCGGCAGTGCTGGGTAATTGATGCGAGAGACTCGTGCGAGTTTCTCGCATTGCACTCGTAAGTGTGACCCCGGCCTAAGGCTGTGATCGGTATGTATATTAACACACACTACTGTACATTATATATACATTTAGACAGTTTTAGGGAAAATAATGTGTGATTCTTTATATTAGGTCACCTGTTGCATATTTTTGCACTGTAATATCACTGCAAATATAATTTCTGTACTGTATATGCTATAACATTGCTGTATATATTTATTATGGCATAAATAGGACTCAAGCCTGATCCCTTAACTCTGCTGTAGCAAACTAGCTTTTATGAAGGCATTGCAGCTGGCATAGGGGTCAGTAAAGCTGTATTGGCGACATTGTGGTTGCATAGAGGATACTTTGAGGGCATTAAGTCTGACATGTACAGTTGTGTGAAGAAGTGTTTGCCCCCTTCCTGATTTCCTATTCATTTGCATGTTTGTCATGCTTAAATGCTTCAGATCACCAAACAGATTTATATATTAGACAAAGATAACACAAGTAAACACAAAATGCAGTTTTTAAATTAAGGAAGAAAGAAATCCAAACCTACAGGGCCCTGCGTGAAAAATTGATTGCCCCTAAAGGCTATGTTCACATTAGGTGTTTTTGTTGCTTTATTATAATTTTCAGCTGCTTTTACAGTACCAGCAAAGCCTATGAGATTTCAGAAATCTCATGTGCACACATTGGTTTTATTGTCATCAGGATTTTGTGCTTTGCTGTGTGTTTTTGACATAGAGCATGTCACTACTTTCTGCGTTTTTTTCAGCGTTTTTCACCCATTGACTTGAATGGATGGTCAAAAAACACTGCAAAAATGCTGGTATCATTTTTTGCAGCGTTTTTGCTGCAGAAAAGTCAAGGACAGCAGGATTTGACCTCAGTGTATGCTACTGATGGCAGGCTTCATGGTTGCATGATGTGACCATAAAGCCTGAGCAGTGTGTGCTTAGTGTCTCCCGGTGAACTCCTATAACTTTTTTGACGTCACTGCAAGCATGAGAAAGTTCTCACACTCGTGGTGCTGTCAGAAAGGTCCTATAAGTTCACAGCCAATGAACTCACTTCACCTAACTGACGTCAATGCAAACACTGTGGGAAAATTTTGAATTGCACTAGAGCAGACGTCAGTTGAAGGTTATAGGAGTTCAACCGGAGACACTGAGCACATGCTGCTCAGTGTCTCTGCTGGATATCAATCTGTATGGTCGCATCATGCAAACATGCAGACTGCCATCTGGATGTAGCATAGCTAGACCCATCATGGGACAAATGAATTATCATCTTCTCAGCGGACAGGTGAGGAATATTGTTGTTTATTATTTTAATTCTCTTGCAGGGAACAATAACCTCACTGGAATGAGTGATGCAGTAAGTATGGTTTTATTAAGATTTTATAAAGGTGTCATCCTTTTTATACAATATCACTATGGGGTTAGTAATGGGGGTGTCTTATAGATGTCTCTCCATTACTAACCTTTGGGTTTGATGTCATCTGACAACAATACAAAGGTGACATCAACCACCAATTATTACCGCATTTGCCACTGCATCACGGCAAGTGGGAAGAGCGAGGCTAAGTGCCAGTATTGGAACATCTTACAGATGTGCCTTTTCTGGGGAGGCTGAGAGGTGATGTTTTCAGCCTGGGGAGGAGCAATATCAATGGACCCTTCCTAGGCTATTAATATCATCCCACAGCTGACTGCCTAGCCTTTGCTGGTTATGATTAATAGGAGCACCCTACGTCTTTTTTTCGGGGCCCCCCCATTTTAATAGCCAGTAAAGGCTAATTTTAAAGCTGTGAGCTGATATAAATAGCCTGGGAAGCTCCAAAGGTGTTACCCCCTTCCCAGTCTATAAATATCTGCCCCAGAGCCCATGCCATTTTTTTCTGAAAAATAGTCTTTCAAAAATTAAATACATGTACAGTGAGCTGCACATACTGTACTAATTATATATTATTATTATTTATTATTATTATTATTATAGTGCCATTTATTCCATGGCATTTTACATATGAGAAGGAGGTATACATAATAAAAACAAGTACAGTAATCTTAAATTATACAAGTCACGTCTGGTACAGGAGGAGAGAGATATATCACTGATATCTCACAACCATGTCATTATACGGCACTAACTTGACATTTTCAGAGGGCCAGCAGGTGCCTTGAAACCTAAGTTTGGGTAGGGACTTCATATGGCCCTGTATCATACATTTGAAAGAGCTCTCACTTCTACACTTGGGAGGTCCCTCCCTCATTCCAAATAGTTAGCAAGATAATGGAATACATATTCCCTATCCCTTTAAAATACAAGTTCAAACATGCCCAATTGAATTTTGGGCTTCGTCTGACACCACAACCACCATGTCCACTGCCATGTCATTATGAGGCCCTTGCTTCACATTTTCAGAGGTCCTGCAGATGCCATGAAACCTGAGTTTGGTTTGGGAATGCCAGTTCAAACATGCCCATTTGAATTTTGGGCTTTGCCCACCACCACCACTACCATGTCCACTGCCATGTCATTATGCACCAGCTTATGCACTTCTTGAGAAAACTACCCAACAACACAGAATGTATCTTTTGCATGGTTTTGAGCAACAATGGAGTAATTACAGGACATGTCCCAGAGAGTGTTGAGGTCTGTGGAGTGTATTGCTCAGGTGTCAGGAAGTGCTGCAGAGCTCACGTAAAGGCCTTAGCGTGCCAATGACCATGTTCCAATATGTGTAAGGCTGTGGCCTGAATAGATCTGTGGAGTGAATTAGCCCTGTCTCTTAGACGTGCTCAAAATGTACAGAAACTGGCCAATACCCCACCACCATTTTTTTAAGGACCTAAATTTAGAAAATTAAAGAAGCGACAGTTTAGTAAAGAGAAAGAAGTCTCATTTAGGAGCTTGGACAAGTCAGCAGTGGGCTTTGTCCAGCACTGGACAATGAAAAGTGCAAATTAATATATATATGCCCTATCTAGCTGACAATTTGTGAACAAACATATATGCTCACAAGGGACAACTGAACGCTGCTATGGGACAATGAACTTGACATGGTTGCTGATTGTTGTGTCTGTGCAACTGCAGGTTCTGGACAGGAGGCATCAGCGCCTCCTTCCTGGACAGCAGGTTGGGAAGGAATTAGCACAGAGGGAAGGGCTAGTGGTTTTACTGTCAGACTGAGATTTTGTACCCAAGCATTCCGCCCACCTACTCGGGTGCTTCGTATATGAGCAGTATATGGCGTATGCTAACAGAGGTATTATGTCAAATTTCCCTTTATAAAGGGATGTGTGAGTTAGATTTTCAATCTAGCAGCATATATAAAGAGCATGTTTAATTACTCATATTATTATTCTTTGTAAGTCTGAAACTGAAGAATTGTGTGCAGCATATTAATGCATTTCTGTTCCAAAGTGCAAGTGCAGACCCAAAAATCAACATCAGGCTACCAGATACATGCTTAAAGAGACCGTAAGAAGGGAAACACAATAAAAAAATTATAATAATGGAATATATAGAGCTTGAGAGTAGAAATTTGACCACTGCACAATGAACAAAGGTTTCCAAAAATTACCCCAAGGGGCCTGTAGCATACACACTGAAAGAGGCAGTGATAGGGACCTCAAAATCCATTTTGCAGTTGCTAGAATAGGTAGAGATAGGGAGTACAATTTTCATCATTGCACAATGTGCAAAGTTTTCAAAAAATTGCCCAATGCGTTTGTATCATACAAGCTGACATATACCATGATGGGGACCTCACAATACATTTTGCAGTTATTACCAGAGGTAGAGATAGGGAGTACAAGTTTCACCATTGCACAATGTGCAAAGTTTTCAAAAAATTACGAAAAGGGATCTATAGCAAACTAGCTGAAAGATGCCGTGATGGGGATCTCACAATACATTTTGCAGTTATTGCAAGAGGTAGAGATAGGGAATACAAGTTTCACCATTGCACAATGTGCAACGTTTTAAAAAAATTACACCAAGGAGTTTGTATCATACATGCTGAAAGAGGCCATGATGGAGACCTCACAATTCATTTAGCAGTTATGTGGGCAGGAGGCATCAGCACCTCTTTCATGGACAGCAGATTGGGAAGGCCGTAACACAGGGGAAGGGGCACTGGTTTCACCCTCTGCCATGTGCTTTTGCATGCTGGTGGTGCTCAGGCTGGCAGTGTTCTTGCCTCTTATTAACTTGGTTTGACAGATGCTGCAAATTCCAGTTGTTTTGTCTGAAGAAATTTCAGAAAAAACTGCCATACACAGGAACAATGCACCCTTGGCCTGTTTTCTAGCTGACTAGGGAGTCTCTATGAAACAGTTGACCGAGTTCTCCCTCTGATCAAACCACTACCTTTTCTTTTCCTGTTTTCGTGCTGCAGATCCATCTCTCTCTGCATTGCTGTGCTCGCTAGGCATGCCACCGTGCTAGATTGGATCAGTGGCCTCATCATGGAGCACATCATCTTTCAATTGATCAATCTGATCCTCTTTCTGAGCTGCAATTTTAGGCTAACTGATGGCAACTGTGCATCTTGATTATCCTCCACCTCTTCAGACATTAATTGACCTTCCCCAATGTGGCTTTCTCCTGGCATGGGTGCTGAAATGTTGGGCATCACTGCACTCCACCTCCTCATGACCCTCTTTAATGGCGCACGTTGAGAGGCCAGACAAATGAAAAGGGAATGTAAACAGTTCGTCAAGAGTGGCCAGCGTTGGGGTCAGATACAATATTTATTTAAATGATACGCTATTTATTAAGCCAAGTGAAAATTAGTTTGATTTTTATTTCGCCTTACTGACACACTGCAACAGCGGACAAATGAAATTATTGCCACTGGTAAATTCTGAAGTTTGCTTATCTCTGCTACATGAAAATACACTATTCAACCAATAGAAATTTTTTGGGATTTTTTTAGATCGCTTTTATGAGACATTACTGGTAAATACTGATGTTTCCGCAGCTCAGCAGGTTTTGCGCCAGTTGCACAACTGCTACATAAATATTAGCTATTTAAGCAATAGATGAGGAAAATTATTTAGCAATTATCTTTGAAAATTTATGCTACTATATGCTGGCACTGAGGAATATTATTTATCTGTAAAAAAATATTTTTTTATAGGCTGCTATACAGTGCACTTCAGCTTGAGGTCACGAACAGATGGCTGAAAATTTTCCTTCAGGATATTTTGGCATAATGCTGAATTCATAGTTCCATTTACCACAGCAAGTCTTCCAGGTCCTGAAGCAGCCCCAGACCATCACACTACCTCCATCATATTTTACTGTTGGCATTATAATCCTTTTCTGAAATGCTTTGTTACTTATACGCCAGAAGTAATTGGACATACACCTTTCAAAAAGTTCAACTTGTGTCTTGTCAGTTCACAGATTCCTAAGGATTATCAAGATGTCTTCTGGCAACACTGAGATGAGCCTTTATGTTCTTATTGTTCAGCAGTAGCTTTCATCTTGGAACTCTGACATGCAGGCCATTTTTGCCTAGTCTCCTTCTTATGATTGAGTCATGAACACTAACCTTAACTGAGGCAACTGAGGCCTTTAGTTCTTTGGATGTTGTGGGGTTTTTTGTGACCTCTTGGATGAGTCATCTCTGCGCTCTAAGAGTAATTTTGGTCAGCTGGCCACCTCAAGGAAGGTTTCTCACTGTTCCATGTTTTTGCTATTTGTGGATAATGGCTGTCACTATGGTTCGCTGGAGTCCCAAAGCATTAGAGATGGCTATATAACATTTTCCAGACTGATAGATCTCAATCATTTTGTCTTTCATTTGTTCCAGAATTTCTTTAGATTGTAGCATGATGTCTAGCTTTTGGGGATTTTTGGTCTACTTCACTTTGTCTTTGACTTTTTCCCTTAATAATAATGACCTTCATTTGAAATACTTTGTGGTTACTTGTGTTATCTTTGTCTAATATTTAAATTTGTTTGGTAATCTGAAACATTTAAGTGTGACAAACATACAAAAGAATAGGAAATCAGGAAGGGGCAATCGCTTTTTCACACAACTGTAATGCACGGTTGCTGGCAAAAGGGAATTATAATACTCTTGGGCATGGCAGCTAGCAGGAATTTCTGGGCCCAAGGTATCTAAGACCCTGCCAATGAATCTGGGCCTTGCTCTCAACCCCCTGAAACCAGAGATGGATGCAAAAGAACGTGGCTAGTTGTGGGTGGAATAATATATGCAAAATTATAATTTCAGAAAGTAAACCAACCTGTACAAATGTACTGCTTTTTGCTTCATAGTTCTCGTCACTTTCAGCACTACACCAGTATCAGGATATTGTGGGCATCCACCAAGAACTAAGTGGGAAAGTTACAAATGGAGAAAAGAACATGCTGAAAAGGTTTGTAAGAATTCTTCTTGCCGGTCTGGGCCAGATTCAAAACAAGGTAAATGACTTTAGTCAAGGAAAATGTCACCATTGCTTTATTGTATGTAATGTCTATTATTATTATTATTCTTCTTATTATTATTACTATTATATCCACTAATGGATTTGATCAATACTTTATTTTCCTGTCTGCTTTATGGTTATAATTGGTCATCTTACAGTGCTATTTAATATTAAAGGTAGAGTATACAGGTACTTTGGTAGAGTGAGAACTCCTGTGCATGAAGAAGTTGGGAGAAATAGTTTCCCACCAAATGATGGCTGAACCATCGCATGGCAGCTTTATCTTTTGTGAATGCATTATTCCTCTAATAATGGGTGGCTTACCTGTTTCATTCCTAGTTATTTTTTTACAATTTCCACAATGTTTTCATATAATACTGTACATATTAAAAGTACGGTAACTGAAAAGGACTTTTGTTAAATCTTTTTATATTATTATGTAGATCATTCAGGATAATTACATACAGGTGCTTCTCAGAAAATTAGAATATCATCAAATAGTTAATTTATTTAAGTTATTCTATATAAAAAGAGAATCTCGTATATTATATATAGAGTCATTACAAACAGAGTGATCTATTTCAAGTGTTTATTTCTGTTAATGTTGATGATTATGGCTTACAGCCAATGAAAACCCGAAAGTTATTATCTCAGTAAATTAGGATACTTTATAACACCAGCTTGAAAAATGATTTCAAAATCCAAAATATTGGCCTACTGAAATATATGTTCAGTAAATGCACTCAATACTTGGTTGGGGCTCCTTTTGCATATTTACTGCATCAATGCGGCGTTTCATGGATGCGACCAGCCTGTGGCACTGCTGAGGTGTTATGGAAGCCCAGGTTGCTTTCTTTGGGATGACTTCTTGCTGTCATTGGGGTGCCTGTTGAACAAGAACCCCTTGGTCTTACCCCTTCTTTCCTCCCACTTATCCTGGTTCCTGGTGGGCTTCCTCCTGATAAATTTTCTACTCCGTAAGGATTTCCTGTAAGAGGGATTGGAGAGGATAAGGAAGCGTTTTTTGTTATCCCCTTTTCATCCTAAATATCATCAAGCGTAGGGCCAAACAAGAACTCGCCCTCACAGAGAATGGAGCAAAGTCTTGACTTTGTCTGGAGATCTCCTGGCCAACACTTAACCAAGAGGGCTCACTGGGTTGCATTAGAGAAGACTGCCAATCTGGCTGCCAGCCTGACTGAGTCTGCCAAGAAAGCAGGAGCTCCTCTCATTACAGGGATGGAGTCTAGTTTAGTGTCCCTAGAGGTTTTCTCTCTTAGTTGTGATTCCAGTTGGTCTAGCCAGACCATCAGTGACCTGTCTATACAAGTGGTAGCTGCATACAGGTTTTATCCCTCCTCTGGCGGCCTCCCATGAACCCTTCAGGAAAGTATCCACATTTTTGTCCATGGATTCCTTCAATACCCCCAAGTCTCATGGTAGCCCTGACTGCTTTGATGAGGCTATCCATTTCCTCTAAGGGGAAACAGCTATGACCGCCTCTGCCCCCAGATGAAGATGATGATGAATTCGATGAATCTGAATCCCTCTCTTTTTCTTCTGAACTGCTAGTGCCGGACTCCGAGGACCAGTCTCTGGACTTCAGCTGTTTTTTTCCCTTATCCTGAAGGGACCTAAAAGGTATCTTCTACCTGTGATTTTATTAATTGCCTAAGTTCTGAGGCAAACTTTAGGGTGTCTTCACAGATTGTTTGTTCTATGCAAGAGCTGCAGAGCCTTTTTTTCTACGTAGTGGCTAATGTTTTCGTGCAAAGCGCACATGTCCTGTGTTTGGTCTTGCCCACACTTTAACTTCCCTGAAGAAGATGAGTACAGGGAGGACCCTAATTATAAGGTGAACTTTCACGTAGATCAATTACCATTCTGATGGAAGAAGGGATAAGGGGTTAAGAGGAGGAACCATTGTTGTAGAGTCCTTGCTGTGCTGGGATGATCTGCCCGAATGCCCACTCCCACTGTTACCATACGCATGGTGATGGAAAGGGCTCTCTTGATGTACCACTTGTTTTTTCCTCTGTTTTTTTCTGTGACTCACCCTGCTGTTGCTGCTACGGTGACTTGCTATGCAGAGTCTGCATCTCCAGGTGTTAATGTTCACTCATGGCTAAGGGGAAGACTGCCAGAGCTCTATTAGAATCACTGCTCTTAGTGATTTCTGCATATAAATAAGCCATGGCACTTCCCCCGGCACACCTGCTACTCAAGAGTATCATCCTGGAAGCCCACACAACATCTATAAGGCCACCCAGGGAAGGGGAAGGGATGCGGGCCGCAGGCAGACAGAATCCGACACATACATCGCCAGCAAGAATGCGTGCATGCACCGACTGGATTTCCCAGTCATGCGTTGCGGCGCTGTGTCATAGTGGCGCTCCTGCACCGTGCATGCACACTAGACCTCAGAAGTACTGGAATGCGCTTCTGTCCAGCCTCAGCATCAGTGGGGCATCTGAAGAGCCAGCGACAAGGATTCTGGGAGAGGCTGCATACCCAGCGAGTTTGTTCTCTGCTGCTTCTCCCTGCACACTCTAAAGGCCCACTGACCCCAGCGGTGGCACCTCAGGATACTGCGCCAGCTGAGACAGGAAACCCCCCGCTGCCTGGATCAGTCTGGCCAGGCCTGGCATCCCACGATGATCCAGGTATGGACTCCAACTGTAAGTTCCTCGTCAAAGACAGAAAACCAACTGATGCAGGAGAGAGGTACCGCCCCTTTGCTGGAATGGTTTGAGGGTGGCATGTCACATTGCCAGAGCACCTAACATACCAGAACAGTGGAACCCTCCATAAATGACCTCATTTTACAAACTGCACCCCCAATGAAATTATCTAGGAGTGCAGGGATCATATTGACACCACAGGTGTGTCACAGAATTTTATACCATTGGATGACGAAGAACGAATAATTTAATTTTTACTATTAAGATGTTGTTTAAGCCCCACATTTCTAATTTTTATAAGAGCAGAAATGAAAAAATTGACCTCACAGTTTGTTGTTCAATTTCTCTTGAGTGCAGTAATACCCTGCATGCAATTACTACTTTTCAAGCACAGTGGAAAGTACAGATGGGAAAGAGTACCATATTATACTGCAGATTTTACTGTTTTGGTTTGGGTGTGCCATGACACACTGGAAGAGCCCATGAGATGTCAGAACAGCCCAAACCCCCCATAATTGACCCCATTTTACAAACTTCATCTCTCAATAAATTCATCTAATAATGGTGCAATGATCATATTGACACCATGGTTTGTCAAAGAATGTTATACTATTGGGAATTGAATAATAAATAATCAAATTTTTATCACACAAAAAAATAGTTTTAGCCAACGATTTTACATTTTCACATGGGGAAATTGGTAAACATAGCAAAGAAAATTGTCTCACAATTTCTGCTGAATGTGACAATACCTCATGTATGGCTGTACATGACTGCTTAGCTACACGGTGAGACTCGGGAAGGATGAATAGTTTGTTGACTTCATATACAGAGCCCCTAAGTTCCCCAAGGGACCCCATTTTGGAAATTACACCCCTTAGGTATCCATTTACTATAATGAGGTAGCAGTGTTACTGTGGGCTTCGTCTGGCCTCTGTTCATCTGTGTTTTTCTTTTCAGAGGTACACAAAATTGTGGCCGACTGAGCTAATATGCATGCTTAAAAATATGGATACCACTGTATCATAGGCCAGAGGACATCCAAAGTGTCACAGTCTGCTTCATTATAGGGAATCTTCACCCAAGAGTTCAGTCAGAATCACACATTTCAGAGATTTACACTGAATCCCGGATGTAAGTGCTCAGCACAGAGTGCAGAATAGATGTGAGCTGAGCCTTACTGCAATCTTTTAGAGGCAGAACGTACAAATCAACAGCAGGTCAACAACTGTTTTTATTTTTTTTACACTGTTTCTCGTGTAGTATAAGTGATTAGATGACTCTATTCTCCCAGTCGTTGTGATTACAGTAATACCAGATTAATATTTTTTTAAGTTTGGCTGCTATCATACACTCAAAGACACTAGTTTTTCCAAAAACAAGTTTTTGTATCGCCATATTCTAGGAGCTAGAATTTCATGTAGGGCTTACTATTTCCAGGTTGTGTTAAAGTTATTATTGGTATCATTTTTGGGCAGGTAACACTTTTTGATTGCTGTGATGACACAGTGTCAATCTGCCCACTGGTGCAGGGGTGGATTGTTCATAATTATGGCAGATATATTGTTCCTTTATTCAGTGGGTCAAGGGACATGAGCCATTGTTTCATGTGAGTCTGTATGTTGACCTTTATTGTATGTTCATTTGTGGAATGCCTGCTGATTACATATTGTATTAGCCCCCTGCGGTGTACTAGTCTGCACAATGAACAATAAGGGATTACTTTTCCCACCTACCACCAATCATGTAGGACAATGCCCTGAATGATACCTTTGGGATTTAAAAAAGGGGCCTGCCTAAGGGTACCGTCTCACAGTGGCACTTTTGTCGCTACGACGGTACGATCCGTGACGTTCCAGCGATATCCATACGATATCGCTGTGTCTGACACGTAGCAGCGATCAGGGATCCTGCTGAGAATCGTACGTCGTAGCAGATCGTTTGGAACTTTATTTCGTCGCTGGATCTCCCGCTGTCATCGCTGGATCGTTGTGTGTGACAGCGATCCAGGGATGCGTTCGCTTGTAACCAGGGTAAACATCGGGTTACTAAGCGCAGGGCCGCGCTTAGTAACCCGATGTTTACCGTGGTTACCAGTGTAAAAGTAAAAAAAAACAAACAGTACATACTTACATTCAGGTGTCTGTCCCCCGGCGTTCTGCTTCTCTGCACTGTGAGCGCCGGCCGGCCGGAAAGCGAGCACAGCGGTGACGTCACCGCTGTGCTTTCTGTCTGGCACAAACACAGTGCAGAGAAGCAGAACGCCGGGGGACAGACATCGGAATGTAAGTATGTACTGTTTGTTTTTTTTTACTTTTACGCTGGTAACCACGGTAAACATCGGGTTACTAAGCGCGGACCTGCGCTTAGTAACCCGATGTTTACCCTGGTTACCCGGGGCCTTCTGCATCGTTGGTCGCTGGAGAGCGGTCTGTGTGACAGCTCCCCAGCGACCACACAACCACTTACCAACGATCACGGCCAGGTCGTATCGCTGGTCGTGATCGTTGGTAAATCGTTATGTGAGACGGTACCCTAAGCATTACTGACAGATCCAGAGATCGTCATGAAGGCAGTGTTTCCATGCTAATGATTGGGCCCTCCTGATGTTGTCGTGGAGGTACCTATCTGAAGGTATAGAGAGCTCCCTACCTCTCCCAATCTTCTAAATGCTGTGATTCCTGTTGATTGCAGCATTTAGGGGGTTAAATGGCCAGCATTTAGGGTGTTAAGAGGCAC
This sequence comes from Ranitomeya variabilis, assembly GCF_051348905.1. NCBI lineage: Eukaryota > Metazoa > Chordata > Amphibia > Anura > Dendrobatidae > Ranitomeya > Ranitomeya variabilis. The sequence goes on along the minus strand of NC_135233.1, from coordinate 714,387,857 downwards.
CACTCCTGGCAGTGACAACAGTGGCTCAGCTTTCATTTAAGCCGAGGTCCCGGCCGCTATCTTGCAGGCACTGCTCCTGTACCTGTATGATTGCCATGATATAAATTGATGTCATTTTATTGGAACCACTTCCTAACCATGACATAAAGTTATGTCAACTGCCGTGAAGGGATTAATTATTATCCTTCTAGTTGGAGACTGATGCTGGATGTCATGCATGTACATGTACCTTTGGACTGACTATGTGACTCCGTGTTTGAAACCCATTTCTGAAAACACAAGAATCCCAAGGTGAAAACCAATACTAAAACAGTTTATTTTCTCACCCCATGTAGGTAAAGCTCTCATAGAGTAGTCAGCTTCTGTGTAATTACCAGAGAGATAATGCAGGAAGGTATAACAATGTCCTCAAGGGTAATCTATTTTTTCACCCAGTGACAACAATGATAGTTAATGAAGTGTTAAAAAAGCTCTAGATGAGAATAAATAAATCACCTGGGACAGAGGTTGTTAATATTACCTCTTTGTGTTACATGTTGATTGCATGATAGAAATGTATCTATTTGAGCTACAATTCCATAGGTATTGCTGGAAACAAGATGACAATTGCACAAAACAAACTTTGCAATTGTCTGTGACAATTGTGCTGTGATGGCAGCACCAATAATATTTAGTGAAAGCATATCACTACATATGGGCCCTTGCATACTGCTGGCCACTATTTTTTATTCCTGATGAGACACAGAACATCTTGCAAATGCATAAGCAATATTGAAAAAACCTAAGGCACAAATCACACTGGTAGCTTTGTTTTAGGATATCTGCTGACAGATGTCGGCATAGCATTTCCCTGACTGCGAGTTCCCAGTTACAAATTTGCTAGAATAAAATACTCCATCTGACTGCGATGAATGTGAAAAATGGTAAGATGGGTGCAAATATTTACTATACATGTACAAAAGAATTTATGGAAATACATTACATATGTTTTACCAATATCCCAGATATTTATCATTCTGCTAAAATCTAGGTGCTCTCATCTTTTTGTAACTGAAATCAGTAGTATATCAGTAGTGTTATGCAATGTATCAACGAGAAGTGGCATCTTTCTGACATGCAATCACTCAGCCCGCAGCTGACCTTTCCTGTCTACAAGCTGTCTGTAACTGTCTAGAAATCTCAGCAGGCTTCCAAAATGGAAGAGAGGAGGGATATGAAGCTGCAGCTTCTTATATATTATTGCAAAGTTCCATATTTTATGTTTTTCATGTTGCACAACCCCTGGGTAGATGCTAGTTATAAAGAGTTCAGCTACATAAGCCTCACCAAAGAGTTGAACTATGAAGCGTGCCATAGTTCTTCACCACAGACAGCGAAGATAGTTGTTTTTTTAATTATTAAAGTACATATGTCACACACTTTAGGATAATCCATCTGCAGGTTTTTGTTATGTAGTATGAGGACAGCATGAGTTAGGATTTAAAACACTGAATTTAATGATTTGACACTTATTAGGCTATTCTTTACTTACAATGAAGGTTTTATCAAGAGGAGGTTATCAGTGCTGGGACTACCTGCCTCATGACAAGTCCTCTGACCACACCTGCATATGAGGCCTGGTCTGGCTCTGATAAGCAGCTCACTGTCAATACACAATGCACATAGAGAGGCCGGTGTGGGCGGGGTTAGCTTTCTGAGCTCTGCTATGTTCTACCTCTATGGGCGGGGTTAGCTTTCTGAGCTCTGCTATGTGCTACATCTAAGAACTCTGATTGTGTCACAAGAACTGCACCTAGTAAACTGAGTGATATATCATTGGAATCAGGGTCTCTTTCACTATATTATGCTGCTCTCAGATGAGGTAGCAAAAACTTGCTGACAGACTCCCTTTAAGATGTAAAAAAGACTGATGCTAATACTATAGTCTGCATTTCATAGTAGAGTTGACAAACTCGATGGTTCTAGAATTGTTTTTTCCCAATTTGTGTTAAAAATACGTTTTCTATTACTGCTATACACTTTGGTGTATGTAAATAGTTCTAATTATACGTAAAACCTTCGGTGCTATAGAATAAGCAGAAGTATCCTAATCTATGAATTCCACACATTTGATGAGGAGGTTTTAACATAAAAACAAACGGCATAACATCTCATGTGAACTTAACGCTGCATGCTTATCGGTAACCAAACTGATACAATGATCCTAAGACATTCCATCTCCTAAAGCAGTCACTAAATGAATTACGTGTGTGTAGAAATTGGGCCTCTTGGTAGAATCATGAATCTTGTAGGCAATATATCTTGTTATTTTAATAAGCCTGTCCAAAAAGACTGTTTTACAGGGAAGGAGGAAGAATGCAGGGACCCTGAAAAAGACAAAGAGAATAAATCCTGTTACCACAGTGATAACTGGCAAGAGCATACAGCACCTGAACTCTAGTGACTATTAATTCTGCTGTGATAGAAGGAGCAACTTAGGGAAGTAAATTATATAGAAACATACCAAGGACAGATATAGAAAAAGATTTCTGAGAAATATTTTCTCACTTCTATTCGAAGAGAGTCCATACTTAGAATTGTACTTTTGACATTTTACCCTTATTTTTAAACTCTGAAGTATCAGACCATTCTTGTCCTTGTTGTAAGCAACGTAAAAAAGCCGACCCTATTACTGGACAATGGGAAATGCGATCAAAACCTGATCAAAGTGTACAGCTATCTCCATGTAGAATTGTCTGCAGTTGGTAAAACCTTAATTCATTCTATAGATCTATGCAGAATATGAAGAAGAAAGATTAATATGTATTAAATGTAGGCTTTCTAAACTAGCCTGAAAAGATGATAATGGTCACAAGCAGAATGTAAAGCTTCCTCCTGAATACTACATCATCAATCAGACATCACAGAGGAGTTCTTTTGGCAGTGAAAAAGCACTCAATTTGTGAATATGTTTTCATAAAAAATGCAAGAAAAATAAATAATATAATATGTTGATACAGTATGTCTTTATATGTCTGTAAACAAATAAATAATGTCTAGAACTGATATTACTCTGGTAGCTGATTTCCAGAAACGTATCCCCTTTAGGTACTGCTCTGAGTTTATTGAGAAATTTTACTTACCTATCATAACAACATACAAGTGCTTCTCACACCATTAGAATATCATCAAAATGCAAAAACTGAAACATGTATATTATATGGAGTCATTACAATGAGATTTTTCCCCAGGTGGGGGGGAAGGAAACCTCTCTTTCTCCTGGCCTAGGAAAGAATATTCAACAGCTCTTGGATCTTAGACCTAAAAAAATTGGGTTTTAAACATCACTTCCACTCACCTCCCATCCAAATTTCACATTGACACCCCAGAGATCTTCACACGAACAGCAACTAGTCTTAAGGTACCTTCACACGAAGCGACGCTGCAGCGATAGCGACAACAATGCCGATCGCTGCAGCGTCGCTGTTTGATCGCTGGGGAGCTGTCACACAGACCGCTCTCCAGCGACCAACGATGCCGAGGTCCCCGGGTAACCAGGGTAAACATCGGGTTGCTAAGCGCAGGGCCGCGCTTAGTAACCCAATGTTTACCCTGGTTACCAGCGTAAAAGTAAAAAAAACAAACAGTACATGCTCACCTGCGCGTCCCCCGGCGTCTGCTTCCTGAAACTGACTGAGCTCCGGCCCTAACAGCACAGCGGTGACGTCACCGCTGTGCTTTCACTTTCACTTTAGGGCCGGATCTCAGTCAGAGCAGGAAGCAGACGCTGGGGGACGCGCAGGTGAGTATGTACTGTTTGTTTTTTTTACTTTTACGCTGGTAACCAGGGTAAACATCGGGTTACTAAGCGCGGCCCTGCGCTTGGTAACCCGATGTTTACCCTGGTTACCAGTGTAAAACATCGCTGGTATCGTTGCTTTTGCTTTCAAACACAACGATACACGGCGATCAGACGACCAAATAAAGTTCTGGACTTTATTCAGCGACCAGCGATATCACAGCAGGATCCTGATCGCTGCTGCGTGTCAAACGAAACGATATCGCTAGCCAGGACGCTGCAACGTCACGGATCGCTAGCGATATCGTTACAAAGTCGTTTCGTGTGAAGGTACCTTTAGAGCAGGAGGTTCTGAGTCTGATAGGGAAAGCAGTCCTTCAAAAGGTCCCTCACCAGGAAAAAGGTGAAGGATTCTATTCCCCTCTGTTCTAAGGAAAAGGCCAGATGTAACGTTTAGAACAATTATAAATTTAAAGAAACTGAACAAGCTACTGAAGGATCAAACCTTCAAGATGGAAACAATAAAAACATCAGTAAAAATGCTGTTTCTGGGCTGTTTCAAAACTGTTCTGGACCTAAAGGACGCATACTATCATGTCCCCATCCACAGAGACTATCGGAAATTCCTCAGGGTAGCAGTCCCGATGAATGTAGCAGTAAAGCACTATCAGTTCACGGCGCTTCCATTCAGTCTAGCCATAGGATGTTAACCAAGATAGTGGCAAAGGTGATGGTACATTTGAGGGAACAAGATATCCTAATTGTCTCATACCTAGACAATTTTCTGATAATAGGCAACTTTCCCCAGCATTGCAAGAGCCAATTAGAGAAAGTCATGGATTCCTTGACCAACTTAGGATGGCTTTTGAATCTAGGGAAATTCAAAAGTATGCCAAACCAAGTGCAGGATACCTGGGTATCATACTAGATTAAAAGAAACAGCAATATCATCTCCCGAGGGAGAAAGTTCAGATAATCATAGCCCTGGTATCTCGAATAAGTGACCTCCCCTCTATGACTTTGTGGAAAGTGATGTCCCTCCTAGGTTCCATGTCGGCCTGTATTCCGGCCGATCAATGGGCTCTGACACACACCAGAGAGTTGCAGTGGGAAATTTTATCAGCTGGAAACTCTCTAAAAGGGAAAATTAACCTTGTCATCAGAAATGGTACTTTCTTTAGAATGGTGGATGAGGATAAACAAGTTAACCCGGGGCATTCCATGGGTGATTTCAATCTCTCAGGTTCTGACCACAGACGCAAGCCCCAGGGGTTGGGGCACTCACCTGAATGACCAGATAGCTCAAGGAGTCTGGATGGAGGGCCTAAGATCAGTATCCTCAAACATGAAGGAACTATTGGCAGTGAAGTTTGCCCTTCTAGAATTCTTGAACACTCTTCAGGGACACCACGTAAGAGTATTTTCAGACAATCGGGTTGTGGTAGCAAACTTAAATCACCAGGGAGGAACTCCGTCCCATCCTCTTATGGAAGTATGACCAAAACAAATGGACGAAATAGAAAAAGATTTATCTTAAATTATATATATATATATATATATATATATATATATATATATATATATATATATATATATATATATATATATACACTCACTGGCCACTTTATTAGGTACACCTGTCCAACTTCTTGTTAACACTTAATTTCTAATCAGCCAATCACATGGCGGCAACTCAGTGCATTTAGGCATGTAGACATGGTCAAGACAATCTCCTGCAGTTCAAACCGAGCATCAGTATGGGGAAGAAAGGTGATTTGAGTGCCTTTGAACGTGGCATGGTTGTTGGTGCCAGAAGGGCTGGTCTGAGTATTTCAGAAACTGCTGATCTACTGGGATTTTCACGCACAACCATCTCTAGGGTTTACAGAGAATGGTCCGAAAAAGAAAAAAAATCCAGTGAGCGGCAGTTCTGTGGGCGGAAATGCCTTGTTGATGCCAGAGGTCAGAGGAGAATGGGCAGACTGGTTCGAGCTGATAGAAAGGCAACAGTGACTCAAATCGCCACCCGTTACAACCAAGGTAGGCCTAAGAGCATCTCTGAACGCACAGTGCGTCGAACTTTGAGGCAGATGGGCTACAGCTGCAGAAGACCACACCGGGTACCACTCCTTTCAGCTAAGAACAGGAAACTGAGGCTACAATTTGTACAAGCTCATCGAAATTGGACAGTAGAAGATTGGAAAAACGTTGCTTGGTCTGATGAGTCTCGATTTCTGCTGCGACATTCGGATGGTAGGGTCAGAATTTGGCGTAAACAACATGAAAGCATGGATCCATCCTGCCTTGTATGGAGCATCTTTGGGATGTTCAGCCGACAAATCTGCGGCAACTGTGTGATGCCATCATGTCAATATGGACCAAAATCTCTGAGGAATGCTTCCAGCACCTTGTTGAATCTATGCCACGAAGAATTGAGGCAGTTCTGAAGGCAAAAGGGGGGTCCAACCCGTTACTAGCATGGTGTACCTAATAAAGTGGCCGGTGAGTGTATATACTGTATATATATATATATATATATATATATATATATATATATATATATATATAAAAAATATAATTATGTGTGATCTATCAAAATTATATATACAAAAATGTATATACAAATATTCTATACATCCAACAAAAAAAGAGTGCAAGAAACACAAATAGACAAAAACCAAACCTGGATGTGGATAGCAATGAAAATATTATATAACAACAAATGATGTGTGAAAAAAATTAGAAGGGACAAAAATGTTAAAAATAAAAATATGCCTTTATTAGTGGTAATTTGGCAAGAAATTTAAAAAACATTATATATAAATAAATATATCAGAATGGGGACCACAGAGTATATGGGGACTAAATATATTATAAAAATAGAGCATACATCACAGTAAAAATGGATGAATAACTAAACATATAAATATAGTCCCACAAAAATATCAAGATAGCATGCCAAAAAAGGTTATAATGGATAGATAAATTATTACATTAGTTACCTGACACCTGCATGTAGTACTTAGATGTGATTAATATATTTTAAATAATCTAACACCATATGTGCAATAATTAATAAAAAAAATACCACTTAAAAACTCATTATCTCATAATAAAAAAAGACTGTGAAAAAAGGCCACTCAGAAATTAATGATCTCATAATCAACAAATCTGTGCAAAAATCAGGAACTGCACTAAACCAGTGAAATAAACTATACAACAGTGTGCCTGCATCAAGGTGGCAGAAACAAATTTTGCCTGTTGAGTAGTATGGCTGTGGTCCCGAAAGAGGTGTGGTGCACACCCCGACACTAGTTTCGGAAAGTCCTTCGTCAGGGTTAAGACTCCATCCTACTGGTTACTGCTAGCTCTGAGCTTATAGCACTGAAAATCAGCACCAAAAATGCATGTAAAAACACGTCAAAAGCGTGCCTATTTTTGCAGCATTTTTCCTGCCAATGGATGCAGAATAGAGATGAGCGAATATGCTCGGCTCCCTCCTGTTTGTTGGGCTCTCTATGCATGTGTTGTGACTCTCACACAGCCGGCCCGTGACACATGCAGCTATGGCACCGGACAGCTGATCGTCAGCAGCGATCCTGGTGTCTGGGTTCCCTCTGCAGCTTATTCGGTAAGCGCTATAGCTTGCCGAATAAGGAGGGAGCCGAAAATATTCGCTCATCACTAATGCACGAATGGTGCAGAAATTTCTGAAACAAATGCTTAATGTGTGCATACTCTTAAACTGCCCTAAAACGATATGTAAGATGCTGCAACTTTCCTGTTTCTCTCTCCATTACATAAATTAAATATATGTTATTATTTTCTTTTTCTCTCACATTAACCCTCCTTAGGCCATGTTCACACGTTCAGTATTTGGTCAGTATTTTATATCAGTATTTGTAATCCAAAATCAGGAGTGGAACAATCAGAGGAAAAGTATAATATCTGCTATTTTTATGCACCCCTTGTCTTGGCTTACAAAGACCGCACTTATGTTAAAAACTGACTAAATACTAAACGTGTGAACGTGACCTTATTGCTGTGCTGTCATGTACATTATCCATACAGCTGTTTCAGTGTTTTACAGTTTTCTCTCACTTTCTCTATGGCTAACCTATGAGCATCAATTTCCTCTCACTATCCGAATTCAGAATGGCTGCTGCATTTCCTGCTTCTGCTTTTGTACAGGCTTTGATAGTCCTTCCTAAATGACCATGTTAGGATATATGCATGAAGCAAAGCACATATTGTTCGACTTAAACATATTCCTAAAAATTTGACATGAAGTTGAGTTTAGGGATGAGCAACCCGAACTGGAAAGCTTGAGGTTCATACCGGACACCTAGTGTCCAATGCCAAACATGTATATTTTATTGTATGTCCGCTTTCCGGTTTGCATTCGCAAGTCTAATAAAACTTGTTCAAAGACTGCAGCACAGCAAACTGTGAGCACTTCCAGATACGTCACAGTCATGCCAATGATTGGCATGGCTGTTATTGGCCAGGGCAGCACATTACCCAACCTGTATAAAGGCTGGATCACGAGTGCCACTGCCATTATGCTCTCGTTAGTGTAGGGATAGGGCACAGCTGAACTGAGGGACAGATTCTGACTGGGCACACTGCAAACACAATAGCTGTGTGTACTCAGCAACCCCTACTTGTGCTATTTCTGTGATAAATGCCACTGTGTTTACTCAAACTCATCTGTGAGAGTACTATGCTAAAAGTCACTGTGTGTACTTTGCACCCTTCGTCTGTGGGAGTACTGTCCTACTGTGTGTACTCTGTACCCTCCTGCCTGTGGGTATACTGTCTTTTAAGCCGCTGTAGGTACTCTGCACATTTTACCTGTGAAAGTACTGTCCTTGACACCACTGCGTGTTTTCTATTAGTCTGAGAGATAAATCATTGGCATCAGTTCTCTCATTATTGGTAGGCCCCAAAAATAATTTTTCAGGCATAGTGTGTGTATTCTAATAGTTTTGCAAATCAATATATTGTATCAGCAGTCTTGCTGGCCTTTGTAGGTCCAAAAAACATTTTTTCAGGCCTGGTGTGTGTGTTTTCTAGTACTTTTGCAAAGCAATATATCTTATCAGCTGTCTCGTTGCCATTTTTAGGCCCCAAAAATAGTTTTCAAGGCCTGGTGTGTATTTTGTAGTACTTTGGCAAATCAATATATATCGCATCAGCAATTTCGTTGCTATTTCTAGGCCCCAAAATTACTTTTTCAGACCTAGGGTGTGGTTTTTATTAGTCTGGGAAATAAATAATTGGCATCTGCCATCTACTTGCTATTTTTAGTCCACAGACATAACTTTTCAGGACCACTATGTTTTTTCTAGTACTGTTTCAAATAAATAAATAAATCTACTCTTCCATTGCTCTTTGCTAGTAGTGTTTACAAAGTCAATTTTCAGAAATGAGGAGAGCATCAAATAAGGGACATGGCCGTGTTAGTGCTGGTGTAGCTGTTGAGGGTGGTGGTGTAGCTGATGCAGGGAGAGGACATGGTCATTCTGTACCTGCTACATGAACAATTACTTGATGTACGCAGGTGACAGGATGTTAAGCGTCCTTTCATAGGCCTGAATACTGCTGCACGAATGATGAGGCCACAAGATGTTGAAAAGGTGTTAGATTAGATGGCTGTGAGTGGCTCCAGTTCCTTTGCATTATCTACCACCCGGTCCAGTGCAGAAAGTGCACAGTTGGTACCTGAAGACCATTGTTATCCGGCTTTCATCTCACCCACTTGCAAATAAGCCAATCAGTCAGAGCACCAAGTCATGCAGCAGTCTCTTCTGGTTTTTGATAACTATACTAGAAGGAATTCCATCCACCTGCCCCTGCTCCTGAAGTGGAAGAGAATGAGTGCACTGATGCCAAACCACTTGTTAGGTTGGATGATGCTTATGTGGGAGGGCTAGTGCACACGGTCACTGGACCACCGCAGCACATGTCAGATGATGATGAAGCTAAGTAGCCAACTGCAGCATCTTTATGCAGTGTGCAGACTGGCAAGGAGGGCATGGTTAAGAAGTTTGTGGAAGATGATGCGGGGAATGATGAAGTCCTAAACAACACATGGAATGGAGGCCAACATATTGATGTGCACAGTTCATGGAAAGAGGAGGTGGACACTGCTACAACAGCACAGCAAAAAGAGGGAGTAGGGACTAAAGGCACAGTGTGCAGCCCATTGCCAGTACATCGGCTGATACTGTGCACCATCCCTCTGCTGTAAGGCTACGTTCACATTTGCGTTGTGCGCCGCAGCGTCGGCGCCGCAGCGCACAACGCAAACAAAAACGCGGCAAAACGCACGCTAAAACGCTGCGTTTTGCGCCGCATGCGTCCTTTTTGGCCGAAAGTTGGACGCAAAAAAAATGCAACTTGATGCGTTTCTTGCGTCCAACGCTTGCGGCCATGCGGCGCAAAACGCAGCACAACGCATGTCCATGCGCCCCCATGTTAAATATAGGGGCGCATGACGCATGCAGCGACGCTGCGGCGCCCGACACTGCGGCGCTGACCGCAAATGTGAACGTAGCCTAAGTGCACGAAAGACAGCTAAAAAGAGCTCCTTGGTGTGACATTTCTCCAGGCAATATGCTTATGCTGCCGACAAGCCACAGGTGGTTTGCACTTATGCCATCAGACCCTGAAGCAAGGCATAAATGTTCTGAACCTGAGCATCACGTGTATGACGAGACATCTGAATTCCAAGCATGAGGTGCAGTGCAGTAGAAACTAAAAACCATGACAGATATGAGCCTCCTCCTGCGTCAGTCTCGGCCTCTTCCTCTCGCTCATGATCAACAGAGCTACCTGCCTCCTCGTATGTGACAGCATCATCACCACCACTACCACCAACAGTGTCACCGAGCATCTCATCCCATCCCATAGAAGTGTTCAGTTTTCCATCACCCAAATCCTCCAGGGAAAGAGAAGATACCAACATGGCCACCCACAAACCATGGTCCTGAATGACAGCATTTCAAAATTACTGGCCTTTAAATGCTGCCGTTCCAGCTAGAGGTGTAGGGCTGTTTTAAAAAAATTATGTCCGTAGCTGTACGTTGTACCCAGCCCCCACTACTAGGGTTGAGCGAAACGGGTCGATCATTTTCAAAAGTCGCCGACTTTTGGCTAAGTCGGCGTCTCATGAAACCCGATCCGACCCCTGTGCTTGTCGGCCATGCGGTACGCGACTTTCGCGCCAAAGTCGCGTTTCAATGACGCGAAAAGCGCCATTTCTCAGCCAATGAAGGTGAACGCAGAGTGTGGGCAGCGTGATGACATAGATCCTGGTCCCCACCATCTTAGAGAAGGGCATTGCAGTGATTGGCTTGCTGTCTGCGGCGTCACAGGGGCTATAAAGGGGCGTTCCCGCCGACCGCCAACTTACTGCTGCTGATCTGAGCTTAGGGAGAGGTTGCTGCCGCTTCGTCAGAAGCAGGGATAGCGTTAGGCAGGGTCCACTAACCACCAAACCGCTTGTGCTGTAGCGATTTCCACTGTCCAACACCACCTTCGGTGTGCAGGAACAGTGGAAGCTATTTTTTTTTTTTTTTCCTCAGCGCTGTAGCTCATTGGGCTGCCCTAGAAGGCTCCGTGATAGCTGTATTGCTGTGTGTACGCCACTGTGGAAACCAACTGCTTTTTTCAAAGCACATATCCTCTTGTTCCTTTCTGCACAGCTATCTTTTTTGTTTGTCCACACTTTTTATTTAATTTGTGCATCAGTCCACTCCTATTGCTGCCTGCCATACCTGGCTTAGATTACTGCAGGGAGATAGTAATTGTAGGACAGTCCCTGTTTTTTTTTTTTTTTGTGGGAGATTAAGATTGGCATTTCTGCTACAGTGCCATCCCTGTGTGTGCCATCTCTCACTGAGTGGGCCATAGAAAGCCTATTTATTTTTTCCGTGATTTGTGTTCTAAATTCTACCTCAACACAAAAACACTACATCAATCAGTGGTAGAAAAATATTGGCCTCAGTCAGGGCTTCTGTGCCACTGCTGTGTGTGCTATCTCTCATTCAGTGGGCTATAGAAAGCCTATTTATTTATTTATTTATTTTTCTTATTATTTGGTTTCTAAAGTCTCCCTGAAAAAAAAAAATAAATAAAAAAACAGTGGGAGAGTAATATTGCCCTTTCAGCTTGTGTGCCAGTCTTGACTCCTGGGTGTGCCACCTCTCTCTCATTCAGTGGGCCATAGAAAGGCTATTTATTTTTTTGGTTTTTTTAATATTATTTGGTTTCTAAAGTCTCCCTGAAAATAAAAGAAAAAAAACTTAAAAAAACAGTGGGAGAGTAATATTGCCCTTTCAGCTTGTGCGCCAGTCTTGACTCCTGGGTGTGCCACCTCTCTCTCTCTAATTGTGGGCCATAGAAAGCCTTTTTTTTTTTGTTTTTTTTTTTAATATTATTTGGTTTCTAAAGTCTCCCTTAAAAAACAAAAAATACATAAAAAAACAGTGGGAGAGTAATATTGCCCTTTCAGCTTGTGTGCCAGTCTTGACTCCTGGGTGTGCCACCTCTCTCATTCAGTGGGCCATAGAAAGCCTATTTATTTATTTTTTTAAATATTATTGGGTTTCTAAAGTCTCCCTTAAAAAACAAAAAATACATAAAAAAACAGTGGGAGAGTAATATTGCCCTTTCAGCTTGTGTGCCAGTCTTGACTCCTGGGTGTGCCACCTCTCTCATTCAGTGGGCCATAGAAAGCATTTTTTTTTTTTCCTTGATTTATGTTCTAAAATCTACCTCAACACAAAAACACTACATCAATCAGTGGGAGAAAAATATTGGCCTCAGTCAGGGCTTGTGTGCCACTGCTGTGTGTGCTATCTCTCATTCAGTGGGCTATAGAAAGCCTATTTATTTATTTTTTTTCTTATTATTTGGTTTCTAAAGTCTCCCTGAAAAAAAAAAAAAACATAAAAAAACAGTGGGAGAGTAATATTGCCCTTTCAGCTTGTGTGCCAGTCTTGACTCCTGGGTGTGCCACCTCTCTCTCATTCAGTGGGCCATAGAAAGGCTATTTATTTTTTTGGTTTTTTTAATAATATTTGGTTTCTAAAGTCTCCCTGAAAATAAAAGAAAAAAAACTTAAAAAAACAGTGGGAGAGTAATATTGCCCTTTCAGCTTGTGCGCCAGTCTTGACTCCTGGGTGTGCCACCTCTCTCTCATTCAGTGGGCCATAGAAAGGCTATTTATTTTTTTGTTTTTTTTAATATTATTTGGTTTCTAAAGTCTCCCTTAAAAAACAAAAAATACATAAAAAAACAGTGGGAGAGTAATATTGCCCTTTCAGCTTGTGTGCCAGTCTTGACTCCTGGGTGTGCCACCTCTCTCTCTCATTCAGTGGGCCATAGAAAGCCTATTTATTTTTTTGGTTTTTTTAATATTATTTGGTTTCTAAAGTCTCCCTGAAAATAAAAGAAAAAAAACTTAAAAAAACAGTGGGAGAGTAATATTGCCCTTTCAGCTTGTGCGCCAGTCTTGACTCCTGGGTGTGCCACCTCTCTCTCTCTAATTGTGGGCCATAGAAAGCCTTTTTTTTTTGTTTTTTTTTTAATATTATTTGGTTTCTAAAGTCTCCCTGAGAAAAAAAAAAAAATAAATTAGGTGGGAGATTAATATTGACATTAGTGCTTGAGTGACAGTCCTGCGTGTGTGTCATCTCTGTGATTTTGTGCCACAGAAAACAGAGTGTGTAACATTGTGCCTGATTTTCCTTGTGGTCTCACCAACCTGTTAAGGGATATTGAAATCATACTGAAGTTATAGCTCACCGTGTAAGTTGTTTGACAGCAACAAATAAAGTTACTTTGGTTAAGATTTTAAAACAATGAGGAAGTCTGGTGCAAGAGGTCGTCGTGGGCGTTCATTGTCAGCTGGTAATGATGGTAGTGGTAGTGGAGCATCAGGTGGTCGTGGGGATAAAAATATTCCACCTAAGTCTGGAGCTGTGGAGCCAGTTTCGTCGTCAGGCTACACAAGGCCTCGAACGCTCTCTTTTCTGGGAGTAGGAAAACCGCTTTTAAAGGCGGAGCAGCAACAGCAAGTTTTGGCTTACATTGCAGACTCAGCCTCTAGCTCTTTTGCCTCCTCTTCCGAAACTGGTAAATGTAAAAGCAGCGCGTCGCTTGTGGATGTTCACAGTCAGGGACAAGTCGCTTCCTTGTCCTCCTCAGCAAAAACTACAACAAGAGAGAAGGATGCAGCAGGCGACACAACGGGTCACTCCATGGAGCTCTTTACACATACCGTCCCTGGCTTAGAAAGTGAAACATTTAACAGGCCATGCCCATTACAAGTATATTCTGACATGGAGTGCACTGATGCACAGCCACAGCCAGAGTACTATGCTGCTCCTTTGACTCAGACCACCACATTGCCCTCTCAGGGTACAGATCCACAATCAGACCCTGATGAGACTATGTTGCCCCGCCACGAACGCTATACCACCGACCGACACAGTGACACAGACGAAGTTGCACACGAGCTCGAAGAGGAGGTAATAGATGACCCAGTTATTGACCCCGATTGGCAGCCATTGGGGGAACAGGGTGCAGGCGGCAGTAGTTCAGAAGCGGAGGTGGAGGAGGGGCCGCAGCAGGCATCAACATCGCAACAGGTTCCATCTGCCGGGCCCGTATCTGGCCCAAAACGCGTGTCAAAGCTAAAACCTGTTGGAGGACAGCGTGGCCATCCGGTTAAAGCTCAGTCTGCAATCCCTGAAAAGGGATCCGAGTCTAGGAAGAGTGCAGTCTGGCATTTTTTTAAACAACATCCAACTGATCAGCGCAAAGTCATCTGTCAAAAATGTTCAACTAGCTTAAGCAGAGGTCAGAATCTGAAAAGTCTAAATACTAGTTGCATGCATAGACACTTAACCACCATGCATTTTCAAGCCTGGACTAACTACCAAACGTCCCTTAAGGTTGTAGCACCCTCGGCCAATGAAGCTAGTCAGCAACGCAACATCCCTTCCGTCACTGTAAGGCCACCATTTTCCGCACCACCGGCAGTATCTGTGCAGGTTTCTTTGCCAGCCAAAAGCAGTCAGGGTCAGGGAACCACCAGTTTTGTAGGAGGAAATATTGCATCTAGGGCACCGGCGGAAACAATACCGTCTCCAACCGTCTCTCAGTCTGCCATGTACACCGGCACACCCGAAAGTTCCACGATCTCCAGCTCTCCAGTCCAGCTCACCCTACATGAGACTCTGGTTAGAAAAAGGAAGTACTTATCCTCGCATCCGCGTACACAGGGTTTTAACGCCCACATAGCTAGACTAATCTCGTTAGAGATGATGCCCTACCGGTTAGTTGAAAGCGAAGCTTTCAAAGCCCTGATGGAGTACGCTGAACCACGATACGAGCTACCCAGTCGACACTTTTTTTCCAGAAAAGCCATCCCAGCCCTGCACCAGCATGTTAAACAGCGCATTGTCCATGCACTCAGGCAATCTGTGAGTACAAAGGTGCACCTGACTACAGATGCATGGACCAGTAGGCATGGCCAGGGACGTTATGTGTCCATCACGGCACACTGGGTGAATGTGGTGGATGCAGGGTCCACAGGCGACATCAATTTAGGGACAGTTGTGCCTAGCCCACGGTCTAGGAAACAGTTGGCTGTAGGCGTTCGCACCCCCTCCTCCTCCTCCTCCTCGTCCTCCTGCAGAAGCTACAGCTCTTCCACAGAACGCAGTCTGCCAACCACTCCATCGGCAGATGACACTGTTGCACACCAGTTGTCCCATTATGGGCCAGCTACTGCCAAGCGTCAGCAGGCTGTATTGGCTATGAAGTGTTTGGGCGACAACAGACACACCGCGGAAGTTCTATCCGAGTTCTTGCAACAAGAAACGCAGTCGTGGCTGGGCACAGTAGATCTTGAGGCAGGCAAGGTAGTGAGTGATAACGGAAGGAATTTCATGGCTGCCATCTCCCTTTCCCAACTGAAACACATTCCTTGCCTGGCTCACACCTTAAACCTGGTGGTGCAGTGCTTATTGAAAACTTATCCTGGGTTCTCCGACCTGCTCCTCAAAGTGCGTGCACTTTGCTCACATATCCGACGTTCGCCTGTACACGCCAGCCGTAGGCAGACCTATCAGCGGTCTTTGAACCTTCCCCAGCATCGCCTAATCATAGACGTTGCAACAAGGTGGAACTCAACACTGCACATGCTTCAGAGACTGTGCGAACAGAGGCGTGCTGTTATTTATTTGTGGGAGGATACACGGGCAGGCAGTAGGATGGCAGACATGGAGTTGTCAGGTGTGCAGTGGTCTAAGATACAAGACATGTGTCAAGTCCTTCAGTGTTTTGAGGAATGCACACGGCTGGTTAGTGCAGACAACGCCGTAATAAGCATGAGCATCCCCCTAATGCGTCTGCTGATGCAAAGTTTGACGCACATAAAGGAGCAGGCGTCTGAACCAGAGGAAGAGGAAAGCCTTGATGACAGTCAGCCATTGTCTGGTCAGGGCAGTGTACAGGACGAGGTAGCGGGCGAAGAGGAGGTGGAGGACGAGGAGGATGATGGGGATGAGTATATTTTTAATGCCGAACCTTTCCCGGGGGCACAGGAAATTGGTTGCGTGTCACGGCCGGGTTCAGGTTTTTTGAGGGACACAAGTGACGTAGATTTGCCTGCAACTGCCCCTCAACCAATCACAACCGGAGATTTGACAACTGGAACTTTGGCCCACATGGCGGATTATGCCTTACGTATCCTAAAAAGGGACACACGCATTACGAAAATGATGAACGATGACGATTACTGGTTGGCCTGCCTCCTTGATCCACGCTATAAAGGCAAATTGCAAAATATTATGCCACATGAGAACTTGGAACTAATATTAGCAACCAAACAATCAACTCTTGTTGACCGTTTGCTTCAGGCATTCCCAGCACACAGCGCACGTGATCGTTCTCACACGAGCTCCAGGGGGCAGCAGACTAGGAGTGTTAGGGGTGCACACATCAGAAGTGGCGTTGGACAGAGGGGTTTTCTGACCAGGTTGTGGAGTGATTTTGCTATGACCGCAGACAGGACAGGTACTGCTGCATCAATTGAAAGTGACAGGAGACAACATTTGTCCAGTATGGTTACTAACTATTTTTCATCCCTTATCGATGTTCTCCCTCAACCGTCATTCCCATTTGATTACTGGGCCTCCAAATTAGACACCTGGCCAGAATTGGCAGAATATGCATTGCAGGAGCTTGCTTGCCCGGCAGCAAGTGTCCTATCAGAAAGAGTATTCAGTGCTGCAGGTTCAATATTAACCGAAAAAAGGACTCGTCTGGCTACCCAAAATGTTGATGATTAGTGTTGAGCGATACCGTCCGATACTTGAAAGTATCGGTATCGGAAAGTATCGGCCGATACCGGCAAAGTATCGGATCCAATCCGATACCGATACCCGATACCAATACAAGTCAATGGGACTCAAGTATCGGACGGTATCCCTGATGGTTCCCAGGGTCTGAAGGAGAGGAAACTCTCCTTCAGGCCCTGGGAACCATATAAATGTGTAAAAGAAAGAATTAAAATAAAAAATATCGCTATACTCACCTGTCCGACGCAGCCGGGACCTCGGCGATTGTAAGCGGCAGCGTTGTTTCTTTAAAATTCGCGCTTTTACTTGCTTACGTGAATTCCCGGCTTCTGATTGGTCAGGGCGGCCATGTTGCCGGGACTCGGACCAATCACAGCAAGCCGTGACGAAATTACGTCACGGCTTGCTGTGATTGGTCCGCGTCCCGGCAATATGGCGCCGTGACCAATCACAAGCCGTGACGTCACGGGAGGCTGGACACGCGCGCTTTTCAAAATAAGCGCGTGTCCAGCCTCCCGTGACGTCACGGCTTGTGATTGGTTAATGGCGGCCATGTTCCTGGGACGCGGACCAATCACAGCAAGCCGTGACGTAATTTCGTCACGGCTTGCTGTGATTGGTCCGCATCCCGGCAATATGGCGCCGTGACCAATCACAAGCCGTGACGTCACGGGAGGCTGGACACGCGCGCTTTTCAAAATAAGCGCGTGTCCAGCCTCCCGTGACGTCACGGCTTGTGATTGGTTAATGGCGGCCATGTTGCCGGGACGCGGACCAATCACAGCAAGCCGTGACGTAATTTCGTCACGGCTTGCTGTGATTGGTCCGAGTCCCGGCAACATGGCCGCCCTGACCAATCAGAAGCCGGGAATTCACGTAAGCAAGTAAAAGCGCGAATTTTAAAGAAACAACGCTGCCGCTTACAATCGCCGAGGTCCCGGCTGCGTCGGACAGGTGAGTATAGCGATTTTTTTTATTTTAATTCTTTCTTTTACACCTTTTTACATTAATGTTGTTTCGATACCGATATCCGATATTACAAAAATATCGGATCTCGGTATCGGAAATTCCGATACAGCAAGTATCGGCCGATACCCGATACTTGCAGCATCGGAATGCTCAACACTATTGATGATCTAACATTCATTAAAATGAACCACAACTGGATTTCGAAATCTTTTGCCCCACCTTGCCCGGCCGACACCTAGCTTTCCTATGAAAAGCTCTTGCCTGTGAATTACTTTTCTAATGTCTAATTTGCTGCAGCTGATTGTACAGCATACGACATGTTTACACCTCCCTAAATGGCAAAACTCCCCACACGGGGCCGTGGTATCGCGACTTGGCGCAAGCACCCGTGAGACTGCTGTTTGTCTGAAGAGGTGGGTGTGCTCGCTTTTGGTTGACGGCATTGCTACTGGGTCCCTCATAGTACAATGTAGTGTCTCTGGCGGTGGTGGTGCGCACCCAACGTCAGACACACCGTTGTAACATGAGGGGCCCTGGGGCGGTCCCGCCGGCCTCAAGAGAGTTCCCCCCTACCCCAGCTCAAAATGTGCTCTACCACGTGCAAAATTATGTCGCACAGCTCCACCAATCTTTAGTCTATTCGCTGACATCATTCAATGTCTGGCACTGACAATACAAATTTGTAGACATCTATGATGCAACTTAAAGTAGTCTGTGTCTGTGTCCTATATTGGCACCATTAAATAGTTACTGCCAAATTACTATGTCAGAAACTCAGTAGATGAGCCCACCCCTGTACCTAAGTATGCCACCTTTTTTTTTGTTTTGGTTGTTTTGCGAGACATTAACATCTATTTATATTTTGGGAGTACTGGGACAGACACTCCTTGCACTACTCCTCCACTCACCACCAAGCTGCCTGTGTATCCATGTAACCGCTGTAAAGCTGCCATGAGCCTATTGTTTGTTATTTTAGGCCTTTGATAGCCTGTCTGCGGTCCCTACTTTAAATACTCCTCCACTCATCACCAGCTGCCTGCCCGTGTATCCATGTAACCGCTGTAAAGCTGCCATGAGCCTATTGTTTGTTATTTTAGGCCTTTGATAGCCTGTCTGCGGTCCCTACTTTAAATACTCCTCCACTCATCACCAGCTGCCTGCCCGTGTATCCATGTAACCGCTGTAAAACTGCCATGAGCCTATTGTTTGTTATTTTAGGCCTTTGATAGCCTGTCTGCGGTCCCTACTTTAAATACTCCTCCACTCATCACCAGCTGCCTGCCCGTGTATCCATGTAACCGCTGTAAAACTGCCATGAGCCTATTGTTTGTTATTTTAGGCCTTTGATAGCCTGTCTGCGGTCCCTACTTTAAATACTCCTCCACTCACCACCAAGCTGCCTGCCCGTGTATCCATGTAACCGCTGTAAAACTGCCATGAGCCTATTGTTTGTTATTTTAGGCCTTTGATAGCCTGTCTGCGGTCCCTACTTTAAATACTCCTCCACTCACCACCAAGCTGCCTGTGTATCCATGTAACCGCTGTAAAGCTGCCATGAGCCTATTGTTTGTTATTTTAGGCCTTTGATAGCCTGTCTGCGGTCCCTACTTTAAATACTCCTCCACTCATCACCAGCTGCCTGCCCGTGTATCCATGTAACCGCTGTAAAACTGCCATGAGCCTATTGTTTGTTATTTTAGGCCTTTGATAGCCTGTCTGCGGTCCCTACTTTAAATACTCCTCCACTCACCACCAAGCTGCCTGTGTATCCATGTAACCGCTGTAAAGCTGCCATGAGCCTATTGTTTGTTATTTTAGGCCTTTGATAGCCTGTCTGCGGTCCCTACTTTAAATACTCCTCCACTCACCACCAAGCTGCCTGTGTATCCATGTAACCGATGTAAAACTGCAGTATTTTGCTTATAAAAAAGAAAATACTGGAGAGATATCAAATGCAGACATTTTAACATTAAAAACAAAAACACATACAACAAAAAACTGGTACAGTACAAAAATTGGCCACCAGCTACAAAAACTTTCTCCTGCAAGTAGTTAACTGAAAGATTTTTTTCCATTGAAAACACAGATATGGCATCCACCGAGTGTTGTCCTGTCGCGTCTTCTTTATATTATTGCCAAGAAGCTGCAACTGAATAAAGCTGAGCTTCTACCTTCTGCCTCTTATTAACTGCTTTTTTTAAAAAAAATTGTCCACCAGCTACAAAAACTTGCTCCTGCAAGTAGTTAACTGAAAGGTTTTTTTCCATTGAAAACACAGATATGGCATCCACCGAGTGTTGTCCTGTCGCGTCTTCTTTATATTATTGCCAAGAAGCTGCAACTGAATAAAGCTGAGCTTCTACCTTCTGCCTCTTATTAACTGCTTTTTTTTAAAAAAATTGTCCACCAGCTACAAAAACTTGCTCCTGCAAGTAGTTAACTGAAAGGTTTTTTTCCATTGAAAACACAGATATGGCATCCACCGAGTGTTGTCCTGTCGCGTCTTCTTTATATTATTGCCAAGAAGCTGCAACTGAATAAAGCTGAGCTTCTACCTTCTGCCTCTTATTAACTGCTTTTTTTAAAAAAAATTGTCCACCAGCTACAAAAACTTGCTCCTGCAAGTAGTTAACTGAAAGGTTTTTTTCCATTGAAAACACAGATATGGCATCCACCGAGTGTTGTCCTGTCGCGTCTTCTTTATATTATTGCCAAGAAGCTGCAACTGAATAAAGCTGAGCTTCTACCTTCTGCCTCTTACTAACTGCTGTTTTTTTTTAAAAATTGGCTGTTCCGGCCTACTAAAGGTGTCTGTCTGCCCCTGCCTGGTGTTGTCCTCAACTGAATAAAGCTGAGCTTCAACCTTCAGTTCCAAATTACCATTTTTAAAAATGCAATTGGCTGTTCCGGCCTACTAAAGGTGTCTGTCTGCCCCTGCCTGGTGTTGTCCTCAACTGAATAAAGCTGAGCTTCTACCTTCTGCCTCTTACTAACTGCTGTTTTTTTTAAAAATTGGCTGTTCCGGCCTACTAAAGGTGTCTGTCTGCCCCTGCCTGGTGTTGTCCTCAACTGAATAAAGCTGAGCTTCTACCTTCTGCCTCTTACTAACTGCTGTTTTTTTTAAAAATTGGCTGTTCCGGCCTACTAAAGGTGAATGTCTGCCCCTGCCTGGTGTTGTCCTCAACTGAATAAAGCTGAGCTTCTACCTTCTGTTCCAAATTACCATTTTTAAAAATGCCATTGGCTGTTCCGGCCTACTAAAGGTGTCTGTCTGCCCCTGCCTGGTGTTGTCCTCAACTGAATAAAGCTGAGCTTCAACCTTCAGTTCCAAATTACCATTTTTAAAAATGCAATTGGCTGTTCCGGCCTACTAAAGGTGTCTGTCTGCCCCTGCCTGGTGTTGTCCTCAACTGAATAAAGCTGAGCTTCAACCTTCAGTTCCAAATTACCATTTTTAAAAATGCAATTGGCTGTTCCGGCCTACTAAAGGTGTCTGTCTGCCCCTGCCTGGTGTTGTCCTCAACTGAATAAAGCTGAGCTTCTACCTTCTGCCTCTTACTAACTGCTGTTTTTTTAAAAAATTGGCTGTTCCGGCCTACTAAAGGTGAATGTCTGCCCCTGCCTGGTGTTGTCCTCAACTGAATAAAGCTGAGCTTCTACCTTCTGTTCCAAATTACCATTTTTAAAAATGCCATTGGCTGTTCCGGCCTACTAAAGGTGTCTGTCTGCCCCTGCCTGGTGTTGTCCTCAACTGAATAAAGCTGAGCTTCAACCTTCAGTTCCAAATTACCATTTTTAAAAATGCAATTGGCTGTTCCGGCCTACTAAAGGTGTCTGTCTGCCCCTGCCTGGTGTTGTCCTCAACTGAATAAAACTGAGCTTCTACCTTCTGCCTCTTACTAACTGCTGTTTTTTTAAAAAATTGGCTGTTCCGGCCTACTAAAGGTGTCTGTCTGCCCCTGCCAGGTGTTGTCCTCAACTGAATAAAGCTGAGCTTCAACCTTCAGTTCCAAATTACCATTTTTAAAAATGCCATTGGCTGTTCCGGCCTACTAAAGGTGTCTGTCTGCCCCTGCCTGGTGTTGTCCTCAACTGAATAAAGCTGAGCTTCAACCTTCAGTTCCAAATTACCATTTTTAAAAATGCAATTGGCTGTTCCGGCCTACTAAAGGTGTCTGTCTGCCCCTGCCTGGTGTTGTCCTCAACTGAATAAAGCTGAGCTTCTACCTTCTGCCTCTTACTAACTGCTGTTTTTTTAAAAAAATTGGCTGTTCCGGCCTACTAAAGGTGTCTGTCTGCCCCTGCCTGGTGTTGTCCTCAACTGAATAAAGCTGAGCTTCAACCTTCAGTTCCAAATTACCATTTTTAAAAATGCAATTGGCTGTTCCGGCCTACTAAAGGTGTCTGTCTGCCCCTGCCTGGTGTTGTCCTCAACTGAATAAAGCTGAGCTTCTACCTTCTGCCTCTTACTAACTGCTGTTTTTTTTAAAAATTGGCTGTTCCGGCCTACTAAAGGTGTCTGTCTGCCCCTGCCTGGTGTTGTCCTCAACTGAATAAAGCTGAGCTTCTACCTTCTGCCTCTTACTAACTGCTGTTTTTTTTAAAAATTGGCTGTTCCGGCCTACTAAAGGTGAATGTCTGCCCCTGCCTGGTGTTGTCCTCAACTGAATAAAGCTGAGCTTCTACCTTCTGTTCCAAATTACCATTTTTAAAAATGCCATTGGCTGTTCCGGCCTACTAAAGGTGTCTGTCTGCCCCTGCCTGGTGTTGTCCTCAACTGAATAAAGCTGAGCTTCAACCTTCAGTTCCAAATTACCATTTTTAAAAATGCAATTGGCTGTTCCAGCCTACTAAAGGTGTCTGTCTGTCCCTGCCTGGTGTTGTCCTCAACTGAATAAAGCTGAGCTTCTACCTTCTGCCTCTTACTAACTGCTGTTTTTTTAAAAAATTGGCTGTTCCGGCCTACTAAAGGTGAATGTCTGCCCCTGCCTGGTGTTGTCCTCAACTGAATAAAGCTGAGCTTCTACCTTCTGTTCCAAATTACCATTTTTAAAAATGCCATTGGCTGTTCCGGCCTACTAAAGGTGTCTGTCTGCCCCTGCCTGGTGTTGTCCTCAACTGAATAAAGCTGAGCTTCAACCTTCAGTTCCAAATTACCATTTTTAAAAATGCAATTGGCTGTTCCGGCCTACTAAAGGTGTCTGTCTGCCCCTGCCTGGTGTTGTCCTCAACTGAATAAAGCTGAGCTTCTACCTTCTGCCTCTTACTAACTGCTGTTTTTTTTAAAAATTGGCTGTTCCGGCCTACTAAAGGTGTCTGTCTGCCCCTGCCTGGTGTTGTCCTCAACTGAATAAAGCTGAGCTTCAACCTTCAGTTCCAAATTACCATTTTTAAAAATGCAATTGGCTGTTCCGGCCTACTAAAGGTGTCTGTCTGCCCCTGCCTGGTGTTGTCCTCAACTGAATAAAGCTGAGCTTCTACCTTCTGCCTCTTACTAACTGCTGTTTTTTAAAAAAATTGGCTGTTCCGGCCTACTAAAGGTGAATGTCTGCCCCTGCCTGTTGTTGTCCTCAACTGAATAAAGCTGAGCTTCTACCTTCTGTTCCAAATTACCATTTTTAAAAATGCCATTGGCTGTTCCGGCCTACTAAAGGTGTCTGTCTGCCCCTGCCTGGTGTTGTCCTCAACTGAATAAAGCTGAGCTTCAACCTTCAGTTCCAAATTACCATTTTTAAAAATGCAATTGGCTGTTCCGGCCTACTAAAGGTGTCTGTCTGCCCCTGCCTGGTGTTGTCCTCAACTGAATAAAGCTGAGCTTCTACCTTCTGCCTCTTACTAACTGCTGTTTTTTTAAAAAATTGGCTGTTCCGGCCTACTAAAGGTGTCTGTCTGCCCCTGCCTGGTGTTGTCCTCAACTGAATAAAGCTGAGCTTCAACCTTCAGTTCCAAATTACCATTTTTAAAAATGCAATTGGCTGTTCCGGCCTACTAAAGGTGTCTGTCTGCCCCTGCCTGGTGTTGTCCTCAACTGAATAAAGCTGAGCTTCTACCTTCTGCCTCTTACTAACTGCTGTTTTTTAAAAAAATTGGCTGTTCCGGCCTACTAAAGGTGAATGTCTGCCCCTGCCTGGTGTTGTCCTCAACTGAATAAAGCTGAGCTTCTACCTTCTGTTCCAAATTACCATTTTTAAAAATGCCATTGGCTGTTCCGGCCTACTAAAGGTGTCTGTCTGCCCCTGCCTGGTGTTGTCCTCAACTGAATAAAGCTGAGCTTCTACCTTCAGTTCCAAATTACCATTTTTAAAAATGCAATTGGCTGTTCCGGCCTACTAAAGGTGTCTGTCTGCCCCTGCCTGGTGTTGTCCTCAACTGAATAAAGCTGAGCTTCTACCTTCTGCCTCTTACTAACTGCTGTTTTTTTTAAAAAATTGGCTGTTCCGGCCTACTAAAGGTGTCTGTCTGCCCATGCCTGGTGTTGTCCTCAACTGAACAAAGCTGAGCTTCCACATTCTGGCTTTCGCCCTATACTATCAGATATTAAACTGCATTTGGCCTACTAGTGTGGTTAGGCCCTTGAAACAGTGTCTGCTGCTCTTGGGTTTGCTACTCCACTGAACAAAGCAATGCCGCCTGTTTAGTCCTGTTACCAATTTTGAACTGCATTTAGCCTACTTTATTCTTTGGCTCTATATCTGTTTCCTCCTCATCCTGCCCATTGCCCAGCCACTGCTAGATGAGTCTGCTGGTACATTGACCTAGACCACTACATTCCCCTTATACTCTACACAGCCAGAATCTGACCCTGCTGAAAGTAAGGTTCCCCTTCCCGCATGTTATACCACCTTACACAGGGACAGAGAGGAAGGTGCAGATGAAAGTGCAGGTTCCTTCATCAGGTGGGGGGGCATACTCGTTGGCGACGTCACTGGCACAGGGCCCCTCAGAGTACGCAAAAGTGTCGCTGCTGGTGGGAGGCGCCCCCGCCATGCAAACACACATCGCTGTACTTTGAGGGGCCCTGTGCCAGTGCCAATGCGAACGAGTGGGCCCCCCCTGCTTGCTCAGGATCACAGCACTTGCAACGTTGAAATACTTACCTTTCCCTGCAACACCGCCGTGACGTAGTCCGCATTTCCTGGGCCCACGAAAAACTTGAGCCGGCCCTACTCCCCCCACAACTTTTGCCAAATGACCCCCAATTCCCTATGCCCAACTATTATTATAAAGTTAATTAAGATTGACAAGCTTCAGAAACAAGAATGAATGTTTTTGGCATTAAAATGGGCACTGTAGGTGTTTTCCTGGCCTCCACTCACTGCCGACTATGCTTCCCCATTGACTTGCATTGGGTTTCGTGTTTCGGTCGATCCCCGACTTTTAGCGATAATCGGCCGACTGCACTCGACTCGACTCTGGACAAAATCGGGTTTCACAAAACCTGACTCGATCTTAAAAAAATGAAAGTCGCTCAACTCTACCCACTACTGTTCCAGGCGGGTCATCCCTGCCCTGAACAAACATGCTGCAGACCAAATCAAGTGTGCTCTGTGCAACACCATCAGCGGCAAGGTCCACATAACCACTGATACGTGGAATAGTAAGTATGGCCAGGGACATTATATCTTCTTAGCTGCCCACTTGATAAGTGTAGTGACAGCTGAGGCAGAGTCAAAGGCAAAATGTGTTCTACCGCATGTCCTACCACCACCTAGTATTGTTGGACATTTACTTTTCCAGGTTCTCTCCTCTTCCTACTCTTCTTCCTCCACTTCCTCCTTATTTGATCACAGGAAGACCTGCACCGCCAACTTGAGCACAGCCAGGGGGAAATGACAGCAGGCTGTTCTTAAAATCCTCTGATTGGGGACAAATCCCACAACATGCAGGAGTTGTGAACTGGGATCACATTGCAGACAGAAGAGTGGTTGCTGCCAGTGAACCTCAAGTCTGGCCTCTTGATGTGCAATAACGGGTGAAAAATGTCATAGTGTGTTTGATGCACATCCCTTGCCTTGCACTTGTGCTAAACTTGTTGGTGTAGCAATTCATAAAAAACTATCCACACATGTCGGAGCTGCTGCTGAAAGTGCAGGCAGTGTATGTGCACTTTTAGTGTTCTCACCTTGCTGCTGCTCACCTGTGCTGCAGCATCAATTCTGCCTTCCCACTCAATGGCTGATATGCGACCTACCAACAAGGTGGAACTCCACCTTGCATATGCTGAAGAGACTGTGTGAGCAGCAGCAATGCTGTAAAAAACAATTCAGGCCAAGATGGATGAGGTGGTGGCACAAGAGGAAGAGGAGCAGGAGCAGCTGAGCCAATTCACCACGTTATCAGGCCTGTCATCCACAAATGGCTTGGAGGGAGGGTTACTGTCCCAACATCGGCCAGATACCCATCTGTACAGGCAAGGGACATGTTGGAAGGGTGATGATAATTAGGAGGAGGAGGCGGCGGGAGGAGGAATAACCATTTTCATAGAAGGGTCACACTTAGTTCAGCTCACGGGCATCACTGGAGCCTGGCTGGGGGGATACAGAGTACACAGATAATATACCTTCCATCAAGGACAGCTTATCATTGTCTCTGGGCACCCTAGCACATATGGGCCAATACATGCTACAGTGTCTGTGGAATTACCGTAGAGTTGCCCATATTGTTACCAGTGCAGACTACTGGATTGCCTCCCTAAATGAATCCCGCTACAAGGACAATGTACCATCATTACTTCCGTCACTGTAGAGGGATTGCAAAATGTATAAAAACAAACACACGCTGGTAGAAAAACTGCTAGTGGCTTACCCACCTGACAGCAGGGGCTCAGTGGAGCAGCAAGGCTGAGGCAGAGTACTCTGCCCGATGGTCTGCGGGTGAAATATGTAAGCTACTAATGTATGGGCACTCTGCCCCACGGTCTTTTGGTGAAATTTGTAAGCTGCTTGTGTACGGGTACTCTGCCCCATATTATGTGGGCTAAATCTGTAAGCTGCTTCTTAGGGGGAGCTGTGCTACATGGTCTGTGCTTGAAATCTGTAAGCTGTTTCTGAGGCGGTACTCTGTCTGTGGTCTGTGGGTGAAATCTATAAGCTGCTAATATAAAGGTCTTGTGCCCCATGCTCTGTGGGTTAAATGTTTAAATGGACTGTGAGTAGCTAGCCTCAGTTTCTGTGAGGACACTGTTAAAATTGTTATTGTTAATTGTTATTCTTTAACTTCCTATTTTTTCATTTTTGATTGCTATGGAGACAGAACCCCTTTAAGTCAGTTCCCTGTTCACATTTTTTTTGCAGGGCAGTTGTCCTTTTCTTACCCCCATTTAGATTCTTTTTGCAGCCCTCTAGACCTTACTATGGCCAATTTACAGCCATTTTAACCCCTTAATAATCAGTGGTATTTTTGGTTTTGCATTTTCATTTTTTGCTCCTTTTTCCCAGAGCCACAACTTTTTTATTTTTCCGTCAATATGGCCATGTGAGGACTTGTTTTTTGCGGGATGAATTTTACTTTTGAATAATACCATTGGTTTTACCTTGCTGTGTAATAGAAAACGGGGAAAATATTCCAAGCGTGGTGAAATTGCAAAAAAAGTGCAATCCCACACTTGTTTTTGTTTGGCTTTTTTACT
The DNA here is from genome assembly GCF_051348905.1 of Ranitomeya variabilis. Lineage (NCBI taxonomy): Eukaryota > Metazoa > Chordata > Amphibia > Anura > Dendrobatidae > Ranitomeya > Ranitomeya variabilis. The sequence goes on along the minus strand of NC_135233.1, from coordinate 714,360,106 downwards.
AGGTTCACTAAATGCAAAAAGTGACCTGCCATTATGATTCTCCAGGTCATTATGAGTTCATAGACCCAAATCATGTCTAGGTTCTTTTTTATCTAAGTGGTGAAAAAATATCCAAAGTTTGTAAAAAAAAAAAAAAAAAAAAAAAATTCATTTTCCGAGATCCCATTTTTCGGGATATGGGCTTGGGTGAGGGCTTATTTTTTGCACGCCTATCTGATGTTTTTAATTATGCCATTTTGGTGTAGACACAATCTTTTGATAGCCCGTTATTGCATTTTATTGTAATGTTGCAGTGACCAAAAAAACATAATTCTGGCATTTCAATTTTTTTTCTCGCTCAGCTGTTTACCAATTGGATTAATTATTTTTCTTTTTTATATTGATTGATTGGGCAATTATGAATGCGGCGATACCAAATATGTGTATATTTAATTTTTTTTATTGCTTTATTTTTGAATGGGGCGAAAGGGTGGTGATTTGAACTTTAATTCTTTTTATTTTTGTAATATTTTTAAAAACATTTTTTTTACTTTTTACTTGCTTCAATAGTCTCCATGGAAGACTAGAAGCCGCAGTTGTCCGAACGCCTCTGCTGCAGCCGTGCTTTATGTAGCAGATATGCTCACTTGCTATGAGCAAGGTGCTCATAGCGATCCAGCAATGACAACCACAGGGGTTTCCTGCTGACCCCGGGTTGTCATGCCAACCCATTGGCAATGGCTAGCGGTCATGTGACACGGGTGCCGATGGGAGAAGGTAATGACATGCTTCCTGCGCTTGTATGTTAAATGCTGCTGTCAGTGTTTGACAGCGGCATTTAACATGTTAACAGCCGTGGGTGAATCGCGATTCCACCCGTGGCTGTTCCGGGCACATGTCAGCTGATCGGATCAGCTGTCATGTGCCCGAAAAGGTGCGGGCTCCGGCGATGAAACAGGAGGAGGCGTCCAATAACGGACTATGTCTGTCATTGGATGTTAAGGGGTTAAAGCACAGAAATTTGGGTGCCCATTGACATCTATTCAGTTCAAGTCTGGGGTCAAGTTCAAGGTCAAGTTTGGATCCGAACAGAACTTTTTACTGTATGTTCATTGAACCTAGTGAACCCGAACATCCACAGGTTCGCTCATCTCTAATTGAATTGCATCAAATCTGTTTTCTCATCTCCATACATAACATAATCATTTGATATACTGCAATTCAAGGTTCATTAAGTAATTTATTTCACAAATTGTATTTGTTACCTAAATCTCACATTAGAAAGTCTTGTTTTGTGCAATTCTTGGTTAACACAATAGAAACATAATAGAATAGTCTAATACATTTCACTTGTCTGGGGAAAAATCTGCCATAGAGAAGAATAACATTGCTTCATTACACAAAGCTTTGCGTAAGGAAAATATGCACCTTACCCAAGAATGCTTCTGTTGTTGCAGGCAATAAATGTGATGTTTCTGTAATCCTGTTTTTATGATAACACAAAGCTGGATTATGGACAAAACCCATATTACAATAATAGCACATGAGTGCAATTGTTGGCTCAAGCCACAGTACTCATTTTTAAGCAAAGAAACTCTATCTATCTATCTATCTATCTATCTATCTATCTATCTGTCTGTCTGTCTGTCTGTCTGTCTATCTATCTATCTATCTATCTACAGTGGTTTGCAAAGGTATTGAAAGTATTCTCCTCCTTGGCATATTTTGTGTGTGTTGTTACCTCACAACCTGTAATTTCACTGATTTTCTGAGGGTTTGCATCAGTTCATGTAAAGAACATGTCTACAACTGTGAACATTTGGCTTTCTTTTTAATGTGACGCAAACAGCAAGTAGGACAAAATAACTGAAAACTTAAGTGTGCATAACTAATTACCCCCCTAAAATCAGTACTTTTGTAGAGCTTCTTTTGTGGCAATTACAGCTGCAAGTTGCTTTGCCCCTGAGATTTTTGCCCTTGCCATAAGGCAAAACTGCTCCAGCTCCTTCAAGTTAGATATTTTCCTTTGGTAGACAGCAATGTTCAAGTCTGACCACAGATTCTCAGTTAGATTAAGGTCTGGACTTTGATTAGGCCCCTCCAAAACATTTACACGCTTCCCCTTAATCCACTCGAGTATTGCTTTAGCAGTATGCTTTGGGTCATTGTCTTGTTGGAAGGTGAACTTCTCAATCTCAAATCACTGACAGACGGAAACAGGTTTTGCTCCAGAATGTCCTTGTATTTCGCACCATCCATCTTCCCTTCAACTCAAATCATATTCCCTGTCTCTGCTGCCAAAAAACATCCACACAGCATGATACTGCCAACACCATCTTTCCCTATAGGGATGATGGTGTTCTTCATGTGATGAGCTGTATTGGTTTAGCACCAGACATAGCGTTTACCTTGGTGTTCAAAAGTTCAATTTTGGTCTCATCTGATCACAGCACCTTCATCCACACATTTGAGGAGTCTCCCACATGTCTTTTTGCAAACAACAAGCCTTTCAATTTTTGTGAGTAAGTAAAAGCTATTTTTTCTGTGCACTCTTCCATAAAGCCCACCTCTTTTGAGATTACAACTTAGGCTACTTTCACACTGGCGTCGTACTTGGCCCATCGCAGTGCGTCGGGCCGACGTACCGACACTAGCGTTGTATGCGCCGCACAACGGGTGCGGCGGATGCTGTTTTACAACGCATCCGCTGCCCCATTGTGAGGTGCGGGGTGGTGGGGGCGGAGTTCCGGCATGCGCGGTCGGAAAAGACGTTCTCAAAGCACCAAAAAATGCTGCAAGCAACGTTTTTTGGTGGCGACGGACCGACGCAACATGACGCAACCGTCTCACGACGGTTGCGACGTGTTGCAATCCGTCGCAATTCGTCGCTAATGATAGTCTATGGAAAAAAACGCATCCTGCAAGCACTTTTGCAGGATGCGTTTTTTCTGCAAAACGACGGATAGCGACGTGCAGTGCACGACGCTAGTGTGAAAGTAACCTTATTGTGGTTGTATGGACAGATACTCCAGTCTCTGCTTGGAAACTCCGCAGCTCGGTCTGTGTTTTCTTTGGTCCCTGTGCTGCCTCTCTGATCAATTCCTGGCAGGTTTGTTGTGGTATCATGTTCTTTCCATTTGATGTTGTTCCAGACTGGGATAATTTTTTATAACTCATCCCTTACTTGTGCTTCTCAACAACTGTGTCCCTGACTTGTTTGGAGATCTCCTTGGTCTTCATGGTGTTGTTTGCTTAGTGATGCCTCTTGCTTAATGGTTTTGCGGCCTCTGTGGCCTTTCAGAAATAGTGTGTATATACTGACAGACCATGTAATACTCAGATTGCACACAGGTGGACTTCTTTTCACTAAGGCTACGTTCACATTTGCGTTGCGTTGGCCGCAGCCGCGGCGACGCATGCGTCATGCGCCCCTATATTTAACATGGGGGGCACATGGACATGCGTTGTGTTGTGTTTTGTGACGCATGCGTTTTTATGGCGCAAGCGTCAGGGCGCAGAGGACGCAGCATGTTGCTTTTTTTGCGCTATAAAAATGAGCGCATGCGTCACAAAACGCTGCGTTTTGCTGCGTTTTGCATGCGTTTTTGCGTGCGTTGTGCGTTGCGTCGCCAACGCAGCACACAACAACGCAAATGTGAACGTAGCCTAAGCATGTGACTTATGAAGGTAATTGCTTGCACCAGAATTTTTTAGGGATTCATAGCAAAAGAGGTGAGTACATATGACCATGCCAATTTTTAGTTATTCCATCCCATAAATTTAATTTATGCTTATATTTTTCTCACTTCACTTCACCAACTTAGACTGCTTAGTGGATATGCATCACATATAAATCGGATAACAAAAATGTTTAAACACAGGTTGTAATCTAACAAAATAGGTAAAAAGCCAAGGGCATCTCTCCATCTATGTATCTATCTATGTATCTGTCATATAACAAAGACATGCAGCATACAAAATTGGTGATAATTTTTTTCCCTATCTCAATTTTCACATTTTGGCTCCAAAAAACAACAGTGGCGAGCCTTTCGCAACTTTAACAAAGCTTCACTGTTGTTTTTTTTTTTTAGCCAAAATGTCGCATTTGAGATGGTAGTCCCATTTTTATCTCTATTATTCCTATATTTTAATATTGTTCAGAGTGAACATACTCTCTGACATTGCCTGAAAGAGGTGTGAGACAGTATGATATTGTATTTGTTTGAAGGGAACAAGATGAATTCTTGACAGCAATGGCCAAGAGATTTCTTAACCCTGTCAAGAAGCCTAAAGCAAACATGACAGACAGGAGCAAGTCAAAGAAGAATACAGTATAAGAAGAAGCCATGCTGAATAATTTTTTTTTCTAAAGGCAATATTTGTGTGTTTCACATAAATCTTTTTCTTTGACATACTGCACATTTAGTTTAAAAATACAGAAAACAGTAAAAGTATACATATTTAAATAATATTTTAATAAGTACCTGCAAATTGTATTCATAAAATAGCACAATATGAATGTATAACTATTATGTAATGATGTAAGTTTGTATACATAATATAAATCTATTGTAATAGTATAGTTAGATTGAAGGTTTTGGCAAATTTGAAAAATTTGCAATTCTATTTCAATGAATCAACAGAAAATGCCTACTGCCATTGTAAATATTACATAAGACTGATATGACCACAGACACAACTCCATGGGCTTCACTATAATGTGTAGAAGCTATCACATTGCATGGTATAGCACAACCCATCAGGAGTTACTATCTTAACATGCATAAAAGCTGAGGCAGAGAATGCAGCAGACATTTTAGGGTGATTTAGGATAGAAAGAATATGTTAGAGCTCATAACTCAGCAATACGGATAGGAAGCTAGAGTCCTAAAACTCTGGACAAATATTCCAAACATTAATATGTTAAATAATTGCAGCAGAGAAGTAGATAAAAGTAGTATTCTGTAAATAATGCAAAGATGCACTTGATAGGGAGATAGATAATAGAAGTGCTAGCAGCAGTATCAGACTCAGTGTGAATAATCAGTGACATGGTGTAGCTGGCATCTGTCCTGCTGCATTTGAATGAAAATTACAGTTTTCCTCATTCTTAGGGCTCCTTCTCACTTGCGAGAAATACGTCTGAGCCTCACAGGTTAAAAACAAGCTCTGGCGCCGGCACTCTAGAACGGAGCGTGCAGCTCCATGTATTGCTGTGAGGCTGCACTCTCCGCTCTGGAGTGCCGGCGCCAGAGCAGGGTTTTATCCTGCGAGACTCGGACATATTTCTCGCAAGTGAGAAGGAGCCCTTACACTAAAAAACAGAAGCAACACACCAAAATAGTTTTTACAGAAGGCAGAAGCACCACCACCACTCACACCATCCGTCCTGCCAGCAGTATTACCAAGCACAGCCTACAATTAGTCTCCTTTGCTTATGTCAAGGAGGGCAGTACATGAAATAGATGGCAAATCACTCATATCAATTACATAAGGATGATGTTACCTCTGACAGTGATACCATCAGTTTGAATCCGTTTTCTGCACAGAATGGTTTGCTTGATCGCAAATGACTAAGCAGGAACATTTTTGGACAGTTTTTTGAATTTAAGAAACATGAAAAAAGCATGTCAGTGCTGTGCAAGTAAATGTCATGTTGGTTGCTTGTACATTACCAAGGCTATGTTTGCATTAAGAAGATGGAAATGGGTTGAAAACAGTCTTAGGAGACTGTTGTGAATTCTGGTCTTGGGTTCCCTCCGGTGGTTGTTGGTAGTAATGCAGTTGTCCCTGGGTTGCAATCCTGGGCAGGTGTCCCTGCTGATTGCAGCTCTGACTGGGATATTTAGGTGTGCAGGATTAATTAGCCCTTGCCAGTTGTCCATTGTTCTTGGAGGTTTGCATCTCTGTCTGGTTCCTCCTGCCCTGCTGCCAAATCAGCAAAGATAAGTGTCTGGTTTTGCTTTTGTAACACACATGCTGTGCTTTACAATTCAGTACTATTCAATGTTTTTTCTTGTCCAGCTTAGACTGTGTTTGGATATTTCAGTCTAGTTGGATTCTCAGGAGATGCAGATATACATTCCATGTCTTTAGTTAGATGGTGGAATTTTGTATTATCTGCTGTGGATATTTTTAGGGTTTTAATACTGACCTCTTAGTATTCTGTCCTATCCTTTCCTATTTAGCTAGGGTGGCCTCTTTTGCTAAATCCTGATTTCTGCCTGCGTGTGTCTTTCCTCTAATACTCACAGTCAATATTTGTGGGGGGCTGCCTATCCTTTGGGGTTCTGCTCTGAGTCAAGATAGAATTCCCATTTCCATCTATAGGGGTATTTAGTCCTCCGGCTGTGTCGAGGTGTCTAGGATGTGTTAGGTACACCCCACGGCTACTTCTAGTTGTGGTGACAGTTTAGGGTTTGCGGTCAGTACAGGTTCCACCTACTCCTGAGAAAGTCTCATGCGGCTCCAAGGTCACCGGATCATAACAGGAGACTTCAGGGTGTTATACACATTTTTTTGGAGCTATTGGAGCTCCTGTGTTAACGTTGGTGCAAATCAAATATTTTGTAAAATTCTAATTTCAAAAGATTCAACAACCTCTAATGAGCAATCTAAGCTGCTAAATACAAGAAATATTGAAAATAATTCTTACTCCTGATTCCAGAGGCACAACAAGGAGAATGCAGTCAATGGCAATATATGCCATGGCCATTATATGCTTGTTTGTGATAGGACTTAATGACTGTTTGTATGACCCAGCTTCTTTACACATTTTTTGGTTTAAGTTCATCCCTCTCCCACCCAGTTTGTATTACCTGTGAAGAGAGCATCCCAGCACAGTACACTTTTCAAATAAGGTATGTAGTCAAATGAGTTTGACCCTCTTTCTATGCCAGCTATATCATACTTTTCTATTGTGATTCCTCCCAGTGAGGATTTGCCTAGTTATTGAGGCAGTTTTCATACAAGTAATCATGTCCTGAACAATTAGGTTTATGACTGCAGCAATTTCTATTATAACAACCTAACTGACTCATTCTGTGATTATTATATGAGTAAAGGTGCCATGTGCACTTGAAATGCACTGTGTTTCCGCTGATTCATGGTTTTTGGATGTAAAGATATTTTTAGAATTTTACAAATAAAGTTGAAGATTTTATATCCATTGATCTGGATCCTTTCTCTGAAAATTATGGCTATTTCCATCTCTGGCACTGATGAAGCTCCTAGCTACAGAAAGAAATAGGCTGTTTCAGTGAAATGGCTTTTTCCACTCATCTTATTAATTTGGTCTGTTTGATGATGCTACAGTAGAAAAAGAAGTTTGAGAAAACCTAATTTATGACATCAATTGACAGGTGAAATGTGTTTTCGGTGAGTACAGACTGTCCCATTACTGAGATAGGAGTTACAGTTGGTACTCCAAGTTCTACAGAGCGAGTATGTCTGCTTTTGCCTCTAGCTCCTCCCTCTTCTTTCCCTTCCTCTCTTAATAGAATTTTAAAATCATGCATGAATTTCTTGAAGAGCTCGAACATTGGACACAAAGAAAACATAGATATTGACAACTGCCAGGAACAACAGGGACACATTTTGGCTAGATATCAGTGAATTGGAACTTGTAAACTACTTCAACCTACTCTGATCAATGATCATTCAGATGCAGTGATAACAATGGAAGTCAAGAGGAGGATATGGGCAAATCAACAATGAAGTCACTGAAGAAGGTCTTCAAATCGAGGAACATTTTACTTGAGATGAAGACACAGCTCATACATAGTTTGGTCATTTCTGTGGTAACATATTGTTGTGAAACCTTGACGCTAAAGAAACAAGACAGAAGAAGAATTGACACATTCAAAATATGGTGCTGGAGAAGGATGTTATCAATACCATGAATGGCAAGAAGAACAAATAAATCAATTTTGGAACAATTAAATAGCCTGACATGTCACTCGAAGCAAGGATCATCAGACTACGACTTTCCTACTTTGGACATATCATATGCAGAGAGCAGTAACTGGAGTAGGACATCATGGTTGAGAGAAAAGAAGGAATAAGATGAAGAACAGCAATCTGATGGCTTGATACTATCAACAAACGGCAGAGAAGACCCTTGTAGACCTATCTAGACTTGCATAAGATCGATCTTCCTACAGATAGTTCATCCATCAAGTCACCACTGCTTGGAATCGACAAAAAAACAACTAAAATATAAAAAAAAGTTCTTCCACAAATATTTATTACTAGTAGATAACTTGTCCCAGGATGCCGACTGTAATGGAAAAGGCATTCACTTAAGAAGGACCTGTTGCTAGGTCAAAAGTGGTCAGGTTTTGCTCCTATTTTGTTTCCATTACTTCCCTCTATTATTCTGTATTTTGTTTTTTTTGTAAATCCACCATCCTGTTCCAGGAATATGGGTCTTTTTATGTAGTGTTATAGTTGTTATAGATGTAGTGTTACTAATTGTTATAGTCTTTATCACAGGGGTGTGGTTCATAGGATTCTTTTACAGAAATCGAATACTCATGGGAGTAGTAGGAATAAAATAAGAGCAAATACTGGCAAATTTAGTGTTGGCAGGGGATTAATCTCTGTACTGTGCACTGTTCAATAGTGAATGTATATTGATTCAGGAGCAATGGTAAGACAGCTTACAACTGTTATTTTTTATAGCTCAAGATCTTAGCATCTTGTTTGTCAGCTTGGTAAGTGAAAGGAAAATGTGTTTTGGTTACACAAACATTGAGTGAACAGGTACAATCTGTTTTTGTATTTTATTTTTAACCCCTTCATGACCCAGCCTATTTTGGCCTTAATGACCTTGCCGTTTTTTGCAATTCTGACCAGTGTCCCTTTATGAGGTAATAACTCAGGAACGCTTCAACGGATCCTAGCGATTCTGAGATTGTTTTTTCGTGACATATTGGGCTTCATGTTAGTGGTAAATTTAGGTCGATAATTTCTGAGTTTATTTGTGAAAAAAACGGAAATTTGGCAAAAAATTTGAAAATTTCGCAATTTTCACATTTTGATTTTTTATTCTGTTAAACCAGAGAGTTATGTGACATAAAATAGTTAATAAATAACGTTTCCCACATGTCTACTTTACATCAGCACAATTTTGGAAACAATTTTTTTTTTTGCTAGGAAGTTATAAGGGTTAAAATTTGACCAGTGATTTCTCATTTTTACAACAAAATTTACAAAACCATTTTTTTTAGGGACCACCTCACATTTGAAGTCATTTTGAGGGTTCTATATGGCTGAAAATACCCAAAAGTGACACCATTCTAAAAACTGCACCCCTCAAGGTGCTCAAAACCACATTCAAGAAGTTTATTAACCCTTCAGGTGTTTCACAGCAGCAGAAGCAACATGGAAGTAAAAAATGAACATTTAACTTTTTAGTCACAAAAATGATTTTTAGCAACAATTTTTTTATTTTCCCAGCGGTAAAAGGAGAAACTGGACCACGGACGTTGTTGTCCAATTTGTCCTGAGTACGCTGATACCTCATATGTGGGGGTAAACCACTGTTTGGGCGCACGGCAGGGCTCGGAAGGGAAGGAGCGCCATTTGACTTTTTGAATGAAAAATTGGCTCCAATCTTTAGCAGACACCATGTCATGTTTGGAGAGCCCCCGTGTGCCTAAACATTGGAGCTCCCCCACAAGTGACCCCATTTTGGAAACTAGACCCCCCAAGGAACTTATCTAGAAGCATAGTGAGCACTTTAAACCCCCAGGTGCTTCACAAATTGATCCGTAAAAATGAAAAAGTACTTTTTTTTCACAAAAAAATTATTTTAGTCTCAATTTTTTCATTTTCACATGGGCAACAGGATAAAATGGATCCTAAATTTTGTTGGGCAATTTCTCCTGAGTACACCAATACCTCACATGTGGGGGTAAACCACTGTTTGGGCACATGGTAAGGCTCGGAAGGGAAGGAGCGCCATTTGACTTTTTGAATGAAAAATTATCTCCATCGTTAGCGGACACCATGTCGCGTTTGGAAAGCCCCTGTGTGCCTAAACATTGGAGCTCCTCCACAAGTGACCCCATTTTGGAAACTAGACCCCCCAAGGAACTCATCTAGAGGCATAGTGAGCACTTTAAACCCCCAGGTGCTTCACAAATTGATCCGCAAAAATGAAAAAGTACTTTTTTTTCACACAAAATTTCTTTTAGCCTCAATTCTTTCATTTTCACATGGGCAACAGGATAAAATGGATCCTAAAATTTGTTGGGCAATTTCTCCTGAGTATGCCGATACCTCATATGTGGGGGTAAACCACTTTTTGGGTGCACGGCAAGGCTCGGAAGGGTAGGCGTGCCATTTGACTTTTTGAATGGAAAATTAGCTCCAATCGTTAGCGGACACCATGTCGCGTTTGGAGAGCCCCTGTGTGCCTAAACATTGGAGCTCCCCTACAAGTGACCCCATTTTGGAAACTAGACCCCCCAAGGAACTAATCTAGATGCATAGTGAGCACTTATAACCCCCAGGTGCTTCACAGAAGTTTATAACGCAGAGCCGTGAAAATAAAAAAATAATTTTTGTTTCCTCAAAAATGATTTTTAGCCCAGAATTTTTTATTTTCCCAAGGGTAATAGGAGAAATTGGACCCCAAATTTTGTTGTCCAGTTTGTCCTGAGTACGGTGATACCCCATATGTGGGGGTAAACCACTGTTTGGGCGCACGGAAGGGCTCGGAAGGGAAGGCACGCCATTTGGCTTTTTGAATGGAAAATTAGCTCCAATCATTAGCGGACACCATGTCGCGTTTGGAGAGCCCCTGTGTGCCTAAACATTGGAGCTCCCGCACAAGTGACCCCATTTTGGAAACTAGACCTCCCAAGGAACTAATCTAGATGTGTGGTGAGCACTTTGAACCCCCAAGTGCTTCACAGAAGTTTATAACGCAGAGCCGTGAAAATAAAAAATGTGTTTCCTTTCCTCAAAAATATTTTTTAGCCCAGAATTTTTTTATTTTTGCAAGAGTAACAGGAGAAATTGGACCCCAAAAGTTGTTGTCCAGATTCTGCTGAGTACGCTGATACCCCATATGTGGGGGTAAACCACTGTTTTGGCACACGTCGGGGTTCGGAAGGGAAGTAGTGACGTTTTGAAATGCAGACTTTGATGGAATGCTCTGCGGGCATCAGGTTGCGTTTGCAGAGCCCCTGATGTGCCTAAACAGTAGGAACTCCCCACAATTGACTCCATTTTGGAAACTAGACCCCCAAGGGAACTTATCTAGATGTGTGGTGAGCACTTTGAACCCCCAAATGCTTCACAGAAGTTTATAACGCAGAGCCGTGAAAATAATAAATGTGTTTCCTTTCCTCAAAAATATTTTTTTAGCCCAGAATTTTTTATTTTTGCAAGAGTAACAGGAGAAATTGGACCCCAGAAGTTGTTGTCCAGTTTCTCCTGAGTACGCTGATACCCCATATGTGGGGGTAAACCACTGTTTGGGCACATGCCGGGGCTCGGAAGGGAAGTAGTGACGTTTTGGAATGCAGACTTTGATGGAATGGTCTGCGGGCATCATGTTACGTTTGCAGAGCCCCTGATATGCCTAAACAGTAGAAACCCCCCACAAGTGACCCCATTTTGGAAACTAGACCCCCCAAGGAACTTATCTAGATGTGTGGTGAGCACGTTCAACCCCCAAGTGCTTCACAGAAGTTTACAACGCAGAGCCGTGAAAATAAAAAATCATTTTTCTTTCCTCAAAAATGATGTTTTAGCAAGCAATTTTTTATTTTCACAAGGGTAACAGGAGAATTTGGACCCCAATATTTATTGCCCAGTTTGTTGTGAGTACAGTGATACCCCATATGTGGGGGTAAACCACTGTTTGGGCGCACGTCAGGGCTCGGAAGGGAAGTAGTGACATTTGAAATGCAGACTTTGATGGAATGGTCTGCGGGCGTCACATTGCATTTGCAGAGCCCCTGATGTGCCTAAACAGTAGAAACACCCCACAAGTGACCCCATTTTGGAAACTAGACCCCCGAAGGAACTTATCTAGATGTGTGGTGAGCACTTTCAACCCCCAAGTGCTTCACAGAAGTTTATAACGCAGAGCCGTGAAAATAAAAAATAATTGTTCTTTCCTCAAAAATTATGTTTTAGCAAGTAATTTTTTATTTTTGCAAGGGTAACAGGAGAAATTGGACCCCAACAGTTGTTGCCCAGTTTGTCCTGAGTACGCTGGTACCCCAAATGTGGGGGTAAACCACTGTTTGGGCGCACGTCGGGGCTTGGAAGGGAGGGAGCACCATTTGACTTTTTGAATGCAAGATTGGCTGGAATCAATGGTGGCGCCATGTTGCGTTTGGAGACCCCTGATGTGCCTAAACAGTGGAAACCCCTCAATTCTAACTTCAACACTAACCCCAACACACCCCTAATCCTAATCCCAACTGTAGCCATAACCCTAATCACAACCCTAACCACAACACACCCCTAACCACAACCCTAACCGCAACACACCCGTAACCCTAATTCCAACCCTAATCCTAACCTTAATCCCAACCGTAGCCCTAATCCCAACCCTAACCACAACTGTAACCCCAACACACCCCTAACCCTATCCGTAACCCTAACCACAAGCCTAATCTTAACCCTATTTCAAACCCTAGCCCTAATTCCAACCCTAACTCTAATTCCAACCCTAACCCTAAGGCTATGTGCCCACGTTGCGGATTCGTGTGAGATTTTTCCGCACGATTTTTGAAAAATCTGCAGGTAAAAGGCACTGCGCTTTACCTGCGGATTTACAGCAGATTTCCAGTGTTTTTTTGTGCGGATTTCACCTGCGGATTCCTATTGAGGAACAGGTGTAAAACGCTGCGGAATCCGCACAAAGAATTGACATGCTGCGGAAAATACAACGCAGCGTTTCTGCACGGAATTTTCCGCACCATGGGCACAGCGGATTTGGTTTTCCTTAGGTGTACATGGTACTGTAAACCTGATGGAAAACTGCTTCGAATTCGCAGCGGCCAATCCGCTGCGGATCCGCGGCCAATCCGCTGCGGATCCGCGGCCAATCCGCTGCGGATCCGCGGCCAATCCGCTGCGGATCCGCGGCCAATCCGCTGCCAATCCGCTGCGGATCCGCGGCCAATCCGCTGTCGATCCGCTGCGGATCCGCGGCCAATCCGCTGCGGATCCGCTGCGGATCCACTGCCAATCCGCGGCCGATCCGCTGCCGATCCGCTGCCGATCCGCGGCCCATCCGCTGCGGATCCGCTGCCAATCCGCTGCGGATCCGCTGCCGATCCGCTGCCGATCCGCTGCGGATCCGCGGCCGATCCGCGGCCGATCCGCTGCGGATCCGCGGCCGATCCGCTGCCGATCCACGGCGGATCCGCGGCCGATCCGCTCTGTGTGCACATGCCATAACCCTACCCCTAACCCTACCCGTAACCCTAACCCTACCTCTAACCCTACCCCTAGTTCTAACCCTAATTCGAACCCTAACCCTAGTGGAAAAAAAAAAAAAAAAATTCTTTATTTTATTATTGTCCCTATGGGGGTGATAAAGGGGGGGGGGTTATTTATTTTTTTTTTTATTTTGATCGCTGTGATAGAACCTACCACAGCGATCAAAATGTACCTGTAAGGAATCTGCCGACTGGCAGATTCGGCGGGCGCACTGAGCATGCGCCCGCCATTTTCCAAGATGGCGGCGCCCAGCGAGGAGACGGCCGGACACCGGGAGGATCGGTAAGTATGAAGGGGTGGTGGGGGGGTGGATCGGAGCACCTGGGGGGGGAACGGAGCACAGGGGGGGTGGGTCTGAGCAAGGAGGGAGCGGACAGGAGGACGGGGGAGCCGGCAGGCGGACGGAGGGGACCGGACCCCATAACGGAGGACGGGGGGGGGCGATCGGTGGGCGTGGGGGGGGGGCACTTCAGTATTTCCAGCCATGGCCGATGATATTGCAGCATCGGCCATGGCTGGATTGTAATATTTCACCAGTTTTTTAGGTGAAATATTACAAATCGCTCTGATTGGCAGTTTCACTTTCAACAGCCAATCAGAGCGATCGTAGCCACGGGGGGGTGAAGCCACCCCCCCTGGGCTGAAGTACCACTCCCCCTCTCCCTGCAGATCGGGTAAAATAGGAGTTAACCCCTTCACCCGATCTGCAGGGACGCGATCATTCCATGACGCCACATAGGCGTCATGGGTCGGATTGGCACGGGTTTTCATGACGCCTACGTGGCGTCATGGGTCGGGAAGGGGTTAACAATGCATTTATTAGCAATATATATAGCACTATAACTAGAGACATATACTCATGCGCTGTTGAACAATAGTAAATAGTAGTTGATGCAATATATACAATACTAAGCATTATTCCAACATTTTGACCATTGGATCCAAAACAACAAGCAATGGTACAAAATTGTACATTCGTGATTATAATGTTAGAGAAAAGGGAAGATGAGCACAAAAAAACACAGTATATGATTTGCATACATGCGATCACGTGACAAGTAAATGCGTGTGGCTTTATGATCACCCACTCCTGGCAGATAGAGTGACTGCAGACTTGAGCTTCAAGCCTGGACAACCACTTAAATGCTAAAAGAAACTAATAATCTTTAGACAGTATATACAGTTTATAAAAGCTATTGCTTAAGCCTTCATTTACATGGATGAAATCCTCAGGCAAATTTATAGATTTTAAAATTAAACAACATGTATAAAATAAATGTCTTTGGAAACTGAATTATTGTGAGTCCAAATTTCTTATATGAAATAATAATAAATGGATATTTTTAAATTCACATTCATAAAAAATTTGATTTGCATTGAATAAATTCACGTGAATCTCAATACTGGGCTCAGAAAATACATGTGAAAAGAGAGAAGGGTGAAGTGAAAGAGATGGACCTTACTGACTAAAATAGCTTACATACTACAGAAGAAAGAAGACCTTGTTGACCATAAGTGTTTATACACTACAGAAGCGAGAGAGAACCCTGCGGACCATAAGGGCTTACATTTTACAGAAAAGAGAAAGAGCAAGGACCCCTCTAAAAATAAGAGCTTACACATTACAAAATAGAGAATCTAGTTGACCATATGAGCTCACAAACTACAAATATAGCTTCACCCCTGAGGAAGACACGTGTCAGTGTCGATACGTGTGGGGCATCTATCCCCCAGGCTGCACTTAGCACCTTATCTCTATATGGCGATTTTTTAGCTGCCCTGTTTTCCCTTTTGATCATATTGGCTGGTTCTTTATCTGGTAACAACTTTGCTATCTCCATTAGGGTACCGTTTCAGGATTTCTTACTCATTCTCATTAATATATATTTGTCTACTCTATAACAGTTGATCTTCTTACTAGGGCGGGCAGCATACCAACCATTTTTTTGGAGTTTGCTTATTGTGTCATAGCATAGACCTATATGTATTTTTTGTATATATATTTTTTGCATTATTCTTATCTATTAAGATATTGACTTTGTCAAATGCTATTGTTTGATTGTGCTATGTGAGCCTTGGTTAGGGTTGACCATTACTGGTCAAGGGTTCCTTTTTCTGCCAATTGGCATTTTAAATGTTTTTATAATTTGGTGTATTTCTGCTGTTTATGGTATCTAAATAAATAAATTATTTTTGTTCAGGTGATCCCTGTATCTATGCATATTATTTTGCTCTTTTTGTTTTTCCAAACAACAGAAGAGAACACGAGAACTTTCCTGACCATAGGAGCTTACACATTGCAGAATCGAGAGAGGACCCTACTGACAACAAGAGTGTAGAGACAAAAACTGAGGACACTACTATAAATATAAGTAAATGGGATCACTGACCACAGGCTAAAGAAATATGAGCAGACAACAAAGAAAGTAGCATGTAAAGGCAAGGATCACCACTGAATATACAAGATTTGACAAAATTATCGTTATTCAAAATTAGACAAGCAAAACAAGACGTGATTTAAAAACAATTAAAAAACCCAAAGGTTTATACATGAACAACAACATAAGTACCCTCCAGACTCCTCCACTATGTGCACAGAGAGTGTGCTGTGGTCAGGCACACTATACAGAAAAAAAACATATAAACAGTACAAAATAAACAAAGCTAAAAAAAACCTCCGAAATTACTAAACATGAAAATACATCCTTTGACTGTAAATAATTGAACACCTTTAAAGGGAATATAATAATACCTGAGAATGCAAAGAGTGAACTATTCCTATGAAAGGAAAATAATAAACACAAGTCAGAGGGAAAGTCCCCTTTCCCCTGAGGAAGCCACGCTGTGTGGCGATAAGCGTGGGGCTCTTCCCCCTCCTTTATGATGTAACTGGGTGACCCTTCTTCTTAGATTCCAACAGGTCTTATACAGCCTTATTTATTCGCTCATTCTTATTCTTCTTTCCCTCTGACTTGTGTTTATTATTTCCCTTTTATAGGGATAGTTCCTTACTCTTTCCATTCTCAGGAATTATAAAATTCCCTTTAAAGGGGTTCAATGATTTACAAATCACTCAGTTATCCAGCTCATGCAAATACTGAATGGAGGAGATGAAAATAGAATTTAAATCTTGTCCTTTATTAGTGTATCATAAAAACAAGCTGACGTGTTTCAGGCAATACTGCCCTTAGTCATAGTGCGTCAGCTTGTTTTTATAATGCACTAATAAAGGACAAGATTTTTATTCTATTTTCATCTCCTCCATTCAATATTTGCATGAGCTGGATAAATGAGTGATTGGCATCTTCACCAGGGAGTCGGTCAGCAGGAATTTGTTGGTGATCCATGCTCTGTACATGTCTACTGAGAATTGGATTCAAATACGTCTGGTTGGGTGAGCTGATGGAATCCTACTATTGTCAATTATTTACAGTCAAGGGATGTATTTTCATATTTTGTAAATTTGGAGCTTTTTTGAGCTTTGCATATTTTGTACTCTTTATATTAGTTTTTTTTCTGTATAGTGTGCCTGACATTAGCACACTCCCGGTGCACATAGTGGAGGAGTCTGGAGGGTACTTATATGACCTTCCATGTTGTTGTTCATCTATAAACCTTTGGGTTTTTTTATTGATTTTTAATCACGTCTTGTCTTGCTTGTCTAATTTTGAATAAATATAATTTTGTGATAATTTTGTTAAATCTTGTATATTCAATGGTGATCCTTGCCTTTACACACTACTTTCTTTGTTGTCTACTGACAATAAGAGCTTACACTTTTTACTAGAGCGACTTACCCATTGACTTTGGAGATGGAAAATGACTCAGCCATACAAACTGTACACCCCTGGGAACCAGTGATCTCTGTTGGTGCTTACCACCACTGTACAAAGAATGACATGACAATCTGTATTATCTGTACGACCCGCGCATGAATGCAAAGTGAAAGTAAATCTTTTGAAATTCAAATTTGCAGACTCAGCTTATATTTCCAACCAAATATTGATTTTTGGCAAATTAATTAGTGAAATTCAACATTGAAATGCCATTAATTGGAGATGAGAGAGGTAAAATTTTGCAGACCATAGTAAGTTAAAATTTACAAGCAAGAAATACAGTAGAGAACCCCGCTGACCATATAAACTTACAATTTACAGGTGAGAGAAAGATAGAGATTGAGAGGACCCCAGTGACCATAAAAGCTTTCATTTTACAGGTGAGAGAGAGAGAACCCTGTTGGCCATATGAGCTTAAGGGCTATGGAAAAAGAGAACTTCACTTAGCATAAGGGCTTACACTCTACACAAGAGAGAGACTTTTACCCAGTGACTCGGGAGATGGAAAAAGACTCTGTTGTACAAACTGTGCTCCACTGAAAGATGCTGATATAAGATGTTATATTTGATGACATTATGGGGCAGTCCATGTGTCAATGCAAAATAATGTTTGCCTGCTCTCTGATTAGTGTTGAGCATTCCGATACCGCAAGTATCGGGTATCGGCCGATACTTAGCGGTATCGGAATTCTGATACCGAGATCCGATACTTGCTGCGTATCGGATACCGGAATCGGAAGTTCCCAGGATTCAAACTGCACAAATTTGCACAAATTCAGCCAATGAGAATGATTCCAAGTGTGGGCACATCCTGTTCAGCATGGAGGGCATGAAACTACTGGCAAGGCTGTGATTGGCTGCTGAAATGATGTCATGCTGAAGTTTAAAAGTCTCTGGCGCCATTTTGCGCTCACTCTGCTGTGAATTCAGTTAGTGACAGGACGCTGTTTGCTGACTGAGGGCCAGTTTAGAGATAGTGATTTGCTTCATTGTTCTTTTCCAAGGCTAATTTAGCAACCGCTGTGTTCACCTACTACTCACCTTGCTTTTGCCTTGCAGCGCTGTTTTCACAGCGATCTGCAAGGTCTGTGTGTGTGTGTGTGTGAGTGCAGCCCACTCTCTAGTCTGTGTGCAGCCAATAGGCCATAGCTGGTTGTATTCAGTTCAGGGAGGGTGGTTCATTGCCTCATACTGTTCTATTTTTTTTTTTTTTCAAGTAGTGTAGTCTGCTGCTCATTTTTTCTAATAATTCCTATTAGTGACTTTCCACCCGTATCCAGCTAACTTGTGGAAAAACACTACATAGGATAAAGTAGAGGAGGGTTTTTGGGCCTTGCAGCGCCGTTTACGGCTGTCTGCACGGTCTCCGTGTGACTGCAGCTCGCCCTGTAGTCTGTGAGCAGCCATAGCCTGGTTGTATCCAGCTCAGGGTTCTTCACTGCGTCATACCGTAAAATCAATTTTCCTTTTGTTTTAAGTAGTGCAGGCTGCTGCACATTTTTTCAAAAAATTCCTATTAGTGTCTTTCCACCCGTATCCAGCTAACTTGTGGAAAAACACTACATAGGATAAAGTAGAGGAGGGTTTTTGGGCCTTGCAGCGCCGTTTACGGCTGTCTGCACGGTCTCCGTGTGACTGCAGCTCGCCCTGTAGTCTGTGAGCAGCCATAGCCTGGTAGTATCCAGCTCAGGGTTCTGCACTGCGTCATACCGTAAAATCAATTTTCCTTTTGTTTTAAGTAGTGCAGGCTGCTGCACATTTTTTCAAAAAATTCCTATTAGTGTCTTTCCACCCGTATCCAGCTAACTTGTGGAAAAACACTACATAGGATAAAGTAGAGGAGGGTTTTTGGGCCTTGCAGCGCCGTTTACGGCTGTCTGCACGGTCTCCGTGTGAGTGCAGCTCTCTCTGTTGTCAGTTCAGCCCCCCAAAAATAAATAAATAATAAAGTTCACCAAACACACCACTTTACATTTCTGTAGGCCACATTAGCTCATATTAAAGTCTAGTCCACACTTTAGAAAATTAGTGTTTCTTATACCTGTTAGGACTCGGAGCTGTTCAGGAATAAGCACACAAAGCCGTTAGTACTTTTCTGCTTATCTTTATCAGTCAACCAAGATGAAGAAGGCAGGGAGTAAGGCACGTGGGCGTGGGCGCGGAGCAGGGAGAGGACGTGGGGATTCTGTGCCTGCTGCGGGCACCGGTGACTCCTCAGCACCCACTTTCACCAGGGAACAGTCCTTCATGCGCAGCTTTGTCACAGAGCGCCGTACACCGCTGCTGCGTGAAGAACAAATTGAAGCCGTTGTCGGATGGATGGCAGCTAACGCATCGACTTCAATTAGTGCCACATCCTCTCAGACACAGAGCACTGGAGAGCAGCCATCTGTCTCTTCACCACCTGCCAAATTGCCCAGGCAGACAGAGAGCCCAGGACAGGAGCCGTCTCTACTAGGGTTGAGCGAAACGGGTCGATCATTTTCAAAAGTCGCCGACTTTTGGCTAAGTCGGCGTCTCATGAAACCCGATCCGACCCCTGTGCTTGTCGGCCATGCGGTACGCGACTTTCGCGCCAAAGTCGCGTTTCAATGACGCGAAAAGCGCCATTTCTCAGCCAATGAAGGTGAACGCAGAGTGTGGGCAGCGTGATGACATAGATCCTGGTCCCCACCATCTTAGAGAAGGGCATTGCAGTGATTGGCTTGCTGTCTGCGGCGTCACAGGGGCTATAAAGGGGCGTTCCCGCCGACCGCCATCTTACTGCTGCTGATCTGAGCTTAGGGACAGGTTGCTGCCGCTTCGTCAGAAGCAGGGAGAGCGTTAGGCAGGGTCCACTAACCACCAAACCGCTTGTGCTGCAGCGATTTCCACTGTCCAACACCACCTTCGGTGTGCAGGGACTGTGGAAGCTATTTTTTTTTTTTTCCCTCAGCGCTGTAGCTCATTGGGCTGCCCTAGAAGGCTCCGTGATAGCTGTATTGCTGTGTGTACGCCACTGTGGAAACCAACTGCTTTTTTCAAAGCACATATCCTCTTGTTCCTTCCTTTCTGCACAGCTATCTTTTTTGTTTGTCCACACTTTTTATTTAATTTGTGCATCAGTCCACTCCTATTGCTGCCTGCCATACCTGGCTTACATTACTGCAGGGAGATAGTAATTGTAGGACAGTTTTTTTTTGTTTTTTGTTTTTTTGTGTGGGAGATTAAGATCGGCATTTCTGCTACAGTGCCATCCCTGTGTGTGCCATCTCTCACTGAGTGGGCCATAGAAAGCCTATTTATTTTTTCCGTGATTTGTGTTCTAAAATCTACCTCAACACAAAAACACTACATCAATCAGTGGGAGAAAAATATTGGCCTCAGTCAGGGCTTGTGTGCCACTGCTGTGTGTGCTATCTCTCATTCAGTGGGCTATAGCAAGCCTATTTTTTTTTTTTTTTTTTTAATATTATTTGGTTTCTAAAGTCTCCCTGAAAAAAAAAAAAAAACCTAAAAAAACAGTGGGAGAGTAATATTGCCCTTTCAGCTTGTGTGCCAGTCTTGACTCCTGGGTGTGCCACCTCTCTCCCTCTCATTCAGTGGGCCATAGAAAGCCTATTTATTTTTTTTTTTTAAATATTATTGGGTTTCTAAAGTCTCCCTTAAAAAACAAAAAATACATAAAAAAACAGTGGGAGAGTAATATTGCCCTTTCAGCTTGTGTGCCAGTCTTGACTCCTGGGTGTGCCACCTCTCTCCCTTTCATTCAGTGGGCCATAGAAAGCCTATTTATTTTTTCCGTGATTTGTGTTCTAAAATCTACCTCAACACAAAAACACTACATCAATCAGTGGGAGAAAAATATTGGCCTCAGTCAGGGCTTGTGTGCCACTGCTGTGTGTGCTATCTCTCATTCAGTGGGCTATAGCAAGCCTATTTTTTTTTTTTTTTTAATATTATTTGGTTTCTAAAGTCTCCCTGAAAAAAAAAAAAACCTAAAAAAACAGTGGGAGAGTAATATTGCCCTTTCAGCTTGTGTGCCAGTCTTGACTCCTGGGTGTGCCACCTCTCTCCCTCTCATTCAGTGGGCCATAGAAAGCCTATTTATTTATTTTTTTAAATATTATTGGGTTTCTAAAGTCTCCCTTAAAAAACAAAAAATACATAAAAAAACAGTGGGAGAGTAATATTGCCCTTTCAGCTTGTGTGCCAGTCTTGACTCCTGGGTGTGCCACCTCTCTCCCTTTCATTCAGTGGGCCATAGAAAGCCTATTTATTTTTTCCGTGATTTGTGTTCTAAATTCTACCTCAACACAAAAACACTACATCAATCAGTGGGAGAAAAATATTGGCCTCAGTCAGGGCTTGTGTGCCACTGCTGTGTGTGCTATCTGTCATTCAGTGGGCTATAGCAAGCCTATTTTTTTTTTTTTTTTTTTTATATTATTTGGTTTCTAAAGTCTCCCTGAAAAAAAAAAAAAAACCTAAAAAAACAGTGGGAGAGTAATATTGCCCTTTCAGCTTGTGTGCCAGTCTTGACTCCTGGGTGTGCCACCTCTCTCCCTCTCATTCAGTGGGCCATAGAAAGCCTATTTATTTATTTTTTTAAATATTATTGGGTTTCTAAAGTCTCCCTTAAAAAACAAAAAATACATAAAAAAACAGTGGGAGAGTAATATTGCCCTTTCAGCTTGTGTGCCAGTCTTGACTCCTGGGTGTGCCACCTCTCTCCCTTTCATTCAGTGGGCCATAGAAAGCCTATTTATTTTTTCCGTGATTTGTGTTCTAAATTCTACCTCAACACAAAAACACTACATCAATCAGTGGGAGAAAAATATTGGCCTCAGTCAGGGCTTGTGTGCCACTGCTGTGTGTGCTATCTGTCATTCAGTGGGCTATAGCAAGCCTATTTTTTTTTTTTTTTTTTTTTTTTTTTATATTATTTGGTTTCTAAAGTCTCCCTGAAAAAAAAAAAAAAACCTAAGAAAACAGTGGGAGAGTAATATTGCCCTTTCAGCTTGTGTGCCAGTCTTGACTCCTGGGTGTGCCACCTCTCTCCCTCTCATTCAGTGGGCCATAGAAAGCCTATTTATTTTTTTTTTTTAAATATTATTGGGTTTCTAAAGTCTCCCTTAAAAAACAAAAAATACATAAAAAAACAGTGGGAGAGTAATATTGCCCTTTCAGCTTGTGTGCCAGTCTTGACTCCTGGGTGTGCCACCTCTCTCCCTTTCATTCAGTGGGCCATAGAAAGCCTATTTATTTTTTCCGTGATTTGTGTTCTAAAATCTACCTCAACACAAAAACACTACATCAATCAGTGGGAGAAAAATATTAGCCTCAGTCAGGGCTTGTGTGCCACTGCTGTGTGTGCTATCTCTCATTCAGTGGGCTATAGCAAGCCTATTTTTTTTTTTTTTTTTTTATATTATTTGGTTTCTAAAGTCTCCCTGAAAAAAAAAAAAAAACCTAAAAAAACAGTGGGAGAGTAATATTGCCCTTTCAGCTTGTGTGCCAGTCTTGACTCCTGGGTGTGCCACCTCTCTCCCTCTCATTCAGTGGGCCATAGAAAGCCTATTTATTTATTGTTTTAAATATTATTGGGTTTCTAAAGTCTCCCTTAAAAAACAAAAAATACATAAAAAAACAGTGGGAGAGTAATATTGCCCTTTCAGCTTGTGTGCCAGTCTTGACTCCTGGGTGTGCCACCTCTCTCCCTTTCATTCAGTGGGCCATAGAAAGCCTATTTATTTTTTCCGTGATTTGTGTTCTAAATTCTACCTCAACACAAAAACACTACATCAATCAGTGGGAGAAAAATATTGGCCTCAGTCAGGGCTTGTGTGCCACTGCTGTGTGTGCTATCTGTCATTCAGTGGGCTATAGCAAGCCTATTTTTTTTTTTTTTTTTTTTATATTATTTGGTTTCTAAAGTCTCCCTGAAAAAAAAAAAAAAACCTAAAAAAACAGTGGGAGAGTAATATTGCCCTTTCAGCTTGTGTGCCAGTCTTGACTCCTGGGTGTGCCACCTCTCTCCCTCTCATTCAGTGGGCCATAGAAAGCCTATTTATTTATTTTTTTAAATATTATTGGGTTTCTAAAGTCTCCCTTAAAAAACAAAAAATACATAAAAAAACAGTGGGAGAGTAATATTGCCCTTTCAGCTTGTGTGCCAGTCTTGACTCCTGGGTGTGCCACCTCTCTCCCTTTCATTCAGTGGGCCATAGAAAGCCTATTTATTTTTTCCGTGATTTGTGTTCTAAATTCTACCTCAACACAAAAACACTACATCAATCAGTGGGAGAAAAATATTGGCCTCAGTCAGGGCTTGTGTGCCACTGCTGTGTGTGCTATCTGTCATTCAGTGGGCTATAGCAAGCCTATTTTTTTTTTTTTTTTTTTTATAT
This sequence comes from Ranitomeya variabilis, assembly GCF_051348905.1. Lineage (NCBI taxonomy): Eukaryota > Metazoa > Chordata > Amphibia > Anura > Dendrobatidae > Ranitomeya > Ranitomeya variabilis. Next base: position 714,336,432 of record NC_135233.1, on the reverse strand, counting down.
TATTTGGTTTCTAAAGTCTCCCTGAAAAAAAAAAAAAAACCTAAAAAAACAGTGGGAGAGTAATATTGCCCTTTCAGCTTGTGTGCCAGTCTTGACTCCTGGGTGTGCCACCTCTCTCCCTCTCATTCAGTGGGCCATAGAAAGCCTATTTATTTTTTTTTAAAAATATTATTGGGTTTCTAAAGTCTCCCTTAAAAAACAAAAAATACATAAAAAAACAGTGGGAGAGTAATATTGCCCTTTCAGCTTGTGTGCCAGTCTTGACTCCTGGGTGTGCCACCTCTCTCCCTTTCATTCAGTGGGCCATAGAAAGCCTATTTATTTTTTCCGTGATTTGTGTTCTAAATTCTACCTCAACACAAAAACACTACATCAATCAGTGGGAGAAAAATATTGGCCTCAGTCAGGGCTTGTGTGCCACTGCTGTGTGTGCTATCTCTCATTCAGTGGGCTATAGAAAGCCTATTTATTTTATTTTTTTTTTTAATATTATTTGGTTTCTAAAGTCTCCCTGAAAAAAAAAAAAAAACCTAAAAAAACAGTGGGAGAGTAATATTGCCCTTTCAGCTTGTGTGCCAGTCTTGACTCCTGGGTGTGCCACCTCTCTCCCTCTCATTCAGTGGGCCATAGAAAGCCTATTTATTTTTTTTTTAAATATTATTGGGTTTCTAAAGTCTCCCTTAAAAAACAAAAAATACATAAAAAAACAGTGGGAGAGTAATATTGCCCTTTCAGCTTGTGTGCCAGTCTTGACTCCTGGGTGTGCCACCTCTCTCCCTCTCATTCAGTGGGCCATAGAAAGCCTATTTATTTTTTTTAAAAAATATTATTGGGTTTCTAAAGTCTCCCTTAAAAAACAAAAAATACATAAAAAAACAGTGGGAGAGTAATATTGCCCTTTCAGCTTGTGTGCCAGTCTTGACTCCTGGGTGTGCCACCTCTCTCCCTCTCATTCAGTGGGCCATAGAAAGCCTATTTATTTTTTTTAAAAAATATTATTTGGTTTCTAAAGTCTCCCTGAAAAAAAAAAAAAACATACAAAAAACAGTGGGAGAGTAATATTGCCCTTTCAGCTTGTGTGCCAGTCTTGACTCCTGGGTGTGCCACCTCTCTCATTCAGTGGGCCATAGAAAGCTTTTTTTTTTTTTTTCCTTGATTTGTGTTCTAAAATCTACCTCAACACAAAAACACTACATCAATCAGTGGGAGAAAAATATTGGCCTCAGTCAGGGCTTGTGTGCCACTGCTGTGTGTGCTATCTCTCATTCAGTGGGCTATAGAAAGCCTATTTATTTATTTATTTTTTTTCTTATTATTTGGTTTCTAAAGTCTCCCTGAAAAAAAAAATACATAAATTAGGTGGGAGATTAATATTGACATTAGTGCTTGAGTGACAGTCCTGCGTGTGTGTCATCTCTGTGATTTTGTGCCACAGAAAACAGAGTGTGTAACATTGTGCCTGATTTTCCTTGTGGTCTCACCAACCTGTTAAGGGATATTGAAATCATACTGAAGTTATAGCTCACCGTGTAAGTTGTTTGACAGCAACAAATAAAGTTACTTTGGTTAAGATTTTAAAACAATGAGGAAGTCTGGTGCAAGAGGTCGTCGTGGGCGTTCATTGTCAGCTGGTAATGATGGTAGTGGTAGTGGAGCATCAGGTGGTCGTGGGGATAAAAATATTCCACCTAAGTCTGGAGCTGTGGAGCCAGTTTCGTCGTCAGGCTACACAAGGCCTCGAACGCTCTCTTTTCTGGGAGTAGGAAAACCGCTTTTAAAGGCGGAGCAGCAACAGCAAGTTTTGGCTTACATTGCAGACTCAGCCTCTAGCTCTTTTGCCTCCTCTTCCGAAACTGGTAAATGTAAAAGCAGCGCGTCGCTTGTGGATGTTCACGGTCAGGGACAAGTCGCTTCCTTGTCCTCCTCAGCAAAAACTACAACAAGAGAGAAGGATGCAGCAGGCGACACAACGGGTCACTCCATGGAGCTCTTTACACATACCGTCCCTGGCTTAGAAAGTGAAACATTTAACAGGCCATGCCCATTACAAGTATATTCTGACATGGAGTGCACTGATGCACAGCCACAGCCAGAGTACTATGCTGCTCCTTTGACTCAGACCACCACATTGCCCTCTCAGGGTACAGATCCACAATCAGACCCTGATGAGACTATGTTGCCCCGCCACGAACGCTATACCACCGACCGACACAGTGACACAGACGAAGTTGCACACGAGCTCGAAGAGGAGGTAATAGATGACCCAGTTATTGACCCCGATTGGCAGCCATTGGGGGAACAGGGTGCAGGCGGCAGTAGTTCAGAAGCGGAGGTGGAGGAGGGGCCGCAGCAGGCATCAACATCGCAACAGGTTCCATCTGCCGGGCCCGTATCTGGCCCAAAACGCGTGTCAAAGCCAAAACCTGTTGGAGCACAGCGTTGCCATCCGGTTAAAGCTCAGTCTGCAATCCCTGAAAAGGGATCCGAGTCTAGGAAGAGTGCAGTCTGGCATTTTTTTAAACAACATCCAACTGATCAGCGCAAAGTCATCTGTCAAAAATGTTCAACTAGCTTAAGCAGAGGTCAGAATCTGAAAAGTCTAAATACTAGTTGCATGCATAGACACTTAACCACCATGCATTTTCAAGCCTGGACTAACTACCAAACGTCCCTCAAGGTTGTAGCACCCTCGGCCAATGAAGCTAGTCAGCAACGCAACATCCCTTCCGTCACTGTAAGGCCACCATTTTCCGCACCACCGGCAGTATCTGTGCAGGTTTCTTTGCCAGCCAAAAGCAGTCAGGGTCAGGGAATCACCAGTTTTGTAGGAGGAAATATTGCATCTAGGGCACCGGCGGAAACAATACCGTCTCCAACCGTCTCTCAGTCTGCCATGTACACCGGCACACCCGAAAGTTCCACGATCTCCAGCTCTCCAGTCCAGCTCACCCTACATGAGACTCTGGTTAGAAAAAGGAAGTACTTATCCTCGCATCCGCGTACACAGGGTTTTAACGCCCACATAGCTAGACTAATCTCGTTAGAGATGATGCCCTACCGGTTAGTTGAAAGCGAAGCTTTCAAAGCCCTGATGGAGTACGCTGAACCACGATACGAGCTACCCAGTCGACACTTTTTTTCCAGAAAAGCCATCCCAGCCCTGCACCAGCATGTTAAACAGCGCATCGTCCATGCACTCAGGCAATCTGTGAGTACAAAGGTGCACCTGACTACAGATGCATGGACCAGTAGGCATGGCCAGGGACGTTATGTGTCCATCACGGCACACTGGGTGAATGTGGTGGATGCAGGGTCCACAGGCGACATCAATTTAGGGACAGTTGTGCCTAGCCCACGGTCTAGGAAACAGTTGGCTGTAGGCGTTCGCACCCCCTCCTCCTCCTCCTCCTCGTCCTCCTGCAGAAGCTACAGCTCTTCCACAGAAAGCAGTCTGCCAACCACTCCATCGGCAGATGACACTGTTGCACACCAGTTGTCCCATTATGGGCCAGCTACTGCCAAGCGTCAGCAGGCTGTATTGGCTATGAAGTGCTTGGGCGACAACAGACACACCGCGGAAGTTCTGTCCGAGTTCTTGCAACAAGAAACACAGTCGTGGCTGGGTACAGTAGATCTTGAGGCAGGCAAGGTAGTGAGTGATAACGGAAGGAATTTCATGGCTGCCATCTCCCTTTCCCAACTGAAACACATTCCTTGCCTGGCTCACACCTTAAACCTGGTGGTGCAGTGCTTATTGAAAACTTATCCTGGGTTCTCCGACCTGCTCCTCAAAGTGTGTGCACTTTGCTCACATATCCGACGTTCGCCTGTACACGCCAGCCGTATGCAGACCTATCAGCGGTCTTTGAACCTTCCCCAGCATCGCCTAATCATAGACGTTGCAACAAGGTGGAACTCAACACTGCACATGCTTCAGAGACTGTGCGAACAGAGGCGTGCTGTTATTTATTTGTGGGAGGATACACGGGCAGGCAGTAGGATGGCAGACATGGAGTTGTCAGGTGTGCAGTGGTCTAAGATACAAGACATGTGTCAAGTCCTTCAGTGTTTTGAGGAATGCACACGGCTGGTTAGTGCAGACAACGCCGTAATAAGCATGAGCATCCCCCTAATGCGTCTGCTGATGCAAAGTTTGACGCACATAAAGGAGCAGGCGTCTGCACCAGAGGAAGAGGAAAGCCTTGATGACAGTCAGCCATTGTCTGGTCAGGGCAGTGTACAGGACGAGGTAGCGGGCGAAGAGGAGGTGGAGGACGAGGAGGATGATGGGGATGAGTATATTTTTAATGCCGAACCTTTCCCGGGGGCACAGGAAATTGGTTGCGTGTCACGGCCGGGTTCTGGTTTTTTGAGGGACACAAGTGACGTAGATTTGCCTGCAACTGCCCCTCAACCAATCACAACCGGAGATTTGACAACTGGAACTTTGGCCCACATGGCGGATTATGCCTTACGTATCCTAAAAAGGGACACACGCATTACGAAAATGATGAACGATGACGATTACTGGTTGGCCTGCCTCCTTGATCCACGCTATAAAGGCAAATTGCAAAATATTATGCCACATGAGAACTTGGAACTAATATTAGCAACCAAACAATCAACTCTTGTTGACCGTTTGCTTCAGGCATTCCCAGCACACAGCGCACGTGATCGTTCTCACACGAGCTCCAGGGGGCAGCAGACTAGGAGTGTTAGGGGTGCACACATCAGAAGTGGCGTTGGACAGAGGGGTTTTCTGACCAGGTTGTGGAGTGATTTTGCTATGACCGCAGACAGGACAGGTACTGCTGCATCAATTGAAAGTGACAGGAGACAACATTTGTCCAGTATGGTTACTAACTATTTTTCATCCCTTATCGATGTTCTCCCTCAACCGTCATTCCCATTTGATTACTGGGCCTCCAAATTAGACACCTGGCCAGAATTGGCAGAATATGCATTGCAGGAGCTTGCTTGCCCGGCAGCAAGTGTCCTATCAGAAAGAGTATTCAGTGCTGCAGGTTCAATATTAACCGAAAAAAGGACTCGTCTGGCTACCCAAAATGTTGACGATCTAACATTCATTAAAATGAACCACAACTGGATTTCGAAATCTTTTGCCCCACCTTGCCCGGCCGACACCTAGCTTTCCTATGAAAAGCTCTTGCCTGTGAATTACTTTTCTAATGTCTAATTTGCTGCAGCTGATTGTACAGCATACGACATGTTTACACCTCCCTAAATGGCAAAACTCCCCACACGGGGCCGTGGTATCGCGACTTGGCGCAAGCACCCGTGAGACTGCTGTTTGTCTGAAGAGGTGGGTGTGCTCGCTTTTGGTTGACGGCATTGCTACTGGGTCCCTCATAGTACAATGTAGTGTCTCTGGCGGTGGTGGTGCGCACCCAACGTCAGACACACCGTTGTAACATGAGGGGCCCTGGGGCGGTCCCGCCGGCCTCAAGAGAGTTCCCCCCTACCCCAGCTCAAAATGTGCTCTACCACGTCCAAAATTATGTCGCACAGCTCCACCAATCTTTAGTCTATTCGCTGACATCATTCAATGTCTGGCACTGACAATACAAATTTGTAGACATCTATGATGCAACTTAAAGTAGTCTGTGTCTGTGTCCTATATTGGCACCATTAAATAGTTACTGCCAAATTACTATGTCAGAAACTCAGTAGATGAGCCCACCCCTGTACCTAAGTATGCCACCTTTTATTTTGTTGTGGTTGTTTTGCGAGACATTAACATCTATTTATATTTTGGGAGTACTGGGACAGACACTCCTTGCACTACTCCTCCACTCACCACCAAGCTGCCTGTGTATCCATGTAACCGCTGTAAAGCTGCCATGAGCCTATTGTTTGTTATTTTAGGCCTTTGATAGCCTGTCTGCGGTCCCTACTTTAAATACTCCTCCACTGACCACCAAGCTGCCTGCCCGTGTATCCATGTAACCGCTGTAAAACTGCCATAAGCCTATTGTTTGTTATTTTAGGCCTTTGATAGCCTGTCTGCGGTCCCTACTTTAAATACTCCTCCACTCACCACCAAGCTGCCTGCCCGTGTATCCATGTAACCGCTGTAAAACTGCCATAAGCCTATTGTTTGTTATTTTAGGCCTTTGATAGCCTGTCTGCGGTCCCTACTTTAAATACTCCTCCACTCACCACCACCAAGCTGCCTGCCCGTGTATCCATGTAACCGCTGTAAAACTGCCATGAGCCTATTGTTTGTTATTTTAGGCCTTTGATAGCCTGTCTGCGGTCCCTACTTTAAATACTCCTCCACTCACCACCACCAAGTTGCCTGCCCGTGTATCCATGTAACCGCTGTAAAACTGCCATGAGCCTATTGTTTGTTATGTTAGGCCTTTGATAGCCTGTCTGCGGTCCCTACTTTAAATACTCCTCCACTCACCACCAAGCTGCCTGCCCGTGTATCCATGTAACCGCTGTAAAACTGCCATAAGCCTATTGTTTGTTATTTTAGGCCTTTGATAGCCTGTCTGCGGTCCCTACTTTAAATACTCCTCCACTCACCACCACCAAGCTGCCTGCCCGTGTATCCATGTAACCGCTGTAAAACTGCCATGAGCCCATTGTTTGTTATTTTAGGCCTTTGAAGCCTGTCTGCGGTCCCTCCTTCCACTAGTCCTCCACTGACCAGACCACTGCTGCCCGTGTACCCCTGGAACCAATTATAAAGTGCCTACAGCCAGCCCATTTTCTTATGTTAGGCCTTTGATAGCCTGTCTGCGGTCCCTACTTTAAATACTCCTCCACTCACCACCACCAAGTTGCCTGCCCGTGTATCCATGTAACCGCTGTAAAACTGCCATGAGCCTATTGTTTGCTATGTTAGGCCTTTGATAGCCTGTCTGCGGTCCCTACTTTAAATACTCCTCCACTGACCACCAAGCTGCCTGCCCGTGTATCCATGTAACCGCTGTAAAACTGCCATAAGCCTATTGTTTGTTATTTTAGGCCTTTGATAGCCTGTCTGCGGTCCCTACTTTAAATACTCCTCCACTCACCACCACCAAGCTGCCTGCCCGTGTATCCATGTAACCGCTGTAAAACTGCCATGAGCCTATTGTTTGTTATGTTAGGCCTTTGATAGCCTGTCTGCGGTCCCTACTTTAAATACTCCTCCACTGACCACCAAGCTGCCTGCCCGTGTATCCATGTAACCGCTGTAAAACTGCCATAAGCCTATTGTTTGTTATTTTAGGCCTTTGATAGCCTGTCTGCGGTCCCTACTTTAAATACTCCTCCACTCACCACCAAGCTGCCTGCCCGTGTATCCATGTAACCGCTGTAAAACTGCCATAAGCCTATTGTTTGTTATTTTAGGCCTTTGATAGCCTGTCTGCGGTCCCTACTTTAAATACTCCTCCACTCACCACCACCAAGCTGCCTGCCCGTGTATCCATGTAACCGCTGTAAAACTGCCATGAGCCTATTGTTTGTTATTTTAGGCCTTTGATAGCCTGTCTGCGGTCCCTACTTTAAATACTCCTCCACTCACCACCACCAAGTTGCCTGCCCGTGTATCCATGTAACCGCTGTAAAACTGCCATGAGCCTATTGTTTGTTATGTTAGGCCTTTGATAGCCTGTCTGCGGTCCCTACTTTAAATACTCCTCCACTCACCACCAAGCTGCCTGCCCGTGTATCCATGTAACCGCTGTAAAACTGCCATAAGCCTATTGTTTGTTATTTTAGGCCTTTGATAGCCTGTCTGCGGTCCCTACTTTAAATACTCCTCCACTCACCACCACCAAGCTGCCTGCCCGTGTATCCATGTAACCGCTGTAAAACTGCCATGAGCCTATTGTTTGTTATTTTAGGCCTTTGAAGCCTGTCTGCGGTCCCTCCTTCCACTAGTCCTCCACTGACCAGACCACTGCTGCCCGTGTACCCCTGGAACCAATTATAAAGTGCCTACAGCCAGCCCATTTTCTTATGTTAGGCCTTTGAAGCCTGTCTGCGGTCCCTACTTTAAATACTCCTCCACTGACCACCAAGCTGCCTGCCCGTGTATCCATGTAACCGCTGTAAAACTGCCATGAGCCTATTGTTTGTTATGTTAGGCCTTTGATAGCCTGTCTGCGGTCCCTACTTTAAATACTCCTCCACTCACCACCAAGCTGCCTGCCCGTCTATCCACGTAACCGCTGTAAAACTGCAATGAGCCTATTGTTTGTTATTTTAGGCCTTTGATAGCCTGTCTGCGGCCCCTACTTGCAATACTCCTCCACTGACCACAATGCTGCCTGGAGTGCCTGCCTGTGTATCCATGTAACCGATGTAAAACTGCCATGACTGCCTACTGTTTGTTATTTTAGGCCTTTGATAGCCTGTCTGCAGCCCCTACTTGCAATACTCCTCCACTGACCACACCAATGCTGCCCGTGTACCCCTGGAACCTATTTAAAAGTTCATAGAGCCTAGTTATATATTTTATTTACTATTAATAAGGCCATGATGGACTACGCTGTACCACGCTACAAGCTAACCAGTCGACACTTCTTTTGCGAGAAAAGCCATCCCAACCCTCCACCAGCATGTAGAAGACCGCATTGTCCATGCACTCTGGCAATCTGTGAGTACAAAGGTGCACCTGACAACAGACGCATGGACCTGTAGGCATGGCCACGGAAGATTACGTGTCCATTACGGCGCAATGGGTTAATGTGGTGTATGCATGGTCCACAGGGGACAGCCTACTAAGTCTGTCTGCAGTCCCTAATTCAAATTGTCCTCCACTGTCTAAATCGGAGCTTCCACCTTCTGGCTTTCGGCCTATAGTATCAGAAATTAAACTGCATTTGGCCTTCAACTTTGGTTAGGGCCTACTAACGGCTTCTGCCCCTCCCTGGTGTTGCCCTCAACTAAATAAAGCTGAGCTTCAACCTTCTGCTCCAAATTACCATTTTGAAAAATGCAATAGGCTTTTCCGGCCTACTAAAGGTGTCTGTCTGTGTGCCCCTGCCTGGTGTTGTCCTCAACTAAATAAAGCTGAGCTTCAACCTTCCGGCTCTCATTAAGTGGTTTTAAAAAAAAAAAATGGTGGTTAGGGCCTACTAACGGCTTCTGCCCCTCCCTGGTGTTGCCCTCAACTAAATAAAGCTGAGCTTCAACCTTCTGCTCCAAATTACCATTTTGAAAAATGCAATAGGCTTTTCCGGCCTACTTAAGGTGTCTGTCTGTGTGCCCCTGCCTGGTGTTGTCCTCAACTAAATAAAGCTGAGCTTCAACCTTCCGGCTCTCATTAAGTGGTTTTAAAAAAAAAAATGGTGGTTAGGGCCTACTAACGGCTTCTGCCCCTCCCTGGTGTTGTCCTCAACTAAATAAAGCTGAGCTTCAACCTTCCGGCTCTCATTAAGTGGTTTTAAAAAAAAAAATGGTGGTTAGGGCCTACTAACGGCTTCTGCCCCTCCCTGGTGTTGTCCTCAACTAAATAAAGCTGAGCTTCAACCTTCCGGCTCTCATTAAGTGGTTTTAAAACAAAAAATGGTGGTTAGGGCCTACTAACGGCTTCTGCCCCTCCCTGGTGTTGTCCTCAACTAAATAAAGCTGAGCTTCAACCTTCCGGCTCTCATTAAGTGGTTTTAAAAAAAAAAATGGTGGTTAGGGCCTACTAACGGCTTCTGCCCCTCCCTGGTGTTGTCCTCAACTAAATAAAGCTGAGCTTCAACCTTCCGGCTCTCATTAAGTGGTTTTAAAAAAAAAAAATGGTGGTTAGGGCCTACTAACGGCTTCTGCCCCTCCCTGGTGTTGCCCTCAACTAAATAAAGCTGAGCTTCAACCTTCCGGCTCTCATTAAGTGGTTTTAAAAAAAAAAATGGTGGTTAGGGCCTACTAACGGCTTCTGCCCCTCCCTGGTGTTGTCCTCAACTAAATAAAGCTGAGCTTCAACCTTCCGGCTCTCATTAAGTGGTTTTAAAAAAAAAAATGGTGGTTAGGGCCTACTAACGGCTTCTGCCCCTCCCTGGTGTTGTCCTCAACTAAATAAAGCTGAGCTTCAACCTTCCGGCTCTCATTAAGTGGTTTAAAAAAAAAAAAATGGTGGTTAGGGCCTACTAACGGCTTCTGCCCCTCCCTGGTGTTGCCCTCAACTAAATAAAGCTGAGCTTCAACCTTCTGCTCCAAATTACCATTTTGAAAAATGCAATAGGCTTTTCCGGCCTACTAAAGGTGTCTGTCTGTGTGCCCCTGCCTGGTGTTGTCCTCAACTAAATAAAGCTGAGCTTCAACCTTCCGGCTCTCATTAAGTGGTTTTAAAAAAAAAAATGGTGGTTAGGGCCTACTAACGGCTTCTGCCCCTCCCTGGTGTTGTCCTCAACTAAATAAAGCTGAGCTTCAACCTTCCGGCTCTCATTAAGTGGTTTTAAAAAAAAAAATGGTGGTTAGGGCCTACTAACGGCTTCTGCCCCTCCCTGGTGTTGTCCTCAACTAAATAAAGCTGAGCTTCAACCTTCCGGCTCTCATTAAGTGGTTTTAAAAAAAAAAATGGTGGTTAGGGCCTACTAACGGCTTCTGCCCCTCCCTGGTGTTGTCCTCAACTAAATAAAGCTGAGCTTCAACCTTCCGGCTCTCATTAAGTGGTTTTAAAAATAAAAATGGTGGTTAGGGCCTACTAACGGCTTCTGCCCCTCCCTGGTGTTGTCCTCAACTAAATAAAGCTGAGCTTCAACCTTCCGGCTCTCATTAAGTGGTTTTAAAAAAAAAAATGGTGGTTAGGGCCTACTAACGGCTTCTGCCCCTCCCTGGTGTTGTCCTCAACTAAATAAAGCTGAGCTTCAACCTTCCGGCTCTCATTAAGTGGTTTTAAAAAAAAAAATGGTGGTTAGGGCCTACTAACGGCTTCTGCCCCTCCCTGGTGTTGCCCTCAACTAAATAAAGCTGAGCTTCAACCTTCTGCTCCAAATTACCATTTTGAAAAATGCAATAGGCTTTTCCGGCCTACTAAAGGTGTCTGTCTGTGTGCCCCTGCCTGGTGTTGTCCTCAACTAAATAAAGCTGAGCTTCAACCTTCCGGCTCTCATTAAGTGGTTTTAAAAAAAAAAATGGTGGTTAGGGCCTACTAACGGCTTCTGCCCCTCCCTGGTGTTGTCCTCAACTAAATAAAGCTGAGCTTCAACCTTCTGCTCCAAATTACCATTTTAAAAAATGCAATAGGCTTTTCCGGCCTACTAAAGGTGTCTGCCCCTCCCTGGTGTTGTCCTCAACTGAACAAAGCTGAGCTTCCACATTCTGGCTTTCGCCCTATACTATCAGATATTAAACTGCATTTGGCCTACTAGTGTGGTTAGGCCCTTGAAACAGTGTCTGCTGCTCTTGGGTTTGCTACTCCACTGAACAAAGCAATGCCGCCTGTTTAGTCCTGTTACCAATTTTGAACTGCATGTAGCCTACTTTATTCTTTGGCCCTATATCTGTTTCCTCCTCATCCTGCCCATTGCCCAGCCACTGCTAAATGAGTCTGCTGGTACATTGACCTAGACCACTACATTCCCCTTGTACTCTACACAGCCAGAATCTGTCCCTGCTGAAAGTAAGGTTCCCCTTCCCGCATGTTATACCACCTTACACAGGGACAAAGAGGAAGGTGCAGATGAAAGTGCAGGTTCCTTCATCAGGTGGGGGGGCATACTCGTTGGCGACATCACTGGCACAGGGCCCCTCAGAGTACGCAAAAGTGTCGCTGCTGGTGGGAGGCGCCCCCGCCATGCAAACACACCGCCGTACTTTGAGGGGCCCTGTGCCAGTGGCAATGCGAACGAGTGGGCCCCCCCCTGCTTGCTCAGGATCACAGCACTTGCAACTTTTAAATACTTACCTTTCCCTGCAACACCGCCGTGACGTAGTCCGCATTTCCTGGGCCCACGAAAAACTTGAGCCAGCCCTACTCCCCCCACAGCTTTCCCCCAATTCCCTATGCCCAACTATTATTATACAGTTAATTAAGATTGGCAAGCTTCAGAAACAAGAATGGATGTTTTTGGCATTAAAATGGGCACTGTAGGTGTTTTCCTGGCCTCCACTCACTGCCGACTATGCTTCCCCATTGACTTGCATTGGGTTTCGTGTTTCGGTCGATCCCCGACTTTTAGCGATAATCGGCCGACTGCACTCGACTCGACTCTGGACAAAATCGGGTTTCCCAAAACCCTACTCGATCTTAAAAAAATGAAAGTCGCTCAACCCTAGTCTCTACTTCTGTTCTCTGAATCTCTTGGCTTGGAAACAGGGGGCCAGCCAAGCAGCATTGGAGAAATGGAAGAAGAGGCAGGGTGCAGTGATGCCCAACAGCTTTTTCTCTCTGAGTCTGAAGAGGCGGGTGGGCCAGTGCCTCCGGTCACCACATCGCAGGATGCATCTAATGATGACACTCAGGTGCCACTTTCTGGTGCGTGCTCTGCTGCTGAGACTACCCAGGAGGAGCAGTTGATGGCAGAGGGTAGTGTAGATGATGAGGTCCTTGATCCATCTTGGCGTGAGGGACAGGAAGGTGGTGGGAGCAGCTCTGAGGAAGAGATTCCCCGAACGGGCCAAAGAGGGAGAGGGAGGGGGAAGACTGCGGATCCTGCAGCCTCCGCTTTGGCACCCGTTAGGAGCATGTCTCTTCCAAAAGCCAAAAAGGGCGCTCCCAAGACTTGCAGTGCCTGGTCCTTTTTTAACACAGTTGCAGATGACATTTGCTATGTCAAATGCAAGGTGTGTCATCACAAAGTCAAAAGAGGTCAAAATGTCAGCAATCTCAATACCTCCAACATGTGGAAACATGTGTGCACCAGGCACGCGGCGGAGTACGAAAAACACACTGAAGAGCTAGGCCAACCAACAGCGGCAGCTACCACCTCTTCAGCTCATGTTGCCCCTTCCTCCAGCTCACACGCAGCTGGTTCGGCTTCCTCCCAGGATCGCCGTGGAAGAACCTCTGGCCCTGTTGTCCAGAGACCCACTGTAATTCCACCCGCAGCACCACGTTCCCAGTCATCCGCACACTCCCAGCCCAGTCTACAGCCATCGGTAGTACAGGCATGGGAGAAAAGGCGGCCTTTCTCGTCAAACCACCCACAAGCACAGGCTCTGACTGCAGGCATTGCCAAACTTCTGTCACTGGAAATGCTGTCATTCAGGCTGGTGGAGACTGACAGCTTCTGTGACTTGATGTCATTGGCAGTCCCACAGTACAATGTGCCCAGCCGCTTTTACTTCAGCAGGCAAGCTGTCCCTGCCCTGCACAAGCATGTGGAGGGACACATAAAACAAGCGCTACTGAAGGTCCACCTCACCACTGATGCGTGGACCAGTCAACATGGACAGGGGCGATACCTTTCCCTCACTGCCCATTGGGTTAATGTTGTTGAGCCGGGTACAGATCGTGCGAGTGGCGCAGGACGTGTCCTGCCCACTCCAAGGATTGCAGGAATCCATTCTGTACGCATTGACTCCTCCTCTTACACCAGTTCCTCAGAATCATCACTGCAGGAGCCGTCACAGTCCACCTCCACATGGACCCGTGATGAACGTTTACCTGTTACGACCGACATGAGCACAGCCGTGGCCAAGCGTCAACAGGCCGTCTTGAAATTAATTTCTTTGGGGAATCGAAGCCACACAGCGCAGGAGCTCTGGAATGCCATCAAGCAGGAGAGCGATGTGTGGTTTGTGCCAGCGAATCTCCAGCCAGGCATGGTAGTGTGTGATAATGGCCGAAATCTGGTGGCAGCTCTGGGCCTCGGCAACCTCACTCACATCCCATGTCTGGCACATGTGCTCAATTTGGTCGTGCAGAGTTTTTTGTAGGACTATCCGGATCTTGATGCACTGCTGCACAAGGTCCGCCTAGAGTGTGCTCACTTGCGGCGTTCCAGCACGGCAAAATCGCGCATTGCGGCTCTGCATCGCCGACACCGCCTGCCGGAACATCGCATCATATGCGACCTACCTACCAGGTGGAATTCCACGTTACATATGTTGGAGCGGTTGTGTGAGCCGCAGCAAGCTGTAATGGAGTACCAGCTGCATCAGGCGCAAAGAAGTCGCACTCCGCACCGTTCAGACTTCACAACCACAGAGTGGGCCACTATGAAGGACGTCTGCCAGGTTTTGCGTCTCTTCGATTATTCCACGCGGATGGCGAGTGCAGATGATGCACTAGTCAGCATGACTGTCCCCCTTATCTGCCTGCTTGACAAATCACTGCAAGCGCTAAGGGATGATGTTGTGGAAGAGGTGGAGGATGAGGATTCACCATTTCCATCATCTTCTGGACAGTCAGCACCACGTGGTTCCTCACAAACGCGTAGGCAGGGGACACTTTGTGAGGAGGATGAGGACGAGTCAATGGAGGAGGAAGACATCCATCCAGAGGAGGGAGTTACACAATTGTCCAGTACTCAGTGTGTACAGCGAGGGTGGGGTGATGACGAGCGGGCAGAGATCACGCCTCCAGCAGGGGACAGCGTTTCTTGGCCAGTTGGCAGTCTGCAGCACATGGTGGATTACATGCTGCAGTGCCTGAGAAATGACCGCTGCATCGCCCACATTCTCAACATGTCTGATTATTGGGTGTTCACCCTCCTCGATCCTCGCTACCGGGACAACGTAGAAAGCCTCATCACACCGTTGAACCGGGAGCGAAAAATGCGGGAGTACCAAGACACACTGGTGAATTCCATCATCTTCTCCATTCCAACTGAGAGAAGTGCTGCTAGTGCATTACAAAGCAGCTCAGTGCGTCCAGGCAGTGGAGGAGGCTCTGCACAAAGAGGGAGCAGAAGCATTGCCTCTGCCCAAGGCAAGACCAGTATGGCCCAACTGTGGCACAGTTTTGTGTGCCCGCCACAAAAGTCTACACCATCACAGACGGCTCCAGTCAGCAGGAGGCAACGGTTCCGTCAGATGGTGACAGACTACATGTCTTGCCCTCTTGCTGTACTCCCAGACGGCTCTTCCCCTTTCAAGATTTGGGTCTCAAAGCTGGATACATGGCCAGAGCTAAGCCAGTATGCATTGGAGGTGCTGGCTTGCCCTGCGGCTAGTGTACTATCAGAACGCGTCTTTAGTGCTGCAGGTGGTGTACTAACTGACCGTCGCATGCGACTATCCTCCGATAACGTTGACCGGCTTACTTTCCTGAAAATGAACAAGGCCTGGATCTCGCAGGAATTTGCCACTCCTCTTCCTGATTAAATAATTAGGTGACTGTCTACAGTATCCAGGTCTCCTGTTGTGTTCATCTTTCTACCACCTGAACTTAAATTCCTGGGCTCCAACACCGCCAGTTGAGGCTCAGAAGTGCCGTCTGCACAGTCAAAACATACGACCCAGTGTTATTGGGTTTCAGTAACGTCAGCTGATCCCCAGCTGTGTAGCCGGCAATGTGTCCTGCGACCGCCACGCTGACACAACAACTTAAATGTAAGGGAACCTGTCCCCCCCCCAAGGCGTTTGTTACCGAAAGAGCCACCTTGTGCAGCAGTAATGCTGCACAAGGAAAAGGTAGCTATTTTTGTTTTGCTCCTTGCACGCGCAGAACTTAACACTTACAAAATGTGTCCACTGATACCGTAAAACCGTCCCGGAGGTGGGACTTTCCTTCGTAATGTGACGCAGCACAGCCGTCATTCTTATCCCCCCGGTGACGTGCGCCGGCTCCTCAGCGTTGTTTGATTCTGTCTCGAAGCCTGCGCTGTTATGTTATCCCTTGGCCAGGCACACTTAGCGCTGCCCGTCTTCTGACATAATTTGGTGTCAGGCTGGCTGCGCCTGTGCGGCTGCGCTGGCCGAGATCCCGCCTCGCAGTGTCTTCTGATTTAATCCCACTGCAGGCCTGAGATCCATGGACATGCGCAGTGCATTTCTGAACCTCCGCCTCTCACTCATCTCCCTACGCCTTCTTCAGACTGTGCGCCGTCAGCTGATCCCTAATAGCATGTCACGGCCGTGACGCCGCACAGTCTGAAGAAGCCGTAGGGAGGGGAGGGAGAGGCGAGGATACGCACTGCGCATGGCCACGGATCCCAGGCCCGCGGTTGGATTACATTAGATGACACTGTGAGGCGGGCTCTCGGCCAGCGCGTCCGCACAGGCGCAGCCAGACTGACACCAAATTATGTCAGAAGATGGACAGCGCTAAGTGTGCCTGGCCAAGGGATAACATAACAGCGCAGGCTCCGGGACGGAATTAAACAACGCTGAGGAGCCGACGCACGGCGCGAAGGGGGTAGGAATGACGGCTGTGCTGCGTTATATTACGAAGGAAAGTCCCACCTCAGGGACGGTCTCACGGTATCAGGGGACACATTTTATAATATGTGTTTAGTTCTGTGTTTGCAAGGAGCATAATGAAAAGAGCCACCTTTTCCTTTTGCATCCTTTGTGCTGTACAAGCTGGCTCTTCAGCTACAAACGCCTTGGGGGGGAGGTTAAACGTTCCCTTTCGACTTTCTCCAATTGGGCTTCGGCCTACACTGTGTTCCTCTGCTCCTCCTGCTGTCCCTGGGCTCCAACACCGCTAGTTGTTGTCCGGAAGTGCTGTCCGCACAGTCAACAGTCGCTCCTCTGTTATTGGGGTTCAGTAACATCAGCTGTTCCCCAGCTGTGTGTGTGGCAATCCCTCCTATCTCCTCCACCTCCTCCTCATCCTGATGTCCCTGGGCTCCAACACCGCTAGTTGTTGTCCGGAAGTGCTGTCCGCACAGTCAACAGTCGCTCCTCTGTTATTGGGGTTCAGTAACGTCAGCTGTTCCCCAGCTGTGTGTGTGGCAATCCCTCCTATCTCCTCCACCTCCTCCTCCTCATCCTGCTGTCCCTGGGCTCCAACACCACTAGTTGTTGTTCGGAAGTGCTGTCCGCACAGTCAACAGTCGCTCCTCTGTTACTGGGGTTCAGTAATGTCAGCTGTTCCCCAGCTGTGTGTGTGGCAATCCCTCCTATCTCCTCCACCTCCTCCTCCTCATCCTGCTGTCCCTGGGCTCCAACACCGCTAATTGTCCGGAAGTGCTGTCCGCACAGTCAACAGTCGCTCCTCTGTTATTGGGGTTCAGTAACGTCAGCTGTTCCCCAGCTGTGTGTGTGGCAATCCCTCCTATCTCCTCCACCTCCTCCTCCTCATCCTGCTGTCCCTGGGCTCCAACACCGCTAGTTGTTGTCCGGAAGTGCTGTCCGCACAGTCAACAGTCGCTCCTCTGTTATTGGGGTTCAGTAACGTCAGCTGTTCCCCAGCTGTGTGTGTGGCAATCTCTCCTATCTCCTCCACCTCCTCCTCCTCATCCTGCTATCCTTGGGCTCCAACACCGCTAGTTGTTGTCCGGAAGTGCTGTCCGCACAGTCAACAGTCGCTCCTCTGTTATTGGGGTTCAGTAACGTCAGCTGTTCCCCAGCTGTGTGTGTGGCAATCCCTCCTATCTCCTCCACCTCCTCCTCCTCATCCTGCTGTCCCTGGGCTCCAACACCGCTAGTTGTTGTCCGGAAGTGCTGTCCGCACAGTCAACAGTCGCTCCTCTGTTATTGGGGTTCAGTAACGTCAGCTGTTCCCCAGCTGTGTGTGTGGCAATCCCTCCTATCTCCTCCACCTCCTCCTCCTCATCCTGCTGTCCTTGGGCTCCAACACCGCTAGTTGTTGTCCGGAAGTGCTGTCCGCACAGTCAACAGTCGCTCCTCTGTTATTGGGGTTCAGTAACGTCAGCTGTTCCCCAGCTGTGTTTGTGGCAATCCCTCCTATCTCCTCCACCTCCTCCTCCTCATCCTGCTGTCCCTGGGCTCCAACACCGCTAGTTGTTGTCCGGAAGTGCTGTCCGCACAGTCAACAGTCGCTCCTCTGTTATTGGGGTTCAGTAACGTCAGCTGTTCCCCAGCTGTGTGTGTGGCAATCCCTCCTATCTCCTCCACCTCCTCCTCCTCATCCTGCTGTCCTTGGGCTCCAACACCGCTAGTTGTTGTCCGGAAGTGCTGTCCGCACAGTCAACAGTCGCTCCTCTGTTATTGGGGTTCAGTAACGTCAGCTGTTCCCCAGCTGTGTGTGTGGCAATCCCTCCTATCTCCTCCACCTCCTCCTCCTCATCCTGCTGTCCCTGGGCTCCAACACCGCTAGTTGTTGTCCGGAAGTGCTGTCCGCACAGTCAACAGTCGCTCCTTTGTTATTGGGGTTCAGTAACGTCAGCTGTTCCCCAGCTGTGTGTGTGGCAATCCCTCCTATCTCCTCCACCTCCTCCTCCTCATCCTGCTGTCCTTGGGCTCCAACACCGCTAGTTGTTGTCCGGAAGTGCTGTCCGCACAGTCAACAGTCGCTCCTCTGTTATTGGGGTTCAGTAACGTCAGCTGTTCCCCAGCTGTGTGTGTGGCAATCCCTCCTATCTCCTCCACCTCCTCCTCCTCATCCTGCTGTCCCTGGGCTCCAACACCGCTAGTTGTTGTCCGGAAGTGCTGTCCGCACAGTCAACAGTCGCTCCTCTGTTATTGGGGTTCAGTAACGTCAGCTGTTCCCCAGCTGTGTGTGTGGCAATCCCTCCTATCTCCTCCACCTCCTCCTCCTCATCCTGATGTCCCTGGGCTCCAACACCGCTAGTTGTTGTCCGGAAGTGCTGTCCGCACAGTCAACAGTCGCTCCTCTGTTATTGGGGTTCAGTAACGTCAGCTGTTCCCCAGCTGTGTGTGTGGCAATCCCTCCTATCTCCTCCACCTCCTCCTCCTCATCCTGCTGTCCCTGGGCTCCAACACCGCTAGTTGTTGTCCAGAAGTGCTGTCCTCACAGTCAACAGTCGCTCCTCTGTTATTGGGGTTCAGTAACGTCAGCTGTTCCCCAGCTGTGTGTGTGGCAATCCCTCCTATCTCCTCCACCTCCTCCTCATCCTGCTGTCCCTGGGCTCCAACACCGCTAGTTGTTGTCCAGAAGTGCTGTCCGCACAGTCAACAGTCGCTCCTCTGTTATTGGGGTTCAGTAACATCAGCTGTTCCCCAGCTGTGTGTGTGGCAATCCCTCCTATCTCCTCCACCTCCTCCTCCTCATCCTGCTGTCCCTGTGCTCCAACACCGCTAGTTGTTGTCCGGAAGTGCTGTCCGCACAGTCAACAGTCGCTCCTCTGTTATTGGGGTTCAGTAACGTCAGCTGTTCCCCAGCTGTGTGTGTGGCAATCCCTCCTATCTCCTCCACCTCCTCCTCCTCGTCCTGCTGTCCCTGGGCTCCAACACCACTAGTTGTTGTTCGGAAGTGCTGTCCGCACAGTCAACAGTCGCTCCTCTGTTATTGGGGTTCAGTAACGTCAGCTGTTCCCCAGCTGTGTGTGTGGCAATCCCTCCTATCTCCTCCACCTCCTCCTCCTCATCCTGCTGTCCCTGGGCTCTAACACCGCTAATTGTCCGGAAGTGCTGTCCGCACAGTCAACAGTCGCTCCTCTGTTATTGGGGTTCAGTAACGTCAGCTGTTTCCCAGCTGTGTGTGTGGCAATCCCTCCTATCTCCTCCACCTCCTCCTCCTCATCCTGCTGTCCCTGGGCTCCAACACCGCTAGTTGTTGTCCGGAAGTGCTGTCCGCACAGTCAACAGTCGCTCCTCTGTTATTGGGGTTCAGTAACGTCAGCTGTTCCCCAGCTGTGTGTGTGGCAATCCCTCCTATCTCCTCCACCTCCTCCTCCTCATCCTGCTGTCCTTGGGCTCCAACACCGCTAGTTGTTGTCCGGAAGTGCTGTCCGCACAGTCAACAGTCGCTCCTCTGTTATTGGGGTTCAGTAACGTCAGCTGTTCCCCAGCTGTGTGTGTGGCAATCCCTCCTATCTCCTCCACCTCCTCCTCCTCATCCTGCTGTCCCTGGGCTCCAACACCGCTAGTTGTTGTCCGGAAGTGCTGTCCGCACAGTCAACAGTCGCTCCTCTGTTATTGGGGTTCAGTAACGTCAGCTGTTCCCCAGCTGTGTGTGTGGCAATCCCTCCTATCTCCTCCACCTCCTCCTCCTCATCCTGCTGTCCCTGGGCTCCAACACCGCTAGTTGTTGTCCGGAAGTGCTGTCCGCACAGAGCCAAACACCTCGCCAATGTGTTAGTGGGGTTCAGTAATGCCTGCTGTTCCCCTGCTGTGTAGCCGGCAACGTGTCCTGCAACAGCCACGCAGACACAACAACTTAAATTTAAGGGAACCTGGAAGCCACCCCCCAGGCGTTTGTTACTGAAAGAGCCACCTTGTGCAGCAGTAATAATGATGCAAAAGGAAAAAGTGGCTCTTTTTGTGGTGCTCCTTGCACACGCTGAACTTGACACTTATGAAATGTGTCCCCTCACACCGTTAAATCGGAGGGACTTTCCTTTGTCATGTGACGCAGCACAAAATAAAAAAAAAAATTAACATAGTCAAAATCTTTCTAACGCTGAACGTCATAAAAAAAAATCCTGCTATTCTATTTGATTGGGCTAAACCTCTGTGCCTTTAATGTCTCCGCCACCTCCCCTGTTATGGTTTCCAATGGCAAGGAAACATCAGAAGCATAGAATAAACGGACAAGCTCTCGGGTGATGGAAACTAGAGCTGACCGCGATGCTAAACCTACACACGACACTAGAAGTAGCCAGGGGGCATTCCTGCGTTGTCTCTAGATGCCGCGCGCCAGCCGGAGAACTAACTACCCCTGGTAGAAGAAAACACAGTCCTGGCTTGCCTCCAGAGAATGTCCCCACAGGAGATAGCAGCCCCCCACATATAATAACGGTGAGAGCAGATGAAAAGACACACGTAGTATGAAAGCAGATTTAGCACAGAGAGGCCCGCTAACTAAATAGCAGAAAGATACAACAGAGGACTTCGCGGTCAGCTGCAAAACCCTTCAAAACACCATCCTGAAATTACCTTAACTCATGTGACAACTCATGCCACTGGAGTGGTAATTTCAGCCCAACAAGAGCTTCCAGCTGCAGAGATTCACATAAGTGCAAACTGGACAAAACATACAAAAATAGACTTAAGGACTAAAGTGTCCAACTTAGCTGAGCAGAAAACTGGGAGCAGGAACATGCAACAGAATCACTCTGGATACATTGATGGCCAGCATTAGAATGACTGAGGAGCAAGGTTAAATAGGATACTCCCACATCCTGATAGGAACAGGTGAACTGAGAAGGCAAAGCTTGCAGGACACCAGTACCACAAGAGACCACCGGGGGAGCCCACGAACCGAATCACAACAGTACCCCCCCCTTAAGGAGGGGGCACCGAACCCTCACAAGAACCACCAGGGCGATCTGGATGAGCCCTATGAAAGGCACGGACCAAATCAGAAGCATGAACATCAGAAGCTGTAACCCAAGAATTATCCTCTTGACCATAGCCCTTCCATTTCACCAGATATTGAAGTCTCCGTCTGGAAACACGGGAGTCCAAGATTTTCTCCACCACGTACTCCAATTCACCCTCAACCAGCACAGGAGCAGGAGGCTCAACAGAAGGCACAAGTGGTACCTCATACCTCCGCAATAATGACCGATGGAAGACATTATGGATAGCAAAGGATGCTGGGAGGTCCAAACGAAAAGACACAGGGTTAAGAATTTCCAAAATCTTATAAGGACCGATGAACCGAGGCTTAAACTTAGGAGAAGAGACCCTCATAGGGACAAAACGGGAGGACAACCACACCAAGTCCCCAACACGAAGACGAGGACCAACACGACGATGGCGATTAGCAAAAAGTTGAGTCCTCTCCTGGGACAACTCCAAATTGTCCACCACCTGCCCCCAAATACGATGCAACCTATCCACCATGGTATCCACTCCAGGACAATCCGAAGACTCCACCTGACCAGATGAAAAACGAGGATGGAACCCTGAATTGCAAAAGAAAGGGGAGACCAAAGTGGCAGAACTGGCCTGATTATTAAGGGCAAACTCAGCCAACGGCAAAAAGGAGACCCAGTCATCCTGATCAGCAGACACGAAACACTTCAAATAAGTCTCCAAGGTCTGATTAGTACGTTCCGTCTGGCCATTTGTCTGGGGATGAAATGCAGACGAAAAAGATAAATCAATGCCCATCCTGGCACAAAACGCCCGCCAAAATCTGGACACAAACTGGGATCCCCTGTCGGAAACGATATTCTCCGGAATACCATGCAGCCGAACCACATTCTGAAAAAACAGGGGCACCAACTCAGATGAGGAAGGCAGCTTGGGCAAGGGCACCAAATGAACCATCTTAGAAAAGCGGTCACACACCACCCAAATGACGGACATCTTCTGAGAAACAGGGAGATCAGAAATAAAATCCATAGAGATGTGTGTCCAAGGCCTCTTAGGAACAGGCAAGGGCAACAACAACCCACTAGCCCGAGAACAACAAGGCTTGGCCCGAGCACAAACATCGCAAGACTGCACAAAAGTACGCACGTCCCGAGACAGGGAAGGCCACCAGAAGGACCTAGCCACCAAATCTCTGGTACTAAAAATTCCCGGATGACCTGCCAACGCAGAAGAATGAACCTCCGAGATGACTCTATTGGTCCACTCATCCGGCACAAACAATCTACCAGGCGGACAACGATCAGGCCGATCCGCCTGAAACTCTTGTAAAGCACGTCGCAGGTCTGGGAAGACAGCAGACAATATCACCCCATCCTTAAGTATACCCGTAGGTTTAGAATCACCAGGGGAATCAGGTTCAAAACTCCTAGAAAGGGCATCCGCCTTCACATTCTTAGTACCTGGCAGATACGAAACCACAAAATTAAACCGGGAGAAAAACAACGACCATCGCGCCTGTCTAGGATTCAGACGTCTGGCCGACTCAAGATAAATCAAATTTTTGTGATCAGTCAAGACCACCACCTGATGTTTAGCACCCTCAAGCCAATGACGCCACTCCTCGAATGCCCACTTCATCGCCAAAAGCTCCCGATTACCGACGTCATAATTTCGCTCGGCGGGCGAAAATTTTCAAGAAAAGAACGCACAAGGTCTCATCACTGAACAATCTGAACTTTTCTGCGACAAAACCACCCCCGCTCCGATCTCGGAAGCATCAACTTCCACCTGAAAAGGAAGAGAAACATCAGGCTGGCACAACACCGGAGCAGAAGAAAAACGGCGCTTAAGCTCCCGAAAGGCCTCCACAGCAGCAGGAGACCAATCTGCAACATCAGCACCCTTTTTAGTCAAATCAGTCAAAGGCCTGACAACGCTAGAAAAACCAGTTATGAATCGACGATAAAAGTTAGCAAAGCCCCAAAATTTCTGAAGGCCCTTAAGAGAAGTCGGTTGCGTCCAGTCACAAATAGCCCGAACCTTCACAGGATCCATCTCAATAGAAGAGGGGGAAAAAATGTACCCCAAAAAAGAAATCTTCTGAACCCCAAAAACACACTTTGAACCTTTAACAAACAGAGAATTGGTCCGCAAAACCTGAAAAACCCTCCTAACTTGTTGAACATGAGATTCCCAGTCATCCGAAAAAATCAAGATATCGTCCAAATACACAATCATAAATTTATCCAGATATTCACGGAAAATATTGTGCATAAAAGACTGAAAGACCGAAGGGGCATTTGACAGACCAAAAGGCATCACCAAATACTCAAAATGGCCCTCGGGCGTATTAAATGCGGTTTTCCACTCATCCCCCTGCTTAATTCGCACCAAATTATACGCACCGCGAAGATCAATCTTAGAGAACCACTTCGCCCCCTCAATGCGAGCAAATAAATCTGTCAGCAATGGCAAAGGATACTGATACTTGACTGTGATCTTATTCAAGAGTCTATAATCAATACAAGGTCTCAAAGAACCATCGCTTTTAGCTACGAAAAAGAACCCCGCTCCAAGAGGAGACGAAGAAGGACGAATATGTCCCTTTTCCAAGGACTCCCTAATATACTCTCGCATGGCAGCATGTTCAGGTACAGACAGATTGAATAGACGACCCTTAGGAAATTTACTGCCAGGGATCAAATCTATGGCGCAATCACAATCTCTGTGAGGAGGAAGAGAATTAAGAGTAGATTCCTCAAAAACCTCACGATAATCAGACAAAAACTCAGGAATTTCAGAGGGAATAGATGAAGCAATGGAGACCAAAGATGTGTCCCCATGATTTCCCTGACATCCCCAGCTTAGTACAGACATTGTTTTCCAGTCAAGGACTGGGTTATGAGTTTGCAACCATGGCAATCCCAGCACCAACACATCATGTAGATTATACAGTACAAGGAAGCGAATCACCTCTTGATGGTCTGGAGTCATACGCATAGTCACTTGTGTCCAGTATTGTGGTTTATTACTAGCCAATGGTGTAGAATCAATACCCTTTAAAGGTATAGGAACTTCCAGAGGCTCTAGATCAAACCCACAGCGCCTGGCAAAGGACCAATCCATAAGACTCAAAGCGGCGCCAGAATCCACATACGCATCCGCAACAATAGAAGATAACGAACAAATTAGAGTTACAGACAAAATAAACTTGGACTGCAAAGTGCCAATAGCAGAGGATTTATCAACTTTCTTTGTTCGTTTAGAGCATGCTGATATAACATGAGTAGAATTTCCACAATAGAAGCACAAATGATTTTTGCGCCTATAAATCTGTCGTTCGCTTCTGGACAGAAAGCTATCACATTGCATACTCTGTGGTGCCTCTTCAGAAGACACCGCCAACTGGTGCACAGGTTTGCGTTCCCGTAAACGCCGATCAATCTGAATTGCCATTGTCATGGACTCATTCAGACCAGTAGGCGCAGGAAACCCCACCATGACGTCTTTTACAGCATCAGAGAGACCTTCTCTGAAAATTGCCGCCAGAGCGCACTCATTCCACTGAGTAAGTACAGACCATTTTCGAAATTTTTGGCAATATATTTCGGCTTCATCTTGCCCCTGAGAGAGGGCTATTAGGGCTTTCTCAGCCTGAATCTCCAAATTTGGTTCCTCATAAAGCAACCCCAAAGCCAGAAAAAACGCATCCACATTGAGCAACGCAGGATCCCCTGGTGCCAATGAAAATGCCCAATTTTGGGGGTCACCCCGCAGTAAAGAAATAACAATTTTTACTTGCTGGGCAGGATCTCCAGCAGAATGAGATCTCAGCGAGATTTACAATTGTATTTAAAATTTAGAAAACAAGACCGATCTCCAGAAAAAAAACTCCGGTATAGGAATTTTAGGTTCAGACCGAGGAGCATGTAACAAAAAATCTTGTATATTCTGAACTTTAGAGGCAAGATTATTCAAATTGGTAGCCAGACTCTGGGGATCCATATTTCAACAGATAAAGTCTGAGCCATTCAGGGGTTAAGAGGAGAGGAAAACAGGAGACTGCAATTAGAGCTGGAGTGCAACTTCAGAGGAAGGAAAAAAAAAAAAAGGTTTCACACAGTTCCTTTTCTCTCCTGCTTCAGCCTATAGATTAAACATTTGGGGCTGGCCATACTGTTATGGTTTCCAATGGCAAGGAAACATCAGAAGCATAGAATAAACGGACAAGCTCTCGGGTGATGGAAACTAGAGCTGACCGCGATGCTAAACCTACACACCACACTAGAAGTAGCCAGGGGGCATTCCTGCGTTGTCTCTAGATGCCGCGCGCCAGCCAGAGAACTAACTACCCCTGGTAGAAGAAAACACAGTCCTGGCTTGCCTCCAGAGAATGTCCCCACTGGAGATAGCAGCCCCCCACATATAATAACGGTGAGAGCAGATGAAAAGACACACGTAGTATGAAAGCAGATTTAGCACAGAGAGGCCCGCTAACTAAATAGCAGAAAGATACAACAGAGGACTTCGCGGTCAGCTGCAAAACCCTTCAAAACACCATCCTGAAATTACCTTAACTCATGTGACAACTCATGCCACTGGAGTGGTAATTTCAGCCCAACAAGAGCTTCCAGCTGCAGAGATTCACATAAGTGCAAACTGGACAAAACATACAAAAATAGACTTAAGGACTAAAGTGTCCAACTTAGCTGAGCAGAAAACTGGGAGCAGGAACATGCAACAGAATCACTCTGGATACATTGATGGCCAGCATTAGAATGACTGAGGAGCAAGGTTAAATAGGATACTCCCACATCCTGATAGGAACAGGTGAACTGAGAAGGCAAAGCTTGCAGGACACCAGTACCACAAGAGACCACCGGGGGAGCCCACGAACCGAATCACAACACTCCCCCAATACATCCTACATTATTCTTAGTTGTTTTCCTTCATGTAGAATGAACCTACAAGGAAAGAAAGGGTTTATTTTAATTCCGATATTTTCGTCCCATTGACTTGCATTGGGATCGGGTATCGGTATCGGATTAGATCCGATATTTTGACGGTATCGGCCGATACTTTCCGATACCGATACTTTCCGATATCGGAAGGTATCGCTCAACACTATCTCTGATGCTTCAACAGTGTAGAAAATGGTGACAGCACAAGTTTTGTTTTCAAAACCAGGAATCTAATCTCAAAATGTTTGAATTCTCATGAATAGAGATGGGCGAACCCGAACAGTAAGGTTCGACATCTGTACCAAAAATCTACTGTTAAGGCATGTACACTGAACACAGACTTCACCAGGAAGTCAGTGGTACTGTTCGGGTTCGGCCCCCCAAACACTGGATGTTTCTCATGCACATGACAGCTCAGCAAACACTGCTTCTGATCCGCAGTAAAATCATTACAGACATTAATGGTTCCCACTCTGTCAAATTACAGCGTGAGCCCGTAGCTGCGATAGAAGGTAAAAGATTTACTTTTGGCTACCTGTGTTGGCTGATGGGACTACTGATCTCATCAGCCTATGACTGCTGCCACAAATAACAGTGAAAGCAGGCTAGACTGGTGGGAGTATTCATCAGCCAGCACCTGCGCTTTAAATAAATGATTGAATTTTAAATACGGCGTGGTTTCCCCTTAATATTAGACATGAATGGATCGATCCACGAATCAAGTTAAGTTGAATTTCCTGAAAACTGATGTTCCATGCAAACTCAAACATTTTAAGATTCAATTCGTTGTTCAAAAATGGATATTGGCCCCCAGCCATGAAATAGCAGCCAACAGCTGCCCAGAAAAGGTGCTTCTATTAGGCCAGGATCACACATATGTGAGATACGGCCGAGTCTCGCAGGTGAAAACCCAGCTCTGGCGCCGGCACTCCGGAGCGGAGTGTGCGGCTCCATGTATTGCTGTGCGGATGCACGCTCTGCTCCGGAGTGCCGGCGCCAGAGCTGGGTTTTCACCTGTGAGACTCGGCCGTATCTCGCGTATGTGTGATCCCGGCTCTTCCCACATGCCCTATAGCGCTGGAAAGTGGTGTTCATATTTATGGGGTTGATGTCACTTTTGTATTGTCCAGTGACATCAAGCCCATGGGTTTGTAATGGAGAGGTGTCTATAAGACACCTGTCCATTACTGATCCTATAGTTGTATCGTAAAAAAACACACAGCAAATATGAAGTATTTTATTTGAAATAAAAACAAAACACACGTTTAATTTTTCATTTAAAAATAACAAACACAGCTAAACTCATCTAATGTCCATTCCACTGAAGCCCTCATCTCCTATAATAAAGCAAAAATGAAAAAAAACAACCATATCCCTCAGCTGTCCAACATTCTGTCCCACACCATAATTTATGTCTGGGGATGCTGTTTTTTTTTTATTTTTGTTTTATTACAGGAGACGTTGATTTCAATGGAATGGGCGTTAGGCAAGTATAACTGTGTTTGTTATTTTTAAATAAAAAAGTCAAAATGTGTTTTGCTTTTATTTCAAATATAGCACTTTATTATGGCTGTGTGTTTAAGAATCGAATCTTAAAATGTTTGAGTTTGCATGAAATCTCAATTTTCAGGAAATTCAACTTAAACTTGATTTGTAGATCAATCCATTCATGTCTATTATTAAAGGGATTTTCCTAAGAACTAAGTACATTTTAATAAATAAATCTTGAAATAGAAATAAATTCCATGATTGAGTGTGTTAAAAGAAAATGTTCCTGTAATAATAATATTAATAATAATCTTTACTTATATAGCGCCAACATATTCTGCAGCGCTTTACAGTTTAACAGTTTCAAACACAACAGTCATAAGTAACAACTAGGGTTGAGCGACTTTTATTTTTATAGGATCGGGTCGGGTTTCACGAAACTTTCTCAAAAGTCGGGTCGAGCGAAATCGGCCGATCCTATAAAAAAGTCGGGGTCGGGGTCGGCCGAAACACGAAACCCAATGCAGTGCAATGGGATACTATGTTTCCCAGGGTCTGAAGGAGAGGAAACTCTCCTTCAGGCCCTGGGATCCATATTAATGTGTAAAATAAAGAATTAAAATAAAAAATATTGATATACTCACCCGTCCGGAGGCCCCTGGACATCACCGCTGGTAACCGGCAGCCTTCTTTGCTTAAAATGAGCGCGTTCAGGGACTTCCATGACGTCACGGCTTCTGATTGGTCGCGTGCCGCTCATGTGACCGCCACGCGACCAATCACAAGCCGTGACGTAATTCTCAGGTCCTAAATTCCTAATTCTAGGAATTTAGGACCTGAGAATTACGTCACTGCTTGTGATTGGTCGCGTGGCGGTCACATGGGCGGCCGCGACCAATCACAAGCCGTGACGTCATCTAGGGCCCTGAACGCGCTCATTCTTAGGAAGGAAGGCTGCCGGAAAGAAGCCGAGGGTGAGTATATTCCTATTAGGTATATACTCCTCCTCGGACGCGCCCTGCTTCTTTCCGGCAGTCTTCCTTCTTAAGAATGAGCACGGGAAGGGCCTTAGATGAAGTCACGGCTTGTGATTGGTCGCGGCCGCCCATGTGACCGCTCACGCGACCAATCACAAGCCGCGATGTAATTCTCAGGTCCTAAATTCCTAGAATGAGGAATTTAGGACCTGAGAATTACGTCACGGCTTGTGATTGGTCGCGTGGCGGTCACATGAGCGGCACGCGACCAATCAGAAGCCGTGACGTCATGGAAGGCCGTAAACGCGCTCATTTTAAGCAAAGAAGGCTGCCGGTTACCAGCGGCGATGTCCAGGGGCCTCCGGAGAGGTGAGTATATCAATATTTTTTATTTTAATTCTTTATTTTACACTTAAATGTGGATTCCGATACCGATTTCCGATATCACAAACATATCGGAACTCGGTATCGGAATTCCGATACCAGATTCAGAAGATCGCCGACCTCATGGCCGACCTCACACAGGGGTCGGGTCGGGTTTCATGAAACACGACTTTGCCAAAAGTCGGCGACTTCTGAAAATGGCCGACCCGTTTCGCTCAACCCTAGTAACAACGTTAACAATACAATAATTAAATAGAAATAAGATGACCCTGCTTGTGAGAGCTTACAATCTACAATGAGGTGGGGGAGATACAAAGTACAGGTGTGTATTTGCAATGATGTATTTACAATGATGGTCCAGCCATCTTTAGGGGGTGGGGGATAGATGGGGATAGTGAATGGGCTACACACACACACAAACATAAAATGACTTTGATTAGGGAACGTGATAGGCTGCTCTGAACAAATGTGTTTTGAGCGAGCGCTTAAAACTATGCAAATTGTGGATGGTCCTAATATCTTGGGGTAGAGCATTCCAGAGGATAGGCGCAGCACGGGAGAAGTCTTGGAGTCGGGAGTGGGAAGTACGGATTAGTGCAGAGGTTAGTCGAAAGTCATTTGCAGAGCGCAGTGGTTGGTTAGGCTAATAGACAGAAAGGAGGGAGGAGATGTAAGGGGGTGCTGCACTGTGGAGAGCTTTGTGGGTGAGAACAAATACTTTGAATTGTATCCTGTAATGAATGGGCAGCCAGTGTAACGACTGGCAAAGAGCAGACGCGTCCGAGTAATGATTAGCCAGATGGACGACCCTGGATGCCGCATTAAGGATGGACTGGAGAGGGGAATGTCGAGTGAGGGGAACGCCAATTAATAGAGCGTTACAGTAGTCCAGGCGGGAGTGGATCAGGGTGACAGTGAGGGTTTTTGTTGTTTCCATGGTGAGAAAAGAGTGTATTCTAGAGATGTTCTTCAGGTGTAAGCGGCACTAGCGGGCAAGAGATTGTATATGGGAGGAAAAGGAGAGATCGGAGTCAAACATAACGCCCAGACAGCACGCCTGCTGCCGGGGTGTTATTGTGGTACCACCCACGGAGAGGGAAATGTCAAATTTAGGGAGGTTAGTAGATGGCGGGAGCAGAAGAAGTTCAGTTTTGGAGAGGTTGAGTTTCAGATAGAGAGCGGACATGATGTTGGAGACTGCAGACAGACAGTCACTGGCGTTATGTAGTACAGCAGGGGTAAGGTCAGGGGATGATGTGTATAGTTGTCTGTCATCAGCATAAAGATGGCACTGAAAGCCAAATCTACTGATGGTCTGTCCAATTGGGGCCGTGTAGAGGTAGAAGAGAAGGGGGCCAAGGACTGAGCCCTGAGGTACCCCAACAATGAGAGGAAGAGGAGATGAAGTGGAGCCAGCGAACAGAACACTGAAGGAGCGGTCAGAAAGATAGGAGGAGAACCAGGAGAGGGCAGTGTCCTTAATGCCCAGTGATTGGAGCCTAGAGAGTAGGAGAGGGTGGTCAACAGTGTCAAAAGCTGCAGAAAGGTCGAGAAGAATGAGCAGAGTGGTCACCATTACATTTTGCTGTCAGAAGGTCATTCGTCACTTTGATGAGTGCAGTTTCTGTCGACTGTAGGGGGCAGAAACCGGACTGTGAAGGGTCTAGGAGGGAGTGAGTGGAGAGGTAATGGGTAAAGCGGGAGTATATCAGGCGCTCCAAGAGTTTAGAGATGAAGGGGAGATTGGAGACTGGTCCGTAGTTGTTTGTGCAGGATGGGTCGAGGGTGGGTTTCTTTAGTAATGGAGTAATGATAGAGTGTTTGAAGGAGGAGAGGAAAATGCCAGAGGAGAGGGAGAGATTAAAGTTTGTAGCTAGGTGAGTTGTGACGACTGGAGAGAGAGACTGGAGGAGGTGTGAGGGAATGGGGTCGGTGGTGCATGTAGTCGGACGAGAAGAGGAGAGGAGCCTGGAGACTTCTTCTGTGATGGGATCGAATGTGGAGAGTGATCCAGGGGAGATGCAGGGACAGATGGGAGTCACTGAACTTGGTGATTGGGAGCGGATTTCCTGGCGGATATTGTCTATTTTCTCTATAAAGTGGGAGGCCAGGTCATCAGCACAAATGTCTGTGATAGGGACTTTTGCTTTTGGCCTTAGAAGGGAGTGAAAGGTGTCAAAAAGTTTCTTGGGGTTGTTGGATAGTGAGGAGATCAGGGTGGTGAAGTAGGTCTGTTTGGCGAGGTGAAGGGCAGAGTTATAGGTCGTTAACATAAATTTGAAGTGTATGAAGTCTTCTGGTGTGCAAATTTTTCTCCATAAGTGTTCAGCAACCCAAGAGCATCGCTGGAGAAATCGGGTTTTTGATATGAGCCAGGGCTGTTTCACTCTGTGTTTGGAGGTTCTGAGGGTGAGGGGAGCTACTTGGTCAAGGGTGCTTCTAAGAGTGTCATTGAAGTGATAAACAGCCAGATCAGGACAGGAAAAGGAAGAGATTGGGGACAATGATGAGTGTAGTGAGTCTGAAAGTGTATGAGGGTTAATGGCATTTAGATTTCTGAATGGATGATAGGTAGGAGTGTGCTGGGGTGGGCGAGGATTTGTGAGTGTGAAGGAGAGAATGTTGTGGTCAGAGAGGGGAAGTGGTGAGTTATCTAGGTAGGAGATTGAGCAGAGCCGGAGTCCAGGGTGTTACCCTCTTTGTGTGTTTCAGAGGTTGAGAGCTGTGAGAGGCGTAGAGAAGTGGTTAGTGATAGACGCTG
This sequence comes from Ranitomeya variabilis, assembly GCF_051348905.1. Lineage (NCBI taxonomy): Eukaryota > Metazoa > Chordata > Amphibia > Anura > Dendrobatidae > Ranitomeya > Ranitomeya variabilis. Next base: position 714,304,612 of record NC_135233.1, on the reverse strand, counting down.
GGATGCAGATGTGGAAGTGGGGCTGTTAGTGGGGATGTTGAAGTCTCCCAGGATAAGGGTTGGTAGTTCTGAGGACATGAAGTGCGGCAGCCAGGCACAGATATAGTCCAGGAAGTGGGTGGGTGAGCCTGGGGGCCGATATATGACCGCTGCTCTGAGGGAGAGGGGACGAAAGAGCCTGATGGTGTGGACCTCAAAAGAAGGGAATGAGAGTGATGGAACTGGAGGGATAACCTGGAAGGTGCATTGTGGGGAGAGAAGTATGCTGACTCCACCACCATGTCTGTTTGCGGGTCTCGGGGAATGTGAGAATTGTAAGCAACCATGGGAAATGGCAGCAGGAGAGAGAGTGTCAGAATCCTTAATCCAGGTTTCCGTGAGGGCCAACAGATTCAGAGAGTTTTTCAGAAAGTAATTGTGTAGGAAAGGAAGCTTGTTGCATACAGACCGTGGATTCCAAAGGGCACAATTAAAAGAAGGAGATGAAGGAGTGCAATTAATATTAGTAAGATTATTAAGGTTTCGATGTGAGGTAGGGTAGGGGTTGAGGTTGGTGGATGGTGGACCAGGGTTGGGGGAGATGTCCCCTGAAATCAGTAGGAGTAGGAAGATAAAAAGCAAGTCATTTTTGGAAGTGTATGAAGTTTTTTTGTCCAGAGTGTTTGGGAAAGATGGACTGAGGTTTTTCAGGAAGGTGAGAAGTGCGTGTGAGCTGTACATGGTAGAGGGAAGTATAGAGGAGCTGATGTATATGAGTGGTGATGGAGGGGGGATTGGGCGGTGAAAGTGGATTGCAAGGGAACACAGGAGGAAATGAATAATGCGCATGGATAGACGGGAGTGCAGAGTGTGGGTTACCTGACTCCTGCCCTGACTAACTGCCATGGAATAACTGCTGTATCACGACGCTTAGCTTCGTGACGCTTTGCTTCTGGGACGCTTGCGTGCACCCCCACATGCGTGCACCCCTAAGGATGTTTCTAAATTTATAGTCCAGACTGCTGGGTCAGAAGAGATGGATTGTGGGAACTGGTTGAGGATAATTTGGCAGCTGGGGCCAGCACACCAGGTTTTTTTTTTTCTTTTCGATGATCAAAGACATTCAGCCTGTGCTGAGATATTCTTATAAATGTGCCACTGATGTGTACTGTGTAATGACTATAGATCTATTCATTAAAATGTTGATGAAAATCAACATTGTTCATAGGAAAAACCCTTTAACAGTTATTTTTTAAATATATATACACATATACATTTAAATATATATAAAGGCATGTAAAAGCTTGGTCACCTCAGGTCAAAATTACTGTTTATAGAATCATAGAATGAATGTTAGAGTTGGAAGGGACCTCAAGGTTCTTTCCTCAGTTGGAAATGTAATAAAGAAATGGCAGTTATCAGAAACAGTAGAGGTCAAGATAAGGTCTGTAAGACTAAGCAAAATTTCAGTGAGAGTAGCTTGTAAGATTGCTAAAGAAGCAAATCAGAACCCCCCGCTTAACTGCAAAAGACATTCAGAAATATTTAGCAGACTCTGGAGTTTTGGTACATTGTTCTACAGTTCAGAGACACCTGCAGAAATATGGCCTTCATGAAAGTGTCTTCAGAAGAAAACCTCTTCTGCATCCTCATCATAAAATTCACACTTTACAACTACTTTAACCGAGTAAAATCAACTGGAGTACAAGTTGATATGCATGCAAATTATAGGAGCATGTTCACACTGGCCATTAAACAGACATAATCCTAAGTAGAGTTGAGCGACTTTTACTTTTTTAGGATCGAGTCGTGTTTCGCGAGTTTGTTAAAAGTCGGGTCGGGTGAAATCGGCCGATTATTGCGAAAAGTCGGGGAGCCGACTAAAACACGAAACCCAATGCAAGTCAATGGGGAAGCAAAGTCAGCAGTGAGTGGAGGACAGGAAAACACCTACAGTGCCCATTTTAATGCCAAAAACATCAATTCTTGTTACTTAAGCTTGTCAATCTTATTTACCTTATAATAATAGTTAGGCATTGAAAATTGGGGGTCATTTGGCAAAAGTTGTGGGGGGGTAGGGCTGGCTCAAGTTCTTCGTGGGCCCAGGAAACGCGGACTACGTCACGGCGGCGGAGCAGGGAGAGGTAAGTATTTCAACTTTGCAAGTGCTGTGATCCTGAGCAAGCGGGGGGCACACTCGTTGGCATTGGCACTGGCACAGGGCTCCTCAAAGTACGGCGGTGTGTTTGATGGCGGGGCGCCTCCCACCGGCACAGACACATTTGCATACTATGAGGGGCCCTGTGCCAGTGACGTCGCCAACGAGTATGCCCCCCCACCTGGTGAAGGAACCTGCACTTTCATCTGCACCTTCCTCTTTGTCCCCGTGTAAGGTGGTAAAGTATACGGACGGGAAGGGGAACCAGACTTTCAGCAAGGTCAGATACTGGCTGTGTAGAGTGCAAGGGGAATGTAGTGGTCTGGGTCAATGTACCAGCAGACTCATCTAGCAGTGGCTGGGCAATGGGCAGGATGAGGAGGAAACACAGATATGCGCCCAAAGAATAAAGTAGGCTAAATGCAGTTCAAAATTGGTAACAGGACTAAACAGGCGGCATTGCTTTGTTCAGAGGAGGAAAACTGTAATGAGTGGCAGACACAGTTAATAGGCCCAAGTAACAAAGTGGGCCAAATTAAGTTCAAAATTGGTAACAGGAGTAAACAGGCAGCACTGCTTTGTTCAGTGGAGGAGAACGTTAGTAGGTCCAACCAAACAAGTAGGCCAAATGCAGTTTTACATTTGATATAGGCTGAAAGCCTGAAAATTGAAGCTCAGCTTTGTTCAGTGGAGGAGAACAACAACCAGTGGCAGACACCGTTAGTAGGCCCAACCAAACAAGCAGGCCAAATGCAGTTTAATATTTGATATAGGCTGAAAGCCTGAAAATGGAAGCTCAGCTTTGTTCAGTGGAGGAGAAAAGCAAGGAGCGGCAGACACCGTTAGTAGGCCCAACCAAACAAGTAGGCCAAATGCAGTTTAATATTTGATATGGGCTGAAAGCCTGAAAATTGAAACTCAGCTTTGTTCAGTGGAGGAGAACAACAAGCAGTGGCAGACACCGTTAGTAGGCCCAACCAAACAAGTAGGCCTAATGCAGTTTAATATTTGATATAGGCTGAAAGCCTGTAAATTGAAGCTCAGCTTTGTTCAGTGGAGGAGAACAACAAGCAGCAGCAGACACCGTTAGTAGGCCCAACCAAACAATTATGCCAAATGCAGTTTAATATTTGATATAGGCTGAAAGCCTGAAAATTGAAGCTCAGCTTTGTTCAGTGGAGAAAAGCAAGGAGCGGAAGACACCGTTAGTAGGCCCAACCAAACAAGTGGGCCAAATGCAGTTTAATATTTGATATAGGCTGAAAGCCTGAAAATTGAAGCTCAGCTTTGTTCAGTGGAGGAGAAAAGCAAGGAGCGGAAGACACCGTTAGTAGGCCCAACCAAACAAGTAGGCCAAATGCAGTTTAATATTTTACTAGATGCTTCCAGCCAGCTAACGCTCGGCACGCTGATTGCTATCTAATTAACACTGCTGGTGATTAAACTAAAGAAAATAATGACAACATTCAACAGTGCTTACGCAGGGGGGTAAATTAACTTAAAATGAAGTTAATAACAATAGTGTGGTGGTGTGTTGGGGGCGGGGTTATGTGTGGTGATGTGGTGGGATTATGTATGGTGATGTGGTGGGGGGCAGGATTATGTGTGGTAATGTGGTGGGGGGGCGGGATTATGTATTGTGATGTGGTGGGGGGTGGGATTATGTGTGGTGATGTGGTGGGGGGCGGGATTATGTGTGGTGATGTGGTGGGGGGTGGGATTATGTGTGGTGATGGGGTGGGGGGCGGCATTATGTGTGGTGATGGGGTGGGGGGTGGGAATATGTGTGGTAATGCAGTGGGGGGGCGGAATTATGTGTGGCAATGTGGTGGGGGTGGAATTATGTGTGGCAATGTGGTGGGGGCGGAATTATGTGTGGTAATGTGGTGCGGGGCGGGATTATCTGTAGTAATGTGGTTTGGGGCGGGATTATGTGTGTTAATGAAGTGGGGGGGTGGGATTATGTGTGGTAATGTGGTGGTGGCAGGATTATCTGTGGTAATGTGGTGGTGGGGATTATGTGTGGTGATGTGGTGGGGAGCGGGATTATGTGTGGTAGTGTGGTGGGGGGCGGGATTATGTGTGGTGATGTGGTGGGGGGCAGGATTATGTGGTGATATGGTGCAGGGCGGGATTATCTGTGGTAATGTGGTGGGGGGTTGGATTATCTGTGGTGGGGGTGGTATGTGTAGTAATGTGGTGGGGTGGCGGGATTGTGTGGTAATGTGGTGGGGCAGAGGAATTATGTGTGGTGATTAGTGTTGAGCGATACGTCCGATACTTGAAAGTATCGGTATCGGAAAGTATCGGCCAATACCGGCAAAGTATCGGATCTAATCCGATACCGATACCCGATACCAATACAAGTCAATTGGACTCAAGTATCGGACGGTATCCCTGATGGTTCCCAGGGTCTGAAGGAGAGGAAACTTCATGGGCGGCACGCGACCAATCACAAGCCGTGACGTCACGGAAGGCAGTAAACGCGCGCATTTTAAGCAAAGAACGCTGCCGGTTCCCTCGGTAAGGTCCAGGCTGCGTCGGAGAGGTGAGTATAGCAATATTTTTTATTTTAATTCTTTCTTTTACACATTAATGTTGTTTCGATACCGATACCCGATACCACGAAAGTATCGGATCTCGGTATCGGAATTCCGATACCCGCAAGTATCGGCCGATACCCGATACTTGCGGTATCGGAATGCTCAACACTAGTGGTGATGTGGTGGGGGGCGGGATTATGTGTGGTGATGTGTTGGGGGGCGGGATTGTGTGGTGATGTGTTGGGGGGTGGTATTGTGTGGTGATGTGTTGGGGGGCGGGATTATGTGTGGTGATGTGTTGTGGCGTGGGATTATATGTGGTGATGTGGTGGGGGGCGGGATTGTGTGTGGTGATGTGGTGCGGATTGTGTGTGGTAATGTGGTGGGGGCGGGATTATATGTGGTGATGGGGGGTGAAGCTACTGTGCAGGGGGTGGGATTAGCGAGTAATCACGATGCCTCTTACATATATAGATATTGGCTGAAAGCCTGAAAATTGAAGCTCAGCTTTGTTCAGTGGAGGAGAACAACAAGCAGCCACAGACACCGTTAGTAGGCCCAACCAAACAAGTGGGCCAAATGCAGTTTAATATTTGACATAGGCTGAAAGCCTGGAAATGGAAGCTCAGCTTTGTTTAGTGGAGGAGAAAAGCAAGGAGCGGCAGACACCGTTAGTAGGCCCAACCAAACAAGTAGGCCAAATGCAGTTTAATATTTGATATAGGCTGAAAGCCTGAAAATTGAAGCTCAGCTTTGTTCAGTGGAGGAGAAAAGCAAGGAGCGGCAGACACCGTTAGTAGGCCCAACCAAACAAGTAGGCCAAATGCAGTTTAATATTTGATATAGGCTGAAAGACTGAAAATTGAAGCTCAGCTTTGTTCAGTGGAGGACAGCTGTATTGAGTTGTGCACACAGACACAGGTAGTAGGCCTAAAATAAAAAAGTAGGCTCAATGCAGTTTAAAATAGGTTACAGGGGTACACAGGCAGCATTGGTTTGTTCAGCGGAGGACGATTGTAAGGAGTGGCGCAGACAGACTTAGTAGGCTTGAAATAAAAAAGGTTCAATGCAGTTTAAAATAGGTTACAGGGGTACACAGGCAGCATTGGTTTGTTCATAGGAAAACGATTTAAGGAGTAGCGCAGACAGACTTAGTAGGCCTAAAATAAAAAGTAGGCTCAATGCAGTTTAAAATAGGTTACAGGGGTACACAGGCAGCATTGGTTTGTTCAGCGGAGGACGATTGTAAGGAGTGGCGCAGACAGACTTAGTAGGCCTAAAATAAAAAAGTTGGCTCAATGCTGTTTAAAATAGGTTACAGGGGTACACAGGCAGCATTGGTTTGTTCAGCGGAGGACGATTGTAAGGAGTGGTGCAGACAGACTTAGTAGGCCTAAAATAAAAAAGTAGGCTCAATACAGTTTAAAATAGGTTACAGGGGTACACAGGCAGCATTGGTGTGGTCAGCGGAGGACGATTGTAAGGAGTGGAGCAGACAGACTTAGTAGGCCTAAAATAAAAAAGTAGGCTAAATGCAGTTCAAAACTGGTAACAGAAGTAAACTGGCGGCATTGCTTTTTTCAGTGGAGGACAGCTGTAAGGAGTGGATGACACAGTTAGTAGGCCAAAATAATCAAGTGAGGTAAATGTCTGCCAAAACAATTTTCATAAATAAACAGGTGGCATAGCTACATACAGGGGTGGGCTCCTCTACTGAGTAGCAGACAGTGGTAGTTGGCGCAAAGTATTAACTGGTCTAAATGGAGGCCAGGGCCCCTGTATATTTTTACTATCATCTATCATTTCAACAAATTTTTCTTGGCAGTGCCATTGAAGGCTTTAACAGCACAGACTACACAGTGGTGGAGCCGGGAGAGGTAAGTTTTGCAAGTGGTAGAGCACTGTTCGAGCTGGGGGGACACTCTCTCGTGGGCGGCGGTACTGGCCCAGGGCCCCTCATATTACGACGGTGTGTCTGATGTTGGTTGTGCACCACCACCGTCAGAGACACTTCATTGTACTATGAGGGACCCTGTGCCAGTGCCGTCGCCCAGGAGTGGGCACACCCACCTGTCCAGAAAAAAATGGCACTCGCACGGGTGCTTGCGCTAGGTGGTGACCACGGCCCTGTGGGGGGAGTCAGCCCAGTTAGGGAGGTAAAAAAATGGCCTATGGTGGACATTCAGCAGCTGCAAATGGAGGAATAGGAACAGTCAGTTAGAGGAGTCCAAAAGCAAGACATTTTTCAGGCAAGCTACGTGTTAGCTGGGGAAGGTGGGGCAAAATAATTAGAAATCCATGAATGGTTCATTTTAATGAAGGTTAGATCATCAACATTTTGGGTAGCCAGAAGAGTCCTTTTTTCGGTCAGTATTGAACCAGCAGCACTGAAAACTCTTTCTGATAGCACACTAGCAGCTGGGCAAGCGAGCTCCTGTAATGCATATTCTGCCAATTCAGGCCAGGTGTTTATTTTAGATGGCCAGTAATCAAAGGGGAATGACGTGTGAAGGAGAACATCGATAAGGGAGGAAAAATATTTCGGAACCATACTGGACAAATGTAGTCTCCTGTCACTTTGAATTGATGCAGCAGTACCTGTCGTGTCTGCGGTCATTGCGAAATCAGTCCACAACCTGGTCATAAAACCCCTCTGTCCAACGCCACTTCTGATTTGTGCACCTCTAACACCTCTGCCATGTTACCCTCTACAGCTTGTGTGAGAACCATCACTGCCGCTGTGTGCTGGGAATGCCTGAACTAAACGGTCTACAAGAGGTGCTTGTTTGGTAGCCAATATTTGATCAAGGTTCTCATGTGGCATGATATTTTGTAATTTCCCTTTATAGCGTGGATCCAGGATGCAGGCCAACCAGTAATCGTCATCGGTCATCATTTTTATAATACGGGGGTTCCTTTTTAGGATACGCAAGGCATAATCAACCATGTGTGCCAATGTTCCAGGTGTCAATTCACTGCTTGTGCTGGGTTGAGGAGCACTTTCTTGCAAATCAGCATCATTTGTCTCCCGCAAAAACCCTGTACCTGACCTTGCAACGCCACCAGTTTCTATTGCCCTCTGAGAAGCATCCTCCTCCCATAAATATTCATCCCCATCATCCTCCTCCTCCTCCTCTTCATCTGCCACCTCGTCCAGGAGAGTTCCCTGAGCAGACAATGGCTGACTGTCACCAAGGCTTCCCTCATCCTCGGCTGCAGATGCCTGCTCCTTAATGTGCGTCAAACTTTGCATCAGCAGACACATTAGTGGGATGCTCATGCTTATGATGGCGTCATCTGCACTTACCAGCTGTGTGCATTCCTCAAAACACTGAAGGACTTGACAGAGGTCTTGTAGCTTCGACTAATGCACACCTGACAACTCCATGTCTGCCATCCAACTGCCTGCCCGTGTATGTGTATCCTCCCACAAATACATTACAGCACGCCTCTGTTCGCACAGCCTCTGAAGCATGTGCAGTGTGGAGTTCCACCTTGTTGCAACGACGATTATTAGTCGGTGCTGGGGAAGCTTCAGCGATCGCTGATGGTTCTGCATACGGCTGGAGTGTACGGGCGACAGGCGGATGTGCGAGCAAAGTCTTCACACCTTCAGGAGCAGGGCTGGTAACCCTGGATAACTTTTCAGGAAGCACTGCACCACCATGTTCAAGGTGTGAGCCAGGCAAGGTATGTGTTTCAGTTCTGAAAGGGCTATGGCAGCCAGAAAATTCCTTCCGTTATCACTGACAACCTTGCCTGCCTCAAGATGTACACTGCCCAGCCATGACTGAGTTTCTTGCTGCAAGTACTCAGCCAGTACTTCCGCGTTGTGTCTGTTGTCACCCAAACACTTCATTTCCAACACAGCCTGCTGACGCTTACCACTAGCTGTTTCATAATTGGACACCTCGTGTGCAACACTGGCAGCTGCGGATGGAGTGGTCGTGCGACTGCGCTCTGTGGACAAGCTTTCGCTCCTGGAGGAGGAGGAGGAGGGGTGTCAAACGCCTACGGCCAACTGTTTCCTAGACCATGGGCTAGGCAGAACTGTCCCACTATGGCTGTCACCTGTGGACCCTGCATCCACCACATTAAACCAGTGCGCCGTGATGGACACATAATGTCCCTGGCCATGCCTACTGGTCCATGCATCTGTTGTGAGGTGCACCTTTCTACTGACTGATTGCCTGAGTGCATGGACAATGCGGTCTTTGACATGCTGGTGGAGGGCTGGGATGGCTTTTCTCACAAAGAAGTGTCGACTGGGTAGGTCATAGCGTGGTACTGCGTAGGCCATCAGGGCTTTGAAAGCTTCGCTTTCAACCAACTTGTAGGGCATCATCTCTAACGAGATTAGTCTAGCAATGTGGGCATTCAAACACTGTGTACGCGGATGAGAGGATGAGTACTTCCTTTTCCTAATGAGAGTCTCTTGTAGGGTGAGCTGGACTGGAGAGCTGCATATGGTGGAACTAGCGGGGGTGGTGGTGGACATGGCAGATTGAGAGAGGGTTGGTGATGGTATTCTTGATGTTGGCCTACATACAGTGTTTCCTACCAAGAACCTGGTGATTCCCTGACTGCTTTAACCTTGCGACGATACCTCCACTTTTGCTGCAGGTGGTGTCCTAAACAGTGGGCTTACAGTGAGGGAAGCAATGTAGCGTTGCTGACTACCTTCATTCATACCTTCGTTACGGAACGTTTGGTAGTTAGTCCAGGCTTGCAAGTGCATGCTGGTTAAATGTCTACGCATGCACGTTGTATTTAAATTTTGGACATTCTTCCCTCTGCTAAAGGTCTTTGAGCATTTCTTAAAGATAACTTTGCACTGATCATTCGGATCTTGGTTAAAAAATTCCCACACTGCACTCTTCCTACTATCGAATACCTTTTCAGGCATTGCACGCTGTGTTACTTTTACTGGATGGCCACGCTGTCCTAAAAGTGTTCTTGGTTTTGTCAAATGTTTTTGACCAGATAAGGGCCTGCCAGATGAAAACTGTTGCGATGTTGATGCCTGCTGCGGATCATCCTCCTCCGCTTCAGAGCTACTGCCAGTGGCACCCAGTTCCCCCATTGGGTGCCAATCTGGGTCAACAACTGGGTCATCTATGACCTCCTCTTCAATGTTCTGTACACCTTCCTCTGTGTCACCGTGTAAGGTGCTATAGCGTTTGGGACAGGGCACCATAGTCTCATCAGGGTCAGATTCTGGCTCAGTACACCGCAAGAGCAATTTAGTGATCTGAGTCAATGGAACAGCATAATAATCTAGCTGTGGCTGTGCATCTGTGCACTCCATGTCCGATTCATCTTGTAATGGGCTGTTAACTATTTCCCTTTCTAACTCTGGCACAGTATGTGTAAAGAGCTCCATGGAGTAAACTGTAGTGTCGCCTGCCGCATCTTTCACTTTTGCTTTGGGTGAAGGACACAAGGAAGTGACTTTTTCCTGCCCGGGAGCATCCACTGACGACTCGCTGCTTTTATATTTCGAACTTTCTGAAGAGGAGGCGAAAGAGCTAGAGGCTGAGTCAGCAATGAAAGCCAAAACTTGTTCCTGCTGCTCCGGCTTTAAAAGCAGTTTTCCTACTCCCAGATAAGGGAGCCTTCGAGGCCTTGTGTAGCCAGACGATGACGCTGTCTGAACAACTCGAGCCTTAGGTGCTATTTTGCTTTTCCCACTACCACCAGATGCTCCACCACCACCAGCATCATTACCTGCTGGCAATGACCGCCCACGGCCTCTTCCACCAGACTTCCTCATTTTTGGGAAAATGTAACCAAACTAACAACCATTATATGGTACTGTAAAACAAGGTAGAAGGTGTATATAAACTTGTTGCGAATTTAAATCTCCCTTTTTTGGGTGGGAGACTGTTGCAACAATCAGGCCCAGTGTATTACACTAAAGAATATAAGTGGCAGAAAGTGGCTGGCAGATATACGACAAACAGAACTGACGTAGATCCACTTGGTGGCAATTTAAATCTCCCATCCTTTTTGGGGGTTAAACTGCAGCAAAACTGAGGCCCAGTGTATTTTACTACGCAATGTGAGTGGCAGCAAGTGGCTAGCTGATACACCACAAACTAAGAGGACAGAGGTATATCCACTTTGAGAGAATTTCAATCTCACTTTTTTTTCTGGATACAGAACCCAAACTCAGGCCCAGTGTACTTTACTACGCAATGTGAGTGGCAGCAAGTGGCTGGCTGATACACCACAAACTAAGAGAACTGACGTATATCCACTTTGTGAGAATTTCAATCTCACTTTTCTTTTTGGACACAGAACCCAAACTCAGGCCCAGCGTATTTTACTACGCAATGTGAGTGGCAGCAAGTGGCTGGCTGATACACCACAAACTAAGAGGACTGAGGAATATCCACTTTGTGAGAATTTCAATCTCACTTTTTTGGGGGGGACACAGAACCCAAACTCAGGCCCAGTGTATTTTACTACGCAATGTGAGTGGCAGCAAGTGGCTGGCTGATACAGCACAAACTAAGAGGAATGAGGTATATCTACTTTGTGAGAATTTCAATCTCACTTTTTTTTTTTTGAACACAGCACCCAAACTCAGGCCCAGTGTATTTTACTACGCATTGTGAGTGGCAGCAAGTGGCTGGCTGATACACCACAAACTAAGAGGACTGAGGTATATTCACTTTGTGAGAATTTCAATCTCACTTTTTTTTTTGGACACAGAACCCAAACTCAGGACCAATGTATTTTATTTGGCAATGTGAGTGGCAGCAAGTGGCCGACTGATACAACACAAACTAAGTGGACTGAGGTATATCCACTTTATGAGAATTTCAATCTCACTTTTTTTGGGGAGACACAGAACCCAAACTCAGGCCCAGTGTATTTTACTACGCAATGTGAGTGGCAGCAAGTGGCTGGCTGATACACCACAAACTAAGAGGACTGAGGTATATCCACTTTGTGAGAATTTCAATCTCACTTTTTTTTTGGACACAGAACCCAAACTCAGGCCCAGTGTATTTTACTACGCAATGTGAGTAGCAGCAAGTGGCTGGCTGACACACCACAAACTAAGAGGACTGAGGTATATCCACTTTGTGAGAATTTCAATCTCACTTTTTTTTGGGACACAGAACCCAAACTCTGGCCCAGTGTATTTTAAACCGCAATGTGAGTGGCAGCAAGTGGCTGGCTGATATAGAACAAACTAAGAGGACTGAGGTATATCCACTTTGTGAGAATTTCAATCTCACTTTTTTTGGGGGGACACAGAACCCAAACTCAGGTCCAGTGTATTTTACTACGCAATGTGAGTGGCAGCAAGTGGCTGGCTGATTCACCACAAACTAACAGGACTGAGTTATATCCACTTTGTGAGAATTTCAATCTCACTTTTTTTTTCGAGACACAGAACCCAAACTCAGGCCCAGTGTATTTTACTACGCAATGTGAGTAGCAGCAAGTGGCTGGCTGATACACCACAAACTAAGAGGACTGAGGTATATCCACTTTGTGAGAATTTCAATCTCACTTTTTTGGGGGGGACATAGAACACAAACTCAGGCCCAGTGTATTTTACTACGCAATGTGAGTGGCAGCAAGTGGCTGGCTGATACACCACAAACTAAGAGGACTGAGGTATATCCACTTTGTGAGAATTTCAATCTCACTTTTTTTTTTTTTAACACAGAACCCAAACTCAGGCCCAGTGTATTTTCCTACGCAATGTGAGTGGCAGCAAGTGGCTGGCTGATACACCACAAACTAAGAGGACTGAAGTATATCCACTTTGTGAGAATTTCAATCTCACTTTTTTTGGGGAGACACAGAACCCAAACTCAGGCCCAGTGTATTTTACTACGCAATGTGAGTGGCAGCAAGTGGCTGGCTGATACACCACAAACTAAGAGGACTGAGGTATATCCACTTTGTGAGAATTTCAATCTCACTTTTTTTGGGGGGACACAGAACCCAAACTCAGGCCAAGTGTATTTTACTACGCAATGTGAGTGGCAGCAAGTGGCTGGCTGATACACCACAAACTAAGAGGACTGAGGTATATCCACTTTGTGAGAATTTCAATCTCACTTTTTTTTTGGACACAGAACCCAAACTCAGGCCCAGTGTATTTTACTACGCAATGTGAGTGGCAACAAGTGGCTGGCTGATACACCACAAACTAAGAGGACTGAGGTATATCCACTTTGTGAGAATTTCAATCTCACTTTTTTTGGGGGGACACAGAACCCACACTCAGGCCCAGTGTATTTTACTACGCAATGTGAGTGGCAGCAAGTGGCTGGCTGATACAGAACAAACTAAGAGGACTGAGGTATATCTACTTTGTGAGAATTTCAATCTCACTTTTTTTTTTTTAACACAGAACCCAAACTCAGGCCCAGTGTATTTTACTATGCAATGTGAGTGGCAGCAAGTGGCTGGCTGATACACCACAAACTAAGAGGACTGAGGTATATCCACTTTGTGAGAATTTCAATCTCACTTTTTTTTGGGGGGACACAGAACCCAAACTCAGGCCCAGTGTATTTTACTATGCAATGTGAGTGGCAGCAAGTGGCTGGCTGATACACCACAAACTAAGAGGACTGAGGTATATCCACTTTGTGAGAATTTCAATCTCACTTTTTTTTTCGAGACACAGAACCCAAACTCAGGCTTAGTGTATTTTACTATGCAATGTGAGTGGCAGCAAGTGGCTGGCTGATACAGCACAAACTAAGAGGACTGAGGTATATCCACTTTGTGAGAATTTCAATCTCACTTTTTTGGGAGGGAGACAGCACCACAACTGAAGAACAGTGTGTAACACAACGTAATGTAACTGGCAGCATGATCTCAGGACAAGTATGGCAGCAACAAAAAGGACTGCTGCACACAAAAGTGTGGACAAATAAACAAGATAACTGTGCAGAAAGGAGCAACAGGATTTTTGCTTGTAAAAAAGCAGTTGGTTTGCACAGCGGCGTACAAACAGCAATGCAGCTATCAGGGAGCCTTATAAGGCAGCCTAATAAGCTACAGAACTGATGCACAAAAATATAGCCTCCACTGTCCCTGCAAAGAAAAGGTGGTGTTGGACAGTGGAAATCGCTACAGCACAAGCGGTTTGGGGGTTAATGTTCCCTCCCCAAGTATATCCCTGCTTCTGACGAAGCTGCAGCAACCTCTCCCTATGCTCAGATCGGCAGAAGTAAGATGGCGGTTGGGGTGCACACCCCTTTATAGCCCCTGTGACGCCGCAGAAAGCAAGCCAATCACTGTCATGCCCTTCTCTAAGATGGTGGGGACCGAGACCTATGTCATCATGCTGCCCACACTCTGCGTTCTCCTTCATTGGCTGAGAAATGGCGCTGAAAGCTTCATACGAAACGCGACTTTGCCGAAAGTCGGCGATTTTTGAAATTTTCCGATCCGTTTCACTCAACCCTAGTCATAAGTAACAATGTTAACAATACAATAATTAAAGCAAAATACGACGACCCTGCTTGTGAGAGCTTACAATCTACAATGAGGTGGGGGAGATACAAAGTACAGGTGTGTAGTTATCATTCATATTCTCTGAAAAAAAGGCAAAGAAAGCAAAAATTCTGCCGGGGTATGTAAACTTTTGAGCACAACTGTATACTGTATATATTTATTTGAATATGGACCACATCATATTTATGCACCTGTATGCTATTTGGTGTGCAGACCATTTTTATTTTTCATGTTAATTTTTTTGTTTTACATTGCACATCTGACGGCTATCATTATAATATATTGTTGCAGGTAAAGGTGGATCAAGACATTACTGTTCTGATTACTGTCAAGTTCAGTGTTGTCATACAGAAGTAACAAATTGGAGAGCAGCCTTCATTTTCTAAATGGCAGGTGAAATATTAAACATGGATTTTTGATGGGTTTCTCCATGTTTTTCAAAGCGAGTTTCAAAGCTTGTCTTTTTCTGTCTAGTCCTAGCTTTAGTTAAAAAATAAAAATTAAATTAAATCAAAATTACACATGGTGTATTCCATAAAATATACCTCACAATTCTGTTATTTGTGATTTCACATGAGTGTGTGCTGGAGGGACATCTTGTACGCCCCACCTTTGACAATTCAGTGAAATAATGAGAAAAAAATACTTTCAGGCAATTTTCATTCCTTTTGTTTTTTTTTATAATTGATTCCTTTGGGTTTGTCTCAAAGCCTCTGCTTAAACACAGTCTTGATACCAAATCTATACTACAGTATTACTGTGCAATCCATGAGATAACAGACCAAAAAGGGCCCCCATACACATAGAGAAATGTCAGCTGAACCCATCAATTTTGGAACTGGGAGGGATAGCTGTTGGCAGTTATAAAAGTTGAACTTGAAGTGTTGTTTTTAAGTTTATGAATAGTACTAGATAGAACTGCACAGATAACCTCCACTATTTAATTGTGTGAATTATTGAAATTTTATATTGTTTTCTAATTCAAACATGAGAGGTCAAAATATCAATAAAACCCAGCTTTTATTCTAATCAGTAATGCAGCTGTAAAGATGAAAATCAAGGCATTCGCCATTGCCCAGCTTCAGTTCATTTATTTATGCAGAAACATTAAAACATGGACTAATAGAATGCCAGGGCCCTGATGAAGCATGACACCATGTGAAACAGTCATAGACCACTATTGGTCCACATTTCTATGTTTCTATACAAATACATGAACTAAAGCTGAGCAGTGTTGAGCATCATAATTTTAATCTTTACATATGCACTACTGATAGGAATATTACTACCTGTCTTCAGTGAGTACCATGAGGTCTAATTCTTTATGTATACTAAAATTATTGGATTCTAGCAGTGCCAGAGTTTTCTCTATTTTCAATATTTTAAGGCTTTAATAATTTCATAATAAAGCAACATACTAAAACATGTCTGAGAATATACAAGGTAAAAAAAATCACATTCAGAAAGGAAGATCAGAAATACTGTACTTTTAAAATATATATATATACAGTATTGTAATACTCAATGAATGTTGTGATGTCACCAAACGCAAATGTAAACTAGCTCCCAAACTAAATGCTTAACAAATAAAACTAAGTATGACACAGTGATAATGGGTACCATACCAAACAACCATTCTTATGTTTCACCCTGCTTCTTAAGGGGCCATGTCGCTGAAAAGGCCCATTGAAGAAGAAGAAGAGCAAAAGACAGCTAGTGTTTGGTACTGTGTCCATTAATACTAGGTGAGTCACTTGCATATCATGTTTAGATGTATCATACATTATTTTTATTTGCTAAGCATTTAGTACGGTGGCTACTTTACATTTGTATGACGACATCACAGTATTACTTGATTACTATTATGCATCCATTTGAAATGGATAGTATGTCAAGTTTTCCTTTTTGAATGTGATTACGGTAGTTTTACCTTTGCTACTCCAAGCAATCTGACTTTCATGTGAATTATTAATAAAAGCTTTGTTTTAATGATATATAGTTCTTACATTTTAACTAAATTATTGTTGAATCGTAGGAAGTGATCAGCAAAGTTTTTTTTGTGCTTAGTGGCACATTTATATATGACTCTATGTATTAATAGTGTCTTATATTATAGTCAGATAATAATTTTACCTTGGGTATTCTCACCCTACCCTTACACGGTGTTCCAGAAATGTGTGAAATAACATGGAATTATTTTAAATGTAAAATGCCAGAAGGGGTAATACAGACTCAGTAGTGTGTGTAAGTCCGGGAACACATTTCATTTAAAGTTTTATGACAGTATAGTAGCTTGAAAAAATTTCCTTTTCTCAAAAACACAGGTTCAGTGTGACATGTACTATACAATTCTACATTTTAGAAGAATGTATAAATATTAAATCTGATAGCCTTGAACTTTGTCATTTTGTTCCCTTTATGCTGCAATTTAAAAATGTATGTTATGATATTTAAAATAAATCATAAAAGAAATCATACAGAAAGCTCGTTAGTATTTATTCTAGATAAAGAATTCAAAAACACAATAGGGTCTTATCTAAGTAATAAAGGGAAAACAAAAGGGTGGGGGTTCTCATCTTATGGGGTTGTGTCACACACAACCCCTAGAATTGCCTAAATAACAGCCGCAGTAGCTTCCAAAGGAAATATATACGCTGAGGGTGATGGAAGTTTCCTTCAGTGATGAGTAAACGACAAGCATCGATGAGATAAAAATTACTGGTTTAATGTCAATGCGTTTCGGAGTCACTCCTGCTCTTTCTTCGGGACAATCACAAATTTGAGTGACTCCAAAATGCATTGACATTAAACCATTGATTCTTCATCTCACCGTGGCTTGTCATTTACCAGCAGCACAGGATACTTGCGTAAACATTGGCACGCTTGTTTGTATTTATTGTTTCTGCAAATATGCAGAAATTTTCCGTGAAGCCTCCATTGATTGAAATCTTGATGGTAACAGAATGCAAGCACATATGTCGCTTACATAAAATGGGGACTATGGTTGGAGGTTTCCAGTGTGTTATGGATATAGTCAGGGGATTGGATTCCAACAATACAAACCTGATCCACCAAACGATTGTTGTTAAAATTACAGCCACTTCACGGAACAGGCAAGAAGTTCTCCTATCTGGTTCTAAAGACTCTCATTAGGTAAGTCTTCTTTTATTAAAAGTCTGTGCTGCTTTGCTGACTCTTATGGAACACAGAATGTAGTGGTGAGGCACAGTCAGAGCAGTCAAGCACATGCTCTTTCCTCCCTCTCTGTGTACAATAAAGATGAGAACGCAAAGAAGGGAAACTAACAAGAGGCAGTAGTCTGTAAGAGGTTGGGCTTGAGGTGAGACTATGTAGAGTGAGTCTCTCCCAACACAGCATATACTGATATCCACCTACCTTTTCTAGAGTCAAAATACATCTGAAAATACACATGAAGTGAGGGTGGAGTAGCAGGGGTGGGAAGGTAGAGGGGAAAAGAGAAGAGAGGACTCATGGGGGAAGTGTTGAAGGGTCATTGCTAAGCACTTACATGAAGGACCCTAGCCCCGGATCATAAGTGCACTGTCCTAAATAGCTATCATAAGAAAGTTCATTCATTTATATGCAGAAAGGATGCACAGTGTCGTCAACGGACAATTGGGTCTAGGTTAGGGAAAGTTGGCTAGGATCATATCAGTATAGAAAAAACAATAAAAGGGAAGAGACAGGTCTGTGGGGGTAACAAGACAGGAAACTCTAAAGAGAAGTGAGAAAGATGACCAACCTGAGGAGAGGGGAGAGAAATGACAGCAGTCTTGAGGAAAAATAAAATAAGTTACAACTGTAAGGAGAGGTGAGAAAGATGACAGCCATGAAGGGAGTTGAGAGAGATGACAGCCCTGTGTATAATGGAGTGATGACAGTCCTGACGAGAAGGGAGAGAAAGGACAGTCCTGAGTAAAGGGTAGAGAAATTATATCCCTGAGGGAAGATGAGAAAAATGAAAGCCCTGAAGAAATGCTAGAATGAAGACAGCCTTGAGGAGAGGGGGAAAGATGAGAGTCAAGAGGAAAGAGGAGAGAAATTACAGCCCTGAGAAGAGGTGACAAAGATGACAGCCGTAAGGAAAGAAATCAAGTCTTGAGGTTAGGTGAGAGAAATTAGAGCCCTGCTGGGATGGGAGAAAAGTGACAGCCCTTAGGCCAGGGGAATAAGATGACAACTCTGAGGATAGACAAGAAAAATGACAGGCCTGAGGAGAGTCAAAGATGAAAACGCTTTCTCCTCTGTCCCTCAGTCATAACAGGAGCATTCCTCCCTCCTGTAATGTTACTAGCAGCTCAGCACAGGATGAAGGAGGGTTTGATGGGACAGTCAGGACTGAAGGGAGGTTTCTTGTACACAACCTTTCTTCGGGTCGTTTATTTCCAACTATAGGTCTTTTCTTTAGGGGTAATATAATAAAAGTAGTAAAAATGAAAAATAACATTGTAGTTACTTACTTTCATTGAAAAATCCCATTGTATGTTAGTCGCATGGGTCAAAATGTATCGCTGTGACTTCCTTTCCTGTCTCTGTACTCTGGCAATCTGATGGTATCTGGTGTAACAATGTTCTGCACCTTCACACTTTTATTCTTTATAGCAGCACAATTTAACTTGTGGCCAGTAGCTATCTGACTTGTTTTGTTACTTCAAAAGCTTAACCATAATTGCCTAACAGGAACTAGCTTCCTGTACAAATGCCCAAGTAACTCCTCCCCACCTGGGCTGGCAATAAGCGTTAACCCTATAATAGGCTAAAAACTGATGCAGAGAACAGTACACATATCAAATCACATTTAAAACAGTAAATCCATACAATAACATTAAACAATCCTTCAGAGAGTATGTTTGGACGATGTCTCCACCTTTGTACCCTCCCTCTTTAAACTTTTTTCTGGCACAATGACACAAGAATTTCAGGGAATTGCCTATATTCCTTAAAGGGGAATCATTACCTTGCAAATGCCCACTGGTGGCATTTATATGAATTGTGTTTATGGGTTTACTTTCACTATACATACTGTCCTGATTCGCACAACAGTCTGTTTTATTTTAAAAATGATTTTTTTCTGTATTGCTACTATTAGTTAATAAAGATATTATTTTATAATCCAGTTTGGTCTCCCTAGTGCATCCATAATACTGGTGTTTGGGTTTGTTTCTAGTCTCGGTCTATACAGTATTTTGTGGTTACATTTTTTTTTTTTTTTTTAAAAAGACCACATATTTAAACAGTCTGTTATCTCCGTCAGACTTCTGGTGTATCTGTGGTATCCAAATACTTGCTTTTCAGGCATACTGATTAGATATCATACATTACATGCAAGTTTTCTTAAAATTAATCCATTTGTATTGAACTTTTAAAATATTTCATAAGTCCATTTAAAATGGGCAAGGGATGAGGAAGTGGATGTGATGCTGTTGGTGCATGCAGAGGACGAGGCCATGGCCAAGCTGAAAGTGGGCCACAGCAAAGACCCACATCTTCTCGCTCGACCTTCCTGTCCCAGTTTGTAGGGGACCACAGCACACAACTATTGAAGCCAGAGCAGTGTTAAAGGGTTGTTGGTTGGATAGCGATAAATGCTTCCAATCACTTAGCCACCACTACCACCACGTCTTCCACACAGTCAAGGATGAGTAGCCGTGAGTGTGGACCTCATATTACTCACCCTGATCCTCTTCCTCCTTCCATGCCGAGTGCCCTGAGACAACTGATCCCACACTTGGACACTCTGAAGAGCTGTTCAGTTATCCCTTTAAAAATTCCGGACTCTCGCCCTGTCAACTTGAAGTGGGCCAGATGAGATCACATGTAGCAATGCCCAAAGATTTGAACAGCCACGGTCACACAAAGGCGATGGTGGGAAAGTGTCACAAGAGGTGGATGAGTATCAGACACAATTCTCAGAAAGTCAAGAGGAGGAGAAGGGTGTGGATGTGGATGATAAGGTGGTGGATGACATAGTAACTGGCACAACCTGGCAGGAGGACATGCAGAGCAAGGACAGCAGCACACATGAGGAAGGAGGCATAGCACCCAAACAGGCAGGAAGAAGCAGTGAGGTGGCCACAGAGAGAAGGCGTGCATCCATTCCCCGTAACACCAACATGATGGAAGTTGCCATTCCAACTGTTAGATTTTGCCGAGTCTGGTTATTTTTTAAAGACTCTGCCGATAACCCCAAACAGGCCATTTGCAGCACCTGCCATGCCGACATCAGCAGGGGCAGCAAAACTACCAGCCTGACCATGACCAGCATGATCAGACACAAGGCAGCAAAGCACCTGACTTTGCGGGCCAAACACCAGGCTCCAGGAACACTGTCTGCAGGTGACACCACTGCTTCTTCCACTGTTTTGCGTAGAAGCCAATCCTCCGGCCAACGGTGCATGTGAAGATGCCTTGTGCCCTGCACCTGTTGTTGCCCACAGTGAACCAGCACCATCACCAAGCCCATCCATGTCCTTGTCCCAGTTGTCTATTCCCCAGTCATTGGAATGCAAGCAGAAATACCCAACCAACATCCCACAGGCTACAATATTAAATTCTAACATTTCTCGTCTGAGCTCAAAATGTTGTCTTTTAGGATCATTGAGACTGAAGCTTTCTGCAACCTGAAGGCGGCGGCTGTCCCATGGTACTCGGTCCCCAGTCACCACTATTTCTCCCGGTGTGCCGTACCGGCATTACACCAGCACATGTCAAACAATATTACCTGTGCCTTCAACAATGCTGTTACTGGGAAGGTCTACCTAGCCACAGACACGTGGGCAGGGATGATACATCTCACTGACGGCTCACTGGGTTAACATAGTGGAATCCGGGACCCAGTCGGACCTTGGGATGAAACACATCCTCCACACGCCAAGGATTGCAGGCCCTACATCAATCAGGGTTGCCCCCACAGTCTACAGCTCCTGCTCCTCCTCCTCTTAATCCTCCATCTCTGAAATGAACACATCAGTCAGAAGCGGGTAGCACTTCAGCACTGCCTGAGCCAAGCGGCAACAGGCTAATCTGCTTAGCTGACAAACTGCACAATGCTGAAGAGTTATGGACAGCACTGAAAGAGCAGTCAGATTTTTGGATGACATTGCTGAACCTACAGCCTGTCATGGTCATGTGTGACAATGGCTGGAACCTGGTGGTGGCTCTGAGGCAAGGTGAGCTCACACACGTTCCTTGCTTGGCCCATGTGTTTAACCTCATCGTTCAACGTTTTCTCAAAAGCTACCCAGAGCTGCGGGATCTGCTAGTAAAAGTATGCCACCTGTCTGCCCATTTTAGAAAGTCAGCTACAGCTTCAGCCGCCCTTGCTGTGCTTCAGCTGAATTTGCAGCTTCCGGCTCACCGACTGGTGTGTGATGTCCCCACGTGTTGGAACTCTACACTGCATATGTTGTAAAGGATTTGTGAGCAGAAGAGGGCAGTTGTTGACTACCAACATCAACAAGGCCATCGTTATTCAGTTCAGACTCCACACATAAGACCTCAAGAGTGGACATGGATGTCAGACATATGTACCATCCTCAAAATCTTTGAGGACTGCACCAAGATGGTGAGCGGCGATGATGCCATAATTAGTGTCACCATCCCGCTACTTTGCAATCTGAATATCTCTCTGCTCACAATTAAAGAGGATGCATAGCAGGCAGAGTACGAGGACATGGAGCAAGGAACCATACAGGGTGATTACACTCAGCCCAGCCTCATGTCGTCTCAATGTGGATTGGTAGACAATGAGGAAGAGGAGGAGAAGGAAGATCAGCAGCTACTTTTGTGCGCTATAGACGGTACTACAAGCACAGCTGTCATACTGTCTGTTCAGCGTTTATGGCCTGAGGACAGGGAGGAGGAGTACATCATGGTCAGTCGTCCTGTTGGTGAGGACACGGAAATCTTGCCTGTTAGCAGTCTGG
The DNA here is from genome assembly GCF_051348905.1 of Ranitomeya variabilis. Lineage (NCBI taxonomy): Eukaryota > Metazoa > Chordata > Amphibia > Anura > Dendrobatidae > Ranitomeya > Ranitomeya variabilis. The sequence continues at coordinate 714,282,491 of NC_135233.1, read as the reverse complement.
CCCGCATGGCTTATTTTATGTTGCGCTGCGTTTCCCGTGACCCTCGCATTATAAAATTTTTTGGGTGACACTCATTACTGGTTAGTGTCACATCTAGACCCACGCTAAAAGGACAACTTTCAATCTCTTCTTCCAGAGGCAGACAGGTGTACTAAAATGTTACAGCACCAGAGGGCCCTTGTAGCGGAATTACTAAAAAAGTTCCTAACTGAGAACACTGGCAGCAGACGTCAGAGTTTGTTATACAACCAAGGAGTCCAAGCGAGAGAGACAGAAGTACAATTCAGCACAGGCAGGGGAACAATGGCAAAGTTCTGTGATAGTTTTCTAAGATCCTCCCATCGTGCCTCATCAGAGGCAAGGGGTGCTGTTACAACAAGAGCGAAGTTTCTGAGGGAGTACCTTGCTGATCGTACAAATGTCCTCCTTGATTCCTCTGTGCCTTTTAATTATTGGGTATCCAAGCTGGACACGTGGCGCAAATTGGCTCTCTACACCTTGGATGTCCTGGCCTGCCTTGCTGCTAGCATTCTGTCAGAGCTGGATTTTAGTGGCGATGGTGGATTTATAACAGATAAGCACATCCACATGTCAACTGAAAATGCTGACAGACTGACTCTTATAAAAATGAGCAAGGGCTGGATTGGGCAAGAGTACACCACCGAATGAAAACAGCGAAACAACCTCAAATACATTGTCTTTTTTGTGGAGGTGTATTCTCATGCACCTCTTCACAACCACACATGGGTATACGCTTTCTGATTTGGTCTGTTTGGTGTTATCCTCCTCCTTATCCTCATCCTCATCATCCACAACCATACGAAAACCAGGGAGAACGTATTCCGTGATGCAAAAGTGACTAATGTTTTTATGATGCCCGTTAATAATTTTAAACCAAAGAAATGTTTACACACCCAGGGGGAAATGTTTGTCAGCCCATAAACTTATTGTATGGACATTACAAGTCTAGGAGACCTGCTCCTTTACATTGAGCCTAGTTTTTAATAAGGCCTTCATCAGCATCTCATCATTTTCCGCCACTAGATCACCATGGTTAATATGTTCCTTTCTGCTACAGGCAGTCAATTTTTGGACCAGGGTGTCTATGATCCCCATAAAATATTTTTTTAAATTTACCCCCATGGGGAAATGTTTGTCAGACCATGCACTTAGTGTATGGGAATTACAAGTGTAGGAGACTCGCTCCTTTAAATTGGGCCTAATTTTTTATGAGGTCTTCCTCAATCTGTCATCATCCACCACCACTAGATCACCAGGGTTAGTGTGTTCCGTGCTGCTATGCCAGTCTAATTTTTGGCAAAGGTGTCTATGATGCCCATAAAATATTACAAAAATTGTACCCCCCATGGGGAAATGTTTGTCAGCCTATACACTTAGTGTATGGGCACTACAAGTCTAGGAGATCCACTACTTTGTAATGGAACAGTTATTTTATGAGGCCCTCCTCCATGTTTCTTCCAAGGGGGGATTGTGTTGCTTTCAAATTTGGGTCAAGGCGGCCCTTGCATTCAATGCAAAAGGAAACAGTATGGCAGGACCAACTGAAGAATGTGAAGTGGGTTTTCCTGTGGCCATCCAGTAACTGGGTTCAAAGGCCTATTGGTGTGCATATGGCTTGGTAGCAGGGCAGGCCTTTCAGTCAATACATAAGAAAACAGTATGGGATTACAAAATGACTAATGTTATGTGTATTTTCCTGTGGCCATCCAGTACCTGGGTTCAACGGATTCTTGGGGTGCATATGACTTGATAGCAGGGAAGGCCTTGCATTCAATGTGACATTTTTTCAGGAAGCCCTTCCGTACCTCCATGAAAAGGGTATTGGGGTGCGTGGGAAATTCTTAGCAGCCCAGCCACTCACTGCATAGGCAATAACAGCATAGGAGACCCACTGTTTAATAATGGCCCTTTAAGAATATTAATGCAGCCTGAAGCCCCTCGAAAAATAGGCTTTGTGACTTTAAGAGTCCCTCCTTCATAAATGAAACTAGATATGTCTCCTTATGTGTCACACAACACATGGCCAGCTAGGGTTGTTAAATGTTACAATGACATTTCCCAGTGAATGCGTTTGAATTGGTTGAAAGCAATGTTAAAGTTGAAAAACGCATACAAAATGCTGCATATGAACATAGCCCAAGTGGTGGAGGAACATTTTGGTCTGGGGTTAAATAATGTTCCTTATATACAAGTCATTACCCTGGAAAGGATGTACCTTAACATATTTCCCAGCAAAATCCATTTTGGTTTCGTTTTTGTATATTTTTTGTTGCACCTGTAAAAATGGCATGAAACTCTGACAACATTGCTAACAACTGTGACCTAGGAGTCAGAAATGTTTCCAGGGGCAATCCCCATGATTTTCCTGTGTCATTTGAGCAGTGTTTCCATCATTTTCAGATGTTTTTAGACCTTAAAAGGACCCCCAGGGGGGATCGCGGTTAAAATACTCGGGACTCCCATAGACTTACATTGGGCTCATTGCTCGGGTCGAGTACCCGAGTATTCCAATTTGCTTGACCCGAGCAACAAGCACCCGAGCATTTTAGTGCTCACCCATCACTAGTGTCAACACATCGACCGCTTCTTTGGCAGCAAGAATTTCACGCACATGTTCACGAGTTCTTGTCTTTAACTCCCTAGATATGAGACCATCATAAATGAGGGAACAGGGACACGTAGCATAATAAATCACGTGTGTGGTGTTACATGAGATGAAATCACGGATTTTGTATTCCCTCCTCCCATCAGATGGTGTAAAGGTCCCACATGTAAGGATATTTGGATAGGCCACGCATGACCCGCAGGGGAATCAGCCGAGTATGGGGCCACTAGGAAAGAAAGATTTTTGTTTTACCACATAGTGGCTTCTTACAAGGTGATCCCTCGGGTTCCTCCCCCAGCGTTGTGTCATGAGTGGAGTTAAAGGAAGATGTGCTGCCAAAACATTGTTGGTCTTTAAGACCGACCAATGTTTGGATAGAATTTCACAGATCCGATCCCAGTAGCAATTAGAGGTCGAGATGAATCTGAGGTCAAAATTATCCTATGTGTTTTTCCCAGATTGTTTAAGTGACTCATCTCTCCTTGTCGATTTAGCCAGCCTATAGCCAGTCTTGATACAATGATTGTTATAACTAGTGTTGAGCATTCCGATGCTGCAAGTATCGGGTATCGGCCGATACTTGCTGTATCGGAATTCCGATACCGGGATTCCGATACTCTTGTGGTATCGGGTATCGGGTATCGGAACAACATTAATGTTAAAATGTGTAAAATAGAGAATTAAAATAAAAAATATCGCTATACTCACCTGTCCGACGCAGCCGGGACCTCAGCGCAGGAACCGGCAGCGTTGTTTGTTTAAAATTCCCGCTTTTACATGGTTACGCGAAGTCCCGGCTTGTGATTGGTCAGGGCGGCCATGTTGCCGGGCCGCGGACCAATCACAGCAAGCCGTGACGAAAATACGTCACGGCTTGCTGTGATTGGTCCGCGTCCCGGCAACATGGCCGCCATTAACCAATCACAAGCCGTGACGTCACGGGAGGCTGGAAACGCGCTCATTTTAAAAAGGGCGCGTGTCCAGCCTCCCGTGACGTCACGGCTTGTGATTGGTTGCGTCGCGGTCAACCAATCACAAGCCGGGAGGCTGGACACGCGCCCATTTCAAAATGAGCGCGTCCAGCCTCCCGGCTTGTGATTGGTTGATCGCGGCGCAACCAATCACAAGCCGTGACGTCACGGGAGGCTGGACACGCGCCCATTTCAAAATGAGCGCGTCCAGCCTCCCGGCTTGTGATTGGTTGATCGCGGCGCAACCAATCACAAGCCGTGACGTCACGGGAGGCTGGACACGCGCCCATTTTAAAATGAGCGCGTGTCCAGCCTCCCGTGACGTCCCGGCTTGTGATTGGTCAGGGCGGCCATATTGCCGGGACGCGGACCAATCACAGCAAGCCGTGACGTAATTTCGTCACGGCTTGCTGTGATTGGTCCGCGTCCCGGCAACATGGCCGACCTGACCAATCACAAGCCGGGAATTCACGTAACCAAGTAATAGCGCGATTTTTAAACAAACAACGCTGCCGGTTCCCTCGCTGAAGTCCCGGCTGCGTCGGACAGGTGAGTATAGCGATATTTTTTATTTTAATTCTTTCTTTTACACATTTATATGGTTCCCAGGGCCTGAAGGAGAGTTTCCTCTCCTTCAGACCCTGGGAACCATCAGGGATACCGTCCGATACATGAGTCCCATTGACTTGTATTGGTATCGGGTATCGGTATCGGATTGGATTCCGATACTGTGACGGTATCGGCCGATACTTTCCGATACCGATACTTTCAAGTATCGGACGGTATCGCTCAACACTAGTTATAACTCATATCTTTAAATCTCCTAGCAAAAGTGATGGACTGTTTCTCGAAACGGGCCTCAGTGGAGCACACCTGCCTACTGAGATGGCTTTAATAACAGAATAATTGTGGGCCAATGAAGCATGCAATAAAGAATTCACAGAACTTTCTTTACGGTACAAGTCTGTCTCAATGTGACTGTCTTTCCCAACATATAAACTGGTGTCTAAAAAGTTAATTTTGCTCTAATGCCAATTATATGTGAATCTGAGGTTAAAGGGATTATCATTGATATACCTCACGAAAATTGATAGGCTAGTCTCGTCACCCTCCCAAATCATGAGAACATCATTGATGTAATGAAACCAGCCTATGCCTGGGTACGCAGCGTGCACTCCATCACCCTGAAAAATCTGTCTCTCCCAGAAGGTTGCTGTCTCCAAGGTTGCTATATTTTACAATTTATCTTTTGCCAAAAGTGCGTAAGGACATTGAAACCCCCCCCCCGTTCGACCAGTTGTCTCTGGCATAATAGGGTTGAGTGACAATATATGTAAGTTCATTGACCACTGTCTTAAACCATTAGTGGAAACACTCCCCTCCTATATCAGAGACACGACTGATGTTCTTACCAGGATTGACGGTATCTTCCTTGAGGCTATTATGTTGCTTGTTGCAATTGACATCGTGTCATTGTATAGCACTGGTACACCAAGCAGAATAAGGACACAGTTGGTGGAGAAACGTTGAACTTGATGGACCTACCGTATTTTTCAGACTATAAGATGCAATGGACCATAAGATGCACCCAAAATTTTCAGAATGAAAATAGGGGAAAAAAAATAAATGGGAAATGGGGGTCCATCTTAACCTCTTTCTGACATCTGACGTACTATCCCGTCGAGGTGGGGTGGGCCCGTATGACCACCGACGGGATAGTACGTCATACGCGATCGGCCGCGCTCATGGGGGGAGCGCGGCCGATCGCGGCCGGGTGTCAGCTGCATATCGCAGCTGACATCCGGCACTATGTGCCAGGAGCGGTCACGGACCGCCCCCGGCACATTAACCCCCGGCACACCGTGATCAAACATGATCGCGGTGTACCGGCGGTATAGGGAAGCATCGCGCAGGGAGGGGGCTCCCTGCGGGCTTCCCTGAGACCCCCGGAGCAACGCGATGTGATCGCGTTGCTCCGAGGGTCTCCTACTTCCCTCCTCGCCACAGGTCCCGGATCCAAGATGGCCGCGGCATCCGGGTCCTGAAGGGAGGGAGGTGGCTTACCGAGTGCCTGCTCAGAGCAGGCGCTGGTAAGCCTGCAGCCCTGCACAGCAGATCGCAGATCTGACAGAGTGCTGTGCACACTGTCAGATCACCGATCTGTAATGTCCCCCCCTGGGACAAAGTAAAAAAGTAAAAAAAAAAAATTCTCCACGTGTGTAAAAAAAAGAAAAAAAAATCCTAAATAAAAAAAAATATATATATTTATTATTCCCATAAATACATTTCTTTAGCTAAATAAAAAAAAAACAATAAAAGTACAGATATTTAGTATCACCGCGTCCGTAACAACCCAACCTATAAAACTGCCCCACTAGTTAACCCCTTCAGTAAACACCGTAAGAAAAAAAAAAAAAAAAAGGCAAAAAACAACGCTTTATTATCATACCGCCAAACAAAAAGTGGAATAACACGCGATCAAAAAGACTGATATAAATAACCATGGTACCGCTGAAAACGTCATCTTGTCCCGCACAAAACGAGCCATCACACAGCATCATTAGCAAAAAAATAAAAAAGTTATAGTCCTGAGAATAAAGCGATACCAAAATAATTATTTTTTCTATAAAATAGTTTTTATCGTATAAAAGCGCCAAAACATGAAAAAAAATGATATAAATGAGATATCGCTGTAATTGTACTGACCCGACGAATAAAACTGCTTTATCAATTTTACCAAACGCGGAACGGTATAAACGCCTCCCTTAAAAGAAATTCATGAATAGCTGGTTTTTGATCACTCTGCCTCACAAAAATCGGAATAAAAAGCGATCAAAAAATGTCACGTGTCCGAAAATGTTACCAATAAAAATGTCAACTCGTCCCGCAAGAAAACAAGATCTCACATGACTCTGTGGACTCAAATATGGAAAAATTATAGCTCTCAAAATGTGGTAACGCAAAAAATATTTTTTGCAATGAAAAGCGTCTTTCAGTGTGTGACGGCTGCCAATCATAAAAATTCGCTAAAAAACCCGCTATAAAAGTAAATCAAACCCCCCTTCATCACCCCCTTAGTTAGGGAAAAATAAAAAAATTAAAAAATGTATTTATTTCCATTTTCCCATTAGGGTTAGGGTTAGGGTTAGGGTTAGGGCTAGAGTTAGGACAAGAGTTAGGGCTAGGGTTAGGGTTAGGGTTATTGCTAGGGTTAGGGCTAGGGTTAGGGCTAGGGTTGGGGCTAGGGTTGGGGCTACAGTTAGGGTTGGGGCTCAAGATAGGGTTAGGGTTTGGATTACATTTACGGTTGGGAATAGGGTTGGGTGTGTCTGGGTTAGAGGAGTGGTTAGGGTTACTGTTGGGATTAGGGTAAGGGGTGTGTTTGGATTAGGGTTTCAGTTATAATTGGGGGGTTTCCACTGGTTAGGCACATCAGGGGCTCTCCAAACGGGACATGGAATCCGATCTGAATTCCAGCCAATTCTGCGTTGAAAAAGGAAAACAGTGCTCCTTCCCTTCAGAGCTCTCCCGTGTGCCCAAACAGGGGTTTACCCCAATATATGGGGTATCAGCGTACTCAGGACAAATTGGACATCATCTTTCGGGGTCCAATTTCTCCTGCTACCCTTGCGAAAATACAAAACTGGGGGCCAAAATATAAGTTTTGTGGGAAAAAAAAGATTTTTTATTTTCACGGCTCTGCGTTGTAAACTGTAGTGAAACACTTGGGGGTTCAAAGTTCTCACAACACATCTAGATAAGTTCCTTGGGGGGTCTAGTTTCCGATATGGGGTCACTTGTGGGGGGTTTGTACTGTTTGGGTACATCAGGGGCTCTGCAAATGCAACGTGACGTCTGCAGACCAATCCATTTAAATCTGCATTCCAAATGGCGCTCCTTCCCTTCCGAGCACTGTCATGCGCCCAAACAGTGGTTCCCCACCACATATGGGGTATCAGCGTACTCAGGACAAATTGGAAAACAACTTTTGGGGTCCAATTTATCCTGATACCCTTGTGAAAATACAAAACTGGGGGCTAAAAAATCATTTTTGTGAAAAAAAAAAGAATTTTTATTTTCACGGCTCTGCGTTATAAACTGTAGTGAAACACTTGGGGGTTCAAAGTTCTCACAACACATCTAGATAAGTTCCTTGGGGGGTCTAGTTTCCAATATGGGGTCACTTGTGGGGGGTTTGTACTGTTGGGGTACATCAGAGGCTCTGCAAATGCAACGTGTTGTCTGCAGACCAATCCATTTAAGTCTGCATTCCAAATGGCGCTCCTTCCCTTCCGAGCTCTGTCATGCGCCCAAACAGTGGTTCCCCACCACATATGGGGTATCAGCGTACTCAGGACAAATTGGACAACAACTTTTGGGGTCCAATTTATCCTGATACCCTTGTGAAAATACAAAACTAGGGGCTAAAAAATCATTGTTGTGAAAAAAAAAAGAATTTTTATTTTCACGGCTCTGCGTTATAAACTGTAGTGAAACACTTGGGGGTTCAAAGTTCTCAAAAAACATCTAGATAAGTTCCTTAGGGGGTCTACTTTCCAAAATGGTGTCACTTGTGGGGGTTTTTAATGTTTAGGCACATCAAGGGCTCTCCAAACGCAACATGGCATCCCATCTTAATTCCAGTCAATTTTGCATTGAAAAGAAAAATAGCGCTCCTTCCCTTCCGAGCTCTGCTATGCACCCAAACAGTGGTTTACCCCCACATATGGGGTATCGTCGTACTCAGGACAAATTGCACAACAACTTTTGTGGTCTAATTTCTTCTCTTACCCTTGGGGAAATAAAAAAATGGGGGCGAAATGATCATTTTTGTGAAAAAATATTATTTTTTATTTTTACGGCTCTGCATTATAAACTTCTGTGAAGCACTTGTTGGGTCAAAGTGCTCACCACACATCTAGATAAGTTCCTTTGGGGGTCTACTTTCTAAAATGGTGTCACTTGTGGGGGGTTTCAATGTTTAGGCACATCAGGGGCTCTCCAAATGCAACATGGCGTCCCATCTCAATTCCAGTCAATTTTGCATTGAAAAGTCAAATGGCGCTCCTTCCCTTCCAAGCTCTGCCCTGCGCCCAAACAGTGGTTTACCCCCACATATGGGGTATCAGCATACTCAGGACAAATTGTACAACAAATTTTGTGGTCTATTTTCTCCTGTTACCCTTGGTAAAATAAAACAAATTGGAGCTGAAATACATTTTGTGTGAAAAAAAGTTAAATGTTCATTTTTATTTAAACATTCCAAAAATTCCTGTGAAACACCTGAAGGGTTAATAAACTTCTTGAATGTGGTTTTGAGCACCTTGAGGGGTGCAGTTTTTAGAATGGTGTCACACTTGGGTATTTTCTATCATATAGACCCCTCAAAATGACTTCAAATGAGATGTGGTCCCTAAAAAAAAATGGTGTTGTAAAAATGAGAAATTGCTGGTCAACTTTTAACCCTTATAACTCCGTCACAAAAAAAAATTTTGGTTCCAAAATTGTGCTGATGTAAAGTAGACATGTGGGAAATGTTACCTATTATGTATTTTGTGTGACATATGTCTGTGATTTAAGGGCATAAAAATTCAAATTTGGAAAATTGCGAAATTTTCAAAATTTTCGCCAAATATTCATTTTTTTCACAAATAAACTCAAGTTATATCGAAGAAATTTTACCACTATCATGAAGTACAATATGTCACGAGAAAACAGTGTCAGAATTGCCAAGATCCGTTGAAGCGTTCCAGAGTTATAACCTCATAAAGGGACAGTGGTCAGAATTGTAAAAATTGGCCCGGTCATTAACGTGCAAACCACCCTTGGGGGTGAAGGGGTTAAAGTCTGAATTCAGCTTACCAGGGAAGGGATCAGCACAGGTGGAGGAGTGGTCACAAGGGTCATTTGGTGGTCCAGGCTGGTGTGCTGTCCTCTGGGAAATCCCATCCCAAGCTTGTGCGGTGGCGGTGGCTATGTGCTGGGGCAGGGGCTCTGTGCTGGGGCTCTGTGCTGAGACAGGGGCTCTGTGCTGGGGCAGGGGCTCTGTGCTTGGGCTCTGTGCTGGGGCTCTGTGCTGGGGCAGGGGATCTGTACTGGGGCAGTGGCTCTGTGCTGGGGCAGGGGCTCTGTGCTCCAGGGCAGGGGGATTTGCTCCGAGGCAGGGGGCTGTGCTCGGGGCAGGGGCTGCTCTCTGGTGCAGTGGCAGCAGCTCTCTGTGCTCTGGTGGGGGGCTCCGCCGGCATTTCATCAAAGCCCGGAGGCCCCCGCACATCCATTGCTGCTATGTTGCGGTGACCTCCAGGAACATGGCCTCCGGGAACATGGCCGCCGGTCCAGGGGTGGCACATGCTCAGACTCAAATCTCAGCAGTGAGATCTCATCCCGATATCTCATCTCCTGAAATCTCGGGATGAGATCTGAATCTGAGCATGCGCCGCACCTGGCCCGGCAGCCATCTTCCCGGAGGACAATGCAACATGGCAGCAACAGATGTGCGGGGCCTCTGGGCTTTGAAGAAATGCCGGATGAGCCTCCACAGAGCCCAGAGAGCCACTGTCACCACCACACCACAGAGCCCTGCGGCACCGCCACAGCCACAGGATTTGTAAGTATATTGCGACCATAAGAAGCATCCCCATTTTCCCCAAAACATTTTGGTGAAAAAAGTGCGTCTTATAATCTGAAAAATACGGTAAGCCTTTTTTCAATCTATGGAACTAGGAAGCTATGTAGTAATTTTAGCAGAATATACCCTATATATGCCCTCCTTTTTGTCTAACACATTGTGAATCGCAGTCCCTCTTTTTTTAATTTTTGGAAGTTCTAGCATTGTCCGCATATGCTTTGTGAATTTTAGAGTCTTTCCTAAATAAACAGGATGTGTTGACCATGTCACACAGACAACATGCTCAGATAATGTAATAAAATGTTAAACTTACATTAACCGGTGATTCTCGGTGGGTATAATTTTAACCCCCCTGCACTGTGTCATCTACTGTTGTCAAAGATGACAGGGAAATATGGTGAGAGATGGCCCGGGTATTAAAGGGTTGAGGAAGCATGTTTTTTTTTGCTTTTTAATTTTGCCTTATAAACACGTCATATACAATAGAGAAAGTTTCTTAACATTTTTTTGCTGTAAAATTTTGTGTTCACTTTTGCATGTTTTATTGTTAGTCTGTAAAAGTGGAGTAATACTCTGACAACATTGTTCCGAGCAGTGACCTTGGAGTCAGAGATATTTCCAGGCATGCTATCCATGCTGTTCACATTCCATTTGAGCACTGTTTCCATCTATTTCAGCGATTTTCCTGCCTCCCTAGACCTCCTGCTAGGGTCTTCTGGAAAAAAGCTTGCATTTCGCATTGACTTCCATTATACTCGTTACTTGAGCAAGCCCGTCCAAGCATCAGAACTGCTCGATTCGAGTACCTCTGAGAACAATTGTAAATACTTTCAGGTATTTATTATAAAATGGTAAGGGGGAAAAGTTTTTAATAGTATCTGCTATGGGGTGTTTATGCATCAGCGTCTGCTATCTGATACATATGCACCAGCCTCAGGGTCTTCTATGTAGTGTATATACATTAACTTAAGGGTCTACTATGTGATACATATGTCTCAGCAGTGTCTGCTGTCTTAAGTACTGTATATGTGCCCGCTCTAAAGTCTCTTCTGTGGTGTATAAAAACCACCCCCCGGCATCTCCTATGTGATGCATATACAGCAGCCCCAACAGCTTCTATGTAACATATATGCAATATCCCTAGCATCTCCAATGTGATGCATATATGCCAGCTCCAGCATCTCCTATATGATAGGTATACACCAGCCTCAGCATCTCCTATGTGATGCGTATACACTAGCCCCAGTGTTCCCTATGTGATATGTATTCAAAGGCACCAGCGTATCCTACTCCTACGTGATCTATATACATCAGGTCAGGCATTCCTATGTTATGCTTACAGCATAATTAAGTATATACTTTTGGCATGTAAAAGTTTTGGCATCCATGGTAAAAATGAATGTTATGGTGAACATTTATAGATGAACATATATGAAGACATGTGAAGATGTAATGATTTCTAAAAGGCTTAAAGTTAAAGATTACACATTTCCTTTGTATTAAAGGCAAAAGCATATATATATATATAGTCATCTTTTACATTTTAAAAATTACAAAAAAGTATATTGGCCAATGCTAAAGTTTGCGCACCCTGCATGATTACAACCTAGTAGCACTCCTTTTGAAAGTTGAAAGTTAAGCAATTTCTACACTCTTTTTGTTGCCAGCCAAGAGTCTTTCATTTCTTTTCATGTCTTGCTTGAGGGAATTTTATCCATTCTTCCTTGGAAAATTCTTCCAGTTCTGTGAGATTCCTTGGTAGACTTGTATGCACTGCTCTTTTGAGGTCTAGTCACAGATTTTCAGTGATATTCAGATCAGGGGACTGTGAGGGCCATTGTAAAACCTTCAGTTTGCGCCTTTTGAGGTAGTCTATTGTGGATTTTGTCATCTATTTAGCATAGTTATCCATTTGTTGCACAATTTCTCCTGAGTATGCCGATACTCCATAAATGGGGGATAGCCACTGTTTGGGTGCAGGGCTCAGAAGGGAGAGCACCGTTTGACTATTTGAATGCAAAATTGGCTGGAATCAATGGTGGCGCCATGTCACATTTGGAGACCCCCTGATGTTTCTAAACCATGGAACCCCCCAAATCTAACCCCAAGACACCCCTAACCCTAAATCAAACCCTAACCACAACCCTTACCCCAACACACCCCTAACCCTAATCCCAACCCTAACCATAATCCCAACCATAACCACAACCCTAACTTTAGCCCAACCCTAACTTAAGCCCCAACTATAATCCTAGCCCCAACCCTAAGCCTAGCCCCAAGCCTAACCCTAGCATTAGCCCAACCCTAACCCTAGCTTTAACTCCACCCTAATCCTAGTTTTAGTCCAACTCACTTTATCCCAACTCATTTTATCCCAACTCACTTTAGCCCAACTCACCCTCACCCTAATCCCAACCCTAACCGTAATCCCAACCATAACCACCACCCTAACTTTAGCCCAACCCTAACTTTAGCACAACCCTAACCCTAGCCCCAATCCTAACCCTAGCTTTAGCCCAACCCTAACCCTAGCTTTAGCCCAACCCTAATTCTAGTTTCCGCCCCACTCACTTTAGCCCAACTCACTTTAGCCCAGCTCTAACCCTAATGGAAAAATGGAAATAAATGTATAATTTTATTATACTATTTTTAATGCGATCACATCAGAGGAGAAAGAGATTAAATGTTAAATCAGACTTTTTGTTCCGGTCGCCATTATCTACTATATAATTGTCTAAGGGTCACTTCCATCTTTCTTTCTGTCTGTCTGTCTTTCTGTCTGTCTGTCTTTCTGTCTGTCACGGAAATCCCAATTCGCTGATTGGTAGCGGCAAAATGGCCACGACCAATCAGCGACAAGCACAGTCTGGCACCAAAATGGCCGCTCCTTACTCCCCGCAGTCAGTGCTCACAAAGGGTTAATGGCAGCGTTAACGGACTGCGTTATGCCGCGGTGTAACGCACTCCATTAACGCTGCTAATAACCCTGTGTGACCAACTTTTTACTATTGATGCTGCCTATGCAGCATCAATAGTTAAAAGATCTAATGTTAAAAATAATAAAACAAAAAAAAAATCATTATATATTCACCCTCCGTTGGCCCCCGCATCCAGCTGAGGCCTTTCCCGCTCCTCGCGACGCTCCAGTGACCGGTCCATGCATTGCGGTCTCGCAAGATGATGACGTAGCGGTCTCGCGAGACCACTACATCATCATCTCGCGAGACCGCAATGTACTCTTGGGACTGGAGCGTCACGAGGAGCATCGGTAAATGCCTCGGCTGGATCCGGGGGGACGACGGAGGGTGAGTATATAACTATTTTTTATTTTAATTCTTTTTTAAACAGGGATATGGTGCCCACATTGCTATATACTATGTGGGCTGTGTTAGATACTGCATGGACTGTGTTATATACTACATTCCTGTGCTTTATACTATGTGGGCTGTGCTATATACTATGTGGCTGTGGTATATATTACGTGGCTGGGCAATATACTACATTGCTGTGCTCTATACTACGTGGCCTGGGTTATATACTGCATGGGCTGTGTTATATACTACATCTCTGTGCTATATACTACGCGGATGTGCTATATACTATGTGGCTGTGCAATATATTACTTGGCTGTGCAATATGCTACGTGGCTGTGCAATATATTACGTGGCTGGGCAATATACTACGTGTCTGTGCTATATACTACGTGTCTGTGCTATATACTACGTGTCTGTGCTATATACTACGTGTCTGTGCTATATACTACATCGCTGTGCTATATGCTACGTGGCCTGTATTATATACTGCATGGGCTGTGTTATATACTACATCTCTGCTATATACTACGTGGCTAGGCTATATACTATGTGGCTGTGCAATATATTACGTGGCTGGGCAATATACTACATTGCTGTGCTCTATACTACGTGGCCTGGGTTATGTACTGCATGGGCAGTGTTTTATACTACGTCTCTGTGCTATATACTATGTGGCTGTGCTATATACTACGTGGCTGTGCAATATATTAAGTGGCTGTGCAATATATTATGTGGCTGGGCAATATACTATGTGTCTGTGCTATATACTACGTGTCTGTGCTATATACTACGTGTCTGTGCTATATACTACGTGACTGGGCAATATACTACGTGGCTGGGCAATATACTACGTGGCAATTTGAACCACGCTTCGCTAATTGGTCGCAGCCGGCCAGCCGAATCCTGTGTGTAAATTGCATTATTCTGAAAAGTTCATAAATGAACTACATACAGATTCTAGAATACCCGATGCGTTAGATCGGGCCACCATCTAGTACCGTTAATAATGGCAATCGCAACACTGGGGTCGGTAAAAACTGACCCAGATCATGTTTCCTGGATCTCAGCTACCCTTGGAGACATTCTGACTCTGCGGGTGCTATACAGCTATTTCTCAGCTGAGGCATAAGTACCCTCAATTGCCGCTGTTAAAAGGTGGATCTGTGGTTGTTAAGGGGTTAATGGTTGGCAAGAAATTATTTTCTTAAAATTCTGTGCCCTTTTTTCTCCACACATACGTTTGATCTTTGTGGTCAAAGAGTTCTTGTTTAACTTCATAGGTCCACAGGCCTTGTTTCCAAAACGCATCGGGATTGTTTAGATGTTTTTTTGCATACCTCTGAAGCTGATATTTATGGTGAGGACCCAGGAGAGGTTTTAGTCTGATGACTATTCCGTGAAGGCCATATTTGGGCCGTAGAACAATGTATCACAACTCTACAGTCTGCCAAATCTTTCTGAAGGTCTTTTGCAGTCAAGCGGCCATTGTGATTTGCCTCTCTAGCAATCCTACGAGAAGATCTCACTGAAATTTTGCACTGAACTTGACCTTGACACTTGACACTCTGTGTGAATGCAGACTTATGAATCCCCCAGGCCAAACCCACTGGTCAGGATATGTATAACTCATGCATACTTTCTGGTCCCGGGTCTTAAACTGAATCTCAGCAGCTCCGTGCATGTGCTGGGGGATTCATAAAGTGTGCAGTCACATAGAGTGAATGCAGACTTATTGGTTTTGACCGGACAAATCCTTTAAACCAGACATCAAACTATGAGGAAAAGATGCTAATTCTGTGGCTTTCCTGAGCATAGGTTAAAATGTCTTGAATTTAGCATCCAAAATGTTCGTACATACTATATACAATAATATTGTTGTCTGTGGCACTATTCTTGCTGAAAAAATCCCGGAACCCACAAAGAAAACTGATGGGCTCCTCTTAATTAAGGCAACATTCTCCACTATACGAAATTGAAAACATCAATCAATGGGAAAAATATGACTTTAAATATAAATACTCCTTTAAAATATTCTTCATGTATTTCAAATATACATCATAAAGGAATTGTGCTTCAACTATTACAATATACTGTAGTTCTTACATTTTTGCAGTTTGTGGATGCTATCACACATGTTTTATTTTATAATAGAGATTTTGTCAACATTTTGTTAACTGATCTTTCATATTTTAGTAGCAATTGGAATACATCGATAAGAAACATGTTAGTATTTGTGTAATATTAAAAACTGTATTCATTTTGGCTTGGAAAACATCAGATTAGTTCATTCTGAAAAAACATGAAAATCATGACACCATGATAATTTGGCAGAATTACTTAAAGGCAAGTCATCCTTTGAAAATTGACTAAAACAGATGGGAGAACAGCACTGTTACTCCCATTTAGCAATAATACACCTGTTATTTTGCCACAGTAAAATGCGAAATCCAGCTCCAATTGTGTTTGTTAAGAAGCTTCAGCAAGCATTTGCAACAGAATTGCTAAAGAGGCTTTCCAAAAAGTAGAAAATTAGTTACTTTTATTTGGGACAGGCCATCAATATCATATTCATGGGGTCTGACCTCTGCTGACAGCTGTTCATGGAGAGCTGGACCCCCTTCTTTGTTTACCAATCACAGCTTCATACTTTTTTTAGCGGCTGTGGGTAGGACTGAGTTGCAATGAGTTTCTACGCCAACCTTACCTCTACAAAAAGAATGGAACTGTGCCTGGTAAAGGGAAGAAACAACAGAAAGCTGTGGCACCTTTTGTCAGCTGATCAGAGTCCCAGGAATTGGACATTCATCGCTCTCATACTATAACATCGTAAAGATGGGCCCTCAATTTTCTTGTCATATGAGGAAAATCGTTCTATAAATTGTTATTTTGAGAGCTACAAACACCAATAAATGAAGTAACTCATCAAACATCTCTCCATACAGAATTAATAGTTTATTGATTTTTTTTTTACTGTTTATGAATCATGAATGCAATAGCACACACTACTAGGTTTTCAAAACAAAGTCTTCGTTCGGCATCCCAATTAGAGATGTTTTTCATTGCCAATTTGGTATTCTGCATTTTACCATACCATAGCTATATTTGACTTAAATAACCCAGTGACATACTAATTTTATGCAGTAGCGTAGCTACCGGGGGGGCAGAAAGTGTGGGTGCCCCGGGCCCGGTGAATAGAGGGGACCCACCCGGAGCTACGCTACTGTAACTGTATCGGCGGGCGATCTCCCTGCTCTTCCGCCGGCCGCTATGGGGCCCCTGAGCAGGCAGGGGAGCCCTGTGCCAGCAGTGGACCCCCCGCCTGTCATCGCAAGGTCAGCTGTACTGGCATTTAGCCGATGAAGCTGACACAATGATGAGGGATGGAGCACTGCGCTGCACTGTGCTCCTTCCCCCATCAACCCCCTGTCAGTGTCTGACGTCGATGACACTGACAGCAGGTGCGATGATGTCACTGCCCGGTGTTTGCTGTCAGGAGGAGATCAGTGGGGGCTCAGAGCAGCGCAGGAACCAGGAAGATGAGAGGTGAGTATTTATTTATTTTTTATGGGGTGCTGCCTAATACTACAGGGTCTGCCTATGGGGGGTCTGCCTTATGCTACAGGGTCTGCTTATGGGGGTCTGCCTTATATTACAGGGTCTGCCTATGGGGGTCTGCCTAATACTACAGGGTCTACCTATGGGGTGGGTCTGTCTTATACTACAGGGTCTGCCTATGGGGGGTCTGCCTTATTCTACAGGATCTGCCTATGGGGGGTCTGCCTAATACTACATGGTCTGCCTATGGGGGGTCTGTCTTATACTACAGGGTCTGCCTATGGGGGGTCTGCCTAATACTACAGGGTCTGCCTTTGGGGGTCTGCCTTATACTACAGGATCTGCCTATGGGGGGTCTGCCTAATACTACAGGGTCTGCCTATGGGGGGTCTGTCTTATACTACAGGGTTTGCCTATGGGGGGTCTGCCTAATACTACAGGGTCTGCCTATGGGGGTCTGTCTTATACTACAGGGTCTGCCTATGGGGGTCTGTCTAATACTACAGGGTTGGCCTATGGAGATCTGTCTTATACTACAGGGTCTGCCTATGGGGGGTCTGCCTTATACTACAGGATCTGCCTAGGGGTGTCTGCCTAATACTACAGGGTCTGCCTATTGGGGGGTCTGTCTTATACTACAGTGTCTGCCTATGGGGGTCTGCCTAATACTACAGGGTCTGCCTATGGGGGTCTGTCTTATACTACAGGGTCTGCCTATGGGGGGTCTGCCTTATACTACAGTATCTGCCAATGGAGGGGTCTGCCTAATACTACAGGGTCTGCCTATGGGGTTCTGTCTTATACTACAGGGTCTGTCTATGGGGGTGCTGCCTTATACTACAGGGTCTGACTATGGGTGCTGCCTTATGCTATACAGTATTGGGGTATCAGGGGCAGTAATAGGGACACATACGGCAGCAGCAGCTCAGTATTGGGGTATCAGGGGCAGTAATAGGGACACATGGCAGCAGCGGCTCAGTATTGGGGTATCAGCAGGATGAGGAGTTTGTGCAGGTTGGGAATAGATGGTGATGGGGCTGGAATATGAGAAGTGAAATGTGTCTTTGTTGTATTCTCTGCAGACGAGTCCTGGCTGTATGAACTTGTCATGTCGGTTTGGGCCAGATGGAAAAGACGGGAAAAATGAACGATTCCATCATAAAGAATGTCAGCATTATCTGTAACTCTGCTGTAATCTCTTATATGTTCTGTAGGACTGGCATCTACCAATATCAATATTGGTCTTTATATAGGGATTATTTTCAGTAACATCTGTCATCTGCTGAGGTTCTCCTCCACTATTAGGGTGTGTCATCGAGTTGTAATCAAGGTTACCTGGTTAGGGGCCCACTCATGAACCAAAACCCTAGCTATGCCTCTGATTTTATGTATATGGAATACAGTATAATTAATGAAATAATAATAATCTTTATTTAGCATATATAGCTTTGATTAGTGAACGTGATAGGCTGCTCTGAACAAATGTGTTTTGAGGGAGCACCTAAAACTATGCAAATTGTGTATGGTCCTAATATCTTGGGGTACAGCATTCCAGAGGATTGGCGCAGCACGGGAGAAGTCTTGGAGTCGGGAGTGGGAGGTACGGATGAGTGCAGCGGTTAGTTGAAAGTGGTTTGCAGAGCGCAGAGGTCGGTTAGGCCGATAGACAGAAATGAGGGAGGAGATGTAAGGGGGTGCCACACTGTGGAGAGCTTTGTGGGTGAGAACAAGTACTTTGAATTGTATCCTGTAATGAATGGGCAGCCAGTGTAACGACTGAGTGGACACGTCTGAATACCGATTAGCTAGATGGACCCTGGCTGCTGCATTAACCCCTTTCTGCCATTGGACATACTATTCCGCCCACGTAGGGTGGGCCCTAATTCCCAAGGACGGAATAGTACGTCCAGCGCGATTGGCCACGCTCACGGGGGGAGCGCGGCCGATCGCAGCCGGGTGTCAGCTGCCTATCGCAGCTGACATCCGGCACTATGTGCCAGGAGTGGTCACGGACCGCCCCCGGCTAGTGTTGAGCATTCCGATACTGCAAATATCAGGTATCGGCCGATATTCGCTGTATCGGAATTCCGATACCGAGTTCCGATATTTTTGTGATATCGGAAATCGGAATCGGAAGTTCCCAGTGTATGGTTCCCAGGGTCTGGAGGAGAGGAGACTCTCCTTCAGGCCCTGGGATCCATGTTCATGTAAAAAATAAAGAATAAAAATAAAAAATATGGATATACTCACCCCTCCGGCGGACCCTGGACCTTAGTGGTGTAACCGGCAGCCTCCGTTCCTAAGAATGCAGTGAGTGTAGGACCTGCGATGACGTCGCGGCTTGTGATTGGTCGTGTGAGCGGTCACATGAGCGGTCACGCGACTAATCACAAGCCGCAACGTCATCGAAGGTCCTTCACTCTGCATTCTTAGGAACGGAGGCTGCCGGTTACACCGCTAAGGTCCAGGGTCCGCTGGAGGGGTGAGTATATACATATTTTTTATTTTTATTCTTTATTTTTTACATGAATATGGATCCCAGGGCCTGAAGGAGAGTTTCCTCTCCTTCAGACCCTGGGAACCATCCAGGAGACCTTCCAATATTTGTGTCCCATTGACTTGTATTGGTATCGGGTATCGGTATCAGCGAGATCCGATATTTTGCCGGTATCGGCCGATCCAATCCAATACCGATACTTTCGAATATCGGAAGGTATCGCTCAACACTACCCCGGCACATTAACCCCCGGCACACCACAATCAAACATGATCGCGGTGTGCCGGCAGTATAGGGAAGCATCGCTGTTATGATCTGGTGGCCTAGGAGCAGCATGGACGAGCTCTGGAGTAGGTGGCCTCTATACTGACTGCAGACCCTGAACTTAACACCGCAACTATAAGTGGGATGTTCCTGTAACTCCCTCGACACCTCGTCACAGCCGGAGGACTAATTACCCCTAAAGAAAGAAACAGGAAAACTATCTTGCCTCAGAGAAAATCCCCAAAGGAAAGACAGCCCCCCACAAATATTGACTGTGAGAGGAGAGGGAAATTACAAACGCAGACTGAAAACAGAATTTAGCAAAGGAGGCCACGCTACCTAGAAAGAAAAGACAGGACAGAGTACTGTGCGGTCAGTATTAAAATACTACAAAAATCCACCACAGAGAATACAAAAATCTCCACACCTAACTAAAGGCATGGAGGGTAACTCTGCGACTCCAGAGCTTCCAGCTTGGCTGAATAAATCCTTACACAGACAAAGCTGGACAAGAAAAAACATAGCAATTCACTGAACTATAAAGTCCACCGCATGTGGACTGCAAAAACAAAGCCAGGACTTATCTTTGATGATTTGGACAATCCAGCAGGAGAAACCAAGCAGAGATGTGAATCCTCCAGAAAAACAATAGACAACTGGCACTCACTAAAGGGTGAAGCCAGACTAAATAGCCCCGTCCAAAGTGGAAGCACCTGATGACTGCTGTGAAGGACAAACAGGAGCACTACCACTTATAACCACCGGAGGGAGCCCAAGAGCAGAACCCACAACAGAATTCACAACAGTACCCCCCCCTTGAGGAGGGGTCACCGAACCCTCACCAGAGCCCCCAGGCCGATCCAGACGAGCCAAATGGAAGGCACGAACCAAATCGTCAGCATGAACATCGGAGGCAAGAACCCAAGAATTATCCTCCTGGCCATAACCCTTCCACTTGACAAGATACTGAAGCCTCCGTCTTGAAAAACGAGAATCCAAGATCTTCTCCACAACATACTCCAACTCCCCATCAATCAACACCGGGGCAGGAGCATCAACAGAGGGAACCACGGGCACCACATATTTCCGCAACAAAGATCTATGAAAAACATTATGGATGGAAAAAGAGGCTGGAAGGGCCAAACGAAAAGACACTGGAGTGATAATCTCAGAAATCCTATAAGGACCAATAAACCGAGGCTTGAACTTCGGGGAAGAAACCTTCATAGGAACATGACGAGAAGACAACCAGACCAAATCCCCAACCCAAAGCCGGGACCCCACACGCCGACGACGGTTGGCAAAACGCTGAGCCTCCTCCTGAGACAACACCAAATTGTCCACAACATGAGCCCAAATCTGCTGCAACCTGTCAACCACAGAGTCCACCCCAGGACAATCAGAAGACTCAACCTGCCCTGAAGAAAAACGAGGATGAAACCCAGAATTACAAAAGAATGGTGAAACCAAGGTAGCCGAGCTAGCCCGATTATTAAGGGCAAACTTGGCCAATGGCAAGAAAGCCACCCAATCATCCTGATCGGCAGACACAAAGCATCTCAAATAAGTTTCCAAAGTCTGGTTAGTTCGCTCGGTTTGGCCATTTGTCTGAGGATGAAATGCGGAAGAAAAAGACATATCAATGCCCAGCTTAGCACAAAAGGACCGCCAAAACCTAGAAACAAACTGGGAACCTCTATCGGACACAATATTCTCCGGAATGCCATGCAAATGAACCACATGCTGAAAAAACAACGGAACCAACTCAGAAGAGGAAGGCAATTTAGGCAAAGGTACCAAATGAACCATCTTAGAAAACCGGTCATAGACCACCCAGATAACAGACATCCTCTGGGAAACAGGAAGATCCGAAATAAAATCCATAGAAATATGCGTCCAAGGCCTCTCAGGGACCGGCAAAGGCAAAAGCAACCCACTGGCGCGGGAGCAGCAAGGTTTGGCCCGCGCACAAGTCCCACAGGACTGCACAAAAGAACACACATCCCGTGACAAAGAAGTCCACCAAAAGGACCTACTAACCAAATATCTGGTACCAAAAATCCCAGGATGGCCAGCCAACACAGAACAGTGAACCTCAGAAATCACTTTACTAGTCCATCTGTCAGGAACAGTTTCCCCGCTGGACAGCGATCAGGTTTATCAGCCTGAAAATCCTGAAGAGCCCGTCGCAAATCAGGGAAGATGGCAGAAAGAATCACCCCCTCCTTCAGAATACCAACCAACTCAAGAATCCCAGGAGAATCAGGCAAAAAACTCCTAGAGAGGGCATCAGCCTTAACATTCTTAGAACCCGGAAGATACGAGACAACAAAATCAAAACGGGAGAAAAACAGGGACCATCGTGCCTGTCTAGGATTCAGCCGTTTGGCAGACTCGAGGTAAATCAGATTCTTATGATCGGTCAAGACCACAATACGGTGCTTGGCCCCCTCAAGCCAATGTCGCCACTCCTCAAATGCCCACTTCATAGCCAACAACTCACGATTGCCGACATCATAATTGCGTTCCGCAGGCGAAAACTTTCGAGAAAAGAAGGCACACGGTTTCATCAAGGAACCATCAGAACTCCTCTGAGACAAAACGGCCCCTGCCCCAATCTCAGAAGCGTCAACCTCAACCTGAAAAGGAAGAGAAACATCCGGCTGACGCAACACAGGGGCAGAAGTAAATCGGCGCTTAAGCTCCTGAAAGGCAGAAACAGCCTCAGAGGACCAATTAGCTACATCAGCGCCCTTCCTCGTCAAATCGGTCAGGGGTTTAACCACACTGGAGAAGTTGGCAATGAAATGGCGATAAAAATTAGCAAAGCCCAAAAATTTCTGAAGGCTCTTCACGTATGTCGGCTGGATCCAATCATGAATGGCCTGAACCTTAACCGGATCCATTTCTATAGATGATGGAGAAAAAATGAAGCCCAAAAAAGAAACCTTCTGTACTCCAAAGAGGCACTTAGACCCCTTCACAAACAAGGCATTATCAAGAAGGACCTGAAATACCATCCTGACTTGTTTCACATGAGACTCCCAATCATCTGAAAAAATCAAAATATCATCCAAATATACAATCATGAATTTATCAAGATAATTCGGAAAAATATCATGCATGAAGGACTGAAACACAGATGGGGCATTAGAGAGTCCGAATGGCATCACAAGATATTCAAAATGGCCCTCGGGCGTATTAAACGCAGTTTTCCATTCGTCACCCTGCTTAATACGAACAAGATTATATGCCCCTTGAAGGTCAATCTTAGGAAACCAACTAGCCCCCTTAATCCTGGCAAACAAATCAGAAAGCAAAGGCAAAGGGTATTGGAATTTGACCGTGATCTTATTCAAGAGGCGATAATCAATACAGGGTCTCAAGGAGCCATCCTTCTTGGCAACAAAAAAAAAACCTGCTCCCAATGGAGAAGAAGATGGCTGAATATGCCCCTTCTCCAAAGACTCCTTTACATAGCTCCGCATGGCGGCATGTTCAGGCACAGACAGGTTGAAAAGTCGGCCCTTAGGGAACTTACAGCCTGGAATCAAGTCAATAGCACAATCACAGTCCCTATGCGGTGGAAGGGAACTGGACTTGGGCTCATCAAAAACATCCTGGAAATCTGACAGAAACTCAAGAATTTCAGAAGAGGGGGAGGAGGAAATTGACATCAGAGGAACGTCATCATGAACTCCCTGACAACCCCAACTAGTCACAGACATAGATTTCCAATCCAACACCGGATTATGTACCTGTAACCATGGAAACCCCAGCACAATAGCATCATGCAAGCTATGCAACACCAGGAAACGACAATCTTCCTGATGGGCTGGCGCCATGCACATGGTTAACTGTGTCCAAAACTGAGGTTTATTTTTAGCCAATGGTGTAGCATCAATACCCCTCAAAGGGATAGGACTCCGCAAAGGCTGTAAGGGAAAACCACAACGTCTGGCAAATTCTAAGTCCATCAAATTTAAAGCGGCACCTGAATCCACAAATGCCATGACACAGAATGACGATAATGAGCAGATCAGGGTCACAGATAACAGAAATTTAGGTTGTACAGTACTGATGGTAACGGAATTAGCGATTCTCTTGGCACGCTTAGGGCAATCAGAAATAACATGAGCAGAATCGCCACAGTAAAAGCACAACCTATTCTGACGTCTGAATCCTTGGCATTCAGCTCTAGACACAATCCTATCACACTGCATTGGCTCAGGACTCTGCTCGGAAGACAATGCCATAGTGTGCACAACTCTGCGCTCACGCAAGCGCCGATCAATTTGAATGGCCAGAGACATAGAATCACTCAGACCTGCAGGCGTGGGGAAGCCCACCATAACATCTTTAACAGATTCAGAAAGACCCTTTTCTGAAAATTGCTGCCAAAGCATCCTCATTCCACTTAGTAAGCACAGACCATTTTCTAAATTTCTGGCAATATGATTCTGCCGCTTCTTGACCCTGACACAGGGCCAACAAGGTTTTCTCAGCATGGTCCACAGAATTAGGTTCATCATACAATAACCCAAGCGCCTGAAAAAAGGTGTCTACATTAAGCAAGGCCGGATTCCCAGATTCCAGGGAAAATGCCCAATCCTGCGGGTCGCCACGCAACAGAGAAATGACAATTTTTACCTGCTGGATGGGATCACCAGAGGAACGGGGCTTCAGAGCAAAAAACAGTTTACAGTTATTTTTAAAGCTCAAAAATTTGGACCTGTCCCCAAAAAACAGATCGGGGGTAGGAATTCTAGGCTCTAAAACAGAAGTCTGCACGATACAATCAGAAATACCCTGTACTCTAGCAGCAAGTTGATCCACCCGAGAAGCAAGTCCCTGAACATCCATGTCAGCGCCTAACTCTTGAGCCACCCAGAGGTGAAGAGGGAAATTAAGATTGACAAGCTTCAGTAATAAGAATTGATGTTTTTTGCATTAAAATGGGCACTGTAGGTTTTTTCCTGTCCTCCACTCACTGCCGACTTTGATTCCCCATTGCCTTGCATTGGGTTTCATGTTTCATTCGGCCCCTGACTTTTCGCAATAATCGGCCTATTTCACCCGATTTCGCGAAACCCGACTCGATCCGAAAAAAGTAAAAGTCGCTCAACTCTACTGATCAGCAGTGAGCAGGCGTTTCAGGGACTAAGTCCTGTTTTTCCCATAATGAGCATGCACATGGGATGACCTCCCATTGGAGGTTAGGGGTCACACGCTCAGGTCCTGTAGCAGCTCCTATTGGACCATTAGGAAGGTCCTTGAGAGCTACAGCTATAAAAGGTTTGCATGGCCGCACGGCCATGCGCTAGTCTAAACTTGAAAACGTGTGTGTGTAGATGAATGTCTACCGATGGATGAAAGCTCCTTAATCATTCCCATTCCTAGTGATGATGACTGCTCGCAAATGGTGGAAGCTATCTAGCACCCGACTGTGCTACCTGCATACTTAGCACACATTTCTATGCCTATTTGCAGTTTTCAAGAAAGGCATCCAGTCCCTTCTTATATTTTAGTAGTGAATAGTGTTGAGCGATACCGTCCGATACTTGAAAGTATCGGTATCGGAAAGTATCGGCCGATACCGGCAAAGTATCGGATCCAATCCGATACCGATACCCGATACCAATACAAGTCAACGGGACTCAAGTATCGGACGGTATTCCTGATGGTTCCCAGGGTCTGAAGGAGAGGAAACTCTCCTTCAGGCCCTGGGAACCATATTAATGTGTAAAAGAAAGAATTAAAATAATAAATATTGCTATACTCACCTCTCCGAGGGAACCGGCAGCGTTGTTTGCTTAAAATTCGCGCTTTTCTTTCCTTATGTGAAGTCCCGGCTTTGTGATTGGTTGCGTCGCAGTCACATGGGCGACGCAACCAATCACAGCAAGCCGTGACGTAATTTCAGGCCCTTAAGGATTTTAAAATTACGTCCCGGCTTTGTGATTGGTTGCGTCGCAGTCACATGGGCGACGCAACCAATCACAAGCCGTGACGTCACAGGAGGCTGGACACGCGCGCATTTTAAAATGAGCACTTGTCCAGCCTCCCGTGACGTCCCGGCTTGTGATTGGTTGCATCGCGGTCAACCAATCACAAGCCGGGAGGCTGGACACGCGCGCATTTTAAAATGAGCGCTTGTCCAGCCTCCCGTGACGTCCCGGCTTGTGATTGGTTGCATCGCGGTCAACCAATCACAAGCCGGGAGGCTGGACACGCGCGCATTTTAAAATGAGTGCTTGTCCAGCCTCCCGTGACGTCCCGGCTTGTGATTGGTTGCATCGCGGTCAACCAATCACAAGCCGGGAGGCTGGACAAGAGCTCATTTTAAAATGCGCGCGTGTCCAGCCTCCCGGCTTGTGATTGGTTGACCGCGATGCAACCAATCACAAGCCGGGACGTCACGGGAGGATGGACAAGCGCTCATTTTAAAATGCGCGCGTGTCCAGCCTCCCGGCTTGTGATTGGTTGACCGCGATGCAACCAATCACAAGCCGGGACGTCACGGGAGGCTGGACAAGCGCTCATTTTAAAATGCGCGCGTGTCCAGCCTCCCGGCTTGTGATTGGTTGACCGCGATGCAACCAATCACAAGCCGGGACGTCACGGGAGGCTGGACAAGCGCTCATTTTAAAATGCGCGCGTGTCCAGCCTCCTGTGACGTCACGGCTTGTGATTGGTTGCGTCGCCCATGTGACTGCGACGCAACCAATTACAAGCCGGGACTTCACGTAAAGGAAAGAAAAGCGCGAATTTTAAACAAAGAATGCTGCCGCTTCCCTCGGTAAGGTGCAGGCTGCGTCGGAGAGGTGAGTATAGCAATATTTTTTATTTTAATTCTCTCTTTTACACATTTTTACATTAATGTTGTTTCGATACCGATACCCGATACCACAAAAGTATCGGATCTCGGTATCGGAATTCCGATACCCGCAAGTATCGGCCGATACCCGATACTTGCGGTATCGGAATGCTCAACACTAGTAGTGAATCATTCATTACAACATCATACGGCAGAGAGTTCCATAGTCTCACTGCTCTTACAGTAAATAATCCACGTCTGTTATTATGATTAAGCCTTCTTTCCTCCTGACGTAGAGAATGCCCCCCTGTCCCCATCTCAGGTCTAAGAGTAAAAAGATCATTAGAAAGGTCTTTGTACTGTCCCCTCATATATTTATACATTGTAATAAGATCACTCTAAGCCTTAGTTTTGCCAAGCTAAATAACCCCAAGTGTAATAACTAGTGTTGAGCGATACCTTCCGACATTCGGAAATATCGGTATTGGATTGAGTCGGCCAATATCCAAAAAATAACGGATATCGCCGATACCGATACCGATACCGATACCAATGCAAGTCAATGGGATAAAAATATCAGAATTAAAATAAACCTTTTCTTTCGTTGTAGATTAATTCTACTTAAAGGAAAACAACTAAGAATAATGTAGGATGTATTGGGGGAGGTGGAGGAGACATTAAAGGCATAGAGGTTTAGCCCAATCAAATGCAATAGCAGGAATTAATTTTTTTAAGACATTCGGAGTTACAAAGATATTGACTATGTTAAGATTTTTTATATGTTGTCAGATATTTGTTTCACTACTTCCATACTCTTCACCTTTTTTACTTCTCCTACATGTTCTACTTCATCATCCTCAGCAGCAGCATCTTTTCCATCAATTTCTCCTTCACCTTATTCATCTTCTTCTTCTTCACCTTCTTCCTATTATTCTTTTTTTTACATTTTTCATATTATTTTTATTCAACTATTATTCTTCTTCATATTCTACTTCTTCATCTTCTTCATATTCTTCTTCTTCGTCATATTCTTATTTGTGACAGGCATTCCTGAAGTTGTTATCTCTAAAAGTTTAAAGATTACACTTTCCCTTCTGTCTGTCACAAAAGATTTACAACAGGATTTGTCCGCGTTCAGTTTTGCCTGCAGCAGCAGGTTTTTTCCAAGGGCACCACGAGGAGGAACGGACTCACCCCCATACACTGCTTAGTCTTCTTCTGCTTATAATTTAGATAATATCTTTTGCTCTGATTTTTAGTCTTATGCTTAATGTTCTTCTGCTTTTGTTCTGCAGCTTCTTGTTCTTCTGCTTCTTGGTCTTCAGGGTCGTCGTCTCCAGGGTCGTCGTCTCCGGGGTCGTCGTCCTCTTCCGGGTGGTCTTCAGGGTAGTCACCTCCAGGGTCGTCGTCTCCGGAGTCGTCGTCTTCTTCGAAGTGGTATTCAGGGTCGTCGTCTTTAGGGTCGTCATCAGGGAGATCCAGAGTGATTAGCAAAAACCATTTCCAAAAGCTTGAACTTGGAAATGTAGCAGAAGGTACAAGAAGGCTGAGCAACTGCAGAGAACCAGCTGACGGTACTAGAAGCCGGATGTTGTGGATTCTGTTTGTGGGCTCCCTCTGGTGGTTACTGCTGGTATTGGGTGACTTTGGTGGGTTGCGGCCTTTGGTTTCCACCTGTCCATCAGAGGCTGGGTGGTTCCTATTTTACCTGGCCTTTCTGTCATTCCCTTGCCGGCTATCAATGTATTCAGATGTGCTCTGTTTGGTTCCTGCCTACCTGCTCCCAGATCTTTCAAGATAAGCTAAGTGCTGATTTTCAGTTGTTGGTTTTTTTGTCCAGCTTGCTTATTATGTCTCTATGCTAGCTGGTAGCTCTAGTGGACTGAGGTTCTCCCCATGTGCCATGAGTTGGCACATGGGTTCTTGTAATCTCAGGATGGTTTTTTTGATTAGGGTTTTTTGCTGACCGCTCAGACCCCTTTTGTATCGTTCTGCTTTCTAGTTTACAGCGGGCCTCAATTTGCTGAACCTATATATATCATCTCTATGTGTGTGCCTTCCTCTCATTTCACCGTCAATACATGTGGGGGGCAACTATACCTTTTGGGGTTCATTCCTCTGGAGGCAAGTGAGGTCTTTATTTTCTCTGCAGTACTAGTTAGCTCTTAGGCTGGTGCGTGGCGTCTAGAACCAACGTAGGCACGCTCCCTGGCTATCTCTAGTTGCGTTTGTCAGGCGTAGGGCAGCGGTCAGCCCAGATTCCATCACCCTAGAGCTCGTCCGATATTTTGTATTACTTTGCTTGTCCCTTGCTATCCCTAGCCATTGGGATTCATGACAGTATAGCCGGCCCACAAAGTGTTAATTGTTTCGGCTGAAGCAGGAGAAAAAGAAGTGTTTAAGGGAATTTTTTTTTTTTTTCCTTCAGAGTTTTGCTGCCTAGCCCTTAATTGCTGTCTAGCTGCTTCTTACCTCCTCTTAACCCTTGAAAGGCTCTGATATTAGCTGTTTAACATGGATGTCCAGAGTTTGGCTTCCAGCCTGAGTAATCTCGCGGCAAAAGTTCAAAACATACAGGATTTTGTTGTTCACACTTCCATGTCTGAACCTAGAATTCCTATTCCAGAGTTCTTTTCTGGAGATAGATCTACCTTCCTGAATTTCAGGAACAATTGTAAATTGTTTCTTTCTTTAAAATCTCGCTCCTCTGGAGACCCTGCTCAACAGGTTAAGATTGTAATATCTTTCCTGCGGGGCGACCCTCAGAATTGGGCATTTGCATTGGCACCAGGGGATCCTGCATTGCTCAATGTGGATGCGTTTTTTCTGGCATTGGGATTGCTCTATGAGGAACCCAACCTGGAGATTCAGGCTGAAAAGGCTTTATTAGCCCTCTCTCAGGGGCATGATGAAGCGGAAATATATTGTCAAAAATTTCGGAAATGGTCGGTGCTTACTCAGTGGAATGAGTGCGCCCTGGCTGCAAACTTCAGAAATGGTCTTTCCGAGGCCATTAAGGATATTATGGTGGGGTTCCCTACGCCTACAGGTCTGAATGAGTCGATGGCTATGGCCATTCAGATTGATCGGCGTTTACGGGAGCGCAAACCCGTGCACCACTTGGTGGTGTCTTCTGAACAGGCACCTGAGACTATGCAATATGATAGAATTCAGTCCAGAAGTGAACGGCAAAATTATAGGCGGGAAAATGGATTGTGTTTTTATTGTGGTGATTCAGCTCATGTTATATCAGCATGCTCTAAACGCACAAAAAGGGTTGATAAATCTTTTGCCATTGGTACTCTGCAGCCTAAGTTCATTTTGTCTGTGACTCTGATTTTTTCACTGTCTTCCATTTCCGTCGATGCCTATGTGGATTCAGGCGCTGCCCTGAGTCTTATGGATTGGTCATTTGCTAAACGCTGCGGTTTTAGTCTGGAGCCTCTGGATGTTCCTATCCCTCTGAAGGGAATTGACTCTACACCATTGGCTATGAATAAGCCGCAGTATTGGACACAAGTGACCATGCGCATGACTCCCGTTCATCAGGAGGTGATTCGCTTCCTTGTACTGTATAATTTACATGATGTACTAGTGCTTGGTCTGCCATGGTTACAAACTCATAATCCTGTCCTGGACTGGAAAACAATGTCTGTGTTAAGCTGGGGATGTCAGGGGGTTCATGATGATGCGCCTCCGATTTCAATCGCTTCATCTACTCCTTCTGAGATCCCTGCGTTTTTGTCTGACTATAGGGATGTTTTTGAGGAGCCTAAGCTCAATTCGCTCCCTCCTCATAGAGAGTGTGACTGTGCTATAGAATTGATTCCTGGCAGTAAGTTCCCTAAGGGTCGTTTATTTAATCTGTCACTGCCAGAGCATACTGCTATGCGGAATTATATTAAGGAGTCCTTGGAAAAGGGACATATTCGTCCATCTTCGTCCCCTCTGGGAGCAGGTTTTTTTTTCGTGGCCAAAAAAGATGGTTCCCTGAGGCCTTGTATAGATTATCGCCTTCTGAATAAGATTACAGTCAAATATCAGTATCCACTGCCATTATTGACTGATTTGTTTGCTCGCATTAAGGGGGCTAGGTGGTTCACTAAGATAGATCTTCGCGGTGCGTATAATCTGGTGCGGATAAAACAGGGTGACGAGTGGAAAACTGCATTTAATACGCCTGAGGGCCATTTTGAGTATTTGGTAATGCCTTTTGGACTCTCCAATGCTCCGTCAGTCTTTCAGTCCTTTATGCACAATATTTTCCGTGAATATCTGGATAAGTTTATGATTGTGTATTTGGATGATATTTTGGTGTTTTCTGATGACTGGGAGTCTCATGTTTTACAGGTCAGGAAGGTGTTTCAGGTTCTGCGGGCCAATTCTCTGTTTGTGAAGGGCTCAAAGTGTCTCTTCGGAGTCCAGAAGATTTCTTTTTTGGGGTACATTTTTTCTCCTTCTACTATTGAGATGGATCCCGTCAAGGTTCAGGCGATTTGTGACTGGACACAACCTACATCTGTTAAGAGCCTTCAGAAGTTCTTGGGGTTTGCTAATTTTTATCGTCGGTTCATTGCTAATTTTTCCAGTATTGTTAAACCTTTGACTGATTTGACTAAAAAGGTGCTGATGTTGCTGATTGGTCTCCTGCGGCCGTGGAGGCCTTTCGGGAACTTAAGCGCCGGTTTTCTTCTGCTCCTGTGTTGTGTCAACCAGATGTTTCACTTCCTTTTCAGGTTGAGGTTGATGCTTCCGAGATTGGAGCGGGGGCGGTTTTGTCACAGAGAAGTTCTAATGGCTCGGTGATGAAGCCATGTGCATTCTTCTCTAGAAAATTCTCGCCCGCCGAGCGCAATTATGATGTGGGTAATCGGGAGCTTTTGGCCATGAAGTGGGCATTTGAGGAGTGGCGTCATTGGCTTGAGGGTGCTAAACATCGTGTGGTGGTCTTGACTGATCACAAGAATCTCATTTACCTTGAGTCTGCCAGGCGTTTGAATCCTAGACAGGCTCGTTGGTTGTTGTTTTTTTCTCGTTTCAATTTCGTGGTTTCATACCTGCCAGGTTCTAAGAATGTGAAGGCAGATGCTCTTTCCAGGAGTTTTGTGCCTGACTCTCCTGGAGACTCTGGGCCTACTGGTATCCTTAGGGATGGGGTAATATTGTCCGCCGTATCCCCAGACTTGCGACGTGCATTGCAGGAGTTTCAGGTGGATAAACCGGATCGTTGTCCGCCAGAAAGACTGTTTGTTCCGGATGATTGGACCAGTAGAGTCATCTCCGAGGTCCATTCTTCTGTGTTGGCTGGTCATCCTGGAATATTTGGTACTAGAGACTTGGTGGCCAGGTCTTTTTGGTGGCCTTCCTTGTCTAGGGATGTGCGTACCTTTGTGCAGTCTTGTGAAGTGTGTGCTCGAGCTAAGCCTTGCTGTTCTCGGGCCAGTGGGTTGTTGTTATCCTTGCCCATCCCGAAGAGGCCTTGGACGCACATTTCCATGGATTTTATTTCTGATCTCCCGGTTTCACAGAAAATGTCCGTTATCTGGGTTGTGTGTGACCGCTTTTCTAAGATGGTTCATTTGGTGCCCTTGCCTAAGTTGCCTTCCTCCTCTGAGTTGGTCCCTTTATTTTTTCAGAACGTGGTTCGTTTGCATGGGATTCCGGAGAATATCGTTTCTGACAGGGGATCCCAGTTTGTGTCTAGATTTTGGCGGACGTTTTGTGCCAAGATGGGCATTGATTTGTCTTTCTCGTCTGCATTCCATCCTCAGACGAATGGCCAGATGGAGCGAACTAATCAGACCTTGGAAACTTATTTGAGGTGTTTTGTTTCTGCTGATCAAGATGACTGGGTTGCTTTTTTGCCACTGGCTGAATTTGCTCTTAATAATCGGGCTAGTTCTGCCACGTTGGTCTCTCCTTTTTTTTGCAATTCGGGGTTTCATCCTCGTTTTTCCTCTGGTCAGGTGGAGTCTTCGGATTGTCCTGGAGTGGACGTGGTGGTGGACAGGCTACATCAGATTTGGAATCAGGTGGTGGACAATTTGAAGTTATCTCAGGAGAAGACTCAGCAGTTTGCTAATCGCCGTCGCCGCGTGGGTCCCCGACTTCTTGTTGGGGATTTGGTGTGGTTGTCTTCTCGTTTTGTCCCTATGAAGGTCTCTTCTCCTAAGTTCAAGCCTCGGTTCATCGGTTGCGTTTGTCAGGCGTAGGGCAGCGGTCAGCCCAGGTTCCATCACCCTAGAGCTCGTCCGATATTTTGTATTACTTTGCTTGTCCCTTGCTATCCCTAGCCATTGGGATTCATGACACCGGATGGCTACCCGAAGGTACAAGAGCCAATGGAACAACCGAGGACCAGCTGACGGGACAGGAACCCGGTTACTAAGCAGGAGGTACCCGTACCAGAAAGTACTACCAAGGACCACCAGATGTTGGTGGAACTCAGATACCCAGAAGGAGGTACCTAAGCCAAAGGCTCTGCCTGGAACCAGCTGACGGTACTGGAACCAGGATAGGGAGCAGAAGGTGCAAGAGCCAAAGACATTGCCAAGAACCAGCTGACGGTACTGGAACCTGGATGGGTAGCAGGAGGTACAAGAGCCAATGGAACTACCGAGGACTAGCTGACAGTACTGGAACCCGGTTACTAAGCAGGAGGTACCGGTACCAGAAAGCACTACCAAGGACCACCAGACGTTGGTGGAACTCGGATACCGAGATGGAGGTACCTAAGCCAAAGGCTCTGCCTGGAACCAGCTGACGGTACTGGAACCAGGGGGACCTATTCAAGATTGTCTTCCAAAGAACCAGCTAATGGTGCTGGAACTCAGATAGGCAGCAGAAGGTCCACATGAAAAAAAAATTGCTAGGCCGCGAGCCAGCCGGATTTACCAAAAATCCACAGTCCTACACGGGGAGCTTGTCCTATTGGCACTACGGAACCAGCCTTGATTTCCAGTTCCCACAGCCCACATAGGAAGCACCTAAACTGCAGGCACCATAGAGTTGGCTAACCTGACCGCAATCGACAGGACAACGTATTGGAGGCAAAGTGACCTTGACACTTCCCGGAAACAGCTGGCGTGCTGGACAGGAGGGAGTACCCATGCCAAAGACACTTCTGAGCAGCAACTGATGGTGTTGGAGCCCAGGGATTACAGAAGAAACAGAGTGTAGGCTGAGGCCTAATTGGAGCAAGTTGAAAGAGAACCTTTAACCCCCCAGGCGTTTGAAACTTAAAGAGCCACCTTGTGCAGCAATAATGCTGCACAAGGAAAAGGTGGCTCTTTTACTTATGCTCCTTGCACACACTGAAGTTAACAATTATAAAATGTGCCCCCTCATACCGTGAAACCGTCCCAGAGGTGGAACTTTCCTTCCTAATCAGACGCGGCACAGCTGTCATTCATACACCCTTGGCGACGTGCGCCGCCTCATGAGCATTGTTTGAATCTGTCCCAGAGCCTGCGCTGTTATGTTATCCCGTGGCCATGCGCAGTTAGCGCTGCCCATCTTCTGACATCATTTGATGTCAGGCTGACTGCACCTGTGCGGCTGCGCTGCCTGAGATCCCAGCCCGCAGTGTCTTCTAATTTATTCTACCACCTGAACAGGGATTGCAGTTCAGGTGGTAGAAACATGAGCACAACAGAAGACCTGGATACTGTTGCCAACCAATTATTTAATCTGGAAGAGGAGTGGCAAATTCCTGCGAGATCCAGGCCTTGTTAATTTTCAGAAAAGTAAGCCGGTCAACGTTATCGGAGGATAGTAGCATGCAACGGTCTGTTAGTACACCACCTGCGGCACTAAAGACATGTTCCGACACTAGCAGCAGGGCAAGCCCGCACCTCCAATGCATACTGGCTATGCTCTGGCCATGCATCCAGCTTAGAGACCCAAAACTTGAAGGGGGAAGAGCCGTCTGGGAGTACACTGAGAGGGCAAGACATGTAGTCTGTCACCATCTGATGGAAACGTTGCCTTCTGCTGACTGGAGCCATCTGTGATGGTGTAGACATTTGTGGTGGGCACACAAAACTTTGCCACAGATGGGCCATACTGGTCTTGCCTTGTGATGAGGCACTGCTGCTGCTCCCTCTTTGTGCAGAGCTTCCTCCACTGCCTCGATGCACTGAGCTGCTTTGTAAAGCACTAGCAGCACTGCTCTCGGTTGTACTAGAGAAGATGATGGAATGCACCAGTGTGTCTTGGTACTCCCGCATTTTACGCTCCTGGTTCAACGGTGTTATGAGGCTTTGTAAGTTGTCCCGGTAGCAAGTGCAGCGCCCCAGAGTCCTGGTCGTTGCAGTAATGTCGCTCTGCCACTAAGGGGAGTGATGTTACGTCTGACTGCACTAAAGGAGTTCACCTGACCAGGTAACACTCACACTACACTTCACACTCCGGCCACCAGGGGGAGTGGTTCTATCTAGTAGGCCACTCCTCACACTCTGGTAAAACTGGGGGTTGGACAGGAAGACAGGGAGAAGTAACTGGGAAGAGCTAGAGAGAGGACCTGTCAGGGATGGGATCCTGACAGATTCCCAAGAAAGGACAAAAAAAAGTGAGAAGAAACAGGAATACAGCAGAGAGGCGATAGGACCAGAAGGAGTCGTGCTGTAAGATCGAGGCAACATCCTTCTGAGGCGCAAACAGTCGGTGGCCGGAACACCGAGAAAGTAAGGGACTTTAAGCATTACTTCAAACCACGGCAGGGCAGCCAATTATAGGTTGGCTGTCTCACTTAAACACCTAAGCAGACAACGGAGGCAGCTGAGGGAGAGGGGCGACTCTAGAGTCCCGGAAGAACTCCAGGCCTACCCCGTCATACGTGTGCGTCCTAGCCATATCATCTGGGGGACGGAGAGAACGAACATCAGAGACAGACAGAATAAGTTGTGAGGACTATCCTGGGGTGCTCAGCAGGGAAGGACTACAACACACAGGCGCTAGAAGGTAGACACTGATTCCTACCTGAAAAGGGTGCTCCGGATGTGCCGTTGGACCGGCCGGTCTCAGCCAGTCCTGTTAACAGTACTCTGGATTGGGTACCTCCAAACCTTCAGTAAACAAAAGGTAAAGAGACTGCAACCTGGTGTCCTCGTTATTTACTGTGACCAGCACTGCACCGCACTACCACCACCTTCCACACCTTTCATTGGGCGCCCCTCAGCAGGGTCACGGACTGGGTCTAGCCACCGTGACAACCCCAGAGCAGAGACTTAGAGGCCCAGTACCGGGTACCCCTCGGCCCTGCGGCAGTGGGGGCGCTACACAAGGATCTAGGAGGGTGTACACCCAATAATCAGCCATGTTGAGAATGTGGGCGATGCGGCGGTCATTTCTCAGGCACTGCAGCATGAAATCAACCATGTGCTGCAGACTGCCAACTGGCCAAGAAATGCTGTCCCCTGCTTGAGGTGTGATCTCTGCCTGCTCTGCATCACCCCACCCTCGCTCTACATACTGACTACTGGAGCATTGTGCAACTCCCTCCTCTGGACAGATGTCTTTCTCCTCCATTGACTCCTCCTCATCCTCCTCACAAAGTGTCCCCTGCCTAGGCCTTTGTGAGGAACCACGTTGGGCAGACTGTCCAGAAGCAGATGGCATTTGTGACTCCTCATCCTCCACCTCTTCCACAACCTCATCCCTTAGTGCTTGCAGTGTTTTTTGAAGCAGGCAGATAAGGGGGATAGTCATGCTGACTAGTGCATTATCTGCACTCGCCATCCGCGTGGAATCATTGAAGGCACGGAAAACCTGGCAGATGTCCTTCATAGTTGCCCACTCAGTGGTTGTGAAGTCTGAACGGCGCGGAGTGTGACTTCTTTGCGCCTGATGCAGCTGGCACTCCATTACTGCTGCCTGCTGCTCACACAACTGCTCCAACATATGTAACATTGAATTCCATCTGGTGGGTAGGTCACATAAGATGCGATGTTCCGGAAGTCGGAATCGGCGCTGCAGAGCTGCAATCCGCGATCTTGCCATGCTGGAACACCGCAAGTGAGCGCACTCTAGGTGGACCTTGTGCAGCAGTGCATAAAGAGCCAGATAGTCCCTCAAAAAACTCTGCACGACCAAGTTAAGCACATGTGCCAGACATGGGATGTGAGTGAGGTTGCCTAGGCTCCGAGCTGCCACCAGATTTCGGCCATTGTCATACACTACCATGCCTGGCTGGAGATTAGCTGCCACAAACCACATGTCGCTCTCCTGCTTGATGGCATTCCAGAGCTCCTGCGCTGTGTGGCTTCGATTCCCCAAAGAAATTAATTTCAATACAGCCTGATGATGTTTGGCCACGGCTGTGCTCATATCGTTAGTAACAGGTAAGCATTCACGGGTCCATGTGGAGGTGGACTGTGATGGCTCCTGCAGCGCTGATTCAGAGGAACTGGAGTATGAGGAGGAGTCAATGTGTACAGAGTGGATTCCTGCAATCCTTAAGGTACCGTCACACTAAACGATATCGCTAGCAATCCGTGATGTTGCAGCGTCCTGGATAGCGATATCGTTGTGTTTGACACGCAGCAGCGATCAGGATCCTGCTGTGATATCGCTGGTCGATGATTAAAGTTCAGAACTTTATTTGGTCGTCAGATCGCCGTGTATCGTTGTGTTCGACAGCAAAAGCAACGATACCAGCGATGTTTTACAATGGTAACCAGGGTAAATATCGGGTTACTAAGCACAGGGTCGCGCTTAGTAACCCGATGTTTAACCTGGTTACCAGTGTAAAATGTAAAAAAACAAACAGTACATACTCACCCTCTGATGTCTGTCACACGTCCCTCGCCGTCCGCTTCCTGCACTGACTGTGAGCTCCGGCCGGCCGCAAAGTGAAAGTACAGCACAGCGGTGACGTCACCGCTCTGCTGTTAGGGCCGGCACTCAGTCAGTGCAGGAAGCGGACGGCGAGGGACGTGAAGGTGAGTATGTAGTGTTTGTTTTTTTACATTTTACACTGGTAACCAGGGTAAACATCGGGTTACTAAGCGCGGCCCTGCGCTTAGCAACCCGATGTTTACCCTGGTTACCCGGGGACCTCGGCATCGTTGGTCGCTGGAGAGCTGTCTGTGTGACAGCTCTCCAGCGACCAAACAGCGACGCTGCAGCGATCGGCATCGTTGTGTGTATCGCTGCAGCGTCGCTTAGTGTGACGGTACCTTTAGAGTTGACAGAACAACATTTACCCAATGGGCAGTGAGGGAAAAGTATTGTCCCTGTCCAT
Organism: Ranitomeya variabilis; assembly: GCF_051348905.1. Taxonomy (NCBI): domain Eukaryota; kingdom Metazoa; phylum Chordata; class Amphibia; order Anura; family Dendrobatidae; genus Ranitomeya; species Ranitomeya variabilis. The sequence goes on along the minus strand of NC_135233.1, from coordinate 714,244,577 downwards.
GGTGACTGGTCCACGCTTCGGTGGTGAGGTGGACCTTGCTACTGACGGCGTTTAGTAGCGCATGTTTAATGTTTCCCTCCACATGCTTTTGCAGGGCAGGGACGGCTTGTCTCCTGAAATAAAAGCAGCTAGGCACGTTGTATTGTGGTACTACAAATGCCATCAAGTTACGGAAGGTGTCAGTCTCCACCATCCTGAATGACAGCATTTCAAGGGACAGTAGTTTTGCAATGCTAGCATTCAGAGCCTGTGCTCGGGGGTAGTTTGCCGAGAATGGCCGCCTTTTCTCCCTTTCCTGTGCTGCCGATGGCTGTAGACTGGGCTGAGAATGTGAGGATGACAAGCAATGTGGTGCTGTGGGTGGAATTACACTGGGTCTCTGGACAACAGTGCCAGAGCTTCTTCCATGGCGATCCTGTGAGGAAGCCGAACCAGCTGTGTGTGAGCTGGAGGAAGAGGCTACAACACGAGCTGAAGAGGTGGTAGGTGCCGCTGTAGGTTGGCCTAGGTCTTCAGTGTGTTTTTGTAACTCCACCACGTGCTTGGTCCGCACATGTTTCCACATATTTGTGGTATTGAGGTTGCTGACACTTTTCCCTCTTTTGACTTTCTGATTACACAGCTTGTATTTGACAAAGCAAATGTTATCTGCAACTGTGTCAAAAAAGGACCAGGCACTGCAAGTCTTGGGAGCACCCGTTTTGACTTTTGGAAGAGGCATGCTTCTAATGGGTGCCGAAGTGGAGGCTACAGGCAACGCAGTCTTCCCCCTCCCTCTCCCTCCTTTTTGGGCCGTTCGGGGAATCTCTTCCTCAGAACACCCACCACCTTCCTGTACCTCACGCCATGATGGGTCAAGGACCTCATCATCTACACTACCCTCTTCCAACAACTGCTTCTCCTGGATAGTCTCGGCAGCACAGTACGCACCAGAAAGTGGCACCTGAGTCTTATCATCAGATGCATACTGAGGTGTGCTGACTGGAGGCACTGGCCCACCCGCCTCTTCAGATTCAGAGAGACAAAGCAGTTGGGCATCACTGCATACTGCCTCTTCTTCCATTTCTTGAATGCTGCTTGGCTGGCCCCCTCTTTCCAAGCCAAGAGATTCAGAGAACAGAATAGAGATGGCTCCTGTACAGGGCTCTCTGACTGCCTGGGCAATTTGGCAGGTGGTGAAGAGACAGATGGGTGCACTACAGTGCTCTGTGCCTGAGAGGATGTGGCACTAATTGAAGTCGATGCGTTAGCTGCCATCCATCAGACAACGGCTTCAATTTGTTCGTCCCGCTGCAGTGGGGTTTGGCGAGCTCCTACAAAGCTGCGCATGAAGGATTGTTCCCTGCTAAAACTGGGGGATGATGACGAGTCACCGGTGCCTGCAGCAGGCACAGAATCCCCACGTCCTCTCCTTGCAGAAACTCCATGCCCACGACCACGTGCCTTACTCCCTGCCTTCTTCATCCTGGTAGACTGATAAAGATAGGCAGAAAAGTACTAAGGGCTTAGTGTGCTTATTCCTGAACAGCTGTTAACAGGTATAAGAAACACTAATTTATAAAGTGTGGACTACACTTTAATATGAACTAATGTGGCCTACACAACTGTAAAGTGGAGTGTTTGGTGACCTTTATTAACTTTTTGTTTTTTTCGCAGAACAGACTACAGCATCAGCTGAAATCACACAGAGACCTTGCAGACTGCAGTGAACGGCACTGCAAGGCCAAAAATAGCTCTTCTATGTACTCCTATATAGTGTTTTTCCACAATCTAGCAGGATACGGATGGAGACCCACTAATAGGATAAATCTGGAACAATGTGCAGCAGGCAGCACTAATTGAAAAAAGGACAATGGAACAGTATGAGGCAGTGACGCACGCTGAGCCGACTACAACCAGCTGTGGCTGCAGAACAGGCTACAGCGTGAGCTGCACTCACACACAGACCTTGCAGACAGCCGTGAACAACCCTGCAAGGCCAAAAAAGCTCCTCTATGTAATCCTATATAGTGTTTTTCCACAATCTAGCATGATACGGATGGAAACCCACTAATAGGATAATTCTGGAAAAATGTGCAGCAGGCTGCACTAATTGAAAAAAGGACAATGGAACAGTATGAGGCAGTGACGCACTCTGAGCTGACTACAACCAGCTGTGGCTGCAGAACAGACTACAGAGTGGGCTGCACTCACACACAGACCTTGCAGACAGCCGTGAACAGCGCTGCAAGGCAAAAACAAGGTTCTCACACAGCAGTTGCTAAATTAACCTGAGTAAAGCACAATGAAGCAAATCGCTATCTCAAACTATCCCTCAGTCAGAACAGCAGCGTCCTGTCCCTAACTAAATTCACAGCAGAGTGAACCCAAAATGGTGGCAGCGGCTTTTATAGTGCATCATGACATCATTTCAGCAGCCAATCACAGCCATGCCCTTACTTACATGCCTAACATGCATAACAGGATGTGCCCACACTTCTTAGGATTCCTCATTGGCTGAATTAAATCAAATTGGCTCATTGAATTATGAGAACTTCCGATTCCGGTATCCGATATTGAGAAAGTATCGGAACTCAGTATCGGAATTCCGATACCGCGAATATCGGCCGATACCCGATGTTTGCAGTATCGGAATGCTCAACACTAGTAATAAACTGTCTTGGTATCGCATGCCCCCAGTCCTCTAATAACCTTGGTCGCTCTTCTCTGCACCCGCTCTAGTTCAGCTATGTCTTTCTTAAACACAGGAGACTAGAACTGTACACAGTATTCTAAGTGGGGTCGCACTAGTGACTTATATAGAGGTAAAATTATGTTCTCCTCATGAGCATCTATGCCTCTTTTAATGCATCCCATTATTTTATTTGTCTTTGTAGCAGCTGTCTGACACTGGCCACTAAATGTGAGTTTGCCATCCACCCATATGCCCAGGTCTTTTTCAGTGACAATTTTGCCCAGTGTTTCACAATTAAGCACATAATTATACATCTTATTTCTTCTGCCCAAGTGCATGACCTTACATTTATCCCCATTAAAGCTGATTTGCCATTTATCAGCCCAAGCATCTAGTTTACATAAATCTTCCTGTAATATTAAATTATCCTCCTCTATATTGATTACCCTGCAGAGTTTAGTGTCATCTGAAAATATTGAAATTCTGCTCTGTATGCCCCCTACAAGGTCATTAATAAATATGTTAAAAAGAAGCAGGCCCAACATCGACCCTGTGGTACCCCACTGCTTACCGCAACCCAGTCCGAGTGTGCTCCATTAACCACCCTTTGTTTCCTATCCCTGAGCCAGCTCTTAACCCACTTACACATATTTTCCCCTATCCCCATTATTATCATTTTATGCATCAACCTTTTGTGTGGTATCGTATCAAAAGCTTTTGAAAAGTCCATATACACTACGTCCACTGCGTTCCCTTGGTCCAGTCCGTAACTTACCTTTTCATAGAAATTGATCAGATTAGTCTGACAGGAACGGTCCCTAGTAAACTCATGTTGATATTAGGTCATGAGGTTATTCCTCTTCAGATACTCCAGCATAGCATCTCTTAGCATACCCTCCAGGATTTTACCCACAGTAGCAGTTAAGCTTACTGGCCTATAATTTCCTAGTTCAGTTTTTGTCCCCTTTTTTAATATTGGCATCACATTTGCTATACTCCAGTCCTGTGTTACAGACCCTGTTATTATGGAGTCTTTAAAAATTTAAAATAATGGTCTAGCAATGACTCTACTTAGTTCCTGCAGTACTCGGGGGTGTATCCCATCCGGGCCCAGAGATTTGTCAATTTTAGTGATTTTTAGATGCCGCCATACTTCCTGCTGGGTTAAACAGGTGACATTTAATGGAGATTTTTTGTTATCACTGATCATATTATCTACCATGGGATTTTCTAGTGTAAATACTGTTGAAATAAAGTCATTTAGCATATTGGCTTTTTCCTCATCCACCATTTCACCTAGGCTATTTTTAAGGGGGCCAACACTATCGTTTTTCAGTTTCTTATGATTTACGTAGTTAAAAAATATTTTGGGATTATTTTTACTCTCTCTGGCAATGATTCTCTAAATCTTTGCTGCCTTGATTTGCTTTTTACAGAATTTATTTAATTTTTTGTATTTATTTAATGCCTCATCACTACCTACTTCCTTTAATTCTCTAAATGCTTTCTTTTTGTCACTTATTGCGCCCCTTACAGCTCTATTTAGCCATATTGGTTTCCTCCCATTTCTAGTATGTTTATTCCCATATGGTATATACTGTGCACAGGTCCTATCCAGGATGCTAATAAACATCTCCCATTTACTTTGTGTATTTTTATGTCTCAGGATATCGTCCCAGTTAATTGCACCAAGATCATCTCTCATCCATTTGAAATTTGCCCTCCTGAAGTTTAGTGTCCTTGTAACCCCTCTACTATACAACTATACATCTTATTAAAGGCTACATGAAAATTTATTATTTTGTAATCACTATTACCCAAGTGACCCCCAACCCTTATATTTGATATGCGGTCTGGCCTGTTGGTTACTATTAGGTCTAGCAGTGCCCCCCTCCTTGTTGGGTCCTGAACCAGTTGTGAAAGGTAATTGTCTCTCATAGTTGTTAAAAACCGATTACCTTTGCTGGAACTGCAGGTTTCTGTTCCCCAATCTATTTGAGGGTAGTTGAAGTCCCCCTTAATAATGACTTCTCCTTGAGTCGCAGCTTCATCTATTTGCTTTATAAGGATATTCTCCGTTGCTTCCATTATTTTTGGAGACTTATAACAAACCCCTATCAATAATTTATTATTTTTTCCCCCTCCCCTTATCTCCACCCACAGGGACTCTACATTTTCATTAGATTCACGTATACTATCACGCAGGATGGGTTTTAAGGATGATTTTACATATAGACACACACCCCCATCGCTTATTTGTACAGTCATTTCTGAACAGACTATAGCCCTGTAAATTAACTGTCCAGTCAAGGCTCTCGTCAAGCCATGTCTCAGCTATCCCCACCATGTCATAATTATTTTCCAACAAAATTAATTCTAATTCCTCCATTTTGTGGCGAGGCTTCTTGCTTCTGGCATTCTGGAATTAGTATACATGTACGTTATACATCTCTCTTTACCTCTATTCTTTCTTATAGTATCAACTGTATTAACCCCACCCCCAATTTCTTTATTTGTGCCAGGTCACTATCTGCACTATCTTCCCCTCCTATAAAATGAATACCCCCCCAATCCCTAGTTTAAACACTCCTCCCACCTTTCTACCCATTGTCTCCCCAAGCACAGCTGCACCCTCCCTATTGAGGTGCAGCCCGTCCCTTTCGTAGAACCTGTAGCCAACTGACATGTCAGCCCAGTTCTCCAGGAACCCGAACCCCACCTTCCGACACCAGTTCCTGAGCCACTTTTTTATCTCCCAATCTCCCGCTGTCTCTCTGGCGTGGCACAGGCAGTATTTCAGAGAATACCACATTGAAGGTCTTTGCTTTAACCCCTTAATCCCATATGATGTACTATCCCGTCGAGGTGACCTGGGACTTAATTCCCAGGGACGGGATAGTACGTCATGGGCGATCAGCCACGCTAACGGGGGAGCGCGGCTGATCACCGCCGCGTGTCAGCTGATTATTACAGCTGACACTTGGCACTATGTGCCAGGAGCAGTCACGGACCACTCCCGGCACATTAACCCCCAGAGCACTGCGATCAAACATGATTGCAGCGTTTCGGCGGCATAGGGAAGCATCGCGCAGGGAGGGGGCTCCCTTCGTGCTTCCCTGAGACCCTCAGAACAACGCGATGTGATCGCGTTGTTCCGAGCATCTCCTCTCTGCAGGCCCCGGATCCAAAATGGCTGCGGGGCTCCTGCAGGGAGGTGGCTTGCAAGCGCCTGCTGAGAGCAGGCACCGGCAAGCCTCCTGCACTGCCTGTCAGATCGCTGATCTGACACAGTGCTTTGCAAAGTGTCAGATCAGCAATCTGACACTATAGCATGATGTCCCACACTGGGACAAAGTAAAAAAAGTAAAAAAAAAATATTTACATGTGTAAAAAAAATATATATATATTGTTGAAATAAATACATTTCTTTATCTAAATAAGAAAAAACAATAGAAGTACACATTTTTAGTATCACCGCATCTGTAACTACACGACCTATAAAACTGTCCCACTAGTTAACCCCTTCAGTGAACACCATAAAAAAACAAGGCAAAAAACAACGCTTTATTGTCATACCACCGAACAAAAAGTGGAATAACATGCGATCAAAAGACGGATATAAATAAACATGGTACCTCTGAAAACGTCATCTTGTCCCACAAAAAACGAGCTGCTACACAGCATCATCAGTGAATAAATAAAAAAGTTATGGTCCTCAGAATAAAGCATTGCAAAAATAATTATTTTTTATATGAAATAGTTTGTATCATATAATAGCGCCAAAACATAAAAACATGATATAAATGAGGCATCGCTGTAATCATACTGACCCGAAGAATAAAACTGCTTTATCAATTTTACCAAACGCGGAACGGTATAAATGCCCCCCCCCAAAAAAAAAAAAAAGAAATTCATGAATTGCTGTTTTTTTGTCATTCTGCCTCACAAAAATCAGAATAAAAAATGGAACCAATACAAACGTCAACTCGTCCCGCAAATAACAAGACCTCACTTGACTCTGTGGACCAAAATATGGAAAAATTATAGCTCTCAAAATATGGGGATGCAAACACTGTAATTCGCAATAAAAAGCATCTTTTAGTGTGTGACAGCTGCCAATCATAAAAATCCGCTAAAAAACCCGCTATTAGTGATGAGCGCGCACTAAAATGCTCAGGTGCTCTTTGCTCGAGTCAAGCAAATTGGAATACTTGGGTACTCGGCCAGAACAACGAGCCCAATGTAAGTCTATGGGAGACCCTAGTATTTTTACCGCGATCCCCCCGGGGGTCTTTTTAAGATCTAAAAACATCTGAAAATGATGGAAACACTGTTCAAATGACACAGGGACATCATGGGGATCGCCCCTGGAAGCATTCCTAACTCTTATTTTACAGCTGTAAACTTTGTTTTCCGAGATTCTTGCCATTTTTTCCGATACAACAAAATACGCACTAAAAAGAAACCAAAACGGATTTTGCTGGGAAATATGTCAAGGTACATCCTTTGCAGGTTAATGACTTGCCTGTAAGGCCAAATAATTAACCCAAGACCAAAAATTTCCTCCCCCACTTGGGCTTAGTTCAGATGCAGCTTTTTTTAAGGGTTTTTCAACTTTAACATTGCTTTCAACCACTACAAATGCATTCACTGGGAAATGTTATTGTAACATTTAACAACCCTAGCTGGCCATGTGGTGTGTGACTCATAATCAGACCCATCTTGTTTCATTTATGAAGGAGGGACTCTTATAGTCACAGAGCCTATTTTTACTGGTGCATCAGGCAGCATTAATGTTCTTAAAGGGCCATTATTAAACAGTGGGTCTCCTAAGCTGTTGTAGCCTATCTTGTGAGTGGATGGGCTGCCAAGAATTATGACGCACCAAAATACCCCTTTCATAAGATGTCAAGGGGGACTCCTGAAAAAGCGTTGCGTTGAATTCAAGGCCTGCCCTGCTACCAACTCATATGCATCCCAATAAGCCTTTGAACCCACATACTGGATTGGCCCCTGAAAATCCACTTCACAATATGCATTTTGTACTCCTGTACTCCTTTGTTTTACACATTAGCAGCAAGGCCAGCCCTGCTGCATAGTCATATGCACCCCATTACGCCTTGGAACCCACATACTGGATGGGCCCATGAAAATCCACTTCACAATATGCATTTTGTACTCCGTACTCCTTTGTTTTACACATTAGCATCAAGGCCAGCCCTGCTGCATAGTCAGTCATATGCATCCCATTACGCCTTGGAACCCACGTACTGGATGGGCCCATGAAAATCCACTTCACAATATGCATTTTGTACTCCCTTACTTCCTTGTTTTACACATTGGCAGCAAGGCCAGCCCTGCTGCATAATCAGTCATATGCACTCCATTACGCCTTGTTACCCACATACTGGATGGGCCCATGAAAATCCACTTCACAATATTCATTTTGTGCTCCCGTACTCCTTAGTTTTTCACATTGGCAGCAAGGCCAGCCCTGCTGCATAATCAGTCATATGCACTCCATTACGCCTTGAAACCCACATACTGGATGGGTTCATGAAAATCCACTCTTATTTTTTTTTGGTATGATGGTTCCCTCTTTGCAGAATTATTTACATGAGAATTTGGCAATTTTATTTGCCATGTTTTTAACACTAAGGTTCAGATACTGCTTTAAACAAGGCTAATACTTGCAAATTTGCAATACAACGCAATTTTATTGAAAACTACAAAATTCAAGGAATAGTATGATTGAATAGTGTGAGTGCATACACTTTTGTATATGTTAACATACAAAGGTTAATAAGTACATATAAGGATTAAATACATATAGTGATTACGTATATATATGAAGATTAACTACATACAGTATACTTACATCATCCACAAGAGGCTTTTAAACATCATCCATCTGGAATATCAGAGAAACAACCCCAAGAGAGAGAACCCCTGGGAGATTACCTATACTGCATGGGCATCCCCAATTATGCAGGTATCAGCACCCTGTACATGTACAAGTACCCCAGTTTTGGCATCTGTCTTAGTCATGTTTCTCTGGTCTTATATAGTGATTTACACTATGTAGTAACTCCAGTTTCACCCAGACCTTCAAGTGGCCAGCTTTCAAGGTTGTATGAAACTGAGATATCATGGAGTCATCAGAAGAGGGGCCATAGACCCCTAGAAAATAAAAGCCACAAGGATTTAGATCAAACCACCACAGGCAGAGTTTCAGTAAACCTTAATGTTTTACAATGACAAACAGCAAACATATAGAGGCTTAGAACTGTTTGTGAAGTGAATAAACAAACATTTCTCAAGATTGTGTCACTATGAGCATTGTCTGTCACATCTGTAAATGTTTTACAAGAAATGCAGCTATGTGATTGTCTGAATGCATTTGGTATACAGTATTTTAATCTGGATTCCAAATCGCCATTTGTATATTCACCATTTGTACATTTTAGACAGCCAAAGTTATCGCTCTCAAGTGAGCTCTTTAAGGTACACAAATGTTATGAATTCTTTGTCAACAAGGATATGGTTTCACCAATGGGGGTACCTTTTTTAAAAATATACTATTGCCATCAAAGCCCTCTTGCCCAAAATTCACCATACAGAGCACGTTCACCCTGGTGATCTAGTGGCAGTTAAAGGACACATTGCAGGAGACAGAGTTTAGAAGTAGGCCCAATGTAATGTAATGCCAAATTCCCCAATATGAGGTCCTTTTTTTACTAAATAAAATAGTGCCATCACATCCCCCATGCCCAAAATTCACCGTACAGAGCACGTTCACCCTGGTGAACGAGTGGCAATTAGAGGACACATTGCAGGAGACAAAGTTAAGAAGTAGGGCCAATGTAATGTAATGCCCAATTCCGAAATGTGGAGTCCTTTTTTTTACTATAAAAAATAGTGCTATCACAGCCCCCTTGCCCAAAATTCACCATACAGAGCACGTTCACCCTGGTCATCTAGTGGCAGGTAAAGAAGAGACATTGCAGGAGACAGAGTTAAGAAGTAGGCCCAATGTAGGGGTAAGGGTCTCTGAGACTTGCAATGGAGTGCCTGGCCTGACAAGCATTTGCTCATGGGGTACATTTTTAAAAAATATTTCACGTGGATCATAGACACCCTTGCCAAAAAAGTTACTGTTTGTAGCAGCACAGAACACGTGAACCCTGGTGATCTAGTGGTGGAGAATGAGGAGACATTGCTGAAGGCCTCATTAAAACCTAGGCCCAATGTAAAGGATTGTGTCTCCTACACTTGTAATGTCTATACAGTAAGTGTGTAGGCTGACAAACATTTCCCCAAGGGGGATTCATTTTTTAAAAATATAGTATGGCCATCCTATACACCCTTGCCAAAAAATTGACTCTCTGTAGCAGCACGGAACACATGAACCCTGGTGATCAAGTGGTGGAAAATGATGAGAGGTAGAGGAAGGCCTCATTAAAAAGTAGGCCCAATGTCAAACAGCTGGTCTCCTTGACTAGTAATTCCCATAAACTAAGTACATGGGCTGTCAACTATTTCCCCATGGGGGGTTATTTTTGAAAAAAAAAAAATTACGAGCATCATAAACACCTTGCAAAACTGTAAAGTGGTTTCCTACACAGTTACTGCTGGGAAGGTGCATTTTTTGTATTAAAAATGTGGCAGACGAATCGTTGAATGAAGTGTTCAGGAAAAGGGGCATGGTGATGACAGGAATGGGAACGTACATGATTAATATCAGCGGTGGCTATGGGAGGTATGAGATCCAGGATACAGCCTACAATGATTATTCGTTTATCCACCACCAATTACCAGAATGTGTTTCATGTCCATCAGAAGATCGGTGTAACAGATGTGCGTGTTTAACTCAGCCTAAAAAATGCCTGTCAAAAATATGTTGCCAAAAATGCACGTGTCTATCCAAAGGGCAAAGTGCAACATGTTCGTGAGATGCTGCATTAGAGAAAGCAGATTAGTGTTGGAGGAAAACCAAAGAAACTGATGGATGCTTGTGAAAAAAATAAGTTTAAAGAGTAGTGCACCGTCCATAACTATAAACACACCCGTGGCACAAGCTTCTTCATCTTCACCCATACATATTACCAATAATATCCATATGTCACAGTCGAAAATTGTTTGCTATAGTGTAACGAGCACTATTAAAGGAATGCCACTAAATGTAGATTACCACTACCCTGGGAAACACCAGATTTCCTCTTTACAAGATATGGACGATGATGGTATTGATGACGACTTTGAAATTTGCAACATCCACACCAAGAAGATGAAGATCACAGCTCCAAAACATGTGCAAAAAAGGCTGGGAAGGTCGGGAAAATCATTTTCACTTGGGCAAACTTTCCCTCTTACTAAAGTGGTGCCAAATGTTGCATACACAGCTCTCATGTCTATTTAGCGTGAGTTGGTTGAAAGATGATGCATTCTGTTTTGTCCATGTCCACTGTTTAAAAGCGAGCAGAAAAGAAGGATGAAATAGCGTGAAGACATGTGATTTTGGTCACTAAGAAGGTGATGTCAGGTACAGAAAGGTAGATCTGAGTGTCAGCGGCATACAGATGATATAGCAAACCGTGCCATTACATCACCTGTCCCAGGCCGAAGGTGTAGATGGAGAAGATTAGAGGTCCTAGAACTAAGCCTTGGGGAACACCGAAAGACCAGGGTCGAAGTGAGGAGGTTGTGTGGGAAAGGGAGACACTGAATGTTCCTGTAACAGCCTGGTTGTTTTTTAAAGAATGTGCCGATAAACCCAAAAAGGCCTCTACACTAAGTAACAACGATAACAATAATTAAACCCAATGAAACCCCCCCTGCATTTGAAAACTTACATTCTACAATGAGGTGGGGGAGACAAAAACTACAGGGGAATGTATTTACAGTGATGTATGTACAATGATATTACTGAGGCTTGTCAAAAGTCATGGAGGCCTGAAGTGTTGTGATTCGGTTCGTGGGCTCCCCCGGTGGTCTCTTGTGGTACTGGTGTCCTGCAAGCTTTGCCTTCAGTTCACCTGTTCCTATCAGGATGTGGGAGTATCCTATTTAACCTTGCTCCTCAGTCATTCTAATGCTGGCCATCAATGTATCCAGAGTGATTCTGTTGCATGTTCCTGCTCCCAGTTTTCTGCTCAGCTAAGTTGGACACTTTAGTCCTTAAGTCTATTTTTGTATGTTTGTCCAGTTTGCACTTGTGTGAATCTCTGCAGCTGGAAGCTCTTGTTGGGCTGAAATTACCACTCCAGTGGCATGAGTTGTCACATGAGTTAAGGTAATTTCAGGATGGTGTTTTGAAGGGTTTTGCAGCTGACCGCGAAGTCCTCTGTTGTATCTTTCTGCTATTTAGTTAGCGGGCCTCTCTGTGCTAAATCTGCTTTCATACTACGTGTGTCTTTTCATCTGCTCTCACCGTTATTATATGTGGGGGGCTGCTATCTCCTGTGGGGACATTCTCTGGAGGCAAGCCAGGACTGTGTTTTCTTCTACCAGGGGTAGTTAGTTCTCCGGCTGGCGCGCGGCATCTAGAGACAACGCAGGAATGCCCCCTGGCTACTTCTAGTGTGGTGTGTAGGTTTAGCATCGCGGTCAGCTCTAGTTTCCATCACCCGAGAGCTTGTCCGTTTATTCTATGCTTCTGATGTTTCCTTGCCATTGGAAACCATAACAGTATGGCCAGCCCAAATGTTTAATCTATAGGCTGAAGCAGGAGAGAAAAGGAACTGTGTGAAACCTTTTTTTTTTTTTTTTTTTTCCTTCCTCTGAAGTTGCACTCCAGCTCTAATTGCAGTCTCCTGTTTTCCTCTCCTCTTAACCCCTGAATGGCTCAGACTTTATCTGTTGAAATATGGATCCCCAGAGTCTGGCTACCAATTTGAATAATCTTGCCTCTAAAGTTCAGAATATACAAGATTTTTTGTTACATGCTCCTCGGTCTGAACCTAAAATTCCTATACCGGAGTTTTTTTCTGGAGATCGATCTTGTTTTCTAAATTTTAAATACAATTGTAAATTGTTTCTTTCGCTGAGATCTCATTCTGCTGGAGATCCTGCCCAGCAAGTAAAAATTGTTATTTCTTTACTGCGGGGTGACCCCCAAAATTGGGCATTTTCATTGGCACCAGGGGATCCTGCGTTGCTCAATGTGGATGCGTTTTTTCTGGCTTTGGGGTTGCTTTATGAGGAACCAAATTTGGAGATTCAGGCTGAGAAAGCCCTAATAGCCCTCTCTCAGGGGCAAGATGAAGCCTAAAAATATTGCCAAAAATTTCGAAAATGGTCTGTGCTTACTCAGTGGAATGAGTGCGCTCTGGCGGCAATTTTCAGAGAAGGTCTCTCTGATGCTGTAAAAGACGTCATGGTGGGGTTTCCTGCGCCTACTGGTCTGAATGAGTCCATGACAATGGCAATTCAGATTGATCGGCGTTTACGGGAACGCAAACCTGTGCACCAGTTGGCGGTGTCTTCTGAAGAGGCACCACAGAGTATGCAATGTGATAGCTTTCTGTCCAGAAGCGAACGACAGATTTACAGGCGCAAAAATCATTTGTGCTTCTATTGTGGAAATTCTACTCATGTTATATCAGCATGCTCTAAACGAACAAAGAAAGTTGATAAATCCTCTGCTATTGGCACTTTGCAGTCCAAGTTTATTTTGTCTGTAACTCTAATTTGTTCGTTATCTTCTATTGTTGCGGATGCGTATGTGGATTCTGGCGCCGCTTTGAGTCTTATGGATTGGTCCTTTGCCAGGCGCTGTGGGTTTGATCTAGAGCCTCTGGAAGTTCCTATACCTTTAAAGGGTATTGATTCTACACCATTGGCTAGTAATAAACCACAATACTGGACACAAGTGACTATGCGTATGACTCCAGACCATCAAGAGGTGATTCGCTTCCTTGTACTGTATAATCTACATGATGTGTTGGTGCTGGGATTGCCATGGTTGCAAACTCATAACCCAGTCCTTGACTGGAAAACAATGTCTGTACTAAGCTGGGGATGTCAGGGAAATCATGGGGACACACCTTTGGTCTCCATTGCTTCATCTATTCCCTCTGAAATTCCTGAGTTTTTGTCTGATTATCGTGAGGTTTTTGAGGAATCTACTCTTAATTCTCTTCCTCCTCACAGAGATTGCGATTGCGCCATAGATTTGATCACTGGCAGTAAATTTCCTAAGGGTCGTCTATTCAATCTGTCTGTACCTGAACATGCTGCCATGCGAGAGTATATTAGGGAGTCCTTGGAGAAGGGACATATTCGTCCTTCTTCGTCTCCTCTTGGAGCGGGGTTCTTTTTCGTAGCTAAAAGTGATGGTTCTTTGAGACCTTGTATTGATTATAGACTCTTGAATAAGATCACAGTCAAGTATCAATATCCTTTGCCATTGCTGACAGATTTATTTGCTCGCATTGAGGGGGCGAAGTGGTTCTCTAAGATGGTTCATTTGGTGCCCTTGCCCAAGCTGCCTTCCTCATCTGAGTTGGTGCCCCTGTTTTTTCAGAATGTGGTTCGGCTGCATGGTATTCCGGAGAATATCGTTTCCGACAGGGGATCCCAGTTTGTGTCCAGATTTTGGCGGGCGTTTTGTGCCAGGATGGGCATTGATTTGTCTTTTTCGTCTGCATTTCATCCCCAGACAAATGGCCAGACGGAATGTACTAATCAGACCTTGGAGACTTATTTGAGGTGTTTCGTGTCTGCTGATCAGGATGACTGGGTCTCCTTTTTGCCGTTGGCTGAGTTTGCCCTTAATAATCGGGCCAGTTCTGCCACTTTGGTCTCCCCTTTCTTTTGCAATTCAGGGTTCCATCCTCGTTTTTCATCTGGTCAGGTGGAGTCTTCGGATTGTCCTGGAGTGGATACCACGGTGGATAGGTTGCATCGTATTTGGGGGCAGGTGGTGGACAATTTGGAGTTGTCCCAGGAGAAGACTCAACGTTTTGCTAATCGCCATCGTCGTGTTGGTCCTCGTCTTCGTGTTGGGGACTTGGTGTGGTTGTCCTCCCGTTTTGTCCCTATGAGGGTCTCTTCTCCTAAGTTTAAGCCTCGGTTCATCGGTCCTTATAAGATTTTGGAAATTCTTAACCCTGTGTCTTTTCGCTTGGACCTCCCAGCATCCTTTGCTATCCATAATGTCTTCCATCGGTCATTATTGCGGAGGTATGAGGTACCACTTGTGCCTTCTGTTGAGCCTCCTGCTCCTGTGCTGGTTGAGGGTGAATTGGAGTATGTGGTGGAGAAAATCTTGGACTCCCGTGTTTCCAGACGGAGACTTCAATATCTGGTGAAATGGAAGGGCTACGGTCAAGAGGATAATTCTTGGGTTACAGCTTCTGATGTTCATGCTTCTGATTTGGTCCGTGCCTTTCATAGGGCTCATCCAGATCAGGGGGGGGTACTGTTGTGATTCGGTTCGTGGGCTCCCCCGGTGGTCTCTTGTGGTACTGGTGTCCTGCAAGCTTTGCCTTCAGTTCACCTGTTCCTATCAGGATGTGGGAGTATCCTATTTAACCTTGCTCCTCAGTCATTCTAATGCTGGCCATCAATGTATCCAGAGTGATTCTGTTGCATGTTCCTGCTCCCAGTTTTCTGCTCAGCTAAGTTGGACACTTTAGTCCTTAAGTCTATTTTTGTATGTTTGTCCAGTTTGCACTTGTGTGAATCTCTGCAGCTGGAAGCTCTTGTTGGGCTGAAATTACCACTCCAGTGGCATGAGTTGTCACATGAGTTAAGGTAATTTCAGGATGGTGTTTTGAAGGGTTTTGCAGCTGACCGCAAAGTCCTCTGTTGTATCTTTCTGCTATTTAGTTAGCGGGCCTCTCTGTGCTAAATCTGCTTTCATATTACGTGTGTCTTTTCATCTGCTCTCACCGTTATTATATGTGGGGGGCTGTTATCTCCTGTGGGGACATTCTCTGGAGGCAAGCCAGGACTGTGTTTTCTTCTACCAGGGGTAGTTAGTTCTCCGGCTGGCGCGCGGCATCTAGAGACAACGCAGGAATGCCCCCTGGCTACTTCTAGTGTGGTGTGTAGGTTTAGCATCGCGGTCAGCTCTAGTTTCCATCACCCGAGAGCTTGTCCGTTTATTCTATGCTTCTGATGTTTCCTTGCCATTGGAAACCATAACACTGAAGACAAGGAGGAGGAGGAGACCATGGTCAGTTGTCCTCTTGGTAAGGACATGGAAGCATCGACTGTTAGCAGTCTTGCACGCATGGCTGAGTTTATGTTACGCTGCCTTTCCCGTCACCCTCTCGTTCTCAAGATTTTAGGTGACAGGCAATACTGATTGTTGACAATTCTAGACCCACGCTACAAGGAGAACTTTATATCTCTTTTTCCAGAGGCAGACAGGTGTACTACAATGTTGGAGGACCATAGGGTCCTTCTTTCTGAATTATTAAAAAAATTCCCATCTGAAAACGCTGGCAGAAGAGGTCACAGTTCGTTGGCCAAGCAAGGAGTACAGGTGAGAGAGACACAACTCCAATCCAGCAGAGGCAGTGGAACACTGACAAAGTTTGGGGAGAGTTTTCTCAGACCCTCCTATCGCCCAGGCCCTGAGGCATGGGGGACTCTCACAAGGAGTGCTTTGTTTGGGAAAATGCTGAGTGAGTACCTTGCTGACCATACCAACGTCCTCTGTCATTCCTCTGTGCCCTTTCATTATTGTTTTGCAAAGCTGAACACGGAGCATGAACTGTCTCTCTCTCCTGCGAATGTGCGCTGTACTCACAGTCATGGAGCGCAAGGTGCCTCGCTCTCTGGCGGTCACTGTGAACATAGCGCCTTGCTTTCTGACAGTACCGATTTTATTGGCGGAAGCAAACGCCTTTGTAATACAGACACAGAGTACAACACAGCCCAAGCGTTCACACTGTGCTCCTCAGACTATCCATGTGCGCAGTGACTGCCTCTAGGCAGAAGATGATGATGGTGGTAGTAGTAGTTGGAGCATTTAACACAGTCATGAAGCAGCCATAACAACTTGAAAGAGAAGTATTTTTAATGAGATACTACACTGTTCGATATGTGGCCTGTATTTTTTAATTTTTTAAACTAAAACAGTGTACAGAACTACTGTAACAAACAGCAATTAAAGCTGAATGTATGCCTGAATTTCCACAATTTGTAGGCCACAAATACATAAGACATCTGACAGCGATAACACACTGCCAAATATGTGGCCTGTATTTGTTTAAATGCAAAAGAATGCTATATAAGTAGAGTAAGAGACAGCAAAAACAGTGGAAAACCGGCCTACAATGCCCAAACTTGGAGCACGCAGATATATGAGGGCTGTCACGGAAATACCACACTGCCAAATATGTGGCCTGTATTTTCTGAATGTAAAATAGTGCTGTATATAAGTAGAGTAACAGACAGCAAAAAAGTGGCACATCGGCCTACAATGCCCAAACTTGGAGCACGCAGATATATGAGGGCTGTCATGGAAATACCACACTGCCAAATATGTGGCCTGTATTTTCTGAATGTAAAATAGTGCTGTATATAAGTAGAGTAACAGACAGCAAAAAAAGTGGCACATCGGCCTAAATTGCCCAAACTTGGAGCACGCAGATATATGAGGGCTGTCAAGGAAATACCACAATGGCAAATATGTGGCTTTTTTATATATTTTTTATGCTAAATAGTGCTGTATATAATAAGAGTAACAGACAGCAAAAAAAGTGGCAAAATGGCCTAAAATGCCAAAACTTGGAGCACGCAGATATATGAGAGCTGTCACGGAAATACCACACTGACAAATATGTGGCCTGTTTTTGTTTTAAATGCCAAATAGTGCTGTATATAATTTGAGTAACAGACAGCAAAAACAGTGGCAAAATGGCCTAAAATGCCAAAACTTGGAGCACACAGATATATGAGGCCTTTTTTGGTGAATTTAAAACGCACAAAAATTTAAAACATAGTGGCACAAGGCTAGCACACACAACTATGTTACGTATGCCTGAAAACTATGATTTTTAAACAGGCCTCAGTCTGACAAAACACACTGTATATTTTTTTGGGGGGTGAATTTTTTTGGGAAAAAAATGCAACTAGGTATATAGTAAAGAAGCTGCAGCAGCAGACAGTTATGGAGCTTTGGGAGGGATGCAATGGGAGCAATGTACGCACATACAGTGCCTGCAGGCCTTGCACTGATGTGGATATGCTGTGCCCTAACTACCTAGCGCTGCAATATCGGAACCCACGAATTAGCCCTAAAAAGGACTGTTGGTTTCTCAGGAGTTGTGGATTTAACAGTTGAAGACCTACACTAACTATAAAAACCACGATTCTGACCCTATATCGGCAGCAGCTCTCCCCACTCTCACTGAATCCGGAGCAAAATGCGGCGAGCAAGGAGGCGACAGGTCTCGCATACTCGGGATGATGCTGTGCAGCCAAGCCAATCACTGCACGACCACAGCAAAGATGGCTGCGGTGTTTCATGGCCTGGCAGACAATCCCTGCAGCGTGACTGGGTCTCTAATGTCCACCAAAAATGCTGGGTGGAGACACCAGTTACCACCAAAATAATCCCGGAAATGCTTGGTGCTCGCCGAGTACACCGAGCATAGTGATACTCGGGTGAGTATGTTCGCTCATCACTGACCGCTATAAATAGTAAATCAAACCCCCCTTCATCACCCCCTTAGTTAGGGAAAAATGATAAAATAAAAAAAATGTATTTATTTCCATTTTCCCATTAGGGTTAGGGTTGGGGCTAAAGTTAGGGTTAGGGCTACAGTTAGCATTGGGGCAAAAGTTAGGGTTGGGGCTACAGTTAGGGTTGGGGCTAAAGTTAGGGTTAAGGTTGGGGCTAAAGTTAGGGTTAGGGTTGGGGCTAAAGTTAGGGTTAGGGCTACAGTTAGGGTTGGGTGTCATGATTCCCCAATGGCATGGGAACATCAGAAACACAAAATAACAGACTAGCCCTCGGGTGATGGAAACTCAAGCTGACCGTGACCTAAATCTACCACACAACTAACAGTAGCCAGGAAGCATTCCTACGGCTGCCTAGATGCCATGCGCCAGCCGGAGAACTAACTACGCCTGGAAGAGGAAGGAACAGACCTGGCTTACCTCTAGTGAAATTCCCCAAAGATTATAGTAGCCCCCACATATATTAACGGTGAGTTCAGAGGAAAAGACATACACAGTATGAAGGTAGATTTAGCAAAGCGAGGTCCACTTACTAGATAGAGGAAGGATACAAAAGAGGACTTCACGGTCAGCTGAAAAACCCTTTCAAAAACCCATCCTGAAATTACTTTAAGACTCCTGTGTCAACTCATGACACAGGAGTGGAAATTTCAGTCCACAAGAGCTTCCAGTAACAGGAAATGACAAACTGTAAACTGGACAAAAAATACAAAACAAAAAGGACAAGAGTCCACTTAGCTGATCAGCAGACTGGTAGCAGGAACATGCAACTGAAAGACTCAGGTTACAATGATGACCGGCAAGGAAGTGACTGGAGAGCAAGGCTAAATAGGGAACTCCCAAAACTGATGGAAGCAGGTGAGCTGAGGCAGAAAAGAACACACAAGTCTCCAGTACCACCAGCCACCACTAGGGGAGCCCAAAAAGCGGATCACAACAGTACCCCCCCCTTAAGGAGGGGGCACCGAACCCTCACAAGAACCGCCAGGGCGACCTGGATGAGCCCTATGAAAGGCACGAACCAAATCCGAGGCATGAACATCAGAGGCAGTTACCCAAGAATTATCTTCCTGACCATAGCCCTTCCATTTAACCAGATACTGGAGTCTCCGCCTGGAAATACGGGAGTCCAAGATCTTCTCTATAACGTACTCCAATTCACCCTCAACCAGCACAGGAGCAGGAGGCTCAGCAGAAGGA